>NC_139677.1:37321243-40318047 GCF_964106915.1 Podarcis gaigeae | reverse complement strand
TGACCATGAAAATCCTGTTGCCTCTCAGTGGCTACCAGTTAGAAAGCATCACTTTTGCCGTTACCTTCAAAGCACATTATGAGAATTACAATGTCTTCTTGAATACTTGAGAGAGGAAAACCAGATTGGACAGGGTATGAGTTTCTTAAATCACCATAAATTTCCAGTGTTGTGTTTCTTTAAGTGAAATATTAAAGTTCAGGGTTTTGAGGGTGTACCTTTTTTGAGTCCAGAGAGCTCAGTGCTTTTTGTATACATCCTGGATTCTATTGTATGTAGGATTTTTTTTAAAAAAAGTTTCTCTTTGATGTCCTTCAGGAACCTCTCAAGTTACTTGTTTATTCCAAGTCTAAAAATCATGGTCATGTAGGATAAAAGGACTGCTCTAATTTTACTTGTCTAGGAATACTTTGCTCCTGTTCCTTTTTATTATATCTGTGCATAAAGTGCTACAACAGTGCAAGAAGAGGGACTGGTCCAACACCACAAAAACAGATCAATTCCAATCTGTTACCTCCGAGGATGTGGACAGGCTGCTTGGACGAGTGAAACCAACCACCTGTCTCCTGGATCCTTGCCCATCCTGGCTTATAAAAGCTAGCCGGGAAGGACTGGGCGATGGGCTTCGTGGGGTGGTGAATGCTTCCCTCCGTGAGGGAGCCTTCCCAGACCCGCTGAAAGAGGCGGTTATTAAACCGCTTCTTAAAAAACCATCTTTAGATGCGGTCACGATGGCCAATTATCACCCAGTCTCAAACCTTCCATTCTTGGACAAGGTGATTGAGCGAGTGGTTGCTGAACAACTCCAGGCACGCCTGGAAGAAGCGGACCATTTGGATCCCCTCCAGTCGGGATTCAGGCCTCATCATGGGACTGAAACTGCCTTGGTCACACTGGTTGATGATCTCCGGCGGGCTAGGGACAAAGGTGAGACCTGTTTCCTAGTTATGCTGGATCTCTCAGCGGCGTTTGATACCATCGACCATAACATCCTTCTGGACCGTCTTGAGGGGCTGGGAGCTGGGGGCACTGTCCTACAGTGGTTCCGCTCCTTCCTCCTGGGCCGTGTTCAGAAAGTGGTGGTGGGGGATGAGTGTTCAGACCCCTGGGCTCTCACTTGTGGGGTGCCTCAGGGTTCTGTCCTCTCCCCCATGCTTTTCAACATTTACATGCAGCCCCTGGGAGAGATCATCAGGAGGTTTGGGCTGTGTGTTCATCAGTATGCAGATGATACCCAGCTGTACCTCTCTTTTAAATCAGAACCAGTGAAGGCGGTGAAGGTCCTGTGTGAGTGTCTGGAAGCGGTTGGAGGATGGATGGCGGCTAACAGATTGAGGTTGAATCCTGACAAGACAGAAGTACTGTTTTTGGGGGACAGGAGGCGGACAGGTGTGGAGGATTCCCTGGTCCTTAATGGGGTAACTGTGCCCCTGAAGGACCAGGTGCGCAGCCTGGGAGTCATTTTGGACTCACAGCTGTCCATAGAGGCACAGGTCAAATCTGTATCCAGGGCAGCTGTTTACCAGCTCCATCTGGTACGTAGGCTGAGACCCTATCTGCCTGCAGACTGTCTCGCCAGAGTGGTACATGCTCTGGTTATCTCCCGCTTGGACTACTGCAATGCGCTCTACGTGGGGCTACCTTTGAAGGTGACCCGGAAACTACAACTAATCCAGAATGCGGCAGCTAGACTGGTGACTGGGAGCGGCCGCCGAGACCATATAGCACCAGTCTTGAAAGACCTACATTGGCTCCCAGTACGTTTCTGAGCACAATTCAAAGTGTTGGTGCTGACCTTTAAAGCCCTAAACGGCCTCGGTCCAGTATATCTGAAGGAGCGTCTCCTCCCCCATCGTTCTGCCCGGACACTGAGGTCCAGCTCCGAGGGCCTTCTGGCGGTTCCCTCACTGCGAGAGGCCAAGTTACAGGGAACCAGGCAGAGGGCCTTCTCGGTAGTGGCGCCAGCCCTGTGGAACGCCCTCCCATCAGATATCAAAGCGATAAACATCTACCTGACATTCAGAAGACATCTGAAGGCAGCCCTGTTCAGGGAAGTTTTTAATATGTGACATTTCAGTGTATCTTTCATCTTTGTTAGAAGCCGCCCAGAGTGGCTGGGGAAACCCAACCAGATGGGCGGGGTACAAATAATAAATTATTATTATTATTATTATTATTATTATTATTATTATTATTATTATTAACTGATGGAGCGTAAAAGATAGCAGGGTCTGTTCTGTGGTGACCCTCAGGGTACCAGAACACCTCAAATCAGTGCATAAGTGCAAATTTGGAGAATTTATCCAAGATCTGTGTGGCAAAACAGCAATAAGGTGACTGATTTCTTTTTGCGCTTGGGAACAGCTAGGAATTTTCCTGGTTATTGTCTGATGGATCTTATGGATCCTACAGACTTCACTTGGAAGATCAAAGTTGTTCATTTGCATTGGAAGCTGCTTGCTTAATGTAAATGTACAAAAAATGTTTACTTTCCCCTGTGATAAAAGTATAGTACTTCGCAAGCGTATATATCAATCAAAAGGTTTGCAATTCCAAAAGTCCTATGGTTTACTTTCTCAGTCTTTCTCTTCATTTTTGCCCCCAGGAATTTTGTGTTACTTTATGATACAGTACTTGGTTGGATAAACAAAATATGTTGCCAGATTTTCCCTCTTCCAGAGGCCCTATCTCCAGACGAAAGAAGTTGAAACTTTGAAGCTTTCTGGCTAGCAGGAAGATCTACCCTAAATGTCATCACTGACCTGTTTTTCACTGTACAAATGGCACAAAAAAACCCTTTCTTCTATCTTGTTACATATTGATCTGTGTGACAAATGTGAAGCTTGCAAATACATCAGTGTTGACAAAAGCCAAGCCAGATGTCTTCACTTAATGGGGGTTTATTGTATATTAGTCACCATACTTTCTTCCTGTTTCATAGTTCTTAAGGCGGCTGGCTTTCCTGGAATATGAGCTGCGTGAGGCTTTCAGAGTGGGTACAAAAGCCTATACAGAATGTTATGTAGCAGTATAGCTATTACTGAGGCAAGGAGATAAATAAACAATAAGTCGTTGTCCCCACCCGAGCAGAAGCTGAGCTCCACTTACCCATCTTGCCCACTTACCCTGAACATCAGCACTCTAGTGCTATGATGAAATTGCCCAATGGCACAGACTAGGTTAGGTGATTAGGAACCTGCTTATCTAACACAGAAATGCAGAGCAGGAAGGGCAGTGTGTTTATCTCTTTTCTCCCTATGGTGTGTGGGGAAGTCTGGGAAAGAGGGCAGGAATCAAAGTCAAGGAATGTGTGCTTCACCACATGCATTCCCAGAACACCCTTTTACTCCTCCTTCCAGAATACTTCTTTGCCCTCCATTATGTTTTCTTAAGCGTCAACATTTTTAACATATACAACCAAAATGCAATTTCATCTTTTGTCTCATTTTTATTGGCTTCCCATCCCATTTTCCATTGAGTTGTTGTTTCTCCCCTTCTGCTACACCCTATCTTCTATCTATTGCTTCCAAGATACTTCTAAGCTGTTTGAAGCCCTTTCATAATTTGGAGAGTACTTGGAGGGTGTGATTAGAAGTGACATCCTCCAATCTAAACTTCCCTCCATCCTCTAAACCACCAATCTCTTTTTAACTTCAAAGGGATCCCAGGCCTTAAAAGCTCCTACCAACAAACACTGAAGAGGGGGTGGGAATAGGATTAGATGTGTACAGTTTAAAGCTTGTGGGAAATTGGTAGGTGGGAGGAAACAATTACCTTTTCACTTTCCCACCCTCCTGCAGCCTTCCCCTTTTGCTAAAGGGTTCAAGACCGAGCCTCAGTGGTAGTCTGGTAGAGCATAGCCTCTGCATGGGAAAGGTCTCTGTTTTAATCCCTGTCAACTCAAAGTAGGTATAGGAAAGACCCTCCCTGGAATTCTGGAGAGCTGCTGCCGTTCAGACAATACTGGGCTAGACGGACAACTTACAAACTCATATGTTAAGGAAGCCCTCCAAATGTTAAAAAAAACAACCCACCTTGTCTGTGCCAAGCTGATAAGTACCACACCACCATGTTTGCAGGGGCAGGCTTTGGTAATCTTTTGTAATATGGCACCCCGTGCAAGACCGAAATTGGGCGTCTCCAAATGGTATCTTTTCAATTATGAATATTCTCAGTTTTGTACCCCTTCGGCTTGGTGCCTTATGCTCACACCACTTTTAATTTGGCTCTGAAGTCTGGTATGATGAGGGGCAAGTGCGGCCTCCAACAAAAGGTGGTGGTGTGTTCTTCCCCCTTAAAGTAGTGCTTTCATTCCCATTCCCTCGAAACAGAGTGTTCCTCATTCCTATTCCATACCATCCAACATTTCTCTGATGAAAATAGGGACGTCCTAAGGAAAAGTGGGACATTCTGGGATCAAATCGGAAACTGGGACAGCCTCTGTAAATCTGGGACTGTTCCTGGAAAATAGGCACACTTGGAGGGTCTGTAATATTTAGGGAAGGTGACCAGTGATGGAAGACAGTTTTGTAACTCAGTTAATCTTCAGACTATTGGTTGAGGCAGTTTGGAAAGGCATACGTGTGGTTTTGAATGTGTTCAGTGACTGTGTTGGGGAATTAGGTAGCAATTGTGTGGAATTATTATCTATTGACTGTTAGTGCAGGGAAAATAGAAATTTGCATTTTGAGTAGGAAAACATAGTGTGTGAAGCCCCCATTTAATGTATGACTATAACATCTCTTATGCAAACACACTTCTGCCTCATTGAACTAAAGCCATGTGTGGCAGGATTAGCAACAGGGCCATGGCATTTTTTTCTCTTAAGTAATGAGCAGTAGTCATCCGTTAGTATTCCTGGAAGCGAGAATGAAAACAAGATGTTAAAGTCAATAATGAATCCAGCTCTATATTTTTCACAATGGTGGTTTGAACAGCACGTCAACATTTGGGGAAAACCCTACTCTCCCTTGTGAGCCCAACTTGACATAAAATAAGAACTTCTGTACGCTAGAGAATAATCTCACATTAATAATTTTGCTTGAAAGTACAAGTTATAACAGTAAATTTCCTCAATGTTTTCTGAAATGTATTTTAAATATCACTAATTTCAGTATTCTTAGTACTGAGTGCAATGACATCTAGTAAGAAATAGTGTGGATATGAAAAGTTGTTTTCTTAAAAAAAGAAAAGCAAGGACAACCTACCGGTACTTATTTCTGTGTAGAGATGTGGTTTAGAGTAATTCTGGAAAATAACTGGCATAATTGGTAATGCAATTAAGCATCAAAAGTTCCTTGGAACAATGGAAATGAATGTTAAGTAATTAGTAATTCAGGCTGATGCTCCAGTGAAAATGGATATTTCAAGGCAATCTTGTGGCAAAATCTGGGAGCTCTGAAGGGTTTTTTTCCTTCAAAATATTGAACTACAGTGGCAGCATGGAAAGCTAATACAAAACACAGCATAAATAATGAGTTGAATTTTCCTGTTAATTCTAATACAACACACTAAATCACAGGATAATGGGGCAGCTTGTGGATTTGCCCTGTTGCAATGCTCAGCTTTTGGTGAATGCGGTATTGCCACAAACTGAATTGTGTTTCTGGTGGATGGGTGGGCGGGCAACATCTAAATTTATTCTTTCTGTGTTCTTCCACTGTAAGCTATGGGCAGGAATACAATTTACTTCCTGCACTTCAAGTGGAGTCTAGTGCTGTGTCCATCTCATTTTGTTAGAGTCACACAGTGAACGAGACATTGCTGTGTGGGTGGTCTTTGTCCTCTCCCCTTTCTCCACCGCTCACAATCACCTTACTCCTTTATCTTGCTATTGTAAAGTAGCTGATTTCAGTACTGTATTCTGTGTATGTTTTTGTTTTCAAACCAGTATAGATGCACATCTTTTTTGAAAATATAGATAGGTGTTGTCAACTGTTCTACTGTTAGTGTAATTACATTTTTTTAAAAAGTGCCTAAAATAGTAGTGATTAAAAATTGACTAATGCTACAGCTTCTAGGTGACATACAGTACAATGACTTGTTTGAACAACACAGAAGCCAAACTATGGTTTACTGAGACCACACAATGTGTGAGCACTCTGCCAGGAGTTCACAGTCACTTGGATCCTCCCTAATCCTATTTGCTTCTGCATCATGCTTAGCTAAACCAACAGCTTCACTATCACCCATGGTTGTATTTTCAGGCTGACAAGAGTTGTAGTTCAACAACCTGGGTCTTAGCTCAGTTGGTTAGAGCATGATGCTGATAATGCCAAGGTTGCAGGTTTGATACTCTTATGGGACAACTGCCTGCCTATTCCTGCATTGCAGGGGGCTGAACTCAGAGTCCCTTCCAACTATAATTCTATGATTCTAACCTCTGGAAAGCAGCACATTTGCCATCTCTAGTCTAAAACCAGGAGAAGTTCATATAAATTTAGGCCTTTTCAAGAAACAGAGAAAATGTGAGAGGGAGGTGGGGAAATATAGTTCAAACACAATGCTACTTTTTAAAATATGTAACTCCAACACTTCAAACTGCAGTATTGTATCACTGTATGAAACTTTATTTTGGTATGATAAATTTGCACCTGTCACCTGTCATTCTTTTCTTCCTGCTTGTGACAAAGAGGTTCATGATTACAGAGTACAAGTGTTATGTGTGTGTGACCATAGCCTTTATGTAGAGAAAGAGACGGCAGGGCTTCTGTGAAGTCTTTTAATTTCTGTATTCCCCCCAAAATGCACTTTTTAAATGAAGTATCTTTCTGGTGCCTTTAAAAGCAAACTAGTTTAGTGAAATCTGTAGGTGTAATTGCCAATACTAAATACCTTAAAATACTTTTTGGGTGGGCAGTATAGATTTCATTTCAGTTGCAACTTCAGCACCAAGTGCCAGTTTCTTATTTGTGTGTACAGTATGTGTGGTGGGGAAGTCTCGGTTCTGTTCACTATTTTTCTAGGGCTCAGAACCTTCAGAATTCAAATGGTTTGTTCTAGCCCTTGGTTGTGGTCAGTAAATGGTTGGCTTCCTATGTGCTCCACAGTACTGACACTAGCACATGCAGGATGCTATCTGGAAGGCTGAGACCAGGGCAGTCCCATCCATGAGACAAACCGAGGCAGCCACCTCGGGCAGCAGAATCCAAGGGGCACCTCTGTGGACCAGTGGCGTAGCGTGGGGGGTGCAGGGGGGGCCGGCCACACCGGGCGCAACATCTGGGGGTTAGGGTTAGGGAGCGCAAATCCACGGGTTAGGGGGCACAAATTACTTGCCTTGCCCCGGGTGCTGACAACCCACGCTACGTCACTGCTGTGGACACACCCTCTCACTGCCAGAGGAGCAGCTGTGGTAGCTTCCAGATTCTAGTGAGATCTCACGAGAGCCCCATGAGATCCTTCAAGGCCTCTGAAGGCCTCCACATGATTTCGCTAGAAGCCACAGGCCTGACCATGGTAAGCAAGGATTTGACCGGGGCAGCAAGGGGATGCGGGCGGCACAGGTTCAGAGCAGCCTGTTCCCATTTCAACTCAGGTTGCAAAATTGAATGGCTGAGGCAGACAGCAGCATTGACACCTACTCCTGAGAAGTCACTGCCACATAATTTGCCAGTGCTTTGCAACCACAGGAAAGACTCCTGGAGCCAGCAGCAAACACTGTCAAAGCCTAGGGGTGTCCTGATCTCTGGGAGTGTTGACAGCTTTGATAGCAGGCTCAGGGATTGGTGTGTTACTGGAAAGCCACCGCAGGTGGTGGGGCGACATCAAAGAGGTGTTGCCGCAAGGGCTGAGGTGATCAACAAGCCTGTTGGACCCCGATGAGAGACAGTGCCTAGGTGACACAGGATAGGGGTCCGCCTCCCCACCCTTTGCTAGCAGTTTTGGGAAGTTTTCTTGCATTGCTCAGCATGCTCTGAGATCAAAGATTTCTGTTCCGGGGGGGGGGGGGGATTTCTGTAGAGAGCAGTCTTTCTTCCTGGATTGGCATTTGATTTGCTTTGTTTGCTGGAATATAAATTACTGGCTTAATTTTGTTTGCTGTTTTGACATATTTCTGAACCCTCCCAGTTTTTCAGAAAGTAGGGGAGTGGCATATACTGTGGTACCTCGGGTTAAGTACTTAATTCATTCCGGAGTTCCGTTCTTAACCTGAAACTGTTCTTAACCTGAAGCACCACTTTAGCTAATGGGGCCTTCTGCTGCCGCTGTGCCGCCAGAGCACGATTTCTGTTCTCATCCTGAAGCAAAGTTCTTAACCCAAGGTACTATTTCTGGGTTAGCAGAGTCTGTAACCTGAAGCGTATGTAACCTGAAGCGTATGTAACCCGAGGTACCACTGTAAATGATTTTTGTATGTGTGTGAAATTGGTAACTACTATGGAGGTTTATAGGTTGGTCTGCTAGGTAGCCCCAATTTCACTACTAATAACATCACCTACTTCATAGGGCTGTTAATCTCCTTGGAGGAAAGGAGAGATATAAATGTAGTACAGTACTGTAAATCTATTGCTGTGCACATACTAGTGTCACTTATCTCAGATGTCTGCATGAGAACCGTGCCTCTGTAGACTGCCAGCCCCTTTGTCTTTGGGTCTAGTCCATGACTTACTGGATATGCCATGTAATATATTTAGCCCCATCTGGAGTTCCATCCAATTCTGATGATTAATTTGTAGGTACTGTGTCACCTTGAGTAGTTTTGGAATTGGCCCAGGAACTTAATGGTATGAGGAATTATAGCTACTGATGTCATTAAAGGTGAGTTTCTTTTAAAGCTGTCACCTCTTTTTTTACATTCCTAGTTAATATATATTGGAGGGGGGAAGTGCTATAATTTCCAGAATCTAAGATGGGCAAAAGAAAGACCATAATATAAAATTATAAAACCATAATATAATGTAAAACCATTCCTAGTAGTGACATTAGCCTGCATGCAGTGCTACATTACTCCATTCAGAAGTGAAATTTGGGGTTGCAGGAAGGACAGCTTATTTCATTTAGAGAGTAGGTCTGGCTGTCATCTTGGTGTCTCAGTATGTAAAGTTTTGCTTGTGTTAGGTTAACAGAAAATGATAGACACATTTAGAAAATGTCCCGTTCTCCCCCCCCCCCATTTACTTTATTTTGATCATAAGGCACACCAACCGATTATTAGATTGAGACCTTCTCCCAGCTCTCTTCCAGCTGGGAGAAGACTGCTAAGGAACAGAGCATGTTAAATATTCAAAGGTCTGACCCTGTGGGCTAGTCTGTTCCGTCCCCTTCCTGTGGATTTTCTCTTCCCTGAGATAAATTCTTTTTAAATACATACATTCTGTTTTGCGGGGAGAAAGCATAATTTCAGGGGGAATGACAGGTCAACTTTAAAGAAGCTGGAAGGGGAGCATAATAGAACCTATGAGTCAGGAACTTCATTTCCCATTAGCACCCCTGCTGACAGAATTCCACTTTCCTAGCAGTTCTGCTTTGAGGGTATGTAGGTTATTTGTAGAAGCAAATATGCGTTCAAGTCCTTGAGATAAGAATGCTTTTGCACAGGGAAGGCTATAGGTCTTTTGGACTCTCTAGTTAGAGCTCTAAAAGTCTGGATTAAGAAATTTTGATTCAAGGTTAGATTGGTACTTTTTTGTGAAATCACCCAAGGCTTAGAGGACCAACTTGAGTGCAGGAGAGGCAAGCAATTTTACAATTATGACAATATCAGGACAGATAAAGGATTCTGTCAGACAGTCTTAAAACCATCCCTTTTTGAGTCCATGATTTGTACAGATTTTCCCCATTGTTCGCCTAACAAATCACTTGTTTGTATTTTAAAGTACTCACAGTTGCATTAATGTTACAGAAATGTTGCACTTTAGTGCTGGTTTTTCTGCAAGGAAAAGGCAACAGTAGGAGACACGGCCTCAGTTTACATGTTCAGGTAATGAAACGAAAGTTTGTGATAGAACACAGGCCCTCAAAAATCTGCCTCTGGATTTAGAGGCTACCCCAAAGTTGATGGGCATTGCCATTCAAATGGTGTCCATGTGATCTTGTGATCAATTATGTGGGGTAGGGGTTACTTGGGCCCCCCCAATATTGTGCAGTGGTACCTCAGGTTGAATACTTAATTCGTTCCAGAGATCCGTACTTAACCTGAAACTGTTCTTAACCTGAAGCACCACTTTAGCTAATGGGGCCTCCTGCTGCCGCCGAGCTGCCAGAGCACAATTTCTGTTCTCATCCTGAAGCAAAGTTCTTAACCCGAGGTAATATATCTGGGTTAGAGGAGTCTGTAACCTGAAGCGTATGTAACCTGAGGTACCACTGTATTCAAGTTGGCACCCCGGTGGGAGTATTGGATTAGATACTGCATTGGCTGTGCCAAGGCAGCAGAATCCCATGCAAAACCCATTAAAACAATACCAATTTATAATACAATTATTAATACCAGTCTTTCAAATACCAAATTACAGAGGCACCTCGAGTTACAAATGCCTCAGGTTACAAATGCTTCAGGTTACAAACTCCGTTAACCTGGAAGAATTAAGGCAGAGCGGAACTAGAAGCCCTGATTCAGGAAGAGGTTTGTATGGGAATCTTGCAAAAACAAAAGGTTTTCAGACAGTCCTGTGTTTTGAAGTTCTGACAATCATGGCTTCAGAGCACGGTATCACCTGATGTCATAGTGATGTCAGGTGAGCGACAGGTGAGCAGCCACTTTATGTTTTCTATTGATAGTATTTGGGAGGAGGTGTAGTAAGAGGGCCACAAGACTATGTTTTGCCCTGGATCCCAGGTTAGCACTGGGGAGCCCTGGGCAGTTCTCTCATTAGTTATTGATAAAATACTGGGAACATTTTGGCTGACTTTCCACAGCTAAGCATAGATGCACCAGGGAATATGTGAATGACCTGTGGTATCTGAGCCATTTTGAAGAAAACAGAGCCACTAAAAAGAAAATGGAATGATTCCTAATACAAACTCTGCTTTCCAGTTTCTTAATTCAATATTTCTTGTTTGTAAGTTTTCCTCCCCTACCCTGCTTAAAGAACCTTTTGGTCTCTCACCTTCCGTTTACCTTTTGTCTGCTTTCTGGCAGCCACAGTAGTATCTTCTTGCCAGTAGGGTGTGTGAGTATGTCTGTTTGAAGCCAACAGCAATATTGGTCTTAGGAGTCTGTTTTCAGGGCCTCTCCCGAAGACTGGACACTTTCCTTTATGCACTGTGGCATTCCTCACACAGTCTTAGTGCCTGGGAACCCCATACTATTCATTTCTGAGAGAGGCTATAAAAACAAAATTTGTGCCTGGATTTGTATTGGCTTGTTTTTTTGCATGAGGGGGTTAAATTCCAGTTTTGCACGCCAAGCTTTTCCATGCTGCTGTTCATCTGAGACACAAAGAGAATACCAAGAGACAAAACAGGATGGAACTCGAGTAAACAACATAAATGTCAATAAAGGTTTGGAATGCTGAAAGTGAATTGCTAGTTGTTCTTGACATAGCTAAAACATATAAAAGAACCTGAAAATGTGAGGTCTTGGTGTGTCATATGGAAAACTACAGCAGTCAATTGCTTTTACACTGTTTCTCAAGCAAACGTGAGGATCTGAGACTCAGCTTGGATGGGAGAAAGACACGTGGTAATATATTCAAGGTCTGGCACCATCACATCAGGCGCACACAATTGAATTCAATTGGCCTTTATTTCTCCTTGATGTATCGGGTTTGTATATGTAGGGGGTACTTTGGCTGTGTCTCATACACTTAGTAAGGCAGAATATGTATGTGATGCACACCTGTTTTGCTTCTCCCTTTGGACCAGTGGTCAATAACTTCCAGATAATATAACCATTTAAACATGAGTAAAACTATGTTACTTTTGAGCATAGTTTAATTCAGGGGTTGGCAAGGTTTACCTCGTCTGGGCCGGTTCACTCCAGCGGAGATCCCTCTGTGGGCCAGATTGCGTACGTGCCCATGATTTCTGGCATCTGCGTCTGCGCAGACGCGATTTCTAGTGTCAGTGTAGAACACGATTTTTGGCACCATGGAAGCAAGTCCCCGCGCCACACTGTGCTGGTTTAGCGCAGTGCACGGGGACAAGCCGAGCAGGCGACTCAGTTCTGGGGCAGCTTGTGGGCTGGTTAAATGACCCCCATGAGCCACTTGTGGCCCATGGGCCTTAGGTTGCCTACCCCTGGTTTAATTCATAAATGTGATGTCTTATGGGCCCATAACATTCTCAACCTCAAGATTAAAAGGCATTGAACAATCTTTCTAAATATCTTTATAAAGGTTAGACAGTGCTATGTGCAAGACTAAATTGCAGCTCTGCACTGAATTGGCACATTGCATCAGATTGTTTCTATACCTCTGCTTATAATAATTAGAGTCATAGGCACCCCTTAACGAATAATCAAGCATAGTCTGAAATGTGGGGGGGGGGGAGCTAATCCCACCCTCCCTTAATAGCCCCTTTAATGTTTCACAAGAATGCCAGAATTCTTGTTTCACAAGAATGAGCACAATGTGATAAATTAGCAATAATCTAGAATTTTCTGCTTAGGAGTATTGATATAAGCGAACATCTTTTCCCAGCCAATTACACAATACATTAGAGGTAACGCTACAAAAACATAATTTTGTCACAAAATCAATAAGTCAGTATGGTACATTGTTGGATTTGGGATTAAATATCCTAATTACACTGAAGTAATGAATTCACTCAGTGTCCTTATCCTTCCTGGATGTGTTTATCTCCCAGCTTGCTTTCTTGACATCAGTAGAATTTGGAAGTACCATGGGAATCAAAGTGTTACCTATATGTGGCAATAACACTGTGATTGGCAACTGTGCTGTGTGTGTTTTTTTAAAAATCAAATACAAGGTGCATGGCTTATGAGAATTCCAGTTTGCAGGAAGGGAATGGTTTAAGCCTTCATTGCCCACCTGCATTCTCTGTGTAATACACACAGAGAGAGCTATCAAGACTGCACAGTACTGACATTGCCTGCTGACATTAACAATAAGAATATGCCATAAAGCCTAATCTAAACATATAGATCAATATAAGCTGTCCATATGCCCAAATAGGTATCTAAACAGGACAGTTTTAAGTCATGCAGTCAGATATAGAAAGGGCATTGAGATCTTCAGACCATTGAGCAGTGAATGGTGGATTCCACCCCCCCCCCTTCCGTGCTGGCTGGGGATGATGTGGGAATTGCAATCCAAAACAACTGTGTGGCACTAGGTTGGTGAAGGTTGATGTCCTTCGGCCACGCTAGCTGATGTGCTAAATTAAATGTGGCCAAGATGACTGGAAGATTACAACATCTTTTTGTAATCACACTGTTCTTTTTCAGCAGATAGCCAAGCATGGCTTGATTTGTTTTTATCTTTGCTGTCAGCTTATTTACCCAATTTGGTTGTAAATTTGCAGAAAGATTATTCTGTGAGTAAAGGCATATAGGTGTCATTCCTCGTCCCTCTATATCCTAAGGTCTGTCTTAAGCAATCAAAGGCTCTGAAGCGTGTGGTGGTTTCTTGAAAAGAGGAGCACACCATGTAGGAGCTGAGTCTCTTTGGTCAGTCCTACTACTTAAGTGGCGGTAGCTCTGCAATACTGTATAACAAGTGCCTTGCATATAGTTTCAAATGGGTAAGTCATAACTTCCCCTCAACAATCCTTTGTTGTGGAGATAAATTATGAGACTTGGATTCAAAGTCTTGACCCGGCTGGTGCTCCCCAGGTGTTTTTGATGACAACTCCCATCTGATGGGAATTGTATTCCAAAACCACTGGAGGGCACCACATTAACAAAGGCTGCTTCAAACGGTGTTGGGATAAGGGAAGGGAAAGAATGTTACAGGCCCCATGTTTCCTGTAATGGGTAGAAAAAACAGTGGGCAACATAACTGGGGAAATGACACTTGGAGTTTACTTATAGAAGGATGGGGGGGGCGAGTAACTCATGCACTTTGGCAAGGCTTTAAACAGGAACAGAAGGGGGCAGATGGAGTGCAATAAATGACTTATTCACAGGTGAGCTCATAGGCTCATAGTTGGAAGGGACCACGGGGGGTCATCTAGTCCAACCCCCTGCAATGGAGAGTTGTCTCTTACTGCACAGTCCTGGGCGCACATGCTGCTGTAGACTCCCGTCTCCATCACACCTTTGCCTGTGGAGTTGCAGCTGGATGACTTCTACATGGCGACAGAAAGCTGCTGTTCTCCTTATGCTCTTCTGGGCAGGTGTGTATGTGTCTGGTTGTTTTTATTCACAACCTCTCTTCTCCCAAGTTCCTTTTCTGCTCTCAAATCTTCAGTTTGTAATCTCTCTGGTGGATTCTCCTCTGAAAAGCTCTAATGCAATCTCTTTGGAGAAATCCTTTGTTGCCTATAGCAGTGGTTAAGATCTCCACCCCCTAAAAACGATTGTGCTCCAGGCATCCCACAGAGAGCTCCACTGCACAGAATTACACCAGTATTTCTGAATTTACAGCCTCTGCTGTAAAACATTTTCAGCAGGAGAGTGTGAAAGTCCTCTTAGACCTCTTAGAGCCAGTGTGGTGTAGTGGTTAAGAGCGGCAGTCACATAATCTGGGGAACCGGGTTCCTGTCTCCGCTCCTCCACATGCAGCTGCTGGGTGACCTTGGGCCAGTCACACTTCTGTGAAGTCTCTCAGCCCCACTCACCTCACAGAGTGTTTGTTGTGGGGGAGGAAGGGAAAGGAGGTTGTTAGCCGCTTTGAGACTCCTGAAGGGGAGTGAAAGGCGGGATATCAAATCCAAACTCTTCTTCTTCTTCTTCTTCTTTATTTGACTATGCAGTCTGATTCTATATAAGGCCTTTCCTGTTATACCTTCCTATAGAACTTGTTTATGCAGGTATTCTATACATAAATACAGCTTAAATAACCTACAAAGTGGTCCACCTAAACCTGGAATTCTCACTTGCAGACATCTTCCAACAGATGCCTTTTCTGGTGGGAAGATACAAAACTTTATAATGAGGAAACCAGCTCATTTCATAGGGTTATCCATGAAAGAAATCTCTCCCATTTTTGTGTCCAAAAAACTGTCACACCAACCATGGTAATGTTAAGAACAGTATTTCTTATTCCTACAGAAATGTTAACTTGGTACATACTTTGCTATCACTGTCTTTTAGACTGTAATCCTGTATCGTCTTACCTAAGAATAAGCACTGTTGAGTTCATTGGTACTTACTTTGAACAGACAATGATATGACTCTCTTAAAGGTTTTGAGGAATTAAGTTAAAACAATAACACTTGAACTGGTGTGACTTTCTGGCACACAACTTCCACCCCGTCACACCAGCTGCCTCTATTGCAGTAGCAACAGCTTCTGTCTTCCACCGTGATGCAAACTGCTCCCTAATGCTGACTTTACAAACATACAATTGAGTTAGGTTACAAAAAAATCAACTTTGTAATTTTAAACCTGAAAATTCCAGTAACTCCTTCAACTCTCAAGCAAGTTCCTTTTAAGTCTGTTTAATAGGAGAATGCACAGAAAATTATTTGTGCATATATTTCAATAGAGGGTTGTGCCCCTCTGTAGGGAAGAAGTTATATTTCTTGTTTTTTCCATTATCATATGAAATATACCCTAGAGTCTGTCCTGCAGTGATTTCATGCTCTTTATTGCAGCTTGTAAAACAGTGACTGAATCCCCCCCCCCAAACCTCAGGCTTTTATAGACATTATTTACACAATGAGTCCCGTCTGACTGGCTGATTCTGCTTCCCTCCTGGAGCCTGATTGGGCTGCTACTTCAATTGTTGCATTCTACGATCCTACCAGCCTGATAGGCTGATTAACTTCCTCCTGGGGTCTGATTGGGTTGCTGCTGCAAGCCAATCAGCTGTTTCATTCTAGGACCCTACTTACCTATTGTTCTAGGATCCAAGCTTAGTACATAACATCATACATTGGGTTCTTTTTGTGTACTGGATTCCAAAACTGCCTTCTGATTTAACATGGGGAGTGTCTAAGATGAATTCTGGAGCTGACACATTAAGATTTTACAGCTTTTTTTCATCCATTCAATCTTTTTGTAACCAAGGGGACGAAACTGCACACGCACCAGGGACCTGTCCAAAGTTGATAACAAGCTCATCAAGTTATTGACTTATGTTCTGAAAATACAGAGTCATTTTGAATTCCCAAATCTGGGAAGCATAGGAATAATGTAATAAACATAGGGATAATGTAATAAGCATTCCAATCTGGCTTGAGTTTTAAGATGTGAGTGAATAACCAGTGTTTTAGCCATGTGCACAGTGAGCTCTGTTCTGTCGCTGATTTCCTCCCTAATTTGCCATTTAGTTTAAGTCTGTCTCACTATGCAATTGTCATGCTGAAGTTTAGACTGCATTAAGTGTTGTCACATGTTTTACTGCTGGGGCACTTGCACAACTGCATTGCCATTACAAATGCAGGAAGAGGATTAGCAAAAAAATCTACCTGTGGCTTGCATTGTGCTTCTGAAATGTTAAGTGCTGGTTGTAGTGTGCTGCCAGGAGCTTCTAGATGAAGATCAGTTGCTGAAAAATAAGAAAAGCCCACATTTGTTGACTTCTAACACTTCACTTTCATTTATAGGGCCATTTGAGTTTTCCATCTTCAGGGAGGGGCATTTTACACACATAGATACCCACAGTGAATGTTATGTGGAAGAAACCATCACGTCTGCACACTGGTGGTCTGTTAATTTTTAGCCATGCCTCCACAAACTTCTAAGGGAAGAGTACTGGTGAGTTTGATGAAATCATTTCCCCAAATGGAGGAAAAACAAACAAACAGAAATGTACTGAATGTGTTTAGATTTCAGTTTAAGGCTGACTTAATTTTCTTTTGACAAAGAAAAGCACTTTCTTGAATGAAATAGATACTGTGTGTATTTACCTGAGGCTTGTAGAAATAGCTTATATGACTGGGCTGGCTCCGTAAACCCCAAGATGTCTGGCTCAGCAAACTTTAAATATGAAGAGGTCTGCAAATGTGGGACAGCAGCTTAGGCTAGGCCATCCAGCTATCTTGGCCTGCAAAAACAGAAAGAGAGAAGCATTTTTTCCCCCTGGGATGGAAAGAAGTGCCATAGAAAGTGATTTACTTTCTTTAGGATTTAGAGAAAGCTCGTCCCTTTGAAACTCATCGATATTTAAATCCTAGTCCAAAAGAGATTGTGTAAACAAGAAGCAATATAAAAAGTGTTCAGCTAAAATGTAGCTTCAGGATGTCTGTTGTCCATCCACTTCTGAAGCATCTGGGACATTAGAACTTGTCTTTAAAATATCTTTCACGTAATGATGGTACCTATTCTGCACTATTCGCTATGATTGTTTAAGTAGTTTCTTTTTAAACACTTTTTCTAATTGCATGGATAAGTGACCTTGCTTGTGGAGCATGCTATATGTTGACAGAGTGCATTACTTCATTTTGCCTCGTTGGCAACTTGAGATCTTAAGAAAACAATACTGAGGTTACTCTCATTCTGCTATCCTTGGAATGTAGCTTGGATTTTAATTTAACTCTGTCGCTGCATGATACCCACACGCAGAGTTGCTTTTTCAAAGGCAGTAGAAATGAAACGCCTGAAATCAGGAAAGCAAAGCTACCGCCACTTTCTACTTTCCCCCACCAATAAGAGGTCTTGTAGCACTTATGTTTTTGCATTACCAATTACATATTTTAGGACCACTAGAAGAATAAATGAGAAAGTAAATGGCTTCCCTTCCTTGCGACATCTTGCAGCTGTTCTGCAGAGCAGCTTCAGTGACTGAATGTAAGCTTCATCTAATTTTTCTTTTAAAGGCACAGCTCTCAGGATTCAGTCTGGCAATCTATCTGTGTTCTGGCTTTGCTTGAGTACTCAAATTATTATTCCCAAAACTTTCCCTTGAGACTATTATTCAGAGGAAGAGGGCAGGGGAAGCGAAGGAATCAAAGCCAGTGGGAGCTAGATTCCTGCTCATGCTTATCTGTGGCCAGTGTGCCAAGATTTTTAACTCTTCGCAGTTTATATTTAGTTCTATAAGCTCATTTGCCAACAGTGATGACTGTAGTCAAAAAGTCATGTTTTCCCATTGTATGCAGTAAAATAGTTTCTTTGAACATTAGCTCATTGAAGTAACTTTGACACAATTCAGTTTAACTACTTTTCATTGCAATCCCTATGCATGTATGTCTACTGAAAAGCAAGTCCCATTCAATTCAACTGGACTTTCTCCCAGGGAAGTAGGTATAGGTTTACAATTATTCTAACTTTGACTTGTACAAAGGATGTTCCTGGTAGATTATGCAAGCTTTGAATAATTAAGATAATGTGAAGGCCACTGCACAGAGTTTGGAGTTCCGTTGACAATGAGATCATGTTTAAGGACTGGGACAAGAAATGCCACTTAACTTGGTCCTTACTTCATTATTCTTAAGTATGGAAGAATGAAAGGTGAGGTTCACACGGTTAACTTCTAATAAAGTCGTCATGATGTTACCATTGATCTTGCTGCTTTGTGATGTATTTGATGCTGGCTGATGTAGTTTTCTATAAGGCAGAAGATTGCCTTAATTTAAAGCCTCATGTCATTGCAGAAGTTCAGTCACTAGTCCAGACATCAGGGCTGGCCTATTTGGGCACCTGGGGTGAACCACAAAACGTAAAGATCTACATTGGGAACAAGGGGAGAATACAGATCTACATTGGGAACAAGGGTGGGAGGAGACCAGCAGCGCCTCCTATTCACCAAGAGGCTGCTGTGGAGGTGGCTGGGGGGAAGCTGCTGAGGTTACGGCAGATCCAGCAGCCTTCAAGGAGCATGTTGCAGGTATTGCTGCCACTGCAGCAGCAGCACCATCATTGGGCAATGCATTCCTTGGAGGCCAGAACTGCTGCCCTTTGGATTCCTGTTGCCTGAGGTGATCTCCTCACCTTGACTCATGGGTGGGCCAGCCCTGCTAAACACCAGACCATAGATGCTCTAGCGATTTGACATCTCTGCTCTCAGGATATGTTTATTTAATGTAACCTTGCATAAGCCTTCCATGACCAGTGTGTCAGCCATCACTTTATTTTACTTGTTTATTTTCATAACATTTTAAATTCGCCCTTTTATCACATCAGATTTCAGGATGGTACACAACAAATATAAACTACGAAACAATAGAACGCCATCATCATAAATGCCTGAGAAAATAAAAATATTTCAACACCTGGCATAGAAGGACTAGTGAAATAAATGCCAGCCATGCTTCCTTAGGGAGGGCATTCTAAAGCTGGGCTGCCATGACTGAAAAGGTCATCTCCTTCGTTATTATGTAACACACTTCTGATAAGGAAGACACGTGGAACCAGGGCCTTGGCAAAGAGGCTAGCATGGACTGAGGAATTTCTTCAACAGTTTGGGTCCAAATCTGTTTAATTAGGGTTCTAAAGTTAAGTATCACCAGCATCTTGAGTCGGACCAAAAGCAAATGTGTAACCAATGCAGTTTTCTTAAAATGGCAGTTATACGAATGAATCTGACAATACCAGTTAAAAATTAAATTCTGGGAGCTGTATTCCGCATGATTTGGCTCTTGCGTGTTCTCCTCAAGAGCAGCCTCACACAAAAAGCATTACAGTAATCCAGCTAGGAAGATACCAGAAAATGAATGGCTGTGGCTAGACTACCCTTGTCCAGGAGGAGATGCTTCTGGTAAAACAGCCAAAATGCCCATTTGCATTCCTTCTTCAATATTGACACATCTGCCTCTCTTCTTACTCCTTTCAACCAAAATTCATGGGTTACTTGCAACCGTTAGGAACTGTTCTGGATGTCTTCTACGTGCGGCCTGCAGCTCAGAAGGATTAGCATGTTATTCTCCATTCAGAGTGTAGCTGCAAGCTATATTTGTACAATACTTTTCTTCTTGGGAAATTGGTTTTGTTTATACATTCCTTTAGTGGAAGCAGCTTTTGTTATTTTACAAATGGAAGGATCATGGCTGAGTGGGAAAATAGCCGAACTGATTTTTATATATTTCAAAATGGTTACTATTCGTTACTTACATTAGAAAATTAAGTTTTCAAAGGGCGCAACAACATTTTTGTGTATTTGTCATCCAAATAATGTGAAGGGACTCACCGTTATTTCCATTTAGCAGGTGGAGAACTGAGGCCGATGTTAGACATCAACTTGCTTAGGACAACACTGTGTGCCCTGCATCCTCGGTAGAAATTTATCACCTATCTGAAATTACCTCAGCGTCTCATGCAAATAAGGCCATTTGACCCTCTCAAAAGCTGAACAATTTAAAAGTTAAGTTTGGAATGCCTAGATTCTGTTGCATCATGCCCCACCTTGCATTACATTTCATTTCTTGACTGTGACAATGTGTTCATGTCTTTCTGTTTATTTATATTAAAGGCAGTGTCCAATGTTAGTCACATTCAGAGGTGATCATATGCCACTGATAAATACCAAAACAACAAAAGCTAATGTAAATGGTATGTTAGGAGTCTTCTTCCTTCTTCTTTGGAGATCACTCGTAGCCGAGTAAGATTGTCTTCCATAAGCATGGTCTTAACAATGAGTCCATAAGTGACTGTGGAGGCCAGTTCTGGATCTGCATATCCTTCCACAGTGGGGACATAGGTTTCTGGGTGGGAGTTGATCATGGTGAGGGTTTGCCAAGCATGCCTTCCTCTTAGTACGTTTCTCCCTTTCTTCCTGAGTTTGAGCGTCTTCAGAGCCCATGACACCTTTGGTAAAGGCTGTTCTCCAATTGGAGTGCTTGCAGGCCAGTGTTTCCCAGTTGTTGGTGTTTATACTACATTTTTTTAGTTTTGCCTTGAGAAAGACTTTAAATCTCTTTTGTTGACATCCAGCATTACGTTTTTCATTTTTAAGATCAGAATAGAGTAGTTGCTTTGGAAGATGATAATCCGGCACAACATGACAAGTCCAATGAATATAAATGGTATATTAGAAGTGGTACTCTATTCCCCATGCGTAGGGCAGGTACTACCTGGTTTTTCCACAGTTCTGTAGTAGCTGAATTCATATTGTCATCTTAAGTTAGCAGGGCTTAAAAAGGTAAAGGTAAAGGGACCCCTGACCATTAGGTCCAGTCGTGACTGACTCTGGGGTTACAGCGCTCATCTCGCTTTATTGGCCAAGGGAGCTGGCGTACAGCTTCTGGCAAACCAGAGCAGCGCACGGAAACACTGTTTACCTTCCCGCCGGAGCGATACCTATTTATCTACGGTACTTGCACTTTGATGTGCTTTCGAACTGCTAGGTTGGCAGGAGCAGGGACCAAGCAATGGGAGCTCACCCCGTCTCAGGGATTTGAACCGCCAACCTTCTGATTGGCAAGTCCTAGGCTCTGTGGTTTAATCCACAGCGCCACCTGCATCCCATTACAGTGGGGCTTACTTCTAAGTAAATATTAATAGAATTGTGGAATGAATCACATTTAAAGGTATTTATGTACAGTAGACATGTTCTTGTATCAGTTTCTCTCTTTTTTTAAAAAAAAAAGGTTGTTTGATTCTTACTTCTTTTTAGTGAAGAAGCATGTTTTTTAAGATAGTTTGCAAGTTTGGCCTCTTTGGGGTAGTCTATATATATTGTATAGTGCTTAATAGGATTGTAAAACACTATGATAGTGCAGTACAATACAATACCATACAATACAATCTAATTTAGCATGATATTGTAATTGCATAAGTTAGAGAAAAACTGAAAAGAAGATGTAATTCGTTCTTTCATACTTGAAGGTGGTTTTAAAGTTAATGCTATTTTTAAAAAATAGTACAGTAACATCTTATAGCATTGTCCAGGCTTAGAAACATCTAGCTGCTTTGATAATTAGTCATATTACCACTCAGAACAGAAACCAGTAGGTGGGTTTTACAATGGTCCTCTGCCAGAATTATTGTCTTAAGACAGCATGAATATAGTCAGATCTGAGGCAGAAGAATTCATTATGCTGGCAACTGCAGTTTTCTTCTTTTTAGAAGCTGTAGTTTCTAATACTTAAGTATCATTTTCTAATGATTTCATCTCACAAACCAGTGTATTAGAATCATACAGAGCACAGTTTAATAAGCCCGGCTCGGTTGTTAACTAACTGCAGAACGATGGGTGGGAAAGGTGAAACATTATTCATTTGCTGATATATTTCAAATTCTATTTGGGGACTAGTTTTGTTAGTTAAAGCCCAGGATGTCTAAGAATAAATCAGAAGCAGGAAATTGTCATTATTGAATATAAACACTAAATCCAGTAGGTCAGAAAATGTTCCAGATGAAAGCATCATTTTCCAATAAAAGCGAACGTTTGTTCCAAACAGATTTTGAAAACCTTCCACAGAAAAATATAAGCGCAAACCTTAGTTCTGATGCTTCAAAAATTCGCAGGACTGGATTTTAGAAGGAACGATTGTGCATGATGGGAGGTTTTTCTACATCTCTTAAGACTAGAACTCAGGGAGCAGGGCATTCAGTGAAGCTGAATGTTGCAAAATTCCAGACAAAGAAAAACTTATTTGCACAGCACATAGTTGCACTATGCAATTTGTTCCCATACAATAAAGTGATGACCATCAATTTGGATGGCTTTAAAAGGAGACTAGACAACTTATTGTAGGAGACTAGCACTGTGTTCCACCTCCACTTTTAGAGGCAATTGAATACCAGTTGTTTGGTGTATCACAAATGGTCAGAATGGTAGTGCATTGATGTACTGTTCCTATGTGATGACTTTTCTTCTTCTATACCGACTTTTTTCTATATAGCTGTGGTGCTTTCTCTTTATGAGAGTTATAGTTAAATGGAGCTTCCATAAGCAGGAGCAGTGTACACCTAAATACTAAGCACTGGGGAAGAGGTGCTAGATTGGAGAAACTGTTTGCTTGTTTGTCTGTTTCATAAAATTTATATGCCACTTGATTGTTGTTGCTGTGTTTAAAAAAACAACAACTTGTAAAAGCACTTTACAAAAGACAAAACGGCAAAATAAGGGGGGGGGGGGCAATACGACCATACTGTCACATTCATTGCCTGCTTGGCAACAGCAGGCTAGCCACAGTTGGGAATAAGATGCTGCGCTTCATGGGCCTCCTGCCCAGATTCTGTGCTGGTCTTGATTTTGGAACTTCATACCAAGCTATTTTATTGATTCCATTTGCCGACTGCATGTCAGTTCATAGCACATCACGAAAACAATAAAATACTCATCAATCGTTACTTGACCAGTTTCACAAATTAAAAGCCGAAGGTTTAAAATTCACAGCAATGGAACTGCAGCAGATGTACAAACAATGGATCCAGCCCAAAACAGGAGCATGTCCCAACAGCCTGGGTGCATACGTGTGTTCTATCTAAGTTTAGACAAAAACTCCACACAGTTGGCGATCATTGTACCTCTAGGGTAGTAGTCTCCAGCCTTTACAGACCAGGCCCCTACCTTTAACCCAAACATGTATTTTGGGACCCGTTTCTTATTCATTTTTGCCTTCTATTTGTCTGGCAGTAGTGCTGCTGCTTTTGTGACCTACCTTAAACCAGACTGTGGCCCAGTAGCAGCTCCTGACCCACCAGTTGAAGACCAACAATCTAGGGCAGGGCTTCCCAAACTTGTGTGTGTAGCTGTTTTTGGACTACAACCCCTATCATCCCTAGCTAAACCTCAAGGTTTGGCACTGGAGATAGCAGGAGACTATCATGCTAGCCGTGCCCTCAAGTACTTGGGCCGTAAGCTGCTGCTCTATATCTGGAAATACACGTTGGATTAAGGTCTGCTCTGCCTGCCCATTCATAATAGTTGGCTTGCCATTCATGTTAGTTGGCTTGCCTTCTCCCGATAATTTCTGACACCTTTGTATGTCTGTTTTGTATGTTCAGTTCACTAGTGATGGCAAGACAAAGAAAATGGGCAGCTCTTAGCTTAGTAGACAGAGCTGGTGTGTAGACTGCCCCTTCATAGGCTTCCATTTTGAATGGAACCCAGGGCCTAAGCTTTTGTCTCCTTTTCTAGCCTGGGCCCTTCTCCAAGGCTCTGGTGCTTTACCCAGGCACAAAGGGCTTTCTTGACCACCTCTCTCTTCTGGGGCAAAGCTATAGTTAGAATACTAGAATTGTGGAGTTGGGAGGGACCATGAGGGTCATCTTGTTCAACCCCCTGCAATGCAGGAAACTTTTTGACCCTTGTGGGGCTCAAACTCACAGCCCTGAGATTAAGTTGTTGGAAAGTTTCAGCTGTCAAAGGCACAAAGTTGTATCCAGCCACAGCACCTTTGCATAGCTGTCAACCTTTCCCTTTTTAAAAGGGAAATTCCCTTATTCCGAATAGGATTCCTCGCAAGAAAAGGGAAAAGTTGACAGCTATGCACCCTTGGAGACATTGAGTTTGTCTGTGTTAACTATGGTCAAGTGTGGAAAGGACTCGTAGGCCTCAGTGGTAGCATCTGAAGAAAAAACAAAATTCTGGAGAGGCAAAGTATATTGCTAGGTGGCAGGGGTGCCAACCTGAATCAAACATTTTTTTTGGGTGGGGGAAGGTAAGCCCCCCCCTCACATAATTGATAACAAGATGTATGCATACACAACATTCAAATGGCAATTCAACTTTGGGGACCATCAACTTGGGGGAGCTGCCCCTAAAATATTTGAAGAGACCATGCCCCCTAGGAGTCAGTTCCTGTCTTAGGTGGGCAAGTTGTGTCCAACAGGGCAAGATCTCTGAAACAAAAATAGCACTGTGACAGGAGCCCATCAGGAGTAGGTAGGTGTGTGTGTGTTTTCTTTCTTTGGGGTGCATGCGGCAGCACCCATGGTCTGCAAGTGGGAAGGAGGACAGGCGCAGTTAGGTGCCACCAGTGAGAGGGCTCTGTCGTCGTTTTAGAAGACAGACACGGCATATTCGTCGTATACAGGGAGGCATCCTCTTTGCCTTATGGGTGGAGCCGCTGCCTCCGCCTTGTCAACGACGGCGACCGAAAGGCAGCTCTTCCCTTTGCCGAGCAGAGGGGGGTTTACGAGCGCCCCCCTCTCCTCCCCGCCCCCTTTTCTCCTCTCTCCCAACTCCACTGGTCCCAGCCAAGCGCCGCTGGGAGGGCGGGATGTGGCGGCCCCGCCCCGAGGAGGCGGCAACCTCGCCTATCGCGGCTCTGGCTTAATCCCCGTCGTGGATCCGCGGGGCTGAAGCGGCGGCGGGGAAAGTAGTTTGCGAGGGTGATGCTGCGCCGCTGGCTTCCGCGGGAGGCGGAGGAGCGGCTGCCGCCTCTGGGACGCCTTGAGCGTGTGTGAGAGGGACGGAGGGAGTGATTGTGAGACAGGCAGACACACACAACACACACACACACACACGCGGGGCAAGGGAGAGTCCCGCCAGCCATGCTGCAGCGCCGGGGCGACCTGGGGGGCTCCCCTCCGGCCTTGGCGGGGGGCCCCGTGTTGAACGTGAAGCCCTGCCTCTACTACGCGGTGAGTGCCTTCGCCTTTCTCGACGGGCTGCCGGGAGCGGGAGAAGGGGGCGAGGCGCCCAAAGGGGCTAGCGGGGATTCAAGAGCGCCTGGCCAGCTCCCCTCGGAGAAGCCGCGCTTCGGAGCTGCTCCGGGTGTGGAGCGGGGGGTGTATGGGTGTGCACGCAAAGTCACGGGAACGGTGCAGCTTGGAAGAAGCGCGGAGTTTAATTTGTGCCGCGGTCCCGCCCCCCTCGCCCCTCCGACGTGGTTCCTGCGCCAGTGTCAAGGGGGGATCCTCTGCTCCGCGCGCTCACCTGCAAGTTGGCTAGAGCGGGCATGGCGCGGAGAGCTTGTCCCTCGTCCCCCGTGTAACATGCATGGTTAGCATGGCTTCTGGGTGGGTCGCCCAGAGTGGAGTCATCCTGCTGCCTTTCGTTGTAGGAACTGTGAAAGATCCCAGCTCCGGGTATTGGTGGTTGGGTAGGGCTTTTGGAGACCGGGAAAAAAGTCAAAGCCAAACATCCCGCACATGCGTAATGGCTCTACATTTTGCAAGCGTACCATTTTTATTATTATTCATTTTAGGGGGCGGGGTGGGGTTCTTGTACTTGTTGCTAGACCTTTTTCCCACCCCACCGGTCGCTGGGATTGAATTTGGCACCATAGCATATGCTCCTCTTCCGAACTTCAGTTCCTTCCCTGCACCACCGCATGCATCCCAAGTGCTGATGGTATAAAACTGTGGTGGTTGACCAGATCTCCTATTTGAGGCAACTTTATTCTGGAACAGGTTGTCAAATAGTTGGAGGTGAAGATGGGTTATGTGTGTATGGGGTGTGTGTGTGCACCTGGTGCTTGCAAAAATAGGAGTGCCCATTGCCACTGTGCTGTGCGTGTCTTAGGACAGTGTTTCCCAACCTTGGGTCTCCAGCTGTTTTTGGACTACAGTTCCCATGATCCCTGACCACTGGTCTTGCTAGCTAGGGATGATAGGAGTTGTAGTCCAAAAACAGCTCGAGACCCAAGGTTGGGAAACACTGTCTTAGGAGGACCCCTTGGGCACCCAACCCCTGGCCAGCTGGTGCTGACGTGCTGTAGAAGCCCGTGGGGGGTTTGGGCCCCTTGGCTGGGTGCATGCTCTCTGCCTTGCATATCAACACCTTGTTCTGCTCAGACAAGGTCCGGTGGTGCAGGACAGCTGTTGCTTGCATGCCAAGGCAATTGGATAAGTGAGTAGTGCTTGGTTCAGAAGAACACGTGCTACTGTCTACAGTTGCTTACCTGTCCTCTTGTTCTGGGCGATGAAACTGCGAGGACCGGATCTTGCTCAGGGCAAGAGTGCAGGTAAGAAACTCAGCAAGAAGAGGTGGCAGCTGCTCTATCTGGGCACCAACAAGCCTCTCTAGAGAGAGCTTACAAGCCAAGAGGAGGCAGCAGCTGCACATTGCAAAAGCAGCCACTGCTGCCTGCCTCCCCCCCCTTTCCGTAGGATTTGGTGAGGGTTGGGGGCCTAGCCTCTGCCCACTCACTTGCTTCCTTTCCCTGGTAGGCAGATTAGGAAGGATTTCACTCACTGCTCTATATGAAGGTGCAGATAAGAGAGGGAGAGGTTAGGGTAGTTGCTGTCTTGACTCACCTGAATGACAGTGTTGTTCCATGGCATGTATTGGGAGACAGAGCCAGCAAAAAGAGCTCTGTAGGCAGTGCAGATATTCCAATCCACCACCCCTTGCCCCATGCAGAGAGAGAAACTGAGGCAGCTGACCACCTCCATCCCCTTCCTCTCTTTTGGCAGAGTTGAGCTGTCTGGAAGATGAGGAAAACGCCCCCACTTAAGGCAAGCAGCTTGCCCTTTCAGTGCAGTGATCCCACTGTTGCTTGGCTGAAATTGTGTCATTTAGTTTGTTTGGCCTAGAACTTTATTTCATTCAATAGTTGTTGGGGTTTTTTGGGTTTTTAAAAGAAGTATAGAGGAATAATTCCTGCTGGAATAATGCCCACTTACATGTCTGTAGTTGGACCTGCGTAAAGCTAAAGTGGTTGATTTTGGATGTTCTTTGTAGAAAAAGAGCTACTATATCTCAAAGTTTGAGATGTCCCAAGTGCTGTGTGTAATGAATTTGTGATCTAGTCATATTGCCCTTAATTTTGGTTCAAAACCCTGTCTAACATGGATTCATGGGGCAAAGTGGAGCCTTTCTCCTGTGAGTTTTCTTGTGCAAAAATGAAATTATGGTTGTCTGCTTCAGAAAAAAACAGATGGCTGATCATTTCACACATTGAAACTGCTATATAATATTGCAAACACATAATATAGCATATGCTAAAAATAATCTAGATGAAGGATCTAGAGTATTGGAGTTGTATGATGAAACACTAGGCAGTATTTAAAATATTAAATGCTTCAACCTTTCAGTGCTTCCAATGCGGTACAGTAACAGTTTAATTGAATCCTGACTGGTAAAACTAAGACATTGCTACATAATGTGTTTCAAATGTAAGGATGAGATTTCAAGCACAGAGTTACACAGAGATTTTGTTCTTTTCTCATCTCACTTCATTGGAAGAAGAATCACTTGTACTTGAAAGTATTGTAAGAAAGGGTCTCCTTTTCTGTTCTTAAGCTTCTTATGTGATAAGATTGCATTGTATTCATGTCTTAAAGTTGAAAAGTTGAGAAACTGCTTCCTTTTCTGCTACCCTACATAGCAGTTGTAGCCTAGGTTTTTTAAAAAGCTTGACTCCCTTATCTCTGTGCAGTTTGTTTGTTCCCTGTAGCCATGCGTAAATATTAAAGCAATATTAAAGCATGTAAGACATGCTGTTGCTATTTCTGCTGGGGTAATTGTGCAAAATGTCACTTGAAGAAAAACTTCTGCTTTTTAAAACCAGTATTGGAATTCAGCTGTTAGGTGGATATTTAATTTGACCTCTAAGTGGAAGACAGATGTTGTAACTTCGTGAACTGCTCCAGCAGTACTTGAGCTTGTGGTTTCTTGTCTTCATGCTACTCTTGTAGACAGATTCTGATGTAATGTTTCTCCAGCCATAAAATTAATATTGGGATAAGTACAGACGTAAGACATTACTCTAGAATATACAATCCACTTGGCTATTGCATTTCAGAGAAACATTTTCCTTTTACATGTATTGCTCAACAGGTTTTCTTCTGTGGGGAATTTGTTAAGCCTGAATAAACCCATAGTTAACCCGTTAAAAGTTTAGCGAAATACAGCTTTGGTAACAGGAAGGTAAAGAAAACTTGTCAGTTCTACACATTGTTCATTCTTGTGATATTCTTTAGACCTGGCCTCTGATATGTTTAGTTACCTTTTAAGTTGTGCACCAAGTCACATTATTGATGAGTCCTAATCATGCAAATATATGCACTTACTGTAGATTTCAGAGAGGCATAGTTTAGTATACAGAATTCTGTCTTGGACACCACACTTAAAGTACACCCTATTTCTTGTTAAAGTTAGGAATCAAAATGTGAGGAATATATTCTTAATAAGTGAAAATCACAGTGGAATAGGTATGCCTAGCTCTATGTTGGCTTGTGATCAACATGTTTATTTTGTAGAAGGTATAGTTCAGTACTTCTAAAAACGTGAAATGCTGTATTGAAATCCACTTAATTTAGGGTTGCTGCTATGATCCTCTTTATCAGTTAATGCTTTGTCACTTGTTTCTTTATTTTGTTTATAAAGAGTGTTTTCATTCCCATTGAGCAAACTAGCACCATTTTCTTAAATAAACGGCATGTTTACATGTCTGTTCTGATGTGGCAATTATATCAGTGTGTTAAACATGTTCCTTGGGAAGTCTAATCCTTTCTTGCAGGATGATTTTGTTTCTGAAGCATGTATTGAAACAGTGTTCCAAAATATTAAGTAGTTAAATTCCTCCTCCCCCCCCCCCCAAATAAAAGGAAATGTGCAGAGGAAATGTCAGTTACAAACTTGTGGATGAGTATGTCTTGTGGTTGAGTGAGAAACTATGTAGATGTTCTCATGAGATTAACTTGTTAGGTTGACTTTATGTAGTTTGACAACTATCAAGATCAAATGTGTTAAGTTTTCTAAGGAGTGCTCTGTGCATTAGATATCCAGCATATCAATTTAAGTCATGATGGCGAAAGGCTGGTCTTACTGGTCATTGCTTGATCATATATTCATTTAGAGTAGTGAATTTACTGGCTTCAGTAGGAATGCTTTCTCTAAAATATAAAAGCCAAAGTAGATGTTGCATAGGCGAGTTGTGAGATTTCCACTTAAAACCAGGGAATCCCGAGGAACAGTGCTATTGGGGGAGGGGACCAATAGCAGACAGCCTGTTAACTTTTGCACTGCAGGACTAACAGCAGGTAGGGGAAAGAAAATGACCAGAATAATGTCCCTGAATGTATTTACTTTTGAAAAGTATATAAGGGAAACTTGATGCGATGGAAAGAACCTATTTGAAAGTGCATGGTTATTTCTGAATATGAATGCCATAGGAAGGATAAGAAAGAGCATATTGTTTAAAAGATACGTGTTTAATGTGCATAAAATGCCATGTCTATGTGTGTTATGTATGAAACTTTCAAAATGCCTGTTTTTGCAGAGAACTGCAGCAAGTGCAAAAGCTGCTTTTGCAGTTAAAGCTGCAATAAGAGGGTGGCATCTTTGTTTTAGCTTTGTTTGTGTTAATTGGTGACTCATCCCTGCAAGACTGGATCTGGGTCTCACAAGCTGCCAGCACAGGTGCTTTCTCTCTATTACAGCAAAGAGGGCATAGAATCCAAGAAGCAGGACAAACTCCTCCACGGAATCAGTATGAGTGATGATACCAGACCCCAATAATAATTTAGTACTGGAGATGTACTATCATCCCTCTGATGTCAAGATGGAAAATGAAATCAAATAGGTATCTAAGATTGCAAGTGTGCTAGCAATGGCTTACTTCAGCTACCCTCACATAGACTAGGTAAATGCATGTTCGAGTCATGACAAAGCAGTTAAATTTTTAGATCCCCTAAACAACTTTTGGTCATCAAAGTTACTGGAGGTGAAGATTCCAAAGTTACTGGAGGCCAAGAGGATTCCAGCATGGTCAATGAATCAAGTTCAGTATTGGAAGCAAGAAGATGTCCTTCAGAAAATTCTTGGCATCTCTCCTCACTGTGTAAAATACAGTATAGGGCAGATCTCCATACCTGAACATCAGTTAGTCTCTGTGAGAACAGGTTGCCAAACTAAATGGACTAAATGGATCAGCAAGGCCTTCTTATGTTCTTAAATTGCCCCACAACAAAACTATTTCTTGATCAGATTATGTTGTATTTTACGCACAACAAATCTTTTCAAACAATAAAGCCTTTCTAGTAAACATGGTGGCTTGTGTTCAGTGGTCTTAAGGAAGTGTTGGTGCCTAAAATTCCATTGGGGAGATGTTCTGCCTGTTCTGTGCTACTTGGTCTTTAGAAAAAGAACATTAACTGTATTGCTCTTCAGAACTTTTATCAGCAGTGTGCAGCGGAAAGGATTTCCTGCATTTATTTGTGTGCTAAATGCAGTGCTGCTAATACAAGCATTTAGACCTCAGCGGTTCCCATATTTCATGGGTGGGTACAAATAAATAAATGAGGAAAGAATTTTTTTTTTCCTTTTTGACAGCTAATGTTCTGACTTCTGAGGTAGTAGATGTATATAAAAGACTTGAAGACTTAAAGCTGCTGTTGCAAATAACTGAGTGTTCCCTTCTGTGATTCTAGCAAGACTTACTTCACATTTTGGTGCCATTGCATTGAATATTTTCCAGTTAGTGGTAACTATAATGTTGTGGCAGCGGGAGCCAGTATTTCTCTAGCAACTACTTTTTGCCCTTTTTTGTTCTCTTTAAGTAGCATAAATCTTGGGTTTTGTACTGTCAGATATATTGATTAACTTTATTCAGTGAAAAGTAGGTTAACAGCGCCCTGCTGTGATAATTCATTTTCCAGACTAGATTTGAATGAACAAATAGGACAATAAATGGGCTCGCTTATGTCAAACACTGCTAAGATCAGAAATATTTCTGTGTTGCAACACGGTAAGATTTCTTACCTTGACTATGCTTTCAAATGTGAGGTTGTTGTTTTTTAAAAAAACTAACTTCTACACAAATATTTTTTCCCCCTCTGATCAGGAAAACAACTGTTTCAAACCAGCTGTTGGCATTTGGGAGCCTATTTGCAAAAAGGATGGAACAAATATAGGGAATGTTTTTTAATAGAGGCCGTAGTTGTCTTTGGTGTTAAATGTTGGAAATCAATCAGCTTAGTAGTGCTGTTTTAACCTGTGAAGTGAGAAAACGGGAGAACCATTTTTATAGCTTTTCATTGCTAATTGGTTTTGAGCACAGTAGATTCTAGACATACACTTGAAGAAGAAGAAGAAGAGTTTGGATTTGATATCCTGCTTTATCACTACCTTAAGGAGTCTCAAAGTGGCTAACATTCTCCTTTCCCTTCCTCCCCCACAACAAACACGCTGTGAGGTGAGTGGGGCTGAGAGACTTCAGAGAAGTGTGACTGGCCCAAGGTCACCCAGCAGCTGCATGTGGAGGAGTGGAGACGCGAACCCGGTTCCTCAGATTACGAGTCTACCGCTCTTAACCAGTACACCACACTGTCAATCTTGCATGCTTGGTGTGGTTTCTTAGTGCTGAAACACCACATGAGAAAGATAAACAATGTCTCCATTTTCTAATGCAGACAGTGAAAAGCCAAATATATGCCAACCATGAGGTGTGTGGTGTGAACATACACAGAGAACTGAAGTACAAAAATGAGCACTTAACTGTGCATATACCAGAGGTATTCTATGTCTATTCACTGCACATTTGACTTGTAGCTGGTGTGCTATTTGAGTAGGATCTTAAAATTGTTCTTAAACGTGTTACGTTTGCAAGTACTCTCTGATAATGACACTGGAAAATGCCATAATGACTTGAGTATTCCATCATTATTCAAGCTCAATTTACTTTAAGCTAATCTTATTGTAATCCATGCCTGCAGGAAAGCAGCATGACTAATCTCTTCCATGTATTGAATTCCAATTTTTCTCATAGATAGGGCCTCTTAGTGTGCTATGCCTCTATGAAGCAAAAAGCTCAATTAATGTGTGGACAAGAAATTCAGCTACTGCATCAAGGAAATATGTAATGAGCTGGAGAGCCACAACTATTTTGCATGCTGTCTGCATAGTAATTGGAATGTCTTTATGGTCATAGCAGATATCAAACTGCAGTCAGATGTGTGAATTTTTGTTTTGCATTGCAAGGTGTATAACATTCAGCAGGGGGCCGGTCCACTGTCCCTCAGACCTTGTGTGGGGGCCGGACTATGCAGTATTTTGAAGAAGAAAAAAAAGATGCACGTGCCCCTGTGGCTGATTACTTGTGTCTTGCGAGTGGCAGGGGCTGGCGGCGGGGGTGGGACGATGAGCGGCGCGTGAAAGGGCTCCGTAGAGGGGCTGCTTAAAATGGTGGCTGTTTGAGTGCTGCTGCCCAGCCCCCTTCCTCCTCTAGGCAGGGCAGGGAGAAGCCAGGAGGGAGAGGGAAAGAACGTGCGTGCTGGTGACTCCCGCAGTGATCCCCGGACCGTCCACGGGCCAGATCCAGAAGGCAATTGGGCCTGATCCAGCCCATGGATCTTTGTTTGCTGACCCATGGTATATAACTTCAGACATGAGCAACTTGAATCTAAGGTTATATACGTATAAACTTTGAAAGCATGAGAGTTCAACTGTGCCTTGTATTGGTACTTCTTTTCACATGACTTTGGAGAGCAGCGGCATGACCAAATGAATATGTTTCATTCTGGAACTGTTTTTATTGTACTATTGGTCAAAAGGTTCTTGTATTGACCTAAAATCTTGTACTGATGCATTTACAGTTTCTGTAAGTATTCCCCACAGGTACTGTGGGGTAATATTGAGGTAATAGCTCCTCTGAACTGGACTGTGGAAATTCAAACAACACTTCTGCGTGCAGCATTCAGTGGAAATAGTATCGTATTGTTTGGGCCACTAGAAACCAAATGGCTAGTTTTTGCTCAGCTGAGGAGTAAACTGAAGTAAGGCTGTGGCATTAGCAAACTACCCACCAAACCAATACATGGAATAAACCCCCCACCCCACAAAAATGGTTAATGAGCTCCCACACTAGCAATAACCAGGGATGTATGATGGATTTTTTTTTCTTACTGTATAGTTTTTTGCAGTAAATGTAATTTGGCAATAAGCACGCATCTTAGAAAATATGAGCGAAGCAGTTAGATGGAGAGGATGTTGCGCAAGAGGACCACATCTACTACTCTAGCTGCAGCGGCATGCTGTCTCTTGTAAGTGGCATGTGGGGTCAGAGAAATACTTGGCACATCTGACCCCTTTCAAGATTGCCGTGACACACACTTAATCTGTGCAGACAGTAGCTGGCAGGAAAATATTGTCAGTGTTTGTGAGAGATGGACAATGAACTGTTTGAATCTCAGAATTTTTACACTGTTTCAACCTCACTTTGAGCTCTGTTAGATACCTTTTCTAAGCTTCCGAACAGCTAGAAACACACTTTCCAACTTTATTTTGGCAAGTAATGTATGAAAGCATGTCCATTTGTGTGCACATTTTGAATACAACTGGCCTTTCTAACGAACAGAAGAGTGCTGCAGAAACTAGCATCCCGGTTTAGCCAGTTCATGAAGGTTTTTTTTAGGCAGAAGCTATGTAGCCTTAAAAGGACTTGTTTAAATTTTTGTGTGTGTGTGTGTGTGTGTGTACGCGCAAGGAATATGTCAAGCTTGTAAAAAGCAAGCAAACCTTCACTACTTTTATAAAGTTAACATATTTTCTTCTTGCATATTAATAAAGGAAGAGCCTGCGTTGCAACTTTTACAAATTGAATATAGTATGGAAAAGCTTTTGTTCTGTTTGCATTATTTGGTTTTTCGGGGGAAAGGGTAGATATGTGAGAGGAAAGGGATTATTCTATCCCTACAACCTTGACATAACCATCACAGAATCACAAATGTAAACAATACCTTTTAAGGCTATATCAGAAGTGCAACTAATTGCTGAGGCTATAGGTGCTTTATAAATCACTGAATGAAATGATCCTTGAAAGATTAAAAAGAACGAACAGCTGAAAATTGGAGCAAAAGCCACAGCACCATACAAAGATACCAAGAACTATGCTATTTTTGCAAATTTACTCTGAAAACATGTGGTCATTGTTAAGAATAAAATTAAGTCCATAGTATATATTTCCACGAATTCCAACAATTCAGGCCAATAAATGCTTGACACTGAGTTCAAGGTCAAGTGAGGGTATGTTCACATTACCATTTAGTGTATTAAGTAGATAAGTAGATAAATTAAGTAGATAAATAGGGACCGCTCCCCAGCGGGAAGGTAAACGGCGTTTCTGTGTGCTGCGCTGGTTCGCCAGCCGTGGCTTAGTCACGCTGGCCACGTGACCTGGAAGCTGTCTGTGGACAAACGCCGGCTCCCGGCCTCTTGAGCGAGATGAGCGCGCAACCCTAGAGTTGGTCACGACTGGACCTGATGGTCAGGGGTACCTTTACATTTTATATATTTCCACGAATTCCAACAATTCAGGCCAATAAATGCTTGACACTGAGTTCAAGGTCAAGTGAGGGTATGTTCACATTACCATTTAGTGTGGCTCCAGCATGCACTGCTGGTTTTTAAGATGGGTTCATACAACATTAGCCACAATCCATCTGCATCCTGTTGCTTTTAGAGAAATACTCCTCTCTAGTGTACTCAGAATTTCTACCACACTTAAAAACAATATGGTTTTCTTCTGCTGGACTAACAGAACTTCTACAGATTTTTCTTACTGTATTTTCTTTATCGAATACTGTTCTTCCATTCCTGGAGAGTAATGTACTCTCTGTTTGGCTGGCTAGTTTATTTCCTGAGATGAATTCACGAGTATCTTAAAACAAAACATAGAGAACAGCACAAAGGGATGAAAACCATGTTTTAGTCATGCACCGTCATGGCTGAACTTGAACACAAGGTAAACCATCTTGTGTTAATACTGGGCACTTTAAAAATGATAAGATATTATGAGATATTATGTTAATCTTGGAGTTCTGTATCTTGTTGGCTTTATGAGGGATAATGAGTAATTTGTATATTGGTATATGGCAGTCTTTGCCAGCATGTTACCCTCCAGCTGTTTCGGTCAAACTCTTCAGCCCAAGTTGGCATGGCTGTGCTGTTAGGACTGATGGCAGTTGTCACTAGGTTGGGCAAAGGCTGGTACCATGGTACCTTGGTTCTCAAACTTAATCCATTCCGGAAGTCCGCTCTAAAACCAAAGCGTTCCAAAACCAAGGCATGCTTTCCCAAAGAAAGTAACGCAAAATGGATTACTCCTTTGCAGACTTTTAAAAACAACTCCTAAAACAGCAATTTAACATAAATTTTACTATCTAACAAGACCATTGATCCATAAAATGAAAGCAATAATCAATGTACTGTACTATAAATTAAATAAGACAGTATTGTAGATGATAAAAATTAAAATTACATCCCCCCCTTACCTGTACTGATGATAGTCATTGTTTGGATGGGGGGCTTTTATCCATTTCTGCAGTCACAAAATCAGTCAGTCAATCAATCAATCAATCAATCAATCAATGAGTAGCTGAACTGGGTTCCACACAGTCATAAAAACAAATTAACCGAAAAAGCCTCAAAACAAAAACGCAAAATAGCAAAAACAAAAGCGCCAAACTTAATCTGTTCTGGAAGTCCGTTTGACTTCTGAAATGTTTGAAAACCAAGATGCAGCTTCTGATTGGTGCAGGTGCCCCAGAAACAAGAGCAGAAAGCCACATCGGAACACTTTCAAAAACCGGAACACTTCTGGGTTTTCAGCATTTGAGAACCAAGGCGTTTGAGTACCATGATGTTTGAGAACCAAGGTACCACTGTATGTGGAACAACATGTAGACGTGGTTATTAAAGTGCCGTGTAAAATACTCTCTACTTTTACCATACTATTTCTAGAGTGAGTACAGAAGCATTCCAAACAAAACTCTCCTTTTTACGGAACGTATATGACTTAAGAGATGTAGCCTTAAGCAAAACACTTCCACCGGGCAATAGTTCTTCATATTGTTCCACTGGAAGGATGGCCATATATCAACACTTGTAAATAGTTCACTAACTAGGTTTGGATTCCTAGCCCTCAAGCATATGAACTTATGAAGCTGTTGTATACGGCGTCAAAACATTGATGTCCTGTGCAAACATTGGTCAGGGAAACTCAGGCCCAGGGACTGAATGTGGCCCTCAAGTTCTTTCTGTCTGGCCCACCGAGGTGTCCTTAGACTACACCCCATTCCTGCCAGAAATGACATCTATAAGCAACTCCCCATTTGCATGTGTTTGAGTCCTGCACAGCTGCTAATGCACAGGTCATTTTCAGCAGGACTGGATTGCAGTGGTACCTCCGTTTACGAACTTAATTCATTCTGGAAGACCGTTGTTACACCGAAAGCGTTCTTAAACAAGGCGTGCTCTCCCTAAAGAGGCCTCCTGCCGGTGGTGCCCTTCCACTGTTTGTCTTCCGGGGCAAAGTTTGCTAGCCGGAAAACCTACTTCTGGTTTTGCGGAGGTCATTCCCCGAATCGTTCGTTAACAGAACTGTTAGTAGATCGAGGTACCACTGTATGCGTGTCCTGCTGACACACACAGTACCTCGAAAGGCAACCACCACATAAATGGGAATTGCCTGTATACTTCTTTAGTTCGTGGGTAATATGTTATACTGTGGTACCTCGGGTTACATATGCTTCAGGTTACATACGCTTCAGGTTACAAGCTCCACTAACCCAGAAAGAGTACCTCGGGTTAAGAACTTTGCTTCAGGATGAGAACAGAAATCGCGCGGCGGTGGTGCGGCGGCAGCAGCAAGAGGCCCCATTAGCTAAAGTGGTGCTTCAGGTTAAGAACAGTTTCAGGTTAAGAACGGACCTCCGGAACGAATTAAGTACATAACCAGAGGTACCAATGTACCACAAGAAAAAGTATGCATTTTGTCTAGAAATTTTAAAATGAGTCAAGTAACTGGGCACAAAATAAGGTATGAGGGAGAGGGGGAGATATATGAATAAAGATAACACCACTTACACTGTAGGTTACTGTGGAAAAAACATCAAGGTTCAGTGGTTTGCTAAGTACTGTTGTTAATACTTAGGAAGGGGAAAATATGTTTATAAATTATGTTCCTTAATTGAATAGAGCAATGGTGTTCAAAGGCATACACAATTCCCTGCGGAATAATAAGCACAAAATGTGATTGCTGAAGCTTTATTTTTAAAAAGTGCAAGAAAAGAACATGTAGCACAATTACATTCACCAAATATTTCATGAAAAACTAAGCGCTTTGTTTAATAAAGTACTGACCTTAATATGAGAGAATCTTTACATGTTTTAATTGCTCTTGGTTGCTTCATACTTTCTGAAAACGAGTTTTATGTTGTATTATTATCAAGAGTTTCCATAATTAAGCTTCTTGATACATCCTGTGCACTGAGCCAAAGTGTTTAAAATCTTTCACACGTCCGGTTCTAAGCTTTCGAACTTGGCTTGATGTCAGCAGGTATTTTTAAGTTAATACAATATGCAGTACTAAAAAACGTTTACAGTGGTGCCCCGCAAGACGAACGCCTCGCAAGACGAAAAACCCGCTAGACGAAAGGGTTTTTCTGTTTTGGAGGCGCTTCGCAAAACGAATTTCCCTATGGGGTTGCTTCACAAGACGAAAAAATCTTGCGTCCCCCAGCGGTTTTTTTTTGCTTTTTTTGCCCTTTTCCTAAGCCCCTAAGCCGCTTATCAGCTGTTCCGCTGATAAGCCGCTTAACAGCTGATCGCTGGAAGCCGCTTGACAGCTCTAGCACTAATCCGCTAAGCTGTCAATGGGCTTGCTTCGCAAGACGAAAAAACCGCTAGACGAAGAGAATCGCGGAACGGATTAATTTCGTCTAGCGAGGCACCACTGTACCATTTCTAGTAGCACAGTGGCTGGGGTGTGGTGTGATAGTGTAATGCTTTGTGTGAGTGTGAGAGAGATCACTTCAATGTAGTAATTTCAAATGGGTACTTGCAGTACATTTTATTTTATTGCAGTTTTCCCTTCTAATCAAGTCTAAATTCTGATTTAGCCTATAGTAATGTAGTAGTATTCATTTCATGCAACCTTTATCTACGGAAAGTGATATATGTGCTTGGTACAGGGAATGTACTATGTAAACATACAGTGAAGTTTTTCAGAAAGCTGGATTTGTTACTAAGAAACCAAAGATTTCAATAGTAAATCTTATTACAATACCATGTGTAACAAGTAAATTTTTATTAGAATGGTGTTTAATCAGGACGGCTCATTCTTAATTCTCTCAATTGTTCTTGCTTTAAACCAACATGTTGACAGACGGCACTACCCATTTATTTAATTGATCTGCAACACTGAACACCATTCTAATAAAATAATAAAAGAGCTTACACTTTTTTTCCCGATGATAGGATGGAAATAGATGGTCTTAGAGAATCTAGTGATTGCCATATAGTGAGCAGCAAGGGGCACTTGGGGTCCAGAAGGGCTAACTAATTACCAGGCATCTGTCCCTTATCATGTTGGAACTAGAGCTTTAGTATGGTGGCACCTACCTGTTGCATATCAGGAAGGCGCCCTCCTTTTTTGTCTTTTCATTGAAGAGTTCCAGCAAGCCTACTAAGCAATGGGTTTTTACCCCAATCAGTATCTGTATTTATTTGAAATTGTTTATATGCAGTTGCTTTCATACAAGCAATTATTTTCTGCATACTTTCTATTGTATTGTGACATCACTTTAAGATGCTTCATAGGAAGTGATTCATAAATGCAATAAAGAACAGTTAGCTTGCATTGGCAAGTCTTGTAGCTGCATAATTAGGCATTAACATGCATCTTTGGCCTTGGGTTCCTTCCAAGAATAGGACCCTCATCCTCCAAGGTAGAGACGTAGAAGAGTGTTTGTTAGGGAGAGGCTTTTTGAGGCCTTTCCTTTTCATTTGGGACATTTACCCCCCACCCCTTTTGGGGAAGGCATAGCAAGTTAAAATAGTTAGGCAAACCTCTGGAAATAATATTTCCACCAATATTAAACCTAAAGACTGGAATCTAAGGTCTTAGTCTAACATTGAAGCCCCAGGTCTCAGTGATCATGGGCTAGAAACTAAAGGCCCAGAAAGGATAGGGCTCTCTGTGAAATGAGAGGCTTGACCGCTAGGCAAGCCAACAGGGCCAAAGATATTCCAGCAGGTGGTGGAACAGAAGTGGTGGTGCTGGGGGAACAGAAACGCTGAAAAGAAGGGGGCATAAATCTGAAATAATGCCCTAAAAGCCGAGGAATATATAGCCCAAGACCCACAAATAGGATGGAAGCAGCCACCAGCCTGCCTGGCCTCTGCTGAAATTGCATGCAAAACCTTCCCACCAGGATGCAAAGCAACAGAACTCCATGCCTCAGGGCCTACAATGAAAGACCCCAGCTGCAGCTCCATTCAGGCCTTCAGCCTGCAACTCCCCACCAGGCAGACAAAGCCACTGCAGCTTAAAGCCGCTGGGCCCTCATCACCTCAAGGCATGACAAAATGACATTTCCCCATGCACAGAAGGCTGCAGGTGCCGCCGACCACGCTGCGCTTAGGCCCTGCTGACTGCAAAGAACCAGAAATGCTGGGTTTGTAGAACTGAAGAGGCTGGAGAAAGGGTGCAGTGGACGTAAAAAGCCCCTCCCTGGTGTGGTCCAACAGCAGCACAGCATGCGTCTGCATACAGCGTGGCTGGGGCCACACCACAATTTCATTCCTGGCATGGCTACAAAGGTCTGCTGTTCCCAGAACATGCTGCCCCTCCTTGGCAGCTGAGCTGATTGGCGATTAGCACAGACAACGCCCCCCCCCCCCAATTTACGCAGGGGTTAGGTTCCAAGGCCCTGCGCATTTCAGTGAAATCATGTATTCTTATTATTGTTATTGTTATTATTATTATTATTATTAATAATACCCCACACATTTGGCTGGGTTTCTCCCAGCCACTCTGGGCGGCTTCCAGCAAAATATTAAAATACAACAATCCATCAAATATTATGTTGGAAACACCATTGAAAAAGCCAGCATACCCCTTTTTGTGACTTTTTGGGTCACTTCCGGATTTGGTGTGATTGCACCCATATTGAAAATGTTTTTCAGGTTTCTTCATCGCCAGTTTTTTCTTTCTTTTGAAAGGCTTACAATGGAATGGAGTGGAGATGAGGTAAGGAATTTATTGGAGCTCACCTAATGTATTTCCTTCTCTTAACATTAAGCATGTCTGAGTGGTACCTGGGGGAGAGACGTTATGTGAAACCCAGATATATCATTCTTAGTCTAAACACTTTATTTTCTGTCCTTGAACATATACACCTCTTCTTTTATACCTGATTATATTCATAAATCATCAAGGAGCTTTATGTTGGTCTTAACATTATTTATCTGAAAGCTGGTTCTTGTATTTGAGTAAAAAAAAGGACATGTATTTCTTTAAGAAGATTGAAACTCTTAAACAGCTGGAGGTTGTCTTAACAACACAAGAATAAAAATGGTACTGTTGTGCAACCATTCAGTGCTTTTTGTCAGCCATTTCTGTGTAGGAAACATGACGTGCCTCTGATCAGATAGTGGGAATGTTTTCTTCTACTTCCCTGAGTCACTTGCGAGGAATGTTAAGATTAATGTACCAGATGAATTCTGTCACTGCTGTAATAATGGAAATCACTTTGCTTTTGAACTTGCCACACATTTTAAATAAAAGCCAGGTATTTAAGAGGTCTAGTATTGATTTCAGGAGAAATTAGTTGCACATTTTGGTGTTAGGCATTGCTTGTTTATGACCAATCCTGGCCTTGCTTAACTTAGCCCATTACGTATGGAGTTTGGCACACTGTGTTCCTTTGTTTCTGGAAGCAGCTTTCATATTTATATATTGCTTCATCAGGAACGGTTATTTTACTCAGTTTCTTGCCACCATTCCAGCTCAGCACAGACAGAATAGGATCTGCAATGTAGCCCAGACTGCTGCTCATAAGCAGCTTTTGACTTCAGTGGAACTCTTGAGTCCATATGCATAGGAGTGCTGCCTTAAGCGGATAGCATAAATAAACTTTCTAACAGAAATCCAAAAAAAGACACCACACTGATCTGACCACACTAATGCCACAATGTTGTGGGCTGAGCTTAACTGTGCTAAAGTGCAGCTTTGCATCATAGCAAGTTAGTTGGACAAATTATTCCACAAGTGGAAAGATCATATTAAAAAGGAGTGTGTGGTAACTATATATTGACTGGGTACTTTGACCTTAATTTATTCCAAGAAGTTTTCTGAACAACTTATTTTTATCACATGCTTCAAGTGGACTGAGATGTCAGTTCATACACAGAAAAGTACAGACACTCCCACATACATATTGCAAAACAGGCATGAGTCCGTAGACAAATTGACTTGATGGTCATGTTGAATAACACTTGAGGAGACAAATAGTTATTGGATTCAAAATAAGTGTGTAAATTTGACAGAAATAAGCAGCATGTGTTGGAATAATCAGTAGAAAATAGTATTATCTTCTGTTTTTGAGCTTTAGCTTATAGTGGAGGTTGCTCTGAACTTTCAGCAAGTGATGTAGACTCCAAAGGCCTCTGCATAAATGACCTTTTGTTGTTGATGGGAAGCTTTGCATGATGTTGTGATTTAAAAAATAAATATATCCTACAACTAATCAGCCTAATAATTTAAAAAATCAAGTTCACCCAATGTCATAAAATATTTGGAAGGAAATACTAACTGCTAACAACAAAGGGCTTTTCTAGACTCCTTAACTTCAAATAAGATTTCTGTTCATTTTATAGCAGGCATTCTCTAGTTAATTTTCAAGCATAATAGATATCAAAGGAAAAATTAATGGAGTGTCATGCCTGATCTTATTTCAAAATATGAATAGCTTATTGCTTCAACTTCATTTCTGAAATGGGCTCCTGTAAGTTTGTTATGAGTAGCATTGACCTCTTTTACCTGTAAACAGAGCACTGTTGATGATCACCTGTATCATAAAGATGCCATGCAAAGTTTATTTGGTATTTGGTATAATGATTTGAAGATAAAATATATGTGTGCTAATTGCTTAATCATGTGTGCAGCTTGGCTTAAAAATGCAAATGAAAAAGACTGTTTCCTGCATAAAAGCTGTGCTTGGCTTTTACACAAGTACAAATATTTAAGAGAAAAGATCAAAATGATTCATAACTTGCTCAGCAACACATGTGTAGTATTTTATTTTAGGTCCAGAGGGATATTATTGGGAAATAAGAACAATTCTTATTCTGAATTATTAGTGTGTGGTCCCACACATGACTAGTACAGGCATGTCTTGATTGTATAATGTTCACCCCCAGCACATTGGTGCATCTGATGAAGGGCTACTGTTTGGTCAATTGCCACATCTGCTCTAGTAATACAAATGTTTTCTGCCTAGATTTATTATTTCCTGCATTTATAAACTGCTTTTCACCACTTTGTTTGTTTACTCATTTTGTTGGAAACTGTATCAAGCAAACAAACAAAAAACTCCCACATCATACAAAGTAATAAAACTTTTTAAATCCTCATGAGTTAAACAACAAAACAATACTACAGTACAAAATTATTATGAGATTGAGACTGCAAAAACAATGCAGACTTAGGCTTCAGACTTCAACCAAAACAATTCAGACTTGTGAGATCCGCTTTGTAAAGGACATACAGTTAAGATCAAAGACCAGTGTGCCCCTGAGTAAATTCTAAGCCTGGATGAGCAAGTGTGTATTAAATAGCTAATCGAAGCTCATTAATCATGGAGCCATCTGTGCTTCCAAGAGAAGGAAGTTCCACAGTAAGGGCACAGATACCCAAGAAGGCATTAGTGCAGGTCTACACACAGTGAGCAACACTTGCTAGCAAGACTGGAAAGGGTCCCTCCACCAATCTCAGAACCCAGGCAGGCTGGTTAAGATGCCAGCAAAAACAAGGCAGGACCCAAAGGTTACCAGGAAGGATTATTTTGTCTCTGAAAAGCTTACTTTTATTATAGGGGTTGTCTGTATTCAGGAATCCTGCTTGCTTTTGTTAATGTGTCCTTGAAAGCCAGAGTTGCATGGAAGCTATTGTTATAGCCATTTATTAACCTCGTAGATAAACGTATGGGGTGGGGGAGGGAAGGGATACTGTTCTGAAATGAAAACCTTAATTTACAATAAGCGTGATGAAGGAAGTTAGTTCACATTGCTTGTAGATTCCAAGTCTCTCCCCCCCTTCCCTAAATTAAACTTTTTTTTTCAAATAAACCTTGTGGTACAAACAGTTCTTAAGAAAATTCTATAGATAGAAATTATGTACACAAGGGGGAGTTCTGTATATACAAACCATATGCTAGTACCAGTAACAGACAGACATTTTATCACGTTCCGCTTCTCTGGAGTGGTCATAGTTCTCTTGGAAAAAAGAAAAGAAAAAAGCTAAACTAAGCTGTATAAGGTCTCGCAAATGTTTCGTGTCTAAGTTCAAAGCAGCAGTTAGAACTAAAATTATCTTGTAAAGGCTGCGTTTGAGATAAGAGGAAAATAGCTAATTCTGGTGCCTAATGGAAAAAAGATTAAGTTGCTGAAAAACCTATTGGAAATGCGGTTGGACAGATTAAACTGGATTCGCCTCCTCTTTTCCTATTGTATGATTACAGTAGGTATTGTAGAGCCTGGCCTTTGTGAGTTCTTTGTTAGTTTGGATACAGATGAGCCTTCTGTGATGTTTGCATCTATTTATACGACTTTATGCACACCACATTTTAAATACAGTGGTACCTCAGTTGTCGAATACCCTGGAACTCGCACGTTTCGGCTTATGGACAATTGAAAACTGGAAGCGAGTGTTCGGGTTTTTGAATGATTTTCGGAAGCCGAACTTCCAGTGCGGCTTCCGATTGAGTGCAGGAAGCACCTGTAGCCAATTGGAAGCTGCGCCTTGGTTTTCAAGCATTTCCGGAAGTCGAACGGACTCCCGGAATGTATTCTGTTCAAGAACCAAGGTACAACTGTTTTCGATTTCTTATTATTCAGTATGTTTCAAGATTATGACATAGTATAAAAGAACAACAGAGCCATACAGGACTTCTCCTATGGACCTAAGTGGATGAACAGGTACATATACAGAGTTGTAGTTTTTCAGGTAACTTTCAACTCTGTATGTCAATGCTAAACCACACAATCTTTTGTGGCTTGTAATATTTGTGAGAGTTAATATCAAGCGAGGTTTCTACTGTTCCAGGGAAACTGAAACATTGAGCTTGGTTGTAAGAGTTTTTTCTGTTACGACTACCTTTGGTTTGCTGATTTATAACCTGCTTTTCTCGTCACACTATTTTCAGATGCTCTTGTAATAGACAACAGTCTTCAAGGTTAATTTTCGTTAACTTATTTCAACTGCCATCAGCCTTTTAGGAAAAGCAGCACAGAGAAGCATTGGCCCATCCATTGCAAACAGATTCGCCATAAATTTTCCTAGGAATTTTGAGAAGTATTTGTTTGGATTATCATTAGGAGGTATTCATCTTGGTGCTTGACTAGGGTGATGAAGCGTACTTTAAACAAGTATTTTAGAAATTTCAAAGGAATTTATAACGGAACAAGTTGCATCACTTTATTGTTAAAAGTGCTGCAGCTGTGTGTAGGACATAGCTGTTGGCGTTTTTAGTAGGCAATCAGTTGCAGGTATCATGAAACAAAATGGTTATCTTCAAAGGATTCTTGCAGACAAAAGGTTCCACAACTGCCATGCACACACTGTATAACAATCCTTTGTTCACTAAATTTCTCTTAATCTAAAGTGCCTTCTCCTCCTCCACCCCCATTTCTTGCTTAATGGAACAACCATTGGAGAAACATAGTATTAATCATGAAATCCACTACTCCCATTTTTGCAGTTGTGGGTTGCTGTAACTAGGCCTATTCACAGATTCATTAAAGGTGGATGAACATTGTTGAGTAATATGGTGGCTCCTTAGATGCGTGTATTTTAACAATTAAGCAATAAAATATTTGTGTGTGTGTGTGTGTGTGTGTGTGTGTGTGTGTGTGTGTTTGCCTTGATAGATTTGATGTTATATCTAAACTTACCATGGAAAATGGAGCACTTTGATAGATCAATTTTCCTCTTTGCTTTAAAGATTTACTGATGTTAAGCTGTGTGCTACACACTTCTGCTAGGCCAGCTGTTGGTGAGGAAAACGTCACCTATATAAAATGACCTGTCAGATAACAATGTCATTTTAAATCCTCCACTTACTGCAGTTCTGCAACATAATGGGGTTTCTGTCAACCCAGAGAACATTGCTTTATAAGGTTTATCAAGCTTTTAATCATTTTATAAGGTTTATCAAGCTTTTAATCATTTTGACATAGGCTTCCAAATTATGGATTGGTTTACAGTGGAGTTGGTTTACCACTCTTACCAAGCCAGCAGCTGCTTAGACACTTGTTGTTGTTGTTGTTTAGTCGTTTAGTCGTGTCCGACTCTTCGTGACCCCATGGACCAGAGAACGCCAGGCACCTCTGTCCTCCACTGCCTCCCGCAGTTTGGTCAAACTCATGCTGGTAACCTCGACACTTAACCTTAGACACTTATTTTTTTTAAAAAAAAATAACCTAGGCAATCAGATTTCTGAATTGTAGGGGGTTGGACCAGATGGCCTTCAGAGTCCCTTCCAGATCTTCAGTTTATGATTCTATGTTCTTCAGGGCTCATGCAGCTAGTGTTGTAACAATCTGATGCCAGGTGGCCAGTTAGAAGAAGTCATATGGCAAGATCACCGAGATCAAACAGATTATGGCCATCTTACATTCAGTCTTGATTATAGTGCCTGTGAATGCTTCCGGAACACCATTTAATGGTGTCAGTTGGATGAGGATGTTGACAAGATGCTCAAAAGGGTCTGCTGGGCAAGGTGTGGAAATTCCAGCGTTTCTCTCTGCTGTACATGGCAAGTAAAGATTAGTACGTGGTGGTGTTACAAGATGTTTTTCAGAGAAACTTGTCTCTTTTACTAATCTTTCAGGGGTTTCTCAGAACATGGACAGAAACCTAGAGTGACTAACTCTCTCCCCACACATCCCACTCTTCGCCAACTGTTTAGATGCTGCACATCAGCTGTGACTGTGGACAAAACGAAAGAGGAGAGGGCTTAACTTAACATTATGTGGCCATCCTTCTCCTGCTCATACTAATACACAGCCAAGCACACACACATATATAAAGCACACTCAGAACACACTGCATTGCTCATACATTTTCATTCAAGTCCCTCTTTCCTCCCTTTAAATTTGAAACACCAAGGTGGTAGGGAATGGGGAGAGAATTAATGGCCCACTCTTCATCCTTTTCTGAGGCAAGGGGACTTTCTGTGCCTAAAGAACACCTCTGTTGACTTTCTCAAGTTTTGCAAGCATACTCCTCCTGAAAACTTGCATAGAGTTAGGAACAAGTGCATCTATACTTATAATATTGTTACGAGTTTGGTTGCTAGAGTTTGTGGCTGCAAGGCACCCATAATTCCTGGATTTAGTCAGTGTTATAATTTAATCAATGCTTGGTGAGTTAAACTGAAAGTCAGGCTTCTAATAGCTGGACTCAGATTTCCGTGTAAGACGATTGCCTGAGATACGATTAACAGAGAACAAAGACAGGGAGATGGGCTATCAGTGAATCAGAGACTCTTGTCAGCTGGCTGATGGCTGGAGACCGACCTTGGGGTCTGAGATCCTTATTCAGAAGCCAGAGTTTTTGTTAGGAGGAAGTTTGAGGATTTTGGTTGGCTGTGGCATGATCGAGGGGAAAAGGTGTCACTCTGTTAAACGCAGCAGGGTGGGGAGGGGAGGGCTGAACACAATACGGGCTGACAGTTTAAATCAGAGACTACTACAATGGGAGAAGCAGAACGTTATTGGCTCAAGTTGTATATATGTGTCAATAAGTAAATATGCATACTGTGTCTCATTGTCCAGAAGGAAACACCGACCCTGGGTAAGAGCCTGGAACTACCTAGAATCTCATACTGCTGTGAAGATTGTGGGTGGTGTTCAACAGTATCCTGTCTTTACCTCAGTTCCTGAGGTTGCTAGTCAGATAAAGAGAGAGAGCAACCATGTCTATACAGCCCTCCTTTTTCTTGTGTGGGCAGGAATGCTTTTTATGTAAAATAAAAAGAAGTGGGCAGTGTTATAAGAGTACAGTAGTACCTCGGATTAAGTACTTAATTCGTTCCAGAGGTCCATTCTTAACCTGAAACTGTTCTTAACCTGAAGCACCACTTTAGCTAGTGTAACCTCCTGCTGCTGCCACACCACCGGAGCACGATTTCTCTTCTCATTCTGAAGCAAAGTTCTTAATCTGATGTACTTTTTCTGGGTTAGCGGAGTCTGTAACCTGAAGCGTCTGTAACCCGAGGTACCACTGTACACAAGATTTCAGGAAATAGAAATGAATGTTTCTTCCTGTTTCCTGAGGAATTAAAGAAATACTTCTAACTATGCTGCCATGGCTATGCCAAAACATCCCCAATGCTACTAACATGTAGTTATTTTTTTATTAATATTTTTGCTGTTGCAGATGCCCTTGCAGATAAAATCAGTGGATTTTTTTCGGGAGTAGAAAAATAGTTTAAAAGTACTTGGGTATTGGACCTGGCATGCCAGTTAGCAGTTTTCCATCCCTGACATAAGCTATAATTCTCACTCCTTCATTTTCAAGACATAATTTAGTTTTCCACAATTGAGAGAGAGAAATCAGTTGTAGCCTTTTAAAAAAACAAGCATTCAGACACAATATTTCTGTTTCATTTACTCATTCTAGAATCATTAGTGGTTGTGTGATCAGTCAAGGTTTTTGGGTACTTAAACGGTTCTAGTTAATTAGTGGTAACTGCAAATGAATGGGAAATTATTATTTTAAGGTTTCATTGAGTTGTAAAACTCCAGCACTTGTGGTAGTGTGGTTTTCCTAATGTGATCCTGTATTTTTAACAACTCTGGCTTGTGGTTTTGCTGAAGCATCTGCATTTCCCCCCAAAATGTGTACCTTTTTATAGATAAAACTAGTTCATAAGACAAGCGTGTTGGATCAGGTTAATGATCTATCCAGTCTAGCATTACAGGGGCTGACCAGATGTCTGTGGGAAGCCTGCAAGGTAGACAAGAACACAACACAACCTACCAGCAACTTGTATTTAGAGGCTGGCAGCCATTGATAGCCTTTGTCCTCCATGTTATTTGTCCAGTCTTTCAAAGCCATTCAGGTTGGTTGCCACCACAGCCTCGTGCGGGTTTTGAGTTCTATATTTTAACTGTGTTCTGCATTAAGTACTTTTTACCTGTCCTTAATCTTCCAACATTCAGCTTCATGGAATGTCCATGAGTTCTAGCATTATTAGAAAGGGAGAGAAATCTGTCCTCTATCCAACTTTTTCCATGCCATGTATAATCAGTGCTTTTTTCTGGGGGTACGCAGGGGGACACATACCCCTAAACATTATGTGAGTCTAAGTTTGGCCTCATTGAGGGGCAGTATTTCAATATGAGTAGGAAAATGTGAGTACCCCTAAACATTTTTTAAAACACTGTGTATAATTACCGTATTTTTCACTCAATAGGATGCATCAGACCATAAGACACACCTAGTTTTTGGAGGAGGAAAACAAGAAAAAAATATTCTGAATCTCAGATGCCAGAACAACAAGAGGGATCACAAGCAGCGATCCTTCTTGCTGTTCTGGTTTCTGGGATAGCTGCGCAGCCTGCATTTGCTCCATAAGACACACACACATTTCCCCTTACTTTTTAGGAGGGGAAAAGTGAGTCTTATAGAGCAAGAAATACAGTATATAAAACTTCTATCATGTTACTGCTTACTTGCCTTTTTTGTAAACTAAAAAGTCCCAAATGCTGCAACTTTTCCCTATCGGGGAGTTGCTCTATCCAGTTGACCAATTCGGTTGCCCCTTTCTGCACTTTCTTCAACTCCTTGCCTTTTTACAATTCATGAAAATAGCATTGCATGTGTGCTTTGGGATTTGAGGAATAGTAATGCAAGGGCATACGTGTGTGTGTGTCTATTTGTGCAGATGCAACTGTTTTTGTAGTGCCAGTTTTTTGTTTTTGTTTTTAAATAATTCACAGAAGTATTGTAAATGGATGCATTTAGTACATATAAACGTAAAATAGTACCTTGGCATATGTGTGTCTTTATGTGAAGCAGAAATTAAATACTCTTTCACACACACACACACACACACACACACACACACACTTTAATGAAAATGGCTGTGCTTGAAAATGGAAGGTGCTATGCAATGAAATGCATTTGATATGATGTGCACTTTTATGTACTAAATATTTATTTATTTATTTATTTATTTATTTATTTATTTTAAAAAGCTTTGTAAAATGTGGCTTCAGTTATTATTATTTCCTGTTTTAGCCTTTAAAGCATTAGTAATCACCAAGACTGGCTCAAAACAACTTTTCTTCACCATCCACTCCCCAGCCTCACCCAGCCCCCAAATGAGAACATGCATTGGCAGGAAAATGCATTGTTTAGTTTGTGATAATTTCACAAGAGGACAAAGGAATAAATCCTATAATATTTTCTTCACTGGGCTTTAATTCAAGGCTTCTGTTTAATAGAGAAAGTTGTAGGCTGGGTGATAGCTATGGATTTGTGATTCAGCGTGTGATTCAGTGGTCTTTCATAGTGTTCCATGGTGTCCTCGTTTTCTGTATTGCACTTTTTGGTGTTTGCAAAAATTACAACAGAACTAACTAAGAAAAACATGAGAAAAATTCTGCATACTCTTGTGTTACTGATATTTTTGCCAACCAAGACAGTACAGTTTTAGAGGAAATTCATCTGTGGTTTTGAAATGTAGTTACAAACTGGTTTACCATTAGAAGAGTCAGCTACATGGACTGTAACATGAGAAGATATTGAGTCTTCTTAAGAGCTCCTGAAATTTTATGACTCAAAGATGCTAGTTCATAGGCATCCCTAATATTCTCACCTGGTGATGAAGGGGCTCACTTTGTTTTGCTCGTTCCATGTGATGCACTGCAAAAAGGTCCATAAGAAGGAACCATCTCTGGGTCAGCTTGGTATTGATTGGTGATCAGCAAACGTGCCCTGTGCTTCATGTGTTCAGATTCTATTAGAACCTGCCAATTTTTATTCTGGGAACAGCCTTGAGATCTTATGATGAAGGGCGGGATATAAATTTTAATTAATTAATGCCAGGTCCAGATTGAAACTGTGAATGGCCATTTTTGAATTTTGCATTTCATTGTTTTACATTGTTGTTTCTTTGAAAAAAAATTACATATAAAATGTGTGAGGAGGATGCTGCCATTGAGTGAGTGACTGAGAAATGCTTCAGCCGAGATATTGAGCAGAGGGAACGGGATATAGATAGGTAAGGCAGCCTATAGGACTGTCGTCACCTTTGGATTGCAGGTTGTTGTTGTTTTTTAGTTTTCCTCTCTGTGCGCACAACATATATCTATCAATATGCATACCAGTATATTTGCTATTTTTGTAAAATACTTAAGAGACTGTTTTGGTATTCAGCGGTGAATTAAATTCTCATCTGTCTGGTTGGATAGTAAAGGTATAATTTCAAGAGCTGTTTTCAATGCTAACTTGTTAGGGTTACTTATCTTGTTCCCCTAACTCACTGGATAAGCTGGTTGACTTGACTGAACCTGAAGAACGCTCACTAAAAGTGCCTGGACTTAAGTGACAAGTGGGGTGCTGCAGGTTCTGTCCTTAGAACCATTGTTGTTCAATGTATTGGTAAACAACTTGGATGAAGGAATTGAGGGGATACTCATCAATTTGCAGATGACACCAAACTGGAAGGGGTAGCTAATGCCGCAGAAGACAGAATCGGAATTCAGGAAGCCCTTAACAGGTTAGAGAACAGGGCCTAAACTTACAAAATAAATTTCAGAAGGGACAAGTGTCAGGTACTACATTTAGGCAAGAATAACCAGCTGCACAAATAGAAGGTGGAGGACATATGGATTGGCAATAGTATATGTGAAAAGGATCTAGGGGCCTTAGTAGATCACAAGTTTAACATGCATCAACAGTGTGATGCAGGCGTAAAAAGGGCTAATGCTATTCTAGGCTGCATCAACAGAAATATAGCATCCCGATCAAGGGGAGTAATAGTTGCACTTTAGTCAGCCTTGGTCAGACCACACCTGGAGTACTGTGCCTAGTTCTGGGCACCACAATTTAAGAAGGATATTAATAAGCTGGAATGTCTGCAGAGGAGGGGCATGGAAACCAAGCCTTATGAGGAATGGTTGAGGGTGTTGGGTATGTTTAGCTTGGGAAAGAGGCGACCAAGAGGAGATATGATAGCCATCTTCAAATATCTAAAGGGTTGTCACATGGAAGATAATAAAATCATAGAATTGTAGAGTTGGAAGGAACTCCCAAGGGTCCAGCCTCCTGCAGTGCATGGGGCTCTAACCCATGACCCTGAGAATAAGAGTCTCATGCTCTACCAGCTGAGCTGTCTATGGAGCAAGCTTGTTTTCTCCTGCTCTGGAGGGTAGGACCCAAACTAATGGCTTCAAGAAAGGAGATCCTGACTAAACATTAGGAAGAACTTTCTGACAGTAGGAACTGTTCGACAGTGAAACAGACTTCCTCCGGACCTTATGGACTCTCCTTCTTAGATGTTTTTAAGCAGAGGTTGGATGGCCACCTGTCATGGGTGCTTGAGTTGGGATTCCTCCCTTGCAGGAGGTTGGGCTAGATGACCCTCAGGGTCCAACTCTACAATTCTATGATTAAATTTACTTTGTGACATGTTGCTGAATCCAGGCAGGAGAAGAACCAATGTATAGGTAGCAGTGCAGGCATTCTCCCATCCCCACTTCATGGTGTTTGTGGTCCTTGGATGCTCCCACAAAAAGATGGGGAAAGAGCAGAAACAGAAGGTATTCAAAAATATATCCACCAAAATATTGCAAGATAGTGTTCAGACTTAAGTTACTCCTGAACTCTTGGTTGACCTACCAAAATGTTCATCAAGTTTATGATTTCAGAAAAGAGTGACTTAATTGTGGATTTTGACACTGGGAATTGGGAAAAATTAGTGTCACCTAAATGAGCCAAATTGATGTGTTTTGCTTTTCCTAATGATATTGCCTTTTAAGATGGTTTTATTTGCCTTTTTTAAAACCATAAAGTGTACATTTGCTAATATAACTTTTCACTGCTTTGAGGGAGGCAGCAGTTTGGTTTGGGGCTGCTGCTTTGCTCGGATTTCATTAACTGTTGAAAATGCTGATTTCTTTAAAAGGGGCATTTCAAGTGTTGTGGTACTTTTATCTCTGCAAAGGAAGTCCTTTTTTTAAAAAAAGGAAACTGTTAATGTCTGTACTTCTATTCCTGCCAGTTTCAGTTGAGTCATCTACAGTTGTGAAGCGCATCTCATGACCAGCTGTATATACGAATTTATAAATGGAAAGCAGAACCTGTGGAAAGCCTGCTTTGTTGATGCACAGAAAAGAGAAACTCAATCTCTTCTTTCTTAAACACACACACATTTGTCTTGGCTTATGTTTTGTGTGTTCCCCTTCCTCCATTTATATTAAAAATAAATATTGGCTAATAATACTTACCATTATTATAGCTTTGTTGTACTGTCTGCCCTAAGGTCTCATATTGTTTTAATGTAGAATGTTTACATGTTATTCATTGTAGCTGAATTACTGCAGAATTTGTCTGACATTGTTTATTATTTTTTGTGTTTCTCATTAAAGTATGTTGCTTTGTGTTCTTTGAGAATGTATATTTTCTGTATTGTTTTTACAGATTTTCCTTACGAAAAAGAACATCGGAAAATGTGTTTGGAACCAGTTTCTGTTGTTCTTTTTCTCTCTCTCCCACCCCCGCCAATTTTATGATCTCGCCAATACAGTAAAAAAATTTGAGAATGCAATAACATATTGTGCCATATTAAAAAATTTCAAATAGGCAGCAATCAGCATTGTTTGCATTGCATGGGATGTGATTTTGCAGGATCTACATGTCTTGTTTTTCTTTTTTGAAGGACTCAGTAGCTGTATTTCTCTAGGACACCCAATATTTTCTTGGTTGTAGTCTATTGGAATTGCCTAGTACTGGCAGAACTGGGTTCTCTTTGTGTGTCAGGAGTGTTTTGTTGTTGTTGTTTAGTCGTTTAGTCGTGTCCGACTCTTCGTGACCCCATGGACCAGAGCACGCCAGGCACTTCTGTCTTCCACTGCCTCCCGCAGTTTGGTCAAACTCATGCTGGTAGCTTCAAGAACACTGTCCAGCCATCTTGTCCTCTGTCGTCCCCTTCTCCTTGTGCCCTCCATCTTTCCCAACATCAGTGTCTTTTCCAGGGAGTCTTCTCTTCTCATGAGGTGGCCAAAGTATTGGAGCCTCATCTTCACAATCTGTCCTTCCAGTGAGCACTCAGGGCTGATTTCCTTCAGAATGGATAGGTTTGATCTTCTTGCAGTCCATGGGACTCTCAAGAGTCTCCTCCAGCACCATAATTCAAAAGCATCAATTCTTTGGCGATCAGCCTTCTTTATGGTCCAGCATTCACTTCCATACATCACTACTGGGAAAACCATAGCTTTTACTATAAGGACCTTTGTTGGCAAGGTGATGTCTCTGCTTTTTAAGACGCTGTCTAGGTTTGCCATCGCCTTCCTCCCAAGGAGCAGGCGTCTTTTAATTTCGTGGCTGCTGTCACCATCTGCAGTGATCATGGAGCCCAAGAAAGTAAAATCTCTCACTACCTCCATTTCTTCCCCTTCTATTTGCCAGGAGGTGATGGGACCAGTGGCCATGATCTTCGTTTTTTTGATGTTGAGTTTCAGACTATATTTTGCGCTCTCCTCTTTCACCCTCAATAAAAGGTTCTTTAATTCCTCCTCACTTTCTGCCATCAAGGTTGTGTCATCTGCATATCTGAGGTTGTTGATATTTCTTCCGGCAATCTTAATTCCGGCTAGGGATTCATCCAGCCCAGCCTTTCACATGATGAATTCTGCATATAAGTTAAACAAGCAGGGAGACAATATACAGCCTTGGCCTACTCCTTTCCCAATTTTGAACCAATTAGTTGTTCCATATCCAGTTCTAACTGTAGCTTCTTGTCCCACATAGAGATTTCTCAGGAGACAGATGAGGTGATCAGGCACTTCAGGAGTGTTTGTTCTAGGTTAAAGTTACCAGATTTATTTCAATGAATCCGGGGACACTTTTCAACTTTAGTAGGAATGATAGGATTTAGTCAGGGGACTGATTTGTAAATCTGGGGACTGTCCCTGGGAAACGGGGATGTCTGGTAACCTTATTCTAGATGAAATAGTCAGCTCAGTAGCAGAGAAATTGGTTTGCATGCAAAATGTCCCAGCTTCAACCCCTAACATCTCTAGATAGAGTAAAAAAACCTGGACAGCTACTTCCACTTGTTCCCTTCACCAACAGTGGTGGCTATGTCTTCATACAGGGTTGCATTTGGAAGGAAATCCACCCAGGATCACTTGAAGGGATCTTGTAACAGTGGAACAAAACAATCCTCATATTTCTTCAGGCATGGATGAAGGGTAGGAGTTTTTATGATCACAAGCTGCTGCCAGAGCAAATGATTTACTTGCCAGAAGCAAACTGACAATTACAGCTGTTGATCCATCATTTGTTGACTAGAGTGAAGGTAGATGGTTTTCATCTGTGGATATGTCAGAAAGACGAATAATTGATCTTGGTTTGGTTGTGACATATCATAACACAATTTTCAAGCAAAAGTTTGTTTTACATTTTTATATGATACATTTTGGCATTTATTTGGCATGTCTGGAAAGTGGATGGTGGTGAATTTGAGGAAATAGAAAAAGCCACATCCACTGAAACAGTTCTAGTTGAGGAGAGTAATAGTTTGCAACCCCCCCCCCCCCAATTATTGCTTGCATTATTGTTAGTATTATTATATCCTTTAAGGAGCCATTTTCTATATTGTGACATTTGTAGTTTGTTGTACTATTAATACCAACTGACTTGCATGTAGAACAGAAAATTTAACTAGACTTTACCACTGGTGTTACATCTGATCCCTAATTGTCAGAACACCAGAACCAGCCAAATACATTTTGCTGCATTAGGTGAAGGAAAGAATAGTTTCATTTCCCATTTTAAGTGCGGAAGCCAATAGGGCTGGCAGATAAATCATACTTGAGCACTGACAGGACAGGGTCTTCTGCACTTGGGGGAAGGAAATATGGCAGCTGGCTTGATATACAAAACACCATCACCTTGTTGCTGCTGCCTGCTCCCAGAATCTGTTGTCTGGAATGATAACTTTCCTCTGCACAAGGGCCAGCACTTAATTTCTTAGTTTGCTTTTTAAAATACTGTAAAAAAAATGAACTTACACAATATGATTTGGGACACATATCTCCTCTCGTTTTTAACTAGTAACATATTTGTTTTTAATTGATCGAACTGGGAAAATCACAGAAACAATAGGATTGACTGTTCTTCTTTCATCGTGTTTGTGTATGTGTGAAGTAATTTATAAGTTTAACTCGATTATGTTGCTCTTGTTTTGTTCCTGTCCCTCAAAAAAGTTCTGCTGACTGATCTTGGTACGCCTTCAGAATTGTAAGGAAGTAGTAAAACGTACCTGGCTTCCCTACCACCCCATTATACTTCAGGAAAAGCAAAAATATACTTCGCCTAATGAAGGATACTGTGTTGAATGAAACATTCATATGACAGAGTTATCTTGAAAATTCATTCTTTTATTGGTTTCTAATGCAATGTGTTTCCTGTAGATAGTTTGAGGAAATTCATTGGACAGAGCGTGTGACAAAGTATATATTTGGAGGCCCCTTTCAAATAACTATATCTATACTGAAATGAAGTGTGTCATGTTTTCCTGTGACTGCCCCTCCCCCCCACCCCCCACCCCCCGGTTAGTATATTTAAGTTTCAAACTTTGCTATGCTTTGTTTTCAGTGAAGTAGTGAAGCTCTCTGGGCATCATGCTCCAGTTTGGTCTATTTTAAATAGTTGTAAAGCTTCTCAGATATAAATACAGTACTGTACATTGTTAGAAAGGTTAGATGCTGGTCAAGTGTTTTTTGTCAACTGCTTCGTTTCCTTCACCTCTTCGAGTTTGCCAGGATGGCCCTTAATCAGACATTGGCCAGCTCCAGTTAATTACGACCTAGATCTTTTCCACATTCCAATGAAATCCATCTTGTGTTGCATTTCTCACTTCAAAGGACTTTTGACTGAATGATGATTGCTGATCAGTTTTCAGCAGAGTATGCAGAGAGCTGGACAGAAGGGCTTAAAAAAAAAGTGATTCACTGATTTGGCCTTGCAGTTGTAGGGATGGGTCTGTGTGAATTAGCTGACCTTTGTTCCGTCACTGTGACTGGGGTTATTGTTCTGGTTGAATAGTTAAAATAATGCTACAGTCATTTTCTTCATTTTCTCATACATAAATTCTGGGTCTTATATATTTTTCACCCAATCTATTTCCCCCAATGAAGCTTTATGTTGCTAGGTTTGTCTGTTTAAGTTCAAATGAACTGTGACCCTAACTTGTGTCTCCATCCTTCAGGATACCTGAAGTATTACTTAATTATAATGTATTAAAAACAGATATAAAATGTGGCATTAAGTGTTAAACATGGGCTGCAGGCACAAGAAGATTGGAGACTGTAGTTAAAGAAAACGGGGGCTATCTAGTTAAAGATTGTCAGGTTGGCTGGAACGTTAAGAAAAAATAAAACACTGTATTTCCTTGGAATTCCTTCCCACTAAAATGTGGTGTTGACTAGATTAAATTCTGGGAACACTGTCATATTTTAAACTCCGGAATTAGAATCTGATTTTCCCCCCCACTGGCAAAAGGAGGATTCCTGGCTTATCATCAACTTCTGCTTCCTCATTAATCATATTCTCCCCTTCCCGTTCTCCGATATTACGTGGCTCAGACTGTGATAAACCGTCCTCATAATAAAATCTTTACAACAGTGTACATGTAGCTACTTTTAAAATAATATTTAACTAAAATAAATAATGATTAATTAACTTAATGATTAATTAATTTTTACGGGACGCGGGTGGCACTGTGGTCTAAACCACAGATCCTAGGACTTGCCGATCAGAAGGTTGGCGGTTCGAATCCCCGCGACGGGGTGAGCTCCCGTTGTTCGGTCCCTGTTCCTGCCAACCTAGCAGTTTGAAAGCACTTCAAAGTGCAAGTAGATAAATAGGTACCGCTCCGGTGGGAAGGTAAATGGCATTTCCGTGCGCTGCTCTGGTTCTCCAGAAGCAGCTTAGTCATGCTGGCCACATGACCTGGAAGCTGTACGCCGACTCCCTCAGCCAATAAAGCGAGATGAGCACCGCAGCCCCAGAATCGGTCATGACTGGACCTAATGGTCAGGGGTCCCTTTACTAACTATTTTAAAGCAATATTGCACAGTAATCATAAATTCTGCAACTACAGAGCAGAGATGTGATTTTCAAAAGTATGATATTAGATATGAATTTATAAAAGGTTGAGTGATAAGTTGCAATATTTAAATGTTTGATAACTCACTTTTTCTTGAGTGAAGGCTTCAGAGCAGGTAAAAATCAACTCATTTTTTTGTTTGCCGGAAAAGGGGAGGTGCTATCAGGTTGTTATTGCATGGGCACAGGCAGTGAGAAGGCTTCCAGCCATTGATTCTTAAGCAGGCAGCCAAAGGTTTATTTCTATCCCTATGGATTAGAGTCTCATTCAACTGCCATATCACAGAGGTGTGGACAATGAAGCCTGGTGGTTTGGCCAAGTTGTTGCGGTTTGCTCTATATTCTCACTTGCAAAGATACTGTGGCCACTTAAGCGTTGCAATTGTACAAATATTTAGCACCTTTCTTAAACTGACAAAAGTGTCTTTCTTTGGCTCAGAAGGGGGGGGGGTTCCTGCTGTTAACAGTTACTTCTCTGCTGGGGGAAAGGTTGCGTGGCTCCCACTTATTCTGGTTCTGTCCCCGTCCTCCTCAGCAAACAAACACTTTACGTTGTATCATTCCATCCGTTAAAAATTGCCACAATTTGTAATGTAAGTTCATGCCATGATAACTGTTACATTACACAGAAGTACAGTAATTCCACGAGGATTTCTCCCTGATAAGTATGTACAGGATTGTAGCCAGAATGGATAAGTCTGAAAGGTATCATGCAGAATTCTATATCTTTTTCCAGAATGTGGACTCGGGTGGAGGGTTATTAAGTGGACTAGAACTCAGGAAACCAGGGTTAAAATCAGCCGTGAAGCTCAAGTTGAGACCTTGGATCAGCAACTGTCTGTCAACCTAACCTGTCTCCTTATAGCTTTGCTGTGAGGATAACATGGAGAAAGCGAGACCCATAAATGGCACATTGAGCTCTTTGAAAGAAGGGTAGAATGGATATAAATGAAATATTGCAAATAAAGAACAATAGACTTTTTATTATCTTCAGCTGCCTGTTTCTTAATTTAAATTGCACGAGGCCCTGTTTGGAATCATGGGCCAAACCAGCTGGGACACAACCAGTATATTCAGGCCTACAAACATTGGGTTTTGCATGAAGACCTTCAGTAAATCAGATATATGATTGTCTGCTGGGATAGGCTTCCCCAGGGGTAGGGTGTGCATTCAGGGTGCAATATACTATCCTGTACTACATGTTGGCTCTGCACACTTGAGTTCTTATCTGAAGCATCCCATCCACCATCCTACTTTTGTAATAGCATTTTAAATTTGCCAAAGTGTTTCATAGGGTTTTTTTTAACCCTGTTAAATAGATCACAGTGCAGTTTTAGCAAAACAAGAACAACTCTACTGGGATCTTAAAGACAACTTTATTAAGGTCTAAGCTTTATTGGACTACATTTCATTAGATACTTTCATGGATTGCTAATGGCAATTTGCTAGCATTTAAATAGTTACTGGACTATTGTTTTGTCTCTTACTGTAAGCCATTGCTAATTGCCTACCACTTTGATTTAAAGTCTGCTAAGGTAATATACCCAATATGAAAACAATGAGCCTATGGCAGAGAGGAACAATTTTAAATTAGGTTTCTAGATCATTTGGTGGACTGTTTGGTTTGTTTTTAAGTGTAAATACAGTGGTACCTCGGGTTACAGACACTTCAGGCTACAGGCACTTCAGGTTACAGACTCTGCTAACCAGAAATACTACCTTGGGTTAAGAACTTTGTTTCAGGATGAGAAAAGAAATTGCGTGGCGGCGGTGCTGCAGCAGCGGGAGGCCCCATTAGCTAACGTGATACCTCAGGTTAAGAACAGTTTCGGGTTAAGAACGGACCTCCAGAATGAATTAAGTTCTTAACCCACTGTACAAGACTCTTACCAATTGGTTTAACTGAGAAGAAAAAGGTGTAGGCCAGTCTTCCTTAAACTCGGCCCTCCAGATGTTTTGAGACTACAATTCCTATCATCCCTGACCACTGGTCCTGCTAGCTAGCGATCATGGGAATTGTATGCCAAAAACATTTGGAGGGGCGAGTTTGAGGAAACCTGGTGTAGGCCTTCAAGGAAATAGTTCTGGCCAATGTAAGAGCATATGTATGGTTCTGATAGCTCTACTAAGCTAATGGACTACCATGGCTGCAGACCTACTAAAGTGGTATTGTGGCTGTATGCTAATTAGTGTATCTTGATTGGCTGAATCGCTGAAGATGTTCCTCCTTAACCTGGTTTTTGACACCTGAGGTATATTTTTTAGGACCCACCTTATTTTTATGGTTGTGGGTTGTTTTAAATTGTTTTTCGTGTTGTTTGAACGCTACCTTAGGATGAACAGCATGTCATAAAACTGTTATCATCATGAAATTAGGTGGGGGGGTTCTGCTGTACTGCTGGGGATAAGGAGTTTGCAACATTAATAGTAGAATAAAAGGTTTTCACATGTTTTTGTCTGTCTGGTGGTGGATTAGGGGCCTCCTGGTCACAGCAGTAGTTTTTGGCATTAGATTTGGCTGACTGGTGCAGAGAACACATGGCCAGAGAACATGTGCTTAGTAGAAATAGCTCCAGGTTCTAAATTCAAATGAAAAGATATGAGTATCTGTGGGACACAAAAGAATGTGACTTTGAGATTTTGAAAACACTTAAAAAAATGTGCTTGACATTCGACTTCATAGGACAGCGCCCTGGTTTTCCTTGATGGGTCAACCTCCACTGACTTTGCCTCATATTTTTTGAGCACTATTTGTAGTTGATCTCAAGTGAACATTGGTAAATAGACATTTTCACGTAGACTTTGTTCTCTGGCATTATTTTGGCATTCTCTTGTTGTGGTTCGTTTATATGTGTGTGTCGATGTGACTCCATTTTGATTTGGTAATGTTGTTTGTGTATCATGACTCTTGAGGTTTTTTTCCCCTTGATTTTGTTTTCGTTTGAGGGGTCTCTTTAGTTGCACTTTTTAATTCATGTTAAAACTATGTTTTCTGTTTGGCACGCAGCATACAGCATGTCCATATTGTAACTATTTAGTTCTTGAAGTGGTAGGTTGTGTTAGTGCTTCATTTCGGAGCTTGTAATTAATCTTTTGAAACTGAAGGCAAGCTTAGGAGAACTATCACATGGAGGCTTGAGCCTCAGTGTGACTCATCTATGGGACTGGTTCTTTGTGTGTGCATATTTTAAATAAAGACATGCAAATGAATGATCTGTGATATTTTTACTGTTCGATAGATGCTGTTTTAATTTCCTTTTAATGGCTCAATTGACTGAAGTACTTTTTAAAGAAAAAGTCAGAATTCTATTAGTACTGATTTAAAACAGGTTTTATTATTTACTACTTTGTGTTTGTTTGCTTTCTAGCTACAGTATTCTCTAAGAATTTGGATTAATATCACTGCAGTAGAACGATGGGTTTTTGAAAGCAAGTGAAGGTGCCTAAAATACTCTTCATTATTCTGGTTTCCTGGCCCCTTTAATCCTGAAAGAGAAGGGAGAAAAGAACTAAAATTAAAACCAGTATCTGAACAGAAATATTACCATGGTTATTGTTTCATTCAATGAAAAAACAACAACAAAAACTTTACTACCCAAATAAATACTATTTTAACAATAAAACAATCTATTTGATTTTTAGTTAAGAGGCATAGGGCTTTTAGTTCCAAACTGGCAACCTTTGTTTACATATTTATACAGAGGCAAAGTCTTGGAAACAAGCTGCAATTTCATGCAATTTCAAAGATATAGGCAGAGTTGTGGCTTGAAGGTGAGTCATTTTCATCTGAAATATGTATTAAGTGATATTTGCCTAGGAGTGGGAAGGACTATTTGAGTTGATATGGCAAATAGTACTACTATAATATTTTTGTTTTTTTTTTGTAATTTGTAATGGTTCATATGAGATTATTGCTCGTCAGCTTAATTTGAAACTGGCTCCACGTCAGCTTAATTTGAAAGATGTGAAACAGCCAATATGGCTTTTCCTGGACCATCTCACGTCTTCTTTTTTTAAAATTCTGATCATCAAAATAAATATAAATATTTTTAAAATGATACCTTTTTGGTTGATGTATGTATGAAATGTAATGCTATTGCAATGATTTCTTACCACTTCCTCTTGCTTGGTCTTGTCAGCTGGTGGCCATGATTCAAGGGGTGTATCTGGTATCATTGGAGGCATTGGGTACATTGGCTGGTTTGGATTCCCTGGGTGCTGAGGGTGCATTGGCTGATTTGGACTGCTTGGTGGCAGTTGGTGCATTGGGTGCTCTCCTCCATGTGGTTGAAGCGGGTGATGGACTGGTCCCACATGACTTGGTTGATACTGTGGCATGATTGTGTTTTGCCCAGTCATCGGCACGTACGGGCTATGACCATGACCAGGTTGCGGCATTTGTGGGTTTGGATGTGGAAACGGCTGCTGCTGTGGCTGCATTTGATGGAGGTGCATTGGATAATGAGATTGGTGCACCACTGGCCCGGCATGGTGGTGCATCCATCCTCCCATGGGCTCAAAGCCATAATGTGGATACTACGGAAACAAATATTAAAGATTTATTAGAAGATTTATATAATATTGATTACTTAAAATAAGTGAAAAGGTCAAAGTGGCAGCTGATTAAAGGTATCCATGGGCAACAAAAAATTTTTAGAAGCACTCTATTGGGACAAACAATGTTGCTGGACTTACTACTACTTTCTTACTGTTGGCCATGCCAGCTGTTGCCATGTTGGCTTTTCTGTATCACTTCCAGTAAAGCCTGTTTTAAATAATCTGGACACACCTGACCTTCTGAAATCTTGGCTTGAGAAATCAGTTCATAGGTTGCATATGTTATAGATGCCATACCTGGGGTCCCATTAGTTTCTGGTACCACTTTAAAGGTGTCATCACCTTGAAGATACAAATAAAGAGAAACATTTCTAAATAGCAAACAAACATTTCCCAAGGATTATTTTATTTAAATTGTTGAGAAAGGATAGAATTCAATCTCGTGCTCTTCCAGTTGTTTGATCTGGGCAAGCATTGCCGCTTGTCAGAACAAACAAGCCCTTTCTGTTCCTTGTTCTGGGGGTCCTCCTAGCCCCTAGAACCAATTTTGGTGATGGGGGGCAGTAACATGCAAAGGGAGGGAGCCCCATTGCGCAAGCAGAAGCCCTTGTACAGGGCTTCCACTAACATGGCTGCTTAGGTGAATCCTGCACTTAGTGTTCCAAGTTAACAGGCCATGATAATAATGTTTTGTTCATTCGGAAGATCTCGTGCAGGCACCCCAACCCCACCTTTCCTAGGTCTTTCTTAAATAAATAAACTTCTGTGCTATGAAATCACACCACACATTAAATATCCAATGAATTATGTAAAATCAGTATCCCCAGATGTATTATCCTTTGATCCCAAATGTTAGGTTCCGTTTTGACTTGATTGCATATTTCCATTTCAAGTAAGACTGGGCCTTACTTGCTTTGGGGGTTTTCCCGTTGAATGCAAGTAAAAATTAGATTGTTAAGTATTTGGTTTTATTGATCATTTCGATTAGTGGTGCACTTGTCTGTAGGAACAATACAGTTGCATTACGAATTCCGTTTCCATCACATTTAATTTCTCTTCTAGTATATCAGTGTAGGTTTAGTCACCTTAATTTAGCAGTGAAAGCAGTGTATTTTGTATTTAATCACATCACCTGACAAACTAGACTACTAAACAAATTCACTTCCCCCCTGCTGATTAATAGTGAATATGTTTTGTTCATGCTGTCATATCTAGTGATACAAGTCCTGAAGTGATCTACTTTGTTTTTAATTTACACACAAAGAACATGAATGAAAAACATTTAAAAGGCTGTACCTCGTAACTGAAATTGATATAGCCAGGATGTTGTGGCAACTGTGGAAAAGTTTTAAAAAAATAAATCACATATTTGCATTTGGAGATAACTTCAGTTCATTAATTCTTCCCAGTAAATGTTTCAACTACGACTTTGGATGAAGGGTTAGCTTGAGATACTTGCATAGTTCATAGTTTGACATAGGCCAGTTGACATACTACTTTTTTTTCAAGTGTACATCTAAGAAGATTTAAATGTACACTTGAAAATGTAAATTTATGAACAAGCAGAAATACATGTGTTTTTTCCAGTAGCATATAAATTACATAAACACTTATTAGGAGGCCAGAATTGCCTGTAATCCCCTTTTCGGTTTGTTTCCACACTGGCAAACTTGCACTGTTACTTCACAATAAGTGAATAGGTCTTTAATGACTGAGCTATTTCCTGAAGGCATGTTTTAACACACTATCTAGATAACTTCAATCATCTAGTATAAAATGCTACATGTTTTTCTTTACCGAGCAAGATTCTCATGCAGTAGAAGTGCAAAAAGCCTCTCATCTTCACCTGTTGCTAACTGTTAAGTCTTGGGTATATATCTTTCCTGACATATATACATACATACTTTACACATTTGCTAAAATCTTCTCCATGCATATGCTACTGCCTCCTGTTGTGTCCATAAAGCACTTTTGAATATAGGAAGAGAAAATGAATACAGTATTTGCTAGGGCTGGTATACCTATGTTGCTTTCCCCACCAGCCATCATTTATGACTGCATTTCAGACCTTTTCATAACAATTTTTTTAAGGTTGCAGCTGTACTGAGTAACTACAGTACTTGGTATACTACATTATCCTTGTTATAATAATATTATCTGTATTGCTTTTAAATATTTTTACATTGGTGTACACTGTCTTGGTGTGTTGTAACAGGGTAGTATACAAATCATTTTAACAACAACAACTACTATTGTAAAAAAAAACCATTGGTTTTAATTTGAGATAACTCATCAATGGGTTATGGTAGTACAGGCTTCCTCAACCTTGGCCCTCCAAATGTTTTGAGACTACAATTCCCATCATCCCCGACCACTGGTCCTGCTAGCTAGGGATCATGGGAGTTGTAGGCAAAAAACATCTGGAGGGCCAAGGTTGAGGAAGCCTGTGGTAATATATGTTAAGCCTTAATTTTCTTCATAGGTATGTGGTAAATCAGGGTTTCCCAAACTTGGGTCTCCAGCTGGTTTTGTACTACCACTCCCATCATCCCTAACAAGCAGGAGCAGTGTTTAGGGATGATGGGAATTATAGTCCAAAAACAGCTGGAGGCCCAAGTTTGGGAAACTCTGCTGTGAATGTTCACCTGTCTTTTAGCTCTGATTTCAATTAGTGAAGAATTAAGTTACTTGAAATTAGCAATTAGCACTTACTGGAATAGCAAATGTAGTGCTTAAGAGGCACATAACAATAGTCCAGCCCTCCATTTTCCTCATGGCAGGTCCTGCAATATACAACATGCAAGAGAAAAGTTTCCACACACTCACCGTTTATAGGTCAAGCCGAAGTATACAACCATATATAATTAATGTTGCTATGTCTCATCTGTTCTTTGTTAAAACAACTTTTAAAATGTAAGGTGAGCTGTACTGTCTCTGTTGGATGTTAATGGCTTTGGGAGGAATGCAGTCAAAGTCTATTTTACACCAGAGAGGAAAACGTAGTTCTCTCCACTGAAACTAATACAGCTGAATGGCAACAATGTCTTCATGGATTTTAACCTCCTGTGAAGAGCATAAATTTACCTATCGTCTTCCACATCCTAAAATTTACAGCATGTTATTAATCTGCAGCTTTGGCCATCTTGACCTTGGATTAACATTATAGAGATTATTTGCATGTCAAGGAAGCATGCACAGATTGCTCAGAAGCTCCCCATTCTTTTTTCTCCCTGCTAATCCTTTGTTGCACCAGGAAAGAAGCAAACCATGCTGGCTGTATGCTAACCAGCACTTATGGTTTGTTTCCTCCAAATAAATCACAGCAAGGAAACCAGGATTTGTTTGCACTTAATGCAAAGCTAGCCTCTTGTTCTTTTCCTTCTCAGTATGGCGAAGGATTAGAAAGGAGTAGAACATATCAGAGATTTTTGGTAGTTCACTTTAAACCATAGTGCAAACTAAACTATGGGTTAATGAGACATGCAAACTGGTCCACAATTTGATATTTGATAATTTATTGCATACCCTTAGGGGTACATTGATAGAGCTATTTTTTTCAATTATACAGTACAATGGGAAAATAATGTAGTAGTATGGATGTTTTAATTATTTGATGTTATAAATTAACAGTTTTAGTAGATTAAAACTTATAGTTCATTTAAGCAATGAAGATGGAAAAAGCAAATATGTCCTCCTCTGTCCCATATTTGGTGAAAAAAGAACCTAAAAATGACATTTTTTGCATTATACGCACATAAAGCTGACACGGCTCCATTTAAATAAAAAAGCAGTGCATCTATCAAATGTGTTTTTCTATAATACCAATAAGCCTTAACATTGAATAAATATTTCATATTCCCCAGTGGAAAGTGAGTGAAATATAGCTTTTCGTACAATAGAAGTGTTAGCTGACCAGATTGTCAAATTGCTTTCTTACTTAAGAGTTTCCACCAATTCAAATCTCTCAAAAAGGCATCTTCTGTACATTATTTAATTCATCAGTTAATTGACAGCTTAATAGCCCAATAGCTAATTAAAGAAAAACAATCAGTTAACAGGTTAATGGAAAGAATAAAAAAATCTGAGAGCAAGGCTGTAGCAGAGCAACTTTTAATTAAGTTCTAAAGATGAATGCTGGCATTACAGGAAATAAGATAATGCACAGAAGATATTGAATGTTCACTATTAAAGTCTTTATTTCAAACTTTTTGAATATAAGGACACTAAGGGAAAATTTAGAACTTGCACACTCTGCCCACTTAAATCTCCACCCCGTCCTTTTTTGGGAACAATGTTCCCAAAGAGAACAATGCAGAAATTGCACCCCAAAAAAGCTTTCACATAAGCAATATGCATATTATTAGGAATGAAGCTTCTATTCTGTGTCTTTAAAATCTCAGTGGATAAAGAGAAACGATAAATAAACTGTTGACATAATGAATAAGTTTACCTCTTGGAAGTGCTTCTTGAATCTTGCTCTGTGTGTTGCTCCAGTAGTCTTGGTAGCTTAAGGACTTTACTTAACTTCAGCTCATATTTAAACAGTTTTCACACCTCTGACAGCCAATGAACATTTAGCTTTTTTTGTAAAAAAAAAAAACCAATAAAAAAACCTGCTGCATCATGTGTTTTCAGACATCAAATCACGCCCAGAACTGAGTATTATGATTAGAGTGTGCAGTCTTTTATTATGTTTGCATGGCTTGATAAAACATATTCTTTTGCAACTTCTAATTCTCTATGGTTCTTGTGTTGGGTTCAGTTTCTAATCTGCAGTTCTGCCTGACTTCAGTGATAATTTGACCCTTTTGTACAAATTCCCATACAGTTCATTTTAAAATCGAGTTCTGTTATGGTGTATGCAAGGCAGAGGAACCTACACACCCAATCCCTGACATTGCTTGTGCCAGCCAGGACGAAAACCAGGTGAGGTGGCTTTTCCCAGTGTTGTCATGTCATGTCCCACCCCGCTTCCAAATAGTTTTTATGGGGGGGGGGGAGAGATTAACTATACCAGCTTCAGGGTAGGCACAGACTTCCTCACGTATTATTATTAGTATTATTATTATCTCAATCTATTACCCATACTTCAGCATCAGGTCCTAGGGTAGGTTAAAACAGTTTAAAAATCAATATTAAAAACAGTTTAAATTACAGGTTTCCTCAACCTCGGCCCTCCAGATGTTTTGAGACTACAATTCCCATCATCCCTGACCACTGGTCCTGCTAGCTAGGGATAATGGGAGTTGTAGGCCAAAAACATCTGGAGGGCTGAGGTTGAGGAAGCCTTGCTTAAAATAAACTACAGCCATGGGAATAGGAATTTAGAAGCATTCTGGGGATGTATTGGAAGAAGGTCTCCCTCAGTCATACCCCACTGTTCTCCTTTTTCTCTCTTGCACTGTTGGAACATCAACATATAGAAAAGCATTTGAACAGTCTTTTGCTTTTTAACCTCCCTGTTTAGCCCTCCTTTTCTTCTCTAGACTCCATATCATGCAGTCTTCTTTCTCCATGCCATCCATTACTCGCCCATTTTATCTTTCCCATGTCCCTGTGGCTCCCTCTTTCATCTCTCCAACTCATAGTGCACCGTGGCTATTTTCTCTCTGCACTTCTGCAGGGCTCTCTGAACCCCAGTCTTCCCATTTCCCACTGTCTTCTTTCAATTTCCTTCATTCTGGACACTTTTTGTTCTCTCCCCATATTTCTGCTTCTCTTGGTTGAATATTGTAGCAACATGTCATGGGGCTTATGCTTTCCCAACAATTCATGGACTACAAAAGCCTGCGGTGCAGGAGAACCATGCAGTTTGGGGGTTTTGAAGACTCTGAGGTGGGAAAAAGAAGCCAAGTCCTTCACATATATCAGAATCTAGTGGGAATTGGTAATGATAAAGGCACTTTCCTAATTTTGACAGAGTTTGGGCTTAGCTGTTCCCATAAAGATCTGGGCGGACTCCACATACAGTCGTACCTTGGAAATCGAACAGAATCCATTCTAGAAATCCATTCAACTTTCAAAAAGTTGAAAAACCAAATTGCGGGTTCTGATTGGCTGCAGGAAGCTCCTGCAACCAATCAGAAGTCGCAGAAGCCCCATCAGACGTTCGGGTTCCAAAAGAATGTTTGCAAACTGAAACAATCACTTGTTGTAGCGTTCGGGAGCCAAAACGTCCAAGTTCCAGGGCGTTCGACAACCAAGGTATGACTGTAATAGGTATATTCCGTATATTCCAGTTTGTTGCAAATAGAGAGGCGTTTGTGATCTATCTTTAGGCCTTAACTTGTGTCCTGGTGTAAAATAACGCACACAAACAAACTATTAAGGAAAGGGAGGAGAATAGATGCATTGTATTACACATATCTAACATTTTGTAACTTTACATTTCATCTATAGTCCTTGCGCGCGTGCACGCGCACACACACACACACACGCACGCACGGAATCAGAAAACTGGTTATGAACTGCGTATTGCGGGATTGTGTTGCTTTTTGGGAAGCTGCCAACATCCATATGTTTACTTGTTTACAATAAATGATACAGCTATACATTTTGGTTTCCTTTTCACAGAAATAACGAAAGCTATATGCCAGTGTTTAGTCCCCGCCCCACTTTAAAACAAGTACCAGTAAAGCTAGCAACTCTAGCCAAATTATCTGTTTAGTTTATAATTTGAAGGAGTTAAAAGAATTTGGTAATTAGATGTCGGGAAAACTTCCTTGACTAAGCGAGAATGATGTGTGTGAATAGCATTTACGGCAGAAGATGAATAGCTATGGTAAAAACAGAGTGAAAATTGTTTGTCTGTCCAATCAGCAAAAAAATCCTCTTGTATTAATAGAAGAGGGAGAAAAAAGAAAAGAAAAGAAATAAATCTTGTGTATTCATAGTAAGTCACCCCAGAAGATACAAATATTTAGTGGGAACCCATTTGTTTCTTCAAGATAATGAATAATAGAATCATATAACTGCCGAATTGGAAAGGACCCATCTAGTACAACCCCCTGCAATGCAGGAATCTCAACTAAAGCATCCATTATTGTGAAATTATTATGAAATGATTTGCAACAGTTAATATCAAAAGTACTATAACTGAGCTGTTGTGATGTCTTCCAGAAAAGCTTAGCAATAGCAATATAGGGTAAATTTAACTGCAAGGCTGCCTAGAAACTTCGCACCAAATCCCAGGATGGAGCAGAAAGTATGTTGGTGCTGTCCATGCAGAATTCTGGGTCAATATAGTTAGTGTTCACATTGGCACCAGCTTTCATCTCCGGGAGCAAACTATTGTTTCATTGGCTTTCAGCCTAACTTTTCACTTTGTGAACAGAAGGAGCTTTGGTTCATGAAAGGTGAGTTTTGCTTGTGGAAGGTTACCCCCTTCCCCCCATGAGTAGAACTAAAAGTTGGGATCCAAGCCACTGATTCCTAAAAATAGGAAGGCATATTTAAAAACAATATGTAAGGGTAACAGTTTCCAGGAGCCCTTACAGCTGTCTTTTTCTGATGAGGAACAGCTGCCTGGAGTCTTTTCTCCCTAAGTTTCAACTGCCCAGTAAGTATTTATTATATTTTGAAGACATAGAAGACATATAGCGTGCACACACACACACACATACATTATGATTTGCGATATATCACCATGCTGAATATTATGAAATCATTACCATGGTGTGGACTTCAAACTGATTTTGGACAATGTATCAATACATTGCCCAGCCCTAGCCTACATCTCAATAAAACTTTATTTATTAAAAAAAAGAAGCTCATGAATTTGAATGGGTTACCAGGAAGAAAAGGTGTTTAAGCCAAATTGACATTAGTTCAACAGTTTCTGCTTTGGTTATTGTAGCTACAAACTGATGTGCTTTGAAAGCCATTTCTTTTTTGCAGTCTAGAATCCTAATCCTTTTTTCTGCATCTTTTCCAACTTTGCAGTATCCTTTCTGAGGTTTGGCAACCAGAATGGTACACAGTATTTGTATAACGGCATGGTGATTGCGGCATTTTTATTTTCAATTAATTCCTTTCCTAATGATCCCTAGCAAGGAATTTGCCTTTTTCACAGCTGCCACACACTGGGTTGACATCTTCATTGATCTTCATTCACCACTCATCCCTGGTCAGTCACCACCAGTACAGAACCCAGGCGTGTGTATGTCAGATTAATTGGCAGTTTGCTATCTTCTTTGTTGTGTGACTGTTTGTACATATATACAGGTGCACTTTTAGAACAGTGCTCTGCAGACAGTAGCAAGAGATCACGAACAATTACTGTACCAAGCTTAGCCCAGTCCAATCTTTGTCTTCTTAGAAGCAAGTCTTTTGCTTTACTAGGGCCTGGTTCCACTGCAGCCGCAATGCAGCCTAACTGTTTCTAGATTTTTTTTACACCTTCATGAAAAGAATTGAAGATTACTACTTCCATCAGATTAGCAGTTTCTCTCTCATCAGCTCATGGTTGGAAAACTGGTTGAATCTGGTGTTATGGTTGTAGAGGCTGCCTCTTCATTATCCGCTACCCAGGAAGAAAGTGAGCCAAGATTTAAAAGCAGTCAAGTCCTACCCCAGACTACAAGAATGTTGCTTGGACCAGACCTGTGTAACTTTCTAGCTACACCCACACACCCTTACACACAATGGGGGGTCCCACAAAAGAAAAGATAGAAACTCAACAGCCAGGGCAGAAAGAGAGGAGAAAAGAGGTTCGAGTTGGGTTTTGCAATGAGTAGTGGATTTCAGGAATGGAAAGGAAAGAAAACAGAAATTTGGGATCAGCCAGGAAGAACAAGAGAGGAAAGATTATTGCTGATAGGAAAATCAGCACTGTGCTTCAGCTGGGGGGGGGGGAGAAGGGGAGGAAGGGATATGGCACAGCAAGAGATGGGAAGAAAGGATGGGAACCAAGCTGAGGACTGCTTCAATGATCTAGTAACAACCATGGGAAGGCAGGGAGGACAGGCAGGTCAGGGAGCCTTAAAAAATACCACTTGGAGATAAATTGGGCAGAGCAGAGAATGCTGCTCTTAACAGGATGATTCTTGTCGTGCTGCCTGTGCTAATAGCTTAGCAATGAGCCATGTGCAGATAACCAGTGCTATGGCGCAGTGAAGGAAGGATGATTGGTGAAGGCACGATAGATATTGGAGCCTGTTCACTAAGTCCTTAAAGCCGCAGCTTCCCATTTTAAATTTTGCACCTTTGATCTCCAGCATGGAGGCAGAGCTGGAAGAATATTGGAGACGTTAGGACTGGGGTCCCTGTGTGGGAGAAGGTTGAAGGGGAAAGCTCTTCTTAGTACCGGTTCTGAACCTAGGAAAAAATATGGTTTTGACTTGAATGGTTAAGAGGAAGAGACTATAGCGCTGAAAGTGTGAGATAAACATGTGCATTTTTCTTCTTTTCTTTACGTCTGTGGCAAATGGGAACTTGGGGATAGGGCAAAAAGGAGCACTTCTGAGTGTGACATACCGTGGCATTGCAGGAAATACTGGGTCAAGTGGTGTTGGACAGGGACATTTATTTGCAGGAGGCTCTGATCCAATCTCAGATTCGTTGTCTTGAGTAAATCACTTGTCTTAATCTAGTCCAGCACTCTGTTTTCCACACTGGCAATCCAAATATCTTTGCAAAATTTAAGTGAAGGCGAATGCATTAATCTTCTCCATATTTTATGGCCTTAGTAAATTCAAACAAGTAGCGTTTTGTCCATGATATCTGGTATTCAGAGAGATGCAGCTGAACACAGTGTTTCCTTGTAGCTATGACAGCTGTTAGAAACCCTTTCATGGTGTGTGTGGAGTGGAGCAGCTTTGTTGGAAAAGGGTAAGGGAGGCCTGATGGGAGAAGTGGGAAATGTAGGCCAAAACTGTGGCTTTGGAGGTTGCAGTATTCTATGTAGGGAAAGGGTTAATAGGAAAACCACACAAATTTGCAAAACAAAATGATGTGCTAGTTTGTATTAATATAAACACATTTTTAAAGAATTTCTGTAATTTAAATAGAAATTTAAAGGCATCTCACTATAGCTGGGCAGCTGACACAGTAACTTGCTCGTAAGTAATTTGTGCAATTATTTTTAGTGTGTCAGTTATGAGTTTTGATCATGTTGACCATCTTTGAGATGGTTATCTTTGGTAGAAAGGGTAGGAAGTTGAGATGCATGTGCCTAAAATGCATGCATGCATGCACGAATAAAACACAACACAACTATTTGGCTTCCTAAGTTGACGATTATCTTTTGCAAATCATCCTGGTAACAATTTCTCTAGTTCTGGTTATTTTAATCAAAAGTAAAATCACAGCAAAGCAAATAGCAGGGACAAAGGGATACAGTAACTAATGAAACTAAATGCTTCCCAGAAGCAAACAGGGAGATATTTAATTGGCATTTAACAGCTTAACATAGGTGACTGTTGAAAGAAGTTGGACTGTTCAAGTTTTTGGCTGCCACCAAAGAAAATGCCCAATTTTTATGGCACATACACCTTATCTCCAGAGGTGGGGACTGCAACCTCTGCAACAAGGAATCTAAATATAGAGGTCGCTTCATCTAGGTGTAGGTGGTCTTTAAGATGCTCCAGACTCAATCTGTTCATGACATTGTAGGTCAAAAACAACACTTTGATTTGTGCTTAAGTAGCGGCCATATTCCATACTAATTGAAGGTTTCAGCCTTCTAATATAGCCCCACGTGTAATGTAGTGCAACAGTCTATGCTTGATGCATAAGGCATTTTCACAAAACAACAAGTCTAGCTTTCCCCCTGTTTCTAATAAGGTTATATTGCATTATACAATATATAGCAAGTTCTTTGAAAGGCTACAGTCTTAAAAAAATAGCTTTATTGAGAACAGAGGGACATAAAATGGGGGAAGGACATAATAAAAGGTATGCTCACATCTATCAAAAGGGTCATATCTAGATATAGATTTATTGAGATATAGATTTATTTGAGATACAGATACAAGAAATGCTGAATGCTATTTTAATCTTCAGTTAAAAACCCATAGCTACCCCCATACAAAATTAGTCAGGGATGGATTGGTTCATAGTATTTCCCCCTCAATCCATTTTAGCAGTAAAATGTTATTGGCTTATTGTAAAAAGCAAGTTTTATTTTTCAAAAAGTATTTATCGCAGTTTAGCATATGTGCGGCTTGCGTTTCCAATAGGTTTGCCATTGGTGTTGCAACTTCTTGTTTGTTAGGGTCAGAGAAATTGCACTAAAGATTGAAAATCAAGGACTGACCGTCCTAGATGAGAGAGAACATGAGATGTCTTTACCATACTCAAAGGGATTTTACCAGATGTGTGCAGCATTCTTTGGAGCGTTCCTAATAAGGAAAGTTTGCACAGTTACAGTGCATTCTGCATTTGAAGAGCCATGTGGAAGAGGATTTTCTTTGGAAGGAGGGGAAAGATAACCACTCCTTGCACTGCTTCAAAACAACATTATGGAATAAGAAGCAGTTATAGATTGTGTGTACCTTTTTCCAACATGCAGACTTATCTAGAATTTGGCAATGCTAAACTTGTTGAACTTACTTGGAATTCCAGTTAAGAGATTAATTTTCATTACTTTTGATTCTTAAGATTTATGGTGGTAGAAACCTGTGGCAACTAAAGTGATTGTAGGAGTTACAGTTTGGGCTGTCTCTAAGATACCTGATATATACGCGTCTCCAGGGAAAAAATGTGACTTTCTTCAAATAGGAGTTCTACAATGGATTAATCTTCATCAAGTTTGGTTTCATGAAGTTAACAAAGGACGACTGTGGAAAAGCAGATTTGGGTTAATGGGTAAGAAAATAGTTATGTGATTGTGGAGCACAGCTGTATTGTAGTACTTTTGAATGGTAACTTGCTCTGTTTTAATTTTTACTTGCTATAGCTAACTTGGCAGAAAAAACAACCCTACCCAAACAACTTTTCACCATTCACAACATATTTCTTGCTTGGTAAGGGAAACAGCTCTACCTGCCACTTAGCAGGCTAAGAAGTCAACAAGCGGCGAGTTCTCAAATACCCTTTATTTTGTCTGTTTTCATGACTTTGCATGTACTGCTAACAAGTCTGAGAGGGGCAAAACCCCTTCAATCAGCAGTGGTGTTGTGTAATTAAAGTCAATTATATGACTAGACTTAAGTTGGCTTGGCTGAAAATTGTTTGAAGTCTCTGATCACTTTTTATCATGTTTATAAGTGAACATACAGGCTCTGTAATGCTAGTTACTGAAAACTGTGTGGAGGGAAGTATTAGACAGACAATGTTTAAATGCAGTTAGCGCAACCGGTCGAAGGCAACATGGTGCCCTCCAGATTGTGTTGGAATCTAACAAGCAGCAGCCACAGACAACTTGGCCCAATGGTCAGGGATGATAGGTAATTGTAGCCAACAACATCCAGAGGGCACCATGATAACTACCCTGGCTATAGAAGCATATACTCAGTGGTTTTGCTCCAAATTTTATAAAGCAAACTAAAATGGATGGTCAGTTAATGACCTGTGATTTGACTGCTCTGTTTTCTGGCTCCTAGCACCCATGCTAAATGTTAAGGAGAATTGGCATGCCTTTGGTTTCACTCATAAAGAAGAGAAAATGTTTTACTGCTCCGAGAAACAGAAGTATTTCCCAACTTAATTTTAAATCTCTTTGAGATTTGTTATCTAATAACTTGGGCTGTGCCTGAGCCTGTATGTACTGCAAGTGCTTGCTAGTTGATGGCAGCAGCTACCTCCTAGTTTCCAGATCTTTGGAGATTAGTGTGAGCTCCTCAATGGCCATCCATGAGCCGAATCTTCAAATTTATAACTTGTTGCAGAGCATAGTCCCAACTAAAAGCCGGTCATCTCTTGGCTCAGTCTCAAGAGTATCTCGTAACTCTAGCAATTGTTTCTGTTTTTCATAACAGTGGGAAATTTTATGGCTATTTTTTCCCTTCTCCCTGTCCAAAATAAATGCGCTGCTTAAAACAAAGAATGAAACTAAAGGGCACCATTTGAATTTCAGCGCACCAACGATTGCAGATTGCAAAGGGCTTCCACTTGATCTGTCCTAATCACGTGTGACACTTTTCTAAAGAGAGTCTGAGAGCTCTGACATGGGAAAGGAATGAAAGACAGTCATTGGGAGAAATGCTTTCATGTTGGTCTAATGACTGTATAAAATGCAACATGTCCATTCTTAAGCCCTGGCAAGTAACTGATAAGTCTAAAGGGAGCTGTTAAGTATATGTGTGTCTAATTTCCAAGAAAAACTACATCCCTCTTTTTGCTTCCCATTCTACATGTTGACTGAATGCAGGGGCGGGGGGAGTAGGATCCCACTTCCTGGCCCTGTTCCTTGGAACATTTAGCAAAGGGTGAGCATAGCGCTTCTATGTCCCTATAGCTGTAGGCACACAGATTCCACACATTCAGAATCCCTCTTATTGAGGGGCTCCTGATCATGTCGGAGAGTCTACAAGCACACAGCTCTATGCATGGAGAGGCCTGATTTAACTTTCTGCTGAACTCACAAAGGTTGGGGTGGACACCTTTGGAGGTTGGCAGGGCCAACAGGTCTCTCAACATGTGGAAAGAAGGATGGGAATAAGGTTAAAGTGTATCTTGAGACCAGGGAACAAAACAAATGTGTGCATCTGCGCTATTCCCATTTTATGCTGGTCACTTATACAATTACCAGTAGGTCAAAAGTATTCCGATTCCTCAATTGTTTCCTTGGTTTTATTTTACCCCCTGCTGTTTAGTAAAGATTTGCTTTCAGAGTGGTATACCTCGGGTTACAGCCGCTTCAGGTTGTGTTTTTTCGGGTTGCGGACCGCCAAAACCCAGAAGTACCGAAATGGGTTACTTCCGGGTTTTGGCGGTCGTGCATGCACAGAAGCGCTAAATTGCCCTTTGCGCATGCACAGAATCACCCCCTGCGCATGCACAGATGCGGGTTGCGAATGCTGCCAGTTGCGAACATGCATCCCGCACGGATCACTTCACAACCCGAGCGTCCACTGTATAGCAATTCCACTCCAGCCTGTATGCATCTTAGGCGTGCCTTTTCTCATAGAATCATATTCATAGGACTGTAGAGTTGGAAGGGACCACAAGAGTCATCTAGTCCAACTCACTGCAATGCAAGAATCATTTGCCCAATGTGGGGCTTGAACCCACAACCCTCAGATTAAGATTCTCATGCTCTACCACCTGAGCTATCCAATCTGACTCTTGGCAGCTGTTGACATATAGATTCCAGGCTGGGACAGCTGTGGGGGTGGGGAATGGTTTGCTGCTGGATTTGAGCTCCCTGATAGTAAAGGTGACAGTCCACTGAAATGGTCCCTGCATTAATCTGTGGTATGCCTGGAAGTTGTTAACATAGTCCAGATTTAGACCATTGCTGATTTGATTTAGAATGGCAAACTGGAGTTAAAATGCTTGCATGATACTTGATTTTAATTGCATTTGTAAACACAAATGGTTGTATTGTGGGGTCTACTCCTCCAGTGTATATTTAATAACTAACATGACATCTTCTAAAATTTTAGACATCTCTTGTCCAGAGATGAGCAGTATGGTCAGCTAAAGTCAAGCATTGTAGTGTCATAAAGATACCAATGCTTTCAAAACTGAGGCTGTGACTATTTTCTTTTCACAGAGGTCTGCTATAGTTAAATCAAGCCTCAGAAATTAGAATACTGTTTGTTTTATTTGAATTTTCTGGGTTACTTATTTCACATTGCTACATTCATTGTTTGTCTACATGGCATGATTTTTTAAAAATAGTTTAATTGGATTATAATGCTAACAAAATACACAAAGGAAACAAAATAGAAGTCATTAGAGTTCAAAATAATAGGCATAGAATCTATATACAACAAAGAGGATGTGTTGTGAATCTTGCATCAATTTAATCATGAACTTTAGGGAGGGTTAATAAGAGGCCGGAACGTACATATATCCTCTCCATAGAGCAATTTGAGTCAATGGTTGACTTTGGATATTCACATATCTATTCACATAAAACAAAAAGTGTCCTCAGAAACTATCAGATTTATCTGTGTCCCCGCCCCCCGCCCTAAGTATGCGGTATCAATACATCAGACTTTCAGAGACCAAATTTTATCTAAGCACCCTGCCGTGGTGAATTTGGATGTTTTCCATTGGCTGGCCAACTCCAAGCATGCTGCTACCAGTAACACAGGAAAAATGTTCCTTATGGATCTCAGGACCACTCAGTCTACTGATATTAAGTAATGCCAGAGGTGGAATTGGGGAGGGGGTGTTGTCCTATAATGGCCTATAGTTTGGGCAAGAACTCCATCCCAGTAAGTTTTCACAAAACAACATTCCCACCACAGAAATAACCCCTCCCTTCTCCACAACATCTCCAACAGAAATATTTGGATTTATGGTGTTTTAATTTAAGCAGACTCCAGTGCTACCTATGGATTGTTTTTAAGGTTGCTTCTTGGATGCTTTCTGAAACTGATTTCAATGTCACTTTCCTCCACGTTGCATCCCACACACCATTTTAATATTTAAGGAGGTACCAGCTTCTTCAGTAAGTATCTTACATGTTAGGGATTTCTTCCCTTTCATATTGCATCCATCCTGTGCACATACCATGTAAGGCATCTTCTCGCATTTTTCCACCCGTAATTATTTTCATGCAAATAACTGGATTTGAAACATCTTTAACTAGGATGGGTGTGGAGGGTATCAGAAGAATGGAGCACGTTTTGTGCCATCAGGGGCTGGCCATCCTTGCGTAGGTCGAAAACTTGATAACTTCTTGCCTCCTCACATCTCTGAAATTTGTGGTATTCATCAGATGGCATGAGCAATCTTCAGATGAAACTGAACTGTTGCTAACATTAATAAATAGTGTGCCTATTGATTTTGTAAGAAATCATGTTTGGATTATAAGAGATTGAAGGATACTTTCTCCATTGCAGGAAGATTTTTGTCTTACATGAATTTTGTAGCAAGTAATACACTAAGCACAACTGTTTCATAGTGAATCTTAATATCAAGCTGTTTTCACACTTCCTTCATGCTCTTGGAATGCAACTGGGTTTATGTACATCCACCCCTTTACTATGATGTAAGCTTGTACAATGATTCAGCTACTCTTGTATTTATCTGATGCAGACATATACTGAATTTAAGTTTGAAGTATGTAAGTTGTATTTCTCTTGTGCATGTAAATTTAGCCACTCCGTGGACAGAAGGCAACGTTCCTCATGGTGAAATGCTATGCAGAACTTATGAAAAGGGGTAGACAGACATAGAACCATAGAATTGTAGAGTTGGAAGGGATCCTGAGGATCATCTAGTCCAACCCCCATGTAATGCAGGAATACACAGCTGTCCCATATGGGGGTTGAACCTGCAACCTTGTCATTATCCGCACCATGCTCTAACCAACTGAATTATCCCAAAGTGGTTCATGAGCCATCTGAAAGATAAGAGAAAGTGAAAGGTCATTGAGTAATTGCCAAGTTTCTTAATACAGGAAAGGCTTGTTTCAGTGGATTATATTGACCCCATGGCTTTTGACCAAGGCAGGACATCTGTATTCAGTGACTAAAGTGCAGTCAGGAATCTTACTCAAGAACAGTAGGCTAGGGGGCACTAACATGGATTCAGTCCTTTAAAATGGACATCTAGCTTAGCATTACAGTCATATTTCAGGTTAAATATGCTTCAGGCTGAGCGTTTTCAGGTTACGCTCCGCAGTGACCCGGAAGTAACAGAATGCGTTACTTCCGGGTTTCGCCGCTCACACATGCACAGATGCTCAAAAGGACGTCACGCACATGCGCGGAAGCGGCAAATCGCGACCCGAGGACATGCAGACGCATGTTGCGTTTGCTTCAGATGTGAACGGGGCTCCGGAATGGATCCCATTCACATCCAGAGGTACCCCTGTACTGCCTCCCAATTCAACCTTTAAATGAAATTGGATGCATTTAGTAGCACCATTTACATCCATTTCCTACCAATTTCTGCATGTTGCTCCATTTTCTTATCAAACCCCTGCACCTCACTCCTCCCACTCAGTAGGTTAGCAATAAGAAATCTGACCATGGGAAGACATTGTGTTAAAACGTTGTCCAGTACAATGTAAACAGGCTCCTGTACGTCCCACCTCACTGGCACCAGCTCCAAGGAGGCATTCAGAAACGTTCACTTCCTTTTTTAAAAAACAACAACTATAACTTGTTTCAACCAAATCAACAAACTGTGCTTAATATTAATTATGGTTGGATTAAAAGATGCAACTATGAAGCCATTGCTTCTTGAGATACCCAGGGCTGACTAGGGACCTTCTGTCTGCAAAGCACATTTTCTCCCACAGAGCTTAGTTAAACAGATCCTTTGTGTTCTTCTTGAGAATGGGGATAGAGGGCAGTTCTTGTAACCAAGCTAGTCTTTCCTCTATTCATCAGAGGGAAGGCCTATGTTCCATAAAGGAAGGAAGATCTACAACTGGCAACTCCCCTTCAACTTCCCCCCATAATTAAGTTGTATTGGGACAAAATGAGCTTCTTGAACAAATGTTTAGAGTACATAATGTTTCTAGTATAATGAATCTTATTGTACTAGCTTGTGCCCTTCTTGTGAACAGTCTAAAGTTTTATGTTACTTTGGTTTGTTTTAATTCATTTAGTTTCTAAATAAAGCAGACAGCTGAAAATAAACATTTATTGCTCATCTCAGTTAGATCAGGAGATTCCAGTGTTCATAACATAGCATTTTCCAAAAATATTTTGACAGATATAGTCTTCACTAACATCATGTTAGAGTGGCCTAGGAGAGAATTTACTGCAGCAAAGTTAATACATGCTAGACTTCTTTGCACTACTGGTGGCAGGGATATATGAACCATTACTGCTCCCTGGGCAAAAAAAAAAAATCCACTGTGGTCCTTTGTCTAGAACTGTTATTTTTTTGCTTATCTGTGAACTTGTTAGTTTTCAGGATTGAAAGAGTAGCCCAGACTTCCAAAAGAAGTTAGTAGGCTACCTTCCAGATGACAAATTTAGTCTTTAGCCTTAATTACTATTAACATTGCTAAGGAATTTTAAATGAAGAATAGCAGTAATTACCGTATTTTTCGCCCTATAGGACGCACTTTTTCCCCTCAAAAAATGAAGGGGAAATGTGTGTGCGTCCTATGGGGCGAATGCAGGCTTTTGCTGAAGCCTGGAGAGCGAGAGGGGTCCGTGCGCACAGACCCCTCTCGCTCTCCAGGCTTCGCGGACCTCTCCGCAAGCGGCGGGAGCGCTCCCCCCGCTTGCGGAGAGGTGCCTGGATGCGGAAGCCTGGGCGCGCTGAGCTCAGCGCGTCCAGGCTTCGCGGACCTCTCCGCAAGCGGGGGGATCGCTCCCGCCGCTTGCGGAGAGGTGCCTGCATGCGGAAGCCTGGGCGCGCTGAGCTCAGCATGTCCAGGCTTCGCGGACCTCTCCGCAAGTGGCGGGAGCCAGCCCTTGGCTCCCACGGCTTGCAGAGAGCTGCCTGTTTGGGGGCTGGGGTCAGGGGAAGCTCCGGCGGGCCTCCCCCGCCCCTGCCCCGCGCCTGGGGGGGAAATAATTTTTTTCCCTTTATTTCCCCCCCAAAAAACTAGGTGCGCCTTATGGGACGGTGCGTCCTATAGGGCGAAAAATACGGTAATCTTTCCTGCCCAAATTCCTTTTATTGATATCTTAATCTTTGTCTGTTGCTACCTTACTTCATTTCATTCTGCACAAATTGTAACATTAAGGCTGCAGTCCTATACTAATATATATGGGAGTAAGGCCCATGTAACTGAATAGGACACAGAGGTATGTAGAAATGTATAGGATGCCTCTTGTTTAGGTTTGCTGAATCAGCTCATAAGTGAATCACGATGCATATCTTTCAAACCACACCTGACATTTTAAGTGTCACAATATTGAATAATACCGAAGACAAGTGCAACTCTTTAGAACCTGCGTGCCAGATATTCATTAAAGTTTCAGTGGAATGTGACTTAAAACATACAAAACACGTATGCAAATATTGTTCATGCTTATGTGTTTGTGGCATTTGCTTGAAGATTTTATGGATTTGCACATATGTGTTGCATTGAACAGTATAAACATAGGATGATTTTTGCTTTCATTGGAAAACTCTTTATGGTTGGAAGTTCATGACAGATTTCAGCCTTGTTTTGCTTTCTGAGCATTATACACTGCAAATATTCTGGCATATGGTGACATGGAAATTCATGAAGTCCTTTTGAAATTTATTTCATCACTGGTCTGGTACCGCTCCGGCGGAAAGGTAAACGGCGCTTCTGTGTGCTGCTCTGGTTTGCCAGAAGTGGCTTTGTCATGCTGGCCACATGACCTGGAAGCTGTACGCCGGCTCCCTCAGCCAATAAAGTGAGATGAGTGCCGCAAACCCAGAGTCGGTCACGACTGGACCTAACGGTCAGGGGTCCTTTACCTATTTCCTCCCCCTCCAATTTTAAAGGTGCGGCTTATATTCAGGCCAATACAGTACTTGTTCTTCAACTTGAATAAATGAAGACATGCTACTGCCATGTACATTATAAGTGACACAAACCTTGGTGGGAATTGCAGTGGTAGAGTTTCACTAAAGAGCCCTCCACAGGCTTCGTATGTGTCACCGGTTAAGCCGGATAGCTGTCCTTTTCCAACCAATAGTGTTAAAACAAGTTTAGAACGCCCTTCTGCAAAAATTATGGAATGTGCATGGTGACTGTGGGTGTTTAATAAAGCGTAAGTTAAATGTTTAGTTATGGGATAAAGGGCTGAGTGGCATTCTCAGTGAACTGTTGATTATCCATATGACCCTTCATACTTTTCCACTTGATTTCCTGCAGGGTGACTTCACTTGGAACAGCATGTCAGGGCGCAGTGTTCGGCTGAAGTCTGTTCCTGTTCAAAGTCTTTCTGAATTGGAGCGTGCCCGGTTACAGGAAGTGGCCTTTTTTCAGTTGCAGCAGGACTGTGACCTAGGATGTCAGATAACGATTCCCAAAGGTGAGATGTGATCCTGAAGTCTCCTGAGGACAGCGCTGAAATGGTCGGCCCTGTCTGGTACATCGCAAACTGTTATTTCCATTTGAAGTATATATTAAGAAAAAAAATATTTCTTTCTATGAAATTAGTTTTTGGCTGTTGTTCTTAAGTTGTAGAATGTGGTCTCAATATATATTACATAAATCTTGTTTTCAGGGATTGTATTCCCCAAACAGTTAAAATACCAATATTGTTGATAACACAATCACATATTTTGCCACTGACCCCATGAGGGAAACTAGTTACTCACTGATGGCCCTGATTTTAGAATTAGCCAAAGGCTCTATGCTACTCCTGAGCAGCCCTTAAATTGCTATATGAACTAGTGAATTAAAAATATTTGTTGTTTTTAGATATTTAGGTCTGACTTACTAGGGAGGATAATAAAAACAAACTCATTTTCAAGGGCTTCTTATATGCAAAATATTTATGAAGAAGAAAAATTACAAAATGTTCCTTTCTTTAGGCTGTGCCTGGGTCAGTGCTGGTACTTAGCAGTGATCTTTTTAATCCTTTTTTTAAAAAAAAAATAACGAAGGCAGCTGAAGAGCCTGGGAACCCACAAACAGGATTTTACTAGTGATAATAATGGGGTAGCTGTTATTTACATTATTTGCCCGTGGACCCATTGAAAGCAACTGGCTAACCACTATAAATAGGATGCTGGTGTCACTAGAATATCTGTCTGATCCAACAGGGCTCTGCTTATGTTTAGATGCTTATCTATGCATATTGTTCAGACTGAACTTGGGCGGGGAAAAATTGAGTGGACTGCTTATCTCTCATCTATACTACAGACTGCAGCATTATTCAAGCATTAGGCTTTTTAACTGGGAAAAGCTAGAACAATTCAGATGCAAGAGAACATAATGCAATTAAGTTTTATTTGGGAAAACGTAGCATCTACTAATGTTGCTTTAAGGATCTTCTAAAGATCAGAGAATAGCTGTGTTATGAGTCAGAACCATTTATATGCCTCATTATGGATTTCAATAGTTTCTATGGTCTTCTTCTACTTTAAAGTTGCCATGCCCAAAGTAAACTAATTTAAGAAATTGCCACTTTGGAGATTTGGATGGATCATTTTACTGCTTGCCATAACCTGCAAGCAAACTGGAAATATGTAAAGATCCTCACAAGAAAAAAGGACACTTAGTTTAATCCTTCCTTTTCATTCTGGCTTCTGGGCCTTGTTATAAAATATTGAACTTACCAATGCTTTTTCTTTTCTTTCTTTTCTTTTACTGTACTTGACTAGCCAGTTGACTTATTTTGATTGACTGGTCTGTGCTGAACTTTTCATAGATAAAAAGCATAGTCTTGGAGTAAATTGTGTCCAAACGGAGCAAGAAACAATTTAACATTCAGAACCTTTATTCTGCTGTGTTTGGTTTTGTGCCCAGTATGTTACTGCTCGGCTATGAAAAAAATGGCAATGTGCTTTCTGCCTTGTGTTTATTTTGGCAGGGGGCGGGGTTCGGATTTTGGACCTCTGTTTATATTGCTCTTTGTTGTGTTTAATTACCTATTTGTCATCTTCATTCAGTGTGACTATGGTTTTTACTTTTTTTTGTCGTTACTTGCCATTGGTCCCTTGCATTTAGCCATTCACGACGGTGTTAATGTATCTGCGTTTTTGTACAAAAGTGGAAAGGATCAGAGTAAATTTCCATGGATTATGTTTCCAAATTTTAGCACCAATTTGCAGATGGTGCCTCAGTTCCCAAATATACAAGGCATAATAGACATTATGCTATAAGACAGGAATACATAGATGTGTATACATTTTTTCTACACAGATCTAAACCAAGATAGGGAGTAGATAGAATAACTGAATCGGCCCTCAAACATTATTAGATAAACAAAGGGTTCTGCAACAACTTGATTTCTTGTGGAAGAATGTATTCAAACAATCAGAGTGATGGCTACTTTAAATATAACTCTCACAGAGAGCTTTTTACACAACTTCTTCAATTCACACTTTGCTGCTGCAGCCCTGCAGATGGCAATGGTTGACAGTGAGATTGCAAGAAAGGGTGGTACAATAGGTGGCAGCTTTTGTGTGAGAAGGTCTGAGATTGCTTCTAAAGGTAGAACTTAAGTTCTAAAATATGCAGTGAGCAAAAATAAATAATAACAGCTGGCCCTTTTTTCAAGTTTGTTTTCCCCTTTTGAGTCTTTTATTTGTTGCTGTGGCTCCCTCCTGTTCCTATGTGTACATGTATGTGTTTTGCAGTGACAATGGTAGTTTCAGGCTGTACATGATTGTTCCCATAAGAGCGAGCTCTGCAGTCTCTTACATCCGCCACATGTGGTTCCTAGTCATTTGAATCTTCTTCCCACAGTCAAATGCAGAAAGCTTATATTTGTTTTTCTTCCATAGTAATGAACACTGCCTTTCTGGTATCTTGGAGTGAATTAGAATGAGAAACAAAGCAGTTTCACCTCCCAGACCTTAATCCTCTTAACTTCCCTCTTGGTTTGCAAAAGTGACCATGCATCAAAGAAGCTAAATAAATGGCTATCTAAAGGGCTCCTTTGCTGTTTGGAACTAATTGACAGCCCACAACAATGCAAACATGAGTCATTGCCTCATAAGTGAGATAAAATGGGAGATGTCTCTTTTATGATGGTACTTGCTATGCTATTGCACATACGTGCATCATCTGAAAATTAGGAGAATATACTTACATATGCAAACGTAACTGGTGGATATAATCATATGATTTAGTCAATGAGTTGACTAAGATTTATTTAATCTGGTTGTATCCCTGCAAATAAACAGTCATTACAGATAAAAACAAGAATTGCTAAAAACAAAGAAAAATCATTAAAATACAATTGAACATTGATACAACTATTTACATGTATAAAATTTGTTTAAACCACACATAAGTGTTAGTATGTGCTTCAGTGTGAGACTGATGTAAACAACAACCCCCAGATTCCATCTATAAATTCAATTCAAATATGAGACTATTCAAATGAAACCCTTTTAAGGCTTATAAGCATTATAAATGTTAATAAGAGTATTGGATGTAGGAGATTTAGGAGGGATTTGTTTTTGCTGCTTCCTTATTTTTACTCCCACCCCCAAAGTATATCTTCCTTATTTGATGTTAAATACTTTCATCTGGCTATGATTTATTTGTAAGCAAAACATCCTGCACATTTTGTAGAATGGAATCCATAAACCTTTGTAACCTTCCTATAGAATAGTTTTGTTTGGAAAGATTAAGAAATATGCAAACCAGAGAGAACTTCGACCTTGAGAACTTTACTTTAAGGAAAACAAAAGCAGCAGCAAATAATGAATTTGCAGCAGGATATATGAAGGAAAACTCACTATCTTCTGACCACCTATCTTGTTTCGACTTTAAGTTTCAATTTGTTCACTCTTATCTGGCCCATTGTTGATACTATATATTGATAGCCCTTTGATCTTGATATTCCACTCACCCCAGATAGACCCGGAGTTAAGATGGCTACCATACACTAAAAAACCCCTGTCCAAGAATAGAGTATTGGAGAGTCACTGGAAAATACCCAACATGGTTTATTTCCATGGGGTCAGAATTGGCCCAACTTTTCTCGGCAATAAATGATACATGCAAAATCCCAGAAAATTGGAAACTGAGCCTGGTAGCCCCCATCTATAAGAAAGGAGACCCCCAAGACCCCTCAAATTATCGCCCCATAAGTCTCCTGGACATTGTGTATAAACTTTATACTCGCCACCTGCTAAACAAATTGGTTGATTGGGCTGACCACTCTAACTTGTTTAATCCGGAACAGGCAGGGTTTAGAAAGGGCCATAGTACAATAGGCCACTGTTTGGTATTACAGACAATGATAGATAAGTATTCAAAGACATATAAGAGCAAACTTTTTGTGGCTTTCGTAGATCTCACATCAGCTTCTGACTCAATCTGTAGGGACAAATTATGGCAAAAACTATATGGCACAGATATTGATAGACGACTCCTCAAAATACTTAGAGAGTTACATTCAGACACCACAGTTAAAATTAGAACTGGGATGTCAGGCAACTATACTGACCCTCTGCCACTGGGGAAAGGGGTTAAACAGGGCTGTTTGTTAGCACCGTTCCTTTTTAATTTTTATATAAATGACATTGTTCAACATATGGCAAAGTATAAGTCATCAGCTCCTGCCCTGGAAGGCAAACACCTGAACATACTGCTATATGCTGATGACATGGCGGTCATGGCACTCACTCGAAGGGGCCTACTCAGCATGCTGGAGGGGCTCGCAGCTTATTGTTCTCAAAACTCTCTAAAGATAAACTATGATAAAACAAAAATTGTGGTGTTTACTAGAGCTCGACATACATTTAGATGGTCTCTAGATGAACACAAAATTGAACAATGTCTCCTCTTTAAATATCTTGGTATCACCTTCCAAGCCACATCTAGCTGGCTTGCCCACTTCAAGACTGTAGCCCTTCTAACACGTAGGACAACTGGTGCTCTGCTCAGCTTTTTTTATTCGAGGGGAGGGCAACTGGTGATCCCGGCACTAAAAATTTTTGTTGGAAAAGTGATTCCACAGATGTTATACGGAGTAGAACTCTGGGGTTGGAATCAGAAGCTGTTAGAACGGCTTGAAATCTTCCAAAATTTTTATCTCAGAAGAATTCTAGGCCTCCCTCAGAGTACTCCGGCAGCTCTCCTAAGAGTGGAAGTAGGATTACCTTCTGTGTCTGCCAGGGCACACTTAAGATTCCTGCGTTTTTTTACCAACCTCATAGATGCCCCGAACACCTTATTGGCTAAACAAGCCTTTGTATCATTACAAAATAACACTACTTGGCATAAAAGTCTATCAGACATTCTATCCAGATACAACCTACCTGAGTTAAATACTCTCAAATTGTGGAGCGCTGATAAAGTTCGGGAATGGATCTTTGAAAAAGACGCCTTTATGGACTCCACCAAGATAAAGAACTCTGGGTTTTCCTACTGGCTCCCCCAAGTAAAAGCAGTCAAAATCTGTGCCAACTACTTGGTCGAGATCACTGACCCCACCCTTCGGAGAGCTTTTACTATGGCACGGTTTCAAACATTGCCAACTGCCTACCTGACCGGTAGATACACAAAAACCCCAGTAGAACATCGTCTATGTCCTTGCCTTATGAGAATTAAAGAGGACCTTACACATTATTTCCTCTATTGCCCCATTTATTCGGGCTTTAGAGATGCATTGCTGCAAATTATACCCAACTCTATAACCAGTCCTGAAGATAGAGTAAAATTTTTGTTAGTTGATGCAAACCCACGCATTACCCATGTGGTAGCGGTCTTTGTGATGAAGGCCATGAAAGCCAGGGAAAGATTTATGAACGACAATGTAAAGACCCCTCCATCGTCTGTTTGACTCGCTGCTCGTTTTCCCTCCTTTTCTATTTTGTGGGAAGAAGGTTTTGTCGGCATAGTATGTAATGAATTTTAACAATTTTTAACTACTGTAGTGTTGATTTTTGTGCACAGGCATGGTCCTCACAATAAACGAATTTGTTGTATTTCCATGGGGGCTTTTTAAACTCAGTCATCCATCTCTTTTAGATACCGGGAAATATTTAGAGCAGAACTCTAAAACTCTGTAGCTCTGCAGAATATAATATGCTCAAAATATTATGCCCTAAATAAGCAATGTATGATATAAAAGTAACATCACTTCTTGAAATGTGTAGCCATTATGGGAAGGTTTTTATCTAAATGTTGAATCTGGAACTCAAGACAGGCCTAAAAGTATGGTCTAACTATTCTGAATGAACATAGGATGAGCCTGCTGGATCAGGCCAATGGCCCATCTTGTCCAGCATCCTCTTCTCACAGTGGCCATCCAGATGCCTGTGGGAAACCAGGGAGCAGAACATGAGCACAAGAGCACTCTTACCTCCCGTGGTTTCCAGCAGCTGGTATTTTGAAGCATTGCTGCCTTTAACTGTGGATATAGAGCACAGCCATCATGGCTAGTAGCCAGTGATCACTCTCTCCTCCATGAATTTATCTCATCTTCTTTTAAAGCCATACAAGTTGGTGGCTTTCACTGCCTCCTGGGGGAGGAGTTCCATAGTTTGACTATGCACCATGTGAAGAAGTACAGTGGTACCTCTGGTTCAGAACTTAATTTGTCCCAGAGGTCCGTTCTTAACCTGAAACTGTTCTTAACCTGAGGTACCACTTTAGCTAATGGGGCCTCCTGCTGCCGCCGCACCATCGGAGCACAATTTCTGTTCTCATCCTGAAGCAAAGTTCTTAACTCGAGGTACTATTTCTGGATTAGTGGAGTAACCCGAGGTACCACTGTACTCTCTTTGATCTGACATGAAATTCCAACAATGTCCACAAATTCCAGTGTTATGAGAGAGAAAAACTTTCTTTGTTTACTTTCTCCACGCAGTGCTTAAGTTTATAAACTTCTTACTTGCCTTTTCTCTAAACTAAAATGTCCCAAACTCTGCAACCGTTCTTCATAGGGGAATCGCTCCATCCCTTTGATCATTTTGGTGGCCCTTTTCTGAACCTGTTTCATTTCTACAATTTTGTTTTTGAGGTGAGGTTACCAGAATTGTACACAATATTCCAAATGCCATTGCACCATAGGCTGGCATTATGAGATTGGAAGTATTATTTTATTTTTTTTCCAGAGTTTCTGCGCTTACACTAATAAGTAGGTAGAGAGATTAGGAAAAAAAATGTGTTGCTTTAATTCTGCAGTTGTTGTATTTCTTGGTATATAATTTCCTAAAGAAAGTTAGGAGCAGAAGAGTAACTTACCTTTTGACTGAGGAGTGAGGAATTTATGAATTCCTTGTGCAACCAAGGTTTGTGTTAGTTTACTTGGAAAAAAAACACTCTTTAACTGGGAAAACTCAATGGAATTTATTGTCTGAAGCTCTTGGAATTTCCTGTTGTCTTTTGTCTGTTTATACATTGCAATTGGGACTGATTCTGACGATGTTACAAGACATATTCTGTCAGTGTACCGTGCAATGGTTGCTGCAGCTCTTCAGGCTTATATTAAGCAGTTCACAAGCCTGTTGTTTAATTTTATTTTTAAGAGAATAATTCTGGTTTTTGAGGTTGGTAAAGAATACTTTAGTCATTATTTCCTAATGTCTCAAACTAGAACAAAACTGTACGTAATTACACATTTATTCACTTTTAAAATCTCATAATTATTTGCACATCTAATTATTTTGAAATTTTGGCTTCGGTCCAGTATGCAGGATATGACACGCTGTGAAATCATATGCAGTGACCTTGCATCCTAAAGCATGCAAGAGTGCCTACATTTTTGAAATGCACCACACCTTCAACCACTATCTTTTAAGATTTGTTGCAGATGGTGATTATATGTGAACATAAATTAATGATTAATCCTATAACCCTGTCCATAATAGGTTCGCCAAATAGCTCCTAGTGCCAAACATACCACTTGGCTGTGGAATGGATCCCGCAGCCCTCCACTCCCATTTCCATCCACTTGATTCCAATGCTTAGATATTATTTTAGTTTTGGAAAGCAGTAGCAATAAATCATTTGTTGTCAGGCACCTTCATTTCACCATAATAAAGGTAAAGGGACCCCTGACCATTAGGTCCAGTTGTGACCGACTCTGGGGTTGCGGCGCTCATCTCGCTTTATTGGCCAAGGGAGCCGGCGGACAGCTTCCGGGTCATGTGGCCAGAATGACTAAGCCGCTTCTGGCGAACCAGAGCAGCACACGGAAACGCCGTTTACCTTCCCACCGGAGCGGTGCCTATTTACCTGCTTGCACTGTGTTCTTTTGAACTGCTAGGTTGGCAGGAGCAGGAACCGAGCAACGGGAGCTCACCCCGTTGCAGGGATTCGAGCCGCCAACCTTCTGATCGGCAAGTCCTAGGCTCTGTGGTTTAACCTACAGCACCACCAGCGTCCCTTCACTTCACCATATCTAAGTACAAAAAAAAGATTGTTAAGAAAATTACAAAAAAAAAGATTTGGTCCCTGTGAAACATTTTCGAGACTTTACCTCTGATTTAATTTAAGCCATATTTCTCATGAATTGCTTCCTCTCATTATAAAATGATGGGATGGGGATTACGGGTTGGAAGGTAGAGAAAGGCACACTAAAATGGGCCAGTGTTCTGCAGCAAAGCTGTAGGGCTCTAGCAGCATGGCTTTGTGCCAAGATCTGTGATTCAATCCCAGAGCCTGGAGTTGGGGAAAACAGAAGGTTACGGCCTGTCAATAGTTTGCTTGTTTTGATACTTTTATGGCATAGAAAAAGAGTTAAATTGGCATAGAATAGCAGGTCTTTTTCTTGACGTAGCCACTTTTTACATTTAGGACTTGTCAGACTAGGTTGTGTACATTCTCCCCACATACTTGCTTGATAGCACTGTGTTGAAGATTTCTTCCATATTTTTTTCACCCATTTTGCATCAGTTAATCGTTAAATGCAGTTTCTTTTCTCATCATCAAAGGGGAGAGAAAATTCTCACAGGATGTGTGCAAGGTTTAGCTATGCTTACCTTGTGTTTAGAGTGGTTGAGAGGTGCTTGTGAATTACCATTCTGTCATTCTGTAAATCCTCCAAGGACCTTGGTTGAGAAATTAAAAGAACGGAAAGAAAAATTGAAAAAGAAAGAGAAAATTCATTTAGAATTAGATTTCCCTTCATTTTCATTTATAAAATCTGAAATAAAGACGAAGTGTAGTTCTCTTCTTTTTATTTACCTTTAATATTTCCCCAATACAGAAAATATTATTCTAGGCAGAGGCTTTACCACTGTGCTGTAGTTCCCATGTGAATTATAACATCAGACTGTTTTGTGCAATGTGGTTCCTTTGCCATCACCAAAGTTTCCCCTTGGCAACTCTTTTAAGTATGTACAATACAGAGCCAGAGAGAAGGAGCCCAGTGCTACATGCCCTATCATATGAGTTATGATCTCCTTGTGTTGGGTTTATGTTCATGTGTGATGTGCTGAGTTATACCTGTGCTCAGGTTGGGTGGTGGTTTCGGTAAAATTCCCTCCACCAAGTCCGGGACTGGTGTAAAAGTTGCACCATCAATGGGGATGCATAGACTGTAGGTTTATAGCGGTCTTCCCTGACATGGTGCCATCCTTATGCCTCGGGCCACATCTCCCATCAGCTCCAACCAACATGGGCTGATAGGAGTTGTAGTCCAAAATATATGGAGGGCACCATATCGAGAAGGCTGGAGTATAGCACCCTCCTCTGTTTCAGCTCTGTTCTGCTGGATTATATTTGCCAAGAGAATAGTTCAGCTGCCAGGGAATTCAGCTGGTGCATTCAGTTGCCTGTCTGTCATATCAACAGTGTATATGATATTCTGTGCACTTAGCAAGGCTTCTGCTGAACCCTGTAACTCTTCAGCCAGCATCCAAAGTTTTGATTATATTTTAATATTCAACAGAAATCCTTTTAATTGATTTGAAATAGCAATTTCACGAGGTCACTAGTTGTTAAACCGAGAAAAAGAAACTTGTAATTTATTTAATAGACTCAGAGTTTTCTGTGTTCCAGTTTCCTTGCATATTTTTTTCTAGTATAATGATGTTTTGAGTTTTAGTTCAGAGATTAAGTATCTCTCTACTGGTTCTCCATAAGGATAATAATCTTTATTAGGAATGGAATTGCATAGTGATTTTGGAAAGCAGCTGTATTAAAGAAGGTTTTGTGGATTTCATGTTAACTGTGTATATTTAAATGCCTATATATGAATTTATGATGAAGGGGTAACAGCAATACTGAGTGAAGCATCAGTTTCAAACCCAATAAGCCTGTCCTTTTTGTGTTATATGCCTGGTCTAAAAGTGTGTTGGGCCATTCCGTGTTCTAGATAACTTTTATCTGTATTTCAAATTGGCAAACAACAGGAGATACAGGGGAACTATGTTTGAAGAGTAACCATTTCAGTGAACAATAGAAGCATTCATTTTTCTGTGTTGTATTGCTATCAGAACTTGAAGCCGTGTAGAATATTTGTACAAATTTTCAATCAGATAAAACCCAGTCAGTGCAAATGGATCAAAGAGGAGGAATTACGTTTCAATTAAATGGTAACATTTGCTTTCAACAAACATAACGTTGATTCTGTTGGAGCTAGCAGAAACTCTTAAATTGAAGCAACCAGAAGAAAAGCTCTTTTCTGCATTTAAAAATATAGAATTGAAACATTGAGTGGCAGAAAGTAGATGGAATTTTAAAAGCAAACTTGTGGGCAACCAACCCCGGCTGCCAAGCAACAGGAACGTTATGGTACCGTAGTTTTTCAATACTGAACTTCAGTAGCTTGCACCTAGTTAATATTTGATCAGTTAAAAGCATGCACATTCTTGATCATATTCCATGGTATGTTTTGGTGCATTAAGCCTTGTCTAATCAGAGAAGGAAAAGTTCACCAATGGCTATTTGTCTATGTCACTGGGGACAGAACTACAGAACTTGGGATTCTCAACCCCCTGTTTGGCACAACCCTTTTCTACCTTACTGGTTTTGGAGAAAAACATGAGCTTCAATCCCAGTTGTGTCCATAGACTTGAAATCTCCCTGTGCTCAGGAAATGCACTTTCATTTATCAAATGCTGAGGGCAAACCAAAGGCACGGTTCCTCCTACCATGCCCTACTTTTGAACTTTCTGGGTTCACAATGGGTTGGGCTCATAATTTAAGGTTTGATGAACATCTGCCTGACATTGCATGGCAACTCTTGTATTCTTCACCATCTGAGGTGTGTCGTTAATAAAACATTGGATATATTAGGTACTTGAAGTTCAGTTTGTTTGTTTGTTTCCTATGGATAGCATTTGATCATCTAGCTCCCACTTGCAGTCTTAAGTTGTACAGCCCAGACCTAAAAACTGAAACAGTTAAATATTCTCATGATCTAAATTAGTGTAGCTTTATTACTGTTTTATACAATTGTATAAAATCGGAACAATAAGATTTACTGGATTAATTAATCCAGTACACTGTACAAAAAAAGCTGTAGGTCTACTACACTTTAGAAAGTTAGCTGACATGTTAAAACAGGCACCTAGTTTCAGTGACTGAATTGTGCTAGTACATGTGTTGAAAGTAAAATACCGTTTTATGGCAGACAATTTACAAAAACGCTTCAGGAAGTGATAGCCCACCATTGACTTGCACTGATGCAAGAAGAAACTTGTCAACTGAGCTGCACAAGTCTTACTTTACAATACCTTAAAGAACTGTGGAAACTTATTATTAGGGGACAATAGATGCTATAATAAACATGTTTACTTGAGAGCTAACGGTGACTTATTCCACAGGGATTAGGTTTGCTGCTTAAAGTTGTATGTGCTTAAACTACTTCTGACATACTATTTATTAATTTTGCGAACAGATACTTTATGCATTTGAATATGTATTCACTCTTTCTCTGTCTCTATCTCCTCCCACCCAGTCCATTTCACTTGTAGGACTGGAATAGTATGTTCATATTAACATTCACGCACACACACATACGTATGTTAAGAAGAATGTAAATTGAGCAGTTAATGTGCATAGTGATTAGTCATTATGCATATTCACCTTCCATGAAGAAGTAATTATGCACATTCCCTAGTTAATAGACATAATCTTCAACAGGCCTTGGGAAATATGCATTTTTCAATCAAATGTTGTATGTTCTCCAGCCATTATGTAGAATCTCCAAGAGGAATGTGTCTCTTGACCACATTTTGTACATTCTCTGGACAGTACACATATTTTCCAGTCAGTATATTCTATTTCTTGTTCAGAAGTTGTATTTTGTACTCCCTGGGCTGTTCCTGGCCCATTGCCTAATCTTAGGTGACCCACAACTTCCCTCCCACTGATCAGCCAAGCAGCGCGAAGAAAGGGGGCTCTGGAGAAAGATGTTTTTCTGCAGTCCAGTTCCTTTTTCACTACTCTCCGTTGTTCCCCAGTCAGCTGAGCAGCACAAGGCACACTACAGGGAGAGGAAAGTTTTAATCTTTCACACCGCTTCCCACAATTCTGATGGAAATTCCCCTACTCTCCCATGTTGCTGTTAAGCTTAGAAAAAAGCGTAATAGCATCATGGGGCCACTCCTCATGGGAATCACAGGAGAGGCGAGATTTAACCAGCTGTGGAAGGGTTTAACTGTATTCCTGCATTGCAGGCGCATGGACTTACCAGTAGATGGCCCTTCCAACTCTACAGTACAGTACTCTGTTTCTGTGGTTTCCCAGTAGGGGAAAGAGGGCTGGTGGGAGAGAAAGTGTGTGAAGTACCTTGGATCCTACCCACTGCCATTGCTGGCCCAGTCCACTGCTATCAAGTTAACCTGCCCCTGCTTTTCACCTTGGCAGGCATGAAAGGTTCCCAGATACGCTAATATTTGGGTAAAAAGACTGTATTACTGTTTCTGTTACAGCTTTTCATAATTAGATGTGAATGATAGAGCTGTAAAGTTCTGCCCACTTTTAGTTTCCTGCTTTGAAATGGAAGCTTGTTTGATGGTCTTCTCATAATGACCAGAAGATGAATTCACATCACATCACATCACAACACAACACAACACAACACAACACAACACAACACAACACAACACAACACAACATAACATAAAACATCAGAGATTTTGCATATGACCTGTTGTTATTTCTTGACGCTGCAATCGAATCCCTGATTTGGGAGCATCAGGGAGGGCTTAACGAAGCCGCAGTACCACCACTGCATCTGCAATCCTGTTGCTCATGCCAGCCAGGGCAAAAAACAGCAGGGTCAGGAAACATGGCTGAGCCAAACCTACTGTCATCACAGGCCAATTTGCACTCCAGGCTGGGTCAGTGATTTGACTGCGGCCGCTACCTCCCTTCTGGTGTGAGTAGCAATTAAACCATGATGTTTTACCAGCCAGGGTTTGGAAAATGCATATATGTTGTGTTAATGATCTGCCAACATCCAGCCCTCAAGGCTTGAAAAGGCTACAACAATGAGAGCAGGATCCTCTTGGAGTATCTTTCAGGGGCATGATTGGGCATGGCCCTCCCCAACCATGTAATCATCTTTGGTTTGGCCACTTGAGCTACGTGCAGGTAGGAGGGAGATCTGTAGTGCAGTGCACTGTCACACAGCATCATGCTGTATGGCAACACGTGATACTGCTTTGATCTGAGTATGAAAAGGAAGGTCATGCTCTTGAGGGTTGCAAAGCTCTCCCAAGGGTCATTCCACTTCAGTTCAATGCATATAAGGCCAAGGATCTCAAGAGGGACCGAAACACAGATTTCACGAAAGTTTGAAGTGCTATAAAATTAAAACCGTTTGAGATAGAGGGGAAAAAATTAAGGGGGTTTCTTTCAACCATAAGGGAAGGGTGTACACCAAGTTTCATCAAAATCCAAGACGGTGTGTGGCGAAACCCTTGCTTTTTGCTTTGATTTGATGTGGAATGACCCCCAAGAAAGTAGTGAGGGACTCTGTGGAAAACTTGAGGAGCTAGTGGAGTAGACACATTAGTTGTCCACCCCCCAACGTCAATGAAAATTCAGCTGTGCAAAAGATAAGAAAGTATTTTGGTGAAAGATGCCATTCTTACCATGAACTTTACCAACAAGTGCTTTAAATGTTTGGTCCCTGATAAATTGCTTTCCTGTGTTTGCCCTTTGAAACACCTTGTAAAGATTTCATTGCTGTGAGCATATAATAAGTATCACCTTTAGACGGATTAAAGATCCGGGCTAGATATATTTCAGCAGGCATTTTAACATAGTTTTCTATTTTTAGGATTAATTTCAATTTTTCTTATTTTTTAAAAAAACCATTTTATGTACAGCACTTAGAAATTCTGAGTATTAAGTAGCATATAAATATTTGAAATAAAAAAGACATTCACCTGATTGACCACATCTTCAGGTACATGGGTGTGTACACACACACACACACACACACAATCAGTTTCTCAAAAGGTGTAGCAAAATAGCACTCCAAACATGTATTTTCCTAGGCAAAGATTCATTCTTCTTTAAGAACTGTAATATTATATTAACTCTTCTAGAAGTAAGTATCCATGTCCTTTGGTATTATAACCAGGTGAAGGGTTTGTAGGCAAGACCTCATTTGGATGGTTGTTGTTTTTTAATAAAAGAAAATCTATATGCTCTTGTCGTGGGGGACTAGTTATTGTTCAATATCAGTTCTGCTGCATTCTTTTATCTTAGCACTTTTTTCTCTCCTTAAAATATAACAAATGTTTTTATTTGTAGATGGACAAAAGAGGAAGAAATCATTACGAAAGAAACTGGATTCCCTTGGAAAGGAAAAAAACAAAGATAAAGGTACAGTAAAACGTATGTATTGAATACTTGGTGCATTACAAAAATGCAGTCACGGTTAAAATAAAATTTTTGTAAAACGTATTTATTTACTTGTTTTTGGGTGGACAGTTTTTCTTTAAAGAAACCCTCACTTTAAAGAGATGCATTATATATAAAAGGTAAAGGTACCCCTGCCCGTACGGGCCAGTCTTGACAGACTCTGGGGTTGTGCGCCCATCTCACTTAAGAGGCCAGGGGCCAGCGCTGTCCGGAGACACTTCCGGGTCACGTGGCCAGTGTGACATCGCTGCTCTGGCGAGCCAGAGCCGCACACGGAAACGCCGTTTACCTTCCCGCTGGTAAGCGGTCCCTATTTATCTACTTGCACCCGGAGGTGCTTTCGAACTGCTAGGTTGGCAGGCGCTGGGACCGAGCAGCGGGAGCGCACCCCGCCGCAGGGATTCGAACCGCCGACCTTTCGATCGGCAAGTCCTAGGCGCTGAGGCTTTAACCCACAGCGCCACCTGCGTCCCAGCATTATATATATATATATATTAAAAAAAACAAAAAAAAAACTATGACATAAATATTCTGTTTGCAGAGAAACTTGAACTTCATTAACATGGCTGTTGCTCCTGTGCTTTTGATGTGATTCATGGGCAGAGCAGTCCAAACCCCCTTATGTGTCAGTTGAATGTTTTTAAGGTTTAATGTTTTATTATGTTTTTATATGTGTTGGAGGCTACCCAGAGTGGCTGGGAAAACCCAGTCAGATGGATGTGGTACAAATAAATTGTTGTTGTTGTTGTTGTTGTTGTTAGGGCAGGGGCTAGAATGACCAGAAGTATTGTTCTGCCCAGCCTCTGACTAGGTACCACCTGTGGAGTGATACCATTATCACTCCGGCATAAACTTGTACCTTCTCCCAGCCAAATAGGTGGCTGGAAGTGGTGGTGGTGGGAACCCTGCCAGCACACCAGCACAAAGCACCAAAACAAAGCATACTGAGGGTCAGGAGGGGTTCCAGTGAATCCCATTCTGCCATTTGGCCCGTGCTAGCCCTCCAGATCCCCTCTCAGTAGAGACCGGGGTTAGGATTGTCCCCCATAAAGCAAGTAAGCGACTACAGAATGACTTAAAGGCATTTAAGCCATAAGATTGTATCAAAACAGCAATGTTCCATTTGGAAATCTCACAGACAAAAGAAGTAAGATGAAGTCAACATTTCTGCACACACACACACACACACACACACACACACACCCCCCGCTGCTAAATCCTGTTTTCTGAAAGCCGGACAAGCCATTTCCAGCACTTGGAGAAAAATAATAAAAATCCAATTTCCATTTTATCTTCACCCGAGCATTCATCCTCTATGCTTAAAGCCAGTTGGCATTGTATTTTGAGAGTGGCGAATCTTACGTCGTACTTTCATTATAGTTAAGGAGAAGATTTCACAGCCTAACAATGAAACGAGTTATTAATGGGCTGCTGCAGTTCTGCTGGTTCCAGTATGAATCTAACTTAATTAAGTTTGCATTTGTTAGCCGTGAGACTCTCGGTACAGCTGCATTTTTAAAGGGAGTTGAGGGCAATATTAATTTTTTTTAAGTTGAAAAAATATATTTCTTCAGGTCTGGTCACAGATCAAATGGTGTGGTGAATCTTCAGCACCTGCTTCCATTTGTTCTGTGTTTGAATTCCCCATTTTTACTTACATTTCCCCCCGTTTTATGTCTTTGATACAAATATTTGTCCTGATTTATCTCTGCTGTGTAAGGTGATATATTTGCATGCATGGATCTGATCAGAATCACTCACACCACTTGAGTAGACAGCCTGTGAGAAGTCCCCCCTAAACAGCCTTCTAAATCTGGCCCAAGTGTAGTCCTTCTCCATTGTTTAGGGGAGAGGGTATCAAAAACAGCCTAAACTGTTATTAATTGTAGCACTCGGCATAAATTTTGAAAACTTGGGCAGCACACTGTTCTTACGATTAGCTAAAACTGGGTTTGGTAGGGGTAAACTTGCTTAGTGTGACTACTTCCCTATATGATATGCATTCTTAAAAGTATTACAGTGGTACCTCGGGTTAAGTACTTAATTCGTTCCAGAGATCCGTACTTAACCTGAAACTGTTCTTAACCTGAAGCACCACTTTAGCTAATGGGGCCTCTTGCTGCTGCTGCTGCGCCGCCGGAGCATGATTTCTCTTCTCATCCTGAAGCAAAGTTCTTAATCCGAGGTACTACTTCAGGGTTAGCAGAGTCTGTAACCTGAAGCGTATGTAACCCAAGGTACCACTGTACTAGTATTATAATACAGTCTTTATTCTGATTTCCTAAATTGCCTTAAACAGGAATCAAGGCGAGCTATACGAGCCCCATCCCTGGTGCAAGTTTGTGTGGCTCACAATTTAAAAGTGTTAGCGTGCTTTTAGGAAGATAAATTCACTGGGATAAAGTATTTATTTGTGTATTACCTTTCCACAAAGGAAGTTTGTGTTCAAGGGCAGATCATAATATACAAAGCAAACAACAGCAGCAATATATTAAAGCAAAAAAAAAAAAAAAGCATTTCAGTACTCCCTTCAGCAGTACATTTCAAAACACATCAGTGTTGCAATAAGTCCTTAGTAATGTAGAGCCGGGGAGAGGGGAGAGGTTTCAAAAAATGAAGCAAATCAAAACCTCTGAATGGATATTAGGTAAAGATAAAGGGACCCCTGACCATTAGGTCCAGTTGTGGCCGACTCTGGGGTTGTGGGCGCTCATCTCACTTTATTGGCCAAGGGAGCCGGTGTACAGCTTCCGGGTCATGTAGCTAGCATCACTAAGCCACTTCTGGCAAACCTGAGCAGCGCACGGAAACGGCGTTTACCTTCCCGCCGGAGTGGTACCTATTTATCTACTTGCACTTTGATGTGCTTTCGAACTGCTAGGTTGGCAGGAGCAGGGATTGAGCAACGGGAGCTCACCTCATCACGGGGATTCGAACCGCCAACCTTCTGATCGGCAAGCCCTAGGCTCTGTGGTTTAACCCACAGTGCCACCCGTGTCCCGCATGGATATTAAAGGCACCATAAACAATTAGCTCAGTGATAAGAGTTTTCCAAAATGCAACAAATGGGTTTGGTAGCCCACTTCACACCCTGGTTGACCTCCCTGACCCACCTGTGTCAGCCTCTCACACCATGCCCTGCCTCCCAACCAGGGACATTCTTTCCAGGGATAAATGGTATGGCACCCTTGCCGTGGATTTTATGGTGGTGTGTGTGTGTGTCCCTCTGCATTTCCTTCTAGCAACAACTCCTGGAACAGAGGAGTGGGATAAGGCAGGTGGAACTAACCAGGCTCTTGATGACACACAAAGACTGCTCTCGCCCACATGCATGCGCAGGGTATATTAATAAGCAGCTTCCTGATGTGGTGGATTCACTTGATGAGGCTTTGTACCATCGAGGTTATTTTTGTGGCTGCCACAGATTATTTTATTCGTTGTTTATATTTGTATCTTTTTGTCTGGCTTTCCAGATGGCTCCCAAGACAGTTAACAATTAAAAATAACAACACAATGAATGACACAGCAATAAAATGACTGAGACAAAATTAGAATGTCAACTAAAAACACCAAAACAGATAGCAAGGTAGCTTAAAGCTGCAACTAGATAATGTAGTCAGACAGAATCAGGTACCATTGAGGTGACTGTATTTATGTCCCTCTTTGCTTTTTTAAAAAAATAAATTTTATTTTTCATTTTTTTCAGAGATATTTTGACATAAAAACAATCCTATATTTCCCAACAAATATGTATTTTTTTCTTTCCCCCACTCCTTTTGCCATTTCTTATATTTTGTTTTAATTTGCAACACTGTGTCTCCTTCATTACTGCAATTAATAATTTATCCCTAGTGATCTTTTATCATTAACTGTTTGGTTTAAGTCAATCCTGCTAGTGATCTTATATGTGTACTATGACATTTCAAATAATCCACACATTTCCCCCAGTCTTTTATAAAGCTATGCCATTTCGGCACAATCTGTTAATTTAGTCTTCCTCCTTGGTTGGTACAGAATCTTCTTTCCATTTCTGAGCATAAATCATCCTGGAATGTCCCTCTTTCCAGTCCTGTCAACATACGCCAGCAGTCCGTGTCATACTGAAAGTCACCTTGAAATTGAGTGCATATCTGGACTTCACGCTCCCAGAGATTGGTCCTTTGCTAACCTTAAGGTTCACTGCTGGCCTTAACATTTTTCAGACCACTGTATTTTGCTTTGGTAAGCTGTCCCAAGCTGGTTACTGGGAGTGAGAATTCTTTCAGTGGAACTGCTAGTATGTACGTGAAACATGAAAAAAACAAAACAACTTGAAAAATGGTTTGCCTTCCAAGCCGATTATGCCTTCATTTTTCTTTGTGGGGTGTTCCTTTGTGCAGCACAATGAACCGCTCAGTATTGTTCCTCTCTGTGAGGATGTGAGTACAGTGCAGTGACTTGATTCATGGTCAACCCACGCCGTCCTAAGCGGCATTCGTAGCCAACCCCCGACCCCCCACCATTCCCCTTTATGCCTGACAGCGAGTTGAAAAAATGTTCTCTTCTGTGCTCGCACAATTGTGTTTTTTAACAAGCCTTTCAGAAGTTTATTTTATAAAATGAATGCCTTCCATTGCCAGGCAACCTATCCAAAACAAACATTCGGCTCAGTACGGCACAGCACGTGTAGGCGTCCTAGCACAGATGTGTCTTGAGTGTTCTCATTCACCGTGGCTTTCTCCTAATTCCGCCTGCCTGCAAGCGCTGCTTTGCAGCTGTCTCAATTTTTTTATACTAAGCCTCTGGTTTAGTTCTTGGGGACTAGTGAGGAGGCACTTACTGACATCAGGGAGGATGTCGGTTTTAGATTTAGATTATGTTTCATAACCCTACTTTGACGTGATTTTATGCGGAGAAGCTCATAAACGGTTGTCTTTTGTTAAGCAAGGGCTTCTTTACACACTAGTGTTGGGGTTAAACCACAGAGCCTAGGATTTGCTGATCAGAAGGTCGGCGGTTCAAATCCCCATGACGGGGTGAGCTCCCATTGCTCGGTCCCTGCTTCTGCCAACCTAGCAGTTTGAAAGCATGCCAGTGCAAGTAGATAAATAGATACCTCTCCGGCGGGAAGGTAAACGGCGTTTCTGTGTGCTGGTCTGGTTCGCCAGAAGCAGCTTAGTCATGCTGGCTACATGACCCAGAAACTGTACGCTGGCTCCCTCAGCCAATAAAGTGAGATGAGCGCTCAACCCCAGAGTCGGCCACGACTGAACCCTTTACATTTACCTATGTTTCATAACCCTACTTTGACATGATTTTATGCGGAGAAGCTCATAAACGGTTGTCTTTCGTTAAGCAAGGGCTTCTTTACACAACTAGTGTTGGGGTAATTCAGAGGTACAGTGGTACCTCGGGTTACATACGCTTCAGGTTACAGACGCTTCAGGTTACAGACTCCTCTAACCCAGAAATATTACCTCAGGTTAAGAACTTTGCTTCAGGATGAGAAGAGAAATCGGGCTCTGGCGGTGCAGCAGCAGCAGGAGGCCTCATTAGCTAAAGTGGTGCTTCAGGTTAAGAACAGTTTCAGGTTAAGAACAGACCTCTGGAACCAATTAAGTACTTAACCTGAGGTACCACTGTATTGTTGGTTGTTATACTGACAGAGAGGTCTCGGAGGTCTTTGAGCACACGCCTACTGTGCTGGTCATCGTGGGCTATACACATCACACTGTGCTTCTGTTGGGAACGTGAGACTTTGCAGACCAGAAATAATCACCTTCCTTCTGTTGACATCAGCTCCTGTGGTCCTCCAGCTCTTGCTGGACTCCAGCTCCCATCATTCCCAGCAAGCATGATAATTGGTCAAGGATGATGGAACTTGGGATCTAACAACATCTGGTGATAACAGTACATTCCTTGCTTACATAATCACTTGATTCCTCAGGCATCAAGAGCTTCTCGTTTTCCTAGAAGTTTTTGACTTCTGCTGCTTTGACACACTCTTGGACCATGTGAACAAATGAGAAACAAATTAGAAATTGAAGTGAGCATCCGTAGTTATATCATTTTAAATCATGTCTTCTTTTAAGTTGGCTCAGTTGATTACAGTGACTACTACTGCAGGAAAGGTTGTTGTATGTAAGGTAGATTTCTCTTTAATGGAGGCAAAACAAATTCCCTTCTGTCCCAACCACACAACTCTGTCTTATACTGTATCTTTGCAGAATGGGTATGATAGCCTTCTGTAATAATGCCCCACAACTGAACAAACAGTTGTGTGGATGTGCCTGCTTTTTCCTTCTGAACCACTTTGAGCAAGACATGAAAGCTTAAAATTGAAGACTTTTGAGGTTTTGGGTGGGGGCATGGCTATTCTAATAAAAAGCCCTCTCTTATCCCTTGTATATTCTTATTAGGAAATATATAGAGCAAAACAAATTTATTGCAGTTTGAAAAAGAAGCCTTCAGTGCCTTTGTGATGTGACCATCCCTCTTCTCACAGCTATTTACATCACTCCATCCCTTGGCAGTACATTTTCCTGCTATTTGATATATTGTTAGTGCTCTCTAATACTTCAAGACTGAACAGAAACTAACGGTGCTTCCATTCCTTTAAAAGCCAAGCAGTCTTTCCTTCCTTTTGTCGGTGAAATAGCTTCAGTGGCTAAATAAATGCTGTCATCTTTAAAGGTCATTTCAAACAAAATAAGGAAAGGGCTGCTGCAAGGCGTTAACGCCAACCTTGTTTTGATATTTTTGACATCAGTGCCTGCTGTTTAATTAAAAGGAGGAAGTGTTCTAAAACCTGATTAGTCTTTTTCATTTATTGTTTTGCATGGCTCAGTTCAAGAGGACAAACAACATTGCAACAGTTGTAGGAAAAAAATCAAAATTGAAGTTTAAAACCGAGCTAGCTACTGCAACTAAGTCTTCCTCACCTCTCCTTCACTACGTTTCTCTCTCTCTCTCTCTCTCTCTCTCTCTCTCTCTCTCTCTCACACACACACACACACACAGAGAGAGAGAGAGATTTTAATCTTTTCACCTTTGTAGCCAAGTAGAAGATTCAGTGTTTGCAGACTAAGGAAGAAACAATGTCATTGTTTTTTTTTGTTCCTAAAACATTTTATCCTTGAGATGGCTCTAAGCACCACCACACTCTCTGAAAAATGATACAGTAAAATATTATCCTTGAACTCTTATCAAGAGAAGATAATAAAATAGTGTATGTGTAGTATCGGAGCATTTGAATGCTTTAAAGTTAATCTGAAGCAGAGGGTTCTTGTTGCATTATAATTAGGTTTTTTCTTTGGATTTCAATGTGGATATCTCCCTTGATCATCATTTCAGCAACTGAGAACTTCCCAATTTGGCTATGTAGGTTCTGTGTATCATAGGAACTGCTGTTTTGCTGTACCTTGTGGAGTGCTGATCCTTGTCTTGTTCCGTTCCTCATTACTTCCAGGAAAAGATGCACTGCTGTGAATAAATATTTGATTTTTTTCATTTATTATAGCCAGAAAAATAGATATATTCTTTTTCCATGTTTACTTTCTACCCATTCTATGATAATATAAAGTGTTACTTTCTGTTTATGTTTGAATTGTTCAAACAATTTCAGTAATGACGTTCGTATGCAATTGCCTATCCAAAAGAGGGAATTCTCCTGGCGAATGTAAAATGGCATGTTCTTTATTTTTCAGAAATGTTTTTCAAGCATTGTTTGTTCTGTATTTTGCTGCTTTTACAATTTTATATAACTTCCTATTATGCTTAGTACTTTCGCAGTAGTCAAAAGAAATCTAAATCACGATATAAAACTATACATACACAAACTGAATTGAGCAGAACACGTGTCTGTGTGTATGTTGTGGGGAAAACAACAATTGTTCATATTTGGTAGACGATGGGGGGAAATAATTGGGTTCAAGTTTGCATAGCTGTTATTTTTTCCACACATAACACCTGAAGCTTAACATAAATCACCTACTCTTTAGAAGCCATCCTTCAACAAATCACATGGGCTTTGAGGTCATTAGAGAGAAACCCTTCTTAATACTTGAGTCTTCAAGCTCCCTATCCCCTTCCTAATCTCTCTTTCTACCTCTCTTCCACCCACCATTCTCTACCTATTCTGAGACTTTGTGGAGACTCACCGAGCAGATTTAAAATTATAACTCTCCGCTTCGTACAATAATATCTGTTGCTTGGGATTCGTGGAATCCATTTTAATGTGTTCAGAGACATTATAAAAAGTAAAAAGGGTCCTCTTGAGGTTGTTTGCCTTAGCACTTGAAATCTAAAAAGTAATTTGTAATTTTTGTTTTCCAGAATTTGTACCCCAGGCTTTTGGAATGCCTTTATCACAAGTGATCGCTAATGATCGGGCCTACAAATTGAAACAAGATACTCAGAGGGAAGAACAGAGGGATGTTTCAGAGTTTGTACCTTCCCTTTTACCATTTGGGAGTAAAAGACAGAACAAAGAACTCTCAAGCAGTAACTCATCTCTTAGCTCCACCTCGGAAACACCAAACGAATCTACTTCTCCTAACACACCAGAACCAGCTCCACGAGCAAGGAGGAGAGTAAGTTTTCTGTCAGTGGATTTGCATGAGCTGCAGGCTTTTATGGGACTTTCCCAGGCGCTGCCTTTCTTACAGAAGTTAAAATCTCAGAGCTGGTCTTCCATAGTTAAATTAAAGTCAGCCCTGATTCAGTTGATAGTAGTTGCAATTTTAATGGTCATCTCTCATTCCCAGCTGTTCGTGGGAGAGAATGAAATGGACACAAGTCTCTTGCCAACACCTCAGGGGACACAAGGATTCTTTGGAAACTTTCCTTTTCCCCAGTCAGATTCTGGTTGGTCTTTCTCAAATTATTAAAGCACTCAGTCACTTTAAAAAAGAAGAAGCTGTTTATAGTAGATGGGTTACATGCTTATGAGACTATTGTTCATCCAGTTACTCATTTCATCCCCAAAATATAATTAAAAAAAAACTTGTGTAATTAGACTCCTGGTTCTATTCTAACATTTTAAAAAATAGCATCGGAATAAGTTAAATTGCTTTTTCCTTGATAGGTTAAAAAAAAAACCCTATTGAGGTTCATAAAAATAACTGGAGTAAAACTTCTAAAACCCACAGTCATGCAACCTGTTATTAGGACTAACCAAAAAAGTCACGACGGAATGGGCAAGATTTCAAGTTATCTAAACTAGCTTGAAGCCACACATTTTATTTATGCATATTGTTTGACTATGGCTTCCTTTACTTATAGAATAACACTTGTGACATTACAGATAAAGAATCTTACGACTGGAGATTTTTATTTTATGCCAGTGTATATTCTCCAGTGTCAGTCAGGAGTCAGTCACACATCCATATGCTTTACACAAGATAATTAAGAGAAAGGTTTTTCCTCCCTCAACAGATACAGGATAGGCAGTTTGTGCTGCCCATTAGTGGTATTTTTTGGTGGGCTTTCTTTCTTTCAAAATGAAAAACCAATGTTTATAATTCTTTCCTCCCTGTATTTTCTACTAGGACATCATCCAATAAAATAAGTTTCACAAAGTTGGAACATATTACACTGATTCTGTACCAGCTCCAGTGGCTGCTAGAACATTTCCAGGCCCAATTTAAAGTCCTAATTAGCTAGAGACAAGACATTTGAAGGCCTACGCCCAGCCCTTAGATCTGGTGGCAGAGTCCTTGATCATGGACTCTCTCATAAGGTCTTTCACCTTTGTGAACACAAAAAATAGCCTTCTTTTTTTTAGTGGTGGCCCCGTCATTAATTGTGAAAATTCATCCCGGAGGAGATATATTTAGTTCTTTTTTATTGTTTTCAAATGAGTCTTAAAGTCCCACTTGATTAATTGTGGTGATAATGCAATGCTGATGTTGTTCTACCCCCTTAAGATGTAATTTTAACTGTCATTTTATTGCTGGTGTGGAGTGAAATGTTTGTATGTTGTGCTTTGTAGTTTTGCCTTTAAATGGTTTTATGATTTATGCTTTGCCCTGAAAGGCAGTATCTTCCATTATGTACACTTTTTCTATTGGACTGGTTGTGCCCATGAATAGCAGATGCCTCTTTTGGCCTGCTCAAGGAATAAAGCAATTTCCCCTTCTGAAAATGGCTATTGTGTTTTATTATAGTAGAAGTATAGTCTTCTGTTCTGTAAGGTGCTAGCAGGGAATGCTGGGCATTGCCTGGAACTTGGAATAACAACCCCCCCCTCTTAAAATGTGATTTTTAAATGGATAGTGTAATTTGTGAATTTTGGGACTGTGTACCCACATACAGCAGAATGCATGGCTCATTGCATCCAATGGTATTCTAACATGATCAAAACCACTTCCTCCACCTCAGTAAACCTTGTTTGTAATCAACACACCAAATTGGGCAAAGCCACACAAAAGTCATATTTCAGTCTGCCATCCTGATTCAAAATGGTACCCAATGTCCAAACATAGACGAAGACCACCACCAGGAACCTTCAGGAACCTTCATGACAAGTTGGGTTACAATATCTCAAGAGGCATCCAAATGGGCGCAGTTGTGAGCTGTCCCACCAAATTGGGTGAGAAGATCCAAACAGAATGGTTTGGGCCCAGGACAAATTTGGGCAAAGTTACATCAAACTGGGCAATTATGTCTTTAGAGGCATCCACACTGGTGCAGGTTGGACCTATCGCACCAAAAATCAGGTGCAGTCACATTTCAGTCCACCATCTTAATTCAGAATGGTCCCTAGTGTCCAAACGCAAATGAAGATCACTGCCTCCCCCTCAGGAATCCTTGTGTAGAGTTGGGTGATGATATCTTCAGAGGTATCCTGATCAGTGTAGTTTGGCCCCATCATGCCAAGAATAGGGCAAAGTCATAACAAAGTCACGTTTCAGACCACCATCTTGATTCAGAATTGACTTTCCTATTTTCTGTTTATGTAAGAATCTGTCCTGTGTGTTTTTGGAGGTATTTTTATTCATGGCTATATCTGCTGTGAAGGAAGACTACGAATGGAATTCTCTCCCACCAACACCCATGTTGATTGTATGTCTTTGTGTATGTTGCAGGGTGCAATGTCTGTGGACTCCATTACGGATCTTGATGACAGTCAATCTCGACTGCTAGAAGCCCTACAGCTGTCATTGCCTGCTGAAGCCCAGAGCAAAAAAGAAAAGTCCAGGGACAAAAAACTAAGCCTCAATCCTATTTACAGGCAAGTTCCTCGAGTTGTGGACAGCTGCTGCCAACATTTAGAAAAACACGGTAAGTATGATTCAACCTGGCAATGAAAGGCAGGTGACAGGCCGTCTTGTACTAGCCATTGGCCTTGACGACTTTTAAAATAAAACTTCAGTATAAAGTTTCAGATATATAAACAATGAAATAAAGATAAATAATAAGATAACAGTTAAAAGACAGTATAGTTCTATTAAAACCTTTTACCCAATACAATAAAAAACCCCGACACAACCTCTTTCCATTTAAAGTTTCTTTGCAGCTAAAGGGAACAGTGATGTCACAAACAGATAAATAACTCCTGACAAAAAGTAGATAATTACTTGATCAGAACTTCTTGTTAAACTTGAAAAATCTTATTTCCTTTGGACCCTCATAAAGGGGACATTTCAATACATAATGGATTACAGTGGTATCTTCGTTCTCAAACTTAATCCATTCCGGAAGTCCGTTCCAAAACCAAAGCGTTCCAAAACCAAGGTGCGCTTTCCCATAGAAAGTAATGCAAAATGGATCAATCCATTCCAGACTTTTAAAAACAACCCCTAAAACAGAAATTTAACATGAATTTTACTATCTAACAAGACCACTGATCCATAAAATGAAAGCAATAAACAATGTACTGCAGTCACACAATCAGTAGCTGAACTGGGTTCCACACAGTCACAAAAACAAAAGAAAAAAGAGCCACAAAAATGCAAAATAAATAGCAAAAACAGACAGACCTCAGCGTAACACTCAAAATGGAAGCGTAACACTCAAAATGGAAGCGTAACACTCAAAATGGAGCATGTTCCGTTTCCGAAAAAAGTTCGCAAACCGGAACACTTACTTCCAGGTTTGCAGTGTTTGGGTTCCAAGTTGTTTGAGTACCAGGCATTTGAGAACCAAGGTAACACTACATTCTCCACAAGCAAATTACAGCTGCAAATCTGTTGGGAGACATGTATCCATCCAACACAGCAGAAGGCAAAATTTGTACATGTATTTATGCCTACTCCAACCTTATGTCTACTTCAGCTTTGCCTTCATGTAGCCTATTCCGTCATTCTTTTTCTTCTTTTTTTAATCTAAAAGATCCCAAAGTGCTGCAGGCAGATTATACATCTGTGACAGACTTGGATATTGCCACTTTGGTTTCCCGTACTACTTGAGAAAAAGCAAGTGTGTTTTGCGTGTCAAGGTCCCCAGGGCCACCCCAATAACTCACACATCACACAGAATTTTTTGTTTAAGATTTTTGGCATAATTCTGGCCACAACTTTATTGAAATACAAATTTGTGAGTGGTTGCTTAGGCATTGGTTGCGACTATCTGCCCCCACCATGGGGGACAGACTGACATTCCGCACAATGCGAAAGTCAGAATAGGGGAATACACTTGGGGGTTACGCGGAGCAGGGAACCTGCCCTCACCCCAAATGCAACCAGGAGCTCATTGCTATGGCCCGAGCCCCCTTGACAGAGTGGACAAGCAATAGTTAGCCCCCAATTCCTTTAACGGAATCCCTTGCAGCAGCAGCATTAGAGGGGCAGGCACTCAACCACTTCCCCTCAACCAACCAAACCATAAACCAATGCCTAACCGCAACCTTACAAGTTGTGACGATTTGCTACGCAGTAGGCAAAAACCAAATGGCCCCAGCCAATCAGCCAGATGGACAAAATTCTTACCAGGCCCCTGCCCCAAGAGCAGACGACCCCATGACAGGCATAGCAAGGTCAAAGCGAACAACCCTAATTCTAGGGAGGGGGGGACGGGCAATCCGATGCACGGTCGAAAAGAGGAAGCCCTAGCCTCGTGCAAGGAGTTTTAGCATTTCTGGCTGTCAATCAACAAATGGCAACATTAACTTCTTCCCAACAACAAAGGAAGCCCCAATCGCATCAGTGGCCAACGAACAATTAGCCGGCCCCCAACTTTGGAGTGTCCTGGCGGCCCCCACCGCAACACGTGCTCTCCGTGAAGGAGAACACGCTTTACCTAGTATATAACTCTGTCATGGCGTAAACAATGAAATGAAGATAAATAATATGTGCAAGTGTGGTATATCAGAAAACTAGTATTTCACATTTTTTTAATGGTTGTGCACACAGGTTTATGAAACTCAGGCAGTGCAGGGAAGCACTACTAAGCAATACTAAGTTCATCCATAGGTAACTTTTTTCTCTGTGCACTTAACTTTTATGCCTACATTAGTGAGCTGAGGCTGAAGTATTTTTATATAATTGAGACATGCGTGTTGTGGTTAAGATTGGTCTTAGGCTTCCCTCTAGTGTCACCCTTAAATAGTTACCACCACGTTGTTGAGAAGCAATCATTGATGCATAACAGCAAGCTTCACTGAGGAAAGTACTCACCAATTCTACCTTTTTCTGAATTATAGACAAGTTTGGGTTTTATGTTTGGCGTGGATGGGGAGGGGGAGTGATAGCCCCTGAGTGTTGTTACAGTTATTCATAGGATGTTTGCTGCAGAAAATGTAAAAATGCTATGATAATGCATGTTCTACCAAAGCTTTAAATCATGAAAGAAGTGATTTGTTGTATTTTTCAGGCCTTCAGACAGTGGGCATATTCCGAGTTGGTAGCTCAAAAAAGAGAGTAAGACAGGTGAGACTATAGTACACCTTCCTTTTTTGCCCTTACTTTAACACATACTGAGAATCTGATTTTTAAAAAGTCTAAGTGAACAATAATGCCTTTATAACTTTTCAAGCAAAGCAGTTTACAAGCCACAAAGCAAACATACTGGGGGGGGGGGGAATTATGACCACAAAAATCTCAGAACAATATTTTGAAACATTGCTAAAAGCCATGAAGACTGATACTAATACTGCATAATATAAAATTAAGAGAGTTGGGCAAAACTTGTGGAGAGTTGGGCAAAACTTGTGGAGTTCACAAAACTTGTGGAGTTGGGCAAAACTTGTGGAGTTCATCCATAAATGAAGGGGGAATGTGTGTGCGTCCTATGGGGCGATTGCAGGCTTTCACTGAAGCCTGGAGAGCGAGAGGCGTCGGTGCGCACCGACCCCTCTCGCTCTCCAGGCTTCAGGAAGCTATCCGCAAGCCTTGCGCACCCGGTGGGAGTTCCCCCGGGCGCGCAAGGCTTGCGGGCGGTAGGCTGCAGCGCGGAGCATGGGGCGCCCTCCGGAGGATGCCCCGTGCTTCATGCAGGTGTCCGCAAGCCTTGCGCGCCCGGTGGGAGTTGCTGCCGGGCTCGCAAGGCTTGCGGATAGCAGCATATTCTGGGGGCTGGGGTCGGGGGAAGCTCGGGGGGAATAATTTTTTTTTTATTCATTCCCCCCCCCCCAAAAAATGAGGTGCGTCCTATGGGCCAGTGTGCCCTATAGGGCGAAAAATACGGTAGGTCTTCAAGATCCATTTAAAACCCACAAGGGATAAGATTTGCTTTATAAGGACCATTGTAACCAATGACATGGTCTAGGGTATTGTTCATAAAGGATTTCACTTTTGTACTGTCTAATTAAACTTTCTTTTGTAAAATTTAAAATTTAAATTTAAACTTAACAGGTTTTCTGCAAAATTGAATGTTGGTCCCATACAATGAAATAACAGTGTACGTTGAAATCATTAACAAAAAGTGTCCATTTGACTCCTCATAATACTGAAATCACTCCATTTCACCTTAAAACAATACAGACTTTGGTCCATTTCCTCAGATTATACTGTTTTCTTAGCAGATGTGGAACATGGCACATTTTCCAACTGGCAGCTAAAGTATTAACCTAATGCATCATCTCCCCTTATTTATGATTTGTAGATTAATAATGTAGATGTCTACATGTGACCTTTTCCCTTTGTGTTGATTTTTCCAGTTACGCGAAGAGTTTGACCGTGGTGTGGATGTAATGTTGGATGAAGAACACAGCATCCATGATGTGGCTGCTTTGTTAAAGGAATTTCTTCGTGACATGCCTGATCCACTCCTGACTAGGGAGCTTTACACTCCTTTCATCAATACTCTCCGTAAGCAGAGCAACCTCCTCTTTTACAGATTCCTTAAAAACCTACACCACACAAACTCTGCGTAAGGTGTAGAGGTGCAGTTGAAGTGATTTGTTCCTAAATTAACATGTTTAAAATGTGCGTAGGGTCCTAAACACTTCTTTGTTAAATTTTTGAAATGCGGGAAACTTAAAACAGCTGCCAAGTACCTAGTGTGGTTTAATGGGTGGAATTCTGAGCATGGGCTAAGGATGAAGTTCCTAGATAAAGTAATCAGTTCTTGGTGTGTAAAATGAGAGTTGGGAGGACACAAAAGTTAAAGTATTTTGATTTCTGCGCGTGAAATAGATGATGGCTATATTCTTAAGTTGGCAAAAGAAAAGTTGGCTGTGCCATTATTTCCTGTTACACTTATTGCCTGTTCCTGATGAACCTTTATGGCTAATCCTAAGCAGCTTTCCTCAACCTGGTGCCGTCCAGATGTTTTGGACAGCATCTCCAACGTGGCCAGTTGCCAATGTTCATCATGTGTGCATGCAAATTGACTGCAGTTTGTAAAGCTATTATGCTTTCCCAAGCTTTAAATAGTGGTGCCAAACGCTTGGGGTTATAGCCAACATTGTGCAAGTGAAACATAAGTACAGACTACAGGTCTCTCATTTCTTTCCTTCCTGCAGCCCTGCAGAGCACAATTTTCTTCACCAATTTTTCAGTAATGCCTCCTATCCACTGCAGCCATTTACAACACAACCCTTACTCCCTGAATGACCCCTGACCTGTAGAGAAGCTTTTGGGGAGTGCAAGTGTTGGAGGGCAGAATGGAGGAAGGGAAAGATTTGCTGTGTGAGCTTGCCCCCCACTTATGGAATATTGGATCCATTGTCTACCTGGAACTAATGTGAGAGACAATGTATGATTTTGTCCACTTGTACACAGTGCTGACATACTGTATTCAGCCCCACTCACTGATTGAGAATAAGAGTAAAAATGTGATCTATAGTTGAATTTTCTCTAGAAACTTCCTCAAATGTTGATTTCATGTTAACCTGAGATGAACTCCGTTAGAATATACCTGTTGCTTCATCTAGTTGACGTGAATCCTGTTTTTTCCAGACTAGAGTTGTGCACAAATGCCTCTTGAAATTTTTCTTCCTATTCTCAGGGACGGGATTCAAAATTATCAGTGACAATGGTGAAGCTTATTTTCTTTTCTCAACAAGTGACAACAGTAGCAACTATGATGGCAGCCTGGCTACCATTTTGCATTCCCCACAATGGCTCAAACCTAGCATTATCCCAGGTCATGGGAGAAGAGAGGAATTGGTGGCCAATGATGAAGAATAGTCAGAGAAAATTCTGTGAAGTGACCTTTTCTTCTAGCGAAATGAGAGAAAATTCTCAGAAACTGTCTGAGAAAAAGGGAGATGTTTTGGCTCAGCTCTAGATTATGTTCTTGAACAGGCAACACCAGTTTTGCCTGTGTTCAAAAAATATGCGACAATGCACATATGGGCTGTTCCACACCTGGAAGAGGGTGTGACGGGGGTGGAGTGGGGTGGAACAGAAGCAACTTGGGGGTAGCCTGTATTTAATTGCAGTTGATATAAATTATATAGGAATATCATGTCAGTTGAGAGATATATAACATGCCTGTCCTTGTGTACATAACTGTGAGCACATTCCTTAGAGTACTTTCCCCCCATCTCTTTTAGTATTAGAGCCCCATGAACAACTAAGCACCCTGCAACTTCTTATTTATCTTCTACCTCCCTGCAACTGTGACACCTTACATCGACTCCTCCAGTTCCTTGCGACTGTAGCTAGCCATGCAGAAGACAGGATAGACCAAGACAGCCAGGATGTAAGTTCAGATCATTCATTTTTTCTATGGCTATTTCCGGAGGATGCTCTGAAGAACAGAGAACTGAATTCACCCCCCTCATTTTCTTCATTTCCCAGTACAGCATCTTAGTGTTTATTAATATTTTTTTATTGTTAACAACAAAATAAGTGATTTTTCAAAAGTGGCTTTGATATTTGCCACAATCCGAACAAAAAAGGGGGAAAGAAATGCTTTAAAATGAAAATTCCAACCCGAATGTTTTGATTAAATTTCATATATAAATAAATTCTAGTTGGAAACAAAGCATTTGCTGTGTTTAACTCCTCTCTCCTTCCCTAAACCATACTAATCTCAGTAAATTTTATTGCAGTTATTATAAGTTAGCAATTCCTATTTCATCTTTTCAATAGTTTTGTAAACTTTAATTTTAAATAATGGATAAAGTATACTGTACACAATGTCCTTTGGATTATTTGTGCTCTGGTTATAGATTTCTTTTGGAAGTTGAATATTAGGATATGTTTTGTGCTTTCCAAATATTACTTTCCCTTTCCTCATGCATTGCAGCATAAATATGGGAGGGATGCCCTCACAGAGGAGTTTTCCACTTCAACAGTGCAAGTTTCCAGTAACCACTGGTGCTTGAGTGGAAACTTACCACTTCATGTGGCATTTGTATAGAAGAGCCTGGCCACTGAAAAGCAGCTTATCAGAAAACTGTCTTCAGCACCGGTATTATAAATATAAGAGGTCATTCCTTGATGTTCTTTCCAGAAACAGTTGTGTTCCTGATCTTCAGGCATCCTTGTATAAAGCACACATAGTTGATAAACTAAAATAATAATAATTGATAAATAAAGATGCAGACATATTGAGAACAAATTTGGATCTTTTTTTATGGCAGATGGTTCAAGAGTATAAGACAATGCGGGGTTCTAAACTGGTTAGGCAAATAAATTCAGCCTGCACTAAATTCCAGGCAGCCATTCACAGAATCAGGTAACTCAACTTTATTTCTGTTTTGTTCCAGATTCCTGGCAACAAAATGACATCACTTAATCTAGCCACTATATTTGGACCTAACCTGTTGCACAAACAGAAGACAACAGACAAAGAATTTACCGTTCAAAGTACAGCGCGAGCTGAGGAGAGTACTGCAATCATTGCTGTTGTACAAAAGATGATAGAAAACTATGAAATGCTTTTCATGGTAGGCAAAGTCTTCTTTATTTTGCATTATTTCAGGTTATGAATACAGTGCTACCTCGGGTTAAGAACTTAATTTGTTCTGGAGGTCCATTCTTAACCTGAAACTTTTCTTAACCTGAGGTACCACTTTAGTGAATGGGGCCTCCCGCTGCCGCCACGCCACCGCCGCACAATTTCTGTTCTCATCCTGAAGCAAAGTTCTTACCCCGAGGTACTATTTCTGGGTTAGCAGAGTCTGTAACTTGAAGCATCTGTAACCTGAAGCATCTGTAACCCGAGGTACCACTGTACACTTCAAACTTTTCTCCTGTGCTTTCATTTCAAAACATGAAGCACTCTCTATTTATATATTACCGTATTTTCCCCTCTATAACACACAGATTTTTTCTCCTAAAAAGGGAGGGGAAATGTCTGTGCATGTTATAGAGCGAATGTGTGGTCCCTGGAGCCGAAAAATTAGGCAAAAATCAAATCGCACTTCACGGAGAAGGAAAACCTGAAATGTGGAAGTGGCTGCTTTCCTGCATTCTGCCTCAGGGTCTTACTGCCCACCCTCTGTTTCGTTGCTGTGTTTGCTGAAACGGAACAAAGAGCAGGGAAAGCCCCACCCCTCCAGGCAAGCAGAGGGGAAAGCAGCGTGTGGTCTCTGTGCTCCGGTGCTGCTGGGGGAGAGGGAGAGAGAGAGGGGGAAGGAGAGAGGGGGGAGGGAGAGAGAGAGAGGGAGGGAGGGAGGGAGAGAGAGAGAGACAGAGAGAGAGAGAGAGAGAGAGAGATGGCTGGCTTGGGTGGGGGAAAACTTTTGCCTTTCTTTCCTCCCTCCCGTTAAATCCCTCTCCTGCATTCTTAGCCAGCTGCTTCTCTGCACACCCCTCTCATGTCCCTTCTTTGTTTTTCCGTCACTCCCCACTTAAAATGTGGTTACAAAGCATAGATCCACATGGATCCTCAGGATCTTTGCATTGGGTCACCCCAAATTCACCATCAGATCACATAGCATGTCCATGGCTACAGCCTGCACCAAAAAAATCACACACCCACTGTTGCCTGGGGCTGCAGTGGTGGAAAAATGTGGTTACAAAGCATGGATCTACAGGGATTCTCAGGATCTTTGCATTGGGTCACCCCAAATTCACCATCAGATCACATAGCATGTCCATGGCTACAGCCTGCACCAAAAAAATCACACACCCACTGTTGCCTGGGGCTGCAATGGTGCAAAAACGTGGTTACAAAGCATGGATCTACAGGAATTCTCAGGATTTTTGCATTGAGTCACCCCAAATTCACCATCAGATCACATGTCTGTGGCCACAGCATGGAGCACATAAATGATACATCCACTGTTTCATTCAGAATGTTTTTTCCCTTGTTTTCCTCCTCTAAAAACGAAGTGCGTGTTATGGTCAGGTGCGTGTTATAGAGCGAAAAATACGGTATATATCAGCTGTGGCATTGTCTTTTTAATGTACGGCAAAACACTGCTGAAAAAGACTATTGTCAATATGTGGTGAAAATCTCATGAGATAAAAAACAAAACACCAGTTTGGCATCATGAACTTGCGATAGCATCATATATTTTCAGTTGTTGACAAATAAAGTCCCTTATATATTAGCATACAGTGTTTTTATCCTGTGGAGTACAATTCTTTGAGAAATAGCTCCATAAGAATTGCAGATGTTTCTCACTTCACAAGGAAAAAAAGAATGAACATGGATCCATATTCCTTTACACGCATTGAAGGTGAAAAGTGTGGATTATGAGGTTGACAATTATAGCAGAAATTGCAGCAGAATTATAGCAGAAATAATAGCAGACAATTATAAGCAGAAATAGGAACTACAAAATTATTGCTCACTTGCATATGAGGTAGAAAGTGCAACAGCAACTCATAATTGCTAAATGAAATTCAAAACAACACTTAGTGTTTCCTCATACTGTCAAGTTTTCTGTTCAGTAAATATAAAATAAGCATCTTTCATCAAACCCATCTTTCATAAAGGTTTCACTTTTGCTCCAGGGATATTCCCACAGCTATTCATGCACACTTCCCAGTATTTTTTTACTTGGCAATAAACGTCTACAAGATAGCACATTCTTTTGCACATGTGGGTACTATGGTTGCATAACATTATTACTTAGCTTGAAGTAATACAATAACTATATATGACACCTGCTAAGTAGAAGAGGGGGTGATGCTGATTATTCGTAGCCCAAATGGACTAGAACAGGCATAGGCAAACTCGGCCCTCCAGATGTTTTGGGACTACAACTCCCATGATCCCTAGCTAACAGGACCAGTGGTCAGGGATGATAGGAATTGTAGTCCCAAAACATTTGGAGGGCCGAGTTTGCCTTGCCTGGACTAGAAGGATCAGTGCATGTGGCACAATCCCCAAAAGCCAAAAACCCAAGGCTTCCTGTTTCCTACTGTGGCCCCAAAATGCCCATGGGAAGTCCACAAACATGATATGAATTCAGTTGCCTTCGCCCACTGTTCCTACCCAGTGACTGGTGTTTACATGCGTAATGCCTTCAATCCTGGAGGTAATGCATAGCCATCGGTAGTGTTATCCTCTATGAATTTGTCTAATCCTTCTTTAAATCCATCTGTGTGATCACTGCCACATCTTGTTGAACCAAATTCCATACTTTAACTATGTGCTATTGAAGAAGTACTCCCTAAAGAAAGCAAATTCAGGCACCAGTTCTGTTTAACACAGAGCAGAGGATGTTACAAACCAGAGGCCAAGGCTGCTGCTGCCATGCAGTTCTTCCTTCAAACAGCTATCTTGATGGCACTGAAATGCTTACAAGAGGGGACTGATAGAGTTGGCAGCCTCCCTTGCGAACGACATGCGTGGTCCTGGCTGCCTCAGCTGCAGAAGTCTCTCTTCGTAAAGGCAGTTGAGTTCCTTGCAAACCCTTTTTGCTTTTACCACCCTGAGTAATTTGGTGTCACCAGCAAACTTGGCCACCTCACTGCTCACCCATATCTCCAGATCATTTATGAACAAATTAAAAGGCATTGGTCCCAGTGCAGATACTTGGGAGAGTCTGCTTCTTACATCCTTCCATTGTGAGAAGTGTCAGTTAATTCCTTCTCTCCACTTCAGCTGTTACAGAACAAAAGTGCCCGAACCCTTAGATAGCTTCCACACCCTCCTTTCCACTTTCATATTACAGTTGCTATGGAAAATCTCCATCTGGGTAGAGCCTTAGAAAGATTAAATACTTACAGCAATATGGTACCTTATGTAAGTATAACTGAAGTATAGCTAAAGCAATCAAGTGTTAGAAGGCAACTGTGGTTAATATCCATGGTTTCTTCCTGTACAAATAGGTTCCTTCTTCCCCTGTTCCAGCAAATGATTGATTGAGTTTGTTTGTGGGGTTTTTTGTGCTGTTGACTTTTTACATGGTGCAGTGGCAGCTCTGGAGGCCTTTGGTTGAAGAACCTCCATCTGATCAGTGGAAATGGCCAACATAGTTAATGTTATTTGTAGCTTCTGGAAGAGAAAAATATGTCATTGAATGTATGCTGGACATGAATAAAAATATTTTATTCTGTGAACTATATATACATGATCTGGTTTCCCTTATAGTGGAAAAATGACTCAATTCCTATGACTTCTCCTTTTTTGAATGACTTGTTGTCAGTATTGATTGATTGATTGATTGATTGATTGTGGGTTTAATAAAGGTAAAGGTAAAGGGACCCCTGACCATTAGGTCCAGTCGTGGCCGACTCTGGGGTTGTGGCGCTCATCTCGCATTATTGGCCAAGGGAGCCGGCATACAGCTTCCGGGTCATGTGGCCAGCATGACTAAGCCGCTTCTGGCAAACCAGAGCAGTGCACAGAAACGCCGTTTACCTTCCCGCCGGAGTGGTACCTATTTATCTACTTGCACTTTGACGTGCTTTCGAACTGCTAGGTTGGCAGGAGCAGGAGCAGGCACCGAGCAACGGGCACTCACCATGTTGCGGGGATCCGAACTGCCAACCTTCTGATCAGCAAGTCCTAGGCTCTGTGGTTTAACCCAAAGCGCCACCCATGGGTTTAATATTGCATAGCAAATGTTGATGCGCAGCAGTGCCCTTGGGCAGTGTATGGGCAACACATTTCAATGCATTACTCTACAGCCCAGATTTAAACGAGATGAGAAGGCAAGAGGGAGTGGTTAAATATTTGTGGGAAAAGCAGGGTGTGTGGGTATGTTTTATTTAGTTCAGTACAATTGAAAATACCTCTAATTAAGAAACTTAAGTTTTAAAGCAGTGTTATAGTATTGCAACACAGTCAGTTTGCATTCTGCACATTGGTTTTGAACCAAGCTTAAAAAGTAGTAGTATAATAGTATTGCCACCGTGTTGACTGGAAACAAGTGAAGTGCTTAAGGCAGAGACTGGTAACCTCCCACCCTCCAGATGCTGTTCGACTACAACTCCCATAAACCCACATCATAGCAGGGGGAAGATGGGTTTAAACCCCCTTCCACCAAGTTGCTTCCCAAACACTAAAGCCTGCTTTTAACTTCCTTAGAAACAAACAGGTGTTTCTGACATGGAACACTGACATCTCATCTAATTGCATCCTAAATCTGATGAGCACAGTTGTTCTGGCTGGGGCTGATGTGAGTTGTAGTTCAAAACATCTGGAGGGCTTCAGGACACATGGACTCTTGCTGCTTTGGCTTCTCACTTGCCTCCTATTCCTTCACTATAATCTTCAAGCACATTATACAAATTGAGTTAAGGTTCTCCTTTCAGTTCATGCAGAACCTTCCTTTTCTGAAGTCCATAAAGGATATATTCTTTAATTCCAAAAGACAGGTTCTAAATATAATGAGGTGGGATCCTGCTTGTGGGGTGGGGGCAAGTTATCTTGATTCCCCTGCACCAGTCCCTACACTGTTTCTGAGTGTCCTTCAGTCCTCAACAGTGTGGGGATATTGGGTGCTGCAGTGGAAGATCAGTAAAAGAAGCTTTTCCTTCTCTCTGCCAGCAGGAGCTAACAGGAGCAATGTCTGGACACAACCTATTAAATTAACAAGGATATTTCATTTCTCTAATTGGGGGGGAGGGAGAGAGCGATAGGGTTAAAACACTGAGCTAGTTATCCACTGGATCATTGCATCTGTAGTAGCCTTTTTCTACCACATCTTTCTTACAGTCTGTCATAGATTGCAGCATGCGGGCAATGTCTGTCTTCTTTGCTTTTTTTAGAGCGGGTTTTATTATTTTGTTGGAGCTGATAAATATTTTGCCTCTTTGTAAGCCAAGCTAAGTGCCTTGCTGGATGCAAGGGAACAATGTACCATTTCAAATGACGTATTTATAATTAGAGAGTGCTGCGGATGTGTGTCAGTTTGTGGAAAAGCATCTCCGTAGAGATTCTTCCTATTTGTGCCAATGTGTTTATTTACTGAACTGCTTCAGTGGATCTGGCTCAAACCTCTGTCCCAATTTAGCTGTTATAGTGGAATATACTTATATCAAGCTATTTGTGCTTATTTCTTCATTTGCTGTTAGCATTTTGTCTAAGAACAACAAGGTGTGTGAGTCCGCAGATTGGACTCTCATATTCTTTGCTAAGGTCAATTGACAGATATAGGCGTGTTGACTTTTTGTAGCAAATGCTGATAGTTCCCTATCAAGCAGCAGCAAATTGTTTTTCAAACCCCAGAAGTGGTAAGAGGCCAGGGCTGCTGTTTATAGTTAAGACTTTGACATTTGCACTAGTTTCAAATAGAGAAACATTTGGACGAGAGCGTGGATCCACAGCGTACAACTTAAGTGTGTTGCTGCCAAGTTTTCTTTTGCTCCTCCAGCTGTGACCGGTTTCACCACTGAAACTGGAGCAAGATATGCGAAATAAAATCCAGTAGAACAGAATGTGATATTTGGCCTACTGCATGGGTTTATCGTCAGGTCAGAATGGTTCTGCTTGTCAGGATGGATACATAATATTACTACAGGTTGTTTGTGTTTCTTCAGTGAATTAGGATCAGCAATCTGCTGCTGATTTTAGTTCTGTAGTAAATAGTCAAGTATCAGTTTCACATATTTTTCAGAGTTGCAGCAGAACAAAATAGAGAATACGTGTACTCCACAAGCAAATTCTAACTTAAGTACATGGAGCTGTATTAAAAATTCTTTCCGCAGGGATGTGTTAAAATCCTAAATAATCTGTCAGGATGATGGAGGCTCAGTTTGGCAATTGTTTTGGGAACAGGAGTCAGACTTGAAAGCGTTGTGTTTGTTTGTGTGTGTGCACTGTTCTACCTCCCAAGTTCATTCCACCCCAGTGTGAGTCATGAATGCCAGGTCTCTGCCAGGTGTTGTACAGCCCATTAAAGTCAGATATGCATGAATGAAATAAAATGTGCTACTTATAATAAAATTTAGAATGAAGAGCAATTAGTGTTTTAACAGACATGAAAATCATTGCACAACTCGTTCTTTTTGTAAGCATGATGAGTATTGATGTTTTAGAACAAATTATGCATTCAGCAATATTGTCTGATACTTGATCAATATTTTATTGAACGGTCAGTAAGAGCAGTCTTTCTGCAAACTGTGTACAGTCCATTATTTCATATTATTAGAACCACAGTCCTGTGCACTTATGCATAGTAAGGAAGAAACGAGTGGAAAGAGAGAGCAGTTGTTAAATAATACTGCTTTCCTTATATACCGTATTTTTCCGTGTATAAGACTAGGTTCCCCCCCCCCCCAAAAAAAATGTGTCTTATACACAGATATATCTCCCCCCATTTTCTTAAATCTGAGTCCCCCAAAATAGGAGGCGTCTTACAGATGGAAAAATACGGTACTTATTTCACACAAATAGTTGTAATCATTGATCAGTTGTTCTGTAGTGTGTTTGTTTCATTTTGCTGACTATATAGTACAACGGTGCATGATTCTGTACTCACCTTTCTGATGCTTCATTCATTTATAGGTCCCAGCTGACCTTCAAAACGAAGTTCTGATTAGTCTACTTGAGACTGACCCAGATGTTGTAGACTATTTGCTGAGAAGGAAAGCTTCTCAGTCATCGTGAGTAATTTGTTTTCCTTTTCCTTCATTGTTTCCACCAGGGATGTGTTTTCTAGCTGAATTATTCAAAAGCGTCTAATTTCAAAACCCTGTTACATTGATTTAAAAGAACAAGAATGTGCTGTCAACAATTGTGTCCATTTCATAACTTAATGTGAGTTGTTGTGATTCTAGTGCCTTTAGAATCATTAAATGGTCTTCCTGTTTATTTTCCATAGTCCATATGCTTATAAAATAGGCAGGGAACTGTAATAAACTAATTTAATTGGTTACATGGCAGCAGTTTTTAAGCTCCTTCAATGATATGTATTAATCAGTAGCCTGGTTAGATCAGTACTTGTGAATGTTGATAGGGTTCATCTTTCACATAGCCGTGATCCTGATGTTCACTGAGGGCACAGAAATTCCAATATGTGCATACATGTTCCTTATACAGTTCAGCAAAGTGGACAGATCTGTGTACACAAAAGGAACTGGCTCCCCCATTGTAGGGAATATACTTGTACAGGATGGTTTTGCACGTATTGGGCACACAGAAAGTTTTGGATCATATCCGTGTTAATTTGTTTCTAGTGCGTGCCAGTGCAGCAGCTGTTAGAATCTCAATAGCATTCTCAGCTATACATTAAGTCATTTTAAAGGTTTCCTGGACAGAGTTCAGAACTGTTCTCTCTCTCCCTCTCTCTCTCTCTCTCTCTCTCTCACACACACACACACACACACACACACACTTCGTTGTGTCGTCAGTCCAATAGCTTCCAGCTGAGTTCCATGCAGATGTGTTTATCAACCTTCTTTGAAAAGCATGATGGCACTTTCTTAAGAAACCATGTTCAAATGATGGTTGCAAATTGCAGTCACTGTACTTTCCAGGTCAACAATGGAAAATGTATGTGTCTGAGACTTATGACAGAATTGTCACTAACCTATTGTTCTGCTGCTAGTAAAATTTGTTCTTTTTCCATTCATTTCATTAATAATGAGGTACCTAGAAATCACTTTTTATATGTTTTAATGTTAGCGTGTTTCCAGCCGTCATTGCGAAGTCATGGGAAAGAATTTGGCTAGAAGATGAGAGGGACAATTGTTCCACATGAAAAGAATGTGATCCTCATAAGACATGGCCCGTTCACAGTCCCATTTGGAGAAATGGCTACAAATAAACTGGGCTGTCCCCCCCACCCCATGAGAAGTTGGAATGTGAGATACGCATTTAGTTAACAACAGCCACCAAAATCTATAACCACATATCTCTTGGGAGTATCCTGGTTACACTTGATTATGGATTTTAAATCTGGACGAATGACAAGGAAAATGGTGAAACTCAACAGTGTGAAGTAAACACATGTCCAACAGTGGAAATAATTGGTTCCATGCAAAATATATGAGAACTACTCCAACACTTCTTTCTCAGGATGGCTGTCTTGAGACTGCTACTTGTAAAGTGTACATTGCGAGTGCCTTTCTGGCCTTTTCACTCAATGCTTTCTCGCCTCTGCTTTTAACTGATTGCCGATGTTTCCATTTCCTCTTATTGAAGTGCAAAACAAAGCTTGCCATGTTTACTACATATCCTGTCAGGATGGAAACAAAAAAATACAGCTGTGTTGGGCATTATGTAATATTGCTTGCTACTAACACTACTGGAATGACCATCTATTTCTGGATTGCCCACCCACTTACATACCTGGATTTGCAAGGGTGAATTTTTGATTCTTCATCAGTATACTAATATAACTAACAAAAAAACTGGCGGTGAAAGCTTTCTTGTTAAATCTCTTATAAAGCAGACAGTATCCATCTTAAGCTTTTATCAGGGATTCTTTTTATAAGAAGGACAAGGCTTATTCAAGGTAAGGTAAGACTTTATGTAACTTGGAAGTCTGTTGTATAGTATTTCCGTGAATGTTTCCCTTCACCCCACCCTCCACATTTCTTGTGTTATGTCACTTTATTAGTTGCTCCCACTGCTCGGTCCCTGCTCCTGCCAACCTAGTAGTTTGAAAGCACATCAAAGTGCAAGTAGATAAATAGGTACCGCTCTGGCAGGAAGGTAAACGGCGTTTCCGTGCACTGCTCTGGTTCGCCAGAAGCAGCTTAGTCATGCTGGTCACATGACCCGGAAGCTATACACCAGCTCTCTTGGCCAATAAAGCGAGATGAGCACCACAACCCCAGAGTTGGCCACGACTGGACCTAATGGTCAGGGGTCCCTTTACCCTTACATTTACATAATAGTTTGCAAAATTTTATATTACTTTCCAAAACTGAAATACAACTATTACACATACATGCCAGGGAACCTTTTTTATCCTTTGATTTTAAAAATCACATTGTAGAGAAAACCTTCAATGTTAACACAAGAAGTGAGTTCTGTTTGAATTATAATTTCACCTGACATATTCTGCAAAACTTCTGTTGTTGTCTTTTTGAAACATCTGTTGATTTCTTTTAGATATATTGTGGCAGTGGCTTTTTTTCCCCCTTGTGTGTTGTAGAAAACAGTCCCCATTGTTACAGAAGCACTTTCACCCCAGTATCGGTGGACCTGCCTTGCGTGCTTGTTGTTGAAATGCACCATTGATTTCCCTCGGCTGAACTTTCTGTTTTTGTGTCAAACTTTATCAGAATCCCTGAAATGCTCCAGTCAGAAGGTTCATTCTCCATGGAAGGCCGACATCCATCCATAGACTCAAATAGAGCCTCAAGTGGTGACATCTCGCCTTATGACAACAACTCCCCAGTGCTCTCTGAAAGGTCTCTTTTGGCAATGCAAGACGATATGGCTCTCGCTTCCGAGTCAAAGTTATTCAAAGTACCAGAGCAATGTACACTGATCAGCAGTTTGCACCCCAAATCAAGAGAGAATTCCCTTGGATCGTGGTTTGGAAAAGGTACGATCAGCACCAAAGCTAGATGTTTGTCATTGCACTGTGATGTTATTGCTGTGCATTACATATTTTAAAATAGTTCTAGGCTATCTTTTTTGGTGGGGAGGAGGGGCGGGAATCCTCTGAAGGAAATACACATAAAAAGAATAAAACACAATTCCAAAAATTGCAATCAACTGAAAGCAGTCATAAAGATATTTCGAAAGCCACATTCGTACAAAATTCATTTCAACACTTAAAAGAAGTAATTGAAAACCTTCAGCAATATAGCACATCAAAAAGTTATATCCATACGACCTCTGGGTCAGAATGAATTGTTTTTAAGGTTGCTCTGTGGCAGGGGGCAGTGCAGGATATAGGTTTCACGGTATATATGACCAGTTCCAAAAATCTTATTTCGTCCAGTATTATCTTCTGTTAAATCTCCATGCAATTTTCTCTGGTCTCTACTTTCTGGATACTAAACATGATTGACAGTACATTTCCCTCCAGTTATTTGGAAATAAAGTTCTTTAAAGTGTCCTAGCATGCTGTTTCTGAAAACCAACTCAGTCCTGTTTTGAGTTTTTCAATTAATTCACTCTAGAGAATGGAGCCAGCACTTTATTGTAGAGTAGATACAGTTAAGCAAATAAAATAGTTTTTTTCCAGCTGTTGAATAATGATCCACAGCTTGGTGCTAGGTAAAAAAAATCATGGGGTAAGTTTCATTGCTAAGATACTGCTGCTGAACAGTTATTACCCCTGGTAGGCACCTGCCTCTGAGTTAGCACAAGCTCTTTGTGGGAGGCTAAAAAATTCTCTGGGACCTTGCTACTATTTCTTTTGTTTGATTCTTACAGAATAATCCGCATTTATGTTTCTCCTCATTTTGTAGATGCTTCAGAAGACTATTTCGACATCTGGGGAACCTGGCATTCAACACTGAAAAGTGGTTCCAAAGATTTAGGAATGACAGGTATAAATTATCTTGCTTTTAAAGCATACTTGTATATGTTGCAAGATTTTGAACGTTCACTTCAGAGTATTAAATTACTCTGACGTCCTGAATCCCACTCATACAGTTAACAGTCTTGTTTCATTATGAATTTTGGCCCCACGAGGGAGTCAGGTGTGCCCTTAGCAGACAATCTAGGATTCATTTTTAGTAGATAACTCTGGGTTTGGAATTGTGACAGTTTCCATTAAGGTTTAGATCACAGGAAGGAGCGAGCATGGAAGCAAAAGCCCGCCATTAGCGTTCTCTAGAGAGCAAGCAAGGGTAAGAAAAATAAAAAAAGATCCGTTTTAACCGGGGGGCGGCGGGCAAGGGCGGGGAGAACCAGAAGTTACTTCTCTCCTAGAATAGACTTGTGCCTTGTACTTTTGCTTTGTCTCCAAGGAAGAGAGATTCCTATCACCCTGTCTTCCCAGACTCTGGCTTTCTGTGTCCTTGATTAGGTGACTGCTCAAGTCTACTGCTGTCTATAAGCTTCTGTGGGCTTATATGAACCCTGAACTTTGGATGACTTGCATACCCCCCCCCCCCCCCGCGCCTTTCCATTCTGGACACAGCTTTTGGCTGATCGGGTGAAGAGAGGTGTTTCTTGGGCAGCCTGAAGTAGACTGGAGGCAGTCCTAGATGGTTACTATCAGGAGGTTACCCCGTGATAGCCATGCCTCTTGTGTGTTTGATTTAATATCTGGGGTGGGTGGTGCTGTGGGTTAAACCACAGAGCCTAGGACTTGCCGATCAGAAGGTCACGGTTCGAATCCCTGTGACGGGGTGAGCTTCCATTATTCAGTCCCTGCTCCTGCCAACCTAGCAGTTCGAAAGCATGTCAAAGTGCAAGTAGATAAATAGGTACCGCTCCGGCGGGAAGGTAAACGGCGTTTCCGTGCGCAGCTCTGGTTCACCAGAAGCGGCTTAGTCATGCTGGCCACATGATCCGGAAGCTGTACGCTGGCTCCTTCGGCCAATAAAGCGAGATGAGCGCCGCAACCCCAGAGTCGGCCACGACTGGACCTAATGGTCAGGGGTCCCTTTACCTTTACCTATCACTCGGCAGACATTTAGAAGATAGTTCGACTTTTGTTTTTTAATGCCATCCAACCAGTGGTGATAACCACATCTTGTGGTAAGGAGAAGCCCTAAGCTATGTATTTATTATATGAAAAAATTATTTTGTTCCGATGTTATTGCTAATCAGTTTCCACAGGTGACCATGTGTTCTGGAAGTAGGAATAAAAAAGAGAGATTTCTTCTGTCTTTTCAGACCTTTAAAAAAGAAAAAAGCTGGCACCTCAGGTGCAACGTTTTATATTTTGACATTTCAAGCTGAGTACTATGTTCTCCTGAAGGCCCTAGATATAGTCAAAATATTGTGGTGGCATTCCAGTGCAAAGCAGACTTGCCTTGGCTATACTACCTTAGGGTAGCTTGCACACATGAGCAAAGGTATGTGTATTAATGTCACCTACAGTATTTTAAATTAGTAGGCTGCAGTCCTGTCCTAATATAATTGTGCATACGTTATGTAAGATCTTGGTGCCTGTGTTTTTGCTGCTGCTGAAATGTTGTGTCAAAAGTTACTATATGCTTTATTGACGAACCTTCTCCATGGGTCTGTAGGGTCATACGGAGACATCTACGAGAGCAGCTCACTACGGCCAGGGCACTGCTCTCTTTCTCAAGGGAACCTGTCTTCACCTCGGTGGCAGGGAAGCGCCACAGAATTAGACAATGGAAAGCAAATTATCCGAAGGAGTCAGACAACGACTGCCCTTCCGGAATGCCGCCCTCACCCTCCCCTTTCTCGGATTTGCAGCACCCCGCAAATGGAAGTTGGCCGGAGGAATTCCAGCCAGTGTGATTCGGAGCAGCATTTTCCTACGAGTAATGCACAGCACCTCGCGGAGCGTGACTCGGATGCCGCTCGTTTGCACAACGCAGTGAACCCGTTGTACCCAAGGCAGGGAGAAGCACTTTGGAAAGATAGGCCTCCGCCACCACCTTATCCCGACAAGTCAAAGCAGAGTTCTTCCTCATGCCTTCAGCCAACGGTCTCTCCAGCAGAACATCCGCTGTGGAGGCTCCAGAGGGCAGAATCCCGATCCGGGGCCACGGGAGCAAGAATAATGGCGCAAGTGCCTGAACAGTCTACCCTGTTTGAGGAGCAGCAGGACAAAACGGAGAGAGAGTGCTCCGCCACAGACAGCGAGCAGAACAGTAAAAATTTGTCAGAACCAGATTGGCATGACTGGCAAAGGGATCGATGGCAGATCTGGGAGATTTTATCGCCTGATAATCCAGATGCCCTTCCTGAAACATTAGTATGAGTAGAAACCAGCACAGGCCATGCTTTTTTTCCAGCTGAAGAAGGAAAGGTAATGGTGGACTGGATTCTAGCTTTTATAGCAAACAAATGTCATTTAATTTAAAACAACAACAACAATGTTCACTTTATAAAATAATTTTAATAGCATTGTAAAAAAAAATATGAAAAAAGAATTATATTCCTGGTTTTGCAATCATCAGAGGAAGGGAAAATGACATGACAGTTCCAGACCTAACCACTCTGTAAAATATAAGCTGTGTGTACATTAAAAACTACAGCCTTGGTGTTGCTAAGATGTATTTATATACCTGCCATTCAGATGCTTGTATATTCTGCAAAAGTGTTTTTGGGTTTTTTTGGTACGGTAGTATTGTGTTCATATGCAGAAAACAAGCAACCTTAACTGCTTTTTTTAAAAAGAAAAAAATATTTTAATCACTGCACTTATATTACCACAAGATGCATTGAGGGTCTCTTGAAGGTGCACAAGCTGGTTTCTGTGCTTTTAATTTAGCCTGTCTGTGGGAGACATATATTTTCACTGCCTACGAAAAACACTAATGTGGGATGAAACAGTTAAAAAGCCATATATTTTATAATGAGCAAGTTAGAGAGTAAGTGTATGTACCATGTTATTTGCTTTCAAGCAAAAGAATTAAAAATTTGATGCAATATGGTAAAGATAGATATATATATTTAGAATCTTATTAGAAGGCAATTTAGTTAACCCTTCAGAAGCAAGGCCGTGCCTACACCAAACAAAGGGAGCTCAAATTCCTGCCTCCCATTCCAGATAAACTGCAATTTTATATACACAGTATATAATATATATTTATAAATATTATGGTTTTAAAGTAAACTGGAATCCAAATTTAATAATTGAAGTACTACTTTTCCTTTTAAAAAAAGTTTTCCAAAGTATTATGGAAAAATCCTTGCATACCTGAAGGGACAAGTATTTACTGAATCCCATATATAGATTCCAGACTAAGTATGACCTTTTTACAGGAAGATTGTGCCAAAAATGCAATGTCATATTTGTTAAATGTTGATGTTCCTGCAAATATTAGCTAAACGGCAAGAATGTTTAGGGCCAGCAGGTGGCAATACGTTGACATTTTAAAAGATTTTCCTCTGTTTTAGCAAGGGAAACATCTGCCCATGGCATTCTTATAAATATGATTGTCTTTAAGTTATATCTTGTGCCAAATGGATGGAATAAAAGTCTACCAAAAATATATTTCCATTTGTTGGGTTTGAAATAATGGTGTCAACAAACTTGAGAAGGCATATCACAGTACAGTGTGTGCAAATATATTATTTGTTTTGCTACCATACGAGACCAAACCTTTAAAGGCAAACTGTAAGCGAGGCTGATTTTTGAAGTTCTCCCATTTGGCGGTATCTGGTATGGTTTACTGGTGCATTAGGAATACTCAGTTATTTCATTTAACAAACAAACAAACAAATTTCCAGGTTTTGTCCAGAGTATTGCTAAAGACTGCAACAAACAAGCTGGATGCGATTGTATATACAGCTGCATTAAGATTCTTCTTGTGTGCATTTCTAAAAGACTACACAAAAAGGATATTGATGTATTTTTTCTAGTATATTCTCAATGTGTACCATTAACGTAGGAGAGAGTTGCAAATAAACTGAAAGATGCAGCACACTGGCAATACTCCAATTCCAAAAATTAATTTTAGAAATTCTGATTACCGTATTTTTTGCTCTATAGGGCGCACTTTTTCCACTCCAAAAATGAAGGGGAAATGTTTGTGCATCCCATGGAGCAAATGCAGGCTCCTTGGCTTCAGCCTCCAAAACGCAAAGGGAGCGCTTGCTCCACACTCCGGAGGCTACGCGTTGCTCTCGCTGAGGCCTGGAGAGCGAGAGGGGTCGGTGCGCACCGACCTCTCTCGCTCTCCAGGCTTCAGGGATAGCCGCGTGAAGCCTTTGGAGTGCAGCGGTACCTCGCGCTGCGCTCCAAAGGCTTCGGGGTTAGCTGCGCAAAGCCTCCGCAGGGCAGCGGGGTGCCTTCACCCCGCTGCACTGTGGAGGCTTGAAAGGCTGTCCCTGAATCCGGAACAGAGAGACGGAGCGCTGCACAGCATCTCGCTGTTCTAGCTTGGGGATGCCGGGGCTTTATGGGGAAACCCCGGGCTTCCCCCTTCAGCTCCGACACTGATTTGATTCAAAATATTTTTTACTTCTTTTCCTCTAAAAACTAGGTGTGTCCTTTGCTCGGGTGCGTCCTATAGAGCGAAAAATACGGTAAAAGCAGTGGTGGGATGCAGGGGAGATGCACAGGAATATTGGCAAAGCAATGAAATTGTGAAAGTCCATTTATCTATACAATAATTTTGATCCTGCCTGTAAAAATGAAATAATTATGGGGCTTCAGTCGGGGGGGGGGGAAGGTTTATCACCAAATATAGCTTAAAAGACATTAATCTGAAAACAGAGCATTTAGACCTCCTGCTTTCATTACTGGGTGGGGTGAGGAGCTTTGGGATGGGTGGTTCTTTGCTCTACCAGAGTCAGTTTGGATGGAGCTACACAACAGTGTACCTTCAAGTTTATTATTCTTATTTGGGAAAATATCAGCAGTCAATTTCCTAAGGTTAGAAAAAAAGAAGAAGGAATTAGGACATCTGGAAAGCATTTCGTCATGCATAAAATAATGTATGTGTGCAGTGACTTTACCAGGTTGGCTTCATGAAGCAAAAACACAATGTTCACTTAATAAGAGAGGGGAAGGTGGCAGTCAGGAAAAGGCATTTCAGAAATGGACAGGATGCTGCCGAGTTCCTGCCATTCTGATTAAGAAAGAAAGAAGTGCAAACTAAGTGTTCCATTAAGAATGAGAGACATTTTCCCGAAGAACTCAGCCTTTCCAAATAACTGAATAAATAACTGCAGCACCTCTGAAGTCTGAACTGCATGGACTTTAGTAATCCAGAACAGGGACCTCTCCTTTGAGAACCTCCGCTATATATCCCCTGGCAGTCTGTTCACATATGCTTGAGTTCATGTCAAGAGCAATGTGTATCATGCAGAGGTTGGAAGCTTCATTTTAAAAAAAGAACTATTCTGGTTCAAACTGTCCAAAAAGAAACTTGATTCCAGTTCATATCCTTCCTTTTACAAATTCAACTAGTTTAGTTCATGTTCAGTTCACAGTTCAGTTCAATTCAAGGTGATCCAAATGATACCTTGGCAAAAATAAGAAAAGAAAAGAAATCATTCAGAATGTTAGAAGCTGCTGTGCTGAAGTAGAAAATGACTAATAAACATCAATACATATAACACACACAGAGAGAAATCTGACTAATTTGTTTTTCCCAACAATTATTATATTTAACCTTAAAGGCCCAAAGAATCTAAAGAGTAAGAAAAATAAAAAATAATGTCAGAGAATGAACTTGAAGATATACTAGAAACAGTTCAAAGTTTTGTCTAAACTAAAAGCAACCTTACTACACATTCAGTTCACCCAGCAATTATGGAAACTACTTTCAGGTGTAGGGTCCTAGCTGCACTCTGCATTTAAAGGTGTATTATACCAATTTAACAGTTTTTAGAATGGTTTAGCAATCAATCCCTCTTCCCAGGGAACTCTGGGAATTGTAGCTCTGTGAGGGAAATATAGGGGTCTTGGAACAGCTCTCAACATCCTTAAACAAACTACAGTTCCCATGAATCTTTGGAGGGAATCCTTTGCTATTTAAAGTGGCATAATGCTGCTTTTAAATGTGTAGTGTGGGGTGAGGTTCAGAGATTTTTGTGGCGAATATTGTTGACTGAACTGGTTCATTCCGAGCACAGGTATGTGGTATTACTTGATTAAGTTACTATTTTTTATTCCCCTCTCCCCAAAACCCCACCGTTTTTCCAGGATAGAGATCTGGCTGAATCAAGAGCCATCATCGGTTTAGGGTGTATGAATTAGATTCAAAGTAGTCATGATTATGTGTACTGTGAATGTACCAGGTAAACTCACCTTTAATACTACTGTGCCTGATAATTGTCTTCCAGAACAACTACTCTATTCCTAACTTAAAAATGGAAAGCGTAATGCTGGTGGTCAACAAAAGAGGTTTAAAGATTGTCTCAAGGTAAATCTTTAAAAATGTAGTATAAACACTGACAACTGGGAATCACTGGCCTGTGAGCGCTTCAGTTGGAGAACAGCCTTTACCCAGTGGCGTAGCATGGGTTGTCAGCACCCGGGGCAAGGCAAGTAATTTGCACCCCCTAACCCGTGGATTTGCGCCCCTAACCCTAACCCCCAGATGTTGCACCCGGTGCGGCCGCCCCCCCCTGCACCCCCACGCTATGCCACTGCCTTTACCAAAGGTGTCATGGGCTTTGAAGACACTCGAACTCAGGACGCAAGGGAGAAACATGCTAAGAGGAAGACATGCTTGGCAAATCCACACCGTGATCAACTCCCACCCAGAAATCAATGTCCCCACTGTAGAAGGATATGTTGATCTAGAATAGGCCTCCACAGTCACTTATGGACTCCTTGTTAAAACCGTGTTTATGGAAGACAATCTTGGCTACGAGTGATTGCCAAAGAATACTTTGGGTAACAGAAAATTCAGTTGTTAGTGTTTGTCTAGATCAGGTAGTCCACAAGCTTGCTGAAGATAAATACTGTGAAATGTTCATTATTTGAGGACAACTTTTATTATAAACTGCTCGCTGGGTACAATAAATGCACTTTTAAAGTATGTATTTTGTATGTGTGTGATATGAAAAATCAAAACTAATCCATGAAATTGCCTTAACAGGACTAAACACATTGTCTTCAACTTTGTCTTTTTATTTCCTCAACGAGTCTCAGCTGTGCTTAGGTCTCAAGAGAAGAATATAAACCTCTCACAATGAATGGTGGATCTGTTTGCTGTTTGTAAATGGGTGACCAATAATGTAGTTTGAAGCTTGTTGGCTGTATTGATTTAGCCCTCTCATTATGCATGGATAGAAAGGACTATGGAAAGTTGTACACAGATCAGTCAAGATGTGTGGCCTTGAATAGCCTTGTGTTAGACCAGAGGTTACATTTGCAACTTCACCAATAAATTTGTGCCATTTGCACATTTAATGCTCTTTTCTGTTATTCTCCTTCCAGGGACTTGTTATTATGATGGCAATGTCACGTCTAAGTTTTGTTTTGTTTTTGTTTTGTTTTTTGCCAGTGCATGAAATTCTAGGAGTTTCACAGTGTTTGTCATATATTTATTTTAAAATCAACTGGAAATGAGTACTCTCTCAGCTCTGCTCTGAAATACTGTGAGAAACTGTTGAGTCCACAGAATATTTGTCATGTAGCCAAGGATCTCATCTACTGAATACCTTGTGGTTGGCTATAATCGGAAATAACATTTTTGGAAGGAAGTGTTGTTGGAACTAAAGCATTCTGTTTGAAGTATGTGCACTTGCACCGTTGCCAGAAAGATTCAAATATGGCCACTAGGAGGCTGTCTTACCTCACAATATGCTAGATGTGCTTCTGTGTTCCAAGCCACAGATAAATAAATGTGTAGACAAAAATAATCACATCTTTAGAAAACTAACAGACTGGGCGAATCTATATGGCCTCATAGAAAAGCCATGGACATATATTCAAGATTGGCTACTGATTAAATAACCTAGGTTGATTACCTCTTAATTCAATAAGAGTTTTCAGACCCGCATTAATAATTTTGAATATGAGTTCTGTGTTACGGGGCTGAAGAGAGGGAAGCTATTCAAGCTGCTAACAGTGGGCATTTAGGGACTACAAGGCAACTAGAAAAACTGGTTCAGAAAATGAACAGTGGTAATTCTATTTAGTTGTAGAAGGAGTTGTTGGCATCCGTCTGTGTCGGGAGACCATGGAGGAGTGTGCCTTTGGGGGTGAAGTCAAACTGTAGGAAGGTTGCAGTGCCAGCTGTGGCTGTAGAGACCAATACAGGAGTTGACTGGGTTGTCATGTCTGAAGGCATCTTTGCAAAGGGGTAGAGTATCTTCTTTTAATAAGGCACGGACCCTGTCCCCAAGCTTAACAATTCAAAGGGCATAAGAGAGATGGAGGGGACAGGCAGATGTGATAGGATTGTTCTGAAAATACCAGGACAAGAGGTGCATTGTAAACAGACATTTGTGTGCAGTGGTACCTCGGGTTACAAACACCTCGGGTTACAAACTCCACTAACCCAGAAGTAGTACCTCAGGTTAAGAACTTTACCTCAGGATGAGAACATTGGCGGCATGGTGGCAGCAGGAGGCCCCATTAGCTAAAGTGTTACCTCAGGTTAAGAACAGTTTCAGGTTAAGAACGGACCTCCAGAACGAATTAAGTTCTTAACCAGAGGTACCATTGTATTTATTATGGCCAGGCTGAACTCCCACTGGTCTTATGGGATGGAGTGGCCTTTGTGCCTTCCTTCCTCCCACATCTTGTACAACAGTCACGTGGCAACTGACAGTCAGAGCCCAGTGGTGCCTTCCTCTGGTTACAAACTTAATTCGTTCTGGAGGTCCGTTCTTAACCTGAAACAGTTCTTAACCTGAGGTACCACTTTAGTTAATGGGGCCTCCCGCTGCCGCCATGCAATTTCTGTTCTCATCCTGAGGTAAAGTTCTTAACCTGAGGTATTCCCACTTCCCCTGTTTTTATGTCTAGCCATTGCAGAATGCCAGATTACCATGAAACATGTGTTCAACAACAATTTGTTTTTTCAGTGTTCTACCTCTGCCTGTTTTATTTACAAAACTTGGCAGATAAATTTAATTAACTTAATTAAATCAATGCAAAATCACGGTGGACCCAAACTGCATTTGGTAATACCCCATAGGCTGCAAAAATAGCTACTGCAAGCCATGCTTTTTAAGGGAAGGTGGGTGAGTGTAACAGGCACATCAGGAAAATTAGCTTCAGCTGTGCTCTCTCAGGCTACAGGGAAGGTAAGTCTCATTTTTCTTAGCAGATGACTTAGGACTGTGGTGATTGCTATTTTTAGTTGGATGGCCTCTTTATTTACAGCTCCAAAGCATGTTTACCAGGAGGTAAATTTTATTGAACTTTAATGACTGAAATCATGTAGGATTGGGCATAAAATAAGAACAGTGGGGAATATCAGCATCCCTTCCCCTTTTATAGTCCATTGTGCATCCCCCAGATCGTCCCCAAACTGTACTAAAGCTGATTTTTGGGACACAGGGAGGGGGAGGAAATTTATCCTGCTGGTGGAAGTACCCCATTGGCTGTCACCCAGGTATAATCCACTAAATATTTTGCTAACTTTGATAAAACTTGAGCCAGTAGTATGAAACTATTCCCTGTGTCTGTAAGTGTGAGCAAAGAGACTTTGGTGAGATGGAACCCAGAATCGCAGCAAGGTTTTTAAAGGCCTGATGTTATATTCAAAATGAAAGTGATTTGTAGACAGTGTGTGCTTTTAAGAATATTATTATTTTTTCTGCCACTCGGAGTAGTGATGTTAGTCTGTTTAAGCAAAACAGTTTTGTGGCACCTGAACAAAGAGACTGGAAGTATAAGACTATTAGTGGCTATCAGCCATGATGGCTTTACTCTGTCTCCATAGTCACAGGCCATATGCTCCTGAATAGCAGTTGCTGGAAACTTCAGGAGGGGAGAATTGCACTCAGCCCCTGCTTGCAGGCTTCCCAAGGGCTGGCCACTGTGGGAACAGGATTCTGGACTAGATCGGCCATTAGTTTGGTCCAGCAGGGCTATTGTTAACGTTCTTAAATTTGTTGCCTATAAGATTTGGTTGAGGAATATTGCATAGTCTGAAACATAAGGAGGGGAGGGGGTCTGTGTTTTCCTCATAATTTTTCTGAAATCACTGGTGCTATGTAGGGAGAGTATCTGCAGTAACACAAACTTCTAATTTTGATTTGTGTGTTCTGCCTTGTGGGTAGGTTTTATTGGCTTGGCATCCTTATGTTACTGGCAGGCACAGAAACCAAATTGCTCTTTGAAAATCTCATGGAAGCATATGATTCCCTTGTTTACTTCCAAAGCAGGCTTGATGCTGTGAATCAAGATAACTGAGCGAATCCTCAATTTAGTCATGCAGGCAAATTGATTATGGAAATTGGAAGAGAAATAGTAAACAGAATTTGGTGTGACAATAACACGTTGTGATCCAATGTCTCCAGAATGCTTTTCTCCACGAAGAACAATCCTTTAGCCGCCTTGTCTGTCAGTCACCTTGCCACTCAAATGCTATTCATGCCTGGAGGCAAAAGAAAGTTCTTAAACTGCAGAACTGTTCTCTTCAAATTACCTCAGCCAGAGAACTATATGGTTTGGTTTGGTCTATAGGGTTTTTAAAAACAAACAAACATTGATTTGGTTCCAGAGGGATGTTTCATTTTCATAAATGTGTCATCTGTAAAGGAGCATCCTATAGTTTCTTCCTATTGCCCTCCATGTCTTCTGGATAAATACATATTGAAACAAAATTCATATAAGCTGTACTTATAAGGATTTTAGAAAGCATATTTTCATTTAATATGTACTATTTATTTCATATCCTTTATGTAAGGAATGTTCTTAGCTTTTATTTTAAAGGCTTATTGCGAACTTATGCTCCCTTTTATTTTCATTTAGAGTAGATGATCTGCATGCCTAGAACCCCCAAGTTCTGTTCCTGACACCTTCAGGTAAGAAGAGGACTTTTATCTGAAACCTTGGAGAACAACTACCAGTCAGTGTAGACAATACTTAGCTAAATGGGCCAATAATCTGCCTCTCTGTATAGGACACTTTTCTGTGGCTGCAATCCCTGTCACTGTCACTGTTTGTGTTACCTGTTGCCAGTGAGTAGCTGTGTTAGGTTGGAAGTCTGCCTGTAAGGCCAGCCTATATATCACTCAGGGCCTCTGAGAGGAATTATCAGGATGAGCTGGAAATCTTTGATTATAATTTGGAATATTTACTCTTAAGTCTAAATTTGTTTGAATGATACCTTTGTTCATTTGTTAAGAGGTATGCAGAACATATTCTATTCATATAGCAAAAATCCAAAGTTATTTAAAAGTGTTGGTCTTAACCAACAAAGCCTTTCACAATACCTCATGGACCAGCTTTACCTCATACATGTCTACCCAGGCCCTCAAGTTATCATCAAAGGCCATCTCCTCTAGGAGAATTCCAAAGGGTAGCAACATATTCCAAAATATGTGGAATGGTCTTCGCGGGGAAGCTTGCTTAGTGCCAACGCTAACAGATGAAAACTTTTTTGTAACTATTCCGGATGATATTTTCGTTGTGTGTGGAGAGGGTGCTTTCATTTATTAATTAGTGACCATTCACTTTTAGTTTGTCATTGGTTTTAAACGCTGTATTTGCATGGATTTTATTACTGTTAATTTCCTTGAGACAGCTGTGACAGAAACATCAAATACATAAATAATACTACAGTATCTTTCTTTTAACAGTGGCCACTCAGACTTGCCTGCTGGGAAGTGAGAGCATTTCATTCTCTGCATCTAGTATTCAGAGTATGTTGCTGCTATGTATGTAAAGGTTCTCTGTAGCTGTTGTGGCTTATAGTCTCTGAAAGGACTATCCATCATGAATTTCCTAATGCTCTTCATAGCTTTCTAATCGAGTGGCCACTATTGTGTGTTGATTTTCATTTGTTAATTATGTGTTTTGTCTGGGGCAGGGAAGGATACTTCCACTGATACTTAGTTTTGTTGGATAATCCCAGTTCTAGTGTTCTGAGGGATGTTAATGTCTTGACACTGTTAATAGCTTTATTGACCTCCGTGATATCCGCTTCATTTTTTAAAACTCAGCAGTAGCTGAGTGATAGCTATTTCACATCCTTGGGAATGCTGCTGTTTCTTGGTTGATGTTTTTAAGTTGTTGCTCTGATTTGAACATCCTCCGCTGCAGCTGCGAGTGACGTCTGCTTGACAAAGTTATCACCAAGTGACGATATACAGAGACTGTCAGGCTTATGGTGTCAGCCCTCCTAACACTATACAGCCATTCATTCTTTATAATGTGATGGAGCTGGAAAAAGAATGCTGTTGGGGCACTTGCCAATACTTGTCAAAGGTGTTGCGTATCACGACAGATCATGTTTGGTAATATGCCTCTGTGAAATAAGAATCCAGTTTAAACTCCGCTTTTATAGTGTAAAAATCACCTTTCTCTTTATAAATAATTATTTGGCTTATGGGGCAGGAAGTAGCTGTGTGCAGTGAAGTAGCTGTAGAAACCTGGGTGTCTGTATGCTGACATCCTATTCCTGAAGAATGTGTAAGCAAGGATTTAGCTTTGTAACCAATAGCAACTTCTCCCCATGTAATTATTTATACATGCTGTAAAGGAATAGCTTGATTATAGCTTGGGAATAAGTAAGTGTCACAACTCCAAAACACTCTGCTTGCAAGGCAGCGTGGATAAAAAACCATCTTTAGAAATAATAAAGCTGGTTCCCGAGTCAAAGGAGTTCCTGAATATTAACTACTTACTTTCCCACCAATGTTCGTGGAGGTCTTGGCTCTGCTTGTCTATTGTTTAGATCCAGATTCTGGAATGTGTCCCTTTTATCCACTCTTAATTTGTGCAAGAGTTGTAATAGAATTGCTTCTAGTTTTGTACTGTTAGAATTTTTTTTAAAAAAATAGAAACATGAGTTGCTCATATAAATTGGTGAACGCTAAGATTAAGATACCAGATGTGGAAGTATTAATATTCTGCTGGATGCATCAACTTTTTTAAAAAAATACCCTACCTATATTTTTATTTATTTACACAATTTATATCCCATTGACAGAAATTCATAAAAAATTAAATACAATAAAATAAGAAATGCAAAGTAATATGGCAAGTTAAAATGGCAATAGTTCAATCAAAGAACCAGTTAATCTCAAAACAGCTTATAATTAAAAATGCTAAAATTAGCTATTCTCAAAACCCCTCAAGGATAGAAGTATTTTCCCTAGTGCCTCAATGTGAGTATCAAGAGCATCTAGCCAGTCTTCCTGTGGTAGAGCTTTCCAAAGGTGAGGAGCACAACACACTCCTTTTATTGTTAAAAGTTAAGCCTCCAACACATCCCTGCTTTGTATACGAATCACTGCATATATGTTTTTTTTTTAAGAATGCTCACATCCAATTAGGCCCTAAGGCTAAATCATTGGAATGCCTAATGGGGAAGTGTGGGCAAAGCTAAGATTGAGAAAGCAAAATAACAGCATCTGCAAGTGAGCACTGTTTTGTACTTGATGAGAACATGGCTATTGTGTCAATAAAAGGATTCCATATATGTGATAAAGTGGGCCGGCCATAGATTTCATAGCCTTCAACTTTCAGGTAAAACAACAATTGAAATAATGATATTTATAATGAAATTGAAGGCATCTGAAGGCAGCCCCGTATAGGGAAGTTTTTAATGTTTGATGTTTTGCTGTGCTTAATGTGTTTAATGTGCCCCAGTGTGGCTGGGGCAACCCAGTCAGATGGGTGGCATTTAATTAATACATTATTATTATTAATTGAGATTTTGCTCTCCCTGTCCTTTGAAATGTTTGTGAGCAAATACTGCTATTCGATTTATATTTGACATTTATTCCAGGGCTCTGCTTCCCCTTGTCCCATGTCTTCAACTTGTGCTCATGAACTCCTTTTCTATGAGGTCAGATTTCCCAATTTTTGAGGGATAAACACAGCAGTGTGGGTTCCTTTAAAAAGAAAACCGCACACATACACAAGATTTCACATTTCTTGCCAAAATACGTGCAAGAAGCGAACCATTCCTCAGAGGGAATATTGTTGATGCTGGCATCTTTCCTTCCCTCTCCTCATCTATCCTGGAGAATTGTGCCTGTCGTCATGACAATGGACCATGATCTTCAACTTTGTTTAGCACTGAAATGAAACTGTATATGAGAAATTCTGCATTGCTCTTTAAATATTTCCATTCTGGTGTGTCTGTGGCTCAGTTCTGCTGCCATCCAAATGAGAGGCATCACTGAAACTTATCCCAGGCACATTTGTATCTGCTGTTCCCTTCTCTTTTTTCAGCCGTGTACTTTTCATGGCACCTGAATAAACATTTGCAAATATTTATCATTTTTTACCTCACCATTGTGCACTTGAGATCTTTCCCACAACTCCCCTATGTAAAATAGCGAGCACGCGCCTCCTCTTTAATATAAACATGCAACTAATGTGTCCCATGTCACCACAGACATCTGTTATATGTAAAGTAGGCATTATATTGCTCACAGATCAGTCACTTTGTATCAGCACATGTTTGCATGGTGATCTAAACTTTGCAATTTATGTAGATAGAAAGCAGGGTCTTTCTCAGTATCGCATACGGTAATGTCAGCCCCATGGGTGGCAGTCAGCTGTGTTTTCCTTGGAGTAGACCCACTGAAATTGGTGGACCTATTTTGGTCACGTTCATTAATTTCAGCAAGTGAACTCTGAGTAAAACTTAGTTGAATACCGCCCTATACTTAGAACTGAATGGCGTACACTTGTTTTGTTCTGTAGACCTTGTTAAAATGAAATGGGCTGGTGGCCCAAATTTACCACCCAGCAGTTGACAATAGGACATCATGGAGGAAGGGAAGGGTTTTTTTCAGCCGGAACTCGCCGGAACTCAGTTCCAGCACCTATCAGGTGGGCACCGTTGCCATTATAAGAGAACAAGGGAGGCATTCATGGTAAGTTCTGGCACCTCTTTTTCTAGAAAAATATCTCTGGAGAAGGGGGAAGTTGAAACACACCTTTAGCCATTGATTCTTTTTCAATAATATACTTACAGTGAGGAAGGTGACTGTAATTCTAGCAAGCTAATCTGTTCTTAAATGGGTAAATTCTACATAAAGACCTTGCAATCTAGGCTCCTCACCACTGACGCCACCTGGCTTCAAGTGACTGCATTGGTTCCAGGAGTATCTCTGACTACTTCTTTATTCAGGCGGTATGTGGCTCCATCAGGAACAGGCCACGTACCCAATTCCTAAATCTAGAAACCACCCACTAGTAGTCCCTCCATTTTGTAATGCCTCAACTTCATTTTATTGGATGTCACCCAGCCCATTGCTGCCTCCAGACATCCATCCTGTCATCTCAAGCACATGGATGTTCAAGGTTGGGTGATTTAGTTCTGGTATCAACATACTGGAATGAGTCTAGCACAGGCTTATGAACAACCCATGTGATTTGGCTGATCCCACAGTTGTCAAAGCTGTAATGCAGAGCTCTGATTATACAGAATTGTGTTTAGTAGTAGTGGCCACATTGCTATGAGTCACATTGCCATGAGGCTTCAAACACACCTGCTTGTGGGCTATAGCATGCATAGCACCAAAATGTGATGCTACAGATGATTGCCTGGGAGCTGCCATCCAGTTTGAAATTTCTGTCCCTGTCACCCCAACACATTCCTGGAGTACCACCTCATTATCTCACTTAGTTGGCCTTTCTAAAACTGAGATTATTATGCTAACAAATAGCACACAACTGGCAGAAATACTACATATCTCACAGCCTTGGTGTTAATTCTGATTTTGTAAACTCTCCTGTCTATATCTCGCTGGATACTTAGATGCCAGAACAGAGGATTACGGTTTAAACAACTGCTTGCCTTAGAGGCACTGAATCGCTGTTGTGTGGCCTTTTTTCTGTTTCTGATAAGGATTACAATTTAAGCCATTGAGTCCCTTGGAGGCACCAATTCACTATATGTTGTCATTCCTCTTCTCCTTTCCATCCTTCAGTTTTCCTGCCAAACTTTATAAAGATCAATTTGGAAAACACCCCATAGCCCATATAAACCATCAACTCTTTTGAAAAAATCTTTTAGAACATCCAACCTAACAATATGCAGCTTCATAATGAGCAAAGCTAGGTTTTCGTTATCTCAGGAATTTATCAAAGTCAGTATTTTTCTTTTCTGTACTCAGACCTGCCTTTCCTTGTTTCCGCTCAAAAAAGCCATGCTTCTTCCATTTGATGAATATATAGTATAGGCCATGCCTGTTCAGATTTTTCAGCATTGTGCAGTGTTCCCTCTGCAAATATTTAAAAATTAAGCTGAAGTATGTGGCCCATACCCCACCAGGCTCATGGTATGTAGCATACATTCTTCAGACTATTTTGGTGGTGAATAAATGCCGTGGAATGCACCCAACTCAGAACTTTGGGAAGAGGAGAAAAGAACAGGCAGCTTATCCAATACATTAAATGTGAAGGATGGAGATTTTTAAAAAAATAGTAGCTTTTGAAATGATGCATTAATTCCTAAGGTATCTCCAAATAAGTTAGACTTTCTAAAGCTGCCAAAAATGATTAAGCTGTGGCACTATAAATTGTGCAAAGGAGTTGTGAAGTGGATCCAAGAGTGTGCACATTTCTGAACACATGCTTGACTTTAAAAAAATAAAAAATTACAACTGCCTTGCAAAACTTCATTAAAAGGGATACATTTGGCAATTAGAAATAATCGCTTTTCAAAGGAGGAAAGTTGCTGTTATGCATGTACTGGTTCCCACTGATTTCTGTTTCGAAACCTATTGCTCCTGGTTACCAAAGTGCAGTATTTTAATTCATTCAAGGGAGCTCTGTTTAGGGATGCATTCTTCATTCATCAAGAACTCTGTGAATAGCAGGGTACGTGCATTTGTTCGCAAGCCCCTTTGGGATCCAAGTCTAAGGGATGTGAGGAAGCAATTGCGTGGCCGTTTCACCACCTGCCCGGCTCTGCACAGATCCTCAAACAATCCCTTGTTTGGCTCTGTGAACTTGCCTTTCCACAGCACTGCAGTGAAGTCAAGGCACAGCAAAAATCTCTAATCCTAAACAATCTTGTGTTTAAATTCCATTGATACCAACTGCATTTATTTAAGGTTGCAGTTAAGATTTAAGATCGTGGGACTATCCTTGACTTTTGAGGACACCTGAATTGCAAAGATAAAGTGAGCATATAGAGAAGGCCGAGTCTAATCCATTCTTAAAACGAATACATGAATTAAAACTATGCAGCCAGTCATTCCGAGTTCTGCACTGAGAAAAGCTGGATTCTGTGACATAATTGCAGAAATTGAGGTTTGCATAAATTAATTGGCATAATTCTGTGGTGTTGAGGGTAGTGTTTTGCATTGTTTCTTCTAGGTTTGCTAGCCAAGGGAAGGGCCCAAACCAAGGCCCCAAAGCTCTATTCTTAATCACTGAAATCAGCCATCATCTTGGTTCTGAATATATCAGCAGTTGCTGACATGCTTTCAAACACGTCTTTTCATCCATAAGGACCACAAAGATGTTGCTGCTGTTTTTATGGGCTTCTACAAAACTTGAAGAATTGCAGTTATGCACAGAACCTGTCTTTAAGTCACATGCTCTAATGAGGCTATACTAATATACTTGTAATGGTTTCTGTCTCATTTACACTTTTTTCAGTTGGTTGCAAACCTCCAGTTAAATTACTTTCCAATTAAGACACTATTTATCACAATTTATGTTCCTTCCCCCTCCCCCTATTTATCCTCATTGTCCTTGGGCCCTGTGTATAATAATAGAGTTGATATCACCCTCAATACATTGCAGTATTCATGAAACACCTGAAAATCCCAGTAGATTTTAGTTGCGGAGTCGGTTGTCTGAGCTGAATTTTTGCCAGGTACAAGGTAATTAGTTGCAACAGATATGAGCTAATGCCATGCTTGAATAGCATGTCCATCAATAATCAGCTCTATTAGGTAATGTGATAAGTGCTTCCAAAGCACAGATGTTGAACAGAGCAAACCTATCTAATCAATTTAGTGCAAGGGTATATACCTGTCACTTTGTGAAGGGTAACAGGAAGTAATTTGACTGTAAACAAGTCAGTATTAACTATGATTGCAGCCGCTTTAGAAAACAGAGTTTTTAAAAAATGATCTCCGTGAAGTGAAACGCTGGGCTGACAAAAATAAAATGAACTTCAACAAGTAGAAATGAAGGTGTTCCACTTAGGAAAGAAGAATTAGCAAATACCAGTGATGTGTTAACATCCAACTTTTTTTCTACATAGAGATTGATGTAACATATGTGTGTGTGTTCCTCCTGATCTGTGTACCTGCAGTGAAAAAGATGCTTTTTCACCACTTGTGAAGTGATCCAAAGTATGTAGCTTTCTTCTGACACACAAATCACAAACATTTAAAGATTAGTCTTTAAATTATGGGCCAATCCAGGGGACATTGATTGGGTGGCATACAAATGACAAAAAAAATAAAAATTAAGTGGAAGACAACGGACTTGGAAGTTGCATTACTTGTTGACTTGGGTGATCCAGGCTGCACACATTTTAACAATGCCATCCTTAGGAATGGAAGTTCAGTACAATTTTGATTGCCTTAACATAATCGTTTAACACCTAGAAAAAGGGGGGCCAATTCTCTCCTTACCCATATCTGCAGTACAGTGGTACCTCGGGTTACATACGCTTCAGGTTACAGACTCCGCTAACCCAGAAATAGTGCTTCAGGTTAAGAACTTTGCTTCAGAATGAGAACAGAATTCGTGCTCCGGTTGCACGGCTGCAGCAGGAGGCCCCATTAGCTAAAGTGGTGCTTCAGGTTAAGAACAGTTTCAGGTTAAGTACGGACCTCCGGAACAAATTAAGTACTTAACCCGAGGTACCACTGTACTGCATTAAGTGTTAGTGTCGGTCATCATGTTTCAAGAAGGAGTAAGTATCCAGCAATTTAACCACTAGCACATTTGCAGAGCTAAGCAGGGTCCAGTATGGTTTCAAATTGGATGGGTGACTTCATATTGAGATTGCTGCACCGCAGGTGGTTGGACTAGATTTTCCTTGGGAGGCCCTTCCAACTCTTAAGTTCTATGATTTTATGATCCTTGTGAAACAGGGATATGGTGTTGAAGCATAGTTTCCATTAGTCCTATTCAGAATGGCCAATGGTCAGTGATGATGGGAGTTATTGAGGGACATTGGTTTCCCATCCCTAGTTTAGAATGAAATTTTATAAACAATGTTTTAACTGAGGAAAAAAAGATAGTGGGGTGGTGAATCTACTGGGTTGGAGCCCTGCCCCATAACTAAAAGTAAGTGGTTGTGATTGGAATATCCATATAAATGGAACATCAGTGGCCTTCAGACCATTTTTGTCTTGGTGTAGTTTTCCTTGCTAAAGCGAAGTTTTGACAGGAAGCTGGTGTGCAGCCAACATTTTGACCGTGTGTTATCTATAAAATGGAGAGTAGAGTGATGAACTGGTTAGGTGGGGAAATTGTCGCATTTAACAGTCCAGAGGAACTACTGATACCTGCTATCTGCACCTTGCTTTTGTGGCCCTAAGAGAAATCAGTTCATGCTGCAGAATAGCTTTGTGCCAGAGCTGACCGTGCAAAGGAAGCCCCTGAGCCATCTACCTCTCAGTTCTGTTAGAAAATGGAGGCTCTGGGTGTTTTAAGTATTTTATTTGCCTTTGAACTTTTTATCCTTTCCAAGGGCCTGGCTTTTATGCCCAGGGCTACAGTCATACTTTCCTTCAATAAATCATACTACCGACAGTTCTAGGGTTGCTGTGGTATAAGTTGCTGTTCCACCGAATGGGACGTGTTATTAAATAGTTTGATGCTCTGGAATATTTATCGGCTTGTATTGTGTGCCGTTTTCTTCTCTTTGAAGTCCCTAATGTACCATTTAATTCTCTTGCAAGAATAAATTTATCTGTCCTTTCCTTTCCATCATAATTTTAGAAAACTAATAGGATCTCATTGCTGAATAGATAAAAATAAATAAATCCAGTAAGTACCCGATGGAGAAATTAGTTCAAGACGGAGCTGCCTGCTTCTTTGCTACGTTCTACATGCCTCCTATACTGTGGGCAGGCTGCCTTTTCCATCACTTCAGATCTTATACTACTTTTTTGTCATTTTGACCAGTATGAGAATTGCAGGCAGATTGCAGCATATAAACGTCTCCATTTCCAAAGAGCTCACTAATTTTCCATCGACATCAAAGGAACAATGATTGATTTGTTTCCCTTATATGTAGGAATGGAAAGCATTATTTTATTAAAAATTGTTGCCAATATGAATCCCCATTAGACTGTTCTTAAACAAAAACACTTACATTTGCCAAATGTATTTGCATCTTTGAACTATATTAGATTTGCTTCAGTGCCTCTTCCAATAAATAATTTGGGCCACAGAAAAGTTGCTTTTAAAAATTAGCTGGGGCTTGAAGGCTTCAGACTGAATGCAAATAAAAATACGTTGTGTTGGATCTGAGGTTTACCTCATGTCCAAACACATGACTTCAATAATATCATCTCATAGCATACAGTATTCCCATTGTGAATTGGATTCAACAGCATTCTTCAATATACTGATTAGAAAATACCACAAAATAAATCAGTATCTGCTCTGTGGAATGTCACCTTTCCAGAATATTGATCATTCATATATTACTCCAATCAGAAATTGATATGCTTGTATTCCGGAGCCAGCAGCATTATGATTTCAGTAATATTAATTTCATGGCATCGGGCTTCCATTGTGCATTGGCTTCAATAGCATTTGTCCAATGTTCTGACAAGCGGCTACATCATGTGGTGCCACGTTTTCACAATATGGGTAAGAACAGTGACTAGATTAATATTCATGAGATGCTGGTACTCATTAATGTGTATGTCAAAGAAACCATTTCTTTCTCACTTTAATGCAACTTCCCTATTCGTTTTTGAAGTAGCAAATTAAACATGGTGAATTGAACATGTCCTTTTCCTGCACCTCCGGTAAATATGGAGTTCAAGAGAGCTTTGAGGTTAATGGGTGTAGGGTTACAGTCTAAAAGTGCTCCCTCAATATTCTGGAAATATTACATGTAAATCTCATCAAGACCTACTCTGGACCTCACCCCCACTCTCACATATGTATGGACGCTGGTGGCGCTGTGGTCTAAACCACTGAGCCTCTTGGGCTTGCTGATCAGAAGGTTGGCGGTTCGAATCCCTGCAACAGGGTGTGCTCCCGTTGCTCTGTCCTAGCTTCTGCCAACCTAGCAGTTTGAAAGCGTACCAGTGCAAGTACTGTAGATAAATAGTCAGAGGAAGGTAAACAGCATTTCTGTGTGCTCTAGCTTCTGTTATGGTGTCCCATTGCACGAGAAGCAGTTTAGTCATGCTGGCCACATGACCCAGAAAGCTGTCCGTGGACAAACACCGGCCCCCTTGGCCTAAAGCGAGATGAGTGCCGCACCCCATAGTCACTTTTGCCTGGACTTAACCATCCAGGAGTCCTTTACCTTTACCTTTTACATATGTATGTGTGTGAATCAGAAAGTGCCATCTAAATTTATTTTCTATTAGTAATGGAACCATCTTCTAAAATGTCAGTGACCAGAACACAAATTCAAAGGGTGCTCAACCTTCATCATAAAAGAGAATTTGAATTTTACGAAACAGTTGAGTTTGAAGGCCATGCTGTGACAAAGACTTGTTTTATTTGTTTGTTTCCATAAACAGCCTATTCTATGCATCCCATTCCATCTGGCTGCGTTTAGCTTAAGATTGTCAACAGTGGTGCTTTTTTCCTCTTCTGAATTAATTTCCTCATTGAATCGTTTTGAGTAATAAAAAAAAAAGCTTGTGCACAGTATTAGTTCGAAATTTAAAGTTTATTGGTGGGGGGAAAGCACACACACATTCTGGGACATATCATTAAAATCCCAGATAGTTAGACTGCACAGAGTCAGGCAAAGATGGTTTGCAAAGCCTGCCTTGCTTCTGATTCATCCATATTTAGCCAGCCATGCAACCTTCCTCATAGGGTCAAGCTGAAGAGCAGTTAATTCTTCCCATTTCCAGAATAACATGGCGGTGCATTGTACTGATTGGCTGGACCTTGTGACAGTAATGAAACTACTTCTCATCCCCAGCTGCAATAGGGTTTTGAGGTTTTTAAAAAGAATATACAATGATGCAGATAAACATGCCGGTTGCCTGACTTTTTAAAAAGCAGACTTTCTCCCTGAAACATGGGGGAGAGGCAAAAAAATAAATCAGCACCAGATTATGGGTCTGATAGGGGTGCTATTAGGAGCAAAAGCATGGTAGCCAGGAGCCATAGGAGCCAACTCTTATGGGCCAAGGTCCCTTCTGTAGTAAGGAACAAGACTTTCATCCTCAGGTTGGCTCTCTGCCGTCTCTGATAAATACATAGTGCAAATACATGTAATTTTGTATAACGCTTGCAGTGGCAGGATCCAGCTTTTGCACGTACCACATCCGAGCTTCTTTACAGAACATTTCTTGCAAAGGCTATCTGAAATCCTTGGTATACCTTTATGAGCACTGTGAACAAAGCTGATCTAACATGATACGTCATGATATTAATGGTCCGAAAGGTAACATTTTATTTACTTTTTTTACGTAAGAACTGTATTCCCTACTTTTCATCATATGAATGGGTTTACAGAAAAAAATAAAACATATAATACTCAATAACCTATTTTTAAAATCTATAAAAATAAGGACTGCAAGTAGGCTTTATGAACTATCCCTACTGCTTGATAAAATGGCAAATGGGGAATGTGCTTTTAAACTGGGTAGCCCAACACCACCTCTTCATTTACAAAAACAGTACTTTGATTTTTATATGGATGACGAGCACTGTTTGTGTAAATCGACACACACGCTCTGTTATGCGACACTTTCTGGCCTCACTTGGCAGTAAAACAACTGAGTACTGTCTATTAACAGGAAAAGTTCATAGAAACATAGGTTGTGTGGTTTTTAACTGTCTTAATTCTAGTATAGCTGCTTAAACACTTGTAAAACCACTCAATAAAAATTATTTCTGCTCATAAAAAGGACTATTATGAAATTATTGATATAATGAAGGCGTTGTGGTGAAAAGTTTTGGGAGTTTGGCCCGCAGGAGTGTGGGATTAGTTTGACAATTTGAATGTGAGGTTTGCTGGAGTTTGAAGGAACTAAAAGTTGTGTTGATGTTCTTTAAGTAGGAGCATGTGGGGCGTCAGGGAAGCCTTTATGCAGTTTTCTCGGGGGGGGGGGGAGAGTACTCTGGAGACTTTGAGTTTCTTTGCTAATCCACATTTGTTCCTCAGGCAAGTAATGTTCATCTTAAAGCAGCATCAGGCTTAACTGCCCACTCTGGTCTTTTCCACCCAAATGTAAGCTGTTGGTATTCACCTTACTCTCCTTGTACACCTCCTGTAAAATTGGGCAAAGCTAGGTGCAGGAAAAGTTTTTCCCCACCCCCTTATTACAGCCTGGAGGTGGGTCTCCACCTGGGCAAAAGCACATCTTCAAAACCCCCGTGGCACCTAAGTGGCTAATTCACACATGGTGGGATGACTTTCATAGGCTAAAGTCCGCTGTGTGTTGGATCCTGGGAATTAACAAGTCTTCTTAGCTTTAGTCCATGTGTGTCCTTACATCAGTTTGGGACTCTCTGGGTGTTCTTTTCATTGCACATTCATGATGATTTGTAACAAAATTAAAAAAAAAAAATCCTTCCAGCAACACCTTGTAGACCAACTAAGTTTGTTATTGGTATGAGCTTTCGTTTACATGCACACTTCTTCAGATACACTGAAACAGAAGTCTATCTGAAGTGTATCTGAAGAAGTGTGCATGCACACGAAAGCTCATACCAATAACAAACTTAGTTGGTCTCTAAGATGCTACTGGAAGGATTTTTTTTATTTTATTCCGACTATGGCAGACCAACACGGCTACCTACCTGTAGCTAGAATGGTGATTTGTGCTAATGATGCTAAGGAGCAGTCATATGCAACCCACTTTCAACACTGTTAGTGCCTGCAAAAGTTTCAGAGTGGTCCTATTGCTTCATACTGCATATCCCATAACTTTTAATTCCAGGAACATAGTGGGGGGTGGGTTGTCCAGCTTTTGTTGCTCTATAGCCCCTCCGGACAACAATAAAGTGGTAGCAGAACAGCACAGAACAACTAATAAACCGGGGGTGGGGGGGGGAGGCTAATGCACTATTATTGTGTCAAGTTCATTTTGCAGAATAGTCTACACGTGCAATAAAACACCAGCCCAGAGGAGCCATGGATGCCCTTCTTTACTTTCTAAATATATTGTCTCAACACGAGAGCTAAGAAGAAATGCAATAATGTTGTTTTGCTGGCAAGGGAAGCTGCTCTCCCTCAGCTGGTGGTAGGATCTTAATGCCAGGTGCTAACCAGCTATTATGAGTGAACAGGTCACTGCCACAAAGTGAGATCTGGGGGTGATGACAGAGGAAAGATGAGGAAGTGGAGACAAAGTGAACGAAGGAAAAGGGAAAAGGAGGATTTTGGGGAGGAAGCAAGTGGCATCATACAGGTGTGAAATGTCTTCTCCTAGAAAGATGGTCTTCCCGCTGTATAAATAATTCTATATGAGATAGTTTGTGTAAGGTGGTCTTTGTCCAGTTCTGCAACAAAGTTCAGTATGTTAGACTGTGGGGGAAATTGACTAGAAACTCTGCTCTGGTTTGGTTCAAACTGGAAAGCCATAATAACGATGTAATTTTAGTCTTTCTGAAATGTGAAAAGAGAGGCATATTATCTGAAGCAATCTTTCTCGATATTCTTTGGCACATTTGGGATTTGCATAATAGGCTGAATAACAGTGAAGTCAAGTGATTAGCCTAACTTTTTCAGCATGTCCCGATGTATATTGGATTGCTGCCCACTCCCACTTAGAAGACAAAAGGAAATACAGACAAATGTACTCAGGGGAGCCATTTCAATGGAAAGGGGAGGGGAGGCAACATTTAGAAATTTCCAAGAGCCTGATCTTACTTACCCTCAAGCTTAACTTTTTAAAAAGCAGTCTATTTTGCATTTTGTTGTGATTTCCTATATTTTAAAAATGTCTGATATAAATTTAGTGGGAAGGATGGGAATTCATTCAGGCTGAATGAATGTCCCGTTAAAACCAGCCACAGAAACGTCAGTGGCACAGTGGATGAACCAGCAGGGTGCATGAGATCGGATTAGGTGATGCAGTTACACTTACTTGAGTGTTGTTCTTGGTTCTCTTCTGCCCATAAATGATAGAAGCTTTTGCTGCAGTGTCACCTCTTCCTTTGAGAGCCAAAGAAATCAGGAAAATACAGACAAAGAAACAATGTTTTTGGTGGAAGAGTGAAGCGACAGAGCAGAACAGAGCTGCCCTGGCTTGTCATGACAGTTCCTCCATGATGAGCAGGAGCAGAGCCCCTAGTTAGTCATACTCCAGTTAGACCCATTGAAATAATGGATTTCAATTACTGAAGTCCATTGATTTTGGTGGGTCTACACTTGAGTGTTCAGCAAAGGAACAAGGTTTTATATACAGCCAACAGAATGCTTTCATGCATTCTATGGGAACTGCTTGTAGATGCGGGGAGACTGAAGATACTAAGGTAAGGGTATGATCGCAAAACTCCATATGCACAGTTTGAGAAGTGAATCTTCAGATCACGCTTTTCTACCTTCTCTGACTAAATTATTTATTTTTCCTGGCATGCAACATGGAATCTATCTTGCAGATTCCTTGTCATCGCTGGGTTTTTCTGCTAATAAAACAAACAAACATTATATTAACCAGTATGAAGGTATTTGGGTAAGGGTTACCTTGTGCACAGATTGTCTTTATTTTTGTTAACTATGCTTTCATTAGTGCTTCAGTGTGATATGTTTGGACACCTAAGAAGGGGAAATCAGCAATATCAAAGAAACATTTACTTATCAAAACATCATGGGAAAATGCCACATCAGAAAATATGTAAAGATGCGATGTTAAGATCAGATTTCTTGAAATGGAAATCTGAAAAGTGATACTCATTTGAAATAGCCAACACAAACAAAGCTTATTCTGAGAATGTTCCTGAGATTAGACAGGAATTTGGGGGGTGGGGAGAGAGCTGTTTTGTGAAAACAAGTCGACTTATTTAACTTAGTTATTATAATAGTGAATCTTAATATTAACTTCTCAGGAAGTTGCCCTTGTTTGTTTAGGGATTTTCAAAAACTGTGCTCCTGTGGATGCAGAGCCTTTTACACCTCTTCTGGCACTGATGCAGGAATAAATAATGGACAGTGAGATCCTAGAAATGCACTTTAGCTGCTCTTGAGTCAACATCAGTTTTGTGCCATGACAGTTAAACAAGGCTGTGCTATATTTTCAAGTGAAACAGGACACTTGAGTTTACAAAATGTCCAAGGAATATCGTTGCATCAGAGTTTCCGGTTCCTAGGCCTATAAGCAGTCTGCAAGATGCCACACACAAACCAGTTCATCTGCAGGAAAGGAAACGTTTCCTCTGTGTTTTCCAGGCGCAGTCCATGCTTTAAAGCTCTTTACCGCTAAATTGGAACAAACAGCAATTCATGGAAAACCTAAATTGCCATTTGTTGCACTTAAGCTTTTAAAGTAGGGACCGGTGCTTGGAAAGCTAGGAGCAGAAGGCAACTGTGGACAAGCCCTCTTTTTCTCCTCACACACACATATATGAATAAACTTTAAAATAAAAACTAATTCCATTCCAGCTGTAAACCTTTGGTCTAACCTTGACTTCTGGTCAGAACTCACTGCTTTCTGGTAGACTGCAAGCTATTCTGAGACCTTCACAGCAAGGATGATGATGATGATGATGATGATGATGATACCCCAGCCACCTGGCTGGGTTTCCCCATCTGCTCTGCATGTGGTGAAAGTTTCTAAAGCTGGCTTATAGGACCATTTCTCCAAATAATTACATCTCTAACTGCAAGATGTGTGCATACAGTGATCTTTTTTAGAAAAGGGAAAAGAAGTATAGTGAATTTGACTCTTTCTGCATTTTCATTTGTTTATTAATTACATTTGTCAGTCGCTTTACCTTGCCTGTGGCAACCCAATGTATCCCAAAGTGGCTTACGATCAAACAAGTTGACAATACACCTCACATAAATACATTAAAATCAAGAACAGAGAGAAATACAAAAACACCCCCCCCCCGACTTCTGAAACAGATAAAGGCCAAAGACCTGGTTACAGAGGAAAGTTTTTGCCTCGTGCTTAAAGATAAAACGCAGAAAAAACCTTGTCAGTTTTCATTGGATACTAGCTGGAGGGAGGTAAGGAGGTGTCATCAATTTCCGTTGTGATTTTAATAATATATTACTGTGCCTTCCAGTGTTTGCCTATATGTATACCCCCCCCCCTTTAAGCTTTCTACATGGCACCTGTCTTGCAAACATTACCCTTTTTTGCTAGATTCCCTGTCTCCTCCTGAGGTGAAAGCAAGGGAGTTTATCTCACTGAAGTGACTCTAGCATTGGAAATGCAGTGATGAGGAAAAGTTAAAAATGAGAAAATTACAGCCATTCGACTGCATCTCTGTTAAGAGGTTTTGCATTGAGCACAGCCCGCTGGTTGCGTTAAGATACACACTCTCTGCAATCTCAGATGCAGGCAACAGGGTGACTCTGTAGTGAAGTACAGAAGCCATTCCAGATTCTGTGGTACTCCAGGATTTTTGAGGAGTGAAATGCAGTCATTTCACTTTCTGCCAAAATTTACTGGAGCAGAACCAGTGGTCCTGGCCAACAACTCCACTCCCCCCCCCTTCTCCAGCCACACCCTCTTTGGCTTCCTAGCCAAGGAGCCCTGGGTTCAGTTTGGCATTCTAATCAGACATCTGTCGGATGTGAAATATTAAGAGCTGGTACAGCCCACTCAAACTTACCTCCTGTGTCTCAGTCCCACTGTGCAGCCCCTTAATTTCTCATTAGGTGATGCAGCCACAAAAATGGGTTTCCTCTTTTTAGTATATTCTCTCTCCATTAGCAAAGCAAATCAGAGTCAATTATTTTTGTATTAGGTTACTTTATGGAAAGTATATCTCTCAACAGCAGGAAAGTCTGATGGCTTCTAAGACTCACAAGGGCATAATGAAAGCTGCCAACAAAAACGTAAAGTAATACAGATTCATATGAACCATGAAAATATCATATTGGAACTTAAACAGTAACCTTTAAACCTTAGCATGAGAACAGCAAAAACACCAACCGGGAATTTAAAATGTGTGCATATATACACATTTTTCTAGGCATCTGTGGTCTCAGACCTTAATTTTTTTTTATTGGCTGGGAAAAAGCGTAGACGTTAAATCAGAAATCCACAAACAAATGGAAACCCTATAATTTTGTGGAAACATTTTATATAGGGTTTCTTCTTTTTGTTTCTCCATTAGTTCTACTGTGATCAATGTGGTTGTGATCACAGCAATCTATATCATTTCTCTTAAAAGTTTTAAATGTCTCTTTCATTCCACTTTTGTCCTTTTAATTTTGCTTCCTGTTGTGCTCCTTTCCCAGTCATATTGTGGAGACATTCCACTGGCAAAAGATCTGCTGGTTCAGTTTATATTATTTTATGGTATTTATACCCCAGCTTTCCGACATCATGGAACCCAAGGCTGTATACATCAACGTGGGAGTCAGGAACCAGTCAGCAATAACTCAGAAGGTGTCAATGATGTTAATGCTTTGGTCAAAGAAACAAAACAGCTCAGGCCTAGTGAGCACAGTACAGTGGTACCTCGGGTTCAGAACTTCATTCGTTCCGGAGGTCCATTCTTAATCTGAAACCGTTCTTAACCTGAGGCACCACTTTAGCTAATGGGGCCTCCTGCCGCCTGCGTGCCGCTGTGCGATTTCTGTTCTCACCCTGAAGCAAAGTTCTTAACCCGAGGTACTATTTCTGGGTTAGTGGAGTCTGTAACCTGAAGTGTCTGTAACCCGAGGTACCACTGTAAGTCTTCCCAGAAGGTCTTGCCCCAATGAAGCAGTTACAAGGACTGAAGGCCCCCGCCTTCCCACAGTTCCCTAAGTTCTCCTTCCCCAGGTCCTTCCCAAGCAATCTGAGACTGCTTCACCTTGTCTGTTTCTGTTCTGCCCTCTTCATACCTCTTTGGGTTCTGTGAGGCCAGGGAGGAGGGTTGCATGAACAACAATCCTGGTTGCAGCAGGAGGGGGAGACTCCCTGGAAGCCTGCCTCATCTCTGCCTCTTGGCCCCTGTCCTCTCTTGCCTCTGAATCACTACTGCTCTCTGCCACGGCCTCTTTCTGCTTACAAAACCCTATTGCCACTTCAGCTTCCAACACCACCTCCTCCCAGTCTGCTCCCCCTTCTCCCTCAGACCATTCATTGTCATCCCGCCACCACTCCCTTGGCTCTGAGCCTTCTTCCCTTGGGGGTTCACTTGAGGAGTCCCCAGTTGGTGCTTCCCACCACTCCTGCCTCCAGCCAGTCCATGACACCAGACCTGCTTTGTTTCAGCAAGGTGGTAGCCTCAGGTGCCTTCAGACTATATGCAGGTCCAAGTGGAGTCTTTAGGTTTCATTGCTGAGTATTAGATGGGTTGGATTCAGGAACTCATGAGTGGAGCTCTGCTTATGGAGTGGGCTGTCCTTAGCATCCACTACCAGAAAGGGCATGTGACTTCGGCCAATTTTCATTCTTCTTCTGTGGCCTCTGAACATTTCCAGAGAATTAGTAGGAGTTAGCAAAGAGGGAATTGCCAATGACTGCTCCCCGTAACCTTGCTGCTGCATTGCACACCTCCATTTGCAAAATCCCCCACTGGCAATCAAAGCCTGTTCCATAAATGGAAGGGGACTGTTGGGTCCAGTCCTATGGCACCAAAAAATACTATTAGAATCCAGCGATTTGGGGTGGAGTTGATTTGCATTGCTTGCTGACTCACTGTGGAATTTGTGGACAGACTCTATTTAAAAATGCTTTGTCTGATGTGCAGGGCTTTTTCTGCAATTATGAGGGAAAAGCAGGGTTGGGGACAGGAACCCCGACTTTCTCTCACAACTTGTAAGTTGGCCTTAGGTCACTGTTGCTTAGTAGCAGATGAACAGTTTTAGGTTAAATGTTAAAGAAAACACATTTCCAGAGGAAATAAGGAGGCTCTCTTCTCCATTGTACATTCTTTCCCCAACCCTCTATATGTTGGAATCTCCACTACGACCGAGCTGAAAAGCTCATCCTCCGGTCGTGACTCCAAGCACTGCACAGTAGCACAAACAGAAACCAACACTACATAGTTGCGCGTTGAGCATTATGGGTTGCGAAGAGCATATCAGTATGGGGTGGGGAGGGGAGGAACTCTGAGCTTAAATACAGTGTATACATTTTTCAAACCAAGTTGTTCTTCAGGGTAATTTTTGACTGACAAAATCTAAAATGAATATGTGTTTTGGGGACTTGGGAAGTGAGGCCCACCAGACAAAAACAGCTTTTGGGCAAGAGGGGTGGAGAACAGGGGATGCACAGAAGAAGAGAGTTACAAATCCTGCTGCGTCTCCATTTTATATTATTTTATACCTTCTTCTATATCAGCACAGTCACGGTCTAACTGTTAGACTCTTAACAGTGCTGTGGGAAGCCTTTGGCCCTCTAATGTTGCTGAACTACAGCTCCAACCATCCCTGGCCATTGGCCACACTTGCTGAGGCTGATGGGAGTTGTAGTTCAGCAACATCTGGAGAGCAAAAGGTTCCCCCCTCCTCCAACAGATGGGCCACGCCACTGCCCTTGAGAACAGCCTTCACCAAGATGGTGCTCTCCAGTTGTTTGGGACCACAACTTCCATCAGCCCCAACCAGCACGGTGGGAATTGTAGTCCAAGCCATGGCAGAGAGCCCAAATTGGCAAAGGCTCTTAGAATCTGTTGAGGAGATCTGATGACAAGCTACTTTAAGGCTGGTTAGTTATTTCTTCCCTTCCCCAGAACTCCAGGAAATGCTTTAAATGACATGTCTGCTTATTTACATTATAGCATGAAGGGTTTCAAAACCACCACTACCAGCGCCCCTTAACTTCTCCTGCTGTGCTGCCCCTTTAGCCTCGTCTCCTGCTGCTCTGGATGGGGTAGCCCTTCTCTCGTTTCAAAATCAAATAAGGAAACTATTTTCGATCAGTCATTCAGAATGCCCTTGCTTTGAACTAATTTTGTTTAGAGAGTTGGGTTAGTGACTCCAGCCAAGTTTGACAGAAGGTACACAAGTTGAGGAAAACTCTGCCTCGCATCTGCCCCTCCTTCCCAGCACCACGATTTTTTGCCAGAGTAAAAAGATCCAGTCAGCTAATGAACATCCAACTCTGGAAATGTGAAGGCATTGGAGCTTTGTGTTGGGAACATGTTAGATGCACTTTCAAAGAAGATTATTTTAAAAAAACTTACGTGTGAAAAGCTCTCTCTTCCCTGTACCAGAGCCAGATGTCAAATTATTTTGTTTGAGAAGCCTCTATGTAGAATAGTGACATCATCTTCCATTTTCCTCTGCAATTCTATTCACACATGTCTGGGAGTCAATTTCGTTGAATTTAATGAGCTGTACTTCTGAGTAAACAAGCACAGGATTGTGCTGTTAATGTGAATGCATGCACTTGCACGTCTAATAGAGATGATAATATTTCATGGCAATCCTAATGCTAAGGAGTAAACACTGTTGAACACCTCAGGATTTCCCTTTGAGTAAACCTGCTGCCCAGGATTGCTCTGTTAATCCTGGGCCTAGCTGTTCAATGTTTATCATTTGTATTGTTCACAATTATTTTCCATATATTTCTCATGGAAATACCTACGACTATACCATGCCTCAGGTAGGTTGCTAGAAGAGGTCCTATTATTTTTTTCATTTATTGTTATTCATTTAGAAAAAAAATTTTATATACAGTGGTACCTCAGGTTAAGAACTTAATTTGTTCTGGAGGTTCGTTCTTAACCTGAAACTGTTCTTAACCTGAGGCACCATCTTAGCTAATGGGGCCTCCTGCTGCCACCACGCCGCCGCCATGCGATTTCTGTTCTCATCCTGAAGCAAAGTTCTTAACCCAAGGTACTATTTCTGGGTTAGTGGAGTACCACTGTACTGCTATTCATTAAAAAAAAAAAATCAAAGCAGTTTACAGTGGCAGTACACAAAACAACATGATGAAAACCATATAAAAATCTGCAGCCATCGGTGCGATGTTAAGTGTTTTATGAACAGTTTAAAATCAATAAATAAAATTCCATCAATAAATAAAATTCCCCCCTTTTTTTAATTCTCAGGTGATCCGGCTTCTGAGACAAGAATGCCAGCCACAATGGTTGCTCTCTTTTTCAAAAGTTAAACTTGTACCGATGTGCAACATCGTTTCTTAAACTTTTCCTTTCAATATGCCTAGAGAGCCCACCATAACCATTTCCAGAGGGTTAGCCATGCTAAGCGGTTGCAGCAAAAGCATTATTGTGGCACGTTAAAGACGAACACATTTATTATGGTGTAAGTTTCATCAGATGCACGATCAACCAAACTCAGTGAGCTTTCCTTGGCTGTCTTGGCAATGGTGCAGAGTGACTATCCTGTATGAATTGAATTATTATTATTTTACCTTGATAAAGACATCAGAATATTTTCATTGCTATATTTAAGGGGGTGGAGGAATCTGTGAACTGCTTGTTAGGCTACTTTGCTCCAGTTGTCACTGTCGAAAGTGGTCTACAGTGGGTGAGCCAGTTCTGGATCCAGGTCTCCAGGTCTGACCTCAGGGTTTCTAAGATCTTTTGCCCTGTACTCTGTATCCTATCCATTGCTGCTACTGTGTAATCTGATAATATCTACTCAAAAGTGAACTCCATTGGAGTCAGTGGGGCTTACTGCCAGGTAAGTGAGCATAAGATTGCACATCAGACGACCACTTGATGTCCATTTAATATTTACACGCCAAGCTAAATTGTTCTAAAAATTCTCAAAGAATATGGTTGGCGTGAGCTGTTCATTTAGTCCCTTGAACGCTCTACATTGCATTTGGTTTCATCTGCCAGTGTTCATACTTGGAAAATATTCTTAATACAACGGAGACATTTATGTTGAAGAGTGCATTAATCATTCACTTCCCAAGCAGTCTCCCCCGCCGCCCCCAAACTCATATTTCCCATATCTGGGTTCCCTTTGTGAGGAACATGCTGCATCAATGCAAGCAACTAATGCAGCTGTCAGTGCTAGTCCCTGAAGGCATCTTTTATTCTGTCATGATGATGGCAAAATAAATGCTAGCACACATCCTGCTGCTCTAGGCAAAACAAATAAAATCTATTTGAGATGACACTTAAGGATGAAATGAGTTGGCTGTAGCTGGGACTTCACAGTGTGCACAGTTACATAATGCCTGGCAGAACCCCAGCTCCCTGACCTGAATAACCAGGTGAATGGCCAGAGTTGTGGCAGCACAAACGGCATAGTGTTAACTGTGCGATTCGTTTGGCCACCCCCTGGACCCATAGAGCAAATGTCCTTTTTCGTACCTGCAAAAATCAGATCGTCAGCATGGAAGCAGTTAGGCTTTAGCTTGCCAACATGGCTGCCGTTTTAATTTCTGCACAACGCAAGGCCCACAGTGTGCTCATTGTGAGGAAATTTAAACAGTGGCTGCTGGCCTTGAAATACTATCAGCGTTGCTGCTGGCTGCTTCTTCTGCCCCTCTGTGACCCTACCATCCCAGCCTGGTGCTACTGGTAGCACTGGTAGAATTCTTTGGGGCCTACTAATGGCACTTTGCTGAGGGTCTCTTAGACATGATTCCAACCCCACAACACGTCATCTGGGCTGTCGGGGTGTGTGTGTGCTGTAAGCCAGCCACCAGGAGCCGCTGATGGCGGCATCATTGCTTCTGAAGATGAACATGAGTATAAGACAAATGAAATGCTAATGACTAAACGCGAATCAAACAAGATTTTAATGAATGAAACAGAAACTGAATAGGGTTTTCAGAAATAAAGCTAAATGCTAAAATGAAAAAGAAATTATTGCACATCTGTAGTGTTTGCTACTTAAGCTGAGCTCTCCTTCCATTTGTGGGCTTGATTCTCAACAAAACTGAATTATATCCCCCCCCCCACCAACATTTCATTATGGTTTGGGGTAAAATGCTCTTGTTGGTGTTTCTTGGAGAAATTAAAAATTGTTTTTCATGCTACTCTTGTTTTTTATAAACGACCCATTTGAAGCATATGGCTTGCTGGTATCTGTGTCTTGCTGTATCTGGAACCAAGATAATGCAATCCACACATAAACTGATAAAAAACATTTTTTTGGGGGGGGGGAAATTTCACTGCGAAAAATATAGAGGAGTAATGAGAAATCCCTGCTGCATTTCTTTCCTATTATAAATATGTTTAATTTACAAACCACTTAGTTTGAAGGCTTGCACATATGCTATTTTATACCCATTCAGGTCAGTGTAGTTCATCAAGTTGAAATGGATTGTGATTTGCAAGCTAAAGCAGTAAGCTATTATGTCAAGCTTTGAATTTTGGAACAAAACAGCATCTCTGACTTTTCCCTACACAGCAAAGTATCCCCTGCCCCCCCCAAACCCTGTAATTTAACTGTTATTTAAGTCTCTTGTGTTTCCTTATTTGCTGTAAGGTCTGATAATAACAACTGCACAAAAATTACCACTGATCCTGATGCTGTTGTCAAAATGGATGTATTGATTCATTTAGTAAACAAGATTTAGATGAATGAGATGAATCACATTTGCCTTGGGCGATAGAATACCATCAATGCTGACCTGCTGGTACCCTTCTTCGTTCTATATGGCACTGATTTCAATAACTGTTAAAATATGTTCATGGTAGTACAACACTGAGTATTTATCATAACGAAACAAATAATTATTCTCCTACTTAACATTAGAAATGTTTTTTATTAAAAAATATATATTTCCAGCCATAGGAGCAAGTAATGATTTTTTACTTACTTTTTCTATTCCATAAGAACATTATCCCAAGGACAGACTTTATATATTTTGCTTCTTAATAGCTCTCTCTTTTATCTTGTTTTCTTTTATCCATCATTGTCTTTCTCCCTTTTTCTAGCCTCTTTCTGTAGAATGGGGTAGCTAAGATATTTTTGGAGTACGACTCTTATCCTCCCTTACCACTGACTCTCTGTTTAGAGCAGATGGGAGTTTATTTCATAGAATCATAGAATTGTAGAGTTGGAAGGGACCCCAAGGCTCATCTAGTCCAACCCCCTGCAATGCAGGAATCTCAACTAAAGCATCCATGACAGATGGTCATCCAACCTCTGCTTAAAAACCTCCAAGGAAGGAGAGTCCATTTCATATCTCTCTATCCCATCTTCTAGGTCCCATAGACTTAAAATGATTCTCAGAATAAAATCATGCTCAAATCTGGAGTAGGAACAAAAATTAGATGGGGAATCTGTATGGAACTAGGATTATTCAGCCTCTTGTTCTTTGTGGGCTCATACCAGCTGAGACAAAGGAGTGGGGCTGAGCATTTGGATCTTGCACAGTCTATGATGGAAATAAGTTGGCAGTTGCTAGTGAACAGCTCCCCATCCCCACTGACCAGATTTTCTGAGGTCTGGGAGAGGGCTGAGCAGCTGAGTTGGAGTCTAGCACCATATTGGGCACCACAATGGCTAACCCTGACACAGAAAAATGAAATCACCAGCAGTCATTTTCTTACAGCATTCCATCTGCATTATAATTAGCTTCCTTTGTCATACAATATGTTGATATTGCAATTGCTGTGCTCATAATTATGACTGGTAAATCTTCCTTGGCCTAGTTTTGTGATAGTTGAAAGTGCCCATAATTGCCTGTTCGTGTTCTGTTTCTTTCTTTGTGATGGAAGTTCATTGGATCTTGGTGTCTACAAGATATTGTTACACTAGTAAGATGATGAGCTGTGCCTATTTATAAAAGGGAGGATCTGCCTTAAGGTTCTGAATGAGCCATTAGCAAGTCGAATACAGCTCAATGTCTACTGCTTACTTGAACTGTCAGACCTCTTCCCAGGTCCAATCAAGCACTCAATCCACTGACCTTCACAGCCTGGTTGTGCATAGGACACCCAAATCCCCACACACAAACACATCAAGTAAGACCCAACCAGAGCAGGTACTTAGTCTTTGATGCTAACTATTTTCTCCCAGCTCAGGTAATGCACATGCTCCAAAGATGCACAGCAACCATATTTTTTTTTGGGGGGGGGGGGGTCCCAGATGGTTACCAAATCCCTTCTGATTTTAAACCTCCATGATGCCAGTTAGGAAAACATTTGTGCACAAAATGAGAGAACATCAGAAGGATCTCTATATATTAAATTCTACAGGTGGAATTAAACTCTATAGGTGGGATCCACTGGTAAAAACTGTTCCAGTGGATGTCTCCACTAATGGAAGAGGAGATGTTATTTTTGCTGATTTCCCCTGTTTCCTGCAGAAACAGTTCCCCAATAGGAGAGAGTTCCTCAACAGGAACAGATTTGAGGGGTGCTGGGAGCTACAGGAGGGGCAAATTACTAAAAACGCCACCCCATCTCTCCTGTTAGGGGTGACACCTGCTGGATCAAAAGTGCTCCTTGCAAGTGGAGGAGCACCGTTGCATATTTCTTAGTAAAATAAATGGGGTTTTCCATTTCTTTTTGAAAAGGATCTGATCATTCTGAATCATCAGGTGCCAGCATAAAGGTGTTATTCACAAAGCTAACCATCTTCCCCTAAGTTTTGGATGACGCCAAATATATGACATTCCTTCCAAGTCAACATTCTGTGGGGGATCAGCAGAATCAACATGTTCATGAATCAACTTGCCTGCTTCAGGTGGGTCTTTTCCCCTCTTGAGCAGGACCTCACTTATCCTTGCTTTGTCACCCAAAGAAATGTGAATTTAAGGGATGCCTGCACTTGACAGTGGCGTCCAGGTAATTACTGTGCATAATCCACATGGTCCGTTCTTTCTCTGTCATTACTCTGGTCGTACCATGTAATTGTGAAAGGAATGCCGTAAATGTAAAGAATTTCTGCTCGATGTGGTTTGGATTTTCCGAGGCATTTGCTCTCTGACCCTTTTTATGAGATGATTGAAAGGGCTCGGGTCCTCACCCCCCCCCCTAAATTTTATTTTCAGTTCACAGTAAAATCTCCCTGTGTTTGAAGAGCAGCTCACTTCATATGCCTGGTCACACAGTGCTTTCCTTTACATGCTGGGACAACATGCCAGTCAATGGACTTTGGCAAATTATGGTTGGAAATCAAAAGCGGGGTGGAGATCATTTAAGCTGAGTGAAATACAATAGACAGAAAATAACGTTTTGCCTACCTTTTTCAAAATGCTCTTCATATCTTAAGAATTCCCCTCTTACATCGCAATTATGCAGAGCCACACACTGTTCCATACAGAGCAAAAGGAAGTATTACATGTAATAACTATAAGCATACAAAACATAACCCAACAGGTATAAACGATAAAGAGGGAGAACGGCTTCAAATAACGAAGTATAATTCAAAGCTTTTTTGATGTGTCACTAACAAAGGGAAAGCAAGTCTAAACCCAGATAATTTAGTATTTGTAAAGGAAGATTTAAGAGAACTCTTTGAAGGAGTTCTGTTAGTAAGCTGTATCTTCCTTTGCATTTAAGGTAATTTATCTTTTTAAAATTGGCGTCGTTAAGGTTTTTTGAGTGCTGTTTCTTATGCGGCCAAAAGAGAATCACCCATGCAAAAGAAGGGAGATTTCAGCAGGCTTGGGGAAACCCCACAGTTTTCAAAACTATGAAAACATTTTTTATTGAAGGGAGCAGGGAACCCTAGTTGAAAGACAGCCAAATGAGGACTGAGCATGCTCAGTGGCTACAGAATGCTGACTGAGGGTTGGGGTCCATGATACAGAAAAGCAAGGGGGGGGTGGAGGAAAGGAAAGAGGAATGGAATGCTGCGGAGCGGAATGTACCAGACCAGCTGAAAGTATTCCATGCTGCAGTCTTTTGTTTTATTTCCCACATATACTTGGTGTAGGCAACATTTTTGGGCCCCGAGGATTGCATGCCACAGTGGGGTGAGGTATGGGAAACACACTGCACTCCTTCCCTCACAAACACATGCACCCTCCCCTCCTTTGGACATGCACCCCTCATTTCACACACATAATAGAAACAAGTATCCAAAATAATAATTGCTCAGTGTGCAAGAATACATCAGAAATATAAGTTTTTAAAAAGTTGATTACTATTATTATTCATATTTATTTCTCTTTTTAAATCATGTTCAGTTTTACTTTTTAAAAATGCTGCTATATTGGCATCACTCCCACTACTTAGTTTTGTTAAAAATTAATGTTCATTTTGATCTTAGTCCTTTTAGGCAGGCATTAATGGCAGTCATCCATTCCCTTTTACTCTACAATGTTGGTTTTCAGGATGTGAGACCCGTCATCGCCTGATGTTCTGAGATGAGTACTGAGCATGCCGGCTGAGTGGCCATAGAGTTTGTAGGGCAGAGGACCAAGTTGTGGTGCCTGACAAGTCTATAGAAGGAAGTAGAAAGAATAAATAAATAGGAAGCAGGAAGAGGAAGCAATATCAGCACTGAGCAGAGCACTGCAACTGAGATACTTAAAGGGGAGCAGGCAGCAGGGCAATAGCTACAATTTTGGTGAGAAGTCCAGTGGTGGTGGACTCACTTTTAATTCCAAAGTGCATTGAATTTTCCCCCATCATCAACTGAGACCCTTCTTCATGTGCTTCCTGAGAGGTCCAGAGGGCAGCTACATGAGAATGGGTCTTTTCTGCAGTGGCTCCCCATTTGTGGGATGCTCTTCCCAGGGAGGCTCACCTGGCACCTTCATAAGTATCTTTAGGCACCTGGCAAAAACATTCCTCTCCTCCCTGGCCTTTGGCTAATTAAACAGTCTATGGACTTTTAAGCTGTGTATGGCGGGGTAATGGTTTTCTTTGTTATTATATTTTATATTGTAAACCACCCTGCGATCTTTGGATGAAAGGTGGTAGAGAAATTTTATAAATAACAATAATAGTAAATTGAATGGCCACAGGCAACCAGCAGGCTACAAAGGAAAAGACTTGGAGTTGCCTGCCTGTGATGTGCTAGACTGATATTTTAACTGGGTTTGGAACAGCTTCTTATGTTCCAAAGAATCGTCCCTTGGTACAACAAGAAGCTGTCAAAAGAACAAATTGCATTCAAAAGAAAGGAGCATAAGCTTTCACACGCAGAGGTTTGGAATGGGGTTTCTATAGCCAAGAATCCTCACTGACTGAAGCACTTTTTGACATTACTCTAGCAATGACTCTTTCCTCCTTCAGGCAGGGCCTTAGCTGTTGATGAGCCAGAGATGTCTGCCGCTATGGAGTCTGTGGGATGGCTGGAACCTCTGTTGGTTTTGGCAGCATTTATGGAAAAAAGGAAGCTGCATTGGTTGGCCCTATATGCTCAGCTGTGCTCTGTGAGTGTGTTTGGTAGACCTGGAGCCAACCAGGGTGCAAAGTTCTCAAAAATATTTCTTAAAATCTATCTGTATTTTGCATTGCTGAATAGCTGTAGGTTACATTCCTGCTTTCAAAGCCCCACTCTGCTGTGATGATTCAACTGATTTTAGTTCAGGTATTTGTCTGAGGTATTTTATTTATTTTTTAATATGCTTTGTGAACAACCTTGAGGCCAAGAGGAGAGAGGTGAGTAAATTGGACACAGGAGCTGTTACTTGAGGCTGGCACCTTATGAGTTGTATCTAACTGAAGTCTTCGCATTCGTGTTAAGGATTTTCCCTTGCACAGTGTAACTTTCATCCCCTTTCCCTAGATGCCCTCACCCCCAATCTGCTCCAGAATAGAATTGGCAGGAAGGAAGGGAAGTTCTTGGGCAAACTGGACAACTTGGTTGGATACAACTCAAAGCAACAACACCTCTAGCACTGGCGGGAGAGTCGACTGGTGTCTCTTCTTTCCACCTAATGTACCCTGTGAGTGGGTTCTGACCTTTTATTGTTCCCTGTTGAGTGTAGCAATGGGATAACTGATGAGCATCGGGTTAGGTTGTCTCCCGATTAGGATTGTGATCTCACAATAATGTGTAGCTTCTTTATATTCTAACAGCTTTCTATAACACATCAGTTGTAAAAGACTGGAGCGAACAAGATGGCTTAGTGATGAGAAGAAAGCTACAGGTTCCTCTGGTTTAAAGGACAATGTATTCCGCCCATACACCTCTGCCCGTGGTCTTCTCCCTCCCCTTCTTCCTTCTCTTTCTCTATCTTACAGTGAGGCTGGCTCCATTCCTAGGTTACACAGGCCTAACTGTAGCTGATGAATATCTTGAAAAGAATTTTATAATTTAAGAAGCTGGGTAACTGCTTATAATATGTGCCCCACCCTCTCTTATCAAAGGACCAGTATAATGAAATAGACAATATCTCACACACTCTAACAGGATGAAACAATATGATCTGGAAACTGAAACTGCTGTGGGTTTGGAATGGAATTCTTTGGGCTTTAAAGTTGTGGCTTTAGCCGTTGTCTTGTTGGATCAAACTTTGCTATTTTGGAAATCTCTGTTTTTCTTTAATATTCCACTTAGTTGACAAAAGACTTTCACTCTCCAAAGTACATTAAGTGGAAGGGGCATTAAAATGGCGTGACTTGCATTGATTTTGAAAAGGATGTAGTGAGTTTTGTTTTGTTTTAAAGCTAATTCACAAAATATGTGCTTCGTATTTTCCTCTGTGCTACTTACCTCACCAAACTATATTTTTTTTAAAATAAAAGGTTGATATGGAGAGGCTACTAGTAGTAGTTTTCTCACACGCTATACCATAGGCCATATTTCCTTGCACAAATGCCATTGAGCTCATGTGCCTTCCGTGAAGCACATGCACACTTGGCTACTTGTGATTCCTGGATTTGAAGTGACAAGTATCAGGGTCCCTGTAATGTAGGATCATGTCAGTTTTGACACAGTTAACTCCAAGAGGCTCAAACCACCTCCTTTCTTTCCCTGCCAAAAGGCATGTTTTAAGGTGGCTACTTAGAAGAAAATCTGTTAAATTGCCTGTGTTCCTGATAGGCAAGCCTCTGTTCTGGACACCATTATCTGCTTCTCTGAAATTTAGTATCATGTAAGCAATGCTTTTTTTCTTTAAAAAAATGTTTAGGGGTACTCACATTGAAATACTGCCCCTCAATGAGGCAAAACTTAGATTCACAAAATGTTTAGTGGTATGCATACCCCTGTGTCCCCCCAGAAAAAAGCATTGCATGTAAGAATGGTGAGTCACTGGGAGAGGGACAAATTCATCAGTCAAAACAGAAAGTCCAGTTAAGTAGTTTACTATAGGACTGCTGTACCAGGCATAAAAGCAGGTAGCTCTATGCTGCCTGAGAGCAGACTGAAGTTGGTGGGGAAGTGCCCCATTTACCTTATTGTCCAGCCTGTGTTGCCCCATCCATCTTACCTTTCCTCCCCCCTACGCTGCTATTCACCCTGACCTAATATTCTTTTTTTCCCCCACTACTGGAGCTGAGGGTTTTGCAAATCTACCTATCCTCCTTCTTGTGAACTCCTTCAGGTCTGTGGGGAGATGCTCATCAGTGGTCCAATTTCTTACCACACTCCTCCATTCCTTTAGTTATCCCTTCAGTTCTTGGAGACCCATAAGTACTCAGGAAAGATTTTCTAAAAGAGGTAGCTTTTTTCTTATTCCTTAAACCAGAACATAAGAGCTTGTCTACAAGTTCCACGATGCTCGTCTCCACACATCATTTGTAGACAAAGAGAGGCCCTGAGTAGACAGAAGCTCCTTGCAACTGGCTGTTGTCTTTCCTTTCACTCAGGCAATGCCCTTTTCTTGGGAACTGAGAATTAGTTTGGAGGTCAGGGAATGGCAGAAGTGGAAGATGCCCTCAAGGCAAGGCCCAATTTGAAGCCTACTCAAGGGAGGCCGTGCCTAGAGCTGGTATCTCTCTTGAACTGTTGAGCAGTCAACGCTCAAATATTTATCCCATCTCTAGTTCAAGCACTGGCATAATGCTGGGGATTTGACTTGACACAAAGTAAACCAAAATTCTACAGAGGATGGCAATCACTGTACCAACTTATTGTCCTTGAAAGCCTTAGCATTCTCTCTTTGTGTCAAATATAGTGATCAGCACCCTTGTACTGGTGCTAGAAACTGACCAGGTGTTAGTGTGGGGTTTTTTTGTTTAATCATTACTCAAAAAATTGATATATGTTTTCTCTTTTTGTTCTGCTTCTGGCTATTTCAGCGATGTTGCAACCTTGCAATGATTGCGTTGCGTTATGAAGTCTCCGTGTGTTTTAATTTGCTAATCCATCTGAAGAATGCTAGGGGGGAACTCTTCTAAATTAGAAATGACTTCTCTCTATATTTTTATTTTTATAAAGTAAGCTTTTTGGTTAGAGATTGTGGTTATATTTAATTAAGAGCACAGTCTTTTTAGGAAAAACAGCATTCTTGTTGAAATAGAATGTTATTGCCTATGTTGTGTGTATATTCTAGCTCTCAAGGCAGTGATTCTGTACATGGAAGATTAATATTACCATATTCAATCAATGTCATTCTGTCACTGCAGCCTAGGTCAATCAGTTTTCAGCTGTCTGAAAGGGACAGCAGAACCCAATGGGCACAATCCAGGATAAAACAAGTTCAAATCCATTAATTCAGTGGGCTGAAGTGCACCTGACTGTTTTGGATTATGGGTGGTGACAAAAAATATACAGCCAAAGTTCAGCTCTAAATCTATTAAAATTTAGTTTACTAAATTAATAATATACTGATGATTATGATGATCTTCACTGATTTTATTTAGAGTGATTGTTTCTGATAAAATCTCTCTTTATGTGTTTGAAAATGTATTGGGATGAAGAGATATGAATTTCCGTATAAGTTTTTAAGGTTACAGTTGAAATGTTGAATAAAAAAAGCCATAGGAGATCAAACAAGACTATTGCCCTGGGCAGTAAATTTGAGGCAGCTGTATAGAGTATGTCTAGAGCTTATGTGCAGTGTTGAATGTTTTCCTGTTGAAAGGGGAGATTTGTGAAAATTGCCTCCCACTTCTGTACAAGGAAAACCTCCACAGGAGCAAATAGCCTTCCATGAGGAGAAGGGCACAGTTGGATGCAATTCCTTAGACCATTTTAGAAGCAATGCTGTATGGCAAAAACATTTGGTCACTTCTCATGTTATATGATGACTAATGAGGCTTTGCTGTTCACCATGCACTTATCATTGCTTGTTTTGACAGAAGTCACAGGCCATTTGTTCGCTAACGTATATAAACAATCTTATATGCAGTCACATGTTGTCACATTCACCCTTTATGTTTCTGGATGTGTGGGGCTTATGACAGCAAAAGCAATACAAAAGTTAACATTTTCATTAAAGTGAAGAGGAATCTGTGGCCTTCACTTGACATAGCCATTTAATTGCAGTACGTTCTCTCTGTTTGTTGTGGATGTGAGGTGAAGCCTGCTTTGTCTTTTAAGGAAGATACCATAACTGAGAACAAAAGTGCATTTCTTGGCATTTGTTCCAGACTTAGATGACATACATTTTCCTTCTGCTGCAAAGTTTCCATTTGGAAGGTGTAATCAGAGATACTTTGAACTAGATGAAGGATGGTTGTCATGTTTGCCCTGTGGCCATAGCATGTGTGTCTCGATACTATGTTTTAGTATACCAGTCCCTCTGAGTTTAAATAGTAGAGAAAGAATGACTCGGGAAACACACCAGGATTCCACTCCCCGCCCTCTTACGCACTTGTAAGAACAAAGCCTCTTATTATTTGTTACATTTAGCTGATTGGGAAATATACTCTCTGTGGCTAAGCCTGTAGATGGAGTTAGGGAATTCAATAAAAGCTGTTTGGCTCAGTTCGTAATCCTGGAAACCAACAATAAGGATACACACCTCTGTTGCCTACGGACTGACAAGGTCATTGGAGGAGGCTGTTCTATGTTTATTGCAGAGACGGGAATTGTGGGGCCCACCAATTCCTTGCCAATGCTCAGGAATGATTTGAGCTATAGCTTAGTAATATTTGCAGGGCCACTGGCTCACCGTCCTTGCTCTACTAAAACAAAAGGGGGCACTTCCAAGATGGGAAAGCACTGAATATGCATCAAAGCCTTTGCGCCTGAAGAAAAATCACAAAAGGCTTATTATTAAATTGAAGTCCTGTTTGTGCTGCAGTCCAGTTAAAGGTAAAGGTAAAGGGATCCCTGACCATTAGGTCCAGTCATGACCGACTCTGGGGTTGCAGCGCTCATCTCGCTTTATTGGCCGAGGGAGTACAGCTTCCGGGTCATGTGGCCAGCATGACTAAGCCGCTTCTGGTGAACCAGAGCAGCGCACAGAAATGCCGTTTACCTTCCTGCCGGAGCGGTACCTATTTATCTACTTGCACTTTGACGTGCTTTCGAACTGCTAGGTTGGCAGGAGCAGGGACCAAGCAACAGGAGCTCACCCCATCGTGGGGATTTGAACCACCGACCTTCTGATCGGCAAGTCCTAATCTCTGTGGTTTAACCCACAGCGCCACCCGCAGTCCGGTTACTGGTAATTAAAAGTAAGCAACAGCTTCTAGAGGGCATTTTGAGACCACTAGTGGAGTGTGTAATCTATTAAATATTGCTGAGGAAGTTTTTCCATATAAGTCACCTTTAAACCTAGTCTTGAAGGTCAGGATGCAGTATATCAGCTCAGAGTCATGCAGCTCAGAATGTGGTTAAATGTTGTGAGGAGAGGCAGTGCCTAGTTACAAATGCTTTCAGTAGGACATTTGTCTTCCTGAAATGAAGGGGGTTAAAACTTATTTTAAGTCCAGGTAATACGATTGAAGTGATTTGTGGAAGGCTGCCATAGTGTGAAAAATGTAAAACTCTTTTATTCTGCTTTTAAATTTTGATACAGTCTTTCTATTTTGAGGATAATATGCTGCATTGGCAGCGGGCTATTAAAGTAACTGAACTATGACTTAATGCCCATAATCACGGGCTTATGCAGCGCCTGCCATATGTAACTGATATCATGAAAATAATCAATTTTTAAGTTTTTCCTATATTACATAAACATGTAATGATTTTTTTTATGAAAATGAAAACCAATATTGAGTCTACATGCTCTGCTGTGCCAAGTTACTTATACTTATTATGAGTAATGTAATTATTCAGAGTTGAAAATCTGTCTCTTGTCAGTATGTTGTATGATACCATAAATCCAGAGCTCTAAATGCCTTGTTCGTTCTCTTAGGGTGAGGGGGAGCACTTAACAGGTTTTGTCATTGTGGTGGTTTCCTTTTGTTTTATATCCTCATAGATCTCATGACTTATACCAAGTATCTTCCTATAATGCTAAATCATGGTGAGCATTTCTAGCTCAGAAGCTGCATAAATAATAAAAACAAGGGGAGAGAAAATATGTATCCAGATTTTATTCTTGCACTAACACAGAGGTTGTCAACCCAGCACCCCAGACCCTCCCAAGTGTCTCTATTTTCCAGGGACAGCCCCAGATTTACAGAAGCCATCCCAGTTTCTAATTTGATCCCGGAATGTCCCACTTTTCCTTAGGAAACTTTTCCTTAGGACATCCCTATTTTCATCGTAGAAATGTTGAAGGATATGGAGTCATCTGACCCCTGAGCCATCTGAAGACAGCCCTGAAGTTTTTAAAATGATGATGATGATGATTGAATAGGATGTCCCTAATTCCATCAGAGAAATGTTGGAGGGTACGGTCCCCATGAGCACCATCACACCCATGAAAGTTTCCCAGGCTCTGAGCTTTCATTTTTTAAAAAGAACTTCATAAAGTTATGGGGCAAAGAGTGCAGGTCCCTTCTAGGAGATTTCTGTGAAATGAGAGTGAAATAATTTTGGTTGATGTAATTATTTATACAGTGGTATCTCGATTTACGAACTTAATCCGTTCCGAAAGTCCGTTCTTAAACCAAAACTGTTCTTAAACCAAGGTGTGCTTTCCCCAATGAGGCCTTCCGCCACCGGTGCCCTTCTACTGTTTGGATTCCGTTCTTAAACTGAGGTAAAGTTATCAAACCAAGACACTATTTCCAGTTTTGCAGAGTTTGTAAACCAAATTGTTCTTAAACCAGACTGTTCTTAAACCGAGGTACTACTGTAATTGAAACATCTTCAGACGGAGCATTGATAACAATGTGGGGTTTCTAATGAACAATTCACATCAAGTACATTTCTTCTTTCTTGGCTGAATCTAGTTTTACATTTTGCGTTAGCCACATGACTTCCAATAGGAATGTGCTGCTTTGTTGACTTAGCATATGCCAGCTGATGTGTGAATATTATCTCTCAACACAAACACACCCCATACGTTACACTTGTTGAACTTTAAATGTTCTGCTTCCTATCAGTGCAGTCCTATCTCCTAGGGCAGGTCGTGATGCTCTCCAAATGTTATTGGACCACATTTCCTGACCATTGGCCTTGTTGGATTTGCTTCAGAATTTCATCCAGTTATCATTTGTTGCATGATTTGTATAAAATAAATGTTTTATCTGAAGTGTGTGTGTGTGTGTGTGTGTGTGTGTTCCGAACATTTCAGTCAGACTTCAGCTTTAAAACTCTTGAACCATTTTCTCTTTTTGAATAGATGTAACGGGGTGGGGGGATATGCATTTGGATTTGGCATGAGCCAATCCATCCTGCCTCTACTTCTGAATTTTTAGAAAAGGAATAACACTCCAGGGAAGATAGAGTTTAAATCTGTAAGATGTGCTAGAAGTTGTAGCAATAGTGCTACGTGAGAGAGTACAGAAACACATCCTGATTTTGCAGCTAGAAGGATTATTTTATGAACAGGTGATGGATTAATTATGCACTTAGGACACAGTATTTGTTTTCTTTTTACATAGTTAATTTGATATTCATATCCATAAGCAGCCAAAAACATTTCCTGAATATATACAAAATGAAATGATTGAATATTAAATTTGATATGTGATCAGCTGGTTAGAGCGTGGTGCTGAGAACTCATACCAAGGTTGCAGGTTCAATCCCCTTGTGGCACAGCTGCATATTCCTGCATTGCAGGGGGTTGGACTAGATGATCCTCAGGGTCCCTTCCAACTCTACAATTCTATGTGATACATGAACAAGGGACAAATATGAATAAATAAAAACATAGGGAGTCGGGCAAATGTTACAACTGAATATGAATTTTGACTCTGGGTTGGGGTTAGCTATTGCTATGCTATAACTATTAAATTAGCTTAAGAATTCTTTATTTATGGATCTGAAGTATTTCTTAGTTGTGGTGCCTTGTAAGCCTGATTAAGAATTACTAATATTGTTGTTGTTTTGTTTTGTTTTTTCTTACCTGTCCTTCACCATAAAGTTCCTGAGCTGGTTACTTCTGATTAAATTACATTAGTAAAATGCTCTCAGATGTCAAAGGCCTAGGATAAAGAGGTGCATCTTTAACACTGTATGGCAACTACATAATGAAGGTACCAAATATGTCTCTGGAGATGCAATTCCACAACTTCATACTATACAAGATGACTACATCATACAGGTTCAGAGGAAGGAATATTTCCTCACGGGGCACTCTTTTTGTTTTTTGTTTTGTTTTGTCATTGTTGGCAATGGTGTTCTACATATGACCTACCAGCAAATTCTGAGCCTTTGGGATATTTATTTAATGGGTGGGAGAAACCCTAAAATGCTTCACGGTATGACTTGTTCACTATTGTTCATCTGGACCAAGTTCTTGCTTTGCTGGGTGACCATATTGCTTTGGCATTTTGTGTGACAGAGAAAAAAGAAAGAGCCCTCTATACAGCACTGATCTTAAAAATAAACTTTTTGTGTTTGCAAATATCAGATGACACAAAGGCACCCTGTGTTTCAGACTGACGTACACTGGGGTTGCTCAATTATGGAGCATCAAATTAAAAATGAACTATATACGCTCGGTACGGGACCCCTGGGGCAAGTGGATGCCCTACTTGGCAGCATTCCTTAGGGGCCTATTTAAATCAGGCCAGGTTACACTACATAAAACTAACTCTGAGTCCCCTAGGTGTGTGCACAGGGGTTTGAAGCTGGAAACAGGGAACGTAACTACACTAGTGTTAGACGGGTTATCCCATATCCCTTCAACTTAAATCGGCATTTGTTCCAACTGCTCAATTTCAGCTCTCTAATGAAACTGAACTCGTATTTTCCTGTTTCCTTTTAAAAGAAGAAGGTCGTGACCTGAATTGAAAATTCCTGTCTGTCTTCCCTTCTCTGACCCCTGACCTTTTTTTAAAAAAATATTCTCGTCTTCAGCTGTGCTTGTCATACATAATTTCTGGCCACATTTGTGTCAGTAGTCTGCAGCACAAGCCTATACATGATTGTCTACCCTGAGTTCAGTGGAAGGTACTCCCGCTATAGGACTACTGTACAGCCTCAAACTTGTTAAGTCACCAACTTCTTTTTTAAAAAAATATTAATTCAAGGCAGGGTTTTAGAGCAGTTGTGCACAGAAATGCCCCTCTCCATGCATCATGGCTGGCTATCACACTTTGAACTTGGGGTTTAAGGGGGGGAATCTGTGACAATGGACATATTGTTGGACTACAACTCCCATTTGCCCCAGGCAACATGGCCAATGACCAGGAGTGAGGTGAGTTGTCGTCCACCACCATTTAGAAGTCTATGGGTTTCTCAACCCTGAAATAAATGTGGAGATACACATCATAATATAAAGACAACCCCCATCTAAAGTTAACTAAATGTACCACTGTTCATTTAACTGTTACATGTAGAAGAGAGTTCTTGGTAGAGCCTCAGATGCAGTTAGCCATGACTCAGAGGTATAACAACTAGAGAATGTTCCTCAGGAAAATGCCCTATTGGTTCCATCCTGTAGCAGCAAAACTGAATGCCAGAATAAGCCAAGTAGTTTTGAGGTTTTCATTCACTAGGGGGAAAACCTATTTTGCCATCACTTAAGGATTTCCTGGATAAAGTCATCTCACAAACCACTCATGGTGGTGGAGTACAAATACGAGATAATACGCTTGGAAACTCCCCAAGCAAAATATATTAGGTCTTTGCTTGGGAGCACCCCCAGAAACTCCTGCAGACTATGTTAGAGGAGAAGTAGGATTTATGCTTCTTGATATAAGAATTGCCGTGGAATTTGTGAGGTACAATCTTAAGCTGAAACATTATGAATAAAATAAATTGCCTAAAACATATTTTGCAGCAGGGGAGAACTCAGCGCAAATAAATTTGTGACTGTTTGTCATATATACACACACATTTTAAATCATTTCTAAATTTGAAGGCCTATTGGAAAAAAGAAAAGCTATACAAATATTATATGCAGATATATCTGTTGGTGAACCAGTCCTCAAATTCTCCTGGGTTTTTATAGCTTCATTAAAAAAATTGTTCACATTTTGAGATGTTATTTACACAACTTAACTTCTCTTTCTCCCTTTCATTTCCTGGGCCCTAAGACTGAAATCATGTCATCACAGTGACACAGTCCTCATGATTTTGAATATGCATGTGGTCTGCATGGTAGGAAAGCTTTGATAATTACTTGCTTTACTGTATTGTATTATAGAGCGCATTGCAGAAATCCAGAGATTACCAGCATCAAGATGTGAATTGTTTGATAATTTTAAATAAAAGCTTTTAGATAAATTTCATTTGAACTAGTGCAGTTTCAAAATTCTCTGGTTTTCACCTTCTGTGAATATTAAGAAGGCCCCAAAGAACTACTGGAATGTGCAGATGGAAAATATATTGTCATGTTGTCTTGCATAGAATATCCAAGAGCATCCACGGGCATTTTTGCAGTATTAGATGGCATCTACAACATTTGTCATGCTTCATCTTGAAAGGGGAGTAGAAAAAAAGCTTTCACAAACTTTTGCTCAGACAGAATAACTTCTTTGGATCAAGTTTTTCTTTTCTCACACAATGTTTCAGTATAAGACAGCCTTTTAGGCAGCGGAGAATACTAGCACATGTTGAAGGGAAATTTTGAATCTGAATTTACATGCTATCATAAGCTTTATAGCTGGCAGATCTTTTTGTCTTTTAATGCCTTCTGACAGTCACATACAACTAGTTTGTGTTAATCAACCAAAAGAAGACTGGCTTTGATGTGTTGTTGTTTTTTAAAGGAAGATTCCTTAAAACTTGTTAAAAGGGGGGGGGGGGGAATAGTCTGGGTAAATGACCATGTTTTAGCCTCTCCAGTTAGTCTAATTTCCTAAGAAAGCTCTTAGCTGACAGGATATGATGGAAGAAGTGGTTATCAGAATCTACGGTCAGAAGTGACTGGGCAGTTTCCTGCTGAGTAAGCGATGTCTATGCGAGAGAACAAATGTGTTATGTCGTTCCATATGAACTTCGATTGCAGAGAAAATGACAATGTATTCCCAAGTTGTGCAGCTAAAAATACGTGAATTATAGCATGGAGTATTACACATTGCTCAGCAGTGTTGTCAAGCCATATTGGAAGTTTTCAGCTGTCAACAGGCTAATTGGATGAAGATTATGGCTCAGAATGCCCGATGCCCAGATGATTTGATCTTGTTGCCAAATCGGTTGGCATGTCGTCCAAGGACCATGGTATGTTCTACTGTGGAATTAAATTTCCCTGCTTTTTTCTCCTTCTGAAAATGATATAACCACAGGCATTGATTTGTACATACATCATTTCAAACAATGCCGCCAGTATTCTTCTGATGTCCACAAAGGGTATTTAAAAAGCTACGGGTGAGAAGACAGACACCAAGAGGCTAAGTGGTTCTGGCACATTGTGCTTGAACACCTGTTCAATAACTAGGAATGAGACAGCTTCAGATTTCCATGCCTTTGTCATTTCAAATTAGACTCATGACCTCATTTTAATTAGTGCATGCTTACATTTATTAATATGATTGCTGGGGGTCTGGGAGCAGATATGAATAGTCTCATTAACATTCAGTAGCAGGGGTCTAGCAACAAAAGAACACAAGAAAATAGTCCTCCTCATTGGATGGTCAGTGTTACATTTAAGTTTTTCACAGGTGCACAGGGTTACAATTTACCCATGAAATAAGACTATGTACTACAAAAGTTCCCTAGGTGTAAGTGAACATATCTATTGAGCTGGGCTGGATCTACACTGACCTGTGTAGCATTATTAGAACAGGGCAGACTTGTAAAATAAAGAGTTTCTTACCTCCGCCGAAATGCTGTTTCCCTACTGCTAGTTGCTGGTTTCTCTGTAGCAGTCTCTGGTGTCACATGTTAATAACGCATTATGAGCATTAAAAATAGAACGTCATGTGGTCATATGGTTATCAAAACCATTTCTTAACCCCTCCTTAATGAGTGTAGATCTGCCCCTGGAGTCAATTAACACAGTGCACTAGTAGAATATAAAACTAATATTTCCTCACCTTGCCCCTCATGCCTCCTGTGCTGATTCCAAATCTGCTCTGGAGGGTCAGGAGAACCCCAGAACAGTGCACTATACTTCTAAGATCTAACTTTTATTGCCCTTAGAAAAGCCCTTCATGATCTTTGTTTCTGAACAATGCCTTCAGCCAATTTGGAGGGAAAGCATAAAGGGATTCCTTATGTCCAGCAGGCATGCATTTGTAGTACTAAGGAGGTGCATTATATTTTGCATTGCCCCATATATAGAGAGATCTTACAGCTCATATTTGAGAGCAAGAGCTGGGTGGTCCCTGACTGATGCTGTTTGTGATGTGTTGGCAGACCACAATAGATTCATTACAAACAAAGTTGCACCCTTTGGCAGTAGCATCTTAAAAATTCACCACAATTTTCTAAAGATGTTTGCCGTGCACAGCAAAGAGGACCATCCACAATAGCATTTTGATGTTGTTAGTTTCGGTTTGTATTGATAATTAGTAGTGCTATTATTAGTGCTATGTCTTGTCCCTGCTTCTCTGGTGTTTGTCCTAGCAGGAGTTTAGATTTGCTACCGATTTGTGATTGTAGGTACTTGAATCATAGAGTTGGAAGGGACCCTGAGACTCATCTAGTCCAACCCATGCAGGAATACACAGTTGTCCCTTATGGGGATCAAACCTGCAACCTTGGCATTATCAGCACCTTGCACTATTCCCCTGTTTTGTAACGGCCATTGTGCCACAGACATATAAAATCCTTGGCTCACAGAAAGGTGGAGAATTCAAATTATATAAATAACAACATAGTATATAAAAAAATCAAATATGGCCAGGCACAAATGCAGCTTATGAATACATTTCCTTTAAAAAGCTAAGCTATTTTAAGATGGGGAGGTAAAATCATTTGAGGAGTTTTAACCCTGAATCCAAATTTCTGTGCGTTTTCAAAAATAAAAATGCCTCCCTGCCAAAGCGAACAATTAAAAGATATCTTTACTCCAGTGCCAACCACTGTCAAGACCACGGCAGGGACTCGGCCTACTCACCAGAACGAAGAAAGGAACTGCACAGAGATTAGTGCGACCTACAAAAGCTACCCATGGCACCTAAGCTGCCCAAGGAGGTCATGTGAATGGAGTCTGATTACCTCTTGCTCTCCCCAAGAGTATCCAGGCCAGGCACCTGTTTCTTTGCTTCCAGCAACAAAGGGGCTCAGGGGATTCTGCTCTTCGATGCAGACTCACTTCACCTAGCCTTTGCCAGAGCTTTTCTTCATCTCATCCGCACTTGCTTTGCCTTGCCAATGCCGTTTGACCCACGCTGATTGGATGGGAGCCAGATCTGATGGCCTCCTGACTTCAATCGTGTCAAGTCTGCTTTTTTAAAAATAAATAAAAATAAATTGGTTCGGTATAAAGAAATAATTAGAAAGGTGGAATATGATTGAGTGGCACCTATATATGTACACATCATGGTCTGGCTCTCTCACAGTGCGGCGGAAATGTGGTGATGTGTAATGGGATCTGGTTGCAGAGATTTCAAAGCCGCTACTACTTTTCACTTGGAAATTAAGCCCTAAAAAAATCAATAATAGAGCTTCAATATTGGGCTGTATATAGTATTTTCATTGTGGTTTTACTAGACCTGTAAAATGCCCACTGTGGAACAGTATCACAAGGAACTAATTCATGGTCCTGGTTTAAGATCCAATGTGTGCTTAAGAATTTGCGTGGAGGGAGACTTCAGAGTAGTGACAGACCCATAGAGGTTTTCGTGTTTAAAAGAGCTCTCTTTCTTCAAATGAAAGGCAGGGTAACTAGAAACTAAACTATAATAAGGTAGGTATTGTAGGATTTGAAGCTTCAAATTACCTTTTTGTGGCTGTGTGAACTGCAAAGGGAAACAGGGCTAAGGGTCCTAGCTCCACCACCCCACGCTTTCAGGCAGCTGACACAGCTGACTTGCTGGAAAGTAACAGACTTGTGGTAAAGCAAGATTTAGTAATAACAAAAGAGCTCAGCAGATGCATTAGGAGGATTAGGGCCAGCAAAGTATTGCTTTAGTTTGAGCTTTCTGATTGGTCTTGTAAACTGTAATCTGGAGTTCCCAAGAACCCATGGAAAGAATATAAGACAGAACGTAAGAACAAAAGGGAGAACATAAGATGGGAAGGAAGGTCCATCTAATTCTTTGCTGGTTTCTGTCCCCTGTGGCCAGCCAGCAAACGCCTTTAGTTTCACACATATAGCATGCTAGGGGGAGAGATGAGATTCAGGATTTCAAGGCGAAGCCACCTAATTTTCACTTTCTGAGACAATGCATGAACTGAAACACAGCCACTCTTCAGAATTCATGCCTCTGCGAACTTTGCAAAGCAATTCTCTGACCAAGAAATGGCTGCTATGTTTGGCCTCCACCTCTCATAAATATTGGTAGGCTTTCGTTTTCCACGGATGAAAGACATTTCAGCCAGGGAAAGGCTAGTGTTTTCCTCCTACACATCTCCCTCATTCACACACACACACACACACAGAGAGAGAGAGCACTCAACTTTCCTCCAATGGTCATTTATATCCACCCTCATCCTCCATGGGAACGGAAAAGTAGGAATGAAATAAGAATAGTGAAAGAGATGGTGAGAATCACCTCCCTGTTTTCTATTGCTGGAGAGTTCTGCTAGATCAAAAACCTTTCTCTGATCAGGTCAATTTTGGAAGCAACCCCTTCTTTCTCTCCATTGAGTTCTGTATCTAGACTATGCTGACTGAGGTGACAGTGCATTAATGACATGAATTCTTGCTTGACCCTTCCCTTCCACCAGCACGCACCCCTACTGTTATTCTTTCCTTGTACAGAAAAAGTTGACTGAAGTATTATTTTTATTGTCATATGGCTGTTTGTGCAAATATTTCCTTAATGTTGTGGCAATTTATGTTATGGGGCAGCATAGGTAAAGGTAAAGGGACCCCTGACCATTAGGTCCAGTCGTGACCGACTCTGGGGTTGCGCACTCATCTCGCTCTATAGGCTGAGGGAGCCGGCGTTTGTCCACAGACAGCTTCCGGGTCATGTGGCCAGCATGACTAAGCCACTTCTGGCGAACCAGAGCAGCACATGGAAACGCCGTTTACCTTCCAAATGCCATAAATAAATAAGCAACATAGCAGGTAGCTCAATCCTGTAAGGCAAATTTTATCCTGTGTCACCTTGGCTAAAAATGCATCTTTTGCTTGGAAAGTAAAGCAGATTTGGCTATTTCTTGCCTTTGCTGACAAAATTATGTCACACCACGCATTTGCTGTCATCAAAATAGCATGCATGTCTAACTTTCCTTTCTTGTGTCAAATTCTCCAAAATAATTACATGTGCAGGACATATTTGTCCACATTCTAAAGTTTACTCGAGGTAAGTTTAATACAGCATCTTTCTTGCTGTGGTGCAACTATTTCGAGCCTATAATCTAGAAAACAGTTATCTATAATTCTCATTTTACAATAGCACGTTCCCTGTTTGCTCAAATAGATGCTCTGTCTGTTTGCCCTGTGCCAGCTGCTCTTCAAACAAAAGGAGGTGGTTGCCAAATGACTTAGCATGCAGTTAAAATAGCCTCCAAAAGTGATTACTGTATATCTAGCATCTGGTCCAAAGACAGAAGGCATCTGCTGTCAAAGATTAGGGCTGATTTTGTAGTAGTTTCTATAATGAGCTAAATAACCTTGCTTCAGATTCTACTGATGTGAAAGCAAAAATCCATTGTGGATGGCTTGAAAAAGAAAATCTTTGTAGTCAGTGCCTGTTAATGCCATGGGGGATACAGATGCCTCTTTTTGATGCCCTTGGTAAATACATCCTTTGAGCACAGAGGCACAGTGAGAATGAAAGTTTAGCCTTTTCCAGGTATAGCTAAGAGAAAACCATCAGCTGTATGAAGTCTGACAAAACTCTTCAGGAATGTTCCTAGTTTGCACATCTGTAGAAACTTCAATCATTAAAAACTATAATTGTACAGAAATGTCAAATTCAGATTTACAGTCTCTCTCATTTAGAGGTGTTGACTCAATCCACTGCAGAGTACTGTGGGTATTTAAATAATTAATCGGAAGATCACAAAATTAGAAGATAGGATTACACACACACACACACAAATTCTAGTCTGCTAGGAGGCCTATAATTTCCCACATAGCTGGAATATGTCAGTTGGAAGCAGTGTCTGGGTGGAAATCACTTGAATTTCTGGGAGAATCATGGCAACCCATGTTGGAAGTCTTGATTTTGCCGAATTTCCTTAAAAATAGCTCAAAGACTTAATTTTATATATATATATATATTGAGATTTTGCAAAAAATGTCAATGAGATTTGTGTCCAGATTTTCACCTTTGGAAATATGGCAACCCTATATTGATACATAGAAAGACAAAATATCCTCTTATCAGTAATCAAGATACCCATCCTATCAGAACACAGCAAACTTCAAAGTCTGCTTTAAATTAATTGCAACAATCACATGAGACAGTCCACCATTTTGTAAGTAGACTGTTCTAAAAATGAGTAAGAAAATAAATATGTTTTTCCAGTAACAAGCCAAATTCAATTCTATGAAACCTTGCAGTTTTGGTGGTAGAAACATAATGCTCTTAATCAGAGGTAAGGCATAATAAATAACTTGTAATAAAGGAAACTGTTTGAAAACTGTAGTATCATCTTAAATCACTTAGAAGAAGAGAAAATGCATTTTATAGAAAACAATAGAAACGATGCTTTATCTTCTCAAAATGAACACCTGATGCCTTCACAATGGTTGGTATGTGGAGCTGCAGGCAGAAAAAAAGAATTGGATGTCTCCACTGATTGAAAAACCTGTCACCCAATATATTAGCACAATGTGTCGTCACCAACACCATGCTTATTCTGTAGCATTTGGAGGTGAGGCACATGTATGGACAAACTAGGATTGCTTTTCCAGATGCAGTAATTGGCCAGCATTTGCTTGTTTTGTTATATCCTGCCTTTCCTTCAGCATAGAACCCAAGTCTCTGTGTACATGAGGTTCCCAGGCAAATATTCATCCAGACACTGACCAGACCCAGACTTAGTAAGCTTTATCAAGGTGATGGTATCATGTGCCTTTGCAGGCATTCCTCTTTCAGACAAATGTTTCATGCTGTGGAAATGGGGGCTACTCAACATTTCTGTGAAGTGCCCTACAGAGATCTGTGTAACAGATATTTTCCTTCTAAAATTCCCGTCCTCTGAACTTCCCCAAATTTTGGATTTGTAATTCTTGTTTCTGAAATGACAAATTAGGAAAACGATACATTAGGAATCTTTCATTGTTGCGTTTAAAGAATCTCTAAACTTTATTCAGAATGTGATCTATTTTCAGCAGCTTCCGTTCCTTTGTCTCTTCCTCCTTCTGCATTCCCGATGCACAGAGCTGCAAGGATTAAACACTGCAAAACAGAAGCAATCACGCCGTGATCTTTTTGGGCACGTCACCGATTGCAGCGCAATCCCTTTTTGTACGGCATTTTACCAATATACATATTTGCACATCAGTAAAAGATAGCACAAAAGGGATCTTTTCTGAGTTACCTAGAAGTATGAATGCATCATGGTTGCCTTTCAGAAGCATTTTAGTAAGGTGAATAAGAACACCTGTAATGCAGGGAGAAGCACGAAGGAACCGATAGATCTGAAATATGTAGGAAATTGTACATGTTCTAAATCCAGACTAAATTTTCCCCTACTTCCCGTTGTGTTTTAAGTTGCATTCGTACATTGCTCTGCAGACCAGAGAGCAGGTAGGGATGTCTCTACCTGAGACCCATCCCCCAATTTCTTTGCCTGCCTCAAATTCCAATTCACTGAAGTTGCCTTCTGCGCATGCACAATGGCTGCCTGAACTATACACACCTCAGCTTAACCACGGCTGCCGCTTTCCAATTGGATGGAAACTGATTTGCAGGAAAACACAACAAATAGCAGCATTCCTGAAGCAGTTACCTGCAGATTGTGGCTAATGTCATGTAGCCTCTGCTTCAAACTCTAGTGGTGGGAATGTGCTGGAGCAACACAGCCAGGGCCGGATTTAGGTTTGATGAGGCCCTAAGCTACTGAAGGTAAAGGGGCCCTTTATATGTCCAGCTGTCCTTTGTCAACAACAAATTGTCACTGTTTTTTTTGTGTTGAATATAAGCTATATGGTAATTTATGGACCTACACAACACAAAACCCTGTTGCTGTATGTAGGTTTTATTTTATTTGTTTTTTATCTTATATTTTGGAAATATACATCCAGTTGTTTTTTTTCCTTTAAATTTTTTGGGGGGCCCCAAGAGAATGGGGCCCTAAGCTATAGCTTGTTTAGCTTATACGTAAACCCAGCACTGAACACAGCTGTGTATACAGCCTCAGTTTCTCTCTCACACACTTTCCCTCAAGATAGCTAACTTTCTAACACTGTGGAAGCAAAAGATCCTCATGTTAAAACAAAACTGTGGTGGATTCTGATGAACAACAGCAATATCTTGCCTGGGCCACTTCTACTTTTGTTAAGAGTGGTCCGAAAAATTACTTTATGCTGATGTTTGTTTTTAAAGGCTTTGATAGGCAGTATCAGACACCTGCAAAATTGAAACCACAGATGCTCATTTTATGAGTGTAGAGAGAGAATGCAATATTAATAATCTTATATTAATCTGGCACCTTGGTTTGGAAATGATATTGAAAACAGATTTAAGAAATTACTCTAGGGAATGACCCAAAATTAGTTTCCTAACCAAATGGCCTTCTGATTCACATGGAATAGGGAATGCATGTCCATTTGGGTGGTCCCTACCACTTCAGCTGTACTGAGATGTGCAGGGTTCACCAGGGTTGTGTGCAGGGAAAGTGTGTACCCGTGTCTCCCCACTTATGCAGGGGTTACATTCTAGGCCCCTGCATGCATAAGTGAAAATTGTGTTAAGTGGGAAGCACCCTCTAAAAAGTCTCTAAAAGCCCATTTTGTCTTGTTTTCCAGCTCTTGCTGCCACCTTCTCTCCACACAGCCATCTCTTTAACTAAAGTTGAAGTGCTGGGGCTGGTTGGAGGATGCGCAGGAAAGCGACTGCTGCTGCTGTGCTGCCCCATGCATCAGCTGCACCTCTGGTCTCTTTGGGGCTTCCTCCCCCTCATTGAAGTCCTTTTCATGCTCCAGGGAGGTCTTGGTGAGGGTCTTCTCACCATTTTCAGGTTTTAATCCATTTATTTATTTCCCAGGCCACACATATGTGCTTGTGAATCGTTAATACCTTCATCATATATATTTTTCCGTTTCTGAAGAAGTGTCTGTCTGCTGTTGCAATTTGTTTTATGCGAATCATTCTGTACAAGTCTTCTTCTATCATGTTCAACAATGTATAATTGAATAATTTTTCATTTAGCCTTGGCAGAAAAATAATTGAAACACTTGATCATTATTTTCTACCAGAAACCATTTAAATTGTTGGTTTTCTATTTCTGCTTCTACATTTGCACCCATCTATGAATTAGTTAACAACAAGCCAAGCATAGTCTTTGACCATAAGAAATGAAATTTCAGTATGGAAGACTGAAGCTGTCCTAAAAAATAAATTGTGCTCTAATAACTTTAAACCACAAACCTGCTTGAGTGCTTATAGAAAATTACAGAATTCCAATACTTTTGAACTGCTCTGTGTTTTACATGTAACTGTAAAAAGTTCAAACAAAAGTCTGATTTGCACTTTGAAAAGCTGCTTGCATGACCATAAAGTTCTGTTTCAATCAAGGCTGAGGTAGTAATGCGTTCAAACCAGGCTGGATTGTGGTATTTATTAGTCTAACCTAAATGTAGAAGACAAGTCAAGAGACTAAGCCAGAGGAGAAGCAGGTGGGGTAAAAAGTGAACACAAGTACTTCAGTATTTTGTAACTTGTTTAGACATGCAGATGCAGCGTTTGATTGATGCACATCAAGTGGTGATTTGTATTTGTGAAGTGAACCATCACAAATATACTGTGCATATTGCCTATGATTTACAAGTTCTTTTTATTAATAAATAAATAAATAATTGATCATACAAAAGGCAAAACACAGAGTAGACATACGGAGGCACAGTCAGTTGCAAATTTCATCAGTGAAGATTTTCTTTATACTTTAAACTGCAAAATTAAGATTTTTCCTTTGCTTCCTTATTTTTATTTCCTTGGCTTATTCACATGCTCACAACATCATGAACTCAGCTCTGCCAGCCTCTTGCCTTACCTCCCCTACCAAATATCTGATTGCCATATCCCCTCTCTACACAGTTGTTTCATATTTTTTGTGGATTTTTAATTAGACCAGTCAGTTTCATGAGTTCCAACCAAGCCCAGCACCAGCTTTATGGGGACTCTTGGGCACTGGGCATTAGTGGGCCTCCTGCCCCCATCTTTCTTCCTCAAACCACACTCCTTGTCCACCCTTGGCCCCATCCCTTACCTTTTCCTCTCTGCTTCTTCACATTCTCAGATATTTCTACCCTTTCTTTTTCTCCACCCTTCCTTCCACTTTCTTTCATTTTATGGTATTGGCTTTTACTCTCCCTATCGCCCTCCCTGTCTTTTTTACTTTCATTCACCTCACTGTGATTCTTGCCCCCTTGCATGAAATACTAGGCCAGATGTACACAGTAGCTTCAGCAACTGTACACAGTGGCTTTAGGCAACTAAAACAAGAAAAGAGGACAACTAGGCTCACTGCAGATGAATGCCACATAGTTGGCACCATCAGAGCTGATGAGGTGGGTGCACATAACCCCATTCCATCCCTTCAAACCCATTTTGGGTAAGGAGACGCTACAAGCAGTTCTGATATTGCTGGTTACTGTCTTTCACTGGATTGGAGCATTTATTTTGTAGGGGGTTACTATTTTTCTCCCTGTATGCAACTATTTAATTGCCACAGTGAAATAATTGGCATGGTAATTTAATGTGATAAATGGGCATATTGTTCAGCCATAAAATTGGACAAGATTAATGATTAGGGCTGCTATAATTAAAGTATGGTTAACTATTAGTACTTGCACTTCAATAATTCCACGATTCAGTTCCTGGTAAAAATTTGGTTTTTAACACGTTCTATTGCTAAATATAATGCTAAGTACTGCAAATGTTCCACTGCAGAAAGGCACCGAAGTTGAGAAATATATTCGTGTTGTTCTTAATCAGTGTTGTTCTTAATGAAGGAAAAAGCAGCATTAAAAAGAAAAAAGAAAATAGAAGTTACTTATTTTGTTAAATCTATTTGTTTGTGCCCTGTACTACTTGTAACAATGAAGCAGAAATCAACAGGTTCTTGAAAGAAAGAGACATTTTAGTATATAATTCTGCTACACATTTTGTTGTTTTACAAGTTACTGTTAATTTCCACTTGCTTCCAAAAACTTGAACTGCTTGAATAAAAGTAACAGGAAGACACAGGCAGCTGTATTATTCTGCTCATTGTGCTATGAAATGCCTGTCAAGACCTTTGCCAGATTGTGGCTTCCCTGTGCGCCCTAACTTTTTCCCAAGCACGTTCAAGTCTTCATGGGAAAACAGGAGTTTAAGTTGTTCATCGAGATCAGCAGTCTCCTGTCACTCAGACATCAGCAGCTTGGAACTGATCTGTCGAGGGATGTTGGTCAAGTGAACTGAAGTATTTGGGCCAGTTTTATTGCATATTATGCCGGGTTATTTTTACTACAAATTATAAATAATAACAAGAAGCAGTTTGAGTGTGGTTAGGACTAGCTATTCCTCCATATGTTAGGGCTAGTAGCACATATAGAAATGGTTAAGGGTGGATGAATCTATTTTCAGTCTGTTAATAATAATAATAATAATAATAATAATTTATTTATACCCCGCCCATCTGGCTGAGTTGCCCCAGCCACTCTGGGTGGCTCCCAATCAAGTATTAAAAACAATACAGAGTTAAATATTAAAAACTTCCCTGAACAGGGCTGCCTTCAGATGTCTTTTAAAGATAGGATAGCTACTTATTTCCTTCACATCTGAAGGAAGGGTGTTCCACAGGGTGGGCGCTACTACCGAGAAGGCCCTCTGTTTGTTTATAAAGTTATGTATGGAATAGAGAAAGTGGATAGTTCTTCTCCCTCTCTCATAATACTAGAATTCATAGACTTCCAATGAAGTTGAATGTTGGAAGATTCAGGACAGATAAATAAATAAAAGTACTTCTTCATGCAGCCCATAATTTAACTATGGAACTTGCTCCTACAGGAGGCAGTTTTAGCCACAATCACATGGATGGCTTGCCATGATGGCTATGCTCTGATTCCACAGTTAAAGGCAACATTATTTCTGAATACCAGTTGCCGGAAGCCACAGGAGTGGAGAGCACTCTTGAGCTCAAATCCTGCTTGCTGGTCTGGGCATCAGGTTGGCCACTGGACTCCATGGGCCATTGGTCTGATCCAGCAGGCTCTTCTTATGTTCTTAAGCACAAACACAGGTAGGCAAATAGTATTAAAATGTTGATCCTCTTAGCTTATTTTCTTGTATATTCTGGATTCATTGCCTCCTTAGGCAAATGCCCACTGAGAGCAGCGGATTAACTGTGGGTCTGTTTGTAGTGGATTTTGAAAGTTGCAGAAGTGATTGATGATCTAGATGCCTTTGGAAAGCTAAGAGGTAGAGAAGAAAGGGATGCCAAAAGCAGCAAATGAAGCTTAAGGGTCTAAATATATGTGGTATTAATAACATGATTAGCATTGGGTGTTCTCCTCTCTTAAAAAAAAAAAGTTAATTGCTGGGGCGGGGTGGCATTCCGCAGATTGTGGCTGGGATTGTGATAATAAATTGCTGAACTTTTAATAACATTGGCTCACTAGGCTGTGCATTTAATTTTTAAAAACACATGACGTGATTCCTAATAATGTAATTACCTTCCTCTGTAGTGACTTGGGCCCTTAGAGCTGCAGGTGATGGGGATCAAACTGAACTCAAGGGTACAGAATTTTTCATAAAGTTAACCAGACAATTCTCAAGGCTTCTGCAAGACCTACCTTCCAAAAGCATCATCCTTCATTGAGAATCATAGGGCTGTTTACAATATATATATATATAAATACCATAATAACACACACACACACACACACACACACACACACAAACCAATACCCACCCACCCCAGTTTAAAAGGCCATAGATTGTTTAATTTGCCAAGGAAGAAGAGGAATGGTTTTGTCTGGCACCCAAAGATATGTAATGAAGGTGTCAAGTGAGCCTCCCTGGGGAGAACATTCCACAGATGGGGAGCCACTCTAGAAAAGTCCAGTTCTCGTGTTCTCACCCCCTGAAACTCTCATGGAGGGGTCTCAGGAAGGTTATCAGATGATGATTGCAGGGTCCATGTTGGTCCAGATGGAGAGATGCAGTCTTTGAGATATTGTGATCCTGAGATGTTTAAGGCTTTATAGGTTAAAAACAGCACTTTGAGTTGGGCCTGGAAACTAATTGGCAGCCAGTACAGTCAGGCCAGAATTTACCTTATATGTTCAAACTGTCTTGCCCTGGTGAATAACCTAGCCCCTGAATACAGCACCAGCGGAAGTTTCCAGAAGTTTCAGAGGCAGCTCTTTGTATAACGTGTTGTGGTAATTTAACCTAGAGGCTACCAGAGCATAGATTACAGAAGTTAGGCTATCCCTGTCCAGACAGTGGTGCAGCTGGGCCACCAGCTCAAGATGATGGAAGGCACGCTGTGCTACTGAGGTCACTTGAACCTCAAAATCGCATTACTCCAGACGTTACTCCAAGGTGTGTACCTACTCCTTCAGAGGGAACGCAACCCAATCAAAAACAGGCAACCTTCCTCCATCCAGTCTAGGGAACTGTCCACTAGCAGTGCATCAGTCTTAACTGGGTTAAGCTTCAGTTTATTGGCGCTCAACCAGTTCAAGGCAAGACAATGGTACAGAACATCCACTGCCACACCTGCAGGTGCAAAAGAGAAGTAGAGCTGTGTGTTGCAAGCATATTGCTGACAACATATTAAGAAATTCTAATGAGGCAGTCATATGAAGTCTAGAAAATGGAGCATCCTTTGCAGCCTTTTTTTGGATTAAAAAACAACTTGGAGAATATTGCATACAATGTAGACCTCTAGACCATGGGTTTTAATCTCATTATACATGATAATTCTTGTTACAGGGATGTTGGGAATAATACAAACACTACTTTGTCAATTGTCACTATAACTGAAATGAGGCTGCATTTTAATGTTTTAATGTTGTATTTTAATCTTGTTTTTAAAGCTGTATTTCAATCAATTGTTTTTATATTTGGTGTTAGCCTCCCTGAGCCCGGTCTTGGCTAGGGAGGGCGGGGTATAAATAAAATTTATTATTGTTGTTGTTTTTGTTTTTGTTGTTGCTGTTGTTGTTGTTATAATCACTTTTTTAAAAAATGTTGCCTTCTGACCTTACTCCTCTCCATCCCCCACCATGTTTGTGTTTGTGTACATGCATGTCTACTAATTAAGGATAACATTTCATGCATTTAAGAAGTGGACTTCAGCCCATTTTTGCTGCAATAGACTACCCTGCTTGTATCATTCCACCCTCCCCCCACTGTATTAATTCTGAAGGAACTAAGCCTTTCGTACACCTGTTGGGCATACAGTCTCTCCATCTGTTCTGCACCTTCCATCGGCTTCCTCATATCATCTGAGACATTGAGGAGGATGGTGTCCAGAATCTATAATGAGACCTTCGACCATATAACATAACTGTCAGAGGCAGTTTGCCAGTTGATAGTTATTTGTATGTATGTTTAATTACAAACTGCTTTAGCAATTCATATAATATCCACAAGCATGTACTAGTTAAATGTTCCTCATGAGCAAGCTTTCCCTCATGCGCTGTTTCCCCTCATTTTCAGAACTGCAAGGCGCATTAAGCTGTGCTCTCCAAGAAATTTAATTTGTTCTTTATGCACAAGATTGATAGGTCAAATCTTTTCATGGATTAAAATAGCATTTATAATCTACTTTGGATCACAGTCCTGGCCCTTTCCTTTCCTTTTTGTATATTGGCAGCTTTTGACAATATAATAAATCATGCAGAAGGGACATTAATTTTGAAGAGACACTGCTGGGTTACTATGAGCTCTGTTTTGGCACAACTGATGTATTCTCATGCTCACAACAATTTCATTACACTTGATTTCTTTTTCTTTACATATAGCTTTTCCGGGCTCTTTATTTGGATTGCATTATACTGTGTGCTTTTGTTAAAACTAGACTGGCCACATAAGATGGCAAGTCATCCTTGCCATGATGTTTCATCCCTAAGCATCATTTTGTTCTTGCAGGAGTCTCCTGGGAACTTGTATTGGGACACTGAGTAGGCACCAAACGATACTCTCATCCACTTCAATAGAATTTGAGTGAAGTGTAGCTACTCCCAAGGTCACTGTGGAACAGACTGTTTTCTTCCGGTCTCTGTGTAAGACAATTCTCCTGCTTTCTCCTTCTCCTGTCACTATATATAGCATTATTTCCTTGGAGGCAGTTTTAAAGTGGTGGTGCCTCTTTAATGGTTCGTTTTCACCTCAGCAAAGGGCATCTCCCAAGTGACACTGATAGGTCTCCCCAGCCATCAAAATGTCTCCTGGTGGCAGGCTCCCACTAAGCCTTTCAAGCATTGTATGTCTTGCTTCTGTGGCTTCTTGGCTTGTTGTATGTGTCAGACTGAAAAATCAAAATACTGTTCTACGCATACTAGAAATGCGGTTCAGGTCCTAAATAGCCTAAAAAGAGAAAGTACTCAAATTGAGGGAAGGCCCTCAGTGGTAGGATCAGGGCAGGCCCACTCATGAGACAAGGTGCACCAGGGCAGCAGATCCTGATATCAATATTTCTTCCCTTTCTTTCCTGGTCGAGGGGTGTGTGTGCCATTTTGGGGTCTTCCTCAGGTGCCATAATTTGTTGGGCTGGCCCCGGGTAGGATATCTGCTTTGCATGCAGAAGGTCCCACGTTCACTCCCTGGCATCTCCAGGTAGGACTGGGAATACCTGCCTGTCTGAAACCCTAGAGACCAGCTTCTAGGCAGTGTAGCATCCTTACTGATGAGGCAGTTTCTTCTGCTTATTTGATTCAGCTCCAGGCTATTTCTTTCCTAAGCAGGTAGGAGGGCATAACCTCCCCCAATAAATTTCCTTACTACCTTCCAGTGTGCAAAGCAGTTTCATCATTCCAAGCAGGGGCGGAGGAAGGGGGTGCGGTGGGGGTGGACTGCCCTGGGTGTCACCACTGGGGGTGGGTGGGAGGCACTCAATGCGGGGCCTGCAGTGCGCCTGAGCCACACATCTATCCTGGGAGTGAGATGGCGGATTGGGCACCCTCAGGCTCTGTGCTGCCCAAACAGTCCGCCCGCCGCCTCCCCCTCAGCTGTAGGGCGCCTGAGTGGGATGAGGCAGGCAGACTCCTTGGAGGCCCCATGGAGCATCCTGCCCCAGCTTGCCCTGCCCCGTGGCTGGCTGGCCCTGCCCCTGAGCGCAGGGCATGCACACCACCCCAGACGCCCAGTCGGCTTGCTCCGCCGCTGATTCCAACAACCCAATGAAGTAACTTCTAGATTTTCTTGTTCACACATGGGACCATGATCCAGAGACGTACTGTATTTTAGGCTGCTCAAGAGTTGTTACTACAAGTGAATGTAGGAGTGTGGGGAGTCTGCCATTTTCCCTCACCTTTGCCTCTTTACTCCATTCCATTTCTTTGATCCAAAGGTTTGAATACCTACAAAACCTCAGGAGACTGGTGCTTCAGGCCAAATTACTAGTTGTAGTTTGTAGTTTCAGCATATTCTTTACAATGAAGAAAACAAACTGTTTGTGTGAACTAACCTGAGAAACGCCACTAGTCTGTGCTGTGCATTGTCAGGAAGAACGATTTGGCACTCTTTGTTTTTGGTGGCTCCAACAAGGTGAAGAGAATACCTACACCTGTCAATCTTCTCTCTGCCACAGAGCCATTATAAAAACATAGAAAGAAATCATATTTTGCTTCATAACTGGGAAAACTATGTGCATTTTCTTTTGTAAGAAATCACAGGGCTAAGAATTGTTGCATGGCTAACTCATGCCAATGCTGTGGCTGTGCTTAGAAAAGTCAGGAAATGCATTGCGTGCATAAATCCATAAGGGCTTCTTGTCACATTAGAGTGCAGATTAGCTCTTCAATTTTGCAAGGCTGCAATAAACAATAATGGCAAGGACTTAAAACTTTGCTGACTTACCTGGAAGGCTGATACACACACACACACACACACACACACACACTTCTAAATCTGCATGCCTCCTCCACTAAAGTCAGCAGCCTCATGCTGATGTACATTGTAAAGAATCTAGGTCAGGGTGTTTGGGTTTTCTGTGGTGGTAATCAACAATGTGATATTCCTAATTAAACATATGCATTCATTCCTTAGGTGATTAATCTCACATTCAAAACAAAGAAAGAAACCTGAGACTTTCCCTTTCCTTGAATTATAAAGCTGCCTTTCTTTTCTTACTGCTTTCCTTCCCACTTAATGCTTTTGTTTAATTCTCCATTCATTGTTCTGAGTTGAGGTAAGTATCTGGAATTTAATAGAGTTGCAGGAAGGAAAAGTGCTCTGTTTATTTTTAAGAGAGAAAAAAAGGAAGGAAATCAGAATATACATTTTCAATAATAGAAAATGTGCTATGTAGAAGTAAAATTCACACACGGCTCTGTATCCACTTGTTTAGATGTCACAGAAAATTAAGCATGTATATCATTCCTTTCCACTAACATTCTTTCCTCTCCCCACCCCCCCATCTTTTAGTCAGATTTTAGTAGGCTCATATGTGGCATGTTGTATAAGCTACAAAATTCTTGGGTTGTCAGATTATATAAGAACTTAAAAATTGTGCATATATGAATTCACAATACGATGAGTGTGTATGTGTGTATGAGAGAGAGAGAGAATTGGGAAAAGGGTGGGCAAATAATTCACCTAAATTCAATTTTTTAAAAATCACAATTACTTAAATGTACATAGGCTTGAGCAAAGAGAAAAAGGAATAAATTCTACAGTCCTATGTCATGAATGGAAGAATATTTTGTTATAAACCAGAGGTATATTCACACATTCCCAATGACATTGTGGGTGGGTGTTTACTAAGATCGCAACCACCACTTCCTTCTTCACTCACCAGAGGTAGATGTGGGAAGGAAAAGGCTAATCAAAGAGGAGTTTTCAAATGCTCATCCAGTAACCACACAAGGCAACTCAAGTCTAACTTTAAAGTTTTATGTCTCATTCTGGAAGAGAAAGCAACATGATTTTTAGGTGTAGATTTTGAAGTCATGTGTTATATAGTTCTAGAGATAGATGACAGCAGTTAGGACTGGTAGGACAAACATTTTCCCCCATGGTCCAGTGGGCCATTACAAATTAGGGCTATGGTTCAATAAGTTTGGAAGTAAGAGAGAAGAGGACAGAGAGAAAGTCACAGAGATAGTTTTAAAAGCTGATGAACTAAGAAACAGGGGAGGGTATTTAATGTAGCTGTGAACTAAGTCTGCGAGGAGAAACGTTTTGCATTCAGTCATTGCTCTGCTGACGTATACTGCACTGATGCATTGACACAAAACAGCAAACCCTAAACTGGGCCAAGTGGAATTTAGAAGGCCCTCAAGCAGAAATGCTTGGAGGAAATACTGAGAAAGTTTTCAAGCCAAAAAGCTGACATCTATTCCTGGGCAAGTGGAAGACAACATCCACCCCACCCAGTAGTTGTTTCTGAAGCCAGCCAATGTATTCTTTTAGAAGAAGATGGAACAACTCTGTGTCTACGGAAGCATGTGGTGGGTGGAACTCTTGCCTTATAATTGTGGGATACAGAGACAGAAAACCAGCTTTCTTATGCTGAAGGATTTTTGAAGCATACTTGGTCTTCAGGGATCCTTGATCCAAGTGATTGCAACTTAGTCCTACTTTAGGCAATTACTCTAGAAACGTTCACATATGCAAGCATGCTGAGATTCAAACTCTTTTTAATGTTTAAATGATAGTATATTTCTGTACTTGTCAACTATTGTTACTAAAGCCTTATGAGGATTCAGATTCAAGTGACTAACATTGAGTCTGGAATGTATACAAAGACAGTGGAAGGCCTGGAGTAAGTGGAAAGTTGTACAAACTGCAAGTCATGGTGGGTGATGCTGATTGACTGAATTGGCCTTGGCTTCCCTGATTAGTAACCTGTATCAGGAGAGGGACTGATGAGTGTGACCCTGCTATACTCTTACAGCAGTTTTTTGAAACTTGGCCATTGTATCCTCCAGAATTGACTGAGCAGGATGGGTACTGGAGGCAATGAATTACAGTGGTTCCATTCATACCAGCAAACGATTGAGCTGCCACATTATGCAATGGCTGGAACTTCCAGGTCAGTCTCAAGGGCAGCCTCACATAGAGCACAGTGGACTAATCCAATCTGGAGGTGACCAAAACAGTGGTTGGGCTATGGTCAGTTGGGTGAAATATATTTGGATAGCTCAAGATGATATGTTTGCATCATTCTAACACAGCCAGTTTAGCTAGGTTGGAAATCCCTTTCAAACCCAAACGAAGACTCAGGGCCAATGCTTCAAACAAAATCCCTTTTCATGCCCTTTCACAAACTAAAACTCCACCCCAGTCAGTATGCCAGACCATTAAGTTCACAAATAACAAACTCCTATTCTTTATAGTCCATCTTCCCTTCTGATGGAAAATATGATTGCAGTTCTTGAAAAGTTGAAATTGCCTTTTCCCTTTCTGGAAATAATCAGAAGCCTCAAGTATGACATATATCTTGACTAGGATTCTTTAGGATTTGAGGTCCGTCCCATGGAAACCAAGAAAAAAAATATTGCAGCTCAAATATCCTTTGGGAACAAACCATGAAGCATTTGAACAACATATAATTACACATCATAGCTTGTTCTATCACCAGTCTTTTATTCTTCTTTTTTCATGGCAAAAGTTAAACAGGATACTCTGCTGAAAGTATAGGAAACACAGACTAAAATTCAGCTCTGGATTATGTTTCTGAAAGTCATTGATCTTCGTACTACCTAATTTCAAAGAAGGTTCCTTATGATTCAGTTGTTGTTGGGGATAGGAGCAGTATCTGGAACTCCCCTAGAGTCTAAATCAAGACCTCCAGTTGTATCTCCCAAAGGAAGACAAGTGTCTGGAGAGAATATTGCAGTGACCATGGGACCTGCTAATAGTCCACTTTAAAGGATTAATCAGTGGTGCTAACCTTTGTTCTTCTTCAAATTCACTCCAATATAACGTATTGCTGATTAAGGCTTTAGAATAGTTAACTATACATGTATACACTTGGATTTCTAAATTTCCTGAGGGAATTTTTTTTCCTTTACTGGTGAAGATCTGCTTTCTGCTTTCCTCTACTGTTAAAGCAAAATGTGTAGCGGAAGGAAGAGGTGGGTGTGTACCCTTAGCTTTATTAAGGTCAGTTCTGCTATCAAACTAACCCTTCCTTGTTTCTGCTTCAGATTTTCTCAGGATAGCTTACCCAACTTTCCATGGGTATTGTCTGTGCTCAAAGCCTGAGGCATATGGTGCTGACAGTAAAATGTTTGCATACAAGCATAAACCTGTTCAGGTCACGAAGCCCAATCTACTCTGATTAAAAGGAAGTAATTTTATTTAATCCTTCGCTTTTTGTGCATGAAATAAGGAGGTGTTAAAAAAATGGGATTAGAAATGAAACTTTTATGTAGGAATAGATATGACTGCCTGAAGTGTTCCCTGTTTCTTGAACTGAGTTCCCACCGGTAGTGCTTTCATGTTTATTGGCAAGCTCAAGTATAGTCCTTTATACTTAAGATTACCACCAACTCAAGCATAGATCTCCACAAAAATAATTCCAGTGGGGGCAAGCTCTATGACCTGTAACTGCAGGTTGTTGACTTGCCTATTTGCAGTCTTTCTAAAACTGAACCCCACACGCCATCACACGGTGCTGAAGAAAAGTCATGAGAAACTGTGGCGATTTACCGTATTTTATGGGATCGTACTTTTCAGAACTAACTTATTCCAAATCAGGAGTGCCAACTTGGCCCCACGACCGTGGGTGCCTGGAACTGAAATTTGAGAGAGCCTGGCCCCTTCATGGGGAATTTTGTGAGTCCTCGAATACCCAGGGTCCCAGTGTGTTGGCACCTATGTTACAAATTGCTTTATTTGCCCATTTAATAATAACAGAGTAAGGCAACACTGAACAAAAATACTGTCTTATGGGTTGTAGAGATCGGCTTTGCTTCTGGTCACAAGACAAACAATAAAATTTGATGTGCATGATGCACGCAGCAACTGGTAGGAAAGTTTTCTTGTTGGTGTTGCCTGATCCTGCTAATTGCTTGACTTACAAGACAACACTGTCTTTCACATAGTTTTGGTATGTTGGATATTAGATGTTGTCTTTGCATGCTGTCACAGAATGTTTTTATGATGGCTTTAATTGTGCAACTGTATTATGCACATCACTTGTACTGTTCAGATCATTTACATTGAGATTAAGTCTACGGGATGAGCAGTGGACACAGGTTGCCTGAGGATAGATTGGCCTGATTTGTTCTCTTTCTTTCTTTCTTTCTTTCTTTCTTTCTTTCTTTCTTGCCATAGATGAATAACCATTGTATCCTTGTCCTACTAATTCAGTGGTTCTCATAGGGTGTGGTGCGCCACACTGGTGCTGCAAGAGAGGATGGGAAGTGTGGTGGGAAGATTCAAGAACAATATTATATTTTGGGAATGAGTCATGTTCTTAAGTAGCTCATTGTTTCAGACTTTCTTGATCATTTTCTAAAGTAGTTGTGTTCTATGTTCATTTGGACTTGTTTTGGCAAGGCCACATGATCAAAATGGATCTGGATACCCAAACTCCACCTCATGGAATCATAGAATTGCAGAGTTGGAAAGGACCTTGAGGATCATCTAGTCCAGCCTCCTGAAGCTTCCCCATACGGGGATTGAACCTGCAGCCTTGGCATTACCAGAAAGGATTGTTCCTTCCTCCAGAAAGTAATGAGAAGTGGGGAAATGAGGAGGCTCCCATTACACAAAGAAGGCTTTGTACACTGGTGTTCAGTTGCATGTTGCATATGCCCATCATCTCCGGTAACTAATGCAAAAGGGTGTGTGTGTGTGTGTGTGTGTGTGTGTGTGATTGATGGTGATGAAGGGCTCTAAACTTGATGGGAAGGCACTGGACCATTTCACAGTTCAGATGACATCATTGGGGACACAACTGGGCCTAGACTGCATCTGATTCAGGTTGGGTTGCCTTCAGAATAATTAAATCAGGGCATCTGCTGGATACCTGAAATCAATTAATTCTCCCAAGTACCCATTGTCGACAGGATGTGTCTGGTCTGCCCGTCACCATTAATGAGTGCAGAAACAATGCCTTCCACCCTTCTTGATCAAACAAGCATTTGATTTGTGTGTGTGTGTGTGTGTGTGTGTGTGTGTGTAACAGCTAAAAATGCTAGTTGTAGATGGCCTGAAATCAGACTCCTTTCTGCTCCAGTTCATAGACAGAAAGACTGGGGATTTTTTATTCTATAAATAAATAAGTCTACGGGCTAATTTGTTAAGGTTTCCCACATTCTTGTTTGATGGTGGGATGTGGCAGAAATAAAATCTCTGAATGTGACATTATCTGAGAGACGTTCCAGCCCATTTGGGAGAACTTGTTTATTGTATGTGATAGATGTTATAAAGAAATTTAACTCAGTGAACCTTCTAACTAAGGACTTCTGACAGAGTGAAGTATGTGGTTTTAGGACTGGACCCGTCATTTAATTAACAACAATGAGGAACGAACACTGAGAAGACTGTGTGTGCATGCATGAAGTTAAAAAACAAAGGTTTATCTGGTGTCCGCCTCCTTTTTTTTAATGCACTATCTAATCTTTCTCTTAGCATTTCCGTTCTGTCTGTGGCTTCTTTTGGCATGGTATTCCATCACTGCCTTGTTGTTCTGATTAGGAAGCTTTTCTCTATCTAATCTAAACTGACTCTTCTTTAATGCAGAGTAATGTGTTTGTGCAGATAATGCATTCCCTGGTCAAGCTTCAACTTCCTCTTCTATTGTTTCCTTCATCATATATATATATATATATATATATATATATATATATATATATCTGGCATTGATTATTTATTTATTTTTAGGGGGGGTTACTTCAGAAGCTTAGCCTTGTCTCCTCCTGCGCCGTGAAAGCCAAATATTAATATCTTTGAGGAAGAGGAAATGATAGCTAAGTATAGCATCCATGAAAATGTACTAAAGATAGTGTGTTTGGGTGAAGTACATCATAAAGCGTTGATATTGAGATTTGATATATTCCCACTTGAGAAGAGAACAGAGTCAGTAAGAGAGAAACTTTTGCACAGAGAGGCTTCGCTGGTCCTTTTAGGTCACCACATGTCAGAACATGTCTCTGTCACTGGTGCATCTCCTGAGTCATGGGCTAATGCTGCAGTAGAAAGAGAGGCTGACCTCTGGGCACTCTCAACTTTCCCCCGAAGATGTTTCCATCAACATACCTCCTCCAGCTGTTCTCTCATTGCCAGCATTTCACCCACTATTCTGTTTCCTTTGAGTGTACAATTGTTGTTCTCTCCTACAGAGCAGATGGACAACTGAAGCCTGCAGATAGGGACTTGCCTGGGGCAAGATTTGAATCAATCTTTCACTAATCTAAGTCACCCAAATATCCATGGGGGGAGGGGGGAGGAGAAGGGGTAGATGGAGGACAAGAGTAGGGCACACACTACAGCAGGGGTCAGCAAACTTTTTCAGCAGTGGGCCAGTCCCCTGTCCCTTGGACCTTGTGGGGGGCCGGACTATATTTTGAAAACACACACACACCAAAAAAAATTCCTATGCCCCACAAATAACCCAGAGAAGCATTTTAAATAAAAGGACACATTCTACTCACGTAAAAACACGCTTATTCCCAGACTGTCCACGGGCCAGATTTAGAAGGCAATTGGGCCAGATCCGGCCCCAGGGCCTCAGTTTGTCTACCCAAGCACTACAGCAGTCGCATGGAAGGCACTTTAAATGGTTGAATGCTACATCTGGTGAAATATTAATCTCCTGACATATTCATGAACAATAGCTTCCTACATGGATTGGGCAATTTCTCTACACATCATGGTGGACTTCAGTTTTTGCAGAAAGTTTTACATTGAGGTGCTTCAGGGTGTAATACAATGTGCTGAAACCCACACATTGTAGCTGCAGTTCATACGCCAGACTTCTGGTTGGCTGTAAGTTAAAAAAGCAAGGTTTAAAAATTGGGGGGGGGGGGACGGACCAAAATAGCAGAGGAAGGATTGGAGTGGGGGAAGGTGGTGCAGGGTGTGGTCTTAACACTTACAAGGGCGTTTAATTACACATAACCCAAAAGAAAATTAGTTTTGAAGGTTTTTTTTATAAGAGCATTCTTTTTTTTGTAGCGGCTGCTTTATCTCAGAATGTCATCTCCCCTACTAACTGAAAACTATTTATTGAAAGGGGCACATTTGTTTAATTTCTGTAGGTAATCAATAGTAGTTTTACTCATCAAGGAGACCCATTGAAATCAATGGACTTACTTGATTTCAGTGGGTCTACCCTAATGTTTAATGTAATGCAGTAATATGCATCGCCCTAAGGCACGCTTTCAAAGTTTTACCCATTTTGTAGTGGCTTCCAAGCAAATTGCATTTTATTAACTCATTTGGCATTTCTTGAGTTAACTGAAAATAGTTTTAAGTTACCTATTCTTCTCTGTCTTCTTCCAGGAATGCAATTTACAGTTATGTATATAAGGAAACCTGTTAGACTTAAATCAGCCCGGCTGGTGTTTAAGCTGCCTAGAGAGACAAGTAAGCAGGCAGCCCACACCCTGCAAAGTGGGAGTGATTGGTAGGCTGGACAGAGCACAGCTTCCTGAATCAAACTGACTACAAAACCGTTCAGCTGGTCCTAAGAGAAACAACACAGACCAGGAACACACACACAAGAACCCCTATCAAGTTTTTACAACAGAACTTCTGGAAAATAGAATCAACTAGCACAAAAGAATAATGGAGGAAGAGGTAAGATATTTGAGCTTTGTGTAGTATCTTTGTTTTCAAAGTAAAGGAGGGAAATATCAGATTGTCTAGTTCTTTACAGCTGTGATTTTTGATTTTTTTTAAAATAAAAAATCTCCTAGAATGGCTTGTGTGTGTGTTATAAATATCTCCAGACAGTTTATAGTGGTTGTGCTCAGCACCAGCTGTGTGGGCAATCAGTTGTTCTGGCTTATCCGACACCCCATGCACTTCTAATTATGCTGCACTTTCTTTTCCAAAGAGACAACAAACTTTCTTATCTTAGATGTGGAATCTGAAGGGTGGGGGGAGGGGAGGAGGGGAAGATGTGAAATTGCCGGACAAAAACAATGATTTGCACATTGCATCTTTCGGTTTGGAATTCCAAGGGAATTTTCCTTAAATCTGGAGAAAAGTAAAAATCCCAGTCTTGGAGAACACGCATTGGTGTCCTTTTTCTGCTGCACAGCATTTCCTAGTACTTGCATGCAGAAAAAAACAAGTAGCAACTATTTCATCACAGTAGAGTGACTGATGTGTCTGGAGAGTTGTGAGTGAAAGGGATTCTTAAACTGTTTTCTTTTGAAACAGCCGTATTCTAGAGCACCAAGTGGCATACAAAAAAACTATTCCAAAACAGGTGCAGAGCTTTTAATAGTGTGATACAGTTTTTCTTTCTCTCTAAGAATTAATTATAAGCCTTGAAGAACCACATTACCTGTATTGTAGGCTTTGATTTCATGAAGTGCTGAGAAAAGAAAATACAGTGTTAATATTCCTGAAAAGTAGTATCTGTTAAGCAGTTGGTAGTATTAGTGTTGTCACAATGTTCCCTTTCTTACCACTAAGTATTTTTCTATCTATGAATGCCTATATAATAACTAGGCAATAGAACCGGGAGCTTCATGATATCTGTGGAGTTTAAAATAAAAATTCAGAATAAAGGACAAAAGCAACTTAAATGTATTTATTAATCTAAGTCACACTCATAAATATATATCTATCTAGCATTAATAAACTGCTGCAATTCAGAATGAATGAATTAATGTATTTTCTTTTAAGAGTTTCTGCAGAGGAGCGGTATGACTTAGTTGTCTTTGGAATTGAAATGAAATTGTGACTGGCTATCATTTATGTCAATGCCCCCCCCCTCCAAGTGATGTGCATTCATAGGCATTGCACAAATAAAATAAATGAAACTTTTGTCTAGGGCATTATATGAAAGTAATATTGGGATTACACGCAAAGCTGATGGATTGCTGACCACCAAATATAATAACTATGCTCAGTAATGTGTTTCTAATTTCAACCTCTTTATGTTTGTACAATGCCATTTATTACAATGGAATTTGTCTGCAGTAAAAAATCTGGAACCTGAGAACTAGAAGTTTCCTAACTGTAAATGTACTTCAAGCATTTCTGGGTCGGTTTTTATTGTGCTCCAAAATGATTAATGTAAAACGTTTTATTTATGTAAGACATTTTTATACAATCCTTCATCAATGATTCCATGGCAGTGCACAACAGTGCAAATACCTTTCCAATGAAATTGACACCAAATACAATAAAATAATCCAAACCCATATTAAACAATCCAATTTGTATTAGTGGCTAAAGAGAAATGTTGATAAATCATGCTTTGTTAGACTAACTGGAAGCCAGCGTGGACATATTCACCTGGAATGGAGGATCTTCAACATCTTAAGGATCTTGGCTTTGCAGGAAACACGAGCATGACCTCACAACATGCCCTAATCACTCGTGGTTGTATCCAATGATGTCTTTGCGTTAGTGGAAAGCAGTTCTATTTGTGGAAGGTGATACCCTACTGAGGGTTGCAGAGTCTCTAGAACAGGGGTAGGCAACCTAAGGCCCAGGGGCCAGATACGGCCCAATTGCCTTTTAAATTCGGCCCGTGGATGGTCCAGGAATCAGTATGTAGAATCATGAGTAGAATCATCCAGGAATCATGAGTAGAATGTGTGCTTTTATTTAAAATGCATCTCTAGGTTATTTGTGGGACATAGGAATTTGTTCATTCCCCCCCCCCCAAAAAAAAAATATAGTCCGGCCCCCCATGGCTGAAAAAGGTTGCTGACTCCTGCTCTAGAACATAGCACAGAAGGCTACAGTAGCTAGGTGGAGTGGCAAAAATTAGGTGTGCTGCGTGAACAGTGTTAGGTATACCCCTTTGTCTCAGTACAACAATGGTAGAAAACCTGTTGTTCTCTAGATGTATTGGACTACAACTCCAAGCATCCCTGTCCACAGGATTGTTTGTAATTGCAATGGAGTCTGCTGGTGGCTTTGGACTGGTAAACAAGCTGAAGTGTAATTCAGACATGACAAGCATTGCATATATTTAACAGAATTTGTATACTGCTTAATTGTAAAAACCTCTGGTCAAATGTTGATTGAGGGTTGTGATGATTCTGAATGAGGTATTCAGCCTTTTTCTGCACTCCTCCTGAAGAAACAAGGATGGAAATGGGGGTTTCTTAACTTCCAAGACCTGGATGCTCAGTTATAATGTCAGCGGCCGCAAGCTGATGTTTTTTACAAATCATCTTCTACTCAAAATGTATCCTGTCCTGAAAGAAAACCCAGACTTAGTCTTAGTTTGATTCAATGGGCCTTGTGTGGAGCTGCCTCTGAAAATTGTCTGGAAGCTTCAGCTGAATTAGCACACAGCTGGGATGGTAATGATGGAAGCTGCCTGTTCAGGCCATATAACACCAGCGCTTTCTCAGCTTCACCAATTACTAGTTTTCTTATAGGCTCAGGTCAGTGTGCTTGCTCTCACACTTTTAAAACCTGAAATAGTTCGGGACCAGAATATCCTAGCAATTGCATTCCTCCATAGGTACCTGTGTGGGAATTCAGTTACCCTACAAGGGCACTCCTTTGCGTAGCACTAGGTCTTATGGAAAGCAAGTAAGTAGCCAGGAAAGAGCCCCTTCTGTTGTGGCATCCAGGAACCTTGCATAGCTTCTGTAGAAATATTTCTTGGCTCTTCTTGCTGTCTGATTTTAAGCAGGCAGAAAAAATCATTTTATCTAGAGAGAAGTTTCATTATGTATCTGTTGCTATTCATTTTAACAGCCTTTGCCAAAACCGGTTGCTTTATTGTTATAGTTCATTTTTAAGATGTGCTTTATTGCGTGCGGTATCCTTTAGAATTTATTTATTGTATATATTTTAATGAAGGTGGGATATTAATGAAATTATAGTAGGAATAATGCCTTGCCATTTATGTACAGAGCCATATCTAGAAGTACCTTTGGTCATTCTGGTGCAATGTCTGACAAATGTTTAGCCACTAGGTGTCTTAAGTGTGCTAGAAATTAAGATGATTGAAAAAACAGTAATTATTTCAGTGGGTTGTTGTTGTTTTTTTGAACTATAGTTATTTTCTCCAGTTCCTACATCTATATAGGACAGAAACTTTGCACTCTTTTGTGAGTTGTTCAAAATGGCAAGATCTGATACACTTTCTCCTTTCTCATTTTTTGCAATAATGTGCGAAAGATTGAGTTTTTCCACCTCTGGAGTTTGAGCATCTCCCTTCATGGAATGTGTGCCTTCCTCTCTTGTAGCTTACTGTACTGGTGAAACAATGAAGTGTGAATTACTTGTTGCTTCCTCTTTTGCAAATTCCTGTGAGTCCCTTTAACTGTTAGCTGCAGTTCTCTGGGTTTAAGACTATAGAGTCATAAGAAAACACCTATATCTGACCAGGGGTATGAGAATGGCTGCTTACCTGGTCCAGAGGTGGGCAGAGGTTGTGGCCCAGTGCGGCAGCCCCTCACACCCCCAGGGGGAGAAAATGACTTTGCCATGGCAGCTGGCCATTGGGGCACCTCCCTGACTGGTTGCCCTCCTGAAGTTTGAATGTGCCCTATCAGGGGCAAGCTGATGGGCGGAGCCTGGGTGGTAAAGTAATAGATGATTTAAAAAAAAATAATTTGTATACTGCTTATAAGCCAAAATATTTGCATCTAAGGCATGCAATAGGGACGTGGGTGGCGCTGTGGGTTAAACCACAGAGCCTAGGACTTGCTGATCAGAAGGTCGGCAGTTCGAATCCCCACGACGGGGTGAGCTCCGTTGCTCGGTCCCTGCTCCTGCCAACCTAGCAGTTTGAAAGCATGTCAAAGTGCAAGTAGATAAATAGGTACCGCTCCGGCAGGAAGGTAAACGGCACTTCCGTTCGCTGCTCTGGTTCTCCAGAAGCGGCTTAGTCATGCTGGCCACATGACCCGGAAGCTGTACGCCGGCTCCCTTGGCCAATAAAGCGAGATGAGCGCCACAACCCCAGAGTCGGCCACGACTGGACCTAATGGTCAGGGGTCCCTTTACCTTTACTTAAGGCATGCAATATCCATACAATATTGATAAATGAAGATGATAATTGTGATTTTAATGAGAAATAATGCAGGCCCATACAGAGAGCCATATTTTATGTTGTGCTTTAGGGAGACCGGATACTGTAATGTACCTTAATACCAGCATTTTCCTGACCACTTTGCCTAAAGCGGTAGCTGTAGAAAAAAACAATATAACAAACTGATCTGTCTCAGAAGGAATTAAGGTCACAAGATTATTATTATTATATTCATTCTGAGGAAGGCAACTAGCCATAATACAGAGTATTATGGGAATGCAGTTTCTTAAACTGTGCTAACCCTATAGATTTCCTCCATAAGCCTTGGGGTAATATATATTTTTAAATAAGATTCATCTAAGTACTAAAACATTAATATTTTTGAATAGTTCTGATAGAAAGGCAGCTTTTAACTTGCAATATAATCTGTGGAGCAGAATTAAAATCTAGTTTTATAAATTGATTTCTGATCACAAGGCATTTGGTTCTCTGATTTCCGACTTAATCTTTGTGAAATATGAAATGCAGCGCTATTGTTGAAAGCTGCCCTAGCAAAAAGAAAATGAAGCATTCTGGTGCCATGTCCCAACAGACCTCCTGAGTTCATGTAGGCACTTGAGGCACCGTCTTTATAGTTGTCTAAACATGAGGCAAGGCTGAAGGGAGAGAAAATCTCTTTGATATGACAGACTGAGCTTTAACATATGACTGGTTGGGATTTTTTGTTTATGTGCCAGGCTGTGAACCTCTATACTTTGTAGCTATTGCTCTTTATGGGAAAGCTGTAGTTAGTTAATTTTATACTCTGAACAGAATGAGTATTGCAGGGGGCACTTTTTAGATGGAAATACAGTCGTACCTTGGATCCCGAACGCCCTGGAACTCGGACATTTTGGCTCCCGAATGCCACAAACCCGGAAGTTACTGTTCTGGTTTGCAAACGTTCTTTTGGAACCCAAACGACCGACGGGGCTTCCGCGGCTTCTGATTGGCAGCAGAAGCTTCCTGCAACCAATCAGAAGCCACAATTTGGTTTTTTGAATGTTTTGGAAGTTGAACAGACTTCTGGAGCGGATTCTGTTTGACTTCCAAGGTACAACTGTACTTAAAATCATAGAATCTTAGAGTTGGAAAAGACACCAAGGGTCATCTAGTCCAACCCCCTGCAATGCAGGAATCACTTCTGTCATTTCAAAATTTAGTAAGCCAGCCCTGGGGACCTCCTGCTCATTCTGCAAAGTAGGGATCTGTGCTTCCAGTTCACAATCCTGCTCAGACAGCAACGCTGGAGACTTGATCTGTTCTCAGCACTGCTAGTACTAATTTTGCCCTTTTATGCACTTGTCACTTTACTATAATTCAGCAAGGCAATGCCTTGGTTCTTGTTTATTTTTGTACCACACCCTTCCTCCATTGAGCTAAGGATGGTGTACTTCACTTTATTCTCACAACTATCCTGTAAGGTAGGTTATGCCCATATGGATGGCATAAACCAGAGGTAACTACTGTATAGATTTCAGTAGAATGTGCTTAACTCTCCTTTTGCAATCAATAGAACTTAAAATTCTGGTTAGGCACACTATTCTTGCTACAGGGTGCAGGAAAAGAAATCTCAGGAGGAAGGACTGTAAAACAGAGTGGTATTAAATCTAGAGTAGGGATGGGTGAATCTCATAAACCTCATTTCTCTGTTTTCCATCTTGTCCAAACTTAAATTCAGTTCTCCACACCAGTTTACGAATTCTTTTTTTAAAGGGTCCTCATGAAAATACATTAGCATTTTAGTGCAGTTTTCTCCTATTGTACACACTTTTCTGTGAAATTTTGCCTATAATATTGTACTCATTTCTGCAAATCAGTTTTCTCTGATATACCATAATACGTTTTATATGTTGTCTTCACTAATATATGTGTGTCTGTGCACACTTTATGCCAAGTATATGCTTTCGTGTACACATTACTTGGTTGGAAAACTGCATTGCAAAATTTGGAGAAATGCAGGTTTCAAAGGATGAGTGTGTCACTTCTCAAACTGTTCTAGGAAGTGTGAATTAGGTCTATTCACTTTTAATGGGGAACTGAACCAAATTTCCTCCCCATTCCTAATCTAGGGTTGTATTCAACCTAAAAGCTGATATTTGTAGACAAACATATTGCTGCCCTACTTAATAGCATTTTTCAAACACTGGGGCATGATTTACAATGTGGTAGCAAGATATAGCAATCAGTACTCATATCTTCCCTACTTCCCACTTTATGCTTTTTCAAGGTAGCAGGTAGCTGCTTTGAAATTACTTCCTCGTTGTATAATGCAGTGTTTCCCAACCTTTTTTGGGCAAAGGCACACTTGTTTCATGAAAAAAATCTCGAGGCACACCACCATTAGAAAATGTTTAAAAAATTAACTCTGTGGCTATATTGACTATATATAAAGTAACTCTCGTTAATAGGCATCAAATAAACACAAAGAAAGTATTTTATAATTACTTTATTATGAAATAGTAAGTACCGTATTTTTCCTTTATTTCCCCCCCCAAAAAAAACCAGGTCGGGGAACAGTGGGATGGCGGTGCTGCGCCTCCCCGCTGTCCACCGAGCTTGTGGGGCTGGCCCATGTCTGCCTGGCGCGAGGGGCGCTCTGCTTCAGGGCGCCCCGCGCGTCGGGCGGCAGACTACAGTCCGCAGCATGGGGAACCCTCTGTTTCAGGGCGCCCCACGCGCCCCCCAGGTGCGCAAGGCTGGCCAACACCAGCGCGGAGCACGGGGTGTCCTCCGAAGGGCGCCCCGTGCTCCGCGCTGCCAGCTGCCGCCCGCAAGCTTTGCGCTCCCGGGGGGAGATCCCCCGGATGCGCAAGGCTTGCCGACACAAGCGCGGAGCACGGGGCGTCCTCCGAAGGGCGGCCCGTGCTCCGTGCTGCCAGCTGCCGCCCGCAAGCCTTGCGCTCCAGGGGGGAGATCCCCCGGGTGTGCAAGGCTGGCCAACACCAGCGCGGAGCACGGGGTGTCCTCCGAAGGGCGCCCCGTGCTCCGCGCTGCCAGCTGCCGCCCGCAAGCCTTGCGCTCCAGGGGGGAGATCCCCCGGGTGTGCAAGGCTGGCCAACACCAGCGAGGAGCATGGGGCGGCCTCCGAAGGGCGCCCCGTGCTCCGTGCTGCCAGCTGCCGCCCGCAAGCCTTGCGCTCCTGGGGGGAGATCCCCCGGGTGCGCAAGGCTGGCCGACACAAGCGCGGAGCACGGGGCGTCCTCCGAAGGGCGCCCCGTGCTCCGTGCTGCCAGCTGCCACCCACAAGCCTTGCGCTCCTGGGGGGAGATCCCCCGGGTGCGCAAGGCTGGCCAACACCAGCGAGGAGCACGGGGCGGCCTCCGAAGGGTGCCCCGTGCTCTGTGCTGCCAGCTGCCGCCCGCAAGCCTTGCGCTCCTGGGGGGAGATCCCCCGGGTGCGCAAGGCTGGCCGACACCAGCGCGGAACACGGGGCGTCCTCTGAAGGGCGCCACGTGCTCCGCGCTGCCAGCTGCCGCCCGCAAGCCTTGCGCTCTCTGGGGGGAGGTCCCCCGGTGCGCAAGGCTTGCCGACACAAGCGCGGAGCACGGGGCGTCCTCCGAAGGGCGCCCCGTGCTCCGTGCTGCCAGCTGCCACCCACAAGCCTTGCGCTCCTGGGGGGAGATCCCCCGGGTGCGCAAGGCTGGCCAACACCAGCGAGGAGCACGGGGCGGCCTCCGAAGGGCGCCCCTGCTCCGTGCTGCCGGCTGCCGCCCGCAAGCCTTGCGCTCCTGGGGGGAGATCCCCCGGGTGCGCAAGGCTGGCCGACACCAGCGCGGAACACGTGGCGTCCTCCGAAGGGCGCCCCGTGCTCCACGCTGCCAGCTGCCGCCCGCAAGCCTTGCGCTCTCGGGGGGAGCACGGGGCAGCCGACACAAGCGCGGAGCACGGGGCAGCCTGCCGAAGCGAGCGGCGATGGGATGTGGGGGGGAGGGAGCTCGCCGCCCCGTGTGTGCTCGCCGCCACCCGGCCTCTCGCCGCCCGACTCGCCCGCCTCCCTCCCACGGCACACCAGGCAGCGTCTCGCGGCACACTAGTGTGCCACGGAACACCGGTTGGGAAACACTGGTATAATGTCATGGTTCGATTTTCTGCTAGGACACCATTTATGCACCAGATAATTGTAATTTTTTCACTTGATATTGAATAATGCCACATAGCAGTTTGAAATGTTCTGTCTCTTGCCAGAGTTATGCAGCTGTGCTTAAAACTCTGCTGGCCAACTCAGTATATAATATGTTTTGCTTCTGAAACGCTGCCATATTACCTCCATTAGCACAGTGGTTGGTTTGCAAACATCTGTTTGCTCTTATTTTGCCTATGCTTCTTCAGATCTGTTTCTACATGACGTAAATCAGTGGCATTTGACTGGGCTGTGTGATTTGTTTGCTAAATAAAATGTTAAGAAATCGAGTGAAATAGCTACCCTGGAGCAATGACATGAATAGACACATACAGGGGGAAAGATGCTGATTGTGTGTGATGTCTTTCATGAGTTCAGATAGTCATGTGATTATCTATTTAGAAATAATTATTGGCCTCAGAAAACCCAGACCTAACCAGAGAAAGGATAAACAAAATCAAGGAAGTGGAATATATATATTCATATATGTGTATGCAAGCTTAGATGCAAAAGACTTTTGTTCATGGAATATCTTCTCACTGTCAGAAGCTGCACTGCATAGTCATTGCCAACTCTGCAAGATGGCTGGAAGTAAACCCCGTTGTGTTGGAGGTGATGTAGTGTTCCCAGACTAACTCCCAGCACACAGCAGACAGAATTTTGGGAGGAACTTGCTGCAAACATTGGTCAAGAGACAGAAGAAAGGATACAATGGTACCTCGGGTTACAGACGCTTCAGGTTACAGACTCTGCTAACCCGGAAGTAATACCTCGGGTTAAGAACTTTGCTTCAGGATGAGAACAGAAATCGCGTGGTGGTGGCGCAGCAGCAGCGAGAGGCCCCATTAGCTAAAGTAGTACCTCAGGTTAAGAACAGTTTTAGGTTAAGAACGGACCTCCAGAATGAATTAAGTTCTTAACCCAAGGTACATCTGTATTTTTGTGGCCCAATGGACATCTGGTTAGGTAAAACATCTGGGATTCTATAGGGAGTTTTGATCCCTTAGTTCCACATCTTTGCTGGGAGCAGTCTGTTAAGATCTCGTATGGATAAGAGATTCTAGCTGTCCAGAGGATGATGCCAAAACTGTGGGTGTGTATATGAGATACAATACAGGTCCAATCAAAGTTATCCCTCCATTCACTTTAATGGGCCTCAGTTTTGTTGATTTTTTAAAAAAATTCTCCATGCATAAACTATGCACACTGCAAGGTTCTAAATGGACGCAACTTGTTTTATATATCAACATTCCTACTGTTCCAATAACTAATGAAGGATGATAAATTGTGTGCAGTTTCCTCTTACGTAACTGGCCACTTTTGCCGTTATGGAGGTCATTTATGTATGTTCAATTCTGCATGAAGTTCAATTTTTTTCTAGCACTTTGCATACACACACACACACACACACACACACACAAATCTTAGCTACTTGACCTTAATATAATATTAAATGTCTACCTCATATCTATCTATCTAATTGCAAAGGCTAAAAGAAAGTGAGTTATGTAAGCTAGAGATCGCTTTAATTGAAATGGAAAGCAAAAATTATGTGCTATGGGACATAACCATCATGAATGATAATAATGGGCATCAGCATGTGTCCTGCATTTCCAATAAATAGAGTCATATCTGCTGATTATTTTCCTGAGATTGACTAGGGTGATTTGCCATCTGGTCATTATTTTCAGAAACTTTTCTTTTAAGTTTGAATACAAGAGAACGGTGTTATTACGTTTCAATATCTATTCCCATTATACATATGTCAAAGGTTTGCCAGTATTTTAACCATATAGTTTTGCTTACTCTGCCTAGCCTTACTCTGTCTAGACTTTTATATTTACTTCAAAAACAGAAAACAACAACTTTTTTTTCCAGATTTTGTCAATTCCCTTGTTTAAAAGTAGAATTTTTCAATTAAGGGTCACATGTTTGGATCTTAAAATCAATTTCCTTACGTTTCCTGCCCCCTTCTCCCACTGTGAAAACCCTTGAAACTGCCACCCCATGACTCTGCAGGACATAGGCGGCGGCTGCTGAACAAAGAATAATGGGGCATGGCGAGGGGCTGCTGGCCTAAAGAAAGAATGTCCCCAGAATTGATGTGGCTTATTTAGTTGGTCTCCACATCCCATCCCACATGGTTCAAGATAGCCCCTCCCACTCCTGGAGGGACACAGGTAGCTGGAGGTGGTGGAGAAACTTTCCTTCTGTAAGCTTCCTTAGTTTTAATTTTCAACCCAAAGTAGCGTATCCTCCTGCATGGATGCTTAATCAAATCTCAGAAAATCAAGCTCTACTTAACAATATCTATATACTGATATTGATTAGCTTTCCATTTAAATTTTCCCAGTAGTGCTCACTGTCTTTACATTCCAGAAGCAACTGAAGAGAGAGTGTTGACAGATCTGTTGCAGTGAATTTGGGGAATGGCAAGATGTGGGAGGTATCTTCATTGTATGAATTAAGAACAAGTGTTTGAATTGTCCTTTATTTCAGCCCATAAATTGTGGCATGATTCACATAGCAGTCACTCTAGTTTGATGGTTACGTAATCCCCTTTGGAAAAATCCAAGAATTTATTCTTGATCTGTGTTGCCATCTGTCCATAGTTATTTTTACTTCTAGCTTTAAACTATAACACAGGAGAGTATTAATTCAGATTCGTGGATGACTTGTTTCTTGCATCAAAGAAAATAATACATTTAGAGCGATAATGGAAATGTTCAGAGGAAATAATATTAGCAATAATTGTGCATCTATTGAAAAATAATAACGATAAACATTAGTACTATTCATTATATGGCATGCTGATCCTAAAAACCTGGCAAGGCTGAGATGGGAGTTTGTAAGTAGTTCTGTAACTCATCTCAACAGGAGAATTAAAACAGAATTTAGGAAGTCAGCTGTAGCACAAGGTCAGTCTCGAGTAAGTAACGGGTCCAGGTCAAAACTGAGGAGTAAGCCTGAAGAAAACTGGAAATTGGAAGCAGTAGGCAGACAAGGAAGTTGGAAGATTGGGAAGGAAGCAGGTGGCAAGAAGAGCCATGGGTGGGTGGGAAGGTTAACAAAAAGAGACTTTTCAACTTCCAGGATATGCTTTAGTCCAGGCAAAATGCCAGCTATAACCTGGAAGCACTTATAACCAGGCTAGAACTAAACAGCCACCAAGGAGCCATGTTTGTGGCCAGAAAGAATTCCCCCTTTTCTCTCTTGACTTTATACTTCATTCGCTCTTGATATAAAGTGTGTTAATACCAAACAAAGACTAGGAAGCACCTGATTCAAACCCTCATGCTGGTGATAAAATGAACTAGTCAAATATAATTTGGTTGAAAGGTATGGATATGAAAATGCATCCATGAATAGTTTGTGCAATGCAAAAACACATATCCACCATAAAATATAACTTTAAACAAGAAGGGGAATGGAGAAGAGAAGCATTGTCTGCTGACTATACCTGGAATGTGCGAGATGATGGCTGCGTGACAATAAAACAATGAATCAAATTTGTTTTGGGGCTTAGGATAAAGCACTGACTTGATACAATCAACAAATCTATACTTGACATGTCCCCTGTGGTCATTAATTACTGTGGTTTTGTGGATCAATGTCCATTCTTTGCAGGGTATCCATTATATGTACTTGCTTTAGGGACCAATGTTGTGGTCTGTATGATTCAGGATAAAAATTAGTCAGTGAACCAAGATCAGGGTAGGTGGGGGGAAGGACGAAAAATAGCAGCAGAGAACCATGAAAAAAGGAAATGGGATTGATTTGAATTTTTTTTATACTTTCCATTACCTCACATTTGTGAGTCAGTATTTCTGAGGTCAGTCAGTAACTTTAGAAGTTGAGTTAGATCAAACTTTGTGAATAGGTTTTCTCTTTCTTTGTTAAGACGGTTGCAAAGTTCCATTGTATGTGAACTTTCTTTTTGTCCTTCAGAAACAAACCCACACAAGATCAAATCTGAGAAGCTGATTTGTTACGTCAGGTGCTTTCAGACTTTTTGCCTTCATGGGACTTATCCCACATTGATTTGTCTGCCAATGAACTCTGGTCAGTTCATGTGGAAAGTTGGCCAGCTTGTCCTGAAAATGTACTGTGGGATATACTTGACACTTCCCCAAAGTTGCTGAATGGCGGTGAAGTGCAAACTATTCGCCAGGGAAACTGCAGTTACTGATTTTCTTTTTGGGTTACTCTTATAAGTTTATCTGGACTTCTCAGAGCACAGCCATCCCCAGAAGACCTCCTGTGGCATTTTTCAGGATGGGCTTGACCTTCCAGAGAGGCTTTTCAGGGGGCTGAAGTGGGGAGAAGGGAGTGGAAAACTTTCTTTCTTTTTTTAAATATAATTTTTATTAACAGGCCAGTCAAATCACATTATTTCCAAATCACATTAGTTCCAAATTATACAGCCAGATTTTTAAAATTTTGTTTGGGGTACCCATACTTCAAGCTCCATACAGGGGTCCAAGCATCACTTATATTGCTGCTTTAATTAAACAGTTCTATCCAGTTCTGTCCCGATAGTCTCTTTATTACTTTCTTCATCTTGTTATCATATATTCCTTTCTTTGCGATCTCTGATAATCTTCACAAGCGGGTTGAAAACAAACATCCTCTGTGTGGGTTTTACACTCTCCAAAAATCATATCACATAGGGACAGATGCCATTTCCACACCTCTGTAAAGAACTTTCCCTCAGTCTGTCCGTTAATTTTCCCAGGCTTGCCAAGCATATCTCAGAGGGCTCTGCCAGGTCTAGATCATATTCCAATCATCCTTCACATTCCAATGACCCTGGACCTCCCCCCCCCCCGTCCTTCTTAGGCAAGCCTGTCTTGGCGAGACGCCATTTAAAACTGCGTCATAAAACTTTCCTCAGTTCTCCGATGTTTACCAATCCTCTCTTTAATCAATAATTCACTCCGCTGATTGGAGACAACGTCAGGAAGAGCCGACTTCACCCGAGGGCTTGTGCCAAGTGTCCGCACCCCCTTCTTTCGAATCTGGGGGTGAATTATGGACATAGCTGGCAAGGCAGTCCCCCCCATCTCCTTGGGGGGGCCGGGATGGCTGCATACTTCTCATAGCAGCCTCTTAATTACCTCGTGTGGGTCGGAGAGATGTTATTGTCGGCCATCTTCCAATGCGCCACCTGGTGGCCCCCCGGAAAACTTTCCTTCTGCAAACATCCCTAACACAACCTGTCTTAGGATCCAAGCCTATGTATTTGGTAGTGGACATCCTTGAACACAGTAATGCACGTTGCTGACACTGACACGACAATCCTGTAAAAGGGTTCGTATAAGCACATATTTGGGCTGGCAATTCCATGTATTTGTAATGTAAACAAGCTTTTTCAGTTGGCATGAAATGAGCATTGACATCAATCATACACGTCCTGGTCATTTTTCTCTTCTGGCCGGGAAGAGAAATGCCACAAGGACCTCTTCCTGTTGCACCCAACTATGTCAGGTGCACTAAGCAGGTAAGCCTGCCGCTGAAGAGTAGACATATGCCTAGGAATGCCAGGATTGTTAAAGTAACTAGTGGGACAGGAAGGAGATGAACTAGGTGGCTCAAATATTAAGCTGATAAGAACAGATTAATTAACATAGATGTTTTCACCTTCAGACTATGAGCTCTGTTTGTTAGAGCATGGTGCTGATAACGCTAAGGTTGCAGGTTCAAGTCTCATTTGGGACAGCTGCCTATTCCTGCATTGCAGGGGGTTGGACTAGATGATCCTCTGGATCCCTTCCAACTCTGTAATTCTATGATTCTATTGTTTTAGCCATCTAAATGTCTGAGGAAGATCCTGGTTGACTGCAAGGGCATATAACAGAACTCTCTGGCTCTGCTAATAAGCACAAAACTCAACATTCTATTGACAGGATTATTTGCTAAAATATCTTGGTACTGCTCTGTTACTGCTTTTCATTCATAGTACTATTGCTACAGAGTGATAACCAATGTGCGCCACGTTTTCCACATCTGAAGTTTGAATAATATGGTACGTCAGATTTTGCTATGTTGTAACTGCTGGCAAATACCCACTTTTTAATGCCAAGCAGCTCTTTAGATCTCTGTTGACTTGGTTGATGTAGGTTCTTTCACGACTTTCTACAATATCAAGCTCATTCCTATAAAAAAATGAAAGTTTAATTAAAGCTCTGCATCTAAAATTATTTTGTAAAGATTAAATCAGACCGTAATTCGTAAATGACAGTAATTACAGAGAGCTGCAGTTCCATATGTCTGTTCAAAGCCATCTTTTATCAAGTTGCCTGGAGACTGTTTTTTAGTACTTGGGCAAGCTAAAGACCCAAGTAAGTTTGGAAGAAGATATTTTACCAAGTATGATTTAGTAATATTCCTATATCAGAACCATATCTATAATTCATAATGTTTATATTTAAGACAGATATAAAATAAAGCGGGTTAATTCAAAAATCTTGGGTGGCAGATAAAGCTATCTTTTAGTTGATCACAATCCTGTTAGTTTTTGTAAATATCTTGGCTGGAGTATTTGTTTCTGTGAAATAGCAAATTAAATGCCGTGTGTTTATACTGTTCTTAGATTCTTGTAAGCTTCCTTGAAGCTCCCTTGGGCCTGAAAGTGCAAGGCGTTGGGTATTGTAACAAAGTAAAATGAATAATGTAAGCCCTTTCCCTCATAACTGGAAATTATGTACAGTGAATAGATGCAGTTGCATTGAGAGTGTATCCGGTGTCAGCCTACGCACATGTATGACTTGATGCCCCCTGCTTTTCTCTGCACCCTAGATTGCAAATATAGAGCCTAGGGGGCAACACGCACAGATTCTGTACAAAACAGAACCAATGAATGCATAAGGGTTAGGGGAGCAGGAACAGTTGGTTTGATCCAGCTTCTTTGTACATAATTTTCAAACACATAAAGTGATCATGATAAATGAAGTTCTTCTGGGACAGTGAAGAAAAGACAGAAAGATATGAGCCTCTCTCTGCCCCGAGCAATCAGTGGGGAAGAGCGTGAATGAGAAAGCAGAGGTATCGATTTGTATTTTAAGTTTCAAAGCCACGTTATTGAACCAAAGCTATGAGCAGATACAATATGAATATAGGTTATACGGCGGAAATATATGAAGTTGTATTATTCATCAGGGTCCTGAACGCACATGCAAATTTGATGTAATGAAAGAGTGAACGAAAGTTCATCATTAAACAATCTGCCTTTGACGTTTGGCCAGGATTCAAAGAGTACCCCAGTGACAGGCTGTCTCTCTCTCTCTCTTTGTATGTGTGCAATCACAGTTTTTACTATGGAATTGTGATGTCATTCAGTTTAAGGATGCCAGAAGTAGTGGGGAAAGGGCCTGGAATACTTTAGGGATGATATGTATGGGAGTTTTCCTCCCCTATATACAAACTTTCTGAATTTTCACTCTAAATGTTTTGATAGCATTAAAAGCTTGTGTCCCTCCTGTTACTCATCACAGTTTGCTAAGCAGCATGTTCATGCCAGGTTTGCAATGGAAAATGGTAAAGTTATATCATTTTAGGCTGTACATTTTTGGGAGCTTTCCAGGAGATCAGTTTCCTTGCATGGGTTGAATACTTTCGGGGGCAATCAGAACTTGGGCTAGTTTCAAAGGTTGAGATAACTGATAAATGATAACAAAAAGTTAGCTTAATTAGGTGTTTCATGAAAAAGCTTTTCCCACCCATTTCATTTAGATGAAAATGTTTTGGGGTGGAACAAAACCACCTAACACATTGCATGTAATAGGTAATTGATGCAATTTGATACACACTTACCTGGGAGTAAGCTACTTTTAAAAATGGACTTCCTTCTGAGTAGACATCTGTGATTGCAATAAAAAAGAATGGAATCTTTCTACACACATCCCAAACACTTGTATTAAACTCTTTCAGATGTCCCAGAAAGTACTACAAAAGTGTGAGTGTGCTAGTACACAGATTTCATTCATTTCCATGGGACTCTTTGCATACATTTCTAGCATGCTATGCTTTTTAGAGTTTTAATGAGGATGTCTCTGCCATAGGCATAGGCCCATTCAGAGGAAGGAAGGAAAGACCCACCCACTGACAACCACTAGGAATTTCTACTGTGCAAGTTGCACCAAAACAAATCCAAACAGATTGCAAGGGCACAGAAGGCAGAGGTCCAGCATGGCCTTCACATTACCAGCCAGCCCTGTGGTTTGGATAGTCATTTATGCATTGCCCCAAAGGAGGAAATGCATCACCAGAAAAAGCGGATGTAGAATTTACATAGGTAAAGGTAAAGGTACCCCTGACCATTAGGTCCAGTCGTGGCCGACTCTGGGGTTGTGGCGCTCATCTCGCTTTATTGGCCGAGGGAGCCAGCATACAGCTTCCGGGTCATGTGGCCAGCATGGCTAAGCCGCTTCTGGCGAACCAGAGTGGTGCACGGAAACACTGTTTACCTTCCCGCTGGAGTGGTACCTATTTATCTATTTGCACTTTGATGTGCTTTCGAACTGCTAGGTTGGCAAGAGCAGGGACTGAGCAACGGGAGCTCATCCCGTCGTGGGGATTTGAACCGCGACCTTCTGATCAGCAAGTCCTAGGCTCTGTGGTTTAACCCACAGTGCCACCCGTGTCCCTAGAATTTACATACACAAATTTAAATCTGTAGACAATGATGATGATTCAATTTATTACCTGCGCATCACCAGCAGGCCCCGAGGCGAGACGGGTGACAAAAATGTAAAACAACAACAAAAACAATTAAAGCAGGATACAGTCCTGTATACAGTATTCCAGTATACAGGAATAGGGTGGGCCTTGAAAACAAATGCAAATTTGGAATGAATTATTCTAATTTAAGTAGGAATATGGTTCATCTTACCATAGCAGGGGAGACTGGTGGTCAGCATTGAGTGCTGCCCATTGCAACTGGTAGGGCCAAAGTGTCGGAAATCAAGGCCATATCAGGAGAAACTGGCAACTCTCCCAGGCACCCGGCTTGATCTCCTGTTGACCTCCCTGGCTGCATTCCCCAGCAAGATCCAGGCTAGGTCGCAATAGGCGATCCTTCTCAGCGAGAGAAGAACACCCGCCCCCTCTTTCCTGCCCCCTGGCAGGGGAAAGAGATAGACAGAAACGTATTTTCATGCCTTTATTTCTGTCTTTGCAGCATTACAAAAAACATGACTGCTCTCTTCAAACTCCAGCAGTCTAGTAGCAAACACTTCCTGTACTTCCTGTACAAGAGCAAACGGAAGAGCTCATATTACACTCTGAGCTAATTCCGGTGCTTCGCACTGTGAATTGACTGTCCCTCTGTTTCCCACGGACAGTCCCAACATTCCCATTATGTTTTGCTTTCAAGCTAGCAGTTTGCAGCTGCATTGCTTCTATATTGTAACAGGAAGACCAGCTGTAGTGGAAGGCAACGCCAGTGACAAGCAGACCCGCTCCTTGACTGGGTGGGGACTGGCTGAGAACAGACTAAGGTTGGTTAGCTAGTATCTTGTTTATGGGTACAAGTGGGTCAGCCCCCACTGCTGGTGCTAACTGTTGATGGCACTAGCTCTTTCTTATTCTCCTTTTTTTAATCTTTAAACTGGACTTGGCCCAGAGAGCCCTTCAAATAGAAGCTTGTCCTCTGTAACATGACACACATTGGCCACCCTACCTGCAGTAATAAAATAGGGCCTTTATGCTATGTTACCGGTAGTTGCCCTCCTGGGTCAGTGGGATTCATGGGTCTTTCAGCCATTCTGGATTGAAGTGGAGCTATGTTCTTATGTCTAAATGTAGAAACACAGGCTGCAGTGAGCTGCATGTTTTGTGTGTGAGAGCGAGTGTGTGAAATGTTGATTAATCAGGAAATAGAAGTTGTCAGCTCTTAGTTCTCTAATGGCATGAATGTTTGTCCTAAGCCTCAGCTGAAAGTGTTCTCTCTTCGTGTTATTGTTTTCATTTAGTTCCCTAGAGGAATAGTAAGATCCTGTTCATAAACTGGCTGGATGTTTAGTGAAGGGTAGGAAATAATTTAACCCATTTTTACTGGTTTCTCCTATGTGTTTGGTGTACACTTGAAGGTCACTGTGTTTGTGGGTAATGAAAGATTAATTGTGTTGTGAAATATTAAAGAACTTTGCAAGAGAGCTTATTTCCAGTTTCTTTCCTGGAGAAGAGGCCAGAAGTAGGCTAGAGAACATTGTGGTAGATGGAACTATGAATGGAGAAGAAACTCAATTCACACTTTCTGAAACAATATGTAAACCAAAATACAGTCTAGTCTTCCTAAGGTTGGCTGAATATGCCAATTATGGTTTTTCTCAGTTTCTCCTTTTTCCCAATCTTAAATACAGCTCTCTGCATTTTCACATCAGTTTGTAATTTTATTAAGAAGTCCTCATGAAAATTGAACAATGCAAGAATCTAAACACAGCCATCCTTCAAAAATTTCTCTTCTTCAAATGTTGCAATGCACTTTTCCAACCAAGTATTGCGTGCAAAAATGTGCAAACTAGGGTAAAAATTAATATATTAGCAAAAGGAATATTAAAATGTGTTATATTGGAGAAAATTGCTTTGCAAAAGTGTGTATATCAGCTAAAATTTTATGGAATCATGTGTATATCAGGATAAATTAGCACTAAGATGATGGTGAATTATCAAGAGGACTCCATCCTCCCCATTGTCCCATATCAGTAGATTAGGATCCAAGTGGTGTGTGTATATATATATACATGTGCCACCAGGTGTGAGTGGGGTGGGGATGCAGGTGGATTTTTCGTATTGTTTCGGTTGTCAATTTGCTAAAGTATTACACTTTGCCGAAGTTCTCACTTCACTCTTTTCTAATACTGTATTCCTGATCTGGTCTGACTGATATAAAATTAACAAATTATATATCTATCATCTATCTATCTATCTATCTATCATCTATCTATATCTATCTATCTATCTATCTATCTATCTATCTATCTATCTATCTATCTATATTAGTTGTTATTGTTATTAATTATTAAATTGAGCTGGTGATTTCCCAGGCCGGTATGCATCTTGCCTCAGGGTTTCTGTCTGAGTGACAAGGTGATCACCAACACCCTGCAGTTAAAGCAGTTTATGCAGCTGTATTTTTATTTTACCTGCTATGTAAAGTGGAAACTTGAAATCTGAATGGAATGTAACTTAAAGCCATGAACTATGTCAGAAGTTAACCAAAAATTGATAAAGCTTGAAAGATCTTCCACCACTGCAACAAACTTTTTATTGATATTTTCCTCCCTCCCTCCTTCCTCCCATCTCATCTCAGCCATTTATATTCAAGTTGCCTTGGGTTATTGGAAACAGACTGGCAGATAGCAACTTTTATTGTGAAGCAAATGAGTGACCCATTTAATTGATAGATTGGAATATTGAAAGAGAAACCCACACCACCCATCCCACCTTTGCATCCCAGTACAGAGACTGCAAACCAGAGCCCTCCTTGAGAAGGATACCTAAAATTTTTATATAATTGAACTTAAATTCTTATACCAATGGGAAGGTTTGGTGCTCAGTTTTCCTGTAGCAAGTTTCTCCACCATCCCTGGTGGTGGCACTCATCTGTTTTAACACCTTATCTGTGTGTGAAGGTGTTAAAATATTTTCTTCAGTACAGTGCTACCTCAGGTTACATACGCTTCATGTTACAGACTCCGCGAACCCAGAAATAGTGCTTCAGGTTAAGAACTTTGCTTCAGGATGAGAACAGAAATCTTGCTCTGGCGGCGCGGCGGCAGCAGGAGGCCCCATTAGCTAAAGTGGTGCTTCAGGTTAAGAACAGTTTCAGGTTAAGTACGGACCTCCGGAACGAATTACCGTAAGTACTTAACCTGAGGTAACACTGTATTCATTCACTTTTCAGTTTAGTAGGTCATTTGTGCAATGCTGTTTGCAGAGCCATTCAAAAAGAATATCCAAACAGAGGCATTGATGGTATTCATTAATCAATTCCTTCCATTATCATAAAAGAGCAAACTCTTATCATGTAAACATAGAAGCTGGTGGTGCTGGAAAAGGCCCTGCGATTTTACTGAGTGCAAAGCTGAGAGTCAGTTGAGGTATTTCAGGGAAATATTTCTGAAGCAGATCTAATATGAATAGAAATCAAATTTTCTGAATGGCATCCATACAAAAATGTATTTGCAGCTAGTACATGTGCAATTGCAGCTTGGCTAAAAAATGGGTTTTACTCCTAGGTAAGTCTACATAGGATGTGTTGTAGTGAGGTTATAATGGAGGGAGAAAGTATTAGGTAATTCCACCTTGAGCTGTTTGGAGGGTGGTAGAATATAAATGTAGTAAATGATAAATAAATATGCAATATCTGCCTTTTCGAAATGTGTAGAAATTTAGTGGTTCATCATCGATGCCTGGAAAGTGCATATGCTGACAGTTCTAGTTAGCTCAGTGTTTGAAGGAAAGGGAAGGGCTTTGAAAGATGTTGAAGCAACAGTCCTTGTTTGGGCACATGACAATCTCTTGCCAGCACGCCTGGACACAAGACAAGCGTCTTTTCCATAGCCTATCTACAGATTCCAGGAATTAGCACTTTGTTTGAAAATAATATTCCAATTTGGAAGGAAGTTGGGAGAAAAATGTGGGACATCACTTAATATTTTAGTTAATGAGTGATTAACCAGCCTTCAATCAGACGCACCTCAGAAAATGTTTGTGTGCGCAGTATATAATTTTTTCTTCACCCTCCCAAGACTCCACTAATTTTGGCAGGAGTGACAAACAGGAACAAATTCAAATAGCTATGGCACTGAGGTGTATGGAACAGTTTATATCTCTTTGTCAAGCTCAGGAGCCTATTAGGGCTGCAAAATTGCCTGTCCAATTATCAGATTGATTATTTGATGTTTGGGGAAGGAGCAAAAGGTTCTCAGCTGATTTGCGCAGATCCACCTGAGGAGCAAGGATGTGTTTCCTGTACTTTTGGTCACACCCATCATTAGAATGAGGCTTCCAGAGGGTTGGTCAAAAGCGAATGCAGTCCTTGGGCCATAAAAAATATGGTAGCCACCCCGATCTGCAGTTTTATTATCTGTAGTTATAGGTCATTTTGGCTGCTTTCTGAAGAGAACAATTTTTACAGCTTCAGCTGTGCCTGAAAATCCTCCTTTTATGCAACTAAATTCTTATTTTTCTCCGTGGGATTTGTCTTATCAGCCTCAGCCTCTCACTTAACGCTTTCCCCTTGAACTTTGAAAAATGATCGTGGAATGCAATTTGTTCAGAGATGAACGTAGGGCTATTTTCCCAACAACTTGCTATTTACACAGACTATCCTAATCAAACGCCAGCACCAGTTAACATGCTAGGAAATATTGGTGGCTTATTCTTAAAGCCAAGTTGGGAGAGACTGCCATCTGTTGTCAGCTATTAACAGATAATGTCACTTCAGTAAATCCCCGTCATAATGTAATTGGTTCCTGATGATGCAGAAGTGCTGAAACACGTATGGAAAAATAAATGTCAAAAGTGAAGCCTGTTCGTTTCTTGGAGCAGGAAATGCTGATCTTGTGATCATCTTCCAAAGGACATTTTCTTTTAATGGCAGCCCAAGCCTTTGAAGGTAGAAAAAAAAATCTGTCTTTACAATGGTGAAGCAGGATTTTCAGTGGCTTTATTGTTCCTTAAAATATATATATATTGTGAAATACTCCGGAAACACCAATGTTCAAAAGGTGTGTAAGCTCAATAAAAAAAAGTCCGTAGAATATCTCTTCCACCAGGTATGTTAATTCTCAAATGATCTTTATTTTGAAATGTCTGAGTCCAGAATTCATACTTACAGTCTGATATTTCTTCTTGAAATGAAACATGGTATATAAATTATTTTTATCAACGTCATTTATCCCATATCTGGCGCAAGCAAAATACACCTGAGATGCAGCCATTAGCTGATAATTTTGAAGACCAAATGCAGACCACAGTACATTCTGAATTTTTATGTTCCTCTGGCAGAGGAATAACTCCTTCATTCTTTTTAGATTAATCTGTCAGCGGTATAGAAAAGGTGAACTGTAAGATATAAAAGCTTAGTAATATTCACTCTTCTTATGCACACTGCAAGTTGAAAAGGAATGTCTACCTATTTTCCTTTGGCTTTAAAGGATGATTTCAGGGCGTTGAGTGCCATCTCCACCCCCTGACAATCCACAGGGAAACTATAAAAGGCTTAAGGAATGCAAAACACAAATTCTATCTATAACAAGAGAGAGAAATGAAGTGAGCTTCATAAAACCCATACACAGCTAATTAACTCTGCAATGCACACAAATGATTACAGATGTTCCAAAAATGTAACCTTTCCCTAGTCTGTATTTGAGAATCAGACTGTCGGGATTTTAGGTTTCCTCTCCGAGAATTGTCCAGAATGAAAAAGAGTATGAAAAAAAACTTGCGGTCACAAATATATATGTTATATATAAGTTCACATTATTAATCAACCATCTGAGCCTAGCTGAAGCTGCAAGAATAAAATAATTATACCTCAGGGATGTTAAGAACCATGCAGGATTTTTTGTGTGTTAAATACTGTCATTTCTTTCGTTTTTCCCATGAAGCCTGTCTAGCAATAATTTAATTCTAGAGCACTATAATTTAATATTGTGTTATTGTTTGCCAAACAGACTTTAAATAAGGGTCTGAAAGAACTAAAGCCAACCTTTATTTCCCCAACAGCCAGCTCCGGGTTTTTGGGGGGACTTTGAGCAAATGTCCCTAAGTGACAGGAGGTTCGTTTCAGTTGCTTTTTTTCTGTTTTCTGCACCTTTGGATCTGGGAAACTACCCACTGAGTGGAATTTTCTTTGTATGCAAGTTTTCAGACTTCTTAAACATCTCCTGGTTACAACCAAGGCGGTTAAACTGCTGCAAGAGGGCCCATTTCCCTACCAATGTCGCTCCTGTTTATGCATCCATTGGGGCTTCCCGTCCACATTGGCCAGCGGTCCTTGTGAACACAAGGCAGGGCTGCTGGTGTTCTAGATTTTTTCACCACATGGTACCGAGGTGTGAGCTTGTCAAAACAGCAGTTTAGACTAATGGCAATCTGTTTCTTCTGCCCAATTTTTTAAGCCTATAAGCTTAAAAATGTTCTCCCTAGCTATTTGGGCTTAGGGGATAGGTGCCCTTTATTTAAAAAGCATGCTTGAAAGTCACACCCCCTGCTTACTGTTTTACTCTTTAACAGCCTAACACATTGCATCTGCCAAGAAACGTGAAGGATGTTAAATGTTGCATAGTAGTATTAAAAAGTGCAAGCGCATGATGGCAAAAACAGGAGTTTAACATTGCTGATGTAAATTTCAGGGAGGCACAGTTATTTTATTATCCTGATTCACCCACCCACTTACCTCAAAAAACTTGGAAGGGACCAGACCATGGTTGAATTAGATCTATCTGTGTTGCTGAATACAGGTATTCCTAAGAGTTAGATCTCCAGGCAGTTCCTCAGAGGACAAAGCAACATACATGGATCCCTCCAACCCTGGCAAGCAATGCATTTGTGTCATAATTTCTTCCTGGTGAGATGTTCTCTAAGGAACTACAGTAAAGCTTTCAAGAACCACTGTTGTTCCTGCGGCTGTGAGTGCTGGTGTTTCTACAGTCATACCTTGGGTTAAATATGCTTCAGGTTGAGCATTTTCAGGTTACGCTCCACGGCAACCCGGAAGTAATGGAACACGTTACTTCCGGGTTTCGCCGCTTGCGCATGCACAGACGCTCAAAATGATGTCATGCACATACGTGGCGAATCATGACCCACAGACGCGGGTTGCGTTCGCTTCAGGATGTGAACAGGGCTCTGGAACGGATCCTGTTCGCATCCAGAGGTACCACTGTACAATTTAACAGTTCTTGTGTGGGGACATTAACTACTAAACATTGACATATAGGTATTGCTTGCTATAGGTCTCATAATAACAGTATAACATCTTGGATCTAACAGGATCCAAGCCACTCCAGAGTCTTCCATAATTCCCGGCATTGAATTGCAGGGAGTACCAGGAATGAAGGTAACACAGTAGGAAATGGGTCTCAGAGACTTCAGTGGCTTGCAAAGATGCACACTGCATTGTACTATGGGTTTGGGGATTATTTATTTTTATTTTAACTGAGATTCATTCACTTAATGACCATATTCAAGTTTCAACTTTTTAGGTCCTGAACAAATCTAACAATCTAATGTGCATGGCATAGTTCACTGAACCCTTCATTATACATTATACTGTTGCACATAAAGTGATATTAGCATTGGTTGATTTACTCTACATTTTCCCCCCAAGTGTGAATCAGACTGCAGGATTTTGATTGGAATATCTTTAATGATGTTTTCATATGTGGATTCTTTTTCTTCCTTTTTTATATAAAAAATAGGCTTTTGTATTTTGATGAGTGAAGCGCAATTTAATGGTAGATTTGAGGTTTTCTTTCTATGATGAGAAACATTTTAAACAGATTTGGAGACCATTAAGCTATAATAGAATTGGTGCCTCAAGGTAGAAGAATTATTATAAGAATGCAGAATTAATTCATTTTAAAACTGAAATTCTTTTTGGAACATGCTAATTGTGATCTAATCCCTGGCATAATGTCTATTAATTTTATTAGGAATTAGCACACATGCATGAAGGAGTAAATGTCACAATATTTTCTTTCTTCCAAAAGCTCATAGGGAGCATTTGGCATGAGAACATAGTCCACATTTATGATAGCTAGAATAATATGAGTGACCACAATTGCTGCAAAGGAGCATTATACTTTATTACTTCAATAATCCTACTGAAAAATGAAGTTGTTTATTGTACTCCATTGAACAATTAATATGGGTCAGTTGAAATTTCAAAAAACTTGGCATCAACATCTGAGCTCTGTGGAGTTAAACAGTATTTTACTATCGTGGAGAATCTGAATCTGACCTCTACGGTTTCTGTAGTTGGTTGGTTAGATTTGCCATATTTATTAGTTTTAACTTCATTGTGTGGATTGGCAGCACTTCTGTTAATTTAATAATTTACTCCATATGATAATCTGGATTGCTATGATTATTCAGTTGCTCCAACATGCCATGTTTAAATTAAGGAAGGAGTAGGTTAAGAATGTAGCTTATATTCACAGTTTCAGCTTGTTTACTCATGTTCTCAGAGCATTTTAAATGGAATTAACTGGTGGCTGTTTTTCTTTATTTATTATGGTTATAACTTGCTTTTTTCGGCCATGATTGGCTTCTAAAGCAGCTTCCAATGACAACAATTGAAAAATAGGTACAATATATTACATGGAGGAATTTATGGTTGGTTTTTTCCTGATCCCTGCAGTGGAGAACTTATAACAGGGTGCTGGTCAGGACTGGTATTAAGTCCTATAAACAGTGCATACCAATAAGCCAGGTGCTACTTTGCCTCTATTGTAATGAATACATAGGAAACAACTCCAATCAATAAGTGATGCTCTTCAGTAGAACACTGAAGCTTAGCTATAGCCATGAGCCCATTACTGCTCACTCTGTCTCCAGCACACGCCCGTTGTTGATGTATGAAGCTGAGGACACATGGCGTTTGCCACAATTCCATAGGTGTCCTATAGCTTCTTGAGAAATAATCCTGTTTGATGTGGTTTCCCTCAAACTACCTTCCACACGACTTGAAAATGGAAGCTGTGGTTAAGTGGAGGTGTGTACATTTCAGAATGCCTTTACATATTGCAGAGATGAAAGTCTCAGTGAATTGGGAGTTGGAGAAACAAATCAGGCATTGGGCATTGGGTGAAGACACCCCCACCAGGTCTGCCTGGGAATGTAAAAACATCACTTGAAGCACAGCAGGGGGGAAAGTTCCTGAAAAAGTTAGATCTTCACTGGAAGCCTGGGCTGTAGGTTAACTTGTGGATACTTCTACTTTGTTCCTCTCCAAAAAGTATTGCACTACAGTGGTACCTTGGTTTACATATGCTTCAGGTTACATACGCTTCAGGCTACAGACTCCGCTAACGCAGAAATAGTGCTTCAGGTTAAGAACTTTGCTTCAGGATGAGAACAGAAATCGTGCTCCGGCGGTGTGGGAGCAGCAGGAGGCCCCATTAGCTAAAGTGGTGTTTCAGGTTAAGAACAGTTTCAGGTTAAGAACGGACCTCCGGAACTAATTAAGTACTTAACCCGAGTTACCACTGTATTTTATCCTTTTTCCCCTCCAAAAGTGAATGTGGTATTGGAGCTCTGATTTGTACTTCTCTTGACGTTTTATTTGCTGCTTTCAAGGAAGAGATAGCATTCTACTAAGTTTACATGTTTTCTTATACTGTACCATTGGGGGGGGGGGGGACTGGTGTGGTGTTTGTCTGGGATCCCTGCTAGTAAATATAGACTGTGTCCATTGAGCTCAGTATCCTGTTCTCACAAAAGCCAACCAGGTGGTCTGAAAGGAATATTTTGTAAGCAAGACCTTGAAATGTGTCCTAAACTGTGTCCTAAATACTGTAAGTGTATCATTTCTTTTTGATAGTTTACTGATCAGGTGGATTGCTGCATAAGAAACAAGTTTATAAATAAGATGTGGAGCAGGCCATTAATACAGCAAAGTTTCCACATCTTTAAGTAAGTTTCATTTTGCTCAGGAATGAGGAGTGAGTGGGAATTTGCTCCTAATCAGAAAGCTTAGGTCAGGGTGGGAGAGAGATGTAATTCCTTGCTGCTGTCTGAGTTATGAGCTTTCTGCGGTACTTTTTTTCTGTGCCTTCCTGCAATCTTTTGTATATTCCATTATATCAGGTCTTTGACCATTTTCTGTGATTTATGCCCCAGGCTGCATAAAACTTCCTTTGCTTTGCCAAGCCTTCCAAAAACGTTTTTCATATGGGTGTGTGTGTGTGTGTGTGTGTGTGGAATTTTATCCAGCTTTTTTTTTTTTAAGTCAAGCATTCTCTTTGATGCCTCCAAGTTTGAGGCCTAGCTTTCAAATTAGCTGAGCACTTTTGAACTGTTGGAAAAACATCTCTCAAATGTATCTTTTTAATGACGATTACAGTATTTGCCAAACGTTTGCAATACATTCTGCAGGTATCCTCCTTTTTGAGGTGCCTCTTGAAGACACTTTTAATGCCAACAGACCTATGCAGTTATTTAATTTTTTTGAGTATGCTGTCATTTTAATGATGATTGTTTTATGGAAGGCTGGGCTGTGTCTGTGTGAAATTTATGGCTATATTCATTATCAATGTTACTTAATGCAAGTGTATACCAAATGGTGTTTAAATGTTTCCTACTTTTTACACATTTCTAGAATGGTTCAACCCTAGGAATGCCTTTATTTGCTGAATTCGCTTTTTTATTCCTTCTACTATGTAATGGCATGGCGCCATGTAGAATCATAGAATCATAGAGTTGGAAGAGACCACAAGGGCCATCGAGTCCAACCCCCTGCCAAGCAGGAAACACCATCAGAGCACTCCTGAAATATGGTTGTCAAGCCTCTGCTTAAAGACCTCCAAAGAAGGAGACTCCACCACACTCCTTGGCAGCAAATTCCACTGTCAAACAGCTCTTACTGTCAGGAAGTTCTTCCTAATGTTTAGGTGGAATCTTCTTTCTTGTAGTTTGGATCCATTGCTCCGTGTCCGCTTCTCTGGAGCAGCAGAAAACAACCTTTCTCCCTCCTCTATGTGACATCCTTTTATATATTTGAACATGGCTATCATATCACCCCTTAACCTCCTCTTCTCCAGGCTAAACATGCCCAGCTCCCTTAGCTGTTCCTCATAAGGCATCGTTTCCAGGCCTTTGACCAGGCCTTTTGGTTGCCCTCCTCTGGACACGTTCCAGTTTGTCAGTGTCCTTCTTGAACTGTGGTGCCCAGAACTGGACACAGTACTCCAGGTGAGGTCTGACCAGAGCAGAATACAGTGGCACTATTACTTCCCTTGATCTAGATGCTATACTCCTATTGATGCAGCCCAGAATTGCATTGGCTTTTTTAGCTGCCACGTCACACTGTTGGCTCATGTCAAGTTTGTGGTCAACCAAGACTCCTAGATCCTTTTCACATGTACTGCTCTCAAGTCAGGTGTCACCCATCTTGTATTTGTGCCTCTCATTTTTTTTGCCCAAGTGCATTACTTTACATTTCTCCCTGTTAAAATTCATCTTGTTTGTTTTGGCCCAGTTCTCTAATCTGTCAAGGTCATTTTGAAGTGTGATCCTGTCCTCTGGGATGTTAGCCACCCCTCACAGTTTGGTGTCATCTGCAAATTTGATCAGGATGCCCTCGAGTCCATCATCCAAGTCGTTGATAAAGATGTTGAATAAGACCGGGCCCAAGACAGAACCCTGTGGCACCCCACTAGTCACTCTTCTCCAGGATGAAGAGGAACCATTGATGAGCACCCTTTGGGTTCGGTCAGTCAGCCAGTTACAAATCCACTGAGTGGTAGCATAGTCAAGACCGAATTTTACCAGCTTCTTTACAAGAATATCATGGGGCACCTTGTCAAATGCCTTGCTGAAATCAAGGTAGGCTACATCCACTGCGTTCCCTTCATCTACCAGGGTTGTAATTCTGTCAAAAAACGAGATCAGGTTAGTCTGACATGACTTATTTTTCAGAAATCCATGCTGACTATTGGTGATCACAGCATTCCTTTTTAGGTGCTCACAGACTGTTTGCTTAATGATCTGCTCCAGAATCTTCCCTGGTATTGATGTCAGACTGACTGGGCGGTAATTATTTGGATCCTCTCTTTTCCCCTTTTTGAAAATAGGGACAACATTTGCCCTCTTCCAGTCTGCCGGGACTTCGCCTGTTCTCCAGGAATTCTCAAAGATGACTGCCAGTGGTTCTGAGATCACATCTGCCAGTTCTTTTAATACTCTTGGATGCAGTTCATCTGGCCCTGGAGACTTGAATATATCTAAACTAGCCAAGTATTCTTGTACTATCTCCTTAGTTATTCTGGGCTATGTTTCCTCTGCTGAATCATTTGCTCCAAATTCTTCAGGTCGGGCATTGTTTTCTTTATCGGAGAAGACTGAGGCAAAGAAGGCATTGAGGAGTTCAGCCCTTTCTGTGTCCCCTGTTTGCATTTCACCATCTTCTCCTCTGAGTGACCCCACTGTTTCTTTGTTCTTCCTTTTGCTACGAACATACCCATAAAAGCCTTTTTTGTTGCTTTTAACCTCTCTAGCAAGCCTGAGTTCATTCTGTGCTTTAGCTTTTCTGACTTTCTGTCTACACGTGCTGGCTATTTGTTTGAATTCCTCTTTGGTGGTTTCCCCCCTTTTCCATTTTTTGTACACATTCTTTTTTAATCTTAACTCAGTTAAAAGTTCTTTAGATAGCCACCCTGGCTTCTTTAGGCACCTTCCATGTTTCCATCTCATTGGTATTGCCTGAAGTTGTGCTTTTACTATCTCCCTCTTAACAAACTCCCAGCCATCATGAACTCCCTTTCCTTTTAGTATTACTGTCCATGGGATCTCACCCAGCACTTCCCTACGTTTTATGAAGTCGGCTTTCTTAAAGTCAAGAAGTTGAGTCCTAGTATGCTTGGCTGCTCCTTTCCGCTGTATAGTAAACTTCAGAAGAGCATGATCACTCGCGCCTAATGATCCTTCCACTTCTACCCCACTAACCAGGTCATCAACATTGGTTAGGACCACATCTAAAATGGCTGTTCCTCTATAGCTGTGTGGCAGAACAGTTTTTCAGAACTGATTGATCTATTTGTCAAAATCAAAGCATGACGTAGATTCAAGAGTTCTCAGTTTTTATTTCTAAGGTACTTTGCTAAACGTTTGGTTTTCCACCGCTCATTTTATGGATGCAAATTCATTCGCTGTTGTAGAAGTATATCCAATATTTTATTTTGAATTGCAAAACGGCATTCGTTATTCCAGGTTTCACCAATGTGCAACTTCTTTCTTGGGTATTATTATCTCCCAGCATGTTTTATCTGGAGTGGGTTTCTTAGCAACTAGCTTTCTTCTGGCTTTTCTGTGGCTCAGGGGACACTCCTAATCTCTGGGAAAGTAAATCCCATTGCCATCCTCCATTACATTTTCAAGGTGTAGAAAATTACAATGTCGTTTTATTTTGGAGCATCAGAGACAACCTACTTGTATTTAAAAGTGTTTATTTTTCTCTCAAACATATTATATGACCTAATAAGTTTTGATATTTTAGGTTCAGAATTTGTGTATGCATAGTGTATGGCATGATTTGTTTTACTGAAGCTTAACTATATTTTATTGTTGTTTATTCTTTTTGTAAGCTTTTCCAGGAAGAAAGGACAAAATATAAATAAAACTTTATACACACATACACACGTATATATAGCTTGCTTTTTTAAAAGTGCAGATTTTTTAAAACCACAGCAGCAGCATATTGAATATAAGCTCATGCTGGAAAGAATCTACATTCATATTATTATGTTTTATGTGTTATTCAAGATACTAATGTTCCAGACTGGGACTGCTGAACGCAGAGAGAGTCTTTAAAAAACCATTTCCCTAGACCTACTGAAATTCATCCCTATGTGCTATTTGAAGCAAATAGCAGCTGGGGGTGGCTTTTAAGTGGGACAGGAAGAAAGGGTTAAATCCCCTCCTTTGTTCCATGGTGTAAGGCATTTTGTACATTTAAGTACATATTAGTACCTTTATTGCAGTTTACAAATAAATTAGCCAAAACTATAAGAGTTTGGGTATACAGTGGTACCTCGGGTTACATACGCTGCAGGTTACAGACTCCGCTAACCCAGAAATAGTATCTTGGGGGGTTAAGAACTTTGCTTCAGGTTGAGAACAGGAATCGTGTGGCGGCGGCGTGGCAGCAGAGGCCCCATTAGCTAAAGTGGTGTTTCAGGTTAAGAACAGTTTCAGGTTAAGAACGGACCTCCGGAACGAATTAAGTACGTAACCAGAGGTACCATTGTATATATATCTTTGGTAACAAGAATGCCTTAATAGCAACTATGCAAGTTAGCTGAAATAGTGTCGCTCTAATTGAGTCCAAGCTGCTTTCTAATATCTAGATAGTATTTGTTAAAAGAAACAAGCATGCACTAAATATATTTACACAAACAAATTTGTTCCAAACCCCAGCCATGACTACCGTCTAGCAGCTCCATTGTCATTGATTTCAGTGAGATGTCGGTGTGTGTAACAATACATGGACCTCAGCTATTGTATACTCACAGAAAAGATCTTTTCCGTTTCTGTCTGCATCTACTTCAGTTAAGCCTTAGACTGTTAGGTGACCTTCAATTTACCTTGTCTAGCACAGTCCCAAAGGACCACCTGCATTGATGTGCCCTTCAGGCTTATTTTCTATATCACAAGTAACAGGCATCTTCCTCCCTGCCACCCCAGAATTTATGTCATTGTTAACATCATTATTACAAGTTTCATATGAGCTCTCTAAGGCAACCCGTGTTCGCTTTTGCATATGACTGGTATGTTTCCAGCATACATTGTACTTAATGTGCAGTTCAGTGTGGCTTACTCCCTGTTGAATGTGTGTAAGTCTGGAGCTTCAATTGTAATAATAATAATAATAATAATAATAATAATAATAATAATAATAATTAATAATAATACTGGCTTTGAGTTTTTTCTGGCTCAGAGGGGAAAGAGGCATCATATGGGGAGTCAGCATCTTCCCTGCAGTATATTACAGATGTGGCTTTACCTGACTACTCAGACTTGGAGGGCATCCTCACAACATAGGAGTCATTGACTGAAGAATCAGGCAACACTTTAAGAAAGCAGACAGGGAAGGTGGGGCTAATATGTTCAGACAAGCCAGCATGCCATTGAAACAACAGCTGTCCATGGGTGGTTTCCAGCCAGCACCTGCCACAGCAGGTTTAACCCAAGAAATTTTGCTGCCTAAAGCAAAGTACAAAATGGTGCCCTCCCGTTCCATATTTGGAATCCAACTGCATTGGCAGCTGGCTCTTGGCTCAATGTTGGCAATGGGACCTTAAGGCATAAGGCTAGCTCAGGAGGGAAGTGGCATACACTGTTGTCTTCCAACACCCCATTGCTGCTCTGTATCTCCCAGCATCTGCTGCTTGAGGCAGCTGCCTCACTCGGCCTAACGGTAGGGCCACAGTGGTCTGTCTTGGATTCTGACAGACCATGATTTGCCTTGCCTGTAATCCTGAATATCAGATGTGACTCTGCTGTGCTTTGGGGAAGTCATGACCTGCTGAGTTCCACAAACTTAAGACTGACACTGATGGATAGCCTGCCACCCCCTGGACTGGTGCTAAGTAAGAAGGCATGCAAGAGGAAGCTTGAGCCCAGGGGTGGGCTATACCCCATTTCCCCTATTGGGCAGCCTTCCCAGGATAGGCCCAGCTTTATCCTCCCACAGAGGTTAATGATGCTACAACTTCAAAGCATGTGCACCCAAAATTCCATTAGGAGGAAATAATTTTAAACTGAACAGCGAAGTCCCTTAAGGAGTGAGAACTGATTTCGATCAATATTCATAGAGAATATTGTGCTAAATGTGCATTTCCCCATTACCTGTCCGTAAATGATTTGTTTGGGTTACAGAGTAAGTATCATTTTGTGCATTGTGAAATCTCCAGATCTGTCCGGCAAGGGGGTGTGGATCCAGTTTCATAGGGTGAGTAAATGACTAAATACGGGGAAATGGAAATTGATTGGGAGGCAGGTGGCTCAGTGAAATGCATATAATCAGCAACACAATAAGCTATGTGCCCACTGCCCAGTTGGCACCTTGCCCAAGGTTGACTTAATTTTACACATCGTAAAATTGGTCCCAGGAGCCCTTCTTTGTTGGGCTGGTTTTTGATGCATGAAAGTACACTTCATGGCAGCACGATCTCATTACCTTCACAATGGGAGAATGCGGAGACAGGCATAATTGCTTACTTTGAAGGGGTCTCAGACGTATTCCACAAGCAGGGCGGGGAATAGAACGAGAAGAAATGTCTTTTGGAAACAACCAAAATATAATGCAATATTTTAATGTCCTTTGATTGGGCTTTTCTCTTGCTTGACTTACACTCATTCATTCTTTTCCTGGACAATCACTTATTCCAGAACGTTACACATTAATCAAACGTAATAGCTATATCCCCCCCCCCCCGAATATCCCATTTATATTCTGTTGCATTGAACCATCTCACACTAAGCATTATTAAACTAATTTTCCACACTTAACTGGTTTTTGCCCTCTCCCCCAACCGCCTCTAATAAAAGCCCCATCTCACTATGGTCATGATGTAAGCTGATTCCCTAAATCACTGCAGAACTTCAAAAGCAGTTTGATGCAGCATGGAGGGCATGAGGAGGGAGATAAAGCTTCACTGGATGTGTTCCAACCCTTTTGCATTCACTGAATCATTAGTATGTGATAGGACATGAGTCAACAGAAATCATGAATTGCATTTAATTTTGCAGTTCTATACAAACCTTGGAGTAAGCTCCTCTGGACATAACAAGGCTTCTAGAATGGCACTGTGAATCCCACTGCTTTCAATGGGAGCTATTAATCGTGTCTCCAAAGTATTTTAAACAAATATGTTATACGTAGATAAGTTCTCCAGTGACAATTAGGGTTAATTTAAATTTTGAGTGTATAAGTAAATATTTATAAGTAAATATTTATAAGTAAATACTTATGCAGTAGCAAGTTTTGTAGTTGTTGTTGTTTAGTCGTTTAGTTGTGTACCACTCTTTGTGACCCCATGGACCAGAGCACGCCAGGCACTCCTGTCTTGTGGTTTTGCTGATTAAGTTTTGCAGATTCGTGTCATATTCAGACCTTTGTCTCAGATGGGATATTTACATGTCGCAGAGAGGGAACTGCTCTGATAATGAAAAATGCTTTACAGTGGTACCTCCAGTTATGAACTTAATTCATTCCAGAGGTCTGTTTTTAAGCCAAAACCACTCGTAACATGAGGCGTGCTTTCACCAATGGCACCTCGCACTGCTGGCGTGCAACTTCCGTCCGCATATCAGGGCAAAGTTTGCAGCCGGGAGCATCTACTTCTGGATTAGCGAAGCTCGTAACCCGCAGTGTTCGCAAGGAGGACGGTATGTAACATGAGGTTCCACTGAATTACAGAAACACGGGTAGAGTAGCACAGTCAGGTTATGTAAATGAATCCTCCAAACTAGCAACACCAAGCCCTGTGAATTTGATGCTGGTAGTAATCACCCATTTACCCATGTTAGTTCTTTCACATAAGTGTGTGCATTGGCATTAGATTTAAAGTCACTATTTTTCTTTTGCTAATGCCATGAAAGCTTTCTGTCAACATTGTTATTTGTATCTTCCTCTTTGGCGATCACTTGTAGCCAAGTAAGATTGTTTTCCATAAACACGGTTTTAAATGTGGGTCCGTAAGTGACTGTGGAGGCCAATTCTGGATCCATACATCCTGGGCAAGAATCACCTAAAGAACCCTGTCACTGGTAGCCATGTGCAAAGTGTTTAGGAGATCCCAGAGATCCCTCAGAAGAGGTTTCTTGACAACTCTCAATGAACTACAGTTTGTAGGATTCTTTGGGGTGGGGGAGCCATGACTGTTCAGATGGCATCGTATTGCTCTAAATCTATAGTGCAGATGTGGCCTTAGGTAGTATATTACAGAAATATAGACAATGGTCACAAATAGCACAACTTAGATTAAGTAGAGGTTTTAAAATCTGGGAATTACTATTACAATATTTGTTTCACTCGAATTTGAGATTTACTCACCTTAAAGATATTGGGTGATAGCCAAGTGAGTCATATGTTTATTACTTTCAGTGGATCTACTCTGTAATTAATGTTGAATATTACTCATTGATTGGTTTTTCAGCTGCTTTGAATGTATTTTAACCCAAATTTGCTTTTCACAAGTACTTTACTGAAAACAGAAAGGGAAAAGGGAATGTATTATTTCCAATGAACGTTGAATGCCTTATTTCTGAGAGAAAACTTGGAAATTTTATCCCCAAAATAAGTGAAGAAACATGCAACCTTCCTACATAGGAAAGTTGTGGGAATAAAATGGGAACTGAGGTTTGTCCGTATCTCTGAGATCCTTGAGGAAAGCACATGATAAATATATAATAAATATGTTATTTATGGGTGAAAAGAGAGGTAAAGGGAAAGTCCCTTTTGATAACGGTCTTAAAATATGTTTCTGCCGCAGTGTTGAGCCATTAAGTATAAGTGAATCAGTAGTTGAAATAAATTAAGTGATTGGAATCTCAGGGTAAGTGATTATGCTAGGGGGGAAAACATATTTAAATATTGTTGTAGTTGTCTCTGAGGGAACACTGGAAGAAGATAAGAATTATAGCTTGCTGAGCTTGAATTTTGAAACTCCTGGATCACTGTGGGGGTCCCCCTGGCCTAGCAAAATGTTCCAAAAGAAAATAAACAACAGTTCTCCATTGGTAGTAATGAATGAAGGGTGTTTGGCGCTGCACATATGTAAACAACAAAATTGACCACATTGTTAGCTATTGACCCATGAACTTGCATTGATTCCTGTGCAGGGGGTGAGTACTGGCAAATGAATCAAAGAGGAATTGGCAACTGCTTTGTAAACGTCTAGATTTTAGAGTAGTAGAAAGTCAAAGAATCTGAGAAATATGCAGAACTTTTAAAACTCAAATAAACATTTAACTGATTATAAAAATGTAAATCCACACGAGGCCACCTTAAAACAAATACATGTTGTAGCATATTTCCACCCAAATTGTTTCCCCTTGTCTAAAGGCATAGTTTCATCTGGAGTATAAAAAAAAACAGTTTAAGCTGCAGACCTATAGTTCTATGTAGCATTGTTGGGGAACAGTTGTGGTGGAAAAACTATGTCTGCAGCTCAGATTGGGGCAGGTTTTAATCTGAACATGTTTGGGCCAACAGGATCATTATCCAAAGGAGCTTGTTTTAGCAGAGTTCATCTTAACTAGAAAAAAGGGTTGTTTAAAAGCAAAATGCTAGTAATTTATCCAAACTTAATGCTTTTACTGAAATTAATTCAGTTGTTTCATCTGTGACAAATCATAACGAAGATAATTACATTACGAAAATCAGTTAACAGTGGCTAAGGCCACTGAGCCCATCTTGGATGGCTTTTTTCTCTTAAAAATGTTCCAATAGAGAATAAAAAAAGAAAAACAATTGCTGATAGAACATTTCTAACATCTGTTATGCTTCCATGATGCACTGAATACAGATAAACCTAAAATTTAACCATTTATCCTCTATAATGAAGATTCACAGAAAATGCAACTCAGAGCCAAACCATCAAAACTAGATGGATTTAATTGTATAAAACTAAACCCCAGTTTAGCTGCTTTGCTGTTTGCTTCTGCTCCAAGTACAATAAGTGGCTCAACTGAAGCCATTTCTTGGGTTCTTCTGTAAAGCTCTGTGATTTCACTGCTTAAAATTATGACTTATGCAACCTTTAAAACTGTTCACTGCCTTGACCCAATGTCGATTAGCTATCACTTCTCTCTATATCGGGATAGTTGATATGGTTCCCTCCAAAAGTTGTGGACTACACATCTCAGCATCACTGACTGTAGGCCATACTGACAGGAGCTGATAAGAGTAGTAATCGAGAACTTCAAGAGGGCACCATTTTTGCTTTCCCAGCCCCATATGAACATCAGTGCTCACCCATTGAGGGAAGTGAAATCAACAGCGTCTAGGAGTAGGGCTCTCAACAATTCAGCTCCCAGGCCAGGAGCTGTCTAGAGAAAGATGCAAAGATAAAGAAAGTTCAGAAGAACATGTTAAATGCTTCTCCGACATCTGTCTAGGGAAAATTATACCTTGACTTTCTCCAGTTGGAGAGGAAGGAGTTTATAGTTGTGGACTGGATGAGAAGGCTGTTGCAAAATCAGCAGAGTGCTAAGACTTGAAGGGCTTTAGCCATCCTTTGATTCATGGTTTGTCAGACAGTCTAGCTTGAAGCAGTTCTTGGAGTGTATGGGAAACACTGAACTATCTTTAAATCATTTTGCTCTTTAGTCTTTATGCCACTGACATCATTCTGGTGTGTGTATGTCTGTGCGCTATCGGTTTAACTACATACATTTTGTGGCTTGAAACCACACCAGGGGATTAAAGAGAATGTTTTGTGGGCTTCCATGAGGACCACAGTGTACACGGAACGAAGGTTATCCCATCCATTCCCAGCTGTGATCCCAAAGGAAATCACCTCCAAGCTATAATTAGGCATAGCAAAAAGACCCCATTGAAACCTTCTTTCCTCAGCCAGCCAATGCTTGAGAGAAATGGTGATACCTTGGCAATTCTTGGCAAACCACAAAGGGTTTTGGTACAGAAGCTAGGTGTTCGAGAGGAGAGGACCACAAACCAATATTGAGCTAAACAGTTTATTTGATCATCTGTGTGGGTTATCCCTTCTTCAACAAACCATGGTTAAAGCCAACTATGTATTCCATACAAAACACTGCTGTTATGTATGTGTATGTATGTGGGAAAGCTAGACAAAGATCTATTTCTTACCTATTCCTCTGGTTCAGCATAAGATAGCAACACTTGAACAGCGCCCTGCTTCAATACAAACATAAAATTCCAATGCAAAATTTCTAAACCTGTCTTTCCTGAATGGTGTGTGAATGTTGATTACTTGTATATAAATAAAACTCTGCATGTGTGTACATCCACACACACCTGCATACATGCCTGCCTCTCTGTCTTCCCAAATCACTACAGTACTTTATTTTGAGTTGCAGTCCTTGAAACTAAATAGTTGTGGGACTGGCTGTAAGGCTGCATGTAAAGATCTTGCCATTGTGGAGCAATATCCAAGTTGGAGTCCCCGATGAGGTCTCTTGTTCTAAAAAATTATGTCAGCTGCAGAATGTTGTGCCAGGTGCTGGGAAAGCGTGTCTGAAAAGTTGCAGGAAAAGAAAGCCCCAAATTTGTATAACATTTCTTGGAAGAATTTCAGTGGATTTAACTTTTAGAAGAATGTCAATATCAGATGGGGAAAGAAAAACTGGCATTTTCCATGGCTTTATTTTTCATTATGTTCACAATCTCACATCCTTTTTCTTTTGCGGGGAAAATGATTATTCCAGGTAATTTGGAGCATTTCCCTGATGACAATGGGAGAAGCTGTTCAGGATTTTCCACAATTAGATTTGAGGCCACTTTCACACATGGCCTTTCCCCCATTGGTTCTCTGTGGCTGCTTTGAGTATGGCAACAATCCCAGGATTCAGACCACATGGTTGTATGGAAGTGTGGGCACTGCTGGTTTGCTATTCAGTCTTACCAAAACTGGTGCTCATCTTATATTTGGTACTGTTTTAGGATAAACTTTAGTGGAATATACAACAGCAAGCGAAAGCACCATCATGTGATTTGACATTCGGAATTCAATCATTGTGGGTTCTGATATGCATTCACTCAGTGGCGTAGCATGGAGGGCACAAGGGCGGTTACTCTGCGTGCAGATTTGTTAGGGGTACATACCGTAATTTCAACACCCGGTGCTGCCTTAATATAGCTGTGTGCTTCCGTCACTGGGCTCTGCTGAAAACGGCTTCTCCATGTGAACCTTAAAGTGTCCTCTCCAAACAATGGAAGACTCTTATTTTCTTATATCTATGGCTGCAATCTCCTGAGTGACACGGCCCTGGCAATCCGTGCTACGCCACTGCATTCAGCTGACCTGTATGTGCTCCCCATACCAAGGTGTAGATCAGAACTTGGCTATCCACTTACTTTCCTACCTACAAAATGGGTTGTATCCAATTCTGAACACATGCAGAACACATGCAACTGAGACAGAATGGAAATAGACTGAGGCTGCAATTCTGCACTCACTTGCTTGGGAGTAAGCTCCACTGAACATAATGGAACACACTTCTGAGGAGGCATGTATTATAGGCAAGTTTTACTGGGATTCTTTTATTGTGTATTTTGATGTTTGTCTAACTGGGTTTTTTTTTTTTACTTTGTAACCCACTTGGAAGCCCACTTTGGCAAAGTGCTGTATATTAATCAATTCAATTGCCGTAATAATTAATATAGGATTGCACTGTGATTCACCTATCTGTACAGGAAATAATTCAAGCTAGAAATTCTGGAGACCTTCTGTGCTCAAAGAATGTGCTTTAGCATGGAGCCCTCCCCAATCACTAGTGGTGAAATGGACTGGATCTGATCCAATGCATCTGTTCTAGTCAGTGTTCCTTTTAAGATTTTTATTTATTTTTTAAGAAGCAACTATTTAATGGCAGAGCATTGCTAAAGCAGAAGACTGAATCTTGCACAGTTCTCTTTCCCCCAGGTGGATAAAGGATCATGTGGGTAAATGGGATATGTGCTCATTCTTTTAATTTCTTGGAAAAACCATGGAAATCCAGCTGTGGGGGGGGGAGTACTTGGCTGAAAAGCTCATCCTAGACTTCCATAGAGACAAGATTGTGCAGACAAGATTTTTCTTTTAACCCTATGTGCTCTCTTGTCAGAAGTGGGAGGCTAAACTACCTAGCACCTTTTGAAGTGGTCAAACAAACTGAACTTATATGGAGCCGTTTACGTTTGGGTGCTTCAAAAAGCACTGACTTCCTGCAAAACTGGAGGCCTGCATCATATATAGGACACACATAAAGATCCAGTAAGTTGGTAGTGATGTGGTCAACTGCAGCAGCTCTGCTGAACAATCTTGCTATATGGAATCAATGTGCTTTCTAATGTAAGATTCCTACATATATATATATATATATATATATATATATATATATATATATATAAATAATAGCACAATCCTGTCTCTCCTCAGAAGTAAGTCCTGTGGAATTTGTTGAGGCTTACTCCCAGGTAAGGACTGCAGCCTAATTTATTATTTTAAGTAATTGCTGCCTTACTTTGTACTTTGGCAATTGCATTAAAATCATTAGGTTGCAGATTGTTTTGAAATGGTTCCATTAGCCATTTTAAACTTTACAACAGGCTCCCTAACTCAAACTAAAAATAGAGTTGAAAGGGGTGTTCATGTAAAGAAATTGGAGGAAGTCTCCTTAATTGAAAAATCATTTGTCTGCTTTTCTACTTGAAAATATACTGGAAGGCCTCATTGGGCTGTTCTCTAGTGCCACACTATGAGACAAAAAGCTACTGTACTTTAATGTCTATCTTCATTAGACTTTATAATATTCTGGATTATAAGGGCTTCCATTTGAGCACCCTCCCACATCTCTGTAGTCTACATCTAAGCAAGATGTAGAAATTTTTTGGGAGAAAAATTGCACTTCATTTTAAGTTTGTTTATTAGGAGTACTGTAGTCTTCTTTACCTTAGTTTTAAAATGACATATATTTAGAACTGTTAATACGGGTGTGACACAACAAAAGGTTTTGTGTAGAACATGGGGCCCTAAAAGATTGTGTTTCTTTGTTTTTTAAACAACATGTTTCTAGTCCTCATGGTTATAGAGCATGTGCTGAAAATATAGGAGCAGAGTCTGAAAATGGTATAAAATCCTCTCTCTGTCCCTCCAGATGTTGTTGAACTCCAATTCCCATCAGCCCTGACCTATTTGGTCAATGGTCAGTGATGATATATACATACATACATGTTAAGTTGTGGGTGAACATATCAGACACAGTGATTCTTCAAACAGCTCTTGTTTATTCACAGGCCAGAACAGAACTGAACTGAAGGGTTCAGTCAACCTGCTTATATAGAGCTCCAGTACAACGTAACTGTAACAATTTTCTAAAACTATCCAATCACTGATAGTCACTTTTGATCCCTTATTTGCATAACTATCTACAGTATCCCCCTGCTGGCCCAAGGTGAGAACTTCAGTACATAACACATACATACATACATACATACATACATACATACATAATTTTAGTTGTATGCTGCCTTTCCACAGTTCCAGCCATGCTCCAGGCGGTTTACAAGAGGAAAAAAATCACATAAATACAAAATAACAAAAGTAGTTATAAACAATAAATAAAACATTTAAAAACCACAACCAAGCTGAACAATTTCCTTATAATTCACAACAATATCTAAAATAAAGATTCAAAGAAACAACAACATCAACAATTCCTTCCTCCCACCAACAACACCCCAGCCCAAGAGTCTGTTCTTCAGCCTCAACTTTTGTAGCTGGAGTCAGTCCCAGGCCAGGTGGAAAAGGCCTGCAGGGCAGGCAGCAGGTCTTCCAGGACTCACAACCAAAATGGTAGTTGAAGTGCAACAACACCACAGATTTACTTTTGTAAGGAGAGTTGTGCAAGATTTCTATTGGAACCTGAAAGAGAGGCATACTTAGGGGTGACGTAGCTCCCTGTCATTTGGAATGTTATCTATTTCTCCATCCCCTTTGATATATCATTTTTCCTTGATATATCATTTCCCCTTGATTTTTCTCACGAACCATTGTGATAAAGAAGGGACTTACTTGCAGACTGGAATAGGAAGGAAGACAACTCCGCCGCTAGCTCAGGGCTTGGTCTTGAGCTGTCTTAACATCCTCATACAGCAAATGCACTAGCTCATGACTCAAAAGAATCTTCATTGCTATCCATATGCTATAAAGTGATTTTTGCAGCACTATCAACGGTATGCAGAACTTTGGAAATGTCATGTTCTAAAATAATTTTTTAAAATGCGCTTTTCTCATCCCATCATCTTTCTCTTGTGTCTCCATGACTACTTTGCTAATGGTGTACATCTTATTCATCTGTCTAGCAAGTATGATAAAGTTACCAGGAGAGACAATATTCATGTGCTGTCAGGTATTCAGGGCCAACATGACGGCATGAGAACAGACTTGGCAGCAATCTGCAAATGCGAAAGATAGTGTTCAGGGTTTTGTTTTGTTTTTTTATTCTCCCCCACTCTTGGGGCACAAATCTGACCTCATCACTCAAGGAGAGTGACCTCTGTCAATATGTTTGAAATGCTTAGAACAAAGTTCCAAGCGGAGTGGAAGTTTTAGCCCAGGTTTTAAACAAACAAGGCTTTAATAACGGCACCACTGTTTTTCCAATGAACACATTCAATACTCTTTTTGTTTAAGTGGAGTGCATCTTGAAGAACCTTTTAGGGCAAGGTTTGTGAGAGTCCAATTCCTGCATCTTTTCCAGGAATGTCAGCAAGAAGAATTTTATATGTTTTTGTCAGGCACTCAAAGGAATTGATGAATTTTCACTGCTGCAAGAGAATCAGATTTTTGTTCCCATCCACATTTTTGTTTGTCCCATGATTTCTAGTATTTTGTATCGATCTGCCATGAAACCGAAATGTGGCTTTTGTTTTTGTGTCCTACCACTTCCCTGGGAAAATCCGCTGTTTACTACTGAATCAGAACAAACGTCAATCCATGGAAAATCCAAAGAAAAAATTGTCCCTCTTCTGAACTGGTCCTAAAATAGCTCCTGAGAGGGATTTTGCATGCTTTCCTGGGAGCTGTGTTTGGGGCTGTCCATTCCTACCTCCTTTCCTTCTTTACCCAGCAGGATAATATTTCCAGTTGTCTCTCCTGCTTTGAGCAGTGCAGTTCCAGTTTTCTTGGCATGCTTAATTTGTTTGTTTTACTTTTGCCTGTTTAGCATTCATATAAAAATTGCAATCAGATAATATACTATCCGTGCAAAACATGTGCATTGGAAGGGTCTCAGCTCCTTTTGTATGTGTTAGATTATTGTCAGATTCTCTTGTTTTCTTATTCTCTGGCTTTCTTATTCTCTGACTTTGGCATGTGTGGATGCAACTGAAGGTGGACAGAACACAAAAAGTGGACTATTGGTTATAATGAATGGGAAAACATGGGGGTTCAGGGGTCTTTTCTTAAGTAAGGCAAAAATCACAAGAGGGAACACCCAGACCCAAAGCAAGTTGGAAATGGGGCAAAGAGGTACAGACTTAAGGGAAAGTTTGGCTGGGCCATTACTCAGAAGAATGAGTATTTATGGGTTGTGGCCAGGTGAGAAGACTTCAGATTATGTTTCTTAACCATTGAAGACTGATGTTACCGGGCCAAATGGATTTTTATCTCCTGTTTTTATTTATTCTATTTATTAGTATTTATATACCACCTTTTCTCCAAGGAGCTCAAGGTGATGTACACACCTTCCCACCTTCTGCTCCTGTGAGGTAGGTTAGACTGAGAGCCAGTAACTGACTCAAAGGCACTGATTGGGTTTCATGGCGGAAACGCAACCAGGGGATTTGAGCCCTGGTCCAGCCCTCTAACCAGGACTCTAGACTTGAACTCTTTATACTGTATCTGTGAGTGGGGTTGTCGTAATGTTTTTATCTCCATCATAGTGACATTGAGAGCGGTTTTCTAGCTAGCTTGTTTCCTCCTGGCCACACCGTGTGTAGAAAGTAAATTCTGAACCAGATGACCCTGCAGTTGCTTCCATTATTAAGAGTTGATTTACTCGTAACAGTAAATCTTAAGTTCTTTGCATAGGAAGCTGCCTTATACGGTGGTACCTTGGGTTACAGACGCTTCAGGTTACAGACTCCACTAACCCAGAAATAGTACCTCGGGTTAAGAACTTTGCTTCAGGATGAGAACGAAATCACATGGCGGCGCGGCGGCAACGGGAGGCCGCATTAGCTAAAGTGGTACCTCAGGTTAAGAACAGTTTCAGGTTAAGAATGGACCTCCAGAACGAATTAAGTTCTTAACCCAAGGTACCACTGTACCAAGTTAGACCACCAGTGCATCTAGCTCAGTGTCACCTACACTGAACAGCGCTGGCTTCGCAGTATTTCAGACAGCGTCTCTCTACCTGGAGATGCAGGCGATTGAACATGGGACCTTTTGCATGCAAAATGGATGCTCTATCACTGAGCCGTGGCTGCCCACCCACAGAGCTACCTAGAAGCTTTTGGAAGTCTGTGGATTTTACCTTTTCTGTAAGTCTACCCTGAATAGCTATTTGGAGGTTTTATGAGTGGAGCTTGTAACAATTACGCAAGTTTACTAGTCAATTATTTCACAAGTAAAGGATAGTCTGGAGTTGTGATAGCAGCCGTATAATGTTAAGGTTAAAAATTATGAGCAGCCCTTTTAATAAAAGGAGGCATTTTGCAAGTCTAGACTCAGCGTTACCCTAAACAGTGATAAAGAGACACTTTTAATATGCATTTCCAGCAAGGACCGGGCCCAACCTCTGCTGACTTCAGTGGGAAATAGCATGTGACTGGCGTGTCAACTAAAATAGATTTCTCTGTCAGGTATATTCTGTAACGAGCACATGCAACTTCTGTAGGACCAAAGGCTTTCTCAGTCACTTCTGAGTTCGTGACAAAAAGAGACATGCAATCAGAACTGTTCTCCAAATTGAAAAGACTGGTACATCTTTAATCACGCAAATTACTTCTGTACACACAAGAAAGAACTTGGTAGTGAGGTTCAGATCATTTCCACTGAAACCACACCAATATGGATGAAGACAGAGCCAGGTTTACCTTAACTCTGTGGCATTATCTCCCACAATTCCCCCCTTTTACCTGTTGGCCCTGATTCACATACTCAAATTATAGCACTGGACCAACCATTTCCCTCCCTCTCATTACTACAGTGAAGAGGATAACACTGACAGCTCTTAAGTTTAATGGAGCTGGACTGTGACATGAGTATTTTGAGGAGACAGAAATTAATTGCTGCTAGCAGTAAAATATGCAGGCTCAGTTCACGGTATGGTTTCTTTTGCAGAGATAAAACAGGCAGACACATTGCTGTTCTGTTATATATATATATTTTATTCCATGTTCAAAGCTTCTTGTCGGTAATACTGTGCCATTCCTGAAAAATCTGGATATAAATCTGATATTCTTAAAGGGGGGGGGCACTGGATTATTGCACACATGATGAAAGTTGCCATGTGTAGCCTATAATTTCAGTTGCCAGTATCAACAAGTTCCTGAGAGAATTGTACGACCAAGCCTTTGAAATACCCTGGTACCTTAATTTTCCAAGAAATCTGAGGCACCTAGTAGAATTTTTTTTTAATTCTCTTGGTGACTGTATAAGCATTTAATAGAACCTACTAATGAAAAAATGTGTTCGTGCAGGTGTTGAGTGTACTGCTGTGAAATTACTGCACCCTGGGGGTTGTTTACTGTGCTCACAACATATTCTGTAATAGCTGAAGGCATTTATACTGATGTCAAACACACTGGAAACACCTATTCGTTCCTGTTTTGACTACAATGTTTAACAAATGGCTCTACCTTTTAACTGTAAAAATGAAAACTTGATTAACATAAAGGATATTGTCTGTCCCGTGATTTTCCAAATATAAATCAATGAACAAGTGACTAAACAAAGTACTATTGCTAAAATTATATGTAGCCTAGTCAGGACAGGTATAAACAGATCCGGTCCAAGAGATTTGGTGAAAAAAACTGACTTGCTATAATATCTAATATTAATATAAATGTATATACATTAAGCAGTTTCAACTCAGGAGTGAATAATTGTATTATTATTAATTACATTATTCAAAATCTGGTACAGTTTGGGAGCATTGGAATTATTTTGACTTGAAGATGCAGATGCTGTTTATGATAAAACTAGGGGATGAGCTGGCACAATCCATAGAATTTTGAACACTTAAACAGTGTTGATTCATTTTATTAATTCCTTAAACGTTCATTCCAGCCTCCTTCCAATGAGTTAAAGATAATATACACAATACACAATACTTTATTCCCATGACAACCTTTGAGGTAGGCTAGACTGATAGTGATTGGCCCAAGTTCACCCAACCCAGCAAGCTTCATGGCTTGAATGGGGTTTTGAACCAGAGTCTCTCTGCTCTAAATTCAACACTCACAACTGGCTACACCAATAAGATTTCAATGAAACTTAGATCTGAAATGTGCATAACTGTGCACAGGGGTCATGCTTTTGAAGGCAGGCTTACGGCCCAGAGCTTCATACTGGTCATTGACCATAATAAAACAACTTGACTATAGCCCAGAGCATGAAAAGCTTTCCTAAATTCCTATTTGCATGCCCAGCACATTTTAAATTGGCGCAATGCCGTTAGCAGTACATGGTCCTTATTCTCTCCTCGCCCATCCTCAACCATATGTTTCTTAAGAAGTCAACATTGCATTTCTATAGGCGAGTCACTGTGAATGATTCAACATAATGGCTTGGCTCCAAAGAACTACTTTAGGAGTGTCCAAAGCCTTAGTTGTACTCTGTGGAATTCAGTTTTTTCCCTGTTTGAGTGGCTGACAAGCTGAGCAGAAACTTCTTAAGAAACTCCCATCAGTTTCAAAAGAGGTTGGTCCTGCAGCATGGAGAGTCGCTGTTGGGTTAGACAGGCAAAAAAGGAGCCACACCCTTATTCACAGAGAAGGGATTGCAGAGTATAGGGATTGTGTCATTGAAGGGCATTTATTATAAAGAGATGCTTACTTGGGAGATTTCTAGTGAGGGCTATAAAATGAGTGGCAAGGGGCAATATTGAACATATGGATAGGGTGTGGCTAACTGAAAAGTGGGAAATATCTCTTGGCAACAAGTTTTAGTCGAGGAAACAGGTATGCATCAGATTCAGACAAATATCAAGGCAAAGTGGGGTGTTTAATGGATGGTTTAGGAGGGGTGCTTGTCAGAGGCAAAGCATGAGTTGAAGAAGGGCTCCCTGAGATGCTTTGTGGTGCTTCAGTGATCCAGACAAAAGAAGCAAAAGTAAATTTCCCAAGTTTAGCATAATGTTAGGATGGAGTGATGGTAAAAGGGAAAGAAAACACTAGAGTGGGCAGAGGGTGGGCTCCATTAAGCCTTGTAATCAGAGGAAATGATTTTAGTTTGAAAGTGAATCCCTTTTAGTTTTTCCCACCCAAAATTCAGAAAATCCTGCTATGACTAAAACCGCTTGACCGATTTGTCTGCAGATTGGCAAGCTTTTTATCAAGGGGCATGTCTCTTGCACCTGCAGTTTTCAGACTAATTGCAACCGAAACATTAGAAGATACCATGGTGCCTATTTTACCCACTCCAAGAAACGCTGAGAGCTGCCCATATAGGAAAACTCCAGTTATCCTTTTCAAAATTTGACAGCATTTACCTTTGCCTGCAGGGTTCATCTACTACTGCATATATGTGTATTTTCCTGTGTGTGTGTGTGTGTGTGTGTGTGTGTGTGTGTAAAGGTAAAGGACCCCTGGACAGTTAAGTCCAGTCAAAGGCGACTATGGGGTTGTGGCGCTCATCTTACTTTCAGGCCGAGGGAGCCAGCGTTTGTCCACAGACAGCTTTCTGGGTCATGTGGCCAGCATGACTAAACCGCTTCTGGCGCATCGGAACACTGTGATGGAAACCAGTGTGAACGGAAATGCCATTTACCTTCCTGCCGCAGCGGTACCTGTTTATCTACTCACACTGGTGTGCTTTTGAACTGCTAGCTTGGCAGGATCTGGGACAGAGCAATGGGAGCTCACCTCGTCACGGGGATTCGAACTGCCAACCTTCTGATCAGCAAACCCAAGAGGCTCAGTGGTTTAGACCACAGCGCCACCCGCATCCCTCCATACATCCTGCATCCCATATGAATGTAGTGTGAGGAGGAATGAAGCAGATTCAAGCACACCCTTAGGATATTTTTTGAAAATGCATCTTTAAGCCATTATCATATCATTTGCGAACCATCAATGTGGTATACAATGCAATTAATGAATGGTCAATTGGGCTACAGTATAGGGAATCTCTGCTTTTTATTAACTAATGTCACAGCACAGTGACAATGTTTCTACTCAGGCAGTTGCTTAGTATTGTATTATGGTAATTTTTATTACATGTAATAACCAAAAAAACTCATTTCTTCATTACACACACACACACACACACACACACACACACACAGACACACACACCCGCTTGGTGGTAGGTTTCATCACAGAAGATGACAAACTAACAAGTTTATACAGGCAGCTAAGGTAAAAAATGTATATGCTGTAGTTTTACATCCTGGGGAGCTTTCTAAAGATTTTCAGAAGGAACAAGCTAGAAGCAAGCAAAGGACAAGTTTGTAAGCTCCGAGCGTAGCAGATGTTTGCTTCGCTTTTCCTTGCCACGGAGTTCATGTGGACATTGAGATATCCTTGCAAGCAGGCTTGCCTGCTGATAATGCAGTACGTTTGGCAGCTGTGCCTTCTATGCTTTCATAATATTTTGGCCCAGGGGCATCTTTAATGCTATTTTGCAATTGCTATGCAATCTTTCAAAGGCCAAAATATTAGCCTTGGAGAAACAATTTCTTTTTCCTTAAAATATTGGCAAAGTGTAATTGAAATATGTTTATGAAGGATTGCTGGCAGGCTGAGCATTTGCAGCTTGCCTTGAGGTTTTGATTTGATTACAGAATGTAATTAGCATCTCACCTTTGCCCCAAGCAAAATCAGGTTTTTATCTGCCACGGTGTATGGAAGGCAAAATTGGAGTTATACCAGATACAGGTTTCTCCAAGAAGCTATAATTTATGGGTTTCTTTTCTGATTGGAGTTTCATCGGACGACTCCAGATGGGAGTTGATCAGCCATAGGAGGGAGCTCTTCCTTTTGCATAACCTCTGCATGTTAAAGTTCTCAACCTTCTCTTTATCCCTACTACCAGTTATTCTAGAAGCACTGAAATTATTTTATTTCATTGAACTCTTAGCAATCTCAGCATTTCACTTCTACAGACTTTTGTAGTCAGGAGGAGGAGCATTTAGATGTTCTTCATGTGGCGTGTGAAGATGTAACACTTAAGCACTAAAGAGCCAAACTCTTTTTTAAAAACAAAACAAAACAGCCTTGTTGCTGTAACCTTTGTGAGCATCAAACGATTTCGTTGAAGGGAGAGAATGTTTACCTTCCTGATACTTGTTGCTGTTTCCCAGTGACAGCTGGACCTTCCATGCATGAGATGTGACAAAGGATTGCAGCAGCCATCTCAAAGTTGCAGTGCTTGAAGGAAAATCAGTTTTAAAACTGATTTATTCAAACCATATGGAAACTTTTTATGGACATGCTTGACATTTTTTCACAAGTGACACATTGATTTGTTCTGAGAGGGAAATTTATCTGATGGAAACGGATACCGAAAATGTAGTATGGAAACGAGGGGAAATGATTGTGAAGTTAGCATTTCAACAAGGACTAAAAACTAGATGGGGAGGAAAAAAAGGGGAGAGGAAGCGTATTGATGAATATTTTAATTTTCTATTGGCCGCCATATGCCCCATTATGTTTTTTCCCCTCACTGTGATTTTTGGAAGGAGCCACTTAAGTGCATGCAATATGAGTCCTTTCACAAGTTTATTAAAGCCAACCTCATGCAAATTTATGCCATGATTTATCACAACGTTGCCATTCAACTCAGTTTGTGCATGTGTGTTAAACAGGTGAATTGCTCTTGTAAATTGGCTTAAGGTGCATCAAAATGCAGTATTTCATATGCTTTGACAGGATAGATATGGATTGTGTCTATTGTCATATGTACATCAACAGTAGTGGAAGTGCACAGAATGCAGAGTTGAAGAAGTTGTGTCTTTAGCCATCTTGGAGATGCATATGAATATCATTTCATATATTCAGGGTTTCTCACTTTGGAAATAGATTCAATCCTATTCATCGTCCTTAAAGCTTTTGTTTAAAACATCTGACAGAGGCCATTGTGAATAATTGTTCATAATAATTCTTAAAGTGTAGTGCAGAGGAATGGAGGGGTGGGTGGGATCGCTGATGTATTCTGTTCCTTCCCCTACTTCTCCCTGCTTTGCCTATTTTATTGGATAATAGCGAGTTAAAGTAGCAGAGTCATTTTCTTGTCATATAAATTCAACCACCAATATCTAATGAAGACTCTGAAGGGATTGGTATAAACTTGTGTGCCTTCATACCATACTGACATTAATTCAGAACCTAGGCCTAAAAATCTTTGTTTCCATAAAGAGTAATGTCAGAGCTGCCCGAGGTCCCAGCTCACAAAGGACCAACGCCAGTTCTTATATATACAAAAGTCTTTATTGAAATTCAGTTTCGATTTCAAAGCCGCGGCGTGCAGCTCTACGTCTTGAACTCTAGACCGCTGAAGCTCCGTCTGAATCTCCTCCCCCCAGACACCAGTTTAAGACTCTAGCCTTGCTCCACCTCTTCCTTTGCTCTTTCCTCCTCTGGGTCCGCCTGTCCACTGGGGTCTTGCCCTTTCTAGACTCTTCTGACGCTGAGTCCCCTGAGTCTTCCCCCTGCCTCCGGCGGGCTTTAGGACCTGGTTCCCAATCCGGGTTTTCTGCCATCCCGCGCGCCTGTACATTTGAACTTGGCTCGTGCGCCCAGCCGGCAACCTTTCTCCTGACCGTTACACTGCTCCTGTCACTGCTTCCCCCTTCGGGGAGGCTAGCTGGACCTGACTTCCCCTCCGTTCCCTCACTCTCTGATAGAGGCGTGGTCAGCCCGGACTCATCTTCTCTCCCTACTGGAGGAGACGCTGGCCCTGATACATGGGACTCCCCCCCCCCACTACGCTCTGGTGGGGGAACTGGTCCTGATCTCCCGCTGCTGCTTTGGGAGTCCCCGCTGGCCCCTTGCTTCTGGTGCGTCCCCCCTGGGACCCCCCTTGCCCTGGCCATCGGCGCCCCCCTCTGGGAATCTTCTGAATCGCTGGAGAAGCTCATGGAATCTCTCGGGCCACTGTCATACTCCCCTACGCTGCCCTCAGATTCTTCCCCTTCGCTCTCCGTTTCCTCTCTCCCCTGTGCCTCTGCTCCTGAGCCCCTGACAAGTAATTATAATGCAATGAATTTAACGGAAAACAAGGCAGCCCAATAGTAATAAAAACTATATCCAATGGTACCTGCAGAAGGCACCCCAAAATCGAGTGATCTGAATGTGTGTTAATTCTCAGCTCTCGTGAAAGGGAAGAAATAAAACATGTGCAACCACAAATGAGACCATAACCAGTCTACTTCCCCAAACACAAATCACATACCATATAAACAGAAACCAGGGTGTGATCCAGTCTGTCCTGCATACTAAAATATGTGTGTACATCCATTGCACAAGTGCAGATCTCCACACAGAGGAGGGAGTTTAGAAGCCGCGGGATCCAGTGAATGGGAGTGGGTCAAGTAAAGAAGTGATAGGGATCTGAATCACCCCCCAGAGTACTCAGACATAATCCGGGATGAGGAGGATGCCATCAATGTGCATTGTGTTTTACAGAATAATAGGAAGAGGGGCACACTTTCTGAGGAAGCTCACCATCTGAAATTTGAAAGTAGCACAAAAAAGTGGGATTATGGAAGTGAGGGTAAAAAGGAAGAATATGTCCTATTTTCAATTATACACATTTAAATTCTATATGTATGATTTAGCTGAGATTCCTGCATCGCAGGGGGTTGGATTAGAATCATGGGTAGGCAAACTAAGGCCCAAGGGTCGGATCCTGCACAATCGCCTTCTAAATCCAGCCTGCGGATGGTCTGGGAATCAGTGTTATTTTACATGAGTAGTATGTGTCCTTTTATTTAAAATGCATCTCTTGGTTATTTGTGGGGCATAGGAATTCGTTCATTGTTTTTTCTCAAAATATAGTCTGGCCCCCCACAAGGTCTGTGGGACAGTGGACCGGCCCCCTGCTGAAAGTTTGCTGACCCCTGGACTAGATAAATCTTGGGGTTACTTTCAAGTCTACAATTCTGTGATTTTCAGTGATAGACAAAGACTAAGGAGTGAAATCAAAGACATCACAGAAAAGCTGACTTTTCAGGAAGGATTTGAAGGAAGTAGAGTCATGGATATTGTCAGGGAACTGCCATCGGAGAGTCAGGTGGTGGAAGGGCTCAAGGAGGCTAGGAGAGCCTCGGATGCGGAGGAAGGAACCAGTAGGGGGAGAGGGAGAGTTCCTGCAGAAACTCAATCGGAGGAAGGGCTCCAAGATGTTTCCAGTGAGAATAGCGGGGAGGGCTCAGGACCTCCGCTGGGGACGCCCACTCCGCGGAGGAAACTGTCACGCAGAGAATCCAGAAGAAGAGTCTCCGTCAAGGAACTCTTATGTTGGAGTAAATTCCGGAAACGCCCACTGACGGATTCTGCCAGCGATTGAGGTAGCCACGCACCCATGGTTCCTTGGACTGGGAAAGTTTAGGAACTGAGGGTAAAGCTTGGAGGCTTTAAACGCTTACGCACGAGCAGCCCCCTTTTCCCATTACAGATATGTCCAGAGGAGGCAATGGCAGGCATGTTAGCTAATTAGTGGGTTAAGAGAAATGGAATTCCTAATTGGGACATAATCTACAATGGAACGGGTAACCCTTGGCCCTTCTGATATACTTAGACTACAATTCCCATCGTTTCTGACCATTCGCCATCCTGGCTGGGAGTTGTGTTCCTCAAGGGACTACAAGACTCACAACTGATTTCCAGAACTTTATTCTAATGCCAGAGCTCAGCCCCGTTAATGTTAAGTAGATTATGAAATGCAATTGCTGCCTTAGGTTGCATGCACACCATACATTTAAAGCACATCCCCTCCCCCCCCCTCCTCAAATCCCAGCACCCTTAACAAATTAAAGGTCTCAGGTTATTGGGAGGAGGGGTGTTTTAATTGTATGGATTGTACCCAGACCAGGCCTTATCAGATAAACAAGAGCAGTTTCCCAGCTCCTCTTTGCATCTTTTCAAGAAAACGCTGATTTACAGGATGTGCTGGAATCCTTAAAAGGTAAAGGTAAAAGTACCCTGACCGTTAGGTCCAGTCGCGGAAGACTCTGGGGTTGCGGTGCTCATCTCACTTTACTGGCCGAGGGAGCCAGCATTTGTCCGCAGACAGTTTTTCCAGGTCATGTGGCTTATGACTAAGACGCTTCTGGCGAAACCAGAGCAGCTCACGGAAACGCGTTTACCTTCCCGCTGGAATGGTACTTGTTTATCTACTTGCACTTTGACATGCTTTCAAACTGCTAGGTGTGCTAACCCACTATAAAATGTGTGCTCTAGCTAGGCTGATGTCACCAAGTTGCAGAAGAATTTGCTTCAGTGTTTGCTCTGAGTTGGAGCTCCTTAAGTAGGCTGTTACTTGGTTTAAAAGTCATCCTGGGGTCTTGGAATCCAAATCTCCCTTCTTATGCATTTGCCGATTCTTATTTTTCTCTACACTTGCAGGCAACAATTAGGAAAGAAAGTGTTTTGCATCACACACAGAATTGCCTTTCTTTTATGACTAAGTAACCCCTTGAATTTTTGGCAATGAAGGATTACAGTGAGGCTCGAGACCCTGTGCCTTTCCCTTTTATATATATAAATAAAATACTGTTTATAAATTTCAGTGTGTCTGTTTGCCAATTATTTGTATTACAAATTTTGAATACAATAAACTCTCATTTGCCCTTGGGCTCTTATATTATCAAAGTATACTTTGGATGATGATCTTTCAGTTGAGATTTATATTGCTTATGGAAAATTAGATTTATTATTGCTAATAAAGGTTTATTAGCATAACCTACTAAGAGCAGTATCATTTCCTATCTGAATAATGACTCCAATGTTATTTTATCATTTCCATGCACTTTAATGTGTAATGTGCTTTGCATTCATCATTGTCGTTGGAAATGAACCAAGAAAGCACATGCATGCATACAAGCAGATTGCAAATGATGAGCTCAGTCTTAAAGACATATACTTGGAAGTAAACTCCACTGCTCAGTGGAACATGTTTCTATGTAAGCTTCCTGTTTATTATACACCCCCTCCACATTCTTATATATATTTAGGGATGCGGGTGGTGTTGTAAGTACGCGGGTGGCGCTGTCGCCTAAACCACTGAGCCTCTTGGGCTTGCCAATCAGAAGGTTGGTGGTACGAATCCCCACGATGGGGTGAGCTCCCATTGCTCTGTCCCAGCTCCTGCCAACCTAGCAATTCGAAAGTATGCCAATGCAAGTAGATAAATAGGTACTGCTGTGGCGGGAAGGTAAATGGCGTTTCCGTGCGCTCTGGTTTCCGTCACGGTGTTCCATTGCACCAGAAGCGGTTTAGTCATGCTGGCCACATGACCGGCCTGAAAGTGAGATGAGGGCTGCACCCAATAGTCAAGTTTGACTGGACTTAACCGTCCAGGGGTCTTTTACCTTTACCTTTATATATATTTATCCTATTTGCCTTAATCTTGCTATCTGTGCATGAGGGTTCATCAGATTTCATGTATCCATTTTATTTACCTAAGAACCATTGGAAATATGCAAAGAACAAGCTTTTTTAAAAAACAAACAAACAAACCCTTCCAAGTGTGAATTTCTTCTGTTTACTGAAAGAGAGTTGGTTGTGTGTACATTTGTGTTCTTTATTTATTTATGGCTTGCTGAGTTATTTGGAATTATTTGTGCTTTTCTGGACTCAAGTATGATTTTAAACCAGAAAGAGAAGAAGGAAATAGTATTCCTGGCACACTATCTGCCGCCTTGTTTGTTTTCCCAGTCTCATTCCCTTGCATCCTCTCCCCCAACTGCCTGGGACTTCTCTCTTTCGAGCATCCACATATTGAATATGTGCAAATAAAATACATTATGTATTAGTTTACTCATTTAAATGTTCACCTCAGTCTTTTCTCAGGCTCTGAACAGCTCGTGTTGTTGTTCAAAAAATAAATATAGAATAAGGTCAGCGAGCTAGAAATATAGAGATACGAATTCTGGTCCAAGATATGGAGATGCGGGGGAGGGTGGACAAACATTGAATGTGCTTTCCTGTGCATGCTTAATATTTATCTTTGCACAGAACGGCTGTCCCTTCTTGGCCCATGAAGAGTGAGAGGGGGGAAAGCAGCCACGAGAGTGTTCAGGGCATTATAATTCAAATGTGGCATCTTAAATAGTGTTGGGAGAGCTACAGGAAACCAGTGCTGACTCTAGAGCTTCATAGCAATGAGCTTTTCAGCATCCTCATCACTGTATTTTATTTTTAAAGATACTGTGCTAATTAAAATCACAAGTTGCCGGCTTAGAGGCTTCCATAGTCTAAAAGCTTTTGGAAGTCCTTATATAAATCAGCAGTGTGTCAAGGAAATGAACAAAGTACTTTTCAGATTGGTATCTTTTAAAGACTGATGTCTCCTTTTGTGATGCAATGGGGAAAGGGAGCATTTTCTATGGGTGATGGATGTCATCTAGAATAAGATCAGTACTTTTTTTTTTAGAAAAAAAGGTGCTGGTACTCACCATGAAGTTGTTACACTAAGTGCCACACTTTTAACATTTTTTTTAAAAAAAGGTGCCAGTACTGCATACCCTTGAGTATCCCCAGAAAAAAAAGCACTTTGCATTACCCATGTAGCAGAACTTTCCCCCAGTTCCAGTCAACACACAGAGGCAGTTTAAGGTCCAAGATAGTTTATTGTTGCATAATATTAGGCTTCAGTAATATAGCTCCAGATGTTGATTTATACATACAGTTTGTAGGCTTTGCAGATACAGAATATTTGTGTTGCTCCAGCAGTTCAAGACGTAACACAGACTCCAATTGACAGATTCATTGACTGATTAATGAGCTGGTATGCCTTAATTATTTACATAGATGGAACTGGGCCGTTGCCGTAGCACCTGGCTTGGCTGAGCTTGCACCTGGTGGCTTATCTCACACAGGGTGTGATTTGTGATCATGAAGAAAATTTACCCCTTCCCCCATGTCCAGTTCCTCGAACAGTAAATTGCACAGGAGTGCTAGAGAATCGTAGGAAAGTTGGGCAAGACAAGGGATTGGAGAGCCAAAAGAGGAGGCTCTTCCACACAGAGATTTCAGGGGTTGGATGTTTGAGAGCAGGAATTAATGGATGTTGGCAACAGCCTCTCTGGAGATCAGTTGTCATGACAAATCAGTGTGGTATGGGATGCACCTAGAGCATTGTTATATACAAGTGAGTCACTCCATGATTTTGCCCAAGAAACTACATGGAAAGCAAAGAGTTTTTTCAGTGGTGTAGTCAGGTAATTTTAGATTCTGAACTTCATGGTTTTATTGAGGCGGGGGGGGGGGGTATGATTTATTTATTAGTCCCAAGAAAACTTTCAAACAAAATTACAATACTGGCTTTATTTTTATTTTTTTATCTTTTATTTTTTGAAAAAATCTGTATTAAACTTTCAACATTAACTTACACAACAATACACAATAAGACAATATATACAAACTATATACACATACTTACAGAAATGGAAAAGGAAAGAAAAAAGTAAAGGATGAAATATAGGGTAAATAAGATGAACTTCCGATTGTTCTCATTGTACTGTACTGTATTGTATTGTATTGTATTGTATTGTATTGTATTGTATTGTATTGCGAGTACAATACTGGCTTTAGAAGGCAGAAGTAATCCATATACTAACAAAATAATGCCCTCAAAAATTGCATTGATGACAGCAGAGCATCAGATTCTACCAAATGCCTGGGAGAACAGATGGTAATGTGTGTTACTTCACTTATTTCAAAATATGGAAAGTCAGCCCATTTTGCATTTGGCAGGAACCCTCCTGCTTCTTCTGCTGAGTGGGGACCCAGACATCTCTCCCAAAGGTCTGCACTGATGGCGTCAGTGGAGCTCTTAGAGTTATTTTGGAATTCAGAGGTATATCAGAAAGCAATTCTGTCTCTCTAGCAGCAAATACCATTCCATTTAATTGAATTGCAGAGTTAGTTCTTTTCATTGTGTGATTACAATCTCACCTGTTAATCTGGAGGTTACAAATGGATGCTGTAGTTTCACTTACTCTGGTAACAATGTTGTTGCTTGACCCAGACCTCTGTGGGAGAGATTGCAGCAGGGCATTATTTAACCAGTTAGTGGGCTAAATAATTGAGCACAGTTAACCCCATCATGAGTCATGCCACCAAAAACTGGAGCATCTCACCAGCTGTTGCTGCTCCAGCTTCTGTCTCTGATAGCCATCTGGCTGGACACTCCAGACCAGACCAGCAACCTACCATATTGCTGGAGCCTCTTCAGAGTTGTAGGTTCAGCTGTGTGAGAGATTCACTTGTCATGCAAAAGCACATAAGAGGATACATAAGAGGATAATACATAATACATAATACATAATACATAAGAGGATCCCTCTCTTTTTTTCATTGAGACGGGGAAACACTAAGATTTTAAAATCAGCAAAGCTTTGTTTGTCGTAATAGTGTGTTTCTCCTATATAGCCTTTGGCAGATAATATTTGGTATTATTCTGTTTAATTTACGCATTTCCCCCTCCCTGGAATGCACAATATTTAACTTAAACAATCAAGAAGAGTGCTGTAAATTGCTAGCATTATGCTGGTTGTTGCTTCCACCTAGGCTCTGTAATTACAGAAAATTTATTTCAAGCAGCAGAACAACAAAACAAGCCAGGATTCTGGGCTAAACAAATCAGTTTCACTGGCAGCCCTCAAAGAGTTTGGTATTCTTTAATGTTGAGTTTTTTTGGAATCCTTTCCAGTGCAAAGGACTTACTCTGCTCTACTTACCAAAGGAGGGCATTTGGCAAACACTTACAACTGCTATTAAAAATTTAGGGTTTATTACCAGGGTGTTTTAGCTTTGTTCTTTCTTGTGAATCCAAGAAACACAGAAAGGAGTCAGTGCTATGCAAATCAGGTGTTAAAGACATACAGGGTATGGATCAAAGGAGGCTTAATTGGGAGCAAGCGAATAAGAAAAAAATATATCTGTAGTCACCTTATGTGTGCCAGCTTCCCTGCCCCCCCCAACAAATCTGTCACTCTTCCCCCCTGCCAGTTTACTGACATGAACCAGTACATATTACAGCATGCTTCATACTTCCAAAGCCTGACTCTTAGAGTTAACCGGCTGACTCTCTCTAGAAAGGAGAATTTAATTTCCCTTTGGGGAAATACAGGACAAACATGTTGATAACCAACTGATTTTGATTGTTGACTTGCTGGGATACTCTCTTTCTTTGTTTATCCATGAACAAAGACTGATTCCATATGTATTTGCTACCCATTAGTGCAATAAAATGTTGCCAAGATAATTTAAAATTGTACATGTTGGTACCCCAGTCCGTAAGGCAATCATAGCACATAGTGACTGGCTCCTCTTTGTTAAAGCCATTGTCTGAATGAAGCAGGTTCATTCCTCTACGGCAAATGCCAGATTCAGTTCCTTTCTATCAGTTTCTGTCAGCTGTTAAGTAGCTGGCTTGTCTACCATATGCTCATGCCTATTGCCACATCCCCCAAGTTTCTATCCACCTTTGTCTTATTTAGATTCCAGTTTGTGTGCAGTTTATACAGATTTCAGTTTTGCTCCTGGTTTATATGGCCCCGGAAAATAACAATTATTATTGTTATTATTGTTGCTGATGCTGTTATTATTCAATTATAAAAGTTTTTACCTATGAGCGAAATTCAAGCCTCACCTTGAATTTAATTGCTTGAACCAGTGTGTTGTACCCAGAACGGAATCTCAAGTAACACAGCCCCAGGGATATTTGCATACAAAGTGCATGGCAGTCCATAGTTTTTTCTAGCAGTAAAGTGTACTCCGTTTGCCCCTGGATCTTTTTGGCTCTTTGTGTCACTTATTCCCACTGGGCCAAAAACTGCAACACTCTCTCTGACCATTTGCAGTGGTGGCACTGCAGATATCAGGCTAGCAGTTATTTCTATGTGCAGCATGGGGATGTTAGGGGAGGAGTAATAGGAAGGACATGTCGTGTTCCTTCTGGGGTAGTTAGTCCACCGTGGTCCCCACCCTGCCAGCTAAACCAGGTGAGGGTAGCTGATGGGTCTCAAACCCTCAATGAGTTAGGACTTCCCCTGCATGCGAAGGCAAGTTCTGGCAGATTGAGTGGATGAGACCAACAGTGGCTTCAGTGGTCCATAAGGCAGTTTCTGCATGCGTCGTAGAGGGAAATGAGGGGCAGACAGGGTTTGTCAGCCTGGAAAGGTAGCCCATCTACAAGAAGGAAAACTCTGATCCTAAACTTCTGCTGCCTTGTGGAGTATCTTTGGGAAAAGGCTAAGGAACGCTACATAAATTTGGCGTTGGAGACCCTAAGATGGTTGGGTGGTGCCTTGTACGCCGCCTTCCAGCAACTCCTGCAGCCAAGCTGGTGCCAAACAAGTTCTTTCTGTTTGAAAGGCCCCATGTCTTGCAGGGTGTACCCCAGTGCCAGAGCTCCAAGGTAAGTAGTTACCTATTGCCAATATGCCACAGTGCCTGCAGAGGTGCCATCTTGACTGCTTATAAGACAAGCAGTTTGCAGCAAAGAGGGCAACCTAATCACAAATTCTACCTGATAATTGTGTTCTCGCCAGTAGCATGGTTGGGGCTTTCACTCTGCTAGGTAGAAAGAGTGAAAATATAAAAGGTGAGTAAGGCAATCTTATAGATGTCCATTTTTTTCAGTGGCATGATTGTGTTCCCTACTGAACAGCATGCAAATGTGTTGTGGTGCATGGGATGTTTACTGGGCAGAAAGGGAAAACTTAATGTGTCCTATCCTGAGAACTTTTCAGCTATCTTAGAGCTAGTTGTTATTTTCACATATGAATCACTTCCCACTGAGGCATCCCAGTTGCAAATATAAACACTATTTGAAAAACAATTGCAAACATAAGAACAGTTTAAACTAACAACAGCACATAATTCAAAGCAATTCAAATCCTAGTCCGGTAGTAATTTGGATATTTTTTTTAGAAGGCTTGCTGAAACCATATCAGTGAAACCATACCAGAATCCAAAGAGCCACAAGTTCAATCAAGTTTTAGGTTTTCCCCTTATTCACTCAAGCTGCTTGAGAAACTGCTTAGGAAACAGGACTTTCAGAAGCCATTGCAATATGTATTTATTTCACATTATAGACCTCTTGATCATAATAAAACCTAACATTCTAATATGATATAGGAATCAGTTGTTCAAAAGAGGGGAAAGCCAAATATTTCACTAGACTAATTCTAGTTCCTTATGTGAGACTAAGCAGTTCTTTGCATCTCAGCTGATGGGTCATAATGGGATCACAACTGACATGCAATGTTGCAGAACGGATTCCCCCCATTTGACTTACATGGAATAGTGCTGTATAGTATGGGTTATTTTTTAGGGGGCTGTCATTTCGATAAGAAGCTCTAAGTATGCCACCCTACCTGAGTTCACACCCCTTTCTCCTCATCACGGTTGATACCTATTCTCTTCTCTTTCCCTCTTGGTCCAATCTTCACTTCTTCTCAAAGGGGCATGACAAGATATGCGGGGATCATTGTGCTATTCCCTTTTTTGTTGTCCCCTCTCTTACTCTTTACTTTCTCAGAGCAGAGCAGCCACATCAATGAGGAGGAGGAGGGAGAGGGAGAAAGCATTGTCCTCAACAAATACCTGTCAATGATGTTCCTTCTCTTGTAAGCTATGTCCATCTATGTGCTACCATAGATCTACCTATGACTGGGGTATGATCCTACGGAGTATTTAATGGCACAAGCTCACTTTCTTTAATAAGAACATATTGGTGTTAGTGGTTACTGTCTGCTTTCCATTAAAAAATATATTCCATGCCTGTTTTAGTACAGGAGACCTATAGCTTGTTTGAGATTATTAAACAGCCTTGTAATGAACTTATTTGTATGTGAGCATTTCCATGTTTACAGCTTTTTGTAAAATTAATGTCGAAACTTTTACAAACTGTGTTATAAGGACAAATTCAGAAAAAGCCACATGCTTCTTCCTGGTACCCATAAAACAAAATGTGCCTTGCAGAAGCTTCTTGTTTTTCTCAGCTGAACTAAGCTTTGTTTGGAGGTTGATGACATCACCTCATCTCCTAGTAACATCTCTTTAGCTATCGCCTCCCACACTGGTTTGAGAGAGAGAGAGAGAGAGAAAGGAAGGAAGAAAGGAAGGAAGAGTGCATTCCTATCACTCTGGCCCTCTAGCTTTTCAGCATCCATCTGCTTGCTCCATTTTCATGCTTAAAACAGCTTTATGGATCGTTTTGTTTTCGTTTTGGCTTGGGACGAACAATAATGTTGGCACATAGTTATGAAGTCACAACCTATATTATGAAGGGAGGGAACCTCATCCATCAAAAATCACGTTTTGGTACAGGGTCACAGGCGAACAAAGTGGCTTGTGTCAGGTTGAAACAGCACTCGTAAAAGTTAGTGTGTTTGAAGCTGGTGGTTTGAAGTCTATTTATTTTGCTTGAAAAGCTCAAATGGCCTGCTGCTGAGTGCAGGACCAAAAAGGGGGGGAGGGGTCTTCATAAATTATTACTTGAAGGCTAACCACCGTCCTTTATGAGGTGGAATGGTGCCATCTGCTTTTCCAGATCTTTGATTTGTCTTTCTTCCCATTATGGAAAGGAAATGCTCCTGTGTAAATAAACTTGTGTACATTCTTGGATAAATTTATCTTTTCCCCGTCAGCTCATTTGGCCTGTACAATTTACCAAAATCTGAAGATATTGTGTCCACTGAATTTTGAAATAAAATGCTTCACTTTACCTCAGACCCTTACTGGAAAAAATATATACATCTTGCCCATATATTACTTTTGAAGTACAAATGTATACTTTTACAAAACTTTCAGCCCCTGTTGTGGTGATGACAAGGGAGGAACAGACAGAATTGCAGCCAGCTCGTTTAGGCTCATTATCAACTTTAGAAAGCTGCTAATCGGGAATTAATGTCTAATTTTGTGTGTGTGTGTGGAATAATGAAGCCCATTAGCAGAAGTTCAAGAAGTTTCACGGGGCGTGTCTTTGAAACAGTAGCTGAGAGGTTGATGAATTGGGTTTCTATGCCTTGTCATGAAGCATTATTGGTATGGAATGTGGATCTGGGTGCCCAAATGTGTGTAGGCGACTTTGTTTGCATCCCCGCTCTGAGGATTAACATACTGCGATGCTTGAATGCCAGCAGAATCTCTCCCTTCCCCCTTTCACTCTCAACACTCTCTCCCCCCCCCCCAACCCCACCTCATTCTGCTGAAGTCGTTTGGTTTGTGCTGCTTTTTCCTGTGAGAGGATTAGGGAATAGGAGAATGGCTTTGTGAGGAGAGAGAGAGAGAGAGGAGAGCTGAGAAGAAACTAAACTAGAAGACTAGCCTTTCAGAGTTCTTTCCATTGAGGCGAATTGCATGTGATACAGCAGCTGGGGGCTGTTGGTTTTCTTTTCAGCTCCCTACTGTAAGAGAAGCTGGTAAGATTATTTTTCCCCTTGTTCTCCTGTTCTGTGATGCTCTTGTAATTGCCTTATTGAAGGGACTCCTTCAGGAGGAAGGGAAGTTGGTTAATGATACTGAGGACACGCTGCATTGTCTTTCCCTCCCCCCCCCCCCCAGTAAAGCTACCTAATATTTGAAGAGGGACTATTTACAGTACAGAGGGGGCAGTTTTTGGTAGGAAAAGTTATTTTTCTCCTTTTTGCTAAAGTACTCTTAATATAAAACGGGGGGGGGGAGCAGGGAGGGAGGGAGAATATTTGTCAAGTCGTACCAAACTGTTCGGATATATTTAAAGTTTTCAGAAGTATTTTGGGTGAGGGGGAGCCATTTCATCCGTTTGCAGCCTTCTTGATGTTATCAGCTTTGTCACTTTCCTGGACTAATTCCAGATCTCCTGGGGTGTGTGTGAGAAACATATATTAGAACCCTATTTTTCACAGGCTCCACAAAGACAACAGGGACTGCTTGTCTTAGCAACAAAAGCAAAGCAAGCAACTCCTTCTGGAAGGTGAAAAGGAAGGAATACCTTCTGAAGAGGTAGGGAGAAGCAAAGTGAAATTAATCTAAGAACAAGGAATGAACGCAGTAATGTTTGGCTACATTTGAATGAAGCAGCATGGCTCAGTATATATCTCAAATGCTATTTGAGTTAACTATGATTTTTCTAGGTTTTTTTACGGAATATATGCCACAGTGGCAATTTGTATTTTGTTTGAGTCTCTTGCTTCATTTCATATATGTGTGGGAACTGTTATGTTTTAAATTCCTTGACAGAGCAGAGATATATAAACTTGGCTTGAGGGCAATTTCAAGGAAAAGTTGAAAAAGTCTTGTGCCTGTCATGGATAGCATAGACGTAATTACAAACAAAACCTTTCTTTTTGGTCAAGTAAGAAACCACAAATCAAGAAAGTAAGGAATGATTGACAATAATTAAAGTGATGATTGACATGTTTTTTTCTAGCATTCTTCCTTCCTTCCTTCCTTCCTTCCTTCCTTCCTTCCTTCCTTCCTTCCTTGTGATTAAATTCTTATTCTTTTATTCAGCATTCCTATCTGAAGTAACACTTTATATTTATTACTGTGGATAAAGACATGTTCTTTATCTTCTTCTGCATCCCACCTTCCCAAAACACTTCAAAGAAGCCACTGTGTTATATTATTTACATTATTATCTTCAGCTTTTCCTGACTTCGATCTCATTCAAGCCATCAACTGTTAGGGCAAAAGTCTGCAGGCCATAGTCATGCATAAGTGGTATAGGAAGCAGGTCATTACTGTGGGTGCTTTGTAGCTTGGAAAGAGGGTGCTAATTTTAGGAAATGGGGTTGTCATGGAGCCCTAAAGAGTGGTGGTGGGGTGTGTGTGTGGAGTGTATCTGCATGAACATTAGTGTTGCTGAGTCATGTGATTTCATTATCTCAAAGACAAGACCCACTGTAAACGATTTTTACATTTAGCCCTTCCTCCACCTCCTCCCTCCATTCTTTCCTCTCACACAGACACTGGTTGCTAGGGTAATAGGGTTTTTAAAAAATTCTGTCACATAATACCACAGTGGTGTTAGTGGTTGCTTACTGAGTTGCTTCATGCAAAGCCTGAGTAGTCTCAACAGGGGGATCATTGTGCTCAATGTTCATTTAGATGTGTCACTAGTTCAAATTAGTTTTCTGAAATATAGATATCACTAGAGTACATCCAGTTTTGCCAACACTTTAACCAGCAGCTTCTTTTTTTAGAAACACACCCACCAAATGGCCATTTCTGGTTTTATATAGATTACTGCGTACTTTAACTGTGTGTATTCTGTGTTTCAATTCCACACTTTTCAAAGTAAGAATTTATTCATTAACATGTATATGCAGAATGACACCTACACAACTACACACCTGTTGAGAGCAGCTATGGAAATTGGCTGCTTTTTCCATTTTACTTAGTTCATAAATGCCAGGCTGCACATCCTGGTTTACTAAAGTGCTCTGCTGTGCCCCAATTGGTTGTCAGCTGATGGTATTAATTTATTTTCATTGAGGCATAAAACTCTCAAATCTGATTTGTGAAGGAAAATGGCAGATCTTTGAATCCAAATTAGCAACAATCTCTACTGTGGTGTTGGTTTATCCTAACAATTTAAGGAAAATAAAAAGCACATGCTTTGCAATCAATGGGGAATTTGCCATCACCCTTGGAGGGAGTTAGGATTTAACAGTCTATAAAAAGATTTGAATACAGCAGTGTTTGCTCTGTAGTCCTCTTCAGATAAATAACTAGGGAACACTATACAGAACCTATATACATATGGCAACATCCTTACACAACAAAACTTCTGGTTTCTCTTCTCTGTCCTCCAGCCTTCCATGCCCCTCCCCCCATATCTGCTCTGTGGGGGTTTCTAGATTTTATGGGAATGGAGGAGAGGTGGAGATGCCACACAGCACAAACAGACACCTGCTTATGCGATACTGGATCTCACCCTCTCAAAGTTGATGGCTGAACCTTCTAGAGCAGCTGGGGGTGGTGCTAGGGGCTACAAGGAAGATGAGAGAAAGGGAAGAGCCTTTGATGTTGTCCAATAATAATTAGCCAATTGGAGCATCACTGTAAGGAACCAGTCAGGGGCAGGTTAGCAGTAAAACTTAAGTGCGGTTAACTCTTTATTAAGAGGAACCAAAACAGTGCAGACCTAGTGATCCCACCAACTCTTCTCAGTAGGTCTTGCCCCAATGAGACAGTTGCAAGTACTGAAGGTCCCCACCTTCCCACCTCTCCTGGTTCCTTCGCCAGCTGCCTAAGGCTCCTTCGCCTGGCCTCTTTGTTCCGCCCTCTTCATTTCTCTGCATGTTCTGGGAGACCAGGGGGAGAGGAGCTTGTCACAAGAGGAGGGAGAGCTTCCCTGGCTTCTTCAGCAACCTACCTCCACTCTGGCTCTTGACCACCCTCTGCTGATGCTTCTGATTTTGGACTGCTGTCTGCCACAGTCTCTTTCTGCTCACTTAACCCTGTTGCCTCTTCCATTTCTGACACCTCCCTCTTCCAGTCTGCTCCTTCTCCCTTTGACCACTCATCATCATGCCACCACCAATCCCCCTGCTTCTGAGCCTTCTTCCTTTGGGGTTCTCCAGCTGGTGCCTCCCATCATTCCTCTGCATTCAGCCAGTCCATGGCAATCTCATAATGTCAATACTCGTAGAAGGTTGGTTGAGGATACCAGAAACTGGGAACTTTGCAGATCAGATTTTCAGATAACTGGAAGCTCTGCCAGAAGTTCTCTTTAATTCTGCACTTTTCAAATGCTGCTGCTTTTTATTATGTTTTTAAAATACTGCATATGATTATAACCAGAAAAATATGATCTATTTAATATTTATTCAAAATGAATGAAGTTGGGTTTACCTTTTCAGATGAATGGTGGGAAGTAAATGAGTAAGTACCGTAGTTTGCTTACAAATGTTTTGTCTTCTGAGTGATGTAAAATGGGAAAACTTGAAAAGCAATGCATCCTATCAGACATAACCCAGTAGTGTAGGTGGGAAACACTAAGACTTAGTTCAGTTTAAAATCGGATGAGTTCAACTCACATATGCATATAAACACTATTTTTGTGTATGCAGCCTGAATCGCAACTCTGACAGATCTTAAACAAGCACTAACAAGAACTACAAAAATATATTTATTATAGGGATTAATATAAAGTATGTACAAAATCAGGTGAATATAAAGATGGGGGGTAGCATTGGAATCACCTTTGCCAAATTAACCCCCTATTTAAACAGAGCTGGTCATTCGGTCTTGCAAACATTAGGTCTTGTGAAACCCTGTGCACAGGGCACTTCAATGACTTGACAGTCAGCTGATCATCAGAGGTTCATGGGCAAAAACTGGTGATCTGACATCATTGTGACGTCAAGTGATTGGCGGGTAGGCAGCTTCGTCCACCTTTCAGACTTGGTCCACTGGGGGAGGGTTAGATACGTCCACACCTGTACACAAATATGTGAGCATCTTGGATTGTTCTATTTTACTACCATGTGCAGAAGAATAGTCCTAAAAGCATGTTTAAAAAGTTAACTATAGCCATTGCACTATCATTAAGCAGAGTGAGGCAGCTGCCTCAGGCGACCAATGCCTGGGAGTGGCAGCAAGGGCCTGGAGTACAAAGCTATGGGTGCCTTGTCCCCTGCCCTGCGTCTCCTGAGCCCCCTGGGAATGGGGGACATAATGACCTGGCTTCAGCTGTGGTGGAGCCCATACTGAAGTAACCATCTCCTTATGTAGAATGTAGGGTGCCATCTTACCCTACACCCCAGGCAGCCAAATGTCATCAGCTGACCCCAACTACAAGGGTAGTTTTTAAAGGGGCTCACTCACCACTGTCCTTAAATTAGACTGCTTAGGTTTTTAGTCAACTGCTACTTTCTTGCACAGCTGGGAAGAGTGATTTCCTTTCATCTCTAATTGACTGTGAAAGAGGAAGCTTTTTCTTTTTGTTGTATTCCCTCTCTTTGCTTCCTCATCTCTTTGATCTAATGCATATCTCTTTGTGAAATGCACAAGACTTCAAACAATTGAGGTGTCCTCTGCCCTCTGCTACCTTACTGGTCCTTATGGCTACTGCTTGTGGACATAGCCTTTCTATTTCTGCTTCTGTGACCCAAGAGGATAGAAGCACCCAAGAACTAATTTATACTAGATTGTGGACGAACACTATAAATTCCCAGTTCGGGCCTCAAGTGAAACAAGTTACAAACCATGCAACTGAATTTAAATAAAGCAAATATGGATTACATCAGTTACTAAGCAATTGTTTATAGTTTATAGGAAGATTGTTTATAGTTCAGTTTGCTTGCTTTTTGCTCCATTGTGATGAGTAATCAGGGTGCCTTTGGTTGAAAGTGAATTTAAGGATGCAGAGTAGTACCTTATGGAATCGTTTCACAAGTTGTGTTATCTCAGAAGCCACTTTTCACTCTTGTGACCTGCTGCGATCCCTGCACTAGGCAAGCCCATTCATGCTCTCAGTCCTGCAGAGAGAAGTGCCAGAGACTAGCAGCGATTATTCTCTGCAACCTTTCCCCAGGTATACAAGTCAATGGCACTTTGGGAGAGATAAAATATGCTTTTCTTCCAGTCTGATTAAAGCAGAGGAAGATATGTCTTTGCATACAGGATATTTTCTGCTTCTCTCAATTATTTTGAGGCTCCGAAGCACTGGCAGTAGAATTCATTCAGAGTTCCATGTTACAAGTATATTCAACTCTTATTACTATTTTATAGCAGATGCAGTTGAATTTTGACATTTTTCTCACGCTGCTTGTTAAAGGCTGGTTCCTTTTAGAATGCTAGGAAGGCAGTTGGTATTGGCAGCTAAACACAAGAAACACCCTGTAATGCCTACAAAAACACAGCCTCTGAGGCAGCCAATGGCAAGCCTCCATTTCTATCATTCTTGTCTAGGCATTCTCAGAAATCTGCTCAGTATTGCTGTGACCTCAGTAAGTGGAACAATTTGTGATTTACAATGGATTAAGTGAGATCAGAGTTAATGCCTGTTGTGTTCTCTGATTTCATATCCCATTTAGAAGGCAATTTATCTGCTCCTGTATTGGAGATGGGAGACTGAACACACATCAAATAGCTACTACTAAATAGCTTTCGTGACCTACATGCCCAGTGTATAGGGTTGGGTTTTTCAGGCAGCATTAGTTAGTGAAACCTTTTCCAGAAAAATGGTTGGAAATGTACTATTGATTCACACCAGTCTCAGCAGACCAAAGCCAGTAGTGGATACATTTTGGAAATCTGAATGTTCACATTACCCCAGATAGAAACAAGAGGGTATAAATTGTCTTTGGTAAATTGTAAACATGTTTCTAATAAATTGTGCGTTGTGGGTTGGTAGAAAGGTTTTCCATTAGAAATAGACCACAGGGAACCTGCTTTAGGCCAGTTCAGTTTGCAATATATTCAGTAAAGTTTGCAACATGCCTTTTTTATTGAGTCCTGTTTCTTTATTTCAGGGAATCATATGCACATCAAACCTAATAATTCCTTTACTTCAAAGCAATGCAGTCTCTCTTGCGTTCTAGCAATCAATGGATATTGAAAATATCCCCTATTTTATTTTATTTTTCAAATCTTGCTTTGAGTAATCCTAGTGACATTTGTAAGGTTAAGAATGGTATTTCAAACTGAAGATAATTTGCTTATAGTCAAGAATCAGTGAGTAAGACCAAGTGCATCTTCCATTCATAAGACTTTCCTACAGATAGATATTATTAAGAGATGATTGGGGAAAATAATTGTATTACAAGTAGAAAATAGTTATAGGAATCTACCTCCTGCTATGTGTTCTGAATTGTTTAGTAATCTTTATTGCACCAATGAACTTGGGACCAATGTGCATTGCCAATTTTGATATTGTACATTTGGTATAATATTTGTTATTTGTTGTGATTATAATGTTTGAAAATTATGCAGGATTTTGTACTACTTCCTTTACCTTTTGTGCTTCATTTATACATTCATCCACATTGCTATGTATTTTTGTGACAAACATGACATCACACTACAGAGACTAAATGTTATATTGCTGTTTCATCACTAAATTTGTAAAGTCCCAACAAGATCCGTAGAACTAAAATACAGAAAGTTTATACTGAAGATGATGTCATTGGGATAATGCTGACAAATATATTAAGTTGAGATAAGGCAATTATAACTTCTGGTCCTCAGCTGTGTGCTGTTTGCCTTACTTAGTGTCTTGAGTCCACTGAATCATGGCTATGAACCAAACTGCTTATAAATGTGTGTCTGCATGTGCAAATTTACACCTCCTTTCCACAACATGCTTCTCTCCACCCTCAAGCCCAGGGGTCAGCAGACTTTTTCAGCAGGGGGCCAGTTCACTGTCGCTCAGACCTTGTGGAGGGCTTGACTATATTTGGGGGGGGGGGGAGAACTAATTTTTATACCCCACAAATAACCCAGAGATGCATTTTAAATAAAAGGGCACATTCTACTCATGTTAAAACATGCTGATTCCCGGATCGTCCATGGGCAGATTTAGAAGGCGATTGGGCCGGATCCGGCCCCCGGGCCTTAGTTTGTCTACCCTTGCTCAAGCCTATCTCATGATTTTTAAAAAAGCAAAAACATCCATTTTCACATGGACACTTCTTATTCTAAATGCAGCCATTGTTTGTTATGTCTAGCCAGTAATTAGACCTCAGATGGTGAGGCAATTTCAGAACATGGTTTACCAATTTACATGCTAATCCAGCAGACTGTGGTGGAGCCATGATTAGTGCAGACTCCATCAACATCTTAATTAGCCCTGGTCCCAGCATGGAGCAGTGGTGGCTATCTTTGTTGGTCTGAGAATGTTTGCTTTTTTTAGGACAAATGCATGTTCCCCAAATCCTGCCCCCCCCCCCCGCTAATTGCTGTTTAAAGGAAGAAACCCAGTTCCTGAGAGAGGCTAAACATGCCTAAAAGAATGAACCAGCAGCCTATTCAGGGGACAATCCCATTCTGCAGCTTATATTAGAGAGTAGCCAAAGTAAAAAAATCAAATACTAGTAAGCAACTGAACTGATTTTAGATTGTCTTAAAGTATGGCATATGTTGAGGGGAAAGTGTAACAACGTTTTGACACGATATGGACGGCTGACAAAAAGAAGGTGATTGCTAAATGTATATAGATATTTAGATACACACACATAAATATAGACACACACACAGTATGTTTATGACTGTAACTGTTATATCAGTTAATTTGGATACCTTAGACTAGACCAGTGACAACAGATTTTTTTAAATAGAGGTAACTGGTTTAAATACTCGTTTTTAATGTCTAGTCCAAGGGGGCTGCAAAATCACTCACAAGTACTTGTGAATTATAACTAATCATACAGCAAAAGTTAAGCAGGAAATAAAAATTATTGTTTGCATATGTGGGGTAAATAACTCAAACATTTAACTCTGTAAAAGCTTCAGACATCTTGAAGAAGATAGCAGAACAGGTACACTAAACAAGGACAAGTATAATAGCCTAGGTAGGTATCATGTTGTGGTACAAGGAATCCTGTAATGTGTTTTCCACCTGCATATGCTCTGTGCTAAGCCACAAATACTTGGTGGTTTTGAATGATTTAAAATATTTTCCTTTAGCATCTAGTATACCATATAAATTTACATCTGCAATGGAAGTGTTAATCTGGTGCCTAGACTACATACATAAAAGTTTCCTTGCCAAATCTAAAAAAGAAAATAAAAGAGTTCATCTAGTCCAACAGTTGTCAGCCACAAGTCCCTGGGAAGCTCAAAAGCAAGGCATGATGGAGACGACTATGTTTTATAGTGTGGTCTAAACCTCTGAGCCTCTTGGACTTGCAAATCAGAAGGTTGGCGGTTCAAATCCCTGTGACGGTGTGAGCTCCCGTTGCTCTGTCCCAGCTCCTACCAACCTAGCAGTTCAAAAGCACATTGGTGCAAGTAGATAAATAGGTACTGCTGTGGCGGGAAGGTAAATGGTGTTTCCGTGCACTCTGGTTTCTGTTACGGTGTTCCGTTGCATCAGAAGTGGTTTTGTCATGCTGGCCACATGATCCGGAAAGCTGTCTGTGGACAAACGCTGGCTCCCTTGGCCTGAAGAGTGAGATAAGCACCGTAACCCCACAGTTGCCTTTGACTGCACTTAACGGTTCAAGGGTCTTTTACCTTTTTTACCATTTATAGTGTATCTAGTACAGGACTGGGGATCTTCAAGCCTGCAGGCTTCATAAGACCCACCAGACCTCTTTATTTATCCTGTGAAGCCATTTCAGCCAAGTCACACCCTCCTGCCCTACACTTAAAATTATATATGTTACCAGGTGTGGTCGGGTAAAAAGCAGGACTTGGATGAAAGAGACTTTGCAGGCAAAGCCGCTTGTGCAGCACTTCCAAGTGCTGACTTCTCAGCTGGTTGTTGTCACTTGGGAAGCACTGTAGTCAAGGCTTCCCCAACACTAATAATCAGCAAATTGTAGGTGCTTCAGAAGTATGGCAAAAATGTGTGAAGGAATGCTTCATTTTGTTTGTTCTGAACCCACTGTCAACCAATCCATTCTGGTGAATTTCTATCCATTCTCTCCACACTACTAATACTAATATAAGTGCCTATCATTAGTCTACCTTAGATGTTGTCACCATCTGATCAACTTTATTCCTTTTTTCTGTCCCTTCTCTATGACTTTCTTCTTGGGACTCGGTAATAAAAACTGACCATAGTATATGAAATGCAGGTGCAACATAGATGCAATAATTAAAGGCATTATGATATTTTCTAGGTTGAAAATGTGTCTGTCAGCTCTTCCCAGTAAGCCTCTTTAAAGTTAATCAGAGTATCTGCCCAGGGGTACTGACCCATAAAATGGAGATTGCTGTAAGTCCAAACTCCAAAAATGGCAGAATCAAGGGACAAATTTAAAAATTTTCACTTGCTGCCTCAAGCTGTTACTCCAATAAACAAACGAAAACATGCCAGAATTCTTCAGAGTAATGCAGAATAATGATTTATCGTCCACTGTTCTGTACATTTTGCAATAACAATTTTATAGTACCACAAATATTGACCTAGGATAGAACATTAAGACACCAAACCTCCAAAATAAACAGGCTTCAGAATATGTTTTATACTAACATTTTTTTATGGACACTCTTGCAAAATAAAGGGGAGATTTATTTATTTTTGTTTGGCATGTCCTCTGCTTTAGCTAAGATATTTGTGGCTTTGGTCAGCCCCCTGCATATATGACCGAGAGCCAAGGACTCAGGGGAAATTCGTCGGAGCAACCACATTCTTCCTGGGTTCAGAGACTTGTGAATGTTTGTGAAAGTCTAAGGAGCCTGTACCAAAAATATAACACATAATTTTTGTGTATTTCCCTTCCCATTAAAAAACAAATTAGGATAAAATTGATATGACATGTCAGATAGAGAGCCTAGATTGGGACTGGAAGGAAGTAAAGGTCACTTTACACTTAATGGGGTATCACTTGGATTTCATGTGCTAATGTCATTTGGGCACTGCAAATGCTTTTTCCACATGTGATTTTTGTTACCATGGTTGAGAACCATGAAACTGCCTGCCCCTCTAGGATATTCTCATTGCGATTGGATCTTTGTTAGGCATCTGATCCGTATGTGTACATTGCCATTCATGCTGTGCTCACCATGACATCTGTTGCCATTTGTGATGTTATTCTTCTCTTTTTTATTATTTGAAAAATGAATAACATCTTGTTTAAGTTTCATGAATTGTCAGCTAGTCCCAAAGAGTAGGGGATCCTTTTTCTCATCCCTCCCGCACATCCAAGAAGACCCTTTGCTGTAGGGATACAGTTACCGTCATATTTGTTACAAAGTCCCCTCCCTGCTCTTTGCCATCTTTGACTACAAATATCAGCTTTTATGCGCTCCCCTATGTAGTACACTTTAACCTCCTGCTCTGTGCAGCCTCTGTGCATAATTCTCAGTGCTTCAACAGGATGCATTCCATTATTATTATTATTATTATTATTATTATTATTATTATTATTATTATTATTATTATTCCACCTCCCTTCTTCTATGTACTCATCTATAAAGGAGCAGGGAAATACTTGCCAATTTTATCTTCTGGCCTTTACAGCCTCTGTGTGCAAGTCTCAGTTACTATAAAAGGTGCTGTGTATCCCACCACCATTCTCTCCCCCTCCCCTGTGCAAGGGTTTGTGCATTCAGACACCAGTACTTTTCACTTTATAGCAGTTCCAGCACAGTACACTGTTCCACCTCAGATGGGGACCTCGCCTCTTCGTCACTGCCTCCTGACCTCAACTGCATCTCTCATTTTCTCCTACCCCTACCCATTCACTGTTGACAAGATAGCAGCATGAACCCTCCATGCTTCATTCAAAGGGGCCCTTCCTCAGAGTGAGGCATTGTGGGTGAGGCTGCCCATGGAGCATGAGGAATTGTGGGAGAGTTCATCAGGTGCCTGCACCACTGCCTTCCTGCAGCGGCATCAAACTCTTTTCAGACTATTTTAGTAATTGCTAAAATTTTGGATCTTGATACAGTTATTGGATGCTATTGTGGCAAAATGATGGTGACAACACATGTGCTCCATGGGTGACCTTCCTCACACTGCCTTGTTCTGAGGAAGGGCCCCTCCGAGTGAGAAATGGAGCATTGTAGGTGCAGTTGCAGTCGGCTGTCCTGTCAGTTACACCTCATGCATAGCCTTGTGGGCATTGGATGCAGAGTTGGGGCACATACAATGCGCCTCCCCTCCTATTCTGCTACCTGAACCATTGGGTTCAGTGAGGATCATGTTAGGGCTTGTCTTGCCTCATGGAAAAATGATAAAAGTACCACAACATCAAAGCAGATTCAGGATTTATAGCAGTGGCCAATACCGCTCTCGTTCCTCAACAGGGCATTACAGAAATAATCAGTCTCGTGGGACACTGAGTAATGCTCACAGACAGGTAGAAACTGAGCATAATTTGATAGGAACAATGACACAACCTACAGAAAAACTAGTCTAGGAATCCTGCCAGAAGGATCCTTGTAGGATACACACACATGTTCACTAACATGTATATGTGTATTGTGCATATAAAACAATACTGAACCTATCCTATGCCCACATGCATATCAGGAAATCGCCAAAGCCCTTGTGGTTGAAAAACAGTTTAAAGCAAGAGTAGTATGAAAAGAAAGAGTGGGAAAGGGTTTTTTTACCCTCTCATTAGCAGCAATTTACCCAAACTAAATTGTCCCCAATCTTCCCCTAGAATTTCAGATAGTTTACTTCTATCATTCTGTAATCAAGTATCTTATGAGGAATTGTCCAAACTGTCTGTAGAACAACCTGGGGAGAGGCATACTGCTCTGCCTACTTTCATTTTTCTGCTAAATTTTGCACTCTCCTAAGGTTTTATTTCAATTGGGGAGAAGGGTGTGTCCTTACTTACATACATTTCCATGTAATTTTTATTTTGCTACTCACATGAAATTACTTGAAACCAGTACTTTTCCTGCTAGAAAAAAAAAAGATGGCGGTACTGCGTACCTTTGAGTACTGCCAGGGAGGGAAAATCACTGTTTGAAACCTACTTGGGAACCAAATGATGTTGTTCGAATTCCACTGTGTGTTTCCTGAGCCAATACTACCAAAGGATCAGGGTGGCAAAAACAAAAAGAGATTATAAAAAGCTCTGAAAGGATTTCTTCAGACTGGGTGATTGGGGATTATAAAAGCAAATGTAGTTCAATGTGAGCAAGTGTAAAGCGATCTACATAGGAGCACAAAATCCTAGCTACACATATATACATATACACTGGCAGTGATTGACCAAGGAAGAGATATTGGGGCCGTCTTGGAGACCTCAATGGCAATGTCAACCCAGGGGTGCAGCTGTGAAAAAGGCAAGCTATATGTTAGGGATCATTAGAAAGTGAAATGAGAATAAAACTACTGATATTGTAATGCCTTTATACAAATATTTTGTGTGACCACACTGGAATACTATGTACAGTTTTGGTCACCACATCTCAAAAATTGTTACTGTAGAGTTGGGGGGAAAACCCAACCTAAATTATCAGGGACTGAAGCGACTGCCCTAGGTGTTATGAGGCAGCATACAAATGATGAAAGCAAACAAACAAGACATAGTTTGAGGCTTTATAGTTTAAGGAACGTAAAAGGCAAATGATAGGGAGTTTTAAAATTATGCATGGAGAAAGTGGATACCTCTAACAATGTATTCTAGGATCAGGAACCTGATTGGTGAGAGATTCAGAAGGCAGACAAAAAGACCAGCATCTGTAAAGGAATCTTGAGCCCATGTCCTGCTTGTCATCTTCCCTTAGGCACAAGATTGGACACGGGGGAACCAGAGGCTGGACTTGGCAAGCCTTAGTTCTGATCCAGCAGGTTTTTCTCATCATTCATCATCCAAGAATGAAGGAAATTTTGTACATCCTTAATTTCTTAGTCGTGTTCTAGATATTAAATTGAATACAACACACACACACACACACACACACACACACTTTACATAATGGGGGAAAGGCTGAAATAGGAATAAATAAATCAATGTTCTGTTGAGGTATGCAAAAAACAGATAAAGCAATTGTATGATGCTTCTTTTTCAATAGCAGTTTACTTGATGATTTAATGGTGTTCATTTACTACCCAGGACAAAAGTCATTAAGTTTCTCGAAATGTCTCTCTGACTTCTGGGTGATGCTACTGTTGCCTTTCCCTCATTACTGTTTTTCTTCATTCTTGCAGAATGCCTGCTGTGCTCCTTACAACTAAAAATTGCCTGTGGTGATAAATGGGATCATGAATTTTTGCACCTGACACCCTGCAAAGCTATAAATTACTTACAGGCTGGCTACATTGAAGCCTCCATATTCCTCATTCCAAGAGTAGCAGACAGAGGGCTCAATGGTAGAAAAAAAAAATCACTAAACTTGTTAATGTGAAAAACAATTAATTGTTTTAAGGTTGGAGAGCATTTGGCAGTCATATCTTCACTATTAGGAGGTTTATTTGGGGCTTATTTTTCATCTGTATTCTTATCTGTCATCAAGGTGATGAAAATTTGGGCTCCGCTCTGGTATATTTAAAAGCAACAAAACATGCATAAGAATAAATTAGAAAAGGATGCAACTCTCTGTGTTAACACTTTTTTCTGGCTAATTGAAATGCTTTGTGCTTAAACTCCCAGCCCAAGAGTGCTTAATAATGCAGAGGGATAGCTTCATATATTTAACATACTTGCTATTACTATAGGGTTCTATATACTAGGCAACTTAATTTAATATTGCTATGTTAGGCACCTCCCTCTTTCTCAAATATTAAAAGGTTTAGGTATCTTGGGATGTGACAGATCACAGTGGAGGCTTATGGTTTCTTTGTAATCTGTTTTACAAATATTCTATAAGAAGCAAGGATGCTCTTAAAAAAATAAATAAGAAAAATGCATATTGCCCAACCACCAATACTACTTCCTCTAGGAACCATAGGGTTAAAGTATAGGCCCCATCATGCCTGGCAGAAAATGCCATCTGCTATGCCATCCTGGTCCTCTGGGAAGTTCACTTCCCTTAGGGGGCATGGTACAAATCAGTGGTGGAAATTGTGCCTCTTCAAGCACTCAACCCAACCCAACCCCACTTTGATAGGTTTCAAGCCTTAAAATGCAATACTTGAAAAGGCCCAGTTCATTTTCAGGGTGAGTGTAAGCCGCTTTCCCATGCATACATGTTTTCCAACAGAAAATACTACTCACAAAAGAATATGGATATAGGACAGGTTTTCTTCTTTATGGCAAATGACCTTTCTTGTGCCCTTAGGGCTACATAGCACTGATTTTCAGTATAAAGCAATGTGGGATTTCTGAAGTATGTTGCAGGAATTCCACTGGGATTTCTGCAGAAGCAAACTCTCTCCCCTCCCCTTCAGTACTTAAGACATCAAGCAGTTCTAAGACATCAAGGCCTGTATTCTTTCCCAGAATATATTTGTGGAAGTCCCAATGGCTTCAATGAAAATAGTACATGCATACCACAAAGGGAAATTGGCTTGGAATATCAACTAAGGCTGCAACTTTATATGTGCTTATCTGGGAGTAAGACCCATTGAACTCAGAGAGGCTTACTTCTGAATAGACATATTCATAGTGTAGGTCTAACTGCACGTATTAGGAAGTAAGACCCAATTGAACTCGGCTTAGTTCTGTGTAAGTACACATAAGATTTCTCTCTGTGTGGACCTTTGCTCTGCTCCAGCAGAACTTGTGTTCTAATGGGATGGCAATCTGAATAAACTCATTTATTTAAAGCAATGTACTTTATGCCACAATTTAGTCTGATAACTCAAAGGGCAGCTTACATCAACAATAAAACAACAACTAAGTTACAAAATAAATAAAGTATTTAAATCAGCAGAGACAGTAAAACTTACTCTTCACAGCTGAAGGGAGCTGTTCACAATGTTTGTTGGCTGGCCTGTCTCTTGAGAACCACAACCATGTTTCAGTGCTCAGCAACACTGGAACTGGTAAATATGAAAAGCACTTGATTTAAAAAAAATAAAAAGGAAATAGGGGGAGTGGGCACCCTATCTGAAGCATAGGAAGATCTGAAGACAGCATGTTTTATGTCTGAGAAGTGAAGGCAGGGGAAGGCAGGATTTATGCTATAACATCTGCACCTCACCCTGTTTTGCAAGAACATATGTCTGCCTCCCAAATTAAAAATGAATAGAGTGGGTGAAAAGATTATTGAGGTGGTAGACAACACTGTGGAAATGGTTCCCTTGAGACTTCCACCCCTTGCCCCTCCCACGCACATTTTTCAAAATGCTACAGTCAATTGAAATTGGAATAGCAGGGAATGAATGATTGGCTTCCTGCTAAGCTCATCAATTTGAGAGCCAGCCACATTAATGCACACTCCTGTTCTTCCTTGGGGCAGATTCCCCCCTTAGCTGTGGCTAAGGAAGTTTGTGGTATTAACCTTATCCATGGTTAAGGCTAACAGGGATTTCCACATAACACATGGTTTGAAACTTACCTCAATACTATTGACGGAGAAGTACCACATTCCCATGTTGAGTAATTTGTTCAGATTGTTGTTGTTGCTATTTATTAAGTTTGTTAGTTGCTTTATCATGCCAAAGGCAACCCAAAGCAACTTGTAGCCAAACATTGGAACTGGTTGGAATTGGAATTCTTCCACTTATTCATTGGTAGGGCCAATAGTGTGTTCTTAGTGTGTTCATCCTCATCCATTTCTATATATATTGTCCACGTTCTCAGATGCTGGCTGATTCCATAAGAACTGTTTTGTGAATCTGCTATATGAGGATTCAGCAAAGCAATAAACAGATCTTCAGATCAGTTCCCACTTTAACTTGGACCCCTTGTTGCTCCTGCGACATTCGTATCATTTGAGCTAGCTTGCCACCTTTGCAGTGGTTACCCCAATCTATGAGTTGCTGACTCCTATGCTATACAGTGGAACCTGGGTTCCCAAACTTAATCTGTTCCAGGAGTCCGACTCCCAAACAATTTGGGAACCAAGGCACAGCTTCCAATTGGCTGCAGGAGCTTCCAAAGAACATTCAAAAACTGGAACAATCTCTTCTGGTTTTCGATTGTTCAGGAGCCGGAATGTTTGGCTCCCAAGGCATTTGGGAGCCAAGGTAGTGGCCGCAATTGCAAAAAGTGTCCACTAGTTTCCCAGCCTAAAAGAGTTCATGCATAAAAGTGTTCGTGGAATTTCAAAGGAATTGATTGCTATCTGAAAATATTAAAAACCACATCTTGGGGGAAATAAAATGCAGGATGTATCTTTATATTTATCTAAATCAAGGATATTACTTGTGTGGTCCAGCCAGTGTACACACAACTCCTATGAGAGTAATGGATTCCACCATTGATTTATATGCCAGGTGCAGTTCTCCTTGTACATTCCCCTTGCATATGTGGATGTGGGTCCCTAGAGGTGACACCATAGTAGAGGCTCCCATGCACAGATCACACGCACAGCTCTGCTGCAGAGCAATTGATCTTAGAGGGAATATCTTCACTTCCTCAGTGCTGTGTGAATATGTGATCAACCATTTCTGAGGCAAGAAGTTTTAGCTGATTATTTCAAGCTAATAAGCATTAGGAAGTCTTTCTACCATGCCTTCCAGTTGTGCTGCAGGCCTTCTGAAACACTGTGTTTACAAAAATCGGAACCCAGCGTAAAGCTGCTAGAGTTATCTGCTGATTTATTGTACCAGATGTGTTGGCACATTCTAGTTTGTGATAAGCAAGATCTGTGGGAAGAAAGAAGCTGGTGATTCTTCTCCAGAAGAGCATTGTGTGTGTGTGTGTGTGTGTGTGTGTGTGTATGCTGAATTTTTATGGCTAAAAATGTTTCAAGAACTATGAAGGGACTCTTGAGTATGATCCAAATGTATTGATCCAATAAGGACAGGATGCTTATTATCCACATCTGGATCCAGGAGGAGATACTTGTAGGAGCAGTGAAAGATAGTAATCAGCCTATCAATTCTCAAGTTGTCCAGGAAACAGGATGGTGTATTTTAAATAGATCACAATATGAAATATTTTTGAGAGTGTGTACATCATCTGGTTATTCATTAGAATTTCTTCTCCTCCTAAAAAATCGTAAGTGGGTCACCAACCAGGTATCTAAATCTTCTTAGTAGATCTTTTCCATGTAATTTTATGTTTTGAAGTATTAATATTGTAATATTTATAATGGTTAAATTTGAATAATAATAAGAAGAAGAGTTTGGATTTGATATCCCGCTTTATCACTACCCAAAGGAGTCTCAAAGCGGCTAACATTCTCCTTTCCCTTCTTCCCCCACAACAAACACTCTGTGAGGTGAGTGGGGCTGAGAGACTTCAGAGAAGTGTGACTGGCCCAAGGTCACCCAGCAGCTGCATGTGGAGGAGCGGAGACGCGAACCCGGTTCACCAGATTACGAGTCTACCGCTCTTAACCACTACACCACACTGGCTCTCCACATGTGTAATAGTGTGCTGATTCACAAGGTTAATCTTATGCGAGGAGAGAAATTACAGTGCTGGTGAAGTTGGCTCAAACCATGCTCAGAAATAAACTTTGGCGGCTGGCTTGTAATCTATCTTTTCTAAGGAGAGACAACTCCTCAAACTCTTCTCAGTGTTGCAGCAAAATCCAAGGCAGAGAATAATCCCCAGCTTTACCACTCCAACGAACCTCCAAGACCTCACCATTCCTAAAAGCTGCCCCAACAAGCCCCCCATCAGTCAGATGCACCACCCTTCTTCCTTGCCAGGCAGTAGAAGTGGTGGGAGCAAAGCAGTCCCAAGGCATTTTGCTACCTGAGACAAAGGACAAGATGGTGACTTCCTCGTTCTACTTTCAGAAGCCAACTGGACTGGAAGCTGAATCTTAAACACAGGGGCAGTGTTTTTAACGTAATCCATAGTGAAGCAGTCCACCTTAGGAACTTCAGGGCAGATGTCCCCCGTCAGCAGAGGGGAACAATTATGTGAACCTGCCTGTACTCTGACAGCTACTGCCTGGGGCAGCTACTTCAAGGCCAGCGGTTGGTGGGAGCAGTAGAGGTGGCCAGGTGGGAACAGAGGGAGGCTTCCCGTTTTCTCCCTTTCTATTCCTCTGAGCTTCTAGATAGCAGGCATGCCACAGCATCAAGCATGGATAAATGTCTCCTATGTCCCCTTCAGCTGTGGTGTTCCAGCAAACAGCTATTGAAAATCAGAATTGTGAGGGAGCCCCTCATTTCCTCCTTTGCTGCTTCTATCATCTCCAGCATTTGTTAACTGTAGGAAAAGCGGGGAAAGGTTTTGAGGAAATGAGAGATGGGCTGGGAAGCTGTTGAAGGCTTGTAAATGAGAGCAAAGAAGCTGAGTGGGTATTTTCCCAAGCCCTCAGATTGGCTTGGAAAAATTATCCAAGTTTCTTCCAACTCGATAAGGGAGAAGTCAAATAATTTTTCAAGTTAATACAAAGAGCGTTGGAAAGGCTGCCAGTCTGGGGTGTGTACATGTCTGTGTGTTGGTCTAAATTGTCAGTTGTGATTTCAAGTACCATATGCAACTCTTACTCTCTTGGACAAAAATGGATCAGTGGTTCACACCAGATCCAAGTACAGCCTGACTTCGACCCCTGAAAGAAGCGACTTACCTGATCCCAAAGTTCTTAAGAGAGCTTTCTTTTCTGTTGAACCTTTTCAGTGTTCGGTTTAAAAAAAGCAACATTTGGAAGATACTAATAGATGAATACTACTATGAATATAATATTTCATATATACTTAACATTTTTTTTTAATCATTTGATTTTTAGCATACAGAAAAATAAAATATATTTTAATATAAACAAAAGAGAAAACAAAATCTAATTGCAACAAATAAAATTTATGTTAAAATTACCTTTCTAAGTCATCTGTGCCTTGGAATAGCAAATTTGGTGTGTGTTTGTTTTAATCTTATTTCTGAATTGCATTTCAGCAAAGCCAGTTAATAGCTTCAATTTTGAAAGACCTTCTGGTTGAGAGCTGTCATAAGAACAGATGATATTTATTAATGGCCACCAGAGGCTGCTCAGACACCACCAGACTCAGCTCCCTGAGGATTAAAATCTGTGTGGTAAAAGAATAAAGATAGGATGTTCTGCCACTTTTTTGAATTATTTCTCCTATAAAACAGCAGTGCAGTCCTTGGTGGTCTTCTCTTTGCGGTCATTAATTATCTTGTATAAAGAGGCATAAAGGAACAACGGCAGACTCAACTATCCAATTCACCTTGTTTGCAGTCTCATATTTTTCTTACATTCTTGTAAATGATCTTTGAAAACTGACCTCCTTCCGGATATAAAACCTCTTTTATAAAGTACATTTTATAAGTTCCCCCCTTAAATGATTCTATAGCCATTTTTGTTTTATGGGTATTTGTGGCTACTTTTACAAGTTTTTCCTCCAGAGTAGTCTTATTTCTTGTCTCTGCACAGCTTCGCTTCACAATGACTTGGAAGAAAATGGATGCTAACACTAGAAACATAAGCAGCAGAATGATAGCCAATTTATGTGTTGTGAAACGGAAAGTCTTTTGTAAGCTATAGAGTGCATTCCTCACTCTGCACTTTTGTCGCCTAGGACTACCGTTGACAATTTCAGTAGCAACCTCAAAACACACTGTGAGCCACAAGAAGAAACTGATAGGAGGAAGGATGACAAACCCTCTCTCTCCAGGAGAGAGTTTTAAAAAAGAGATCAGTACAGAGGGGTTAATTGTTGGTAAATGACAAATATTCACTTTAATATAAATGACAAATATTCACATATTCACACACACACACACACACACACACACACACACATATATATACACATGGCCATTTGTAACATGGTTCACTGTATCACAAAAATATTTTCAACTTTAATTGTGATGCAAGAAATATACTGACTATTTTGGGTTTTAAAGTGGTTGCATGTTTACTACTCATTTCTGTTAAGCATATAATCCTCTTGGGCTGCTGGTTAATGCTTTTTTAAAAGTAATTTGTTTACCATAAAACCTGTCCCATTTTAGGATATGCTGTGCAATTATTTTATACAAATTTGGAAAATGATCCTTTGAATATTGAAAGATGACTATAGTTGTATTCATGGCATCAGGCTCATATACTTCAGTGGGTTAATTTATGAGAGTAGTCAGTCACCAATTGCTAGAATGGCATAGTTTCAATTCTTAGTTAAATTAATTTCACTGTTTAGAAAGTGTTTCTTTGTTTGGCGAATGCAGTCTTCTACATTTCTGCATGACAAAAGAAAGTGATGCAAAATAATTATTTAAGGGGATTAATGCCAGTTAATATAACAGAATAAATGTAAGAAATGAATGTTACAGGTATTAATTACTCAATAGAGACTGACAGAGATTAAGCAAAATGGACTAGATTTTGAGTGTGGGGGGGTGAACGAATTCCTGTGCCCCACAAATAACCCAGAGATACATTTTTTTTAAAGGACACATTCTACTTATGTAAAAACACACTTATTCCCGGACCGTCTGCGGGCCGGATTTAGAAGGCGATTGGGCCGCATCTGGCCTCCGGGCCTTAGTTTGCCTACTCATGATCTAAACCCACATATGAAACCTTATTTCCTACTCAAATTCCCCTTCTATTTAAAATCAATGGGACTGAAAAGCATGTAGCTTCAATGGTTCCTAACGATGGCAAGGAGAACAATTGCCACATATTGTTAGTGTAAAAGCAACTTACTTAAGCATGACTTTCCGACGGTATGAAAGCATATGCCCATGAATAATACCGTATTAATCTGTCATGATTTAGTGTGACATTTTTTCTTTCCTCACAGTTTGCACGTCTGACAGTAGATTTCCTAAATATCACCTTCAGGTCCAGCGATTTAAAATGCAAACCAGGTGAATCAGTTGTTGGTTGGATGAGCAACATAGAACAGCCATAATGGTTCGTTTAAAAAGAGAAGAAGAAAGGTTCAAGCTATTAAAAGTGACATGGTCCATTGCCATGCTAACATGGAGCACTTTGTTCAGAATAGGGCCTTGTAAACATCTTTCTATGATTCATTAAACCCTTTGGAAAAAGAAGGAGGTTTTTCAGTGCAGCCAGTGATTCACTCATTCTTCAATTTAATTATAAACTCTCTTGATAATGAGTTCACTAGCTTCCCTACTTGTTTTCTACATACAAAAGAAGCCACAGAATTCTCCCTTGACTTAATGGATAAGCAATGTTAAAAAGTGACATTCAGAAAGAAGACCTAAAAGTTCTGGAAATTCTTTCAAGGGTGGGGAGAAGAAGAGAGTGGAGCCTTTTGGAGCCAGTAGTTAAAGAATTAATTTATAATGAAAATGGATATGCACATAGGCTTTGTACATCTGCTTAGTATATGGTGTCATATAGAACATAGTAACTATAGCAACCTCTGTACCAAGGGATATGAATGTGCTTGAAAAACAGCAACATCTTAATGAAATGTGCATCAAAATGCCACAATAGTTTTAAAAGTAGTGCTTAGAATTTGAGGTGGATAACAGCACAACAGGAAATGATATGACATTATTAAGAATCCTTGTTGTTGTTGTTGTTTAGTCGTTTAGTTGTGTCCGACTCTTCGTGACCCCATGGACCAGAGCATGCCAGGCACTCCTGTCTTCCACTGCCTCCTTTGTCCATGGAGTTTTCTTGGCAGGGATAGTGGAGTGGCTTGCCTGTTCCTGCTCCATTAAGAATCCTTAGCAACTATTAAATGATTTAATGTGTTCTTCACATTGCCTTAAAAGGGTTTACAACAGCCCTGTAAATATATTTATTCATTTTCTTTAACAAAATATTCCACTTGATTATAAAGAAAACCTCAAAGTGGTTTACAAATGGTAAAGGGCACCAGGTTACTTATCTAATGCTGCAAATAGGAGATACTGACTAGTGATTTCATACCTCACACAAAGTTTCAACTGTACATTCATTTTTGCACACAAATATTTGTATTTCTCTGTTTATATAAAGCTTGACTTTATATAACATTTAACTGGAGGATTGTCAGTGGTCCAGTTCACACATAAACTTTGCCTATAGACTGTGGTTAAAGAGTTTAAGTATGATCCCAGGTTTGGATGACCCAGGCTTAACTGCCATGCTACACTGAACTAAAAGGACTGGGGAATGTTGTCTCTCCAGGAAATTCCATGTTCATTTACCAAGCCATGCTTTGGCTTAGCTGTATGTACAAACACCGTCTGGGCAATGCCCGGCTAGATGAACTGATGCTCTGACTCCATTTAAGGTGTTTATGTTCCTAGATTGAAATAAGGAAATGGAAGGCAAAAGATGCATTCTGCATCCTGGATTCTATCCCCAAATCCACCAAAAACCACTGGGCTTATTTCGTTGTCTACACAATGAATAAAGTCTTCTTGAAAATGCTAGGTTCCCCTCTTGCACGTTCACCCTCAGTTGCCTGTGATCTCTGCACCCCCAAGCCCACATTTTGAAAGTAGTTAACAGCAACAAGCTCCATCAAATCCTAAACTCTAAAGCATAGCAACTGATTCTGGCTTGGATCTCCAAACATCATTTATCTCTACTTGAAATTTTTACTGGCTGTGCCATAAACCCTTGTGCACCTGCGGTAGCGTTTTGGCCTCTTTCTTCCTCCTGACCTACCTTCATTTGTAAATGTAGTGGAGAAATATCCTAGCAATCTTCTCAGCAGCTAAGCCCAAGGCATTTATATGAAGGTGGATGCCTATTGAAATCAATGAGCCATGTGTCCAGGTATGGCTATAATTGCTTAATTTTATGTTGTTGCAGTATGACAAGTTACTTTTCTAAGACCTGCTTCCTCCTCCCCATTACCAACCACCTCTTTTTTGCTCTGTGGTGTCCTGCTTATAATAATGTTGGGTAGTATACTGTACAGGTGACATAATTTGCACTCTATTTACACTGGAAGATTATAATGCTTTGCATTGTTACGGTGCTATTTCTTATCCTTGTGCATTAGGGATGATCATGTACTACTTGCATTGTAGTAACTGTCCCATTCACTGGATCTGTTGATAAGTCCTGTGAAGGGGGGCGGAAAGGCAGATTGTTTAAATGTGCATGTTTACACATTCATGGAAAGGCACACAAGATTGTGTATGCCACGTCTTGAGAGTGCCTTCATAATGCACACAGAGGTCAGTCAATAAAGAGTTTTGTTGATACAAGGAATGCAAGATCAGGCTTGCAAAAGATGTCTATTCTTGGGAACAGAAAGTTTATTAAGCAGTGTGGGAAGAGCAGCTGTAAAAGGAAAAAAGAACAGAGATGGTAAAATTCTGAGCAAGTTACTTAGGTTATGATGATGATGATAAGAATGATGATGATGATGTGATATAAATACTTCATCCTCAGGTTATTAAAATAGGTTGATTTGCAATATTATGTGGTTGTGAAATCAAAATCTATATTGCTGCTGGTGTTGAATTTCTTCTCCCTGCCTCCCCACCCCCGGCGTTCCCCAAAGCTGGGCATAAAAACAAGAATTGCTTTTACATAATAGAGAATGTGAGTTTGATGTTGGTGGTTTGACCAAGTAGATGAGAAAAAATAGATGACTGGATGACTACCATACTGTCCAAAGTTTACATGTCCCTTCTATCATGTGTCTTACTTGTCCACTGTGCTACAGTGGCGTAGTGTGGGTTGTCAGCACCCGGGGCAAGGCAAGTAATTTACGCCCCCTAACCTGTGGATTTGCGCCCCCTAACCCTAACCCCCAGATGTTGCGCCCGGTGTGGCCGGCCCCCCCCTGCACCCCCCACGCTACGCCACTGCTGGGACACAGATCCAACTGCCACAATGGGTGACCAAACTATGGGATGTCTAGATGGATGAAGGGCTCAAGAAAAGAGTAAACTGCCTGGAACAAAGCCATTTCCCCACAGTTTGGAAGTTGCACCTATAGCCGGGATTGTCTGTACCACTATTTCCTAGTATTTCAAAACAAATAAAGCAGAGCAGGATGTTGAATGTTTTTGTTGCAAAAGGCACTGCCAGTTTATTAGCCTGAGAACACAATAAAACAAAAATACTACACTTCCTCCTTTTCCAGGATTGCTTGAAGTTGTAGCGGGATGCAATGGCATTTCTTGATTTTGTTGTTATTCTGTCAGATGAGGAAGCCTATTTGTGAACATGTTCTTACTATTAAATCTTGCTATGAAAACCTCTTTATTTGTTTGATAGGACTGTACATGTTAGGACTTCAGGTGAAGGGGAAAGCAAAAGAGACCCTCATGACCATTTCAGATTCCTTGAGGAATAGTAATATTTCCAGTGTATTTTCTATGCCCCCTTCTTTTTCCATTTCTGTTTATTCTAATTATTTTAAGAATGGTCTGTTTTTTATTCTTTACATTTGCTTAATACCTACGCATCTATTAGCAAAGACCTAGGGTGACATGAAATGGCTTTTCTCACCCTTTAGAAACCATGAGATTAGGCAATATGGTTTGAACTCTATCATGTTGTGTATGTTTTTATTGGTTTGCTTAAATTTAATGCACTCCATTTCATTACGCTGTGGGAATATAATATCAGAAACTTCCTGTGCCTAATTTAATCCACATGAATTTTAACCAGACTCTGGAATCTAAAGGATTGGATATCTGTCCAGAGAAACACAGGCAATGAAAGGAAATGTAGCCAACACTTCCATGTGTTAAAAACCTTTTAATAAAAATGCCAAAAATATTTTTTTTGCTGGTACTAGCACAGATTTATTTTTAAACAAAATAGATGCATTAATGTAAGTAGGGAAAGAACTTTTCAAACAAATTGGAATAGCATTGTGTAAATTAATATTGATCATCCTAGGATCACTCCCACACATTCAACCATACTTCATGTATTTTCAGACATGATTTCAGGGCTGTATTCTTACGTTGTCATTCCAAGAAACCATTGGTTCAAGTGTGAATGAGCTCAAGTGCTATATTTCTGGTGCTCTTATGTATTTGCAACCTTGGGATGTTAGGACAGAGGTAGTACCTCTGGTGAAGAACACATCATGCTCCTTCTAGGGTAGTTTGTCCACCTTTGGTGTCCACCCTGCACTCAGCCCTCACATGTGGCTCCTAGAATCTGTCAGCATGTGACAGTGACCACACCCCAGGAACAGCTTTGACTGGCTGGCTAAACCAGATGGGTATCTGATGGATCTCAAACCCTTAGTGAATTTGGGACTTACCCTGCATGCAAAGGCAGGCTCTGGCAGATTGCGTGGATAAGACCAATAGTGGGTCAGGTGGTCAAGAAGGCAGTTTCTGTACATGCTGTAGAGCAGCGGTTCTCAACCTATGTGTCCCCAGATGTTGTTGGACTACAACTCCCATCATCTCTGCACTCTGGTCTTGCTCGCTAGGGGTGATGGGAGTTGTAGTTCAACAACATCTGGGGGGACACAGGTTGAGAAAGGCTGCTGTAGAGGGAAGTGTGAGGCAGATGGGGCTCATCAACCTGGAAAGGTGGCCCATCTAAGAGAAGGGAAACTCTGATCCCAAACCTCTGCTGCCTTGTGGGATATCTTTGGGAGTGGAGTGGGGGGAAGGCTAAGGAGTAAACCCTACACAGATCCAGAGTGAATTCCCTAAGATGGTTGGGTGGCTCCTTCCAGCAATTCCTGAAGTCCAACTGGTGCCAGACATATTGCTCTGATTTCCTTTGGACCATGTCAGCGACTTTGAAAGGACGGTTGTCATCAGGGCAGCCCAGAACTTCCATAAAACACTGCCCAGGCTTGCACCCCAGAAAGGTCACTTCCATGCTGCTAACACAGCAGTTTGACTTTACTCCCAGAGGCACACTGCATTCTCTCTTGAGACAGGTGTATGCCAATACTGAACAGGGAGCTTGAATTTTAATTTAGCAAGATTCCATAGGCTCCCTATTTTAGGAACAACCGATTTTGCTTAAGTTAAGAACCTGTTCCCAACTCCCACCCTAGCTGAAGAGAGCCAGCAGGGCATTGGAAGCAGTGAGTGTCATTTAACTTCCCCTAACCCATTTAGGAACATTCTGTTACTTTATGGGTTACATTTGTCCAAGTTTTATTTTAATCTCCTTACAAAATCCATGCTCTCATCATGCTTTGAAATTATAGTTCAAATATTAATTATCTTCTCTTTTGAAACAACTTACATATTCTGCTCATGTTATTGCTGCTTGAGAAATGAGAGTGCAGTCTTGTGCATATCTACTCGGAAGTCAAATGAGCGCATTCAGTGGGTAAGTAGATATAGGACTGCAGCAAGAATATCCTTTTCTTCAGGGTGCTATTTCCAAAATCACAGATGAAGAGAATAAAGTCAGTTTATAATGTATTTCATTCAGTCTGGTTTCAATGGTAGAAATGCAAATGGCAAGTTTTTTTTGTTTTTTAAAGTCACTAGATGTACCGGTAAATAGAATGGTCAGTGGAAATATTTCTGTTTCCCCTCCTTCCTCCCCACCTTTTAAATGCTTTTAAAATGCACACTTTCTTTTAAAAATATGAGATGGAACAAATGTAAGTCAGGTGAAAAAAATTCTCACTCCCCACTCTCACATCCTGAGCTCCAGTCGTTATACATCTGGTATAGCTCAGGAGGGGGAGGCAAGATTCTCCTCTGATCCTTAAGTGCTAATTTATGGCGGTTGTGCTTTTTGCTTTAGTGGCTGCCCTGAGAATTGGAAATTCTCATCTCCATTTCCCTAGCCCTATGACAACAACCGTGTTATTTTGGAAAGCAATTCAACAAAACCTTGATAAATCATAAGTTAAGCCCCTGCTGCAATCTACTGAATTCAAGGTCCTGTTTGATAAGGCCCAGATCCAGCAGCTCCTTGGCAGGCAAAATCTGCTGTGCACAATGCCCCTTATGCACAAGGGCATCCTCATTCATTTTAATGAAGGGACAGCTCTGCTTGTTGAGTACAGAGGTGCTCTTGTCACTAAAGCCTGCACACAAAGCACATATCAAACCACATGTAGTACTTTGTATACTAGGAAATCATCTCCACTTAGAGGTTTTGTTACAACCAAGTGGTATATAAGTTTCGTTAAATACAAACAACCAGCTGAAGACTTTTCTATTATCCTAGGCCATTTAAACAATGTACGCTTCACAGCCTGGCCCTCTCAGTTTTAAATTGTGTTTCAGTTTATTTCAATTAATTTTGCATTGCTTTATATTGTATTTTTAATTAACGTTGTATTGCTTTGTGCACTGGCTAGCTGAATATAGTGAATGGAGGAATAAATAAATAAATAGCAAAATTTCTTCCAATTCTAAAGGAGAATTTACACAATTATTTCCAGTGAAGCCACCACAGAGGTATATTTATCCTCCATCATTCTGTAATTAAGTCCCCCTTGTGAAAGTAAACTTAAATTCTGAGCTGCGAAGAAAAAAATAACAAATCCCTCTTCTAAGAATTGTCAGACATGAATTTGACCATAAGAGGGCACTGTGAAAGCTTAAGTTTTGGAGAAGGACAATAAAATGTCACCCATCCAATATGATTCTGTGAATTTTCCATGATTGATCCTTTAGTTGGCAGTCTCAATAGAAAAAGAAGGCAGAGGAAGGATACAGACAATCTGCTGGGTAAAAGAAAGAAAATCCTGTGTGAGGGAACTGAAACAATGTCAGAAACACTCGCTGCACCAATACTTTGGAACACCTTGTTCCATAAAGCATGGATGCTCCCTCTCTGGCTGCCTTTTGCCAGGTGGCAAAGACATCCTGGCAAACTTTTGTGTGCTAAGCAGCTGTTGTAAAAGTAATGTTTTATCGGCGGTGCCCACCTTTGTCAGACATTTCTAATGTTTTTTATTTTACAACATTGCCACATTTAAATTGCCGTAAGGCCACCCTGAGTAATGCATAAGCACCAGGCAGGAAAGACAGAAATACCTGTATAATTATGTAATCACTGAGTAGTGGCAGCCGCAGCAGGCAGTGGATCTGCCACATTCTCATCTAATTTTATAATCCCCTCCAGCTGTCCGGGACTGGCTGGATGCAGAGAAGTGGTAGGAATTTTTCATCTCTGTTGGAAGCCGCCCAGAGTGGCTGGGGAAACCCAGCCAGATGGGCGGGGTACAAATAATAAATTATTATTATTATTATTATTATTATTATTATTATTATTATTATTATTATTATAGGAAACTGTAAAGAGGTAACAGGGTTTAGTGAGCAGGAAGAGCTGTGGCAGAGGGCAGTCCAGACTCGGAGACAGGAGAGGAGGGGGTAGCAGGAGACCGAGATGAGGCAGGCTGTGGAAGAAGGGAGTCTCTCCCACCTGCTGTGACTAGCTCCCCAACCTTGCTCTCCCAGAACATGCAGAGAAATGAAGAGGGCAGAACAAAGAGAAGCCTTAGGCTGCTGAATGAGGACCCCAGGGGAGAGCAGTGTGAAGACGGGGACCTTCAGTCCTCACAACTGCCTCACTGAGGAAAGGCCTACTGGGGAGAGTTGCAGTGATTACTAACCTTGTGCTGTTTTGGTTTATTTGAATAGAAAGTTAACTTCACTGACACCAGGTGTTTTACTGTTGAACAACTGCTGACGCAAACCCACATCTTTTACCCCCAACCTCTTAGAACTACTCCATTATTGACAACAGTGAATGGTAATTTTAACATGGAAAAATAGTGGTGACTAATACTGATGATTAGGCACATGCAAGTATATTATAGATATGTTTCCTTCTGCGACCAAGGATAAACAGAGTAATTATAATGGTTAAATGTATGCTTTCAAGTATGCCACCTACATCTAAATACTGTCGCATCAAAGTGCTGAGACTTGGTTGGCCACATAAAAATAGCTGCCTCAGCAGTTTTACCCTGCATGACATGCAATAGCTTGCAGCTTTCCAAAGTTCAGTGAACCTTAATGGATACAGCACAGTGAAAAGGCAAGAAGGAGGGGAAAGTAAAGGCAGAGGAACCATGAAGAAAATAGGATACACATGTCATCTCAAAGGCTCTAGTTTTCTCTAGAGAATTTTATTTCTGTTCTGACTGCATGAAAGGAAGTCCATTTTTCCTAAGAGGGGGAAAAAAGAGGAAGAACGGCTTTCTTCAAGTCGTTCTCAGGTTGGAAGGTGCTACAGATTATGTGTTCTTGGAATAAGAGTATCTGTTTAATGTAGAGATTCTCTTTTGACTCCATCAGCTCCTAGTCTCCCTGTTCCTTGAAAGGCAGCATTATAAGTTTGTGGCAGGAAGAGTAATAAGACTGGTAAACACACATGGGTGTAGCCAGGATTTTTGTTAGGGGAGGCAGGCCTTTTGTTAGGGGGGAGTAGAACCTCAGTTTGCTATGTATCTATTGAATTTTATTGATTGGGGGGCTGCTGCCCCTCCCTGCCTGCCCCTTTTCACTAAGAGCCTGTTCAAATGATTAGTCCTCAGAAAGCCACCCCTGTGCTCACTTCAGACTCTTAAAGCTGGGGCAGGAATCTCTGGTGGAAATGTGCTGAAAGAGTCAGTAGCTCCTGACAAGGCCAGGGACTCTTGATTTGCCCCGTTCATCTTGTAAATCAGCATGATATGATTGCTATTTCTTGAACTTGGGCATTCACAATTCTTGCAGGGAGGGAACTGACAATAGCCCTTTGGAACTAGACCTCAGTGTCCATTCTGAACGATGGTGGAGACACTCCTTCAGATAAACAGATCTGAGGCCATTTAGGTCTTAGTATGCCTCTGGGTGGGACACGGGTGGCGCTGTGGGTTAAACCACAGAGCCTAGGGCTTGCTGATCAGAAGGTCGGGCAGTTTGAATCCCCGCGACAGGGTAAGCTCCCGTCGTTCGTCCCTGCTCCTGCCAACCTAGCAGTTTGAAAGCACTTAGTGCAAGTAGATAAATAGGTACCGCACCAGCGGGAAGGTAAATGGCGTTTCCGTGCGCAGCTCTGGTTCACCAGAAGCAGCTTAGTCATGCTGGCCACATGACCCAGAAGCTGTACGCCGGCTCCCTTGGCCAGTAAAGCGAGATGAGCACCACAACCCCAGAGTCGTCTATGACTGGACCTAATGGTCAGAGGTCCCTTTGCCTTTACGCCTCTGGGTACCAGTCGATGAGGGAACACAAGTGGGAGAGTTGTGCTCAAGTTCAGTTTCTGGGATTCCTGTAGTCATCTTGTTTGCAACTGTAGGAACAGAATGCTGGATTAGGTGAACTTCTGGCCTGATCCTGGAGGCTTCTTTTTATGTTCTTACTGCTCTTACAGTGGCTTTTATTGCAGGATATCAAACCTGACCATACATCTCTGGAAATCCATGTTATGTCCATGTTATCAGAGTCAAATATTGTGCTGTGAGTGGTAAGCTTGTGTGTCATATGTCAAAACCTTAGTAAACAGGAAAGTTTCATAATATCTTCTCACCCACCCAGAAATCTGGATAATATATAGGAATACTAATAAATTGTCTGGGTTTCTCCATATTTTTGCATGCTTAGGCACCTTGAAGAAGAGAGAGAGAAAGGGAATAGATTTATTGGGCTCTGGTATTTCAGTGTTGATAGTATACTTCTAACACATTTTTGTTCAGCTGCAAGAGATTTCTGACTTGTGAGGCATTTTCTGGGTAGTGATTTACTACTCAGCTAGATAAGTACAGTCATTGCTGTAGCAAATCCATGATTATGAGCCTTTATTCAGACTTCGGTTTTGCTTGATTGTACCTAGAGATCAAAAGACAGATTTCCATTTAGAGTGGAACCGTAACAGCCTATTTCTTAGCTGATCTTAAAAGCTGAGAAGTGTAAAAAGGGAGATGAGGGTTTTAGTACTTTTGTTTAAATGTGTACATTTATGTGCACTCTTCTTCTTTTTTTAAAAAAAGAACAGTGTAAACAACCCAAAGGCCATATACTAGACTCAGCTTCAAAGCAGGGGTCAGAGAGACTAAACAAAATGAGCAGACAGACCCCATTTCAAGAAGGGCATAAAATCCCCTAGTAATTTTCTCTAGATTGTTTAATGTGTGAATCTATTGCTACAGATGTGGGGATAAATTATGGGCATTACTTTCGTTCCTTTCTTTTTAAAACACCTTTTAAAAATGCTACTCAAGGCTATTGCCATTTAGTATGAATCCTGGATATGAGAAAGTATATCATCTGCTGGTGAAAACTTTACAGTCGTAAAACGTGCCCGTTCTTTTGTGTAGCACTCTGCTTCGCTATCGGGGAAGGGTGTAGCTATGCAAATGCAATGCACATTCTTATTAACATTGTTCGAACTTGTTAAGCAATTCCGCCTTTCCTAGCCACAGTTATGTAGGAGAGAGATTGTCACTTGAGTTTCAGCTTAACATTTCATTTTTTAATCAAATATTTCATTGGCGTATCCCAGGAGCCTTTCAGGTTAAGAGTGGACACGGAGAAGTTAGATAAGAATGAAAATAATCTCTCATACCACAAATTGACTTCCCCCTTTGTAGCCTGAGACACTGTTTCCAGCTGCTTTTCAGCCTCTTAAATCCTTGAAAGCTTTCCTAATCCTCGTGTAGGCAGCCCTTTATGTGTGATTCCTCCCTCCCCCTTCTCCTGATTGGTGAGGCTATTTCATGGCCTAATTCAGCCAACTACGACATATCTGAGCTGTGATTTGAAATAGGAGCTCGGCGGACAGTTGGCTCGCTTCTCCTGACTTGCAATAGGCTAGCAGGGAGAGGGCACAACAAGGTGGAAAAACTTGACATTGTCTTGACGAGCGCGCTCTCTCTCGAGCGGGGGACATACGGAAGGAGCAGGGAGGCGGAAAGTTGCCGGCTTGTTGGGAACTGCGCATGGGATTTCGTTTCCTCCTGAAACTCTCCTGTTTCTGGCTGGATGGATAATGGGATTCTAAACATGAGGCAGGTAAGACACACGCGGCAAAAGCTGCTCTGGAGGCAGGAAGCGAAGGGGGAAACCTAGAGAGGTTAGTTAGGGGAACTGGGTGGTGCTGATCCTTCGCATTTAATTACTTGATTCTGCAAAGCTGTGTGTCATTTTGAGTTGGAAGCTGATTTTGCAAGTTTTGCCTTCTGGATTCAACATCCCCCCACCCCACAAAAAAGCTGGTAGTTGGTGACGTCATTGCCAGGGCGATCGGTTTTGGAAAAAGGGGGGGGGGTGATTGCAAAGGATCCCTTCTCCGGGATTTGCCTTGTCAGCTCCCGTTTGCTCAGCTTTAAATGGGTGGCATCGCATCTATTGCGCTTCTACCTTTTGTTCGTGACAATCCACAGTAGTATAAGTTGCTGGGCTCCTGCAAGCATGCCATCAAATGCTGAGCGTATATAGCATTTCTACCCTAACGTCATTATTTTAATATCTCAACACCTTTTGCTCGTTAAGCTCTTGTAATTGTTTTATTTATTAAACGAAGGGAAATTCTATCTATTCACATACCAGTTTAGCACATGTAAGGGCTAACAAAAGAGTCTGTTGTAATTTGTGAAGTTTTCAGTACTGACAGATAAATGGTTGATTATATATATATATATATATATATATATGCGCCATGGCAGATTTTTGTTGTTTCTTAGTTTTCATCGGGGGGGGGGGGACCCTGTTCTTTAAAGATTCCTTTTTGATAATTACATATTTAATTAACAACTGACTGGGATGATGCCAATACCTGGAAGGTATTTTTTGTTTGCGGGTTGCAGGTGGAGGGTGGGCGGAGAGAAAGACAGAGGCTGCAATCCTACTTACCTGGGAGTAAGTCCCATTACATTCAGCAGGAGTTGCTTCGACACTGTTAGGATTGCACTGTGAATCTGCTTAACTCTAATCACGAAGAGTAAAGAATAGAGACAGTTTGCACCTGTATGGACAATAAAACTCCTCATATTATTTCCATTTTCAGAAAACAAGATTGGAGGAGTATGTTAATGGTGATCAGAGTAATTTCACAAACAAGAATGAGAGGGAAACTCTGGGAATATTGCTTCCCTGAGATGCCTACTTGTGGAGCTGGCTCGCCTTGTAGGAAAGCAATTTATTTACTTGTGCTCAATCAGATCATTTTCCACACAGTGCCTGGAGCATCCTGGGATTCATTATAACCACCAGAGGGAGCTTGGCTAAGAGAAGTTTTCAAGAAAGAAGCTTAAAGATACTGTTTAAAAGATTTCATATGTACTCTTTCGAAAGTAGTCAGGACTCCGTTCTACTAAATGTTGAGTTAAGGTACTTCTGGTTAAAATGAAGTTCCAGGCGACCTTTAAAAAGCAAATGACAAATGTGCAAAGTATGGCTTTGAGAGAGAGGGAGGCAAACAAAAATGTAATAAGGAAAGGAAGATGTTTAAAAAGAAATGGTTGATGGTGGTAATGAAAAATGCACATAAGTGGTATTGATGAGCACAAAAGGAAACAAGCGAGATGTTTTTTGCCTCATTAGACTTGTCCACCTCAATATACACTTAACTCCCTTGCTTAGGGTTGGTTTTTTGTTTGTTTTGGCCTGGTGATAATTTAGCTATTCTGAACAGCTATTGTATCTTTCCTGTGTACACTTGACATTGCTCGTATTTGTCAATTGTGCAAAAAGAGACACTTACGACCCTCCTTATGTCCTCCTTCATTAACATCCTAGTCACGGATGCACCTGTTCCTTCTATGCCTGTCACTTAGAGCCGTATCTCGCATTACAAGACCCAAGAGTGGTCTCAGAATGGCAAAGGGATATGAAGTGTTTCATCTGATTGTGTAATTCGCACTTCTGGCATGCGCCGTGAGAATCTTGATGTGTATTTGCAGTGCACATGTCTGAGCAGGAGTTAGTTGCATGTATTAGGGATTCTGGTTATATATTTTTGCAGCACCACAGCGTGCTCCTGTATCTTAAGATTGCAGTATAGGAAACAGACCCTGTTCTGAATCAGCAGTGCGGATACTCCACTTAAATTAGTTCCTTATTAAGGCTGTCAAGAGAGGGCTCCTGAGACTTACGTTTTTACTTGCTCTGTACTTGGAAGTAAACACACACACCCCAATGTTCTGTGGGACTTGTTGCAATCCTATGTTGGGAGTCCTGAGTACAGGGATCTCATTCAGAACAAGAATTACTTCTGCGTAAATGTGTGCAACGCAGTCCTAAGCATGTTTACTCAGAAGTAAGACTGTGGTGGTATCAAAGTATGGTTAACTGAACTTTGGTGTGTACCAGCCTTAGAAGTGAACTGTGATGGTCACATTGGTGTGCCCTATTTCTTCTTTTAGTAGCCTTTAGTGAAATATCTGTTTATCTTCATGAACTGAACAAAATTCCATCAAACCAATCAGCTAGCATTCTTCAGCAGATGGAACAGTTCATGCAGATCCAGACAGAGACTGACATTTTTTCTAATGTTTATTGGAGGTTTGCAGAGCTGAAGAACTAACAGGGATTCAAAAACAGAGTTGAATACAATGAGATGAACGTGACCAAAAGCCAGAGATGTGAGCAAACTGAAAACTAATTCTGAATTTAAATTAAAAGTATAATAAATAAAATGACACTTGGACAAAAACAGGCTATCTGTTATCTTCCAGCCAGTTTCTCATAACAATGATGCTACAGTTTGGATTTATTAACTTTCAGGCACAGTGATGTGTCTTACTATGAAATGGAGGCCCTATATTGCCCTGATAAATGATCTTGACCAATGCAAAATATAAATTCTCAAGAATGACAGAAAGGCATAGATCTGTGTCTGGGTGCTGTCTGGAAGAGCAAGAATTAGCTACAGAAATGTAATATGCTGCCAGCCATACTGATAAGATTCAGCCTTCACTAAAGCAGAAGCAAGCCAGGAGGTTCTATAGAGAACTAACTATATAGCCTTGATTAAACAACTGCCTGGGACATTATTGGAAAAGCAAGCCACAAGTCATTAAATATATTAAAAATATTGATTGATGTGTTATGAGTATGCTCTGCTATGAAAGGTTGCAAGAACCAACATTTATTACAGGAATAATTGTAAACATAGGAGGAATGATATCTCTGTGGGCAGTGATGGAAAACGCAACTACCTATGTGGCATTTGAAAAACTACTTTTGCTCCTTTGAAGATGTGTCAGGCTTCCGCACGGTCATCTAACCTCTAACCTGCTTTTTGTCATGCAAGGAAATGGCAGGAGGATGTTTTCTGCAGTTGAAGCAGCACATATAGCATGCTCAGTTAACTCTGTGCCTTTTTCAGGATTATATTCTGTTTTAATATTTATCTTCCATGTCATTTTTGAGGAAAAGCAGGTTACAGATTTAAAAGCACAAACTTTGGGTTAAGAATTCGCAAGGCTTAGTAAGGATGCTAGCAGGAGTGGTTTAGTTGAAAACTGGAGAGGGCAGTGTGGGATCTTCTAAAGACTCCCTTACTCTTTACCTTATACACTAGGTACAGTATTTCATTGCAAGTTGGGAGTTGCTTGCTTTCACAAATCCCCACCACCTTCTACAAACTCCTTCAGCACTGGAGATGCATTTCAGCAGTATTTTGCGATGGACTTTGACAGAAAGTGGGAAGAAGCCAGCCAGCACTCTGATTCCAAGTAGATAGAAGAAAATTAGGTTGTTAGCAAGTGGATGTATTTAGGACTAGAATATTCTGAGAACTGAACAGAGAGGGGAGGTGGAAGAAATTCATCTAAAATTTAGCACTTAGCTTAGCTTAACTTAGTTCGTATGAAGTGTACTGGGCCTTACAGACAGGTGTGCCTAAGAACACAACCTAACTACACACACCCCTACAATTGTCTGCCCCCTTTTGTGTATATTCTTTTAATATCCTCCTGTTTCCCTACTGAACTGTTTCTATTCCGTAGCTTAATTATTGCTAGAAGAAGAAGAAAATCTCCTTTAAAGGGTTGACCTCAGCTTTTAGTGAGAGTTTCCCCATCCTTTTGTACTGCTTCTCTGACTGAAAGAAAAATGTACTTCGTGTCTGAGAATGTTGCTGTTGTATTTGATGGATAATAAGGGAAGAAAATGTAGATGGAGTCCATAGGCTGTGTATCAGTTAATTAGTGGCTGGACATTACCCAGTAGGAAGTCTGGGAAAGGTTTTTGTGTATGTGTGTGTTGTCTGCTTTCTTTGATCACTTGTGTGGTAAATAGACATGCAGAGTAACTATGGCAACATGTGCTGTAGGTTTGTGGGAAGAGGGGAGACTCAATCACTCAACAAAGGATAGTTTGTTAGAATAGTTGGTTATGATTACAAAAAGGTGGTAACAATCAGGCTATTTAAAAACATGCGTTCTGGGAGGAAAATTCACATTTATGTTACCAATTTAAAAGCAAAATATGTTTCTGTAACAACAAAGGGTTTGCTTTGGTGCAAAAGGAAAGCAGAAAGAAATATGGGACTTGATTTTTTTTAAAAAATTGACCCTTTCATAAAATTAAATGGGTTAACATTTGTGGAGGCTTTAAGTATTGCACTGAAATCAATCTGAGAGGTCATGATAATGGCATAGGCAGGGAGGGTTAGGTTGGAAGAACAGCTTTCTGCAAATCCACAAGCATTTCTGTACTGTGCATGCTTTCTTAAACTTGTGAAAATAAAGTACCTATTCCTATTACCTGCCTGTAGAGGTCAGACTTGAAATTGAATTGCTTCCTCCAAATCCTTTTAAGGCAAAGCCATGGGAAGGAATGAAAGGGAATGCCACTTTCTGTATTAGTCATACACAGAAATGCTCAATAATATGGTTGGTTTGTATAGTTTTAATTCCATAATTATATTGCAAAATGGATTGGTGCAAAATGGGTTGGTGCATATATCTTCTTGCGTCCTGACTAAATATACACATTTTATATGCTTTTAAATTATTTAGTTGTATGGCTCCAGATGATCCCCAACAGACCTTTAGTTGTTCTGCCAGCAGAAAGCTTTTGTGACAGTAGGATGCTATAAATGCAAGGCGTGGATTTTTGGATTCAGGTTAAATCATCATTCCAGAGATTATAATCAAAATACAAATTAATGTGTTGGTTAAAAACTATTTACCATTCGAAGTGCTGCCTCATACATATACTTACTCAAGGCACTATTAATTCCCATTTAACCCTATGGCCCAATTTGGATTTAACACTAAACCATCTTTTAGTACAACCTGAATGAGCCTGGCCAAGCCTTGGGTGCATACAGGAAAGAAGATGGAAGCACCTACAGTTCAAATTAACTAGTTTGTTGTTACATTTGAGAAGGACAGAGTTTAAACAATGGTTTATAGAAGCGAGCCACAAGCAAATCATTGGAAGGTGCCTGGAAATAAAAAATAAAAATCAGTGCCCAAAGAACATAGCTTATATGTTTAAACACTGTTGGCATACTCATTTTAAAGCATCAAAATCGTCAAATTTTTAAAGCATCAGTATTAGTCAGTACAGTATAGAGCCAGTGCTTTGTGATGGAGAGCAAGGGTCCCGGTAGAAGCAACATTGGAAAATCCATGATCCAGTCCCTTGCTGTTTTAAAAAGTTGCTGTGGGTCATAGCTGTCAACGTTTCTCATTTTTTTAAGGGAAATTCCTTTATTACGAATAGGATTTCCCTTTAAAAAAGGGGAAAGTTGACAGCTATGCTGTGGGTGGCTCTAGATTGAGACCACAGTGGGAGCGATGAGTTTTGAGGGGCTTTACTCAGTGCTTGATTTGCTCACCTGGCAGTTCAGTTGTAGAGAGAGGTTTGTAGTGCTGCTGAAAAACAAGCTTTAAGCTCTCTTTTTAAACTATACTTGACTTCTTTCTTAGAACATCTTACAATATTACACTGAAAATGTGAGGAGATGACTTCTAGGCACAGTGCAATATGGACTATCCATCTGTGGACAATTTATTTTTGCTATTCTCATGTATTACTATTATTGGGCAGTCTGTGGGCTTTTGTTATTTTGCAATCTATCTTCTGGCCTGCCTGCACAAAAAAGGGAGGCATTTTTGTTTCCTGCTGTGGCTCTTTTCAAACTTGATTTCATCATAACTGGGGAACAAACCTGAGTGGTATCTTTCCTGTTGACAGCTGAATCCTTATTTGTTAGTGTGTTACACCGAGTTTCAGTGGGGTTCAGTGGAAGAAAACAAAGATGGTGGAGATCAGGTCCTATGATGAAAGTCCGGATATAAGACTATTAAAAGGCAATATTTAAAATTTGCAGGGTTTTGACATAGTTGATGGAGCAAATATGCTTCCAGTTGCACCAGAGTGTAGAATCCAACAACAGGTTTATAGTATAAGTATGGGGATTTCAATTAAATATTAGGAAGAATTTCATAATGGTTATGTGTTATCTTACAATGTAACAGACTGGCTTCGAAGGTGATAGTCCCTCTTTCCTTAGGCAGACAAGCATGCCTTGGTTCTCAATTCTGAGAAGGTACCATTGGAAAGTCACTGTAAGAGTAGGTAATATTAAGACAGATGGAGCCCCGATTTGACTCAGCATTAAGTAGTTTGCTATGTAATACTTGCAACTAAATCACAGAGTTGTAGAGTTGGAAGTGACCTCAAACAAAGGTTATCTGTTTAAAAATTTCTGTTGGTCTGCCCTAAAATATTTATAGTCCACCTTCTGGCTCCATAAAGGAGCCCACCAACAGATATAATAAGAACAGAGAGTAAAACACTAAATCCGAGCCATTATACATCCCTCCTGTAAAGGGAAGCTTCTAGCTGAAGCTGAAGTTGACAGCATCTTCAAGCTATACAGTTTCTACGCAATAGCAGCTGACTATGAAAGGCATAAGGATGACAATCTTAGTTAGACTCACTATGACAAAGTTTGAGAATCAGCATTAAAAAACCCAGGCAGTTGGTCAGGAATTACATATGCAACATGAGAAGACAACACACACACACACACACACACACACACACACACAGCTAGGACAGGAAAATCTAGCTTTATACACAGTATTGTGTGTGTAAAGGAGAACTGAATCGCACTGCTAGAATGTAGGCAACATTTGGCTGGTTACTATGCAAATGTGCTTACAAGACAGTACGTCCTTGCATGACAGTCATTGAAAACTTGCGAAATAAAGAGCAGCATCTTTCATTTATGTCTCACCTTGCTGAACCTCAAGAAGCCCTTGTGCACAATGGTAGGTGAAAACTGCTATCCCAGCGCTTTTGTCCTGAGATGACAATCTCTCATTCAAAAAATTTCCAGGGTGCTGCAGCTGTGCTCACTTGCTAGCTGTCCTAGGTCATTCAAAGGCCAGTCAATTTCTCTATGGAATGTGAACTCCACTTACTAGAGAATGCTGCCCTCCTATTGTTGACACAGTCACTTATCCTAGGTGAAAGAGAGGTGAACCAAGAATGCCTGATCTTGCCATGGGCTGCTGATTCTCCATGAGCTTCACTTCAACCTTTGCTTTCTTGTCTTGAACAGTTAAACAAATGGTAGGCTCTGGGGTGATTATCCCAAGATATGTGTATTCTGGTCCACCTCCCTCTTGAGTCCTGATTTCAGTTCACAATGCCCAAACTAGTCTGCTTTTGCTAGACCAATTAATCAGTTTATCCCTTTCTTTTAAAAGCAACGTTAATAATTGGGGAGGTGGGGTGGCAATGTCAGAGACAGTGGTAAATGATGTAACTTTAATGTGTATCAGACCTATGGAACCCATTCACTGCATTAATTTCACTTTGAGATTTATGGTTTTAAAAAAAATGGGTTAAACCCTTCATTAAAAGGGTTTTTAATGTTATGTTTTGTATTGTGATGAAAGAAGCCAAACAAAGCAATTCAGCTGAGGATTTCTTCTCCAGTTAAAAATGCTAAAAAGTAGGCTGTAGTTGTGTTTGGTTTGATTAAACCAATATGGTGATAAGATATTAAAGGAGAGCGACAACATTATACACATCGATAACAGAGGACATTAATGCCTGCAGCCACAATCTACATAGTGAATTCTAACGGGGGACGGGGGGGGGGAATGGCTTCTTACGTTAGATAGGTCAATGTGATTTGACCTAGTTTTGCTTTGCTACTTAGAAATTATGTCAGTATTACTTATGTCACTCCCTTGGATGAGCAATTTAACATCCTTTTTTGCATTGCAGTATTCTCCTAATACTCTATATGTTTACTTATTCTGTCGTATGATCCTTCAGGCAAAATATTGCAATCTGGATATAGGACAAGAAAAAGCCACTAGGCTTTGTTTTGAAACATGTCCTTGCTTTTGGTGAAAAGAACCATTTATTTGTCTTAAAAATATATAGAAAATCACCTTTTAAATTCTAAAATCCTCTCCTACATCCCTCCATATAATCCTTATGAAGATTAAATAATGAACAAGGCCATGGGTGCAATTAGGATGTGAACTGATCCTGCTATTGCTATGATGTCTTCCATGCTATATTATTATTTTTGACATTTATTCTGAGTGTGAGAATAGTTATCTCTTGAGTTTTCCTTCAAATTCCTGAATGCACTGAAGCAGTCTTAAATGCTAACAAATTTTATTTAAAGCATAAGCTTTCATGAACTAGAGCTCCCATCCTTAGTTGCAACATACTTAGGTTTAACACATTTATGGCACAATTATTATATTACCAAATGCAATAGATATCATTTTGACTGTTAAATGGAGACAAAGGGAAGGATTGTTTACGTGTCCTATTTCTGTTACTATTGAAGCAAAACTAGGTCTTTCTGTGTCTTTTCATACATTGGCTTTGATAGTTAAATAGCAGGGCAAGGTTACAGTACAATCCCATGCTTACTCTGAAGTAAATTACAATGTAGTCAATATGATTTTTCCTGCATTGCAGGGGGTTGGACTAGATGAACCTCAGGGTTACTTCCAACTCTACAATTCTAGGATTCTGGCTGATTTATTCCCATTTGAGGTGGCTATATTTCATCTCCATTGTCAGAAGCCATATGCCTCTGGATACTTATTGCTGGGAATAACAAGTGCGGACAAAGAGGATGAACTAGATGGGCCTTGGGCCTGATCCAGGAGGGCTCCTCTCATGGTCTCTTATGGCAACCATGCCATGCAACAACACCCTCATGCTTCTATGTGGCACCCAAGTGGTCATTTCCACTCAACCAAATTTAGCAAAATGAACATGTGAGGTGGAAGGAGGATGACGCCCACTCCCAAAACATCTTCTGATCACACTGGTGATGGCGATGTATTTGCATCAGCTACAGGGAACTAGGCGGAGGGCCTTGCCCTGTGGAACACCCTCCTGTCAGATTTCAAGGAGATAAACTACCAGTTGACTTTTAGAATACATCTGAAGGCAGCCGTGTTCCGGGATGTTTTTAATGGTTGATGTTACCCAGTCAGATGGGTGGCATATAAATAAATAATAATAATGCTTTTTAAATATTAATTTTATTATTACATTGTATGAAAAACAAAACCTTGTTGAGAAAAAAAGAAAACAAAATGACCATATCCACTAAATCAGTTCATAAAGAGAATAAAATTGAGTGCACTGCAAATTATTCATACAAGGTCAAATTTTAGGGTGGACTTGAGATTGCACCTGAATCTTGCAGTCCAGACTACCTTAAAAGTTACATATCCCCTAAATAGTAATTTAATTTAACTTTAATTTAATTGTATTAAATTATTATTTAAAACACAAAATATTTCTCACTAGTTTAAGGAGCAACAAATAAAATTAATGTTGGTTGTGGTTGTGGTGTGTGTTCATGGGGCTTTTTTTTTTTTTATGAAACCATGCTATGTCAACACATGTTAGAAATTTAATCAATCAATCTTTCAACAGTTTTGTGTTTGTTGTTTTTATGGGGGTCATGAGGTTGGTAATTGCCTCAAACTAACATGGACAATTGCTTAACTAATATTTGTGTTGACATTGGGTAAGTAGTTCTGAGACTTTTTTTGCCAAGTCCTTGAGAATTAATCAAAAGAAAGTTGTTCAAGTTTATGTTGGCTGGTTTATAATGGCAAGCTCCCTTTGCTGGTGATGTGCCAGCTTGCATGTCAATAACTAATTGCAGTTTTGAAGTCTGACACTCATCGGCCACACATTTTCTCTGCTTGTCAACTCTTGTAAATAGACTATCGGCAAGTAAAAAAAAAATCACATTAAGTTAAAGTAGTTAGTGAGTCTTGAAGATTTATTTCAAAATATGGGCACTGGGTGGTATGAGCTGAGTTTGAATTAATCATTCGTCTTTGTAAAGAGCAGTGTCTAGCATCATCCTGAAGGTCATTACAAGCCATTGGGACAAATGAGATTATGCTTCCTCTGTACTGTGCTATTGTAAGCTGTCAGTGCACCACAATTACTATCAGGGTCTGAAAAATGTGTTCAGTGCACAATACCTATTCTGGCTTTTGAGAGTTTACCTGGCATTGCACTCACACTTTCAGGTATATCTTCAAATTTTGAGGATTAGTAGCATTATTTTTTAAAGGTAAAATAAAGCTGTGATGCTCAGGATGCTGAATTCTGGATCCGTTTTCTTCATTCAGTATCCCACATCACATTCCTGACAACAACAAAAGCTTTATGATAGTGGTGCAAGTTTGAGAGAATTCCTGCAACAGTTGTCTATCGCTTTCCCAAACTAATTCTTGTTGTAATAAGCATCCATAAGAATATTTCAACAATTTTCTAGTAATATAGCTGACTCCCCCCCCCTTCCATGAATAGGCAGAGCAGAGAGAAAGTATGGGGTTGCAAATATGCATGTTCCAGCACTCCATGAAAGTTTTTAAGAGGTCTGGGGAAAGGTGAGATTTTCCCATTAGGCCCAGCACAGTTAATGATTGACACAAAAGAAAACCTACTGAGTGAGTGACAATTTAGACATTACATGTCTTGGTCCAATAAAAGTGGGTTAAGCAACATCTTAAAGCCAAAAATAACTGTTACAGATCTGGGGTAACAGAGGTTGAGGATGCAAGGGCACCCATAGCTGTGAGAGTTATTCAGTGTTATAAATCAGTAAAGGGAGTAGAATTTTGCTGATATTTGAAGCAATGAAGGGAAGATGCCAAGCGGTAGATTTAACATACAGGCTGAACTAGTTCCCATGTTCAGATCGCTGATAGTGATGCTGTTAAGAGCACAAGGAGAACTAAGTACCGGGCCATTGTGTAAATGTGAAGGACCCCTTGACAGTTAGGTCCAGTCAAAGGTGTGTGGTCCTCATCTCGCTTCAAGCCGAGGGAGCCGGCGTTTGTCCACAGACAGCTTTCCAGGTCATGTGGCAAGCATGACTAAACTGCTTCTGGCACAATGGGACACCGTGACAAGTACCAGTGTGCACGGAAATGCTGTTTACCTTCCTGCCACAGCAATACCTATTTATCTACTTGCGTTAGTATGCTCCGATCTGCTAGGTTGACAGGAGCTGGGGTAGAGCAACAAGAGCTCACCCCGTTGCATGGATTCAAATCACTGACCTTCCGATCGACAAGCCTAAGAGGCTCAGTGGTTTAAATCACAACAACACCCACTCCCCCTACCGGGCCATTAAAGAGCAATTGACCATGCAGGTGCTGTCCTCCCCAGTGTGTTAATTATCAGAAGACAATAGTAGAATTGAGAGGTGGAGGTTACAGGAGGCATGATGTTGCACCGGGAAAATGTGCTCTTTTTTGAAAAATAGAGGGCTGGAAAAGGCGTTGGGAGATAGCAGATAGCTGGGAGTAGTTGCAAGGGTTCTTGGGAAGGAGAAGGATAGAGCCAGAACTCCAGGCAGAGGCCATGCCATCTTGGTAGGCTGGAAAAGAGATACAGTCAGGGATGCTAGCTCCTGGGGGCCTAGCCCTTTGTGGAGGGGGGAGTATTTTGGGGGTCCAAAAAGTGCAGAGCACAGTGCATCTCTAGTGACCAGCATTGGTGGTCCACCTTCAGCCTGAAGGACCATGATGCAACCCCATTGCTGAAGCTAAGCAGGTCCAAGGTCTGGTCAGTGCCTGGACTGGAGATCATCTGGGGTTCACGGCACCTTTTGCTCTATTGAAGAAAGGCAGCATATAAATGTGATCAGTAAGATAAAGAATCCCATCCATATCCTATCACCCGGGCTGGGAGAATACTGTGCTGGCTGTTTGCTAGCCTGAAAAGTCCACACTGATCTAACGATGGCTTCCGAGTAAACATGAAAGCAATACAGCTGTCATGTCACACCTGAAAGCAAGCTTCAGGGAAATCTTGTAAAAGAAATTTAAATTGGTTTCAGTGGGAATCCCAACACTTGAAAGAATTTTGTTAATGACTAGACAAAGTGACAGCTAAAAATTTTCTTTCTTACAGCATAATGAAAAGCCCATAGGATTAGATCACTGGGAATTATCAAAACTTTGATATAAACCCATGCTAATAAAGAGCATGTTTTTTCTGACAGCGACAACAGACTTCAGTTAACCTTACTATTAGGAACAGAATGGCTATGGGGAGAGGGGAATCACAAAACTGAATTGCAGAGTGAAGGCCTCAGTATAGTTTGATGCTGGGAAAGCTGCAGAGTTAAAAAGTATTAAGAGGTTTTGCCTGTTGTCCAGTAAAAAGGTAAAGGTAAAGGTACCCCTGCCCGTACGGGCCAGTCTTGACAGACTCGGGGGTTGTGCGCCCATCTCCCCTGTTGTCCAGTACTGATGTATAATTACACTAAAGTTTACATTTGCTTGCAACAGTGGCTTTTGTTATATTTGTTTCATGGTAAATGTGGATTGGAGATCAGCTGGGTTCTGAGTCTGCAGTATTTGGAACAGACAGCTGAGAATTGGTCACCTGTCTAGCTTTGGCTCGTGCTTTGATCACTGCATTTTTACTTAAGCTGTCTAAACCGTGCAACTATCAGTAAAGGCTGAGAACTGCCCCTACTGTTTTATTTTTAACAAACTAGATAGAGTGCCACTGTGGTCCTATGGATGCCAACTACTGCTTTTCTGCTAAGGGCACCCAGCAGCCCAACTTTATCAACCTGGCATTGCTATTAGGCAGTGGCGTAGCGTGGGTTGTCAAGCACCTGGGGCAAGGCAAGTAATTTGCGCCCCCTAACCTGTGGATTTGCGCCCCCTAACCCGTGGATTTGTGCCCCCTAGCCCTAACCCCCAGATGTTGCACCCGGTGCGGCCGGCCCCCCCTGCACCACCCACACTACGCCACTGCTATTAGGTGAACCACTTTGCACAGCAGAACATCCACTGTAGATGCAAACGATATCACCTTCCTCCTTCCCTCTCTCAGTCAAGATCCAGCAGCATATCTCCAAGCAAAAATGTGTGAGAGCTCACAGCCTAGAGTCTGAGCAGCAAGGAATATATACACACACACACACACACACACCTTAAGACCGAGGGCAAGGGTGCTTGGCTTTTTATACAATACAGTTTTCAGAAAGCTCTGTCATAAGGGATAAACTATATGTATATGGTACAAAATGTGGCTCTTAAAAAACACATTATATTAGAAATAGCTACTTGTGGGCCTTATCAGGACACTGGTGTGCTGGGCGGTAAGGAAAAAGATAGCATTGGGTAAAAGAAGGGATGTGTACATGTGACATTAATGTGGTTAAACCATCCAATGGACCCTTTTCTTGTCCTGAAAAGGGTAAAGAAAAAGGTGTCAGCCCTAGGAACGCAGCTTGGACTTTGTATTTGCAGAACTAAGGAGGACATTTAACATGGCTTTATAGGTTTCTGAAGCACTATAAAATCTTTCCACATTTACAGCTGCCCTATGTAGTTTGTAAAGTAGGCACTTGTGACAATTTTTTATTTTGGTTTTGAACTTTTACTAAGGGTCCCTCTTAGAGTGCTTGTGCTGAAGACAGTTCTATAGTAGCATGTCTATCAGCACAACAGGTGTCTGAACATGTAGCACTATATGTTAAGAATATGATGTGCATTTTCTCTTTAAGGTTGCTCTCAGGCCTCATTCAGCATTTAAGTCGAGGTTAATTCCATTTTCCATAGGTCTCAGAATCTGGAATTGTACAATTTTATCCTACCAGTACATTCCAGATAATAGAACAGGCAGAAGTCAGATGTCATGAAAGCAGCCTTTTCATTTTAATTTCTTTCTTATACATGTTTGAACATAACCTTATGATCTGAAAATAAAATAGGGTGGGGGGAGAGAAGCTTATACAGCACAACCATCAGGGTGACAATAGGCAATTGTCAGAGAAAGGCATTGTTTAAATAGTTTTCCATGGGAAGGAAAGTATTAGAGCATTTCTGTCTAGGTGACGAAAGAAGGCAATAAGGGATGTCCGCAGTAGTGTAGACGCAAGATTCAGTTCACTCACTGAGCGGGATGGGGACTACAGCAAACTTTGGGGGAAATGCTTCATTTTCATGTCTTCAGCCAATGCAGCTTTTGGGTAAAGATGTAGCTCTTATGCCATGGAAGCCTGCCCTGCGGAAGTTAAAATGTTCCTTTCTTTCAAGAATCCAGGGGTCAGTCTACTCACCCAAGTAAGTGTTTAGCTTTTGGTTGGTCCAGAGTCACTGGCATATGTCTGAGAGGTGAATAGATTCCCACAGGTCTCCTCCACACCTGCCTTTGCAGTCCCTAACATTATTTAAATTTATTGTCAGATTTGTCTTTCAGTTGATATGGTTGAGCAAAGTGTAGGAAGAGTTGGCTTGTCTGGGAGGGCTGGCATGGTAGTACATTAATCCTGTCTTTCAGTCAGGATATGACACACTCAGATGTTATTTGAACATCTAAGGGTGCTGCAATTTAGGTTCAAAAATTTCCCTTTCTTACGCTACCATGTTTCAAAATGTTAGATGGTAGTTATCTGCAACAATTAGGTTATTTTATGTTTTGCTTAAGCTTTGGAGTGTGTGTGTGTGTGTGTGTGTGTGTGTGTGTGTGTCTACACACTCTAAGGGAAAACTAATAAAGTCTGTGGTAGCATGGGAAGGAAAGAAGAACAATTTTAATGCTTTGAAGTCTATCACTTAGAGAGAATCTTATTATCATAACATATTATGATTTATTCAGCTGAGAATAAGAGATAAAAGAGAGTAGAAAACAAGGTCATAGTTCCAGGAAGGAAGTTGAGGATTAGTGAACATTGAAATGGCATGGCATTGTAATAAGAGATGCAAACAGTAGACATTTGGCAAACTCAGATGCTGCTATGCATAACTGAAACAATGAGATAATGGCTAAACGATAGACTCTCCTGTGTGGCCACTCAAAACACCCCATTTAGACAAATCTGATTTAGCACCATTGCAAAAGCACCTACTGATTTATGCTCTTGAAGACTAACTTGTGAATACTATAAAGTTCTTTCTGACCATATCTGAAGCTTCAAATCTCATCAGAGAAAGTCCTCAAAAAGTCCTGCAAATAAAATTTGGTTTTGGACTTAGCGTGGAAACTGAAATCTTAAGGATGCTTTCATGGGAATGGGTCTCATTGAAATTGCAACACAGAAAAATTAGACAAGATCCTGCAGCTCATTGAGCAGTCCAAATAGTGGTATCAGTTGCATGACCACCTCAGCTTAACATGGCATCAAAGATAAAGTCAGTATGGAAAAATTAAAGCAACTGCCTGAAATAGTCATATTGTGGGATCTGTTAAGCTAGGTCATTTTAGCTGAACATAATTATTCTGCTTTGGAACAGTTTGCCAAATGCTACAGACTTTCAGTGCAAAAAAGGAAATGTAGAACAACCCAAAAAAGCTTGTTTCTCATTGGGCTATTTCTACTATATCACTTTCCGTAGATACTATTAAATGCTAGTTTGTGCATTTATTCATATATTTATTGAATATTTCTTTAGGCTGCCTTTTGGGGAGACTTCAGAAGATTTAATGGTTTTCAGTGAAGAAGCACCCGGGCTTGTGTTGCTAAATTTTTTTTGAGGAAAAGCTTGTCTTTGTGCTTTTAGGACTGCATTAGGTCAGCTCATTTCATCTGTGCATCTAAACATATAGATAAAAAGATGTTTCCCACAAACTAAAGAAGGCTTTAGTGTGATGCAGAGCATAAGAAGGGGGCTTTAGGGTCCGGTAACCCGGGAGGTCTAAAGTTCATGGAGCTATTGCTGGAATTGTCCGCAGATTAATTTGTGATGCTGCCAGTCAGGATAGTGCTTAATACTCTCCCATCCCCAGAATTACTTATGCATGCTGATTTATCAGGTCACAAGCAGTGGAACAAAAGAAGAGGAGAAATAGGGGGAGCTGTGCACAGATAGATGGCATCTGAGCAGTTCTTTTATCAAAAAAAAATCTCAAAAGAAAACAAGGGTTGGTGAAAATCAATTGATTGAGAAAGCTGAGGCTGAATCATTCTCTTCTACAGGCAGCCACATAGGAACAATTTCTGTATTCCTAATGAGTCACACATCACTATATGGTTGCCAAAGGAAGTGCAGGTCAATGAAAGGAAATGCCAGTCTGTAATCCTGAAAAATGTTGTGTGTTGTACGCATGTGTGTGTGCGCGTGCGCGCACACACATTAACGCCCCTCTGTGTTTGTGATTTTATAAAATAGTAATTTTTCAAATCTAATTTCTGGAATGCAAAGTTTATCGTTCTTAAGTTCAGCAATATTGCTTATGCACTGGTAGGTGGATAGCGTTAGGAAAGAAAAAGCTAGACTTTGTTATTATTGTAGTAAAATACAGGTAAATTCAGTTGTGCAGGCTGTTTCAATTTACTTTGTTTATATAACCAACAAACATAGACGCCGCGGCCGCAGAAAAGGAGTGCGAGATAACTCCTATGGGGGAGTCTCGAACAGCATGGAGATTTAGAGGGGTCGCGAAGGCTACGTGAACCCTGAAACCACAGGAGGGAATCCTGCGGGACAAGGTACCCTGCGACGCTGCCTGTGCTCACCTGTGTTGCCGGCGTTTAACAAGGCTGGAGCTGCAGTGTAAAGGGGAGGCAACAGACTCCATGCTGTGAAGCCTCAAGCTCCGAGGGAAAGCGGCGGACCTCCAACAACAGCGGAGAAGCTGGGAAGTAGCTATAAATCACTGTGGAAAAAGCAGTGGGGACAAAAGAAATATTGGAAATTACTTAGATAAGATTAAAGGAATGTTTTGATAAGAACCCAGCGGAGAAGAAATAATTGGTGAAAAGGAGGAGGAGTCCATTCCTGGCGGTAAGGTGAAAAGAAAGTATAGCAAGACGGTGGCAGAGAGGAAACAAAAGAGGAAAAGAGGAAACAAGCTGTCAGTGAGTGTGTGGTGGAAAGACCTCAGACGCAAAGTATAAAGTGTCAGAGGCAAGGCAACAGTTGAACTATTATATTGACTAGGGAGAGGGGAAAAAGACTTTTCTGTTTCATCGGGACGGAGAGCACTTTAGCCAGCACAGGTTTCGGTGGAGGACTTTTGCTTTTAAACCTCAGGATTGGGGAGAATTGGGACTTAAACGGAGTGTGGAATATAGGTGCCTTAGCAGCACTCTGTGTTTAAAGACAGGGACTGTGAGACTGTGTTTAAAGTTTGTTTAAAGTTTGCTTAAAGATGGTGAGACTGTGAAAGGACTGCCATATTGAGTGAGTTAAAGGGGACCCGCCTTCTTCATCCCCAACCGGATACATTCTTGAGCTTCAGAGACAGCTGTGATTCTCTTGATTCCTCGGGATTTAAAGAGACATACACCCCGGGATGCAAAGTTAAAGAATACGTTTTCGCAGGACCTTGCTCATGAGTTTTCGCAGGACCTTGCTCATGAGTTTGAGAACCCCCTGAATCTGGAAGTGTTTCTGGAGGTTCAGGTGTTTACTACATTTAATTATAAGACTCTGAGGATTCAAATACGTGTCTGAATTTAGGTACAGTTAAAACTGTATTATTAATATCTGATCTTAATTAAGGGTTAATTTTTGTGCTGTACCAATTTAGTCAATTTTGGAATCCTGTTGTAATATCTGAGAGACGTTAACCTTGTTAACCTTGTTACCTCTATATCTTACCCACATAGTATATTACATTATACAGTATACTAGGAAGAACTAAACTTAAATATACAAATGCCGAACGGTTCTAAGAAGGGGGTGGCAACACCAGTGGAAAGGAGGCCTTCAAGACAAGAAGAGGGGAAGGAGGCAAGAGAAATTAGAGATTATGATAGCTTGATGGCCGAAATAAGAAAGGAATTTAAAAATAATGAACAGTATATTGAGAGAAAATTGATGGAGGTACAAGATACTCTAGACAAAAAATTGGAGGAAGTGGTAGGGGAACTGAAAGGGAAAGTTAAGGATCTCTCGGTAAAAGCTAAGGTTTTGGAGGATTCAGTGAAAAGGGTTCAAAAGGATACGAAAGACAGTAGGAAAGAGATGGACAGGATTAGATTAGAAGTTAAAGAAATAGGAGCAACACAGGAAGAGTTGTTGGACAACATGGCTATGACGCAGTTGCGACAAAACCAATCTAACCTAAAACTTAGAGGAATACCAGAGGATCTAAATGAGAATATTAGAGTTAAAGTGGTGAAAGAGCTGGCAATATGGCTAGATAGAAAAGAAGAAGAGATAAACCATTGCTTGGTAAACATATTTCGAATAAGAACAAAATCGGCCAAGGCCAGAGGGAAAAAATTGCCAGGAGATGTAATAGCCATGTTTAACTCATTGGAGATAAGAAACGAAATTTTGAAACAGAACTATGTCAAAAGGTTATATATTGAAGAAAACCCAATTATTATTTACAAAGAGATTCCTTCGAGATTTCTTCGAAGGAGGGACCCATATAAAAAATTAACAAATCAACTGAAGAAAAATGGGATCTTGTATAGATGGGAGTTTCCGGAAGGTATTTCATTCTATTTCAAAGAAAAAAAGTTTAAACTGTCCACTATCTCAGAACTTCAAAAATTTGCAAGGAGATACGAGAAGGACCTGGGGAAAATGATGGGGGAGGAGGAGGTAGAGAACCAGCAAGGAGAAGAAAAAGGAGAGAGTGAAGAAGAAGAAAGAGAGGAGAGCTCAATAGGAGAAAGAGAAGAACTAGAGGAAGGAGACAAAGAACACTAAATTGTATATAGGTTTAATAAGTTAATTAAATAGTATATAACAGATGGCATTAAAAATACTAAACTGGAATGTGAATGGATTGAACAATAAAAATAAAAGGAATCAGATTACACACATATTACTGAAAAAGAACTGTGATTTAATATGTCTCCAAGAGACATATTGGGAATAGATTTTGTGACATCAGATAGAGTGAAGAAAAGAGGGGTGGTAATATACATAAAGGAAAAATATGATCCACAATTATTATACAAAGATGACCAAGGGAGAGTAGTCATTGTTCAAATGGTGTTTCAGGGAGAAAAAATAATTGTTGTGGGAATATATGCTCCAAATGATAAAAAATCAGCCTTTTATTTGGAATTAGGAGACAAATTGATGGAATGGACGGACCAAAAAATGATATTGATGGGTGACTTTAACGGGGTGGTGTCCCCAAACCTAGATAAGTCAACAAAAAAACATGAGAAGAAGGAAGTAAATTACCGAGATCCTTCTTTGATATGGTAAGCAATCTGGGACTGATTGATGCGTGGAGACTTAAAAACCCCATTACAAAACAATATACTTTCTTCTCAAACCCAAATCAGAGTTGGGGAAGAATAGACAGCATTTGGATTTCGAAGGAACTAACTCAAAATCTAACTAAATCGGAAATTCTTCCAAGAACTATATCTGATCATAATGCGGTCTCCATTGAGCTAAAAGGTAGGGATATCCGAACGGTTAGATGGAGAATGAATGAATTTTTATTTAATGATCAGAAGATTGTAAATAAGGCAATAGAGACAATAGAAGACTATTTTAAATGGAATCTAAATGGGGAAACTGCTATAGAGACTGTGTGGGATGCAGGAAAGGCAGTTATGAGGGGCTTCTTAATACAGAAAAATAGTCAAGTAAGAAAAGAAAAAGAGACAAAGAAGGAACAGATCCTAACACAGATTATGGAAAATGAAAGAAAGTTGACTATCAACCCCAATGAGGAGATCGCAAAACAGAATATAAAGATATTACAAGCTAAATTTTCTACAATAATCGACCAAGAGGTAGAATGGAAAATTAAAATGATGAATCAGAGAACGTTTGAGTCAGCAAATAAGATAGGAAAATACCTGGCGTGGCAAATAAGAGAAAGAAGAAAACAAAATACGATTAGTAGGATAAGGGAAGGAGAAAGGATTGTGGAAGAGCCAAAAGAGATAAGAAAGATATTTCAAAAATATTACAAGGATTTATATAAAAGAGGAAAGGAAACAAAGCAAGAAATAGACCACTTTTTGCAAATGCATCACCTAAAACGAATTTCAAAAGAAGAAAATGAGATATTAGACCAGACTATTACTCAAGAAGAGATAAAAAAGGCTATTAAAAGGATGAAAAGTGGGAAAGTCCCAGGGCCAGATGGCCTTTCGGCCAAATACTATAAAACACTAAGTAACCAAATATCCCCAGTGCTAAGAGAAGTGATGAATAATATATTAAAGGAAGGAAGGATCCTGAACACCTGGAAGGAAGCATATATTACCTTGATTCCTAAAAAAGATGCAGATACCCTGGAAGTGAAAAACTATAGGCCAATTTCATTATTAAATAATGATTATAAATTATTCACAGATATAATGGCAGAAAGACTAAAAAAGGTTTTGAACAACAAAATACATAAAGATCAAACGGGTTTCCTTCCAGGGAGGCAATTAAGGGAAAATGTAAGGAATCTGATAGATATTATTGAATATTTGGATATGAATATAGACAGACAAGCGGCCTTGGTATTTATAGACGCTGAAAAGGCGTTTGATAACATCTCATGGGAGTTCTTGAAGAAAAGTCTGGAAACGATGGGAATGGGAGAGAAATTTAGAAGAGGGATAGAAGCAATATATAAGGAACAGAAGGCAAAATTGGTAATAAACAACATCACAACAGAATATTTTGGTATATATAAAGGAACTAGACAGGGTTGCCCCCTGTCTCCTTTACTGTTTATAACGGTACTAGAAATATTGAATGAGAGACTGAGGGGGGCAACAGAAATAAAAGGAGTGCAGGTAGGAAAGAGGGAATATAAAATCAAGGCCTTTGCAGATGACATCGTACTAACTTTAGAAGACCCAAAAAAGAGTGTAAAAGAAGCTTTATTAAAGATTGACGAATTTGGAGCCGTGGCAGGACTTAAGATAAATAAAAATAAAACCAAAACGTTGGTTAAAAATTTAACAAAGGAAGAAATAATAGATCTAGAGAGAAGGACGGAAATTGCAATAGCTAAGAAAGTGAAGTATCTTGGGATATGGGTCACAGCTAAGAACATAAATTTATATAAGGATAACTATGATGTCACCTGGAGGAGTATAAAGAAAGACATGGAATTTTGGGGGAGGATGAAACTCTCCTTTTTGGGGAGGATAGCTGTTGTCAAAATGAATATTCTGCCTAGAATGCTATTTCTATTCCAGACCATCCCCATACTTAAAGACCTAAAACAATGCAAAGAGTGGCAGAGAGTCTTGGCAAAGTATATCTGGCAGGGGAAAAGGCCATGGATAAAAATGAAAATTTTGATAGATAAAAAAGAAAGAGGGGGCTTTTCTCTCCCGGATCTAAGTCTATACTATGAAGCGGCCTGCATACTTTGGTTAAAAGATTGGATAAAACTGGAGAATAGAGATCTACTGGATTTAGAAGGCTTTAATAATTGGTACGGATGGCATTCGTACCTTTGGTATGGGAAAGTGAAGGCCCACAAGAGCTTTCTAAATCATATTTTTAGAGGACCTTTATACCAATCATGGGAAAGGAATAAAAATCTCCTTGAAAGAAAGACCCCATGGTGGATCTCACCAATTGAGGCTTTAACGGTGAAGAAAACAAACATGGAGGGGAAAAACGCCACCTATGAAGAAATGTTAAGAAAAACAGACCAAGGGCCAAGACTTAGACCTTATGAAGAGATAAAAAATCTATTCACTGGGTGGTTGCAATACCACCAGGTGAATGATTTGCTAAAAGAGGACAAGAAGAAGTTGGGTTTTGATGACAAAAAATCAAAATTCAATGTAGAAGTAATAGAAGGTAAAAACAAAACCCTATCTAGAATCTATGACATACTTTTAGAGTGGTATACAAAGGACGAGGAGGTGAAGGAGGCAATGATTAAATGGGCAATTGACTTTGGTTATAACATCGATTTTGAAAGGTGGCTGGAAGTGTGGAATTGTAACATAAAGTTTACAGCATGTATGTCTCTGAGAGAAAATGTTTGGAAGATGCTATATAGGTGGTACCACACCCCTGTGAAGTTGGCCAAAATGTATAGACTAAAAGATAAGAAATGCTGGAAATGTGGGGAGGTGGAGGGTGACCTATATCATCTATGGTGGACATGCAAAAAGGTGAAAGGCTTTTGGGAATCGGTTTACAATGAGCTTAAAAGAATATTTAAATACACTTTTCCCAAAAGACCCGAAGCCTTTTTGCTGGGAATGACGGGTATAGATATTAAGAAAGAAGATAGAACGATATTCCTCTATGCCACCACAGCAGCGAGAATTTTATTGGCACAATATTGGAAAGTGGAAACTATCCCCAATATAAATGATTGGCAAATTAAAATGATAAAATATGCTGAGCTTGATAAATTAACAGGTAAATTAAGAGACCACGATGAACAGAAATCTCTGAAAAATTGGAGTAAATACTGGAACTATATTGGAATAAATGCTTAATGTGATTGGCGGGGTCAGAACAAATACTACCAGCGTGTGAATTTAGGCCTATAGATTAAAAATCAAATACGTAATTGGAAGCAGATATTTGATACTTACCAAAAGGATGGAAGGAAGTCCAGGAGGCGGTTTCTGTGGGTGTTTTTTTTTTTTTTTAATCTTTTACTGTTTTGTGAAATAGCCAGATTAATCTATCTTTGTATAGTTAGAGAGAGGAAAAAGTTGGCTTGTATATCTTGACTCTCTTTTTTGTTACAATTTTTTCTTTTGTATTTGGTTGTATGTTTGTTATGTGTATAACCTTAATAAAAATGTATTTGGGAAAAAAAAACACAAACATAGAAAGACTTCTTCCATTCTGTTTTAAAGTATGCTAAAGTGCCTATAGTTCTTCTTTTAGTCAACTTTATCAAATCATGATTGCCTCTAGTGTCAAGTCCCGTTAAGCACTTAACTTTTTTGCAGTGGCTATGCAGCTGTCTAATTTAAGTTAGCACTTAGTGCCTCTATTGTTTGCTTGCCAAACTTTCTTATGTAACTCACCCATGCTAATGAGAAGAGAAAATGTCTTCTTCATGATCATGGCTTGATCACCATATTTACTGCCCATCCTTAAAAAGCATTTCTTCAGCGTTTTGTATAAAATGGATGATGCAGCTGCTCCATAATAGCATTATGCCCTTAAGCTTTAAGCACTCACAACATCTTCTGATAACATTTTGCTGACAGAACAGTTTGGTAGATTCACTTCATACTATCTGCAAGCATGGGCAGGCCTATGCTGGAATGTAGAGAAGAGACCTCTTCTGTATGTTCTTATGAAGTCTTTCCACAAGGGTGAAAACAGTGGGTGATAGCAGGTGGGGCTTTGGGGACTGGGGCAGTGTCTTGTGCTCTTGGAGAAAGTTGCAGAGGGCACTGCCAACCCCTAACCTATCCACTTCAATTCACTATCCAGTTCCATATTTCTTCCGTTAGAAGCCACCTTTACTAGTCAGAGGAGCTTGGCTGCTCTCAGAGCAAATGTGGAACTGCTGCTTTTTAAAGGCAGCTGCAATAGCTCTGAGGAATTCATTTTTTGGTACTGCAGTGTGTGATGGTTCTTGCATCTTTCTGCTCTTCAAGGGCTGAAATGGAAATGCACTTGTCTTCAGCACCTCTTTTGGAGCTGTGTTACAAGGCCAGTCCAAGACATTTTGCTACCTGAAGCAGAAGAGCAAATGTCAACCTCCCAATTCAAGGTGCTAAGTACCCAAGCCCTGTCAAGTTATGTTAACACCTGAGGCAGAGAAGTTCCACAGGTGTGTCTGCCTCTTCCAGACACAACAACAACAACAACAATTATTATTATTAACCATTTGGGTTTTTTTCCATAGCATTCAAAATCAGTTGCCTGCTTCAGTTTGCCTAATGATAGGGCCAGCCCTGCTGGGGAGCTTTGAGGAGTGTGGAGCAAGGAACTTGCTTCATTCATCAGAATATTGAATGTGCAGAGGAGGATTCACATCAGCGTCTTACTTAGAAGAGGAACACTGGAAGTGAGCCACAGGAATTACTCGGGAATCCTTATCTTATGCAAGCAGCAGCTAATATCACAAGAGCTAAAGTGGCATCTTGCCTGGGCAAGGGAAAAAAGACTTTCCAACATTGCACACAACTGATAAGACTTTCCCCAAGCCATTCAGATGTCCATAAAGGGCGCTGCTTTTCACTGTTGGGGCAGCCAGAATTCTTATAGATTGAACCCCGCTGGGCTTCATGGAATCATGACACAAGAGGGCCAGCCACCATATTTTTTCAGTCAGCAATCCACAAATGAATTATTTATATTGCACTGGAGTAAGTTGAACTGGGGCTTCCATTAGGTGCAAGTGTTTTCTAAATCATTGCCTTGGGCAGACTGTCACAGCTGCATCTCCTGAACATGTGCATAAAGATGCAGAGTTATTATGAAATGGGGCATGTTATGTATCAGAGGGCACAATTGTGCCCTCAACTTGTAATTTTCTGCAAGGCACATCGAGTGCTTTCTGTAGCTTGGAGGTGAAGATCATACTTCGCAGCCTAGTTTTTCCCTTACCCACCTCTTGCATTAATGAAACACATATTGATCTTTTTTATGCATCTGCAAACTGAAGCACTTAATACTTATTCTGATCACAAAGTGTGCAAGGAAAAAGCAAGCTGAGTAGACCCTTATTCCTTAAAATAAAAAAAGTAAAATGAAGCGAGGTGACATTAGAAGCGCATGGGTAACAAGATCTCAACTGTATTGTAGATGGGAGTTGTAAACTTCAAAAGGTTCCTAGCCGCAGGTTTTGTGAGAATATGAAGTGTAAATGATATTTACATCAGTGTGCTGCCCTAGTGGCACTTATGCTCCTCACAAGTAATAAGCAAGCCAGTTGTGTGGAGAACAGTTTGCCACTTGAGTTTGATTCCTAGAAGAGAACTAACTTTCCAGCCAGCTGCAGTTTCATAAGCATTACTTGCCCTGTCTTTAGAGTGTGGACTCCCCACCCCAGCTGGCATTGCAATGAGAAGCTGAGGGGACATTCTTCTGTTGTTGTTGTTGTGATGGGATTTATTTGATATGATTTGTACTTTTTCCAAGGTTTGTTATCTGCTCAGCCATCAGGAAAGAAGTTTCTGTTCTTGCTGAACTCATATAGTACTTCCAGAATGTAGCAATTACCATGCTCTCAACTGCTGGTTACTTTATGCAATCTGCAGGTGATATCAGTATCGGGACACTGCTCTGGACCAGAGTGCCTTTGCTTAGATCAGGGATAGCGAACTTGTGACCCTCCAACGCCCATCAGTCCCCACCTGCATAGCCAGTGCATTGCCAGAGGTAATGGGACTTGTAGTACGGCAACTCCAGGAGAGCCACAGGTTTCTCATCCTTGGTTTAGATTATCATGCCCTTGTTTACCTGGATTTGCTTTACATGCCTGAAGAGTACAATTTTTTGTTTAAGTGTATGATTTCTTTCTTGTACATATATTTAATGCCATTCCCATGAAAAGTAAGGTATTTTCTACAGAAAGCAAATATCACCGAAAGGCTAAGTAAAATAATTACCGGTAACATTTAGTCCACTTTTACTGGGGGGAAGGGGGATGGAATTTCTTGGAAAGTCTTCTCTAATTCTGACCAAATTGGTTTATTTCATTAATTTTTCATTAATTTTCCATGACAAGCCATTATTCAGTTAAAGAAGTTCCAAGATTTTGGTATTTCTGATTTACCCACCATCAGTACCCGTAAATGGCACTTGTGAATCGTTGCTTATGATAATACAGTCATTCTGCTGTACTGTTCTGTGTTGCTTCTGGCACCTCTTCTTCTGTTTGTGGCTTGCTTATCACCTTGCAGGCATGGTCTTTGCAAGCATCCCTGGAAAGGAGAGGTCAGAAGTTCTCAGGTAGTCTTCCTGAATCTCCTGAATTGTATCTGATCCTTCACCTCTATTCCCAAAGCTGAAGTGTTGGCTTCGTTCTTAGCAAGCTCCTTCAGGCTGTTGAGTGGCAACAGGGGTGGAAGCGAAACAGGGCCACTGAGAAACAAGGAGGCCAATGAAATAGGCTCATGAATCCTAAGGTATGCAGAAGTACAAAACATTTCCAAAATACATGCCCTGCAAGTTTTAAACTGTTTTATTTTTTAAAAAAGGAAAATAGAAGGGGTCCTGAAGGGGAAATTTGGGTTGGGGCTGTACATGCCATGGTTTGTTTGTTTTTTAAATCTCCTTGAACTATGTGGAGATGTTTCAGGAAGAAGAAAGGGAAAGTAAACCTTTTCCCTTCTCCAGAATTCCTCACACAATCTATAAAGCAAAAGGGTGTGTGTTCCCTTTCCCCCCTCCCCATCGCCTTACCCCCTCCACCACTAACGCCCCTTTTGTGGGCTGAAGGATACACTGCACCATTTTTGTTGCAGGTTCCACATGCCCTCTCACATTGCAAAGTTGTGGCTCTCTAACCAGTGTTCTTGGTACAAATGAGTGGCTTCAGTTCTGGGCTAGTTTTCCCATAGGCTTTCACTAGAAGGAAAGCTGTATCTTGTTGTTGTTTTAATAATTGAGGAATTTTATTGCCCGAACACCATATACATTTAATGAATAATCACATTCAGTGCTGTAGTGATGTGCACTTTTTTCTTTTCTTTAATGCTTTAATTCTAAGCTTGAGTGTCTTCTCTGGCTTTTTTTGAACTCACAACGTTTACTCCAAATAGTTCCCCGCTCCCTTGGAAATGACCCTCTAGCTTGAAACATGGTTTCACACCATATAACATATGGTGAGGAAAGGATCTTCTTTCTATGATGTCACATCTGAAGAAGGAACTTGTACAGCTGCCCAGCCATTTGGAGTCCATGCCTTTCTCTTTGAGGAGGATGGAGGTATTCAAGTGCAGGGGAAGGGCGATGTGGAAAATGGAAATGCAAGTGTATTCAGGCACTTTTTTGCTGTATATTGTAATGGGAAAGTAAGTGTGTGTGTGTGTGTGTGTGTGTGTGTGTTTGTGTGTGTGTGTGTGTGTGTGTGAGAGAGAGAGAGAGAGAGAGAGAGAGAAGGGCCTTATTTGTGTGCCTAATTTTCTTGGCTCCCTCTTCGGCAGGCATAGGCAAACTCGGCCCTCCAGATGTTTTGGGACTACAACTCCCATCATTCCTAGCTAACAGGACCAGTGGTCAGGGATGATGGGAGTTGTAGTCCCAAAAACATTTGGAGGGCCGAGTTTGCCTATGCCTGCCCTTGGGTCTGAAATCAATCAGCTAGTTCTTACTAGCCAGAAAGGACAACCACTTGTGTTACAAATTTGTATGTTGCTTTTAAACCGCACAAGAATACCGAAGCCTACCACATATACTAGACAAGTCCCATCCATGACTACTGAATTTTAGTTACAGATAGGTAGCCGTGTTGGTCTGCCATAGTCAAAACAAAAAAATTCCTTCCAGTAGCACCTTAAAGACCAACTAAGTTGGTCTCATACCAAGAACTAACTTAGTTGGTCTTTAAGGTGCTACTGGAAGGAATTTTTTTGTTTTGACTATGGCAGACCAACACGGCTACCTTTCTGTAACTGGAACTATGGAAGGCACCACATTGAGCCGCATGAAATGGAAGTCCATCACTCATACCAAGAACTAACTTAGTTGGTCTTTAAGGTGCTACTGGAATGAATTTTTTTGTACTGAATTTTATTGCTGAACATGTTGTTTATTTGATTCATAATTTTTATCCTGAGGTTCCAATTCCAAGAAAGCACTCAAGGCTGTTCACAACTGTAGTGGAAAGAATAAAATGATAAAAACCAAAGATAAACAATGAACCATAAACCAATATATGAAAAACAATAGCAGCATTAAATAATCGAGAGCCAGTAATGAGTGTTGTCAATGCAGCTGCCTAAGATGAGCAAAAGCACTCCAAGCAACATCTGCTACCTAGGAACCTGGAGTCAAGACTCTTTAGGTTTGGGGAATGAGATATATAGTTGTCTTCAGTGCCAGCCTTGGATAACTCCACCTTACCAGAAGCCTCTCTGTAACAGGCCCCCATTTTGCTACCACCTCCTCAACCTTAGGACGTTACATTGCTGTCTTCCAAGTCCAATAATTTTGGCCCAGAAACTCAAGTGGAGTCATGCTCTTCGGCATGCAGTTGGAACCAAACTGAAAGTTTGGCCCTGCAAAGGGCTGTTCCAGCAAAAGTGGAGCTAACCAACCAGACAGAGCTGAAAGCCCCTTTTAAGTCTCAGTCTGGGATTGCCTGAAGCATCATTTTGAATCTGCTCATATAACATCGCAGCCTGAACAACTGCATGGAGCTATCCAGGTTCCTACATTGAACTAAGCTTTGCCTTGCCTGGCTCTTCTTGGGTAGAACCTACACACTTGTGTTGAAACCCGTCTGAATGTAACTTCCACCTTGGACACCACAGCAGTCCTTCTGACTAATATCACCTCTGTCTTGTAGCTCACACCGTCCCAGGCCATCACTGATTTCAGAGATCCCTTCAGACATCGGGACAACACAGTGGTGTTGATTTTTAAGACAGTCTTCTGGGTCTGATCTACCATTCTTCACAACATCACACTAGCTGTCTCTCAGTTGTTAATATTTCATATTCTTTGAAATCCCAAGGACTGTGAACAAAAACAAAGGAATTGCAACTTCCAGAAGGTGTAGTGTTAGTTGATTGCAGCAAAAACCGGAGAAAGGCTTGTGGCACCTTAGAAATGAACTGAGTAATTGTGGCGTGAACTTTTTTGTGAATTAGAGCCCTCCATCTTGTATCTGATACTGGTGTCTAGCCAATGAAAGCTTATGTCACAATAAATCTATTAGTCTTTTTATATGCCACAATACACAGTGGCAAATGTCTTTTTAGATTGTGAGCCTGAGGGAATGGACCATCTTATTACTGGTTTTTTAAGCTGCTCAGAGAGCCATTTTGGCTAAAGAGTAGGGCATAAATTCCTTAAATAAATAAAATAGTTTAACAGTCTTTTGCCAGTTATGCCAAAGCTTCTCATGGGATGTCAATTAACAGGCAATGTTCTCCAGTTCCATTTTCCTTCTACTTATAGTACAAGATATTTATTGAACTTGATCATGACCACTGGGTTCTCATTACATATACTTGGGAGAGGCCCAGAGCCTGTCTTTGGAAAATGCTAGATCCCTAGCAACAAATTTTCTTTGTGGTGAGTAACATACAGCCCTCAGCCTAATTTCATGTGGGTTGCAGGAGAGGGGGGAACCTGGAGTCTGGGAAGAGGAGTGATAGGGAAGAGGCACCAAAACAGATGCAACATGGGGGTAGGTCCTACGTCCAGTTCTAGTAACAGCAGATTGACCCAGTCCCAGGAGCATGATGGTCAGGAAGGGAGGGTGAGACAGAGTTGCTGTGTCTACTTTTTGGCTGTGTTCCTACCCACCACTGGCATATGGACCCTAACAGATTTTCCCCAAGGGAATGTGACACTTAGTGGGTTAAAAAATAAATGTTTCCCACCCCTGTTTTAGTAGTTAATGTTTTGAACTCATCAAGTGTTGAAGGGTCAGCAATGTTGGCACTGTCAACTCATTCTCAGTGTCAAGTCCTGAGCCCGTGTCTCCCAGTCTAAATATCAACCAAGGCTTTGGCAAAGACCTCTAGTAGGATTATGCTGCTATTCACATGTGAGAAGAACCCTTTGGCCATGACTCGACATCATGGGATAAAATGTATGATATATTTAACAGGGAGGAGGTGCCTGCCAATTTTAGGGGCCAAATGAGATCCTGCAAACGTAGTTATGTATCCCTGCTGTAGTTTTGTGTGTATTGGTGCTAGCCAATGTTGGCATATTTTTTTCACTTGATCTGATTTTCTCTGCTTTTATATGGTGCTATTTTTATAATTGCCATTTTGTATGTGTGTTGCTGCTGTTAGTTCCTTTGGGTACATTTTCATAGAAAGGTGATTATAAATTAAATGAATAATTGAAATGACATAGAATGCCTCAATTCTGAATGTGCTTTGTTTGCACAAGTTCACAGAAATCTCTTCTGTGTACAAATGTCAAGCTAAATTAGAATCCTAGTACCTTTCTTATAATTCATGGTCAACTGTAAATGAGTCAGGAATATGAATCACCTTGCTTCTTAGAGTCCTTCAGATGCACAATGCTTTTCCTCATATCCTTTTTGCAGATGAGCAGCCTGTTATTCTGTTCAACGATAATGCTCTGATCACTTCCCTACCTTTCAAGCGGTCAAACTAGAATTCAGGCCTTAATAGCAAAGTACAAAAGAGTTAACACTGTTTGGGTTTTCTTCCTAAGTAGTAAGGAAAACCCAGTTACTGAACAAATAGCTGCAGTCAGCAGACAGAAATGTAGAAAAATAAAGCTTATACAATAAGTTAAAAGGAAGTTGTGTGTAGTTCTTTTCTTTTTTAAAGAAGATGAGTGGCTTCATTTAATATTTTGTAAGGAAATGGGGCTTTTTATTGGCTAACTTTGAAAGATCGTTGTCTCCTAAACAAAGAAAATCTAGTGTTTTCTGGCACGATCACTAATGTATCTTTCTGCATCAGATATAATGCACAGATTTCTTCAGCAAGATTAATAAGTATGTGTAATTCTATAGAAAATCTGGGTTTTGGATCATTTTGGGAACTTTACTACAGTATTATTTACAACAGAGTTCCTTTTTTATGGGCTTCTTTTTCCCATATTGCTTTCGTTTGAATTCATTTTGTGCTGTTTTGCACACTATGCAAAGGGAAATCTGGATTTTCTATCAGTTTTATATGTGACGTACGGTTGTAGCCAATCAGTGCCTGGATCTGTTGGTAAGTGTATCTGTGTTTAAATAAATGTTCACAAACAAATGTTGGCCACTCCTACACTTTAAACATTTTAGGTTCACACCAAAAAAGTAGCAGGTGAAATCAGCCCTTAGGTGAAAAACCCCTGACCCTTTCCCAACTGTATACTGTAGAAGCGTTTGTACTTTATTTATAATAATTTATTAGATTTCCATAAGGTCCCAGGGTGGGTTACAACTATTAAAGTACGTGGTTATAGAATATGACTGTAACTAAAGCAAAAAGGTGTGAAAACAATTAAAAGCAGTTCCAGATGATTTTTTAAGGCAGTTAAAAATAGTTCCAGTACAGATGCAGACTGAAATAAAGATCTCCACTTAAAACGTTTGCTGGAAGAGAATGGTCTTCAGTAAGAGCCAGACAGACAACAGACACTACCGCTTCATATGGAAAGGGTAGGGGCCACCACACTGAAGGCCCAATTTCTATATTGTGCAGAGCAGACCTCATAAGATGGTATCTGTAGGAGGCCGTCTCTTGTGGAGTGTAGTAAACTACTGAGCAGTGCTTTTTTCCTGGGGGTACGCATACCCCTAAACATTTTGTTAATCTTGGTGCTTTTGTCCATTTACTGTATTTATTTTCCCTGATTTGAACTATAAAACGGTGATTTTATTGAGTCAAAAAGAGTGCCCCTAAACATATTTTAAGGAAAAAAAGCACTGCCGCTAAGTATATAAAGGGTGAGAAGATCTTCTAGGTATCCTGGTCTCAAGCTGTATAGGGCTTTGTACACCAGTATCAGCCACCTGAAATTGGCTCAGTAGCTAATTACACCTCTTTCAGCAGCAGGGGCGCTGGCTCCTAGGGGCTGAACCCCTTTGTTCCCCCTTGTATTTCTGGGGTTGGGGCCGGGACCTTGGGATATCCCAGAAGTGTGGAGCTGAAACACAGAGCCAAGCATGGCATGCCTCCAGTGGTCTGCTCCTGCTGCTGCTGCTGCTGCTGCTGCTGGGAAGGAGGGTCAAAGCAGCCTCCTGGGGGCAGCACCAAGGGGATGTGTAGGAGGAGCCACTGGCCATTGAGCTGCACTCCTCCCAGCATCCTGACTTCACGTGTGAGACATCGGGACATAGAGACATCATGTATGTGACATAGCCCTCCCAATCGCCATTGAAAGATGGTGCCTCTGTTCAGTAGTGGTAAAAGATAAAGATAAAGGACCTCCGGACAGTTAAGTCCAGTCAAAGGCGACTATGGGGTTGCGGCGCACATCTCGCTTTCAGGCCAAGGGAGCTGGCATTTGTCAGCAGACAGCTTTCTGAGTCATGTTGCCAGCATGACTAAACCGCTTCTGGTGCAACAGAACACCATGACGGAAGTCAGAGTGCATGGAAACGCTGTTTACCTTGCCGCTACAGCAGTAACTATTTATCTACTTGCACTGGTGAGCTTTTGAACTGCTAGGTTGGCAGGAGCTGGGACAGAGCAACGGGAGCTCACCCCATCGCAGGGATTCGTACCACTGACCTTCTGATCAGCAAGCCCAAGAGGCTCAGTGGTTTAGGCCACAGCAGCACCACCCTACAGCAGTGGTGTAATGTTGTGGCGATTGTCTGTCCAGTGAGCATTCAAGCTTCTCCATGTTGCCATAATTGAACCTTTCAGGGCAGCCTTAAGGGCAGTCCAACATAGAGCATTTGAGGAGGTAGAATAAAGACTTGTTGATCATCTTAATAAAGAGTTTTACTTGCTTTGGAAACCCTTTCCTCCAAATAGATCCTCTGTACTAAAAAGAGAAGTGAGTTTCCCAAAGTGCTTAACCGTTAATATTTGACCGTACATGTTTGGGTTGCAGTCGAGAGAACCTCATGGCAGGGGAAATCAAAAGTCCTGCTGTGTTTTATGCTCTATTGCAGATGATGTCTAAAGCTGATAGCCCTTGCCATGCATATAGGACTGCAGAAGAGAGCTGCTTCCTTGTCATGTGAGCCCACATCTTTGGGGAGTGTGCCTGAAACAGGCAACAACAAGATGAGGAGGGTGATAATGCTGTATTTCCCCCATCCTGTTAGAACTCTGCTAGAAAAGGATCTCTGTATATAGACGCCCATTAAATTGCCCTATGATTGTTTAATTCACACGTGGCATGGGATTGCACTATGAGAAATTGGCTCTCACATTGCACTCCTTATATGTGCATGCAATGTGAATGAAAACGGTGGACTAAGTCTCAATTCTTACTATTACCCAGGCAGTTTTGGTTACTGCTGATTGTCCCCTATTTGTTTCTATTTTCGTTACTTCATTTAACTGGCTATTTTTTAATTGTGCATCTATGCTGAGATCTAGCCTGGAGAACTGTAGCAGTCTCAATGTCACACTATTCCGGCCTTTCTCATAAGAGAGGAAATAATGAAGGAAATTCAATTACTCCGTAACACAAATGAAATGCAAGCTTGTTGCTGGAATGAAGAGCAAATGGAACATTGCTTTGGATCCATTCTTCCAAGCATTTAATGCATTTTTAATTTTGTGACAACAATTTAAAAAGGAGACATTGAAACATGAAAAGTGGAACACAAGGAAGCAATTCATTCCTGCTGCTTCTACTTTCACATGAATCTTTTAACACATCCATTGAAAGCCGTCTGGTCTGTATTATAATGCTCAGGAAGATACGCAAGAAAATATATAGGGACATTTCCATGTAGTTCTTGGACTGTCAAGGTGATGTCATATATTGTTGTTGGTATCCATCTGTTTCGAGAGACAATGGAGTGTGCCTCTGGGGGTGAAGTTAAACCACTGCATTAGCAGCACTGAAGAGATCTCCTTGGGGCACAAGCCTGGAAAGTGTGTGTGGAGGTCCTGGGCTACCCAGATGACAAAAAAGCCCCCTTGGCCTCCAAAGGAAAGCAGAGCTTGACTACAGGAATTGCCAGAAGGAGGTGTAAAAGATGCCATCCAACTGTCTTAAGGATTCCACTCTGAATTTTTGTAGGGTTTGCTCCTTAGCCTTTTCTTCTCCCAGAGATGTCCCACAAGGCAGTGAAGGTATAGGATCAGAGTTTTCCTTCTCTTGGATGGGCTACCTTTCCAGATGGACGAGCCCCACCTGCTCCTCACAGTAACCACCTTCTTGACTGTTGGGCCCACTATTGGTCTTGCTCATATGCAGGGCTCTGAGACTGATCAGCTACCACACCTGGTTTAGTTGGCCAGTGGAAGCTGTTCTCGGGCTGTGGCCGCTGTTGCATGCCAATAGTTTCTAGGAACCACAGGTAAGAGCCAAATGCAGGGCTGGGGACCAAAGGTGGACAAACTATGCCAGAAGGAGCACGACGTGTTCCCCTCCCATAACACCCCATACACCCAATTGTCATATATTAGAGGTAAGGAATCTATGGTCCTTCATATGTTGTTGGATTCTAACTCCCCTCAGAAAACATGGCCAATGGTCAAGGATGATGATTGTAGTTCAGCAATATTTGAAGGGTCACAGGTTAGCCATTCCTTTTTGTAAATGAAGGGACACTGTTTCACTGGTGTGTGTGTGTGTGTGTTCACAGCAAAGTTCAAAGGCCCACTCCTGGATATATTCAAAATTAAAAGCAAAAAAAACAGGGTAATGTAATTTTAAGAATATTCTGCTTTACTATAGTGCTTTTAAGAGAGAGTCAGATGTAGTCTTCCATCTTTCCTAAATGGCACCACTGAGAAAAGAAGTCTATTTTTTAATATTAACAGTTTATTACTGTGGTGCCATTTGGCTGATGAACTTGCGCAAGGAATGTTTCAGATATACACTAGCAGAAATATAATAGTCAAATCCTGGACCGTGTGATATTTGTCCAGTAGGCCTCAATCTTCCATGAGAAAGTAATCGAGGTTTGAACTCTTGGTGGCGTGACAGGTTTTGCTGGTTCAGGTCAGTCTCCCCTTACAGGCATGGGAACTGAAATCCATTATTCAGCCCTGGATTAATTACACAGCAGGCTGAGCTTCCACTTGTTCAAATAATGTGGCAGCAAAGCCCAATGCCCTTATTACAAGCCATCATTGTCGGGGTGGGTTACATGGATGTACTGTGAGAGAATCTGATCCTCGCTGCTTTCTCACTCCAAACTGCTGAATGCTGAAAGAGAAAGGATAAAGTTTGCTTTAGTGTCAGTGACAAAAGGCAACCCAATTGCGGAGGCATTTTCTAGTCCTTAAACTCTGGCGGAGGTGATTAGGTGGAGCTGGCTTTCCTGGAATTGTAGGGTAGATTTTCCTGTTGTGCTTTCAGTATCAGCTGTCTCACAAAGTACACTGTTGCCGCACTAAAGGTCCAGGATTCATGTAGCTTAGCAGAGGCTTCCACAGGCCTCTTTGGCTTTTTACAATCTACTGAGGGGGGGGATCTGCGTGATCATTTAACAGCAATGTTTCAGCAAAAACAGGTAGGGCCTAAATCCGCTGGTGTGTATACTGGTTGGTATATTTCTTTGAAGAGGCTTTAAATGTAGACCTGTCATAGGCTATACTGTTCAACTTTATGGTTAGCAAACTTGTCCGTAAGCATTACTTGTGTTTATTTCTGGTGCCTTGGCATGCTTTGCAGCGCTGCCCTAATGTTTTATTTCATGTATATGTTTTCAAACATGTGATATATGTTCAATAGTTTATACAGATGCTTGTTCATGTCAGGAGGCATTTGAGTTAAAAATAAAATTTTAAACAGAGTCTCCCCATTGCCATGCAGATTTTGTAATACCTGAGTTCTGAGTAATTTGATTTCTAATCTACAATCCCAGCATTAGATACGTCTCAGCAACCAAGCAGCAGGTGATGAGAAAGAGAATTGTGCCATTCAAAGTAGACATGGCTAGGCTAGATGGATCAATGATTTAGAAAGAGAAGGGCTAGCTGTAACATTTATGGATTCTTCTTAATGCTTTGTTGTTGTTTTCTGTATATGTTTCATTTTTGTAATTGATGAACCATGCCTATACAATATATATAAATTTTATGAAATTAATGTCTGTCTGTCTGTCTAACCACAGCTGCAGTCCTAAAAGTATTTATTTGGACACGAGGTCCCTTTTTAGGGGAGAGCAATTGCCCCAGACCTCACACGTTGTCATAATGTAAAGACTGACAAACAGTCAGTGATGTTTTGGTGTTTAACATCACTGTATCTTTTTTCTTCTAAGTCAGTCATGCTGGCCAATGCATCAGTAAGACTAGGACCAGGAGTAATTTCGGTGCTGTATGTTTGCTTGACCTTTTTGACTTCAGTTGTGGTGGGGGTACCGGTATTAGTGATCCTGTTGACCTAGAAATTTATTTAATTGGGGTATCTCTCATTAATTCTTTTCCCCACACCTCTAGGCAGACCCACTGCTTGACCATCACCCATCCAACAGAAGCAAGGAATACTTAATAGCTAGGCTTTAACTTTGTATGTGATGTCCATATACTAGCTGATGAAAAACATAGTTCTGTATTTTGCAACTGAATCCTGTAATATTATTTTTATCTTTTAGTTTTTGAGGTATAAAATAAGCATACTTTAATACAGCAGTATTAAATTCTGAGATCAAATATAATAAATTCCTTAACTAGACTAATTCTATGGTTCTATACAGTACACTGATATCACCCACATATGGCCTAGTTAATTGAATAGGAGCTACATTCAGCTACGGTCTTAAATATTCCTGGTCAAATATGTTCAACAGCCCAGGTATGGTATATGGCATGGTGGTTATTTTTTGTATGCTAGTAGTCAACGGCTTGAAGTTAGAGATCACTGGGCTTTAGTGGTAAAAATGCTTAAAAATGTGTTTTATACTTGAACAAGGTAGCACTTGATTTCAGTTAGTTTTCCCGTTTGATCTGTATCGTTTGACTTGTGTTCATTCTGCTAAATACAGTACTGTTCCATGGTTTTCTTAGTTCCTCTTCACACTGGTTTACTCAATACATTCTTCGAATGACTTCATCAAAAATATGTTGAAAAATTGACTGGGTTCCACCTTAATGGTTTCTGGATTGCAGCCTTTCCTTTATAGGAGAAAGTTGTTTTCCTGCATGATGATGATGATATAATTTTATTAATTAACCCATGGGTAGTGATAATGGAAGGACTGACATTTGTTACCATAATGTGCTAAAAGGTAAAGGACCCCTGACAGTTAAGTCCAGTCACGGACGGCTCTGGGGTTGTGGCGCTCATCTCGCTTTACTGGCCAAGGGAGCCGATGTTTGTCCGCAGACAGTTTTTCCGGGTCATGTGGCCAGCATGACTAAGCTGCATCTGGGGAAACCAGAGAAGCGCACGGAAACACCATTTACCTTGCCGCTGGAGCGGTACCTATTTATCTACTTGCACTTTTTGGCATGCTTTCGAACTGCTAGATTGGCAGGAGCTGGGACCGAGCAACAGGAGCTCACCCTGTTGTGGGGATTCGAACCGCAGACCTTCCGATCGGCAATCCATAGGCTCAGTAGTTTAGACCACAGCATCACCCACTGTGCTACTAATTTCTTAAGTTATCAAAGCAGAATTACAGAGTTGGACAGGACCATGAGGGTAAATCTGTCTAGTCCAACCTCCTGCAATGCAGGAATCTTTTTGCCCAATGTGGGGCTCAAGCCCTACAACCCTGATACTAAGTCTCATACTGAGCTATACCAGCAGTGCTCTTCCGATAAATGGTGCACATTAAGTGCACTAGGGTAGGAATGAAATCATGAAAACCTTCTGTTACTTGATGCCACGAGGCAATATGTAATTACAGATCCTCTCCTAGCAAGGGAGACTTCTCTGTGTTGCTGTCAGTGGCCCTCTGCTATGTTGATAGACCCAGCTGGTTTATCTGGTGGATAGGGAAACCAGCAGAAGTACTGAAGTAAGCACCAAGTGACTTGAAGCCGCCATTTACCATTTTCCACAATGTTTCCATTGTCCCATGGCATTGTGGGAAATAATTTAATTGTAGACATTCTAGGTCATCGGGGGGGGGGGGGGCTGCCAGGGCCTTGGCATCTGCCTGATGATGTTACCTACTGATAATGAGGTTGTTCCTATTGGTCGTTCCTGTCTTTCAGTTATTTTCTGAATTCCATACATGTTTTGTCTTTAACCAAAATGGGTAAAGGGATTAGATAAAGATTGGTTCTTGGCATGTGTGTCTTAAGACATGGATCCTTAACCCTGGTTGTATTTGTAGATTGCTGGTTCTGCTGGTTTTATGCACACCAAACTTCCTAGTCTGAAGCGGAGTTTTAAAATCACCGGGGGCTCAGAAGAATGTGTAATGCTATTTTCTTTAATGGAGTGTCAACCGAAATTTGTCTGACTTCCTGTAAGAACTTCTTTCTATCACAAAAATGCACCTTTTAAGAGGGAAAAAAGCCCATGAATGTGATGCTCTGTCCTTTGCCCTCAGTATTTTTCTGTAAAGCAAATGGATAGTGGCAGTTTCTCAGCTGAAACCTAAAGTGTGGTCCTACTTTAGGGAAGAGCCAGGTGAACATTGCTTTCTATTCTTGTGTACCTTTGTAGGCTTTGTTGGCAGCGTTTGGTGTTCTCTTATCACACCAAACTTCAAACAATTTACAAATATCTTGGTTGCTGAGAGGGGACATCATGCCATGGACTCCTTTTAGGCAACTGAGATGAATGTTTACCCTACTACATACCGTGTTGGTGGTGGAATCCAATTGGTGGCCTTGCACTTATGGAAGGAAGGTTTTTGATCCAACGGATGGACAGAAGAGAGGCCATTTTTGTCCATTCCCCCTGCAACCTCCAATGCCAACTTCCACTGGGGATACATGGGGCTTGAATCAGCAAAACCTGTCACCCTTCCTCTTCCATTACCAGAGGTGCCTGCAAAATCACTGTGTTAATGGTGATCTAATCCATTTTTCAGTTATCCTATTATATAGTAGATGTGGGGGGGGGGGGACCAAGCAAACTCTTATTTGTGACTGGGTTGGCAAGTTCTGAAAGTTCCACAGATTTTTGGCAAATAAGTGTGAAACCAAATGGCACATTGTTCTCAGTCTCCGTGGGACAAATGTTTTTCTCCCCTCGCCACAAAGCAAGTATGAATAAGAATTAGAGGTTGACTTGAACTTCACCTCCATTTGTCGAACTTTTCTGTGCTATTATGGTTTGGGCTGAGGTTATACATCGCCTTCCTGTCGTCGTAACTGCAGCCCCTGGTTTAATTGTGGGGAAATGGCAGAAGGTTCAAAGAGATTTGGTTCCCAAGCTTGCTAATGAGCATAAGGCTCCATTCACCCTTAATGAACCAAGATTTCTATGTGAATTTGGGGGGCAGGCGGGGAGGTGAAAGAGAGGGGAGGCAGAGAGTTAGCACAACGGAACAACGACTTTACAGTGTGTGGGGTATGCAGCTGGGGCCATCTGAAGCTGTCCTCGGTTATGAGCAACAAAGCTTAAATAGATTGTACTGTGAAGAGGTACATTTCGGTGAGTGTGAAGCATAGCTTTTGCTTCTGCTTCACTGACCTGTCTGCTTATAACAGTGATAGGGCCTTGACAAGAGCTGAGGGAAGGAGTGCCACGTAGAGCAACTCTTTCAAAATCATTCCATGCAACATGATTAGTGAAAGAGGAAACAAAATGAAGTTTCGGTCATTTTTAGGGTTGATTTCTTTGGGCAGGGGAGGAGGGGGGAGCTGCTGACTGTTCTTGAATCCCACGCTGGAAAAAAGTCATCGTCGAATTGTGTGCTGCATTTCCAGCTAAGCTCCAAGGCTATTAACACGAATATTTGTACAGTAGAACAGCTTTTGACCCTCTTGGCTTAAAACAACAGAGATGCCTGACACCTTCACATATTATAATAAAAACAAAAAGAGAGAACAGGATGTTTTAATTCCATCCATTCTCGATTCAGCAAATACTGTGTCACCCCCACCAAATTTTTGACAAGTAGCACTGAAGCACCACTTCCTGTTCTAAATATTTTTCTTTCTTTTCTGATCAGTGCTGTTGAATATTGTGCTGTGCTGATTGTTGTGGCTATAAAAACAGTCACATATTTATGCACACCTCACTGCATATGACTTTGAGGTATTTTACACTGTATTTGTTATTATAATTTGTATATATTTATGTATTTGCTGTTAACTTAATCACAGATAACTTTTCATATAGTTAGACACATACAATACATACATATATATATATATACACACATACACACACATACTGCATATGTCCAAGTGCTCTATTGCAAATGTAAACAAAACCTGGAATCCTCAAAATGAGATTGTGTTAATCTTGAGAAACAGCAAGGAAATTTGGGTGTTCTATGCAATAAATCAGATGTTCTCTGCTGCCACTGTTGATCTTAAAAGTTAACACACGTTAAGACATGGTAACTCATTATATAGTGTAACTGTGAAAAGCTTTTGCAACAGCATTGTGATGGATGTGTGTATTTTAAAACACGGTTACTGGTTTGTTTGTTTTTAAGTAATGCTAATATGAATGCATTCCAAACATCTGCTCTTGCTCTTTGTCTCTTCTGGAGAGAGAAAGAAAATGGATAATTAAAAAACAACAACAACACTTGAGGATGAGGGAAGCACAAAAGGGAAATAGAATTTTAAGTACCTTGATTGCTGGTGCATAGGCAGATTCCAAACATCATGTAGCGTTCCATTCTGGAGAGGTGGTCAGGAAAGTGGTGAAAGTTGACAACCCCCCATGGCTGACCCCTCTGCTCTGTCTCGCCTAATCGAATTTTATGTTGTGCTTTCAGATAGCTGATCAGCTTCCCTGGATTTTGCTGATGACACAGGAAAGCTTTGCCTGAAGATGGAAACACTGGAGTCGGAACTGACCTGCCCTATCTGTCTGGAGCTGTTTGAGGATCCGCTGCTGCTGCCTTGCGCTCACAGCCTCTGCTTCAATTGTGCGCATCGCATCTTGGTCTCCCACTGTGCCACCAACGAATCAGTGGAATCTATCACCGCCTTCCAGTGCCCTACTTGTCGTTATGTCATCACCCTTAATCAACGTGGTCTAGACGGACTCAAGCGCAACGTCACGCTGCAGAATATCATCGACAGGTTTCAGAAAGCTTCGGTGAGCGGGCCCAATTCTCCAAGTGAAACTCGCCGAGAGCGAGCTTTCGATAGCAACAGCATGTCCTCCAGTGAAAAAGTTCTCTGCCAGTTCTGTGACCAGGATCCTGCTCAGGAAGCAGTAAAGACATGTGTAACGTGTGAGGTTTCCTACTGTGAGGAGTGCTTAAAAGCAACTCACCCAAACAAGAAGCCATTTACTGGCCACCGTTTGATTGAACCTATTCCCGACTCTCATATCAGAGGATTAATGTGTCTGGAGCATGAGGACGAGAAAGTTAACATGTATTGTGTGACTGATGACCAGTTAATCTGTGCCTTGTGTAAATTGGTTGGGAGGCATCGTGATCACCAGGTGGCAGCTCTCAGTGAACGCTATGACAAATTAAAGGTTAGTTTTATCTTAATGCTTTATTTGTTTACACTAACGAGTGTGGCGTCCTGAAACAACATATTCTCACCTCGTTTGTTGTGTCGCTGATATGTGCAAGCGTGTCATTTACAATTCATATATTAAACTTGTGTGCGAACACCTGCAGGCACTGGTCACTGTGCAAAATATATATTTTTGAATTGAATGCAAATTTTGAATGTGAAATAGACTTGCGTTTTGCATTAGGAAACGGCTAAGCCTATGCAGAAAAATCAGTATATTTATGCATATATCTCAACGTCTTCCAGTAACAATTTTCCTGCATGGATTGTGTACAGGAATATGATGGGGTGTGTTTGGCATACCCCGGAGCTCCAGATCTGCAGGAGCTCCATTTGTTGCATGAGAGAACAAGATTTTGCAGAACTTTGTGCACACTTCAAAGCCTCAGGATCACAACCATGAGCACAAGTTTGTTAAAATAACTGTTTGATCTTTACACATTCCTGTGTATGTGTACTTGGAAGCAAGTCCCACTGTGTACAGTGTGGCTTATTCTGTAGCAAGTTTATTTAGAATTTGCAGCCTAAATGAAGAATTGTGTTTAATCCCATTGTTTTTCTCTGTTACACACACAAAAAAGCATTTTTGTATGTACTGTCTTCAACGAAGGCACATATTCATCTAATCAGACAAAATGACTTACACATTTGTGCTACCAGCTTTCAGTCACACATGCATAACACATAAAAGCGATTTTTGAAAAAGCATTTTTATGGACTCTATACATCTATACTGCAAATTGCATCTTATATCGCCTGACCGGGCTGCCTGATATTCTTTGGGCTCTCTTCTAAAATGTCCTTAGTATTCTGTTTCTCCAGATTGAACATGGGGCTGATTTAAGGAACCCAGATAGCAGCTATGGAGAGAGAGGTGTGTCGTATTTGTGTAAGCCATGTTCTTTTAGCTGCCGCAAAGGATGTAGAGCAGCAGACTAGAGGAAGGAGATGGAAGAAGCAAAAGCCCCCTCACAGATTCCTTTAGAGAAATTGCTTATAGAAAATTACAGCAGACAGCTCATGAGTTGAAAGCAAAAGAGAGAGTACTATATTTTGGAACTCTGTTTATGTCTAACAGAGGTTTTATGGCGAACAACTGGGTTTATTAAAAGATACTACCTCAAAAATATTGCTTCATTTTTGTTAATATAGCAATTTTACTGCAAAGTTATTGTTTGTTTTCTTTTAGAAGATGCCTTTCACACTTAACCTTTACAGTAAAGATGGGAATCCTGTAGCCCTCAAGGTGGTGTTGGGCTCCAACACCCATCAGCCCCAGCCCACAATGGGTGATGGTCTCAAGGGTATTTAGAGTTGTACACGAGTGACATTTAGAGGCCCAAAGCTTCCCTTACCCGCTTTAGAGAATAGCAAGGCTTGCTTCCGTTTATGGTGTGGTCCTATGGCTTGTTCTGTGCAAACTCAATGGGAACAACTGCATAGTTCTCACTACTTTGATCTTTTATTGCCTGTGTTTGAAGCTGCTCCACTGTGCTACTTTTATGGCTGGGTGAGGTTTTGGTACATTGCGTATTGATCTTGGTGTGTTTCATTGTTTTTTTGCTAGCGACTCTAGTCATTCTTTTATGGACAGAGAGAGAGAGATTAAATGCATTTGAATAAATATAGTCAAGTTGAAGAGAAGGTAATATTGAAGTAGGACCATTTCAGTTCAAAGCCGCACAGCCCCATAACCCCTTAAATCAGCTTTTCTCAACCTATGGGTCCCCAGATGTTATTGAACTACAACGCCCATCACCCTTATCTAGCAAGGCCAGAGCTCAGGGATGATGGGAGTTGTAGTTCAACAACATCTGGGGACCCACAGGTTGAGAACCGCTGCTTTAAATGATCCCATTGATTTCATGCACAGAATTCCATGACCTTTCCACCATGTGTTCTGGACCTACTGGATCAGACAGACGTATTAGACATACCAGCACATATCTCTCTGTACACATTTCATTTTGAACATTTCGTTTTTAAAAGAAGTAACAGCACATTTTTAACAATAGCATCTTAAATATTTACTAGTGTAATTCAGAATATGTCTGCCACTCATTTCAGAATGCACCTCTGACCGTTGCTTTCTGGATTATACATTAATAGTTCCATTCTAACCATAGTTAGTGTTAAAATACTAAAATAATATTGAAAATACAATGATGTGACATGATCTTAAAGTTGCCTTAGCAACATCATGAGTATGAGTACTTACGGCTTCTCTTATAACAATTACCTTTTATGTTATGGAGACTTGTAGCATGTTGAAGGCTATCAGATGCATTATAGCACAATCTTTTGTGGATTTTGTTGTTGTTAAGAGGGGGTGTGGTGTTGAAACCTTCATCTCCTGCTGTGGGCCTTATATAGATAGAGGAATCATACTTTCATTGGAATAGTAGTTTCCATTGGTAGAATGAGTAGAAATCTCCCCACCCCACCCCAACCCCATGCAAATAGCAGACATAGAGAGGTCAATTCAGGTTAGGATCGCAGGAGGTGGAAATTGAGCCCCAAACCACATCTAGGATTCTGATTCCCATCAGGGGCCCCATTCCCACTATGTATTTTTAAAAGCCATGCAAGCAATTGTTCATTTTGTGAATAACGTTTCGTTTAAGCTTGATCTTAACATGGCTACCCTCTAGAAAGTGCCTTCTGTGTGCTGTTTAGAGATGGCTACCTATGTACAAGTTATCAAATGTTGTTGTGTTTGTTTATGCCTCGTTGGGGTGACAAGAAAGTACCATTATTTTAATTTTAAGCCAATTTAGAAGTCATTTTCAACAGTATTTATATATATATATTGACTGCAAGGGTTGGTTTCGCTTACAGTTATTACTTAAGAAAATGCAAGTGTTAATGTAGCAGCAACTAATGGGGAAAAAACCCATGTGATAGTTTGTGATTGCAATCTTGAATTTAGTTATTACAGTAAACCCTGTTGCATGCACGGCAAACTACTTCTGAGTAAAAAAAATGCTTAGGATTGTGTTGTGTTGTGTTGTGTGGAGTAAGTTTCTGAAAATGTAATCAATCCCCTTTAAACCACCCCACACATTTAAATAGTGCGTTTGTCTTCAGAAATTGCCAAAAACTGTGTCTCCCACATCCTAACCACATAGCAACTGGTGCCTCTTGAAGAGCAGCTTTGGGTGTCAAGCTATGCTAATTACTTGCATTCTCTCCCAGCAGTGTTGCTAATTATTTAAACAATATTTCATACTTCATTAACCAGTGGACAAAAGATGCCATTACAATCTAGCTCCTTTTGTGGCAAAAATGAAACCGTTTAATTAAGAGTTCTTGTGCGCTTGTCTAACTGAAGCATGCATGCTACGCTGAGTTTAACGGTGAATGTAATAGTCATTGTGAAAATCTGGAAATGAGGACCAAAAGGATAATGCATTTTCACCTTTAATGGTTAGGTTTACAATACTGGAAATCCTGAACCAACTTCAGTTCTTGCCAACTGTATTTTAAAGAGAAAAATGGCCTTGGAAGTCATAGTGACCGGCAAAGAAAATCCTACTTTTTATAAATGTAGTGCTGAAACTCGTGAAAGTAATCTCTCCATGTGCCATATACATTCCATATATTAATTGTGAAAGTTCCTTAGCAGTCTTCTCTCTTAAATAAGTAAGATTTTAATTATGCCAGATATGTCTAACAGATGTCCTGAGATACTGGGAATATATACATAGCACGTCATGTGCCTTATTTTATCCTTGAGAGAATTAAATTAATGTGTTATTCAGAGCCAGTTATCCAAATAATAGTTATCCAAATAATTATTTGGCTATCCAAATAAATGTTAATTCATGTAGTACAAAAATTTCTTCTGAGATTTATTCATTCTTCAGGGAGAAGAAACATGGGACAGAAATAATGCTGGTGTGCAGCAAACGTCTTGTATGCTTTAATTCCGTGCTGTATTTAATCCTTACTTAATCAAAACAACTCTTGCGGCCACCTTCCAAGGAGATGCTATTTAGAGTTGACTCATTGAAATCTGTGGAGTTGCTCTTTTTACTACTGTGTGGAATGAATTGTTCCTTGCGTAGTAACATACTGAGGCTGTATTTGTACAGTGTGGCAAAAGCCACTCTTGAGATCACTTCCTTGTTTGTTAGATCAGATGGATCAGTTTTGCTCTTCTGTGCAACACTAGACAAAGGTATAAGGCTTAGACTGAATCCTGAATGACCTTAAAATGGAAGTGGGATACTTTCTTATTGAATTGATGGATGTACCCTTTCCAATGCTATGCTATTTAAACACAGACATCAGCAAACATTAGTATGATCCAAGTTTTTGTCACTTGAAAGATATTATATATGTAGTTGTGGTATGGTAAAAGGTAGCTGTAGTATTTGGAGGACACCTAAGCTAGTAATTGTTTCTAAATTAAGGCCCTTTTAAACTCTACATTCCAGCGATTGATGCCTAGTGGTAATGAAGTCTCTGTAGGTGACCATAACATTCTGTAAAGAAAAAAAGAAATTAAATTAAAACGCAGAGACTAAAGATTCATCTTCTAAAACACTACTAGACAGCTTTGTAGGTATTAGAACAATGGGTTAGCCTTACCATGTTCCTCAACAGTGCATTGCAATTTCGACTTATCCTTTGCTTTCTCATTCGATATAGGCACTTAAGCCTACTGTCTGAATTTAAAAAAACGAAAACAAAATCTCTGTCTTGGCCAAGGCTGTTGCTTCTAACTGGAATGGAATTCAGCTCTATCTATATAATTGTTTCCCTATATTGGGACTATCCCAGAAAGTGTGAAATGTATTGTGGGTGTGCTTTAGCTTAATCATCCGAAGAAGAACTAATACAACTTTCTAGCTTACGCCAGCAATTGAATGCACTCCAGCACACAGCTCTATATATGGAGATTGATTTCCTGCCCCCTGCTCAATATATTTCTGGTTTTATTCATCAGATATTAAACATAACGACAGCATAATATTGTATAAATTTCACAGTATAATAGCACATACAGACTAATGTCACAGAATCATAGAATTGTAGTGTTGGAAGGGATCCCGAGGGTTATCTAATCCAATGAAGGAATCTCAGCTAAAGTATCCATGACAGATGACCATCTAGCCTCTGCTTAAAAACCTTCAGGGAAGGAGAGTCCACCACCTCTCGTGGGAGTCCATTCCATTGTTGAACAGCTCTTACTGTCAGAACGTTCTTTCTGATACATTGGATAGAGTCCTACCCTCTAGAGCAGGAGAAAAGCAGCTTCCACCATGTGACAGCCATCTTCTAATATCTAAAGGGCTATGCTATCTCTTCTCATACCCAACTCCCTCAACTGTTCTTCATAAGGCTTGGTTTCCAAACCCTTTATCATCTTGATTACTTTCCTCTGCACACATTCCAGCTTGTCAATATTCTTCTTAAATTGTGGTGCGCAGGACTGGACACAGTACTCCAGATTTGCTCTGACCAAGACAGAATAGAGTGGTTGATGCAGCCTAGAATAGGATTAAAAAAATTGCTGCTGCATCTCACTGTGGGCTCATCTTAAGCTTGAAGACAATAAGACCTCTAGATCCTTTTCAAATATATCCTTCTGGCAATCCAAGTGCCCCATCTTACGTATTAAAATGCCTGCCAAAGTGTAGAACCTAACATTTGTCCCTATTGAAATTCATTTTATTTTATTTTTTATTTTAGTTTGGGCCCAGTTCTCCAATCTGTCAAGGTCATCTGAAATCTTCTATCTTCAGCAGCATTGGCTACCCATCCCAGTTTGGTTTGATCTGCAAATTTGATGAGCATCCTCTCAATTCCTTCATCAAATATAGAGAATATAAAAATAAATTGACAACCACAGTAAAGTATTTCAACTTAAACCACTGAAAAACTCCTCAAGCCATGTCTTATGTACCCTTACTTGGGAATAAGTCTCCTTGAACTTAGTGGTATTTACTTCTGAGTGCGCATAGGATGACAGTCTATCAACATCTAAATTATGAACGTCTAAATTATATCTTTATTTTATAGAGGTTCCATTCAAATCCATGGACTGGGTTGCAGCTGTTAGTTATTACTTTAATAGGCTTTGCAGTAATAGGGAATATCTAGCACAATTTTAGAAAAGTTTTTATGAGGATCTGAAGATATGATGACATGAATTTATTATTTTAGATTCACAGTCTTAGCTTAAACATTGAGTAAGTTAAGATGGCCAGCAGATAAATCCCAAGGGGATTTCCCCTATAGCCCTTTTTGTGTGTCTCTTATATTAGTTGACACTTGCTTCACTTTTCTAAATAGGTGACTTAAGAAAGCTAAAAAAATCACCGGAATGTGAACTGGGCCAACACACACACAACGCATAATTGAATATTGGAAAATTACTCATATTTTAATTTAGATTCCATAGGTAAAGGCAAAGGGACCCCTGACCATTAGGTCCAGCCGTGACCGACTCTGGGGTTGCGGCGCTCATCTCGCTTTATTGGCCAGCATGACTAAGCCACTTCTGGCGAACCAGAGCAGCACAAGGAAACACCATTTACCTTCCCGCCGGAGCAGTACCTATTTATCTACTTGCACTTTGACATGCTTTCGAACTGCTAGGTTGGCAGGAGCTGGGACTGCTCACCCCGTCGTGGGGATTTGAACCGCCGACCTTCTGATCGGCAAGTCCTAGGCTCTGTGGTTTAACCCACAGCGCCACCCACTTTCCTTAGATTCCATAGTCTGATATAATTAAAGCATTTTTTTAAATTAAGGCACATAGACCTAAACCGCTTAGCTTATGTTTATGCATTTTATCTAGCGGTGCAACTTTATCTATAATCCTTCCCCATCTCACCCCTGCTGCCACCCTGACACTCAACCAATCACATCCTAAAAGAGATAAAATGAGAGGAAGGACAAGTACAAAAGGATGGCGTTTCAGTCATACTGTAGGAATAGAGAATGAATAATTGAAGATGCCTGAAGAGATAAGAAATTCATGAAATGAAGAAAACAGAGGCCCTCGTATACTGTGCATGAATTTTTGTCCTTAAAATTTCTTAACTTCCTTCGTGTGTGTGTGTGTGTGTGTGTGTGTGTGTGTGTGTGTGTTTTTACAGTGTAGTAGCTAAGAGTGAGCTGTGAGGCACAAAGTCTATCTGATTCATATATAGCCTCTGTTGACAGTTCATTAGGTAGCATTAGGCAGGCAACTGTTCTCTCTTCCTCATTCCCCACAGAAGTCCCCAGAGTATATGATTCAGTTTGGTAGTATGATTTGATGTCATGTTGAATGATTTAGAATAATTTGATTTACTCAGGAGTTAAGGCTCTGTAGCACCAGGGGCACAACAAAGCCTAGAGAATCTAGGCCTAACACAAGGTTGCTGTTCCATACCCTCCAACATTTCTCCAATGAAAATATGGATGTCCCATTCCATAATGATAATTTTACTACAGTGGTACCTCGGGTTACATAAGCTTCAGGTTACAGACTCCACTAACCCAGAAATAGGACCTCGGGTTCAGAACTTTGCTTCAGGATGAGAACAGAAATCGTGCTCCGGCGGTATGGCAGCAACGGGAGGCCCCATTAGCTAAAGTGATGCTTCAGGTTAAGAACAGTTTCAGGTTAAGAATGGACCTCCGGAACGAATTAAGTACTTAACCCGAGGTACCACTGTATTTATACCCCACACATCTTACCTGGTTGCCCCAGCCACTCAGGGCAGCTTCCAACATATATAAAAACATAATAAAACATTAAACATTAAAAGAAACTTCCCTATACAGGATTGCCTTCAGACGGCTCAGGGGTTAGATAACTCCGTACCCTCCAACATTTGTCCAATGAAAATAGGGGCATCCTAAGGAAAAATGGGACATTTCAGGATCAAATTGGAATCCAGGACAGCTTCTCTAAATCAGGGATGTCCCTAGAAAATAGGGACACTTGGAGGGTCTGTTGTTCTCTGCTGCGCGATAAGGGGAAAAAAAGAAATATAAGGGCTTAGAGCAAATGCTTGGCATGCAGGAAGCCCTAAGTTCAAAACCATAGAAGGAGCAGGTGCCAGATGATGGGAAAAGCCCTTGGAGACATTAGAGAGCTATTGCAAGGCTAGATGGACAAATAAGGTAGCTGTAGTGGTATAAGTTGCAATAAAGCAAGGTAAGCTGATAAAGAAAGACCTGATGCATGATAGTCCTTGAAACACACCTAAATAAACTCTTTGAGTTTGACCTTTTATTTCTGTACCATACAATACTCATAGAACTGTTGGAAGGTACCCTGAGGGTCATCTAGTCCAATGCAGGAATCACAACTAAAGCATCCCTGAAAAGAATAGGCTTTCATTTCTGGTAAATATTGATCTCCGCTTCAGCCCTTTGGGTCTTTGGCCCTGGGGGAAGAGGAGACAACTGCCATAGTAGTGTGAAATATTTGTACTGTGAGAGACGAGGTGGACCATCGCTCTGATTCAGCATGAATCTTATTATCATATTTTTTTGTTTAATGGGAGTGTAATAAGCACATTGTACTTCATACATAATTTTTTTCCCAAGGATTAACTTTCAAAGCCTTCTTCTTTTCTTCATTTCTCATGGTTGAAAAATGCTGATATGAAAACATTGTTCTAAAACTATGAGACAAATGTTCATAAGTACATTTAGCCATGACTACTTTGAAATTTTGACTTGTAGGAACCATAGTCAAGAAAAAATGGATTGCACACCCAATAGCAAAACCACTATAATTCATTTTCAACAGTACTTTAATATAACAGAAGGGTCTTTAAAGTTAAAAAGAAAAGGAGATTCAGTAGGAGGAACTGTGACTAATATTCTCTTCTGATGATTTATCTGTTCAATTATTTTTGAGCTTCACAGTGACTTCAGTCCAGACTGCCATTGTCTTCTGGCTTTTCATTGTCTTTTAATGCATCACTTTCCAAAACCAAGTGTGTGAAAACTTGAATAGCAAGGTTATTAGGTTATTCTTTATGTATTCATTAACATGAGCCCTCTTTGTTTAATCATCCTAAATTTCAAAGCTCAATTAGATTTTCAATTGTAATGTGGTGTATTAAGAAACAATATTGGTCCATTCTGACAATAATTTATAGTCAAGCAGTGTTAATTTTGATTTGCATTTCAATGGTAGCTAACTGTTCTAATAAGGATTCCATTGTAACATACGAATATGTGGACTTCTGGTTTGTAAAACACATTCCTGGTTTTAAGTCAATCCCAAAAATGCCAATTATGGTATTTTTAAAAGGACTTCTACTATGAGATGTATCACTAAAAGGCTCAGGTCTGAGACACTGTTGGGACCCAAGCTCTGCGTGCTTTTGCTAAATAGAAAGGGGGGGCAGGGGGAGAGATTAGGTACACCTTTGGTCTGATACAGTGTGAATCTTATTGTTGACCTTATAATGCTAAAACTCCTTATTCATTATTAGAGTTCCACTTCAATCAGACTACAGTGGTACCTCGCTTTAAGAACAGACAGTTTACGAACTATTCGGTTTACGACCTCTGCAAAACTGGAAGTAGCATCCTGGTTTGCGAACTTTGTCACGGTCTAAGAACAGAAGCCGAATGGTGGAAGGGCAGCAGTGGCCAGAGGCCTCATTGGGGAAAGCACACCTCGGTTTAAGAATGGTTTCTGTTTAAGAACAGACTTCCAGAACGGATTAAGTTCATAAACCGAGGTACCACTGTACATAAATTGTCAGGAGACTTTTGGCGGCAGTCAGCAGTTGTGGAGTTCATCCTGACTGGCTGCTTTCTTCTAAAGAGCAACATGTTGCATCAACATGTTGAACATACTAAGTCAGTCATTGGTTCACGTAGCTCTCCAGAGTTTCTGATGGAATTAGCTCCCTTTAAGTATCGTGAATGCAGATTCATAACTCCCACGTTGCATCCTGTTATTAATGGTGCAATATATGTGAGAAGTTAGTTCTTCATCGGAGGACTTCTAGGATTACATTTGGCTTGGTAGGATGTTTATCTTTTACGATGCCAGTGCAGTTAATGTTTTAAAGTGATTGATGGTTGATCGTGCTTCAGAGTAAGCTCTGGCTCATCCTACTGCAAACAAACACAGTCGTTTTTGAATGGATTAAAATACCACACTCTTCCATCCATGTCACCTCTGAGGCACGCCCAGCATATTAGGGTTGAAAGAGAAATGATGTCAGAAAACTGCAGGAAATGTTTTCCAGAAGCTAAGGAGGAAAAAAGATAAGATTGCACAAATGACTCCTTATTCAACACAATCCTGTTTACTGGTAAAATAAATTGGTGCTTTGCTAGCACGTGCCATGGTTTCTCCTTAGAAAAGTGTAGCAGTCGCTGTGAACAACACTTCCCTGCTCCTGGAAAACTGTTTTGAGACATTTGGTGGAATGCAGGGTATAAATTTCTTAAATAAATACACACTTTCCCATTACATTTTGAGGTTTTAAAATGGTGACCACCTGTTATCAATGATTGGCTTATTATTTTTTAAGCAGTTCACCTAAGTAATGGGCAATTGAAGATGAATGTACATATACATATATTGATTTCTCTCTGCCACATTTTTGGGGGATACTGTAACTGGATAATTCTAGACACTTTGGAGTTATAAAATACCCCAATTTTAATCATATTTGTTTGTGGCGGCAGGATTATCTGCCTTCAGTAGAACTCGGTTTGAGATAAATGTGGTAAGCAAAATAGCCCCCGTCCACCCCAGAAGAATTAGAAGTAAATTCTTCTCTTGCACCATAAAACTGCTGTTTTAAAACTGTAAACATATGCAGTTCTATTATGTTTCTGGTTTCTAACCCATTCTGCATTTCAATTTTATACTTAATTGTAGAATATAAAGTAGACATTCTGTTTTCTCAGTTGCCAAATCATAGATAGGAGAAGCTTCCAGTGCATATTATTTATTAATGAGATCTAATTCAACATTTATCTTTTTTTCCTGATGCTTCTGTCATGGGTTATGAGGCCTTGTGAGTTGCATGACCTTAGACAGAAAAGTTCCCATAGTTGGAAAAACCACCACTTTTATGCTGATAGTGATCCCCTTTAAAAAAAAAAAAACCATGTACACAAAAACCTTGCCACCCAGCTTGTGAATTAGCCTTTTTTTCTGAAGTAAGATTGGTTGGTGTTGCACTCTAATAGGGTCAGTAGTTTAATCAAACTTTTGTCACTTCACAATGAGATTCAGAAATAGTCCACAATGTGAAACTAATTCCTCATTTCATTTAAATGGAATGAAAACTAGTGGCCATTTTAAAAATATGGTACCTTAAATTACTCAAATTATTAAGGCTTCCAAAAGGAACATATTGTTAATGTTGAAGCTAAGCCAATTTATCCATTTTTAGCTTGGTTAAACCTCAAATGCTTTTGCTTATAAGAGCACTGAACTGATTGAGAATAGATTCCTATTTAGGTAGGGCCACAATCCCGGTGCACTTTAGTTTGCTGAACAATCAGCCCTACAAGTCTTCAAATGCAAGCAAATAAACAAAAAGCCTTGTCATCAGTGCTGTCAAAGGTACATTGTGCCACAGCGGTTAAATTCACTGGGAACTTGAAAACCTAATAGATCAAGGCCATTGTGAACAAATTAGCAAATTACACTGCTTTGATTGTCTCCTGCACTACATTGTCTTTCATAAAGAAGCCAAGCCAAGCTCTGCATATTTGGTAGTGCTTACAAACTGGATTGTCATTAGAGGCTAAGGCTCAAGTGTAGGATTGATTCTTCTCCAAATCTTGTGTATTTATAGTTGTAATGAAAATGTCAAGAAGGATAAGAAACAAGAGGCAGGCCCATTTTGCGTACAGATTAATTCTTACGTACTTAATCAGAGCACCAATTTACGGTGTAGTGCAAGGAGGAGGCTTTCTTGTTGAATATTGCTGTTCACATAGTGGACTATTAATCTGCTGTCATGTGTTTTCCTTGGGGGAATGAGGTTCCTTCCTGAGGAGGTCTGCAAGGTCATGTAAATACCAGGAGTTGGGAAGCTCTCAACTTGACTGCCAATCTCTTTAAAGAAACAGAAAGGAGAAAACTTCAAGGAAACCCAGTTGCGACTCAGAACTGTGTTCCCTGTTTTATTATGTACTGTCAATATGTAATGTCTTGAGAATTTAAATTTACTTCACTTTACTGCCAAACACTTATGTCTAAAGAACTGCCTAAGTGCCAAATATCTTCATCCTTCAAACATGAGCCAAAAGCACCATTTTCAGTGTACTATTAGTGTCCCAGATGTGAGCAGCCTGGGGGGGGGGGGTCATCTGCCTTTGAGCATTACTTCACTGCAAACATGCTCCTTATACCTTTGATATTGGTTCAGTTTGTCCACACAGTTGCCACACTTTGGCTCTACCCCACCTTCAAGTATGGCGTTTTCCATCCATACCAGTCGGCGTTTTTCTGTGTAAGATCAAACCTCTTATTTGCTTTCATTCCTGCCTTAGATACTGGCACTCCTGCAATTTGTGGACTGACTATGCATGGACAACCTGCACAGTAGATCATTTTTCACACCTGGTGCTGCCTATTCTGCCACCCACCATTTAAAAATAATAATAATGTGTAATTGCTGGACTATTAGTTCTTCTCAGCAATACAGTCATACCTTGGGTTAAAGTAGCTTCAGGTTGAGAATTTTCAGGTTGCGTTCTGCCACAACCCAGAAGTAACGGAATGGGTTACTTCTGGGTTTCGCCACTCGCACATGCGCAGATGCTCAAAATGACGTCATGCGCACAAGCGGTGAATGCAACTCACGCACACGCAGACGCGGGTTGCTTTCTGCTCAGGATGTGAACGGGGCTCCAGAATGGATCCTGTTCACATCCAGAGGTACCACTGTATAGCCATAGATTTTAGAGCTAGCAAATATCTGAGGCTGTCTAAAGGAAAATGTATACATGTATAACCAGTGCTGGGCTTCCACTAAGAGCACATCGGAAGTAGTTAGGAACATTGCCAGAATAAAAAGGGAAGTCGGGGATGAAGTAGTAGGTGTGGAAATGGGCAAAGCAACTGAACCACCCACCTGAAAACTCTGGAACAAATAGTATGAAAAGCCCACCGGAGTAATGTAGAGCCGATTTTTTCCCAAATCAAAGCACGTTATCTGTGTTTCAGGTGGACCCCAACTTTCAAGGGGGCAGGGACCGTGTTAGGTATTGTTTGAGGGTAGAATCATGCAGAATAAACAAATTTAATGAGAATGCAAACAGATGCTAACACATAGTAAAAGTAAAACGCTGGTATGGATGAGCCCAAAGTCACTACAAAGACAATCGTTCTTCCTGGGGTGTTGTCCACAGCACTTGCTGGTCTCTCTTCAGTTTCAGATTTCCCCAAACATACTTGAGCATCACCTGGAAACAGTTACTAGCTTTGTTGTTTTGAATAAGCATTTAGTAGTTGGAGATAGTTGTTTATTTTGTAAGAGACTGGGTAAACTAGAATCTAGAGACATTTAAATTTATTTATTTATTAAATGTTGGCTGATGTTGTTGTGACTTAGTACATGGGAAAAATGCTCCCTGGATGTTCTTGGTAGAACTGCTCTTTTACTGTAGGAACTTGATATTTCTGTATCTTGTACCCTTTCTGCAAGAAATCAATAGAGTTATTTAAATTCTTTTCTCTTTCACAATTTTTCCACGAAATGGCAGAAAGGAAATGGGATGGAAGTATTAAAAATCAATAACTGCACATAACTAAAGTGGTTATGCAGCTAAAATTGATATACTGTATTTTAAATAAGTGAATACAGTCAAATATAATAAATAGTAAACGTTACAAAATAGATTGCATAGTTTGCCTTATATCTTATACATCTTGGAATTATATACACTGAAGTTTTTTCTCTCTCTTGTTTTTATATTCCATAGCCCACAAACTTGCTTCAAAGTTACTGATATCATCCTTTTAAGTGGGAAATGTTGACTAAATGCAGTTACTGTATTTCTGATTTCAATAAGTATCCAGTTTTAGAACCCAGTTTGTACATTTGTATCAAAACTGGGCTCGAAACAGTGTCCCTAAGTGAATATTTGACATTTAGACTTAATGACAACTTCACTAGAACAAGCCAAAGATGTTACCTACTATTCTTTCAAGCTAAGAAATTATTGCCAAAGGTCCAGATGGTGCATTTATTATCACCAGCTGCTGCTGCGAGTGGTATAGTTTGGCTTAATTATAACAGGACAAGGAAGTAATCAAAACCTTCTGGAAAAAGAACTCTATATTATTATTATCCGATCTGTCAAGCATTATGTGAAATAGTTAGCCACAATGAGACCTGTCTGCAAAACACACAGAGAGATGTCTCTATGGTGTGTTTGTATGATACCTGTCCAGTTTAACCTAGGCAACCTGCCAGTCTGATGCTGTGATGTGGGGGGGTGAGGTATCTCTGTGTAAGTGTGCAGATGTGCTCAGAGCAGCCCTCCCTGCTGTTCCATTCAGTTCAGTTAGCAGAGCTTAACAAGGTCAGGATGTGAATGATGTCAGACTGTGTTACATCTTTTATATCTTGAAGATACACTCAAGGCCAACACCTTAAGTTGCTTCCATAAATTCCCCATGATAGCAGCACCGAGAGTCCCAAAACAGAAAGCCTGTGTCCCAAGAGTAAATTTTACCTCCCCAACATGCAGCCTCTCCTCCTAAGCGGGGGCGTAATATGCGAGAACAAACTTTTAATTTTGTGCTTCCCAAGCAATCCAAGATCAGTTTGAAGATCCTTTTCTCTTTCATCCATTTTACTGAGATGTTACAAAGCAAAGATCCATCCCTTTTCTTCTTACTCCCTCTTCCCATCAGATAGAAATGAGCAAAGCATATCCACAAGCTAATAACAAAAATAATATATTTCCCCTTGTTTCTGATGGTGACATAGGAGAAGATTATTTCCTTTTACCCCACGCCAAAGCTGCTTCCATGGGCTAATGATGTTTTCAGCATGGCCATTCTATGTAGATGTGAAACCTGAGAGAACTCAGGACTCCTGCTGATTGGGTGTTTCCTCGCTGTCCTTGGAATACAGCATAAAAATGGAAGGTTTTTAACTTGCTTTTGTCTTCATCCTTGTTGCCCCAGGGAAATACTGCTTAATCCTACCCAGAGATGCACTCATGCCATTAGTTCACCGAAGGATGCTTTGTTTCGATATGTAAGTTGCTACAACTAATTTTAGGATCTATATAAAGTATAAGGGTTAGATGGAGAATATTGGCTGAATTTAATTTTTAATGCAACGTACCTAAATCAGAAGCCTGAAGATGACAAAGTACTCTGCCTAGCCACAGGATCATCTCGCACATAATGCTTCACCAACTTAGTAAATAAATGAAATAATAGCTAGCTGAAGACCAGCAGGTTTGAGAAGGGTTATTTCTCTTCTTGCATGAAGTTCTGTAGCTCTGAAGTGCCTCTGACTTCAAAGCGAAAGGAGATAATGGAGGTAGCGGTGATGATTTACAGAGATTCTTCTTCCCTAAGGGCTCATCTCTGTTCCTTACAGGATGTATTTAGATACTTTCCCCCAACAACCCACTATTTACTGGTATATACTGAGCACTTACTTCGGTTGGAACTTTTAGAGATTTGGTGGGGTAATCCGGTGGTGAAATCAAACACTGACTGAGTCTCTTTCAGAAACAATTTCCCACAAGTAGATTCTTAACATTTCCATTAACGCAATACTTGTTGCCCAATATCAATTCAGTCAACAGTGCAAGCCTATGTAGCAGCTTGTCCTCACCAGAATTTACTGTGCGTTTGCAGCTGTTTGCATTCCCATTTAATTTCTGTCAGCCACATGGCAGTACCTTCAAACAACACCAGACTTGATGCCCCCCCCCCCATAAATTCAGGTTTACCCAATACAGGAATAATTCAATAAGTTGGGAATATTATTATTATTATTATTATTATTATTCCTCAGATTTGCACAAAACCAGAAAAATGCACAAACAATACACTTCCTGGGGTGTGATTTTTTTTTAAAACAAGGTAACTTACCTTTCAGTATAACAGAATTAACAAATCAGAAGGCAGGGACAGACACAAAATGGACAGCCTCTTGGTATAAGTGGGAAAGACAGAAGTAGCTCCTCATTTACAAATTCAAATGTGTGCAGGTATAGACTATTCTGATCTAATTTGAATGGGGGGTTGTAAAATTAACAGTTAAATAATCCTCAAATGTGGACACGCCACTTGTCTACTCAGAAGTAGGCCCTTTAGGGTTCAGTAAGTCATACACCTAGGTAAGTGGCTATAGAATTGCAGCCTTTCCATATATTTCAAGATAGAGTGGGTCCAAAAAAATCCAGATAGATGTCCTCAGAAAGCACACATTCCTATTCTGAGCAGGATTGGAAGAAATATTAGCAATAGCATTTGGCCTCAAGCTAAACTTTTGTTTCCAGCATTGTATCAGCAGTCTGAGGCCTCTTGAATTCAGCCTGCCAGAAGGGGAAGCAAAGACAGAGCGAGGAGGAGGGTGAGTTTATAGGTCAGTCATGGATTTTGTGTAATTCATTTGTTTCTTTTTCTTTTGTAGCTTTATGAACTCAAATCTGGCTGAGATTTGGGAGGAAAACATGAATTTATCATAGTTTTTTCCCCCTTCCAAATGACATGTTTGTGCTGGCAATTCTACAGGAAGCATAAAAGCAAATCATCCAGCCGAACTGCTTAGCACAAAAAGCTCTGCTCATGCCAGTGATGTTGGGCTTCCATGTTTAGCACCTAAGGATTTTCTAGCATAATTTAAGGCTGGGAAGTGTCCTCATTCTTCAGCAGCATAAAACATTAATGAATAAAGGTCTGCCTTTCTTTCATAGAACACCTATGTTTGGTGGTGCTGGTTGTTTTTAGCACAATAGCTCTTCTTCGACAGCATGTCCTCTTTCTCTGTCCTTTATCCAAGAATTCTGAGATGTGTGTATGTGTAATGAGACATCATTAGAATGGTTAACGCGAATGGGAAAATTGTCCTTCAGTTCCAAGCAAGTTTCTACCATGGCAGAAACATCTGGGAGAGAGCAAGAAAGAGGAAAATTCAAATACAGTGGTGCCTCGGGTTAAGAACTTAATTCTTTCTGGAGGTACGTTCTTAACCTGAAACTGTTCTTAACCTGAGGTACCACTTTAGCTAATGGGGCCTCCTGACGCTCCCGTGCCACTGCTGCGTGATTTCTGTTCTCATCCTGAAGCATCTGTAACCTGAAGCATCTGTAACCTGAGGTACCACTGTAATCATTTTCTAGGAAGGCATGTTAGGCCATTCAGGACAATGAGGTGGTAGAGTTCTGATGGTAGACGGAGCTAGTAGAAGGTGGCATTTTTAAATTCTCACTTGTGTAAAAATATACCTGCAAGTAGAAAACTAGCACATTTGGGGGAAATGATCAGCTCAAGGTTGTGTTACGAGTTCCAACTCTACAATTATACGATTTTATGATTTCCACTTTTGGGGAGTTTTTATGTAAGGGCATATTAAAAAGTTGGGATAGACAACCATCCATCCACCAACCTGAAAAGGTTTAGTTAGCGCTATATACAAGATCTCAGATAAATATTGAAAATATATTTCCTTTTGTCTCCCCAAATATCTATTGGGGGCTAGGAACAGGGGGAAACAAGTGCCATTCTGTCGCAACATATTTTGTAATTGTGTTTTGTTTTGCTTTTCCATGGTAGAGCATTCAAAAACAGCTGTTTTCTACTGCAGCCTCAAATGGTACATTCTACTAGAGGAACTTTTTCTATCACCATATTCTGCTGAGTGTGCAGATGGCTGTCCCATCTTTATACACCAAATACGTCGATTTCAGATCCTCCATCTCCGTTATGATTTGATCCTAGAATGTCCTGTTTTTCCTTAGAACTTACATATTTTCATGGGAGAAATGTTGGAAGATATGCAATTTTGTTATATTTGTAATGGGGAGATTCAGCACAACCCAACATTTCTCTGTTCCTTGGAATAGCAGTAGTTTTACAGGTTGATCACAGATGCCTAGTTTGTTTGCCAACAACAGTTCCTTAACTTTTCTGTTTGATACCGAGATTTGGCAAGGAGAACCAGAAAGAAATAATTCAGTTCTATATATAAGAGCTCAGGGTGAAGGGGAGATCTTCTGTTCCGATCCTGCTGTTTGTTATTATTTTTGTTTTGGAACTTAGCTGTGTCTCCTATATATATCTGAATAAAGGACACCCTAAAATCGTCTTCATTCTTCAAACCATTATTGTGCTTGGGTTTGTGATGAAGTTGATTTTATTTTGACATTAAGAAAACAGATACAAAGCAATGTTAATTTCTGAAAGAAGAAAAGCTTCACAGCTCCTTCCCCCTTGACTAATCAAAGGTATGTGTTCTATTTTCTGGGCAGTTCTCTTTCTAGCATTGCTTGATTTGATTTGATTTGATTTCTTCTATTTACATGCCGCTTTTCATTCAAATGAATCCCAAAGCGAATTACAAACAATAAATAACAATAATAGAACATCACAAATTACAGCATAAGTCATGTGAAATAATTAACAAACCATAAATAAAACAATTACAATCTATAAAATCACTGTTAGGCTAAAACAAGCTAAACATCACAATTACAGTAAAATTACAGTAAAATACAATTAACAAATCAGTGTGGCATTTATAATCTATAAAGCAATATTAACAACAGAATAGCAACTAAAAAAATAAGCTGAGCACTGTTAAGGTCGTACACACACACACACACACACACACACACACACACACACCCTGCACATCTTGCAGTCTATTCAGTTAATTAAAATACACATAATGCATGTTGTTAAGCCAGTTTAGCCAGATGTTGTGCCAGCTGAGGTCCCCTAGTAGTGAGTGGGCCATGGTGTAGACAGTGGGGCAGAGGGATGCGGGTGGCGCTGCAGTCTAAACCACTGAACCTCTTGGGCTTGCCGATTGGAAGGTCGGCAGTTCGAATCCCTGCGACGGGGTGAGCTCCCATTGTTCTGTCCCAGCTCCTGCCAACCTAGCAGTTTGAAAGCACGCCAATGCAAGTAAATAGTTACCTCTGCGGCAGGAAGGTAAACGGCGTTTCTAGGCGCTCTGGCTTCCGTCACGGTGTTCTGTTGCACCATTACTGGTTTAGTCATGCTGGCCACATCACCCAGAAAGCTGTCTGTGGACAAACGCTGGCTCCCTCGGCCTGAAAGCGAGATGAGTGCCGCAACCCCATAGTCATCTTTGACTGGACTTAACTGTCCAGGGGTCCTTTACCTTTACCATTTTCCCTTAGACAGTGGGGCTCACATACTTCACCTTGCTAGTGGTAAGCTGGATGTGGAATCCTGGTAGCAGAGAGATTGTTTCGCTTGCTGCATTTCAAGTAAAATTTAACCATCACTTTACACACATAGCCAGTGCACCAATGAGGCAACGTGAAGCCTTGGGCGGCATGCTCCACCGGGTCAGGATATCCCAAATCCCTCTCCTGATGCACTGCTGCTTCCCCTTTCTAGCCTTGGTGATGCAGTGGCTTCCAAATCAGCTTGGTGTAAGTCGAAGCCGGCGAGAGCAACAACACTGCATCATGGAATGCCCCCTTTTTTGCCAAGACTCTCATCAAAAACGGGGTGTTCTTGCAGAGCAGCTGCATTGCTTCTAGTCTTCTCCCGCACCACTGGGATGTGGACACAAACCAAAAGGTCTCAGGCCAGCCCTGTTTCCTCATCAGCACAAGTTGATGTGTATCAGAATCACCTGCTGTATGTCCATACGAACAGGTGGTGACTATGAGGCATTGTCTTCACCTGATAGAATTGCCTGGCTGGTTTTCCCCCACTGTCTCCAACTGTGGAAATCTGAAAGCAAAGGAAAGCTTCTCAAATGTACACATCTAGGATTGAATAAGGATCCCATGCTCAAGTAGGGTTGAAGCTGGCTTGCATAAAACCACATCATTGCACAGTAATTATACAGGATAGCTCTAAATTCCGGATAACGTCACGTGTGCATGGATTCAAAAACGAGCAGTGGGAGCGCACTGGAACAGTAAGCAGTAATGTGAACACAACTTCTGTTTCATGCTATTCTAAAGGACACTTCTATTTTATAATTCCCAGTTCATTTTTCTGTCTTTGGGGGCTTTTTGATTGGGTGGGGGGGATAGAGAGAGAGAGAACTACATGTGCTCCTCGTTTTAAATATTATGCAGAGAGAACTGTTATATATGCTTCTGGTTCGGTTAACGTAAGGTTGCATGTCAAATGCCTAAATGTAACAAATTAATAAAAAATAAGGTGGTGATACTGCTCCACAGGATGTGAAAGTATTTCAGACTTTGGAGATATTTCTACCAATGTATTGCATGTATGACTCTCAGGTGTCTACAGGGTTCTTACTCCCTTCAGGGTGCTAGGCTTCGCCCTCCTTGCATTGTGTCTACATACTTTTCTTTGTGTTGCCGCTACCAAAATTAGTGGGTGTTTGGAGACTAGAGCAGGCCCACACAGAGCCAATGTGGTGTAGTGGTTAAGAGCTGTAGTCTTGTAATCTGGGGAACCGGGTTCGCGTCTCCGCTCCTCCACATGCAGCTGCTGGGTGACCTTGGGCTAGTCACACTTCTCTGAAGTCTCTCAGCCCCACGCACCTCACAGAGTGTTCGTTGTGGGGGAGAAAGGGAAAGGAGAATGTTAGCCACTTTGAGGGGAGTGAAAGGCGGGATATCAAATCCAAACTCTTCTTCTTCTCTACCTAATTTGTTGCTTGGTGCATCAAATATTGGTGGAAGGAAGGAAAATATTTTTAGATGTGCATGTTTTAATGGCATCAAAGTAAGTATGATCTTTTAAGAAACACAAATATTAAGAAATTCTGCTGTCGGTTGTTAGAAACTATTGGGTAGAAAATGCGTAGAGTGGAATGGAAAACATTTCAGGTCTCGCTGCCATGAATGTTTACTGAATCTTTGCTATTGAACTCAGATGGCTCAGGAATAAGCCTTTTTTGCAGTATAATGTACTATGAGGTACCCGGGGTGGGGTGAGGGCTGCCATTATGGTAAACAATGCTGCAATTGTTATACTATTTCCCATCATGAAAAGCGGAGGAGCTAAAATGTCATCCTCCCCACCCTCCGGGCTAGCTTTGAATGCCTAGAATGGATATAAAAACCCTTTCATATTTTTTTATTTGGCAACCTGCAAGCTGTCGCAGCATATGTATTTGCTGGCAAAGGCAGGTTTTGCTCGGTGTAGCGAGGTAAAACATGAGCCTTTCATGTCTGCAGACTTGGCAGGGGATGAACAACTGGAGCTTGTCTGCTTGTTTCAGATCAGCGGCTGGTGTATAATAGGTGACTTCACAAAAGCACCTTTGCAGTTTGGCAGCCTGGTGTGTCCTGCTTTTAAATGGGTGAACTGTTCATTGGCTTGTGGAAAGCTTTCTTGCTGGTCTGTATCAGGCCAGGGGTATTTTCACGTGTCTCAAAATGCAGCTTAAGATTGTCTCACTCCTGGCATTGTTGGTGCTGGACTGGTGGTCTTAAATAATATACATGCAGTTGAGTGGAGGGCAAGTGTGTAAAACCTGACTTTCCCAAAGCAAATATGGCTACCCATCTCCCAAGAACAAGAACAGTTTCCTGCTTAGGTGCACCCCAAATTCAATCTCAGTAAGCCATTGATGAATTTGAGATTGAATTTGGCATGTGTTTCATAGAATCATAACAGTTGGAAGTGGCCGTGAGGATCTAGTCCAGCCCCCTGCAATGCAGGAATCCTTTGCTCAGTGCAGGGCTCAAACCCACAACCCAGAGATTGAGAGTCTCATGCCAACTGAGCTATCCCTCAGGGTAATTGGTATAATTCAGAGCCACTTTATACAATATGAGCTAAGGGCACTAATCTGTGTACATGCTGCAAGTGGTGATTTAGCATTAGTAACCTCAAGCCTTGATTTTTGCAATGTGCTCTACATGGACTCGCCCTGGTCTGGAGGTGCCAGTTGGTGCAAAACTCTGTGCCTGGATTGTTGATATGGACAGACTATTGACAGTGCTCAAAATTTGCACTGTTTGCCCATACGTTACTGGGCCAGCTCCAAAGTTTTGCATTAATTTACAAGGCTATTAACAACTTGGGTCTAGGATACCTCAGGGACTAATATCCCTTTGGTATATATAGTCAGCATTAGCACATTTTTATTGATTATCGGAAGACACTGCACAGTACTGTAGAAGCCTATGGGATCTTATTTAAAGAAACATGAAGGCACTCTGCACTACCTTCCTGAATGCTCAGGCAATGCAATAAATGAATTAACATTCAGGAAAAACATTATTATAGGGATAAAAAGAAAGGATAGTATTCTGTTTTAATGTATTCAGATTTGTCAGTCTGTAGATTGGGTGAATCTTGTTATTATGTTAAAGGAATGTGATCTGCTTTACCAGAAACACAATGGATTTCTGCTTTTCCCCATCAGGAAATTTGTTGTTTTTTAGTCGTTTAGTCATGCCCAACTCTTCATGACCCCATTGACCAGAGCACGCCAGGCACTCCTGTCTTCCACTACCTCCCGCACTTTGGTCAAACTCATGCTGGTAGCTTCAAGAACACTGTCCAACCATCTCGTCCTCTGTCGTCCGCTTCTCATTGTCCCCACAATTTCCCCCAGCATCAGGGTCTTTTCCAGGGAGTCTTCTCTTCTCATGAGGTGGCCAAAGTATTGGAGCCTCAGCTTCACGATCTGTCCTTCCAGTGAGCACTCAGGGCTGATTTCCTTAAGAATGGAGAGGTCTGAGTCCATGGGGCTCTCAAGAGTCTCCTCCAGCACCATAATTCAAAAGCTTCAATTCTTCGGCAATCAGCCTTCTTGATGGTCCAGCTCTCACTTCCATACATCACTACTGGGAAAACCATAGCTTTTACTATACGGACCTTTGTTGGCAAGGTGATGTCTCTGCTTTTTAAGATGCTGTCTAGATTTGTCAACACTTTTCTCCCAAGAAGCAGGCGGTTTTTAATTTCGACTTTTAATCAGGAAATACTGCAGACTAAATCTTGATAATAGATCACATGAAAAATAGCCATTAACATTAAAGTGTTAAGACTCAGGGAACACATTTCATCAATAGCAGTTCATCCTCTAAACTTACTTTCAAGCTTTCTGGGCTTGGTACACTACTTATAGGAGATTTCTGAGAATATATGATGTTTTCCAAAGAAATTATTAGCCAATCATTGCAGACATGAGAAGTCTTAAGACAGATTTGAGTGGCAGTCAGGATTCTTGCTTTTAATGAGTAAATGTTTGCAGTTTGAAAAATATAATCAGTTACATTTATTTACCTTATCCTTCTGTTTTGAATTAACCTCTTCCATGTCTGTTATCACTTTGGTATCTCAGCCTCACATTGTAGAGTACTCCTCCATGTTCAGCTGAGAGAGCAGTTAACAGGGTGATCCTGTTTATTTCTGTTCTAAAATAAGTACACTTTGCCATAGACCTCCTATTATCAGTTCCTCTTGTCCCTTGGTCATTTTTCTTGCTTTACTGAATCACAACCAATGGCTTAAATGTATCTTACTACCTCATATTTGTGTTTCATGGCAAGACTTAACCCTGAAATATAATAAAAAGCAGAGCATACACACATATATATGGTGGGCTAAATTCAAGTAGCCTTCAGCCTGAGATCTCTTGTGCTGTAGACTTGCCTGTCTATCTCTGAAGACTGATGTTAAGTCTTGATGAAATAAAGAGATAAAACAGAATGTGTACACAAGCTCAAATAAGCCCACTTAGTTCTTCTCTTGTACAAACATTGTCCATTGCATGTGTGTCAAGAGCTTGGAAGTACATACGATTCACAATTATCCTGTTAGATTGACTGAAGCATAAAGAGGTCACTTCACTTGCAAAGGGACCGGGGGATTCTGTGGTTTAATTCTGCCAAGCAGCTACGCTGAATGACCTTTATATTTTACATAGAAGTTAGTTACTCATTATAGAAGTTAAGTGCTGAGATAATTAGCAATATATGCAGACAGAAAAAAATGTGTTCGAAAGGCACATATGTACTAGTTCACATGCCATATCCTTTTAACTTTCTAGTGGTGTAATTATTATTCTCTGTAGGGTACAACTAATTTAACACATAATTATGTAAAACAAATTAAATGCTTTGTATCCAGGCTTTGCAGTCAAAACTTTTCCTTGCCTCAAGCTCAGCTGGTTGTAATCTGCGGAACTGAGATTGCTAGAACCGTGCTTCTGCTGAAGTGGTTCAATGTAAGACAGGCTATTTGTTTTACTAAGGGGAGAATTTCTCCCTCTTGCCTTTTGTTTTCATTCTGCAGTACAATTGGATCAAGACTATAGGCCACCATGTGACTTTGGGTTCATAATCTTAACAAACAGTCACTACATCCATGTGGAGAACTGTCTGAATTTAAAGCTACCTTCATAATACCATTCTGTAGGTATGGTAAGATCTACAGATGAACAGCTCCTCTGAATGCAGTGGCTTCTGGGCATCTGAAATGACACTCTCCCTCCTGAAGGAGCAGAGTTAAATATGATTGGCAAGCCCAGTCCTTCACTAAGCCACTTCATCTCCTGCTCAGTGTTCTTCATCCTACCCTTGTATTTTTGCACATAAAGGCTAGTTTGCATATGCTTATAATTAGACTGTGTATAATTTCAGTGCATCTGTTTGCATTTACTGTAGTGGTCTAGCCTGAAGTGTTGGGAGATGAGAAGAAGCAGTTGCTGCTCATCTCTGAGAAGCTACAATTACAGCAAGTTTATGTCAAAATGTGGCCACTTAGCTATGCTGCTTGTGGTGGGTTGCTTCCTCTCGTCTGGAATGCTGTTATCTTAGATATTGTATTTGCAATGCTGTCTTGTGAAACTTACATCATAGTCTCAAAGTGTCGTTTGCTGCAGCATTGCAGAAGTTCAGAACACATGTCGACCAAGACGTGATTCACTTCTGTGGTTGGAAATGTCATAGAACCACTTCGCTTTGGACAAAATACATACTGGCCAAGTTCAGATGAAACAATAGTTGGATGTTTTGAAAATGAGCCACAGTGAAACTCAGGCTCCTGTTCTTTGACATGGGCATGAGTAGGAGTTTGGAAACTCCATTTTCATTTTAGATGAACTGCAAACCACAGTTTGTTAGGTTCCGATGACCCAGCAAACTGTGAATAATGTAAAACACAAGCAAATTTCTGAATTCCTATTTACAACTGTGCCTGAAAAAGGAGGGAGCAACCCAAGAATTGCTATATCTCATTTTCAAATGCTAAACTCTGGTTTAGGCATGATATCTGAACCAACCCATTGATTTGAATCTAGATTAGAGTAAAATGGATTAGGCAACATGGGTATGGGAGCTAGCCACAACAAGATCCGTAACACATTGTGGATTTAATGTAATTTGACAGGATAAGGTTTGGTCTATATTTTGTTAAGTATGCTGGAAAGTATATGCTAATAGGCATCACTTAGGTTCAATTTGAAACCAGTGGGTCTTACTTTTAGTAATGTATTTACAACAGGAATATAATTTCAGAGACAGGCTCATGCTGATACTCTGAAATATTAGTTAGGTTCATGTTAACATTCTGAAAGAAACACAAATCTTTTCCCCCCCCAATCATTTTCTATAATCTATCTTGCCTAACTACAAGACACTTTACACATTACATAGAATGAAGCACAACACTGAGGTGGTAAATTATGCAGTGAAAAACCTTTTCACTTCTCACTTCAGGCTGCAAAAGGAAGATCATATTTTTGAATGCTCCTCCATTTGTACAAGAAAGCTCCCTTTGTTTGCTCAGACAGATTTTGCACAGCACCCCCTCTGATGTGATAGCTTTCTACTGCAGAGTATGTTTACATTGAAACAACCTCCCACTTCACTCTTCTGCCTCATTCTGTGTAACATATAGATTAGCTCAAATTAAAACAAAGGACAAATCTATTCTAATGGGAGGATTAGACTGGCTGCGCCATCACTGCATCTGAAACCTTTCCAGCTCATGCTGGCCAGGCCAGAGGATGCGAGAGGCAGGTGTATTTTTTGCCACCTACTGTTTGCAACAACTCCATTCCCACCATGGGGGGGGGGTCTTAGGCCCTCCACTGTGGCGAAGTGTCCCCTGAAGTGCCCCCTCCGTTGTGGTGAAGGCGGTCTTTTAGGCTGGCAGAGAGGGGCCTGCCTACATGCTGTCCTAACCACCCAGTCATCAACATGGGGTGGGGAGGGGTGGGAGGAGCTAGTTTGGCAACAGGCCTAAATGCCAAAATTGGATGTGTATAGTCTTATCAAACCTGGAACCAGTGTCAAGACTAAGTCAGGCTACTCGGCATTAGTGTCTTTCGTAATCTTTTCCCATTTCCTTTGTGACTTCTACCTGTAAAACACTACCAGTAATTAAAGGTATAGTTATTTTCACCCTTCTTTAAGCCCTATAAAATTTTATTCAACTATTTAATGCTTTCACAATTTTTTTTTAAACTCCCATTTGCAAACTAGTCATTTTGTAGTACTCAAAGCTGCAGTGATTTGGGGCCTCCCATATTAGATTACGTTGCTAGGGGTTAAAATATATGATGCCTGTGAAACATGTATCTGTGATAAATAAGTAAATAAATTCATAGGAAGTCTCAGGGGCACAGTTTTGATCTTCTTGAGAGATCTGCCTCTTAACTACTTCCCAACGATGACAAATCTGCTCTAGGTCAAAGACCTTAGATGTTTTGTGATAGAACAGGAGCAAAGAAGTGTGCGCTAGTAGCTGAAAAGTGAACAAATGTAGCATTGCTCTTTGATTTTCAGTGTCAGAGTTCAAAGGAAGAAAGGAAAGGAAAACAACCCATATGCCTTTCTCAAAGTGTTTACAAGATTTGTTATTCTTGCTTAATAGCTTTAGTGTTGACACTGTTTCCTCAACTTAAGAATGCTGATGATAGGTAGCTGGATATTGCAGATCATACATGGCAGTTGTCAATACTTCTGTCGCTTTCTAAGAGTCATCTAACCATAATAAATCAAACTTGCACCTTTTCTAAAAATGGAACCTAATAATACTGGTGTTGCATGGTCTCATTCCAGAAGGGTAATATGCTATGTCACATGCTCAATCCATTTATGTTATCTTAGCATCAGTTTTAGACTTTGCTTCTTTCTTTCTTTCCATGTTCACAAGCATTATGTTGTTTAGACACTTCAAAAATACTATTTAGACGCTAATATAAATACTAGCACAGCACCGATTTAATAATGAGACTGTGCAACTCCAATGAGTAGGTCATATATTAAAGACAATACGAGGACCTACATATTCCAGTCATTCAGTCTTAAAAATAGTACTCTGTGCCAAGCTATTAAAATTCCAAATCTGATTTTAGTCTTATGCAACTGAACCAGATGTTGCATACACAACTGTCCACTGTTAGACATCTAACATTTGAACTATTTGTCCACAGTGCACATCTGCTGCACTTGATTAGACAATCCTATAAGCTTGTTTCATGCTGTCGGCTTCTTGCAGGCTGCTGATGGCCAAACATTTAGTTACATCTATGAGTCCTGAAGCCCGAACAAGTGGTATATAGACACAAATATAAGAAGCATTTGGCATTGTTAATGATTATGCACTGGTTATAAAGCAGACCATATAATCATAATAGTGATGGAGAACACAGTGTCCTTAAATTGCAAGGGCAGCAAGAACTAGATAATATTCTTGGTGTAGTACTTGCTTTTCTATAGAACTGATCTAAATAAAAATAAAAATTTGAAATCAATTATTCCTTCAGCTTCAGAGGCTTTCAATCAAATGTTTGTATGATTTTGGATAAAACTTGTTTGTCTTTTGCAGAGAGATTCTGCAAATACAAAAACCAATCCTTTTTAACCAGCCTTTTTGTATCACCTCCCTAGTTTTGTATTCACATGCACCAATATAAATTACAGTTTCCATCTCTTTTCCATGCAAACTGTGTTTTATAACAAATGGAAATACTGTGTTCTCAGTGTTGTAGGGATGGGGGACTGTGGTCCTCCAGATGTTTGTTTATTTTCTTACCTTTATATCCCATTTTTCTTTCATCATGGAACCTAAGAAAATGCAGGTGTGGTTCCAGGTGGTCAGCCACCTGTGGAGCAGGTTCTTGGTCATGCCAGCAGGTGCTGATGGATGTTGGAGCCCAACAACATCTTGAGATTCCCTATCCCTAATATAGAGAACTACTGCATTTCTTTCAAGCCATTTGAACATTTTTATTCATTGCACAATGCAGTTTATTTGCCTAATTGGTATCTGGTTTTGAATGAAGGAATCTAACCAATTCATACACAACTAATTCCTAAATCTTAACTGATTATTGATAAGCATCATGTACAACGAGGTAGGCAGATAAATCGGGATCTGATGGTAGATCTCTGGGCTCTTTGAATTGGAACCACGTGGATTTCTGAGTCCCAATTGAAATGGAGAAAGCAGGGCATGTGGGGGAAGGTAACCAAGACTGGCTTTTGTGTGAAAGGAATGCATGCCCCATTCAGTTCTGATATTGAAAGCTAATTCCTGGGTTTGGAATTATTTAATTCTTTTGGACTATGCTCCAGTTTGCAGATTGCGCACCTCTAGTGCAAAGCAAAATAGGTCTCACAGGTCTGACGTCCCTGTTCTGTTTCCCAATGAACATAAGGTCTTTATTTTGTAAATATGTGCTGAAAACTCCATAGTGTAGTCACTGGAACCTGTAGCACTGGATCAGAACCCAGTACTACCATTGCTCATTCTGTATTTGTAGTGTGCTTATAATACATGAAAAGTCACCTGAATATTTTTTTTAATGTACTAATTATTATTTTTTTAAAAAAATAGCTTCTGGCTGGCTTGTACCAGGACTCCTTTTCCTTCTCTGCAAAACCACAGTACCTTCCAGTATATGTGTATGTAGATATATATTTCTTTTAGAAACACAATTAAATACAGAAAAACACTAGGAAGGGAAATAATAAATATTGGGGCACATGCACAGCTGTCTTGCAGAATTCACTGGAGTATATGCTACTTAGGCTTTCTTGGCTGCTCTTCATGCTTGTCACAATATTACATTATTTGATTTGTGTACGGCCCAAGGGAAATGAGGGAAGTTGGTGTATTTTAATCGCAAGTATGTAATATTATGTATAGAGTGACTTAAGAGTGAGTTTTCTCCCATTTTTGAAGTTGGGTAAACACATGGTTTTATATACCAGCTTTCCAAAGAGACTGCAGAAATGCAGTGGCTCTGAAAACAATCTTTTTACCTGCTTCTGCAAAAGCCCCTTTCCATTAGTGATGTGTGAAGTTAAGAGGTTCAGATACAAATGCAGATTGCTTGATTAAACTCCGACTTCTGTGAAGTTTCCATTGCAAACTGCCTTGTAATACCCCAGTTTGTAATTCTAGCTATAATGAGAGGCACACAAAAAGGAACAAAAAAAGATTAAGGTATTCCTGATCACTTGGTATCAAGGAACCAGATGATAATTGTGCCTTAGTGCTGTTAAAAAATCTTCTGAAGTACCTGCGTCTTCAGACCGCCGCACGCTTAAGAATTCATGGTTTTATCACTGTACAGCTGGATTTCTAAGACACTCTGCAGGTGAAACTTCCCTCAGGACTAATGTTGAGGACTGAAGCTGGTAGAAAGTGCTATAGGTCATTTGCTGGGAGGTATTTTTCCTCCCACACCACCTCAGCCATGAATATATTGCACATGTATTGAGTGAATTACACTCACTGCCTTTTTAGCTATCAGAAGCAATCTTAAGTTTTTAGTGGTAGCATGTGAGGGCATGAAAGGCTTGTGTGGCCACTTACGCAGAGGAAATGTATCACCAAAAAAGAGAGAGCCAGTATTTCTGTAAAATATGCATCTGCTAATTTATATATATAGATTTACAAATGATTACAATACAGTATGTCTCACCATTGTGCGGAAGACTGTAAACAAGTAAACATGTACTTGCTTAATTTGCTAACTGCTGGTGGGCAATGTCAAAGCTCTTCATCTCCCTTTTGAGAGTTATTCATCTTTAAACCAAACTGGACACTCCTCCTTCACTCCAGACATATTCAAATAGAGAATTCTCACCTGCAAAACAGGACACATATGGACATGTGGGGCCCATGGATATGTGGGGCCCAGGTACTTGGATCGGCATCTTTCACACACACACCCCACGTTACAAAGAAGTTAGGTACCACTTCTCTTTGTTAGAACCCCAATTCAGGAAATAGATAATTCTTGTACATCTTCTCCCAAATGCAAAGATTGCATTAGCCTTTGGACAAAGTTGACATTTCTTCAGAATTATTCTGCTTCTCCTTAATTTGCTGGTAGTGACAAATTACCCCCTATAAATAGATGTATAAATATATATATGAATAGCCATCTTTGTTTATATGAAGCATTATATGAAAACACTAAAGAATGAATCACTGGAGGTTATGCAGGATTATTGAGGGTCTTTACTACCGGGGGGGGGGGTAAGGATAGAGGGGCCACCCCACAAAACCTTCCATTAATAAGCTTGCAGCTGTGCCCTTCCCTCATCATGCTGAAATATCTCCTCAACAACAGAATGAGTATACTTGCACTAAACCTAAGACCACAAGGTGAGGTTTAGATTGTGTTTGCTGAAGGAAAGAAAGTGCATCTTGGGCCTCCTTGGCCAACACATAGAGCATTCTGGGAATGTAAGAACATAGGAAGTCCCGTCTAGTCTAGCATTCTGTTCTCACAAAGACCAGCCAGGTGCTTGTAAGGTATGCTTAAACAGAACAAGAGTTCAATATCCCTCTGTCCCACACCTGTTTCCCACAACTTGTATTCAGAGTCATGTGGCCTATAATACTGGAGGTAATAGCCTCCAAAATTTATTCAATGAAAATAGGGACGTTCCATTCCATAAAGATAATTTTATTAATACCCCTCATATATTTTATTAATATCCCACATATCTTACTGAGTTGCCCCAGCACTCTGGGCAGCTTCCAACATATATAAAAACATAATAAAACATTTTAAAAACTTCCCTATACAGGATTGCCCTCAGACGACTCAGGGATTGGATAACTCCATACCGTCCAATATTTCTTCAATGAAAATAGTTTACTGAGGAAAAGCAGAACATTCCAGAATCAATTCAGAAACAGGGACGGCTTCTCTAAATCAGGGACGTCCCTAGAAAATAGGGACACTTGGAGGGTCTGCCACTGATTCCCTGATCCTGTGTGAATTTGTTTCGTTCTCTTTTTAAGCCCTCTAAGTTAGTGGCCATCCCCACCTCTGGTAGGAAAGAAATTCCCACCTCCCTGACTCTCCCAAGGCATGATGGCAGCCTCCCTAGGGTATTTCTGAAGCTTCAGAATGATAGGTCTTTTTCAGGCAAAAAATGGGGGTTTTCCTCTTCCCCCTCAGAAGGATCCTGTGTGGAATCCAAGGATATGTGTCTTTGAATCCAAGGATATGTGCCTTGGGATCCCAGTTCCTTTCTCCATTCACTGTTTTGGTGGCAATGAGGAAGGCTCAGAGAATCTTAGCTGCTGAATCTTAGGTTTCACTTCTTCCTTTCTGCCCAACCCCACTTTGGTGAATTAATAACCTCACTTTATTAAAAGGAAAATTATCCTCAGTGAATTTTTCTGTCCTCTTTGTATGTATATATAGTTAAGTCTTTATTCCCCAATCGACAAAAAAGGGATGCTTTCGAGAGTGTGAGAAGTCATACTAAAAGGCTACAGCATCACAGATTGTGCAGTCTCACTGTATATATCATAATCATTCAAATAAGGCTTCTGGAGTTGGACAGCAATTAATTTGTAGTGAAGCAGGGGCTTTTTTTCCTTAGCATATGTGTGTTATCGGGCTTTAAGTGGAACTTCAATTCCCTATTGTCTGTCTGAGCTTAGGAAGATTATAAGGTTGGATCCAGAATTAGTCAAGTTTAGAACAGACCCATTTATTTAAATCAGTAGGAATGAATATGTCAGTACCAATGGGGTCAGATAGAAGTTGCCTAAATGTGACATGCATGTCAGAGACATCCCAATGGAGTGTTTTTGTTCAGGGCACTTGCCAGATCCATGAATTGCAATGTTGAGGCAGACAAAATTTTAGGTGCTCTGATGGTTCCTAGATTCTGCTGATGCTTTTAAGAATAGTAGAGGAAAAGTACTTTGTTAAAATCTGTTTAGCCTTCCAGCATCTTCCTCAAACACCTGTGCCAGTTTAACTGCCCCTGGAATGCCACACTATGGCTTAAACTTTAAAAACGGTGTGATTAAATTTTAGCTACCACATAGGCAATTCGTTCATCACCTAAAAGGCATTAATTATATGTTGCATAAATAATGTAGGCCGGTCTATACAGCTAATTTTTAGCAATGATTATATTTAAAACTTTTCTCTGTGCCTATTGATTTGTAGTGATTTCACACTTTTCTTCTAGATGGACAACATATTTGTCTTCTCTGAGTTATGTGGGTATTAACCTGTGTTAGAATCTGACTGTGTAGGGTAGGATAATGAATGTATATTACTTGTTACGGATGAATTAACTGATGGGGGAATTGTATATGTGATTAAGGAGGCAGAGGACCAATGAAATAGGCAAAAAGCCTGAGGACAGTTCAAAATTGCTGTCTGGTTTTTCTCTGTTGAGGTCAAGGATCAGAGAAATAACTGTTTTGGGTAGGGGAAAGACATTAAGCAGAAACAGTCTTTTTTTGATGAAGATAATGTAACTTTAAAGAACTTATAAAGCATGCTAGAAACGTCCAGGAAAAGAATTCTGTGTTCTGCTCATGGCTTAATCTCTTCATCTCCTCTGCTACTCTTGAATTTTACATGTAAGTAGAATCAGGAGAATAGAATCAGGAGAACAGAATATGTATTAATTTAAACAGAAAACATTAAATGATAAAAGCATTGAGACTGAAGGTTCTTTTGCATTACATTTTAAATTTTAAAAAACTAGTCCTGGCCAATTAATCCACTCCATGGTTTCTTACTGTGTTTTTCCTTTGAACTGCCAAGGCATCTTCTATTATTAGCCATATCAATATCAACAGTGTTATTGTCCCTCAGCATCTCTAATATTAAGCTTTAGGCATTTGAGGCTTGGCCTAAATTGACCCACTGCAAATATAGCTGTTCCGTAAAAGAATGACTACAGAGAGAGCCAAAATCCTTCAGAATTATACATCTCCAGGCCCAATAGTCACCGTCAAAGGGCTTGATTAAAATATAATAAGTTTTACAAAACATTTGTTCACCTAGTCACTCTATTCCTTGGTAGCCACCCTTCTTATCTCTGAAGCAGGGCCTAATTTAGTTTCTCTGTCCTATGAATCTCACATATAAAAATAGAAGATGCTGCAACAGAACATTTTAATCTTAATGGATTAAACAAAGAATCTATAAATGATGCCCAAAACTTTATATACATATTGAGGAAGGTATCGTTCAAAAATCTAGTGTGGGGTAGCCAATGTGACGCCTTCCATATGTTTGGATGACAACTCAATGAACTCCAGGTAGCAGGGTTTTCCAAACTTGGATCTCCAGCTGTTCTTGGACTACAGTTCCCATTATCCTTGACCACTGGTCAGGCTAGCTAGGGATGATGGGAGTTGTAGTGCAGAACAGCTGGAGACCCAAGTCTGGGAAACCCTGGTCTATGGTTAGAGATTATGAGTATTGTAATCCAACAGCATGTGGAGGCCGTGCAATTTTGGCTGTTCTTTATCTAGGTGTTTCACATGAGTATTATGAAGGAGACTTTGATAGTTAAGATGTGAACAAGTACTCAAGCAGAAGTCTTCAGGGCTGATTCACATTATATCAACTGAAGATAGGAACGGAAGTAATCTACGGTTGCTGATTTCCATTCTCATCACTCCTAAAATCCTTTTTCCTGAAATTTGGCTTGCTATTAATTGTTCCAGAGGTTTAGTAGTATATATGCTATAGCCTCCGAGTGGATGTTGGCAGCTGTGAAACAGTGGATCTGATTGTAAGCGTCCACATGGGTCTGCCAGATTGAGAGATGAGGTATTAAATAAATAAAATAGTAGATAAGAAATATAGAGAAGGTAACTTCTGCATCTAATAATCCCAGTCTCTTCCAGAACTAAGATAAATGCCTTTCTTTCTCCCCAAGGAAATGGTTTCTTCCAAGTAATTCTTTAGGAGTGAGGCAGGGAGCAACGGGATGGACAAAGAATAAGCAAAATTTCAAAATCTATATGTGAAGAATTCTAAAAATCATACTTTAAGAGGGAAGCAGGTGGCACTGTGGGTTAAACCACAGAGCCTAGGACTTGCCAATCAGAAGGTCGGCAGTTCAAATCCCCGCGACGGGGTGAGCTCCCGTTGCTCGGTCCCTGCTCCTGCCAACCTAGCAGTTCGAAAGCACCTCAGAGTCCAAGTAGATAAATAAGTACCGCTCCGGCGGGAAGGTCAACGGCGTTTTCGTGCACTGCTCTGGTTCGCCAGAAGCGGCTTAGTCATGCTGGCCACATGACCTGGAAGTTGTACGCCGGCTCCCTTGGCCAATAAAGCGAGATGAGCGCCACAACCCCAGAGTCGGTCACGACTGGACCTAATGGTCAGGGATCCCTTTACCTTTACCTAACAACAGAATTAACCATGACTAGGCAGTTAACTGCACCTCCATTGCTGATATGGCACAGTGGACTTGTTTGACACATCAGTGCACAAATCATTGAATGAAAACTATTCTTTATTTATTTATTTCATATTTGTTTCATAACATATACTGTTTGATTGTAAAAAAAATAAATCTCAAAGTGGTTTGCAAAAACAAAACCACACATTTACATATTATGAAAAATGGACAAGCAAATCATCAGTTAATAAAATATACAGAGTGATTATAAAACACACTGGACACCTGCTGTGGTGCAGACATCAAATAACTGCGCTAACAGATATATTTATTTACTTTTAGAAAAAGTATGCCAAACCTTTCAACACTTTATGACCGTATCTTGCTTTCTTCCACACACACTGCTTCTTTAGATTGTGGGTTAAGAGTTATGTCAGTGCAAAGCAGCACCTCAGTTGCAAGTACTATTTGATATGAGTCAAAAGAAAATCCAAATCTTCTCTCCAAAAGGGTAACAGAAAAAAGTACTAACAGTGCAATACACAGAGAGTATACCTAAAATGGAGCAAGAAACAAAAGAATTCTATTCTGCAAAAAAGGAGTAAATGCTAGCCAAAGAACTAGAGGAACATAAATGAATTTTTAAAAAAATTCTAGGAAAATGGGCGCTTGGGAGAAAGGAATTCCATTAGTAAAAGAAACAGATTAAATTACCGGTGATACAGCACTGAACTGAAAGGACACTGAACTCCTTTCAGTAGGGAAAAAATGTTGGGCGTGATGAGTATCATCCTTTTTCTTATTAGGAATTTAAAAAGCCCTCCTCTTATAATTTCATTTAACAAGGGAATGCTGCAAAAAGGTGGTCTAGCTGTCATATTAATCCAAATTAAATCTTTAAAAAATATTTTTAAAATTAGTACCGCATTATTCATTATTCCACAGATAGTTTAATTGCTTTTTTATTAATAAATTTTTAATGTTTTTAGCTAATTGTGTTTTATTTATTTTACTTTAATTGTGCTTAATTTTCATGAGCCGCCCGAAGTCTTGGTTTTGGGGGGGAAGGCAAGATATAAAGAACAGCAACAACTATTGCCCTGGGGTGGATATTTATGTTTTCTAGTATCATGTTCTAAGGGGAAGGGGAAATCTGAATCCAGCACCCAAGCAATCCAACAAAGCCATTTATTTTCATGTCTGAAAGGAATTAGACTAAGAACATCGAATGAAGGTCAGTGTTATGTAATGGTTAGAATACCAGACCAGAGAGTTGCCAGTAAACTAATCATTATCTCTCAGCCTAACCTACCTCGCCCTTATTGTGAGGATAAAAAGCGTAGAGGGTTATGATGCGGGGGGGGGGCTTAAATTATTGGGGGGGTAAGCACCGCCTTGCATAATCAATCACATGATTTGAATGGCAATGACCATCAGTTTTGGGAAGGCCCAGCTCCCTCAAATATTTTATGGCGGGGGGGGGGGGGGCAAAGATCCCTCGGCCAGTAGGAGTTGGCTCCTATGCTATGATGTATGAGTATGTAGTTCCTTGAAGAATAGGAGAACTTAAATGTAGAGGAGTAAGAAACCATTTTATGAGATATAACAGGATGTATACCACAAATTGCTATCAGCAGAATCGATATATCAAGGTTAATGGTACCTTCAGTATGATAACATTGAGCAAACATCTGAATTTAATATAATAAGTGAAATAAATGATCAACAAAGCATTCTTTAAAAAAGTCAAGTGTAAATCAAACATGATTTTTGTGGTGGGTTGTGTCTTTTTAATTGTGTGGTTTTGGCATTTAATCTATTTAATACTTTAGATTATCCTCAGTCCTTGGCAGATAAGCAGATATTATGCTTTCCTAAGGAAACATAATAAACACATTACGTTTTTAGCAGATTTTCCAGTGAACTTCAAAAATAAAAGTTTTCAAAGGTCTCTACCTCAAGGGCATTTATAAAATAAACAGGGATGTGGGAAGCCGCCATGTCATACCAGGCTAGAATATTTGTCCACCTGGCTCAATATTCTCTGCTCTGACTCCGGGCAGCTCTTTCATCACCTAGTGCCAGGGTCCCTTACAATGGCAAGCAGTGACGTACCCATTCATGTGCCCAGGTGAAAGCTAATAAGGATCATTGTGTATGCCTACTAATGATTCAGATGTGTAGGGAACATGTGGGGGGAGACAAGTGGAACTGTGCAGACTATTTCTGCTCCTGACCTATACATGCATTCATCTGGGAGTCTGGGAAGACCCTACATACCATCATAGGCCCTGGCTGTCTCAAGGTTTGGATCCCATGGATCCAAAGAGCCTGTATCCTGACTATGCCTAAAGGTAAAGGGACCCCTGACCGTTAGGTCCAGTCACGGACGACTCTGGGGTTGCGCCGCTCATCTCGCTTTATTGGCCGAGGGAGCCGGCGTACAGCTTCAAGGTTATGTGGCCAGCATGACTAAGCCACTTCTGGCAAACCAGAGCAGCACACAGAAACACCGTTTACCTTCCCACCAGAGTGGTACCTATTTATCTACTTGCACTTTGACGTGCTTTCGAACTGCTAGGTTAGCAGGAGCTGGAACCGAGCAACAGGAGCTCAGCCCGTCATGGGGTTTCAAACCACTGACCTTCTGACTGGCAAGCCCTAGGCTCTGTGGTTTAGACCACAGTGCCACCCGCGTCCCTTGAATATGCCTAAGCGATAGTCAAACTGAAATGCAGAGGTTGGAATTCTACAGCAAGCAGAATCCCACTCTCCACTCCATGTATTTATTATCCACAGATTTTTACCATCTGTGTACAGGGCAACGTATTTGACTAATTTGAAGTCAATAGAAGTGTTCCTTCTGTCAGTAACCTAGTTTAACCGTGTCTGGTGCCCAGTATTTTACACATTCTTGGCTAAAACTGAGTCCACTTATGTGCTACATCCAACAGTGCAACAGTGCCCAACTTTAGACTGATTTTCTGCGATTTTGGATGCTTTTCCATGTATGTACTGTATTTAATTATAGTTAAGAATGGTGCAAGATAATAAATCGCTCTTCTTTTTCATCTTTTTTCTTTTTAAACAGCAAAACTTGGAAAGTAATCTCACCAACCTTATCAAGAGAAATACTGAACTGGAAACACTTTTGGCGAAATTAATTCAAACTTGCCAACACGTGGAAGTGAGTATTTGCTTGTTTGTGTGCGTTTTAGTTACATATGTCATTTATGTGTTGAGTTTCAATGTTAAAATGCTACACAGAATTGGACCTAGTAGAATTTTGGTATTCTAGTTACAGAGCCATCAGGAAAATGCAACATTTCCTGTAACATTTTAATTTTAAAAGCCCACACAACCATGTTTACATGGGGGAGACCATGTTTAGGGAAGCTTTTAATGTTTGATGTATTACAGTATTTTAATATATATATTTTTGGAAGCCGCCCAGAGTGGCTGGGGAAACCCAGCCAGATGGGCGGGGTATAAATAATAATTTTATTATTATTATTATTATTATTATTATTATTATTATTATTATTATTATTCACACTTTTCACATGAGAAACACAAGTTTGCTACTAAGTGCACCCTCCCATACATTCAAGAAAAGGAACCTGGCAGATTGTACATCCCTAAAATAATATTTATTTATTATTAAAGGGGTATTATATGGGCAAAAGTAATAATAGGCAACAAACAGCATGAAAGGTACCATTGCAGGCTTTGGCCCTGCAGTGCCAAACCATAGGGGAATCATAGAAATGTAGAGTTGGAAGGGACCACGAGGATCTAGTCTAGGGTTTCCCAGACTTGTGCTAATTTTGGACTACAACTCCCATCATCCCTAGCTAGCAGGACCAGTGGTCAGGGATGATTGGAATTGCAGTTCAAAAACAGCTGAATACGCAAGTTTGGGAAGCACTGATCTAAGCCCAACCAGAGTTCATGCAGAATGATGAGTCAGCCCCAGGGCCTTCACCAGATTCTGGCATGAGCTGAGTATCCTAGAAGGTGGTGCACAAAGGTTCTACAACAGATGGATTGATGTGGACAGGGCTCCGCAAGAATAGGAAAATGAATTCCATATTTACCATGTGTTGTGTCGCATTCCAGTTCTGTATTATGGCAGTATTTCATAAAGAGTCACATATCTTCTGATTTTGTGTGGACCCCTTGAGTACCTTGATGGTTCATTTGGTGTCAGAGAGCCAGGAATACCTTGAGAAAGGTCAGGTTACTATAAGAAATCTGTGCGTTCTTGGAGAAAGTTTATTTAATCTGGAGGGTCCAGAATGTGCTATTCAGAAACAAATAATGGGCCAAGTTCAAAGTATAAACCTGAAGAACTAGACAGATGGTCTTGACCTACAGAATGTTGCAGCTGTGTGTCAGGGAGAGAAGGAAATACCAAGTCCTTACTGAACAATTTAACTATAATAACTCATGTTTCTCAGTTCAGCCCCAGAATGACAAGTACAGTGATCAATGATTTGGTTGTTCTTGATCAGATCCAAGCCATTCCCCTGGCGATAAAAGCTTAGTAAGCATTCAGTGTAGTAAACATTCACCAACAACTTCACCACTGTTCAAATCACTGAGCTGGTTGCCATATTTGGGAAACACAACTACAGTGGTACCTCTGGTTACGTACTTAATTCGTTCCAGAGGTCCGTTCTTAACCTGAAACTGTTCTTAACCTGAAGCACCACTTTAGGTAATCGGGCCTACCGCTGCTGCTGCGCCACAACCGCACTATTTCTGTTCTCATCCTGAAGCAAAGTTCTTAACACGAGGTACTATTTCTGGGTTAGGGGAGTCTGTAACCTGAAGTATATGTAATCTGAAGCATATGTAACCCGAGGTACCACTGTATTTGCCATCTGTGCTCCTTCTCTCTTATTACAATTCCTATAAGAAACAGAAATCCTGCTATCAATACAATCGTACCTTGGTTTTCGAACAGCTTAGTTCTCTAATGTTTTGGCTCCTGAACTTTTGGCAGCCAATCAGAAGCCACATTTTGGTTTCCGAACATTTTGGAAGTCGAACGGACTTCCGTTTGACTTCCAAGATACAACTGTACTTCATATATGTATACACTATAGGTGACATCTAGTGATGTCTGCCTATGTACAAAATGAAAATTTGTCTCTGGTGTGCAACTTCTACTCGCATCCCAGAGCAAAGTTTGCATCCGGGAGCAACTACAGAAACAAGCAAATTTAAAAATAGAAGTAGTGTTGGACCAGGCCCAGCAATTTTATTATTAGACTGGTATAACTGACATGTAAAAACTAAATAAATATATATTGCGGGAAACCATTGTTCAGTTGATCAGTACTTTGCAGCATGTGTCAGCAAAGGGCATAACCTCATATGTGCCTGCTATGAAGGACAACAGTGTTTGTTGTATGTAACCAACCATTTAAGAAGTCCTGGCTGCAAAGTGGGGAGTTCAGGTTTTTGCATGTTTATTGCAGCCTAGTAGCAGCTGAAAATGCTCATCTCTAGAGAACACAGAGAGCTGCATTTCTGAAAAAGCTGATATTGTGGAATCATTGAGGCTCACATTTCTGAAGGCCACAGCTTTCAGTTACATCATCCTTGATATTAAACTAATATTAAAAAATCATATCAATCCTGATGCACATATAGAATTGATCTCTGGTGCACATGTTAATCCTGGTGCTCATATAGAATTTGAACTTCTTTGATTTAAGTGTTACTGATATCTGTGGGACTTAAAAGCACTTGCCTGAGGGCTGGATTGTAGCCATTTTCTTTTTCTAATTTCTGGTGAGGCTATTGTTTTTTAAAAACAATATTTTTCTCATTGACTTAATTTTTATCTTTTATGACCTGAATATAAATAATCTTCCTTTTAATTATATCCTAGAACCAGCAATTCTTCCATTATAAAGATACAGCTGCCATACTGTAAGCAGATGTGTTGCTTCCCTTTGATCTTAATTTTACAGATTCCTCTCCATTGCCAAGGCACAACAGCTGCATCTCTCATATATCACTTCATCCTATTCTCCTAAAGTCACAATAGGAAGCTAAATTCACCTTATTTACGTGCTACTATGAGGACAGAAACCTCTGGCCGTTTATACGAGTGATATTTAAGCCATTTTTAAAAAAAGCACACCAGCTCTTTGCAGATGAAATGAAAAGGCTACATTAACCAGAACACAATTTTTATTTTAAAACAGCTCCTTTTGCCATTTGACTCAATACCAAAACAAGAGCAGTGGCCACATTCAGGCATTCATCCCTGGCTTCACAAACCATGAAGAACCTGATTTGCACTAAGCCAGAGTTCCCAGTTTTATCCAAACCAGTTAAATCAGAACTTGGTTTTATTATCCTGGTTTGTTACTCAATAGAGACAATAGAGAGAGGGCGTGTGTGGCCATGATGCTCATCTGTAGCTTCATAAAACATGGTTTATAAACCATGATTTAGAAGCCATGAGTGATCATCTGGATGATACCATTAAGTATGGTGCATGCCAGACTGAAAATAACTCTTAGAATGACTTGGAATACTATATATTTCAAAAAGACACTTCCAAGTATGAAATATATGAAAACCATAAATAAAACATGTCCAGCACTTGGCTAAGTTTCTCGTACCCCAGCCCTACCACCCCATGTGAACATGTTAATCTGTGGCAGTTCATACACATACACTGAGTGAAGATTCAGCATATGCAACTATAACATGATGATTTGCATGGACAGCCTGGTATCAAATCCTCCTGTGTGTTTATCGTGCACATTAAGCTGCGCATTTCTTTGCTGACACCCCCACCCATCAACATTGACCTCTTCTAATGGGTGGGAAGAAACACCAGAGGGGTAAATTCAAAATGTGACTGCTATTTTCGCATGTAGTTCTGCCCTAATTTCCTCCTTGCTTTTTAATCTGTTAGCCAGCTATCTGCCCCTCAAGGCTGGCAACAACAATCAGGGTGAATTCATTATTACATGGGTGTTCCTGAGGTGACTCACATCTCAGATATTCCCCGTATAATTTGTCAAAGGAATGGTAGAAAACTGAATGCTGCTAACAGCCTGCCTCCTTCTCATTGCGGAGCCTCATTTGTGATGGTGAGGGGGGCTGTTTTTAAACGTTTTAGGGTTTTATGAAAAGCATGTATTATTTAGCCAATAGAATGGAGTTGTTTCAGTCTGTTGCACAGCAACGTAATCAGAACACAGCTGTGGAAAAATCTGGAACAATTAGCGGAGAGGAGTGGAAGGGAATATATTTTCCTGTAGATGATTTAAATGCTTCCAATTCAGCCAATGTTTTCTAACACTGAATTAAACACACACACACACACACACACACCATGAATGCTCTTACAGAATTTTGTCATTTCCTCCCACCACCCTTGATTATACAGAACAGGAAAGACCTTTCATGTATTTCTTCAACTCAGCTGTGCCAGTTCTAATGGAAATATATATTTAAATTGCTTCAGCCTGGACTCTGTATATAAGGTGTAGGTCAAAAACGGTTGTTTATTTTATGTCCAAATTCTGTAAACCCACAAAAACAAAGGAGGGACGCTTATGTTCATAAAGCTGTCCTTCACTATGACAGCATCCCCAAGATAGGCAAATCTTCAGATCAGGATAATATTACCAGAGCCAGGCATGTTAGTGGCATTTAGAGGTACCTGGGGTTTCTCTTTCTTGTCTGTCAGCCAAATTAAAAATCCCAAAAGAGCAGTGGAATGTGAGAGACTGAAATAGAGATGGAAAAAGTTTAGAAAAATAGTATTTCATTACAAATAATGAAAATGCCAATACTTAAAAAGGCTCCAGCTTCTTCAACAAAGAGTTCTTTTAAGTTTCACGGCTAAGTATGTCTCCCTTCTGTTTTCCATGAAATGGGCTTAGAAAACTTCTTGTTTGTGGTTTAACAAAAATTAGAACTATGCTGGCCGGGTTCTACCCAATAGACTCCATTAAACAATAAGAAGCCTTTGTTCGCTGCAATAAAAATAATGCACACTGTGTTTTCATTATGTGGCCCAGTGCCAGAGCTTTTACTTTTTCATTCACAAACTGAAATTTGGGAATAATTTAATAGAATCTGAAGCAAGTTTAGAAGCAGAAAAGAAAGCAGCCAGCAGGAAGGATTTGATGGTAATCCTGTTAATAGGTCATGTTGATCAGAACATAGACTAATAATCCCTTTTTATTATCTGATCATTGGCATGTATTATTTGAAATTCAGAATGTTGCTTTGGAAGTTGTTTTGGCACACACTGTACCAAAGCATGTGTGATGGATCTTTGTATAGTGTGAGAAAGTAATCAACAGTGTGTTTTAATATTTAGGTTCACCTTAAAACTAAAAACAGAAATGCCAGAGTCTTGCTCTTTCAGCATCTAGAGTTTGAGAAACAGCACATGTTTATAAGTGCAATACAAGTCTCTTAAGAGAAAAGCAAAGGGTGGGAGAAGATTGAATTTAAGTTCATAGAAAGTAACTGAAGGAAGATAAGAAATTATTAGAATTTTGACAGTAACATAAGCCCAAATTCTTAGAATGAATAACCATTTCAGTTTATAGTTGCCTCAAGGTATCCCTGAACCAGTTTAATCATGGGTAATGGTAAAGTAAACAACCAGATAGCCACAAATTGAAGTGAACTATCATGACCCTTAGAGTCCAGCCACAACTAAGGTAACAGGGACTCAGCTGAGATTAGGAGAGGTGTACTGGAGGTGAGGGCTCAAAAGGCCTTCGTTCATTTCCATTTCTTGTTGATGCAAGTGGCTAACCAGGAGCTTTCCATGGTTCTGTGGCAACCAAGCTGGCTTCCTGGCTCATCCCATGTGTCCACAGGGCCAAAAAATAATGCTCACATACAACCATTCAAAGAAAGGACTGGAACCACTGCAATGTGGTGCTGGCCATTCCAACATGAGCAGCCACACCAGCAGAATACCATGGCCAATGGTATCAAAAGCCATGGAGAGATCAAGCAGAATTAACAGGGACACACTCCCCCATCTCTCTTCCAACAGAGGTTGTCATACAGGGTGACCAAGGCAGTTTCTGTGCAAAAAAATTGGATCTAAGCCCAGGTTAGAATGGATTTTGAAAATCAATTTCATTCACGCAAGCCTGGATCGGGCCATGACCTTTTCAAAAGGACCTCAGAAACCTTTTCAAAAAAGAGTAGATTAGCACCCAGCCAGTAATTTCTTAGATTTTCTGAATCCAGGGAAGGTTTCTTAAGGAGTGGTGCTGTTTCCTTGAACCCAACAGAGCCCACCCCCATTTCACAAGGAGACATTATTTACCTTCCTGACCCAGCCAGGTATTTGAGTTTAAAAGCATAGGTACATAGAATGTTTGGTCAAATCTAATTTGTATATGAAGAGGTAAACAGAGCACTAATATTGCCTGTGCAATTTTAGCATAATCATATGGGGCTTCAAAACAGGGCTGATTCATTATTTTTTGTGATATATTTTTCTTGATGCATTTCTATTGTAATATGGAAAATCTATTATCCTTCTCATACTAACCATATCATAAAATAAGAATGAAAACATCTGCATACAGATGTGTCTTTAACTCCTTCATTTCCCTTGTGTATTTAATATGAACAATTAGCAAACATTTGCCTTGCTTCTTTTCCTTTAGCATAATTGAGGTTGTTGTTTTTTTAAATCTTTGGCAAGATAAGCAGAAGAAAACGGCTTGAAGGAAATAGAGTTCATACCAATGTGGTGATAATTAGTGATCTCTTTACAGAGTGCCTAAGCCCTTATGAGGGAGTTCAGAATGTTTATCTACCAAGCTAATGAGAGAAAGAGATAGCGTGTGGTGTTTTGCCAATTATTGTGGTGTGATTAATTATGCGGCATGTATTTCATTTGGTTTTAGTACAAGCAAGCCATTATGTGATTCTCATAAGAGACGTTTTATTACAAGTGTAGATATTGTATATAAGTTTGTAAATTCAGCTGGAACCAGAAATTAGGCATTTACACACACAAATAGACATATATCAGGAGAACCTCACATTCTGTGCAGTTCAGCAATTCATTTCTTTCTTATAGGTCAAGCTGCTGTGGGGAGGGCAGGCAGTTGGGAGCCAAGAAAATAACTGTTTAAACTCTTTTGTCCCTAGTCTTCTATTGAACCTCATGCAAAAGAGCCACAGGAGAGTTGCAATCCAGAATGCCATTATTCATAAGATTCCCATTTTCCTTTAAGAATTTTAAGAGATCACACACAACAGCAGTTTGACAGCTACAGGCAAACCATGGTTTAGTGTTACAGGTGGAGCCTGTCCCAACAGCTTGACTGTGGCTTTACTGCCAGCAAAACACAGCCTGAAGTCAGGTTTGTTGTTGGTTTGCAAAACTTGGTTTTCAGGGAGTGTACTAAAAGCTAGCTACAACCTGAGTGAGAAATTCAACAGTTGATGGTGGTAGGACTTGCTGTAGCACACGCCTACCAAATGCTGCCCCAGCAAGGGCATCCGGGTTGATTTTAGAAAGATACGTCTCAGCCATTGGTACCTATTTAGACAATTGCTTGTGATTTGCCAAACATTTGGAGTAGATGACCCTTGGGGTCCCTTCTAACACTTCGATTCTAAGATCTGCTAAGGATTCTATGTCCACCATAATAGTTTCAGTTTATGCCCACATATTACTTTCCCTAGTTAAACTGAGATGTTTATAAGCAGCAGCAAAATACATTCCACATGGAACAAGAATGAATGGTTTCTTTTGCCTTTGTCATGGTGTTGTTTGTGTGTTCCAGCTCCTTACTAATACTCTGGGAATCATGCATTTCTTTATGCTTTTAGACATCTTTTTTGCCCCAGTTTTCCCCTGCACAAAGGAGTCACTCAAAGCACCTTACAAATAAAAAGGAAACAGAAAAGCAGCCGTAACCCAATAATTGAAACACAAACAAAACCAACAAGCCAGTCTTAGCAAACAAAGTTTAGATTTACAGAATAGTATCTATTCTCCTTTGTTGGTTTGTTCAAATTCATTATCTTCATTCAGAAAAAGGCTGGAGAAATTTGCCTAAAACTACACAATTCACTTAACAGCACATCAATGCCATCCTTATCTAGTATTTATGCTGGAGCAACCTTTGAGGTTATGTTTTGCAGCGGGTTAATGTTGCAAACAGTTAATATAAGACCTGCCTGAGATTGCCAGAGCCCTGAAAAAGGAACGCTTTGGTTGCACATTATGCAGCCAATTAGTAGACCATAGACCTCTACCTTTCCAGCCAAAGTGGTTTTTGAGATTTATCTGTGTAAATGTCAGAACTGGATCACATTTCCCATTACCTTTCCATAATACTAAGGAATTGCTGAGCAAAACACACACACACACACACTCTCTCTCTCTTACCTGTCAGTAGCTGAGCTGCTGTGCTATCACATGAAAATGTTTACAAACAGCCTTACTTCTCAGTGGGAAGTTGTCAGCTTGTCAGAATAGTTGACAAAGTGCAGGTTTTTTTAAGATAGTGAAAAGTTAGTGTGGCATGGCGGAAAAAAACATTAGATAGATTCTGCTGGCTAGATGGGGCAGCTGCAGATTAGGAGAGTTAGGCAGCATTCAAACAACACATTGGTCCATTATCCCAATGCTTCTTTACCAGATAATTTTTATGTGTGCTTTCACACAACGTAAAAGCCACTCCTGGAAAACTAGCAACAGTTTTAACACTCATTTCTGTGTTACATGCTTCCAGGAAGAAGAAAAAATGTTTTCAACCCTGTTATCTGGGAAAACTGTGGGAGTTTTGTGCCATAATTTCCCCATGGTTTTCCTGGATCACACCATTTGATGAAATTTGGGACAGTGTTCCAACATGCAGTCCTTTCCTGCTGTTTTCTTGGGAGAACATAAGGGCACATGTGCATAAAGGGTGATTGCAGGAGCTGGAGTCAAGCGTAGGTCGGCAGTCAAAGAAAAACATGGTGTCAGTGAAGTTAACTTTTTATTCAAGAAACCAAACCAGCGCAGGCCCAGTGATTGTAGAAATGTCTCCCAGTAGGTCTTGCTTCAACAAGGCTGTTGCCAGGACTGAAGGTCCCCACCTCTCACCACTTCGTAAAGCTCCTCTTCTCCAGGGTCTTTCCTAAGCAGTCGCAAACTGCATCTGCACACAACTGCTCTGTCCTCTTCATCTCTCTGCATGATCTAGGAGTCCAGGAGGGAGGGGAGTTAGTCGCAGCAGGAGGGGAAGACTCCCTAGCTTCTTCCGCAGCCTGCCTCATCCCTGTCTCCTGGTACCCCTCCTCTCCTGTCTCTGGGTCTGGACTGCCCTCTGCCACAGCCTCTTCCTGCTCACCCAAACCCTGTTACCTCTTCTGCTTCCAACACCTCCCCCTCCCAGGCTGCTCCTCCTCCTTCCTCTGGCCACACATCGTCATCCCACCACCAGTCCCCTGGCTCTGAGCCTTCTTCCCCTGGTTGTGCCCTTGAAGGTTCCCCAGCTGGTCGCTTCCACCACTCCTCTGCACCCAGCCAGTCCACGACAGGTGGTGACATGTTTGAGGATGTCCGCTGTTGTGTCACACCACACTAGCTAGCTAAAATCTTCCACATGGAAGACATATGGAGGAAATAATATGCGACTCATTATCAGTTAACTGACAGGCCCTTCTTCCCATGGCGATTTGTGAGGTCATGGTGAGACACTACTAAGTCACTGCCATCGTGTGAGTCACATCCACAAGTGGCATGTGTCAAGATTAATGCAACTAGTTTCGTGCAGAGAGAATTATCAATATTCCATTCTATGTTCCTAACCCACCAGTTCCTACTGTCAAAACTTACATGCATGTCTTTGTAGGTTGCTACTAAGTAAATAATGTTATAATTCTTATTTTTGCTAATTTCAATGAGAATGGGTCGTTCAGTTTGTTACTTTGTGAAAATTAAAGTGTCTAAAATGTGACAAAAGTTCAGTGAAAATGGGACTTGGTTTTACATCATAGACTGATGCATTTTTTAATTATTATTTTTATAAAAATAGGTGAATGCGTCCCGACAAGAAACTAAGCTGATGGAGGAATGTGACCTGCTTATTGAAATAATCCAACAAAGGCGTCAGATTATTGGAACCAAAATCAAGGAAGGGAAGGTAAGAGTTTTTACCTTGGAAGTCCTCAAATAGATTAACATTCTTGATAAATGCTTTATGCTTTGTGACTTCTCTGACTTCTTGTTTTAGTATTCTGCAAAATATACACAAGCCCTTGAAAACTCCTTGGCAGCTACTGCATTTCGTAGAAGGAAGTGCCTATGCTGTCATAACTCATTAAGCAAACGTTCAGTCACCATTTAAAATCTACTGGATGTCTATAATGTTGATAGTATCTCGTGCAATTTTTATTTTGCTGTTACACTGTCTTACTGTTTTAAAAATGCATGCAAAGTTTCCCACCCCAAGATGGCAGGAGATATGTTTTTAGTTTACCAAAATTAACTTTGCTAACAAAAATAAATCAAAACAAAAGGGAAATCATGGGGGAAGACCAGGAGAATCTGAGAACAGTAGTGGAAAATTACAGGTTATATGTTACAGAAGGGAGAAGGCAACGAAATATTTTAACGCATTGCAAGGTAGAAGGAGTTCATGTTAAATGCCATTCCTTAATCACTGTAGTACAGCTATTTCTGATGTCAGCCCATTGTGTGAAGTAAGTATCAGTTATTCACCCAAGCTTTAAATTGGTTACCTAGCTAACTGTGAAATCAGTTTGACCATGATTCCTGTTGCTTTTAAGTGCAAGCCATTCAATCTTTAACTGCTAAAGTAGCTTGAAGAAGTCAAACATAAACTCTCCCTGTGTGGGAAAAGGCTTTGACAAGAAATAAAGTCAGGGGCAGGTTAAATGGTTCACTTAGCTGTCAAGATATTCCAATTAACTTAAAATAAAAAGCCCTGTAGGCAAGAGCTGACTCAAATATGCTTGAAGACCACCATTCCCCAAGTTGTTGTTTGACAGGCCCTGAACTTCTTTATGCTATTAGCAAAATACAGCTCCCTCCAAGATCTCATGTGACAACCTTCTGTATAATCTCCTTGGTTACATGATTGCAGTGGAAACCCACATTTTTGCACCAAAGTTCATGGCAAACTTTCCATTGAGTCAGACAGACCTGCTCAGACCCAAGGTTTGTGTTGAAGGGAAGGAAAAGGCTTATTAGTATTATTATTGACAGAAGTGATTCTTTTTCATTGCTTTACGCCATCGGGCTATGAAAGAAGTGCTTTAACAAGCCCGAGACGCTGCTTTCTCAAACAAGGCATGTACTTATTCCCAAAGTCTCTTTTTCTGCTGACAGCAGAAGCACAGTTATTTTCCAAGGAAGGGCAGTGTGTCAGTACATTTTTTCCAGCAAATTAAGCAGGTGTTTCACCAGCTGGATTAGCAGTTTGACCACATGGTTAAGCAACCCAGCAGATTTGCCATACTCTGCCTCTAGGTTTGAGCCCTTCATGTGGTCCCACTGCAAGCTTAAAATGTAACGCAAGACATTCTCTGGTAATGTGCTGAGAAGCAAAAAATGATAAGAATGTTTGCCCACAATGCTAAAAGAAAAAAGCCTGGTGCTCTTCCAATCTAAAAATGTAGGCTGGCATCTACATTGTATGGATTTTGACATGCCACCTCACCAAGGCAGTTGGGGGTTGTTGAGGTACCCTTTTGTAAAGGGAGACAGCTTTCTGCTGTGAGCTTGTATAGTTGTAATTTTTTTAACATATAAGCTGTCCTGGGGTTATTTATGATGAAGTAAGTATAGAAGTTTATTGAATAAATGAAATGAGAGTTTTTAGCATTGCCTTTGGTGAAGTTGAAACCTGCACAACCTTTCTTAGATAATTTCATGGAAGCTCAGATATATCCAGAAATGAGTATCAAAGGTCTGCATGGTTCAGCAAAGAACAGGAGGAAATGAGATATAGGCTTTATCAACTGTTTCCAGATATCTGCTGTTGAAGTTGCTTTTGCTTTGTGGGATTATTGCATTTCCACCCAGAACTGGGTCTGTTTATATTTTGTACCTGGGTGAAATGCAGTTATTTCCCCCAAAATGCTAATAGCAATGTAGAATTTATCTGTGTGACTGTCACACGTACTCCCTAGCAGTTAAGTGACTGCATTGCTTATCCTGTTTTTGGTATTAGAGTATTTTAAAAACAATCACCACTTTCTGTTTGGATATTCAAACCAATTAGGCTAATACTTAATGAGTTATCACCTCACAATACTTTAAAATGTTGATCCACCAAAATACAGATATAAGGAACAAATGTAGTCTCTGGTGCTGGCTAGAATATAAGTATAAAAACAGTTACTATTTAAAAATGTAAGGGTGTTTAAAAAAATAATCTACAGAACACTAGTGTTGTTGGCAAGAATAATCCTTTTAAATGGTTTTTTGTTACTTCATCACCTATAAGAGGGGAAGGCAGGAACCAAACAACATTGACTTCCTGGTGTTTCCTGTGGCACAATCCAAGGTGAACTATAGATTCTTTCGGGCACCAATTCTAACACACACACATGGGATCAAGCTGAACCATATACTACATGACACTTCTGCGGAAACTTGTTTAGGATTCAATGTAAATGGCAGTCCTCATTTTTCTAAAATGAAATAGAATTAAAGTGGTTTGGACTTAAAGCTTACTTTCAAAGAAATACTCTGATAGTGGACTGTGGACATAAATCTCATGTTTGTTGTGGCCTTAAAGTCAGGATACATAACTCTTATCTTAGTTAATTGTCTGCCAGCAGAGTCATGATATGCAATGTTTATTGCTTAATAAGTGCAACCCTGCAAGTATTTTTTGTGTTATCTTTACTATAAAATTCCAAACTTGCTGCCAGTCTACTTAATTATCAATTTCCTGTTTTTTAAACATGTAATCAGAGCTTAATGTGTTTCTTAGGTACAGAGTTATTAGATTTCCTTCCTCTTCCATTTCCATTTGGAATATCCAGCAATGTTGATGCTAATGACACTCTGCTGAGGGGGGCTTCCTGTGATCTGGGGCATTGCAGGACAGTATCTTTAAATTCACAACTTCCGATAGTTTCCACTTACATTTCAGTAAGTGCCTGCCTGCCCCCGCTGCAAAAGTTGTGTGCAGTATACACATTTTCCAGCATATCACAGACAAGCATCACAGTATTTTCTACTTAACTAAATTCAACCCAAGACAAAAGCTGAAGAAATAGAAGCATCTGAGGCTTAACATTTATTTTATTGTCAGTTCACATGCATTACTCCTTTCAGTCAGGTTATATTCTAGGGTCACTTTTTTTCCTGTAAACAAGCTCAGGAATTTATAGCAATACGTAGCACACCTTGTAAGCTGCTTTGAAAACATCATTTTGGAGGAACTGGCCATCACAATAGACTTTTGTTATCTGAGAAGCAGAGACCGATGGGAAGTGACGTTTCCTGCCATTGGAAAAATCTGCCAGCTGTGCTTACTTTGGATCTCCCCAGTGAGGAGAATAAAGCTTTTACTTGGAACAATAGAGGCTCAGAGAGAACAGGTGTAAATGGTACTTTTGCTTCTTAGTTAAGCCACTCGCATTAGCACCCAATTTATGCCGTGGCCTTGAAGAATGGTAAAATTGTAGAAAAGCATGGTTTTTGAATTCATGCACCTGACTTTTTTTTCTTATATTCTTCTCTCCCCTTTTGCAGGTGGTGAGACTGAGGAAACTCGCCCAGCAGATAGCTAATTGCAAGCAGTGCATTGAGCGCTCCACTTCTCTCATCTCGCAAGCTGAGCAATCTCTGAAGGAGAATGATCACGCACGCTTCTTGCAGTCTGCAAAAAACACAACAGAAAGGTAGTGTCACAAGCACACAGGGACAACCCTGCTGGGTCAGGCCAAACAGCGAAACATTCTGGTTCTAACAGACTCCAGTCAGGTGGTTCTGAAGATCTTATAAAGTACAATGTGGCTAATCCTCCACTGTTGCTTGTCTCCAGTGGCCAGTACAGTCGTACCTTGGAAGTCAAATGGAATTCGTTCCGGAAGTCCATTCAACTTCCAAAAACGTTCAGAAACTAAAGTGTGGCTTCTGATTGGCTGCAGCAGCTTCCTGCAGCCAACTGGAAGCCGCAGAAGCCTCGTAGGGTGTCCAGCTTCCAAAAAAAGTTCGCAAACCGGAACAATCACTTCCAGGTTTGCAGCGTTTGGGAGCCAAAACAACTGAGTCCAAGGTGTTCGGGATCCAAGGTATGACTGTATTCAAAAACAAAATGCCAAACATTGTTGAGAAAACTGCTTCTGGAAATATATAGGAATCTGCAAGGCTGTAGATGCTACCACATATTTAATAGAATGGTAGGACTGGTGTTAAAAATATTGCCCTCCAAGTGTTGCTGAGCTACAACTCCCATCATCCCTGACTGTTGGCTATAGATGTTTCTCAACCCTGTCATAGAAGAGGGTTTGACAAATCTTAAAAATGTTATACCACCAGTTTGGAGAAGTTATATCTAATAAGCAGAAAACAAAATACTACTTACCGTATTTTTCGTCCCATAGGATGCTCCGTCCCATAGGAAGCACCTACTTTTTTGGGGGGGAAATAAAGGAAAAAATTTTTTCCTTTATTTCCCCCCCCAAACCAGGTCGGGGAACAGTGGGATCGCTGCATTGCGCCTCCCCGCTGTCCCCCAAGCTTGTGGGGCTGGCTGATGTCTGCCCGGCGCGAGGGGCGCTCTGCTTCAGGGCGCCCCGCCCGCCGGGCGGCAGGCTGCGGACACCTGCACGAAGCACCGGCGTCCTCCGGAGGGCGCCCCGTGCTCCGCGCTGCAGGCTGCCGCCCACAAGCCTTGCGCGCCCAGGGGGGGAGATCCCCCGGTTGCGCAAAGCTTGGTGACACCTGTGCGAAGCACGGGGCATCCTTCGGAGGGCGCCCCATGCTCCGCACTGCAGGCTGCTGCCCGCAAGCCTTGCGCGCCCGGGGGGAGTTTCCCCGGGCACGTAAGGCTTGCGGATAGCTTCCTGGAGCCTGGAGAGCGAGAGGTGTCGGCGCACACCGATGCCTCTCGCTCTCCAGGCTTCAGCGAAAGCCTGCATTCGCCCCATAGGACGCACACACATTTCCCCTTCATTTTTGGAGTGGAAAAAGTGCGTCCTATAGGGCGAAAAATACAGTACATTTCACATCCTGTTTTAACTGGGCAAAAGCTTCATTTCAAACTCCAGGTTCTTTAAGGATCCCAAATTTCCTGCAGCTATTTGAATTGGGTTTCTTTCTCTCGCATCATGGTAACTACATTTCTGCTTTAAAATATAGAAAATAGCAATATGCTGTTGTGTAGATAAGGTACAGAAAAGAACCGAACAGCCCCTGAAAATGCATTGCTAAAAATGTGTACATCGAAAACCTTGTATTACTTCCTGTGTTTTCATTTGGGTCAACCATTACCTCCAATGGAATCTTTCCTCCCAATATGGAGAATATATTTTTGTCAGGATTAAACTCCCTTTCCATGCCTGTTTTGATCCCAGTAATGGGGTCCCACTCCCCTGGCTGCAAGTTATGTTAAAAAAACAAAACAAAACTGTGCATGTTAAATGCAAATACACAATTAATGTCAAATCTAGTTTGATCCACAAGCTTAGGTCCCAGAAGCGGTGTGCTATGCAAGGACCAATTTTGAATTTATTTATTTTTATAAGGATGGTAGGCTCTATTAGTTTACCCCAGGAGCATTTGTGCTTCCACATACATGGGGGTCAAGACATTCAAAATAGTTTCTGCTTGGAAAGTATTGCAAGCACCATAGAAATCTTATTAGTGGTTGCACCCAACCAAACTGTGTACAGGCAATATTTAATAAAAAATTATACTTCTGCTTCAAAGCCATTTTGGCAAGTAAGTGGTATATAAATGAATTCATCATAATTATAAGGCAGTAGCTACATGCACTCCTCAGGATGATTGTGTAGGACCTACCAGCATGATGTCTACTTTATTTAGACAGCATGCCTGCCTTACATATCTTTTTTTAGAGCTAGGAAAATAACTGAACATGGTTTGGAATAAGTGGCTATTTTTCAGCATTCATCTGAACCAGATGAAGTTACCCAATTCATGAAAATGCATAATTCATACTAAATTTTCGATGTCATAAACTGAGACTGAAGTCATTACCATGAGTTTTGAACTTGAATTTTCAGTACTAGGTGGAGAATTAAATCTTTCATTTTGGGAAATCGGACCAATGGAGCAATCAAAACATTTTGATTTAGTATATATTATGAGTGTAATTGATTGAAAGTGTGTAGCTGCTTCCAAACAGGCAAGATTGGCTTATTCCCCACCGTACAAGAAGGAAGCTTATTCTCTATGCCTGAGTGAACGTGAATTTTCTTTTGAATCTTCTCAAAACACAATAATCCACTTACAGTTCTGGTATGCGCTGTCGTGTCTTTGAGATCCCCGACTGAAAACTTCATTGCATTATAAGCTTTCGTACAGTGCTGAGACTTGTCCAAAACAAAATACAAGCTACAAAACAAACAAACCTATACAGCTTCCCACCCCCACCGACATTAATGAAATATTATGGCTTTAGCTTCACCCAGCAGATTGCAGAGTTAAAATGGTGTGGCTGCTATAAGCTGGAGAAGTGTTCTACACTTCTCTTTATAAAAAGAAAATGTGTGAACACCTGGAATAGCATGCTAGTTAGTGGAGCTGTGTTAAGAAAAAGTGCAAAAGAACACCTGCCAAAATCATTTTCTACAAGAAATAAATACTGCATGCTTCTGAGGGTTTCTTGAATGATTTGAAATAAAACCCTCATTCTGATGTTTCTTTCCAGCACGTTTAATGCTTAAGCTGAATACCAGTCAAATTTTCAGCAGAATAAATAAGCCCTATTCAGTTTACTGTGTTGCAAAAAAGATATTGTGATGACCAAAAACGGGGCCATTGTTCACCTCATTCGCCCCAGTCTTAACTTGAGATGCCTTTTTTTTTTTTTAACAAAAGCAACATAAGTATGACATTACTTTGAGTAGTTTTGATGCTTGGCAATATGACCCCTGCAGTGAATCTTAGAGCAACTACAGGTTTGTTTGAGCTGAAAGAATATTTCTTCCCTGTGTCTTCTTTCTAAAATAAGATAAACTGGGGCTCAAGACTTTCTAAATTTGCCTTTTTCCCTTACTAGAAGCAAGGCGGCCCCCCCCCATCACATTGGCTAATAGGGACTGTAGAGTACTGCTTTGCCTACAGTAGGCCTCAAGTCAAGTCCCTGGCATTTCCAGTTAAAAAGAGTAGGTAACAGTTGGTGTAAAAGACCTCTTTCCAAGACCTGAAGAGCTACTGCCAACCAGAGTAGGAAATACTGCACTAGATAGACAGTTTGTTTGACCTAGTATAATATGGGCTTTTTCTGTGTTCCAATGGCCATGGGAATGTTTATTGCTATTTGGTGCAGTAGAAACAGCGTTCAGCACATGCCCCAAGCACACTTTCCCTCCCTTCCCCACTTGTGTTATGTATGTTATGTACCCTAGACATCAAAATAATTTCCCAGCCTGAACCTAGGCTCTAAATAAGCCCTGTTTCTTCCACTGCAGAGTCGCCATGGCAACAGCATCTTCCCAGGTTCTAATTCCAGAAATTAATCTCAATGACACTTTTGACACCTTTGCGCTAGATTTTACCAGAGAGAAGAAACTACTGGAATGCCTTGATTATCTTACAGGTAAGATACTAGAATGTATAGTGTATGTCTGTGCATGTGTATGCATAGATAGATAGATAGATAGATAGATAGATAGATAGATAGATAGATATCTGTCTATTTGATTAACCCACCCAATGCCCAAGCAAAAAATCCATTTACATCTCTAATCAATAAAGTTGTGGCTATTTCTAACCCAGATGATTGTTTTTTCATTGTATCTTACATTTAGCCACTGCCTGGGGCGGGGGTGGGGGTGGCACTGCAACTGGGCCCACAACATATCTAGCCATTTATTTTGCTGTGAGTCCCCCCCTTTCCCCCCAGAAAAAAAGCACTGCGCATAGCTGACAACTTTTTGAACATAATGCGAGACTATAGAGAAGAAGTGAATGTGAGAAATGGGATGAATGATTGGAATGAAGGGGGAAAGTTATGTGACAAATGTTAACAGTTGCTTTTGATTTTTCACAGCTCCAAATCCCCCAACCATTAGAGAAGAGCTTTGTACAGCTTCTTATGACACAATCACAGTCCACTGGACGTCAGATGATGAATTCAGTGTGGTCTCCTATGAGTTGCAGTATACCATTTTCACTGGGCAAGCTAATGTAATTAGTAAGTACGAATCACATATCTCGTGTTTGATTTTGATTTCCAACAAATTGCAAGCCAGTCAAATAGAAAACAGAAAGACGCTATAGCCTTTCCTCAATTTATGTCAATGCTTCATCTTTTGCCAGTAATGTATACAGCAATGTATACAGGACAGTGGCAATAAGCCCATCAGTGTGTTAACATCAACTATAGATACAGCAATAGAAATTAATCTAATGGGTGAAATCCAAAGCTTTCTTTCCATTTTTGGGGTAGCTTTTGATCTAGCAGCGTCATCTGCTAACATAAGGAAATGGGAGGTGATTTACTTTTCAGTGTTCTAGATGATCCCTCAACCCTCTGAAATAGTTTTAGGGCAGGGATGTCCAAAGACTGTTTCAGGGGCAGGTCCAAAGTCCATAATCTGGCCCCTGTGGTGGTTTTATTTCCTGGGGTAAAATCATAAAAAAGCTGAACAACTTCAATCCTAAAAAAAGTTTAACAACTTTGGTCGGCCCTCACGGCCCTTCACTTCATCAAATCTGGCTCTCTTCAGAAAAAAGTTTGGACACCACTGGTTTTAGGGGGACACTGGTGGTTGCAGGAAGAATGAGGAACTGAAGAAAGTTGCTTCTCCTTCTCTTACATTAATGTGATACCTCTGTGGATAAAAACCTATTCTGAAGGCGAACAACAGCATTAGATTTTACCCAGAGAGGTGATTTTGTTTGTTTGTTTGTTTTAATCAATCTCATTTCCATAATGGACCTGTTTATTTTATCACAGATCAAGTTCAACTTGCTATCCCTTACTCATCAACATCATGCATCCGTCAAATATCATTATGTCAGTGATAAAGCTATACAGTTTCTATTAGTTTATGTTATTTAAATTATTGCTTTTTCTGAAGTGTTTAGTGATGACAGAGCATTACTTAATGCTGAAGGTGAAAAGGTTTGGGTTATTGAGTTTGTGTATATATTTTACAAGTCATGTATTTTTTCCTCTGAATTAGTTTCCTTCTCCAAATATTAAATGAAAAAAGTTTTTTTGTTCTTGTTAGTAGTAAGATGTGCTGCTTTTTATTTAATTGTGACTGGTGTATTTCGCTATTTATTTGTGTTTATGTGGCATGCTTTTATTTTTGTATGCAACCTTGGACATAAAGTTTTAAAAGCAGCAGCTGGTCCATTTTATAAATAAAGCTGATTCTTTTTGGAAATATAGGATTGTGCAGTCACTGCTATTTATGCAAGTTTGGACTGAACGTGAGGAGTGGAGTAGACTTCTGCATGCATTCTGGTCTAGGTTCTAACATTCATGACCATTTGCTATTTTGAACTATTGTATCACCAAATTTGAAGTAAACTCTCTTTTTAGGCATTGGCTGAACCAGTCAACAGGTGTTTTAGTTTCATGGTTCAAAACTTAAGACACCTCAGTAAATATAGTGATGTGATTTGAATTATGAATTCTAAAATATTGAAAGCATATGTCTAAAAGGTTTAATGAATTTTCCAGATAGCACTTAATTTACATCAATGATGTCTAAATGTTTAATGGAGTTGTGCAGGAAAATATATATATGGAAATCTTCCTTAGGCACTTGAAGTCTGCTGATAGCCTGACTGCAAATAATCTTAAGAGTTCTGCAAAAGAATTAGAGCAAAATAGATGAAGTGAAGAAGACACGGAAAGGGCTAGATGTTTCTTTGGTTAATCACTGACAAGAAGAGAGCTAAGTGATAAGAAGCTGTGCTTCATTCTGTCTGACCCATTTCTATGCATGGTATTACGCTGACAGAAGGCAAACTGGAGGATGGCGGGAAAGACATTAGGTCAGCTGAAAAGCACTAGGGTAGGACTTTAGAACAAAGCTTCTGCATTGTGAGAAAGCTAGTGAAGGATGCCAGTCTCATCTTTATGAAATGTAGCTTAATAATGACTCAGTATCTTGTCTTAAAGGGGTGGAGAGGCCAAGTATTTATTGTATGTCATGGTTTGAGTAACCCAGCAGTTATAATAAAATGTGGGGCTATTAATTGCTGCTTATTGCCTGTGTGGCATATACTAATCAGAGTGTCAAACGAGGAGCTGGGAGATTCAAAAATTCCCATGTGCAAGGTTCTTAAATGGCGGTGTGGTGATTGGTGAGTTTTCCAGTATCTCTCACACCCTTGTGCTTCTGAACAGCAATCAGACTTATGTCTCTCTGGAATGTATTTACTTTCCTGACTGGCTTCTTTTTCTTGCTGTTTTCAAACTTTTGCTCTAGCCTGGGAAAACAAACTGACCTATGGAGAGGAAAAACCTTTTCCCGTGTGGATGCTTGTTACACCAATATTAGCACTGTAACTGAAACAAGTTAGAATTTCCTTCTTACATTTTTGCAACATTGTGGTCTTGTAGTATGTAAACCAGGTGTTTATTATTGTTTCTCTTTTTTGAAAGTGACTAAAATTTGCTAGGAACATGGGTGGCACTGTGGGTTATACCACAGAACCTAGGACTTGCCGATCAGAAGGTCGGCAGTTTGAATCCCCGCGATGCGATGAGCTCCCGTTGCTCAGTCCAACCTAGCAGTTCGAAAGCACGTCAAAGTGCAAGTAGATAAATAGGTACCACTCCAGCAGGAAGGTAAACGGCACTTCCGTGTGCTGCTCTGGTTCGCCAAAAGCGGCTTAGTCATGCTGGCCACATGACCCAGAAGCTGTACACCGGCTCCCTCAGCCAATAAAGTGAGATGAGCGCCCAACCCCAGAGTCGGCCGCAACTGGACCTAATGGTCAGGGGTCCCTTTACCTTTACTAAAATTTGCTAGTAGTCACAGATAATCTGCAGCCAGGGAGTGCATGGCTCATGATCTTTGAAGAGAAGCAGATAGCATAGCAGACCATGTGCAACTGCCATGCATTCATTCCCTAGTGACACCATAAATGTATCATTCTTGATATATGGCCGCACATTCAACTTAGCTTGCTCACTGCTTCGGAATTTGCTCCACAGAACTGAATAGTATTTAGATGTGAGGTGTATTTAGTTGTGTGTCATTATTTTTGAAAGGGATCACTTCAGAGGCTTAATTTCTTTGGGGTGGGGGTGTAATGCAGATATGGATTCAGATAAACAAGGGGTGAAATTTGCTGTCAAAATGGGATTATATCTAGACAGGCTTTTACCGTGCCTCTTGCCATAATTTAAGAAAGGAAGAGTTTCACTGTTTGTTGAAAGCATAGATTCTACTGCAATGGGAATATTCCTTTGATTATGAACTCATCATATGATAAGGTGCCATGGGTTCTGAATTTCTGGGACATAGCAGCTCATCAACATTTGTGTCCAGATTTTCACATTTTGAAATATGGCAAACCTTATCATATAAAGATTTATCTTTGGTACTGTGAATTGTATCCAGTTCTAACCCTGCTCAGAATAGATCTATTGACATTAATGGTCATGGCTATCCTAGGTTCATTAATTTAACAGTGTACTTTGAGTAGGACTTAGTTGGGTACAACCCTTTTGTTCTATGGAATTAACAACAGATTGAAGGCACATTTACTCACAATTATTTCCCAACACTAAAAATGCCATAGGGTATGAAAAAGTGTGGGCTTAAGCACATGCGGCCAGCACATACATCTATTTTAACCAGCGGCTCTGTGTCTATGCAGAAGTCTAGTCACGCAAACCATTGTTGATGTACAAATTTATTTTGTAGATAGAATTGTATGGCTGTAATTTCCCACTCCCACAATGAAGGCTCCCCTTTGTTAGCTACAGCATGCGAAAGAACTTAATACATTCATGGCACTCCATTTCCTATAGCTGATAATGGAAAGTATTTGGAGCAGTTATTGGGTCAGTTATATGGGGGTTTTTTTCCCCTCCTCCTAAATGAACATTCCATACAATGATGCATGTGGAAAAAATTGTGCCAGACCAGAAAATCTGCATGGGTTTTGCAAAAAATATATATAAAAAATAGATTCCTTGAAGAGCTTTCCTGAAAATCTCATATTGATTTTCCATTGACATTTAGTTTATAGTATTTCCCCTGTGAGAAACATTCACAAATCATTGATTGGTTGGTGTGTGTTCAAAAACTCATGAACTCCTTGCCCAAACTGATATTAAAATAAATAAATGGAAAAGACATTTCAATTAAGTTCCTTTTGAAATAGCTTTGAAAACAATTACTTGTCTTCTGAATGCTTTGAAATCAAAGTTACGTAAGTAATACTTCATTTAGCATGTAGCTGTGCATGATGTACTAAAAGTTCCTCTCTGTGCTAAAAGTTGTCAGCTGCGCACTTACAAAAAGCAGAGCAGAAGAGAGGACTGCACTGAGCATATACTATCATCACGTTTTTGGAAACTGTGCCTATGAGGGTTTTTATTTACCGTATTTTTTGCTCTATAAGACTCACTTTTCCCCTCCTAAAAAGTAAGGGGAAATGTGTGTGTGTCTTATGGAGTGAATGCAGGTTGCGCAGCTATCCCAGAAGCCAGAACTGCAAGAGGGATTGCTGCTTTCACTGCACAGTGATTCCTCTTGCTGTTCTGGCTTCTGAGATTCAGAATATTTTTTTTCTTGTTTTCCTCCTCCAAAAACTAGGTGCATCTTGTGGTCTGGTGCGTCTTATAGAGCGAAAAATACGGTATAAAGAAAACAATCTTCTGCCATGTATCCACTACACTGGTAAATTAAGAAACAGCCAGCTTTTGGAAATCCTGAAATAAGACTTTGTTGAAGATGTCTGCAGTTTGATTTCCAATCCCCGCTTGGGTAGACAATTATCCTAAATCCTTCTTATGTTCATTTATTTTCTTTCAATTAAAAAGAAATGGTGGCTAGATGCAGAAATGGTTATGCGGGCAAGGGAGACACTGGTGTCTGATTGCAGAAATTCTTTTGCAAGTTAGCTAGGGATTTAAAAATCATAATGGAATGGGTATTTGGATGTGCAGTCAAGGTAGTGCATTCAAATTTACTTCCCATTCATAGGTAGTGGTTTAGAAAAACCCAAAAACCAGGAACCTACCTGTACATTAAGGTCAGCCTCTGGCTCCCTGCATTTTATCATCAAAGACCTTATTTTTAATAAATGCATTAAAATACCCCCTTGACAATTTTCAGAAAGTATCTGCGTTCAGCAGATTTATTTTTTCCTAACCTAGTGTGAGACCTGAGGGGGAGTCTGTCTCCTTCTCTTGATACACTTTTTCCACTTCTATAAATGAGATTTGTATTTTAAGTGCCAGAAATGATCAGGAGATTATATAGTCTTCCTGTGACTTTTGCACTGTGGGTGTCGTTCATTGTCTTGCTGAAACATTCCATTGTCCAGCAATAGGGGGATTTGCAGTGAGAATATTTTTTCCCCATCTGCTTTTTGAACTTCAATAGCAACAAATCCTGGAGAAGATGTTTTATGAATGATTTACCTCCAGTTTGTAAAATGAAAAAAGAAAGAAATCCTTCATCTCTTCCTGCCTCCAGTATCTCACAAATCCTGCATGATAGCCTTGTTACAGTCAACGCACTATTCCAGTCTCTAATTTGCATTCCATTCATTTTCTAAAATGTGGCTTTAAAAATGCATTATTGTACCACATGTGGGAACTTGCTCTCCTTGTTTTAAAGCCCTGCTTTTTGAAATCAGAAATCTGAATTGACGGGCAACAGTAGTACTTCACAGCTGTTACTTCTGCTCGTATGCCTATGGCTCATAAAACTGGAAGGAGTCTAAACTTTTGTCTAGTTCAATGTCACTGCAGTAGCACAAGCCTGAACTGTATCTTACAGATGCTCATCTGGGGAAAGAGAATGGAAATACAATTCTAGCCCTGTTCAACCTATGCCGCTGGGTAAGGGAATTTATGAGCTGCTAATTTTCAGTTAGAAGTTTAAATTTAACTGAACAGAATTGAGGACACATCCCTGCCCTCCAAGACAGTCTCAAAAATGTATTGGGCTAAGCCACAAAAAATGTATAGAAACTGGACCAGGACATCCTCAAATGTCATCCATACTGACTCAGGAGCTATAACTGTTTCCATAGAACCCTTCTGCACTGAGCTACTTTTTTGTGTGTAAGGTGATTTTTTTTTAAAAAAAAAATCTTCATTTTCTAATGTATATAAAACAGAGAGAACAATTATAAGAACAAGATGGGAATTAAAGGATGAAAAGCTAAACTATAACATAAGAACCTAGACTGTACATGAGTTAAAATAACAGAGTCCAAGTAAAGACTATATCAACTTTATCCGATCAAAAGGTTGTTTGGGCAAGAGGACAAGATTGGAAAATAGGAGACAATTAACCATGGCCCTCTCAGTTATGAAAGCTACACTACACTCCCATTTAAAATGCCAGTTTAAATATGTGTGGATCATTTACAGTTGGCAACTCTGAACAGGTATTTGTGGTCTGAAATCCTTTAAGAAATAAAGGGTGAATCTGTCCTCGGTGAGTGGACAATTCAGTTGGCCGCGTTCTTGCTATTTAGAGAAGCAAAGAGCTTATTTGCTTCGGGATTCTTCAGTGACATTTTTCAGGCTCACCTCATTGTTCAGGTGCATTCCAGAAATTCCTCCATGGATTGGACTAATGGTTTTGATTTGAAATTGCAGGTCTGTGTAATTCGGCCGACAGCTGGATGATTGTTCCTAATATCAAGCAAAACCACTACACGGTGCATGGCCTGCAGAGTGGCACCAAGTACATATTTGTTGTGAAGGCCATTAATCAGGCTGGCAGCCGAAACAGTGAGCCAGGAAAGCTGAAGACAAACAGTGAGTAATGTTGCATCCACCCCTCTGTGCACTTTGTTTCCCCCTCATCTCAGTTCCACTCAGCCTGACACTTCAGAAAGATACAGAAGACCTCATATTTTTAGCACTTTTCTCAATTGTGGGCCATTTGTTTCATTTGGCAGACATGGCTGCTAACGACCTTCAGCCCCTGCATCTGTTTATGGAAGCTAATTTAGGCTGCCCTCCTATAAAGCCCCAATTTACTCAGTAGAACTTACTTTTGAGTAGACATGCATGTCCTTGCCCATCACACTTCACTGTCTGTGTGGAGGAATGAAGAGGGCTTCAGATGTTAATCAAAGTCTTCAAGGAGCCTTATCCAGAAGAAGTCAGCCCTGGAGGCATGAAAAAGAATGGTTACTTCCTTGTGAATAACAGACAGTTTCAAACGCTCCACTTTAGTGTCCCAAGAAGCCAAGCAAAGATGGGGGGCGTGCAGATGCAACACAGCAATCATGATTAAGAACGCGTAGCCACCAGGGGCAAAGAAAACCCTGTTTCTTCTGCAGCACTGGCCCTAAGCATAGTCCTTGGTTTTACACTCAAAAAGGAGCAATAGCAGTCATTCATTTAAACACAAGGACATCACTCACAGATCGCCAGCAGCTAAATTTAATCTTGTGTGATAAACAGGCTTCAGGATGCAGCACTCATTCAGTCTTTTATCTTGTTCCAAATCAAGGCCAGCCATTTAAACTGGATCCCAAGTCTGCCCACAGGAAACTGAAAGTATCTCATGACAACTTGACAGTGGAGCGTGACGAAACCTCTTCTAAAAAGAGCCACACACCTGAGCGCTTTACCAGCCAAGGGAGCTACGGGGTAGCGGGCAATGTATTTATTGACAGTGGACGGCATTACTGGGAAGTGGTTATCAGCGGGAGCACATGGTAAGTACAACACATGTTTTCCTTCATGTTTGTGATGAATAGAAGCTCGTGATTGACTGCATTTTCTTAAGTGAAGAAACTACGGTAGGAAAAAAATAATAAACATTAAACCATTATTTAATCTCCCTTGCCTGCCCCCCAAAAAAATTGGTGGTTATCAGTAAACATAATATGTGATATTCAGCACCTAAAACACTATAGTTTCCCAAAGGTAGCTGCAGTACCATCTTTGACCGTAGACTCGCAGCTTATTCTGACAAGACCTGCAAAGAGACAAGGATGGATCAGGCTTCCACCTCAAACAGGTTCTGGACTGGAACAGAAGTGGAGATGGCTCTGTAGCTTATTTTCTGGAAGGTCCTGTGCCCATTCCAGAAGCACATGGAGTTAAATATTCCTGATTGCTCTGCACCCATCTCTTACACCTGAAAGCCCATGACACTCCAAGCATGTCGTTGCCAGTGCAGCTGCATAGGTCTCCCTATAGTTGCAACAAATGCTTTGCATCTCATTTCCTGCCCAGGAATCAAGGGATTTGTGGTCCAGTGGGAGATTCCTGGGTGCAAAGATATGTTGTTTGCCTCCTTTATAATCCTCCAGGCACCAGCCAACTTCTTTAAGACATCAGAGACCATCCCCCCACCCCCTTCCCTGAGATAAGCCTTCATTGCAATCCTTGGAGTAGGAGGGCTAGCACCCTGAAGAATTTGTGAGCCAAGCAGCATGCTGTCTGGCCATCGCTGGTTTCAAAGGAGGGTCACAAAACGTTACCAGGAAAACAAATATCCTATGCAATTGCATTGTTACAGCAAATAACATTTGTGGCAGTAAGATGTGCATGACCTGTCTTTCAGATTGTAAGGAAGAACATTAATTAAATATGTGTTGACATTTTGGTTAGCCTTCAGCTCATGAGAGTACGAAAGGCACAAACAGAAAGAGGCATGCATGTTACTGCAGAGCACAGTAGGTTAAAGCGCAGAAGACTGCATGAAATGGAAAGTGCATTTTCTCAAAGCTCATTTGTTTTGCAGGTATGCTATTGGCATTTCTTACAAGTCGGCGCCAAAACACGAATGGATCGGGAAGAATTCTGCCTCTTGGGTTCTTTGCCGCTGTAATAATACGTGGGTAGTGAGACATAACAGCAAAGAAATTCAGATAGAGCCTGCACCCCACCTTCGCCGTGTTGGAATTTTGTTGGACTATGACAATGGTTCCTTGGCCTTTTATGATGCTTTGAACTCCCTGCATCTTTACACGTTTGACATTACATTTGCACAGCCTGTGTGCCCAACGTTCACTGTCTGGAATAAGTGTTTGACAATAATAACGGGGCTTCCCATCCCAGACCACTTAGATTCCACTGAGCATATGCCATGATTGTTGCTCAACAGAGATGGATGATGAATGTCCAGTATCCCTCATATATACTTCCCACCAAATTTTGACTGGAAAAAAAATATTAACAGAAACGCATTTCATACAAAAGCGACCCTAAATGCTTCAAGCCAGGACTGAGAATAATGGGATGACCTCGTCAGTCTTTACTGTTTCTTTTGTATTAAAGACAAGATAAGGCTTTAATAATTTCTCAGAATGCTTTTGTATTTAGTCTCTTTCAGGAAAATTTATAAATTATTTATATATTAAAAAAGAAAGAAAGAAAAGGAACCCTAATTTGGATATTTGCATTTGGGCACCTCATAAGAATGACTTGTTTTTGCACATTAAGGGCTCTGTCACAAAGATTTTATTAGCTGTTCCCCGTATTTTGATTTTATAAAAGAGAGAACAAGTTGGAATTATTTGTGAGGAAGGATGCAATACGAATGGCTTCCGTTTTTGTTCCTGTGGTACTTTCGTAAGTGCCGCTTTTATGACATGAGACACCTCTTCACTTGGAGCACATTAACTTCTACATCGAGAAATGTCAGCATTCTAAATCAACCAGCAGTCATTGTTATGGATCGCAATTTCCTTTCCTACTGATGTTTCACCTTTGTCACTTTTTAAGGATATGTACATTTGATTCTTTTTTTGTCTCAGATAACCAGGACAATTGAGAGAGGTCTGGCTGCATTTTAAGTATAAAAAAGTACCACTTGAAGATCAAGTTCTGGTGGTACTGATGTGGATGCACATCATTTGAAAGGTACCAGGAGCACCCACATATGCTGTGCTGCAGATGGGCTATGTACACCTGATTAAAAACTTAAATGTGAGCATTTTGTTTTATTATGTTATATAGTGTATCAATAAAAATAGCAGAGGTATCTGTTTGTAAACAGTGCCAGGAAAGAGGCTGCACTTGGGTGTATCATTGTGTTCGATGCTTGAAGGGGCCTAGGGCTCTGTCTACTCCTGCTATACACTGAACAGCAATGTCACAGGAGTGACATTGCCAGGGCTTATTTGAATGTAGTGGAAATGAAATCACGTATTTTTTTCTGCCCCTGTGCTTTTTCTCCTCCTGCTTTTCCACCTGAACTAACACACACACACACACACATCTTCAGTGTGTAACTTTCCTTTCTGCAGTACCCCATCAATCTGTTCCACTATCATGGGTCTTCAGTGAAACAGGGGCATAAAAGCCTTGTCCATTTCAATAGCCATATAGATGTGCGTGTAAAACATGTACATGCACATCAGCACAGGTGAGCATGGTAAATAAAAAAGCCCAAGGCATGTATAAAAATCGACAAAGCTTTTCTTGCAGGGAAGATGAAAAATATGCTTTCTCTATAACACATCCATCCACAGGTGGGATGACATAAACCCAAGAAGACTGAGTGTGATTTTAAATGGAAGTTCCTGACTGGGCACCAACTGATTTAAACACCTCACATGAGAACATTTAAAAGTGAATTTCTGTTTCTTATACAGGCACCCCTAACATTACTCCAAAATGATTTATGTGGCACATGTGAGATCAATTCAAGGAGTGTTTCCTTTTTAAAAAAATAGTCTGGGTAACAGGGCAGAGAATAAAAGGTTTGAAGAAGACCTCGTTTAAAGCGATAGGCAAATAAAAATAAGACAAGACGTTCATCATTTCCCTAATCTAATGCTTTCCTGTAATGTGCTTGGTAAAATGCTGGAATGCTTGGAATTCTCTGCACAACTTTGCCCTGTATAAATATGACAACATTAGTCTGTGCGCTAATCTCTGTGTTTGGGGGGGTGGTTCAGAAAGTACACATTACTTCACTTCACTGCATTTACAGAAATTAAACTAATTAAGACTGCTATCCTGTGCCCACTTGGGAATGAGTCCCATTGAACTCAAGAGGACTTATTGTATAGGAACATGGGTATACACTGTAAAAATAGTTTGCATTGGTATTCTCCTGTTTCTTTTACAATGAAGCTATAATGAAGTTTTAACTTTTCTTACCTAGGATTTTTTTTAAAGAAACATAGCCCACTTTTTAATGGCAACTGTACATTGTACAGTGAGATTTATATTCCAGCACTACATTCAAACAATTACATTCCTTTAGCGAAACTTTGTATGAAATTAGTGTGTCTTGTAGCAATGTCTATTGCACAGATCAACTAGCTACAAATTTAGGCTCTTGTGTGTGTGTGTTTTAAGTTAAAATGTAGGTAATCGCATCATTAGAACTAGAAAGACTATGGGAAGAATTCATCAAACCAGCTGTTTTTATGCATTCAAAAATCCATGTAAACATCCAGGGCTTGCACAAACAGCTCCTTAAAAGACATTTCATCTTGAATTTCTGGTCTGAAGAGTTCAGTGTTTTACTAAGGGCTTTTTCCATGCAGCCAGATTTGAGGTGAAGGGGCCATGAATGCAGACATGGTTGGGGACGAGGCTGATCATGCGCTCTCAGGGTTGCAATCCTTAAAAAAAAATACCATTTACTGGGTCGTAAGCCACCAAACACGGTAGGATTTGCTTCTAAGCAACATGCGTATTGCTGTTGCACTGAACAGCATCTGTTTTAAATTGATTCCCAAGGTTCTACCGCACTTTGTGAACTCTATGCAAAAAAGCCAAAGGAAAGAGAATGCCAGATGTAAATAAAAGTGGGAACTTGAATAGGGTGTGTTAGGCCTGAGTTTAGTTGTTTGCTTCCTGTAAAAAGCCTGCCTCACTGAAAATAAGGCAGAGCTCCCACATTCCTATTTAACAATATATTGTAGAGAGTGGAACAATAGTTCCTTCCCCCAAAGAATGTCTCTTCTATTTTAGTAAACCCAACAGTTCCCCCCGCCCCCCATTATTGCAACTGGAAAACAGGATCTAACTTCCAGAACCAAATTATTAAATTTTGAAGGGAACAGAAAAGGCTAGAGATTATATTCCTCCATGCTGACTGAGCAACTGCTGCTAACGCCACCATTTCCTTGGCCTGTCATTAGGCTAGGAAAAACCAAGGCTGTCTACTGCTGTTGTATATGCTATTCCCTTGTCATCTTGGAGGTTGAATGTGCTGTTCTTTGGACGCTGTCCATCCCTAACTAATACCCCCTATGGACATTATCGTGTTGGTGAGCAAGATACAGCAAATAGTGTGCATCTTCTAAGCAGGTATGTTTAAGTTGACCAAGTTCCTTGCCTGTTTTTTCCACAAGGACAAACAGGGAGAGGGCAGGTGCGGCAGAGATGTGGCCACTCACCCCCCCCCCCCCCCGCTTTAATCCCCCAAGAAGGGATAATTTTATTATGCTGCGGGAATGCCTTTCAGCTCTCTGCTCCTGTCATGTGAATGACAGTGGTATTAATAAAAATGTATTTGTGAGAGAGCACTTTATGAGAGGGCAAAAAGGGGTGAAATGCTGTGAGAGACAGCTCACAATTAGATGGCAGGTGGAAGCTTGCATCTCCCCAATAGCTGGGTGTCCTGCCTTCCCTCCCTCCCTTTCCCCCCTGTCATAAGCAAGCCTGCACAGATGAATCCATCTGTTGCTTTCTTGCCTGAGCCTACCCTGCATTCCTAAAATCAATGCTTGGGGATGTGTTTGAAATCCTAAACTGCACAAAACCAGTGGGGTAGGAATGCCTGTTCCCCCCAGGGCTTGGGTTCCGTCTCGCTCAAGCCGGGATTCCAGCAGCCCTTGCTTCAAAGCAATTATTCTTGATTTACATTGGTGTAAGTCGGGAAGGGGCCCAGACTGTTCATCTTGACATTCCAAAAAAAACAAAAAAATCCACGTAAACATAAGCCCCACTCTGCAATATGAACACTAGCATTCTTCTCCAAATGGCATCTGCTTAGCAATTGTTAGTTTTGCTTTTTAAAAAATATCACTGGATCTGATGCATGGCTAAGCAAGCTTGCTGTGTGGCCTGTAAGCAGTTCCCCTACATGCCAAAGATTTGGGAATACTTGGTGGTTAGCTATGAGGGAATGACACGCATGGGTCTTTGAACCACTCTCCTCTTTACAGGTTTATGTTGTCTCATCTGAGAAGAGGTTAATTTTGCTCTCCAGTCACACATCCTGGTAGAACAGAGTGAGAAGGGGGTTCTCCGTTCAAGTTGTTTTCCCACCACCAAATTGCAGCTCTGTTCCTCTCCCCCATATATGAATATAGGTAAAGAAAAGGACAGAAGCTGGGGAATTGTCCAGGGAAAGGTGCATCTGGCCCTCCCTGTGCCAATGTTCTGAGAAACAGCCCTACTAGAAAAGCTAACCAACAAACTGAAACTAACACGGGGTCAAACAAAAGAGGACGCCCTCACCCTGGTATGGCTTCACATAAACAGCCCAACAAGACAACAACATGAGCACTCCAACAACATACATATTGATATGGCTAATCTGACCCAACACACACACCCCTCACACCCACAAACAAAACTCACTGCAATCAACTAAACGCAACCATAAAGGCATGCTCTGGACTCTTCAACCTCTGGCACAACAAACAAAGCAAAACAGATAAATAAAGAATCAGTTCCTGCAACGCTGACACAAAAACTCTGTACATACACTAAGCAAAAGAATGAGAAATCGCTACACCCTTCTTTCTCAACCGCCCCCCCCCCCCAATGTCTATGGTATCAATGCCTCACACCAAATGTAACGGACCTGTAGAAAGGACTCTATGAATTGAAGACAGAGATGCATGTTAACGATGAAAATCCATTGATAAGAACTTTAAAAAACAACAACACATCCTTATGTAAATAAAGCATTTTAGTGCAAATTGCTCCTAAGATACACATTTTTGTATGCAAAATTGCTTAATATGCCCCCCCCCCCGTCTTTTTTTTTAACCAAAAAATGTTTCTTATCTCTGTAACTCAATGTATAAATATAGGAGGAACAGCTTTGGTTTGATGCCAGTCATAGAAAGAGGCACAGGGTTTCTACAGCTCCCAAGTTTCCCCCCAGTCATTAATGACTGCATATTTTAAAACATTGTAAAAACTAATCCTGGTAGGCAGAGATTTTTTTTTATTAAGGGGGGGAAATACTGTTCAATTTTCTTTAAATGAATGAAGCGAGACGGTACTTGTCAGCTAAAGTAACAGAGTTCATTTGATACAGGGATTTGGAAATAATTCTGTAGATTCTTGCTCAGGGTGGCTCCTTTTATGCGTGTTCTCATGCATTAATGAATTCTATAATCACCGAACCAAATTGCCTTTTTTGTGGAGTGGGTGGGAAGGGGAATTGAATAGGATCCTGAGGTCCCAACTGCTTGTATCCTTTAGAGATCACATGGCATTTTTTAAAGAACAGCAGAGAAGCAGCCCCACTGTTCTGGCTCAATGGCTGATTTTGTAATTGTATCCCGAAGGTCTGCAGACAGGTCCCTATATGCTTTATAGAAAGCCCTGGGCTGAAGAGGTCATCTTCTCAGCAGGCCTTTTTCACTTCCCTTGGCAAGATCTGCAAGAACTTAGCAGCAGGGTGGGCCATGTGCAAATGAATGGAACATTCTAGGCCCTGCTTGAAAGCACTCCGTGTGAACTGCCTTTGCCAAATCTTACCAAATAGATTAGTTTCACTTTGTGGGAAAGCCTCACCACCTCACGGAGATCTGGACTTCTTCCAATATTCAGATGGAGGACAGCAGACACTTTGCTATGAGAGGAGACCCTCCGAGCATCCCTATTTTCCAGGGACAGTCCTGGATTCACAGAAGCCGTCGTTTCTGATTTGATCCTGGAATGTCCAGCTTTTCCTTAGGATGTCCCTATTTTCATCACAGAAATGTTACTGTGTGTGGAGTTATGCTACCCCAAGCCAAGGAAATAAGTAACTATACAGCCTTTAGAAGCTATCTGAAGGCAGCCCTGTATTGGGAAGTTTTTAATTGTTTGATGTTTTACTACGTTTTTATATGTGTTGGAAGCCGCCCAGAGTGGCTGGGGCAACTTTGCCAGATGGGTGGGGTATAATTAGAATAATAGTAAAGGTAAAGGGACCCCTGACCATTAGGTCCAGTCGTGGATGATTCTAGGGTTGCGGCACACATCTCACTTTATTGGCCGAGGGAGCCGGCATACAGCTTTCGGGTCACGTGGCCAGCATTACTAAGCCGCTTCCGGCGAACCAGAGCAGTGCACGGAAACACCGTTTACCTTCCTGCTGGAGCGGTACCTATTTATCTACTTGCACTTTGACGTGCTTTCAAACTGCTAAGTTGACAGGAGCAGGGACCAAGCAACGGGAGCTCACCCTGTCACGGGGATTCGAACCGCTGACCTTCTGATCGGCAAGCCCTTGGCTCTGTGGTTTAACCCACAGCACCACCCGCATCCCAATTATAATAATAATAATTATTAAATAAGATGTTCCTAGTTTCATCAAAGGAATGTTGGAGGGTATGTGAGAAGCAGTGAGATGTAGTAGCCCCAGACTCAAATCTCTGTTCAGCCATGAAGTTCACTGGTTAACCGTTGGACCAGTCACTAACTCTCAGCCTAACCTTCCTCACAGGGTTGTTGTGAAGTGAAACTCTTCCTCATAACCAGAAGAGAATCATGAGGGTTAGTCTGTGGCCAGGAAAATGTGCTCTATATGATCAGAGTCACTTACTCCGTATGTTCCAGCAAGGCAAATTGTGGCTCTGAAATAGATGATGAGGCTAGACCTCTGGGGTCAAATCAAGCCCTGCCCTCTGTGTTGTCTTGAACCCTCCTGACACCATCCTTGGCAAATGTCAGAAATAGCTTTTTTGGGGGGCTCACATAACTATCCTAGCCTGTCTTTTGAGAATGCAGCCGGCGTTCACCTAGTCAACCTTTCTGAATTCACCAATCACCATTGATTAATACAAGTGTCTTCCACAGATTAAATCTCCTGGGAGGAAATTCAAATAGCTGCACCGTTATATCAACCTGACAGTAAGTGTCTGACACGTTTTGTACAAAGACGATTACTAAACCAAAGCCAGACACAGCTTTGGGCAGGGCTGGGAAGTTTATTATTTCCCCATCATTATATGCTAGTCGGTGTCAACGTAATAGTGGGCCTGGTTTCATATTGCTTGAGGTAGTAGCTATAAAGTGGTGCTCTGACCTCCTTTGGGCAGTCTCTCCTCATGATCTCAATTGTTAGGGAGACAGTGGAGCTGTGCACTGTTGCCTCACAAACACTTGTGCCCCATGCCAGCTCTTCCCACCCATGTTTTACACAGAGGAAAAGCCCACAGAACCCCCAAAGTCTGCTCCTGTGAGCCAGAATTCTGCATGTTCTGGATTCCTGCTCATGAAGGCGGCCTGGGAGCATCTGGTAGGTGTCTCCACCATTTCAGGCATCCCTCCTCCAACACAGGAACAGCAGTGGAAGAGTTGGCGCAATAAACAACTGAAGAGACAGTAAGACATGGGTGTAACCAAGGGGGGAGATAGGGGAGCAGCTCCCCGCCCCCATCAAGTAAAACAATAGAAATACTTAACTGACCAATCACATCAGTTCTGTCCCTCCTAACAAAATTCTTGGCTACGTCCTTGCAGTAAGAGTATGCATGACCTCATGATTTGCTTCCACATGACTGATTTCCAGAGCTTAGAAAGTTCATTTTTAAAAAGGGACCAGTTCTCCTTCAAGTTCAATGTGTCTGAAAAGGAACAAATTCTGGTTCACGTTCATCCCTTACAAAGGCAACTAGTTCAGCTCACATCCAGTTCAGCATTGAGAATGTTACAAGCTGCTATGTTGGCATGTAATATATACTTAAAGGGGAGCTCACCCCGTCGCACAGATTCAAACTGCCAACCTTCTGATCAGCAAGCCGAAGAGGCTCAGTGGTTTAGACCACAGTGCCACCTACTCCACTCTGTCCCAGCTTCTGCCAACATAGCAGTTCGAAAGCACACCAGTGCAAGTAGATAAATAGGTCCCTCTGCGGCAGGAAAGTAACCGGTGTTTCCGTGCGCTCTGGCACTCATCACAGTGTCCCGTTGAGCCAGAAGCAGTTTAGTCATGCTGGCCACATGACCCAGAAAGCTGTTTTTGAATGAACACCAGCTCCCTCAGCCTGAAGCGAGATGAGCGCCACAACCCCATAGTCGCCTTTGACTGGACTTAACCGTCCTTTGCCTTACCTAAAGGAGGCTAAGGAAACATTTTAAAAAACACAGTGGAATCTGGATTGTGAATTGTGTGGTGTAAGAAAGCCTACCTTAGACTGTGAAACTGATAGATGTGAGTGAAGCTCTTCAGGTTTTCTAAGGAATGACTTAGAAAATCTAGAAGGTAGATTTATCTTTAAAGTATGTCAGTATGATGAAACAAGATATATGCAGCTAGAGCATAGTGTAAACCAAAACCACCTGAGAGCTGGAGACAGACTAAATAAAATTTAGTCCAGGTTCATTTATTTTCAACAAAATGATTGACAAGAATTTTCTGATAAGAAAAATAAATAAATAAACTCTAACCTACCATGTGGGACAAAAATGGGTTTGATATCTTTATATATAAAAAAAAAACTTTGCCGAGGTTGCACTGTTGGGGAGTCGTAATAAACAGGATGTATTCATACATTTGCCTTGCCTTTCCTCCACTATTTTAAAAGACACAACTGTGTCTGTTCTTTACATTAAATATGTGTTGGGAAGTAACACAATTGCCCTACAAAGCTGTTTTTTACAGTTCAAAATGAGCATCACCAGCATGTGAAGAACCATACTGTGTTAATTTGATGTTGTCTACATTTGTATGCTACACGGCCCCCGCTGAGTTCAGGGTGACACACATAAATGTGGCTAACCTCACAATATCCTCCTAACAACCTTGTGAGGTAGGCTAGACTCGGAGAGCAAATGGCCAGCCGGTGAACTTCATGAACGATCAGGGACGTGAACCCAGGTCTTCCTAGCCAAGGCTGAGCATGTACAGGTTACTACACTATAACTATCAGCTGATTCCTAATCAATTGGGTATTAGCTATGTATACATGTAGACAGAAATCTCTGGTGGGTGGAGATATCTAGGATTCAGTAGAAATTGGCAGGGTGAAGCAGGTGGGGGCAGCATTCCCTACTTGGCTTCCCAAGTGGTAACTGAGAGAAGAAGGGGACAGGTTGGCATGGTACAGGTGCGGCAGCAGAACCAATCTGCCGCTCCTGCTGCTGCTCCTGTGCCACTACTGACCGCTACTGTTAGGATCAACACAGTTGCATTTTTGGATTCTCCTTTGGAGCATGCCTCCAAGGGGCCATCACAGTGAACTCCCATGCTTCCAAATGTACTGCTCTTTCACTGGGATTAAGGGATGCTAGAACTGACCAGAGATGCCTGTGGCTTCATTCACATGCCAAGCAAATGAATCGTGCATGTGTCAGCTCCCGGGAAAGATGGATTATGCAGGATTTCTCCACACCTCTCTAAATCCATTGTGTTAAGGAATTATCTCTGAGTCATGAATTCTCAACTTGAAAAATAAGGAAAATGTTTAATAACAGCTTTGCAACACATTCCTGGACACTTGCGTCACAGATGCACTCTGTGCAATGTCCGTGAGGCTGCTCAGCAAGCCCATGCCGGAGGGAGAGCAAGCAGCTAGTCACCTATTATTGCTTTTCCAATGAAGTGCATATAATTTAGCCGAGCCAAGTATAATAACAGGATTTATGAAGCTCAGACATTTTTCCTGGCAGCAGCACACCTACAATACATGGTTAATCATTCTTCAAACTGGCATTCCTTATCATCATGTCGGTCATGGCGAACTCCTATGGTATTTATAGTTCTCTTATGAGGTTGCCTTGTTTTCTTTCCTCAGTCAGTCAAGTCTCTAAAGGTTGCAGGATTCAGGCCATGACCCAAATAGCATTTGTTTCCCTTTGTTCTGAGAACCTATGAGGTTTAGAGCCCACCAGCACCTCATTCTGTCAACTCAAAACTTCATTTAAAAGTCTGAGAACACAGGCATTGGGTGGGGGCGGAGAGGTGAAATCCATGAATTTTTCGGAATGTTTAATCATAAAAAATATGACTTACTCTAGTCCAACTCTCTATTCCTTCTGCTGCACTGAGGAAATGCTTCAATATGACCGAATCTAGTAATAATATTTCAAAAATGAACTGTTGCTGACTTTGTGATGGTAGGAACTTCCTTCTACCAAGTCCATCTGGTTCAATAGCGTCTGTGATGAATGGCAGAGATTTAATCAAAGTAGATGCTCTCACAATCTCACCAAACGGCTCCAATTGTGTGTCTCAGGCCTCATCAGTTTCATATAATGTTGTTCTAGGAGAATCAAATCCTCATTATTCTAAATGATCTCTCATTATGAGCATGCAAACCTGCACTGAAGCCAGGCCTCTGGCCCAATCTAGGGCTCATTGCTGTGCCAGCCTGGAGCTGGTACCACAACTGATCCAGATTGAGCCGAATCATCCTCTCCTCACAACCTTCCACTGTGCCTGACATGAACAGAGATCTGGTAGTGGTTCTGCCAGTCCACAAAGCCCTGCCTGCAGAGAGGGAGGCTAGAATTATGTCATACTTCATAGTGAACCCTTCAATGAAAAGAACACTCGTGCCATTAAAAGAGTCTTAAGAAATTAGGCTGGTAAATCTTAAATGCTAGAAATTAGTGGATGAGGTTGACTTGAAGTGGTGCCCCGTTTTTTATTTTCTGAGGCCATCAGCTCCCACATGGCTGGACTACACTGGCAATGCCAATAGTATGGTTCCCCCCCCCCCCGAATTGTCATTCCATGTCATAGTTTTGTTACTGAGCAACAGCATGAACAATTGGTGGAGTGGGAGTGGCCAGCCAACCAGAAGAGTCTCTGAAATTTACTTGCCTGGAGGCAGAGTCAACATCCGAAATCAGGTTGAGTCCTAGAGTTGGGCAAACAGCATTCCACGTGGTCCGTTGGTTCAGGGGTCAGGGAATCCAATGTTCAGGGGTCAAGATGAGCAGGAAGCAGCAAGGTAGGCCAGGAACTACGAACATTGTTACCAGCATCTGACTGCTGCTGGAAGCTCTGCTTAAGAAGACTGAAGCCAGCTGGTTCTCATTAGCTCCTTCTCCTCTGTCTCCTTAAAGGCTGATCAGCCACAGGTGGAGTCACTCTGCCTCTCCCACTTCAGGCTGCTGTTCAACAGGCGAAGCTGACTCCTGGCCCATGGTGCCCCAATGTCTTGGATCAGCACTTACTTTGTGGGGAGAGCTCACACACTTGGTCCCCACCCATGTGGTTGGATTACTCACACATAATCCCAGCTATGTGGAATCCCAGCTACCGTTCCCACGCAGTTGAGAGAAGGCATATGAGTTTAAACAAAACAGGAGAGTATAATTGACTATCCCGTTTAATACTGTACTATTTCATTGAGAAGATTCTGCACTCACAGGATTACATCTGATGCTGTTAAAGTATCAGAAAAAATAAAATCATTTGTCTTATTTTGGTTTTGGAGCAGCCATCTTTTTTAAAAAAGAGAACAAACGTCATGGGAAGTTTCATAGGGATTTTCATCCATGGCCCAACTTTCTTTTCTCTTGCCTGTAAGAGACACTACTAAAGAAGTGAGGAATTTCAAAGGGAAAGGTTCGTAGTGATGCCATGTCTAAAGGCTTATTTTATATTGTCCTATTCCAAGAATGCTCTAAGCATGTTGCAAGAGCCACAGAGATGCTGCAGTCCTCTCTCCTCATAGAATAACATGTAGCAGCTTCTATGCACGTGATGTCATCATGTTGTGCAATTGCACATGTTTGGCTGCATCTGTTGGAACGGCAAAAATGCACATTGTGATGTGTATGTCGGATATTAGCTGTCTCTTAGCAAATGGGTTGTTGTTTTTTAACTCAAGCTTGTTCTGTCATGCAGAATTATGAGGTCTTCTCTCCACATGCACTAAACAAAAGGAAAGACTTTTATTTTACTTTGTTAAAAACAGCCTCACATATTTGAAGGCTTATATCAGTGACTTAGAGCCAGTCTCTCTCTCTGCAGTGTTGGTGAAATTAAAAAACAAATATTTTATATGAAAAGCAATTGGAGGGAACACATATAAACACTGAATCATCTTCTGCTCTTAGTGTTTATCTTAAGATGTAATTTAGTTTAATGATAAAAAAAAAATTCAAAGGAGAGCTCTTTCAAAAAGCCACAGCTCTTGCTCATACTTCCAGATGTACACTGACACTCAGCTTTCAAAAGCATTTAGGATATTAAATGTCCTTAATCATTTTAACGGTGGTTACATTTAAGCTTCAGCATCCTTGTCTTTTTCTAGACGCCAGTTTGATAGCCTGTTAAAAGCTCAGGGAGGCTTTCCACATTTTCCAGTGAACTCCTGGAAGGCTGCGTAAAAAACTCTTTTGAAAACCCAAACCCAGTTATGGGTGCTTCAGAACTTTGAAAAGTTGGCAGAAAAAAACTCTTGCTCTGGAAAGCTCCATGCAGGCAAGTCTTTAGCATATGTGCCGCCGGGGTGCACCCCCAAATTTAGTTGTGAACGCCGTCGTTGAGTCTGACAAGCGCCGCTGTTGTGAATGACAAGCACCGCTGCTGGCACGGCGCGTCTTTGGTAAACGAGCACGCAAAGTCGAAAGTCCTTTAGTGAAACAGTAGGTATACATTTTGGTACTACCTAGGTATATATGTATTCTGTTTTTCTAGCTTGATCAAAATTATTTATTATTTCACAACAGGTAGAGATAGTTAAGAGCTTAGGCAGCTTCAGGGGCAGGCACCTGGCACCTCCCAGTATTGGGCGCCCGGGTGCCCCGCACCCCTTGCACTCCCGGGTAAAGATGGCCCTGGCTCCATGTAATATACTCCCAATGTGTATAGGGAGCTTCTGTGGAGCTGACTATCTCGTTCACTTCTATTATACCCAAGCAGGGCCGACCTGTCCTTAAGGTGGCCTGCAGCAGCTGCCTCAAACAACAAAATTCTAGGGGTGGCAGCCACTGCAGAAGCGAAAAGTGGTGACAGCTACCAGATTCCAGTGAGATCTCACAAGAGCTCCACAAGATCTCATGGAGCTCTTGTAGGATCTCACCAGAAGCCGCACCCTGCCAAAGCCTCATTTCTCCTGTGCACCGCCCCCACCTCTCCCCTACCCATACCCGGAGAAGTGGCTCCAGTGGCAATGGCCTGGTTCCAGTGATATCTCACAGGCCTTTGGCGAGATCTTGTCAGAACCCAGAAGCTGCCACCGCACAACCCTCGTAAGTGAGGCTTCGGCAGGGGGGAGCTAAGGGACGGCACCTTCCCAATTTGCCTCAGGCAGCAAAACAGGATGGGCCACCGCTGTGCCAAAGTGACGCATATGCAGGGCTGCCCTTCCATCAAGATGAATAGACAGCTCTTGTGAACGAGGGTATACGGTGTGTTCTTCACATCAAGGATCCTCCCAGTTGCAGGTATAGAAAGACGGTGCATTTTTCAGATTAATTTAAAATACTGCAATAGGTAGTTATAAAGGAAGTTTGCATAAATCATTCATTTAAAGTTATTTCAGTTATTACCTCACTCTTCTGCCAAACAGCATCTTATAGAAGGCTATTGGGATATTTCTTCTCCAGGGCCAGAGCTGCTGGACTTCAGCAGCGGAACTGGGTCAGGTGCTTCCTCTGCCAAAAAGAAAAAGTAAAATGAGAAGTTTTGCATAAATTATTCTCCTGATCAGGTAATCCACAAACAAACAATGGAGGCTCTTATGTGTCTGGTTTAAAATTTTAATCTTGGTCATAAAAAATGGTACCCCAATGGTTCTTGAAAGCTCTCTTTGTGAAAGAGAAATTTAATAACCTTGCTGCACGTAGACCAGGTGTTCCCTACTAACAAGCTCTGCTGATAGAGTGATGTTTCATTTTGACAGTGACGTCTCTGAGGTATTCGATTGCACTCAAAACATCGTCCAGATGTGATATCTCCCAGGATTACAGAATATCTGGTCAAACCATATAATTTTATTACACTACGGGGTTAAACATACTGAATGGCAGTGCCAGGGAACATTTGGGAACACGGTAAGCTTGATGTTCAATGTGGGAAAATTTCAAGGTGTTTAATAGCTTCATAAAATGGAACACTTTTGTCTCAGCCTATAAGATCAGCAGTAAATTCTTGCATTACTGCTGCTGTAAAATGCGGTAACGGAAACCCCAAGTTGTATTATACGATACCCCTGAGGTAAAAGTAAGGGATAGTTTTCCCTTAGAGTGGCCATAGGAAAAGCCATTAATTACTGGAACATTGGAAAGATCTAACCAAGGTTTAGCTCTTTTAAGCCCTATTGATTTAAGTGCAGGCCAACAGCTAACTTTTTCATGCAACGACAAACGGCTTTGGACAGCTTTGTGTCCAAAAACAGCAAGGGAGATCAGGAAGAACCTGTTATGTGTAAGGTCACAGGATGAAGCAGCAGTCTCCCAGCACCACTTTCTTGCACTGACCAGAAAGGATTGGAGCCACCTCAAATGGTGCCTCCCATTCCAATCCTAGATACCAATTTTTGAAGGTGAATGAAGCAGAATTCACCGGTGCCTTTTGCAGGTTGACAATATGTTCATTGTTCTGTTGAAACAAAAACAAAGCTCCAGTTCTTTGATACTGGAAAATGTCCTGCCAAGAGCCTCCAAGTTGTTGTCTAGTCTTGATAAATTTGTACAGCTTTCAATCTGGTGCTCGCTGGCAACGCTCTAACTTTAATGAAATTCACATTGCGAAAATCCCACACAACACTCATAACTATCATATATATAGGTTTATTTTTAGTAAACACAACGAAACTGTATATCCAAATGAATGTCCGGCCACAGTTGTTTCCTGATGTAACTGTTGCAGGCAGAACCACTGTCAGGCTATTATTCTTTTTGTTTACTTCTACGCTTTTTATTACAAGTAGCAATAGGTCCTCCTTATGGACAAGCACAAAATAAGCATGCTGAAATGGTAACATGCTCTACTTTCAGAACTAGATGACGTATAGGGAAATCAGAGCACAGAGTGAGTCAAAAGAGTGATGTGATCCCCAATGTAGTCCATTAGAGTTGTCACTATGGGATCTTTAAGGTTCAAATCCAAGCTCAGTCTTGGATTCACTGAATGGCCTTTGGCAAGTCAGTCCCAATCACCGTAAGTTTTGCAACGTTAAAAAAGTTAACGACCAGCTTCTAGGCTGACAGGTATCCTGCCAGTATCCCACTATAAAAACTACCTGCACCCAAAAGCATATTCATTTGCCTTAGCAGAGTCGAAAGGTGAACCAGGAATTGAAATGAGTTGGAAGAAAATCAACATCTGCTGGCAAGATCTGGAGCTCTCGGCTTACCTCTCTTTCATGTCATGATAAGTGAACCTAACAATCAAAAGAAGGGATGGGCAGCAATCCCAGGACAATAACCTCTGGATCTTGGTTGTGTAAACAAGCCATCGCTGAGTGCTTGCGAGGAAGAATGCCAGACCAACCAAAGTCACTGATTTACAGCCAGGTCCCATTTGTCAATTCCTGTATCTAACCATTAAAACATGCCGATTTCAGCCTTGATATTACTTACAAAGGCAAACATGCTATTTCTAATATGTAGTCAATGAAATCTGCTCCCCCTGCCCCCTCCTTCAGCATTATCATTGTGGCAGGTGCACTGCAATGTCCTGGGCTATTCTGCGCTTTCCATATGTCTCTTTCCAGCTGTCTAGCAGCCCGTCCCTCTCCAGGACCTCGGAACGCAAATGGAGTTTGGCTATTACCTGAAGAGTTTGATTGATTGGCAGGGCTGCCACAGGGTTCAGAGAACCTGAGAGTGTGGGGTGTAGCAATCTGTCTGCATTGAAAAATGAAGCTTGTGTAAGCATTGGATGCTGTGACAGGACCACTGCACCAAGAACTTAGACCTCATCTACATACACAGATGAATCGCCTAGTGTAGAGTTCCTGCGAATTCAGGATTCAAGTAGGGCAATGTCTTTTTCAAAAAGTCACAACAATTTATCCACATGTGTTGATTAGAACCATGACTTAACTCATTTGCCAGCATGCCGTGTTTGACATTGCTTCAAGGTCCATGTAAACAATTTCTTTAAATAAGTCACAAGAGGTATTTGGCAGAGAAGGCAGAGAAATGGTGTTAGTGGGAGAACTGAAAACTAGAGGAGTTTTGTTCATCCATTATTTAAAAATAAATAAATAACTTTTTAAAAAACCATTTCTCATATATTGTGCACACACACATACTTAAATACCACTCTTTTATCACATTCTCCACTAAAACCTGGTGGATGTGTGTTCATTTTGTTCAATTTAACATCTGCTTTTGACACCTTAAGCCATATGATATTCATTCGCCATTTATCATCTTAATGGTTAATCATGTGGCTTGGTGTGTATATTAGATTTAAGTTTTTATCTCCATAATCTTTTCTCTTTGCCATGTGTAGATCAAGGATTTCACATTCTTTGCTTCAAATAATGGCAAACCTCAAGGCTCAGTACCAGTTCCTATATATCTTTGATTATATTCACATCCCTCTTGAAGTGTTGATTGGGTCATATGGCTTTCATTTTCCTTTGTGCTCTGATGATATTCAGATCAGTGGTTTCTTTAACCTTTCCTACTGAGGTCAGTAACTGTATCTTTGAGTGTCTAACAGCTGTCTCCTGCTGGACGTTTTATAATTTTTTGACATTAAACACAGACAATTTGGAGGTTTGGTTAATTGGGGCTGACAGTTTCCATTGTATGTTTGGGTCAGATTTCACAGAGTAGCTCAATAACTCAATAGCTAGGAATAAGAGTGATATTCTTGCCACCAAGTTGTTGTTTTCATCTAATACTTACATTCCGCCCCCCTCCAAACACATAATAATGTCACTACCAATTATTTAATATCTCAAAAATTCACTGCATTCACTTATCAGGGAAGCATTGTGTTATCATCAGCTAAGACCAACTGTCACTGTATTTATTTATTGCAAGAGTAATCCACAGCATGGTTAAGCAGTGGCAGGATGTGGCAGAGCAGTGTAGCCACGGCTGCATCTACCGCCCTATCACACATGTCAGGGGGTGGGATAGCTATAGCAATGGAGCTGGCACAGATTGGGTCTTCATGCTGTCAAGTAACAGCATGGAGGGGAGTCTGCTCAGGATCCAGCAGATCAAGGGTCAGTTCTTGCCCTGCTGTTCCAGGGCTTTCTTCAGGCTTTCTCCCCAATGTTTGCCCATCTGCATTTTTCAGCAGGTGGAATGGGGAGCTCTGTGATAGTTTAGCTGTTCTGAGCTTGGGTGAGTTGAGATCTCTGCCCCATTCTACACTCCCCAGCATAGCGGTTCTATACCTACTGACGCAAGTCAGAGTCCACAACATCTAGAGGTCACCATGTTGACTACCCCACTCGGCTTTACTGAATGGAGCTGATGGGATTTGTAGTCCAAAACATGTGGAATGCACCAGGTTGAGAAAAGCTAACCAACACAACACTAGGGCTGCATATAGAAAATGAGGTAAATGGCCAATATAAATCTCACACGTCAAATTACAGTAACTGAATGACAACTACAGTTTTCTGATTTCTAATTGTATAATTTTCATTGAGCCAACTTGTTTAGTGCAGGGTTGAATGGGGAGCTTACCATTCAAGCATTTTCAACCATTAACTGGGATGTGCTTTGCTGGAACTCTGTATCTTCAAATATCTAAATGCCAAAAAGGAACCATTAACTATAGATCCCGTGAAATACGTGTGTTTGTTTTTCGTGTTTAGAGCCTATGATTCTTTTACATTTATCACTCTCTTTTATATTTATCTCTTTCTTTCTATAGTAAAAGCATTCTTAACCGATGAGATTCAGCTTGCTTTGGTAGATATGCATCATTGGTCTCTAGTTTCCTCTCTTTTGGACAAAAGTCCTGACATTACTTAAAGTGAGGAAACTTTACCAAAACTTTGCAATTCTTCCAAACTTAGGAAAAAGTTTGATTAGATTTCCTTCCTCAGGAAACTGAGTATTATGTAACCAATAAATAATGGATCATCGTAAATGTGTTTTCTTTGTCCATTAGAGTCACATTGTTTTTGCATGTCAGGTTAGGGTTCCTACTGGGTCGTGATGACAGGAAAGAACTGTTGTTAAGACAAAAGACAAAATAATGCATTGGGCTTTTGGGGAGTTAGTTCTGCTCTTCAGTGGTTCTTCAGAGCTGCTTGGTTGCAACTTAATTTTTGATGGTGCATCAGCTGGGCTGTCAGAATTTTAAACATTCCTTCCAGGAAACATTTTCTTTGATTCCACAGTTTGGCAGCAATAAAAATGGGATCTTAATTTAGAAGCAACAAAGGAAAGGATGGGTTGATTAAATGAGAAAATATGAGAAATGAAATGCAGAGGGAGGTGGTCACTAAGCATAGGATCACCTATGTAGAACTCAACCACGTAGGGAATCATTTTAGTGGGTATCAGAATGTAGTCCACCACACTATTTCGCTGCAAGGAGATACAATATAGGTAAAATTCCCAGAGCCTTCCCAATCAGTTAGCCCATTGAGCTACATCAGGGCCCTGGTAATGGTCAGCTTAGTGAGTCGCAGACCTGCCAGATTAATTACTGGATCCCGGGATTTACAGTCCCAAAAACAGACGTCTGGGAGAAGAGAAGTATCCAGGATCCCCCATGCTTTTGTGTACACTTCCCACCCTTGGCCTAGGCAGGCATTAAAGTCTCCAGTCAAGATGATAGGTAAGTCAGGACAGATGGATTCCAGATTCTCAAGCACGTGTGTAATAAGATCCCATTGTAGATTCTTGGCTGTGACAGTGGGGGTGGGAAGGATATACACATTGAACAATAACATTCCTTAGATGAAATTAGGGACATTTCTCACTCCCCTGCTCATCCTCCTCTCTGAGCTTGGAAAATAGAGACATTCCAAGATCAATTCAGAAGCTGGGATAACTTTCATAATTCTGAGACTGTCCTTGGAAAATAGGGACACTTGGAAGGTATGTACAACCTGTTATTGTTTCATCTTACTGGTGTAGCATATGTTGTGTCATAAGGAGAGTCAGTTAAATATTTATTTTCTACCTCTTAGATTTAGAAGATTGGAAAGAAACCTTTGTGCTTCTTTCCACACAGTCTTTGTTCTGCATAGGAACCATTTTCGGTCAACCTGCCCAGAAGATAAGGCAACTGAAGAAAGACCTCAAAAACAGGGTGATGGAAGGAAACTGTTTCACACATGGAATCAACTGGCCCAGTTCCCAACCTCCATTAATTCATCCTAAGATTGGAATTAGCCCATGTGCAGAGGCTCCTTTCCAACTTCAGGGCCAAAACACCAAAACAGGGAAGTGGGGGGCAAGCAGACATTATCAGTGGGTTGAACACTTCTTCTTCCACTCACCCACCCATTATATTGGTTGTAAAAGATAGCAAAAAGGGTGGGTTGAAAGGGAGATGGAAAGAGAATGGAAAGCTGTGGAAAATATCTCACAGATGCAGCCTACTGAAAGGAAAGGGTCATGGGTTGTATCTAGAGTAGGATTTGTGCTTGTGCAATAGGACTTCCCCCATTCTCCTCCCCATGCAGCCTCAGGGGAGGACTGATTTAGGGGCACACGGGGGCAAGAGAAGGGAAAGTCCCTTTGCTTGAGCCAGTTCAAAGGGCCACAACGGATGAGAGGTGGGTCAGATGGCTAACCACCACTGAATCCAGGCATGTGCTAATTTTAAGATATTTGAGTTTGTTAGGTTTTTAGAATCAAAAACAAAGACTTTGGAAGCGTTTTCCATGGCAACATAGTTCCAACCAGAAAATCCATTTAATTTCCTGCCCCATAATAAACAATATACCGTATTTTTCACCCTATAGGACACACTTTTTCCCCTCCAAAAATGAAGGGGAAATGTGTGTGCGTCCTATGGGGTGAATGCAGGCTTCAGGAAGCTCTCCGCAAGCCTTGGGAGCCCGCAGGAGTTCCCGTCGACCTGGTTTGGAGGCTGGCGGTGAGGAGAAGCCCATTTCTCCCGGCTGCCAGCCCCACAAGCTTGCGGGACAGCGGGGAGACGCAGAGTGCCATCTCGCTGTCCCCCAACCTGGTTTGGAGGGCTTCTCCTGCCCCAGCCCCACGCCTGGGGGGGAATAAAATTTTTTTTCTTTATTTCCATTCAAAAAAACTAGGTGCGTCCTATGGGCCGGTGCATCCTATGGGGAGAAAAATATGGTAGGTCCAACAGGGAAACAAGATGACCAACCCATTTTTGGAATGGAGCCAGTCCATATCAGACATAATGAAAGAACCTAACAACATTTTGAGTCATCTGTTTGCAAAGCAAACAATACTTTACATACGGGCTCTTAAGTGCGTGGAGTGGCTAATTATACTGAGTAAAAGATAAAGGGATGTTTCACACCAGCAGCAGGGTGATTAATCCTCCAGGAATTAGAAAACTCCCCATCAGCACTTAAAATACTCTTAAAACTAAATTAGCATCACTTAGCTAGCATGATGGCAGCAGACAGGAGATTTATGTCACAATAAGCTTCTGCGGACAGTAAGATCTTCAGAGGAAATCAAACATATCCACATAATATGTGGGGATTTGGGGCACAGTCCTTCAATGGCTGTGCTTGTTCCTTTCTGGTCAGGGACAGAGGGTGGTGCTGAGGGGGGAGCTGTCATCGTGCTACTCCTTGGCAGTGGCAGAGAGCAGGGGGGGCAGGGCTGGCGTGCATCCTGGGGGCCCCAGTGAAATTAGACTGGCCTCAACCAGAGCCAGGGCCTTTTTGGCTGTGGCCCCAGCCTGGTAGAACGCTCTCCCACAAGAGACTAGGGCCCTGTGGGATTTGACATCTTTCCGCAGGGCCTGCAAGACGGAGCTGTTCTGCCAGGCCTTTGGCCAGGGTGCAGTCTGACCTATTTTCCTTTGTATAAGAACAAGCATGAAGGAGGCCTCCCAGCCTGTTCACAGGTCCTTATATGATCAGTGAAAAGAGTTGGTCCTGGCAAGTATTAACCGCTCTCAATCTTAACCTGATAACTGCCGTTTGTCCAGATTTTAATTTGTCTGAATTAATTTTAAGATGTATTTAATTAATTGATGCTTGTTCTTATGTATACTGTGTTATTTATATGACGTTAGCCACTCTGAGCCCAGCTCTGGCCAGGGAGGATGGGGTACAAATAAAATTTATTATTATTATTACTAAGCAAACAAAAAAGGAATTATGATGCTTAGAAATATTGTGCTGGTCAGGTTACATTGACCAGAATTTTAAGGATCTTGCCAATGAAGGTCATTATTATAATAATGTTAGGATTTAACTGATTTGAGGAAAGAGGAATAGAATGAAAGAAGAAATGTTTATACCTTCAGTTTAAAGGTAAGATGACCAGGCATTTCGGTGTATGGGTGTTCCATAGGCTTGAGAGATGTCAGTCCTTTTTAAGGGCCCTCTCATATTCTAGTTTCCACAGTGTAGATTCCATATTCCAAGCCACATATCTAGAAATTATGCCTTCCTTTTGTAGTTTTGATCTTCCATTCCAAGTGTCACATAGGTGAAAGATTTCTTCTCCTTTATTTCGAGCCAGGTGGTAGGAAAATTGGACCAGGAGTAGATTCCAAGGTTCTTGACTCATCCCAAGGTTCAAAGCAGAATCAATAGCTAGAGGGAAGATCGGAATAAGCAGAACTGCGATTGCATCTTGGCTCTGTGTGCTCAGAATATCATTTGGCGTCATTCCAAAATAAAGTAGGCATGATCAGGCTGTGACACCTAATAACAAAGAGATGCTGAGCAGATAATGTCATGGACATCAGTTTGGCATGGGGGCTGGTGTTAGAAATGTGGGAACTCTCGATCCAAATTCCCCACTCAGTTGTGAAATTCGCTTGGCCAACTCATGATCTTTTCTCTTCCCTACTTCAAAAGATAGTTGTTAGGACAAAATACTGCACTAAGCTCTCTTGAATCCTATTCATCACATCCACAAATGGCTACCTGTGAAGAGAGCTGCTGCAAGTGTGAAAAGGGGGCATGAAAATCTTCTTTGCCATTTCTTCATATCATGTGCTTCCCTGAGTAATCTGCAGTCATATTTTTCTTGCTCCAGGGATGCCAAATGGCATGTTACGCCATGATTTGAAGCAATCTGGGGTGGAGGAAAAGTCTTACCCACAGCATGTAAAAGAGAGCAAGATGAGAGAATGCAATGAGACAAATAATTTATAATTACCATAATTATTTTCATGCTGGAGGGGAAGTGAGTTGAAACTTGAGGTTTCTTTTTCTCCTAGGGGAGCTGTAGAAAGATTTGCGTGAAACCTTTGCAAAATGTGCCAGCATGAGAGAAGGGGGAAAGCATCCATGCCACAGAAAGCAAAAATCCATCAGTAATTATTGATACTAATGTGACTCAGAAAAGCAGGCTCAGTTCACTGGAATATCTCCGTTAGCTTTAGGCTGAATTCACACAAACAAAAGAAGCAGTGTTGAGTACCTCTTTAGAGGACTCTCAGGAGCAAGTGGCTTCTGCACTGTTTACATTACATCCCCCTCCTCTGTTTTTTAACTGCAAAAGGGATCACATTGTTCAAAATCATGAGCAGCTATCCCAACTTATTTCAAGCTTGGCTGACACAAGCAGCCTGAACTGCGTCTACATTTGGCCAGAGGCATTCAGCTGGCTGCAGCAGCTTCTATGACAAATGCTACATACAAGTAGAAAGCTCTTTCCCCAGCTATCTTCTGGGCCATTGATGCCGTCAGTCTGCCTGGAAATTGCTCATAGCATTGCCACGATGCTGCAATTTCCTGTCTGGAGATGAAAAGGGATCTCTGTTTTGCTGGAAGCTGCGTGAGACTGTGGGCGAAGATATCAAAGACCAACCTTTTCCAATCTGGTGCTCCCCAAATATTTTGGGCTGCACCTCCCATGTACCTAGATCACAATCCATTCTGACTGGGGTTGACAGAAGCTGGAATCCATGACACTTGGAGACACCAGCTTGGAGAAGGCTGGTGTGGAGGGAAGCTAGAAGAGGTACAGTAGTGGTTAGAGAACTGATCTCTGGAAGGTGGAAGTTTTTGGTTGTGCAGAAGATGTTTCCAGGCTCCATCTCTGAACCAGGCCCAAGTCCCATTGAGTTCTATGGAATATGCCTGGCTGTGAGTCAGTATGTATGCATATGTTATTTTTGCCACATACAAATTTAACAAGTAGTTTACTTTCACATGCTGATGAGGGATTCATGACCAGCTACCAGAGGCAGTTTAACTGAGTGAGGATGGAGCTAAGGAGAGCACCTTCTCAAAGCCTGGCAAACATTTGCCTTGCTTTGGGAAGGAAGTGTGAGGGCTCTGACAGGGTCCTAAGGTCTTTCTGCTTCCTTCCCAAAGCTGAGTAAGTGCTTACTGGGCTTTGGGAAGCAGGTGGGAGGGCTTTAGGATCCCACCTGAATTGCATTTGCCATATCATGCTGTATTTCGGAAGACTTCAATTGATTCCTCATTCAGCCATATTTCCAGTCATGGAAAACTGCTGTTGTAGAGTATTGCGAACCTTCTTTTGGGCATTCTTACATTTCCCCATTGGTGATGTCTCTTTTCATATATAGTCATACCTTGGTTTTCAAACAGCTTAGTTCTCAAACGTTTTGGCTCCCGAACACCGCAAACCCAGAAGTGAATGTTCTGGGTTGCGAACTATTTTTGGAAGCTGAATATCTGATGGGGCTTTCGCAGCTTCCAATTAGCTGCAGGAGCTTCCTGCAGCCAATCAGGTTTGGTTTCCAAACGTTTTGGAAGTTTAACGGATTTCCAGAATGGATTCCGTTCAACTTCCAAGCTATGACAGTACAGCAAGGTTTCCTTGCCACATAAGTCAGAGTTCTCCTTCCATACAAAGCATTGTGTCAGAGCACTTAATCAGTTTCCATAAGAACTTTAGAAGAGAAAAACTGGTCATCACTGAATAGAAGATATTTAAAGTATTTTGGAACAGGGATGAGCATTTATGCATTACATATATTACCTAACCCAAGTGTTTAAGATGGAAGGAATTATATTGAGAGGGTTTGGCATCTAGGAGAGGAAGTGAAGTACACTTAACTAAATCAATTGTATAAGAAAGAGACATATGCAAAACACTTGCAACATTTTGTATATATTCTGCAGCTTTTCCACTACCATTACTGTGTTTCATGATGAAGTAATAACAATATGTAATTCATTCAAAACTGTTTCTTACAATAATTTTAAATTATTGTGGCCCACCCTGAGACCTTATGGTGAATCAAAATAAAATAACAGTAGTGCAAAATTTACAACATTTTGACCTTCTCTATATCATATAAAACTATGTACAAGTTACTAACAAAAGAAGACCCTACTCAGAATGATGTTTGTGAATTCATGAACCCACAGAGGACAGAGCATGCATTCAGCAAGCTGGATGCATAAGTTCATTGAACATGAAAAAAGTAAACAAAAGGGGAGCCTGATCCAGCTTGCATTTTGAATATAATGTTGCCAAAACTCAGATCGATCAGTTTGTAGGTTGTAAGTTGAATCTAACACATTTGTAATTCTTGTGTATATTAGGAGCCCTGCCTTTCACCCAACCAGCTTTAATATTTTTGTAATTCAATCAGATACTGATGAAGAGTAAATCCATAGTTCCTTCACCTGTGGAGACTCCATGGCCATACAATTTGTGCTATTTCTGAAGGAACCGAAAATGTTCCATTATTATGAAGATGCTCTGAATCTTCCTCACCAGAAGGCAATTACACTAACAGGGAGTTATGAGCTCATGTGCAAGGCTGCTCCAGTAAGAAAGACCAGCACATCATAGGGGGATCTGCACCAACAACCTATAGGACTGTGCTTTGCATATTTATTTTCCTGGTTAATATGTCCTGAGCATGTTAGCAAAGCCATGAGTAGCAACTGGCTGAAGGACTCAATTTCATCAGGAAGATCATCTATAATTAGACCGTGTCAACTAGATTATTCAGCACTTTCCCCCTTTTCTTGATAGCATCCAGAACATCCTTGATTAGAGGCTCCCTTAATTATGAATATAGGTTGCCCACTCTGCTCTTATTAGGCAACATGTCAGCTTCACTGTATTATCTGTTCTGAGAGAGGGAGACGGAAAGAGAAGTTGGAACAAATTTGCATCCAGGAAGGTCACAGGAATTCCTGCAAGGGCAAAGCAACTAGTTAAAATGCTTTTGGTACATTGTCTTTCCTTTTCCAAAGTGCTTCATGACACGTACATACTTTATCTTTCCCTCAAGAGATAGATTATATTTAATATTTCTACAGTGCACCTTATACCTCTGGCAAAATAACTCTGTAAGACAGACTCCTTTTCTATTATTTACACCTTTATTCGTGGCTCCCATAAAATGCCACTTGCTCGACTAGAAATCTTGGAGCTTTTAATGGTTTCTACCATTCTGCTTCTTTGTTCTTGATTGGGTAGGACATATCTGCACAACTTGTGTGACCTTCTAACTATGTATTAGGGCTCACCAAGTGTTGGACATCATAGTTTTCTGCAGTCCCAGGAAGCCATAGACCCAGCAGCTCTGGGCTGTCTGCTTGCTGTTCCATATGATCAAATTTAGGGTTCTCCTCATCACTACCATTGGCACACATATTCAGTGGAACACTGCCTGCAACAAATCTACCCTCTTTTGTGTGATTTCTGCAGTCAGGGACACTTCGTTTGCCTTTGCCAAAGTAAAAGCGTTCATTTCCAGCAGTCTGCCCTGATTTTTCAATAATGTACTCCTCAGACAATTTGATTCTTTTTTTATTGAGTCAGCAAGATCTCCATGTTTGGTTCAGTAACAAAACTGAAACAAGTCTTCATTTTGTGTTCTTGTATGAGAAACATACTTCTCAAAGGCCTCTGCCCCCCTGCCCCAAGTTCCTCAAACTTGTTTACCGCAATGTCATATTTAGACTTTTTAGTGAAAAAGTATTAAAGGAACCAATTGTTTGGAGCCCTGCAAGATTCAATATATATTTAAAAACTTCCCTTACTCATATCAGCTCCATTCGTTTCCACGAACAGGTCAAACTGCTATTTAAATCTTTTCCATTTGTCTGTTTCATGGTTGGGAAAAATTAACATGCTTGGGACTTTAAGCTGCTCCGTCTCTCTCTCATCTTACTATTTCAGATTTCCTAGTCGCTCTGTGAACCTGGATCTCACGTCTAATAACATGTGTTATTCCTTGTATTATTAAGCAATCCTGGGAACTATGGTATGGGAACATTACTTTATTCTGCATTGGTACAAGAGTTTGTGCTCTCCACTTCCTCCCCTCTCTTGCAGTACATGTGTCTTACCCTCACAGTTCCCACATCTGCTGTCAAGGAAACCTGAGAGAGCATCTGCTGGTGGAGAGATCAGGCTCTTTTCAGATCATTTCTGGTGAACATGGAACACTGATCTCAGGAATGCTATGTGTCTTGCAAAGCCATGCACCACCAGCTACAAGCTATGAGAGATTCTCTGTCCAAGCACAAACTGTGACTCAGTGAGCATCTTGCTGTAGCTTTACCATTTTCCCTTAGGGGGGAAGCTCATGACCCTTCAACCCATTATTCAGATATGAACAGTCCTGCCAACAGTTCAGAGTTTGATAGCCTATAAGCAAACTACATTCCCTGTCTTTCTCAGGCACTCTCTTTCCCAGTCCTGTTTACTGTTACTTTGCAGTTAGATGTTGTGACAGTTTCTAATTTGAACCTAATTCTGCTCTGATGTGGCAGGCAGTCCAAATGAGTTGTTTTTTTATGAGCATGCCACTACTGGTGGTTAGCCTGGCGCAATATGTTTTCAATTTTTTTCGTTGAAATTAAAACATTTGAGCAGTTTGTGGTCAGTCAATGCAGCCGGTTACCCTTGCTGTGGAGAACCACAAAAATACTGAAGGAATGAGTCATGTTCAAAAATAGTGCTGGCATCTTTTTTTAAAAAAAAGGTAGCAGAGGTCCAAATCTTTCTCCCTGACAAACAGATTTCTCTATCTTCTTCCTTCTTGTCACTTCTAGGTTTAGAAACATTCAGTTTTAAATTCAGGTGAAAATTGTAGTTTGCCTGGTTGGTTCCATGGAACATTCACATAACACCATCAGAAAATAGTATTTGTGTCTATATAGGGCATAGAGGTCCAACAACTCTCTTGGAATGTTTGGGAAAGAGTTCCTCCGTTCTGTTTCACCTGGTCTTATTTAACGAAACCATGTCTCTGAATTGCAATGTTCTGCTGTGGTTGCTGTGCAAGAAGCAGCAGCAGCCGCTGCTGACTCTGGGATTGCGCAGTTGCAAAGACCATCTTACTTTGTTTGTTACAGCTTACATAGCTCCAATATCTTTAGTGCCAACTAGTGACATTTACTGTAACTGCGCTGACTTCTCAAGTATCGGGTTCCATATAGTACAGAATGCCAACCGCTGGAAAACAACTTGCGCTGTGCCAGAACCTGTCCTCCGGTTTCTTGAAAGCCCCCACAGACACAAAACAGGCTTCTGGTTCTTTGCCTCATTCACACGCCATGTTATAATTTTGGTGGGGTAGAGCAAACCTTATGATTCCAAGTTGGCCAAGCGTGGCGTCTGTTTTTGTTTCCATTAAATATCTGAATAGGGAACAATCACACAGCATATGGTTCAATGATGGAACTTCGTTCCACAAGAGGCAGTGATACCCATTGACTTGGAGGCCTTTAAAAAAGGATGGAGCTACATGTATAATAAGGCTATCAATGGCTACTAGCCATAACGGCTATGTTCTACAAAGGCCTCCAACTACCTGTTGCTGGGAATCCCAAGTTAGGGAGATCCATTTGGCTTGATCCAGCGGAACACTCTGCAATTACACCAGCTTTTCTTGATCTGAAAAAATTCCCATAGGAGGCATCATTTATGATATCTTTCACTGGATTTTAATTGGCGCATGGGATGATAGGAAGGCTGGATAACAAGTTTCCACGCACTTGCTGATTTGGATGTTTTGGGTTTTTTTAAAAAAAATCCTTCAAAAAAGAAAAGAAATACTTTGTTTTTTTAAAAAAAAATAGCAATGCCTTTACAGGAGACCTCAGCTAAGGATGCAACCACCAGAGAGATGATCCACAAAATGTAGGACATTCACAAAACCCCTTGAAAGCAAGGTTAGCCCAGGAGAACTTCACTGAATTTTCCTCTCCATTTTGAATGCAAATTCTGTCATTCATTGAGGAAGAATAGTGAAAAGTAGTAGTAGCAGTGATATTTTTGGTACAGCGCTAGGAACAACTGTAGGAGGGGGCTATTGCCCTCGTGTTCTGTTTGTGGTTTTCTTATAGGCATCTTTTGGACCATTGTTGACCACTCTAGGTAAGTCTTTCATATGATCTAGCACAGTGGTTTTCAACCAGCATGCCGTGGCACCCTGGGGTGCCTTGAATGATGGCCAGGGGTGCCATGGGCAAAACTGGCCTCTGTACCTCTTTCCTTCCCTCCCTCCTCTGATGCCCTCTTGTGTCTCTGCCTCCCAAAGGCTTGCACAGCTGTTCTTTGCAGCAGCCCTGGCACCTCCCTTTGGGGCAGGGGGGGCAGCTCAGAGACCAAGGGTGGTGGCAGCAGCTGCCCAGAGGACTCCCAAGGAGAGAGGAGAGAAGAGGAGGCTGAGGGAACACTCCACAAATAGGTTGTTTGAAAAAGGGTGAGAGGCTGCCATAACTGGGCTCCTGAGCCCCACAGGGGTGCCACAGAAAGAAGGTAGTTGGTCAAGGGAGCCGTGGACTCAAAAAGATTGAAAACGTCTAATCTAGCAGGCTTCAACTCCTAAGGGCAAAACAGCCTGCAGGTCTTCCTTTCTGCTATCCAGTCCCAGTCCTCTCCCTACCTGATCATGCTACTTCCTTTTGATTATCCTACTTTCTTAGCCACTAACCGCTCCAGATACTTCCCTTCCTAATCCACCTCAATTCCAAAGATCCCAGTTCATGTAATACTTATTTATTACATTCAAAATAGCACAGCTTGACTACAGACAGGTGTTAGATTGTCTTTACATGTATGATGAATATGCAAGCCCAACTTCCACAACTCCCAATCCCCTTTCCAATCTCCCCTGGTCTGTTTCAGCCCTTCCTGCAGCAGATCCTTTTCCAGCCCACTGAGCCCTGTGACAACTCTTGGGCAAAGCACAAGGAAAATAACATTCATCTCCATTGATTCAATTGAGTATCTCTCTCTAATAGTGCTATTCACTGTACTTGGGGTTGGGGAGAAGTTCCTGACTGCTATTTTTAAAAGAACAGCTTCTTTTGAAAATCAGATTTCCAATGAGTCTGGCTAGCATCTGGTTATTAAATTGAATCCAATGTAGATCAATTTAATTCAGCAACAGTCTAATCAAATGGCATTTTGAGATTCTGCCTGCTGAGGTTTCATTTGTTCTTGATTCCATGATCGAAATTTCCTGAAAAACCAAACACTTGAAATGCCAAGTTCACATTAGTAATAGTGACTCATTAATTCATTAGTAGCTGTTGTGGCTAAACCACGGCAGGAAACATTTAGGTTCAGTAGCTTCAAAAAAGGCAAAGGAATCACTGCCTTAGCAAAGGAAATTGCACTTCCACTCAGCAAATGCTGTTTCACATATACTGTATTTTCTTTTTTATGCAGTGTTGTGTTTTGATAACTTAGGCTGCAATTCTAAACCCACTGACCCAGGAGTAAAGCCAATGAAATTCAATAGGACCTTCTTCTCAGTAGACATGGTTAGGATTGTGTTGCTAGTTTCTTCATTGGCAAATATCATAAAGTAGGTTTTCCCATAGCACAGTCCTATAGGTAAGTGAAGATCGTGAAGCTGAGGCTCCAATACTTTGGCCACCTCATGAGAAGAAAAGACTCTCTGGAAAAGACCCTGATGTTGGGAAAGATTGAGGGCACAAGGAGAAGGGGACGACAGAGGACGAGATGGTTGGACAGTGTTCTCGAAGCTACTAACATGAGTCTGACCAAACTGCGGGAGACAGTGGAAGACAGAAGTGCCTGGCGTGCTCTGGTCCATGGGGTCACGAAGAGTCGGACACGACTAAACGACTAAACAAACAATAGGTAAGTGAAGTTTCCTACAAGATTCTCATAGACCTATGGAACAGCTTTAACCCTTCCTAAATGTCTGCCTCTGTGAGCCAAAGCTTGGGGAGGGAGATATGTATTTATGCAAATTTGTTGTTATTTCAAGTTACACTGGCTTATTGACAATTTATTGTAGACCGAAAAAGTGCCCTTGAGCATAAGGTTTCATTTAAAAGATGTATTTGGCTCTGAGCTGTACAAATTCCTGTGGATAAATTAAGATGAGTAGATGATGACGTCCATGCCTGGGAATTCCAGCTGCCAAAATAAATAAAGTACTATATTGTCCATATCTGCCTTTGGTCATTTTCTCCGGGACACATTTGTGTATGCTGCAATTTTACCCTCACTTTATTTGCACCAGAAGTGTAGTTGTCTGCTTTAAAGCAGTCTTTGAAAAGGATTCTCCTAAACTCCTTCCACAATATTTGGATTCGTGTGTTTATTCTAGAATTCCTGACAGTGGGATTCAGTCCCAGTAGCTACTGTCTATGGAAGGGGTGGCACGACATTGTAATATTTCTTTGTGTGGATGTGCTCCAGCAGACTAAGTTTACTCACATGCTCCTTTGTTACTGGGTGTGAACAGAGATAAACAATGCAAACCAATTCATGAAGAAGGCTGAATGCTCCACCTCAGGTATCAAATTTAGGACCCAGGTTTAGGATAATACTTCATGACAGATGGCTGCCGGGTAACGTGGCTGATTTTATGGGTGTGTTAATAGGTTTTTGTCTGTGTATTTATTTACAAAAAGTTGTGTGTTTATCTGAACCCTGAAATTCATAGTATGGGGAGGCACTTCTGGAAGAAAATTGTATGTTTATATGTTAACATTCTATGAGGGCTTATCACTAGGTAGTTTCACAACAGAGCCACAAAACTTAGTTTAGAATTCTAAGTTTTGCAGAAAACTTTTGAACAGCATTCTTTAGCAAAGTCTCAGGTAGACCTTTCCCACCTAGAATGGCTATCAGAGCAATACCCACTCAGCCCCTTCTTGGATTTCCCTTCAAGGAATCAAAACTGTCAGAGGTGTTTTAGGGTAGCGTGACTCGTGTGCGCTCTGTGCCAGTGGCGTAGCGTGGGGGGTGCAAGGGGGGCCGGCCGCACCGGGCGCAACATCTGGGGGTTAGTGTTAGGGGTAGGATTAGGGGGCGCAAATCCACGGGTTAGGGGGCGCAAATTACTTGCCTTGCCCCGGGTGCTGACAACCCACGCTACGCCACTGCTCTGTGCTGCAGGAGGCACCACTACAATGCTGTAGAACAGAGCTTGAGAGGCAGGGACCCTGAATTTTAGTGTCACAAAGGGCACCACTGAAATTGCAGAGCCAAAAGTCTGCTACTGACTGGATTACTCTGCCTAAGGTAAAGGTAAAAGGGAGCCCTGACCATTACGTCCAGTCGTGATTGACTCTGGGGTTGCGGCACTCATCTCACTTTATTGGCCGAGGGAGCAGGCGTACAGCTTCTGGGTCATGTGGCCAGCATGACAAAGCTGCTTCTGGCGAACCAGAGCAGCGCACGGAAACACCGTTCACCTTCCCGCCAGAGCAGTACCTATTTATCTACTTGCACTTTGACATGCTTTCGAACTGCTAGGTTGGCAGGAGCAGGGACCAAGCAAAGGGAGCTCACCCCATCATGGGGATTCACCTTCTGATTAGCAAGTCCTAGGCTCTGTGGTTTAACCCACAGTGCCACCCTCGTCCCGCTCTGCCTAGCTGGATGCAAATCTTTAAAACTGCTAACTTACCAAAAAAAAAAAAAAAAACCACCAAAAACAAGTCCAAACCTTAAAGAATTGCTGAACTTACAACCATTTGACAATAATTAACCAGTCAATAGAACGGGAAATCACCAGTCCTTAGCCGCTCATCATCAGATCACAGTGACTGAATTCCTGCAAACAGGTGGATACATGCAAGGTGCATTAATGGTTCCAAGATGCTGTAGCCATCTAGCCAACTGCTCCAGGAAGCCTGTGTTCAATGCATGTTCCCGACACTTCTTGTGTTCTGCCTCTGACCTCATTGCCAGAGCAAGTGGCCAAATGTAGTTGGTAGAGCAACCTAGTTGTGTGGGGAGGTAATCTTTTTGCTGTAAGGCAGCGGGAAGGGGGACGCTGAGGTTGGCCTTTGCGAATGAGTCCCACAGCATTTCTCTGCCTTATACAGCTGGGCTTTGGTCATGGTCAATGTCTCTGCTGTCAACCGAGTAAACTGCTTTGACTGAGTATACATGCCTTTGAAAACATTCCACGATGCTCTCTTCTATTTGGATAAGGTTTGCAGCTCGTTCCTACTGGGTGCTATAAAAGCAATGCTTTGCAATAGCAAAAAAGCCCGTGGAAATTAAATTTTGAAAGCAGAAGAGCGAAGATATGGTTGGCAACCTTTCCCCACTATTTTACTGTCAATCGGGCATTGAATAAATATACTAGGTAAGTGGAAACTGTGCTCAACCAGTATTGTCCAGCTGTTTAAATATTGTTACATGTAGCATAGCTTTGCTAAGTGTGTGAGAAAGAGAGAATGAGAGAGAGAGAGAGAGAGAGAGAGAATGAGATGGCGGCAGGGCGAGAGGGAAATTGTTGCCATAGCTAACTTTTCCTTTGTGACAACATATAATAAACTTGTAGACAACGAATTTCCTTTCACACTTCCTTTCTGGTTCCACTTCTAAGGGACACATGTAATCGGAATCTAAGGAAATGGGGACCATAATTTTTTCCAGTCATTTTTTAACCTCTGAAACCTGACGCAGTATTTCCTGTGCTGATTGGCTCTGAGAAGACACCTCTGTTAAAGTGCCCCCGTGATGTAAACCTGTAAAGGCTCAGAGTTTAACAGGGAGGAAAAGGACAAGCAGAAGCGAGCCAGTGCAAATAAGCCAACGGCATTTGGTGCCAAAAGCACGAATGCAAGAGAAATTCATACCGAGCTACAATGTCTTCCTCACAAGCTAAGAAGGCGTTTGAATGCTGATCACTAGAAGCATCTGAAAATGGGGTCTTTTGCACTTCACTTGAGACCATGAAGTTTGTCTTATAAGTGGCTGGCAGTCCAGCTCAGAGTAAGTGGGTAATCGTATAGGGACAGAGCATCCACTATGCATACAGAAGCTTCCAAGATTAGTCCCTGGCATCTCCAGGTAGGTCTGGGGAAAACCAGTGATGAAATCCCAAAGAGCTGCTACTGGTCAATGAACACAATGTGGAGCTAGAGGGGTATACGGTAGCTTCTTGTGTTTGTAAGTTGCACGGATCATAGAATTGTAAAGTTGGAAGGGACCAAGAGAGTCATCTAGTCCAACCCCTGCAATGCAGGAATCTTTTGCCCAATGTGGGTCTCAAACCCACAACCCTAAAAGTCTCATGTTCTACCAAGTGAGTTATCAGACGGGCTATGCAAGAATTAATGTTGGGTTGGGATAGTTCTAGTGCCTTTTTACTTGGATTTGGGGCAGGAGACATTTCTAGTTTTAGCAAATTTGCATTGTCACCTGACCACCTACCATTCTCTCACTATGACCAATGTAATAGTAAAGAGGGCCTACATTCTATAAGTGTGTGTGTGTTTATGTACACACAAACACACACAAACACACTTATAGAATGTAGGCTTTCTTTACTATTACATTTTAGTAATATTACTATTACATTGGTCATAGTGAGAGAATGGTAGATGGTCAGGTGACAATGCAAATGATCTAAAAGGTTTTGCTAGATGAAGGAAAAAAGGTCTCAGTAAGGAGGAGGATGGGACAATGACCAAAAATAGGGTCAAAGTAAGACTTATGTCAAGATCAGTCACATAATATCATGCAACAATATACAATATTTTACATGGCAATAACTAGGGAAGTGAAGGTACAGACAAAAAGAAAAGACAGATTGCATGATTATTTTGGAGCTGACAGGATGACCCAAATGTTTTAGTAAGTTGGGTTTTGCCATTAGTTAAGCGTTGAAATTAATTGCATTTCCTACAACATTTCTTTCTATGCCCATGCACATTAGAACATTCAAAGACTATAGATACCCATTTTAAATAAATTTTCATGAGTTGCCACAGCTAATAAGGGAGTAGATAATGTGCTTATTCTTGAAATGTCTTATTGCTCTTATTAAAAGCATAGGTGCTATACTCTTTCCACCAAGTCAATGACATTTCCCTTTGATCATGCTCTAAAGTTCTAATTCAATGAATTTCAAAAAGGAACAAAAACAGTCTTCTAATGGAAATGGAATCATACTCATAGAAAGGAGCAGGCTGGGATTTGCGGCTGTCCAAATACAATATATTTGCTCTAACTAAAGGGAGTTTATATAGGTCCGCATAGAAAACCTCTTGAGTGAGAGCAAACATAGACCTCTTATAAGCTTAATAGTTAATCTGTACAAGAGATTTGAGTTAAAGGTTGCTGTTTGAAGTCTAGTTACTTAAAAAACATCATCACTGACTCTCATGTGCTCTACAAACAGTAGGCATCTTTAGGTTATTCTTATAATGGGAAGTTTGCTCTTCTAGCCCTGACTAACATTGTTTCTCCATTAATATTCTCCTGCACTCTTATAATAACTACCGTATTTTTCGTCCTATAGGACGCACCGGCCCATAGGACGCACCTCGTTTTTTGGGGTGGGGAATGAATAAAAAAAAATTATTTCCCCCCTCCAGCCGCGGCTGCCGCCCCAAGCCTTGCACCCCCCTGCCCGAAGCACGGGGCACCCTCCGGAGGGCTCTGCGTGCTTCGGGCGGCAGGCTGCCGCCCCAAGCCTCGCGCGCCCGGCGGGAGCTCCTGCCGGGCGCGCAAGGCTTGCAGACACTCGCCCGAAGCACGGGGAGCCCTCCGGAGGGCTCCCTGTGCTTCGGGCCGCCCCAAGCATTGCGCGCCTGGCGGGAGCTCCTGCCGGGCGCGCAGGGTTGCAGACACTCGCCCGAAGCACGGGGCACCCTCCGGAGGGCTCCGCGTGCTTCGGGCAACAGATGCCACCCCAAGCCTCGCGCGCCTGGCGGGAGCTCCTGCCGGGCGCGCAAGGCTTGCAAACACTCGCCCGAAGCACGGGGAGCCTTCCCGAGGGCTCCGCGTGCTTCGGAGAACAGGCTGCCACCCCAAGCCTCGCACGCCTGGCGGGAGCTCCTGCCGGGCGTGCAAGGCTTGCAGACACTCGCCCGAAGCACGGGGCACCCTCCGGAGGGCTCCGCGTGCTTCGGGCAACAGGCTGCCGCCCCAAGCCTCGTGCGCCTGGCGGGAGCTCCTGCCGGGCGCGCAAGGCTTGCAAACACTTGCCCGAAGCACGGGGAGCCCTCCGGAGGGCTCCCTATGCTTCGGGCAACAGGCTGCCGCCCCAGGCCTTGCGCGCTCGGCGGGAGCTCCTGCCGGGCGCGCAAGGCTTGCGGACAGCTTCCTGAAGCCTGGAGAGCGAGAGGGGTCGGTGCGCACCGATGCCTCTTGCTCTCCAGGCTTCAGCGAAAGCCTGCATTCGCCCCATAGGACGCACACACATTTCCCCTTCATTTTTGGAGGGGGAAAAGTGCGTCCTATGGGGCGAAAAATACGGTAGGTACTATTATACATTTATTGGTGATAATTGCATCCATAAACATTTCTATAATTACCATTTTGATATGTTGCCATTTTGTCTATTGCCTGTTGACTTTTTATTTAAGGAACTTTGGCTTCAGTTGATTCTTAGTATGATTGATGCATCTAATTATACTTTTACGTTTTATGAAATATCAAAATATCTGAAAGCAGGCAGCTGACATTATCAACTTATTAATTGCAGGCAGATGGTGATAACCATACATAATACAACTTGCATTCTGATTAAAGCCTGCTGGTGTTGGCTACATGTCATAACCTACACCTTGCATGCAGCTTATTTTGGGTCACATCTTCCAAAACAAGCGTTTCTAAAGTTAATTTTTGAATTGCTTCTCTTAATGATTTGTTTTTTAATTGTTGTGTTATTTATGCTAAACAACTGTGTCGTTTATGCAAATAACTACTGTGCAGTAATTTTCCAATTATTCACTTACCTTCATTTTTATCTCTTTTTATCTCGCCTTGTCATAATTGCTCAGATTTGAACTCGATTAACCAATTAATTGTCACAGTGCCAAGTTCAATAAGACTTTTCAGCTTCTTTCCAGATGTAATTTGCTGAGTCGTTTCTATATAAAGGAATGGCATGAAAAGGAGCCCTCAACACCTCAAATGAAAGATTATCCTTGTGGCCAACTACTCCTTATCAATATGCTTTCCATTAAGTTTAATCCATGGTTATGTGTCTGAAGCAGAACCTAAGCCTGACTTAGAAATATCTGTATTCGAAATGCTCTACTATACCGCCTGGTTCTTGTGGTTCTTTAGTTGAAAAAAATGCATCTGGTTCCCCAAAGTCTCTGCTTCTTTTAAGTCAGTGACAAATGTTTAAATGGAGACATGCTTTTGCAGATGGAGCTTTCAGCTTTAAAAAGAAATAATCAGAAAGGGTCTCACTTCCAGGAAAACCCAGCCATTTAAATGCAGATATTTGTTGTACCATAGTTCACCAGCTAAAGTGTGAATCAGCCCACACATAGTTGCATTAAGAAAATGATGAATATCATAAACATGAATGCAAGGTGTCTCATTTAACAGACAGACTAACAGCACAATCCCATGCATGCCTAATCAGAAGTAAGTCCCAATACTGAGGTCAGCAATTCCAGAAGAGGAGAGCTTGTTCTTCCCACTGCACTCAAAATCTGTTCGGTGGACTGAGAAGAGTGCAATTAACTGTGTCTTCCTCTACATTGCAATACAGTACAGTCCCCTGAACCCACGCAACAGCTCTTTGATAGGCTGAAAGAGGCAAGGTTAAAGGTATATGAACCCTTGGACGGTTAAGTCCAGCCAAAGGCGACTATGGGGTGCGGCACTCATCTCGCTTCAGGCCGTTTGTCTATAGACAGCTTTCCAGGTCATGTGGCCAGCATGACTAAACTGCTTCTGGCTCAATGGAACACCGTGACAGAAACTAGAGTGCACAGAAATGCTGTTCACCTTCCCACCACAGTGGTACCTATTTATCTACTTGCACTGGTGTGCTTTTGAACTGCTAGGTTGGCAGGAGCTGGGACAGAACAATGGGAGCTCACTCCGTCACAGGAATTTGAACCGCTGACCTACTGATCGGCAAGCCCAAGAGGCTCTGTGGTTTAGACCACAGCGCCACCCGCTCCCTGAGCTGAAAGTGGTATAATTTATGTTGCACCCCAGCAACAAAAACTGTACCATGTTGGGATGGTGGGATGCAGTTTTGGGCCCTGAGCAACAGGGTACATACAATATGCAGGATTTCAGTCTAACAGATTGATTTAGGTTACCTTGAAATTAATGTGACCAGTTAGCCATGATTTAAGACCCACTGAAATACATGGGACAAGCACAACCTGCTTAGTTCATACCAACCCACTATATCATTCATTCATTGATTCATTTTATCCATATGCCACATGTAAACCACTTTGAGCATGACCTCTAGCAGTGGAAGAGGGATGCATTTCAAACAAACACTGCCAAAACATGGTGAAAATTTCATAATAACACAGCAAAACAAAAAATATAGTAACATACATAAAACCCTATTTCAGTACTGTAAATATAAAAAGATTACTTAAACAATGTGTAACATCCAGTAGGAAAATAACAAGGGAGCTTTACAGTTTCATCTTAGTCCTACAGACAACCTCCCCATGATGTTGCTCAAGACTCTCAAGCTTATTCTGTTGTTAACATCTGACTTTTTATTTGCAGGGCAAAATGATCTTGGATTATATAAAAGCATACCATAAACATCATTGCCCTCCATGAAATAGCACAAAAGATTTGTAATTCAGTTTTGTAGGACAGTTCACAGATCAGGCTTTCTTCCTGATACTAACCCCACCAAAGTCAGACAAGTGAGGTTTTAGTCCAGTTCCAGAAACCCTGGAAGTAAAAAAGTCTGGCAGCCAGATTCTTCTGGAGTGATAGAACTGATTTATCTCTGTCTTTATAGGCCTTAACAAGGCTGCTTCAAGACACCATATTCTTGATGTTATTTTGTCTCTGAGAAATTCTAACCATCTGCAAGTTTTTATAACTTAGAGCATTAGCTGGCTGCTCCTCAGACAGCCATAACTTTACAGATGGCGGTGTGTTTGACAGCAGAAAGATACCTATTGAAAATCCCCAAATATCAATATCAAAGCATTAAAGGCTAATATGAGAACATTTTCCCATCCTTTCCCCCTGCGGCTGTGTTCTAACATTTGGTTAAATTTGTTTTGTTTTTCCACTGTTTCCCATCTGCAAGACTTGGGCGCCGTCTTTCAACTTCCCTGCACATTCTTACATGGTCAGCATTGCAAAAACTGTTAAGAGGGACAAGCTTGGCTGCTTGTTTTTCTTCTCTCTGTGGTCCATGGAATGCTCTCGACAGCCATTGCATAAGAGTTACACTAAAAGAGGGCGGCTCAGTGTTGTGGGTGTTTGCGGAGACAGCAGAAGGGACATCCTTCCTGTTACATGATAGTAATCTGTGTGTCATCCTGAACAGAAGAAGGCATCCTAATTCCACAGTGTAGTCAAGTTTACCAAGAAAGCCTGCAGCAAAGCTAAGACTTGTGCTAGCTGGAAAATGGCTGAAGCCCCTTCTCTGAGGTCAGAGTTGGGCAGAAGAACAAAGGCCCGTAGCAGAGTTTCAGGGTTGCAGTTTGCCTGGTGTAAGCAAGAGGAAAAATAGTTGTGTTTCGCAAGCAGTTGCAAGCTGGAGAAAGGGCAGGAGTCAGAGCAATGTAGGATGGCAGTCTGAATCTAAGACAGCAGCCATGGGACAGACGCGACCCTCTTGGAATGTAATGCTGTGAGCCCCTCCATCTTAGGCACAGGTTGTGAATATGTGTAAACAAACCATATATTGTGATTTATATGACACCACAATCACTTCCAAAGGAAACACAAACCCTGAGTAAGTGCCTGGAGCCCTGGAATATCACACTGCTGTGGAGATTGGCATGCAGCAGGATCATAAAATTAAAATCCACAATGCTGCCCATACCAAAGTACACAGACATGCCTTGGGGCTTTTGTAATAATTTGCATCCTTCTGCTCCAATAAATATCATCCTCTCTATTTTTACATGTTATGCAAAACATTTGGACCAAATGATATATATCTGTTGCTCAGTAATACTTGGAGGGGGGGGTATTTTATTTTATTTTTTAAATAGGCCAGCTATTCCTCCTGCCCAACAAGGGCAAAGAGAAAGACAAAACATCTGTCAAAATGCAGTCCATTTTCCCAGGTGCATTTCTTTGATATTTTACTTTGATGTCATCTGTGACAAATATATGATACATGATGTATTTCTCTTGAGCGAGATGCAGCCATTTTTACTGCTTGGAAAAGCGAAGGAGTATGACTTTGCTATCTTTTTTTCTACCTGTGCTGCATAGATTGCACACATCAATTCCAGTCCACTGTAGACAAGACAACCTTAACATGATCCTCAGAAAGTGTATATCACCCACAACTGCCTTTCTTTTTTCATAATAACCCATCTATCAGGGAAAGTCTCTGTTACTGAGCTGTATTGGGTTTTATACTGAGTTATATATGGGTTACCTATCATGGAAGTGCTGATGATTCTCAATTTACAGGTGCTCACATTGTGTGTGGGGGGGGGAGGGAATTACCATCTGAACAATGCTGACTTGTTGATCTTTCCAAACTTTGAGGACAAGTAGGGCACATATTGTAGGCAGCAAGTTCTAGATGAATACAAGTAAAAGGAACAGAGACAGCCACCATTTAGAGGACATTGCTTTGACTGTTTTTGTTCCAGCTGGTTGATGTGTAGCAGAGCCATCGTTTTCAAATCCTGGCTGCAAGGCTCTATGATATTCTTTATTCCATTTTCATTACTGGAATTAAACCTAGAAGTGGGTAAGGTATAATAAGGCCATGGAATGTTAGCAGAGAAAGGGGGATTAAGATAGAGGATAGAACTGGGGTTTGATCTCAGCTACACTGGTGAGTTATTGACTATATGGACTCAGCTACACTGGTGAGTTATAACGTTTAAAATGTGTTATACAAATGTGACGTTAGAGGGCACTGTTGAGCAGTGATCCGTTGCTAATGGAAAATTGTATTGAGAGCTATATTTTATAGCATATTTTAAATAGTGTTTTTCAGATCAGTGTCGATCCAGCCCTAGACTCACGGGTCTACAATATTTACTGAAAGTTTCCTTGGATCATAGAAATGTGACAGTTCATGATAGTTTTCTGAAATTCTTAGAATTCCAAGTGGTAATTTTATAGCTGAGTCATGTACAACCTTGTTGCACAAATGTAACATCATGTTTATAGGTACTTAAATGTAGTAATTGTGGACCTAAGTTCTATTTAAATCCTCTGTGCCAAAACACATAAAACCAACAGCTTGCTTGGTTTTATGAGCAGGTTTTTTTTAATGTCCTTGCTGACCTCGGTATTGTGAACAATTAATTATATTCTGTAAGCCCTTGGATGTCACTGTCTTAAAAAGATAAACGGCCAACCAGTCCTAACCACTACATATTTGGGGGGCCTCTTCATTTCACCTTGGAAAAAATAGCAAAATATATACCGTAATCTGTGGATCAGCAGTTCTAAAAGAACTTAATCCACACAGGAATGCAGCATTAAACATGTCCTTCAAATCTCTCTGATGACTAAACACATCATTTGGAATGACATGACAAAAACACAGGAAACATGATTGGGGGGAGGGGGGAATAGCTTGAGCTAACATCAAACGTGGCACATGCACCGGGCATTTTCAGAGGGATTTCCTGTATTCTTAAAAGCTGCAATGATTTGGCATGCCTTGGATCTGCAGCTTCTGACCCACCAAACACTTAACAAAAGCAAAGGGTTGAGCTCATTAAGTGAAAGGCCAGGTGTTTGCAAAGACAGAAACTCTCAGAAGAAGCTAATAAAAATCTGGCTTTGCCCCGTGAAAAGAAAGCCTGAACATTGGAGAAATGTAAATCAGAAATTGGAGGAAAACACATGGAAATTCAATTATTCCAATGGCAGCCTCGTCCCATGGGAAGATTTTAGCTGCAGTGGCACAAGCAACGGTTTTTTGCTGTTGTTGCTCAATTTCAATCTGCTTCCAGCTGGCTCTGCTCTTTTCTCTGCAAAGCACTGATTTGTGTTAGGCTTGTAGCCAGAAGCTTAGTGGTCGGGGCCACCATGGGGCAATGTGAAACAACAGTTTAGGGGGAAATTATCTGCTACAAGTAGTCTAATAGGTTCAAATGACAGCTAAGATCCATGTTTGCATGTTGTTATTATTGCACATACTTTAAATAAAATACAAGTACAGTTTAATTCAAGTAAAACATTAGGTTCAAACTATGCCTCTGAAAATTTCTGATACTTGGAAAGCTGTGTTTGAAATAATACGTAGCAGTCATCCAAAAGCTTAATAGGTGAGTTGTCCACATAGTGTTTCTGCACAGATGTCCTGATATGGTTGTATCTGCAGAGTGCATTGATCAGTCGGGTATATAAAGGGTCAGAGGATCTTTTAGGTATCCTAGTCCCAAGCTACCAAGGGCTTTATATCCCAAAACCAGCACCTTGAACTCAGCTTGGTAGCTAATTGGCAGCTTTCTTTTCATACCTCTCATAGTTTCTTCCTGTCTCATTCTGTCCAGTACTTCAGTGTTTTCAGGTTCTACCTAGATTCCCAGAAGAGATTCTACAAGTTTTATTTAGTTATTTGTTGAATTTATACCCTGCCCTTCCTCCCCAAGGTGCACCTAGGTTTGTGCCTCTGATGTGCTTGATAAAGGTTATGTTTGGGCTAAGACACCTGCAAAACTGAAGACATTTTGTGTCAGCCATGACCCTACCTTTCTTTGAAGCATTTATATTTTAAAATCAAGTAACTGATGGTTGTTGTTTTTTACTTCAGCCCTGAGTACAGCACCTTTAATGTGTAACAATCCCCTTTTCCCAGTATCACAAAGTACTTACAAAGCTCCTTTCAGTTTTTGCCAGACTGTCTGTTTTTGATTCAGCAAAATGTATGTGCACTTCCATGAAAATCTACAGTTCATTATTTAAAACAAAACAAAAGAACCAAGCAGAGAGATCTTGTTGTTCAGAAGAATGAGTGTGTATCGGGAATGAGAGAGTTCCAAAAATATATAGCCGGAATACACTGGGCAAATAATGTTACAGCATACGTAAATTGTTCCCCTTCCCTTTTTTCTCCTTTTTGAGGGATAAAATAGCAGGCTTCTAAAAGTTCCCACGAGAAATGAGAACATAACAAGAGCCTGAGGGGGTCAGTATCCTGTTATTACAGTTGGCCAACTAGATGTCTATGGGAAGCCTGAAAGCAGGACTTGAGCACAAAAACATTCTCCACTTGTTCCATACCCTCAAATGGAAATAGGGACATTTCTCAACCCCACTCCCACTTCTTGTCCCCACCCAAGGATGGCTTTCATAATTCCAGGACTGCCCTGGAAAAGAGGGACACTTGGAGGGCATTATATTCAGAAGCTGATAGCCATTGATAGGCCTACCCTCCGTGAATTGGTTTCATTTTCTTTTAAAGCAGTTGGTGGCCATCGCTGCTTTGGTACTTCCAAGACAGAAGGGAGATCCTACAAACTAGGAGATGCCCATAAGGAATAATATTTAGGGGGAGGGCTATAGCTCAAGAAGAGAGCATCTGCTTTGCATGTGAAAGGTCCCAGGCTTAACCCTCAGCATCTCCAAGTAGGAATGTCCCCCTGTCCGAAACCTTGGAGAGCTGCTGCCAGGTCAATGCAGACTGTGCTGAGCTCGACGGAGCAATGGTCTGACTCTGTCTGAGGCAGCTTCCAACCTTCCTAAGTGAGCTTCTATCTGTGGAGCCAGGATAGATGAAGATGGCCTCCTAGGATGGACACTTCTCTCAATAGGCTGCAGCTGACAAAAATGGAAAGGAACTTTGAGGTACGGAGAGGAAAAGAGACTGTCATGCTATAAAGGTGTGCCATACTTGGGATCGATGTAAAGAAGGGATCAGTCACTTTATTGTAAAATAGCTCTGCTTTAAAAGAGAGGGTAGGTCGCACCCACAAAGCGGTGTCTTCTCCATCCAGAGCAAAGGCTGGACTGAGGCCAGAGTGTTTTCACATGTGAGACTTGCAATGCTTTTTAGCCTGGAACAATGGATGTCGCTAATGAGGGATTGATAGTGGAATAGAGCCATTTTTAAATTGAATGCATATTCTCTGGCCAAGGTAGACTCCACATTCTATTTACAGACAAGAGAAATGCAAAAATGGGTTTCAACTTGATGTATTTTTCCAGACTCGCTTTCTCAGTAGGGTAATCTCACCCTGCCCCAGAAGCAAGCCTCTTTAAAACCCATTCATGCAATTTCTGATTGTGTGGAATGGTGTCGTGTTGAGGATGGGTGAGTCTTCCTCTTGTAGCACAATTCTGCACATGTTAACTCAGAAGCAAGTCTCACTGTGTTCAGGGAAGCTCACGGCCAGGTGAGTGTGCACAGTGTTATACACAACAAGGACACTCATACAAGTGAAGTCTGCTTCTCATTTTAATTCAGCACAAAAGATGTATGCTTCATCTATCAGAAATTTGGGAGACACTGCACCATAGAAAAACTCTGTGTGTTTCTGAAAGCTTTGAATGATGTCATTTTCATGTATGTTGAACTAAAAGCCAAGCTATCACAATTATTGCAGTGAATTAATCATGTCTGTATAGCTTTCAGGAATAATGTTTATGTACAATACAGAATAATGTGTCCCAAACGTTTGGTAAGGGGCGCCATATGTTGAAGAGTGAAATCCTGTTGTCATGTTCAGCAATCATGTCACTGTTATTTTTGAAAGGTGCATTCCCAGTGCAGAGTCAAGTTATTTGCTTTTTCATTTCATTCCAAGTAGGGGCTACCAAATCCCCCACCTCCACACAAAAAACAGACTTTTAGCCATCATTGATTCATAACGCATGTCTTTAATCAAGATAAATTTGGCCCTGATTTAAAGAGTGTGCTAACCACTAATGTATGTGCAAATTCAGATAGCAGAGGAAGGTTGTTCCTGGCCCTTTGCTGAGGAGAATACAGCCAATCAATCACTGAAGTTTATTCAGGGATGGTGTATTTTTGCTCAGAGACTATTTTGATTAAAGCTGTATTCTCTCAACTGTCATTCCAGTAAAGCTGAGCAAACAGTACCTCCCAGGTGAAATTATACAAAAATATCTGCTCATTGTACATTTGTTATCAACGTGTAGAGAAAACAAAGCACTCCTTTTGCCAAATCCCCTTTCTAACCTACAGTTTGATAGCAAATAACATAGGAGGGTAATAAAACAAATCGAAGCCAAATAAGCGAAATTTTACATTCAGTCCAAAACAACTAGAAATGAGAGGTGAATAAGCTAGCTGATCTTCCAGTAAAAGTTAACACAGCTACATACATGTAGGCTTCATGTGGGTACATGAAGTGGTTGCACACCACCTCTATCTCCAAGCGGTGTAAGATTGCAGAGTTTCCAAGTGCTTACCCAGCGTTCAGTTTCCTTGAAATGCAGAACAGTGGAGATATATACAACCTGAGCCTACAATAAAGGGGCTCACAGCATCAACACCCCATGAGGTATTGTTTCCCTCATAGTCTTGGATTCCAACAGAAATCAAGCACAGCTCACTCCCTCTGGCTTCTGCATCTTCTGGCTCAGCTTCCTCTCACACAACTTTCCCTGTTGTCCTTCTCACTACCAGCCAGGTGAGGAAGTGAGGCCCATCCATTTGTCCTCTTCCACAGAGCAACTTCCTTCCCTTATACTAATGACCCATACTTAGGGACCATTATGGCCCTTGCCTGGCTATTTCAACAATGGCATCCTCCATTTTAACGCTCCCTGGAATTAGATGGGAGATTCAGGCCCTGCAAACTCACAACACTATGTAGGCACCAAAGTATTTCCCACTGTTATAAGCCGCACGTGAAGGATGGGAAAAGACAGTAACAAATTCCACCTGTCCCCAATTGTATGATTTATTGCCCCCCGCCCCACCCTTCACCCTATGGTCCTAGGGTTACAACGTTAAGACACAACATGAAAAACAGTTTAAAACAAATTATGATCCTAAAAATAAGATAAGATAAAAAACATACACCTCAAGTTTCAAAAGCCAGGGAGAAGTGTGCCTTCAGCATTCTCCAGAAGCTGTATATCAGAGGTGCAGTTCCACAGCTTAGGGGCCAACACAAAGAATGCCCTCTCCTAGGCTGGGAAGCTACAGTTCCCAGGATTCTTGCTTTATATGTATGATGTGCAGGCAGCCTCTGGCAGCCTCAGTCCATCTCTCAGCCAGTAATATACTGATGATATACAGATAGCCTGCAAGGGTTCTTGCAAGGTACACAAAAATAATGTACACGAAGCAATTTTCAAACTCTCTATAAATGCTTTGTATTATTATAACACCTCAGTACAAAAGATTGCCTCTATTTGGAAAGGATTGACCTAAAAGGCCTTTAGCTTTTCCGTAGAACGTATGTAACTAATTGCCTTGCTTTCATGTTTCTTTTTCCTACGTAGATGCTACCTTGAGCTAGGGATGAAACGTGGCTTTCTTGGCTTCCTTAGGCACTCTAAGCTTCTCTAACAGCCTGCAAAGTGGCGATTGTGTGGGCGAATTCTCCTCTCGCTAATTATAGCTGAGCACGGAGGACCACAGTTTCCCTCCATGGATCATTAGCAGATAGATATGCCTAGTTTGTGTGGCACCAATCCTTTAAGCCTTCATAAATATTCAGCTCATGGTCTGGAAGGGAAACTGTCCTTGGCTGGCTAGCGTGCTCAATGACTCATAGGGAGGTGTGAAACGGTTCCCAAATCCCAGCCCCATTTGGAAGGATGTGCAAACAGCTTTAGACACATAAGGGACATCTGTGGTTTTAAAGGATAATTGTCCCCCTCCTCCCAAATTTTTCTACTTTGCACTCTCACTCCCTCTCTCTCTCACTCACTTACTCTTTCTCTCTCCTCATTCTCTAGTGGGTTTTAAAATAGCTCTCGATGAAAGCAGAAAAGCATCTCCTTAGCCTGTCAGTCTAGAAAGTAGATCCTCAGGGACATTTGCCACACAGTGGAAATTACTGTACTTTGGGATTGTCACTGCAAAAGATTAATGGTAAGAAGTCCAATGTGTATGTTCTGTGCATTTTAAAACAAACTTATGCTCCATGTGCAATTATAAATCACCTGCAGCAACTCAGTGGAACATAGCACAAAATGGCGGCCACTGAGTCAACTCTCTAACCAAGATGCGAGGCTGATGAAAGAAGCTCACCCAGTGCACCCCTGCAACAAATCCTGCCGGGTTCATGATGACAACCTTGGAATGCTTGATAAGAAACATTGGCTTCAACTTTCTGTGACCAAGTGTCTCTCCTCTCCTCCCTTTTAACTTTGATCAGTGTCTGCATTAAAGGCTGACAGTTTTAAAAATGGAAGCCCTCAAGAGCTCTCTTCTCCACCGCCACCTTCCACAGCCCTCCAGTTTATCTAGGTATTCTCCAGGGAATCAAACATGACAGGCTGCAGAAACCTCTAGCCTGCCTGGTTTCCTTCTCGCTGCAATCTTTTTATCAAATAGCCGAAGGATTATGAGTAAATAAAACTGAGCACATCATAAAACCAAAGACCTTACACCGATGATGAATAATTGGCTATATGCTGCTCCCAGGATCACAGGCATAATTCAGCTTGACTGACCCGAGATTACTGGCTTTGAGTGCTCTTTTTCTGCACTCCTACTTCCAGTGGACTCTCCCCACTCCCTCTTCTTTTGCGATTTACCTACCTGATGCTAAGAATCCTCACTTTCTTTAGTTCTTTAGCTGCATTTCAGACAAAGACTAAAGATCCCCACATCCCAAGTGTCTGACAACAAGTTTGTAGGTTTCTACTGTGTGTGCGTGTATCACGTTAAAGTCAGAATGATAACTAACTTGCCTTACGACAATTTGTTGTCGTAAGCACACACACCAACAATGACAATTCTATAAAGGATGTATACTTGAGAGTAACCCCATCAAATCCAGTGGGTTTTATTTCTAAATAGATTTGAACAGGATTGAAAGTTCAAATCTGAGGTAGCTATGGTGAAAACTGAAACACATCTGATTAGTTTATCCATCATTGGCTCCACCCACCACCAGCACGACTCCCCTAGAAGATTACCCATAAGGAAATTCAGCTCTTGATATGGGAAATAGAGGTTATTGGTGGAGATTTCTTTTCCTAGCAACTTCTTGGTTACAATAGCCAAACTATTCTCAGATGTTGTAATCCTAAAGAAGCACAATTGTTTTGGCATATGTTGTTCAAATACGGATTGGGCATTTGCTGAGCTTGCACTGATGTGCTCTGTTATGCACAAATAGCTCAGAGAGTGATAAATCTGCACCCCAGACTCAATACCAAGTCTACATAACTAACATCCACATATTTTTTTTATCATGGTGGACATTAGCAGCTGTCAAGAAACTATGAAATTCCAAAACTTCCAATGACAAACTTCAGAAGCCAACAAGAAGCCTACTTATGGGCAGTCCACGTAGTGCTAACTTGAGAAATAGTGTGAGTGTGAGACTAATGTATACATGGGTCGTATATTGCATGTGATATAGCACATACACTTATCATCTGTCCATGTGTATGCACCATATGCATGTTCCATCTCTCTTATGTGCCAAATCTGTACATTGCATTCTCCTTGTGGATGTGGCCTGGGACTTGATCCTGAATCCCACTGAGTATTAAAGACTACAGTCAGAATGGTATTGTGAATCATCCCTTCGTTCCTCATCAATGTGTTTTGGATCAATTTAGAACAGAAGTAACTTGAGCTGCAACACAACATAAACTCTGGTGGCAAAAGCACTGAAACAGATCGGTCCACCGATTTGTAATGGTTGCTACTGCCCCAACTCTGTTCCGGGTCAGCCCAAAGCCAACATGATTCTTTGTTAGATCTCAGCTGACACATTCCTGCCGGCCAACATGAATTACAAACTGGTCCACATTCTTTTCTTTCAATCATTTATCATCATGAATTACATTGTCTTTAAAAAGGATAAGAATAAAATACTCTCTGGGAAGATCTGATGAGGCCACTATTTGGTTTGTGTGTGTTTTAAATTAAATACAGACATAGACAGGCAACAAAGGTTCACAAGTCCTCTTTAGTTTGAGTACTTTCCCCCACCTGCACAGCTTTGGCTTCAAAATCTTGGGAAAATCACTTCCACTCTAAGGTTTCAAGTTATTCTAGGCTCTAGTTGGCCCACAATTCATGCAATCTTTCTTTGTGGTGCTTTGTTATTCTGTTTGCAGACTCAATCCAATATTGTTGAGCGAAAACATCAAAGTCCCAAAACATCAGCCTTGCATATTATATGAAATTATTTGTATTCCTGTTATTGAATGCATCTGAATGAAATGTAAGCGGTATGTATCTATGATGTTTGTCCCTTCAAAGTGTGTTGTTTCAGAATAAAGACAGAACTAAGAAGGAAAGATTGTTATATCCCTTAAATCAGCCATAGCATAGCATAGCTTGTGCCAACAACATGCTGCAATACTGTGCTTGCTTACTCAGAATTAAGCCACACTGTGCTCACTATAGAGATTACTCCTAGGTAAGTGGGCTTTGGAGTACAGCTTAAGCTAAAAATCCCCAAATAAGCAGAAATAACTCCTACCCAGTTGTGGGCAGCTGTGTCATATGCAAAATTCAGAAGATTGCATGGCACGGCAAGTGTACATTTGAGACATTTGACGTGGCTTGCCAAAGAATGAATCCTGTGTGGAAACATGGCTGCACATGACCAGCAGCTGGTACACTGGAAGGCAGCCAGCCAACAACAGCAGTATGTAGCCACATGGATCTAAAAATTGCGCTGAAAAGGGTAGAAGCCTTGGCAAGCTTGGTCCTGCACAGATCATTAAAATCATGAACATAAGGGATTTCTTTTTTTAATATAGATAGAGCTTTGGTATATGAAGTATGGAACAGATTTCTCTTGTCACTCATTCTATTACATAAATTTGGAGATATTAAAAAGTCCGGGAAAGGGGGGGGGGAAGTAATCTTGATATTAGAAGTCGATATGTTACTAGACTTCACAGGCAAGTTTTCCAAAATATTTTCTGGGGATTAATCTGGTTTACGGACTCCATCTTCTTCTGCGTTTGCTTTGATCTGAGACTACAGTAGCAAATGCATTTTCTGTCTGTGCACGATACACTGCATTTTTCGGCCCACCTTTCCATTCTCTTTGAACTCCATCTCACGTTTCACATACTTTTTAGATTTGAGATAACTACAGAACATGTTCCGCTTAGAGGTTGCGTGCAAGTCAAGGTTCCTGAAGATGCATTTCCACGCTCTTCATATTCGAGTGGAAGAAATGAAAGACAGGGTCTCATCTAAAGTAAATGCACAGTAGATGGCAATGCAACATTAATTTCCTTTCGCTCAAGTCCTGCAGCTCTCTGGAATACAACCATGGTGGCATGAGATACAACCAAGTCATCCATCTTCTAACCTGTTTGGCAGCCTTCATCAACCTGGTGCCCTCCAAATGTTGTTGGGCTGCAATTCCCATGAGCCCCATCCAACACACTTTGGTTGGCAAAGACTGCTGCATGGTGTTTTTGTGTAGCTACACCCCCTAAGTCTTACTTGGCTCTGTGTTTGAAAAGTATTCCCATAGCCTTAAGGCGAATGTGAAGCGATGGAAATGTTTTGAATGGAGAGGTGTTTTGTGTCCTAAGAGCTGACAGGGCGTGCCTGCACTATACCTGAATCTGGGGTAGGGGTGAAATGTCAGTTTCATTATAGTCAGGGTCTCTGACTAGACAGTGTGTTATCAGAGATCAGAAAAGCCTATTGAACCACTGCAATAACTTATCCTGGCTTTAAACAAGTCAAAATGTTAGAAAATACTACATTCCACAGTACACTGTGTTCAATACTTCAAAGGGAGCTTCTCCTTCATCCACATTTCAGAAAGAAAGAAAGAAAGAAAGAAAGAAAGAAAGAAAGAAAGAAAGAGGGAGGGGTGGGGGAAGCAGGTCAAAGGTTGAGTGTTTGTAAACTAATAATCCCCAGATGACACAGGAAAAGACTCTATATAAATCAGCATTTTTTTCCCTTCTCCCTTTCTCTTCCTGGATGTACATTGAAAAGTGATTTGAAAAAATAATTGGCTTCTAATGTAAATGTCAGCGGTCAGACTGTGCTGATTATGAGAGACTGGGGGCAGGGGGAGGTCTGCTCCACGCAAGGATCGCTTTCCTAAAAACAGATAATGCATTTTGCTTCCAGAATTTACAATGGAAAACAAATTATCATGGACAAGCTTCAAGTTTCCTTTTACAGTGCAGCATAGCCACTCACACACAATGATGCAGCAATGGTTCAGGCAACTAATATCCCTACAGGACCTTCTACTTCCATTCTCATCACTCTCCCTTTCAATGAAAATAATACACACTGAGAGATCCTTCTGTTTTACAATAGGGTGAGGGCTAACGGATTAGGCAGCTGTGGAAAAATCCCGTTATTTGATCAGCTGCGACTACTTCACTACCCCCTTGTCAAAAAACATGGGATGTTATCTACCAATCAGATATCAGCTGCTACTTTACAAACTTCTTGCAAAAGATGTTAGATGCTCTATAGCAGGTGGCCACATGGGCATAAATGAGACTTCCTCATTGGGCATGGCGGAAAGAGGTCCAGATGCTCAATAGGCCCATCTGCCATAACCAACAGTGGGACAGCATTTCTTTCGCTGATTGTACTACAGTGAGATGGTTAAGACCAACTATGGAATGACCCATCCTGAGCAGGAGGTCTGTCCAAGTGGGATGCCAAGATCTCCTTAAACTTGACAGCCTTTTGGTAGATGACCTACCTAGTTACGCTTTTACACCTGGAAGTGCATTGCATATAATAATAATAATAATAATAATAATAATAATAATAATAATACTATGAGAAGCAGCCATGGATGCCTGTCATTTTCTGCAAAATCCTTCCAAGTCTTTCATATCTAAGAGATAATATCATTTGTGTTAACCAACTTTCTCCTTTCAGGTACAGCTCAAGTTATTGCCTTCTCAGTCCATCCCAGGCATCTGATTAAGTCAGTTATTTCCAAAAAGCTTGTGCCACAATAAACCTGATAAATCCAGACAGAAGAACATTGTACCCAAGATTCATCCTCTGCATGGCGGGACAGTACAATGCAGCTTTTCACACTGCCCACCAGGTCTGCCTCACTACTGCTAGACATCCACATGATACCTTCTCCCACCCAGCTCTGAGAAATGTGATTGGTATTCCACACACATTGGACGTTACAGGCAAGTGCCCTGTTCAAACATTATGCCCACATGCAGATGCCCAGTGGTCTCTGTGTGCCACCAAGTAGGTGGGCGGATCCAGCTTTCCTATGTAGTGAGGCAAAATTCAGTCAGGGCCACAAAACTCTAATTTTCTGATGCTGCAGGATAAGCACAACTGCTCTTCTGGAATCTAAGCAGTCTGAATGTGATCTGCTCTAGTCCTTAAAATATAATAATTGTTGGCAGGAAATTATGTCACATTTAGACTTTGGGGTTAAATAAATTAGAGGTTGCTAATCTAGCGAGACCAACAGGAAATGCTTTCTTTTACAGAAAAGTTGAACCTGATTGGGTTCAGTGGAACTAGCTTTCTTTGTCCACTTAAGCACACATAGTTTAATATATAGTTTCTCAGAAAGTAGGAATGAGGCATACCATGTATCTGGGTTTAATTATTGATCCCACTTTGTTGTTGTTTAGTCGTTTAGTTGTGTCCGACTCTTCGTGACCCCATGGACCAGAGCACGCCAGGCACTCCTGTCTTCCACTGCCTCCCGCAGTTTGGTCAGGCTCATGTTTGTAGCTTCGATCCCACTTAGTGACGTAAATGAATTACATGCTTTTTTTCAGAATTTTTAGAATTCATACCAGAATGCTTAAATTCAGTGGCAAATGCTTCGGAAACATTCTGCCAGAACTGTGCAATGTTTTGCCAATTCTTGTACTCCAGATCATGCTTCTGAACTTGCTTTCCCTAGAGAATTTAGGCATTAAGAATTTCAGGCTGATAAACTGTGGGCTTTTGCCCTGCCCTGCCTCTCCTCGTGTGCATGATTTCAGTGCTTCTATCCTGGCATGTTGAAACCACCATTTCCTCTGAGCTTGGTCCACACCAAGATTCAATCTCTGCTTATGAGGGATCTGGCAGATCAGCTGGAAAAGAAAAATTAAATCAGGGTTTCCCAGTTTGGATGCCACAAGAAACTGTGGTTGAGCAAGCCAAGATAGTGAGGCACGTGCGAAGGAGTGGAGGAGCAAGGAGGGAGTCCATGGTCACAGGGCTCATTCTAGTTCTAATCATGGTTTCTTAGTCCAAGATTGTTGCAATCAGGCCACTTTGTGTTAAGTATCACTGCCCGAGAAAAGTCTAAACAAAACTCAAATAGCACTGACTAACAAAGAATAAAACCCTATTTAAAATGTTCCTGTTTTCTTCAGGCAACATTAGTGCCATATGGTTCTCGGAAGATTCCACTTCAAGTAAACAACTTTGCTCTCCTTCTCAAAAAGAACACAAGCCAACCCACGAGTGCCTGTTTATCTCCTGAGTTGTCCTATTCAATAGCTTTTCTTTTTCTACAGTCTCTCTGTTCATAATCTGGAATGTATCTCCTTTTAATGGGGCCACCAGGTAGGAAGCGTACACTAAACACTACGTGTCTCCTTTCAGCCTATTTGATGTCAAGCCTACCGAGTTCAATGATGTACACAAAAGACTCCGTATCAAAAGATAAGATCTGCTCCTCAGAGACTGTGGGCAGCTCAGAGCTTAATTGCCTTGCCCAGCGAGGAGCTTTCCTTCCTTTCCTCCTCCGTCACGTATGTGCTGTGGCTAATTGCTAGCTTTTAGGATGGGGGCAATCATTTCTAAGCCTCATCTTGAGCTCGTTACGAAGGCCCTTATGTCCTGCCTTTTCACATAAATACAGAGTGTTTACGTGCCATTCATCTACAGAAGAGGACTTGTATCAAGGGAGATGGTAGCCCTTGAAGATATTTATTTTAATACACTGGCCTTTCACTTTTGAAGATTAGAGATTTCTCTCATGAGGCAGAAAGCCCCCACAGTGAAATTCAAACACTCTTGGAAATCTGGTTCATTTGTATTCATTAAATTGCATATATTTAATGCCCCCCCCCACACACATAATTTAACTTCATTTTTTAAAATCATTTTTCTATTACAAAAATACACATTACCAGCCTCTAATCTGATGCGCTTCAAAAGTTGGCACAGTGTTGTGATGGACTTGGACTGATGACACACTTGGTTCCAACTGGGCCATCATGAAGCTAAATGGGAAACCTTGGGCCAGTCAGTCACACAATCTCAGCCTAGCCTACATCGCAAGGCTGTTGTGAGGATTAAAATGAGGTAGCCTAAATCCTTGCCAGCCTAAACTCCTCAGAGGAGGAGTGGAATAAATATAACCATCTGTTTCCAAATTATTTTGCTGGCATTGGAAGGTGATTACATTTTGGTGCCCTTTCTGAACATCTTAGTGGACATGCAGTTTTTTTTTACATAGAAAACTATTGAATTCAGTGCAATTCTGATAAGCTACCATGGGATCACCTTCAACTGATCCCAGTTGTAAAGCTCAGGCTTGCTGGTAATTTTGAAGGAAAGCACCTTGCAAATGTTTTCCAGTTCAGTTTACAGGACATCCCAGGCATGGCTGAGGAGAACTCCTGTCTGAATCACTGGCGAGTTGCTGCCAGTCAGTGGAAACAATACTGCACTAAATGGGCAGGTAACAAGACTCATTTATAGGCCAGCTTCCTGTATTCCAGTTAATTATTATTCATTGTTTATTTATTATTTATTGCTGTAATGTTTTTTAATTGTAAATAAACACATATAGCATTTTTTCCTACTCAGTACAGTAAACTGTCTAGTATAGAATCTGAAACGTACCATTTTACTTTCAATGAAAGTTACCCTGTCTTAAAATCTGCTTTTATTAATGTTCTTCCATGGTTATGGGTGCATAAAAGCAGTTAATGTTTTACATATGGGAACTTAAGGCATTAACTCCTCTCGTCCATATTTAGACAATCTAATATTTATTTGCAGGGGAAATTACATAAAATGTAACAGGGCAGTAGTACTAATTTTCCTTGTGTGGCATTTAAAAACAACAATAACACAGAAATGATGCATTTCGGGCATTAAAGCCAATAAATTTCTTTAATGCCATTAGCTTATATAAATGTAATAAAAACTGTCATAAAGCAAACGGATGCAGTACACCTCAGGGAATGATATTTTAATTGTCATAAAACTGTCATCCAGATGGAGTGGCTAGCATAATACTTATCTCCACAGGTTCTAATGCTATTCTAGTGAATTGTGGGAGAAACCTGGCCACTTCCTCTTCACTGATGGTTCTGAACAAGCAAGCAATCCATTTTGGAAGTGTCTTGCTATGGGGCAAGGGGAAGGCGGTTGCTAAATGTGGTTAAGTGCAGCTTCAGAGGTCACACAAAAGCCTAACTTCTATCACTCTTAATTGAATTTTCCCTAAATGCTGCATTCTGGACACAGCCCCCCAGGCTGCGCAAGACATCCTGGGGGGGGGGGAAGGTTTTAATTTGCTTTCAAATATGGCGACCTGGCTGAGTGAGCTTGTGTACCAAGCAAAGTCGCATCTTTCATTGCATGCAAACTGCAGCAAGTCATCAAATTTCTGAAATGTGTCAATACCTAATGCTTCTCAACGTTCTCAGAGCACCTCAGTATCTTTTGGGCTTTGTGTTCCCAGCTTCAAGGGACAATGCAGAAAGTATTCCAGACTTTTTTAAGGCAAGTGTTAACTTGTCTTATACGTAATTAAACTTGTCATACTTTGATTCAGTTTAATTAAGAGCCAAACTACAGATTACCTACAGGTTATGCCTAGCTTGTAGCTATTTCTTTGGGTTTTCTCTGTTCAATCTCGGGTGGGGGGGTGGTCTTGATTCTGATTTGGACAGCAGCATGAACACAGTTATGAGGCTTAGAAAACAAATTCCCATTGACACCAATGTGTTTATATCACATTGCCTAGGGAACAATTTGCACCTTAATATCAGCAAGACAAAGGAGATGGTGTTGGACTTTTGGAGGAAGAGAGGAGAACTAGCCCCGCTGTACATCAGGGTGGGCTGTGTGGGAAGTCTCTTCCTTTAAATTCCTAGGAGTTTATCTCAGTGAAGACCTTACTTGGAAAATCAATACAACCCAGGTGGTTAAGAAAGCCCAACAGAGACTCCATCTCCTCAGAATATTGCGAAAGAACAATGTCAATCAACATTTGATGATCTCCTTCTACCAGTCCACAATAGAAAGTGTCCTTTCATACTGCATCACGGTGTGGTACGCTGGTTTGACATCAACTGATAGGAAGTGCCTACAGAGGGTGGTGAATACAGCACAAGATATTATGGGCTGTCCCATGAATCTGCTGGATGACATCATGGAAGAATGTTGCCTAAAAAGAGTGAGGAAAATTCTCAGGGATGATTCACACCCTGGCCAGCACTTTCTTGATCTCCTGCCCTCGGGCAGAAGATATAGAAGCACGATTAGTCGCACCAATAGGGTAAAGAACAGCTTCTATCCGTGGGCTGTTAGGCTGCTGAATGAAAAGATAACAACAGGACAACTGACTTTCGGGTTTGGTGTGTGTATGTCAGTAAACGAGGGGAATTAAGACTAAGAGAGCTGAGTGGGAGGTGCTCGTGTAATCTCACTGTATACAAGTTGTACAAGTGACAATAAAGTATTTCAATAAGTGATCTCTTCTTTGGAATGCTGCAAATTATATTGATATATAGATATTAGATTGCATCCAAAGCTGCATGAGAAGTGTTCCGCTCATGCAATAGAACTTCCCCTTCTTAACTCTTGACATGCCGATCCCCATAATTTACTCCACAGGGTCTCCCAAAGTCTGTTTTATGAGCAGAAGAGCAGTACTGCATAAAACCCATTGTTACAGAAATAATATCATTTGATGACAATGACTTGAGAATGCAAGGACACCGTGTTCACAATGTCACCAATATTTGTGAGTTAGATTATGACATAAAACAGAATAAGTACTATTTTAAGATGTCAGTTTTAAATTGAAGAAATAGGTAGGATAAAAAAAACCAAAGCCTTTCTATAGTATTAATAATTTTTAAATACTCAAGGGTAAATTTTATATTTTAAAATGTGAAAAGGATTGCAGCAGACACCCCTAATAGAAATATGGAGTTCTGTTTGTCAAAGGATCAAGACTTTTAGTGTGTTTTGGTTTTAAAGCAACCTGTGTAAAAATTGTTGTATTATGTTATTTGAGGCATTCATGTTTTACAGCAGTGTAGTCCTATGGATGCAAAAATAAGTCCCATTCTGTTAAGTGTGAATTCTTCTCAGGTAGGGATGGAAGAGAAATTCCATGGAAACCTTTTAATGCAAAGCTACCTAATGCAAACTTCCCAAAGCTATACAGAAACTGAAATCCGGCTTCTTCTTTGAAATTTGCACTTCTCTGGATTTTGCTGTGCAGTTCTCCAACCCAAAAAATGTTTGCAAGCAGGAGTGCCAACTTGGCTCCACCGAAATTTGTGGGTGCCTGGCCACTTCATGGGGAATTTTGTAAGTGCTTGGGCACCCAGGGCCCCAGGGAGTTGGCACCTATGTTTACAAACATGCATATATAAGAGGATACTGTATAAAATCCATATATTCATGAAAATAATATACAATGTGCATTATATTGTTGAAATTTGTTTGGAAAAAATGTGTCTGTTAGGAGAAATGTACACTATAATGCTGACAATTTTTTAGAAAAATGCTATCTATCCATCCCGACAATGCTGAGAGTGGCAAATGTTGGTTTGGAAACAGCATAAAGGTTGGCAAACCATTTTTTCCCCATTTCTTGTGACAATATTTAAAAAGGAATTTTTAAAAATGGTAATTAACACAGGGAACCTATGGAACAAGTGGGACCCGCAACTAATTGTATGCAGAGGTCCAGCCAACCAGTAATGACATTCTCCATTCCCCTCCAAACTGTTTTCCATTATTCAGCCTAACCCACCAACATTCAATCAACACTCCATAGCCACTGGGCACCTTTAGTCTTCAATATTACAAACACTGTGTATCTTGAGATAGGGGGGAGGAGAGAAAGGGGCACATATATTTTCCCTAGACTGGGGAAGACATGTTTCCCCCCCCCTCCAGCTCTTGCCCCCGTTTTCTTTATCCCTGGAAGAAGAAGATTAACTCTTCAGGATGCCTATCATCAAATTGCATTGGTCCAAAGGGGATTCTTATGCTCGCAGGCATCTGGCATCAGCTGAGAGTTTAATCTTTGTGCATTGACTGTCACGCTAGCACTGGAAGAGGACTTCAGGCTTCAAGCCGTGATAGCCCTCTTTGAAAGGAGCTCACCAGCTGTCAGTGAGAATTTTTAAAACATCCCTGCTACAATAGCCTTCCAGGCACTGATGGGCAATGTTGAAACAAGGCTTCATATGGTGGAGAGGTCATCAAGCGAGAGGGGATTTGCAGCAATGTAACGGGAAAATGTTACATAAACAAAAGATCATTCTAAGATGGACTTTATTGATCTGTTGCCCTAGCTGGAGCAAGCAGGAGTGAATACCAATTCACTCATATCCATCCAATTCTGCCTCCACAAAAAAATTAATATTTTTGATGTAACTCTTAAACTTTTCATTTTCATGTAGTCAGATTAGTTTAATTAGTAACATTTAATGCATGGTCATGATTACTCCTATACAGATGGTGCACAATTTTGGTTCCAGAGTATATGTCAGGGGATCCACCAGACTCCTTAAAATCCCATGTTTCATTTAGAAACCAATGTGTCTAGTGCTCATGAATGCTGAACTAAGTTACTGAAAAAATCCTGTTTATTTCAATCAACTTCAAAAGGTAAAAGTAAGTAAAGGACCCCTGGACGGTTAAGTCCAGTCAGATGTGACTATGGGGTTGCAGCGCTCATCTTGCTTTCAGGCCAAAGGAGCCAGCGTTCGTTCGCCTACAGCTTTCTGGATCTCGTGGCTAGCATGACCAAACCGCTACTGGCTCAATGGAACACTGTGATGGAAGCCAGAGCACACAGAAATGCTGTTTACCTTCCCGCCGCAGTGGTACCTATTTATCTACTTGCACTGGCGTGCTTTCAAACTGCTAGGTTGGCAGGAGCTGGGACAGAGCAATGGAAGCGCACCCCGTCATGGGGATTTAAGCTGCCAACCTTCTGATTGGCAAGCCGAAGAGGCTCGGTGATTTAGACCACAGTGCCACCTGCACCTGCACAGTTTTTAAAATGTAGTAGCCCGCTTGCTTGCTTGATTGATTGATTGATTGATTGATTTATTTAATGAAAGTATTTATATCCCACCAGTTCATACTATAAAATATGATGATGAAGAACAGGCTTCCTCAGCCTCGGCCCTCCAGATATTTTGAGACTACAAGTCCCATCATCCCTGACCACTGGTCCTGCTAGCTAGGGATCATGGGAGTTGTAGGCCAAAAACATCTGGAGGGCTGAGTTTGAGGAAGCCTGATGTAGAACTATATACAGTGATACCTCGGGTTACATATGCTCCGCTAACCCAGAAATAGTACCTCGGGTTAAGAACTTTGCTTCAGGATGAGAACAGAAATCGTGCTCCAGCGGCGCAGCAGCAGCAGGAGGCCCCATTAGCTAAAGTGGTGCTTCAGGTTAAGAACAGTTTCAGGTTAAGAACGGACCTCTGGAATGAATTAAGTACTTAACCTGAGGTACCACTGTATAGAATAAAATATAGAACACTATGAAAAGTGTGTGTGTGAAATTGAAGTGGCTTATTTAAAAAATTAAGCAGTTACATAGCCCTGTCTACATTAAAAGGTCTTCAGAAGATACCTGATGAACCTCCATTGGGAAAGCATTGTACAGAATGGGTTGGACAACACTAAACACCCAATTTCCAATGGTGCTCAGCTGAGCTCTGTAACATGGGGAGCAACTAGCAGCATCCCTCCAGATAACCTGTGACTAAGCTGGGATATACAGTAACAACTCAGACTGTATGTAAGGTATACTGGACCCAAGTCCTATGTTTAGTTAGGAAACATATGACACCTGTTGAGAAGGCAGAAGTCAGCTACCCAAATACTGGTAGCTCAGTACTGAAAGAGACAAGACACTAAATCTTTAGAAGAATAGGGAAAAGATATTTGGCATGGAGTATTAATGCAGAAAATATTCTATTATAAGACACTTTGGAAAGGCATTGGAATGGACGGGGGGGTGACTCATTAAATTGTTGACATAAATATATCCCATGCTGGAATTTTAAAAAAATTCAATATAGAAATATTGGAAAGGGAGTCTTGGAAGTAATATAGATTATAATGAAGAACATAAAAGCTATTATTATTCTAACAAACAAACAAGCATAACTGGAACATTTAATTACTGAAACAATTGTGGAATTATAAAAATGTATAGCTGCGCAAAGAAAACAAGGTTTAATCTACTCTCTTTAAAAAACCAACTCTTAAAAAGGAGACACAGAGGGACAATGTAAAGGTCTTGCCCAAAGTAGCCATCTTAAACCTTTATAAGGATGTCTAACTCAATGGCACCATTTTGAATTGTATCCAGAAACAGACCAGGTGACTGTATAGCTATCCCAAAACCAATATATGTTCCATTCTCTCAATCTCTGCGATTCATCAGAAGCTAGCTTCTATATTTTAAAACTGCATTTTCCATTCAAAGGGAGCCTCACGCAGAGTACAATCCAGTAAACTAAATGCTACCATAATAGGAGGATATGCAAAAAATGTTTTCTTTTGTTTCAATACTTAATGCACTGTTATAATTCAAACATACTCATGTATTTTTGTTCCCAATATTTAAAAATCGTGTTCATTTCATTATATATCCATGAGACTTACCTTCATTTCATTAGCCCCATGTGTTTTCCTTGTCTTGCATTCCTCCAGCCCTTTTCTATCTTCGCTGTGAGTTCTGGAATATCTGCTCTCTGCCTTTGCTGGCCTTTTCCCACCTGGCCTGGGAGAGCAAGGCTGGCAAGCCAGTGGGTGGCAGTGAGGAGGGTGGGAACCCATTGAAGTCTTCAAGGGCCCCCCAAAGTATTAAGGACTAGAGACCTTTCTGGTTTTCCTCTCCAATGCCAGAGTTGGATGAGAGCCCCAGATGCGCAGCAGCAGACAGCATGACAACACTGAAGAATCACTGCCTAATTTGCTGTGGAGGTTGCAGCAGCGGTGAGTGTGGCATGGCAGCAGCCCCCCCCCCAACATCAACATCACTGTTCAAGCCTGGAGTGGAGCAGGGCAATGGAAAGATCAGGGCAGCACTGATGGGAGTGGTGGATTGGCTCCGCCGGTGCCTCCATGCAGGCCTGATCTCACTGGCTCCCTTCCTCTCCCAAGCCCAAGCTGCTACCCTGTACCCTTGGTGGCACGTCCTACTGGCGTACACAGTATGTCAAGCCAAAGCTCAACCGTCAGGAAGCATGGTCCGAGGTCAATCCACATAAGCCAAGTCCAAAAGTCAGGCAACACAGTTCAGAGTCAATCCCAAAGCACAGTCCCTAGAAGTTCCTGTAGTATCCAAGCCAAGATCTAGCAATTCAGCTTTGCTCCCCTTTCCTCTCTTGAGTCTTGATTGTAGCATCTGGGCTTGATGAGGCATGTGACCCTCACCTGTACTAAGTCTAATCAAGCTGAGGAATCATACCTCCTCCCTGAGCTAACAAGACCCACCTGGGCTGTGGGCCCTTGGCTGACTCGGCCTGTTGTTTCTTCAGCTTGTAAGCCGCCTTGTGTGTATAGAAAGGCAGCTTACAAATTAAAAGTGAAATGAAATAAAGTGGCTTTATACGTCAGTGAGATGACCACATAGGTGGTCCTCACCAGTGACTGAGTGCCACAACCTGAATGGGTACTCCTGTTCCAGGAAAGTCTTGTCCTAAACACAAGTTTTGCACATATTACAACATCAAACCAAAGCTTCTCCACAGCTTTTCTGGGCAATCTAGAAACACTCAAAAAGTTTTGATGAAAATACATCCGTTGCACATTAAAAGCTACAGAAACAATTAGGTAGCCAGTTGCATATTGTTCTAGGATTTTGGTTCTCTGTGTGTCTCTCTCTGTTGTACTTTTCAGACAGGATATGTAGCCAGGCTCATTTGTGCTTCTTATTCCTCAAAAGAACCAAAGCACTTTATCCAGCCATCCCATTTCCTTTGTCATGCTCACAGTAAAATGAAGAGACATCATACCCAAAAGTAATTTGTAATTACAACTTCATACTTCAAATGGTTGATAAATGTCATCTACTGTGACAATGTCATCTGCTACAAAATTAATAGTGTGTGCATAATTTGCTAGCATTCTAGGACTGTTATACTGAGTATTTGAATGCCATCTAGTGGTCTCAAATGGCGATAGTCTTCTGGTTAGTGGACATCCATGTACATGATGCACTTCTCAGTAATGTGCAATATGAATTTTCCATATAAATTAAATGTTCCACCGAGTGTTGCTTTAATTACATATCATCTCAGATAGCGTGTTTCTCACTGAGCGCGTTTTACTGCATCTGCATATAAACAGAGTACTAAATTACAAATAGCTGGTCTACCATCTGAAAGTGCCATATTTTTCAGCATTATTCAAGCATGAAACTGCTGATTTAGAAGCAATTGGAGATTAATAAGGGATATGGTTTCCTATTGGTGTTAATCAGCTCAACAATGCTAACACCACTGTGGCCATCATCAAATTCTGCTGTTGTGGTTAGTGTGCTTATTTTGCATGCATTTAAACTTCAATTGAATTGTCACACACAATGTTTTCCTCTTCAGGACATCTATTTATTTATTTATTTATTTACTTACTTATTATTTACAGTGGTACCTCGGGTTACATACGCTTCAGGTTACAGACTCCGCTAACCCAGAAATAGTGCTTCAGGTTAAGAACTTTGCTTTAGGATGAGAACAGAAATTGTGCTCCAGCGGCGCGGCGGCAGCAGCAGGATGCCCCATTAGCTAAAGTGGTGCTTCGGGTTAAGAACAGTTTCAGGTTAAGTACGGACCTCCGGAACGAATTAAGTACTTAACCCAAGGTACCACTGTATTTCAGAGTTCTTAAACCCTGGCAATGCTTAGCCTAAACTCGAAACAGCATCAACACTGTCAGGTTTCAAAGGTCTGAACAGATGTAAATATATTTTCACCTGTTGCATAAATATAGATAACGTTAAGCAAAGTGGGTGTGGGGAGGATTTGGCCCTTAAGATGTTGCTGAATTACAACTCCCATCAAACATGATCAATGCCAAAAAATGGCGGGAGTTGTAGAGGAGCAGCATCAAGAAGGTCAAGAACTCTTTTGTGATTTTTCATTGGTCCTAGACAATGCATTGGATTATTGCAGCTGAGTTTAACAAAGGTTTGTTTTCATTTGTCCGCAGGGCCAACAGCACTTGGTTAGCTGCAACAATATGTTTGGGCTCCATTGTTGTGGTTTAAAGGTGGCTTGTAGAGGGAAATAAACGGACAACTGTTCCTGGCACAGCTGTGTTTGTATGTAGAGCAACACACTGTGAGTCACTGTCTTGCTGCTCTCCCACAGGAATGCCATTGTTAGCAGAGAAGGAAGCTGAGTCACCAAAGAAACACTTAAAAGGTTGTTCTGTTGGGACTAAATTATGGCACACAGAAGTACTGCCGTTCCCTTGTATTTATTATTGTTCCTATTGAATACAAACAGGAATTAGCAAACCATCCTAAAGCCTGGCCCCCTTCAAAATGGATTTGTATTCAAAACACAATGACCATCGCGTTCCTACTTTCCTGCCACGCTCAAAAATGGAAATGGGGCTTGACTTTGTCTTTGAACTTTACTCACAGAATTAGGCCCTGTGAATTAGGCAACTTTCACTCTGACAGTCACGAAGGGAGATGTTACATCCCCATGTGCTTCTTTTCTTACGACTCCCTCAGGAGGTTGTGGACTCTCCTTCGTTGGAAGTTTTTAGGCAGAGGTTGGATGGTCATCTGTCATGGATGCTTTAGCTGAGATTCCTGTGTTGCAAGGGGTTGGACTAGATGACCCTCAGGGTCCCTTTCCAACTCTATAATTCTATAATACCCTTTGAAAACAGGGAGGGAATCTGAGGGAACACAGAATGCACACCAGCTTTCTTCTTGATGTCCCATTGTTCAGGGGATTTTTTTTAAAAAAAAATTGCATTGCATGAAGTTTAACCTCTGAAAACATGTGTGGAGGGCAAGCAGGCACTCATACTTGAAAAAGGAGGTATCAGAATAAAAGTCAGTTGCATGTTCGAGATAATCTGTGCTTTCAGGGATGGTGCTGCTGCATTGTGCTGTGTTTTCATTTTATTTATCCATCTGAAGATGGGTACAATTGTCCCTTCAACATATAAACCAAATTTTATTCTTAGATTTTGGTGTTGTTGCATCCAACAAACAGAATGCCAAACAGATCATTTAAACCAAGGTCCTCAATTTCCTTGGCCATTGATAAACTTGTGCCATGAAAATAAAAGAACTATAGCAGTGATTGGGAACCTGTGGAGCTTCAGGTGTTTGCTGAACTACAATTCCCATCAACCTTAGCCAGCATAGCTAATGGCCAGGGATGATGGGAGATGTAGTTCAGCAAACCTCTGGAGGGCCACAGATGAGTCATCATTGGACTATAACTAGAAGGCCACCAAAAAGGGCTCTTTCATTAATTTTTTAATCAGTCACAAAGACATTTCAAAGCAGTAGTCTATACTTTTGAGGCCTAGAACCAGGTTGCTATTTTCTACATAGATAAAGATAAATGGAAAGAAGTAATACAAACGTCCAAACTGTTTCATTGGTTTCTGGAAGGAAGTGGAAGGAAGATGAGAGCTTCTGGGTTGCTGGCAGCAATAAGTGTCACTATCCATTCCAGCTTCTTTAGGTTTGCTGCACATTATTAACCAAAGTCAGGAAAAGAAATCAGAGTAAAAGAAAAAAAAACCATCATGATTGTGTCATGCCAGCTGCCTGGAGTTTGCTTTATGGAAACGGCAAACTTCAGGTTAGGAAGACACGCAAGTATTCTGGTTGCTTGGTTACACAGACAGGCTGTTGTTTGTTTTGAATGCTCAGACTACCTATCCTACATGCTTTTTCAGGGAAAAACAATTAAGAATGAGGAACTGTCAAAGGAAAGGCTCGCCAATTCAAAAATCTTCATCTAGTCACAATACTGTGTCAATTTTGCCTGTGGAGGTGGCTTGGGCAAAAACAAGCCCCATGTGAAAAACTCAAGTTACTTTGTCAGAGAAAATGCTAGTTGAAGAATTCTGTGTGGTATGGTAAGTTTCCCACAAGCAAAAGCATATTGGTTTTGAATATTATAATGGTGCCTGCCTGCCCACCCAGTCCCATAAGACTCCTGCAAAGAATTTTGCTGGTTACAGTTCTACTCATTGTATGCAATCCTGCCCACACTTACCACGGAGTAAGTCCCATTGACTATAGTGGAATTTACTTCTGAGAAATGAGACATGGAATTGTGCAGACAGAATTAGAGTTCTCAGGAGATAAATGCCATTTTAGTCATGGGACGTACTGAAAACGATCAGCCATTTTGTTATCTTGCATGGACCTAAGCCTCAGAAAAGCCGTCTCGCTTCATTTTTTTAAAAACTAGCTTTTTGAACAATATAAATAAAAAGGTCATCTCCCCTTCCTCTGGCTTTCTTTTGTAAACCACATGGATTTGTCACTTAAGTGAAAGAGCCTGGGAGAGGGGAACACCCTTTTCCTGTGGCTGAGCTCAGAATTATGAAATACCAACATGTTCAACCCAAACCCCTCACTAACTTAAATTATTTGAACTCGCTGCATTCCATGGCAGTTTGTTCCACTCACTAATTCTCACCGCCTTGTCCCTGAATACATTACTTAAGCACTCAGAAATCACTTCAAGTGATGTCACAACCTCAGAATTTGGGTATCACGGCCTTCCCAATTAGCATGCTGACCCATATTGGCAAGTCTTTCGGGAATGATATATTCATAACAGGAACACTGCGAAGCATCAAACAGCCAAGAAAACATGAATTATTTCTCTGGTCATATTGCATTCCCACCCACTCTTCTCCCCAGATATCTCACCCTGCTGTAAGAATTTAATATCCCCATTTTGATGCACTATGGGGGACACATTCCTCATAATGAAACTCACCAGCAAACAATGTAAATATGAAAACCGGTGGGGGGGAGGAGGTGTTGCTTGATGGTGGGTGATGGCAATACATATTTGACAGAAGCAAGTGATTCCCGGCACTTAGAAGAATTGATTGTAACCTATTTAGCAGTCTGGAGAAAGAGTACTTAGCTGCTTCTCTCTCACTTTTTCTCTCTCTCCTGAGCTTTCAGCCAACTCTGCTTGGATTAAGACAGGCTACTTAATCTTTAAAATACGTGTTTCCATAACAAAGGACAGATCATGCATAAATTCTTCATATGGCTGTGCAAGCCAGAGATGGAGAGCAGGGCCTATTGGAAACACACACACCCAGGGTGCTGTGTGTGCTAACATTATTTTGTTCTTTCTGAAAAGCAGCCTGTTGACAGGGCTGCCACAAAAAGCTACCCAATTAACCACTTCTGGCCTGGGAAGAACTAACAGCAGTGTTATTTCTCCTTCCTTCCTTCCGCCTTTAGTCATGGCTGGGAAGCAGTAGTAGTGCTGGGTGGTGCAGGGGAGAATGAGTGGGGAAGGAAGAAAGAGGGGGCTAAAAATAAAAAGGGTATTTTGCCTTTTAAAAGAGTTGTTCTAATCTCTGTTTGCTAATGCCATCCAAAATGCAGATCTAGTGATTGTATGCTTCTGAGGGATAGTCTAACCATAGGCTAGCTTCTCAGGAAGCAAATAATTAATGTTAATAATTCTGCGCCATCAGAGGTTACACTTTGAACTGGATTAGTCCCCTGGCTGAATGATTAACCACTTCCTGTTCTGAAGAGAAATAAATGAGGCTGTGCTAGAATTTAGATGAGAATCCTCATTGTTCTTCTTTCAGAGTGGGAAGAGGCAAAGGAGTCGTACATGAAAGGGATAGAAAGGAGAGAAGTATGGGGGGGGGGGACAGAAGAGTTATAGAATTGTAGAGTTGGAAGGGACCACCAGGATCATCTAATCCAACCACCTGCAAGGCAGGAAGCTTTCACCCAATATGAGGCTCGAACCCACAACTCTCATATTATGAGTCTCATGCTCTACCAAGCTGAGCTGAAGAGCACTTTGTTCCAGAGTAAATGGGTAAGGATACAGCAGCTTTTTGTCTCTTTCACTGCTCTAGAAGCGGGATTGACTGGATATCCCAAGTGACCATAGTACATTAAAAGGACCTAACAATGCAATTTAGATCTAGGTTTTTCTCCTAGTGGAATTTTAGAAGCTATTGCTCATGGGCTCAAAGGCACTGTTCAGTCCAGGAGCCTCAGGTTCAGGTAGGAAAGGCATTCATCTTTTCACCTGCCAATGACAGGTGGCTATCTTTTGCTCATAGTGAACTTTTGAAGCAGGACAATGTGATGAAATGTTTCATCCAGCACAGACCATAAGACTCGTTATTAATCCTTAACTATTTTAAATTGTTTTTGGCATGCCAGGCCAAAATTCTTACTTACATTCTAAGGAACTTAGTACTTACATTCTAAGGAAACGTCTCAGATAATTTTTACTTTGCTTTCCTCTCATTATTAAGAACTCTCAAGTGCAGGCAGCAAAATTAAGAAATGAGGCCACACCCTAATGATCCCCACCCACCCACATTGTTTTACTGGAAAATGACGGTCTTATTTAAAACATTTTTAATTATTATTTTTGCCTACAAATGGTGTGATGCTTAATATCTCTTGGGGTACATTTGACCACAAAGCCAGGTTGAGGCAAGATTTTTTTCCATGCTGATTTTCACAATTTCTTCTATTAAAAATATTACTTTTATTATGCTGTTATTCTAATAAATAAATTTGTGTAATACATTATTTATTCCTATGTTTTTTGTCACTTCATTGGAAAGTAAAATCTTATGCTTTATTAGTTAGGTACATCCAAAACATGCATAGCACAAAACTGCGTACCAACCATTCATCAATCATTATCAAATGTTTATTCACCCGTTTGATCTGACATAATCTCATTTCCATGTATTAAAAATCATGTAATGTACTGCATTGGCATAAATTAAATACACTTTTCCTGATCAATCTCAAAATTAAGTCAACCGTGCTCAGTGACAACACAATTTTTGATCCTCAGAATCAATTAAATAACAAGGGAGTTGGATCAATGTATTATTGAGTCCTTCCAGTAATTATTAAGCTCTGCTGTGCAATAATATACAGACAGAAAAATAACATTAGCTGATAATTGTGGAAATATTTGCTTAGCCAGCAAATATTCATTGACCAATATGGCTAATGTTGACAATCTTTAAATCACTTTTATCTGCATGCAAAAATAAGGGCAGTGAGAGCACAGGCCAAAGTCACATGTCATTACAGACTTCCATTCTTTGCCTGTGACCGGGTGGGGAAATTCCCCAAATACCTTATTTTTCGCTCTATAGGACGCACCGGACGATAAGACGCAACTAGTTTGGGGGTGGGGAGGAAACAAGAAGAAAAAAATTCTGAACCCCAGAAGCCAGAACAGCAAGAGGGATCTGGCTTCGGGGACAGCCTTTGAAGCCTCCGCAGAGCAGCAGGGTGAAGGCATCCCGCTGTCCTGCGGCGGCTTTGCGCAGCCATCCTCAAGCTAGAACAGCGAGCACTCCGTCTCCCCGTTCTGGCTTTGGGCTTAGCCGCACAGCCTGCATTCACTCCATAAGACACACACACATTTTCCCTTACTTTTTAGAAGGGAAAAGGTGCATCTTATAGAGCGAAAAATTCGGTAATAAGTCCTTTGACACACAAGGCTCTGGATTGTTAAGAGGCTGGATATATATTTTTGTAAAGGCTTTCATGTGTCTCTGGGTAATTTGATTAGACACATATTATCAACTGATAGATTAATTTCAACTGGATTTTTCTCTGCATAACTCTCTACTGTTAATTTTTCCCCCCAAATGAAATTTGTGGGCAGAAAACTTCATAGTGGCGCTATGTCAAGCAAACATGTTTGATTTCTGTATCCAATGACAGAATTAGCAATTGGTGCGCACAGATACCAAGGATCTTAATGTACTGTTATCTGACATGTGATAATATAGCACTGTGGTTTTCAGATTCTCAGGGAACATTTTCTACCTTGTCCTGTCTGACAAAAACGCATTGCATATCTACCACACAACTTTAGTACATTACAAAAGCGTCTAGGCCAGATTTAAGGGATTCAGGAGTTCACCAGCCCCCAACAATCCTTTGTAGTGTGCAATTCGTAAAAAATGAGCAGTGGTTGGCCAGCTATCTACCCGGAGAACCTGTCTGTTATTATTGATCTTCAGGTTCCCCTTACTCCCTTCCTTACCTGCAAAACAGGATTGAAAACCACTTGATGGCTGCAATCATATTTAACATTTGACAGCCTTTGAATGGAGCAGCATTTTTAATCTTACAGGGTTAACTATCAGATAATGTTCAATGGTAATTCGTATTTAACAGTTGTCCATTTACAAATAATATTTGACATTTCTCAGTGTCAAAAAAGCCAAAAAATCTCTGGTATTTATATTCAACTTCTGAAGATAAGAAAATTCAAACCTGAAAATGTCATACTATTATGAATGGCATAAGTGAAAGGAAAAAAGGCAAATTTAAAATACTTACAAATATTAATTTCACTTGGTGGATGCAGATTTTTTAAACAAGGTCTCAGCATCTGCAAAAAAGGGACGATCTTTGTGCTTAAAGATGGGAAATGTTATTTGCTTCTAGATACAATTTATTTTCTTACTCCCTAACGTATAAAGTAGATTACACATACATCCCGAATTAAAATTTATTTTCCTCCCTATATTTCAAGGACAGGAGACCTGTACAGAGGATAAATAGTTCTCAATATAGCCAGAACAAAAATGACAGATAAAGTCAGAGAGGAAGTAGATCATTTGCCTCTCTATTCAAAATTTAGTTGCTGAGTAGTAAAAATACAAGCATTCCAAAATAAAGTGGCATTAATTTGTGTTCCCTTTTTAAGATGCTGCATTTTATTGCTATTAGTAATTTTGTGCAAGCCACTTTATTATTTTATTTTTAAAAGAGCAACCCATAAATGAAATGAAATAATATTTATGCACACCTGGTATAACATGAGGCAATTTCAACAGTTAATATATATTAACCAAGAGACTTACATTTCAGTGAGTCCTTTTCTCCTCTGTTTGGAATTCAGAAATGCAAAACTATGTTCCGAGAATGGGCATTTCATTGAGTTGGGCTCCCTAAAGTCCAGAGCTGCTCTGTTGATTTGGATGCCCCACAAAAAGCTGCATTTGTAAAACAACCGCTGTATTTTATTTTATTTTATTATTTTATTTTATGTGGAATCAAACTAACTAGGGAAACATTTTGAGCTTGAATGGGGAGTGGGTGACAGAAGGTACCTTCTAGGATTTAATCACAGTGAATTATCAAACTGAATGACAAAGAGCTGCTCTGAAACAGGTCAAGATGCCTCCCAAAGTTACAGAGAAAAACTGAATCTTGTGGCCCGTGCACACTCTTAATACTGAATTAAATAGTGTTATGGTGCTTGTAGTAATTTAATTGTGACCTAGAAAACTGAGATTTTTCAAGTGACCCACATCATCGCCACTGCCTTGACTATTATATCATACCTCACTCTTGCAAGCTATACTTTGAAACAATGTGATTATCAGATCGACCTGAGCATCAGATTTCCTCTTCCTATACTTTACATCTGGGGCTGTTCCACAATATGATATTATTTAATTATCCGTATTTGGTTCCATGCACTGTTCAGAACGATCGGTTTGACTTTTGGAAAACTTAACTTTGAGTGTGTGTGTTTTTCTACAATTTATGGCCCATGGCTAACTTGGCTACCTAATAAAGGCTTGGACTTCAGTTTTAAAATGATTGCATTGTGGCTTACCCAGGCAGTCGCATTAAAATATGAAGATAGCTAGGTCACATTCCCTCAACCCACATTTGCAGGTCCATTTTGTCTGTTGTGGAATGGGGTAATTTTCAGAGGAGTTAGGCATCCCCCCCCCCCCCATAATGGTGTGTCACACTTGGGAAATTTATTACTATCTTTGGGTGCCATTTTTGTTCCAGCCCACTCCCAAGCTGATGAAAAACTATGGACTGACCACTTTGGCCCAAGTCTTGTTTCATACTTCTAGAGCATGGTTCATGTGACTGCTATGCACTGATGTTTCTTAAATGCCACCTCCATGCTGTTATAAGCAATTTTATCTCCAGGTCATAAACATTGCAGTAAGGTAATTGTTAGGCATAGCTCACAGCATACCCACAAATGCAGTAGATGCTGTATAAATGCATTGTTCAACCATCCACAAACAATTTAAACCAAAGTACTCATTTATGTTGATGGAATTACAGGCCAAGGAGTCCACATTTACCAATTTGCAAAGCTGTCCTGTAGTGTCTCTACTTCCCCAAGTATGTGGAGTTCTGAAAGACATTTTTGGTGTCTCACATTCTTCTAGTACAAGGCTATCCAACAATGGTGATCTTCTGGTGTCATAGACTACAACTCCCATCATCCCTTACCACTGGCTGTGCTGGCTGGAGCTGATAGGAGTCGTAATCCTGCAACATCTGAAAGGCACCATTTTGCTACCTCTGTTCCAGTAGTAAACAATATCAGCCAAAGAATCCATAATAAAATGAGAACTGAATATTACGAAACATTTTTCTACCTTTCTTTAAAGAGATAAAACTTTCCCTATGACTCCTGTGCCCAAGAAGATGAAGATTATCTTTGCTGTAACAAACATCACAGGTGTCAGAACCTTCAAGTCTGCGAAAAGAACTTCCAACTGGAGGAAGAAGAAATTAGCTAGAACTGGTACAGAAGTGCATTCATTATACAGAAAACATGGTTTACAAAGTATTTTACACTGCAAAAAATTACTGTGGCATAAACCCAAAAATGATGCAATATTTGCATAGAGAAGTAATAAATATTAACAACTTTGCTGTGCAAGGATTAAAAAAATCCTATTGATAAAAATACTGAAGCTCATTTCCAATTATCTTTCATGACTGAGTGATGTGGCTATGGTTCAACTTTTACATGTCATGAGCCTGAAAAAACTGTGATTAAAATCTCCAGGATGTAGTCAATTGCAGATTTTACCACTGTGGAAACAGTGGCCCAGTTTGCATGGTTTAGCATTACATAAATAAACTCATGCACTCTCCTCCCTTCCTCCTGCATAGCCAAGATGAGGGCTTGGGCAGTGTTTAGTTCTGCTTATATAAAAGTCCTTGCTTGCAGTTGCATATGAATCAGAGGTCATGGTTTGTTTTCTTCAAAAGCTACTTCTGGTTAATGTAAAAGCCAGGTTGCTTTAAAACTGACCAAAGTTACTTGCAAATCATGATCTCTGGTTCATGCAAACTGGGAATCTGTAAGAGAAGGAGAAGCATCACCCAAGTCATATTCTTGCTCATTCCAGCCTGCGCATGCAGTGTTAAACCAAAGTTTAGCATTACATGCAAATGCAGCCAATGAGAAGAAATATTCACCATGTAAGAATGACAGTCAGAAGTCACATCATGGCAATTTCATCACCTCAAAAATGAACGTGAGAGTTTAGGTTGGATAAAACTTAGTAAACGAAGCCAGTTTTACAATGCTGAAAGTCAACTGAAGCACAGTTTTAAATCTACTTTGTCTATCTACAAAAATAGGCAAAAGAAATACATTTCTTCATAAAATTATACATTTCCTGAAAATACTTTAGCATAATCCATTAACAAATAAGTGCTAAACTTAGGAGAGAAAAACATGTCTAGCACACAGTTGTTTTGAACACAACGTTTTTGCATTTGTCTTAATACTGTATTTCTAAATATGCTTGCTATTTTTCTACATCACCCTATCGAGTTGGTGGCATTCCTCCATGCTTCCCATTCCTTGTCAACACAAACCATTTCACACCTATGCATGCACCAACCAAGCAGTTATAAGTACCTTGGTTGCTACTTATATGTAATTCTGTAGGATCAAACCTCTTGGTGACTTCCTCCCCACCCTCCCCTCCCACAAACTATATCACAGCACTCACATTTTGACTCAAGGCTGATCACGTAGTAGAGTTTCTCTCCCCCCATCAGAGTTTACGTGCAAAGGGGACAGGGAAAACAACTAGGTGATGATGGCTCCTGAGGAAACTACCATGGAAGGGAAGAATTGGAAACTCACTATGGGAATAAACGTTCCCACGACAAGAGTAGCATTTAGCCCAAGCCCATCTGCAGGTGCATAGCATTTCCAAACTCTAACATTGCATTCGCTCCCCCCGTCAGCATTTTCCTTTGGTTCTGCCCTGGATATGATTCCATCTTATTTAAATCTCATTTTAACAAAACGAAACAAAACAAAAATGAAGTACTGTACAAAATCCACATCTATTAGTCCTGTAAAGTTCCATTGAAAGCCTGTCCTCTGGGATCAGCCTAGTTAAACATGATGGATTCAGGGTCCTGATTAGCCATTTGAGCCATATGCCTTAACACGTCCTTTTTTGTTATGATGCCCAGAAGCCTCCTAGAGAAGAATAGAAGGAAAGAAACAGAAAAGGTCATTAATCATGAGTCTGTCTCATCTGCTTCTCACATCCTGCTGCAGGCAGAACTTCACAACAAAGAAACAGAGCAATTTTTAAAAACCAGAAAATTGGAATATTAAAAGTTTTTGATTCCCGCTAATGAATACACAGGTTGTTGAAGAAAACTCACAATACAATACAATACAATACAATACAATACAATACAATACAATACAATACAATACACATAACCATACTTTTACTCTGGGTTTTTCCCACCACCACATTTGGCAAAATAATAAATCTGCCGTAGTTCCTCTAGCTGCATTCCTGAATGTATGCTAGCTAAGGCTGATCCTTGGGCAAGTAAGAACTTATGCCACTTGACATCATCTCTCAAACCTCTTTTTGGAATAGTTTCTGGCCTGTAGGCCACAGCAAGCTGAGCTCAGCCCAAGCCAGACCACAAAGAGATGGATGCATACAAGAATCTCAAATGACTTGCAGCCTAAGGCCTTTGAACTGTGACCTGAATCGATGGGCATCTTAAATGAAAGATTTCTTGTAGGCAACTGGATTTTATCCCCCACAACCCCCTGAAAAAAACTGATGCAATCTCTCAAGGATAATTCCATTTCACTATTCGTACACAACCACATACGAGTGTGTTCATGTTTCAGCTGTAGGCTGCCATGTCAGTTGCAGAAATGTAAACAGCACAATAGCTTGTAGGCAACAACAAAACAGCAGAATCATTCCATAGAATCATTCAGAAACTTACTCCAACAGGAAAAATATTTTAAATCAATACTGATTTATAAACAGTTTACTGCTGGAAATAGTATTTCCTTGTAGGTTAACTGCCAAATTTTGAACGTAGATCAAATTGTCAATTTTTAGACAACCTACCAATAAACAAAGGAAAGTCAACAAAGGAAAGTTAAAGATTTCTAACTTTCTATTCAAGAAGACAGGGGGAAATGTAATAAGAAATATCTCCCACCAATACTGCGACTTGGATACAACGGTCAGCTTTCATACACAGTATCTGGGAAATGGCTCTCAAAAAAAATCACAGTGCCTTATTTAACAGGATACGGCAATAATAGCTCTCTGAATTTATTGACACATTTGGTCATATGCGCACCATATATTTAAAGCACATTTATAGCAATTTAGCACAGGGAATTTTCCCCAAAGGATCCTGGGAACTGCAGTTTTTTGGGGTTGGTGGGTGCGTTTTAAACTTTGAGAGTATTTGACTTCCCCACCTGTCTGGAAAGCAGACAAGAGTTTGGTTCTTGATAAGTGAAGTTGACACACTGGCAGTTTTAAGGCAAAAATCCAGTGAATTCCTCAAGAACAAGAGAGTTTCCACTGTATCAGAAAAGTATGAGCTGTTGGGTTTAGAAGTCACTCTTCAATACCACCTTGCCTTCTACTTCAACTGTGAAATGAGCACTCAAAGCACCCAACCTTGAAAATGTTCTTTATAGCCAGGTACATCAGTTGTTCCACCACTGGAGCTTGGCCTGTGTCGTGACTTCAGACTGTTTAGAATCCAATTTGAGCTTCTGAGGGACATACTCTGCATTCCTCGCAAGGTCATGGTTTCACGCGAGTTAGCTTCTGTCTCTTATTTTTAATTCCTCACCTTCCTGTAGGCTCCTAAGTCATGTGCACTTTCCGTTCGTGGAAAAACAAACCTCCGCTGCTTAATTCCCTTCATTTGTCATTCAGTTCAGGATTTTCATAAGCACTTTAGGCGCAGTTAAATCTAGCTAGAAGCTCAACACACAAGCAAAACATTTGCTAACAATGACATTCTGCTGGCACTCCTCCCCAGCAGCAAAATATTTGGCAGTCATGCTGTCTATAGCCACAGTTTAATTACATGCATTATGAATGCTGCTCTCGTCAGGAGAGAGAGGGGTGCACGACTATGAGCCTAAAGGAAAAATATTTTCAAAGGGAACAAGTGATAAAGAATCTTTAGTAACCTGTCAGGCCCAAATTTGTACATTACCAGCATCTGCCCTTGCCTGTTCTCCCTTCCAAGAACATGCAAGTGGAAACCTCCACGCTAATACCTGTTCACTTAGGAGGCCCCACTTAAAATGTTTTATCTCACTCAAATAAAGAAAAATGGAAGTTGCACTGGCACAGGAGTCCCAGTTCACATGTTATCAGAAGTCTGTGGTGCAGAAGCTGGGCTGTTCACCCATTTCTCTATCTCCCAAGGGCTGCCGATGCTGAAAATATTACAGACTGGAAGGTCTCCTGCACTCTGAATCTGGTTCTAACACCACTGGCTCCCAATATGTTTCTGAGCACAATTCAAAGTGTTGGTGCTGACCTTTAAAGCCCTAAACGGCCTCAGCCCAGTATACTGTACCTGAAGGAGTGTCTCCACCCCCATCACTCAGCCCAGATACTGAGGTCCAGCTTCAAAGGCCTTCTGGCAGTTCCCTCCCTGCAAGAAGTGAGGTTACAGGGAACCAGGCAGAGGGCCTTCTCGGTAGTGGCGCCTGCCCTGTGGAACGCCCTCCCAGCAGATGTCAAGGCAATAAACAACTATCTGACTTTAAGAAGACATTTGAGGGCAGCCCTGTTTAGGGAAATTTTCAATGTTCGATATTTTATTGTGTTTTTAATATTCTCTTGGGATTCATCCAGAGTGGCTGGGGAGGCCCAGCCAGATGGGCGGGGTATAAATAATTTATTATCATCATCATTATCATTATTATGTTCACCTTCCATATGGATTAATTAACTGTCCCACAATTATTATTTTTTACGAAGTAACATTGTATTACAATTATAGCAGGTCACAGGTTGTTCTTGTTTTCATTCCCAAATAAATGTATTCACCTCTGCATCCTTCCATATCCCCAACCTTTGTTTCTAGAAATACGTTCGGAAACAAGTGACATTTGTTTCAGACAGTTGTTCCTGATTTTCCTTCAGCTTCTTAGCCTGAAGACTCACCCAGGCCATCCATAATTTTACAGAAACAAACAATAATTTTCTAGTCATAAATAGTAATGATCAAGCAAGGTTGTCTAAAGTAGTTCTCTACTACATTATATTTATGTGGACAGCCTACGAAAATCTAATGTATCCAATGAGCAGGGCAAAATAGCTCCGACTTATTATGCCAGCATCTTAGCTACAGACCCTTTTTTGCCTGCTCAGTTACATATATCCAGCCACTTACCCACTGCGTGTGACAAGACACTGCCTGAGTCCAAGCTTCCGGAAAATGTCTACCACTGTTTCCATGGGCGTGTGGTCTGTGACAGTAAAGGGGCTCAGATTGAGAATACGCCGGAGCTTCAGGGGGTGAGGGCTGTTTGCCGGGACTTCCGGAGGCTCTTCAGTGAAATAGATAATGGAATTGCTGACTACACCATCCTGCCGCTGCCTTGCGTTTTCTGCGTAACAGATAGATAAGGGAAAATACACTTAAAATGAATGCAACATCCATTCTCACTTCCTGGTTTGGGCAAACCATTCTTTGCCATGATGTTCAAACTGAGCAAATGGTAGTTCAAAAAACAGAACTGAAAACCCATTTCAAACTATGGCTTCCTATTCTAGTTTAGAGTCAAATATATTCCCCAATTTAGGTAAAACAGCAATCTAAAGTTTACCTGAACAAGGAAGTAAGGCGACGGGGAGGAATCAGAATGCATGGAGGTTGGATCTATTTAAATCATGACTCTTTAATACCGATTTTTAAAAAGTGTACAGGACCTAAAGTGATTACTTAGGTGTGCCTGAGTTAGTTTAATGGCCTACATTGTGGCAACAGTCCTTATTTGACTTTGTCCAAAGTCCGACTTGGGGCCAACCCGCTGGTCGTTTTAATCTGGGGTAAAATCATAAAACAAACTCAACAACCAACTTCAATCCTAAAAGAAGGTCAACAACTTTGGTCGGCCCTCATGGCCCTTCACTTCATCAAATGAAGCCCTCTTTGAAAAAAGTTTGAACACCACAGTCTTAAACAAATGGCATCCCTAAGTACCTATATTGCAGTATATATTATATACCATATATTCTAATAATGGCTACTAGTGTATCCTTCCCACTCTAATGTTTGCATAGAAATCCTCTGAACAATTATTGCGGAAGAATGCACTGAGATAGCCTAATGCCCTTTACCCTCTCTCTCTCCTTTCCCTTCTATTTCCTGTGTGCATGCTAAAAGCTCAAGGACACGGAAAGCCATCTAAAAATATCCTGTGTTCAAACAGAAATCCTAACTAGAGCCAACAATTTTTCCTCTTGATTGATTTGAGTTGCAGCTGATCTTAAGAAGGGGCCTTTATTACAAGTGTGTGTTTGTATCTATACACACTTCTTTTCCATCAATCATGGAGCACAAATGTGACTCTAACTTTTAAACTCCAGAAACTCAGGTTTTCCATTGCAATTCAGTTGCATTCTGTTAAAGGACCCCTGGACAGTTAAATACAGTCCAAGGCGACTATGGGGTACAGCGCTCATCACTTTCAGGCCAAGTGAGCCGGCGTTTATTCACAGACAGCTTTCCAGGTCAAGTGGCAGCAGGACTAAGCCATTTCTGGTGCACAGAAACGCTGTTTGCCTCCTGTAGCATCAATGGGCTTAAAACTGCCAAATCCAAAGCTTTATCACCTGCCAATTTATTGCAGTTCAGATAAACATTAACTTTTGTACTGTCTTTGTATGATACCATTTATTGAAATTGCAATGTGCTTCCTGTCACCTACACCAATTCCCCCCCCCCCCCCTGCACATACATTTCCCAAAGCTCAAATATAATCTTGTCAAAACCAGTTTGTCAGACTCAAAACTTGGATAAGGTATGGGCCTGAGGAGGGAAAGAGAGGTAGAGAGAAATGAAGCATATATAAACTCTCTTCAAACAGTATATCCCTGTAACACAGCTTTTGCCAATCTTTTCTGATGGGAGTTGCAGTTCAAAACATTGGAAGGACACCAGACTGGCAAAGTACAGAAGTAATAACAGAGGGAAAACTATGCTATGATGCTAATCCTGAAGGAATCGATAGGTTGTACGCAACATCCTCTGTCCACTAGCACAACGACTCTTGTGCTAGCCGATGGAAGAGATGCGGAATGAGGAATCCAACGCAACAATTGTCCTAGCAGAAACGCATCGTGAAAGAGATTGCGCAATTTACTGCGCAATGGCATTAAAAGCAACTTGATTATGCATTCTCCTGCAGAACACATTTGCCGCTGCATTGGATACAACCCCAACTATACTCTTTAAAGCAGAGCTTCAAAAGGCGGCATAGGTCCTACTCAGGCATTCAACCCGTACATGATTCCAACAGCATGACGATGGAGCAGGAATGCACTCACTTGGCTCTGTCGCCTCCAACACTTTCCACACATTGGTAAGGAGCCTGCTCTGCAAAGGGTGAAGGCAGCAGGGCCAGGCAACAACGGCCTCCACGCTCTCCCTACCTAGTGAATCACTGAGATGACATGCCAAGCTTAGGTCTTTTGAGACCTGATCCCTCATCCCTACACAGCCCTCTTACTCCTCTCCTCTGTTCTTCTTCTATGTCATCTATAACAGTAAGCATATCTCTAGACGATACAGACTCGTTACTTACTTATGGCAAGAATCAACTCCCGCCTCTGTGCAAAGCCTATAAGGCGTTCAGAATCTTTAGAAACCACCACTGGGAAGCCGTTGTAGTCCGTCTCCTTGATTAACGTCTCCACATCTTCCACCGTCATGCTGTCTTGGGTCAGGACGGAGAGAGGCGGCTCTCCGCGCCTCGGCCTCATGACATCAGTGGCCAGTGTTCTGTGGGTGAACTCATCCTTCACATCCAGAAACGGATAGCCGTTCAAATGTATGTGTGCCTCGTAGATCCCTTCTTTGCCAAAGGCATCAGCTACCCATTTGCTAGTGACAGCTGCAGCCATCAAGGGTACTATGTACTCTAATCCTCCTGTTAACTCAAACATGATCACAACAAGAGAGACTGTCATTCTGGTGACTCCACCTGTCAAGAGAGAGAGAGGACCTTTGGTAATGGAAACGATTTGCAACATACATGGGTACCTTTAGCAGTGTACTAGGATAACCTACGAATCCTAAATCAGAAGCACCATTGATTTTTTTAATATAAAGTTTATTAAAAAAAACACACAGGCATGATAGAGGTTAAAACTATTTTCTATAAAGTAGCATTTCATCAGTAAATACATCCATGGATGTATTTCTTAAAACTTAAAAAAAGGTCCCAGCAATGAATCCCCGTTGTGGGGATTTGAACCACCAACTTTCTGATCGGCAAGCCCAAGAAGCTGGGTGGTTTAGACCACAGTGCCATCTGCATCCCTACTTAAATACCACATTACATACAACCAAGAGAAAAGTCACATATTGTACCTAAACAAGCTGCAGCTCCCACCATGGCATAAAGTCCTGGGGTAACACAGTCAGCTCCTGGCCTGCACCAGTTCCGGAAGATGATCCAGTCATGGTGATGGTAGGCCAACTGCTCCACTCCGATCCCAACTATTCTTCCAGCAATAGCTCCCACAGCCATGCTAGGTATGAAGAGTCCTGAAGGGATCTCAAATAACATAAGCAGAAGTGAAAAGTCAGATTCTCAAAAGGTCTGCTTGACTACATACAATGTAGACGATTATAAAGTACAATAAATAACTTGCGAACGCATCTCGTGCCAAATTTTAATCCACAATCTTTCTGTGGATTAAACCTGTTAAGTTTGTTATATACCACACTTAAAAAAGATACCTAGCAGATGGGTTGCAATGTAAGCTTTCAAAACTAGAGCCTTCTTCTTCACATGTGGCAAAATATAAATCCAGCCACATGGTAGGGTCACATCAACAAGGCAATGTTACCAGAATGACAAGGGAAATCAGCCATACTTTACCAGCTCCCTCCAACATCAATGATACATACAGATCTTAAATTTTCTCAGAGTTCAACAGCACTGAGAGGGCCACAGGTAGGGGCGCCTTCCTTGTGGAACGCCCTCCCTTCAGATGTCAAGGAGATAAAGAATTATACAACTTTTAGGAGTCATCTGAAGGCTTGATGTTTTTATTATGTTTTTTAGATATGCTGTAATCCACCTAGAGTGGCTGGGGAAACCCAGGCAGATGGGCAGGGTATAAATAATAAAAATTATTATTATCACAGCCCTTGAGTTTTAAGCTTTTTCTTTCTTAGTCTTTTATGATACCCATATATGACTGGATTTATCCAACTTTGAGAGTAGTGCCTAAGATTGTCGTAAAAGCATTTCAGCTTTGCCTAATTTCATTTATGAATTTATTCCAAGTTTAGCTATTTTACATTTTCTTTTTTTCATACAGCTCAAAACATGCATGCCTTTCCCTCCTCCTCGTCAGAATCTGATAATGATTCAGGCATGGTGAGCAAGAAAAGAATTATATCTGTTTAAAACATCTGAAAATGAGCCCCTGTCATTTTGGCATACTTTACAACTTTATTACCGCCCTTTTCTGTATAATTTAGATTGGATTTGAATTACATGTCAAACGCAGCATAAAAATGTTTAACAAGGAGCCTGGCTTTTCACAGGTGAAATCAGGCGGTTCATTCCTGCATCCCTGCTTGTCAAGGGCTTTGTGAATTATGCCTTTCCTTGCCTGGCGTGCAATCAAGTCACCAGTCAGAATAGCAGGCAGAGGGTGAAATGAAAACATCAGTCACTCAACTTGCTTGCTCCATCCTGGCAATATATACATTGCATATTTCATAATTCTTGCTGTTGAATTCAGCAAGTTTGCTGCCCTGTAAGCAGAGTGGGATTTGCAGCCTTAGCTGTCTTCAGTGCGTAGGCTGACAATGTTAGTCTTCCTCAGGACACGGTGGGAGAAGAAACAAAATCTGAATCGGATTTCTCCTTTCACATTTCCAGTGAAATGCAATGTACAAAGTGGGAACTAGCATACTTTCCATGAAATAAGATGTCCCTGTACAGTGGGACCTCCAGTTATGAACTTAATTTGTTATGGAGGTCCGTTTGTAACCCGAAACCGTTCTTTTTTTTTTTTTTAATAAATTTTATTAATTTTCATCCAGTTATACATTTTAACCCAGATACAACAAATTATGCCTGTTTTGAACTTCCTTCAGCGTCTCTGATAGTCATCCATTTTTATATCTTTAATACGCAGTCCCTTTTTTCATATTGCCATTATTCCACCTTACTCCCATTATTTTTAATAAACAATACTTATTTGTTTTTTTACGGTGCCTCTTGGAAACCCACTAATGTTGTGTTTATACCACATGTGTTTTTCAGATAATCCACCAATTTTCCCCAGTCCTCGATGAACTTTTAACCCGAAACCGTTCTTAACATGAGGCACGCTTTCGCTAATGGCGCACCGGTGTGCAACTTCCGCGGGGCAAAGTTTGCAACCAGGAGCATCTACTTCCGGGTTAGTGGAGTTCGTAACCTGAAGCATTCATAAGGAGAACGGTACATAACATGAGGTTCCACTGTAATTGGAGCAAGCACTGATCATGAACTCAGATTTTGTGTGAGTCTATTCTCCATGCCAGAATTACAAAATTAGGGGATATTACTTTATTTCTACTTTGCTTCCCTCTGCTTCCTTGTAATATGTGAAACCATTTTAATTAGCAGTAGTAAAGGACTAAGTTATGAGGCACCTTAGTAACTAACAAGGGCTGAGCAGCTGGATCTCTTTCCTATAAGGAAAATATACTGCAACATTTTGTTGCAGTGCCCACCTCGTATACAATAACAACCTTACCATTGTTAATAAACGTGACTAACAACAAATTAACAGAGCATTTATTAATTATTATTATTATTATTATTATTATTATTATTATTATTATTATATAACCCACCCTTTAACACATAGGTTCTGAGGTTGGTATACAACATTACATTAAGATACCACATAGCAGTATAAAACCATAAAATATCTAAATTGAGAAACCATTGTGTGTCTCTTGATGTTGAATGCTAAGTTCAGCATACAAGTATATGGCATGCAAGCTTTTGCTGACATAGAAATAGCTAGCTCACTCTAAGTTATGTTCCCAAAGCTAATTTAACCTTTTCATGCTACATAACATGCATATCTTTTCCAACAGTTAAGCTCATATTGAATTCCCAATCTTTTGTGTGTGCAAGTTTTCATCTGTAAAAATTCCTCACCACACCTAGCCAGAAAAACAGGAGGTCTTAATTCAGTATTAAAATAAAGGTGATTTTTACAAATAAAGAAAACTATAAAAGACGAGCAGAGGAGAACATATAGCAGGTTTTCGTTTAATAAGGTCCATTTCCAGTTCACAGCCATGGAATGAATTTTTTGAAATTATACCAGAAAAGTATAGAATGGAAAAATCACTTCAGAAAAGATTCTCCCCTATGTAGTGTTTTTGAGGGTGAAGAGAGGATCTGGGGTGCTGACATTCTTACTTTGGGTCTGGGCCTGGTGGGCCAGAACAAAAACAGAGAGAGGCAGCTATGCTGAGCCAAACAACCATGCTACGCAACTGGTTTTTGTGTGTTCTTCAAGTTATGTCTAATACTTGCCCTGCAAACCTATCCAAGCTAATATGTGAGTTTTGTTTGAAAGCAAGCTCATGGGATGCACACAAAACGAACTCTTAACAACACACAGACACAAATTGGAAGGTCTTGGCACAAGAATCCACAATCGGTCAAATCAAAAAGTTGCCACAATCAGATCATAAAGGGACCTCATGTGCTGTCAGCAGTTTAGGCATTCGGAACAACTCTGTCCAATTGCACATTCTCCCCAGCCTTTGGACACCGTCCAAAACAAAATTAAAATACTTCCAGTGTAGTTTTTGCCAATGGCATGACAAGTTGATTAGGCTGCCATTTAACATTGGTCAGCTAATGCAACAACTTTACTTCCTGTCAGCAGCCCTTAAGTTCTTATTTCAATCCAGGGATTTCAGAAAAGCTTAAGTAGTCTAGAGAAGGGGGAAGCTGAGCCTTGCCAGAATGCTGCCATGTCAAAAATTCCTTCAGCACAAGAAATGGGGAGGTGCCAAGTTGCTCATGTTACACTATTTGTGAATTGGGCTTATACAGTTTATCCCCTTGCATCAGTTAAGGGATGCACAAAAGAGGATGGGGGGGGGGGAATGTATGTCTCGATGTGCCTCCAGAGGGAAGTACGTCTCACACTTGACATCCAATTGATCTGACTACCCAGAATGCAATGGTTTCTAAGCTCTATTCTCTGAACTAAAATGAACTGTGCAAAAGAAAACAATGGTTTCAAAGTGAACATGCAGCATCTTAGTGCACACTGCCAAAACAGTGGGGGCTCCGCTCCCGCACTGCTGGGAGTTAAGCCATGGTCTGTCTTAGCATTACAGTCATACCTCGGGTTAAATATGCTTCGAGTTGAGCGCGTTCGAGTTGTGCTCCTCAGCAACCCGGAAGTAACGCACTCCGGAGTGCGTTACTTCCGGGTTTCGCCACTTACGCATGTGCAGACGCTAAAAATGACGTCACGCGCATGCGCAAAAGTGGTGAAAAGTGATGCGCGCGTGCGCAGACGTGCCATCGCTAGTTACATTTACCTCTAGATGCGAACGAGGCTCTGGAACGGATCCCGTTCGTATCTAGAGGTACCACTGTACATCTAAACCACTTTAAAAAATAAAAACAAAAATTGGAGACCATATTGCCACAAAATTGACACAGACACTGCAACTTACCTTCATACCAAAGGTAAATATTGTGATGATGATTTTAAAAACCAGAGCCAGGGCGAGCTGCCACATAGCCATGTACACTCCAATCCCAGCCGGTCTGTCAGGAATATCGTCCACAGGCCTCGTCATATTGGGGTCATTTATGTAGTCGCAGAGCTGCGAGGACTCCAGAGCGCCGCAGTCATTGAACAGTTCTGAGATGAGCTCGCTGGTGCTCCTGCGAGTGTACGGATTGGGGAAAGCAATGATGGCAGTGATGGCAGTCACCACGATGACCTCTAAGACCGGGTACTTTCCAAGCTTGGTGGTTTTGCGCCTCCTGCACCAGGCAATGTTGCATCGGATGAAAAGCGTCCCCCACAAACCTCCAAAGACTCCCAGCAGAATGAAGGGGAAAAGTTCGGCCATGTACCAAGGTGTGTGATACTCCACATAAAACAGAACCAGGCGGCTGTTTCCGAATGGATTGATGGATCTCAAGGTAAAAGCAGCAACGAGGGCAGCAAAAAAGGATCTCCAGAGAGTCTTCAGTGGAAAATAATAACTCACCTGAGAGAAAATAGAATCAATCAATAACAACCAGAGTGTTTCCCATTGGAAATCAGCATTAAGTTACACAGTGCATTTTAAAACATGCCCATATCCATTGCTTTCAAAGGTACAGTCGTACCTTGGAAGTCGAACGGAATCCATTCCAGAAGTCCGTTCAACTTCCAAAACCAAAACATGACTTCTGATTGGCTGCAGAAAGCTCCTGTCAGACGCTCAGCTTCCAAAAATAGTTTGTAAACCAGAACAGTCACTTCTGGGTTTGTGATGTTCGGGAGCCAAAATGTTTGGGAACTAAACTGTTCGACTTCCAAGGTACAACCGTATTCGCCTGAGATTTGTGAGGGAAAGGGTGCACTGTCTCTCTCACACAAAGCTGTAAAAAGATCCCCCCCACCCCCACCCAGACTCTGGGAGAGGACAACAGAAAAACTGTGCTGTATTAATTCTGCAATATCCATGTATATTTATGCAAATACATTGCAGAGGGGAATCAGCTCTTTCCCAGACTTTGGGATGGTGCTGGGAAAAGGAAAGGGAACCAGCAGTGGCAGCTGCACCAGAGTAGCAGTGGCAGCCTAGGTAAAGGGACCCCTGACCGTTAGGTCCAGTCATGGACGACTCTGGGGTTGCGGCGCTCATTTCACTTTACTGGCCGAGGGAGCCGACGAACAGCTTCCAGGTCATGTGGCCAGCATGACTAAGCCACTTCTGGCGAACCAGAGCAGCGCACGGAAACACCGTTTACCTTCCCGCCGGAGCGGTACCTATTTATCTACTTGCACTTTGACATGCTTTCAAACTGCTAGGTTGGAAGGAGCAGGGACCAAGCAACGGCAGCTCACCTCGTCGCGGGGATTCAAACCGCTGACCTTCTGATCGGCAAGCCCTAGGCTCTGTGGTTTAGACCACAGCACCTACCCATCTGCTAAATAGGAAACTGGGAGGGTCACTACTCAAAGTTTCTGAGAGTTTTTTAGCAGACCACTAGTCCCCTCACAGAGCTATTAATTCCTTGAGCACTTCAACAACCAACCAATCCCCCTTCCTAGCAAATTATGAGAATTGTAGCTCTGTGCAAGGAATAAGGTCCTCCTTACTACTCACAGCACCCATAACAAGCCACAGTTCCCAGGTTTCTTTGGTCTGGTACAGATGTGGCCTGAGCGTGGTCTGCATAGAATCTTCAGGAAACCTGTGGGTTTCTGCATTGCCCAAGTTGCTTCTTACCTCTTCTAGGCTAAAAAGGACACCACCAATTGGTGCTCCAAAGGCAACAGAGACACCGGCGGCAGCAGCAGCTGAAAGCACCTAAGCACGGAAATAATGACACACATGCAAGTTAAAGAGTCTGTGGAAAATACACATAAGTTTATGAGGTGAGGCAAGGAAATTGCAAAGCCCGACGTTACCTCTCGTCTCTTTCCCTCGTTCTTGCTGTACTTGGAGAAGAGGCTGCTGAAAAAGTTGCCACAGCAACAAGCCACGTGCACCAGCGGCCCTTCTTTGCCAAGGCTGAGTCCGGAAGACACCACCAGAACCAAGGTTACTGTTTTGATTAAGAGGGTCCACTTGCCCAGGTAGCCCCTTATAATGAAACCACTCAAGATGGTCTTTATCTGGAAGGCAGGAAGAACAAAAGTGGTTGGCAGCTTTAGATTTTGTGAAGCCGATGCAAATTTTGAAGAGGTGTTGTTGTTTTTAAGACTTGTGAAAGCTAAGTCTCTAAAAATACAAATCAGATGCTACTTTAACGCCAAAAAGTTTCTTCATTTTCACTCCCGATTCCATCTCCTTTAGCAGATTCCCCACGTCTTTTTCAAACCTTCACTCTAAACCACCGTTAAGCATTGGAAATTAGGAAATTATTCCCACCCCCCATTTTGAAATGCCTGTCAATCCAGAATGAAAGCAAAAAAAACCTTACCTCTGGAATTCCAGAGCCGCAGGCGTAGGGAGCAAAAACCCGGACAAGGGAGACAGCCAGGAAAGCAAACAATAGAGCCCACAAAATGTAAAGAAAATAATTTAGAATGTAAGCGCTTGCACCCTAGAGGGAGGAAAGAGGGAGAGAAAGAAACCAAGAACAAACAACTGTTAAACCAATCCAACAAGTACTATGTTTCTGCTAGTTGCTATATAAATAAGAGACGCTTTGGGGCTAGGTTTCTTCCCTGAATTTAATGACAGGGCTATTGCAGCAAAGAAAGCCCACCACTTATGCAAGGTTACATTCTGGGGATCATGCCTGAAGCCAAAATCACATATAGTCAAAACACACTAGGTGCAATGGCAGGTGGGATTGCCAAAGAATGCACACCTCCTTTTTATCTATATCTATCTATCTATCTATCTATCTATCTATCTATCTATCTATCATCTATCTATCTATCTATCATCTATCTATCTATCTATTTGCCAAGCACATAAAACTGAATGTGTGCAAGTTAAATGCACATAAGTTGAGGGCTTACTGTATTTATTACATTGTCACCGATCTCCTCCAAAGGCAGCAGCCAATGGCTGGCCAGAAAGCAAGGTTCTGCCCTCCTGGGGGCGGGGCACAAATTGGCTCATTTGAAAAACCCTTTTGGGTGGGAAAACCGGCCTCAAGATCCCACCGGATGAGGGGAATTCTCTTTGAGGGGCAAGCAAACGTGCGTGCCCAGGCTAGTGAGAATGGTGGCCGAGAGCGAGGGGCTACAACCATCACCCATTGGGAAAGCGCTCAGCGGCCATTATTACATAGTCACTGAGTTCCTCCAAATAACCCATTTATTCAGCCACCATCCCAATTTGCTTGCACATAGCTTAGGCAGTCTGTACTAAGCATTCCTTCTGATTTGTTTATGGGGTGGTTGTATGACAATGAGCATTCATTCCAATTTGCTTGTGGGGTGTTTATACATCTCCCTATTGATAATTCGTGCACCCCACACTTTTCAATGCAATTTCCCATCACTTTCCCAACTGCAAAAATTCTGTTTCTAAGTATTTTCTGTGCTAGAGTGACACCTCAATTTGCAGTTGCACTTGTATCCCTCCAGCCACATAGCAACAGGCTGGAGATGCCCAGTGTTTCTCCAACAGTACAAATATCTGCTTCTCGACTGCAGTTCTGCACACACTTAAGCAGAAGCCAGCACTGCAGAACTCAGGGAGACCTACATCGGGGTTAAGTTGTCGCAGAACTGGGCTATGTGTTATCTGTGTGGCACCCACAGTAAAGCAATTCATACAGAAAATGCAGCTGGGGGGTAGGAAACACTAAACTCTTTATAAATACAGTACAGTGCATGGCAGCCACAACTATACTGCAAACCATATTTAAACAGATGCTAAACCACTGTGGGAGCTGGCGTCACATTTGGAAAATATTCATTAACTGCCCAAGAGAAAAATTGCTCAACACATGTAGAAAAGGGTCTGCCCCATAATCCCTAAAAAGGAAGGGTTATGCAGGACAAATGAACACAGATACAGGCAGTCAGGAGGGAAACTTGAATTGTCACCCATTCCCTCCCCACACAGTCAATAGTGGGTTGTTGTTTTTTTAGATAATGCATAGATGGAAGTAGATGGAAGTCTTACTGGCAAGAGGCGAAGGTTATGCTAAGAGCCACAGTTTAGTGGGAGAGCATTTGCCTTGAGGATAGCTCAACTGGTTAGAGCATGGTGGCGATAATGCCAAGATTGCAGGTTTGATCCCCATATTGGACAGCTGCATATTTCTGAATTGCAATTCTGTAATTCTATTCTATGAATGTTCCCAGCTCAGGATATGGCAGTTTCCTGTGGTCCGTACACCGGATAAGGGAGGATTCAGCTAACAGCTCATCTAATAGCTGGGTCCTTAACCCCTTGTTAAATCACATGGAATCAATGTGAAGCTCCTTGTACATGACTAAGAATGGCATTTCACCATAGGATGGCTCCAAATGCTTTACTGCTGCAAAAGCTAAAAAGGGATTACCACTCAGCAGGCATGGGTCCGCCCACACTCCCACTAGTCCCTTTGTCTTACCTATTTGCACAGAACAATTATTAATTGGGTGGCTCTTCTCACCAATTTTGACAGCTGGATTTGCTTATCCCCAGCTAAAGAAAATATTAATGGCATCTCTGTTTTGACATTTACTGAAGCCGTGAGTAACCCTTATTGCCACAGCTGAAGAGCATTTGTTTAAATTTCCCCATGAACGTCTTCCCATAGAGCTTTAAACAAGAGCCAGCTATGGCAATAATCATTATTCCTTTACAGGATGGGCTTTGTTTGCAAATCAAGGTCCATACCAGTGTGAATAGCCTTGGAGTTAAGAGAGGCTGCTCTTGAAAATTTGGTTCTCAAAATACTTGGAAGAGAACCTCTTTGTCCTCTTGATGTAGCTAAACTATTGCTGGGCTTGGTTCCTACCACTCCCACCCCTTAAATCACAGATATAAAAACTGAAAAGATATATTTTAGAGAAAGGCTAGGAAGGCTGCCTGTTTTCAACAAACCTAAATCTGGTGGAACTGGTTTGAGAATATGCATTCTCTGCTCTGGAAATGAATGTTTTGTGGCATGGAGACTGTGTGTACCCAGATCTCTCATGCTCCAAATGTTACATATGTCTTCAGCCTAAGTCCCACAGAGTTAAAAGAAGATCTATGTTTCCACCCATGCTTTGAGACTCAGCTTTTCCCATAAGTATTTGAATGCCCCTAAGGTACTTTCATTTCCTTTCATCAGTCAAAATCAAACCATGGGTGTTACTTGGTTCATCCTTCCTCCAAGGAACTTACAGCAGAATTTTGGCCTCAACCCCGCAAGGTGTATGTTGAGAGGCAATGGCTTGACTTGGCCAGAAAGAAAACCATGCTTTAGGGTTACATCATGCATTAGCTTTAGGGCTGTGTATTCCCAACCCCCTTCTCTGGTATGGCAGCAAGAAGACCTCAAGCTTCCACTTCCATTTTTAATTAACTGAATTTTAGTGTCCGTACCCTAAGTTTTGGTTAGCCTATGATTTACTGAAACAATCAAAGACAACTCAGAGTTTTGGAAAAAAAGCATTCAATTTCAGTTAGTAAAGAACAAAAGCAAAAGTTTACAATCTTCTCACAGCCAGTCTAGGCAAAGGAGAGGGGGTACACAAACCATTGTTTACTGTTGTCCTAACACAGCTGGTTTAGTTGCCCAATGGCTGAGCCCAATACTACACCGCCTCTTGTGTTCAGTAACTACAGGACAGTTGACTTACAGGTGACATAGCTTTTGGCACCCATTCACCTCCCAAGGACAGTTTTGATATGGAAACTGGCACAAAATTGGTCTTGGACTGTCAAAACAGTAGGCTGCACTGGACCAATGTTGCAAGCAAGAGTGGGGAACCTGTGTTTCTGGTCTGCAGCTCCTAGTATGACCACTGGCAGTTCAGCCTTCGGCTGATAGGAGAGTCTGACAACTTTTGGAGAGTCACATGTTTCCCATCCCTGCCTTTGTGTTTTGTGGGCTTACATGAGTATAGCCAGGGTTTTTGTTAGGGGGCAGAACTGACCTGATTGGTTGGTTAGTTAAGTATTTCTATTGTTTTACTTGATCCCCTGCCCAACCCCCACTGCCCGGCTACATCCATGTGGGCTTAGCGAGTACCGTTATGCAGAAGGAAAAACAGAAGGAACACGGGATACGGTGGCTGTCTGATTTGCTTCAATATTTTTATACACCAGGCATCTGCTATAGTGGTGTTCTCTCTCTCTCTCTCTCTCTCTCTCTCTCTCACACACACACACACACACACTAATTAAGACAATTCTGACAGGTGTCAGAATTCATAACTGCAGAGTGACAAACAGCTCTGAAGCCACGAAAAGGCACGAAACCTCAGGGTAAAATGGTGTTGCAAAAATATCCATCTATATCCATGTCTTCAATCTGTCAAATTCCATTAGCTATGACAAGCAGAATTCATCAGGCGCAGATAAGGAAGAGTCTGAAAATATTACATCCGAGACACTGCCCTTTAAGGATTGCCTACATAAAGCTAATAATTTTCCATTCTTAGTGCAAACGTTTCATAAAAGTGACAGGAGGATATAAAGTTTGTACAATAGCAATTAGAAAGGGAGGCAGCCGTATTTCAGTGGTGGAGAGCACATGCTCTGCATGCAGAGGGTTCCAAGGTCAACCCCTGGTGCTTTCAGGTAGGCAGGGAAAGCCTGCCATTCAAATCCCTGGAGAGTCTCTTTTGGTCAGCACAGGACATGCTAAGCCAAATGGACCAATGGACAAAGGCAGCTTTCTATGTCCCTGTGGTTCCGCCAAGCATTAGACATGTACATAAATGAACGAGGAGAGTGATTCTTCCAATAATGCTCTCAAACACCCTGTAACTCCATGAGAGCCAGCATCGTGCCATGGCTATAGTGCTGGAGTCCTGTATTAGGTAATTTAATTAGTCGAATTACAACTTTAAAACTATGTGGAATATGATTATGTTGGTTGCAGATGAAAGATGGCATCGTCTCAGCTGCTGTGCTTATGAGCAAAACTATGCACATGTTCAAGTCATAGAAGCAGGTGCAGTGAGTGGCACACCCCCTCTCCTGTGAATTTCAGGTAATTTGCAGGCTCCATATTGTTTTGAACTAACTTGCCTTGGTCCTAATTAGATAAGACTTCAATGACAAAGCACACCTTCTCTCTCCTTCCTTCAGCAAACCAATAATCTCTCCAGGGCGCCTTTCAAGTTTAGCAGAACACATTTTAATGAGAGTTCCTTGCTAAAATATTAACTGTGCAGGGAAGAACAGTGAAAATTATATGAAAGGTGTAGACCTACCTCGGACTGGTTAACTAGAAGTTCAGACCACTTTTGCCACTGCGGACATTTGTCCCTGTCCTCAAAAGAAGTTTCGTTAAATGTCCAGCAACACTGCTCATGGCTGTACCAGAATGCGGATAAACAGACACCTTCTTTCAGATCTGTCATCCAGTCCACCGCCAAATCGATAACTCCAGCTAATGTGCCTGGCGGGGGGGGGGGCAGGGGGAACAGACATTAATACACGAAGTATATGTCTAAGGGAAAAACCCAGACATTTGAATGTACGAGAAATGAATGTGGTTCTCACAGAAAACCCATAAATATGAATCAATCCATAAACAGGTGGCATTCACAGTCAACTCTATGTTGAATCACCACCCTGTGGTGACCAAAATAAGAGTTTATCTCACTCTCCAACTGTATATGTAATTTATGACTCCCTATCCACAAAATTGTCTCAGGGCTGCGGGGCCATTTCAAGAACACGTGTCCTTAAAACGCACATTAGGGGGTTGAGAGAGACCTGGGAAAACAGAAGATAAAGGGAAGTTCTCTTTTACCTTCCTGTAGAGTTTACTGTGCAATGTTTCCTTTTAAATGCCATCTGCTTTTCTTGGCTCGGCACAGAGAATTTCTAAACAACAGGCTCCCCTAATCGCACACAAGCAAGCTCATTCGGCCAGACAAGAGTATGTTTGCAGCGCAAGTAAATATGTTCTCGTCTAGACTGCTCCATGTGCCAATAAAATCAATGGGGTCGAAACCGAGGTCAAAACTGGTGGTGGGGCTACTGTGCAGGTCTCATGCCAGGATCAGGCCACCAGACGAACAAGCAAGCATCTTGTGTGCTTATTAGTCTCAATACCCTGTCACTTAAAATAGGAAAACATTTAAAAAAAAAGATTTAAGGGATGTCACTTACATTGTGAAGACCAGAAGGTATAATTTACCTACACTATACAACTAAAATGTACAATGGCTTTTTTATTTTATTTTTGCACACATCTGATCTGATAGCTTTTTCAAATTATATAGCACAACAGCGACATCCAGTGGTAGCTAAAGAATCATGCAGTACTGGGGCTGTGTTGCAATAGTTTTATACAGACCAATCCAAAAATTCTCCAACACTTGGGTTCAGTTTGCTGGTGCACCCAAAGAGATCCAAAACTGTATAGGCTTTTCCGTTCACCATAACACTGAAAACAGTTAAAGGTCTGCACTCTTGGATCTGTACGGACACTGGTAATGAAGGGTAAACTTGTTTCATATGTACACCAAAGTTCTGTTCACATGCAAAAGCCCTTCCTGGGCAAACAATTTTAATTCAGGGATTTATTTATTTTTTGCTTTTCTTTACACTTTTTCAGTCATCGCAGTACTATGAAAATATATGGCCTATTAACTGATAGTAGGCCAAAACACCAGTTAGTAACAGAGTTGCTAGTAAACTGGAAAATGCCTGAAAATAAAATAGCTATAAAATCACCTGGCTCAGGCGTTTTTTAAAAAAACATACTTCTAATTCCTCCTCACCATTTATGGCTTCACCTAAAATGTTCCCAGCAATTAAGCCTGGTGATAGTTGAAATCTGTTTGTAAAATCTTATTTGGTCTACATTTGGAACAGAAATCGAAGTCTTTGGCATTTGAAAAATAAAAGCATAGATAAAGAGGATGAATATAATCCATTCAGGGAGCTACAAGTTTGATTCCACATTTCCAGTGATACAACTTCCCTTTTATTAATGCCTATTTTTGTAGCATAAATTTAGTCAAGGCCAAGAAATGGGCATATTAGTGTCAACAAAACAAGAGCTTATTAAAGCATTTCCATTCACAGGAATATTTTCACAGAGAGCGCCTATTTCTGGTTAATAAAAAAAAAATCTAGGTCAATGTTCAGCATGCAATTTTACACACATATCCCAAAGCATGAAGCATAGCTACATCTTCCCTTCGGCATGCTGAAATGTTAGGGATCGCACGCATAAACTCAATTTATGCAGATGCCCTCATAGGGAAGCTGAGAATGTCTACATTGGTCAACACAGCATAAGACTTTCTTGAAAATACCTGCCAGCAGTCCTATAAGAAGCATCACAACCCATCCCGACCAGGCATCTAGTAAACTTTTGATGAACTCCCATATTGACTCCTTGCTTTTGTTTGTAATCTGGAAGGGGGAAAATAGTGTTTAGTTGAAAGACATGCGATTTTTATATAGTACAGTTCTATATAACCAAGCAGCCCAACAGAAAAACAACAACATGTGTATGCTTTGATCGCATAATATTTGCATTTGTTTACACTGCAAATTTGTATACAGGATTTGCATGGAATACAATTAAAGCAGAGTTTTGGTTCACATAAATGCATGAGAAGTTAAGATTCCTTGATGAAATTTGGACACTGATATTTGATAGTCTGTCTTGCTGTAAGGCAAAAGATGCTTATTTTCTTCTAGGTCTTTCCCTTAACAGACAACCACATATTACAGTACCTCTGGATGCGAACGGGATCTGTTCCAGAGCCCCGTTTGCATCCTGAGAAGAATGCAACCCGATTCGCTGCTTCTGCACATGCACGTGACGTCATTTTGAGCGTCTGCACATGCATGAGCGGCGAAACCCGGAAATAATGCATTCCATTACTTCCAGGTCGCTGCGGAGCATAACCTGAAAACACTCAACTTGAAGTGACTTTAACCCGAGGTATGACTGTATACATTATTTTGAAAGAATAATTTAAGCACTGAGAAAGACAGGGCTTAATTTAAGCACTGAGAAAGATTGCCAACATGGTGCTTTCAGATGTTGCTGAACTCCAACCTCCATCAGTCCCAGCCAACATGGCTAATACTCAGGGATGATGGGTGGGGTATAAATAATGAAATTATCACCATCATCAGAGTTGTAGACCAGAAACATTCAGAGAGCACCATGTTGACAATCCCTGCAGTAGTCTAAAGATTCATATTCCTCCAGAAGTGGATTTTGAAATGTGACTTTGATGGCAAGTTCCTTCAACCTTTTCTCAAAGTATTACTTCAGTCATTTTGATTTCTTTATTTCGTAACATTTTATACACGTGATTGTAATATAATCTCAAAGTGGTTTATGAAAAGGTCAGACCTATCAATTTGGGTGTGTAGGGGTAAATAATCTACCACTTTAGCTATCTGAAATGCTCCCTGCTTTTGAAATATTTTCCCCCCCCTTACCTTTCTATGCCTGTCTGTGTCACGTGACTTCTCCCTCAACCAATCAATGGTATGAAAGTCTTCATATGTCCCAACATCGGGGAAAGGTTCATCCAAGAAATCCATCAAATTTCCAGACCCATTCATGCTTCCAGCATTAACCATATTAGTACCTGTAAGGAAAATAAAGGAACAAGTTCCATGGCTCGAAATTCAGAAATTTGCTCCTCAGGTACTTCACCTTGTCATTCCCACCAACCCAGGCAAACAGAGAACATTATAGAATTGAAGAATAGGACTGATCAATACTAGAAAAAATAACTTAAAATCTATTTCCTTTGTTATTCCTGGCAATAACCAAGTCAATAATAATAATTATAATAATAATAATGTATTATTTATACCCCACCCATCTGGCTGGGCTTCCCCAGCCACTCTGGGCGGCTTCCAGAAAAATATTAAAATACTGTAATACATCAAACATTAAAAGCTTCCCTAAACAGGGCTGCCTTCAGATGTCTTCTAAACGTCTGGTAGTTGTTGTTCTCTTTGACATCTGATGGGAGGGCATTCCACAGGGAGGGTGCCACTACCAAGAAGGCCCTCTGCCTGGTTCCCTGTAACTTGGCTTCTCGTAGTGAGGAAACCGCCAGAAGGCCCTTGGTCCCTTCTGGTTCCAGGTGAGTCACTGACACACAGTTGGTCTGATCCCAGTTTCTTGTCCAGAGCACAATTTGAAACTCCACCTTGAAGGATCGCTCTCCCACTGTACAATAGATTTCAGTTTGTTAAAGACCTAATGAAAGGTGGGTACTGAGCAGACATAACCAACATAAAATGAAGGATCCATAGAATTATGCAACTAGTTCCACATGCTCAGGGGAGATCTGGAATTGTGTTTCTCTCAGAGAGGTTTCCTGTGGCACACAACAAAACCTCTTTTGTAACTGAGGGGGGAAATAGACATTTGTAGCATCACATACAGATGTGAAAAAGTGGGGTGGGGAATCTACTGAGCATGCCTAAAATAGCCCTCTGTATTCTGGCCTTTGCATTTGAGCAATATCTTCTTTATAAGCATGTCTCTGCCCTTTGACAACTGATTATTCTGCAGTCCATAGTATCTTCAATCAGTTTCTCACTCCTACAAGTAATTTTGCACACAAGCATTTTACTCACATTAGCAGAAGATTTGTGCATGTGCTCCCCCTTCTCTTCTGCACTCTCTAAAATCACAAGTTGCAGATTTCCATTTCATGGAAGGCAAACGGCAATCTCAATTGAATCTGTTGATTTGATCTTATACTACTTATCCAAGGAGAAAACCATGTGATCAATTGCTTGGCAAACTGGGCCATATATTGATTATTGGAACCAAGTCACTGAATAGCATGGGAGATGTGTTTTGCTCACTGGCAAAAAAAAAAGAAAAAGAGCCCACAAAGGTGAATTCCAACAATGTTGATCTGTTCCAGAGGGTTGAAGGATCTACAAGGGCAGGAATGGGGCTGAAAGGAAACTTTTAAAGTATTTTATGTGCTTCATAATATATTGGGCCAATCTGTAATGAGCATGTTCAAAAAGATGTTTTTATTATTATTCTTAAACAGCTCAGGACCTCAATATCTCAATGACTGCCTCTGCCCATATTAACCAACCCAGACCCTGCAATCATCATCTGAGGCCCTTCTTTGTGCTCCAGAAGTCCAGAGGGCAACAAAATGAGGACATGCCTTTTCTGCGGTGGCTCCCCAATTGTGGAACGCTCCCCCCAGGGAGGTTCGCCTGACGCCTTCACTGCATATCTTTAGGCACCAGGCAAAAACATTCCTCTTCTCCCATGCCTTAATTAAACAATCTATGGTCTTTTAAACTGGGGGGGAGGTATTGTTTTTGTTTGTTACTATGTTATATTTTTGTGTTGTAAACCACCCTGTGATCCTCGGGCAGTAGAGAAATTTAATTTAAAAAAATATATTCTTAGGGATTGTTCAGATTTCACCTTTTTGTGAACAATGACAATGGCCATACCTAGAAGTAATTGTAAGGACTGCTGTTGGTGCTGGTGGGCTCTTGATACCCTCATGCAACCCAATTAAGTTTCTACAACATCTAAAAATCTATTTCTAAGTTCATTATTTGGTTGTTGTTTGGTTAACACTGAAATTGAGTACACCCCCAGGCTAAGTAGCACCTTCTGGGTGGCTAGACTTGACACTTCGCTTCATTTGAGCTCATTATTGCCACTGTTTTCAAAATTAAAGAACCTTTACTTGATAAGAAGAATTTGGCTGAAAGAATGAATGTGTTTTAGGATTTGGTGCCCTGCAGATGAATACAGCTATACCTCACAGCAGGCCCAGCCACCATAGCTATGCAGGCTGGGGATGATGGGATGGGAGCTGTGGTCTAAAATATATGGAGGGCACCAGTTCTACAAAAGGCCGTGCTAGAGCTTCGAATAAATCCTGCATATCGAGTCTGGCTGGAGTTCAGCTGAGCTAGTAGCAACCTGAAAAGTTGGTGAGGTTTCAAAGCCATCAGCTTATAAGCTTCCTGCAACATTGACAGCCTAGGAACTCCACACCAGTCTCACACCCAACTTTCTCAAACTACAGCTGCAGACACATTCCTCACACCCTGGTCAGGAAACCCAAAGATTTCCATTAGCCCGATACCCAATTGTGTTGTAGAACAGGCTTAGAATGAGTTTGAAGTTGTTCTTTACTACTAGCTATCCAAGGACGCCATTTTGGATCAGCTGGAATAGGGGAGCAAGATCCAGCAAGTCCAGTAATTCAGAAGGAAATATTGAAAGGTAAAAATAATACATTCTAGAACATCTTTAAGTCCTAAGATGTCCACCCTGTTGTGAAAAAGGCAGCTGTGACAAAAAGGCAAACTGAGCAGAATGAAAATAAAACTACCGGTATCATAACAATATTATACAAATGGACGGTAAAACTACATTTGGAATACAGCGGACAGTTGTGGCCACCTCACTTCAAAAAGGATATTGTAGAGCTGGGCAAGTTTGAGAAAATAACAACCAAGTGATCAAAAAGCTGGAGCAAATCCACTTTGAAGATAAGTTAAAATATTCGAGGCTTTTTAGTTTAGAAAAAAAGTAGAGTGAAGGAAGACACAATAGAGGTTGATGAAACTATGTATGCTATAGAGAAAGTGGCCAAGGATATCTTTTTTTCAGTCTCTCATAATACTAGAACCTGGGGACATCCAAGGTGACAGTGAATTTTAGAAAGCTCCGGCCTGCCAACAGGATTTATTTGCACAGAACATAGTTAAAACCATGGAGTTTTCTCCCACAAAATATAGTGATGGCCTCTCGCTTGGATGGTCTTAAAAGACGATTAGACAAATTCATGGAGGATATAGCTACTAATCATGATATCTATGTTCTACCTCCACAGTTGAAGGCAGCATGCCAGTCAGTGGGGAAGATCTGCTGCTGCACTGAGAACCTGCTTGTGGAGTCCCCACAGGTATCTGGTTAGCCTATCAGAACAGGGCTAGGTAAGTCTTTGGTTTGATCCAGCCAGGCTCTCCTTATGTTGGGGGAAAATCGCTTTCTAGGAAGATAGGAAATTGCCTTATATCAAACCATCTCCATTTTGTACACACTTTCAGTAGCCTCCAGAATTTCCCTACATGCATATGCTGGGGATTGAACGGAAGCCTTCCGCATGCAAGGCATGTATTCTGCCCTTTCTCATACTTCTCCTTGCTTCTAGCCAAACCTTAATACATATATATATATATGTGTACACACACACACACACATATATATATATATATATATATATATATATATATATATATATATATTTCGTATCAGACTTGGTTATGTTTTACAGAACAATCCTATGTGGGGTCATGGCGGAGCAGAGCAGCAGATCCATTGCCACATCCTAGAGCAGTCATGTGGTTGTCCGAGGACACCCCTCTATTTGAGAACCCTCCAGCCCAACCCGTAAATACAAATTAAAATCAAAAACACTAAAAGCACAGAAAAAGTGTGTGTGAAGGTCACCTCAGGAAGCCAAAGGCATGTCTAAAAAACGAAGGCCTGCATAGAAATGAAGGTGCTCTAATATTAAGAATAACAGAGGGGGCTTTCTTGATACTTCTATCATCCTCATAAGTGCAAGGAATGACACCCCGAGAGAGGGCTTCTCCTATGGAACGCCAACCCCAGAGAGGTGCATCTAACACCATCATTCATCTTCTGTCATATGCTGAAGATGCATCTGGTTATCCTGGCCTTTGACAGTTAAGAGGTAGTTTTATGGGATGCACATCATCTGGTTTGTTACTTTTACCTATTCTGTACTGCTTCTGTTTGGAATTCTTTTACTTGATTTAAAAAATAATAATTGTATAAACAGTTCCCCCTGTTGTTTTTAATTGTGTGGTTTTATTGTTGCAACCCACACTTACTCTCACACCTTATGGTGAAGGGCAGGAAAGAAATCTTAGAAATAAATAAGAAAAGATATTTGCTTGCCAACAGAGGTCTGATAAATGGTCCTCTCTCAGAAAGGAGAGGTGCATACACTGAGAATGTCCTTTCTCATGTCCCAACTGAACTTGCCTCAGATGTTGGCAGGAAAATTAGCATTGTTTCTGTTGTGCTTTACAAGCATTTATTTAAAACACTTCTGCACTTCTTGGCTCCTTACCTTTTTCGCCCTGACCTAGCCACTGTGCTCCACGCGACGGTCACCTCCAGACTGGATTATTGTAACTTGCTCTACGTGGGGCTGCCCTTGAGACTGACCCAGAAATTCCAGCAGGTGCAGAATGCTGCAGCGAGACTCCTTACGGGGTCCTCGCTGTGAGATCACATTCACCCGGTGCTATACCAGCTGCACTGGCTCCCAGTGGAGTACAGGATCAGGTTTAAGGTGCTGCTTTTAACCTTTAAAGCCCTATGCGGCCTAGAACCCTCGTACCTACGGAACCGCCTCTCCTGGTATGTCCCACAGAGGAACTTACGGTCTTCAAATAAAAACATCTTGAAGGTCCCAGGCCACAGAGAACTTAGGCTGGCCTCAACTAGACCCAGGGCTTTTTTGGCTGTGGCTCCGATCTAGTGGAATACTCTGTCACAAGAGACTAGGGCCCTGCAGGATTTGACATCTTTCCGCAGGGTCTGCAAGACAGAGCTGTTCCACCAGGCCTTTGGCCAGGGTACAGCCTGACTCCCTCCCACGGCAATCTTTGCGGAGCTCTGGCCCAATGGTTGCCAGTGGTTTGCTTTGAATTAATTTAATAATGAATGATTTTAGAGTGTTGTGTTGTGTTGTACTGTTGTACTGTTTTATTATTGTTAGCCACCCTGAGCCCGGCTTCGGCTGGGGAGGGCGGGATATAAATAAAAAAAAATATTATTATTATTATTATTAACATTATTGAATTTCGAAGAAGTGTACAAAGATAAAATCGAAGCCTAACAAAGCATGATAGGGCAAGAGAATTCAATTTCTTCCTTCTCCACAGTGAACTGACCAAATATACAACCCATCATCAGTGATCAAGAAATGCAAGGTGCTTTATTTGCTATGAATGTGGGAAGACAACTAAGCTAGGTAATAACACACGGTTGAAATAATTCCAGGAGTAGGCTGGTACAGAGCAGAAGGGCCTGTTGTGTATACACACTACCCAAGTGGCAATACTTTTTAACAGAGGATTTGGAAGGAGCATGGAATCGATGTGGTTATAAGAAGGATCTGTTTCTGCTATCCAGGCCCAGGCCAGTGTAAGATCTCCTTTTCAGTGTTAAGAAACAAGGAGTGGGTTCTCACTTTTCTGTCAGGGCATTCAGGGTCCAGATGACAGCAATTTGGTTACTGGACAACGAAAATGGATTCTATGGGCCCTAACTGTGGCCAAGAGACAGGTACTGATGAACCAGAAGACTAAAGATTTGGTTCTGTTTAATCAATGGATCAACAACGTGACCACAGTTGCAACATATGAACGGATTGCCGATAGACACAGACTTTGTTTGGATAAACATACTGACATTAAGAATGAGTTTTTATAGCATTTAGTGGGTTATTAATAATCATATGTATCAGGACAAAAATAGTACTTATAATAATAATTATTATTAACAAATGACAGCAATTAGGGTATTTGCTAGTGACACAGTACAACATGTGAGGATATTAAATTCCCAAGAGAAGAATTAGCGTGGAAACTCTTCAGTGATAAAAAGCATGCAACACCAAAGAACTGCTTGCATTTTAACCATGAGTCATCCTTTTTTGTTCAGGCAGAGACATATTTCACCATATCCTGACAGAAACTAAAAACTGTTCCAGTGTTCCATTCTTATACTGCTCTTTTATATTTGACCCTGTCCAACAACTGCCATCACTCTAGTTAATCCATTTCCAAACATCCCCAAATACCTTACTAAGATAAAAGGCATAACTCTCACATAAATGGAAAATGCAAGCCAATTAATGTACTCATAGCTACAGAGGAATTGAAAAGAAAAGAGAAATTATATTTCTGTATCTCCCTATGCAGTGTGACAAGGAAGTCATTCAGCTGTAGCAGATAAGCACACCCACCCACTCCCAAAACATTTCTGTACATGGCTTAATACTGGGTGTTAATTCCCCACAAACAAAAATAACTAGAATTCACAAACCGAATGAATTACGCTAGAAATTTGATGAATAACACTTCCCTTAAAAGCACGGGAAAAATTACACTGTAATGCAAATGCTGACATCAATATGCTGTAATACAATCGCTCCTCTCCTGCCCCCCTAATTAAATTGTACCTTGCTCATTTTTTAAAAAAATCTGTTAAAACACTGACAACGGAATGCCTCCTTCAGCTTAAAAAACGCCCCATCTGACCACACAGCTCCTGAACTCTCCAGCCGGAAGATCTGGGGAACGAGCAAAACAGCCTTTGCACCTGCCAGCACAGACCGTGCCACGTTTTTATTTACAAAAACAGGAAACCTGCTCAACAGAGGTTGATTTTAAAACAAAGCCAGAAGGGCGAAAGCCCAGTAAGTCGTGTTAATGGAGGGTGTTCTCCTCTTACCTGCAATGCAACATCGTTTAGTTCAACCCCCAAATTCCAGACACCATCCTTTCTTTCCTGCTATGGCTGCAAAGGCAGTGATGTCATATGGAGGAAGCCGTAGCAGTCACGTGACTGCGTGCTCTCTCTATTGGAGGGCTGATTGAGAGACAGGCAGCAGCCGGCGTCCAATCCTTCAGGATTAAAATCAGCCTGTTGAGACATTTGCTTCCACCTTCGCAGCTGACACTGCAATTACTTGTGGATTCTTTTTATTTTTTTATTTTGCAGCTATGCTATTAGATGACTATTTCATGCACAGTCTTGTTATGTTCTTATTTTTTGGGGTGTGTGTATATATATATATATATATATATATGGGAAATGTCGTTGAATTTTTTTTATTCTTTTTGAATTAATATTCTGTTTTCACTGGACAATCTGATACAATCCTAAATAAATTCCACATTTCAGTTAATGCACTTTCTTTTAGTACTTGTGTATAATACTTTAGTACTTGAGTAATTAATTTATATATACACACACACATACACTCTAATGCAGTTTCTTTTAGTACTTGTGTTTTATATAATAATACACAAGTACTAAAAGAAACTGCATTAGTTCAAGGATTTCTATATTGTATCGCATTCATTTCCTCCTTTTCCCTCAGTGTGCACACAAACACCATACCAGGCTAATATTTTGGAGGCATAGTCTGGGTCTGCCTCCCAAGGCCCCTCCCCTTAAATCGAAATTTCCCCTCTGAGGAAAGTCTGAAAGGGATTGCAGGCATGCTTGTTTGCAGGGCCAATGGGGCGGGGGTGGAAGGGGCAGGCAGGAGGGCCACTTGGCCTGGGCATCAAGCTCAAAGGTGTCTCAAATTCAGACGCGCTAATGTTTGGGCACTTGATCGGTTTGGCAATTTACGTGCTTCAAACCAAAATGTAGCATGCGTGCTCAGAGCTGCAAATTTAAGGAGGAAAGAGCTGTGATTAAGTAAAAGGATCTTTCATTTTGCTTAACAGGTAATGATTTTGTCATATTAAAGAGTCGATGTTCATAAATATTAATGAATGAGGGGCTGCCCCCCAGGCTGGCCCACCTACGTCCCCCACCAACCCCCCACTCCTTTTACACCTTGCCAAACCCTCATCCCCTCTCCCTCATTTCTTTTATGCCTCCCCAACCCCCCCTCCCCTTAACTTTGTCAAACCATACCTTACAGCCCTCTGAAACCTCACACTCTTCCCTCAGGCCTTGCTAAAACCAGAGGAGCCAACTCCTAGGGGCCAATGGGTTTTCGGCCCCACCAATAAAATATCTGAGGGGGTCAGTCCCCCCCCCCAAGTTGATGGGCATTGTCATTCAAATAGTGTGTATGTGCTGCATCACATGATTATGAGGGGTAAGGCTTACTTGATCCCCCAGTACTTTACTCAAGTTGGCACCCCTGGCCCAAACTATGCCCCACTCCGCTTATAACTTGCCAAACCCCCTTCCCCTTACAGTTTGCAAACCCTGCTTTGCTTCCACTTACCTGTTTGCCCAAACCCGTAAGCTGACAGAAGTCAGGACAGACCGTTGCACCTTTCCAGCAGCCATCCCGCACTGCTGCCATCTCTTTCTTCCTTGGCCTCTGACACTGCTGAAGCCCAATCAGTGGGGTCTGTGCCAGATGCGCAGTGGCAACACAGCAGAATAGTTGCTGGGGAGCTGCCCTGCCCTGTCTATTCCTCTGCGGCTCACCTGGGCTGTGCCCCATCTGCGCTGGTCTTCTGAGCCACTTGCTCACTCATCTGCCTGCTTTGTTATTGTGCTAGTTTGCATGGATGCCTAATGGCAGCATAACATCCTTACAATTTTATTATATAGTTGGAAATGTATCGGTTCTCCTGGCATGAAGATTAGACCAGATCAACAGATTATACAAACCAACCTCTCATCCTTTATTATGTGCCTTAGTATGTTTTCATGTTTCCATCTTAATTACTCGGAACTATTTGCACCAATGCTTACATCTTTATTTCCAAGTTTGGCATTCCATAAATGGAATCGGGGTGCAGATTCCTAGGGGCTGAAACCATTTGGGCCCCCTCAATGTTCATCCGTGCTGTACATGTTATGATGTTGTATGCAATGCCAACACGACGCTGTCACACATGACATCCAGGCATTGTGCAGTCATGTGAGCCATGATTTTAAAAAAATTAAAAAATTAAAAAAAATTTAAAAAGTCATGTGAGCCATGAAGGGGAAGCAACCCCTGGCCTGTGGTGGCAGAGGAGGCGCCAGCCATGAAAGCCAAGCTGCCATGCAACGCCTGGGTGACGTGTCTGGACATCACACGTGATGCCTGGATGTGATATCAGCCCCCCATCTCTTTCCCAGATTGGCGCATCTGGATGGAACAAAGTCTGAGTTAGGATGCAATCTTAGTAAGATAAAATGGGATGCCACTGAATGTATCACTCATGATTCACACATTTAAAGTGCATTCTGTTTGCACAGAGGGAGGTGAGAGAGTAAGAGTTTGCAATGATCTTATTGAAGTCCTACTTCAGTTTGGTTATTACCTCCAGTATGTTACCATTTATTGTTCTGGGTTGCAGTGAGTGAAGAAGGAACAACAGAACTTTCAGGACTAATATCTGGACAAGTTAAATATATAGTCAATGTGAGTGCATCAACTCCACTCTTATAACCATGACATGTAAAACCGAGCAGAGTGTGGTGCAACAAATCTGTGCTGTAATTTTGTTTCAAGGTTATGTAACACAGAAGGGAACTGATGGTAATAGTAGTGTGAGCCATTTGCTTTAAACATGGTAAATTCTTCAGCCGCCATCCATCATAAAACAAAGTCTTTCCTTTGTGGTGGTGGGGACAGCAACAAAATGAAGATTTGACAAAATTGTATTCTGGAATTCACTACACTGATTCTAGAAGCGTTATCTGCAAAAGTGCCAATGTATATGGCATTTAGAGGGTAGCACAAGCATTACTCCAGACTCCCACTTCTCATACGAGAGAACGAACAAGTCATCCTGCAGAAGACAATACATATTGAAAACCATGATGGGCCATTGATCTGCAAGGAAAAGTCAGGTGGGTGCCACATGATGAGTAGGTGGAGCCAGAACAGGTTTTTAAATTCTTGTTTTAATGATGATTTAACTATGACCTGTAAAAAATAGATACACAGAGCACTGTGTTTATGGCAAGTTTTTTAAAAATTTATTTTTCAGAATACTTTTCAAATACAAATGACACAATCCATTCAGAAAGTATGACAAACACAAGAAATGAATACTGGAGAGGATATTACGCTTTAACACACTGTTGCAGTATTCATTTTGACAGTCAGAATCTTATCTTCCCTAAAATCTCTGGGCATACTGCACAGCTACCACCACTACAACCCAGCAATATACTTTATCAGGGAGCCTCCAAAACATTTTCTATTTCACATACAGTGCCATCCATTTACTCCACATAGGCTGAACGTACGTAAACAAAATACAGTAATTTGTCATAATAGATGGCAACAAATTTACACTGCCTGCTCTTTGTCACAAACAAGGAGTATACATCACAGGTGATAGAACATGGTCTTCATTTGCAGTGTTTATTTGTCTTCACACTGGGGGTAAAATGGGGAAGCCTTCTTTGTCTACTGCATTTTTCAAGTGCATTGGGAGCTGCTGAATTGCAACCCAAATTAATCACATGTCAGTTTGTAATACGATAGAACAACTCAAGACCACCTCCTGGTTAAGTGCTGGGAAATACTTAATTCTTCCTAACTGGAGCCGTGATTTTTTCCCCTTTAGGGCTTCTACCCCAGTTCCAAACCATTATTCTTGTTCCTTTGGAATTTTGAGCTCATATTTTCCAGACAAGAGACCCTTTTCCATCTACCAACATACCAAGCAGAGATTCTATACAGCAACCTGTAATGGTAATGCCAAGCGTTTCTCATTTCCAACTGAAAAGCTTGAAGCGTCCATCCAAATATGATCATACAAAATTCACATTAACAGACGGAGGCTGCAATCCTTTGTACACTTACCTGGGAGTCAGTCCCACTGTACTCAATGAGTCTTACATCTGAGTCGACAAACACAAGATTACACTGTTAATCTTTAATCCAGACTGAATGATTTGCACTACATATGGTTTAAAATCTCTCTCAAAACACAAGACTATGTAAAACAATTTAATGGTTAGGTTCTCGTGAGGTTAGCACAATGCTTGAGTTCCAAGCTGACTCAGTTTTAGCTTAACAACTTTCTTTGGTATCAGGCTTCCCTAAGGCAATATTTGATTTTTAGCTAACACCAAAGTTTGACTTGACAGTGTCCCATATAAAAATGGTGTTCATTTCTTGAAGTCCCCAAAATATAGGCTCCCATTTTGTGGGACATAATTCTTTGGGTAACTGAAGTTGAATACAATAGCATAATAAAGTCATTTTCATACATTTGCAAGACACAAGAAGTGGCACTCTCGGGAATTTAAGGTGACAGTCCATTGTTAACAAAAACTACAAGTTCTCCTAAAGCCCAAGTGCCCGTCTTCAAAGCTATAGAACACAAATGAAAACAATAATGTTTAACAGGGCAACAAACTGCTTTAGCAGATCTTACCAAATTCAGGAGAACAATCTCAGTTTGAAGCAAAAGCTTATGCCATTCAACCACTTTAGCAATGGGATAAGAAAAATGTATTAAACTGTACATGTAATATGAGGTCAGAAGAGATTGCTAGTGCTATGGAGGTTAGGAATGCAACTGAAAATGGTTTTACTCAACAATTTGAATAATTAAAGTAGGGGAGGGAATAGAAATGAAGAAAAACAAAGAAAACAAAGAATTAGCACAGATTTGAAATCACACCACAAAATGGACTACTATCTGGACAGTAGCTTTTTTTGAGGAATATTTCTAATATAGCAAGACGATGCCACATAGTTGAATTTTGCACAGCAGTTCATGTGGAAACCTGAAGAATCGCTGGTGAAGTCTGCAGCATTCATGGAAAGTCATGGGTGAAAAGAGGTAATGTCTGCTAATAGTTCAGAAACTAAAGAAGTTCCAGGCATGTACACAATTAGACTTTTTTACTACAAAAGTAGACAAAGCCTTGAGTGAACCATAGGCAAAACTCACATCACTATTATGATGCTTCCGCAAACATAAGCTGGTATTTAATCAGGTGATCCACGGCACCTCTTCTGTATGTAGCATTAAAAGCAGTATGGTGTTAAGTTGTTTTGAGTCACACTTTAAGGTATCGTTATAATTAAAGAAAATGTTGTGAATGTAAGATTTATGAGGAAATATAACAAATTGGTAAGTCCCATGATAGCTGGGATAGTTTCCTAAATGAGGTCCTAACCACGTTCTTGAACAGTCAAATAGTAGAAGTGTCCAAATCCTACACTGGTGATTAATATGGGAAATTCTGGAACAGTCAAATAGTAGAAGTGTCCAAATCCTACACTGGTGATTAATATGGAAAATTCCCAAGTGCCTTTCCTAAAATAATAGCTAGAGAGACCTGTCACCTTCTTCCTTCCCTCGTTAAACAGAAAAACTAGTTAAAATTATAAGAGACATACTTGACACAACCTAGCAATGTTTAATGGCATTTTAACTGAATCTCTTTTTAAAAAGAAAAAAGAAAACATTGCAGGTGATATTTTGATATCAAAACAGTGCCAGAAAAAAACACGATACATTATAAGATGCAGACAGTAAAGCTGATTAAAAAGTGACAAATTTAGAACATAGTATTTTCATTTCAGCTATCAGAAACAAAACCAGCTCAATGGTTCCATTCTACTGTATGACAAATACTGAGTAACAAAATTTCTGTTTTTTAAAAAATACATATTAAAGTAAATATTTTCCTTCAAGGAAAATGAGTTACTATAAATAAATTACAATACAGTGAATTTGCCTGAACTCACGTTGTTTCTGTCTTCCAGCCTTTTAAGTCAAATAAAACAGCATAAAAACAGTACATAACTCTAACAGGATAGTTGATTTTTTTTTTAATATAAAATAAGTTGTCTTCCGAGATGTCAATTTCACAACAAGGAAAAACCAAGCCTTGCTGCAGTCACTATTATAATATATATAGATGTATATATTTATATATGTTTTTGTTTACTTTATTATTATTTTTTTACAAAATGTGTATATTAATAGTCTTTGCACAACGATTTTTAAAAATAAACTTAACTAGTTTAATAACTTCATTTTAAAGAGGCAGATAAATACTTCATGTTTACAACGTAACATGTTATACATCATCAGCCGGCAGAGGAGGTATGTTGATCCTTGGCCTTGTGAAGAACGCTATTTTCTCCCTGCAATTGGTAAGGGAAAATATTACACAGATATTTAAGCATCTACTTTTGCTGCTTGTGAGTTCCATATTAGAGCAGATTTAAGTACCACTTTTAAAACTGGGCATTTCAAGAAACTAAAGCAAAGTAGTATAACAAATAACACCCAAGTTCAAATTGTTTAACTGAATACTTCTGATCTACAAATCCTTTTGGCAGTTTACGTTTTGGGCTGCTAAAATGACAACCTAATATTTCCACACTTGTTCATCCTTCCACAGCACCTCCGTGAGAGTAATATTTTTAATTTTGATCTATGTTCTCATGTGAAAGGAAACTTTAATATACTTCCATAAATGTAATAAATCAACTGTTTATTTCAGCGTGTACATTTTAGTCACCTGTAACATGTTTATTATACATGAATGAAAAGGCAAAGCTACAACCGAAAAATGGCTAAATCTGAAAATGTGACTTCAGTGTTTAAGAGCGGCTGCATTCCAAATGTTCCACATATTTTTAATTCTTCCAAGTGCTAGCTCTCAGGATCTCTGTATTAAGGGGACCGATCATAAATTGTCTTAGGCCTACTTCTCACTGAGATGGTAAACCTGTGTCTGGGCTAGATCACTTCAGACTGAAAGTCACTACGAAACAAAAATCTCCACATATGAAGCTGGCATGTTAGGAAGAAGACAAGGCTACACAATAAGTTGTATACTGCCTTCTCAGGGAGCTAACTCACTCTGTCAGTACCAGGATTTACAATTGCACAACGTAACTTCCCCCCCCCTTCTCCCGCTGTGCCACCCCACAAATATGCTCTAGAGGGTTGGGGGAACCTCCAGAACAGGTCTAGGGGCACATAGAGTGGGGGAGGACGGGGGGGGGCGAGTTCCATTGTGTAAGTGTAGTTCTTTGTGCTGCCGGAACACATTAGTTGGCTACCACTCTGAATTCTGTTGAATCCACCTGAAGTTGGAAGTTGTACAGCCCAGAGACAGTTGATCACCGTAATGAGACTAGGCCTTAGTCTGGAGATCCTGCTGATTCTCTGCTTTTATTTGTTAAATATTTATACCTCACTTTTTTCATTTAAACCCCCATCCGCTATACATACCTGATCATCTTCTGGAGACACAGTTCCATGATTCAAAAATATTTCTTGAATATTTTGAATGTACAAAATGCTCAAGAAAACATCCACTTTTTAAAGTGTCTGGCTCTAACAAACTAAAACTACTTCTATGTATTACTGTTATTCTATATGTTACTGTTATCCAGAATGCAAGGCAGATATTAGATTTAGTAATCCCACTTGAAATCAAACTGTAGAAATGTTCAGGAATAAGCAGCGAATAGAGAAGAAACAAACACATAACAACATGACTGAACATTTCAAGGAATCTAACATCCAGTACATTGGAATACATTTGAAAGGAGTGGGGTAAAACCATATTTAGTTTACACTTTACTTACCGGAAGGTCTGAACCTGAATAGGCTCCTTCTGGTTTTGACCACGTAGTTGGTAAACTTCTTTGGATGCCTTTTTAAGCAATTTTTCTGCTGCTTGTTGTTGACGATGTTCAAATTTGGTCTGTCTTGTCTAAAGAGGATGTATATGAAATAAAAAATAAGTTGTAAGAGGAACACTGGGCTTAGGATAAAAGCTCAGTCTTTTTCCTTGGACTGAAGGAAACCTCATTTGGACGACATCTCCCACTTTCTTCAAAGGCAGGGCTAACTTCTACACCACTTGCGTGTGATGAGAAAAATCCTTCCTTGTACGTAACAGGAATATACATTTTAAAACTGTTGTTGTTGTCGTTGTTACATCTTACCCATTCTTCTTTAAAAAGTCCCAGACCACGTTACAATAATATAATAATACAATAATACAATATTAAGTTAAAATGATTTGTAAATCAGTACAGAATGGATTCTAAATATATATACCTCAGGTGTCAATGGCCACTGTAGAGAAGTGTGTATTCAGCATATAGCAGAATCTATATCGTTATGATATGGGGAGGGAATTAGGAGCTGCTACAGAGAAATTCATCTCCTAGGCTGACATTCCCTACACTTCTTAGGGTGGCAGAACTACCAAGGCTACCCTTCCATTAGTAGAAGAGTTGCCTCTCCGCAAACTGTCACAGGCGGAGTAAGATAACCAACTATTACAGTTTGCTCTGTAACAATTTTACTAGGGCAAAGATTACAATTTTTAAAACGTTTAAAAATTATGAAGTTCAGCTCCTTATATTGGAGCTTTCTGCATAACATAATACCCTTGAATGCAATAATCTGCAGGCCCCAATGTGCCATACCTGCCTCTCCGCTTCCTTCAGCAAGTTTCGAAATCGTTCATCCCGAAGCACCCAATGAGGCAGATCAGTCTGACCTCTAAGCTGGGCATCCTCCAGGCGCTGCCGCAACTCTCTCAAGATAGATAATTCATCGTTCAACTGCCTCTGCCTTGTTCTGGATGCCTGGAGATCCAGCTCCAGGTCTAGTGACGTCCTCTCCATAAGGTCAGCCAAAGATGATCTACAGGATTGCTGAGATATTAAAACAAAAATGTGATAATAAGTCTCCAATGCAAGCAAGCCTGGACCTCTCCTCCAACCGCAAGATATTGTGCATTCTCCTGAAATAAACCAAAATATTAGGAAGCAATTTGGGCCAGTTTAATTGACACAGACATTGGCCCAACTGGATGACTTCAAACCATGGTTTGAATTTGTGTGGGCTAGCATACATCCTTTTGAAGGAGAAATTCCATCTTCTAGTGGTCCACTTTAATCATATTTTGGAGTTATGTCAGCACTGAGATGAACACAGCTATAGCTAACCTCCTATCCACTGTTATTCAAAACTATGGTTTGAGCTATGTTTACAAACTATGTTTTTACAAGATTAATCCTGGTGATCTTTCACTATAATAGTGTTGAAGCCAAACGTAATACTAAGCCATTGTTAAAGCAAATTATGCAACGGAGAAGGGAATTCACATGAGAGGAAACAGATGGGGAGGAGAATACAAACAGGGCAATGTCTTGGTAAACCATGAGCTGCAAGTTGTCAAATTACATCTTCACAGTGGTGAGCCATAAGAATTCTAAATTTAGTACTTTAAAAAGGGGATGATACTTTCTAAAAAGTTAAGAATTGTATTGATCTATGTATTCTATGCATGTTGGCTTTCCAGTACAGACTTTGTCTAAGCCCCAATGAAGCTGAGTACAGATTTTTTAAAATCCTGCTGCCAACATTAATCAAGGCTAAATCAGTAAATTGAACAGGAACATATTTAAAATTGATCTAACACTACAAACTATTTTTATAGCTCTGGCTGCAGTGTATGATTATACATGCAACATACATTTATTACATTGCCATATCAAACTATTCTTAATGGTATCCCAATGTAGTAAAAAAAAACCTCAGATTCCTTCTGTAAAAATGCCGCAGGAATGCAAAGCCCCAAATTTTACATTCACAACTATACCTGCTTATAACGCAGCGTACGTCTTTCCAAAGTATTTCGGATAAATGGAGACTTTCTTGGCAGAGTAGAACTGTCACTGTCACTACGATATAGCTGATAGAAAAAAAGATACAAAATGGAAATTGATACTTTAATCTTTATTCCAGCAACACAAGTGAGACTTATCCATGTCAGTTCAGGAGAAAAATAATAATCAGCCAACCAGTCAGACTTAAGTGCTGCCTTTGAGCCTGTCTACTGGGGGCCTTAGGTCTTTTTATTTTCACCACCTCCCCTCACCAAAACCCACAGCAATGTTATCTAAAAAGTGCATTTAAGAAAATACAGACATTAAGACATACATTACCATACTCTTAAACGAAAGAATATGGGAACTGAACCTGACAGCACATAAAAAGCAGTTATTGGTCTAGGTTCAAATGCAAGAGCAAATGCTATAGCATTTACAATAATGTTCAATTTTTAAAGTCACAGTTTCAGACCGCTTGTTTAATAACAATTACTACTCACTCGGCAAACATACTGACTTCGTGCACCAGGTGAGAATGTCTGTGAGCGAACGATAGTGCTACTACGAACAAAAGCAGACCCACGGGATCGACGGCCAGTTCTGTTTTTATGAAGCAAAGCTGTTTCTTCTGTGTTGGTTTCCTTATCTACCTAAAATATGAATCAAAATTTCAAGTGTTGCAAAGGCTTATCTTTTCATTCAGCTTATCATACAAGCATTTCCAGAGCACTCTAGAGTATAGCTATTTATGGTCCAGCACCATTATAAAAATGACTTGAGCGTAATGAGTTCCATTATAACAAGTTGGAAATCTTCAATTGGAAGATTTGGAAGATTGGAAGAAGTATATGAATCATTTGAAGAGCAACTGTAATCAACAAATTATGCTAGTAGGACTACAAGAAGTTTTGTAAGGAGAAATATACGAAGTGTTACAAAGTAGAAAAATATAGAGATATTGGCTATGAGTTTGAAATGTAATAAGGAAGATAAGAAATGCATACTGAGAGATTAGATTGGACAGTATTGATGGAAGTCAAAAATTTGAATAAGATGTAAAAGTATGTTTAATTACTGTTGAAAATATGTTTGAAAACTAATAAAAATTATATCTATTTTTAAAAAAGTTGCAAATCTTCAGCCAAAACTAAAATAATAATAATAATAATCTATAAATACAACACAGAATCATAAAAAGTGTTAAAAGATTATCTGCGGCAGTGACGTGCAGGCCAGAACTACCCCAAGAGATCAGGTTAGTTAAAGGTCTGAACAAACAGGAATATTTACAGGCTTATAAAGCACCGTCCCATTGTAAGACAAACAAAAGTACTGACGGTCAAGGGAGAAGAAAATGAGGATGTATCTTGGAAAGATATCATTGGCCTAGCCCAGTTAAGGATTAGCAAAAACTGGAGCAGAAAGTACAGTTATTTCTACTTGCCTTTAAAGGTGGAGAGGGGACTTTTTTAGAAGTACACTGATCTGTTTGAGGTGCAAGCATATGACTGTGTAATGATTCACTGCAGTAAGACTCTGGGTGAGGACTAGTCTGCATACAATTACTACATCCACTGTCAACTGATTCTGCTTGCCAACTTCTGCAGGGGGAAAAAATACATCAAGCAATGAAATTTGGTTCCAGTAATTAATTTCACACTGCCCTTTTGCTTGTTTAATACAGTGCAAATACTTCCAGAAAACTAGCCCCACATGGCCGCTGCTGCTGTTCTATTTTCTTATAAATCTGTGAACACCAGTCCCCCCCAAAAAAATTAATGTGAGACACAGGATCAGCAATAATATTTAAAAACTACCTCGGGAAGCTCTAGACGCAGTGTAAGTGATTATGTTACGATTCTAGAAGAAGTGTTACATATTTCGGTACCATTACTGATCCTATCAAGGTTTTGCATTCTTGTAAATTAAATGCCATTAAATGCCAAGTTTTGCATACTCAAATCTGAACTAAGAAATATGAAATTGGGTTATGTATGCTCCAATATCATAAAACAGCTAACGCTTACATCTATTAGCTAACCATTACAGATAATTGCCGTATAAGATTCGATACATTTAATATCTCAACAGAATCACACCTATATTATTTTAAAAACTTACATTCTGCCTTAACCCTTTTGAAAAAGTTACCTCTCTGACACAGCTTCTAGCTGGTCTTCCTTTTGCTCCATCTCTAGAATTTCCTCTTCTGTGTACTCCAGTTTTACTCTCTCCTCTGCTAATTCTCTCTCCACAGCTTCCAGTTGAGCTGTGGTCCTCGCTAAAAGGGCAGTCACAGCATCCTAGAATGGAAATTGAACTTGGAATCAAATGAGAGTCATTTTCTTAGCAGAAAAACTGAAGTCAGCCTTTCGAAGGAACAACAATAATGACTAAGTTCAAACAAAAGCACAAAGTAATTTTGGTTGGACATTTCTCTAAAACCAAAGGGTAGCATGCTGGCTGAATTCAGAATTTTGACATGCTTACAACAAATTAAATTAGAACTTAAGTACTGTGGTGTGAAGTAGCTCAATTTTTTCCACAATAATCCAAACATGGCTAGATAGTTGGATATGGAAAAAGACAAGCATGTTTACACATGTGTGCAGTTGTGGTGTGTAATCTATAGATCAATTAAAATGACATAATTCTATTGATGAGAATAAGTTCAAGTGCAAGTATCTCTCAGCAGATCCAGGCATATCACTGTTTCTGTTTATTGCTGTTGTTGTTTCAACCATCATGGCCATAGCAACCACGTCATCATCATCATCATCATCATCTACACTGCTACAATATTGAAGAAAAGCACTGACTAAAATATGCCTTTATATGAAAATATACCAAAATACTACTACCTCTACTATTAATATGCTACATAAGGTAAAGGTAAAGGTACCCCTGCCCGTACGGGCCAGTCTTGACAGACTCTGGGGTTGTGCGCCCATCTCACTCAAGAGGCCAGGGGCCAGCGCTGTCCGGATACACTTCCGGGTCACGTGGCCAGCGTGACAAAGCTGCATCTGGCGAGCCAGAGCTGCACACGGAAACGCCGTTTACCTTCCCGCTGGTAAGCGGTCCCTATTTATCTTTCGAACTGCTAGGTTGGCAGGCGCTGGGACCGAGCAGCGGGAGCGCACCCCACCGCAGGGATTGGAACTGCCGACCTTTCGATCGGCAAGTCCTAGGCGCTGAGGCTTTAACCCACAGCGCCACCTGCGTCCTAAATATACTACATACAAAAAGGTTAAAAAAGAATAAGACAAAATATATATTAAAATACAAATGGCTGAGAGACCTAATACATTTTAAAGCATCCATATGAATTTTAAATGGTATCATGCAATTAACTTATTGCAAATTAACCCTATTTAGCCTCAATAAAATTTCTCCTCTGAATTCAGGCATATGCTATATGCATTTTGCTCACCCTTAACTTTCAGTATCATTTGATACTTTCAGTATCAAATGTTATAAGAACATCTTTTGTATCACACACAAGGAAACATACAAGAGAAACATGTTCAGAAAAGCTCGGATACAGCCATACCATTTTCATTGTAGCTTTGTTTTCGAAAATCTGAGAAGCACTTTCTTCACATTTTGGTCTGTCTTTTGTCTGCTCACAGTCTGAACCAGTGAATATCTGGATGGGGTACCAGTGAAGTTGCATCTCATTGGAGCTCTCATAGTCAGCTAGACTGATCTGAGCAATGCCCTGGGAAGACATTGAAGCAAAATGAGTCAATACTCATACTACTAGAGTAAACATTTGCTGTCTACAAGGCTACTTCTTATTATAATACAAAACACTGAAGAAGCAGCTGGGGACATTTAGTTGGGCATTCTGCAAAGATGCCTTTTTTAAAATTTTATTTGCATACACAGCCTGGATAACTCAGTTGTTTACAGTAATAACGCCAAGGTTGCATGTTTGATCTCTGTATGGGATAGCTTCATATTCCTGTACTGCAGGGGGTTGGACTAGATCAGGCATGGCCAAACTTGGCCCTCCAACTGTTTTGGGACTACAATTCCCATCATCCCTGCCCACTGGTCCTGCTAGCTAGGGATGATGGGAATTGTGGTCCCAAAACAGCTGGAGGGCCGAGTTTGGCCATGCCTGGACAAGATGATCCTCAGGGTCCCTTCCAACTCTACAACTCTATGAATCTATGTCCCTTTGCATACAATATACTCTGATATGTTCTAAGAGAGAACAGGAATGTCCTAAAATGAGGATACTGTGTTCATGACCTGTGAAAGGCTTTACATATTGAGAGAAGGTTTAAGTAAATATACTTGCTATTGTTTGGTAGACTGTCGCATGTGGGAGAAAAAAAAGGGGGGGTTAGTTTCACTAACATCTACTTCTAAGCTGAATGTTTCCTATCAGTAAACCAGCAGGGGGCTCTTTCTTAATGCAAAGTTTAGCAAAGACCAGTGAAGTATTGTAATATTTCAGGGAGGAACACCTTAAAAACCAGAAATGTGGCCACGCAATCCTGCAGCCACTAGCTCACTCCAGACTGGAAGCCAAACCACGGTTAAGGCAACTTAAATGTTGTTAGGCATGATGTTTGAACTGATAAATATTCATGTATGGGGGAAAAACATGAGCAATTTTGTATTTCCAACAACAGAGCTGCATCGGTTTAAGAAATAGTAATACAATGCCAAACTTTTATTAGCCAGTGGTATGACTATAAACCAGATTTTGTTTTAACAGGCTGAGTATTGTAAATGAACATCCATCATTGCCTAAACCAATGACATCAACAAATCTATCATCCACAAAAAGGGAATTATCTTGATGATTAGATTAAATCTGAGACACCTTTGAACACAGGAATATGAGAAAACTGAAACCACTTTTTTCATTTACAATAGTTCGGTTTCCATGTAAAGCTAAGCCAAACTATGGCTTAGAATGAACAATTAAGTGTTCTGGTGCACATTTAGAAAATGGTGTCCAGTTCATTTCTCCCTCAGTCCTACTGCTGTGAGAATAAACCACAAGCCCGGGTGAAGTTTACAGCAGCACACTTGCTCATTCAACGAAGTCATAGTTTGTTAGGCTTAGTGTTATGCGGGAACCAGACCAACGTAAAGGCACACGTAACACGTGGGTTTTTTTACCCAAAAAAGGCACACCTTACCAACAATTCTTCTTGCTGGTGATGGCCAACAGAACAGATATAAAGCTGTAGTGATTTCAGCTTCAAAATATTTGAATGTACAGGAATCTGGAAGACTTCATTCAACACTAAGGGAGTTTGGAATTCCAAAGCTCTGGAGCAGTAAGTGGTTGATGTGCCCGACTCAAGAGATGGTAAGTATATCCTCACATGTCTGAGAAAATGCAAAATAAAAATAAAAGTCATAGCAGGTAAACAGAAGCAGTAAGATATCATTTTAACTTGCTAAATAAACATCATTTTCATTTTTGCATCCCTGATCACTATACTATTAGTAGGTTAACTTACAACAGACTGAAAAACTCTGTAAACCTGTGCATGTGTTATAGCAAGTGTCTCAAATTTGTCAAATATCTACATGTGAATACTAAAATGAATTTTATGAAGGTTCAAAAGCATAGACTTCTTAAGCATTCACAAGGGAATGCTGGTGAATAATCTATAGATATACATCAGCGTTTCCCAGTTTCCCTGCGTTATCTGGGACTGTCATTGCTTATCAAATATCCTTAACACTGCAAGGCCTGCACCAGTGAGTGTGCCCTCAGCATGGTGCCACAAATGGGCAACTGCACCATCCTGGCACAATCTCCTCCCTGTGGCTGATGCAGCTGCCCCCACATCAGATTCCCAGTACAATGTGACTACTTGCGGCCACCGTCAGTCACTAACCTTTTACCCAGCAGCAGCATTTATTATGAAATCCCAGCTGGTTCTTGTCTCTGTTCTGCAGTGGATGGGTGCCATTTTAGATTCACCAAGGTGAAACGCTGGCATCCCCTAACAGATGCCTGGCCATGCCAATCCCTGATTCCGCCCCCTCTACTGATTCATTGTGACATAAACATAAACTTTTGTTATCTGATTAATAATATCAGCATGTTTTACTTTTTGAGTCTGTATATTTTACTGCTTTGCAGTGTTTCTTATTTCTTTCTTTTTAAAAATCATGTTGTGAGAGCTGCTTTGGCTGCTCCATAATGGGACAAAATGGTAGTTTATAAATGTCTTTAATTAAAAATAAATACCGTATTTTTTGCTCTCTAAGACTCACTTTTTCCCTCCTAAAAAGTAAGGGGAAATGTGTGTGCATCTTATGGAGCGAATGCAGGCTGCGCAGCTATCACAGAAGCCAGAACAGCAAGAGGGATTGCTGCTTTCACTGCGCAGTGATCCCTCTTGCTGTTCTGGCTTCTAAGATTCAGAATATTTTTTTTTCTTGTTTTCCTCCTCCAAAAACTAGGTGCGTCTTGTGGTCTGGTGCGTCTTATAGAGCAAAAAATACGGTATATTAACATTGTTTTTCATCAGTTTTCTGGAGTTTATCGTGAAGTAAATGGATCACATTCTATTCTAAACCCCAAGTAAGACAGATGCGTCATATTCTGACGCTTGAAGGAATGGAAAGCAAGAAATCAGGCCAATGTAGGTATTTCAACTTACATTTTACAGCCTTCTTTCACAGCAAAGCCTGTGAAGTTCTTGAGCTGCAACACATGGACCAGGAGACACTCAGTCGCACTGTCATGCCTGAAAAAGAAGTTCTCAATTAATTGGTGACCCAATGTGTGGTCTATAGGATACAAAGACAAAACATGTAGAATCACACATGTAGCACAAATGACTATTTTTATCTGCCAGAAACCCTGGAAGCTTCTTCTTCTTTTAAATAAAATACAAAAATGACAATAAAAACATACTATATGACTGTATCATAGTGAATTACTGACAGAACCATACTTAGTAATAAAAACTAAGAAGGATGACAAAACACACAACATCCCATTATCAAATCCCAGAGCACATACAACAAAGACATGAAGAACAAGAAAATATTGTTCATATCTTACCATTAATAAAATTGCACATAGGTCTCTTGAAACTTGAAATTCCAGTATTTTATGAATAAAACCCACCTCTCAATAAACTTATTAGGTGCATGTCCTTATTGGATATCTTAAGGACTGCCTGATCCCTTATCTTGTGACCCAAATACTGAGATCTCAGGAGGCTCAGATACACAGCTTGGAACTGCTAGAAACTGTGGGCCCAAGCCTGTAGAACTCTTTCCCAAATGTGATTAGATTGGCACCACTCTAACTGAACTTCAGGCACATAATTAAGGCTTTCTTGTTCCAGCAGGTTTTTTGGTGGGGGGGAATTGTTTTGTTTTATTGTTTTCATTTTGTGCATAGTTTGTTTTATGTATACCGCTTAGAAATGCCGAAGGCCTTCCTTTTCAACATCGCAATGTAGCGGTGTTTAGCTAGTGATACATCGCAATGTTGAAAAGCTGGTATCTCCCAACCCTAGTAGAGAAGAACTGGAATGCCACACCTTACCAAACATGATCTGGTAATTTTCTCCTCACTTTTGGAGTATTCTCTCTTTGAAATGATGATCTGCTGCAGCTTAGCTGTGCTCCAAAAGTTCAAAATTATTTAACCATTAAGGACGCTGCACACCTGGCATACACTTGTGTTTTAACAGTGAATATTGACCACAGAAAAGAAAAGAAAAAACTTACAGAAATCCAACTTGCATTTTGGGCTCTTCATTGCTGACAGCATCACTGTAAAGTGATTCTTCAATATCCTCATTCCTATGTGATAAGAGAAAAAGCAGTTTAAAAACTAGCAGTAGAGCTGCATTTTAATTACCACGAATGACCTGAGCTATTCTGTATGAACAATGCACACTTTACCTACTGCTTATTAAACTTCTTTATTTAGATTATGAACTTCCATCAAAAGTAAGATTTAGCATTATCTAACTCTATGAGAACCACTGGATGTTAACAAGAGATGGCTACAAGCATACATCTTGTGTTATATTGCCAAAAAGGAATGAATTAAATATTTACTTCCTATTATCACATGTTGCTATTCACCTTAAAAAATAATGAACTATAATTTTATTCTCAGACATGCAAACCTGGACAGTTTTTTAACCATCACCAAATTTCTAGCTGCCTGAGATATTTTGAGCCCTTCAGAAAAGGGGTTTTAGTTGAATGGTATAGCCCGTGTTTTACATGCAGGGTGTACCAGGTTCAATTCTCGGCAATTCCAAGTAGGGCTGGGAAAGGCCTCCAAGTAAACACAGTCACTCCCTACTCATGAGTAACACGTGAAATAGTCAAAACAGATAAGGGCACCAACATTACCAGTATCATAGACAGATACTACAACTAACAGAGAGACCTCTGTTTTAAAAGGGTGATTCAAAAACAGGTGGGTGTTTAAAACCTGCAGCAAAGAGGCCTTGCACACCTCTGAAGGAGGGTGTTCTGACCTCTGGGAGCCACCACTGAAAAGGCCCTGCTACACATGCCTGACAAATGAACTGCCTTCACAGGCAGGCATACAAGGCATGAATCCATGCCCAAGCAAGTTCATATTAGCGCAGGTGGTCCTTCAAATAATTGTTTAGTGCTTTAAAGGCTAAAACTGGCACTTTGAATTGGACCCTGAAACACAACATGAACCAGTGGAACTAGTGAAGAATGGTGCGATATGATGTGATTGTCTTATCCTCCTTCCCATGGAGCAACCTAGCAGAAGCGTTGTGTATATCATCCATGTTATTCAAATTAAAAGCATTTATTTGATTTATTCCCCTCACCCCTTCCTTCCCAAAGGAGCCCAATCCCAAACATATCTTAACTAGCTTGGGGGGGGGGGGAGTTTGCAAGACCCTAAACTGTTATTAAGCAAGGAAAGAAAGAGCACAATAGTCATCAAGCAGCCAGAGAACCAGGTAAAAAAATCTACCTAACTAAAATGTTTTAAAGAATTAGCCATTAGTCAGTAGTGTATATATAAATAAGACTTTTTACCAAGTGTTTTTTGTTGCTTTTTAAGGGAAGGATGTTAAGCACAGTTCCAATTTACAACACATTTATACAACCTGACCTTTTGCTTAAAGCTTCAAACACGCCACTGTCACTAGCCAGTGAATAATTGGACAGACATGCTGAGACTCGCCTGGCTCTCCTCTCGGACCTTCTAGCACTATCTTCACGTAGGGTCACAGCTACAACATGGGAAAACAGCAAAGACAAGGATCATTTATACATCATCATCATCATTATGATTATTTTGAAAAAGCAAAACTCAAACCATACAAATGTTTTATATATCACTAAGGCACCGTGGTTTATTCAAGTTTTAAGAAAGTGCCCTTAAGAAACAGAAGGCACTTCTTGGCCTGAACTAACACAAGTTAACACTGAAGTCTCATTCATTTTAGCTGATCGTTAAATACATTCTCATTTATGTCTAGATTGTGTCACTTGCTTCTTTTGTGACGAGGCAAAGACAATACTGTTCATGCAGTTTATTGAAAAAATGAGCAGACAGTTAAGAGGCAATGTTGCGAAAACCAGAAAAATATGTTCCATTTTTCACTGGTGTAATTCACTGATATTTACTGTGGCCTTCAAGCCATACCATGACTATGCATGTGCTATAGATCAACTTGCTTCAAACAAAATTAAAGCAATCTAATATTACATGTCTTTGTGTTATCAAGCTAATCATAAATTAAACAGGTATTCAGATACTTGCATAGTGCAGGGTTTATTTTGAAGGTTCTGTGAATATAAATCATACCGTAATTGCTACATACGTTCATGCTTACTAATGGAACCTATAAACCATGGATTAGATCCAGATTCAGTAAATTGCATTTAGTTCCTACTGAAATAAGAGAGATTTAAGTCGTGACTAATTTATCCCATTGGTTTTCATGAAAGCTAAGTGCAAGTAACTTAAGGTAGGAATCGACCTAGTATATACTTTCAAGTCCAAAATAGACTTTTAAAAATAAATAAAGGGGCAACAGGACTGGAGCAAAAGCAAACAAATACAAGTTACACTTCATTTTTACTTGGAACTCAACATATATGAACAGCAGTACCATAACAGCTTTGCAGACATAAAGGACTATCAGCAATTATACGTACACAACAGGCAGGATACATGAGGAGTTGATTTTTCAAATGAAAACTACAAAAATGTTCACTTGAGACAGGATACATACAAATAGAGACAGTTGATTTTTCTCAAAAGTCAGAAAAGTAGGAAAGCAGCTCAAAAGGCTGACATTTGTTTTATGCGGTTGTTTAGTACACTTATGTCACGCCTTCCTTCAACTGTGACCCTCAAGGTAGATCTGTAGGGTTGCCAGGTGGTCACCATTTTTGGGATTGACAAAACCTGCTTAGTTTCAGCAAGGTAGTTGCAACATTTGCCCTCAAGACCATGCCCTCAGCAAAAAGTAGAAGCTCCAGTACCATTCTTGAATTTTATATACATGCAAAGGTGTTCTAAATAGTACCTTGAGATGTATATAACTGACTACACGTAGCTTGACTTGTATCTGTGCTGGCAACTATATTAACATATTCATGTAAGATACACATGAGATTTAGACATCAGAGTCCTAGGCGAGATTACTAGTTTATGGGCTGTAAATAACCTACCACTAAGCAACTAGTTTATGAGGCTAGTTGGTATACATCAGCTAAGTGTGGCAAGAGAATATACTATGCATTTGATGCATGTATTTACTCAATTGTGTGCAGCACAAGTATGTGCAATCTTAGTGGACCAAGGGAAACCTGCTCTGCAATATTCCATTTAAAATAGTTGCAAGGAGTAAAATGCAGCACCCAAGGAATCAAGGGGGAAGTATCAACAAATCAAAACAATAAATGCCCTTTGCTGCATCTTTTATTATTTTCCCAGTAAGTGTTATCTCTATGTCCCACCACATGATCCTAGTAGACTAACAAGCCCTAGTAATTTCTCTCATGCTTGTAATACTTTTCAATTAATCTACACTATTCAGGTTAGCAGCATTTTTGAACCTGGAAACACAGTTCCCCTTTTGATCAGTTTCCTGGTGAACTGCCTTGACAATGGATAACATTATGTTGCATGGACTCACTCCAACCCACCAAAGGAAAGAACAAGTGTGATTTTTCCAATCTTTGCAAAGTTCAAAGGAGCCGAGGAGAGCTTCACTACCTGAATTTATCTTTCCTATATGGTAATAAAGTTCTGCAAATTTATATAATTTTTACAAAATTGTAATGAACAAAGAAGAAGTGCCACAAAAAGCTGGCAGACTAAAAGACTCTTTCACTGACTACTGTACCTTGGAGATCACCAAATAGAAAAAAATAAAAAGATATACTGTGCTATATAACAGTAAAAAAATAATAAAGAATCAAGATGCAATATGAAAACGTTTCAAACATGTTATAAATGTTTCAGTTGAAGTTATTTTGCTTGATGCTTTCAAATGAATTAACAAGACAATGCCACTAAAATTAAAGTAGGTTGCACCTATCAGCATGCCTTTTACAAAGTATTAGCAGAAACACAACTTGACCAAAAAAGAAGGACACAAGATTTCAAATATCATGCAGCAGGCAGACAAAACCTCTGAAATTTAGCATATTATAAAAAGGTAAAGGTAAAGTCTGACAGTTAAGTCCAGTCACAGACAACTCTGGGGTTGTGGCGTTCATCTCGCTTTACTGGCCGAGGGAGCCAATGTTTGTCCACAGACAGTTTTTCCGGGTCATGTGGCCAGTATGACTAAGCCGCTTCTGGCGAACCAGAGCAGCACACAGAAACACCATTTACCTTCCCGCCAGAGTGATACCTATTTATCTACTTGCCCTTTGACCTGCTTTCGAACTGCTAGGTGGACAGGAGCTGGGACCGAGCAACGGGAGCTCACCGCGTCACGGGAATTCAAACTGCCAACCTTCTGATCGGCAAGCCCTAGAGGCTCAGTGGTTTAGATCACAGCACCACCCGCGTCCCTTAGCATATTATAGTATATAGTAACTATAGTATTACTATACTATAAGTCGTTGTATAAAGATATACCCACAACCAGTTGTGACATGTCATATAGAGTAATTTGGTTTAATTATCATGAAGCCTGAGACATTAGTTAGTGGACAGAAAAACTACCATCAAGTTAAGTAATTTTAGTTACTAAAACTGTAGAAAGAGATTCACCAAGCAGTAAGAATGTGTGGTTACTTTAATAGCTTTTAAAGTATTGCTATTTTTGGGGTTTAAAATACTTTGATGGCAGTTTAAAAAAAAAATCCTTCCAAAAATAAGGAAATAGTAAATCCTCACCCACAATTTACCAGGCATGTAGAAGACAGCAATTTGAGCTGCAAACACAGAACATTATTACAGTAGTCAATAGTGGCTATTAAATAGAAAATAATTCGGTTAATACTGCAGCAACATGAATGGGCTATAATGGTTACAGATATGATTTTTGGGGGATGAAATCAAGGAGCGCATATTCCACCCTCCCAACATGCACGCAATACAGAACAAAAACAAACAAACAAACAACACACAAACACACACACACACTGGGCTTTACAGGCAGGAAGAAAAAAAACCCACCACAAGAAGAAATTCTAAGTTCACTTACAGCAAATTTTTCTGTTGTGCCACGTGAGAAACAAAATACAAGAATAATTTAAGTAAATAGTGAAATCAGTTGGTCAAACCTGTAATTTTTGTTAAAAATGAACCATTATTTAAGAACAAACTGAAACTGTGATTCAAAAAAATAGCCGGCATTGGGGTGGGAAGTTTAAATTCAATAATGCTTTCCAAAGCTTGTTATTTGGATCTTAACAGTCCAGGGTAAAAACAATACCAAAACAAACAAACAAACAAGTCTATGGCTTGCCACCAAGCAAGAATGCTGCTCTGTTTCATGCTCTTTACCTTCTTCACCTTATCAAATGCAACCCTTTTGCACAGCAAGATGTCAATACTAGATGCTTTATGGGCTGCATAAATCTGTGCTGGAGTAAGATTCCTAACTTTGCTTGGCCTGCAGATAGTAAACTCCTGGTATAAACTAAACCTTACTTGGCTAGGCCACGTAGCAGCGATAAAAAAGTCCCTTTTGTTGCACTTCCTCTTCCTGACATTTCCATCCATTGTTGGCAAAAACCTTTGAATGGTAGTAAAAAATCCCAAATGAACTGAACAACACTTTACTAGTATAAAAAGAGGGGTCCTGGGAGCCCTTAATCTCAAACTGCACTAGGAAACATGCCAAGTTAAACAACTTGTTTGTAGAAATAATAAACGTGGATTAGGCAGCTATTAAATTGGATCACTACTGGCAGCATCATATAAAGGTAAAAAGGTAAAGGGGACCCCTGACCATTAGGTCCAGTCGTGACCGACTCATCTCACTTTATTGGCTGAGGGAGCCAGCGTACAGCTTTCGGGTCATGTGGCCAGCATGACTAAGCCACTTCTGACGAACCAGAACAGTGCACGGAAACACCGTTTTACCTTCCCACCGAAGTGGTACCTATTTATCTACTTGCACTTTGACGTGCTTTTGAACTGCTAGGTTGGCAGGAGCAGGGACCGAGCAACGGGAGCTCACCCCGTTGCAGGGATTCAAACCGCCAACCTTCTGATCAGCAAGTCCTAGGCTCTGTGGTTTAACCCACAGCACCACCCGCATCCCGGCAGCATCATATAGGTCTCTCTTTTTCAGGGGTGGGGGGAGCGCTACAGGAAGGCTGTGGCAAATAGAGAACCCTTTTTTTGTGGGCAAAGTTTGGGGGGTGGAGTTATTTCAGTAACTCCACTCTTACCTTTCCTAGACCAGCCCTAGGTGTGGACAAGTGCAGGCAGCACAGGAAATAGAAACCAAAGGGGAATACAGGATATGAGGGGCTTTTTTGGAAAATGGACATATATTGTCCAAGAGTAGCTTATTGCCAGATTAAGTGCAATACAAGCTAATTGGCTGCAGCAAATGCAAGTTTAAACATTTGGCCAAAACCTGATGAGGCTGGAGGAAGTCACCAGAAGCCTGACATTCTTTGAATGCATCTGTGTCAATAGAGAGACTAATTTGACTGGACAACCTTCAGAATGTACGTCACTATTTATGCTGAAGAATTGGTAGCCCTAGGATCATAGCTCTAGCAGAAAAGCTAAAGAATTGAGAACCGAGGGAAGCAAAATAGGAAGATACTTTATAGCTAAATGGAGCCACCTTATAACACTAGTGGCTTGACAAGATGGAATAGTCAATCCACCAAAAAACATTATGGAAGAATTCACTACCATAGTATATCTGGTTTTGAATTTCATGATTTATGGATGGAGACTGGTTCAGGAAAGAGGACTATATGTTGACTATATGCTCTGACCTGACTATATGCATGTTAGACATACACCAAGTTGTATTGTTAATCCTTAATTTGCCGTTTTCAATTGGAATGATACTATGTAGATGTGTATGTACGTTTATCGCAGAAAACTCAGTGAACAATGATAATTTGAAAGAGGTGAATCCAACGTATACAAAGTACTTAAGGTGGATGGGGGGGGAAAGGTAACTTTAAAAAACACTAAGATAAAATAGAACTAGAAAATAGGATTGGGTGTTTAAGTGGACCACAAAAGGATGAATCAGGATGATAGTTCACCAGCGTGTGTGAAATGTTTTTACTATGAGATGCATCAGCGCAGGTCATAGAAGAGGCAATAACCTGGATGTGTACAGAAGACTTGGAATCAAAGATGGCTATCACAAGAATGCAGACTTGGAACTGAGGAGTAATACCACATGTATTCCACATGTACTCATGTGGAAATATTAGGCTCTGCATTTATTACATACAATTTTATTCAGCTCTAGAAATAATGCAATATTGAAAAGAATATAGGGAAGACCTACAACAGACAAGACTTGAAGAGATTTTAGAAAGTATTCAGTTGAATGCACTTAAAAACTGTGCGTATTGAAATAACCTGGTAAGCAAAGTTTCCACTTGCAGAAAGGTTTCTAATTGAAGACTATTATTTAAAAAGTCCAACTTTTGTGCTAATACCAACATGCAAAGAAATACTGTGTGAGACTTGCATGTGTGATCCTGTACTCAACCCTGGTTTACCCCTTCAGTCAAACACACCTTTAATTTTATTTGGATTTGGGCTGCTATTCACTTTGTTGTGAAGAAGAAAGACCCTAATTACATGAAAAACACTTTGAAAAACCATTCTTTCAAGATCTGAAAGACAAGACATGACAGAAGTTTTTCAAGGATGACTTTGGTAGGTATTATGCACCATGGCCAGCCCACTTGTGGTCCTCTCTTCTAGCACATGAATCCGGAAGATTTAAAACTGTCAAATTCATAACAAGGCACCATGGAGTAAAAAAATTTGCTGCTTTGAAGACCAAGCAACAACAATTTGCCTTCCTCCAAACTTATTACTGTAATTCCATGTTAATTAACAAGTTTTATAGCAGGAACACTAACTGATCAGATTTCACTAATACTTTTTTCCATATTGATAGAGGAAAAACACAAATTAGTTATGACAAAATAAAGGGCAGTTTTGAGATTCCTGTATAAATAAATTCACAAACCACCTAGGCAACTTAATTAGTTTCATTAATTCCTGCCACTGCAGTTATTTGAACTTATGAAACTTACTTATGGCATAAGCATATCATGCATTTTAGGCTTTTGAGAATCAACAAAACAAAATGTTGAAAGCCAAAAACTTACCTCCAGAGGTTGGAACATTTGTCAGTTGCAGTCCTGCTTCTCGAAGTCCTTCACTGCCTGTAGAATGTTCAAGAGCCTTGGATGAAAGAGTTTCTTGTGCTTTGTCTTCACCCAAAATAGAGGCCTGAGCTCTGAGCATTTCTAAGGCACCTGTTCCCGTCATTTCCTCATATCCTTCTGACCGCTGGGCCAATGGAGAATCCCGAGAAGGAGGTAGGAAGGGGGTATCCAGGGGGGAACTTGGTGGCGATAGTGAGGACAGAGAAGACCGTGAGGACAGAGATGCTAAAGATAAAGGCGTGTCCAATGATCTCCTTTGCTTACTGCAGCTAGAATGTCCAATAGTTTCAATATACTGTACATCTTTACTGTGAGAATCAACAGGAAATGGGTCATATCGCATAAGCTGCCCATACTCTGCAGCACTGTCTGATTTCTCATATTGAGGAACACCATAGATGTCTGTGAAGCTGACAGAACTGAGAGAGCCCCTGCTGGACGCCAAAGATCCACGGCTGGATGCCAATGACCCCCGACTACTTCCAGATGATATTGTTAGAGTGCTGGCAGACAAGCTAGAAGACAAAAATGCATTTGTAAATGTCTGCACAAATGCTAAACACAATGGGTTGGTTCAGACAGCCCTTGGCACACAAGCTCCTTTGTTCCTGGCCTCCCACACCTCTCTTTCGTAGCAAGCCGTCCTTTGCCATTACATCTGCAATAGCAGCCTATGGTTTGTGTTTGAGCCCTCCCCCCCACCCCCATATACATTTTTCCTGCTTGAAATGCTAGTTGCATGGCAAGTGAAAACCAAGCGCCCCAATTTGAATAGAATGACAAAGTTCAGTAGTTCCAAGTTGAAAGAAGTAGAGCAGTGGCATAGCGTGGGTTGTCAGCACCCGGGGCAAGGCAAGTAATTTGCGCCCCCTAACCCGTGGATTTGCGCCCCCTAACCCTAACCCCCAGATGTTGCGCCTGGTGCGGCTGGCCCCACCTGCACCCCCACGCTACGCCACCGAAGTAGAGTGTCTTAGGGTAGGATTGAACATATTAGCCTGGAGTTTAGTTTTACATGCAAACTGAGTCAATGGAATCCGTATTGTTTTCTCAGCTTTATTTTCAACTGTATTCATTTCTTCACTTTCTGTTACTCTCAGATTGGTTTCCTAACAGGATCTCTGTTGTAAAAAGTCACCAGAACTTACCCAGTACTTCAAATATCTGTCATCAATTTCCCACAAGAAATTCAGTCTTTTTTAAGTTTCAAAGTCTGTAACTAAGTAAAGTCTGGTCCAAAATTGAATGCCTATATTTCTTAATAAATGCTTACAATAGCAAAAAATATTATTGCTTTTGATTTAATTAACTGACAGATGAGAAATATTAATCAGTTACATATAATTATCAGTCATCGTCGTCTTCTAATCAAATATACAGATAACCCTCAAGATTTAGGAAATTGGCCAACAGCCTACCAAGTTTGTATCATTACTATATCAATCTGTATTTTGAAACTTAAGAGTGCTTTCTGGATTTTTGGAGTTAAAAATAAAATAATATTCCTAATCTACTGAAATGGCCATGAAGCAATATGCTAGTAATATATAGCTAAAAGTAATGGTAACCTGTTCAGTCTCATTTAGAGTATGAGACTATGAGACTATATCTAGGTCAATTTTACTTTTTTGGAAAGCCAACTGTCATGATTTGCCATAAACACAAGAATCAATTTCTCTGAAGAACTAACCTCTTCAACTGCGAGCATAAATAGGATGTTAAACGAGTTGCTTCTTCCAACTGCATGAGCAGACAGTTCTTCTTTTCTTGTAACAGTATCCTATAATAGAATAAACTAGTATTCTTATTTTGCAATGACAGTAAAAAAAAACAAAAAACGTTCTATTTAGTGGCAGATAAAATATTAGCTTGACAGATAAAATACTAGCAAGCAAGCAAACAATAACTGCAACTGGTATTACACACATAGTATTTACCTCTATAGTTGAATTAAAGGTAAAGGGACCCCTGACCATTAGGTCCATAGCGCCACCCACATCCCTGCATAGTTGAATTAGACTGGTACTATGTCAGTTAGTTAAACCAGCTCTGGAGACTTAAGAAAATGTGGCATAGCAAATAAGAGCCAAGTAGGATTTGTTAAGAAGCACAAGCATCCACTATTTTAGTATAGCCTCCTAACTTCATTACTATCCCAATGTGTTTGTTATATACCCCATAGCATCTAACAAAATAATTAAATCCTTAAACCTTTCGGCTGCACCATGAGAAGAAGTGGCCCGAGCCTGCTGGATTTCATCCTCCAACCTCCTCTTTTCCTCCTCTAAACGATCCATGTCTTCCGGGGACCTCTGCTGCTGGCTTATGACCTGCAGTTCTTGTAGGAGAGCTTCTTTCTCTTTGATGAGCTGAAGATGGTCTCTGTCCGCTTCCACCATCCCTGGCCAAGACTCATGATCATGCAGAGCCAACTGTTGCTGGATACTGAAAACCCTTCATTACAAAGGACCACCAAGAAATTACTAACTTACAGAAGAAGAAAAAGCAAGGAAAATCTCTACAGTACAGTTATGAAAGTCCTTAAAATATACACCACACATGTATCATCTGCCTATCATAAGCTTCTGGAAAACCCAGGATAAGCTTGAAAAATTCTGTTCCATATACTTGTATGCATTAGGTGCTCCTGGTTAAAAAACACTCTCATAGCTTTACTACTGGAGGATCATCTATATCAATCCTTCCAAAGCAGCTTCAAAAGTATGCATTATTGCAAATTCCACTTCTTTCCAGAAGGCTCTTTGTCTTTTAATACCGTACGTGTTCATAAAAATATTCTTACTTTGGAATCTTCTGAAAAAATGTTATTATTTTGACAGAAAGAAATGTAAAATCAGGGGAAATGTTTGCATCTATCATCCACAAAAATATTTGTTATGCATCCCATGAAAAAGACTTGCGAACATGAATTTGTACTATCATGGTGCAGGAAAAAAAAGAGGAAAAACACTGATATTGAATTTCTATTATCCTGAGTGACATTTTCCATCAGGAAAGTTCTCTGAAGACTAACTACAATATTTTTCGCCCCATAGGATGCACCGGCCCATAGGACGCACCTAGTTTTTTTTTTGGGGGGGGGGAAATAAAGGGGGGGAATTATTTTTTTTTTCCCCAGGTGCAGAGCTGGGGCGGGGGAAGCCCGAGCTTCCCCCGACCCCAGCCCCCAGAACAGGCTGCTATCCCACGTAGAGCTAGAGTAGAGCTGCACGAAGCCCGAAGCTTGGGGCGTGCTGAGCTCAGCGCGCCCCAAGCTTCTGGGTGCCGGCAAGAGCTGCGTCTCCCACGGCTAGCGGATAGCTTCCTGAAGCCTGGAGAGCGAGAGGGGTCGGTGCGCACCAACCCCCCTCACTCTCCAGGCTTCAGCGAAAGCCTGCATTCGCCCCATAGGATGCACACACATTTCCCCTTCATTTTTGGAGGGGGAAAAGTGCGTCCTATAGAGCGAAAAATACAGTACATCCCAAAATGGAAAATGAAATGTAGCACAATTTTGAACTCAAAACAAAAAAAACAGTAAAATTTAGTTAAGACTACCACCTCAATTAAATACATCAGGACTTCATTCAAATTAATAATATTTGCTGTAATAAATAAATAAATGCATTTGTTTAGAACTGCTAAAATGACAATGGGACAGAACACCTAAGAAAACGCACACTGTCCAAACAGCTTACTATCTACTACAGGAAAAAAACTTTATCCTTGGTATACTGAATGATTAAGTCTATTATTTTAGATTCCTTGACATTGCTTACAGTAAAGGACAATGAATACTGCATGAATTCTTAGCACAGTCTCTAATGAAAAAGCACATACACACAAATTTCTATTTTGTGGAAGAATTTTCTCAACTCCAATGGTGACACATATACTTTGCTTTCTCATCACTTTGGATAAACAGGAGCCTGACAAAAGTATTTTTAATGTACTGCAACATGTTAATTTAGTAGCTTGTAGATTTAAACCAAACGCAGCACATTCCTACACCCACACTGTGTAGCTGCAATAGATGTTTCATTAGCAAAGTGAGGTTGAACACAGAAATATTTTGTGGAGACAAAAGCCGTACAGAAATGCCAGCAAGCTAAGGGGAAGGAATGCATGATAAATGAAGAATGTGACCACAGAGATAACTGGTAGAAGCAAATATGCTCTGAGTTCTTACCTAAACATGGTTTTAAATACAATTACTATATATTTGATACAAAAAGCTACAGGTTTTCTGAAAAGGAGAGATTTATGTACTAATTCCAATTATTATTTTATTGCATGCCTACAATAAATGATCTTGGGTCCAATTTTTAGAGGTGTTTCCCACTTTTACATGGAGTTTCCTGTGATCTCCTACCCAAGCAACTAACTGGCTCCACATCTATTTCAGCAACAGGTGATGTCAACACAATTCCTTTTGTCCTGTGTTAGTCTACTGTGTAAAATCATAAAAAGTGCAGTGCTTCTCTGATTTGCCAATCCTTGATGGGAAACACTAACTGCACATTTCATTAAATAACTATTCTTATACCTAGGCACAAAGTTTCAGACACAAACTTTTAGATGTGACTTACATCTATATTCAATGGGTGTGAAACTACTAGTGATAATATTCAAGCCCCATTTGACAACCTGCCCCACTCTAGATGCTCCCTCTTATCTAGCTGACATGATCAGACTTAGAGGTCAACTAAATGACCTGGCAACTATAAGTGGTGTTGGAAATCAGTCATGTTAAGTGACCTTTGAACTAAATGAGGTTTATAACGAGGTTTATAAGCTAACAAACATTGGTTAATGAGAAACCTTTAACCAAACTTAATAATTACAGGTGTGTGAATGTAACCCAGCAACTTAATATTAAGCCATGGTTTAATAAACCATAGCTTAGTTTCCTGTGAGAGCCAGACCACGGATTCATTTAAGAATTGAGCACCATCTGGTTAGCATTGGTGATCAACATTGCAAGTTATGAATACTTACTTCTTTCTGGCCTCTTCATATTGCCAGCTCAATTTTATTTTGTCAGCACGTCTTTTGTCATCAAATCCAAACTTTTGAAAAGCAAGAAAAATGACAAAATTAGCACTGCATTAGAAAATAGTAACACTGTGAGGAGAAATGTAACTTCAACATGAACACCTAACCAGGAGTGTTTACTGGGATAGGGCAGGGCAGGGGCAAAGTCAGGGCTGCACAGCAGCACCAATGGAACCAATTCAACACTCTTGCATGGCACCCAACCTTAACATTGTCACCCTGCACCGATAAGCAAAACAGCACTGACTGTACCAGCCACCTCTGTCCCAAATCTAGTCCAAAACTATTTTGAAGCTATTATCATTTTGTTCATGATACAGTATCTTGTATCCCAAGTATACATGGCTATAGTGATTTACTATATCTAATCTAGGACCCTGAATTCATGCTAAACTATGTTTAAAATACCATATAAACTTTTAGAAAAATACATAGTTTGCTACAGAATGACATTTTCTTTATAATATCGAAACTTACGAGTGCAAACCTATGCCAATGTACCGTATTTTTCGCCCTATAGGACGCACTTTTCCCCCTCCAAAAATGAAGGGAAATGTGTGTGCGTCCTATGGGACGAATACAGGCTTTCGCTGAAGACCGGAGAGCGAGAGGCGTCGGTGCGCACCGACCCCTCTCGCTCTCCAGGCTTCAGGAAGCTATCTGCAAGCCTCGCGCGCCCAGGGGAAGGTCCCGCCGGGCGCGCAAGGCTTGCGGGCAGCAGCCTGTAGCCTGAAGCACGGGGCGAGCTGCGGAGCTCGCCCCGTGCTTTAGGCAGATATCGGCAAGCCGCACGCGCCCTGCAGGAGGTCCCGCCAAGCGCGCAAGGCTTGCATGCAGCAGCCTGTTCTGGGAGCTGGGGTCGGGGGAAGCTCGGGCTTCCCCTGTGCCAGCCCCGCACCTGGGGGGGAAATAATTTTTTTTCTTTATTTCCCCCCCCCAAAAAAACCCCGACCTGTTGCGTCCTATGGGGCAGTGCGTCCTATGGGGCGAAAAATACGATACATTGGTTCTCAATACCTCATTCTCAGTAATTTCAAATATAGTGGTGCCTCGCAAGACGAAATTAATTTGTTCCACAAGTTTTTTCTTCTTGCGAGTTTTTCGTCTTGCAAAGCACGGTTTCCCATAGGAATGCATTGAAAATCAATCAATGCGTTCCTATGGAGACCGTCCGGGGACAGAGGGGAAGCGCCGCCCGGGGACAGAGGGGAAGCGCCGTTGCCTGCCCCGCAATCTCCGGGGACAGAGGGGAAGGCGTGCACGCCTTCCCCTCTGTCCCCGGACCTGTTTTAAAGCAAGGGAAGGGGCAGCGGGGAGAATCGCTTCTCCCCGTTGCCGCCCCTTGGTTCAAAAGGGGTCCAGGGACAGAGGGAAAGGCGCGTGCGCCTTCCCCTCTGTCCCCGGAGATTGCGGGGCTGGCAATGGGGAGAAGCGATCTTCTCCCCACCGCCCCTTGCTTCAAAAGAGGTTCGGGGACAGCGGGGAAGACGCGCTGCGCTTCCCCGCTATCCCCGGAGCTTGCGAGGCAAGCTTCGTTTTGCGAAGCAAGCCCATAGGGAAATGCGTCTTGCGAAGCGGCTAAGAAAACGAAAAACTCCTTCATCTAGCGAGTTTTTCGTCTTCCAAGGCGTTCGTCTTGCGGGGTACCACTGTAAATTAATGACTACACAGGCAACTGTTAGACTTCATATTTAACTTCTTTGTTTCAGGCTCTAGACCTTTCTCAAGTACAGATTGTTTCTGTGATTGATTCAAAATTCTATGAGCACAAAGGGAATGTAATTCTTACGTAATATGAGTGCTTCTTAAATGAAGCAATTCAGCCATTATACATACCATGCTGGAGATAGTTGCCCATTCCTGCAACAAAGAAAAAATGATAGACAGAAAATATACTTTGGAACAAACATAGAAAAATTGTAGAAATTACATATGCTTTGTAGAGTGAAAAAATGTGTGCAAGGTTTAAATAGCTAATGCAAATCTCAACCAGAAAAATAGATTCTAGTTTAATGCCTTAATGAAATGCAAAGTTAAGAGATTTCTTCAATTTAGTTGGATTTGATAAACAGTCTCACTAACCTATAAAGTGGAAATCAACAGTATAGTTTAGAACAGTCTACATTTATATTATATTATATTATATTATATTATATTATATTATATTATTAATTCAACTCCATTCTTTTGCTTCAATAAAAGGTAAAAAGCCCATAATGCAATTATATGCATTGTGTGTTTTGATTAAATCCTCTTTTGAACTGAATTGGGAAAATATATTTAAATGCTGTCACTATGCAGTACAACAAAAGTTACTGCTTTTTCATAGCAAACATATTTAAATAAAAATATTTGCATACCTCTCCGATGATATCAGTTTGAGAACAAGCATCAGAGTAGTGTTGAGGTAAACTGGAGTCACTAAGTGGGCTAGAATTATGATGAAGATCCTGCAGAGATTCTGTAATACAACAGCTATTCCTGAATCCATCTGTCAGCTTGGCCAGACTCTTAAAAAAAGAACATTAAGAAAAGCATATTATAAAAGAATCTATTTGTAGTTTAATCATCCTTTTTAAAACAAGTCACTAATAGCCCATGGATTTCTGTTACTAGTTTACGACAGCAAAGATCACCATATAGAATGGAATCAGGACTTGCATAGAAAGTTTTTTTAAAATGAGCTTATCTATACAAAAATATAAGTTTAACGTGATGCATATAGCAACAGGAAAACATTCTAAAATGCATGTAGTCTAGACAGACTTAAAAAATAGCTAGTATTAAGTAGTCCTCAAGACTGTGTACATGAGGAGCTTTAATTCTGTTGAGTAATATATAAGGGACAATTTTTTAATGCTGGAAATATCTATAAATATATGTGCTACTTTACATTAACTCAGATCTTAGCTTGAAGCAGCTGCCATCCAGGAGGGCAGATCAGAATGGCAGGCGGTAGCGTTCAACAGATACCTCAGCAGAACTGTTTGTTGGAAAAGCCAACATTTTCTTTCAGTATCTCCTAGGAAAAGCCTTTCAGCCTACCCCATATGGTCTGACAATTGGGAAGGTGTTTTCATATTGTAAGTTAAGTTTCATTTATAGTGGGGAGTTATCTGACTAAGTATTTCTCCCCTCCCATTATGTTCTGACACCTTGTCACGTCAAGCAAACAGAAGGGATTATTCATTAAACAATTCTGTCAGTTAACCCAAAGATGATTTCACTGGAAAACCAGTCTAAGCAGCTAGTGAAAGGCTCCCAACACAATATAAATCCAGCATTTAGCAAAGTATCACTTACAGTTCAGTTTAGCTACATCCATTTATTGCAACTTTATAGCTATTCTTTTTTTTTTTACTATAACAATATAATATTTACAAAATAAAATCTCACACACTAACAATTTGAGTATATAGAGGACTTCATTCCTGACAGGCCACAAAAACAAATTCTCAAGCAATTTGTATTCCTCTTTAAAGTTTCCTTATAAAAATGATATTTTTTCACATCAATAACATCATTTTAGTCACCATACCCTATTTAGGCCTGGCTAACTCTTCCTGTCCTTTTACCTATATATGGACCAACTGTCAACAAATTTTCCATCAGCTCAGTTTTCCAACACCTACACAAAAATGAGTCATGCTCATCTAATCCAAGACCATCAACTAAAAAGGGGATGATAAGGTGAGTATTTCCTTCTTCTGGAAATAACCCCATCCCTGGCCATTTAAATTGTCTCTGAAGGCAACCTTGAGTGTTTTAATGGAACATAGATACATAAATAAATTACTTCCCATTGTGTCAAGTGATACCAAGTGTGATTGTTGCAAAATATAGGGCTGAGAAAAGCCAAGGGTGCATTTTGGGATTCTACTAAAAGTCTGGGCACCTGAAAGCCTGTAGCCTTTCCTCCTGGATGTTTTTTGCTTCATTATAACTGGACCTTATCTGGCTGTGAGGAGCATGTGTGATCTCAACATTGGTTTGTTATCCCCCCCCCCCTCCAATTTAACTTCCATATACAGTGGTACCTCGGGTTACATACGCTTCAGGTTACAGACTCCGCTAACCCAGAAATAGTACCTCAGGATAAGAACTTTGCTTCAGGATGAGAACAGAAATCGTGCTCCGGCGGCGCGGCAGCAGCAGGAGGCCCCATTAGCTAAAGTGGTGCTTCAGGTTAAGAACGGTTTTAGGTTAAGAACGGACCTCCAGAACGAATTAAGTACTTAACCCGAGGTACCACTTTACAATACAAACACTGAAGAACAGGAGTCAGTTGAAGAGGAAACACTGATGTGATTAATCTTACATTACATTACAAGGAAATGGAACCAACTATGGACCTTTCATATTTCAAAGCATGGTAAATCCTTAAATGGTAAAAATGAGAAACACATTTCCACAAAATACGTTACTGACCAACTATGTATGCACGAAGTAGCGTTCTGACTTGGTATAAATTCCCAGTCTTGTATAAGACAACAAATGTCATTCATAAGTAACTGACAGCTTCTTACCTGCATCAAGTCTTGCCTCTCTCTCTCACCCAAACAAATAGCCTTCCTGATGCTTCGAAGCTCATTCATTATTGCTTGGGCTTCATCCAATTTGTAATTCATATGGGCATTTGACATCTTACGGTCAATCCTGTTATACAAACAAGTAGCAGGAAAGTTACCCATTTCTGGTAATATATAAACTGAAATCAATCTTGATGCTCAAGGCAGCGGGAGGGGGGACTGGCCTTCTAGATAATGGCCAGAGAACAGAGAGTACAAGTGTCAAGTAAAGGGAGGGTTCCTACAGGGAATGATTCAGGAGGAGGAGCTTCCCAAATTAAACACTGTGTGTTCAGTGTAACATTCCCACAGGAAATGTTAGAATTATTTGGAGAATTGTTGGTAAGCACAAACATCAACAAAGTGCTATTATGAACAACATTCATAACTGTACTATCTACACCAGCAAGAATTAGGGCAAAACACCTCATCCTGCTTCATTTGAACTCACTCTTGTAGTGTCTCTACGCCTCTCTCTTTGTACTGTAGTTCTTGCTTCATCTGCGTTAATTCCCGCTTCAACCTAGAAAGCTGGAGACCAAAAAAAAGTTAAGAGAATAGTATGCACTGGAAACATACTACTACTGCTGCAATTGTTCCCTTCATGTACTTTCTCCATTTTACCGGTTAAAGTGGGTTTCTAAATCCTAGTTTATTGGGATACCATTAATCAGAACTTCTGGTCCAGAAGCAATGGCTAATTGTAGTTATCTAGTTTCCTTCTTCACTTTCACAAAGGTAAGAGAAAAGCAAGTGAACACAGCTCATGCACATCCTAGCTTACCGCACAATCCTAACCAGGTCCACTCAACAGTAAGTCCTACTGAATACAATGGTGCTTATTCCTAGGGAAGTGGGGTTAGGATTGCCACCTTATTAATTGATTTTAAAAAGGCAGCCATATTGGGCTACAGACATACCAACCAAATATTCCAGGTTGTTCAAGGATAAAGAAAATTAACTGAGGACGAGAATTAGGCATGTTGTTTTATCTATGTCTCTGTGTCTTCAGTTCTTTGTTTTACTATATTCATAATCATGCTGTAAAAATGCTCCATGTACTTGACTCAATAGTTCCTTTAGCAGTTTATTTGTGGACAAAATCATTCACCAAATGCCACTGAAACAGTGCATCCAAGTTACGCAGGCAATATAATGGCTCCATGCTTTCTGTTCCTGTGGCTCCCAAGTCAAATTTAAACTTTATTTGTGACATTTGTACTAATGTTTAATTACGGTTTTCTAATCCCTAATTATAACATACATTCAGAAGGGGGGGGGAGAGAGAGTAGGAAATGCTGCATCTTCTCCGCACTCTCCTCGATCCCAGAGTAGGAAGATTCAATCCTGCAGGAAAGGCACTTGCAAAGGATTGCCTGCACCCAGGACAACTGAATGAGCTGAGTGAATGGAGAATTCAACCCTGCAGGGTGCTGCATTGCAAATGCATTCCTGATGGGGTCTGCAGCCTTCCCACCAGATGTCACAACCCCTCTAAGCAGCCCAACCCAGGGCTGTCTTGACCCAACTCAGGTCAAGCCTTGATCTGTCTGAATCAGACCAATGTGGTTTGGGGTTCAGGTTATGGCTAAATCCAGTGCACAGTCCTAGCTACTAAGCTGCAGTGAAACCATGTTTGGTCAAAGTAGGAAAGCAAATAACAATTAAACAACTTGTCAAGTATGGAGCAAATGGGGAGGGCCAGGGGAAGTCACTATTTTTTTGGTATAACTGATTTAACAGAATCGGCAAGATAATTGGAGAAGTTATGGTCTATTACACTGTGCTAAAGAAATTTCTACATCTATAACTATGTGTTTATTTTGCTATTAATTTTACCACTATAAATAGTAAAGAACTTAGGAAAACACCAACTGATCTCAGGAAGACTTCTTAAAAAGTTAAGTTTTTCTATGTATACTATGTATACACAGAGAATAAATATGCCTGATTAAGTTTTGTTTTTAGGACTGGTCACATAAAAAATAGCTAACTCAAATGCATCCACCCTTTAAAAATATATGTTTCATTATCTAGAGTGTTTGGAAAGTTGATAACCATTCTCTCAATATAGGTGAATGAAAAGAACTTGCAATTTAGGAACATGTTTGTAGTGCTTAACATTGCTTTGGAATACCTATGATATATCATGTCAGTTTCAATCTATATTTTATTGCTTACTGTAAAGAGTTACATGCATCCTAAAGTATAAGCTCAGATACAATATACTACCTCCATTACTCAACTCAACTCAGCCCAATATGGGAGCATATCATACTGTTAATGGCAGCCAGAACATCTTCCATGTTGCTCCATCCCAATGCCCCTAGGGCAGTGATGGCCAAACGTGGCCCTCCAGCTGTTTTGGGACTACAACTCCCATCATCCCTAGCTAACAGGGCAGTGGTCAGGGATGATGGGAACTGTAGTCCCAAAGCAGCTGGAGGGCCAAGTTTGGCCATCACTGCCCTAGGGTATTACAACTCAATAAGGAGCATGCAAAGCTGCCTCATACCAAATAAGACCATCGCTCAATTCAGCAATTCTACTGCTGACCGGTAACAGCTCTCCAGTGTTTCACTAGGGATATATGTGTGCTGCAATTGAGTAACTCACAGTGGCAGCTAACAAACATTATCTCTCAATTAACATGATCTTCAAAATTTAGATAGAATGTGTGGTGCAATGATTCTGATTATTATTATTTTTTAAGAGAGCATACAACCCTTAAAAACAATAAAGAGTTTGGGTAGTTGCAGGGAGCTGGAGTCAAGTTTTCCACTAGAATTACTTCACTAAGGCAAAGCTGAAATGCAAAAACACAAAGAAAGCTTATAGAGTGAAGAAGAAGAGGTGACACTGATTATTTTCAGCATGAAGTATTAGAAAAGGGTTACTCACTCTGTCACGCCTACTTGCTATTTCTGCTTTAATCTGACATGGGTCGTATTTGGTATTGGTTGAAAATCCAGAGAATGCTGAACAAACAGAAAACGTCTTAATTTTCAAAACACTAGAAGTAGTTCATTAAGTGCATTGTAAATGCTAGGCTAACTAAATGTTTAACAGCCAGATCTTATGCTTCACTTGTTCCACTTACTCCTCTGTAGCTAAAGTGGAAACAAGTTGTCTACCTGAAGACATCAATCAGTTCAACTAATACCAATGCATACCATAAATCAGGACAAGCAGTCTTATAGTCTATCCTACAAAGAAGTGGAGAGTTTAAAACACATAATTTTGTAACTTATATGTGGGACACACACACACACCTGTATTTATTTTGAGTTATGCAAAAAACAGTTTAGAGGCAACAGATTTCTTATAAACTGCATTTAATGAAACCTAGTGAATTACCATTAACCATTTAACAAAATTCCCTTCGACAAGTTTTGTTTTGCTTTCAAGATCAACGCTTTCAAATACATTCTCTCTATCTGCCCCAAAATAATCTGCTTAACTGAATGCTAGGGACACGGATGAAAAAATGTAAAATTGTTTCTTTTCTGGTCATAGTTCTTATTGTCTGCTGGATACAAAAGTACTAACCTAAAACATTCTATATACAGTAAATACAGGACATTGTATATACAATGTATATAAATGTATATACATGACATTAAATAATGGATGTTGACTGCCAACACAAAACATACCATAGGCATATGGTAATATCCCCTTTTGATTCATATTCTTCCTCTGGTAATACAGATTAAACAAAATGAATTATGTCTTGTACATTGTTATGCATATGTACGTATTTTTTATTGTATTTTAATACTGTGTCTAAGGTACTAGTCGATCCTCAGAGTCCCCCTCTACAATTCTATGACAGTCTGACAGTAAATTACATTCTGCTTGCATTAAATTCATATTTTAGTAATATATAGTAGTTTTTGTGTATGCACTTTTATAATGAGCAGAATTCATCACAGGCATACTAGAATGTGGTCATTTGCCACAACCCACCATAGGGATTCGTGAGGAGTGCTGTGTCACTTTTTATTTTAAAAAATCCACATTGAAAGTACTCTGGAAAAACTTCATAAAGTACAGTAAATGACTAGCTTTTCAATTCTGTTTTGTACACAGCTCAGCTTTATTTGTGCTATATAGTTTCATTTTTATTTTGTTTATAGGAAATTTTACATGGCGCATTTGTTTTTATGTAAGCTGTGTTAAGAGATTTTGTTATACCGAGTGGTATAAACTGAATTAGTTTCTGATGAGTGGTTCAGCACTATCAGATAGAACTTATGGATTCTACTCACAAGGAAGAATTCCACTTGAACAATGGAACCAACCCTTCCCTCTCCCCTGCAACATCCTCTCAAAATCTACTCCAAAAGGTTAGGAAATCCATTGGAGCCATTCTGGAGTGGGCGGGGGGTGGAATGTTGCTTGTATGTTGCTGGATCCAACATTCTGAGTTTAGAGGACACAGTACTTGAAAAATACAGGCCTTGGTTCTCTAATATTTATGCCAAACAAACATTAAAATACGTATTTGTAAGCTTCAATAGCTAAAGAAAATCAAGCTACTAATTTTCTACTGTCAGTTTTGAAAACTATGAAAAAAATTTTTTTATAAAAACAGAATGACTCATACTGTAAAGCATCAATTACAACTAAATTGTTTTTCCTGATTCTATTTCTGACATGTTTGGTGCCATGTACCTCTCACAAGATATGTATGATGCACGAAGTTTTAAACCTTTGTTAAAGAATTATAGAAGTTCTGTTAGATTTTTCAAAAGGTGTGTGCCATGAGTGATAATTTAAAATGAAAATAATACTGATCACTGAGTTGCTTCAAATTTGTAGGATTTTCTCTTTTACTTTTCACCAGGCAGAATACTCATACCCTGTACCCCCATCACACATACAAAAGGACCCTCTGGATCACAGCCCTGGTGTAAAACTTGAATTCCTGACCTTTTAGATACTGGATAAAATGCTGTTTGCCAGCACAGTTGAAGTTTTAACTTGTAATATAAGTTTTCTCTTTATTAAATACTCTGATGCCCTAATTCACAGATGCACAAGTGGGAGATCAAAACATACTACAGTGGTACCTCGGGTTACATACGCTTCAAGTTACAGACTCCGCTAACCCAGAAATAGTACCTCGGGTTAAGAACTTTGCTTCAGGATGAGAACAGAAATTGTGCTCCGGCGGCACTGCAGCAGCAGGAGGCCCCATTAGTTAAAGTGGTGCTTCAGGTTAAGAACAGTTTCAGGTTAAGAACGGACCTCTGGAACGAATTAAGTACTTAACCCGAGGTACCACTGTAGTTGGTTTTTAGCTTAACAATAGCACTCACCCAACAGAGCACTACCTGATATTTAAAATCCCTAGAGTTTAGAGAAAAAGTTGCAATGCCATATTTGGAGGGCTGGTATTAAACCAAATAAAAACTGAAAGCCACACTGAAGATATAAACAATTCGTTGTGCATATATTCCCTGCCTCAACAATATACAAATAAAGCTTTTCATGCCACACAAAGTTGCATGAGGCAAATTCATCACTGGATTGGAACTGAAGCAAGTTAGTTTCACTTAGTGCCTATTGAATCAATGATAGTTAAGTTAGGTATTGCTAACTTTTCACATTATTTCATGGAACCTAACATGACTTGACTGCTTTTGATCCAAACCATTTATAATTTAAATAGCGCCATCATATTCTGAATTCCACAGACAGGATGAATAAATAACAGCATTATATCATGTTTCTCAAATTTTCCACATGTAAGATGGTTTCTTAATAAAGCTCAGAAACTTCAACTTAGCCTGCAAAGTGTAAAACTGGCTTGACTAAGACAGCTTTCAGAAAATAATAAATCAATGAATTATTTAAAGGCAATACTAATAAAAGCAAATGTTCCCAATAGTAGCCTTCTGAAGCAGCTTTTCTTTTTTTAAAAAACAAAAAACCTGCTTGATATCGTTCCACATATCTGTACACAGAATCGAGTTAGGCCCTTAATTTTTGAAGATTCTACATGGAAACAAAATTATCAGTTTTCTGTTATAATTTTTTATTGTATTTTTACTTTTGGATCCTGCCCTTCCCTGCAAAGGGAAACCTGGGTGGCTAATACAGGGGTCTGCAAACTTTTTACCCATGGTAGGCAACCTAAGGCCCGGGGGCCGAATCCGGCCCAGTCTCCTTCTAAATCCGGCCTGCGGATGGATGGTCTGGGAATCAGCGTGTTTTTACCTGAGTAGAATGTGTGCTTTTATTTAAAATGCATCTCTAGGTTATTTGTGGGGCATAGGAATTCGTTCATTATTTTTTTCAAAATATAGTCCGGCCCCCCACAAGGTCTGAGAGACAGTGGACCAGCCCCTGGCTGAAAAAGTTTGCTGACCCCTGGTTAAGAACATACAATAATACAAATACAAACCACAAAACATTTAAAGTATCACTCAAAACATATTAAAATGAACAGCAGTTGATACCTTCTAAGTTTTAAAAAGTGCAGGCCCATTAAAACAAAACTGCATTTTAAGGATTTACAAAAGGTCTAACATCAGCTTTACAGATTTCAGAATTTCTTCACGTAATGCATAGACCTTAAAGAGTTTTAAATCAAAGCAACAGAATCAGAATCTGGGCTCCGATCCACTGTACATGCATAACTCTTTAAAAACTGAAAATCCCTGCTAACAGCTCTTTTGTGAAATAAGAGGGCTCATCAGTGAGATTGCAACCTTTTTAAAAAAGGGCTCCACAGCTCCAGTCGTTGAATCAAGGAGGCGGAACTGCTGCAGTTGAGGAAGCATTTGCAAATGAAGTTCTTAATCCAGCTAGGGAGAAATACATAGAAGCCGAGCATTCAAATATGAACCATTTGGAGATTAAAGGTAAACTTACAGCTGGCATAAGAGCGACTGTCATCTTCACACATTTTATGCAGCTGCTGATATTCTTCTTGTGCTAGCTCAAAACGCTGCTGCTTAATTTGGTAGATTTCTTTTTTGGCATTAAGTGCTTCCTGGGCAACAATTAAATATTCCTTCAACATGCGCTCCTGCTCTCTTCTCCACTGCTCTCTTGGGTCCTCAATCTGTGTGAGTTCTGACAAGGGGGGGGGGGGAAGTGTTCAGATTTGTAAAGTGGCAAAATACATAATCATCATGCTAACACACCAATTTGCAACCTACAAAACTGGCAGGCCTCCACATCTATACTGACTTCTAATTTGAAGACAGTTATTTCTAAAATATGTAGTCTAGCCTTCAACTGCCTGATTTGGATGCAACGAAAAACCACTATTTAGCATTATGTGCATGAGCCTCTTCCTTGCACCTGCAAGAGGTCAGAAACATCCACTCTTGTTTTCAAATAACTTCAGAAGAAACAAATTATGCTGAGCCATGAAAGCAGATCCAAGCAGTTGTGTTTATAAAGGTTGTCCATCTTATTTCACTGTCACACCTCCGTCAAATGCAGCTACCTTATATCTCAGAAACTTTACATCAAATTACACAAAGATAACCTGAGCTCATGGGAGCCATTAACATATTTCATGTTGTCAGAACTGTTTAATTATGTTTTAGCCTTACCCAATACAGTGCTCCTAAATACATTTCTATAGAAATTACTTGTGTGCATTCATTTAGGCTTATGGGTGCATTAAAAAATTAACTGCATTAGTTCCAAGGCATTTTTTTTAAAAAAATCCTTTTACTTACGATTGATATGGTCCATGTAATAAACACCAATCTGTTGATCGTAAACAGTTTCCCATCCTAAAGGCAGTTCATCGCCAACACAGTCAGCAAATGTCAATGGCTTTGTAATCCTATAAATAGCATGAAAAATGGAAATGGGTTAAAAGTGAAGCGTTCAGCTAAGTGACACTACAGTTGCCTATAGAAGTTATAATTTGGGGAAAGCCTTAGAGAGCAAGGATGGGGAACCTGTGCACCTGCTGTTGATGTTGGAATCCAGGTTTCATCAGTCACAACCAACTTGGCCAAAAGATGAGAATAATGGGAGATGTTGTCCAGCAACATCAGGAAAGCCACAGGTTCCCCATTCCTGCACCAAGTCTTTGAACATTGAAGTTAGTACTGGTTGGATGAAGCACGTACTATTTCAAGAGGTGGATATTGGAAGATATCTTGTAGAACAAGAGAGGCAAGATTTTCTTTTTGCATTCTAAGCTTAACAGTTTAATTATTGTGGTATGTAGCCCTACAGGTTTTTCCTCTAACAAAAAGGACTGTATTGAAATTCATTGCTATTACAAATTGAGCCTAGTATATGGTTCGTTTTTTGTTTTTGTTTTAGAAATATCAATGCACAAGAAAGTGAGTTTGTTTTCTTTTAAAATCTAGAAGTGAAACATTTACTGACATTAAAGATTTTTTATAACAAATGCAGTCATTTGTAAAATACCCTAATTTCACATCATCAAAACCTAGAACATACATCAACTTGAGCCTTTACATGCAGTTATATTTGTAACAATGGCTGTGGACATATATGATTTATCAACATTGTTCAAGCATTTTCACATCATACATTTTTGCAGAAAATGCTTGCAAGTTTTAGTTTCAAGCTAAAAGAAGACATATCTAACAACTAGAAACTTTTTACTTTTCTAGTAAAAAACAGAAAGAACATTACCAATTGCATATTTTCATATTTAAAATTGACTCACATACATTGCCAAAGGCTTGGGGAGAATTAGCAAGCATCCCTTCCACCCTGACAATTACAACAAAGGTAGGGATATTGGTTTATTTGTCATGATACAAATCTCTGTTGCTCTACATCAGGGATGGGGGAACCAGCAACCTGCCAACATGCTGGATGCTCACAGGTTCCTCATTCCTGCTCTAAACAATGATTTCAGCTCTTCCTTTCTAAGTGAGAAATCTTTCCTGAACCTACTGTCCACAAGAAAGGATTACAGCGTTTCAAAGTTCCTGCATTATGGTAATTGATTTTACAGTATTTTGTTTTCAACTTCCCAATCATGTTTTCCCACTAACTCAGGAGTGTCTGGGATTCACCATTACTCACGGCTGCAAGGAATACTGCCTAATTCTACCCCAGATGTGTGGGGTGTCTGTGTATTGTTCAAACCAGACTTCAAAGAAACCCAATAGGTCTCTTATGGTTTTGCCAGGTCTCCACTATGGACTAGATTTCTGCTCTTGTATTATTTGGCGAGTCACTCACTACATCTCTACCCTACTCAAAAGTTTACTGACTGACCTAGTAAGACACTTTGCTGTTTCCACTCTCTTTCCTTTCTCCAGTCAGTTCCCTGTTCACTGTGTTAATATTAAATTTAAAACCATGTTTTCAAGTTAATTTTTTAAAAAAATAATTAAACTACAGCTTGTTAATTTGGGTGATAAGCTGTGGTTAGGCAAAAACAGGAGCAAAAGCACCCAAACCAACCTCTGCAGAGGAGGACAGGGGACAATGAGATCAGATAAGGCTATAAACTATAAACTATAGTTTAGCACAGGGATGGAAAACCTGTCACCTTCCATAACTTGCTGGCTACAGTCCCAGTCATCTCTGTCTACTGGCCATGGGGCTGAGGCTAATGAAACTTGAGAGCCCAGTAACACCTGAAGAGTCACAAGTTCTCCGTCCCTGGTTTCGTCCCTGGTTTCGTATCGCATTCAGACACAATTCCTTCCAGTAGCACCTTAAAGACCAACTAAGTTAGTTCTTGGTATGAGCTTTCGTGTGCATGCACACTTCTTCAGATATCTGAATAAGTGTGCATGCACACGAAAGCTCATACCAAGAACTAACTTAGTTGGTCTTTAAGGTGCTACTGGAAGGATTTTTTTTTGTTTTGACTATGGCAGACCAACACGGCTACCTATCTATAATTCAGACACAGCCAGCCTTCACCACACTGCTTGGCATTCCAGCTGAGCAGCAAAAAAAGCCTAAAGGATACTGCAGAATCTGCATGGAAAATACTTTAACCAAAGACTCGCAACTCAAATCTTATTTTAAATTACCAAGTCAGCAAACTCACCACAAATGCTCGCACTCATTGAGGGAATAATTGGCCCTGTGCAGAGATGCCATTGTGAGCTAATGAAGCAACCTGCAGCTCTCTCTTGCACACAGATACCCAGACAGACAAAAGATTTGCTACATCAGTTTTCAAAAGTATTTTGAGAAGTGTTTAATTAAGAGGCTCCAAAGTGGCAAGCGCGTGCAGGCTGTTTATCAAGATTATCTCTTGATAGTGCCAAGAAAGGCAACAGTTTTTGACATGTCTTCACTAATAAAATTCTAACAAATACACAAATGGAACAAAAGAATACACCTATCTTTAAAAAAACAATGTCAGACTGAAGTTGCATCACTATTAACACTACATTTGCTTTGGGAAGAACTAAAAGGTAAAACTTTTCAGTTATTAAGCATAGGTTACGTACTAGCTCAAATATTTAATAAGCAAATTCCCCAACAGCATTTGTATTTTTATATTATGAATTATTGGTTGTATCACATTTACTGTCCATATAAAGGTATGCATAAATCACAATGACAAAATGTTAGGCTTCTGATTTTATAAGTCTTTGTCTGACATTTTTGAAATATTCTCTTTTGTGAACTTGGCAGCTACACTATCAGAAGAGGGAAGCAAGGAGTAAAGTTATTCACAGTAAGAGCTGCTTACTGTGCTTTTTTTTCCAAGTAACATTTCAGTGCTGGAGGCACTATTAGAACTTCCTTCACCTTTGCAACTACAGCCTGTCTGGCAATACATTCCAATACATTCCAGACTTAAGGGGAAAGCCAGAGTCAAGCTATGCCTCTGTTATGGGCACAATATTGTTTTCCAAAGAATCCGGCCAGCTGCTACTACATAAATATGCATTGTTCCACCTGTACACATTATTCCACCTTCCTTCCAAAGTAGGATCATACAAATGCTAAACACATAATGGAAGCACCTATGGCTTATTGTCTCAATCCTTGCTAATGGCTTGTTATGGATCTCCACTGTTCCCAATCAACACCATCAACTTACAACACCCACCATGTAAGCCACAATGGGGCTTCACATATATATCTAGGCACATTCATGAATAGAACTAGTGCACATTTGTTGGTCTCCAACTAGCTGCTTTACTGAATGTGCCTACCATAAACCCTGCCAGCTGAAAAAAAGCAGCTATTTATGTTGCATGCTGTATGAAATTAACATACGTTCCACTTGACACAAAGCCTATTTTTCTTTCATTTTTAACACAGTTGTAAATGTTCTTGTGTAGGCAAGTATTAAACAAAACTAACAATGTATATCTCTATTAGAATTCCAATTTATGTAAGTAGTGCAGAACAGAACCACCTCTTCAGTGTTAAGAACTTTTGACAATATTGCAGACAATGTTTGAATTCTCTAATGTTTTGGTAACAAGCATCAGTTATTCCACAAAAAGTTAACTATCTGTGATGAACAACAGGACTATAAATCATCCACTATTTTAAATATAACAATGCACACATCTTAACAGCTTGACTAGTGAGCAAAACTAGTTAGTTACCTCTTTCTAGATTCTAAATATTCAAGTTTTACTAGCTATAGATGCAAAAAATATATATAAATGTACACTTGCAAACATCTTAACTGTTACCACTCTGGTTTTATTCTGACATTAGCTAAACAATTATTTTTAGTTTATTTTCTGTATACTGAATACATAATACAACCAAAATTAAATGTTTCAAAGTTCAAAATTAAAAGAGAAGTTACATGTTCTTACTTTCCCACTAAAATCAATGGAACTTCAAAATCTCTAACCTTGGGCAAATTGAGTTCTAGTGCTTAAAATAAATCTATATAAAAGTAATCTTAGTTCTGAACCTTTAAAAGTTGAATTCTAAAACCTGTATTAACTATGAAAAAGAAGCCTGTCTGCAATTTTTTGTTTCAATAAAATATTCAGCTTCTGCTGCTCAGTCAGCCTGAAAATAGTCACTAGCCTAATCATCTCATACAAGTTAATAATTGTTCCACACAAGATATGCAGTAGCACTGGGTTCATTTAAAAAATGTGGGCTAGTAAATATTGTAATTTGCAAAGCTGACCTGTGGGCTCAAGAATCTCATCCTTTGAAAATCCTAGTGGACCCCCTTCTGGCTTCTGAAATGGGGAGCAGGTATTATCTGGGGTCAAAACTTTAATATTGCTTTTTTAAAGGAGAAAATGAATTCATAATATCAATGTCATGGAACTGCCATCAGGGCCGGAGGGAGAGAGCGGGCTCCGGAGGGGGCCCTGAGAGCGTCCCAGGATGGGAAAAGGCAGCCCATCTTCTGGGGAAGAGAATCAGCGTAGCACCAGTGGAGAAGGGGGGCAGATGGGGGAATCGGCGAGGCGGTCCCATAACTCCTTGCCAGGGACCAGCAGGGAGAGTAAGGGTCCTCCGCTGCCTACACCCTCCTTGTGCAGAAGGCTTCCGCGCAGGGAGAGTAGGAGGAGACTAGGCGTCAAAGAGCTTCTTTGCTGGAAGAAGTTCAAGAAACGCCCACTGACGGATTCTGCCAGCGATTGAGACAGCCACGGGTGAGTGGCTGTCCGGACAGAAAAGGTTCACTCAGGCAACCCAGCCAGGTGTTGCGCCGGTTTACACACGAGCAACCCCTAGAACCATTACAACCAAGTTCATCTACTTTTCTCCATTGGCACCTCATGAGGAAAAAACGGTTTACTTTTCCAGCATTCAACATTATTATTCTTAAATATACGAAAATGTTGTCAGCCACTAGGAGCTACATTCCTCAACTAATTATACCATCACAATTATGCATTTACATTATCATAGAGAACATTGCTGAAAATGAAATCCACTGAAAAACCTAAGCTAGGGAGCATCAACACAGCTCAGTCGATAGGGCATGAGACTCTTAACCTCTAGATTGTGGGTCTGAGCCCCATGTTGGGCAAAAGATTCCTGCTTTGCAGGGAATTGAGCTAGATGACCCTGGTGATCCCTTCCAACCTTCCAATTGTATGATTCTATTATTCTAAGTGGTAATTTATGACTAACCATAATACTTCTACAGATAGAAGTTATTTTCATAGGATCCAATATTAGCCACAGTTCCATTCTGTTCCCCCACCGCCAGCTCTACTCTCCCCCCTCAATCCAAGTATCATTAAGCTTAAAATAGACATTTCCGTTTCCTCTGATTATTTCCCTTGTAGTTTCCAAACTTCAGAAATGTTTAGTCAGTATATCAGCTTCCTATGTTTGTATTTCAAATAGGATCAGTACCAAGAATTCTCTTCTGTAGTGATTACCAACAAACAAAATTTGTCCTAAGACATCAGCTGCTTGTTGGCATTTTTCTGTGAGCTATATATTGCCGGAAGAATGATAAATGGAAGAACTTAAATCTCTATAGCATATCCCACATAGAAGTATTTCACTGAGAGTCCTCAACCTACAGAAAACTCCTTCCAGTAACTATGTAAAACTGCCTACCTAATTTATATAGCTCCTCTACAGCAGAAGCCAATGTGGTATAGTGGTTAGGGACCTGGGAGATCCATGTTCAACTTGCCACTCAATCATGAAGCTCACCTGGTGACCTTGGGCCAGCCACAGCCTCTTAACCTACCATACAGAATCATTGTAGGGATTAATTAAGGAGTGGGGTAATCCAGGTATTCCTTGAAGAAAAGGAGGGTGAAAGATACAACAACAACAACAACAACAACAACACCCCACCCATCTGGCTGGGTTGCCCCAGCCACTCTGGGTGGCTTCCAACCAATAAAAACATAATAAAACATCAAACGTTAAAAATGTCACAATACAGGGTTGCCTTCAGCTATCTTCCAAAGGTTTTGGAAGATAGAGAAAGGATAGGTCAGAGGTAAAGACAGTGCTATATTAAGATGGTGTGTGCCAATGATAATCATGAACTTCCCAGGCAACCTGGCCACATAGTAGGGCATGGCCCTGGGTCCGAGATGCAATAAATAAGCCCTTCTGCTTACCTGCTCAAGAAAGTTGGAGAGGGGCCAGCCAGATGGAGATATCAGTCTCCAACCTGGCATCCAGAGATCTTCACGTGGTCGCAATTGGACCTGCGCCAGACACAAAATGTGCCTGGCACCTGGGGATATTTGAACACTGCAATTTGTACTTCAATTTGAACTAATGAATTTGGTAAACCATTAAACCATTTGATGGGTGGAATTCTAGCTTACTGTGTACCTCTCTAGGAACTGCTAGTTGTATGTAAAGCTCATGCTTTTGTTCAAGCTAGCAATGCTATCAAACAATTGAGGTGGTACAATATAGGGAAATAATATCCGCACCCTAAAATGGCCCTTACAAAGGTTCCATCACTGTGAGAAGATATGAAAAATTTTACGCTAACTGCAACTAAACACAAACATATTTCAGGGATACAATATTTTTTCAGATCTGATACATTTTGTTAAGAATGGCACAGCTACTGGTGGAACGCTCTGCCTCATGAGACCAGGGCCCTGCAGGATCTGATTTCTTTCCGCAGGGCCTGTAAGACAGAGTTGTTCCGCCTGGCCTTTGGCTTGGAGCCAATTTGATTCCCTCCCTTTCTTTCTTTTTTCTTTTCCTTCTCCTCCTGCGATGAGGCTACATTTTAATATTGTAATGTTTCAATATTTTAATGCTGTATTTTAATTTTGTTTTTAAGTTGTAATTATTCAACTTGTTTTTATTATTGCTTCTAAGCTGCTCTGAGCCCGGCCTTGGCTGGGGAGGGCGGGGTATAAATAAAAATTATTATTATTATTATTACTATGGTCATCATTTTGTGACTCATTATACAGAAATCTTAAAATTAACAGTTTGACAAGGTAAATTTGCAAGTTTAGAAACATTAAATTTATTCTTAACCAAAAGGTACAAAAGGCCAGCAAATGAATTAAATACTATGCATAGCACTTTCCATCAAAGGTTTCATCAAGCATTATGTCATAGTCTCTTTCAAATGATAGCAATAATATTTCAAGTTTCCGTACCAAGACAAATGCATGCAAAAAATAATCACCGAGCACACCGCATCCAAAATATGGTCAAGTACTCCTATTTTCATACTGTATTTTTTGCCCCATAGGACGCACCTAGTTTTTTTGGGGGGGGGAATAAAGAAAAAAAATTATTTTCCCCCCCCAGGCCCAGGGATGGCGCGGGGGAAGCCCCCAGAACAGCCTGCTATCCGCAAGCCTAGGGAGCTTCGCGCCGGGCTCCAGAGGGTTGCGCAGGGCTTCGTGAAGCCTGGAGACCGAGAGGGGTTGGTGAGCACGACCCCTCTCGCTTTCCAGGCTTCAGCGAAAGCCTGTATTCGCCCCATAGGACGCACACACATTTCCCCTTCATTTTTGAAGGGGAAAAAGTGTGTCCTATAGGGCGAAAAATACAGTAATTATTTTCTGGGTGTACTAAAATTGGATGCCAGTCTGGAAATGTTGTAACAGCTGAATATTTTAACTGGCAACACCCTTATACCAACATGTTTTTATGTCATATCAGCTATAAATCCAGAGACACAGAACATTTAGTTTCAGAATTAAAATCATTTTGCGAACTTTACCAATACATCTCTCTCTCTCTCTCTCTCTCTCTCTCTCTCTCTCTCTCTCTCACACACACACACACACACACACATATATATATATATATATATAAAATTACTGTTCCACCTTACCAGCTTCTCTTAACTATATGCAGCATATGCAGCTAGGAATGTTAGGGCAGTGCTTTTTTGTCTATAACGATAGAGTTGGAGAAAGCTGTTCATATCAAAACACCTAATCAATTAATGGAATAGTCAGTATGTAAGGAATTAGAAAAGGATGCTGTGATTACTAAGAGTCAGCATGGGTTTCTCAAAAACAAGTCATGCCAGACTAATCTTATTTCTTAGTGGATCAGGGGAATGCTGTGGATGTGATGTATCTTAACTTCAGTAAGGCTTTCAGTGAAGTCCCCCATGATAGTATTGTGTAAAAGGTAAAGGTAAAAGGACCCCTGACCATTAGGTCCAGTCATGACCGACTCTGGGGTGGCGGCACCCATCTCGCTTTATTGGCCGAGAGAGGAGGCGTACAGCTTCCGGGTCATGTGGCCAGCATGACTAAGCTGCTTCTGGTGAACCAGAGCAGCGCACAGCAATGCTGTTTACCTTCCCACCGGAGTGGTACCTATTTATCTACTTGCACTTTGACATGCTTTCGAACTGCTAGGTTGGCAGGAGCAGGGACTGAGCAACGGGAGCTCACCCCGTCGCGGGGATTCAAACCGCCGACCTTCTGATCGGCAAGTCCTAGGCTCTGTGGTTTAACCCACAGCGCCACCCACATCAGGCAGTGTTATTATTTGGTGCATTTGTAACTGGTTGACTGATCAAACCCAAAGAATGCTCTCCAATGGTTCCTTGTCATCGGGGAAAGAAGTGACAAGTGGGCTGCTGCAGGGTTCTGTCCCAGACCCAGTGCTGTTCGACATCACAAGGTCCCTGGCCCAAGCCATGCAGCTATTGTAGATAGATATCCACTAGCCTCTGATTGTCAATAATTTTGGGTTTCTCATGGTTTGCAGCAATTCATTTATCCAGACAGACTTACAAGCATCTGCCATCATCAGAAGTACAAAGCGTCTTATCTGTGCAAGCTATGACTTCTGCTGATGTAGTGAATGCCTGTGATTATGCCTAGCAATAAAAAGCATAGCTCAGGATCAAAATGCCTGCCACAACTATTTAACTGCCTCACTAAAAGTACTGTACTTTTTCCAGCATGCAAGTACTCTCTAAGATAGGCACTGAGGACCTCAAACCTAGGGGACTCTGAAGACCAACTAAGTTCTTGGTATGAGCTTTCGTGTGCATGCACATGAAAGCTCATACCAAGAACTAACTTAGTTGGTCTTTAAGGTGCTGGAAGGAATTTTTTTTGTTTTGACTATGGCAGACCAACATGGCTACCTAACTGTAACTGGAACTAGGGGACTCTGCTCATGCAGCACACCCTCACCTGCCTGCCCTGCTCCCACCTTTGAATGTTTCTTCCTTGCTGGAATAAGCATTCAACTGTGGTGCCTCTTGTTTGCTTGGATGAAGAAGAGTTACGTATGTGGGGAGGAGGTGGATGTGTATATATAGGAACCTCTGTGCGAAGGTAAAAGTCACATTCATTGCTCCTCTACTTTTGCTTCTGGTCCCACCCACCACTGGCATGCAGCCTATGAGGCTGAAAAAGGTTCCTTACCACTGCCAAGGCACCAACTGAAGGAGAAATATTTTCATTTGGAAATGGAAACAGTATGTATATAGCTGTCCGATACATGGAAAGTAGTCTGCTGTTCTTCCTGAAGGAACTAGAGCAAGCATACCTTTCATTCCACAACTTTTAAATGCTGTATTGGACTTTCTTTTACATATAGTATCTTTACCTGAATACCAGAAAGAACAAATCTGTCCTGCTAAAGAAAATTACAGAAAAAGAAAGGGTGGGAAAACCTTCCAATATGGAATAGTGCTCTTTCTTCAATAAAAAATTAACATGAATCTACAGATAAAACACTTGCCTAGGCTCTTCTTAATAAATATATTCAATTATTAAGCAATTGGTTTCAAAATTCAAAATTAGCGTAGCGAAAAGCTGTTTCAGTGTAAGTAGAACAAAAAATGGAAATCCTCCCATATGATGAGCACTATGATTTCTCTGATGTATGCGTATAAAATATATATAGCTGGATTCATTATAAATAGCTGGGAGTAATGCTGGCATCCTAGATAATAAAAAAATAGTAACAAACATGAGACATTTAAAAATATTTTCATTAATTTTTCTGTCTCCGCCAAAAGTAGACACCACAGAGCTTTTTCAAGTCCAAGAGTGTATTTTAAATATACATTATATACATTTATGCATACTTAAAGAATATTTAAGCTACAAATTTACAATCCTGCATTTTGAAAGGTTTATTCATGGAAAAGCAAAGTAAATGCATTTCCATGGACAGACACATATTTTCCAGACCAGAACTGTAGATGCTCTGTGATTGATTCTCAACTTTAAAACATCCTTCTGCTTAATAATGGCTCATCTTCACTGCAGTTTTCTATACATGAACTTTGTCCATATGTCTAAATCCTCTGAAACATTTATAAACTAATTTCAGAGTACAACCTGCAGAGCAAAACCTATATGAAATAATTTTGCAGTCTCCAGGCCTTTTAGTATTTTGCAAAACCCAATATGTGCTCATTTAGCTTACAAGACATAGGCAAATGAACAGCTTGATGTGAATCTTAACAAAAATAGATTATCAAATATTGAAGCATGTAACCTAAGCATTCAAGTCAAATCAAAGCCTATTTATTTTTTAAATTTGCATTTAATATTCAGACAGGTTTACACAAATCTTTGATGTCTAGCTTGTACATATGCCAAGGCAGAGATACATCTCAGGCTTACGCAATTTCCCTCCCCTCTTGCCAGCACACGGGAAAATTTACTGGATTCTGGTTTTATAAATGGCTACATAAGTAGGCCCTACTCAGTTCAGTATGAAAAAGGACAGAGATTCTTGTCTGCAGTCTCTGTCCCACATTAAAATTTTCTACACACAGCAGGAGAGAAAGCTCAGTAGTGTGCCCTGCTGTGTGTACAGCCTGAATGCTAAGAAAACTGTTTCCAAAAACAGTGAAAGAAAAGGAGCATGTACAAAGAGAATTCGCCAAGGAGAATGAATCTTTAAAAGAGCTAAAAATGTCATTTTATTTACTATTTCAAGATACTATTATTTGTTGTTTTTTGGCCCAGTGGCTAAAAATGTCTACATAAGTATATTATTTTAAAAAGAAGGAACAGGAAGCACAGAAACATATTATTTGATGATGAAATTGAAGTATGTCTATTGTACTAAATAGTTAAAAAAAATTAAGTTTAAAAGTCATCTAGCTATAGCATTAGAATCTATCTGCAAATGAAATCCTAAGAACTGGAGAAAACAACTCAAATAATACTGCATACCAGTTTTTGTAAGCTCGCCTATGTTGTAGCAGGATATTCAAGGGAAATTCAGAATGACAGATAAAGTTATTCATATCAAATTAATCACCACTTTCACAACAAGTTCCCTAACCAGTTTCATGCCTGAATGGCATATGAGAATTTGAGAAGTGTGTCCTTGCACAAAGGAATCCAGAATAAGAATGATTTCCATTGCAAAACAATTTGGATATACAAGAATGACACTTAAAGGGAGCTGGAATTGTGCAAAATATTCGTCATCATCTAATCCACAGCTGTATTAAATTGTCATATATCACCATCTCTTTCCCCATCCTCTTAAGCACAGGTGGGCACACTGGCAGGATCTTCTATGTTTTACTAGAACCCCAGGATAAACTAACCATAAACAGGTGTAAAAGGGATAAAACAGAATTCTCAGCATTAAGGAACAGGGTGCCTCTAAGCTAAGGTTACCAGATTTTTTTCAATGAATCCGGGGAAACCTTTCAACTTCAATAGGAATGACAGGATTTTGTTAGGGGACTGATTTGTAAATCCAGGGACTGTCCCTGGGAAACGGGGATGTCTGGTAACCGTATTCTAAGCACAAACTGAACTCAGAAATTTGTTTTCAGTACAGTGGTACCTCTACGTACCTGCACCTCTTGTTACATATCCTTTGGGACGTGCACACGGCAAACCTGGAAATATTTTTCCGGGTTTCGCCACACGCGCATGCGCAGAAGCGCTCTATCACGCTGTGCATATGTGCAGAAACGCTCTATTGTGCCACACGCATGCGCAGAGCAGGCACCTCCAGCTGCAGAAACCTTGAGATCCAACCAGAGCTCCAGAACGGATCCCGACCGCAACCGGAGGTACCACTGAACTAGAACTGAGTTCGCAGTCCTGTCAAACATAACTCCACTCCGGGTACCCTGCATCTGGCCAAGTTTTCTACATCCCAACAACCTCAATTAGGAGAGAAATAAAACTCCTGTTCCATGCACTAGCATACTAGACCAGGGTAGCCAACAAGGTGCCCTCCAGACATGTTGGAGTACACTCACATTAGCCCCAATCAGCATTATCAATGGTCAGGAAGGTGTGAGTGGAGATCTGGAAGGTCCACATTGGGTACACCTGTGTTAAGTGGTGCAAGCAGAACGACGTTCACTTGGACTCTTCCCCCTCTCTTCGTCCTGCATGCCCCCTAATTACGAAGCATATTTGGGGACAGTGGGGGGCAAATTTGGAAGGAGAGGGAATAAAAAGTCCTGTTGTACAAGTCACTCTGCTCATGTATTTATTTAGTTGAAAACTACGCATATTTTGCCAATTAAAAGTATTACTGATTAAGGTTGTTTTTATCATTGAGAGATTTTCACACTTCTGAAGTTTTAAGAGAAGCTTCTGAGGTTTCCAAGCCCATAGCTCTGTACAGCATGTACTTCCACACAGAGAGCTGTATCAGCTACAAATTAAGCAGGTACTTAAATACAACACTAGTTTCACTAAGCCATCATCTAACATCTTCATTCAGTTTGCAAACAAGGAAGACGGTTCTTATTTTCATCTGAATTTTGGTGCAACCTTCAATTATTTAATGTGTTAACATGCTATCAGTACTTGTGTAATATTGGGGTGTGTGTGTGTGTGTGTGTGTGTGTGTGTGTGTGTGTGTGGAATTTCATAGCTCATCCCTGCCAAAAGCGGTTTGAAATCACCATCAATCACCTGATTGGCAGTGACCTCAAATCCTGGTGAGATGTAGCTGGAACCCAAGCCATGCCTGCAAAGAAACATTTTGCTTTGGACTTCATTTTTACTTTCAGGCTGCAAAAGAAAATGAGTCGCCGGTTGTCAGGAGCTAAGGAAGCCCACTCCTGGTTTAGCTCGTGGGTTGGTAGAGTATTTAAATTACGTTACAAGCAATTTGAAAGAATCTTTTTTTAAAAAACACACCTTGCAATGCCTTCTATACATCCAAACGAACTTTATATTACGCTTCTCAAATGCCAGTTCCTTATGCCACAGGGCAAACTGTTTTTGAAACCACAAGGATTTTCAGCAAAACAGTGATATAGCAAGACCTGCTTTTCAAAGCAAAATGTCCCACTAAAGATGCTCAAAGTAGTTCTTTGAATCCTGGCCATAGATTTGTTTATTAGCGCTAAACATGGAAAACTTGGTAACAAAGTTTGTGTTGAAAAATTAAAATTATTTGAAAATTTGGCTAGTGCCCTTCGTTCATTATTAATACAAAAAGAAACTGCACACATTTTTACTGTTTTGTAAAAAACAAAAGCACAACATTTCATGGGTTTACTTAACATTCCATGCGTATTTCTGGTAAAGTAGTTTTGGCTGATATTCAAGCTCTCCAGTTATGAAAACACAATTCAGTATAGGAAAACACACAGATATTTCTTCTTTCATAGGAATGCATAATACTCACAAACATTCTTTCTTGGAAATGTAGATAAAAGGTTTATGACTAGTTTCTAAATGACAACATACTCAGCTTTCCTTTTTAAAAAATCAAACAAGAACAGATGTAATCTTATTGAAGCAAGCGCCTGTTAAAATTTAATCTATATAAATAATAATGTGACAAATGTATACTGCCACATGGCATTTTAAATAGAATTAGGGTCACACGATCAAGCAATCTACAAAAAGCAGTCTACAGATTAAAGTGATGGAAACAAGCGAGGAAGAACACTCCCTGCAAGGCCCTTTCCACCTGGCCTAGGGGGTGGGGCCCAGACTCAACCTGCCTGGAGGATGCAGACCATTTAGATCCCTTCTAATTTGGATTCAGGCCTCATCATGGGACTGAAACTGCCTTGGTCGTGCTGGTTGATGATCTCCGGCGGGCTAGGGACATGGGTGAAAGCTGTGTCCTAGTTCTGCTGGATCTCTCAGTGGCCTTTGATACCAGTGACCACAACATCCTTCTGGACCGTCTTGAGGGGCTAGGAGCTGGGGGCACTGTTATACAGTGGTTTCACTCCTTCCTCCTGGGCCGTGTCCAGAAAGTGGTGTTGGGGGGATGAGTATTCAGACCCCTGGACTCTCAATTGTGGGGTGCCTCGGGGCTCTGTCGTTTCCCCCATGCTTTTTAACATCTGTATGAAGCCGCTGGGAGAGATTAACAGGGGGTTTGAGCTGGGTGTTCATCAGTATGTGCATGATACCCAGCTCTACCTCTCTTTTAAATCAGAACCAGTGAAGGCAGTGAATGTCTTGTGTGAGTGTCTGGAGGCGGTTGGAGAATGGATGGTGTCTAACAGATTGAGGTTGAATCCTGACAAGACAGAAGTACTGTTTTGGAGGAACAGGGGGCAGGTGGGTGCAGAGGACTCCCTGGTCCTGAATGGGGTAACTGTGCCCCTGAAGGTCCAGGTCCGCAGCCTGGGAGTCAATTTGGACTCACAGCTGTACATGGAGCTGTATATCAGTTCTGTGTCCAGGGCAGCTGTCTACCAGCTCCATCTGGTACACAGGCTGAGACCCTACTTGCCCGCGGACTGTATCCCCAGAGTGGTGCATGCTCTAGTTATCTCCCGCTTTGACTACCGCAATGCGCTCTACATGGGGCTACCTTTGAAGGTGACTTGGAAACTGAATTAATCCAGAATGTGGCAGCTAGACTGGTGACTGGGAGTGGCCGCCAAGACCATATAACACTGGTCCTGAGAGATCTGCATTGGTTCCCAGTACGTTTCCAGGCACAATGCAAAGTGTTGGTGCTGACCTTTAAAGCCCTAAATGGCCTCGGTCCTGTATACCTAAAGAAGCGTCTCCACCCTGATCGTTCAGCCCGGACACTGAGGTCCAGCTCCGAGGGCCTTCTGGCGGTTCACTCACTGCGAGAAGTGAGGTTACAAGGAACGAGGCAGAGGGACTTCTCGGTAGTGGCACCCACCCTGTGGAACACCCTCCCATCAGATGCCAAGGAAATAATCAACTATTTGACTTTTAGAAGACATCTGAAGGCAACTCTGTATTTTTAATGTTTTACAATTTCTTATGTGCTGTAAGCTGCCCAGAGTGGCTGGGGAAACCCAGCCGGATGAGCGGAGTATAAAACAACAACAACAACTACAGAGGCAGTGGGCTAACAGGAAAATAACTTAATTATTGAAATTATTCTGATTTAGTTATAACAACATTTGGAGACCAGTGAGTTGTACCAACAGCTTCAATGAAAAGGACAGGATAGGTTTGAAGGAGAATTAAGCACATTGGCACTCTGGAGGCACTCTGCAAGACAGTTCCATGCATAAAACATAGCAAAAACGTCATCTGTGTAGAACTTTAGATGGCTTAGGGGAGCAATAGGTGGTCAAGATAAGGGCACAGATGGAGATGTATATGAAAACTAGAGAGATAAAGAAGGCAAGGCCTACATGGTTTTAAAAGCAAGGATAAGAAGCTTGAACAGGATTCAGGAATGGACAGGAAGTCAGTGTAAGGATTTAAGGAAGGGCATTACAAAGAGGGAGTGAATGATTCTGGCAACAACAGAGGTGAATGCTTTGGCAGCAAGTTGCTGGAAAAGCAGTAGACCCAGGTGAGAGAAGGGAAAACCAGAGGAGGAAATTATGTAGTAATCAAGGAAAGATATGACCAGGGTGAGGCCCAGAGGGTTGTTGTTGCTTTTTGTTTGTTTGTTTTTGCTGAATCAAGCAGCAACAGCCATGTTTTTATAACGGGAAACACACCATAGTTTGACAATGGACTAGACGTGGGAAGCACAGGAAGCAGTTTCTGCTACATGCCTGCTCAATATTTCAATGGGTAAGTAAAATGAGCAAAGGAAATAAAGTGCTTGGAAAATGACAACAAAGCAGAAATATGTCTAGGTGGAAATATTAAAGGTAGCTGGAGATATGAAACTTGGGGAAGGGCGAGAGCTTGGGGGCAAAGTAGTAGAAGTGTCATCAGTGTATAGGTGGTACAAAATCACGGCCTGTGGGCAGGCCACTCAGGCAGCACATGCAGCAAGGGCAGCTTACACTTTTCAGCCAGAGGGATGCATTCAAAAACTCAGCCAACCTTCCAAGGGTCATATGGACTCTTTCTCATAATTACACACAGGTGCACACATGCAACCCCCACTACGGTGATAGGTTGAGAAGAGATATTTCAATGTCTCTTCTCAGCCCTGTGCTACAACAGAGCAATTTCTTAACCGTTGCAATGGGTGGAGTGGAAAGGTTTGAACTTCTCATCTGAGATCTGTGCTGTGATGGAGACTCAGATCGCAGACAAGAAACTGTGACTGAACTTACTGGGTTGGCAGAACTCATCAAACTGCTTTATGGCCTGACCCAGCTTGTAGGCACACCACTCCTCATAAATGCAGAGGGAAGTGGAGAGGGCCAAGAACACTTTCCTGAAGAACTCCAATGAAGCAAAAGGAAAGTAAGAGCTTCCCATTAGGAAAACATTCAGAAGGTGCTCAGGCAAATCAAAAGAGGACCAACTGGATCATGGAGATGTTGTAAAAAGACATGCAACAAAACAGAATTCCCTGTTTGCCAAGGATGGCAGGGTACTAGACTACTTCAGGACAACCCACTCTGAGCTTTTCGTTACTTGATATTAGCTACAGGTGAACTCTCCTTACTTTTTACAGTCCTGACATGCAGTGTGCTAGGAATTGGAATTGAAAAAGCAATGGCACTTGGGACCACTGCAGCAGCCCTTGCTATTACTTTTATTTAAGTTCTGAAATGCAGCACTACTTTAGTCCTTATGTGCTTCAGTGAGTATCAAGACGACAGAAAAAGCAGATGGGGGAACTTTCTTCTCTGTGTTCTTCGCCAATTTTCCTGTTTAAGATTAAGAATTGGGAAGGGAGGGGAAGGCTAGTGGAGGCTAGGAGTAAGGCAACCAGAACACCTGCCCCCAATCTATGTGTGTTTGTGTCCTGGAATTTTGCCTGTCCTCTGAGATGGCCTTTTTAAAAATCCGGAAGTTAGTTTACAAAACCAGGCTGGAGCAAATTTTGACAGCACCCCTAATCAGTATGCATCTCAAAAGAAGGCAGGTGAATTATCTCTGCAAGTTTTTCTCAAATAGATCATAAAAAGCATATTATAGCTAGCTTCCTTCTGAAACAAGTCTTTTCCTGAAATTTTTCCTTTCAAATATTTCTTTTCTTTGATCTATCTAGGCAAACATGGTTATAATTAGTTTAGTAGGATCCATAAAAGCATATGATAAAATAGGAACTCTGCCTGCATATACCACAGGAATCATAGTCTTAGACCTAGCCCACATGCTGTCATGGGAAATCCTGCTGACAGTTAAGGAGTTCTGCCAGAAGATATTGCTTGTTCTATTTTCCTTTTAGCACCAGCATACAATAGTCACAAACAGGAGCAAGATCTTTAAAACAAAATACAAAAAAAAATGCTTGACAATACATTAATTCATAAATGCTTTGGCAGCATCTATGTGATCTTCCAAACATGACTATGATTATTTTAATTTTGATTGTACTGTATTGTTTCTTTGATGTTTGCTGCCCTTGAAGTGTAATAAAACAAACAAATAAATATGAATGAAATTTTGAACATGTGTGCACAGGGATCAATGTCAAAAGCTATAAAAATAAACTTTGCATTCTTGCATCCACCACAGTATTCTAGTCGTGATGTTTTCAAAGGCATGGTAAGTAACAACATGTTTTCTGTAGCACTTCCCATGTGTAAAGCAACTTAATGCAACAACATCTCAATCATGCAACTGTGCAAAGGGTTACTATTTTCTAATTTGTAAATACAGGAAAATAAGTGATTACAATTCATCCCAAGTCTTCAGCTGAAATGCAGTTTGAGCTCCAGTCTTCTAGACTCAGTTTCAATGTTTTATCCAGTCAACCATGCTGGCTCTAGACAATAAAAAGACCTGCTGCTTTTTGACAAGTAAACTCACTACATGAAATCACTGACAACTGTTAAGAGGGTGTGTTTAGCTTCTTTTGTCACTGGTACTAATAGCGCCTAAGTTTAAATACTATTATCAGTTCAATTTCATGCATATTTTATCAGAAGTTAGGCCTACTAATTTCTACAGCATAAACTTTCAAGTTACAATGCATAGGATTTCAGGCTTAGAAATAACATTTTTAAAACTTGTTCAAAGTTTCCTAAAAGTAACATGTTTGTGACCTTTTTTGGTTGTTCTTATTAAAGGTACTATGTAACTGTAGACTCTGGGGCTTTTTCTTACGCACCAACACAACCTTTGCTTTTAATGTTAGATGTTAGGAAAGGTGTGTTTTTTTCAGCAAAAGAAGCTGACAGCTTTCTATTATAGAGAGGGAGCCAAAGAACCCTTCTGCTTTTTGATGATTAAAGCTTCATTCAAGAAATATACAAAGGCACATCAGGATACTGATTGGTCTCAAAGCAATTTTAGTAGCAATACTTATTAATGTCGAAATGCAAGATGGTATGCCTTAAAAATGCTGCATTTGCCATAACCTCTAAAAGAAACAAAATGTCACAGAACAGAGCCAGAATGAACTGTTGCAATACCGTTGTTTTAGATTTTAGGTCCGGGACACAACACCTAAGCATTATTGGGGGCAGGGGGGATTTTCTACTCTTATTAAGTAAAGCAACCTAATAACACTACCCATGCAAAGCTGAGATACTGCTAAGTCCTGCCTGCTTACTAATTTATTGTTCAGAACAGAGGCAATCCTTCCCACGCAGAAAAAAAAAAGATTTACAGGGGCACCTAGGTCAGAATCCGTTGCTGTTATCAGACAGAGGTATAGGAATTCAAACCACAATCTGCTAAAACAAGATACTGAAGGGAGAAGGAAAGAAAACAGCCCTGGCTTCACGGCATTGCGAAGGAGAAAATGCCCCCCCCCCCCGCCGGCCTCGTCTCCTGCGAGTGAGAACAATGAGGCGCGCTCAACACTATTCTCGCCAGCTTCCCCTCCCAAAAAATGACACGGGACAAAATGGAGTTGCGGTGTTATCCCAGGAACCGGGAACGTCCATCCTTAAAACTTGCAAGGAAGGAAGGCGACTCGGGGAAAGATGGCCCTTAGAACCGAGTTAAAATCGCAGGCCCCTCGAGATGCTCTTTCCCGGAGCCTAGACCTTCCCTTCCCTTCCGACGACCATTTCTGCAGGCCCCGCAGCCTTAAAGCAAGGGCCGTCCCAGGACACGGAGGGGCTGTTGCTAAAGGGAGCCTCCTTTCGGAGGGAGGAAAAGGGGCCTCCTCGCCCTTCCTGACCTGTCCCGGGGGTCGATCCACGACGTCTGCCGGGTGTTGTGGTCGATATAGAAGACTCGCCCGTCGTAGTCCCTCGCTTCCTCCCAGCCAGCGGGCAAAGGCAGCTCCGAGTTCTCCCGGCCACGCGGCGCTGCCGGCTGCACCATCCCTTGCCCCATAGCGGCTGGAGCCTGTTGCGGCGGCGGCGGCGGCGGCTGCTGCTGCGGTGGCTGTTGTTGCTGGCGCCGCCGCCGCCCTCCGCTCAGCCACGGCATGGCCCCGCGGGGCCGGAGCCTGGGCGGCAAGCGCTCCCCTTCCAGCAGCTGCTCTGCGGCCGCGGCGCCCGGGCTGCCCTGCGCCGCCTCCAGCACGGACTAGCGAGCGGCCCGGCCTGGTGGGACACAACTGGGGCGGCTCCCCGGTTTGCAGCAGCAACAACGCCGCCGCGCCGGGCTCTTCATCCTCTCGCTTTCCCGCCTCCACACCCCTGGTCGGGCCCCGGGACGAGCCCTGCCGCCGCCGCCGCCGGCTCCTCTCGCCCGAGGAAGAGGGAGAGCGCCGCCACCGCGAAATTCCCGCCCTTCCTTCCTCCCTCTCGGCCTCCCAGCAGCCCCCGAGAGCGGCCTCCTCCAGCAGCTCAGCCTCGCAGCCCCGTCGGCTCCCTGAGCTCCATCCCGCCGGCGCCTGCCCCCGCCATCTTTCTCCGCTCGGGCAGGGGAAAAAAGGAAACCCAGCGAGCTCAACTTCGCCTCCCGCTCCGCCCCGTCGCCTCTTCTCCGGCGCGGCGGCAGCAGCAGAGCTGCTCCCTCGTGAGGGAGAAAGAGGGGGGACTGGCCTGAGAGGAATGAAAGGACTCCGCTCTGAAATGGGGTCTGAAAGGTCGAGAGGAATGAATGCAGCTGAGAGAGCTGTGTGGGGTTTCTTTTTAAAAGTTAAAACAAAAAACACGCATAAGGCAAAGTTGGGCAGGTTCCCCCCCCCCCCCGACGTTTGCGCTCAAGAGCACATTGCTTGAAATCATGTTGCCAGGGAAGCTGGTCGGATATCAGAACGAGATGCAGGTATCCTTGCAAACGAAGGATGCTGGTATCCTTGCAAACGTGTGAAGAGGCCCACTCATGCCAGGGATGCCAACTTGAATAAAATGTTGAGGTTGAAGCAATCACATCAATTTGAATGAAATAAAAAAAGTTCCTTCCAGTAGCACCTTAGAGACCAACTAAGTTTGTTATTGGAATGAGCTTTCATGTGCATGCACACTTCTTCAGATACATATCTCGAAGGATTTTTTAAATTTTTTTTTTTACTATGGCAGACCAACATGGCTATCTACCTGTAACTAGAACCATTTGAATGATAATGACCATTAACTTAGGGGGGATCAAATCTTTTAATGGGGAGGACCTCAGCCGCTAGGACAGGGGTCAGCAACCTAAGGCCCATGGGTCACAAGCGGCCCATGGGGGGTCATTTAGCTGGCCCATGGACTCTCACTGCCCACTCGGAAACCCCCACCGCCTGCTCAGTTGGCTCCCATGCACCGAACTAAACCACTGCGGAGCAGAGCGGGGACAGCCTTCTGCGATGCTGGCTGGCTTCCCATTGGCTGCAGGAAGCTCCTGCAGCCAATGGGAAGCTGCGCACACCTCTGCGCTGGAAGGAGCGCCAGAAATAGTGTTTGTGCATGCATACACGCACTGCAGTGTCTGTGGGGCTGTGAACTGGCCCAAGCCACAAAAACCCTGCCGATCGCTGCTCTAGTCGTTGGCTCTTACGACTGGCGCTGAGGCTCAAGGCACGCTTTATGCATAGCCCTGTACAGTACACATCTAGTTAGAAACAAGTGCTCTTCCTGTGGACATGTTCCCTTTTAACAATACTGCATGGGATTGCAGCCCAACATGCACAAGCAGGGAGGCAGAACCTGGCACCCTCCCGGAGACTCCCAACACTCACCAACCCCTGCCCAACATGATTCATGGGGGGGGGTGTCTGTGGCCTAACAACATCTGGAGAAGAAACACAAGCTCCCCATCACTCAGCCAAAGTGAAGGACAAGAAGAAATGAAGAGCTAAGCTGAGTCTGGCTGAAGGACCAGTCTCTTCCAGCATCTTGTTCTCATAGTGGTTGACGAAATGCCTATGGGAGGCCTGCAATAGTACTCCATGGGCGTAGCTGGGGGAGGGGCAGCTGCCCCCTAAGTCAATCAAAATCAATACAATCAATACAAATCTGAGGTACTGTCCCTCCTAACAAAATCCTCATAAAAATCCTGGCTATGTCCATGTAGTACTCTGTCTACTTGTAGTTCGCAGAAACTGGTATTCAGGACCCTATTCCCAACATTAAGAATGGAAAGTGTAATGCCGGTGGACAACAAAAGAGATTTAAAGACGCTTTCAAGGCAAATCTTTTAAAAATGCAGTATGTATAAACACAGATAACTGGGAAACACTGGCCTGCAAACACTCCAATTAGAGAATAGCCTCTAGCAAACATGTCATGGACTTTGAAGAAGCCCAAACTCAGGACAAAAGGGAGAAATGTGCTAAGAGGAAGGCACATTTTGCAAATGCTCACCGTGATCAACTCCCGCCCGAAAAACTGTCCCCACTGTGGAAGGATCCAGTCACTTTTGGACACACCATTAAGACCATATTCATGGGAGACAATCTTACTTGGTGATGAGTGATCACCAAAGAAGCAGAGGCATAGCAGGGTCAAGTGGTACCCAGTGAAGTAAAGCTTGCCCAGAGTTGCTGAGCTTTTTTTAGGAACAGTCCCCCAAAGTTGTGGCTTGCAGTGTGGGATCTATGGGGGTGCGAGCGTCAAGGACACGGGTCCAAGAACCGCCACGGCGGTGCAAGCACCGCCAACGAGGGTGAGGGAGACGCCATGAGGATGCAAGCCCCACCAATGGGTGAGAGAGCTGGTGTGAGGATGTGAGAGCTGCCATGGGGGTGTAAGCACTGCTGATGGGTGTGAGTGCCGCCGCAGGATGCGAGCACTGCCAATGGGGGTGCAAGTGCCACCACGCTGATACGAATGGTGAGGATTTTGTCACACACACCCTTAGGGATGATGCCTGGGATGGCCCACCCACCCCACCCCCCTTGCGACACCCCTGCAAAGAAGTAAGAAGATTCAGAGGGATACTGCTTCCAACAGTGGAGGTGGAATACAGCCATCATGACTAGTAGCCACTGACCACCATGGGGGGGAGGTGTAGGTTTTGTTACTATGTTGTGTATTTTTATGTTTTTATATTGTAAACCTCCTTGTGATCCTCAGATGAAGGGCATTATAGACTTTTAATAAACAATCATTATTATCCTCCGTTAACTTATTCTACACACACACATACAATTGATATAAGCTTTTTCACAACGGTCTATATTGCAGTTATCTCTGACTTTGCAAACTTGCATGCCAATACTAACTATATTTACTCAGAAGTGAGTTCAGTGCAATTTACTCCCAATTAAGTATACACAGCATTGTAGCCTTGGGAATGGCAAGGGAAGCAGCACACATAGTAACTATATTAAGAAGGCAGAGGGAGGCTGATTTCATCCAAAGTAGGGCTTGAGATGGACCTTGTGGGTTTCATTTAAAACATTTAAAACAAAAAACCAAAAAACCCTCTACCTTTTCTCTCATAAATAGAGCATTGGTTTCCAGGTTCTTCACCCTGGTCTTTAACCACAGTATTGTCTGTGAAAAAAAGTATGGCTGAGTCATAACTGATCTGAGGTTGCAGAAGCCACAAAACAGAACCACAGTATAACTACAGTATCTGTGAAGAGTATTTGTCAGTGAGAAAAAACAGTCACGCTGTTCATTCCCTGCATATCTCATGTAGATTTTCTCCGTCTGCACAAAACATGCAAATCATATTTGATTACTGAAATGTCTAGTCTGTCCCAACTTGAAGATGAGAGCAACAGTAAATACATACATATACAGTGGTACGTCCAGTTGTGGATGGGATCCGTTCCGGAGCTCTGGTCAGATCCCAAGGTTTCTACAACCGGAGGGACCACTTCTGCGCATGCGGCAAAAACCCATAAGTATACTTCCCGGTTTGCTGCTTACGTATCCTGAAGTTTAAGTAACTGGAGGGATACGTAAGTGGAGATATGACTCGTGTGTGTGTGTGTGTGTGTGTGTGTGTGCGCGCACACACACACACACACACACACACACTACTGGAGAGCTGGGTGTGTTGTGGTTAGAGTGTCCGATTAGGATGTGGGAGACCATGGTTCAAACCCCCAGTTAGTCGTAAAGTCTACTGGGTGACCTAACCTACTTCAGAGGGTTGTTGTTGGTATAAAATGGAGAAAGGGAGAGCCTTGGTGGAAAGGTGTGGTTAAACACTATAGAAAGAAATAAACCATTTGTATGTATGTAGGGCAGGAGGTAAGCAACATTTTTATCCCAGGGCCCACATGTGGTGGTGGGTGGTGACTTGGGGGTTGCAGAGTCATGCGTATAAGCACATGCACATACATATGCAAACACACAACCACCCCTATTCACACATTCACAGACACTGACTAGGGAATCATGGAATCATGTTGTGGGCACCCATCTGTTTCAAGAGACAAGGGAAGAGTGCAAACCATTGGAGAGTTACAGCACTTGCTGTGGCTGTAGGGACTGATACGAGAGAGAGAGAGAGAGAGAGAGAGAGAGAGAGAGAGAGAGAGAGATGCTTTGTTGCAGCTGGAGGCATCTCGTTGTCCTCTTCTGGTCATTGCCATGGATACATGGTCTGACAGTCTGTCTCCAGGCACTGCAACCATCTGCAAGGGATTGCCACACAGCAGGCTTCATGCTGCCAGTCTTCATGTCATATTTGCAGGATGGAAGGATGTGCAGATTGGAAATTCCCTCCAGCCCTGTAGCACAATAGCATCAGACTGCTGAAGTGGGGCCTGGGTGAGCAAGAAGCTACCAAACTTGAACAGTACCCTGCAGGGAAGGGAAGGGGGTTAACCATCCCTCAGAATGTGCAGCCCTGGTCCTATTTTCACTCCTTCTTCCAATATACTTTTAAGAGCCAAGGCAGACGTGACATTAATTGCATACATACAGTTAAGGTGCACATTTTTGGGTTGTATACATAGCAGCTTGGGATGGGCTAGACAGTAGAAGGAAAAGTTAATTCTTTATGTCCCTGCCATGATCTTGACAAAAATTGCCTCTCTGAGCAATTTAGCTTCCAATGAGAACTTCCCTTGAAATGCAAATAAATTTGGAGAGCATAATTTTGCTGGATTCCTCCTAGTTGTTGGGCCTCATCTCTGGGGCCCCCGAGGGTATAGAGGATCTGCCTCTCTGCAAGTGGAAAGGAAGATCTGCCCTCAGATGCCTCTCTGTAGCAGTGAGGGAAAGAAAGGTCTGTGGCCATTGCTGCCTCACCATCAGTTCAAGCAGTTAAAGCTTTTAAAGCCCTAAACACCTTGGGACCAGATTATCTAAGCAGCACCTTGCCTCATACATCCTTGCCCATCAACAGCACTGCTCAGATGGATCACTGGCACTGCTCCAGAGGTGCACTTATTTTGTACTAGAAACCAGACTTTTAGTGTTGTGTCTCCAGCCCCCTGGAATAACTTGGCAGCTGAAAGTATACAGGCACCAAGCACCTTGATGTTTAGGTGACAGTTTAAGACTTTGAATGCTTTGCCTGAAGTGTGATATTCCATAAATTAACGGGCCTGAAGTTCCCGTTAATTTATGGAATATTAATATTAAATGTTTTATTGCCTGTATAGTTTTTAGAAATTATTTCTTTGCTTTTTAAAGAGTTTGTACCTTTTGTGTTTTAACACATGTTATCTTACTGCACAATCACTTTGATAGTCTCTGGCTGTGAAGTGGTTTAGAAATCTGCAAAATAAATAAATAATAAATATTATGGGTTTTAATTAGTCTGTACTTAAATGCAGCTGACAAAGACCTCTGAATTTACAGTCGTACCTTGGTTGTCAACCACCTTGGTACTCAGACGTTTTGGCTCCTGAATGCCGAAAACCTGGAAGTGAGTCGAACGGACTCCTGGAACGTATTAAGTTTGACAACAGAAGTATGACTGTATACTTTCTGTAAAGGAAAGTAACACAACAGAAAAATGTGGCTGGAAAATAGAACAACTCAAGCAATAGCGTTAAAGTATATTTCGAGGCATTTCTGTGTTTGATCAGGTGAAATGTAATGGAAAATGGAAAAAAGTTTCCTCCATATGCAATACTTGCTTTGAGATGAAGTTAGAAATGTCAGTCCTCCTAAACCAATTGCAAACTTGCTGATCGGTCATTATTAACCCAAGTGCCACCAGGACAAAAACTTTTGCATCAGTGATTTATCAAGACACTTGAGTTGTATCCAACTTTTTGCAGAAGATTTTGAGGGTGCACAACTGGCTGGAGAGGAGAGGGAAGCTCTGTTGTGCAAGTGGAAGTCTGTTGCATAAGCAGAATGGCAGCATTAGAGAGAACCTCCTGTCAGTTTTCATATAACACCTGTGTTTCCTCCATATGTGGTTTTATTCCCTTTTTTCTTTCTCCCAAGGATTGCTTAAGACATATCGCTTTCCTGATAAGATGTTTTCACACCCTATTTCACTCCCATAGAATAAAGAATGTATGTTTTACATCAGGCATTGTTCCAGACGTAAGCTTGTCATGGCATGTCAAGTCACATCACTGCAATATCTATTTATCCAGATTCCCAAAACATAACTATGTCAGTCCTGTATGTGGATAAACCAGTCTAGTCAGTAAACCTCTGCCCCAGCTCTTCAAGAAATTGGGAGTGTAAAAATTTGGCATTCATGAACTTCTTGTTTGTGATCTTCCATCTCTCAGCTTTAAAAAGGGGGGGGGGGGAGTGCTGACCCAAGTAGAGATTTCTTTCTTTCTTTCTTTCTTTCTTTCTTTCTTTCTTTCTTTCTTTCTTTCTTTCTTGAGTTAATCTGCAGACTATATCAAGACAAAACAAAGTAATTTTGCTTTAAAATCACATAAAAAGTTTACAAAGACAAAAAATAGGTGTTTACTGAAACAAAATCAAAATAAGGGTCAGAATGAACATGCTAGAATCGCCACAGCTGTGAAACAAAATGGACCCCAAAACGAATCCTTACATACCATACTTTTGAATATTGATACATTTTACATTTGTGAATTAAAATTTTAAAATTCATTGATGGCAGTTTTCTTGTTAATTTCAAAATAATTATTAATTTTATTTTCTTATGAAAAGGTTTGTGGGTTTTTTTTAGCCAAAGGTTTTTTTTATCATTAACCAAAATCAATATTGGCACTCCACCTCCATATGATCTTTTAGCTTTCAAAATTTGCTGCCATTAAATGGAAACACCTTGAACATTTATGCAAGTAGCAGGAAGTGCAATCAGAATTCAGGTTAGTAAATTCAAATCCACTCATTATGGCAATGAAATATAGTACAGTGGAACCTCGTTTTAAGAACAGTCCTGTTTATGAACGATTCGGTTTACGAACTCCACAAAACCGGAAATAGTGTCCCGGTTTGAGAAATTTACCTCGGTCTAAGAAAGGAATCTGAACAGTGGAAGGGCACTGGCGGCGGGAGGCCTCATTAGGGAAAGTGCACCTCTGTTTAAGAATGGTTTCGGTTTAAGAACGGACTTCCGGAACAGATTAAGTTTGTAAACCGAGGTACCACTGTACTGTATTTCAGTCAAAACAGGATATTCCTCGCCTCTTCTTGGATTCTTGCGTGCATTGCAACCACCCTCCAGTGGCCATGATGGTTCATTACATACCAAATTCTCCCATTAAAGAGATCCTAAATTTGTTATCCAAAGTGCAGAAGAAATATAATTGAAAGTAGTGCCTAGAGAATCTCAGGTGCTTCTGGGTGCCATCAGCAGTAAAAAAAACCAAAACCAAAAACCCAACGCAGACATTTCAATGATGCTACTAATTGTTTTCTTAAAGTCTTTGGATTGCCACTGACCCCATTCATTTCTAATTAGCCATCTCTATTTCCATTTGAGGAGAATGAGAGTGTAGATGGCCAAAAATGGAAAGGAGAAGAAGTCCTAGCAAAGGAAAAACGGACACAAAAACTTAAGAAATATGCAGAAATGGCGAAAACTAACCGGAAGAAAAACAAATCAAGATAACAATCCTATTTATAAAAGAATGGAAATGGTTTATTGAATATTTACAGATAAATTCTAAACAGATAAAAACATTGGCAGGATTATTGTAATAACCTGCAGTTTCATAAGAGTATATATTTAAAGAAGATGAATAAATGAACAAATTTGGATACGGAGAAGATATTTAAAATAAAATTAAGGAACTGCAGAAAGCGGGGGAAGGGAGTCAAGTTCTGAAATGTCAAAATGCTTGTCAAATCAGTGAAAAGTATAAATAAAAATTAAAAAAGACAGTATAGATGCCTACAACGTTTTTCTTCTGAAATGAGTGCATCTTCTACAGTAGAGCATGGGCTTGTATTTCCTGTAGCTGTACACTGAATTAAAAACTGGCATCAAAAGTGGGTTCCTATGTGCTTTTTATGACCTCCAGTTGCATGCATGAGCCCTGCTTGGCCTCTGCCCACTGTCACCCGCTGCCTTGCCTCCGCTGGCTCTCTGGCACAGTGGTGCTGACTGGGCTGCGGCCTCTGGCTCTGTTGCAGCAATGACGCCTATGTCGTGCCATGTGACGTCACATACTTGATGCGTTGGGTGGCCCAACCAGGCACCCACAGTGGGAATTTTGGGAGTGCCGAAGCCCCCATGCCCCGCTCCCAAAGATGGTGTCTATGCACCCATTGATTCTAGTCCGTCCCTCTGGAGCAAAAGAGAACAAGACTGCTCCATCTTCTGCAGGAAAGCCTGCCAGATATTTGAAAACTGTTATCTTGTTTCTTCACAATCTTCTCTTTTCTTCTCACGTTCCATTAGAGGGTGAGAGAATGTGAAGAGGCGGGGGAGGAGAGAAGAAAAGGGAACATATAAATTGTTTGAAATGAATTTGTGTCACTGGTACAATTCAATGCATTTAGCAAAATGTTAATGTTTTTGACAGAGCACATTTGTTTTCTTTTTCTAAAGGTTTGACGTTTTGCCCTCATTTATATACCTCTAACGGCGATGAAACTCAGGGAACCTCATATATTGAAAAACACACAAACCTCAGGGAGTCGGGTCGTAAAGTTGCGATGGCAGGTTTCAGCATTTGGCAGGAAGTTTTCTCTGATCAAATCACAGATGTGTCAAAAACTGATTCCATAATAAGAAAATATTTTCTTTCTACATTAGATATTTCAAGGCATGGTCTCTTACTACAAGCATGCTACGTGGATGAATTAGATTAGTAGCAATTAAATTTCCTGAAGTCTTAATTTTATAGGGAGTATCATTTTACTTAACATATAACAAATTGACATATTCTTTCCCCTCCTTTACTCTTGCCCTTTGGGTAGGTTTTCTTTAAAATATCTTATTGGTATTTTATTGAACATCTGGTAACGATTTTTCTTGAGAAAGGTTCAGATAGCCTTAATAATAAAATTGTGCTTTGTGAATTATACTTGCTCAAATAATAGTTTCGTATAGAATAGTTTTTTAGTGTTTACCATTACCAATGTAAACATGACAATTTAGGGCAAATTAAAAGGGAAAATATTATAGGGACCAAATATGTGCTTTGTCTCAAATCACTTTTAGAAACGGTTGGGATAAAAAATATATCCACACACAGAGTTGCCAGGTGGACAAGAGTGCTTAAAAAAAACAAACTTGGCCAAAAATAATCTAGCTCAAAATATAGTAGTGGATCAGACATCACCATATCGGCATGTATTACCATCGCTATTGTTCTCCAAAATAGCTCAGATATTCACATCAAAACACACAGAGAACAAGTGCTCAAGCATGTGAGAAAATTAAATAAATATTGTCTGTGGTTATGATTTCAAAGGGGTGTACTGAATGATAACAGTATGATTCGGGGAGGAGAACTTGGCTGGTTTGGGAAAATAATATAGGAGTTCTTGAATTTTCATGATGGCTTGGTTTTACATGATGGTACCCAATTGAAGGTGATGCCACTGACATACAAAGCTCTAAAGAGCTTGGGGCCCAAAATACTTGATGAAGTACCGTATTTTTCACCCTATAAGACGCACCAGACCACAAGACGCACCTAGTTTTTGGAGGAGGAACAGAAGAAAAAAATATATTCTGAATCTCAGAAGCCAGAACAGCAAGAGGGATCGCTGCGCAGTGAAAGCAGCAATCCCTCTTGCTGTTCTGGCTTCTGGGATAGCTGTGCAGCCTGCATTCACTCCATAAGACGCACACGCATTTCCCCTTACTTTTTAGGAGGGAAAAAGTGAGTCTTATAGAGCAAAAAATACGGTACCTTGTCAGTAGGTGCCAGCCTGGCCACTGAGTTCCTTGGAAGGGGTCCTTCTCAGGATACCACTGTTGGGTGGTCCAGTCGTGGCACAGTCTCTCTGCATCGGGAATCATGTATTGTCCATTTCCAATGGGGTGTTTCATGTTTGGGAGAAGGGACTAGGGAGTTACATAGTAAATTCATTTGTGTTTCCTCATTGCATTCAATATCTTAACATTTATCATGCTTCCCATCTGAGAGTGCAGAAGTAGGGGGAATCAGTTACTTACATTTTAGCTCTAATGAACAGAATGGAATCCTGTAACAATATTCCCATGTTAGGGACAGCATCAAGATATAGTATGAGTCCCCAGGCTCTTCCTACTCTAACGGGAGGAATCCTAACACTTTCAAATTTAAATTCTGCAGCTTTAATATGCTTGCGTGGAAGTTATGCATCTTCCTGTCAACCAATAGTTTATCCTATACTTTTTAGTGCATTTCCTAACCAGAAAAGGGCCTTTCAAAAGCATGTTGGGTTCTTTCCCCCACACAGGAGTGCTTTAGCCACGTTAATTTCACAAGACTAAATTTCTGATAGGCAACTGAATCCATCTCCCAAAATGCTAACCCTACAGAGGCAACCTTAACTGAGCACAATTCCAATGAGTCAAAGTGAATACATGTTTGTTTAGAAATAACTTTATTAGACGGAGTCAACATTCACAGCAAGACAAATTCTCCAAACGTTTTTACAGCAAATTGTAATAATAGTTATTTAAAAATAGACAGCAGTAGCTACCTTAACTCTCCTCTAATTCATCTATTATATTTGTGAGTGAGATGATTCTCTAGGCCACTTCTTTACAGACATTTGTGAATTTGTCACCCATTAGATTAGTTTGGTAGATGGATTCTCTTTTACATGGCTATAATTCTATTTGACCTCACAAGACATCTCTGAGCGATTACACAAAGCCCACCTATGAGCAGCAGGATACCTGACATAAACCCTAGATAAATTGCACTTCCATTTCTTTGTGTTGTCGGGTGCGAGGGCAGGTGAAAAGGAGTAGGGAAGGCGATGCTTTTATTTGCTGATATGGAGTGGACATTCCAGCTAATGGGAACAAAGACACAAATACTGGAGAACACATAAAAGAGACCTCCAGTTATAAATAGCAATTTAACCTGCTTTTCGGTAAGACCTGGGCAAAAAATATTCCATGGAGTTAGAAAGGAAAAAAACAGCCCAAAAAACGCAAGGAACGAGGCAACGACCATCAGGATTTGGCCCAGCTTCATTTCTAAAGGGAAGAATTTCTCATTAAATGCAAAATCATGACAACAAACTACGCTATATTCGTCGGCCCCTATCAAATTAGGAGGAAAGCAGATCTTCCATATTCCCACGTGGGCGATACCAGCCTTATACATTGCAGTCTTATCAATATACCACAACCTCCAGTCTGTGTGCTTCATTGTAAGCAATGACAGAACGCAGCCAGCACATCCTGTTGAAAATGCAACAAGTTGCAGGGAGTACAAAGCTTCAACTGGCATTTCCAGGTTGAGAAACTTTACCCAAATGAAGAACTCTCCTGAAAGACATTTGATTAACAATTTTATTTCATTTATGAGGGCTGCTATTTCTAGCACTCACCTTCCCAATCCACAGCGTTCCTTTCAGTTGTTTCTAGCAGCATAACAACAACAACAATTATTTATTATTTATACCCCACCCATTCAGCTGAGTTTCAGCAGCCACTCAGGGCAGCTCCCAATAGAATATTAAAAACATGATAAAACATCAAACATTAAAAACATCCCTAAATAGGGCTGCCTTCAGATGTCTTCTAAAAGTCAGGCAGTTGTTTATTTCCTTGACATCTGATGGGAGGGCGTTCCACAGGGCGGGCGCCACTACCGAGAAGGCCCTCTGCCTGGTTCCCTGTAACCTTGCAGGGGGGGAACAACCAGAAGGCTCTTGGAGCTGGACCTCAGTGTCTGGGCAGAACAATGGGGGTGGAGACGCTCCTTCAGGTATACTGGGCTGAGGCCGTTTAGGGCTTTAAAGTCAGCACCAACACTTTGAATTGTGCTCAGAAATGTACTGGGAACCACTGCAGGTCTTTCAGGACCGGTGTTATATGGTCTCAGTGGCCACTCCCAGTCCCATAATCAGAATTATGAAAATCTTAACTCCCATAAAATGCACAGTGTTGGATTCCTTCACTTCAACCAGTTATTAGGCATCATGCTACACAACAGAGAGGTTCTGCTGATGCCTAGGAATGTCACATTATACGTTTTTTTTGACATGGAATTCTCCTCACTGGAAGTATATGGGAGGTTAAATCATAAGAATGAATCTGTGGAGAGGACATGTAAGATTTGCTTTGTATTAGAGGGGAGGTTGCAAAATGTGAATTGTGTCGGGATTTAATCACATGACACCACTCTCTGGTCTACATTAATATGGTGAATAGAGAAGGAATGAAAACATCATCATGAAATAATGAGATATAATCTGCTTTAAAACATACCATGTGCCATTCAACTTCACTTCTCTTTGCATTCAGACTATGCTTCACTCTGCTATGATTTCTACATCTACTTGTCCTTGTCAGATAAAGTCTTGGAGCTTTTGGCTGCAAAGTAAACAATAGATAGTATTTGAATTGGAAGAAATTATCAACTGTTCGCAGCAAGAGGAGTGTAGGGGTGGCTACAGAGCAAATTTTGCAGTCTGTTAGCTGTTTGGCCAAAAGAACAACAACCAATTTGCAGGTAATGGCCTGGTGCACCAGATTTTAACCAGTTCTCAGCTTGCCACATTAGCTGGCATGGATTCCTAGCCTCTCAAAAAGGTATCTAGCCCTGTAGATTCAAATCTACGTGGCAAAATATGCAGACGTTATTCTGCCCAGTTGTCAATAGTCAATGAAAGAAGAGAAATCACAGCTATGATTAACATTGATGCAGAAACATAGATATCCATAGAGACGGGGAAAGATATAAGATTCAATTGTCTGGGATGGAATTTCCTGGTTCTTTTTTCTGGTGTTCCTTCCTCACCAACTAACTTGCTGGAGCAGAAGTCAAAACTGCCCATGGAAAACAATGTCACAATCCATGGCTCTAGGCTACCTGACATTGAGCAATGGGACGTCCACCCAGAAATAGCAGCAAAAAAAAAGGGGGAATCTAAGCCCTTCCTAACTTACATCTTATTTCATTGGGAGAAAGGTTTCAGGATGGTTGGTTCTTTGATTTTGCTTTTTGAGGTTGTTAAACTTCTATAAATTTCCCTGTTACCAAAGCCAACAGGCTGTTCTCCCCATACTGTACATTGCAAGTGTTAAAACTGAGAGTGCTTACAACAGCTCAAACTTCAAAATGGCAGGTTGGAGGCAAGGCCAAGGCTGGCTTGGATTAGAAAATTCCTCAGGGGCTTCAATAATCTCTCAACTAAATGTCATTTGGAAATTACCTGAAGCAAGCTCTTTAAGGTTAGTTTGGTTTCTTGGAGTCAGGTTGGTTAATAGCTCACATGATCAGGATGTTAGACTCATACAAGCCCCTCCAAATACTAAGATTCCCAATTCCAGAATTTTAGTTTGTTGTTAAACTGTCCTCAAAGCAAATACTGTAAGCATCTGGTTGTGTATTAAAATAAAAAGGGAAATGGCACATTTAAAACAGCGGTATACCTCTAAACATGTTACAGCTTCTGCCTGGTTAATCTTTTGACAAAAGTTGACGTTTTGAAAAAACGGGCTCTTCAATAAAGCAATTAGTTACAGAGCTCTCAAAACCAGGAGCTACACTGAAGAACTGTAGTCTGCAGACTGTAAGGTCTAAAATAAAAACAGAAGATTCTCAACCTATTGTGACTCTGTAGCTACAGATGCTGTTCCTTATTGGCTGTTCTTTTCATTCTACAACTGCAGGTTCTTAAGAGTTCTGTCAATGAATTATCAGACTCCTTTTCAGATTATTTGGAAGAAATCTTTCTATATTTGTTTCACTTCATAAATATAGTAGGTTCATTTTAACTGTTCAAAAATCTTAGACAAACATTGTTTTGTTTTCAAATTCAGACATTTATGATGAGCAGTATTAATCAACACCTTAGAACCTTTAAGGTTCAAAGCACAAACTACTGATTTTGACAAATATCTGTGAGAGAAGCTATTTTTGTTTCTAATGTTCCTGTAATAATAATAATAATAATAATAATTTATTTATACCCCGCCCATCTGGCTGGGCTTCCCCGCCACTCTGGGCAGCTTCCCAAAAAATTATTAAAATACTGTAATACATCAAACATTAAAAGCTACCCTAAACAGGGCTGCCTTCAGATGTCTTCTAAAAGTCTGGTAGTTGTTGTTCTCTTTGACATCTGGTGGGAGGGCGTTCTACAGGGAGGGCGCCACTACCGAGCAGGCCCTCTGCCTGGTTCCCTGTAACATGGCTTCTAGCAGTGAGGGAACTGCCAGAAGGCCCTCGATGCTGGACATCAGTGTCCGGGTAGAACAATGGGGGTGGAGACGCTCCTTCAGATATACTGGACCAAGGCCGTTTAGGGCTTTAAAGATCAGCACCAACACTTTGAATTGTGCTCGGAAACGTACTGGGAGCCAATGTAGGTCTTTCAAGACTGGTGTTACGTGGTCCCGGCGGCCGCTCCCAGTCACCAGTCTAGCTGCCGTGTTCTGGATTAGTTGTAGTTTCCGGGTCGCCTTCAAAGGTAGCCCCACGGAGAGCGCATTGCAGTAGTCCAAGCAGGAGATAACCAGAGCATGCACCACTCTGGCAAGGCAGTCCGCAGGGAGATAGGGTCTCAGCCTGCGTACCAGATGGAGCTGGTAAACAGCTGCCCTGGACACAGATTTGACCTGTGCCTCCATGGACAGCTACGAGTCCAAAATGACTCCCAGCAGTGGCGTAGCGTGGGTTGTCAGCACCTGGGGCAAGGCAAGTAATTTGCGCCCCCTAACCCATGAATTTGCGCCCCCTAACCCATGAATTTGCGCCCCCTAACCCGAACCCCCAGATGTTGCGCCCGGTGCGGCCGGCCCCCCTGCACCCCCATGCTACGCCACTGACTCCCAGGCTGTGCACCTGGTCCTTCAGGGGCACAGTTACCCCATTCAGGACCAGGGAATCCTCCACACTTGCCTGCCTCCTGTCCCCCCAAAACAGTACTTTTGTCTTGTCAGGATTCATCCTCAATCTGTTAGCCGCCATCCAACCTCCAACCACCTCCGGGCACTCATTATTGTAATAATAACAGATTGGAGAGGAGGCCGGTAATAATTTAAAATAAACCTAGCAGTTTCACCTTTTGTGTTTTTCATCCCCCCCCCCCCCGCAAGAAACCTGTTTTGGAAAATGGAACTTAGCAGTTTGGGGGAGAGGAGTGCAAGTAGGGAGGCATGCCTAGGGCACAAAATAGAATGGCCAGCACATGGCCAACAAACACAAAAAGGGAAAACACCAATGGGGTACATACCAGCTGGGTAAGCACAGCTTCTACTGAGAGTTCCTCACCCAAGCTGAGAAGGGCTCCTGTGCTCTTCTGTGCAATGTTGAATGCAACACTGTCCGTCTTCTGTGACATTGAGGCACATGCCAGAGGCACTGATGACAGAGAAGTAGCTGGTGAGTAGTTGCTTGACCGAGAGGGAGAAGACAGCAGAAGAGGGGGCTCCTGCAGCTCCTCCCAAACACACTCCCACCATCCATACAAGTTCCTGAGATGGCTTCTGCAGGTTCAGGTGAGTCAAATCTATGCACGGTATTGACATGCACAGGGGAGAGAAAAAGTTTAAAGATTCTGTCCCACGACTAGTAGGGCTGGGCGATGTATCGTCCATATCATAATTCTGGTTTCATCATATTTGACCCGGCATCATATTTGACCTGGCAATATATTGCGAATCATAAACATGCCTTATGGCATAGTGAGGAAGGTTTAATCCTTAAACTTACGTGAAATACATTCCTCAGCTATAATCTAACATGCCAGGAATAAAGCAGGAATTGAGCCACAAGAAGACTGAGCTGCTGGCCACAGCAGTAACTGCTCTGCAGAATTCTTAGGTCAGTTACAGTCCAGTTAGAATCCTGACAACAAGACATATCATAACTCCAGGGTACTGGTCCTTTGGAACATCAGGAAAGTGGGAAACTGGAGGGAACTCAGTTCCCTTCTTTCCCAACGCAGAGTGTCTATTCCAGGACACTCTCAGTTAAAACACATTCTTCCTGAAGTCAGATTCAGAGCAGTTCCAATAGTAAAAATGGTTGTGTGTGTATCTCAGTACAGATTTATTTTCCGGTCCTGAACGCATTTCATAAAGGATCTCCATCTACAAGAGAGGCTAATGGCATTAGGCCCCGAACAGTAAGAATTTCCTTGGCAAAATTATGGAAGAGTCCTTACAAACCTATCATTATTCTTCCCCATCACATCTTGTTTGGACATTATAGTAAGGGGGAAGATCTTAGCTCTTTTCCTTTGCACTGGGACCACATGAAATTTGTGCCATGAGACTGCATCACTCACACCAATACAGGCAGCATAATTTTCAGAACCAAGGTGTCCATGATTTAAAATCACTTTTCTAAGACAATTAAGTCCAAATATTTGTGTTGCTTTATTTCCGTTCATTTCTGTGTTGATGCCAGGAAAGAAGGCGAGGGAAAGAAGGAGGCCACATGATATGGCATGGCCCACCCCGATGGCCCAATACCCACCTTTCTCGCATATTTCTCCTAGAAGTCAGCAATGGACTGGGATTGGAGGCAAACAAACTGAAGCTTTCTCCAGACATTAACACTGTTCCTGGTCAGTAGAATACAGATATGGGAATAGCAGTTCATCCCGTCTTAAGGTTGGGTAGTGCTTCCCTTGAAAACTCAACTTGGCAGTCAGTTTGGATCTGTCCTCAGGTCTGGATGCCCAGGTGACAGCCTTAGCCAGGAGTGTTTCTGCATGGTTTAGGCCACATTCATTCCTGGGAAATGCAGATCTGGTTGTGATGACACACACTTTTATTTATTTATTTAATTACTATTATTACTATTAATTTTCTATACTGCTATACTGCCCTCCATCCAAGGATCACAGGGCGGTTTACAATACAGTGGTACCTCGGGTTAAGAACTTAATTCATTCTGGGGGTCTGTTCTTAACCTGAAGCACCACTTTAGCTAATGGGGCCTCCCGCTGCTGCTGCACCGCCGCTGCATGATTTCTGTTCTCATCCTGAAGTAAAGTTCTTAACCCGAGGTACTATTTCTGGGTTAGTGGAGTCTGTAACCTGAGGCGTATGTAACCTGAAGCGTATGTAACCCGAGGTACCACTGTATAGAAACGCAAAAAATATGTAACATAACAATTAAACAAAACAGTAACCCCACCAAGTTAAAAAGGCTCTAGATTGTTTAGCCGAATTTCACGATGTTCCACCTTGTGCCACTTTCAGTTTGTTGTAATAATGTTAGCATTTGTAAACTGATGTCTTCATTTACTTTATTTTACCTTATTTGTTGGGCTCTGTGGTTTTGCTGTTTAAGTGCCTTAAATAAAAGTATTCTTTTTAAAAAGGCACACATCTGTTGCCCGACAGATGTGGTTTTCATTTTTCGCAATCTTGCTTTTCTGGCACCCCTCTCTCCTCAAAATAAATGCCCATATGGTGTCCTTTTTCTTCTTTTTTTGCCTCTTGGAAGAATTTTTTTTTTGGACCTCTATTAGAATTATGTCTGCATCTACACGTGTGCAGTCATATGCACTAAATTCACTTTCATTCCATCTCCCAGAACTACAGTCTAAAGCCCAAGGCTGCGCATGGATGGATAGCAAACTGATAGCCCTTCAGATGTCATCAGACTCCAAACCCCATCAACCCCAGCCAGCATGGCCCATAGTCAGGGATTATGGGAATTGTAGTCCAACAACAGTTTAATCTGGACTACAGCAGAGTTTTCTATGCATTTCCTTTTTTGAAACCACTTTAGTGGCTCCTTGTTCTTTTCTGGGCACTGTTCAAAGCTCTGCTTATTATGTTTAAAGCCCTGAAAAGCTTGGGGCTGACTTAACTGAAGGACTGCCATGTTCATTATGAACCAGTTAGCTAGTGGAATCAATGGAAGTTTTCGCATGTATCATCAGGCATCAGGCTCCTCCACCTAGTGGCGCAGCAATAAAACTGCTAGCAAATTTGCAAAGCTAAACAGTGTCCGGTACAGTTTCAAATTTGATGTTGAGATTGCTGCATGGAATCCCTTCCAATTCTACAATTCTATGATTCTAATGGATCTTAATTTTAAAGTATTTCTATCCCATCCTTCTCCAAAAGGATGGTCCACTATGCTCTGTTCCTCCAGTGACAGGGTTAACTCTCTTTTGAAGTTAAAAAGGAAACAAAACTGCAGGCTGTTTTAATCTTTCTTTTGGTCGACCCTTCTGATATTGTCAGTACTGAAGCTACTCCATATGGAATTTTAAAATCTCTTATTTTTGTTCTTCTGCCACTTGACTGTGAATTCTCAGCTGTTTTCTCATAATGCTGCTGATAGTAATGTCTTTATTGCTTTAATATGGTTATTAAGATATATATTTTTTGGAACGGTAGATGATTTTTAAAAACATCAATCACTCCCAATCCTATACATGTTTACTCAGAAGTTAGTCTCAATGAGTCCAGTTGAGCATTGGATTGCAGTCTAAATTAAATTAACCAGTCAGCTGTTACTCAGTGGGACCAATATTTATCCCATTTAGCTAACTAAATACGTAATTTCATTTATCTACAGGCATTGTCCTATATTTGACTCTTTCTCCCTCTAGTGTCTATTCTGTAGAATAACACCAAATATGGGAAATCTCACGTTATTCCACAATTGGGGGGTGGGGGAGAGCCTTAACACAACTTGGCTTTATATTCCCCCCATCCTTTCTTTTTGGAAGCTGAATTTGGTAAGGATTCTAAACTTAAATGGATCTGAACTGGGAAAAGGTCATGATAATCAACTCAGACACCATCACCAAAATGGTATGGACATTCCTCTATGAAAAGCAGGTTATGTATATTTGAACGTTATGTAGATAACTTATTAAAATTAATAAATTACTCGTTACACTGAAACACAATATTCAGTTTATTTCCCTCGGTCAAGCATGATGTTATACTCAAGCAGCAAGAAAGAAATCTCTATATGCTTTTTACTCAGGGTTGAAAACTTAAAGGGGGACACAGGAGAAATCGGAAAGACTTTATTTCCTCCCACAATACAAAAAAGCTCTAAAACTGCAGTGACCCATAAGATGGAAAAAGGAATCCTTCACTTATGGGTGCTAGAGGCAAGACATTAGCACCAGGTTTTTTCTCTCTCTCTCTCTTACAAAGCAACAAAAACGCTATTTATAGAAATATATACAGCAGTAGGGAGAATCTCACTCCTGGTCCCTTCCGGAGAACCTGCCAGCAACAATAAAGAACAAAGGAAGAAGCAAGGGGAGTGATTAAATATCACATTATGAAAAGGATAATATATAATGATACATCAATTTCCATATTGCTATCTTCATAAGAATATGATTTAACTCAAAGTACTGTGCACACACATACTGAAATTATATTTGGAGTTCACATACACAATCAGAATCACAGTCTCTTTTTTTAAAAAAAGAGTGACATGTAAAAGCTCACAGCTGACTGAAGTACAAAGAATCATTTATCTTAGCTTGGCTTTATTTAAGGATCAGGTAAAAGATTCCAAGACAAAATGGATCCGTTTCTGTAATATTGGTTGGATGTAGCAGCATCTGATGATGTTGGTAACTCGTCAGATGTCTTCTAAACGGTATAGACAAACTTGGGACCCATTAGTACAGCAGAGGGCTAAAGGAATGACCCCGGTGCAGGCCAGTGGCCTATAGTGTGTGAAATAGCACTGATAACTCAGGGAAAAGCCCCCTTCTAGGATTTGTCTTTGAAATACTTGATTACATAGAAGTGATTATGCCAAGACCCTGTATAGTCAACCATTGCTTATATTTATGACTGCATTGTACCTGAACGTTGAGAACCGTAGAAGGGAAATATTTTGCCTACACTCAAATCAAGCGGCAAGTGTCAAGAGAATTCTTTCTTCGTAATGTTTAAATTAGTTCCCCTTGTCAGGGAGGGCACTACAGCCAGGGGAGTTGAAGATTTAAGTGCTGAGTAAATCATTTTCTCAGTATAAGTTAAAAACAGCCTATAAACAAGTATGATTTCCCTTTATCCATCAGATATGTACACTACTATGAGGGAACACTTACTGTGCAGATTAGTACATCAGCATTTGTTATCCCACCGTTCTTGTTTTGTAAAGGACAGTTTAGTGGGACTTTTTATAGATAGATGTTTTTCCGTTGATGGCAGTGTTAATGCATCACTCCTTGTGGAAATAAAGTCCCATAGTGGCAGGGATATTTGTTAATATGAAAATGGGAACACACTCACATAATAACAGTGAACGTTTCCAATGTACTTCAGTAAAATGGATATCATGCTTCTTGTTGAGGCATGAAAAAGCTGGACAAACAGCAGTCCTAGGCACGAAGGACATGATAAAATTAAAAAACACAGTTAGCTTTGTGCAAATGAAAGATATACAGAATGATCTTCTAATTTGTAGTTCGATTCACTGAATCCCTGGCAAATGGCACCAAGCATAATGTAGCAGTAGTTCTGCCTTTTATTTACAGACCTGTGCATATTATAGTCAGACCCTTAGTTACACTTCATTCATATAAGACAGCTGAGCTGAATGAAATTATTGCCTTTGTGCTGTGGAGAAGATGATAATTAATGAGTTGAACAAGACTGGCTAAAATTCTCCAACTTTATCTTCAAATGGAAAATAATAATAATGGCAAGTTCCACCCCGCCGAGACATTAAAAACCATGTACAGTCACACAGTTTCCTGGTGTGTTTGAAAGTAGCTTATTATAGGTTGTTCCAAGGTCTACTCATCCAAACAGGATTGACATAATTTTTTTGGAAAGGCAGAGCTTATGCAACACTTCTTCAAAATAGCACCTGCCGGTGGAATCTTGCGAGTATTTACTCAGAAGTAAGTCCCACTTTGCTCAATGGGGCCTACTCCCAGGTAAGTGTGCATAGGATTGCAGATCAAATGTGCAAACGTCACTATATCTCACCAACCTGAATACAACACTAGACAGGTAACATGTTTAAATCTGTTCTGTCTGCTTGATATGGCTGTATCCTGCTCCCTCCCCCAAAAGTCTCCTAAAATCCTCATTGTTAAGTTTTTGAGGGCTCCACAGCAACCTATTTTAATCTGAAAAGAAACCACACACTTTTTTTCCTTTGTTAAAAAAGAAAGAAAGAACTGCACTCATGCACAACTGCAGCAGATTCCTGAATATACCGAATCTGAAGCACAGAATCTAATGTCTGGAGAGGTTCCTAAGGCTGTGTGATAAAGGAAAGCCAGAGAGGCTTTGAAATGTTTCTAGAAATGCAAATAACCCCACACAGAAACAATTCCCCTCCCCCTGAATATTATTGCTATTATGACTTGTTGTTGTTGTTTCTTTTGAGCCGCTCCTCCTAGTGAACGGAGGAGTTCTATACTTCTAAACCCACGTTGTTTTGATTTGCAAGGTCCTTGGGTGAATGTCATTTGGGCCTGTCAGGTTGAAGGCTATCAGTCAGACACTTCAGCTGCTCCTCCCCAAGTTTGATTTTGTCCTCCAGTTCTCGCTGTTCGATTATGAGGGCGGACTTCATTTTGACAAAATGCTCATAATCGGCAAGGCTCTCGTCGCTCAGGTAGTTGGCCAAAATGTCAAAGACAATGCGTTCCCTTCGGTCCAGGTTCTCCTTCAGTTCCTTTGCATCTTCGTGCTGCTGTGTGAGCAGCTTCTTCTTCTCCACCAGGATCCGCTTGAGGGGGAGAGAGCAAAACCATTCCAGGTCATTTCAGGTGCAATTTGGCAGGTAAGTCAGCCTGATCTCACTGCTACATGGTTGTAATAAAATCTGCTAAGAAACCTACTCACTGAGAGTGTACAGAGAGAGCATAGTGCAGATATGAAATGTGCACGATTACAAAGATGGCATCAACAGAACTTGAAAAACCCCTTTAAAAACAAAACACCACCACCCTCCTAACTCCTAAGCTTAGAGAAACACCCAGTTCTTAATTCTCTCTTTTGCACACATGTTTACTTGTGCAAAATCATGAGGCTTTCAGGGGGAAAAACAGAGGAAGAGGTTATTAAGTACTGATGGGCTTATAAACGTCAGTTAAATAAACTGTAATCAATTTGAGCCCCTTATATTGGGGAAAGAAAAACTGCGGAGGCCAGCAATAGGACAGTAATATAGGCTGTGGTTGTGGAACAGTGGAACAGAGAAGGTGATGCTCACAGGATCACAAGAGAGATCAAAGAAAGGCAAGGCAGAATGGAACAAGTTTTAGGAGCTATATAGAAACACAGGCTTTTAGTTTTCAGTTTTAGTTCCTTGAGTCACATGGTGAACATTTTAATTTCCTTGCTATAAAGGAAGAATGCTAGTAAAATCTAAGCACATCTCATAGGCAAATTGCAGAGCACCTTTTAGAACATCATCATATTCACCAAGACATTTTGAAACTTGGAATGATTCTTCTATGTCTCAGCTTGTCTCAAAATCTTGGAATCGCTACCCCTCTGCCACATGTGTCTTTTTTGTGGTCTTTGGCTAGCTTTTTTGCTTTGGATATCCTTGTTGGAGCTTTTTCTTGTTATATTTTTTTAAACTTAAGGTCAGCTATTGTCACTGAAGAAATCTGCTTGCCATCAAGAGAGCAACATTAGACAGGAGCTCTTTTAAAAAACACAAGACACTGCGTCTTACCCGCTCTTCAGGAGAGGCATTTTCATCCAAGTTGTTTAGTGCATTTTCTACTCGGGCCAGACGGCCAGAGAGTGACAGCAGGAGGTTGACCACTTTATCCAGGTCCCCAATAAACATCCGGAACTTGTCAAACTCATTGGATTTGCAGACCTCTTTGACAATGGCCTCCACTTCATCTCCAAGCATATTGTTGGCCTGAATGTCTTCCAGGAGCGTCTCACGAGCTTCCCGCAACACTTGCAGCTTTCGACTTATGCTATCTATAAGTTCTTGCTACAGAAAAAAAGGGGAAGGGAGTAAGCTCAATTTATTTGGCATAACGAACGCAATCACAATTGAACCTCCCCAGCCCCATTTCACTCCAAAATACCACATTTTTAGAGCAGTATCATAACAATTTGAACAGCCATAGCTTTCCCAAAGAATCCTGGGAACTGTAGTTCATTAAGGGAACTGAGAATTCTTAGGAGACCTGTTTCCCTCACAGCACTACAATTCCCAGAGTGCTTTACTAACCAATCCCTCTCCCAGGGAACTCTTGCAATGTGCTCTTGTGATATCTCCTACATGCTTCCTTTTGAGGATATTTGCAAAAGTGAAGTCAGGTGTAGCAATTCCAATGCCTCCGGCTCCTATTTGTAAGAAAGTTGTTTAGATTCTACATCCAAGGCGTCACACGCATATTTCAGTTATTCTTGCCTAAGTTGCATTGTTGGTTAGTAAAAAAAGCAATTGTCTTCTTTGTCAAGACACAAGACCACACCAACCAGTTCCCATGGTTTCACTGCCAACTTCACATTTTTGACATGATATCATCTTCAGACTTACTTCAGACATACCTACAATCACCTGGAGCTGGGAGTTGTTTTCCCATGAGGCAATGCCATGCAGGTGGGAGCTGCATCTGGCTGGCACAAAAGATGGAGGGAGAGATGCAGATCCCACCTAGGAGGGTTTGCTTCATGGAAAATGCCCCCCCCCCGGCCCAGCTGCAGATACATATGAAGAACTTCTCTGGTCACCTCACCTATGTTAAGAAAAAAATGCTGCATATGTAGGTGCGTCGAGGCAAATTCCCAGGTTCCTCATTATTGGAGGGGAGAGGGTGCATTAAGAACCCAAACTGGAGGAGAGCTGTGTTTCTGGTTGCCAAAGCTTGAATGAACAACCTTTGCACTTGGCCTGAAGGAACACCCATTTGAAAAGAATACATATCTCATTGCCTAGGATAAGCAATAATGTAAACAGCAGTTGAGCCAGGCCCTCAGAAGGACCTTAGTGTTTTGCCAGAGGAAAGGCCCAGCCAATTATGAGGCAAGTCTCTCTTTTTATGAGCCCCAGAATAAAGGAGCTGAGAGACTTTAGGGCTGTGTTCTCTCAGCCCTGGCTTGGTTTAGGGAAACCCATAAATCTACATTCAATCAAGATTTTGAAATCTAACCAGAACTGGTTTATTATGAAATGGCAGTGTTGTGTGTTTGTGTGTGTAGGTGTCAAGATACCTACATCAGATAAATAGAGTGTTATCTCCAGATATGAACTTGTACTGTATGGACCATGTTTCTGCTGCGCAGTGTTGCTGCATGTCTTGGCCACCATGTTGCGTTGTGAAGTTGGCTTGTCCAATACAAAAGCCAGCTGCTGTTCAGTCAATTGCTCCTCCTGACATACGAGTGAAGTGTGGAAAGGACTCCTAACATTACCAACCCCCTTCTGCATTTAAGGAGGGGAACGCAGCTCAGCACAGAGCTACATTCCTTACATCCAGGAGGTCCCAGACTCAGCTCCTGGTGTCTCTGGTTTAAAATGGCATAAGGGGTGTGAGTGAAGCAACCTCTGCACCCAGTTCCAAGAACCTGTTATTCTGAGTAGACAGGGATGCACTATATAGAAAAATAGACTGAGTGGACACAAATAAGGTAGCTTCCTGTGCTCATACATGGCATATCTGTTTAATTGAAACCTTACTTCCCTGCCCACTCTCCAGCTGGTTGTCCTATAGCTTTCATTCCGTCTGAGAGAAACCTTTACCATCCATCTTTTGTGAGTTGCGATGACAGCTTGCCAGCTCCTGTGCTGTCACACAGCTTCTGGCCTGGCCACATTTGCTTTTGGCTGGGCTGGCTGCAGTGGAGATCTACTAGACGGCTCTAGCAGCATGGATTTCAACAACATGGGTTGGTTTTTAAAAAAGAAATGCAATCTTACCTTTTTCTCAGATAAATCATGGTCTAGCTCATCCTCAGAATCCTCACTTTGCTGCTGCTGCTGTTGCTGCTGCATGTCCTTCATTTTGTTCAGCAGTTCTGCCTTGGGTGCAGATGTGCTGTAGTAAGTGGAATTGGTTGTCAAGGGGATAGCTGAAGGCAGGGGCTGCTCCTCTTTCCTAAGCCAAGGTGAAAAAAAGAGCAACACCCAATTTTAATTCGCTTCCTGACATTCTGCACATTGAAAGGAGGACAGTAATCATTTCGAAATACTGTTTACAGCAAGTAAATTGTAGGGCTTCGAGAAAGGCTCTTTCACCCTGGGGCTATTGCAGGGGCTAATGTCTCGCATGAAATAACCATATCATTCTGGCACTCTCAGACCCTAGCTAAAGAGACGGGCAATTAAAAGAAACTGCCAAAATCATTGCCTGAAAATGCTGATTTCCATTTTGCCCCTTAATTGATGCTCCCTGTCAGTGTTTAGATTTCCACACTGTATCCTTGATTATATGGCCAGTGGCAGGAAGGTAATGTTTAAACCTCTTTGGGGCTCTCATTAGCCTCGACTATATAATCCCATAAGCATAACTTTTAGTGAAAAACACAGCTGCTCTTGTTTCATTATCCACAATTCTAATGCTTAAATTGCAAGCCTTAAGAGGGTCCTGTTACTGAACGCAACCTTTTGGAAAACCTATTTCATTGCCATTTTAAAAATAAGATAGGGAAGACACTTTGAGCAGGTTCATGCAAAATACTAAGCTAATGCAAACCGCAGCGAGGTGATGTGAATGTGCAGGCTCTGTGCTCCTCCCCGGTCCTTTTTGCAAGATTTGGCTTAGGGTGTTGTCTGAACAAGGACTCCAAGATAAGCACTCTCTTCACTCAACACTAGCTGTAGCCAAGAACAAACCTTGGAAAACAGAATGTGCTAGCTATTACCCGACAGTAAAGCTAAATTGCAATTGGCTAATTTGCAGCCGGATCCTATGCATGTTTAGTTCAAGGCAAGTCCCACTGAATCCACTTGGCTTTACTCCCAAATAAACATGCATACACAGGGTTTTGTCAAATAAGATTTATAGAATTTGAAAACTGGTTGCTGCCTATTTGATCAAGGTGGTTTACATCCCTTCCCCCAAAGGTAAACATTTAGAATGGGACTAGGCAGCCTACCAAGAGTCACACCAGTCTGAGGAAAGACTTGAGAAAACTCAACAGGAATTTCTGCCATAGATAAGACACACTGTTGTCTGGCTTCACCCCCTTGGATAAGGTGGATCCAAACAGGCAACACCATAAGAGGAAATATCAGGTGGGCAGGAAGGAGATACAAGACTCCATCTTATTTGGCTAGAAGAAGCAAGAATTTAACTAGTACTTGCTTGGATATCAAATTTGAGATTTACTTTCCCTAGTGAATGTATAAAGGTAAAGAGACCCCTGACCATTAGGTCCAGTTGTGGCCAACTCTGGGGTTGCGGTGCTCATCTCGCTTTATTGGCCGAGGGAGCTGGCGTACAGCTTCCGGGTAATGTGGCCAGCATGACTAAGCTGCCTCTGGCGAACCAGAGAAGCGCACGGAAATGCCGTTCCCGCTGGAGCGGTACCTATTTATCTACTTGCACTTTGTTGTGCTTTTGACTGCTAGGTTGGCAGGAGCAGGGACTGAGCAATGGGGGCTCACCCCGTTGCGGGGATTCGAACCGCCGACCTTCTGATCGGCAAGTCCTAGGCTCTGTGAGTGAATGTATACTGGGGTTTAAATACTGTGGGGCATTGTTTAAGGAGAAAATGTTTGGGGAAAGACCATGATGATTTGGTTTTCCATGCCCTATTCATTTTTAGAAGGGTGCTTGGAATTTCAAGTATGAGTCTCTTCTATGTCCTCAAAACAGTAGAAATATTTCAAGGTCAATCCGATGGTATTTCTAGAACTAAAATACTGATGAGCATTTGTTTGGGCACCAAGAATGCCTAACAACAATAGTGACAATAAATTTATCTGTATAAATTTATCCATCTATGTGTGTGCAGCTTTCCTCACAAGCTTTGTACTGTAAAGCAGGCTATAAGTTTAGTTAACAGGCAGGTGGTGGATTAAGGCCGCATCTGCACTATACTTTTAAAGCAGTACAATATTCTACAACAGTCATAGCTTCCCCCAGTGAATCCTGGGCACCACAGTTTGCTAAGGGTGCTAAGAGTTTTTAGGCTTTAGGAGACCCTTAGTCCCTATGCAGAGCTACAATTCTCAAAGTGATTTAACTGTCAATCCCTTTTTCCAGGAAACTGGAAAAAGCACAAGTTGGGAGACCCATTTTTTCTTGATTTTCCCTACTGGGTCTTGGTAGATCTAAACATTGAGACCCATGCTGTGTCTTATCAGGTCCACAGCCTGGAGATTCCCACCCCTCTTTTAAACTGTGGAATCTACTGACAGAAAGAGGATATATAAAAATGTCATTAAAGACCAAGCAACTTCCAATGCTACATAAAAATGTCAAGTAACAGTGTTGTCTCTGTGTAGGATGTAGCTGTCAACAGCAAATAGCATATACAGCATGTTTGCAAGTTATGGCCAGGCTGCTATTGGGTTATGTTGAAGTTGCTGGCGCTAATCTATAGGCTCCTATACAGCCCAGGCTACCTTATAGACCAACTTATATAACCACTCACTGCAGTCTATGTGAGAGCTTCTGCCCTACAACTTCCAAAGACATCAGAAGCCCACTTCACAGTAACACAGAGCAGGGCTTTTAGTGTGACTGCCCCTGTTCTTTGGACCAACACTCCTGTCAAATTATGGCAGGCCACCACTATCTGCGTTTTCCAGAAACAACCCAAGAACTGCAAACAACCTATGAAGGTTGCAGAAATTCATGCCCTGTTTGTGAGCTTACTGGAGACGTTTTGCTGCTTCAAAAAAGTGTATGCTGCTTCAAAAAAGTATATACAAACCAACAAGGACACATCTTGATTTGCATTTATATTATAAAAGTCCCTCTTTCTAAATAGAATATAAGCCAATCAAATGCACACATTGGGCAAAGGAAAGGAGAAAGGGCTTAAGGTTAATATATTTCTACTCACTTGTCATCTGCAGTTTTTGGTGAAGGGTTTTTTAGAAGCAGCTTTCTGCGTTGCTGGGCTTCTTCCAAGAGATGTTCATCTTTCGGAAATATTCCCACCATCAGGTCCATTGTAGTTTTTATTTTCGCATTTGGGTCCAGAATATCCGCTAGCGACTTATCCTTGCCCACAATCTCTCTGGCCAGCTCTTCCGACTTCCAGTCTTCCATGGTCTTTTCTTTGGCCCTCATATAGCTGACTGCATGGGCAGAAGTATCACTGTCCTTTGTGTTGTTCCCAGGCGCTTCGGCGGGTTGCATACAAGGGAGAAGGCTTTTGTTCTCAGGCTCTGGCTCCACCCCCTGCCTCGTGTAAGCACAGAAACGGGAGTAGGACTGTTCAGAAGTGCTGAGCGTTTTAATCTGGTCCTTCTCCAAGCCGCTTGGCAAAGCAGGAAGTTCAATGGTGCTCACAAGGTTCTGCCTACTTTCCTTCTCTGCGTGGCTCTCAGAATGTACAATCTTTATGGGAACCATCTTCACAGTTGTGTTGTTATCCATCACTCTTTCGATTCTTGAGAAAAGAGAAGAACGTTAACGGCTCAAAATGGCCCATCACATTTAATTTGTGCAAGATATTTAGGGAACTATATAGGGACCAACAAATGTAAGGAGCAAACAACACATCAAAGTTTTACCTTTCCTTTCCTATCAACTGGTTAGGCAACAGGAAGCAGAGAGTAGGCATAAATGGACAGTTCTCTAGATGGAGGTATACAGAAAGTGGAATACCCCAAGGGTCAGTAATGGGACCTGTACTTTTCAAACAATCCCACATAACTTGGATGTTTGCCCCATTAACATTAAAATAAGTGAGCACAAGATTGCCAACTTTTCATTTGTTTGTAAGCATTCAATGCTTTGGGTATTTTAAGCCAGGTATGCCAGCACAGATGATGACACAGCTGATAGACCACAGCAGCCATTCATAAATGGATTTGTGGTTTGCAAGCAGCATTACCACAGATATGATCTATTCTGATATATGCAGCATGTTGCTATAGCTACATTGATGCAGATCATTTATTGGGCCATATTGTCAGTGCATATCTTGAAGATCAGAAATCTTGCCCAACGCTGGCACAGCACGGTCATGTCCTTGAGACATATGTGATCTATGAGGCACTTATCCATTAATATAAGGTCACTATCTTTGCATGCAAATACTGCAAATATAGCAAGGAATCAAACACAGTATGATAAATTTACTTCTCTACATTTATCAGTTTTGAATATTTAATCTAAATAAGAGTAAAGTTATGTGCTTGCCAGCATATTTTGCATTGAATGTTTGACAAATTAAATTGAATGTCTGACATTTGGTGACAGCCAACATTCACATGTGATGTTGACAATCCCAGACAAGTTTTGTAAATGTCTGAAAACTCAAGAGACACTGAGATTTACTCAGTATGCATAGCTAAGAATAAAAAAGGATTGGACTGATAGCTCCATTTGAAAGATAAAATAAATAAGTTGCACGGTGTTTATTTGCAGATGATTTATGGGTAGCAGTACCCATGAATGAAGAGCCAGGTGAATGTGAAATATAGTTGTACCTTGGAAGTCACACAGAATCCGTTCCGGAATGTTGGGAAACCAAAGCACGGCTTCCGATTGGCTGCAGGAAGTTCCTGCAGCCAATTGGAAGCTGTGGAAGCCCCTTCGGATGTTCGGGTTCCAAAGAATGTTCACAAACCGGAACAATCACTTTGGGGGTTGTGCCGTTCAGGAGCCAAAACGTCCGAGTACCAAGACGTTTGGATCCAAGGTACAACTCTACAACATTCATTCATACAAAATTAAATAGGAGAAAATCAGTAGGAAAAAAGGTGGTCACAACCCTGTTAGCATAACTGAATTCACTGCTGCAGCTGAGCAGGCTACAAGTAACAATAATTAATTAAGGGCAATAATAATTTCAATGTAAATCTTAAGACAAGATGGTTAACAATTCATGTAAAACTGCCTTACCGTGTGGGATTCTCATCCTGAACAGCCACAGGAGGCTTATCCGTCAACTTCTGCGGAGCAAATTGTGGAGAAGGGGACCTTGAGGTCTCCATTCCAGGTTTCAAATGGTAGCGATAAGTTGCAGACGGACCAGGTTCAGGTTTGAGGCGTGCTTTTTCTTCTAAGTGCTGGCAAACATTCTCGACGGGCGCCGACTGGCGAGGCTCTAGCAGCTCAGTGCTTTTCAGTTTTTCAAAAACCTTTACAGGAGTCTGAGGAGGAGACACGTTAACCTCAACCGCACTGGCAGCAATGGCAGAATGGGAATGAGCTGGCTTGCTGGGCGCTGTTAGTGAAGACTCTGAGGAAGCAGCAAGTGACGCTAAAGAATTGTCTTGTCGCCTGTATTTATTCTCTCGTTTTGAAGGGGAAGGCCTCTGGGGCACAGGCCCATGTTTCTTACTCAGCAGCGCTGGATCTTCCTGCAGGCTTCCCTCTCCTCTGACTTGCGGTGGGCAGAAGCGGTCCCCGTTGGATATTTGCAGCTCAGAAATAGCAAGAGGCAGCGCACTGTAATCTTTGTTTTTCTCCCTCACATTTTCCTGTGAGTATCTGTAATCACTGGGCAGTGTCCCAGATCTACCTCGGCTCCCCTGAGACGCAAGTGTAGCCTGTACTGCATGGGAGGGCCTAGCAGACACTTTCCATTTGTTTCCTAAGCTGTAATCCTGCTGAGCGGCAGGCTCTTCGGGACGGAATTCTGAGTACCCTGTGTCAGCTGGTCTAGAAAAACAAAGGGGAGAATCACAGTTGTTTAGCCATTCCCTGAGCATCACTACAAGTGAACCATGTACCTTCAAAGGCCAAAGATGATGATATGTAGTGGTACCTCAGTTTTCAAGCATCTCAGAAGCCAAACGTTTCAGTTTTCATACGCCGAAAACCCAGAGGTAAATGCTTCAAACTTCAGAGGCGGCTTCCTCTTTGAGTTTTCTGTACGTTTTGAGGCATCCGTACTGAGTTTTTGGTTTTTGAACATTTTAGAAGTCGAACAGTCTTCCGGAACAGATTATGTTCGAAAACCAAGGTACCACTGTACTTTCTTCAATTACTTATAAACAGCACCATGCTACTTATACAAAAGCTGCAAGAAAATATATGGTATTTCTAATAAAATAAAATCAAAGCACATTCAAGTTATGTTGTGCCATGCAAAGTGAGTTAACCTGGGGAGGTATACAACTAAGAAATACAGAATTTCCCCCTCTTTTGCTTGTGAAGGTGGTTGCATGTATAGAATTATGCACAAACTGCCTGGTTCTCGTTGATTAATGGGCTCAGTATCCAATTATATAATGATATTTAAAACAAATATTGCCATCTTCCCCTTTCCTTTTTTTTCCTAGAAAAAAAATCGGACAGCTAGGTTATAGTACACTTTGAGATGGTGCCGTAAGGGTTAGATAAAGCAGAGAAAATGTAACTATTGTGCAGAAGGAGATATGGCAGCATTGGGGCAGAAGACCAATTGACCTCTACTGAATGTTATTGTGGTTAAAGAGAGACATTTGGGATGAGGCAGTAACCCCCAAGGTATACTCTGGTTCACTGAAATGGGCTCAGGGATGAACAACAGGGGAGGGAGCTTTGTCTGAAGGAACAACCCAAATGGAGGGAACTATTGATGGCAAGCAGGGGCAAGAAAGAGACAGAAAAGGAGGGAGTTGACAAGGAGGCAGGTCTCAGCATGTTTTAAAGGACTGAATTGGCCCTTTAAAAATGTACAGTATATGGTCAAATAGTGGTATTTTTTCTTCTTCAAGAATTAAAGAATTAGAAGCAAGCAGAAGTACCTCTGAGAACCAGCAAGAAGGCAGGTTTGCTCTCTGATTAGAGAAGGCTGGAGAGATACTGTGAGAGTAGAAAAGAAGCTGAAACAGAAAAGCAGGAGTCTTTAGGAATTCTGCTTCTTATCTACAGAGCAAGTGCAATGGTCTACACAGTTTCACTTAATGAACTAAACACATATGTTGAAATTCTATGACTGTGGATGCTGAAGGAAATCTTATAGAAAGTCATGATTTTACTTAAATCTGCCATCATTAATTAAAGCTAAATTATACAGGTCTATATTTATTGAATTAATGTCCGAACTACTCTTGCTGTTCTGGAAAGAATGGCACCCAGAAATAAGTGAAATAACTATAAACCATTATTACATATTAGTTAAAATATATGTTCAAGGATGCTGCTCGCATTCCAAACACCTTAGCATTCCTATAAGACTCTGCATCTGAAAAATGCCTTATGACAAAAGCAAACTCCAGATGCTACTCTGGGTGACAATTTAAAATGTTTTTAATGCAGATAAGGCACATTAAAACATCGAAGTTACTTTTGGGATTATTCCAGCGTCATTTATGTGGGTTGCCTGTATATCCTGTAGCGTGCTGTTAGCAATCACTCTGAAAATTAAAGAGAAATGCCAATTGCGGTGGCAACTAATATAAATGCATTAAAAAGATTTAGATTGATATGTGGATGATAGGAATATCAAGGGCTAGAGGGTGTGATATATCCTTACCATGTCTGCTATTAACATCAAATTGCTTAAGGCAGGCTTAGGTATTGTGTTTAGCGCTGAATTTTCTGAATTACCTGTCTGGCTATTTTAGGTAAACAGTGTATCAACCAAGGTAGAACAGTGATCTAATTCATCACTTCTTACCTCCCTCAAAGAGTTTGCTATGCTTTTCTGGGAATGAGGCCAACATTAGAATTTATTTGAAACTAATATATATGTGAGATTGACAGATTTTATACCTTTATGTATTATTATATATACTATAATCCTTATATATTCTTTAGCCGCAGGATAGGGATGGGGAATCTGTTGCCCTCCTGATGTTATTGGACTTTAACCCTCATCATCCCTGCCATGCTTGCTGGGTCCTACAATATCTGGAAGGCAACAGATTTCCCACCGCTGATTGCATGTCTAAATCATTTTTAAAATTTTATTTATATAGTTGGGTAAAAGGGTTCTTAGTATGCTGCTTCAGCTTCCAAATGTTTCATTATTTTACCCATCTTTCTGATAAAGTGCACCTACCATAAGGTTACCATACGTCCCTGTTTCCCGGTGAGAGTCCCCGGATTTACAAATCAGTGCCCTGAAAAGTGTCCCCGGATTCATGGGGGGAAATCTGGTAACCTTAACCTACCATACATACTATCGTCTTCTTCATTCCAACTTTTGCCACATACCTCAAAAATATACATTCTAAGTAATTATTATAATGAAAGTTTGGTTACATTAGCATTTTGGGGAGTTGTTATGGTTAGCACTGTTAAGACACTGATCGGGTAAAGGAGTCATTCTTCATTCTGGTCAACAGTTGAGGATGCCGGCTTCCATTCTAAAGCGCCCTTACATAAATGGCTTTTACAGAATCCAGCTTTCCAGATGCATCTGAACACCAGCTGAGGCGCCAGAAGCCATCCTGCTTTGGAAAGTGAATTAGAGGATGAAGAGGCAGGTGGGTCTCTAGTGGGAAGGGAGTTCCATGAGTGAAACTTCTATTCTAGTTATGGAAGCAAACTAAACGTAATTCGAAGAATTAAATATGGATGCTAAGGACCCTGGGTCGATGGAAGCCAATGGTCTGTCTGCCCATTAACTTCAAAAACAGAAGCATTTCACTCAAATGTAGGTTTATTTCATCTATAAGCCACCCCAAAGCATACTGAAGAAGAATGAAATTGAGAGATCAGACGGACATTAAGTAATTGGTACAGAGTTATTATATGCTAGAAAATGGCCACTACGATGACACAAGGTGGTGTGTGTGTGTGTGTGTGTGTGTATGTGTTGTGAGGGCTTGTCTGCTGCAAATACCCCAGGGGGTAGGTTGCAGTGTGCCTGTGTTCTCTGCACAGAGATATGCATTGGGATTCCCTGCAGGATTCCTTGTCAGCCTGGCACTGCTTTTGTCATGGTGACATTAATATATTAAATCAGGTGGTAGGAAATATACAAAGGGAGCTAGCAAATGGAAGTAACCTGTGCTGTACTCCTATTGAAATGGCTTATAGACAACCTTTTTTTAAAAAAGGCATTAGTATACATTCATTTTGTTATTATATTGTTTGAGATGCACCAAGGCAGACAAATTCTCCTAGTTTTTCAATTGCACGTTTGAATGCGTGTTCATGCAAGGAAGATGAAAACAGGAAAGTGGAGAGGTATTTCAACATTGAAAAGAAAGACACTCTGCATCTCAGCATGCAAATTTGAGAAGGGCCTGTAAGGAAGCCAAAACCGACAATATGTATGACTGACATGGCATGCTTGAACAAGAGTTTCAGTCTCCGATACAACTTCTTTAAGGATCCTTTTGGCTCCTAGCACAGTTGCAGAAGTAGCAAAACGAATACAACAACATTGTAATTCGGATGACCTTACGAGATTTTCTGCTTGGCACCAACAGAATACTGTTCAGAGCACCAAGTAATTTCTGCAGAAGTGGCTGACCATTAGACCTATAAGGAAAATCTAACCAAATTCAACACAAAGGGGTTTACACATCCAGGGTGGTGGTTTCTCATGCAACACATGCCAAGCATATTACCCCTGAAGAGACTGGATCTTACTGTTCAGAAAGGAGAAAAGAAAGAAAGCTTCAAGCAGCAGAAGAACCCAGAGGCAAAACCTGCAAAGTGTGACAGGAGAGTTAAGTATCAAGAAGTCCATACTGGGGTGGAGGGACCTACTATTACAATGTCCATGACTTTGCAGAACAAACACACGCAAGAAACGTAATTCAGAATGCTTCGTGTATCGAGGTCACATCTGAAGAAAGGGAACAATTCCCACTGAAGTATTCCCCTTCTATAAAAGATACGTTATAGCCTATCAGCCCTATCTCCCTATTCCCCAACAGAATCCCCCCCCCCCCCCGGTTAGGGCTGAAAACTCAACTTCTCCTAACCCAGGCTTCTGTCACCTCCACAGGCATGTGTACACACAGGAATCACTTACTTCTGGAATTCTTCCGCTGGCTCTTTGGCCTAATAGTATCACAGAATTGTAGAGTTGGAGGGACCCTGAGGTTCGCCTAGTCCAACACCCAGCAATGCAGGAATCTTTTGCCCAACATGGGGCTCAAACCCACGAACCGGAGGTTAAGAGTCTTCTGCTTGACCGCCTGAGCTTTCAGGTGGCTAGTGTTAATATTAAAATTCAAACCCACAGGCAATATTTCAGAGGCAATATTTTGAAAGCAGTGTTTATACCAAGGGGTGTAAAGCAAAGCTGCACATCTCGCCTCCCACACTAATAAGTTAATCATCATCAACATCACCACCACCACCACCACCAACATCATCATCATCATCATCATCATCATCATCTAATGCTACTTTGTGAAGTGGCTCTTATTTCATTATCCTAAGGAGGTATATACAGATTACCTTCCAGTTCTGAATCTAACTGCAAGTAGGCATAAATGGGCCCAGGGTGGTAATTTAAGTACTAATGGCTTCATTTTTGTGTAAGCATTCTACGGCATACTCATTTGTGTGTATGTGTGTGTATAGATAGATAATTAAATATTTTCTTTGGTTACAAAAGTACGTGCATTGTCTCTTTTTTCAGGTCACAGAATCATTTCTACTGATCAGTTACATTCAATGTGAGACTTTAATGTTGTATACAGTATACAGTTGGGGGAGAAGAGAAGTGGGGAGAGGGGGTAGTAAATCTTACATTATTTTACTTAATGTATGTGTGGGGTTTTTGTGTCAGTGTCACTTGGGTAGGTTGTCTTTCTATTCATTTATTATTTTTCCTTGGTAGTGAGCGAGGTGGGTGGGGGGCAGGGAATGGTTGGTTGTCTTTGGTTGACTGCAGTAGGATTTGTTTGGGTGTGTGAGGGGACAACGACTGTTAGGTCAAGTTAGCCATATTGATTCATATGATGTTGGTAGGTTTTTATTGTTGTCTTGTTGGGCTGTGTATGTAATAAAGCATTATTGAAAGTGTTTGTGTTTAACTTGTATTGGATAGCCTCCTTTTCCCCTCCCCTCTGGTTACACTGTAATGGCTATTGACTAAAAGCAATAAAAATCTGATTGACTTGACTATGGGCCATTATTTGTGGCGCTGTAAAAAATAATTCAGAGATACTCTTAAGGATTCCTCCCAAAGCTGTATAATAACGTTCCATGCAGTAACAGTCAGGCTCTGTAGGGATACATCCAAATTGTGCATTGTTCTTCCTCCTAATCCCTGTTCTGCTGAAAACCTCTTAATGCTCACCCAGTCTGACATGAGCACAGACTGAAAGCACATGATGTAACCATACTGAAGCTAAGCAAATCTGTGTCTACCCAGTGCCTTAATGGGAAGGCATCTGAAACCCTATGCACACCACTTTTGAGTTTTATAGTGGGGAAAACACATACCAAATACGGTATATCCGAATGCTGTTGTTTATTTGGCTGTATGGGCTACACATAGTTAGAAATCATAAAGGTGTGTAACTATGTAGCTGATACAGCCAAATAAACAACAGCATTCAGGTACACAGATATAAATATATATCCTTAATAGTCTAAGATACCAAACAGAAATCCCATTTGATTGCAAAACACGTAATAACTCCCAGCTCAGTTTGTAAACTCCATTGAAGGGCATTGTGTTCAGGTTAAATACATGCATGCATATATTGAGGTATGTGCAAGCCTGCTCTTAGGAAAATTAAGCTGCAATCCTTTGCATGATTAACTGGGAATATGTCCCCAAGAACTTACATAATAAGAGTGACTCACTACCAGTGAGTGTGTAGACATTGTTGAGCTAGACGGAACAATGATCAAACCCAGCATGCAGCAGCTTCCTATGTTCCTATAAGGAGAGACTTGCAGGATCAGATCTGGCCCAGCATCCTGTTATCACAGTGGCCTATGAGAAGCTCTCTGAAGCCACCAAAGCGGAGGACAGACATTACATCAAGAGGGGACTCCAAAAGTACATTGCTCAGCCACTCTGCATCCCAGCTTCACAAATGAGCTGGCAGAGCTGCCATGCCAGTGAAATGAATGTGTCTGTTTTGTCTCTCCCTTGCCGTTCCATTTTTGGCTGCCGTCCCCACTTCCTCCTTATGCTGGGGAAAGTTAGCAAACTAATGTGTGTGCCTTGGTGCACGTGACAGGATGCTATCCATCTCAAGCACTGGGATGTGGAGGAGAGTTGGAGCTACAGCAAGGAAGCAATGGAGCAAGCCTTGACAAAATTTTTGCTGTTATGGTTACCCTGCCACCTCAGTTGTGATGCTGGGAAGGACCCGCTGAGTTTGCTGCGCTTGGTTTGCTCCTGGCTCCCCGCCCCCAAATGCTCAACATTGAAAATCAGGATGAGTAATAAAGGTGGTTTTCAAAGTAATGATAATAATAAATTATTCCCACTGCTTAACTCAAAAGTGCCCAGGTCACAAAGCAGCAGAATTCAGGTGCCCTAGCATTCTTACAGGTAAAATGGAACTTGGAGAAGGCTCTGAACAATGTGTTGTGGGTTGCGGAGATGCACAGATTATTGGTTCACAGAATCACAGAACTGTGGAGTTGAAAGGGAACACGAGGGTCATCTAGTCCAACCCCCTGAAATGCAAGAAACTTTTGCCCAATGTGGGGTTCAAAGTCAAGACCCTGAGATTAACAGTCTCATACTCTGACAACTGAGCCATCTCAGCCAGCACTTCCAATTAGAGAATTTCAGGCAGCAAGGCAATAATGGGGAACCTATGCCCAACCCCAATATTACTGGACTCCAACTCCCACCATCCCTGATCACTGGGCCATGCTGGCTGGGGCTGATGTGAGTTGATGTTCAGGAATATGGGGCAACAAGTTCCCCAACCAATCTTGGTCCTCTTTGAAACAGCTAGCAGAGCTGTTTCTGATAATGCAATGGTTGGATCCAGGTTTGTGTTTTTTTTTAAAAAAGCTTTGCATTTCTTATCCCATTGGAATATAATTTATTTATGTCTCCTTATGATCTCAGAACACTGCCCTGGGAAAACTGATGGGAAGTATGGTTAAAGTGGACAACCAGATGGCTGTAGGAAGCAGGAGCTGAGCGCAACCACACTCTGCTCACCTGCGATTCTCACTAACTGGTATTCAGAGGCATACTGTCTCAGATCGTGGAGGTGGAATATGGGGGGGGGATGTGTGTAATGGAGTATCCCAGAAAAAGATATGACTGGCTAAAACCCTGAAGTGGAGGACTCCACACTACAACATCTGTTGCAGGTTCCATTTGTACATAATGAATGCACACATATGCCATACATAGGCAGCCTAAACAAACTGAACTGGAGTAAGATAAGGTGGTTTTTTTTTTTCAAAATAAGTAAGGGGAAGAGCTATGTTACAGGTCTATACCTGGCCCAGGGAAACAATATTTAGGTACTGGTGCACAGACAAACACACACATTGCAATAAGCTCCCTAATTAATTACACATTGCATAGCCATCTCCTCTTGCAATTCTGAGTCCTAATAAGTTCACCAGCATGGACGTGCCAGGGCTTTTCTTCTCACCTAACAAAACATCTCTGATCCTTGAAAAACCAGGGAGAAGTTTTGGCTACAACATCAGGGCACAGGGTTCTTTTTAGCCCCAGGCTATACCACACCCACACAGTATAAATATACTGTGGAGGAAAAAGAATGCTTGTAACAAGCTAGAACAAAGCCTATCCTCATGAACTTGGTTAATGCTTACCTATAATCATAAGCAAGTTGTCATCATTCCCTCTTTTCCCCATTTAAGTCTTTGCACAAACGTAGCCAAAATGGCACCACCCGTGCTCAAGAGGGATGTATCAGCAGGCTCAGGGTAACCTGGAGGTTTGTGAGAATATGGGCTTTTCTCAAGGGTTTCTTTGTACTAACAGCCAATGAAGACTGTGCATCCTTAGGGGCCATTGGAATGCTGATTCCTGGGAGGGAGAATTGAAAACTGGGTGGGAGGCAGAAAGAAATGGCTTGTGTTGGAGAAGGGCATGGCTGATTGACAAACACTGAACAGGAACAGTCTCTGCTGCAGTATTTGTTATGGGTCCGACTTGTGTAGCATTATAATCTACAAAGCAGGTTATGCTCAGATGTGTGCAAATCAAACATGGGCCTGTTATAAATCTATAACAGTCTGAAACAGATAATGATGCATTTACAACAAAAAGGCAGAGAAATGCCTTTCTGAATTTCTGAAACCCGCTGATGACAACTTTGGGTGGCATTCAAGTAAATTTCACTCAGGGTAAATTAATGGATCTAAAATAGTCATTTTACATTTATTTCAATGGGTCTGCTCTGAGATAAATGCAGCTGAATGCCACTCTTTGTCATTACCATTTGAGCAGTAATGTAAAACACAAAAATCCAAGGTGAACAAACTATAAATAATAACACTATATTTTGTGTTGACAAAACCTGATGGTTATAATGCCAATGGCTTCATTTGAAATATTTATTATGAACAATAAATACAGTGCTATTATTTACTGTTTGATCACTTTGACTTTTGTGTTTTGCCTGGTGGTTTACAGAGATATTTTCTCTTTATTTTGGTTTGTTATTTGAGCAGGCAAGCCTTACAAAATGGCACATTTACTTCTGCAGGGGCCTGAACCCTATGGATTCCTTCCAACTCTACAATTCAATGATCTAAGTTGTGTGTTGCAAACAATGCTATATCTATATAACCAATTCTATCTCTCTCTCTGTGTGTGTGTACAGCTACATATAAAGAAGGATCTGCTCACAGAACAAGCAAATTAAAAGTACTGGAACACGTGAAGACATATCCAAGGACTTCCTGAGAGATATAAGGGAGAGGGAAGAGAGAGAAAAAATGCAAGTGCAAACATATTACAGAGATTACACGCTATAACCCCCGTAAAATATATTCTGATATTTTAAAATATATTCCCATGGCCCTGAAAAATGCCTATTAGATGCAGTATCACTATGTCTAAGATGAATATATAATTTAGGTCATTAGAAATAGTATAACTGCTACCTAATAGTTACACTATAAATGACACTCAAATTCAATCTCATTCAGATTTGAACAAGTCACTTATTTGAGAGCAAGGCTCCAACCAGCTTAGCCAGCAGGGCCAATAGGTAGGGCAGATGGGAACTTAACAGCATCTGGAGGGTCATCCAGCTTCCCCATTCCTGATTTAAAGATTGTACTTGCCGTACTGCATCATAAGCTGGTAAAATGGTATGGGAGAAAATTGAAATTTCTTGGCTTCTTCAGCTGCTCATGTTCCAATGTGACATATACCACCATCTACCGGCGATACCCTTCTGCATTCTATTTAGGGCAAATAGGCCAGTTGCTATGCAAAATAATAAATGGGCTGAAACCTCTTATTTTAAATGGGAAAGTTCAAAACCAGTATTCAAAAACATTGCCCTCTCCCAGGACACTGTGAAAGTAGCCTTAGAGTGTCCATCCTGGAGCAAAGGAACTTCAAAGTGAGAAGGCAACATGAAACTACCGAATTACAATACATCAAAAGGGTCAATGCTATGCTACGGCTTGTGGGCTGATTTTTTTTATTTTAAAAAATCATATTATGCGTGTTACTTGGCTTACCAATGCCAGGATACCTGTGTTATCAACAACTATTTTGCAGACCTACCACTCTTGAATTCCTAATTATTCATTTTCCTCTGACCTCACTGTTCATAACCGCATATATACCTGTAACAGGATAGCACTTCATATATCTAAGGAAGTAGAAAGCCGTCCATGAAAGCTTATGTTGTAATAAATGTGTTTATCTTTAAGGTGAAACAAGACTCTTTGTTCTTTCTGCGGCAGCAAACCAACACAGCTACCCTTCTGGAAATGGTTTCCAAAAGGATTTTATTTCAGCGAACTAAGCCACGACGATACGTTGCCAGGCTCTTGCAGCAGATTCTAAACCAGCTGCAAAAAGGCAATCCACTTAAAAGGAGTCAAATCACATTCTATAAATGGCAATCACTATTGGAACAAAAGAAAAGAATACTTCGCATTGCTGCAAAAGGGTTGATAGAAAAATCATTTGCATTCCTTGCGCTTAGTCCTTAAAAAAAAGATTGTTTTGTGTGTGTGTGCGAGGGAGGGAGAGATTAACCCCCTCTTTTGAAGTCTCAAAGCAAGGCATACTGGTATTAAACGTTAAAAAAATACCAACACTACACCAACAGCTAAACACTAGTAAATAAGACAGTATAAGAGAAAAAATAAAATTATGTGTTTTACTAATAGCTGATTCTGCACAGGGCTAAGGAACAGGAAGGAAAAATAAATCCATCCAGTTCTCCCCCACCCTTCTGACCTATTTTCATCAGTTAACAAAGCAGGCACACCTTTCAATATCAGTTTTTCATTCCAACTAGGGTTTTGGTTTTTTTGGTTTTACTCACCAATTGCTTTCAGAAACCCCAGCCAATGTTTCCGTATACTAAGCCTCATCTTTCCAGATGCTTCAGCAAAAATAAATAGCAATCTCCATCTGAACCTGCACCGCGCAGTGACAATTCTGCTCAAAAAGCTGTAAGTATGGAGATCTCACATCACGCAGCAGCAGCAGCAGCAGCAGCAGCAGCAGCAGCAGCAGCAGCAGCAAGACAGGCTTGAAGCCACATAAATGAGGGGTGGACAGGCTGCGAGGCTCACACCAGAAAACAAACCTTTTTTGAAAAGCGCTGCCTTCTAATTCCAGACTGCATTATGCTAACTGTGAAAACAAAAGCAGCCACAAACTGCACACACAGCCCAATGCCTCTTGCTGCAGTGAAAGAGTTCCTCTGCCATAGTGTTCCTTTAAATAATGATAATAATAATCGGGAACTAGAAGATACATTAAAAACAAAAGTACTATATCAGGCAGTGCCTCACCCACTGTAATCTTTTATAGTACTTTCTGCAGGCAGGGATGGGCAAACACATCTTGCACGTAAAGGCAAAGGCTGCAATCCTGCCTACGGTAATATGGAGAGAAGTTCCATTGATTTTAGTGGGATTTACCCACACATAACTCTGTGGTCAGGATTGCATTCTAGAAGAACAAAAGGAATACTGAGCGCTGCAGCGACAGCAACAAAAATAAGCTTTGAACTTACTAATTAAGAGTCAATGCAGTACTTTATAGACCTAAGTGCTACCGGAGAACTAAGATTTGTTAACTTACCAGAATCTATAAACATTTTGCTGCTATTCAGATGGATTCAGGAAGGCTGCATCCTTGCAAATACATCCCAGCGAGGAACAGTGAATGGAATCTGCCCCAGCCTCTGTTTCACTCGCTGACATACAGATGGTTTTCAAAGCCATGCCTCACAACAGCTGGCTTGTTTTTGCCTTCTCATGTGACTGACAAGTTCATACAAGCACTGTCAACTTTAACCTCAGTGACAGAAGGCTCAGCTTGTTTTATACGTTACATCACCAGAAATTATTGACCTTCGGCAGTAAAGGTTGTAGACTTCAAAGCTTTGTGTTCTTTTTTAACCACTCAAAAAAGAATTTTGCAAATGCACTGTTGTGAGTTTCGTTGTTTTTATTATTATTATTAGGCATTCTAGTGTCATAAACAATAGGCGTGGAACCTGCAGAAAACATATTCTTGTGCTTGCTTAACTATTGCCTAATTGTGACAGGTTCAAGGAAGGTATCATTTATAATTGCCTTCAAAATCTCACACACTGCCCTGCAAATTACACCTTCACACTTTTTGGGTTTGGTCAAAAAACAACAACCAATGGAAGCTATCTTGCACACAGACACAACCAGTTTGACCAAAGATGAGAGATCCACAATAAAAATTGAACACGTGTAATGCCAGAAACAATGGCTCTATAATGTTACATTCACATCTCAGGGTAAGGGGGATATCTGTGCCTTAGTAAAGTGTCCCTGCTGTCAAAATTTAAGACCTTCAGTAGGTTTACAGGAACTAAAGGGTTTGCTCATATTTGTGGCACAAATAAACATTCTGTGTATCTTTAAAAACAAAGCAAAAAAGATGGTTTGCAATAACCTTCGAGGTTACAAACCATTCTTAGCCATTCACCAGAAAAAAGGGATGTGCAAGCAGTTCAGTGCCACCAGATATATGACTGATGGAAGCATGGTGTGTGAACAGGGTCAGAAACGATGCACAAGCTTGTTCCTCGTAAGAAGAGCCCTGGTGGATCACACCAAAGGCCTGTGCGGTCCAGCATGCTCTTTCCTACAGTAGCCAACCAGTTGCCAATGGGATGCTGAGCAGAGAACATGAGGGCAACAAACACTCTCCTCTGGAAAGCATCCCAACGTGGTCTAGGAAGTAACTTCATTGAAGCCTGGGTTTCTAGGTTGCAACCTTAGTCACAAATTGTATGTACATACACCACACAATGTAATTTTATGTTTTATGAAAGAAAATTATTTACTTATATGTTTACTTATAAAGCATTCTGGCAAATCTGCCTAACCAGCATTCTTAAGTCATGAGGATAGTCAGAAATGGTAAAAGTAAAAAAGCAAGTTAAGAAGTGGCCACCTTGTGTGCCCTTCATATATTTTCTATTGCACAGCTTGATAAATTTCTTCTAACTATTCACACATTGGGTAAGATAAGTTACCCTGCATTATTTACTTGGCAACATGAAAAATGGGGGTGGGTGGGAGAAGATATTATTATTATTATTATTATTATTATTATTATTATTATTATTATTTAAATTAAGGACTGAAATATTCCATCTGGAGAAGAGGAATTCCTAGCCTGGAGAAGAGGAGGTTAAGGGGTGATATGATAGCCATGTTCAAATACATAAAAGGATGTCACATAGAGGAGGGAGAAAGGTTGTTTTCTGCTGCTCCAGAGAAGTGGACACGGAGCAATGGATCCAAGCTACAAGAAAGAAGATTCCACCTAAACATTAGGAAGAACTTCCTGACAGTAAGAGCTGTTCGACAGTGGAATTTGCTGCCAAGGAGTGTGGTGGAGTCTCCTTCTTAGGAGGTCTTTAAGCAGAGGCTTGACAACCATATGTCAGGAGTGCTCTGATGGTGTTTCCTGCTTGGCAGGGGGTTGGACTCGATGGCCCTTGTGGTCTCTTCAAACTCTATGATTCTATGATTCTATCTCTCAGTTTGGCAGTGCAATTTTGAAGTTTAAGAATACAGACTTGCAAACAACTTTTAATCCATATAAGATAAATGAAATCTTATTATTAATGAAGTTGCATTAAGTTTTATTTTTATTTAACTTAAAAACTTGTAAATAAAGCAGATCATGGTTCTTGCTCTTGCAAACTGGGTCATATGACCTTGGCCACAGGCATGACCACAACTCAGGTCACCTCTGCTACTTTGTATGGGGAGGGTTATGATAGCATAAACCAGAAACATGTTATAAATGTACACCCTTTTAGTGACTTCTTTGACTAGTCTGAGCCCAACTGATAATCTTTCTCTCCAAGAACTTCGCCAATACATATATGCACAAACTTGCCACCTCGCTGCTGCAACCTGCCTGTGGCAGCATGGCAGGGCTGCACAACAAACTAGATTATTTTTCTCAGAAGCCAGAGAGATTTCCATGCTTTGCATTGATCACAGTGTAAATATAACAAAACAAATAACACCGCTGGTTCCAGGACTCTTATGTCATATAAATTAACGATTTGTAGCTTACTGATAAAAAGGTAAATGTAAACACAAAATGTCCATGTTCTCTCGAAGTCTGTTAATATTTCAGAGACTGAGAGCTTTTTGTTTCCCATGCATGCTTCCAGATTACAATGGACAAGTTCCAATCTAGCATGTCAATATCACTTTTCTACAGATGAATGAAAAATGTCCTTCAAACGTGGGCCAAATACAGAAAAAAATTAGCTTTGTTTCTTTTTTAAAAAATGTACATGTTAAAGTGACTTCAGTATGTGTGTTGTTGTTTAGTCGTGTCCAACTCTTCGTGACCCCATGGACCAGAGAACGCCAGGCACCTCTGTCCTCCACTGCCTCCCGCAGTTTGGTCAAACTCATGCTGGTAACCTCGAAAACACTATCCAACCATCTCGTCCTCTGCCATCCCCTTCTCCTTGTGCCCTCCATCTTTCCCAACATCAGGGTCTTCTCCAGGGAGTCTTCTCTTCTCATGAGGTGGCCAAAGTACTGGAGCCTCAGCTTCACAATCTGTCCTTCCAGTGAGCACTCAGGGTTGATTTCCTTCAGTATGGAGAGGTTTGATCTTCTTGCAGTCCATGGGACTCTCAAGAGTCTCCTCCAGCACCATAATTCAAAAGCATCAATTCTTCGGCGATCAGCCTTCTTTATGGTCCAGCTCTCACTTCCATACATCACTACTGGGAAAACCATAGCTTTAACTATACGAACCTTTGTTGGCAAGGTGATGTCTCTACTTCTCAAGATGCTGTCTAGGCCTGTCATTGCCCTTCTCCCAAGAAGCAGGCGTCTTTTAATTTCGTGGCTGCTGTCACCATCTGCAGTGATCATTGAGCCCAAGAAAGTAAAATCTCTCACTACCTCCATTTCTTCCCCTTCTATTTGCCAGGAGGTGATGGGACCAGTGGCCATGATCTTCGTTTTTTTGATGTTGAGCTTCAGTATGTGTAGAAATTTCAATATACAGTATTAAAGTAGGTAGACTTCAGTCTTGTATATTTAAGCCCCACTTCTAAAAAAATACTGTGAACAAACTACATATTTTTTCAACTAGGTGGTCACTAAACAGTTACATGCCAAATGTTGAAAGAAAGCTTGATTTTAGAAGATTTGGTGTCTCTCTTTTAGGCTCACTGAAGTGGGTGTGGAAGCAGTAAAAGGAGTCCTACACTAAACAACTAAAAACACCAATGTCCCATATGTATTTTATCAATAGCTATTATTATTAAATTTATTACCCATCCTTCAGCAGCAGCAGCCGGGATGGGTTTAAAACAGAGTACTGTACAGCCAAAGGAATGGGTTTTTTAAAAAATAAAACTTATAATAAAGTACTGCATGAGAATGTTAAACGTGCAACCCATTTCAGGATTTTAAAAATATGCTTTCAGTGCACATGTATGCATATATAAAAGGTCCCTGAAAAATACCTTGACTTCCATTATATCCCATGTTTTTTTGTGTCTGGTCACAGTTTCCTCAGTTTGCTGCTGTTTCTTTCATGCAGCGGATACAACTAGGTCAAACAGACCTGACCTAGGGATAGGTGAGTACGTCAATTTTGGTTTCTTTCAGTTTTTCATTCTTCCAGGATATCCAAGTATGCAGCCATGCTCTGAGGGCACACTTCCAATACCAAATCTGCCTATGCTTCCTATTTTGCTCCAACATACTGTGGTGGCCATAATGCCATAGTGAAGAGAAGCAGAACACTTTAGTGCACTTATGTGTGCTAAAAATGACAAAAATGGGGCCACTTTCCAAGGCTGTGACAACAGTTCTCAAACTCGTCTCCCTGGAATAACCTACTTTTAGTTTTCTCAGATAGCAACAATTAGCTAAAATGCACACACACACAAATCTCCAAGCCTACTAAGCAATTTCTGTCCTGTCCATCAACAGGACATAGTCAAAGCTCCTTGTATGCGAAGGGATCAAGTGACACAAGGCTGCCCATGCCAATGTTTTAAGCCAAAATGAATAACGTGACCCAGTAAAGAAAACACAAACAATCAGGCACCTCCTCTTATGAATGAACTATCCATTGTTCCATTCTTAAAAGCACTTTCGCTGAAAGCACTTAATGCATTCCCCAGAAATACAATTCAGTGCCAAACCTACATTGGCTATAAAGTACATTCTACACGTTTCTCTCTCCCCCAAGGCATGGTCTGGAGGGACGAGGCTATCACCTTGCTGAATCTAAGTAGGTCTCAGTCTGGTCAATGCCTAGAAACCTCCTGAGGACCACCAACATACTACCAAGGATTCCATGATTGAAAAAGGTGAGATATAAACAAACAAAACATGTGATAAAAGAGTTAACACTCCCCCAGGAATAGTATGTGAGAGGCTCAAAGGCACCTACAAGCAATCCTAACCATGTCTATTCATAAATTAGTCCTGTTGAATTCAATAGGATTTATTGCCAGATAAATGGGATTAGGAATGCAGCCTGAAGTCTTATGTGGATGTAAACAGCTCTAACATATATGCAAGAAATATCTGAGAATTACCTCTGGAGTATTACTATACTCTTAACAGAAGTTGCATATTTAATAGTGATTTTCTTTTTCCTTGAGAAATAAAGGCATATCACGTAGATGAAGAATATTAAAAGCAAAAACAAAAAGACTATTAAAAGCAAGTTCTTTTAATAGTTTCAACTCCTGCTGGATAAAATTAAGCTAACCATATTCTGCAGTATATGCCAATAAGCCCTGCACACAGAAACACATAAAACTGCTTACCTTAAATCACAGCTCCTTTCACCAGATCTTGCTGGAGAGCACGTAAGATGTTCGTCTTCCCTTTTATTTTCTGCATGTCTCCTTGCTTCAGCTGATGCTTCCTGAAAAAAGGTTTCATAACATAGTAAAGCACCAAATCATCAAGTTTCAGTCTGCAGAAAAATATATTATTACACACCCCTTCATTTGTGGGTTTGTTTAGAGTCCATAATGTATCCACTCTTATGCTGATTTGGCTTAAAGCACAATAGTATATTCCATGCAACCTCTCAGTTGGCTTTACAATCCTTGTACTCAAGTTACTAATTCATCTGACTGCTCTAGAAAGGAACAACTTTTTTTCACTTTGGCAAAAACTTGCTACTTGCAAGCATTTTAGGACTCTCAAGAACTGTGTGCGTGCACAAATGGGTGTGTTTTGGCACTTGCACACAGGAAAGAGGGGAGATATATATATATGAATGGCATCTCTTTTAAAAGTAGTTAAGACATGGAGCTTTTAGAACTTAATTATCTTTAAAATGCTAAATAATTGAACTTGCAAAAGATGGGTGTACAAGACACCTTGTACAAGAAAGCTATTGGCAGCTGCACGTATCTGTGCGCTTACAGCTTCCACACAGAACATACAAAAGGTCTACTGTCCACAGCGACATCCTATGCTACAACTACATCTGCTCCAAGACAGATCCAGAATAAAAAATGACACCACCACCTGTCACCTAGTTCCCAGCTAAACACATTCCCATTATCCTCATTGATGAGCTACAGTCCATTCCAGATACTTCCCTCTCAAAGGCCTGGAATGGTATGTCCTTGTCCACAGACAGCTTTCTCAGCCAATCTAAACCAGCTACTAATCAGCAACAGTAGACCTTATATGAACACTCACAAACAAGGAGTAGACCCTGAAACCAACCCAGGTATCAAGCTGTCTCTATATCTGAAAGGTTCTCTGTTGAACTGATGAGCAGGTCTGAGGAGCCTAACAGGAAACAGCTTTATTAAAGGACTATGTACAACAGGCTTTCTGTCCTTTAGTACTTTCTCACTTTGCTTCTAGCCCTGCTTCCTGCTTGGGCCTAACCAACTAAAGTAGACATGGGAGGTGCCCTTAAAGGTACACTCCCTCACAATATCCATCCTGGCAACACTATTGCTGGTCCTAAAAATATCAGCTATGCAACATCAGCTGCTTGTTCACCTGTCTGTGTTCTAGGGTCGCATATGCTGTCATCTGCCACCAAAGGAACAAAGTTAGACCACTGGTACATAGTTAGACCACTGGCCCATACAGCCCAGTATTGCTGACGCTGCCTTGCTTGTTCAGAATCCGCTGTTTAATAATTTAATTGTGCAACCCCAATTTGTTGTATTACTGGAGGAAAAAAAGTTCTCACATTATGCATAATCTTATATACCTCTGTCATTACTCCCAATCAGTCATAGTTTTCCTGGACTAAAAAGTCACAAACTCTTTAGCTTTTCCTTGCAGGAAAGGTGCACTGACTCCTTGATTGTTATGGTTGCCCTTATCCGCAGCTTTTTCAGTTCTGCAATACCTTTTCTAAGACAGAATGCCCAGAACTATACACCATATTCCAAAAATGGTCATGCATAATGGACATAAATTGTCTCTACTATGGAATTTTCACTGCTACTGCAATTGTTTTCATTAAGTTATATACCATTTACAGTTAAATTAGGCCCGCCAGTTCATTGTCTGTGAAGTAAGGTCATGTCTGTTCCAATTTGCCCAAGATTACATACTTAACATTGAGTTTCATGTGCCATTTTGTTGCCCAAAAGCAAAGCTTAGAGAAATTCTTTTGGGCCTATTTAATTTGCCTGGCACTTTACTGTCCTGAATAATTTGGAGTCATCCTGGCTACCGCAATGCTCACCCTTGACTCCAGATCATTTATTAATGAATTAAATAGTACCAATCAAAATACAGGTCCTTGAAGGATCCTGCTGCTCACTTTCCCCTATTAGAAGTACTGTCCATTTATCCCTACCCTTTGGGGTTCCTGTTCTGTGACCAGTTATAGACTAGCAAGATGATCTGTCCTCTTATTCCAAGACTGATATTAATCAGAAACCTTTGGTGAGGAATTCTGTGAAAAAGTATATAACGCCTATCAATATAATTCCTGTTTGGCTGGTAAGCCAAACTGATATTTGTAGATCCTTCGGTATGTTTGTAAGCGTACAGCAGGCTGTAAAATTAAATGAAAATGAAAAGCAATCATGAATCTCCTAGATTACTGTCAGTTGGTCCTGTTAATCTCTTGGTCTTAAACATTTTGTTCTCTCCAAGGCAAAACATTTAAGGGTAGGAATAAAATCGCCCTTTACCTGTTTGTAGAAATCTGTGGAAGGGGATGACCTGGACCGTTCATGCGTATATGGAGATTTCTCAAGCTGCTCATGGCCAGCATCAAGGATGTTGTCAGCTGAATGGTATCTTCCCGAGTTCCGAGTTTCTATAGGTTTCCTCTGCTCCTTCCATGATGCCTGGTATTCTGCAAAAGTTTCCAACCTAGGAGATTGTCCAGATTTTGCTTTGCGGCCACTGTAATGGACACTTTCTTTGGGTCTACTGCGTGTACCAACCATATTCTCAACTCCAAAAGAAGCCGACCTCATCCTCCTTTCATACCATGTCCCCTCAATCTCACCTTCGTAAGAATTGGTATGAGGATCATTAGGAGTCTGTACTTCTGGCCGACCATAAGGTGCATGTCTTTGTGAAGATTTTTGGTAGGCAGGCTTGCTCGTTTCTTCAAAGAACTTCCACCTATCTGCAAAAGAACCCAAAGCTTCCTCAGAAGTAGTTGGACGACGGCGTGGCCGGTAGTCATCATCTGACACCCCCACTTCATTTATCTTCTCAGGCTCAGAATAAGATTTCAATTTTTGTTCCGTTGTGAACCTCTTCCTAGCTCCAATGCGAGAAACGTGGTGAATGTTACTACCAGGTGAAGTCTGTTTAGAAGACTGCCTAGCCCCAAGAAAGCCTGCCTCATCTTCAGAGACAAGAGCCAGTGGAGAAGAGTTATAATTATTTGTCTTCCGGTCTGGAAGATAATCCGCAGAACTGGGCTCCAGGTCCCTTCGCTGGAAAGAGGTGGCCTTCAAGACCCTGGCCTGGGCCTCTTTCAGATTGTCTTTGTATACATTAGTAAAAGAACTTTCTGATGAGGAGTTTATCTTTTCTGCTGAATCGGGTTTCCAGTTCTCAGCATACTCTTCGGTCTCACTTGACCCTGCTAAGACAGCTGTGCTTTTGCCTTTCTGCAACTTTGCTCTTTTCATCTGGATCTCGTTTCTCAGTGTGGTAGCAAAACGATCACTCCTTCGTGTGTTTTTGCCCAGGTTAGCATCAAATGCAGGCTGCTTAGTAATCTCCGCTTCGGCAGCAGGATCAGCCTGGCTTTTCCCTTCCTGAGCTAAAGAGTGCAACATTGGGGTCTTCTGAGGAGAAATTTTGTAGCTCTCTTCTTGACTCCACTTGAAATCTTTTGCGGGAGCTTTACTGGTGGGCACTAAGGCACATTCCCGCCCATATTCCCGCTCACAGTAACTATCATGGTTCTCCTCAAAGTTCTTGGCTTGCACTGGCTTTTCAGGGAAACTTACCTTTCTAGAATCTTCCATTACAATTGTTCTAACATCGTCTCCTTTATTAACTATGTAATGGCTGCTCTTTTCACACACATCTAGAGAAGGCTCAAGAGGCTGCTGAGGTAGACAGTATTTGGGACTTTGGATCATTGTAGTTATAGCAGGACTCTCCTGTGGGCCAGAGGAAGCGTGGTTCCCTATGCCAGTATTCCGACATTCATCTTTGAGTAGTGGTCTCGAGTTTCCCTGAACAGGCTGTTTCACTGTCACACAGTAATAGCGGCTTAGCCCTGTGTTGTCCATTTTCTCCTCAGCACTCACGTCAGAAGAAGTGGCAGCAGAAGCAGTACTATCAAGTATCCTGGCGTGGTTTGGATGACAGCTATGTTTGTCAGTGGGCCTTTCTTGAATGCCAGCATAAGTGGAGAGGTGCCGTTGCTCTTTAGGTGATGCAGAGACTTTTGCATTGCGAAAGAAAGTGCTTTCGTCACTGTACTGGCGCTGGTGATGGTGGCCATAAGTGGACTGTGCAAATCGAACATCCGTGCTGGACAGAGATGATTGCAGCCTGCTGAAATTTCCTATGATGTTGTTGTTGTTGACCCTGTCCCCGGCAGAAGACAAACCACAATCCAGACTGAGATCGGATCTGTAGACTGGTTTGCTGCTCTGCCTACCTTCGGAGGCCCTGTCGACTGCTCTGGCATCTCTCTTTTGTTGCTCTACAGTTTCGGCACTCCAGTCACTCTTGGCTTGCAGCCTGTGCTGGACGTCAAAGTGCTGGGTGCTCTGAATACCCTCTGAATAAGGAGCAGCATGGGCTCTCTCGTGACTTTTGGTGGCAGCAAAGCTATCACTACGAAGAGGTGGTGGTGGTGGTGGAGGGGAGGGCGACTTTTTCTTCTCTGGGACATACCACACAGGCCCAAAATTTGATCTTCCGGACCCAGAATACTTTGAATCAGAATGATCTTCCAGCCGGGGGCTCCTGTTGTTTTCATACTGTGGTGCTTGAGGTGCAAAGCAGGTAGTTTTCTCATCTAATCCTCCATTATCACTTAGAAATGAGGCAGCCTTGCTATTTCCTGATTTTGGGGTTTCCCAGTGACCCACCTTGTACCCGGCATTCTCAACTGAGGCAGCATCTGCACTGGTCAACGTGTGGTCAGGTGTGCTAGAGCTAGTAGAGAAAGAGCCGTAGGCAGAATCCCTTTTGCTGGGATTCCCCAAGTGGTCAATACTACTGTTGGACTTTGCAGAAGACATCTGTCCATACTGATACACCTGGGGTGTGTGATCCCAGCTGTCCATGCTTCCAGCAGAACTGAACTGGTCTGAGGTGCGATGGAGATTTGACTGGTCCCATGAGCTTGACAGATCATGGGAAGAGGAGCTGTAGCAAAATATGGAAAGGGCTCTCGTCAATATAGCACCAACAAAACCAATACTCTCTTTTGGTAGAAACAGCCATACTAGATACGATTACAAAAATGCAAACATTATAAAATCAAAATGCAAATATTATAAAATCAAAGTACACTGTTTCTGTACTTTACATATGCTGCTGCCCTTTCCCCCACCCCTATTTTTAATACACCTGCTGTTAAATATGCATTCTGCCTTATAGATGTATATGAGACAAGCAGAAAATAAGTTATTAGACTCTTGTTTTTCACAAGGTTTGAATTGTGGAATTTATTCCATCGTGAGTATTTTGACACTGCTGCTTATTGTGTATTGCTTATGTGCTTGTTGTATAGAATCACAGAATGTAAGAGTTGGGAAATATTATGTTATGTGTTTGCATTTTGGTATTTTTGCCACTGAGCTGTAAACTGTCCTGTGACCTTTTGATGAAGGGGTGTGTGTGTGTGTGTGTGTGTGTGTGTGTGTGTGTGTATACACACACACACACACTGTATATATACTAGTATAATCTGCATAGCGTATGAGTCCAACAGAATGCCCAGTGGAGTCTCCATTGCCCCAGGCCCTAACAGGGAACCCTTGGCATGGGCTTAGTGATCTCTCCACATTAACTCCCTACTCCCAGGTTGTCCCTAAGGAAAGTCAAAACAAGTAGAAGTTCCCATGCAGCCAGGACCCATCCGTGAATATAAAGTCCATGACAGGTTTTCATTCTACTTTATAATAAGTGTCAATGAGAGCATTTGAAGAGTATATAACAAAAGCATTTTTAAAAATAAAATGAAATCTGTGATTAGGCACAGAGGAAACTGTTTCTGAAGCCACCCAGCATACTGGACAACAAGATCTATAGAACCATGGGGCGGGTTAAGTGTTCAAAACAACTAAGAAAGCAGCTTTATTTTAAATGTTTGAATTTGTATTATTAACATAAGCAGTAAATGGTAGCAAATGTCTAAAGGCCACTTAATGCTCTTCTTTTTAAAAGTAAACATAGCATGAAACATTTAAGATTACATTACTTAGTACTCCAATAAAACTGAATCAAGTTCCACTTTAGGGCCATGAATGGCAAGTATACTTTTCACAGTTTTGTTTTTTTTGGTAAATTAAAAGTCTGCATATTCTGAGACATGTTTTACATGCCACCAAAACAAAGAAGCAAATGGAATGTAAGGTCTGTGGCTAAAGGAATGCTTTGTGAGAGCTTGTAACCAGATCATGGTATACCTGGATTACAGAGCGACATTTTACCACCTGAACTAAGATGTAATTTTTTTTTATCCCCAAAATAGTTCTCATACAACTCATTACTGAGAAACATTCAGCGACTGAACAGGCAATGATGTGCCCTACCCAATTCTTTTTAATTGCTACATAGCAAGCAGAGATGTAATTAGAGAAAGCAATTGCATGACAATTCTTTAGGCATACACAGAGTGTGTTTTCCTCTTAAATAATTGCTTTGTTATAGGAGATTTGGTTTCTTACTCCTTCCATTGCGTTTTAGTACTTTTAAGGGGCTTTTACACACCTGAAAACTGACGCCTGAAGAAAGGCCGAGAGAAAAGAAAAGAAAACCTGCCAGAAGAACCTGTAGTTCACTCTATTTACTTAGCTGCATAATGGAAAATACCCTGCAGACTAAGGGCCATCAAGCCCTTGTTATATCTAAGTTCCCTCATTACACAACTCGCTTCGTGCACAAAGACAAACTTAAAATAAAACCGTGCATTGCTGGCCATTTTAAGATAAGGAACAAACCGAGGCAAGCAATTATTTTCTTACCGTTGGAGCTGGATGCATGTTAATTTTAAACAGGAACTCACCTTGCATGATACTGAGAGTGCCAGGAAGCACAGGGATTGGTTGAGGAGAGTCGTGACGTGGCTGTCTCAGGGTGACTCTCCGTGAATTTGGTCGCATGCCAAGAGTGGGGCCTGCAGGCTAGATCATTCTTTCTGGAACGAGAAAGGAAAAACAGCCATTTACTGCATATATTTTTTAAGCAATCAACCTCAGACCTAATTAACAAACACAGTAAGTAGGCTCAGGTTACAGAGCAGTGTCTGCTGCTCTAGGAAATCACCTTTGAAAAGAATCCAGGTGCTTTTTTTTTTAAAAAAAAAAGCACTTGAAATACAGACAGTGAGTCAAAGCCTGGAATGTTTCACCTCTGCTAGGGAGATAAAAGCACCTACTGTATCTATGAAATCCCTTATAATATAGACGCATACCGTCTATAACAATTAAGTCTTGTATAATTGCATGGAAGTACAGAAATGAGGAATTTTGTGTTTGAGCAACTCTCATTTTTGAAACCAGATTAGGTGTGGTTCAGTGACAATGGCCAGGAACTCTGTTCCAGATTCAAATACCTGTTCATTAAGAGAAAAACATAATGTAAAAACAAACAGAGGGTGCTCCCCACATTTCTCAGTAGTGCTGCAAGCCCAGTTTTGCCAGTCAAATGGCACAAAAGCTTCCTGGGCTATCAAGCATAGCCTACCATCCAATTCAGAGGACAGCATCACTGACAAGCACCTTAGGAGGTCGATACACCGGCAGGGGCCTGAAGCCAACCATCCCACCTTGCTCCTGCTTACTGCTGTTGCCTGCTTGCTACACCCCTTTTCAAGCATGCAAAAAGTGACAATAGTCTAGAGAAGGAGGCCCTGTCCTCTCCTTGTGAGCCAAAGTAGAGAGTGGGCTCACAGAGAGAAGCCAAGCAAATGGCTAGTGGTGACAGCGGCAGGGAGTTCTTCAATGGCATTTTGCCCAATGGCCTCCTAAAAACATGGGAGCCAACAGTGTTCCACCATTTTTAGGCACCTGGTTGCAAAGCTTTGTTGGGCATGTAGAAGGAGGAAAGGCAGGGAGGGAGGTTCAAGACCAGCTACCTGCTCTGGTCACTTGACAGTTCTGTTGTGAAATCTGTCACAAAGGACCATGGGGCCTGTTTTCACATGGTGGTTGTCTCTCAACCCATGTCCATAAAGAAGCCAGCATCAGAATCCAATATGCTGAAGCAACAGTTGTCTATTTTAGCTAAATGGCTTGAAGGCTAATTGCTTCAGGGGTTCACACAGCTTGGCATGTGTGGGAACCAACACTGTAGCAGTTGCATGAGGTGGAATAGCCTGTGTGGACATGCTATTCTGTAAGAGCAATGCCATTTCTTAAAAAAAACACATGTCTAAGTCCTTCATAAATCCAACTACCCACACAATGTGCCAACTTAATGCTATCATGGAGTTCTGCACATGCAAATCTAATCCCACAAATTCAATGATAATTGTTGTAGCTGTCTTCACAGTTAGCTGATGAATCATGCAATTGTCTAGTTTAAAAACAGTAGCCTCACAGTGGAATCCCATGCATGTCTATTTAAAAGCCCCTTTGAAATTCAATGGAACTTACTTTCTGATAAGTGATAATTGATAGGATGGCAGTTTAACCACAAACTGTTTATTTGTTTGTTGTTTGCTTGATATATATGCATGGAACCAGAATGGTTTGTACAAAATGTGAATGAAACATGAGACTACAGAACGACTACATGGCCAGATGCTTATCATGGAGAAATGTGGGAATGGAGGATTTCAGAATGGATTCCTGGATTACTGAGAAGGGTTTTTCTATTAGGAGAAGGGATAAGGAATGCTGTCTTTGTGAAACCAACACCATACCTCATGGAGCTTCTCAAGATCTTCGTAAGATAGCTCCTGGCCACATGAACATCACTTTCAGACGGCATTTTCTGTGTAACAATATCCACCACCAAATTCATCTTCCTGAGCCATCAGGGAAGCAGAAGAGGAACACAGTAGACCAGAGGTTCTCAGACTTTTCCATAGTGAGTCTCACCCCACATTAGAAAGGAAAAAAAAGCAAGCTGACTGACAGTCCTTGCTCTCATTCCGTGATTGTGAGCAAGGAAAGACAGAGAACACGGTCATGCCAGTCTGCAGAGGAACACTAGAGTAGAATAAAGCCCACTAGAAAGAGAAATTTGCCTAAACCCATTTGAAAACCATGGGGATAGAAACAAAGCAAAACAGAGAAGAGAGATTTGGGGCTTTGCTTCTTTATGTGGATGAATTTTGGATTTTTTAAAATAAAAAAACAACAACCCCACACTGCATGTTTCTGAAATACTATGTGAATGCTTTTGGTTTTGTTAGTACATTGTTATAGGCTGCTATATAGGAGAGGATTGGTTTACATTATTGTATCATGCCAACATGCTAGTTACTGAGAAGAGCCGAATTGCAGTGATGTTGCTTTTAAAATTGAAAAGGCCCCTTCAATCATTGATTCCTCTTTGCATTTTAGACCACTATAAATAGGCTATCCAACACAGAAATTAATCCCAAATCCCTTGGTGCAAACAGAAAGAAGTCTGAAAAGAGAAAGAGCAAGATATTAACAAAAATTATACTGCTAGAGTGAAATACTTTGCAGGCGACTAGAGTGGTTAGTATTTCCTACAATTCTGCTGTATTAACTGTAAGTGACAGAATGAGAGCACCTAAACCCAGAAAGAAACTCTGTTACTAACAGCAATAGTAATAACAGCCTTCCTTCGTGTTCCTAACCCTAAACAGATATGATACACCTATGAAGTCGTCTGAGAGAGAAGGAAAACTAAAGTTAAGATTTGAGGGGACAAGACAATGAAGGAAAATATTTCGGCGCATTTTTTACCCCGAGGAGATCACACTTCATAGCAAGTCTTCAATTTTTTACTGTGTGTGGTTATCTTTATTAACACGTTCAGTGAAATCTATTTCTGCCCCCACCCTGCCCCAGTATTATAAGAGCTGAAACATAGTAGAGTTCTCTGACACAGAAAGCTAGAAGCTCCGTTCCTGACTATACTTAAAGAGAGTGCCTTCACTATGGCATCTACGCATGCATTTGTATAGTTATAAGCATTATTTGCATAGTGTCCCAAAGTGTATTATGCACATAAACGGAGTGAAACAAATAAACAGGAATTACATACAGGTAATATATATTCTTGTCCCCTCAACAAACACACAGACACACACATACACAATCCCACCAACCCACCAGCAATACTTGCAAATTTAATGACATACTACTACCAAAATAGAACTGGACAACAAATGTAACCAGTTGCTTTGCGGGATGACTTTCGAACCCACCCACTGGCCTCCTAAAACATGTTTCAGTTTTGAAAAATAAACAATCAACAGTCTTGAAAAATAAACAGTAAATAAAATAAACAATATCACAAAGAGAATTTATAAAGGTATGTCTTAAAACGTAAGTTGGTGAGGGTCAGCAATATATATATATATATATATATGCTTTCGTATATATATATATATATACACACACACACACACACACACACACACACACGGTAAGTCCGTGGATACAGAGTACACATGTTCCATGGGGCCTCTTTTAAAAGACTCACCCTGTAGATGTATGTACCTGGATATTTTAAATGGCAGGTGGTACACACACGCAATGGAATATCTATCATCTATCTATCTATCTATCTATCTATCTATCTATCTATCTATCTATCTATCATCTATCTATCTATCTATCTATCTATCTATCTATCTATCTATCTATCATCACCTATCGTCTATCTATCTATCTATCTATCTATCTATCTATCTATCTATCTATCACCTATCTATCTATCTATCTATCACGATATACTTATGTGACAATGTCGTTCTACAGATATTTTGTTTTTGAGAAAGTGGGCCATGTTTTGAACAATAAGTTTATGCTCCTTTCCCCTGAAATACATAGCTGTATGCTTGTATGTTATGTTTGTGCTCATATAGTATTGGATGATACTGACCTAAGTCATATTCAAAGTATTACTTAAATCTATTGATTTCATTGGGTTTACTCTGGTATGAATTAGTTGGACATCACCCACTGTATATCTGTGTATGTTTGTACTGTATTCAAAAGGTGGTGGTTGTTTTGTTTTTTTAAGCTCACACTTTGCAATGAGACCCAGCTAAAATCTAAAATATGTGCCACTGCTTTCAATGGGACTTAGAGTTGTGACTAAGCCTGGCATATGACAGCTGCCACTTAACATTTTTGCTAGGATATTTCCCAATTCCAAGAGATTTGGTAACATTGCTGCTCAGATTTATTTTCATCTCACACAGCAGTTTCATGCTGTGACACAAACTCGATATGAACTTACTGATGGGATGATAAATTTAGAAAAGAAAATACATGCTGACAAGGAACGAGAATTTTCAACTCATCGTTCTTTTATTCAAGAAAAGCATTCCCACCCTCTTTTTATAAGATGACAGCAATTGCTTGCTGTTCACATTTAGAGCAAAATTCCTCCCTCTACTGGCCACCTCCTCTGCAAAATCAGTACCACTTTGAAAAGAAAGAAATGCCAGCTAGAAAATGAGGAGATAAGAACAAACCAGTCTCTAAGTCTTTCTAGACTGAAATGTCTCTCTGCTGATCTAACTCCTCACTGATTCAGACAGAATTACATTATGATGCTACTCTTCCTGTATGGTAATTCCACACTGACAAAATCTGTTGCTTTTTATCTTCAAGCTACTACCCTGCATGCTCCTCACAATAACTGTCCCAAGCATATACAGTGGTACCTCGGGTTACATACGCTTCAGGTTACAGACTCCGTTAACCCAGAAATAGTGCTTCAGGTTAAGAACTTTGCTTCAGGATGAGAACAGAAATTGTGCTCCAGTGGTGCTGCAGGAGCAGGAGGCCCCATTAGCTAAAGTGGTGCTTCAGGTTAAGAACAGTTTCAGGTTAAGTATGGCCCTCCGGAACGAATTAAGTACTTAACCCGAGGTACTACTGTACCAACAAAAGTATTATTCTATGGTGCGTCTTAGGACCTTACCTGCTGCCAAGAAAACATACAATTGAGGATTCAAAATAATCAACTGAAAATGCAGTGGTATTACAGCCACATATAATGCATGAATGAAATGTGTTATGAAATGATTCCAGTTTTCCGCAGCACAGGTCTGCATTTTTTTGACTTCTGAAGTCTCAGGTAAAAAGTGGAACAATTTCCCACGGAATAAGATTCTTGGGATTCTTGATCTGGGAATTTTCCCAATCACCAACACTTATGCAATTTTATCAAGTTATTGTAACATAGTCTAGGCTGGTAAGAGATGACATTCATCATTATTATCCCTTCAAGAAACACTTCATGCTGCCTGTTCCTTTTAGCTGGTATACAGTGAAGAACTATTTGCTTCATCACACAACAACACCGCTGTACTTTCCTTAACTGTTCCAGGTACTTCATGAGCATTCTCTCCATAATCCTTTGAACAAAACCCCACGGAAAAAAGTCAGTACCACTGCTACCTGATTATAGATGGTAAGGCCCGTTTTGGGAAATGCCGGCCTGCCCAAAGTCACCCAGGAAACTGCTGAGATGGACCATGCTTGAGACTTCTGCCTCAAAGTTCTTGCTCTTAACCACCAAACAAATTCTGAAAGGAAATTCCTTTCTGATTCAGCTATATCTACTCTCCTCAATCCATAAGACTTCGGCCACCAATTTAATTACTCCAAATTAGCTGCTCCTTTTAATGCAACCACACACTGTTAGATCAATTATATTTTCACCATGGAAGTCAAGTTCTCTGCTAATTTGAAAACAAATATGAACTCCATGTACCTCCAGTCAAATTGAGGTCCTTAACTGATATCTAGTCCTGGAGACCAATACAGCCACTCAGGATATGTGTACTCTAACCAATATATTTGCTCCCCATCACCCCCCTTCTCCAGTGCTAGAAAAAATACCATGTTGTCAGGGGTTCAGAAGGAGAGACACAGGAGGGGGAGCAAATGGAGAGTGAGGAGGAGGAGTACGAGGGGGGCGCAGGCAGTGACAGTGGCCAGAGTTATTCCACAAGCCTCTCTAGCGAATCGGAGGACTCACAGAAGGGAGCGCCGGTGGCCAGAGCAAGGGAGATTCCAAGGGAGAAACCTCAAGAGGGAGGGGCCAGCGGGGAGTCCCTGAACAGCAGCTGGAGATCAGGGCCAGCGTCTCCACCAGAGCGCAGTGGGGAGGGGGAGTCCCAGGAGTCGGGACCAGTGTCCTCACCACCAGAGGGAGGAGAGGAGTCAGGTTTGGCAACACCCACATCAGGAAGCGGGGAAACGGTCAGAAGGAAAGTCACCGGCTGGGCGCACGCGCCAAGTTCAAATGTACAGGAGCGCGGCACAGCGGGGAGCCCGGGAAGGGAGCCAGGTCCTAAAGCCCGCCGGAGGGAGGGGCAAGACTCAGGAGGCTCCGCGTCAGAGGAGTCCAGGAAGGAGGGAACCCCAGAGGGCAGAAGGACCCAACGCAGGAAAGAGCAGCGCAAGAGGTGGAGCCGGGCTAGAATCTTAAACTGGTGTGGGTGGAGCAGTGAGTCAGAGGGGACTTAGCCGGTCTAGCGTTAAGACGTGGGCCTGCGCGCCCAGAGCTTGGAAATGGAAACTAAACTTCAATAAAGACTTTTGTATATAATATCCACTGGGCGTTGGTCCTCTGTGAGCTGGGACCTAGCGGCAGCCCTGACACATGTCACATGAACTTATGGTGGCAAAAGTACTGGAAGAATTAACTGTGGAACTGCATCACAGATGCTTCTTTCCATCTCTGTTTAATTGAGTGCAAGGGCAAAACACAGCTATGCGGCTATTGGTCTCTTAAATGTGTGTGCATTTTAGCAGCAACGGACCTGTAGCCTTACTGCTACAGATGGCAATAAAACACCTTGACAGATGGGCAGCCTAGTGATGCCTCATGTTTGTCTTATTATGATACAAAAAGGAGATTCATAGCTGTGTTTATGGGATCAAGTTTACCCTTCTACTGAGAGTCCCCAAGAAAGATGTAATGTTTCATTGCTCTTACAGCAAGGTTTATCTTCCTCTGATTTAAGCCCAACACTTTGTTAGTTTAATTTTTTGAATAGTTAGTTTAATTTTTTGAATTCTGTTTCTTGAAGATTTTCTTGGAAGATGAAGCTATAAACTATACTTTTCACTAAACCTCAGCTTCTTCCTAAAAAGGGAAGCTGAAGCAACATGACTGGGTTAGTACTCTGAGGAAACTGGTTGTCTCAGCCGCTTATAAGGCTTGTATCTCTTTAAGGATAGAATCATTTTTTCTATGTACTCCCCCTCCCCACTTTTGAAGCTAAACAGGACTAGCTAATGTGGTGCCCTCCCGGTGTTGATGGATGACAACTCCCATCATTCCTGATGTCTGACCGGATGGGCTGGGGCTCATGGGAGTTGTAGTCCATCAAGAGCTGGAGGGCACTGCATTGGTAGCACTTGCACAAAACTATAGCATGGAGCTATAGCATCTCCCTGTAATAATTAATTTAGTAGGTCACATGGTTAAATAAAAAGGGTGCACTATCAACATAAAACCATATGGTGAACACCACACACCTGAACTGAACACCTGAACAAAGTAGCAGACTAGGACCTGGGAGACCAGTTTTCTCGTACCTACTAGACAATGAACCTCACTGGGTAACCTTGGGCCAGTCACAGTCTCTCAGTCTAACCTACCTCACAGGGTTGTTGTGAGGATAAAATGGAGGGAACTATATACACCACCTGGAGCTCCTTGGAGAAAAGGTGGGATATAAATGTAACTTCTTCTTCTTCTTCTTCTTCTTCTTCTTTTAAAAAATGCATGTGGAATTGTATCAAATGTTAGTAACATTTGCACATAAGAACCATACTGTGCAGAAGCTGCATGCTGATGCAGGCAGTCCCCATCAGTCTTAGAAACTCATGATATATATCATGGGCAGGCAAACTAAGGCCTGGGGACTTCTAAATCCGGCCCGTGGACAGTCCGGGAATCAGCGCATTTTTACATGAGTAGAATGTGTCCTTTTATTTAAAATGCATCTCTGGGTTGTTTGTGAGGCCTGCCTGGTGTTTTTTTTCCCATGAGCAGAATGTGTGCTTTTGTATAAAATGCATCTCTGGGTTATTTGTGGGGCATAGGAATTCGTTCATATTTTTTTTTTCAAAATATAGTCCGGCCCACCACAAGGTCTGAGGGACAGCGGACCAGCTACCTGCTGAAAAAGTTTGCTGATCCCTGATATGCTGGGCATCAAATGGTTCCTTAAACAAGGGTTTGCCGTTCCACACCAACGTTTTAAAGCAGTTTCTCTCTGTTTTAGGTATGCACATTTAAAAGGAAAACTGTTTCAAGAACAAATCTTTAATTCCTGCTTTAAATCACTGGCAGTATAGCAATTAGCAACAGCCTCCTGCCAGTTTCCCAGCTTATTGTTTTGCTTTAATCCCCTGAGTCTCTGCGGATGAGTCTCAGAACAGCAATGACGGGTTCACCATAAAAACAGCCTCTTTTCCCCGAGTGATCTTGTATCAAGATAGCAGGGAGACTGACCTGCTTAAGGGACATTGGTATTCTGATTTCATAACGTAATCATTGTTCTATTTTATACAGGAAGCACCTGAAACATTACAACTAGCACGCTGGGTTAAGAGAATAGCAGGGAACCTAGAAAACTAACCGCGGGGAGTTTCTTCTGAACTCAATAGGCTTCAAACAAGTCAAACACACTCATTCCCCTTGCTACAAAGAGTTGCATCAGCTCATTTGTTAGGAAGATAAAATATTTTTTCATGCGGGAAGAAAAAACACACCAATGAATTGTTTGCTATAAAAAAACAAAACAAAACAAAAAACCTCCTTCTAGAGTGATTTTATATCAAGAGATAAGACTGATGTTTACTCCCCTTAACCTGGAATCTAGTATCAATCCAGACATTTCCATTAAACAAATACCAAAAAAATGAAGAGATAGCTAAAAAATAAAAATATTTATTCTCTTTTTGAGCATCTAAATATACAACAACAACAACAAACAACCCACCTGCATGGCTAATAATTTACAACAGTTCCATGGAAAGTATTTATACTTACTTCCTTAACTCTCAGTCTTTCCCATGTGACTGTATCACAAGCATAGGTACATACCCTCTAGCAGAACCTGAGACAGCCCATCTAAGATTTCCTAGATAAAAATATATGCCATGTTATAAAGTATTTTCCTCAGTGCATTTTCAAATATTGAATCCTTTGACTAAAGATTTACTCAGAGCTCCCATGAACATCTGTGCTAATCGCGCGTTGCTGACTTTGGGACTACCTTATCAATGGAATAGTCCAAAAGACCTAACTCTGGAGGGGGGGGGGGGAGAGGTGTTTATAGATCTGATGCTCGATTATGCAAAAATACACTCAGAAATAAGAAGGGCTAAATTTATTTATTTTTTTACAAACTTACATCTTCAACAATAATGGTTACCGGAATACAAAATTCTCATTTTGCATGTCAGCAGAAAGAGGCTGACCTGTTATTTAAGAGAACCAAATCCCCAGAGGATTCTAAACTGAGCCTGTCCCCTTCTTGCTTAATCTGTGTGCCGCCTGCAATTGAGCTTAGCGGATATAATTAGAATCACAAAGAAGCCTTATTACAGTATTAAAATAAGGGGCAGCAATGATTCTGATTAGTCATGCACACAATTCTGCTGAGCAATCCCTGGCTACTAGATTCAGGCCTGGGAAAACCGGGTTTTTCCGTAAAACCGTTCTTCATCACAAAAACTGGGTACGGATATCTGTGAAGCATCAGGATCAACTGAGCACATGTGTTCTGAAAAAACAGATAAACTAATATTAGAAAAAACTATATACGTCTTTCCTGCCTCGTTCCTTTACTCTGGGACCACTGACCCAGACAAAATAATTTACAATGCCAGATGGGAAATCTGGATTCCTTGGACTGATTGTTCAGCAACAGCTGCTAGCTTAGTTGTTTGGTTCATAATTGCAACGTGACATCGCTGGGTGATCACAAACAATTCTGATGTGCTCTAGAAGGCCCGTTAAAGGTTAGACAGCTAAAAAAACAAAACCCAAGCCTCTTTGTTCGCAGACTCTTATACCTTTTTGCATGTGAATGTATATATCTTCCTCTATTAGGCCTACCAGCAGAGTCTTACATTCATTTTTATAGAGCATACTCCGTTAACAGGGACTGTGCCAACTCAATTCAGGGCCTACACTCAGTTAAACTGGGATGGTAACAATGGACTGAGTCAAGAGTTAGATTGACTCCAGTCCTTGGGGAGGGAGAATCATGTCCTATGTGGAAAACTCATCAGATAGAGGTAAGGTTTCTAAGCCATTTGCCCTATCGTCTGCGGAAGTAGGACTGCCCTGTTTGCATGGAGATGGGTTGTGTGCATAGTTCTAAAGAAATACTTTTTCAATAGTCTTTGGATCAACCCCCTTTTCGCCTTGACCCATCGTTCAGCCGGGATACTGAAGTTCAGCTCTGAGGGCTGGTTCTCTCACTGTGAGAAGTGAAGTTACAGGGAACCAGGCAGAGGGCCTTCTCGGCAGTGGCGCCCTCCCTGTGCTATTCCCTCCCACCAGAACTACACAACTTTTAGAAGAAATCTGAAGGTGGCCCTGTATCAGGAAATTTTTTAATGTTTGATGCTTTATAATGTTTTCATATGTGTTGGAAGCCGTCCAGAGTGGCTGGGGCGACCCCGCCAGATTGGCGGAGTATAAATAATAATATTATAATTATTTGTACAAATGAGCAGTTCTACTGAGAACTCTGGGCCTGTATGTAACTTGTATGGATAATATGCAAGGAATACAGGAATTAGCTCCCATCTACTGATGCACATGGACGTGGGTGGCGCTGTGGGTTAAACCACAGAACCTAGGACTTGCCAATTAGAAGGTCGGTGGTTTGAATCCCCACGACGGGGTGAGCTCCCATTGCTCGGTCCCTGCTCCTGCCAACCTAGCAGTTCGAAAGCATGTCAAAGTGCAAGTAGATACTAAATAGGTACCGCTCCGACGGGAAGGTAAACGGCGTTTCTGTGCGCTGCTCTGGTTCGCCAGAAGCAGCTTAGTCATGCTGGCCACATGACCTGGAAGCTGTACGCCGGCTCCCTCGGCCAATAAAGCGAGATGAGCACCGCAACCCCAGAGTCGGCCACAACTGGACCTAATGGTCAGGGGTCCCTTTACCTTACTGATGCACATGGGGAGAATTACCCCCTCTCCACTTACTATTCACAGTTAGTTTATGTATTTTTCCTGATACTTTACTTAGGAGCTATATAGGCACAGCAACAACAGAACTGAATAAATGTCTGGGTCACCGTTCAGCCAACCATCGTCCTTAGTTTCTCTCTCTCTCTTTTTTTTCATTTTTTAAGGCCGCTCTGAAACCCTATACAGCTTTTAGGCCACAGTGAATACACAATTGAGCCCAATTTTATTTCTTTTATCTAGTACATCATGCAATTTATTTGTCAGCTGTACTTAAAATCAGTTGAGTCAGGGAACACAATTTCCACTAGAGGGCATATGAAGCAAAGGACTGAGTTTTCTGAGGTAGGGTTTTGCAAGACTTCAGAAAATAACATATGTAATAAATTCAAAAGCATTTTAAGAAGTGACGTTAAGAAGGCTTTTTACTTTAAGTCTGGAACACATCATTTGGCCATTTTAAAGTAGGGAGGAACAATTTTAACCCTGAACTATAAAACATGGGAAAATGTGAAAGACATGTGGAGACAACCAAACTCTCTAGATTTTTGGCACACTATTTTAAAAATAACAAAAAACAAATATGAATCTGAAAAATGTGAAAGCATTAGTCTCAAAATAGGAGCATCATATTCCCGTTCCCTTCCAATCATAAAATTTCCTCACTATAGATTATGGGCAAGTGGAGCAGGGGGGAGTCCAGATCTTTATTACTACATATTTTATCTATTTCAGCTCTTGCCACACCTTCTTTGAAACACTTTGCACAAGTACTGCCACTGACTTCCAGGAAAAACCTCCTTTACAAGAACTGGCTGAAATTCTCCACATACTTCAACAGCACAAAGTCCCAGGATTGGAAGATCCATTGTTTCTACTTAAACCCCCCCCCCCCTTCAGTTCAACAGCCTTCCAAACCACCTGTTTTGTTTGTGACTGTTGGCTTTGAATGCCTTACAAAAACAAAAGCAACCCTCTATCAAATTCCTTTAAAAAAAAAAGTTATTTCCACTTTTAAGCCAGGGAACATAGTGGGTGTCCTATCTTCTCTCAAGGCCTCCCATGCCTCATCACCTCAGTACTATACTGCCTGAGTTTAATTCAGATCACCTCACATATAGTAAGTTCCCAAGCAGAGGATTAGGCCACATGAATGTGAGAGATAAAGGTAAAGGACCCCTGGACGGTTAAATCCAGCCAAAGGTGACTATGGGGTTCAGCCCTCATCTCACTTTCAGGCTGAGGGAGCAGGCGTTTGACCACAGACAGCTTTCTGGGTCATGTGGCCAGCATGACTAAGCCAACTGGACACCGTGATGGAAGCCAGAGCGCACGGAAACACCATTTACCTTCCTGCCACAGTCGTACCTATTTATCTACTTGCACTGGTGTGCTTTCGAACTGCTAGGTTGGCAGAAGCTGGGACAGAGTAACAGGAGCTCACTCTGTTGCAGGGATTCAAACCACCAATCTTCTAATCAGCAAGGCTAAGAGGCTCAGTGGTTTAGATCACGGTGCCACCCGCTCCCCATATGTGAGGGTTAGAGTTCTGTGACAGTTGTATACTGATATCTTACCAAATGGTCAATATTTACTCACTGCACAGGAACAGAAAGGGAGGGGGGGAAATGGAAACCCATACAGTTTTATGGAAATATGCTTAGAAGTTATGTCACTCATCACTGCTACTTGGGCATCCCTTCTCGAAGAAAGGGAATCTTCTCAGTGGCAAACCTGTGAATATTACAGTTGTACCTCAGGTTACATACGCTTCAGGTTACATACGCTTCAGGTTACAGACTCCGCTAACCCAGAAATTGTACCTCGGGTTAAGAACTTTGCTTCAGGATGAGAACAGAAATGGTGCAGCGGCAGCGCGGCGGCAGCAGGAGGCCCCATTAGCTAAAGTAGTGCTTCAGGTTAAGAACAGTTTCAGGTTAAGTACGGACCTCCGGAACAAATTAAGTACTTTACCCGAGGTACCACTGTACATGTATACCGTGCTTTTCCTCCTGACTAAGGAAAGTTATACATGGTTCTCTGCTCCACTCCAGTTTTACCCTCCTCATAACCTGTGTGGTAGGTTAGACTGAGGTCCAAAATCCACTAGTGAACTTCATGCCTAAGTGGGATTTTGACTTTGATGCGAGTCTAGACACTGCAACACACTGGCTGTCACGAAATCCTACAACCATGTCACCAACAACCTGCAATCAACAGAAAACAATTTCTAGGCAGGAACCTTCACCAAAATAGCAGGCCCACTGTGTCCCCATCCCTTTCTTTAAAGACCTCTATAAACACGGTGAGCTTGACTTGTATGTTGGCATCATATGAGCTGAATATACTCGAGATGTCTTGACAACGATCCTCCAAAGTGTACCATTCCTAAAGAAAATAACCAATGAATAATTATATAAATTACACACTGTGTTCTATTTGAATATTGTGTGCAGGAGGAAGAAAATACAACAACCATGCCCTTTCCTATAGCTCCTAAAATCCTGTGTCACCCTGACCGAGTTATGACTTGCTCCTTACACAAGAAGCAGTGGGCTGCCAGAGAAGATTTATTATTTATCTGTATTTTTAGGTTGCTTATCAGGGTTTCCCCTCCCATGAGGCACCATCTCCCATAACAGTGAGGCTGCAGAGCACCAACCCTGGCCAGTTCAGCTACATTCTTCTGACTTAGCATATATCTGGTACTTCTGCACACCCTGAAAACCTGTATAAAATAAAAACAATCATGGAAAGGCTGGAATTAGTATGATCTCACATTTGCTAACCTTGACCTCCCCACTAACTTCCTCTTGACAAACATGACTAAGCCGCAGTTAATATAAGCGTAATCAAAGAAATGTGCTTTCCACTATGATGCACTTCCTAGTTCTAATAAAATGAGCAGCTCAAATCATGTCTCACTTGGGCTTTCAATTTGTTTGTGTGTGTTTGCCAAGAGTTTGGATTTGATATCCCGCCTTTCACTCCCTTTAAGGAGTCTCAAAGCGGCTAACATTCTCCTTTCCCCTCCTGCCCCACAACAAACACTCTGTGAGGTGAGTGGGGCTGAGAGACTTCAGAGAAGTGTGACTGGCCCAAGGTCACCCAGCAGCTGCATGTGGAGGAGCGGAGACACAAACCCGGTTCTCCAGATTACGAGACTACTGCTCTTAACCACTACACCACACTGGCTCTCAAGAGAAAGCACCACCACTTCTTACCACTATTTCTTGCACCGTAGAAATAGTATAGGTGAAATAACCATACTGGTGTAAAATGAGAACTTTTCTCTCAATGCAAATAGCAGTTGCAGGGGCTTTAATATGGGCTGCATAATATGGTTAAAGTTTTAAAACCGCTCTGTCCTCATGCCATGGTCCTCATGCACATGCCCACTTCCTTTTTAAAAGCTGTTCAATGTAGTGTATGGTGTCTTGCATAGTTTGACATGCGATAATTGTATCATTTAAGGTTGTAAGCCTTCTGCATGTGTCAGTTTCACTGCATCTTCACCCCCTGTCATGAACACTTAGAAGCAAACTTTCACAATAAAATTTAAACAAGTTGCTCACCAGACAATGAAATTAGTAATAGTTTTACTTATGGTTGTGAAGCTTGTAGTGAAGCCGGTACTATTTTTAACAAACATAACTCCATTCCCTCCAACATTTCTCCAATGAAAATAGGGACTTTCTAAGGCAAAGTGGGGCATTCTGGGATGAAATCAGAAACCGGGACATCTTCAAATCTGAGGCAGTCAGTGGAAAGTAAGGACACTTGGAGGGTCTGTAAATGATCATTGCTGTCTTCTGAACTGCCAAAACCACTTTTGCTAACATTAGCAAAATTTTGCTATTTACTTTCCAGGTTACTGAAGATAAAAACATATCAGCAGTCTTGTTTTTATTTTGACCGTAAGTATTTCTATATACCGGTAAGTATCAATCCCTCAAATAGCCACAATGTGGTACCAAAATAGTTATTTGTAAATGTATATCACCGAACAATGGCAAGTGCTAGTATTAGGGCTTTACAAGAGAGTTGAATCTGGTGAATTTATGTAACATAAAATAACTGATATGCATTTGTATGCAATACAAAATAGTGTGACCTACAGAAACAATAGCTCAGAGCTGCAATGACTCTGAAGGCCATTCATGTAATTTAACCAGCACTGAATGAGGATCCCCTACACCCAAACATACGCATCCAATTAGCCACTTGGTTGATTAATGCAGCTTACAATTACCCAGACGATGCTGGCTTATCTTTGATCTTCTTTTACTACAACAACAAGCACAAAACATAGAGTACACACTCTGAAAGACTCCAAAAGAAAAGACAAGGCTTCCATGCTTTTTAGATTAACAGTATTTCCTACAATTTTATCAAGACATCAAATTAACATGCATGGTTCCAGCGAACATAAAAGCAGAAATCAATACTGTTGTCTCCATGTATTATTCAAATACACAGATGGGCTCAACCAATAAATGAAGCACTGGCCTCCACTGTTTACACTATTTGGTTTTTTTTCAAATGCACTACCATTCCATTAGCATCCAAATGAAAAACAGAAAGGAAGTTCAGCACCACATGACACTTTCATTTAAAACACGTAGGCACGTAGAATCATGGAATCATATTTAACTCAAAGTCAGCATGTCTCCCCAAAGTGCCTGAATGAAAACACATCAATAGGCTTTAAAGAACACAACATCTGGGAATTGCAGCCTGCAAACAGGAGACCTTGTGTTCTAGACATCAGATATCCCACTCTGTTAATGTCTGTGTGCACGTATTTCAATGACTTGTGACATTAGAGATTCAGAACAAATATTAAGCAGTTCATACACAACAAAGCACCACAATAGTTATCAGCAATATGGTGGAACACAGGAAAACATTTCCTATAATGTTGCTACCCAACAAAGGTGAAATCATCAATGCAACTAATTACCACAAATTGCCATGCAATCACTAGCATCAACTCCTGTAACAGATAAACCTGTTTAACTCAACATGTTAAACCAGATTATGGCTTAATTTGTTTTGTTTATTTATTTAATTAATTAGTATATCGTCCTTCATCTGAAGATCACAGGGCGGTTCACAACATAAAAAATATAAAATGAAAGCACAAAATACATAATAAAGCAGAAACAAAAGCAAACAAACCAATAACCGTCTTCTCCCCACATTTTAAATGCCATAGAATGTTAATCAGCCAAACAACTAGTTGAAGAGAAACATTTTCGCCTGGTGTCCACAGTTGGGCAGCAGTTTCATTAGTACAAACCGAAATGTCACAAAAATAGTGGCAACCTTCCTTTGTTTAACATCTTTCCTGATAGGGAGTTTTGAAGAATTCAAAAGCTTGCCAATATCTTGTGAGATTCCACTTGGTCCTAATAAAGGCATTGCTCAGCTGTGGATTCTGGCATTATTAAAATTTGTTATGCAGCTGAAACCTTACATTGCAATCCCCTACATGCTGCCTTAAAGGTATGCCCCACTGAATTCAATGGGGCTTACAAGTTAAGTGGGGATAGGGTTGGAACTTTGAAGTTTCTTTTTAATTTTTCTCCCACCTTTCCATTTGTGATGTCATGCTTTATTTATTTTTTATAAAAATCCTGGTCAATTTATTCTGTTGGATAAAAAGCATACTAATTCCTAAATTGTACTAAGTAAGATTTAATGTGTGCTGGGTTTTTAAAAATTTACCTCCAGTGGTTCTAAGTCTAGCCAAAGTATACCTGGCAAAAATTGTGCCAGTAGATGGCACTCGAGATAGCTGGTTTTGCTTCCCTTTCTTCTTCAAGCACTTGTAATAGCAAAACAAGAGTCCTGCTAAATCAGGCCAAAGGTCCAACTAGCATCTCACTCTCACATTGGCCAACCTTTGGGGAGTCCCTAAGCAGGACCATGGTTGCAACAGCATTCTCCCTACCTGTAATCCTCAGCACACTTGGGTGACTTGGCCTTATACTGGGTGTTCACAAAGCCAGAACCAGCAGCATGAAGGGGTGGGGGGAAGTGGCCCAAATATTGAAGGAATGTGTTGCACCCTTCAGACTTATTTGGCCTGTACTGCCATTTGAAAATCTTTCTACCCCTCAATTCAGAATGAGATTAAAGCCTGCCTCTGAACATTTCTGATATCCTAACCATGGTTAAGGGAACTGAGAGCATGTCACATAACCGTGGATTTCCATAGTTTGCTTCAACCATGGTGCAGTGCGACATTTCTGCTGGAACAAACCATGGTTGATGGCGAGGAGATGACCACACATCTAGGATTGGAAGTGAGAGCGCATGATCTATGACTGCAGATCCGTCAGATGCCATCATGACCAAATAAGTGAATTGCCACTGGTGGCATGCACAACACCAAATTCATGCTTCAATGAGTCAAAACAGCTAAATATAAGGTAGTACAATTACTTGGTTTTTTAAAAAGTATGTAGGGTTTTTGGCTTTGATGGCAAGCTTTCTTTGGTTAAAGAAAGAACAGGAGTAGTTCCTCCCTGCTAAGAAGTTTCCTGCTAAATAGCACTAGCACAACAGGGCCATCTACTTATTTCTCCATATGCCTTTGCTCATCATAGAAGGAAGCACATCCATTCTAGAAATAAAATGAGTTCTAGCGTCTCCCCAAATAACCTTTGCTGAGCTTGATTCAAAGGAAAGTGACGAAAATACTATTTGATGATCAGTGCAGAAGCAAGATGCTTATCCCTGAAGAAAATGCAGAGCAGGAAGGAAGGAAATACTGAACAGGGTTTGCTGAAATAGTGCCTTACAGACAACACTCATTTATTTATTTTTTTAACAACCTATGGTGCAATCCCTTCCTCACCCTTCCTCATCTTCCAAATGTAGGTAAGAGAGCGTATGAGTCAGTCACCCAGTGACAGAGACAGGGAAAACCGGAAATTAAGGCACCGGGAACTTTAGTCTAACTTTGCCCAAAAGTATTTTTTCATAAGGGGAAGAATTGAAAAATGCAGTTCCTGAAGTGCTTTTTCTGCTTGGGTGTTGTTTTTTTAACCTGATTCTTAATTGTCTACATATTTGTCTTGTTCACATGTCACAGTAAACCACAGTCTGAAATGGCTTATCATGAAGAAGGCGCATGTCAGTTTGTTAGGAGAGTAACAAACCACGAATGCTGGTTCCAGGGGTTCTTCCTTTCCAGCTTAGGAAAGGATTGAGTGGGGCAGGCATGATTTCAGCAACATGCAACAGCACACAGCTTGTTCACAGTACAGCATAAATTTGTTTCAGACTATGGCTTATGAAGTGTGAGCCAGGCTGCTGACAGAAAGAGAAGAACAGGGAGAAGGGAAGAGAGATGGGCATAGGGAAAATATGATGAACAAAACTTCAGCTGCTTCAGCTCTTGCAAGTCGCTAAACACACATGTAACTCCTTACAAACTGAATTCTAGTTCCTTTTCCAGAAGGTTCGAGTCAATTTCTCGGGTTACTCCAAGTTGTGGACGACGGTTAACTAAATGAAGAGTGTTGCAAAGGGGTAGAAAGCATCCAGCTGTGGCTTTCACCCAGAGACATAGTCAAAGAACAGCCAACTACTAGGAAAAGACTAGCATTCCATCACTAGTTAATGGCGCAGACCATTTTCAGTGAGATACAGCTGGACAGAGATAGAACACTGTGACCTTAGTGATAAATTATTATATACTGCATGTGACTAGCATTTGTTGTTTCAACAACAAACCGAGCAGAGAAAAGTACTTTTAGGCTGCAAAGATTTTAGACCAAGGAGTATGGGAACTTATCACTTCACTGTGCCTAAACATCCCTTGTAATGTACAGCACTAAGAATGTGTTCGCACATGGCTGTCCATGATAGAAGCAGCAAGTGATTATGTGTTTGGCGAAGCAACTATCATGGTTCGTATGTACAGAAGAAGAGCCTGCAGGATCAGGCCAATCAGTTGCCTGTGGGAACTCTACACACAAGCAGGACCTGAGCACAAGAATATTCTACATTATTATACTGGTAGTTTTATTTTAAACCCCTTTTCTAATATTCCCCACATGGATTTTGACATCTTCACTGCCACAGTAAATGGAGAATAGGGCTAGAATATTTTGCCAGTGAGAAGCATTAACCCAGTGCCCAGAAGCAGATTTATGTAGAATATCCAAACATGACTAACTTTCCTAAGTTATGAAAGTCTGCATATCTAAAGGAGAGAAATGTCTGGAAACCTAAAGGGCAGCTACCTTAAAGCTGATAGTTTGCTAAGCAACGAGTTATGTTGTGGAATGTCTGAAAATTTAAAGGGCTCCAAATAAACAGATCATGAAGATTGCTCCATTGCTTAGAACATAGATTGTGTATTAAATGTTCTTTCCTCCCTGCCCAAAGTAGAAGCCAATGTAAGATCAAGTAGATATGAATTATAATATATTCCAGATGGGGTTTTGATATAATTTATTGGTTCCTAGGCTATATAACTTTTGGTAGAACTCCCTGAAACTATTCATATTATCTGGGTTATAGTGCCATCTGCTTTCTTTATTTTGTGCGCCAATCCACACCAAAACTATTTTTAAAGAATTATTAATGACTGTTGTAAGATTTTCTCCCAGAGCAAACATGAGAAATAAGCAGGTCGTTGTCTCTAGGAATCTCAGTGACCACTTTCATTTCTGCCATTATTTTTTGTTACAGATGGTGACTGAGGATAAATGAGCATAGTACATCAACTAAGCATTACTGATATGCATCCAGAACATCCATCTTAACATTAAGCTAGTCAAACTGCATAGCTAAGCAGCATAAAAGTAGTCAGTTCTGTGATGTAACAGTTTCTGGTTTGCTCCTCCGTGTTGTGCAATTTTCTGAAGTGAGAAATTAAAGATGCTTGAAAACTAAAGTTCTGTTATGAAGATGTGAGTCTTTTAAAGATGCTCAGGAGGAGATTCCTTTAAATACTGTGGAACCTTGGTTCATGAACGCCTTGGTATTCAAACATTTCTACTCCCGAACACCGAAAACTTGGAAGTAAGTGTTCTGGTTTCAAACCTTTTTCAGAAGCCGAACGTACAATGTGGTTGTTGGCTGTTGTTTCCAGGGCGCCTGCGGCAATCGGAAGCTGTGCCTTGGTCTTTGAACATTTCAGAAGTCGAACAGACTTCTGGAACGGATTACGTTCAAGAACCAAGGTACCACTGTAGTTGATATATTCTCTAACGGGGCCAAATGCCGACACATATCAGGTAATACAAAAATAACTATATTGGACATGTTACAGATAGGTAGCCGTGTTGGTCTGTCATAGTCAAAACAAAAAAAATTCCTTCCAGTAGCACCTTAAAGACCAACTAAGTCAGTTCTTGGTATGAGCTTTCGTGTGCATGCACACTTCTTCAGATACACATATTGTATCTGAAGATACACATATATTCTTCAGATACATATATTGGACATGTATCTTATACATATCAAAAGCTTGTAAGACCCTTTTGTCTGGATCACATGTAACACTAAACCAAGGTTTGGTAGTATGTAGATGCGCGTCTATGTACCCAGATGAAGTAAACTACAGTTAGCTGAAACAAGCCAATTTCATAGCCCATGGTTGGTGCTGACCTTTAAAGCCCTAAATGGCCTCGGTCCTGTATACCTGAAGGAGCGTCTCCACCCCCATTGTTCAGCCCGGACACTGAGATCCAGTGCCGAGGGCCTTCTGGCGGTTCCCTCATTGCGAGAAGTGAGGTTACAGGGAACCAGACAAAGGGCCTTCTCGGTAGTGGCGCCCACCCTGTGGAACACCCTCCCTTCAGATGTGAAGGAAGGAAGCAGCTTTCCTATCTTTAAAAGACATCTGAAGGCAGCCCTGTTCAGTGAAGTTTTTAATATTTAACGCTGTACTGCTTTTAACACTTGATTGGGAGCCAGCCAGATGGGTGGGGTATAAATAATAAATTATTATTATTATTATTCCAAACCGTTTGGAAACCAAGGCTCCTGCAGTCAATCGGAAGCTGCAGAAGCTGCGTCGGACGTTCGGGTTCCAAAGAACTCACTTCTGGGTTTTTGGCGTTCGGGAGCCAAAACGTTTGACTCGCAAGGTGTTCGGGAGCCAAGGTACAGCTTTATCGTATTTTCATTGAGATCTGGCACCAGTAGTGGAGAGCACCTTGCAATTATTCAATAGCCTCTTAATTTAGCCCCACAGATTGTATCTTAAGCAGAGGCAGCTTACACAGTGTGCTCAAGATATTGTTGAATTCTATCAGCCCCAGTCAGCATGGCCAACAGTGAACAAAGTGTGAAGCCATGTGGGACAAAGGTAAGGATCGACTGAAGGCTTAAGAGCAGGCGCATGGTGAAACAGGACCTAATACAGAACGAGAGCCAGAGGCTGTAAGGTTGAGGTCTTTTGCTGAGATGGGCTCTGTAGACTCCACAGGCTTCTTTAGTAATTGGCAAGTTTTTTTTCCATGCTACTCAGAATCTCTTCATGTGACTATGTGAGCCTGTGGGAACATTGAGAATAGGCTAGCCTTCACTGATGGCTTGCCATGTCACCCTACAACAAGGCAGTTCTGAGAAGCCTGAAAAGGATTTGTGCAGCTTGGTTACTTCTTTTAAACCAGAGGATGCCCAAATCTGAATCCTATGCATCGTGAATGCTTCCAAGGGGGTGCCTCAATATGGGCTAAGGTGACTTAAAATATACACAAGGCAGCATTTTACTTCATAGATTACTTGGGCTAAGTAGTGCTAACAGAAACCTGAAAAACATTCAGTTTCTCTAGACCACCGGTCCTAGTTAAAACTGAATGGGAATTAACCATTCGACAACACACAATAATATATATATACCATGTGAAGTTATTTTGGGGGGAAAACCAAACCCAATTAACTCAGATGAGATTCTGAAAAGTGAAAAGGGGAGACTTGTGTCTAGTTCTCAGTCAGCAAGTTGACTATAACAAGAACGAACTTTAGTCTCTGTCATGGTGAATCACAAACCTTACCTTTTCACTACGAGCTTTAGTGACTTGTGCGAACCTTTCACCAGGCAGATGGCTTCTTGTCTGAACCCAGAGAGGTCCACGTCATTGATGCTGACAATTTCATCCCCAGCCAGCAGCTTGTCGGCAGCTGCAGCTTTGCTGCCTTCTTCGATCTGAAAAATAAAAATAAGTTTGAAGTTAAAAGAGAGAAGCTGCTTACTCTAAAATTGTTTATATTTCACCTCTCTACCCCATAGGGACTGATAACAGGGCTAATAGCGCCACAAACCAATAAATTAAAAACAGAATAAAACAGTAAAACTTGTATATAAAAGCCAAGGAAGTGACAAGGGGCAGCTAAAGCATTGAACAAAACAACAAATTCAATTTGACCCCAAAGCAACAAATTTTTGAAATGCTGCCTAACTTCTAATAGTGAGGCAATCAAAGAAGTCTCCTTTGGAAGGAACTTGCAGTTCAAGTGCCACCACTGTGAAGACCCTGTTCTCATGCAGGCACTGCTTCTTGGACAGCAAAAAGGCAGGTGCTTATGGGAGAAAGGGAGTCCTCAAGGTAACTTGTTTACAAACTTTTCAGGTTTTAAAGGCCAAAGGAGAACTTGGAATTCAGGCCACTTGGAACACAAATAAATGAAATTTGTGCAAAACTGCTAAACTGAAATTTTCTGTTCTAGATTACTTCTTTATAAAGAATTCCTTAAGTACAAGGGTGTGACCAGGTGTACTATGCAAATAATGAAAAACACATCTGAAAGATACTGGAGGAAATGGGAACTGCAAACATCCTCCAGAGGTGGAAAGAAAAAAAAGGAGAAGCAGAAGTTTCATATTGTTTTGTCCTTCCAAAGTCTTAAAGAGGATCAGGAGCTCGGAATTCAACCCACAAACATAACACGCACAAAACAACACACAGTTGTTTGCCTCAACCCATGGCAAAGCGCAAATGCAGCTGGAAGGGCAAAACAATTACCAGCAGAGACAGGCTTTCTCTATGTCAAGAATCAAACCGCCCAGTCTTTAAGACAAGAGTTTCTCTAACAAGAATCAGGCCTGCAAGGAATCTTCATTGTTTCCCCAGGAGAGGCTATTTGTTTTGTTTTTTTCTTTAAGGTTGGCAGAACACTGATTGCAGAGGGTTCAGTTACCCCCCTCCAAACATTTTTCTTTCAGCAGGGGGTGGGGACACAACACATTCCACATATCACATACCCTACAGGCATCTGCTCAAGTACAAAGCACAACACAAGGGTACAAATAAGCATTCCCTGGGCTCAAAAGCATTTCCCCCCTCTGCTACTAAATAAAGAGAAGTGGGGCAACAATTATTTTTTAAGGGCTAAAATGCATTTTAAATAAAAAAAAAGGCTTTTAAAGAAATGTTGATTTTTAAAGATTTGCAAAAGATTAGGCTGGATGTTACAAAGTCCAAATGCAAGCATACTTTGTGGGAGGAAATGCAGTCTCCTTGAATTAACAATGAAATCATTTAAGTTATCAAATCTCTGAGGAAATCTTCATTGCAAGGAAGGAATGCAATGGACATATTCACCCATTACCTACTATTTCTTGCCGTGTTTTAACTCATTACTTTTTTCTATTGCTTCTGATTATTTTCTACTCCAGGCATGAATATAATTTGCCATATCAGATTACTGTTTATAATGTACACTTTGCCCAAAAGGAAAGAGAAGCTTTCTCTGTTGCCAAACACCTTCATGAAAACTATTGCACAACTATTGGGGGGGGGGGTTAAAGGAAAATATAAATGTCTCAGGAAAGGGAAAATATTTTTCTATTTCTTCATATTTACCAAATACACACAGAGGGAACACGTAATGGCAAAGAGGGAAATCAGGAAAGAAAGAACTGGAACCTATTTTGATTTACAACAAAATGTGGAGTTTCAGCAGGTTTGCTTGAAAACGTGAAGCATTAGTGTCAGACAAAAGCCTATCATACAGAAATCGGTTCCTGCTCCTTTGATTCAGCTGTACATTCAGAATTTTCACCTCTCTCACACAATTGTTTTGACTTGTGTAGAGTTGGAAGGGGCCATGGGGGTCATTTAGTCAAACCCCCTGCAATGCAGGAATATTTCACTCGAACCCATGACCTTCGCATCAAGAGTTTCATGCTCTAGTAACTGAGCTTGCCTAGCTAATGTTTAAACCATTCTGTATTTAAATAAAACATTAAAAAACTCATCCTGTCCACAAGAGAAAGGTTAAGAAATGTGGTTTTTTTCCTCCGCCAAAAATTGTCAACATATTTCCTGTAGTCTTCAAAAAGCTAAGCATATGTAATGCCTTCTGTATATCTCCACAGGATTGCTGCCCAAAGCCTTCCCAACAACATCCTGTGTTGAATTATCAAGTCCCAAACTGAACTGTTCAGGAAGGATGTTGGAGGAAGTAAGCAGTCAACACACATAGCTATCAATGTCCTTTTTTTGGCTTCAAATTCCACATATATGTCTACCCCTACTGAAGAAGAAAATACATACAACAGTAAGCCTTTAAAGTAAAATTTAATGAGCATCTTTCTATAATGCTACAGCCCCCCCACAAGTATTTGTTCTGAAAGAAACTGCATTAGAACTAAATATTAACTTTTAATAGGTTGTCCTCAGTGCTCAGTTGAAAGTACAACAGGGTTAAATTTCAAGATCAGCAGTGCCAATATGCAGACTGATTATGCCTTCGCAGTACTTCTGGGTGGACCACACACAGAGCAGCCAAACAAAATGGAAGTTCATATATTATTGTTTCTTCCCAGCAGATTCTCTTGTTTGATAAAAGACAAAAAAAGTTGCTCTTAGGTGTGGAAGGGCCCAGGGTTACATGCTTGCTCAGTCACGGGTTTACTGAGACGCATTAGGACAAGCGGAATACAACTCTTTGAAAAATAAGAACAGCGACCATCTGTAAAGGAGGATAAATTAATGCCAGCTTAATGGTACAAAATGGTCTACAGGGCAACCTCATGACAACTTCTATCGTGTCTTCCAACTCACACTCTTTATCTTGCTCTAAGCGACACTACGTACAGCCTCCAACTACCTTGTTTTAAAAAAGACGTATTTTGAAAGCCTTTGGTTTAAATAAGGGCTCAGTTGCTAAAACAATTTAGTTATTCATTAAAAACATCTGAAAATGTACCCAGAAAGTGTATTTCATGAAATAAGGTCAGTTAAATATAAACAGTTGTGTGATGTATATTGCTGATTCCTCTCCGCTTTTGGGGGTGTGGGGTGTGTGAAGCAGTGTCAATGAGAAAAAAGCAGCTCCCCATAAAAGGGAGAACAGTTTTAATACAGAAGTATTAAAAGAAGCAGAGCATTCCAAGAATAGTTACAAGCCTTATTTTCCAGGGTTGATAACACACATGGGGCTGAGGGGGGGGGGGATGAGGACGATAGCTGCAGATTTAAACAGATGAAGGTTGATAGAGATGCTTCATTCTCAAAAAAGGGAGAGAGAGGGCCATTAGCTTATCAGCTTCCATTGGTTCAGCTGAAGTGCCCACATTCCTCCACAGACACCTGTATAAACAAGCAAGAGGCTGAGTGTGGAAGCACAGCATCGCATGCTATCTGGTTTCACGTGGAATGATGACTTTGTATCAGGTTCTTGTCCTTGGAGATTTTGCCCTTTTTTTTTTTGTTTCTTGTTAATAATCTCCCAACACAGGAAAAAATAGTTTCAGTTATCAGCCGTTCTTTGTTATCAGCCATGACCTCATGAAAAAAAAATGAAAAAAATCTCCCACCAGCCAAAAATAGATTGGGGACATCTGGCCTGAACTTTTGTTTTTCATGTTAAAAAAGAAGTAGAAAGGTTGTTAGAATCTGGGATTGTGTGCTTAGGTGTTGCCTGCATGGATGGCTTACTTCCCTTTAATGCATGTTTAACTTACATTTAATGCACTTCTTAAACCAAATGGCACAATGTGGAATTAGGGCAGCCTTGTCATTTTGAAACCTTGCTTGTATTGAAGAGGATTTACATATTACTGGTCAATTCAGAAAACAATTAAATACAGGAAATTAATTAATCTCCCACCCTTCATCCCAAGGCAGCCCAGGGATCCATCATGATGGCTGCCCTTCTCATGATGATGATACCACTAGCATGAACTGTAATGATCCTATTTTTCTATTTTTCCACAATGTTGACGTACCTGTCTGCCTATGAATTCATCTTTTCTGTTAAGAGAAAACTAAATTTTATTCAGACATAACTAGTACAGTGGTACCTCAGGTTAAGTACTTAATTCGATCCGGAGGTCTGTACTTAACCTGAAACTGTTCTTAACCTGAAGCACCACTTTAGCTAATGGGGCCTCCTGCTGCTGTCGCACCGCCGGAGCACAATTTCTGTTCTTATCCTGAAGCAAAGTTCTTAACCTGAAGCACTATTTCTGGGTTAGTGGAGTCTGTAACCTGAAGTGTATGTAACCCGAGGTACCACTGTATGTCTCCTTGTCCCCTACTCTTAAAATTCCATTGAGATCCCTATCTCCTTTTTCCAAAGAACTCCAAGGCATATCCTGTGCAAAGTTTGGCTCCCCCCCCCCTTGAGCAACAAGCTAGCATGCCACACAAATAACATTCACTCTATTTACACACAGAATGCAAATAAGACAAAGAGATCTGGGTCTTAATGGCCAGTTGTAAGAACAACATCTCTAGCACATCTCTAGCGCACAAGGTCAACGAAGGAATCTAGTATTTCAATTCTCTTATTAACTACTCATATTCCAGGAATCACACCTGAATATGTGAGGATCACATATGGTTCTGGAGCTACATCTCAGATAGGGCTGGTGTGTGTGTGTGTGTGTGTGTGTGTGTGTGCATGTTTCCTAATTTTTTCTGTTTTACATATATCACTATATAATTCAACAATTCCTCAAAGTTTCTAATTATTCCATTACAAAACAAAGGTGAAACACTACAGCCAGGCATGGCTGAGTCTGTTTACTGCCTGAGCCAAGATGGGAAGGTACAAATCCACACTGCCCCCTTCCCCCAGAAGCAGCGTTTGAAATTTGCCAGGTGCTAGCTGCATTTTGCACCTGGCTATCAGCCACTTGCAACCAAGTGAAGATGCCCAGGCGCTAGGATGGCACCTGATGTCCCCACCATCTGGAGGTGGCATGCCTTGGGATCCTTGGATCTTGACCGTTTTCACACACTAGCAACACATCCTGTAGACTTCCATTGTAGTTTATCTGCACAATCAGAATTAATTTCAGGAATCAAAAAGTTGTGTTGAAAAATAGGGTTTTCAAGTGGTCTGGCAGAAAAATGGCAACTAAGCATTCCGTTTTGGCAACTATAACCCTGGTTTAGGGAGCCTTTGGCACCTAGCTTATTGATCTGAGTTTCTAACACTGCCCAGAAGCCTCACTTAACCAGGAATTGCACAGCAGTGGCTTCTTCCTGCAAAATCTTGCTAGAAGAAGCCACTGCCACGGTGCAACCTTGGTAGTGGCATGAGTGCTTGCCCCTGCAGGATTCCACCACCTGAGGCCCTGACTACAGCATTCCTGGGCATGTGGTTTTGCACCTGAGGAGTCTTGCCATCCTTTCTATTACACCTTACTAGATACTAACACAATTTATGATTTTGATTAAAACCGACTTCCCCGGTTAAAACCAAAACCAAGAGAATTTCAGAATCTATCATAAAAACATTTCAGAGAATACGTATCAAACTTTGTGTTTGTAAGGCAAGCAAAAGTAGCAAGAAATGTTATGAAGAGACTCCAGTTCTGAAATGTAACTTCCAAATTTCCATGACGTTCTTATACTGATCAAAAATAATATTAACCATTGCTATTTCTTGGAATGCTCTAATATCAAGGGTACAATCCTTTTCATTTGTTAGTTTATTTCATGAATTATGCTTCATATCTGAATCTGGCTACTGCAGCCCCAAGTTGGAAAACAAGCTGAATACACATGAAGTTACTTTAAAAGCTGCATTTCCACATCTGGAGTATTACCCTTTGCGACCTTTACTGTAAGAGATTTTCTGAACACAGCTTACGGCTTGATTGAACCCTCTTTAGAAGTCCCCCCTTTTGAGAAGTCACGCCTGCCTCTTGCGAATCCGAACCGTCTCATTTTTCTGACACTCCCATGTTATAAGAATGCTCATGAACCGCCCTTCCAACAAACATTAAAATATTTGTTTAAATATCAAGTTTGCCACCCAGGTTGAGAAAATCCGAACCTTCTGAAAACCATTTATAAAGCTCATATTTAATTTAGTTCCCATCTCTTTCTCCCAGCCTCTAAGAGAGTGGGGCAAAAATGGTTTATTATTGTGGTTAACATCTGTGGTGTGTTCAAGCATGATTTTATCCACAGCGTTTCACCCACAGAGATTTGTGTTCCTTCCGATCTACTTCGGGGAAACCATTTCCTTTACAGTAAACGATAAATATTCGTTTACTGTACCAGTGATTTTGAAAAATGTATTGCAAATAGGTGAAAGGATTCTGGTTTGCTTAGCTTAGCTGTATTTCTATGGTCACTTGAAGAAAAAGCAAAAAAGGAAGAGAATAATATGGTAAAGGAAGGGTTGCCAGTCTTCTACATAAGAAGCTACAGGGCCCTCCGATCTCAGTGACTGATCTTCCTCGCCAACAAAGGTGGATTATGCACAATAAAACAAAACCAATGACCAAGCTGAATTGTTTATTGCACTACAACTCTCAGCATCTACACTGGAAGGATGCAAACGTTCTTGCTTCATTTGGTTTTCATTTATTGTACGTAATACTATTATTACATTTTTATCCCTCCCTTTCCTTTAAGGACATCAATAAAGCACAAAGGGCACTCCACACACTTTAAACCTCCCATCAATCCTGTAAGGTAAATTACTGAGATGGGATGTGGGTGGCGCTGTGGGTAAAACCTCAGCGCCTAGGACTTGCCGATCACATGGTCAGCGGTTCGAATCCCCGTGGCGGGGTGAGCTCCCGGCGTTCGGTCCCAGCTCCTGCCCACCTAGCAGTTCGAAAGCACCCTTAAGTGCAAGTAGATAAATAGGTACCGCTTTATAGCGGGAAGGTAAACGGCGTTTCCGTGTGCTGCTCTGGTGCCGGTTCGCCGGAGCAGCTTTGTCACGCTGGCCACGTGACCCGGAAGTGTCTCCGGACAGCGTTGGCTCCCGGCCTCTAGAGTGAGATCAGCGCACAACCCTAGAGTCTGTCAAGACTGGCCCGTACGGGCAGGGGTACCTTTACCTTTACCTTTAAATTACTGAGAGTGATTGACCGGCCCTTGGTAACCCATTGAAGTCTCCCCATTCTATAGGTTCAGAAAGGACTGCTGCAGTGCCACAAACAACAACGGATCACAACAGCCTCATACTTAATGCAGCAAGATAAAGGGATTAGAGAAACAAAGGAGGATTTGTATATTTGACTTTAGAGAAATGAAGAATTTATAGAAATATTTTCTGTTGTGTAACTCCAACACCAAACATGTTGCAGCAGCCTCCCAATTAACTGAAGCACTGTAGCATACATCGCTGGACTTCATCAAATGCGCAATACTTCTCGGCAGGAACTTAATCCCAATTGGTACTGGCCATGCCACTTTTTATTATGCATTACAGGCTCTTTAAAGTGTCCTGAATTGTGCAACCACATTTCCACATAGAAACGACAACAGCAATAGCAGTAAGTGTTAATGTCTGGGGAAGATATCACATTTCTACAAGGTACACCATATTTATACAACTATAAAATTGCCCTTCATCATCATAGATCCCAGGGGAGTTTACAAACATTAAAGAAACTAGCAACAAAAGACAGCTAAAATTATAAACACAAACCAATCACCGTATCTAAAACCCCTCACAAACTGCAGAACAATAACGTAGCAGCCGTTCATAAAAGCCCCCAAACCATGGGGCAAACTAAGGCCCAGGGACCGGATCCGGCCCAATTGCCTTCTAAATCCGGGCCGTAGACGGTCCGGGAATCAGCAAGTTTTTACAGAAGTAGAATGTGTCCTTTTATTTAAAATGAACTCTGGGATATTTGTGGGGCCTGCCTGGTGTTTTTCTACGAATAGAATGTGTGGTTTTATTTAAAATGCAGCTCTGGGTTATTTGTGTGGAATAGGAATTCGTTCATTTTTATTTTTTTTTCAAAATACAGTCTGGCCCCCCACAAGGTCTGAGGGACAGTGGATCGGCCCCCTGCTGAAAAAGTCTGCTGACCCCTGCCATGGACAATCAGATAAAGGTCTGGAGAAACAGTTGTGTCTTAACCTGGCATCAGAAGTCCAAGTCTGTTGTGGCCACCCACACCTCATGGGGAGCAAATTCTATTATATAGTGGGGGGAAACTACAAAGAAAGGCTATCCTGTGTCACAACACAGCAAGCGATCCCCACTGTCAGTATAATGAAAAGGGCCTTCCTTCATTCCAATCTCAAGGCCTGGGTTGGCTGATATGGGGAGAGGAGCTTCATTATATACTTGGTCTTAAACCCATATTTCTTTCTTTATTATTACTGATTTCATAAAATCTGTGCACCTCTTGACTGTAAAAAACAACAACCCTCAAAGCGGTTTACAAAATATGTCAATGCTAATTAACACCTTATATTGGACCAAGTAACACAAAGGGAACCTGTCATGTGGAAGACATGACTCCATACAGATGTTGCTATCAGCATTTTAGCAGCTGCCTTATGTGGTACCTGAAGTTTCTGAACCATCTTCAAGGGTGGCCCCATAAAGAACACTAATCCAGGTGTGAAGTTTGCTAGAGCATATAGCACGATGGCAAGGCTATCTCAGTACAGGAACGGCTGTCGCTCTCAATCAGCTACAGCCTGGAAATAGGAACCCCTTGCAACTGACACCACCAAGGGCTCAAGTGACAATGCCAGATCCAGGAGTATCCCCCCCCCCCCAAGGCTACAAACCTGGTCTTTCAAGGGGTGAGTGATTGTGTCTCTGTCTAGCCGTGATTCAGCATCATTTTACTAGCCCTCATCTGACCCCATTACCACCTCCAGGCTCAGGAACAATCACAGTTTCATCTAGTTCAGATGGTATGGATCAGTGATGACCAAACTTGGCCCTCCAGCTGTTTTGGGACTACAACTCCCATCATCTCTAGCTAACAGGACCAGTGGTCGGGGATGATGGGAACTGTAGTCCCAAAACAGCTGGAGGGCCAAGTTTAGCTATCACATGTATAGATGAATGCAATCCCCATGATGGTGGCACAAAACCTCAAATCCTGATGACTGCTCACAACAGCTTCATATAGATGCTAAACAACATAGCGGACAGAATAAAATCTGCATGAATCCAGAGCACAACTCTCATGGGACCAGGGAGGAGTACCCCAGTGCTGCTGTCTAATAACAGCCCTGCAGGTTTGACTGAAAACACCACATCATGGTGCCTACAACTCTCAACCTGCTCCAGGAGGTTACCATGGCTGGTGGCACCAAAGGCTGGTGGATCAACAGGGTCATCACATGCCTCCTGTTCCTCTCTCAAGAGAGCTCACTAACCAGAGCTCTCTCAGTACTAAAATAGAATCAAAAGCCAGACTGAAATGGGTTCAAATAATATTTTGTGAGTACTCAGAAAATGTGATTTCCTCACAATTAAAGCACCATCTTGAGGGAAGATGTGACGAATGAAAAAAATGAAGAGTTAGTAAATGTAAAAGATGTTGCTACCAAAAATCCTTGATTCACTTTCTTCAAAGTAAGTTCTATTGAAATTAGTGTGGTATAACGGGGGACGGGGGGACAGGGATGAAAAAAGTAGGGATAACAAATATCCCAATCTGGATAGTGACCGCAAAGAATCAACGAACCAAACACTTCTGATTTACCACAGATGAGTGAATTTGGCAAGGACTCGCTCAAGGACAAGTCATTGACATTTCATGTTGGTCATGAAATTTTTGAGACTAAAACTCTGGAGGCTTGCTCTGTGTGGTATGGGAAGTACTGAAACATTCAAAGAGAATAAAAGAAGGAAGCAAGAATAAAAGAAAGAAAGAAAGAAAGAAAGAAAGAAAGAAAGAAAGAAAGAAAGAAAGAAGGCAGACAGAAATCTGGAAGCACTCACTTATTCTTTGAAGCCGGACCTAAGTAGATCTGAAGAAAAGAGATGGAAGATTGCCACATAAGCATGGTCAAGGGTCACTTAAGTTTAGGAAGCATGGACCAAAAACATTGCAAATGTTTACATTTTCTTCCTTCCGGGCTGAAGCCAGCAGGAGTGTTTTGGCCAGGTGTGACAAGGTGCAGGTGAGGCAGCAAATGTTCAGAGCCAATGACAGATCATGTGGGGTGCATTCAAGACTGGGCCAGACTCACTGAAAGCAGGAAAATTAGTTTCCTCCAGCATTTGTCTGGAGTAAACTGACAGTGTTAAACTCTGAAGGTGGAGGTGTGTGTGAAGTCTGCCCCATGTGGTCTGTGCTAATTTCTGCAGGGATAGGAGGCCTTCTGAAACCCTTGCATGTGCTGTGAAGGTGGAGGGTCCTCCTGGGCTGCAGGTAGTCCTGGCAAGGATTTAAAAAGTCTTCAGATGAGGGCAGAGTTATCTCCTTACAAGAAGGATGTGGGGGCCTTGGGCTCCTACATGAAAATCTTCAGTGGGGCAGTCATTTTTCTGTCTGCCTTAGATGGGGCTTCAGGAATGCCACCTTCATCATCCTAGGAGTCTTCAGAACTTTCCATCGAAGGGCGAGAGGGATTGTAGTCCATGACATATGGAACCACTACTGACAAACAACAAGCTATTCATGTATTTGCTTGGAGCCTTTATATGATGGGTTTTCTCAAATGATTTCATAGCAGTTTACAAAAATTCAAGTTAAAAAAAACAAACAAACAATGGTGGCCTCTTGCGTTGCAGTGAATAGGAGAAGGCAGTGGATCGGTCTTTTGTACATTACTCAAGGAAGTATATAATTTCACTTGAAAGGATTAGGGAGGTGCTAATATTTTGTAATGATTCCCCGACCAGTTTTTAATGGGATTTAAACACTATTATCTTATTAGACACTGTTTGGAAGAGCTATACTCCTACTTCATCCCCCCTGCCTCATCAAGCCATCACAAATAACGCATACTGCTGCAGCTACAACACTTGGAAAGTATAATTGCCATGCAATCACTACCTCTTTTCCACATCTGATAGAGGCAACTGCAGGGATTTTTTTATTTTTGCTGCTTTGTCATGAGTTGCCTTCTTTGGATGAAAAGCAGACAATTTTTAAAAGAAATAAATGCAGCAGTAGATAAAATGGGGGGGCAGATGGTCTTCAAGAATAATCTTCTTTTATTTTTATTTTACATAATCAGCTTAGGATCATTTGGAGCAACCCGCCCGTAAGATTTGTTACTGGAACACCTCTAACAAAGAGTGAACAGTGTGAATAATTCAAGGCAAGGTTTTTAAGGTAGATAAAACCTGTTGCCTCTGTAATCTAGGCTTATCCAGGAAGACAGAACGCTGTCACTACATTATCAAGCTATGATCAAATATTAATCCTGCGGTTCTGTATTCCCACACTATGTGTAACGAGAAATAAAATTAAAGTTAAATAATGAATTGGGTTCTGAGAGACCAAAGTGTCAAACCATAAGAGAAGGCTGCCTGTTGCATCTTTGCATGAATCGAGAACGCAACCATCCTGTGCTACCGGGGGGAAGACTTAAAACAGAGAAAAGCAGAATTAAATAAATAAGAATAAAAATAAGAAATTATTATTTATACCCCGCCCATCTGGCTGGGTTTCCCCAGTCATTCTGGGCGGCTTCCAACAAAATATTTAAAACACAATAAAACATCAAACATTAATAACTTCCCTAAACAGGGTTGTCTTCAGATGTCTTCTAAAAGTCAGGTAGTTGTTTCTTTCATTGACATCTGATGGGAGAGCGTTCCACAGGGTGGGCGTCACAACCAAGAAGGGTAAGGGCTTTTTTGGAGAGGAAAGATGTTTTTTACTTTTTCACATTCTAAAATAAAAGGGTAAGTGTAAGAATGGCATGTGCTTCAGGGATCAAACGTTAGGGAAATAATGCTTTTTTAATTAGCGGCAGAGTACGAATTGGTACTGGAGGCTATATGAAACTACACAGACCTCACAGGCATCAAGATTTCAGGACGATGCAACGCTTAGTCATTTACTCCTAAAGTTCAGATATGAAACAAGAAATATATGATGGCTAACCATCTTTTTTTTGAAGCTAGTCACTATGTTTTAGAAAGATAACCTGCAACTGACACTGTGAAAACGATTATTACTTTTCATATAAAGGAACGTGGAAAGCATGCTTGATCAAATATTTGCCCCCTTCCCACCAAAGATTTAAATGCTGAATTAAAAACTTTATATTAGTAAGTTTGCTTCTGAATTTTTGACGTGTTATAAGACTTCAGACTTTGGATTCAAAAAGGTGCCTGGCCTTTCGTCAGAAAAAGGAAAACCTGTGGATTTTACCCATGGTGGTAATTTTTGACAACTGAGGAAGATTTTGTTCAGCTGATCATTTTTAAAAAGTGCTGGAATTAAATGGTGCGTTTGTGTGTGTGAATCTACTCCCCCCCCCCCCACAAAACCCCACCTCAGTAGTGTCCCATTCATATATTTTTTAATGAGAAGCCAGAGCCACAAACCAAAATTTCTCTGCCCAGTTGCACACTGCCTGCAGAGGCCCCAGGTCAAGCAACAATCCTTAACTGATGGGGGAAGTCACAATTCCTCACATCTTAAGAGCTGTAGCTCTCTGCTTCTGTTCCAGTCCGGAAGTGAACAGTGACAGCCCTTTGCACCACATGGTGTTTCTCAGTACTTGGGGCTTGCTGGAGCTTGTCTGGCAGACAGAAGCAGCTGTTTGCAATTCACGCCCTAAGTTATAATACGTTGTTCGTAGTATGAAAACATTCTAGAGACTCTACCATGCCTCCCGACACTGACTTTTAGACATTTCAGATTATTATAATTTATGAATAACTTTTTACATTCATCTCAAAAATGATACACATGCCATAAAAGCAGCTAAAAACAAGTTTTAAAGCAGTATGAAAAGCCAGAGATAGGTATAGCTCAGTTGGCTAGACTTTAACCCAGGGGTCAGCTACCTTTTTCAGCCGTGGGCCGGTCCACCATCCCTCAGACCATGTGGTGGGCCGGACTATATTTTGGAAAAAAGAAGAAGAACGAATTCCTGTTCCCCACAAATAACCCAGAGATGCATTTTAAATAAAAGCACACATTCTACTCATGTAAAAACATGCTGATTCCCAGACTGTCCGTGGGCTGCATTTAGAAGGCGATTGGGCCGCATCCGGCCCCTGGGCCTTAGGTTGCCTGCCCCTGCTTTAACAGTTAGAGCATGGTGTTGGTAACGCCAAGGTTGCAGGTTCGATCCCCGTAAGGGACAGCAGCACATTACTGCATTGCAGGGGTTGGAACAGATGATCCTCAGGGTCCCTTCCAACTTTGTTTGTTGGATGATCCTCAGGGTCCCTACCAACTTTGTTTGTTTGTTTCCAAACGGAGAAACCATTTCATCCCTACCCATTTGTTGTATGTGTGTACATACAACCACAAGCTAACAGTAGCTGCCCAACCCTTGACCTCTACCCAAAGAAAAAGGTTGCAGAAGTATAGGTGCTACAGCAATGCAGTAGAACGAACTGAACACTGTTAGAATTTACACATATGAACTGATATTGGCCAAATGAACATATACAGTGCTGCTGCTGTTTTATTTCAAGAACAGGCAACCATTCTCTTAAGTTTGTTTCTTGGCAATGCAGAGGACTGCTTTTGAAAGGGTGACCAGGAGTTCTTCATGCACAGCCTTTTTGTTATCATGCAAAGCACGAACTAAAGGTATAATAAATTATTTGCAGGAGGAAAGGATGCTGAATAGCCATGGGGGAAGAAAGGTACCTTTAAATATAAATATGGTGGTAAACAGAAGTTCAGATTTAAAAACTCGTCTGGGGGAAACAGGAATTAGAGAGCCATTTTTTGCAAATTTCTCAGAAACATATGACCCAGACATTTAGTTGCACCCGTTTCTATGAAAGAAGCCAAAGCTTCTTTCTATTGCTGAGTTATTAATTGGTAACATGAATCCTCTATAGTGGTGTAGTGTTACACCGAAGCCCTTTATTCTACTCCATCCAGAAACAGGACACTTTCTTTTTCTTCTTCAGGACAATTAACTAGATTAGAAACTAATGGATGAAGCTCCTCAATTATATACAAGGTTAAGAGCACATTAATTTGGTTTCCTTGCAAATTTATAAGGCATTTTCACTTCGAAGAACAGAAGACAACCACTCCACCATGTTTGCTGAAAAAACTAACATTTCATCAACACGTCCAGTTAAAATATACACACAGACTTTCAGTATGACACAATCCCGTTTCCTAAAAAGAATGTGCTCCTGCTGTTGTTGTTGTTGTTGTTGTTTAGTCGTTTAGTCGTGTCCGACTCTTCGTGACCCTATGGACCAGAGAACGCCAGGCACCTCTGTCCTCCACTGCCTCCCGCAGTTTGCTCAAACTCATGCTGGTAACCTCGAAAACACTATCCAACCATCTCGTCCTCTGCCGTCCCCTTCTCCTTGTGCCCTCCATCTTTCCCAACATCAGGGTCTTCTCCAGGGAGTCTTCTCTTCTCATGAGGTGGCCAAAGTACTGGAGCCTCAGCTTCACAATCTGTCCTTCCAGTGAGCACTCAGGGTTGATTTCCTTCAGTATGGAGAGGTTTGATCTTCTTGCAGTCCATGGGACTCTCAAGAGTCTCCTCCAGCACCATAATTCAAAAGCATCAATTCTTCGGCGATCAGCCTTCTTTATGGTCCAGCTCTCACTTCCATACATCACTACTGGGAAAACCATAGCTTTAACTATACGAACCTTTGTTGGCAAGGTGATGTCTCTACTTCTCAAGATGCTGTCTAGGCCTGTCATTGCCCTTCTCCCAAGAAGCAGGCGTCTTTTAATTTCGTGGCTGCTGTCACCATCTGCAGTGATCATTGAGCCCAAGAAAGTAAAATCTCTCACTACCTCCATTTCTTCCCCTTCTATTTGCCAGGAGGTGATGGGACCAGTGGCCATGATCTTCGTTTTTTTGATGTTGAGCTTCAGGCCATATTTTGCGCTCTCCTCTTTCACCCTCATTAAAAGGTTCTTTAATTCCTCCTCACTTTCTGCCATCAAGGTTGTGTCATCTGCATATCTGAGGTTGCTGATATTTCTTCCGGCAATCTTAATTCCGGCTAGGGATTCATCCAGCCCAGCCTTTCGCATGATGAATTCTGCATATAAGTTAAATAAGCAGGGAGACAAAATACAGCCTTGTCGTACTCCTTTCCCAATTTTGAACCAATCAGTTGTTCCATATCCAGTTCTAACTGTAGCTTCTTGTCCCACATAGAGATTTCTCAGGAGACAGATGAGGTGATCTGGCACTCCCATTTCTTTAAGAACTTGCCATAGTTTGCCGTGGTCGACACAGTCAAAAGCTTTTGCATAGTCAATGAAGCAGAAGTAGATGTCTTTCTGGAACTCTCTAGCTTTCTCCATAATCCAGCGCATGTTTGCAATTTGGTCTCTGGTTCCTCTGCCTCTTCTAAATCCAGCTTGCACTTCTGGGAGTTCTCGGTCCACATACTGCTTGAGCCTTCCTTGTAGAATTTTAAGCATAACCTTGCTAGCGTGTGAAATGAGTGCAATTGTGCGGTAGTTGGAGCATTCTTTGGCACTGCCCTTCTTTGGGATTGGGATGTAGACTGATCTTCTCCAATCCTCTGGCCACTGCTGAGTTTTCCAAACTTGCTGGCATATTGAGTGTAGCACCTTAACAGCATCATCTTTTAAAATTTTAAATAGTTCAGCTGGAATGCCATCACTTCCACTGGCCTTGTTATTTGCAGTGCTTTCTAAGGCCCATTTGACTTCACTTTCCAGGATGTCTGGCTCAAGGTCAGCAACCACACTACCTGGGGTATACGAGACATCCATTTCTTTCTGGTATAATTCCTCTGTGTATTCTTGCCACCTCTTCTTGATGTCTTCTGCTTCTGTTAGGTCCTTTCCACTTTTGTCCTTTATTGTGGAAATCTTTGTACGAAATGTTCCTTTCATATCTCCAATGTGCTCCTGCTAGTATATTCCAAATATGGATGGGCGCTTGGCTCTCCAGTTCTGGCTATGCAACATATTTCATTGACAAAGTATTTCATACCTGACACTATATTATATTCCGAAAGTTGATGAGGATGAACACTGGTCTTCAACACATGTGTGGACATGCACTACTGAACAGTGGCCTAATTCAAAGTGTGTCACAGCAGCAGTACTACCACTATAGGTAGAAAAAGAAAAAGAAATGAGCCCAGAAGTGCATGTTTGGGTTTAAGGTTGGGCCTAGGTCTGGAAAGGTTCAAAATTACTGGCACTGACTATGCATTTAACATTCCGTTACTAACACCGGAAAAAGCTGCCTTTTGTAATGGGAGTATTTTTATTTGTTTGCTTATTAAATTTGTATACTGTACCGCCCTATATCTGTAGGTCTCAGGGCAGTTTACAACAAAAAAATCGTAATAGAAAAAAGCACAGAATACATAATAAAAACAAAAGCAAAGACAATCCAATAATCCCCACTTCCACAACACATTTTTAAAAAGGTATTAGCTGTCAATCAGCCAAAGGCCTGGTTGAAGAGGAGCGGTATTGCTTGGTCCCCAAAGGTGTATAATGAAGGTGCCAGCAGAACTTCCTTAGGGAGGGCATTCCACACGCAGGAGCCACTACAGAAAAGGCCTATTCTTGTCCTGCCACATTCTGGACCTCTCATCCACAATTTGATATGCAGATTTATTAAATATGCACTTTTAGAGCAAGCCACAGTTCCATGAACAATGGGAAACTGTGGTTGGTTCAAAAGCAAAACAGGAAGCTTTCGGTGTGCTCCTCTCATTCATAAAGAGGAGATGGGTTAGGGGGAACATACAAGCCCAAGGTCTGCATAGGCTTATACCAGGGGTCGGCAACCTGCGGCTCCGGAGCCGCATGCGGCTCTTTAACGCCTTTGCCGCGGCTCCGGGGTGGAGGCGAGGGGAGGAGGCGCATTTTCCTTTGTTCCCGCCCCAAGCCTCGCGCGCCCGACGGGAGCTCCTGCCGGGCGCGCAAGGCTTGCAGACACTCGCCCGAAGCACGGGGAGCCCTCCGGAGGGCTCCCTGTGCTTCGGGCGGCAGGCTGCCGCCCCAAGCCTCGCGCGCCCGACGGGAGCTCCTGCCAGGCGCGCAAGGCTTGCAGACACTCGCCCGAAGCACGGGGAGCCCTCCGGAGGGCTCCCTGTGCTTCGGGCGGCAGGCTGCCGCCCCAAGCCTCGCGCGCCCGACGGGAGCTCCTGCCAGGCGCGCAAGGCTTGCAGACACTCGCCCGAAGCACGGGGAGCCCTCCGGAGGGCTCCGCGTGCTTCGGGCGGCAGGCTGCCGCCCCAAGCCTCGCGCGCCCGACGGGAGCTCCTGCCGGGCGCGCAAGGCTTGCAGACACTCGCCCGAAGCACGGGGAGCCCTCCGGAGGGCTCCCTGTGCTTCGGGCAACAGGCTGCCGCCCCAAGCCTCGCGCGCCCGACGGGAGCTCCTGCCGGGCGCGCAAGGCTTGCAGACACTCGCCCGAAGCACGGGGAGCCCTCCGGAGGGCTCCCTGTGCTTCGGGCAACAGGCTGCCGCCCCAAGCCTCGCGCGCCCAACGGGAGCTCCTGCCGGGCGCACAAGGCTTGCAGACACTTGCCCGAAGCACGGGGAGCCCTCCGGAGGGCTCCCTGTGCTTCGGGCGGCAGGCTGCCGCCCCAAGCCTCGCGCGCCCGACGGGAGCTCCTGCCGGGCGCGCAAGGCTTGCAGACACTCGCCTGAAGCACGGGGAGCCCTCCGGAGGGCTCCCTGTGCTTCGGGCAACAGGCTGCCGCCCCAAGCCTCGCGCGCCTGGCGGGAGCTCCCGCCAGGCGCGCAAGGTTTGCGGACACTCGCTGGGGCTGCAGGCTGCTGCCCGCAAGCCTTGTGAGCCTGTGGGAACTCCCGCCGGGCTTGCAAGGCTTGCGGATAGCTTCCTGAAGCCTGGAGAGCGAGAGGGGTCGGTGCGCACCGATGCCTCTCGCTCTCCAGGCTTCAGCGAAAGCCTGCATTCGCACCATAGGACGCACACAGATTTCCCCTTCATTTTTGGAGGGGAAAAGTGCGTCCTATGGAGCGAAAAATACGGTATATAGCATGTCTTTGTTGCTGGCTGATTTGCTGCTATTGCTTTGCAATTTGCAGCTACTGTTTTGAAGGGGAGTGAAGAACACACACTCAAAAAAAGGTAACTTGTTAATATAACGTTTATTTCTATGAGGAGGAGTAATTCTGAGGGGTCAAACAAAAAATAATTAAAAAGTGTCAAAAAAGTTATTTTTATAATGACGAGGATAACATTGGGCTAAGAAACAATGTATGCAGTGTTATATTTGTTTTAAATGTCGCAATGGTTTTGCGGCTCCCAGTTGTTGTTTTTTCTTCGGAAACGGGTCCAAGTGGCTCTTTTTGTCTTAAAGGTTGCAGACCCCTGGCTTATACAGTACCTTTAATAGCAAACCATGGTTTGCGGTTTTGTCTAAACTGGATGTTTGTATGTTAAAGACCAGCCTTCTGTTTCCATAAGCCTTGTGTTATGAAGGCTGTTTTCCCCACAGCATCCACTGGCACAGAGCTCTGCACATATACAGGGATACTTTTTCTAGCTACATGGCAGATGAAGCATTGAATTTAGGATTTTTTTCTCACCAAATGCAGTTCAACTTGCAATGCTCATAGGAAAAGCCCTAGCAGCCAACACATAAACAATTTACGTGCTTTACAAATACGAACCTTGTCTGTTTGGTGATACTTTAGAACATTATTCCTGTAGTAGTCTAAACATGGAGGGAAATATGCATCTCATTAATCTAAAGAAGTGCTTGGAGCAGGAAAATATTATTACTCAGATTTCTACAAAAGAAAGGGACTAACAAGCTAACACAAAAGTGCTACAGTGGAGGATTTTATCCTAAAGGCTAATGTAATGCAAATATTTGGTTTGGCACAGACCACTTTAAAAAAACACAGTGTTAAACGCACTAACAGTGCAGTCTTATGTGGACTACTCAGAAGTAAGCCCCATTTGCTTCAATGGGGTATACCACCAGGAATAAATATATAAATACACACACTCTCACTCTCTATATATGCCTAAAGCAGTCATTCTTCTGCATTGGCTTGAAAACAAGCAATTTTCTCAAAAAGTAAAAACAAAGGTGGATTTTTTCATTAAGAACAGCTGAATGTTAATTACACTTAAGGCATCTCCTTATAAAAACAACTTGTCAGAATCTAGGAGCGGCCACATTAAAGTAGCTCACTCGACAGAAATGACTTTTCACATAGAACAACAGCTCAATTGAAGGTGGCTGAGTAAAGTCTGGACCAGCAAGACAGAGGAGTACAACTGGGAAAGTCCCTAACAATCATTATTACATTGATGGGATCTCAAACTGTGATGCGGACTGTCAGTCCCATGAAGTTTTCTTGTTACGTTTAACAACGCTGGTTAACAAATGGCTGAACTCAACTTTGCAAAAGTTGGCCTGGTGCACACGACACGGTAAACCAAACACGGTAAAAGTCTTCTAACCAAAAGATGCAAAGAAAATGTAGGATGGCATCCAACTAAGTCACTGGCTCAGAATGACTAAAGAATATGACTCTGCATTTCTATCATGCCTTAAAAAGAAGATAAAGACATATCCTCCACACATTATTTTAAACCCCCCATTCCTCTAAGGCGGAACTTTCCAAACTTTTCATGTTGGTAACACACTTTTTAGACATGCATCATTTCGCAACAAAGCAATTCAGTTTTACAGTGATACCTTGGGTTAAGTACTTAATTCGTTCCGAAGATCCGTTCTTAACCTGAAACTGCTCTTAACCTGAAGCACCACTTTAGCTAATGGGGCCTCCTGCTGCCGCCGCGCCACAGTAGCACGATTTCTGTTCTTATCCTGCAGCAAAGTTCTTAACCTGAAGTACTATTTCTGGGTTAGCGGAGTTTGTAACCTGAAGCGTATGTAACCTGAAGCATATGTAACCTGAGGTACCACTGTACTAGCAAACTGGAGGTTACACCAATACCTTTCCAGCTCTGGGAGGAGCGTGGGGAGAGTTCACGCGACACACCTACACATTGCTGCCAATACAGTAACGTGTTGTGACACACAGTTTAGAAAGCTCTGCTCTAAGGAGCTAACAAAGATTTTTAGCTTCACAACAATCCTGTAAGCAAGGTTACAGGCATCTAAACACAGAGGGTTCCTGCCGGATGCTATTAGGCGAGGCCTTTCAAAGCAGGGTGGGACGCAGGTGGCGCTGTGGGTTAAAGCCTCAGCGCCTAGGACTTGCCGATCGAAAGGTCGGCGGTTCGAATCCCTGCGGCGGGATGCGCTCCCGCTGCTCAGTCCCAGTGCCTGCCAACCTAGCAGTTCGAAAGCACCTCTGGGTGCAAGTAGATAAATAGGGACCGCTTACCAGCGGGAAGGTAAACGGTGTTTCCGTGTGCGGCTCTGGCTCGCCAGAGCAGCGATGTCACGCTGGCCACGTGACCCGGAAGTGTCTCCGGACAGCGCTGGCCCCTGGCCTCTTAAGTGAGATGGGCGCACAACCCCAGAGTCTGTCAAGACTGGCCCGTACGGGCAGGGGTACCTTTACCTTTACCTTCAAAGCATAGACGCTGCCACACTTAAAAGAGCAACTTCTTACAGAGGCACATGAAAGGTGCAGTATTAAAACTCGTCTAAAAATGAACCTACCATGATAAACATGCAGAATGCAAGAAGCAGCCTGGATGAAATCTGCTTGAACTGTCATGAGTCTTGCCTCCCACAGTCTTCAGTGCCAAACACAAACCAGGGAGACTTTTTAAAGAAAATAACAAAACCTTACTATTTTTAAGCTATGCTTTAAACACACACACAGGTCACAAAATGGGAGTATTTTACAGATCTCTGAAAAATACATAAGCATTTACAGGTGTTTATAGTTACAAAATATGCTAGGTTGTGGAGAAATAGGAACTGTTTTTTATTTCCTTGACTGGCTGTGCCGTAATTTATTTAGGAGTTCACCTTAAACTCAAGGTTATTGTGTATTACTGGCCCCAAGCAGAGTTATTTGAACACATGCCAACCCTGAGCAATAAGTTACTGGATTTCATGCTCCATGAGGGGTATTTTAAACATAATTCATGGCCTTCGTTTCAGATCAAAAGCACCAAAGGAGTGCAGAGAATTAGATTACAGATATTACCGACTGACTAAAGGAGTTAGGGAAGGCAAAGTCACAGTCACCTACCTTCAGAATACATTCCTCCATGTGTATATGTGTGTATGCACACAAACACAAAGCAGTAAAGTTAATCTTTGCATTTTAACAATATTGCCTCAGTTATAAAAGTTCGCAATTAACTCTAGCAGAGTCTCGTGTCCCTCGTCTGTCTTAATTTAAGCTGGGATGTTGTTTTCTGCTGTTGCCCGTTTTGTATAATGAAACAACAGATGGATTAAAGTGAAAGACATTTACAAAAAAAAAAAAAAAAAAAAAGAATGCCACAGAGCTGGAAAATGCTCAGGAAAGTGCAATCAAAAGGATGAGCGTGCAATTCCTCTATGAGGGAAGGCTTGCTTTTTAGCTTACCCAAAAATGGCAAGACGGGAAAGGACAAAGGTTTCTACAAGGTGTGGGCACTGTTTCTCCTTTTCTCATAATAATAATAATAATAATAATAATTTATTATTTATTCCCCAGCCACTCTGGGCGGCTTCCATAAAACCAAAAATACAGTAAAATATCACATGTTAAAAACTTCCCTGAACAGGGCTGCCTTAAGATGTCTTCTGAATGTCAGGTAGTTGTTTATCGCTTTGACATCTGCTGGAAGGGCGTTCCACAGGGTGGGCGCCACTACCGAGAAGGCCCTCTGCCTGGTTCCCTGTAGCTTCGCTTCTCGCAATGAGAACCCAAGGTCATCCAATGATGCTTAATTGTGTGAGACGCAAGACAGAAAAAAGGAAGCACATGCTTCAACTATGGAACTCACTGCAACAAGAGGCGGCGACAATACCAACCCAGAGGGCTTTAAAAGGAAATCAGACAAATTCACAAATGATATGCTACTAACAAGCATGCCCCTAAATACTAGTCACTGGGAAACAACAGTGGACAAGGGCTATTATCTTCACATTTGTGTACTTGCCATGTGATTGATACAGGGTGCTGAATTAGATATTCCTTTACTAGGACTCTTATTTACTCAGACTAGATACTAAATAAGCTCCTTCTCTCTCTCTCTTAGAATTATGCTTCTTCCCACTCAAAACCATGCAGTACCCAAAGTACTGCATGAAACAGGAATGTATTTGCTGAAACATCAATATCCATTTTAAAAGGCGCAACCAACTTCCTCTGGTTCTTTTCCTTTTTTCTCAAGCCAGCTGCATCTGAACCTTAGGGATGTCCTTCCCACTTAGAAAAACATGCAGTGTTGCCAGTATTCTCAGATTTCTCTCCTGGACAGAACATTTATCAGAAACGCATGTCTGAGCCAATGTTCAAGCTAAATTCTAAGTAGTAAATTTATTTGCTCAGCGCCATTGTTCATTTCAAGGAATCAGCCACTTATGTGAATAAATTAGCAAAATGAGCCTCTTTTCCTAACTTTGAAAGCAGTTCTGTGAGAACCAAGAGTGTATCATCCCTCACAACTATCCAAATAAATAATAGCACTAGAATTTGGTGAATATATCCTATCCCAGGACCAACTGCAAATAAAGTGTAGTGGTACCTCAGGTTACATACGCTTCAGGTTACATACGCTTCAGGTTACAGACTCCGCTAACCCAGAAATATTACCTCGGGTTAAGGATGAGAACAGAAATCGTGCTCCGGCAGCGCAAGGCCCCATTAGCTAAAGTGGTGCTTCAGGTTAAGAACAGTTTCAGGTTAAGAATGGACCCCTGGAACGAATTAAGTACTTAACCCGAGGTACCACTGTACTGCAAATAAAGAATAATAGGTAACCATGCCTTTGTAAGGGACACGGGTGGCGCTGTGGGTAAAACCTCAGCGCCTAGGACTTGCCGATCGCATGGTCGGCGGTTCGAATCCCCGTGGCAGGGTGCGCTCCAGTCGTTCAGTCCCAGCGCCTGCCAACCTAGCAGTTCGAAAGCACCCCCGGGTGCAAGTAGATAAATAGGGACCGCTTACTAGCGGGAAGGTAAATGGTGTTTCCGTGTGCTGTGCTGGCTCGCCAGATGCAGCTTGTCACGCTGGCCACGTGACCCGGAAGTGTCTTTGGACAGCGCTGGCCCCCGGCCTCTTAAGTGAGATGGGCGCACAACCCTAGAGTCGGACACGACTGGCCCGTATGGGCAGGGGTACCTTTACCTTTACCTTTTTATGCCTTTGTAAGTAAAGCGTGTGTGTGACTGTTGACAGGCACACCATTTTCAGCTCTGAAAGGGGGCGGAATGGGGCAAGGCAGAACAGACAAGAATGGACTTCCATGCATCCTGCTAACATGCACAGTGGCCAGAAATGGAACCTCAGCATAAGTGGGAATTCTCCCATAAACAAATAAGGCCCACTAGCATTTTTAGTAACTTCTGAAATATAGCAACAGGTAGTATTGAAATATCAGTCACAACAAGGCAAACATCTGCTTCGTCTAGGAATTTTTTCTTCCTATGTTCATAAAAATGTAAGTCCATCATCACACAACCCCTGTTGAAGGATCTGTAGTGCTGCAATACCATTGGGCAATGAAATGATTTCCCATGAATAAATTATAAGCTAGTAGATCCTGCAGATGAATTTTCAAGTTGCTGGTGGTTTATGCATTAGGTGTGTATGAGGTAGGAAGGCAAATTATTGTTCAATGTGCAACCAATGTTCATATTCCTCCTGGCCATGGGCTTCTCCCAAATGAGAATGCCTATCCTTTTATAGCTATATTTAAACCAGAATTTTATGCACAACAGACGGTAATGTGTTAAATTTTATTGATATCCATCTGTGCATACTTTCTGAAGTAGACTTAGTGGCACCAAAAGCCTGGCTAGAAGATCATAGGAAACGTAGTATGACCTATACATTTATTTATTTCTAGATTTATTTACTTACTATCCTAAGGACCTCTTCCCACATTATATTAGTAGTACTAAGAAAGCTGAAACAGGTCTAACTTGTTCTCATGCCTTAGTACAACTAACAAAACACAAAGCTGTCCCTTCCCAATTACATCATCTAGCTGGACAGAAGGAATTCTTCCTACCTCCGCAATACTGGTTGGCTGAACACAGTGTAAAAGTGTGAATGCAACAAACAGGCATTTTACGAGTGCACCTATCTGATACACGTTTTTGGAGAGTTGGAATTGGCCACACTCTTCAATGCACACTTGGTGACAAAGCTGAATCTCCTGGTGTATATAATGTGTGAAAGAGAAGCAGGATAGAAATGACTTGATTTGTTGAGCAAATAGCATGAGGCCCTTATCAGTTCACACAGCTTCTTGTTGGCCCACAAGCAAACGGACAGTAACAATATCAAAGTGTTAAATTAAACTAACATTTATTTATTTTTTCAAAATATACCAACACAAGCATTGCATAAACACTGTAACTTTTATAGCTAGAGACAGGAGGTAAGGTAATGTTGCAAAATCCCATAACGTGCTGGTAAGTAGGTTTTATATGAATATGTGGTGCTACCTTAATTCAGTCAGTGCAGTCACCCACTGCCTCAATGCATCCAGCTCTGATTTGCAGCAGAGAGAGGTTCCAAGGCCTGCTTTAACTAGACATATTGATGACTGTGCTTAGGAAATGCTCTGTTACTACTGAGCTATATTCTTCCATGTATTGCAGCCAGATGGATCCTGTTAACAGGTAGGAAAGTGGAAGGGTATAACATGTCTCATAAAATAAATCTTTAATGTCTCACTGGCAAGATGCATGTCACTGCACACAAGAATCTCCACAAATTTACCTGCTGGTTTGAGGGGCAGGATTTTAAAATAGAGTAAATTTAAGCCTCCTTGCTAGCGCCACATTTTAAAAGTTTGAGAAACATTCTTGTTACAAAGAGATACATACACATACCTACATACATACATATACATCCTGAACATAAATCCCCCCAGGATAGCTGGAGATAGATTGTCCAACACAACAAAAAAGCATTCCTTGTCATTCTTTCAGATAAACTAAATAATCTCGACTTGAACATTTTTTTCCACAAGATGCTTGTTAGGAAACTACTTCTTGAATTAATAGGTCACATAAAGATTGAGAAAGCCAATAATGGAAGACTACTTTTTGAAAAAAACAATGAAACTTCAAGCTAGATTACTAAAACAAACAGAAACAACAACAGCAGCTATGTACATTTTAATTAAACAAAGCCATATGGCAGAGGATAGACTGAATTGTGTCACAAGATGTTCTGTTTCAAGATCATGCAACAATTCCTGGCACTGTTGCTTATAAAAACCCCAGAATTATACCCCTGTTCCCACCACCAAGACACTAAAAAAGTAAAAGGAAACACATTCCTGAGCCCCCATGATAAAAATGGCTCAGCGTGTGGAATGCAAGGCGAACATTCCTGTATGAACTCAAAGGTCTGATTTAACTTTGGAGCAGTAGCCATAGGGGAAGGGAAAAATGCAGACCTTGAATGTTGGTCTTTGCCTCCAAATCCCTTGCTCCCAACACCACCACATTGTCTATCATTGTCTTTTGTAGAAGGGGAAATAGCAGCTTCCTTAAGGCAGGGCACAAAGACAGAATTCATCCCGCATTGTGGGAGAAGAAACCAAATGCTGAAAATATACCTTGTTTGAGGAGAGTCCATTTTACTGACTTTTTTTTTTACTCTGGAATGAGAAAGACCAAATCTCTCTAAACAAACAAGAGTAATTTATTTACAGTTTGTTAAATTATCTCAGTATCATTGCCAGGAGTGGCTTCCGTCCAGCTTTTAAAAGCCTAAACCATGTGATTTTCTAAAGAACAGAGGTTCTATGGTTTAGAAAATAAATACCAATGGACAGTTGGCTGGTTTGGAGAAACGCATAGGGCTCTGTGTTACGAGTGACCGTATTTGCAGACAAGGCTGTTCCGCCTCCATGCTTTCCACACCTATGTGAGAAAGGTGAAAGCTTGAAACATGACATGAAATTTAGGCTTAGAAACCATGTGGTTTCTGCTTATATGTTACATTTTTGCCACACGTAGACTCTGTGCAAGTGTGATCTCCATGATCGACTTCTGTCGCTCACTGTTCAAGTTTGCCCAAAAGTGTCGAGTAAAGAGAAAAAGGCTTGAAAACAAGAACAAAATATTTGCTTCTTGCAACAGCATATTCCCAAAAAGGTGAACAGAACACTGTCCATTTAAAAGCCTATGTGATTAAGTGCAACTTTTCTCCCTCTCTTACACACACAACAGTTAAATCAACTACCTATTTTGTCTATCAAAGATAAACATGTATAAGAAATTAATTCTGGGAAGAACCGCCCCCCCCCCCAATTAATTTGCAAATTAAATAAACCAGAAAAAGAAAGCTTTAAAGTGAATTGATCTATTTATGAGAAGTTTCCAGCCACATTGGTCTGTAGGATAATTTTTAAAAATCAACACATTGATGGGACACAATCTCTTTATTAGGACAAATCAAGAAGCTACAAAGCAGCCAGCAGCCTTTGTAGGACCTTTTTCAGGCTGGTTCATATTAAAGAAAAATAGTGAAGAGGACTGGGGTAGGCCACAGCAGAAAATTTCAGAATTAACAATGGAAACTCATGAGACTGTTTGCATGGCATGGGGTTGTGGTATATGCGTGGGAGGAAGAAGTGTTACAAGCTTCTACTGAGTCACCTTTCCATCCCTGCCCTCAAAAACACTTGAGCTCTGGGGGTGAGAGTTAGGAAAATTGAAGCCAACAAGATCATAACCTGTTAGCTCTATCTACAACCTGCAACAAGATTGTGTCATGCTAAAATACAGGCAGAACTGTCAGCAGGACTCTAAAGTGTGAAAACATGGAACTATACTCAGTACAGTGGTACCTCAGGTTACATACGCTTCAGGTTACATATGCTTCAGGTTACAGACTCCGCTAACCCATAAATAGTGCTTCAGGTTAAGAACAGTTTCAGGTTAAGAACGGACCTCTGGAACGAATTAAGTACTTAACCCGAGGTACTGCTGTACTCTGAATACAGCATGACATAAAATCCATTGTTCAACATGGTTGAGCATGGGCCAAAGTATTCCATGGCTTGGTGGAGCTATAGCCATTTGAGAAATAATGCAGCAGCAGCCCATCTATCATGCAACTCAGTACAGGGAGCAACATTTATCTACCAACCAGATTTACTGAGTTTCTAAAACACGTAACTCACATATCAAAGGCACAATCATCTGGGGAGTCATCGTCTGGGCAGTAAGAATATGTTTTGGCTTTAGATACTGTCTTATTTTCTCTGTTCAAGCCGAGAACATTTCTCCCCATTACATTCTGAACTGTCTAGCATTAAGCCCAGTGCTTTCAATTATATCGTGTTAGTTGCCAGCTTCTGTGCTTCCATGCAAACTCTAGAACAAACTTCCCCACCACACCAAAAAAAAAGCTCTCAACCGTAAGAGCAAACGACGATCATAACTGAGTTTTTAATGTTTTACAAGATACAGTACGATTCTAAACTTTATTTAGGTTCTCATTTTGCGCTGTATGAGTGTAAGATTTGCATGGGGACTGGCATCTTTCGTAACCATAATTTGGTGTGTGTGTGTGTGTGTGTGTGTGTGTGTATTTCTGTGCCTAACAGTGGATCCCTGTGCCTAAAAAACAGAGTTCATTTTCTGTAAGGTGTACGTGTGTGTGTATGCACACATGTACATTTAACAACCTCAGCAACATTATCCCGGTTACCTTAAACTCCATTAATCTTAATGCAGTCCTGCAAAACAAAACAGTTTCCTTTAACAACTGGATTCTTGACCTTCTGCTACTCTGGTGCATGAATGGGGGTCGTGGTGTAAAGGATACTGTCCAATCCCGACCGAGAGCTGCAGTATTAAAAACAGCACACGTGCCACAGAATAGCCAGGAGAAAAGACAAACTCTTCCCCCGTAACACCACCATGGCAACAGGGCCCGTTTGCATTCCTCTTCCGTGCTCTCAGAGTATTAGTAATTCAAATTAACAGAAAATGTTCTTTTTATAGTATCTGTCTATTATGGAGGTGATCAGGAATATATATATATATATATATATATGCACATCATTTCCAGTACAGGTCAGTCTTCAAAGCCAACCCCAAATATCTAAAAAATGCAAACAGATTTTAGAAGGTGAAGGTGGAAAAGGCAGTTTGTGACAATTATTTTTTCCCCTCTCTGTAAAAAACAATCCTGGAGCCTCAGAACTTGGCTTCTTACTAAATTCTTCCCTCACATATATTGAGTAGTTAGTTCTACTGGATAATCAATGAAGAACCGACATGCATTATTGCTATGGATGCTAATTTAAAACTTCCCTTTTCCATATTTATTAGAAGCACAACTGCAGTTCAAAAGATATCAGAACATTATTTTTAAAAAACTTGTTACAGTGATTCCCAAACTTTTTGCCCACTTGACCATTGCTTGGTTATCTTGGTGTACTACTTCACAATTTTTCCACCTGCCTGTTTTAGCAACTAAAACCATAGAACCATAGCGTTGGCAGGTGCCCTAAGGGGTCATCTAGTCCAACCCCCTGAAATGTAGGAGTCTTTTGCCAAACATGGGGTTTTTAAATCATTAAAGCATGGGGTTTTTAAAGCATTAAAAACACAATCAAAAACAAATAGGAATATTTAATGCAATGGGTGAGCAGTTTCCCATCTTCAACGACGATTCCACAGACCACATGAATGAAGTTTATATGGGCCACTGGTGGACTTCATGGGTCATAGTTTGGGAACCCACAGCCTAGGATATAATCACCAAAAAATAAATAAAAATGAAGCTATCTTCTGTTACTGAGGTGCTTCCAGACTAGAGTTTTTAGCACTACACAATTATTGCTCTCCCACAACGTAACTTTCTCTACTGCAGCAGGCACACCCCTCAAATTTTCTCTCATGTAACTTTTCCACATTATTAACAGCTAGTGTGGAAGTACCCTGGCTGGTCGCTCATTGTCCACCATCTCCACTAATAAAGATTTATGCAATGCTAATTCTATTACTGCAAGCTGTCCAAAGTGTGGAGGGTGTGGAGGAGCTAAAAATACCTTTTTAATAATGCATTATTTAATTTGTGGCTTTAATATAGTTCCAAATAATTCAAGACCGGTACATCTAATAATACATTGCTATACTTAATACAGTCTAGAATAATGATTGTTTACCTCACAAATGTTGTCATACAGGTCCACTGTAATGCTTGTGGTAAAAAAAAAAAATTAACTCCTTTGTGGGTTGTTGTGATGAGTTTGCAAACAGATTTCTTGTGGAACAGCGGGGATTCCTGTGTAAAGGAGCCCTTATTCCAATAGTCACTTTTCTTGTTCAGGTTAAGGTAAATCTCCTTAAAGTAATTTAGCTTACTGCAATCTCATTTGGCCTGTTAAATGAACATAAGCATATGCTGGAGACACGGCTTCCTTTGTGTAGTTTACACTTATTTCACTGCAAGAGATTTTTTTAGTAAGTTCAATGCAAAAACTCAGTTTCCCCCATTAGCAATCACTTAAAGATGTGCTTACATTAAGCTCTGCTTAAAATGAGCTGGTTCCAGAGTTGTGCTCAGAGGCATACTGCTCAAGATAGAAGAAGAGGACAGAGGGACTATCTTCATCGGCCCCCTCACTCCACACACTTCCTGAAAAATTGCCCCATCAATTGTTTTTTGAAGCCACCACATATGATAGCAGGATGGTTTTTCCTATGTTGGTGAGCTATATCCAGCAATTATGCCTAAATTATAGGGACGTGGGTGGCGCTGTGGTCTAAACCACTGAGCCTAGGGCTTGCCGATCAGAAGGTTAGCAGTTCGAATCCCCGCAATGGGATGATCTCCCGTTGTTCGGTCCCAGCTCCTGCCAACCTAGCAGTTCGAAAGCACGTCAAAGTGAAAGTAGATAGTTACTGCTCCAGCAGGAAGGTAAACAGCGTTTCCGTGCACTGCTCTGGTTTTGCCAGAAGCGGCTTAGTCATGCTGGCCACATGACCCGGAAGCTGTATGCTGGCTCCCTTGGCCAGTAAAGCGAGATGAGCGTGCAAGCCCAGAGTCGTCCATGACTGGACCTAATGGTCAGGGGTACATTTACCTTTACGCCTAAATTATATTCTCTATAGCTGTATCTCCTGCATAATTTTATATAATTTAAGTAGCGGCAATAAATCTGGATACTGAATTATATTCAACTATTCTGCTGAGGGAAGGATTTGGTGTTATCCTACAAAGCAAGAGATATGCATAATCATTCATCCTTATTTATTTGGTAAAGTTTATATCTCACTCCATCATAGCAAAAATATATATGCAGATATGTAGATACACAAATCATATACATATACACATGTATGTCTAATCTCCAGAAAACAATATTCAAGCTGTTTTCTCTAATGAGAATGTGGCTATATTCTGGTATCGTGTTTTCCAGTCCTCCAAATTATATTTTGTTTGGAACCAGCCATGCACACCCATGCTCCTCTTGTATGCTCAGCTTACCAAAAGATTTCCTGGTTTGTTAAACTCTTATATATGACATCTCCCATGCTATCCAGCTCTCCCAAGTTTACCATTTTTCCCAGTCGGACCTTGAAATTTTTTTACCAAGTCTTTACACCTCTACCAGCTGTCCAACAAGTGTGATGCCAAGGAAGAAATCATTACAATTACAAAAAAATATTTTAAAACAAAAAAATTCCTTCCAGTAGCACCTTAAAGACCAACTAAGTTAGTTCTTGGTATGAGATTTCGTGTGCATGCACACTTCTTCAGATACACACACCTAAAAATATTTTATTAGTCAAATACATTAATGGACACAATAATGCTTTAACTATTCTTAACATTAATACACAGAAATGGTACTCTTCCACATTATCCACAACATAATGGAAGAAATCTACTGTGTGTTTTGTTGCAACTTGTTAAGATGTTGACATCATCTCATATATTTACAATAAACAGTCCAAGGAAAATTCCTACTGCTTAGCTACAGCGATATGTAAACTGCTTTGCAGTGAAAATAAAACACACAACGAAAGAAAACTTCTCAAGGGTCAACGAAAGCCATTTAGAACAACCACCAGCATGGTGTGTTAACTGCTGTTAGATAGTGGGGGGGGGGGGAATTCCACAACTTAGGAGCTGCCAAGCATCTTTACACATAAAAATCTAGCATGTTGGGGGGAAAGCTAAGCCAGTTTTCTAAATGCATGGGGTTTTGTTTTGTTTTAGTAAGGGGAACTATTCAGTTATGTAATTTGCCCGACCTTGAGTTTGTAGTGATACAGCCCAGGATCAGCTTTACCACCTCATCTGTAAGAACAAGATGTAAGCTGTAAATTATGATTCTTACACATTTAGTGGATGATCTAAGACATTCCTACCAAACTTAATGTCATTTGGGTTATGACTGGCACAGAGAGTTTATACATATCTGTTCAGAGTGTACAATTCTGTTCTATTTATCTATTCTGCTCTTAATTTTTTGTGTACTGGTATACTTCTTCCTCATCATGGCTTTTACTTCATAATAAAAAGTTGAGGAAATACGTAATCTTGGAAGGCAACGACAATCCATTTTCATTTTTTGCTACCTTGTTTAAGTGCTTCATGCCATCTGAGGAAGGACTCTAGACTGAGGTTAAACCTTTCAGCTTATCTACCTGGCACACCCCAAATTATTTTAAGGTCTACATTAACTTACAGATAATAATTCCATCAGAGGAGAATAATTCTTCAGAGGAAGAAGCTTCCATTTTAAGGCTTTTTATCAGTTTCAAAGGGCAGTGTATGCAATAAAGAAACCACACAGACTTTCATGTTTGTCTGAAGATCTCAAAGCAGATATAGCTGCTGAAAACTCAACTGTGCAAATAAGTACTCAAGACATTTGGGATTCTCAGATTTAAAAAGAAGTTTTTAAAATGCAGATATGTGGTTCAGTTTATGAAGGGTTCTAGGCTCAAGTCTTCTCTGAGTTCTAAAAAGATAGGACAACAACCTTTTAGAAAAAGAACATTTTTTAAAAAACCTCCCAAAATGTAAAATGAATTCTTCAGAATTTAAAAACAGATGACGTTAGATGTTTCATAAAGCAAAGAGAGTGTGAAACAATTCCAATAAGCCATTTTATACTTAAACAAGAACAAAAGATAACTTTTTCAATATCAGTATATTGTGTAATTTCCATGTGTAACATCCAGCACAGGTGTATTTCATTGCTATCTGAGTAGTTCTGTTTTACACACACGTGCAATGATATTATGTGAAGGTCTGGATTTCTGCCTCGTTTGAACTATCCCCAAGTAACCAGAATGGGACTGCATCTCTTCTAGCCGGAAATTTTATCTTGGCATAGTTTGCTTACCATGATGGTTTTCGGCTATTTTCTTTTCTTCTTTTTTAATGCCTTACATGGCTAAAAGTGTCAGACTTCCTTCTTCTGTGGCTGGATTATTTATTATTATTATTATTGCTGCTGTTAAGAGACTCACTTTGGCTTTTCTATTCATTACTAATAGCCTCCACTTGAAGTTATCAATGCCCCAAGTTTGTTTCAGAAGCAATGTAAGACCTTTTTGTTCCAACCGCCATTCTGCGTGAAAGAGTTTTAACTTGCTGGTTTTTTACAAATATAGGCAGATATTCATAAAAACAGTAACTACCAGATTTAGTAATGGCTAGCATGTAGGGAATGGAATGTTTAGAACTTTTTTCTTTCTTTGATTAGCTCGTTCGCTACTATATCTTTTCTTTTGAAATCTTCCTTGACTTCAAAAGCAGTTTGCTGAAAAGAACTGGAGATGAGGAAAAAACTAAATCTGAAAGACCTCGGGGTTCACAGAACTATTTACTTGGTTCTTTAGATTAATAAGTTTACCTTGGATAGGATCCAGACTGGCCTGCCCTTTTAAAGCAATTTTCGTGTTTGTTAAAAAACAAAGAAACCCAAACTTGATAGTATAGTTAATGTTTTGGGAACTCTGTTGCCTCCACCATTACTTACTGAAGCCAACTGTTTTGACTTTGGATCATGAAGAGACAAGGCCATAAATTGCAGGGTTGAGTGGCCACCAGAAGCTTTGCCATGTATCTAGTTATATAGAGAGAGGCAGTGTGGTGTAATGGTTAGAGTAGGACTGGGGAACCAAAGCTTCAAATGCCCATTCAGCCAGGAAGCTCAGTGGGCAGCACTGTCTTTTCAAACGGTTGTTGCGAGGACAGATTTCCTCCTTGACAAGCTCTGCCACAGTTTTATTTTTATAGATGATCCTTTTAATAACTCAGCATGTTTGAGGAACTGAAGCACACACACCTATTTGCACCCCACCCAAAGTGCAGATTAAGCAACACAGGAAATAAAGTTTCGGGTTTTGATGTGACAGGAGTGTTCGCTAATTATATCCACTCCTTTTAGCTATTTATAAATCACGTCTTTCCATAATTTATCGGAAGACACCAACACAGCATTTTGTTTGGAATTTTGGAGCAAAGCCTGTCTGGTTTTGGAGAGGTGGAACAGCACATTTATTCACACATCCTCAGAATGCAGACCATAGTCATAGATCTAACAGGAAAGAGCACCATTCTGCTTGGGCTTGCTGCCTTCTCAGCAAATTGGTACCAGTGCTTCCATCGGTTGCCTTAAAAGTATGTCAAGTTCTTGAAAACTGAGCAGAAAGAATCATGTAATTTATTATCCTTAAGAATAAATGAGATCATCCTTCCTTCTTCCAGGTGTAGTTTTCTCCTACAACTGCAAGGTACAGATCAGTTCATGTCCTAAATATTTGTTACTACTGCAGGCTTTTCCCAGAGAAGATTCCCGTATCATGCTAATTATGAATCTGTGAAAGGGCTTGGAGGTACAGTTTTAGGAAAGTTTTCTACATTTAGCTGGAAGTTGATATCTGCAAGCAGGGTATTCATGTGTTGTGCATTACAGAAAACAGTCCTCTGATTGAAGACCCATGATTCTGGCCCAAGTCCAGTTTAAAGAAAAAGAGGAGACAGCAGGAGCCTTAAAGATGTCCAACTGACAGCACCTGGGCAGTGGACTACATAGGCAAACAGGTTTTGTCTATTATGGCAGGATTTTTTCTTGCATTTTTAATTAAATTATAGTCGTGGTTTCTAAATTTGCATCCATATCTATGAATTATAGCACATTTGAACTTTATACAAAACATTTCCCTCTTTTGTGGAGATGCTATTCGTCTTTTCTAAGAGGGCATTTTCCAAACTGGTGCCCTAACTGTGGAGAATCTTCCTCCCTGTTGAGGTCGATCTGAAGGCGACCTTAGCTTAATACTGGTGTCAAGATAAGAACTGACTATATTCTGAAGCATTTGTGATTTGTCTGTGCCAGTAAGGGAATCAGTTGCCCTATGCTTTAAGAATGCTTTATTTATTGCTTCATCTACTTGAAATAAATGAAATGATTTTAAACGTATTCTGGGACACTGCCTGAGATAAAATTGATATAGCATAGTATTTTTACTGCCATGATTTTTCAGGGTTCTAAGCCAAAAATGTCACGTGTGGATTTTATGTCTCATAAAATGTTAGACAGGATGGACAAATTATCATAAAGCAGACAAGATAGGGCACACAAAAGCACTTGATGGTTTAAACTATTGTAACAATAAGAGTGTCCTCTGAATCTGGAAGAATCTACAATTATTAACTACTTTACATGTTGACTAATAACACATGGCCTAAAGGCCATTTATAACCCAGAACAGGGGAAAGAAGAGAGAAATAAATACAATTAAATAAAACCACCATAGACTAAAAACTACCATACTTAAATGTGAAACAATTTAGAAACCTCCCATCACCACCACAAACGTTAATTAAAATGTCTTAATAGTGATTATACTAAACAAAGCCATCAAACTGTGGAAGATATAATCACAATGAACCCATAGTTTATGTAACACATGTAACGGGGGCGGGCAAGAGAAACCGAAAATAAAAACGAGCAGCGATATCTGAATAAACCATTTAATTGCTTTAATTTCCCATACAGATAATATTTTCCTCAACATATTATTTAAGTCTTACAACACAACCACCACATCACAGACTGGAGAAAGATTTAAGGATCAGGCCCTGATATGAGTCATGACTCATGTTCTCTAAAAATGACTTCATGTAATGAGACTAGATATCCTAGTTGGCAGAGCATGTTCGACCTGTTCTTGAAAGTCTCCAGAGAAGAAAATTTAAGAGCCTCTCAGGCAACTTTCTCCACTACTAACCCCTAGGCCATTTTGTCTTAAAGGGCTGGCACAGAAAACAATGCAGGAGCTGGCCTTGGGAATGCACACTAGGCATGCGCACTGATCACAAGACATGGTTCAGACCCCATTTTGGTGCTTTGGAAAACAGTCCTCCTTCATTTGACCTGGGTCCAAGTCTGCTTTGGAATAAGCAAGGCCTTGTTTTCCACTGCCACACTTCACAAGTGGGAAATCAAAATATGGCAATAGATAGATAGATGATAGATAGATAGATAATGGAATTTGAAGCCATAGCAGGCCCTTTAGAGCGGATACCTCTAATTATTTTTTCAAAGCTAACAAATATATATATGTGTATGTGATCATGTCTGTGTATGTATGCATGTGTGTGTATACATACACGTGCGTATGTGTATGCGTGTAATGTGTGTGTATAATTAGCAGAAGCAAATGAAATTTGCCAACATGGTAGGCTTCTGAGGGGATGAATTTCATAAGACAGATGAACTCCAGCATCTCCTGATATGCCCTGCCCAATTTACAAATACCCGCCCTGCTTCGCAAGGGTCTGTGTTAAAACACTTGCTTCCTATTTACCTACCTGGTTCTAAACCTATTGGTTTGCCTCTCAGATTTTCTCTTTTTTCACTCAGAAATGAATTATTTATCCAGGAACAGACCCAATCTTGCTGATATCTATTTTGCCTCATCCACACAATTATGGGGCTGACAAACCTCTAGATACTGTGTTTAGCATTTGAACTCTACTGGGGAAATTACCCAACAGTGGTCTTTTATCTTCCTAATTTAAATTAAGGACAATGATCTTGAAAGAAGTATCACTTATTCATTGGAGAATAAGGACGAATGTCATAACCGTCCATTTTTTCACACAATAACTTAATATGTATTTCACATTTAGATTAATTTCTAAACACAGACACATATTACTGCAATACATCAACACTTTTCAGGGGCTCATAATTCAGTTAAGAGTTCTGAACCAAGCTTGTAACTCTTAAAAAAGAAATGAGATTTGTCCGGCATTACTTGTTCCTGAGAAACACATGCTGGGTCACAGTAATCACAGCATCCTTTCCTTCGTGCTTACAGACCAACTGTTTAATTATCTGTTCTGGGACCTTTTTCCTGATATTATGGTCAAGCTCACTGGTCAGTAGTTACCTGGGTATTTTTTCCCTTTTTTTAAGATGAGGACAACATTTGCCTACCTCCAGTCTGCAAAGACCTTACCTGTTCTCCAAGAATTCTCAAAAGATTACAGACAGAGGCTCTGAGATTACATCTGCAAGCTCCTTTAGTACCCTTGGGTGAGCTCACCAGGCCCTGGAGATTTGAATTCATTTAAAGTAGCTAGGTACAGTGGTACCTCGGGTTAAGAACTTAATTCATTCTGGAGGTCTGTTATTGACCTGAAGCTGTTCTTAACCTGAAGCACCACTTTAGCTAATAGGGCCTCTTGTTGCCGCTGCTGCACGATTTCTGTTCTCATCCTGAAGCAAAGTTCTTAACCCGAGGTAACATTTCTGGGTTAGTGGAGTCTGTAACCTGAAGCGTTTGTAACCTGTATGTAACCCGAGGTACCACTGTATTATAATTCCTATTGAGAACAGCCTGTGTATGAATAGCATTGGATCATAACCCATTTCCATGCATGAAGGTGCTTCAAGTGCTGTATTATTATTATTTTTAAACTGTAAGTCAGACCAAGTAACCTTTTATGTGCATCTGCTGGGGTGAAGGAAGACAATAGTAACTGGAGGTTATATATCAAGAGGTAGTACTTTTTGAGAGTGACAAATATTTTTCAACCCCACCCCAAAACAACAGAACGTCTCTTTGGTAATGTCCGGACATTACACACACAACAATTAGGAAATTATATGTCAGCCAGGACACACTCATACAGTACACTAAGGAGGAAGAAACCTTTACCTTGGAAGTAAAGTTCATGATGTTGGCAAATGCTTATGATTTGGGCCGCCCTTATAATTTGGGAGGAAGTACAGGATAGAAATTTGATACAATAAACACCAGCAAATTCTAACAAGATTTATTCCATAGCCACCATCAGACTATTAGCACAATACAAAGAACTACAGTGTAGCCTTAAACTTTTCCTGCCTGTTATATTTGCATTTTCATCAGCCTCCTGTTACAAGACACCTGCTGTGTACTTCAAGTGCAGGTAGGGCTTCCAGGTTGTAACCTGGACAATACTCACATTCCTTAAATTATTATGGAAAAGGAGAAAGGGCAAAAAAATATTCCACAAACACCCACCCACTGGACCATGTAAACTTTGGAGCAACAATCTCACTGAGGATAAAAACAGATCAAAGCAGTTATGCAAATAAGAAACAAATGTATACTGTACTAACTACTGGAAAAGCCTTTGCTTTGTGCTGGAAGAGACACATTTCTCTTTCTATGTTTGAGACTTTAAAGCAATAGAAACATTGGGTTCTAGCACAAAGCTGAATATACAAATGTCTTTGCTTAGCAGAAAGGTTCCCCTAGAAGACTCAAAGCATGCACAGAGCATTGCTTGCAGTAACTGCTTTTACTTGAAATGTGCTGACCCCACAGGTGAGCTCCATGTAGCCCCTAACCTCATTTTACACAGCCCCATGGACCTCTTGAAACTGCCTCATTCTTCCATCCCATCAGAGTTTCTTCCGTCCTTATGTCCTCCTCTTTGTATGAATAATTGGAAGGGGCAGTATTTCATGTAATAAAATTGATTTTAAAAAACCCCCACCACCTTTTTCCTGGCTTCATGGCTTTAAGGAAGTAACCGTGGTGAAAACTGGAGGATAGTTTTAATTCCAGATTAGCTAAACCAAGGCACTTTTGTCTCTGGTCATGCCAAGCACTTAGCAGAAAACTATGGCAGAAAAAAGTTGCTTACGCCTGGCTTACACACAGACACAACACATTAGTATTCATGGAAGGCGATCCCCATGGAGATAACATCACACACTTCTGCACCTGAGTTTCCATTAACAGTACAGTAATGAATAATCCCTACAACACTGGGAAAAGCTGTTTATTTATCCAATGTCCTGCAGCCTATGCTCAGTGTTGCTTCCTTCATGCTAATCATACACAAGCCCGTTTGTGTTTTTTTTACACTAAACTTCTACCTCTCACAACTGTCCGTTTGAAAGAAAGGTGATGCTACATTATGGAAATATTCCCAATATGAGTCTGAAATGTCTAGCTCATGGTTGTAAAATTATAATGAGCTGTAAGGGCCAAATTTTCCACCCAGCAATTTTCTTGGTGGCGATGCCCATAAATATCAAGTCCTTATGAATTAGGCAGCAAACTATCCATTCTCCCCATTAGAATACTAAATTTGAAAAAGTATGGCATATAACATGACATGGTTGAAAAGTGGTACCTCAGGTTAAGTACTTAATTTGTTCCGGAGGGCCGTACTTAATCTGAAACTGTTCTTAACCTGAAGCACCACTTTAGCTAATGGGGCCTCCTGCTGCCGCCAGAGCATGATTTCTGTTCTCATCCTGAAGGAAAGTTCTTAACCTGAGATAATATTTCTGGGTTAGCGGAGTCTGTAACCTGAAGTGTCTGTAACCTGAAGCGTATGTAACCCGAGGTACCACTGTACAGTCACTGCCAGCAGTGACTTAGCCCTTTCCGCCAAGCAGAGCATGGTTCTTAGCCCTAAACTTTGAATCAATGATGCGGTGTGGCAAGAGTTGCAGCTGGTCTCTTTGGAGACCCCTGAAGGACATCATACATCCCCAAAGTTCAAGATTTACAGCAGTGGTCCAGCCCAGTGTTTCCCAAACTTGGGTCTCCTGCTGTTTTTGGACTACAACTCCCATCATCCCTAGCTAGCAAGACCTGTGGTAAGGGATGGTAGGACTTGTAGTCCAAAAGCAGGTGAAAACCCTGGAAAACACTGGGCTAGCCCACTATATCCCAAAGGTTTGTTACAGGTAGGTAGCCATGTTGGTCTGTTGTAGTCAAAAATAATTTATTATTATTTTGTTCCAAAGGTTTGTGACAGACCATTGTACATGTTATTAAGGAACCCAGGAACAGTGCCTGCCTTGCATCAACTACCACCAGATTTGGGTCTGTTGAGAGCAATGTCAAAAATCGTGACCTATGAGCAGACTTAGAAAATACCCAGTTGCCTAAGAGTCCAAGTTTTAAAAAAGCCAACACCAGTGCCTAGGAATACCAAAATATATCACTGTTTTAGATTGTGCCAGGAAGACAAAAGCATTACGTCTTTCATCGCCACAACAAGTATATTGCAGCATCTACATATGCACTGATTCAACAAGGAATCCCCTAATTGAATAAGCAAACCCACTTTCTGCAATGAAATTCAGTTTCACTTAGCAGTTCCCCACCCAAGTATTTGCCAGACTCACTCGACATGACTCATCTGCAATTTACTGCTGCAGGCAGTTTCACAATGGGGTTCTGCGGAAGAGAACCTGCACAGGAATACATCAGAATGCTCCAAATATGTACCGTGAATGTCTTGCATTACGTTATCAGGATGCTTATCTTGATCAAGTTAATCTTACCTGCAATTTCAACATGTTTACATGTAGTTAGCTAGTCAGCTGACCTGAACTCCACTCAGGAGCTACTGAGTGAGTGAATTATTGCAATTAGGTTTGCTGTCATTTTTAGTGAAAAACTGGAATGGGTCTTTTCTGGAAAAGTTAAAGCAAGAACTCAAATAACAGGGTGTTTTTCACCCTCCTTTTTCTTTAATTGATCACTCATTAATATATCAACATTTGAACTTCACCACTGAACAGCTTCTGCTAATTAAATATTGACCTTCTGTAAAACATCAGAAAAGTGTAAGAGTTATAACATACAGTGGTACCTTGGGTTAAGTACTTAATTCGTTCCGGAGGTCCATTCTTAACCTGAAACTGTTCTTAACCTGAAGCACCACTTTAGTTAATGGGGCCTCCTGCTGCTGCGGCACAATTTCTGTTCTCGTCCTGAAGCAAACTTCTTAACCTGAAGCACTATTTCTGGGTTAGCGAAGTCTGTAACCTGAAGCGTATGTAACCTGAAGCGTATGTAACCCGAGGTACCACTGTATTGCTAAGGAACATGAACATTCAAGTGCAATACAATCTCAGTCAGGTTTCTTTTTTAATCTCAGGCATAGATTAAAACTGCCAGAGTAGACAAGAATAGTTTGCCTTCGGGAAAGAGATTTTTGGAATACTATGGATAAGCACCCTTTACACCTAGAAGTGAAAAAAGAACAAAAGGTAACACTATTTCGTTTGAATGCTCTGATCTGCAAGAACCAATTAGACCTCAGAAAGGACAAAAGTCAATTCCTTCCACAATTCAAAGAGGCATTTTTTGAGCATTAGTCATCAATTCTGACTAAATGGGTGTGGGGTACTTCAAAGACCAGCTACGTAAAAATGTCTGCTTAACAGCTGATGCCATCCTTGCTGCTTCCTTGCCAAGGTCTTAGGTGGCTACTCCTGTCCTGTGACAGAGGCGCAATCTTGCCACCATCATGGCTTTGGCTGGAATGGAGAGGAGCAAATGCAGACAGAATGGGACCGCTGCCAGGAACTGTTGGCTGCCAAAGGTATCATACACCTGAAGAACCAGCAACAGGCTATCTGTGCCACTTTCTTGTACTTGCCAAGTGCAGAAGAGTTGCTTGAACAAAGGGACTTCCAAGAAATAACTTTGAGTGCGTGTAACAAAACCAGTTCTAGCGCCATCATTTTCTGCAAACACCCAGTATATTTTTTTTATCAAGCAAATCGGTACTGCTGCGAACAACCCAAAATCTTTTAAACTTTATATATGCTATTAACTAGATGCATGAAATCTAATATACAGGGCCCTGAAGGAAAGGGGAAAGAAACAAGAAAACAATGTAAGGTAGCAATAGTTCCGTTGAGATCTGCCAATGTAAGAATTGCCCAGCCGGATGAGACTTAAGGTCTATCGAGTCCAGCATCCTGTTTCTCACAGCGGCAAACTGGTTGCTTCTAAGAAGCCAACAAGCAAGGGCACAAAGCCAACTGTGTTGGTTGTCTGCAACTGGTATTGAGCCCAATCCCAGAGGTAACATATAGTCATTAAGGCTAGTAGCTACTGACAGACTTATCCTCCATGAATTTCACCAGTCTCCTTTTAAGCCATCTTTAGATGTCAAAGGCTCAAACTACACACCTGCATTTCTTTTTTTGTAAATTACAGCTGTGCTGAGCCTGGATTCTGATCAAAGTCTTATTACACAGAGAGGAGAGGTTTATCCCTTCCCTCTTCAGCTGCTAGCCCCCCTTCCTCATATCGTCGCCACTTGGCTATGAGGCTTAGTTTTGCTTTGTTTTTTAAGTGCCATACTCACTGAAGTCACAAGAGCTGGCACAGTTCACAGAAAGACCTGTTGCCAGGGCATCTTTGAACAAATGTTTAGACTCATTTGCTGCCCGTTTAGGAAAAAACACATGGAAAATTAAGTTTGTATATGAGTGAGAATTCTATGTTTTTAAGAAGCTTGCCCTTGTAGTACTCATAAATTCTGAGCACTGTGTTTGCAGAATGAAAGGGGGAAAAGTTCACTGACCAAGTAAAATATAGCACATAAGCATGCTTCAGCATTCAAAGAACTTAAATGGCTTGCTTCTGTTTCCTGAGTCAGGCTTTTTTGGCGGAATGACAAAGCTAAATTATTACCTTAACTAGGAGCTGTCAACCAGCGGGTAGTGGGCTGGCTCTAGCCCCCTGGAGAGCACAAACAAACATACTACTTGCCAACCAAGAAATGAGAGGAAAAGTGGTGGTGGTGGTGGTGTGGGGAGAAAGAGAAAGCCCCCTTTCCTCTCAGTTATTCTTTCAGCTTCCCTCTCATTCCCAGCAAGGCACTGAGGAGAAGGGCAAAGAGAATCACAGACAAATGTGAGGACAGGTGCAAAGTAAGTGGTATATAAACTGTTATAAATAAATAAGGACGGAAGGGATGGACTTACAGACTTTGGGACTATGAATGCTTTTTTTGAAAGGCACTACAGTATAATGCAGGGACGCAGGTGGCGCTGTGGGTTAAACCACAGAGACTAGGACTTGCCAATCAGAAGGTTGGCAGTTCGAATCCCTGTGACGGGGTGAGCTCCGGTTGCTCGGTCCCTGCTCCTGCCAACCTAGCAGTCGAAAGCACGTCAAAGTGCAAGTAGTTAAATAGGTACTGCTCCGGTGGGAAGGTAAACAGTGTTTCCATGTGCTGCTCTGATTTCACCAGAAGCGGCTTAGTCATGCTGGCCACATGACCCGGAAGCTGTACGCCAGCTTCCCCGGCCAATAAAGCGAGATGAGCGCGCAACCCCAGAGTTGGCCACGACTGGACCTAATGGCCTGGGGTCCCTTTACCTTTACCTTACAGTAGAATGCAGTTGCAAAATCAGGAATTGAACCACGTAATACTTTTGCTTTATACCAGGGATGCAGAACCTGTGACTCTCCAGATAATGCTGGACGGACTCCAATGCTCATCAGCCCTAGCCAATATAGTCAACAGTCAGGGATGATGGGAGCTGTAGTCCAACAACACCTAGATGGTCCCAGGTTCCCCATCCCTGCTTTATAGCCACTGAAACTAGATAGCTCTGTCGGTGTAGAGCATGGGACTCTTAATATCATGGGTCGTGAGTTAAAGCCCCACACTGGACAAAAAGATTCCTGCATTGCAGGTGGTTAGACTAGAAGACCTTTGTGGTCCCTTCCAACCCTACAATTCTATGATTCTAATACAACAGCCCTTTTGAACTGAATTTTCCCATCTTAGAGCTTACAATATCATTAGTGAATTTACTCCTTTAAAAAAAAAAGGTATGAGGTACACTTGACAGTCACATTCTACAATGCAGTCATGATAGTAGTATGTACAACATCTGAGAAGAAAATATTATCATCCTCAATAACAAAATATAGCATACTCAGTACTGTGAAAATGTGCTATGCCAGTGCCAGAAGTACAAACACAAGTGATGTGCTGATTGCATACAGGAAATACTTAACAGGTGCACATCTTTTGCACTTGAAAACAGGGTATTTGAAAAGGTCCTCAATGTCTACATAAACATCAGAAATGAACCAGCCAAGTCACTCAGTTATGGGCTGTGCTACCCTATTATTATCTGGTTTAACAATGTGAATTTGGCTTGACCTTCCAAGAAACCACTATAACATTTTATACACCCAGCATTTCAGTACCCAAACACATGGTTTTATTCCATTTTATATTTAAAATAGCTACAGATGGGCTTGTCGAATGTTTTTAGCATTTCAAACTTCTTGTAGATTGTTTACATCTTGTCCTTTGCTATCCTTCCATGCACTAAGCAAAAGTTCATAAAAAGTGTGTGGTGTAATTAAGTACAGAAGGCAAACAAACCTTACGCCTCTCTCCACCTTATCACCACTCCCTCTCATAGCAAACCTGCCTATCAGTTTGGAAGCAAAATGGGGCCACCAAAAATTGGACAACATTTCTATACTCTCAGGGAACACACAGTGTACATAAATTTGTAAGTGAATGTGTTTAAGTCCCTCAAAATGGTCTGGCAAGTGCCTGTTAGCTTTCTGATATATGGAAGACTGGGGTGTCAGCCAAGAGAAAAAGAAACGGGGGAATCTGCCAGGTCTAGCAGGCATCTTAACAGTAAATATCTGGAGTGGAGGGGTAGAATCAGGATTGTGGCATCCATGCTGTAAGCTCAAAAAACCCCTTTCCCTGCACTATACAACAGGTTACATGCTTTATCAGTATTTCAAACCAGTTCATCCCTGTCTACTTTGAGCATTAGATCATGATGGTCCAAGAAATTATTGTGCAAGTGACTCTTTGAAAAACCACTGCTGCTGCAGGTGAGGGGTAATTTTGCGGAGGTAGTTGCATGGACTTTTAAAAAAGATAAAGAGCTGCCTTCAAACACACAGCATCACACATGCTGACCACGCTAAGCCCATACTTAGGATAGAAAAATTGGGAATTGAGTGCAAAATCCTCAATGAGGCTTACTCACAGGGAACAGGGTGCAGAATTTCAGCCTAGATTACACTTTGATTCAACTGAACAGTTTGGCATGATTAAGTCTCCATTCAAAATAACAGCAAGTGCAGGTAACTTAGTTGGCTCCAATTCTATAGTTTTAGGAGAACAAGCAATGTTCTCCTAGGCCCCATAGGCATTTAATAAAATCTGAGCATCTCTAACCATACAATAGTAAGATTCTCAGTACATACATGAACAACAACAGATACTCAACACTATTTTAATTTCTTGATTAAACTACAAGTTTCAACTATTACTTCATCATCAATATAAATAACAATGGCAAAAATCACTCATCTCTTAAAAAGTCCTTTCAGCGCATCTATTAATTATATTCCACTCTGCTTTCTTCCTTGCCTAAAACTTAACAATATGTCAACTTCAAACTTTTCAATAAACTCTAAAACCCTTGGCTATTTTTAATCCCCCAAAGCATTTAATTACTTCTATCCAATACAGACATATTGTTGTACATAGTATGAATAACACATGGATTTGGGTTCCCCTGTCTGCTTGTATATGTTTAATACAATCTAGGGCTCCCCAGAACATTTTTGAGTGTTGAAGGCAGGAAGCAGTGTTTTTCTCAGCTGGCCTCACAGTGATCAGGACACAAAGTGAACAAAAGGCAGCCATTTCCCAAATGCTAAGTGACTGTCTATGCATGCTTGGTAAACCAATCCTGCCAAGGGATGAGAATAATTTTTATCACATTTCCACACCTAATCAAGATTCTGGAAAAGCAAGGGTGTGGTGCAAAGGTTCTCAACACTTTGCAGGATATTAAATGCACACTTTGGTAATTCCTTGTATTGTCTGTATTCCGCCACCTATAATCAGATAATCAGACACTGACATAGGTAGGTAAATGATGAGAGCCACACGAATTTTATGGGACAGTGGCCATGGAAATTAGATTGCGTCACAAGACACAAACCTGTACTCCTTCAGAGAAGGCTCACATAACTGAAAGTTTCTTCATACATCACCACTAACAAAATATCTCTGAGCTGGACATGGATGCCAGGAAGAAGAGATATAGCCAGGGGGATCTGGAGTGCTAGCTTTCTACGTCCGAGGAATTGTTTCCTCCCCAGCTTCCGCCAGTGAAAGAATAAAACATTATCTAGCAGCAAGCAGCTCCCCTTGGTTCTCAAGGTCTTAAGAAATATGATGGACAGCCAATTGTTGTTTGTTAAATGGTAAGAAATTACACTGATGCAGAAACCAAACTAATTCTGTACAGAGCAGAACAGGGGGTTGAGTTTGGATAAAAGTTTGGCAAACAACTGAAAACAATGAGCATTTGTAGAACACATGTTTTAACACTGAGTGGCAATACTGAAAGACACATGCCTTTCTGGAAGGCCTAGGGGAGAGGAAAAATAAAGTGAAATAATCTGCCTAAGAAAGTATGATGTTTGCTTTACAGCTGCGCAGGTAACATGCAAGTGGGTCTGTCCTGTTATCACACATGGCCTTGTGAATGGCTTTTGGGAAATGGAGGAGGATTTTTCTGACCAAACACAGCTAAATAATCTAATCCAGTATTCAGTTGCAACAATGACATAAGCAAGAAAGAGCTTCAAAAAAAGCTCTGATAGCTCTCCCTCCACCTCTAGGCCATTAGGGAATAAACCGCAACAACTGGAAAGTTAAGAAATTATCTTGACCTGTGCAGTTCAGAGCAATTCAATCTGTAGTTAAATGTTCATTCAGCACAGGAGAAATGACAGTGAAGAGACATGCAGTTCTATGAGGAGAAAAAGGAGGAAACTGTACCACTTCTATGAGGAACAACTCGCCATTCTTAATTGAGCAGTATTGTGTGACCATTCAGGAAATTAAAATAGGCAAATAAGATCACTTACTGTCCTTGAATCATCTTTTTGTACTCATAACAAGAAGTGTACTTTTCTCCAGTTAGTGCAATGGCTGAGTAAGTATACTATGAATTCTGATTTGGTGATTGTGTGATGACACATTAATTAACCTGGAATACTATTCTGGATTAAAAGGGGGGTTGGGTTGTATGTGAACTCTACAGTGCAAGCCTATATGCAAACTTACTCACAGATAAGCCCCACTGTGTTGAATAGGGTTTACTCTCAGGAAAGTGTTCCCAGGATTGCTGCCTGAAGCTTCCATCCATAATGGAATTTACTATTAAATCAATGGGACTACCAGTGAGTATGCTAAACTGAAAATGTGACCAAAAACAAACGGTAAAGCTACATTATGGCAATTATAGCCAAGAGAACAAAGCCAACCGGGCATTTTCAAGCATATTTGAAAGCAACCCTCAATGAGTGGCGGCTGGAGTCCGCATTCCAGTGTCACTAAGACCAAAGTAAAGAAGAATTCAGCCGCTGCCAACAACATCGCAAGAGTCCCCTGTTGAGGTGAATCGAAGCGACCACTTAGTAAAAAGTGCTTCCAGAAATGAAAAAAGGAAAAAAAAACACCATTTGTATGTGCAAGCAAACTGTTCGGCCAGGGAGCAGAAAACTCTGGAAATCGGTAGGATTACAAGAGTCAACCGGCCACATCCTGACATAAACAAAAGAGGCTGGGAATCCCCTCACCCACCCCGCCACACTGTGGCACCCCTTGGATCACCTACGCGGAGAAATACGCGCGCGTGTAACCTTACCTTGGTGATGATGAGAGGCTCTCCATGTTCTCTTCCTCCTTTCAACGTGAATCCCCAGGGAGCCCCGCCGCTCAGTTGCACTTCCACCAGCTTGTACGCGTCGCCTCCCCTCTGCTCCCCTATCAGCAGCAGAGGCTGGTGAGGGTGCCCTTGGGTGTCCAAAAACGCGGGGTTCAGCCTCGGATCTTTGTCCGGGAACCTCTCCTGGCCGCCTCGGAACTCCACGTTCTCCATGGTCGCCCGAAACTGCCCCCCAGCTCCTTCCTCCTAGCTGGATCCAGCGTGCCGCTGACCTAGGAACCACATACCTAACAACAGTTTCCAGCTCCCATATGGTGAGGGGAGGGAGTTGCAAAACCCCCTCGCGCAGCCTTGGCTCCTCCTCCGCTTCCCTCCGGATCCCGTTGGGTCGAAGAGGAGCCCGGGCAAAGGGGAGGCGGGGAAAGCGCGCAGGGAAACGGCGAGGCTGCAAACAGGCTTGCCTAACTCAGCCGGGTGCAGCTGGGCAGAGCCAAGCCGGGAGGGAGGAGGAGGAGACTCACGCTTGTGGGGTGTGTTGTAAAATATTCCAGCCCGAATAGTAGTCGCTGCGGCGGCTTGTGGCCAAAGGATTTCTCTTTAAAAGCCAGGAGATAAGTTAAGAAAGTTTCCCAGAACTAGCGCAACTTTCGCCCGAGGGTTTTCTTTAGGAAATCGGTGGGTGGGAAGATCGAAAAGGGGCTGGGTTGGAACATGCTGGTGGGGAAGTGGGACTGAATCTCCAAACAAAGCGGCGGGTGGAGAGAGAAAGAGGAGTTTCCCCTGTTATGTATCGAAGAGAAATCTCTGTGTCGACTGCTATGTCCACCCACAACTTAATATTCCCCCATCAGCCAAATAGGATGGCTGCAATGCTAAGCTCCATCATACAAAGAATGCACGCAACGATTTAAACAGAGAAAAGCGGGGAGAGGGTCACTGCGTTTTCACGTGGGGAATAAGTCACAGCCGTGTTAAAAAGGCAGCGGGAAACCACGCCTCCTGGATTCAGTGGGGTTCCGGCCCCGAGGAAGAGACCTGCTGCTTTCGGCATTGCTAAAAGCAATTGCCTCTCTGCCCTTCGAGGAGCCAAAGGAGAAACAGACCCCCCCCCCCAATAAAAAACACACCCGGCGGCAGCCGCTTCTACCAGCTATTTCCGCTTCCTCCTTTTAAAATAAATAAATAATAATAATAATAAACCTTTATTATTTTGCAATGGCTTCTTGTCGTCGAAGCGCAGCTCCGGCGCTCGCCGCTTAGGCGCAGCGAAGAAGCCCTTTGTGTGGGTGGGGAGAGGGAAGGGGCGAGGGGGGTGGGAGGCCGAGGCCTCGCGGGGGCTGCAGCTGCTGTGGGGATGGCGTCGTCCCCGTCCCAGGGAAGACCCCTCGAAAGGTTTCGGCGCTCCTCGCAAGGGGCCAGGCTGGAGGGGTCGGGCGGCGGCGGCACAAAGACGAGCCGGGGAGAGGCGGCGCTTGAGCGCCTCGCTTGAGCCGGCCTCCCCTCGAGCAACCTGCGGAGCGGCAGCCCAAGCTTCTCCTCGGGCAGCAGCAGGTTTATCCTCCGGGACCCTCTAGTGGCGGCTGGCGAGAGGAGCGGCTGAGGGAGCCAGGCGGCTTCCCGCGCGCTACAGCTGCGCCTAACGAGGAGGCCAGGCTTGCACGTCACCTGCACGCCTTTCTTCCTTCACCTTTCCCACACGCACCTGATAGAGAGAACTTCTTGCACTTGCTCTAGAGAACAGGGAAGATCGCCACATGTAGTATTAACGGACGGTGCAATTTCCCCTAGAAAAACAGGTGCCAGGACACCTCCCTCGTTCTTAGAATGGCAATGTCGCCCACCGGTGCCGGAACTGAGCTTCTGTAAATTCCCCTAGGGAAAAAGCCCTGGTTCTAATAAAGGTATTGCCCAACTTTATAAACTTTTGTCTCCATCCCATGTGTCTGAACCATGCCTTCAGTCATTTGTTTAGCATATAGCTTTTCTCACAAATGATGCATTTATAACACATTCAGTACAGTGGTACCTTGGGTTAAGTACTTAATTCGTTCCGGAGGTCCGTACTTAACCTGAAACTGAAGCACCACTTTAGCTAATGGGGCCTCCTGCTGCCGCTGCGCCACCGGAGCACAATTTCTGTTCTCTTTTTTTAAAATATTATTTATTAAAGATTTTGTTAATACAATAAAGTAGAAAAAACAAAAGAACAAGAAAAAAGAAAAAAAGAAAAAGCACTTACACCTTATACAAAAAGCATACCACAACCGAATCAATTAGATAATAACCATATTTTCTTCGCTTTTTGGACTTCCTCACATCTCTCGTTCCTGCGTTCCTGGTTTATAAAACTTTAACCAGCAATTTATCACCTTGTTTCAATTCTTATTTTATAATTTTCCAATATTGTGTTCCTAACTTTAGATACTTTTATCCAAACCTTAAATACTTAATTTAGACATAATATTTATCCAAAATTTATCTTTTCTTAAATTTCACTTGTCTTCATATTCTTTTCAACTAGCTTAATGGTGCCATGTTATTTACAATCTTGCATCTTTCTTAACACTCATACAATTTGCAATGTTTTTGTAAATAGTCCTTAAATTTCTTCCAGTCCTCTTCCACTGCTTCCTCTCCCAGGTCTCGGATTCTGCCAGTCATTTCTGCTAGTTCCATATAATCTATCAGTTGCATCTGCCATTCTTCCAGTGTGGGCAAGTCTTGGGTTTTCCAATGTTTAGCGACAAGTATCCTTGCTGCTGTTGTTGCATACATAAAGAATGTTCGGTCCTTCTTTAAACCCTCTGGCCAACAATGCCTAAAAGGAAGGCCTCTGGTTTCTTAGGGAAGGTATACTTAAATACCTTTTTCAACTCATTATATATCATTTCCCATAGAACAATTTCTGTTCTCATCCTGAAGCAAAGTTCTTAACCCAAGGTATTATTTCTGGGTTAGCGGAGTCTGTAACCTGAAGCGTATGTAATCCGAGTACCACTGTATTGGAAAATGTTCCTCATACGTCATCTAAATCTGTATACCATCCCTGTAAAGACAGTGTAGGCTGACTGGAGGAAGTCTGCAGGGCTTACCTCCTGCTAAGTTCATGGCAGAAGAAACAAATTTTAGCTGGGGATTTCCTAGTACATAGTTGGCAGTCTTCAGCCACTACACCACACCTAGTGTCTAGTGAATACACTGGCGCCCGTTTGTAAGCTTAAAATAAATCAGACTAACAATGTACTGCTGTGCATATTTACATAGGATGTTAAATATGGCTTCCTTCTGTTATATGATTGCAAAGTCTACATTTGGAATCTTCCACATTCATAATCATCACATGCCCTTCAGTTTCAAATAGGCAACTGGTACATGAGTACACATTACTTCTCTGATGCACCAGTGTGTAGCTAGCTTCAGACTAAACTGAATAGGTTTTGAACTTTGAAACACTGGCATGACCAAAGAGATTCTACTGTAGTCATATTCCAGCATTTTGCAAAACTAGAGGACAGAACTGTGTAGAATCCCCCAAACAGATATATTATTGATTTGCTTATTCTGAAGGAAATTCTGAAGTTTGGAAGTCACAGAGTTGAATAGTAAACCAGTAAGAGATTGGATAAATAACTATTTACTTCATATTAATTGTCCCTGGTATGTTTAGAAGGCTTCTGAGTTATGTAGCATCAACGTTGTTGCTAGTAAACACACACATACGCCCTGCAACCGGTTCCCTTTAACAATAGTGTTTTATTACTGCATGGAGTGCTCAGGATTCTTAAATTTCATCACAATATTTACAGCTAGGCATTGCATCAGAAATCGTACTGCCCTTACACTGGCTCAGCCATGAATTTGGAAACAGCTTCTTGTTTGGGTATAAGGAGGGAAATATTCCACTAAATAATGCAAGTCTACTGAGAAAAGAAACTTACCATACTTGCTTTCAAATAAAGTGATCTCTGAAACAGTACATCTCTGGAAGCTTCAAATGGCAACATGCAGTGACAATGCTCTTAGTAATACGTAACGTTAATTTCCAGCGTAATATGCAAGATTAATTTCCATCATTAATTTCCAACGTATGTTTCACTGACCGTTAACCATATGCTCTCAAAACACTATGCTTGAATGCCGTTTCCCATTCACTCACAAGGGCATGCGCCTTAGACCAGGGTGGGTGGGGAGAACCATTTTCTGCCATATCCCCGCCCCCCCGAAAAAAAATTACAATAGCCAGAGGTTTCTACACATACACACCTCACATTATCTCCATCCTCCTAATGAAAACAAGAGGCTTTATCACAGTTCAAGGGCATGTTCCACACAGACAGAACAATTTAAGGAAAGTGTGGAGCAAGGCTGGTGGAGAGATGGTTGTCTGGGGAGCATGAATGGCTTGGGAGAGTCCTGAGGGCCAGGCAGAGAGGTCTGAATGGCCACATTCAGGTTCGGAGGCTGAGGTTCTCCACCACTGTCCAAGACGTTTATTGTGGCATGGTAAGCAACTGTCAGCCTCATGAGAGTCAGGAACAGAACAGTAACAACATCATTTGTTTTAAATAATCATTCTGTCTCTTTCTGCAGTTCTTTGCCCCATTTCTTTCCCCCATTACACCCAATTCCTACATATCTCCAGGCTGCAAAATATCACAGACAATAATAATATTAAGGTCAGTAGAAAAATACTGGCTTAAGACAGCAGAGGATCTGGGCCAACTTGCCACATTTATTTATCTCTCCTGCACTTGTACTGACATTCCTGCCACAACAGCAAAATGTGTTCCACACTTGTCTGGCAGTTCCCGGGAGAGAATCCCTCCGAACGAGATTTATAACAAATCTGTATTGCTATTATATTTTAAAACCATTCATATGGGGGGATTTCTGTCTTCTGTGCAGTTCCAAAAAACTTTATTTGGTCTGCAACCAACTGCAGGGTGCATTCTAGAAAGAAACAAAAATGAAGTATCATTCTAAGAATCAGTCCATAAATGTTTTAGTCACTCCAAACACATGAATTTTGAGGGAAATGGTTATAGGGGTTTTTATCTTTAGAGCAGCTGGATTTGAAATGCTGTGGTCAAGGGAGCTAAAGTATTTATCTCTATGAAAATCAACAAAGGTAAAGTGTGTGTGATGTTCAACATAAACAAAGAAATAAGCTATTTTAGGATTGCAGCCTATGTTCCCCAAGGGCATTTGACAATCCTTTGTCATACCTGGGATCAATCTAAAACCTTATAATGAATTATTGACTATGCTCATGCAACAAATACTAGTGATTGTGGGGGGTAATTACTCTCAAAAATATGGGTGATGACAGTAAGCTAGTGATATGCTATTGTTTATATCAGGAACGGGGAACCTGCGGCCTCCAGGTGTTGGACTCTGAGCAAAACAGACTGACTTGGGAGATTACCATTGCTTTGCTATGTTGTTGTCTATGCCAACTAGGGCTGACAGGAGTTATCTGGAGGACCACAGATTGCCCATGACATTCCTACACTCTTCCCTTAGGTAAGTTCCATTGAATACAGCATGGCTTACCTCTGGGTAGATATGCATAGGATTGCACTGTTAATGCAGATCAGTTACCCAAGTTTCAACCACTTGCAATGAACCCTCTTCATGCCTGCTTGTAAGTAAGGCCAATCAAATTAAGTGGGACTTACTCCAAGAACCTCTGTCACACTCGAGGTTTATCCAATGAAACATACTTGAAACTTTACATAGTTGGATTTTTCACTCTGTGGCCGTAGCATCTATAAATAGGAATCAAAGTGGGTTGGGGTAAGAGGATGTCGCTGGTTTCTTCCCATGCCAGGCACAATCTTGCTAGGGCATTGGCATAGGAATCAGCCACATAGCAACCTAGTTGTGCAGAAGACTTCAAAGATCCTCTAGTGTTTAACCTAACCCCTGCTGATGAAGGAAATCTGCTGTCCCAGCATCCCTGACAGGTGGCTAGCCAGCTTCTGCTTTTAAAATTCTAAGGAAAGAGCAAGGCAGTCTGTTCTACTGGAAGGGTAGCAGACTCACCTCCCTTAAAGAGATTTTTAATCCACATACATGGGTCCCAGTTACAGTCGCTACTGCTGGGGCGCTCATGCCCGTGCAAGGGTACCAAAGAAGCACGCTCGATGGTGAAAAAGCGATTCCCTCTTTAACCCCCTTAGCTAAATAATTATGTGGGGCCGTGTGTTTGCATTCAGTCCTTCGGATTTTGCGTGGGTGCAGTTATCCCAAAGTGAGTAATAATCCACCTTTTTTCGGGCGCGATTCCTTCTGCCCAGAACCTCCACGGACGGAAGCTGATCGCTTCGAATTCGCAGATTCAGAAGGAGCAGCAACTTCGACGCGCTGCAGCGGGCAGAATCCCCGCCTGATTTGTAGCCATTCATGCACCACGTGCCCAATGCAGGCACGCATCACTTGCCTCGAGGGGATTCCCCCCCCGTCCTGCCACTTTGGAGTTTCCCTCCTCCTTTCCCCGCTCTCCCCTTCCGTCTGCGGGAAGGCCTACCCGACGCCTCGGAGCGAAAGAGCCCCGCTTCGGATTAAGGCCCGCTCGCGCGGCTGCTCTGATCTCCGCCCCGCCAGGCTGGGCCTGGCCGCTGCAGGGGATTTAGCCTTCGCAGCAGCGCCAGCGATGCCGCCGCCTGACCCAGCCACCCCGTGACTCTCTGCCTTCAGCTCGGCGGGAGAAACATGAAGCAAAAAGCCTCCTGAAACGGCGAGAGGAGGCTGCTTTGGGTGCTTGGCTGCCGTCGGGCCCGCTGCTCCTCATGGCCTCTCCGAGGCTGGAGACCTTCTGCTGCCCCAACCGGGACGCGGCCTCGCAGCTGCTGCTCGCTTTCCAGCCGCAGGTCTTCTGTGGGGTTTGCCTGGGCAGCGCCTCGGCCGGCCTGGCGCTCAGCGCCCTGCAGCTGCTGCCCAAGAGGGGCCAAGGCGCCAGGAAGGTGCCCAAGGCGGCAGCGTCCTCGTCCTCCACCATCCTGCTCCTCATCTCCGCCTGCGACATGCTGGGCGCTTTAGGTAAGGAGGCCACGCGCTGCTGGCCAGGGTCGCCCCCTGCTTGCTTTGCAAGGAAACCTCTTCACCGCGTGGTGGGGGGTTTTGTGGTGGGGGGAGAAAGGGCGACGGACGACTTTTGCATTGGCAGCCAGTCGCTTGGGGCATCAACAGGGTTGCAGACTTGGAGGGATGGTTCAGATTTCGTCTCCATCCCGTATGGGACAGCTGCATAGTCCTGCATTGGACTAAATGATTATCAGGTTCCTTCCCCAATTACATAACTTCTGTTCCCTTCAAATCCTATTTCATAGAATTGCGGAGTTGGGTCCGGGGTCATCTAGTCCCACCCCCTGCAGTGCAGGAATTTTTTGCACAACGTGGTGCTCTCGATCCTGAGACAAAAGAGTCTTATGCCAAACAGACTGAGATAACTTAAATCTCAGTGTTGTGGATTTGAGCCCCACGTTGAGCAAAAGTTTCCTGCATTGCAGGGGGTTTGGACTAGATTTCCTGCGTGGTCCCTTCCAACTATAGCTCCCTGTTGAGACTACATTCAGTGGCAAACCCAAATTGACCTCTGTCTCATGTGGTCAGCCTTCTGGCCACTTGCACAAGTGTCCAAGAATGTACCTGGTTGTAGGATTCTTATGATACCCTGTCTACATTTATTTTTCCAAATGGACAATTGAAAGGCAAGGGACTTTTTTGCCAGTGTAAATTGCAGGTGAAGCAGTGGGGGCCAGGGGCATGATACAGATCCAGCTTGCGCAAGTTAGCAAGAGGTTAAATCCCCTCTACCATCTCATGCCCGGATCAAAAACTAAAACCGCCCCTCCATCACTGAGCTATATGACTGATGTTAAATTGTAGTTTAGTGGCCACCAAGTCTGCTTGTACAGATGGAATTTTAAAGCCCTACTCTTGGTTGTCCATCCCTCCACCTCCAAGTAAAAAAATAGCATTTGTTCTGATATTATACAAGAATATAAAACACCAGGGAGAAAATTAATGCAATTGATGTTAACTTCTAGGGAAAAAAAATAGTGGGGTGTTAACAGTCATTTGTTAATTGCATAGCAATATCTTAACGGAAGAAATAGTGCATGCATTTGAAAAAATACTTTACATATTTTTAGATGTACACTAAGATGGCTTTAAATGTCATAAATGCAGCAAACTAGGACTCAAACCAATGAATTCAAGCAACAAGAAAGGATATTCCAACTTAACATCAGGAACTTTCTGACAGTAAAAGCTGTTGGACAGTGGAACGGACTCCCACAAGAGGTGTGGACTCTCCTTCCTCGCAGGTTTTTAAGCAGAGGTCGTATGGCCATCTGTCATGGATGCTTTAGCTGAGATTCCTCCATTGCAGGGGGGTGGACTAGATGACCCTTGGAGTTCCTTCCAAGTATACAATTCTGTGATTCTATGAAATACACATGATGCTACATTTTCAGCCAAAAAAAAAGCTTCCAGAGCAGCTGAGCATGGATGAAAAACAATGAAACTGTATAGGACAGGTTAGCTCAGTAGGAAGTTGTGAGAGGGTATAGCTCCCTGTTGAGATTACATTCAGTGGCGAACCCCAGTTGACCTCTGCTTCATGTACTGAGCCTTCTGGGCAGTTGCAATAACGTACCTGATTTGTCCAAAAGGAATGAACTGCACTGACAGAATAGAAAGAGGTTAATGGTTTAGTTCAGACAATAATATCAAATTGTGGCTTGCTTTGCCATTACATCGAAATTGGCAAGCTGTGGTTTGCACTTACCCACCAAATCAGATTTGAAAATCCATTTCAAATAGTAGTTTCCCCATTCTGATTTCAGGTTCCATAGTTTTCAAATTCAGTTTTGCACTTTGTGTGAACCCAGTTGCTCTCTTACAGATCGACAGCACTCAGTGCAACGAAACTTGCATACGGGACTGATACATTTTCACGTTGGGGATAAGAATGGTTGCAGGTGCCAGGGCATTTTCCCGACATCTCAGAATGCTGAGCAGGGCTGTGGTGGTGGCCTACGGGGCTCATGGTTTCCGTCAGAGTGACCAAGATGACTACTTAAAAGAGCTCTACAAGACAGCCAACAAATACCACTTCCTCCACAGCCTGGTCCTCCTGGCTGTGCCCCACTGCTGCTATCCATGATTTCTGGCAGCATCCTGTCTCTGGGCATGGGGGTGTTCTCTGGTGCCCTGTATTACCACGCCGTGACAGGGGACCCAGTCCTGACCAAGGTGACCCTTTATGGTGGTTCCCTCCTCATCCTTGGCTGGATCACCATGGCCCCTTGACACCCACATTCTGTTCCCCTGTGCACCCTCTCTACCAACGCTGGGGCAGCCAGCCCTGTCCCTCATCCCCCCTCTTAGGATAGCAAGAAGGGAACCTTAGGAGAGGAGAGATCTGCCAAATGTCAGCGTGGGATCCCCTGAGGTCTTCAGCCCGCCCAGAACATGTCTCTATCCTGCATCTTGGAATTCCCTAAATGCTGAATCCCTTTTTAAAAGTCAGGATCCTTTTTTCAAAAATTGCAACCAGATTTGAGTTTGTGATGGAGGAAGAGCTTAGGCCTCGACATGAAATATCTGATAAGTGCTTTCAATTGGTGCTTTTAAACTTAATAAATGATGAGAGTGGTTTAACTTTTAAAAAAGAAAGAAAGAAAAGAAGCTTGCGTACTTATACATTGTCTATATACCATTTTTGCCTTTCCCCTGCCCTACAAATTAAAAATCTCAAAATGATAATTCATTTGGAGCTGAATCCTGCTTGATGATTGGTTATAATTGCTAAGGCTACAATCCTACCAAGGAGCAAATACCATTGAACTTGATGAGACCTACTTCTGAGCAAATGCGCTTAGGATTGCTCTGTATATGTACTAGCAAAAATTCAGATGAAGTGACTAATGCCCAGTTCACACAGGCTGTGCCCCGTTTTCCAAATCCACCACCACCTGTAATGTTTGGACTTGTATTTGTAAATACTGTGCATCCTGTATACTGTGTATACTGTAATGCAAAAGTTTGGCTACAGCGTATGTTCTGCTGGAAAATGACACTCTCCTCCTTTCTGCTCCCATCTTCTTTAATGCATAAGTAGCATGATAATAATTCGAGAGCAGGCAGCAAAGCGGATCTAGATAAGAAAGCACAAAGGCAAAAAAGCTAGACCACAGCAACTTCAGCACCTCAGGCATACCGTAGTAGGATTTGGTTGAAACAGCTGAGCTTTTAATCCCTGAATTGTCTCAATTCATGAATGAAATCCGTAAGTCTGATCACTGGTCACTCACATGACGGCAGTTTGAAGACTGGGAAGGCGAGCATGTGATTCAATAACTCTGGGAACTTCATGCCCTTACCTTTGACTCCTTTCTATGGATGGAGCATGCAGGATCACATAGCATGACAGCACCCATTGCAACAATCCCTTCACTTATCCTGTGAACTGGTATATTTATTATATCACCATACAAAGTTGTTATTATATCACCATACAAAGAGAATGGAAGTCCTGGTCCCCCCTTATAATAATTATTAAGAAGAAGAGCCCTGCTGGATCAAGCCAATACCTTATCTAGTCCAGCCTCCTGGGCTGAGTGGTCAACGTGATGCCCGGGTTTGGGAAAACATTTGCATAAACAAGGTGAACATAGAACTTGCTAGAGTCACAGCACATTAAATGGATTTTCCCTCCTCCTCCTTAGGTGTCATCTTCAGATCAACTGTCTGGTTAGGGTTCCCAGACTTCGTAGCAAACATATCTGTGGTGAATGGGACGGATGTTTGGCCTGCTGCCTTCTGTGTAGGAAGTGCGGTAGGTAACAGATGTGGCCACGGTCCACGCAAACTGGTTTATCACATTTGCATTCTGGCTTTCATTTGTGGAGGTCAGGGCAGCCTGTGCTGGGCTTATCGCAAAATCCTGCAAGGTGAGTTAGGCCGAAAGCAAGCAACTGGCTCAAAATCGGCCAGTGGGCGTCATGGCTGTGTGGGAATTCACACACAGGGATCTCTTATCTAATCCAACAGTTTGTGGATCTGTGCCATTAACGGTGTTAGGGAAGAGTGCTAGCAAGGCCTCAAGAGCCTAGATGAAGTGTTTTTAATAACAAAGAAGCAACTCTGAACTGTTTCCACGGAAGGCACTCCGAACTGCTGCAAGAACTTTTTAGTCTGTTGGCAAACTGGGATCAGTTGCAGCGAACTTACAAAATGGAAAGCCTCAAAAGTGATAGCATAAAATCCTCTCGCCTGAGGTTCTTGAGCATTTCTACCATACCTTTTCAAAATGGTTGAGTCACCTGAGGGGGGAAATCAAATATGTGAGCTGGGGTGGATTTGTGCTTTGTGGTTGGAAGTTGAGATACTGCACTACCACCGTAATGCACCCATTGTGGGAAACCTACTAGAAAGGCCAGCCGAGCTGCCAGTGAAGATACGCTAGTGGAATGACTAAAATGGTTTGGAATTGTGGGAAGAAGGTAGGTGGTGCAGGGAAGGAGCACACTTAATGCTGTTTGACTTGTGCTGCCATCAAAGGCTCAACTTTACACCAGCTCCAGATGGACCTGGTGCAATAAATTTCCCTCTTCGATGGGAGGAAAATTTTTAAAAATACCCCCTCGCATCTTCTGCCCAACCCACATTGCCAGTTTAGTTCTGATGTGCTCCCAGTACAGGGCATAAAAAGCGGGGAATTGATAAAAGATAGTCTTCCTTCTCATAATAAATTTTGAGATTTCCCCCCAAAATAATGATTTTAATATTGTCGTTGAAAAAGCAATCCATCAATTGCAGTCCTGTGCACATTTACCCAGGAGTAAGTCACCTTGAGCACAGTGAATCATCTAAATAAACATGCATAGGATTGTGTTGCATCGTTTCTTCAACGTTAGCAGTCTTTGCTTTGAGTAACCAGCATTTTTTTAAAAAAGGTGAAATAGATCTTTTTGGAATCAGGGCTGAGCAGGGGGAAACCTTTGAGTTTGCAAGAAGCATGATTTTTAACTGTGGCTTTTCTGCAGGTAAACTCAGCAATTGCCACTGGGGATAATGACTAATTAAGAGAGGAGACAAATAACTGAAAGCTCAATGGAGCCTAAACACCCAGAACTCCAGGAGCTGCAGAGAAACTAAAGGTGGAATAATAAAGGTTGCTGGACCAATTTAAAGGGGAAAGAATGCAGCAGAATTCCAGCTCTTGCAAGGAAGAATGTTAGAACTTGTAAACACAGACATGAAAGATCACTTATCTAAGGTCTAGTTGTGGGAAAAAATGTGAATTATCTACAGATAAATGCCATGGAATTAGCTTGATTGAAACCTGCACATTCCATGTTTCCATCGGCCTTTCACGAGGAATATATGCAGCACAGTTTACAGTGCGGATAATCCTTTTCTCACAGCTTTTTTCTCCCCTTTTTGGTGCAGCAAGAAATAGCAATTTCTTATCAAAGTGATTCATGTAATAATATTTTATTCCATACAAAATGCCGTACTTTAGATAGGCAGTTTCCTCATGCATATTCCTAGCTGGATGAGAACAAAGTATGGAAGTTGATGCCTGCCTCTTCCAGTTGATGCATTTTTATATCAGGGCCACTCTTGTCTTTAAGCTAAGGCAAAGATGGGAAACCTGTAGCCCTCTGGATGTCATTGGACTCCAATACCCATCAACCCCGGCCAGCATGGCTAATGGTCTGAGATGATGGGAGCTGTGGTTCTGGAAGATCCAGAGGGCCATGGGTTTTCCATCCCTGATTGGATGGGTTCTCCATCCACCCATTGGATCGATACCTTTCTCTGGGTGACCCACACTTTTGCTGTCAGAGTGAGAGCCCAGTACTCTGAATTTGGCTGTGCAGATAGACAGCAGCCATTTCTGAAGTTGTTGCTAGTTTCTCTAGCTACAGCCATTGCATGCATTTATGTGCTGATTTCATTTCTACCCCACACGCATTGGTTTGCTCTCCATGTGACACTGACAGGTTTATCACGAGCGGGCAGTATAGCGGGAATGGTGAGAACCAACCTCAGAAAGCCTTGCTTTACTTGCAGCATTTGACAAGCCTTTTATGTTCTCAGATGTCCTTTCCTAGGGGAGGGAGAGTCTGAAGTCAAATTACGTTTTACATGTGTAACATTTGCGGGAGGCAACTGATCAAATCGTACGCACAAGAACCGAGCCTAGGGCTAATACTGGCACTCAATGACTTTGACGTCCACATATTTGGATGTAACTTTTCAAGTTTAAGTGTCACGTTAAGTTGTCTGTTACTCTCTGCAGCTATGAAATACAAATCCCTCCTCTTTTTCCCCTTTCCCCCCACAGATGTGGATCCAACTCTTGTACAGTGCTGGCTTTTGGTGGCTGTTTTGCTATGCTGTAGATTCCTACTTGGTTGTTAGAAGATCGGCAGGGATGAGGTAATAATGTTAAATAAAACCACACTTTAAAAATAGGGCAATATTTTCAGCATTTTTTGTTTGTTTGTTCATGCCTCAATATTCATCCAGATCTGATCTGCCGTTATTACTTTTTTTTGCATGAAAGCTTGCCTAACACTAGCCTGGGTTTACCTCATGAGTCATGACTACCTTTGAATATTCTTTGCTAGCAACTCAATTGACTTTTGCTCTTCTCAGTTTTCCTGCAGTGTGTTGATTTCTTCATTGAAGTTTCCCAAACGTCAGTTGTTTGTAGTTAATACACACACGCACACAGCATTCCAAGAGCTGAGCTGCAAGATTTGAATCAAACTCCTTACCAAACCTCATAACTAATTTGTTTCCCAAACCGTTGACTTCACCATTAAAAGGGAGGAACACATGATGTGTGTAATGCTGAAGCAATTTCTGACGTCCAAACCTTTGGCTTTCCATGTATTTCTAGTACAATTGTGTTGTATCACATGATGACGTGGGGCCTGGCGATCCTGCTGTGCGTGGAGGGAATTGCGATGCTATACTACCCTTCAGTTTCTAGGTAACCTTTAAGTTGTTTAGCTTTACTTCTATGATTCACACAATGTTTTAATGAATTCAGTCGGACATGGCAGATGGCGTAGGTTTGTCAGGTTCAGGCAGTTGCTTAGGCCTAGGCTTATTAAGGAGTCCACCAGCTGAAAGCCAGCTTGCCACCTCGGCTCCCAGTTGGTGTGAAGTCCACGTGCATCTGGGGAAATGTGCTTGGTAATGTGGACCAAGTTGCAGCTGGAAGGCATGTGGTGCAGACACCTTTCAGAAGCCAAACAGGCCTGGTTCTGGTCATATGGATGAGAGATTTCTTAGGGACTCTGCCTACACTGTCTTTGCAATGCATTGAATAAAACCTTTGCTTTAATATTGGAGCTGGCTAAATTAAAACCTTGAGGGTCCAAACCAGATGTTCTGAGGTAAATACCGTATTTTTCTGTGTATAAGACAAGCTTTTTTTTACCCCAAAGCGAGGTTCAAAATTTAGGCTCGTCTTATACACAGGTAGTGCTGAGGGGGGACATGCAAATTGTTTTTTGGCGCAAGCCTGAGATTGTAAGCGGCAATTAGCCATTTGATTGTTTGGGGAGGGGATGCCGAAAATCGCTCACCCACCATAATGCAGCACACAACTGCTCGCGTCGCAGAAACCACCTATCAGCTCCCTGATCACCGCTAGCAGCCACCAATCACGCTCCCGCTCGCTGCAACAAGGGCAGCTGTCTATTGACTGCTGCAGCGGCAAGCAGGACGGCTAATGGCGGCAATCAGGCAGCTGCGACGCGAGTGGTTGTGCACTGCGTTCTGGCGGGTGAGCGATTTTCGGCATTCCCCCCAAATAATCCTCCCCCAAAGCTCAATCCCCCTATTTTCTAAATTTTGAGGCCGTCTTATAGACGGAAGAATATGGTACAATGGGGTTTTTTTTGTGCTGTAATGTGAAAGTGGAAGTAGTAAAAGCTATCCTACTGTCTGAACATGGGACAGACATAGATATACATGTGGATGCTCACATCACAATTATTCCCCTGTGTTTCTGGCTAGGCAGGAAGCCCATTGGGAATCCTGAGTGAGGACTGCTACATGTATATGAGGGAGCTCTAATCTTGGAGGAAGGGAATGAGAAATAAAATCTGTTAACTGCCCATTTTTCTCACCACCCCTTCAGTTGCGAAAATGGTCTGGAGCATGCGATTCCCCATTACGTCACGACCTACGTTCCATTGGTGCTTGTTCTGGTGGCGAACCCAGTCCTTTTCAGCAGGACAGTCACCGCTGGTAAGATTCCAGATGGCAATCGGAATTTGCACGTGTGAATGAAAAACAAGTATTAGGAACGTGTCTTAACGGATCATGGTTCCTTTTTTAATTAAGGGACGCAGGTAATCAGAAGGAGAGAACTGAGAACTTCTATGAATCAAAAGTTGGCTTCCTGAATAGATTACACCTCCGTACCCAGAAATTTTCAGAAAACTTTGGGAGGGATTCAGCATTGTGCTAAGATGATCATTCTGCCAGGGCAAGCTTTTGGAATGCCAGATGGAGCGACCCCCCCATGTGCTCTTCCAAAGGTTCTCCCAACCCCCCAAAATGAGCCAACTTCAGGTGGTATGCAGAGGAGAAAAAGGGGAGAAGTCCATGCCCAGGGCTTTAGCTCACAGGACTCAAATCTGCCCATTATTTTATCTTCCTTAGAGGGAACCTGGTCTCTCCAGATGTTGTTGGACTGCAACTTTCATTGCCATTCTGGCTTCTGCTGGTGGGCTTTGGTTCCGACAACATCTTGGTGGCCACGGTTTTTTTTTAAAACAGACCTACCGTAACATTTTAATGGCATTTGGACAAGAGAAACAACCTAGTGGGATGTGCCATTGATCTTCACTGCTGACCTTAAAATCGCTGGGCTTTATCTCACAGCATGTCCAATGCTTTTTATTTCTCCCTTCCAGTTGCATCCTTACTGAAGGGACGACAAGGGATCTATACAGAGAATGAAAGGCGCCTGGGGACAGAGATCAAAGTTCGCTTTTTCAAAATCATGCTGGTGGTCGTTATTTGGTAAGACACATTTCCGCCCTCCTGCTTAATGGAATAGTTTCTTTTAACGATATTGTGCGGGCAAATGCATAGGCTGATGTTGCATCAGCTCCACATTTTAAAAAGTCAAATTTCGTTTATCTGAAATTTTGACCCAGGTAGGGGCTTATGTGTGCGCGCACGTGCTCCTTCCCTTTATACAGGGGTGGGGAACCTCAGGCTCAGGGGGCAAATGTATCCCTCCAGAGCTCTCTGCCTGACTCTTTGAATTCCTCCCAAGCTACCCCTCCCCACTGCCTCTGCTTCACATTCTGAGTGCTTTTGCCTGGATGGCATGTCTCACTGAACTCTGAAAATGCCTCTTTCCTTGCCTGAATGCAGGGCAGAGGTTGTGTGAAGGGATGAAATTTAGAAACTAATCAAATGTACAAAGTTACATTTCTGTTCATTGCTGTGCCCACCTGTTGGCATGTGTGCCCCCCCCCCAAGCTTGCCGAGAAGAGAATGTGACCCTCAAGACGAAGGTTTTCCATCCCTGCCCTTTATATGTTGCTGCTGCTAACAGCTACTTAAAATTTTCCTCTTTATGGTGCCTACAGCAATGAGGGTTCTCTCCCCTGTCCCCCCCCCCCAAAACCTCAAACACCACAGCCCAGTACAGTGGTACCTCGGGTTACAAACACTTCAGATTATGTGTTTTCAGGTTGCAGACCGCAGTAAACCCGGAAGTACCGGAAAGGGTTACTTCTGGGTTTCGCCGCATGCGCAGAAGCGCCAAATCACATGCGTGTGCACAGATGCGGCACTGCAGGTTCCGAATGCTGCGGGTTGCGGACGTGCCTCCATCACGGATTACATCCACAACCCGAGGTTCCACTGTATACTATGGTATGAATCCAAATGACCAAAATTAAATTCCGCAACTGACAAGCCTACAGGAGAGTGGCATGTTAAAATTTCATTTTAGCTTGGTTTCTCTGCCTCAGGCTGCACAAAGGGATTCCAAGGCAGGGAGATTTTGTACATGCATTCATCTTCTTTTATATTACCGGCTTTGAAAATTAGCATTCAAAGGAAACTTTCCAAGCTCTTTCTGCAAATGAGTACAGCTATGCTTTGAAAACAAAGGACATGCTTCAAGTGATTCATATCTCTGCCTTCTTCTCTTGGTGCCTGTTATCAGCTGGTCATCGAATATCATCAACGAGGGCCTCCTGTTCTACCTGGAAATGCAGCCAGATATCAACGGAAGCCCCTTGAAACACGTCCGGAATGCAGCACTGATCACGTGGATCATAATGGTAAGGGCTTAGCAATGCTTTTTAGGGCTTCCTAAACGAGTGTCATTGGCAAGGTGGCCATCCAACAGGAAAGGAGTCCCCAGAGACCTGCAGGGTGGGGCAGGGACAGAATTATCCTGCTGAGGACAGTGCAGGAAGTGATGAATTGGGAAGTTCACTGGATAGACAGAAGTGCCAACCACTTTATTTTTCTTTTGGCTGCAGGTGCCTACAATACAGGTAGTAATTAACTGTCAGGAGAACGTTTTAATTTGCTTGTGTACTTTTTTTTATCCATACAGGCTTGTTGATAATGATCAATACCAGGTTACTGAGTCATGGCAGAGTTGGTTTCTAATCAGCCCTGTCACTTTCTCCTGAAGTCTCAGCATCTCTCTCTCCTCACCTGGAGCAATCCTTGTCCTTCTCTTGCCTAGTGTTACTTTTCATCATTGGCTTCCTGTTCCTCCTTCCACTGTCTCCCTCTTCTCTCAACATAGCAGAGCTTCCATTACTTACTTTGCTCTTTAGAGCCCTTTATGTCATTCATTTCCTTGTACGGCTGTGAAATTACACTCTTTTGTCTGCCTTCTCCCCCTTTTTAAATTTTTCTGCCCAGTATCTCGTGTTTAACTTCCTTCTTTCTACCTTTCTCTTCCTTTCTCTTCCCCACAACACAGCAGTGTGACTTTGCTGGAAATCTCATGACCACTCTAGTGTGCTGTCCTATTTTTGTCCTAGGGAGTGTTGTGTGTCTCTTTGCCCACATGTGTAGCAGTAGTAATAATAATAAATAAGCAAATGTACAGACTCCAGGGTTTCAGGCAGGGGAATGCTGGAGATACAAGATTGAACTTAGGACTTTCTGCATGGAAAACAGATGCTCTAGCACTGAGCTACAGTGTCGTTCCATCATAATTATTTTTACATTTGAAATCAGTCCTACCGAGGTCAGTGAGCTTTACTTCTAGGCAAGTGTGTATACATAACTTCACAGCCGGGGTTGCTTTTTTTTTTAGTTTTGCCTTCCTGCTAACCAGTAACTAATACTTCCTCACACCAACAAATGTATAGAATGCTGAAGGGAGCAACCTTGAATGCTCCTTCAAAACAATTCTTAATACAATCGTATCTTGGTTTTCAAATGTCTTGGGACTCAAACGTTTTGGCTCCCGAAAACCGGAAGTGATTGTTCTGGTTTTCGAACGCTCTTTGGAACCCGAATGTCTGACCTGGAGCTTCCTGCAGCCAGACTTCTGGAACGGATTCCGTTCAACTTCTGAGGTACCACTGTACATACCTTTTGTTTCCAATGTGCAATAATGCCAAGTTCAGCGAAGGAGCACTTTTGCATGTCCCGACTCGCTCTCAGGTACGCTGGTGAGACACGCAGGCTCGTCCCAGTCACATTGTCTCCATTGGAACTTCTGCTGTGGGAGAGCCTCCTTCCTCTCCACTCCTCATCCTAGCCCATCTCCATTTGAAAATGCTTCTATTATCAGGTACCTATATGCAGAGCAGAGTCGCCACTACAGATGTCTGATCCCCTCAGCGCATGGATGGGTCACTTAGTGTAGCTCTACCATCTCCCCCACATGCAAGAGGGAAATGTTCAAACAGGGCTGGAAGAGTCTTTAGGTATTATTCTTGTTCCATCTTCTTCGTTTAGGCAGGAGTCGGGAGAGAAGCCCCCCTTCCCAAAGCAAAGGCTGAAGGTGGCTGTGCTGCACACCTGAGGATTGCTCAGAGAAATTATACTTTTATTTCTGTAGTAAGTGAAGGGGACAAGAGTTTTCATTAATTTCCCCAGGAGTTTTGCCAAACTCCTCTCTCAAACTTAATCCGTTCTGGAAGTCTGTTCCAAAACCAAAGCATTCCAAAACCAAGGCGCGCATGGATTAATCCATTCCAGACTTTTAAAAACAACCCCTAAAACAGCAATTTAACATGAATTTTACTATCTAACGAGACCATTGAGCCATAAAATGAAAGCAATAATCAATGTACTGGTCACACAGTCAATCAGTAGCTGAACTGGGTTCCACACAGTCACAAAAACAAAACAAAAAAGCTGCAAAAACTAAAATGCAAAATAAGCAGCAAAAACAGACAGACCTCAGAATAACACTCAAAATGCGTCGGAAGTGTAACACTCAAAATGGAGCACGTTCAGCTTCTGAAAAATTTTCACAAACCGTAACACTTACTTCTGGATTTGCAGTGTTTGGGCTCCCAAGTTGTTCAAGTACCAAGGCGTTTGAGAACCAAGTACCACCGTATGCTGCTTTGGGAGGTTCTTATACTGAAATGCGATGTGTAAATAATTAAAACTGAATGAATTCTTTTAAAAGGACCATGGTTCTTCATTACCCATAGCCATGTTGATTCTCGCCCTGCTTTTTGGTCCTTTAGGGAGTACTGAATCCAATGCAAGGCTTCCTTTTTACACTGGCTTTCTACGGATGGACGGGCTGGAAGTTGGACCTGCGCTGGAGAAAAAGCGAAATACCCTGGGAATCAATGTCCACGTCAACAGCTGCTGAAAATGCTTACGGCTTGCCAAGCGGAAACTCTGTGAATTTCCCCGACTCAAAGAAAACGACTGCGGAGCCAAACCACCAGGCGGATGAAACCTTAAGCATGCTGTCTGAAGGTAACCTTGGCAGTGATGAGAGGCCACCTAGGAACTCTCCTGTCTACCAGGGCTGGTAACTTGTACCACCTCAGGGCTGCTTCACCCTTGCACTCCTCTTGTTGGAGGACATGCATGTTGCATAGATCATATTTCAACGCTGTTGATTCACCTATTCAGCTGCCAGTCAACACAAAGTGGAATTAAGAGGTGTACATGAATGTGTGATCTGGAGAATGTGCGAATGTGAATGAGTACCAGTACCTCACTTTTTTTCCTTGTACTATCTTTCCACTCATCAAGACACCCTTGCTAGAGAGAGAAGCAATGTGGGAGTAAAAAAATAATTGAAAGAAGTCAACTTTTTGACAAACAGTGCACAAGAATACCGCTGTCAGACGGTTCCTGTGATGTTCAGAACTTATTAGCATTCTAGTTTCTTTTGGCATACTTTGTTTTCTTGTCTCCTATAACTTGTATATCTTACGGTACATGATTTTGTTTAATAAATATATTACGGAACCCTGTAACCCTAGTGGCTTTCCTGGTTAGCTGAGATTGTAACGTTGCTGTGTTTTATTAGAAATACCTCCAGCATTGTAGTTTGAGCCTCAGTTCTGGCCTTTCTCTTGTAGCATGCAGAAGAGCTTGCTTTCTTGAGCCAACTTTGGCATTTATTCTTTTCCCAACAAGGGAAAATGTTTTTATATTACTGTACTCAACCCTGTTCTGTGCTTCTTGACATGCTTTTGCACCATTGTGAAGATGTTTGTTGACATCGTTGGCTTGCAGAAAGCATAGCACTCAGGGAAGAGAGCTACAGCAGCATGAAAAAGAACGCCCGATATTCGGATTCAAAATATTACGTCAGAAACACATGCAATTTACTCTTCTAGCCGGATTTGTATTGGGGATCTTCCAGTCAACTTCCATCTACGTATTCTGCGCAATTTGAATCCTATCTTTCCTTCGGCTGTTCCGCTTTCCACTCTGTTTAAGCAGAACTAAAGAAACCCAAAACACTCAGCGATGGCTGCAGTGGGGATCAGTGCTGCTTTAAGGCAAGACTTTCAGGCCTGATTTGCCTAAGGGCCGGTTCAAACTTTCCCCTGAGGTTGGACTCCTTGAGACCTCGCTATTGTAAGTCTGTCTTCCCAAGTGCTTGTCTCAGCCTTTCTCCCTTAAAAGGAAGGGGGTGGTAGATGCATAAATGGCTATAAACACACATCCTAAGTTGTGTCATTACACAAGGTGGAAGTCAAACACAGCTGCTGCACTACCTGAACCCTGTTTGTGTGGCACCGGACACCTTGCCTGTGGTAGATCTCCTAGTTCAAACCCATCTAGAATCCCTCCCAATCACTTGTTTCAAGGTACAATATTAGCAGGGCTAGAAAAGGCATCCTGCTTCGAGGTTTTTTGCACACAAGAGTATAGACCCACCTTTCCCAATGTGGTGTATCTTCTGCATCCTTTGAGCTATGACTTCCATGGGCCCCAGCCAGTGGTTCGGGATGATGGGAGGTACAGTCCCAAACATCAGGAGGACATCAGGTGGGGCAAGGTGAGAGCCGATCATTCTGTAGATACAGTGTGAGAGTTGTAGCTGTACACCTGCCTAGTCTCTCCTTAGCTGCCTTTTGCTGCCGATGTAGCATTGGTTCTGGAAGGTTGTTAACATTTTAGAAAATAAAACATCCAAACACTTAAGATGCCATTTCATCATCCGGGAAAGAACAACCACCCACTTGTTTTTTAAACGCGGCGTTCCATTCCCTCACTCCATCACGTAAACGTTAGAACATCATCGTGCCTTTCTGTTTACAGAGCCAAAGGCCTGGCCTTGTGGGTCAAGATTTCTGAAGAATTTTTGAACAGAAACTGCCAGGCACACGAGAGATCCAGCATCCAACTGAGCAATGCAAACCCTTAACATTTAACTAAGCAAACAAACCCAACGAACCCCACTGTGAAAGGGGCCAAAGGTCTTTGTGATGTCAGCTAGTTGTGCACAGGATTGGGGATGGGGACAAGACCAGCACAAGGCTGATGACGCCTACTTGCTTTTCTAATCTTATTTCTGACTGGCCATGCCAGATGCAGTATGCTTCTGAATGCCAGTTGTTGCAAACTGTGTAAGGGGAGAGTGCTCTTGTGCTTGGGTGCTGCTGGTGAGTTTTGCACAAGCATCTAGGTGGTCACTGGATGCTGGACTTAGATGGGCCATTGGCCCAATCCCAACAGGTACTTCTTACGTACCTTCTGACCTGGGCTATGTTATACGTGAGCTATATTAATGTGGCTTGAAATAAACTCTGGCAACAGAAATGGTTTGGAAATTCTTGTACTATCACAGTGGGAGAACATTTAAACAACGTCTGTTCCAATACAGGCCTATGCATGTCTACTCAGAAGTAGGTTTAAAGATGCAGTTTCGGGGATGCCAGTCATGGGCACTACTATGGTGTGTTTTAAAGCAAAGCCACCTCACTGCTTTACAGGAATCCACGGCAGATGTTTTCGCTTGGGTTCAACTCATGTTCAACTGGATCCTCAGATACATCTTGCACATGGCCACTACCCAGATCTAGATAGAAGGGTTCTGCAAGAGAGGCGGGGAACGAGCCTGAAATTCAGTGGACAGAAGGGGACACAGTTTTGATGAGGCAAGAGCCTCCATGGTAATTGTCAGCCACAAGCAATTTTTGGTTACACAAACCTATTCCTTCTTGGAAGAGGCCTTGAAGGCTTGAGCACACACAGTCCATGGCCACTACGTTCCAGCATCAAATTGTGAATGCTTAAAAATAAAATAAAGTTCACGCCCCATGATTCCTGGCATTCAGATTTTTTCTGGTCAGGGCAAATGGGAATAATTATACTATTCTAATAAAAACATGGCAGGTAAACAAACAGTAGGCTGTGGAAAAAGCAAGTAGAAGGCCCTCATTACCTCAGACAGGACTACAAATGACTCCTGTCTGAAACATTGGAGATCTGTCCTAAGTCTACTGAACTGGATGGGACTCAATATAATTATATTATCAGTACTATTTTTCTAGAAAGAGGTGCTGGAACTTCTCTTATCATGGCAACGGCACCTACCCGAGAGGTGCTAGAACTGAGTTTCAGCTGAACTTAATTACACCCCACCTTTTTCCCTGACAGGGACTCAATGCAGCTTACAGATAACATAAGAACAGCTAAAAATGAGGGAATCATTTAAAAAAACAACCCTAAATATCAATAGAATTGTGTGTGTGTGTACACATTATTCAAAACATACAGATAATTACAGTAAGAACTCCATGGTACTAGCCCTCTCATTAAAAACAGTTCCCAAAAGTTAGTTCCCAAAAGCTTGTTGGAAGGCCAATGAAAGGACAAGGAGGGAGCCAGTCTAACATCTCTAGGGAGTTCCAAAGTCCAGGAGCCGCCACCAGGAAGGCCCTCACCTACGTCCCTACCAAGCATGCAGCTGCCTGTGTTCCTAAGGCACACACAGTTCAGATACATATCCCAGTTCAAATTTCTTTGATACTTAAAGAGACAGCTAGAGTGCTATAATTCAGTACAGGCCCCTCTCTAGTCGCAAGAACAAAGACTTGATATGTCAGCATCTGCTATTAATAACGAGCAACAGAACATACTTGGTCTTCTCTCTGGCTCAGAAGAAAGGGCTTTGTTAAAAGAAAGCAGATTCCCCCCCCCCCCCGGTCCATTAGTGCCTGGATTGAGACGTGCTGAAGCGTGGGTTAGAAAAGTAATAAACCAAATATTGTGCTAGAAGTGAAGAGAGAGAAAACAGACACACACTCCTATAGGGCATGGGCAACAAGCCTCACAAGAGGCTCACATGTAGTTTGTTGCTAGTCTCTGGCTTGTTCGCATCAGTTTTGATTGGACTTCAAGTAGATATTAGGGAGATATTTTGAGAGGCCTTTAGTTAGAATGTCACACACCCACATACATTTTTAAAAATTGTGCAAAACTCTGCTCACCTTTGCCCTAAGCTTGCTGTCGCACTCAGTCTCATAAAAAAATATCTTCTACTAAACATTTCATAGGGGCTATAGATTCAGAACTGTTGATGACAATGAGCAGCAAATACGTTCAGCCATCAGCTCTCAGTGTGACCAGGGAAAACATCAAACACTTCTATGCAGCAGCTGCTTTGGCATTAAAAGAAAAAAAATGAATGGAAGCCTTTCAGGCATGAGCTCAACTAAATTCTGTATTTTCTGTGGGAATGTCACAAGCTTTATTCCCGGTCATGAGGTCTTTCCTAGTTTTAACATCTTTGCTCAAGCTACCAACTATTCTTTCTCCAGACTTCCTGACTCCTACACCTGATAAGCTACCCAACATCTCCCTAATGCCTCATGGAACAACACAATCATCTTGAAAATACAGTTTCTATAATACAATACATAGCAGTCCACACTAAAGCGAGAGTCACTGTGCCTCCATAGACATCCAGTCAAAATACTCTGTGGTTTGACACACTTATACAGCAAAATTCCTGCTCTGTAGGGTTAAATGCAAGTTTTGTACTGTAAGTTTCCTTCATTTTTTTTTAGTCAGCAAGAGACAGACCAGTTTCTTCAGCCATCCCTCTCCCTCTCCGAATGTAATGAGAGATCTCTCTCTCTTTTTGTCTTGCTAGGTTCTGATGCTAGCACAATTGAAATCCATATCTCAAGTGGAGCCCATGAATTAGATTGTAATGATGCTGATGTTGAATAATTGGAAACGGTCTGTGGAGAGGAGCTGGAGGACACCCTGACACCCACTCCCCCCAAAAAAGTCTAGCATGGAGTGACAAGCAAGTCTTCCTCCTTTGAAATTCAGATTTGCCAGCATCTCCCCCACAAGCCTGATCACGCTTCCCTTGACTGACCTTTGACGGCTTTCTAGTCCTCAGTCTGCAAAAGCACATAACTAATTCTGAACATGAGCCTGAACCATGTTCAGATTCAGTAGCAAGTGTTAAAACATTCCTATCCACAAAACCACCACCATGCTTTATTTTTGCCTCTAAACATTGCTGGGATGTGTAAAAGGTCCCAAATGTCATGGTGTGTGTGTGTGTGTGTGTGTGTGTGTAGATCTATATACAGATATATATACACACATATACACACACAACATGAATACTGAAAAAGTATCACAAAGCTTTCTTATTTTTATTAATTTTCCTTTGCTTACCTTGGTTAATTCTAACAAGACACCCACAGAAACCCTACAGACCAAATGACACTATTTAGTAGACCTTTCAGAGATTGAAAATGTGTTCCTTGCTATTCTTTTCCATCCTTGTGACACACTATAAACTGTTGATTCCCCTTCCAATGGGTCAATCACCTTGATGTGGGAAAAGGTTTTTGCTGTTTTCTGACAACTGAACTGTCCAGACTCTAACATTGAAGGGCAGCCCTGTCTACACACTCCTGTTGTGTTTACACACTTAATTGATTTTTTCAGTTAATTGTTTTAGTTAAGAGGAAAATATTTATTTTTATTTTATTTGGAGATTATACCTTATAATGATAGCAAAATCAAGCAATGAGCCGCAGGTTTACAACCACCATTGCTGCTCAAACACCATAGCAACAGCTTTCTCTTATTCTGACATAGGGTACTATCCAACTAAGTGATGCTCAGAGTAGACCTTCTGAAATAAATGGACCCAAGTCCGTCATGGCCATTAAATTCTATGTGTCTACTCCCAAGTAGGACTAGATATATAACCCATCATCTCAAGCACAACTCATCACTGAAAAGTTCACCTTTTGCATTATTAACTCACCAAATGGTGAATTTCTGCATGTGAATCATTCCCACTGGTACCTTCAGAATTATGAAATCTTGGCTGGTAAATATTATTTGCTCTGTCCCTTTAAAAATGACAAGCTAAGCAGGTCCTGTCAGCCTTTTTGGAGCCTGAACAGCAGCTGTGGGCTATCTCTAGTCCACCAAATGTTCCTCAGCTACAACCCCCAACAGTGCCCAAAAGCATGGCCAATGGCCCTGGAAAGTGGAAGGAAGAAGCCACAGTGCACCTAAGGAAATAGGCAAATGTTAATGGCACAGGAAGAATGAGAAACAACTCACACAGAGATTTCTAATATCAAAATATAGCAATTTATTCAAGACACTGAATATGATCTGTTGATTCTCTCCTTGAAACAAACAAACTACAACACACAAAGTGATTTGCTGAAAGAGAGTGCGGGTTTGTGTGTGTGTGTGTGTGTGTGTGTTTATAAGAGGGGAGTGGGTGTACAGACAAAACGGGGTGAGCGGAGATGTTGATTCAACAGAACCCGGGGAAATGCTGAAATGAGAACCAAGCCCGGCTTCAAGTCTGACACAGACAATAAAACTTCAGAAGCCAGAATTCAGACTTAATCAGTGAGTGGTTGAAGTAACAATTCTGCAATTGACAAAGAACCGCATTTTTTAGAAGGCAAAAAAGAAAACAAGAGAATGAAACAAGGACAAAGTAGAACACCCCCCACAAAAAAACAACCCTTACATTTGACAAAGTGCACTTCACTTGGCTCTAAAGTTAGTTTTTAAAATAAAAAATAAAAATGCAATCTCATATATGTCTTGGGGGACTAATATGCATTGAACCCTAGAAATACTGGGCTTTTTGAGGCCCCATATAAGGAACCCAGTGTATACCAAGTTAAAGATGCAGTATCCCTCTCTCCCTGGGAGCTTGCTGGTCAATTCAGGGTGCTAAGTGTCTCCAGAGGCAATTTCTGTAATATGTCAGAAATGTTTGTGGAGAAAGGATTAGCTCTTTCAAAATTCCAAAAGCTATTTGTTGGCTTAAACCAGTCTAATCTTATTAACTCTTACAGTGCAATCCTATGCATGTCTACATTACTCAGATACAAGTCCCACTGGGTTAAATGGGACTTACTGCTAGTTAAATGGGGGTCGGTTTGCAGCTATTTAATACCTTGGGCAGTTGAGCAGCAGTTTAAAAAAAGTGAACCCACTGCAGATCTCTCCAACTTAGCAGTATTTGTAAACAGAAATAGTCAGCAAATAGCAAAGTTTTCTCTACACTCTGTGAAACGCTAGACTTATTACTCAGAATAAAAATAAAAACAATTACCCATTTTGAATAAAATGGCAGAATTGGGCATTATTCAACGTGGAAATATTTTCTGCAAGAAATGTGGGATTTTTAAAAAAATGTTGAGAGTTATCTGGATATATGACTCAGAAAAGAAGTATCTATTTTTAAAACTCTAACCTTCTGAAATAATGTGACATAATTGACATCACTAAGACTTGTCAATTAAATTAAAAACATGCAAGATATTTCCCCCCCTCTTTTAATAAGATTATATTTTACAAAAGAAGCAATGCCTGGTTTCTTTTTTGTTTCTTTGTTTTAGCAAATCGCCTTTCATGGGGAGGAAATAAAAGGGATACTGCATCTTTAAATCTGTATCAGATTCCATTCAAATTGGGTTGTTGTTTTTTGTTCTGAATGAGTAACACAATCCAGTCTACATCTGGTAGAGATTTTAAGCTTCTAAAATTGTGTTTTAACATAAAAAATACTTCTCTTTTTTTCCAAAAATACACTGGGTTCTTTCTTTTCCTAAAAAGTCATCTTTCTCCTGTAAAAAGCGTTCCCGGCATTGCATTCTTACATAAAGCACTTATTACACAATTTGTTGAAAGTGCCCTTGAGACCCTAAGATCTGAAGCGTGGAAGTATTAAGAGAAAGAAGAAGCTGGGAGAGAAGAGACAAGAGCGGAAGGGGCAGGTGGGGGGCGGGAGCAGAAAGAAGGGGAGAGAAAAAGGTCTGTTAAAACTTTTCATTTTGCCCACCTGGCTGCATTTTCTGCGGGCACCAACGGAAAAAAGCAAAACAAAACAGACGAACAAAAACATGGGCACAATAAAGAAAGAAATTCAGTTCAAACCTACTATGCCTGTGATCCTCAAAGGCTATCATATTCCAGCTGAAAGGGGGGTGGGGAGGGGGAAACCCATGGAACAAATAAAAGTAGTCTAGAAAATAGAAAGTGTTGTGATTACAAAGTTGTGTGTGTCATCAGTACAAACTGGTCTTTGAATGTCCTTTGGGAGAGCAACGGTAGTGTCCAGATTGGAAGGGAAAAAAATACAAGACCACATGGAGGAGGATTCTTTTTCTCTCTCCCTCTCCCCATTTTGGTTTATCAAAGCATTTTGCTTTATAGGTTTTCTTTTTTTTAATTATTATTATTATTATCATCATCATTTTTGGCACAGCTTTTCCTCTTCTTTTCTGCAGCCATCAGAGCGAGTTCTCAGAGACCCAAACCAAACACTACGGGGTCTTTGCTGGTGGTGGCCTCTTGCTTCCAAAGGCTGAAGGTTCCAGGTGGAAACCATCCCCAACCCCAACCCCTACATGATTGTGTCTTAACTCCACGGTGAAGGCTATGGACAAAACATTTTGCAGGCTTCTGCCGCCTGGGAGAGTTGCCTTTGTTGTACACTCTGGGGTCCCCCCCGCCCAGTTTCTGTTTGTTTCCCCCTGTTCTTGCAGTTCTAGAGATGTTAAAAAATAGTTTTGAAGAGTGCTTCTACCCACACATTCAATGCTGGTCCATTCGCAAATTTTCTTCTAAAACATTTACTTTCGCAGGTCTAGAACACAAACCTAGAAGGCAGAGAGAGAGGTGGAAAACGATCAAAAAAACATTGTTTGGATATCTTAATATTGTTCACTCGTAATTGCATGGTAGTAATTGTACTATCTGGGCAATCCAGCAGGGAATATTGAACAAGGGAAAGGTATCACAATTGGAAAGGTTCAGTTTGCGCAATCACCCAGTTACAGGTCCTCTCTGCATGCTGGAGAAGCAAACGTATGCTCCTAAAACACACACTTCATGAGAAGGATCCTCAGCATGTGAAATAATGCAATAATCTTGGGACTCCATTTGGTCCTTGGAGAACACATACAACAGAGTAGCAGCATTCTTACATATCACTGCTTCTGCCATCTGTTATAAAACACCATTGAGAGCTTAAGCTAAGACATTAAAGGGTACTTCATGGATCTGTTAAGTCTCCCAGCTACAAAAAGCTCTGCAGGATGTTTCAAAAGGATGAAATCAGACCAAATGGTGCTCCTTGCTCAGAGTACATATGGAGATGTGAGTGCACTTAAATGAATCAGTACTGCTCACTGATTCACAGATCTCTAATCTTATCATGGGGGGAGGACAGTTTTAACAACATGGGAACTATGCTCATTTATGGGATAGGAACAATCACTGAAAATGAAGTCTGAAAAGACTCACCGATCCATCTGATGCACTAGCCCCCACTTTGTCTCCTTTAGCATTCCAGCAGACTTCAAATATTCCCCCGGTGCCTCTGTAGCTATGTACTAGAGTTCCGTTCTACAAAAATAATAATAAACAAATCACCACCACCACCATTATTATTCAGGCAGCAAATATTTCTTGCTCTGCATTGTGTGTGTGTGTTTCCCCAAGGTTTCTAAGAAATACACGCAAATTATGCTTGGATCAGGGGCTCAAAACTTCAGGCCCACATGCAGCCCTATCTGACCCTTGAGACTCGACTCTCAGGCTGCACACACACACACACACACACACACACACACACACACACCTTCTTTTTCCATGCCACATCTCTCACTGGCTCTTCTGCAGGCCTCCTTGAGAGGTTTTGCCTTGCTGGAATGTTTCCTTGGGCTGCAACAATGCATTTTGCTTTCCGGGGTGGAGTGTGTGTGCATACCGGTAAACCTCAGGCTTTTGCATGGTTTGAAAGGTAGAGGAAAGGTAAGAGACAAATCCATTGCCCCACCTACTTCTGCCACAGGCTCCACCCCACCACTGCAGAGTTGTCAACTTTTCCCTTTTCTTGCAAGGAATCCAATAATAATAATAATAATAATAATAATAATAATAATAATAATAATAATAATAAAAATAATTATTTATACTCCTAAGAGTTGTGTCAACAAATGCCAAGGACAACCAGGCCTCTTTCTAAGGCTCATAGCTGCTTGTTTGTTTGTTTGTTTCTGTGTGTGTGTGTGTGTGTGTGTGTGTGTGTGTAAAAGAGAACACACATAACTTTGTATGCAGAGGTAGCTGTTTCTCTCTCACCTTTTAACAGAAAGTCGGACGAAGCTGAATCTAGATAAAAGTGGTTGCACTACACTGAACTACTCTTATGGCCAAACTATATACACTATGCCAGCCTTTGCCAACACGGTGCCCTCCAGGCGTTCCGGACTACAACTCCCATCATCCCCAGCTAGCACATGGGAGTTGTAGTCCCAAACACCAGCTGAACACCAGGTTGGCAAAGGCTGCACCATGCTCAGTATGTAGCATAGAGCTGCATCTCTGTCTTTCGCTCTTTAATTTCAGGTTAAATAAAGCCCAATTGCCATAGGTACAGAAGTATGTGAAGACAGAAGGTCCATTCCTTCCCTCCATGCATTGCTATATGGGTTTTTTGGGGGGCACGGAACAGCTTGTATTAGCACAAAAGAATGCTCCCTCCTGGGGGGGACTCCCCTCATAGCTGTATGGTGGAAGGAATCTATTTTCATCCAGACTGGAGCTCCCTTCCTTACACAATGTGGACATACAGAACACCACATACATCTTCCTTGACAACAACATGTTGATGCCACAGGATCACTAGTACTATGAGAATTCTTTATTGTCAATAAAGCTTCATTTTGGTACCGTGGACTGTCTTCCTACAGCTCTATAATCTGAAACATCTGCCCAGTAAAACTGTGAAGAACTGCCTTCTAATTAAGTTTTATAACATCTGATGTAACAGGGTTGTACTTGGGTGAGTAACTTTGCTCAATAGCGACTGCAAGTGTCTTGTCCGCTACGGAAAGCAATGTGTCTCTCTCTCTGGGTGCTTCTGGTGCAACACTGACTCTCATTTTGCCAATTCATTCCCCCCCCCCCCCAATTTGGAGTAGCTCACACCCACTCCGATTAGATATTTTAATCTTTGGATTAGACTGCATGCACATTTTGTGCGTAGTTAAGAAAAGGAGCACAAAACTCTCCTGCACTGTCACAGAATTTCTGGTCCCACTTTGCAATTCTCTCTCCCTACACCTGCCACAACTTGTGCCATAATAAATATGCTTAAAGCTCTTTGTTGTCTTTGGTGCATATAGCAAGGGCAGGGGACCTCATTCCCTTCTGGGAAACTACCCTTCTGGAGGGGAGCATATGCCAGCAGCAGATGGGGGGGGGGGGGGGAGCAGATAGAGCCACAATTGTGAATTTTTGCTTTGAGCAGGCTAGCTTCTGCACACATCCATCTCCATCCTCCGTCCAGACATGCGAGAACCATACTCAGAGTTCAAGGCCACATTCCAGCCAAGCAAAACAAGAGGGTAGACTGTGGGGAAGCTCCCAGAGTTTCAATAAAGATAACTGTACAGTTCTGGTTGGCTTCCGGATCTGAAGCTGCCTAACCCTGGCAAACAATATTACAGACAAGCTTTATTTTGGTTAACATTATATCCAAGCCGTTTCCTCATTGCTTGGGTGTGAAATTTCCATACCTGAGTGTTCCATATATGGACACACTTGTCAAAGGAGCCACTGGCCAAGTATTTTCCGTCAGGACTAAAAGCTACGCTGTAGACAGGCTCTTGATGTTTGGTTAACATGTGAGTGCAGACTCCTCTTTCAACGTCCCACAACCGAACAGTAGAGTCGAATGAAGCACTATGGGAGACAGGCGACAGCAGAAGGTTTCACGTACCGAGCGTTGTCAAGGTTCTATCAAACTTCAAAAAAAATTCTTCTTTGTGCAAGTGGCGTGCGGTCAGCAAAGCCCAGGAAGATTCTGCCTGGCTTAGGAAGGAGGCGTGATGCTCACACGTGCAATGTCAACCCCACAACCCCTCCAATTGCCCGGACAAGCTGGCTCCTCTGGCCCTAACTGTTCGCCTATGAAAAATTTCACAGCACGCTACGGCAAGTACCCACACATCATTCTGCATGAGCATGGCCAGTGTAAGGTTTTTTAGGCTCCTAGAGAAACATTTAATTTTATCTCAACTCCCCACTTAAACTGCCGATTGTCAGTATTTGAGGGGTTTTTTTTTGGGGGGGGGGAGTAAACTTGGTGTTCCAATCTAAATTTAGCTATGGACTTGACCGGGTGATCCTCATAAGGTAGGTTATGAGGATAAAAAGAGGAGGACCCATGTATGGACCTCCCAAACACCTTGTAAAAGGTAGAAAAATGGTAAAGGACCCTTGGACGGCTAAGTCCAGTCAAAGGCGACTATGGGGTTGCGGCGCTCATCTTGCTTTCAGGCCAAGGGAGCCGGCGTTTGTCCACAGACAGCTTTCCAGGTCATGTGGTCAGCATGACTAAACCGCTTCTGGCGCAATGAGACACTGATGGAAACCAGAGCGCATGGAAATGCTGTTTACCTTCCTGCAGCAGTGGTACCTATTTATCTACTTGCAGTGGTGTACTTTCGAACTGCTGGGTTGGCAGGAGCTGGGACAGAGCAACGGGAGCTCACTCCGTTGCGGGGATTCGAACTGCCGACCTTTTGATAGGCCACCCCAAGGTTTAGACCACAGCACCACCGGCATCCCTAAACACCTTGTAGGATGGGTGGGATACAAATGAAAGAATCCCTATACACATAGTTAACAAAACTAAGAAAAACTTTTCTGTTTATTTGAGCATGCGTAAAACTGTTTCATTTTTACCTTGCCAACATAATATTAGAGTTTGGGTTGTTGGTCCCTGGTCCCGTCGGACTCCATTTGATAGTATAAATCTCTTTGTTATGTGCCTGAAGGTCATGTACACACACATCTTGCTTCATACTCCAAATCTATACAAAATCAGAGGGGAATAAAATCTTCACATTGAAATATTTTCTCCAGCTATAGGAGAGCTCACCAAGAAATACGCATGCATTTAAGAAATACAACTGAAAAATGTAAATAAAGGCTAACATTTCATACAGTATTTCCAGCAACAGTTCTTTAAAATATGTTCCAAAGGCTTCAGCCAGAATTACCTTTAATGTCATATCATCTGAGCACGATGCTAGAAGCATCCCAGAAGGATCCCATTTGATAGCATTGACCTCATTCTGAAATTTAAAAATAATTAAATTGATGGCAATTCTGTATCAAACTGCACTGTACCTTTTTATCCAGAAGAGGGCCATCTGGGTTTAATTTATAACAGCAACAAATAAACTATTGCATGTTAAAATTATTGGTTTGGTTCTTTCATTTGTGAAATAACAGAAATGATATCTCATTAGCTAAACAGGTTTATAGAGACTATTTTATAGGATTAAAGTATAGTTTGCTGCCTTCTTTCAGTTTTATTTGCATGAGAGAGAACAAGTTCTCCTAGGGGGAATTGCCTGATACCAAGTCAAGCCGGACAATTGGTGCGTTTAGCTCGGTATTATCTGTGCTGACTGACAATGCCTTTCCAGGACTCCAGAAAAAAAAGTCTTTATCGTATCTGCTTGGAGATGCCAGGGATTGAAGATGGGACCTGGTTCATGCAAAACTTCTGCTTTACTGCTGAACAACTCCTCCCTCAAGTAGGTAACCTAAAATCATTTCCCTTCTGCCATTTGAGAAGGGAAAACTACTCACCAATAAGAATTCATTACAACACATTCCTATGCAGGTTTACTGAAAAGTCAATCCCATTAACCTTCATGGAGCTTACTCCCAAGTAAGTGTACAGATGAGTTTGTCGCAAGGACTTTATCATCCTGCATTTGTCATCATCAAACTCTTGTTTTCTTGCAATGCTTCATTTGCATTTGTTCTTAAGAACAGTAAAACACACTTAATAGAAAGAAGAGGCGGAGGAAGATTCATATCTCTATCTCTATCTCTCTATCTCTCTATCATCTATCTATCTATCTATATCTATCTATCTATCATCATCTATATCTATCATCTATCTATCTATCTATCTATCTATCTATCTATCTATCTATCTATCATCTATCTATCTATCTATCTATCTATCTATCTATCTATCATCTATCTATCATCTATCCATCTATCATCTATCTATCATCTATCTCTATCGTCTATCTATCAATCAATCAATCAATCATCTATCTATCTATCTCACCCTTGAAATGTTCCAATGGTCACAGCAGGAACTGCAATAGGTTAAAAGGGCCATGTAAACTCACCGTATGGCCTTGAAAAGTTTTGACTGGACGATCACAGCCTAGTCTGCATACATGTATGCACATGTCCGTGCTGCAGGATGCAAAAGTAGTGTTGTTCTGCCAGTCTACATCCAGAGCAGGGGCTGCAAAAGGGGAACCAGAGAAAGCCAACATGAGGACATCTCGCAAAGAAGCAAATAGGCAAGGCTCCTTTCCCATTTCCATATAATGACTGGCACTTTGATCCTAGTACCCCCACAATGTCAGGAGCAGCATCCCAGGAACACCCGCATGATACCAATGTGTTGGGGGTGCAGTAATGAGCATGCACAACATTCTCAAGATTCAAATTCCATCTCTCTCAATAATCTATTGATTAAGCTTCCTAGGTTGGATTCACCCAGGAAAAAGAGAACCTGCTAAAATTCAAAAAAAAATACACACAAGGGCTTTCAAATAACATAACAACAATTTTTTAACATATTTGTCCTGATGCACAGAGCACATTTTGGGTACAAGCTGTTTCACAAAAACGCAATTGGTGTGCCTACAAAAACTAAAGACACGGCAGTACTGTATTTTCATACAGTAAAATATGGTGGGTTCTTGAAGGCTACGGTGGGGTGGTCATGAAAGCTTCAGTGACATTTTTCAGCAACAAAAGGCAGTAATCCAAAAGCGCTCTCTCAAAGTTGTCTTTGGTTCCCACCAAAGCATAATTCCAAGATGATGTCCTGTCCTAGGCTCCATGTATCAGGCAGGAACAATCAGCCAGGCTATGGAACAGGGTCTTTTCAGAGATGATTGTTACTGTATGAAACTATAGCAGACCTTTTCTGAATTACTTAATGATCAACTGGTTTATTGTGATTTGTGCCTTAATTGCGAAAGCTTAAGCTGCTTTGCCTTTTGCTAAAATTAAAATGTTTAAGGAAATACATGGGCGGCTAATTAGCCTTACCTGAGTGGAAAGGGAACTGCTGTTTAGCTTCTCCTGTATGAGCATCCCAAATTATTGTCGTCTATGTTGGTGGGGGCAGATAGGGAGAAAAAGACACACATTCAGTTCTGAAGAAAAGCAGATTTCACTATGAAACACATTGTTGTTGAATGCTGAAAATTTTAGTCAAAAAATACATTTGTTATAATACAACACAGATAAGAAAATATAACATAGATAATGAACTGTCCTTATTACACAGGGGAAGATTAAAATCAGCCTGAGTCAAAAAATGTTTCTGTAAGGAGACCAAATGTCAATTTCTTCACTTGAGCAAATCTCTCAGATTCACACCACAAATGATGGTGTATTAAGCCTCCTGTAAACTGCAGTGTTGTGTTGACAGGTGGTCCTTATAACATCCAGCATGTGTTTAGGTGAATTTTATGATGCCTCCATAACCTGAAATTGATAGCCAATTAACGGAGACATGGTAATGTTTGCATCACAATCAAGATTGATGCTACAGACACTGCAACAGAACTGGTGATATGATTTAGATCAGGTCCTTGGTTTTCCTCTACATAATCAAAAAGGTAAGTAAGCTTGTAAAATGTCAAGGTTTGTATAAGAAGAAGATTTGCAGAAGCCGCAAGTGACTTCACAACATATTACACCGAGGGAAGCTGTGATTAGGCCCCTCTTGAAAAATAAAGTTCAGATCTTACACTTTGTGACAAGTAACACTGTTTCCAACCATCCATTTCTAAGCAACGTAATGGAGTGAGTAATGGTCTCTCTACTTCAAGCAGTCCTGAAGGAAACTAATTATTTGGATCCATTCCTATGTGTTTGAGGTTGCCTTAAGTTTGCTGATACCTTCCTCTCAATGTGTAGATAATGCAATTTGAGCTACACCAGAATCCACACTTTGAGCATGAATCCACTATCAGTATACCTGATATTTTCCTGTGACATATTTTTAGGCACTGGGAAAAACAGATGTGTACAAATGCACATACACACGTGCATGAAAAACCTCTGGCAACGTTGAAGAGGAGAACTATATATGCCATACAAGCAAACAAGCAGCCTGTTTCAAGGCAGGCTGCACATGTAACAGATTTACTATCCCTTAAGAAAGCAATCACTCAATTTGATGAAATCTAGGCTTTCCAAAACACCTCCCCCCCTCCCAGATGAGCAGAAATAAAATTTTGCTGAATTCCCAAGAGGTATTCTATACTTGCAAGCTATGCACCTCAACACTTACTTTATCAACTCCAGCACTTAAGATGTAATTTCCCTTTTTGTTCCACTTCAGAGCAAAGATGGGCCCTTTATGTTGACCTAAGGTGCTTGCAAGATTTCCTGCAAAGTATGAAAGACAAGAGTTAGCTCCTTCAAATAGCTTGGGAGTTGAAATAATTCAGCAGTACAAAACATGTAATTATTTGGAAACAGATACCGTTATAAATCTTACCATCTTCTGTCCATATTCTTGCAAAGCCATCATATGATCCTGTAGCCAACAGCGTCCCATCGGTCTATAGGGATGTTAACAAAGAGAATCAAATGGTGTTTTTTGCAGGAGGCACACAATATCCTGAGTCAGCTACAACCCACTAACTCATCCTTCAAACCCTGAATTTTCAAAAGCAAGCAAAACTAGGTGTTCCACTTAAGCTAGAGCAAGCATCATTACTGGATTGTATCCATGATTAAAGCCTGGCACTTCTGGCACCTAGATGGAAACAAAGATGGCTAAAGCAGCATTGCACTGTCAGAGCAATTAAACCGCTAAGAAACAAAATTGTGACATAATTATTTTTATGAGGTGTTTTAGCTGAGCTGAGAGATTTCCTTCCCTTACCCTGCCAAACATGCCAACATATCTATATTCCTCCCTTTTCCCTAAAGAAGACCACTGAGGAAAGAACAGAGCAGAGAACAGAAGAGAACAGAACAGCTTCAATGGAATTTTTACATATATTTACTTAATTCCTCTTGGAGGCAGTAAGAATTAGAAATATGGGCTAAAGCCCTTCTGTTGGCTAGCAAGACAGTTCTGCTGCACTGTGGATTTTGTGTCTAGGGACTGAAATAAAGCTCTGTGTGTGTGTATTTACTGATACAAAAGTCCCAATTAATTTTGATCATTACAACCATTCATTTCATTTTCTTTATCCTTTGAACAACAACTGAAAGATGACTTCATTAAGAGTCTTCATAGCTTCTTGACTATGTAATAAGCACTTCCTAAAGTGCTTTACAGTTCAGTGCTTTACACACAAGAAACCAACACTTACCGTATTTTTTGCCCCATAGGACGCACCGGCCCATAGGACGCACCAAGTTTTTTTGGGGGGAAATAAAGGGGAAAAAATTATTCCCCCCCCCCCAGGCGCTTGCGGGGCAGGCAGTGGGGAGAAGCGCTCTTCTCCCCGCCGCCCGCCTGCAGACCAGGAGCTTGCGGGGCTGGGGCGGGGAGAAGCATGCGTCTCCCCGCCGTCAGCTTCCAAACCACTTCTGGAGGCAGTGGGATGGCGGCATTCCGCCTCCCCGCTGTCCCCCAATCTTGTGGGGCTGGCGCTGCGGCTCTCCTGAAGCCTGGAGAGTGAGAGGGGTCGGTGCGCACCGACCCCTCTCGCTCTCCAGGCTTCAGCCAAAGCCTGCATTCGCCCCATAGGACGCACACACATTTCCCCTTCATTTTTGGAGGGGGAAAAGTGTGTCCTACAGGGCGAAAAATATGGTACTTATTTTATGCATTCATTTATACATACATACATACATACATACATACATGAATGCATACAATCTATAGGGCACCCAATAACTGATGTTTTGGGGAGGCTTGTTTTTTCACCTGCCAAAATGTAACTGTTTTTAACTTTACAACTGGCAACTTGAGGAGGTGATAATTGCCTAATTGAGACCTCATCTGAACTGTGGAGTATCTGGGAGCATTAGATTCTTGAAGGCTAAAGTATTTCAAGTGGAAACGGCTGGGAATAAAAGCCCATTTCCCCAAGTTCACATGCAAATATGTGTTATGATGCTTATTTTAAAATATGTTTGATATCATGTCAAGTGATATATAACCCCTGACTGGCATTTGTTCTGTAATAGCTATTTCACACATACAAGCCATCACCTGAAGTTGCATTCGTCAAGTGTGAACATTCATATGTGAACTCATCTGAAGCTCCTATGTTGTAGAAAAGCAGAGATATATAGTTCCGAAGAGGGGGACTTGTAGGCCGCAGACAAAGTGCAAGCAGCAAACTAAGAACAATCCTTCATTATAGATGGTGGTTTATCCAAAGTGAGACAAACAATGACCTCAGGTTTGGATATAATGCTAAGCCAAACCATGGTTTAGGCCTGGGTAGCACAGTGGCAGTAAGGAGAAGAGCAAAGGGATACTGTGATAATCGTTCCAAGAACCCACACATTTGTTCAGTGCAAGCTTGGCCATTGTTTCAAACATTTTATACTTCACCTATGTTCAAATTCCCCTTTAGCCTTAAAGCTCACAAGCTGACTTTGGTTCTAGTCACTTACATCTCAGCCTAGCCTACCTCACACATTGGATGTAAGGATAAAATGGGGAGGGAAGGAACTGTATTTGCCGCCTCAAGCTCTTTGGAAGAAATGAGGGTTAACAGTGTCACATGTACATGTTCTGTGCTTTCTCTCCTGCGTGCCACATGTAAGAGAATAAGCTGGTGCATTGGTATTTAAGACGGTGCACCAGAAAGCTCTCGTTCAACAAAGAAGCTCAGGTATGATTTGGAATGTTTCACGTGACTTGGAATGTAGGTGGAAGCTAGCAGGCATGAATGAATGAATGAATGAATGCAAGAGTGGATCACACTACTGGTAGAACATGCAAAGGAAGGAGAAATACTCCTAATGCATCTGGAACTCATACGCCAGAGGGCATATGAGGAACCTCTCTGTCCTTAAGTTGCACAATAAGCTTGAAAAGCAGAACCACAAATGACTCATGGATCTGCTTCTCGAGGCTTCCTGTTCAGTGGCCCTTGGCCAAGCCACTAACTCCTAGCTGCAGCTACTACCCCCATAGATAATATGGGGATAATCACATTGGTCCCCCTTATGTAGTTGCTGCAGGTATCATAGATATAATACACTACATTTATGAATACTATTTTTTATTTCTATACTTTTGATCGGTGACTAAGAGCACATTTTTTTTTACAATCCATGGTGGTGGGGGGGGGGAAAGTTTTGTTTATTTATTGGTGGAGAATAACAATTGGGATAGGATGCTATGTATAACGATTTCCTCATATTTTTAATAGTGCAACTACAGCCATACGGCTCATTTCCCAGTCCTATTGTTTGCATTCATGTCATTCACACTTCTGCTACTTCTTCTGGAGCTCTGGAGTTTAAGATTAGAAAACATCCTTGTCTGCCACAACCCCCGGGAGCTTTAGAATGTTTTGCAGAAAATTTATTCCATAGTGCGGAAAAGAGGATGGCAAGTGTGGAGCTATCTGCATTTTTATGCATGACATACAGCAAAGAGGACAGATAACAACAGGATACAAACTAGATTTTCACTGCGCTGGGAAGAGGCATACGTGATTTTGCAAGTGGGAGACCTGATTCATTTGCAGACGGCAGTAAACACTGCAAAGCAAGGAAACCTTTAATCTTACAAACCTATTTGTTTTGGCTGAGTTTGTCTTAGAGGCAGCGTAAATCTTTTACTCCAAATGAGGCACTGCACAACTCTTGCATTGTTTTTGCAAATTAAAAGTTCATTACACTATTTATCTTTGCCTCATAAAAGGCATCACAACACTTTGCACATAAATAAACAAAGAGGGCTCCAACTGGCTAAGCAAATAAGTGTGCTTCTGGTTCACCGAGTTAATGTTGCAGAAGTATTTAACAAACTGTTGACTGCTTGCCATGCAAAAACAGGTAAATTGATGCTTCTTAAATGGATACTGTACTCCCCGCCCCCCCAGCTGTATACTAACCACATGATGAAGTCTATTCTCTTGTGTATTTTAATAATAAATGTGTTAGGCTTCAGTTCAAGAGCAGTGATGCAAAAGTCATTATTTAGCAAGGGACCGGGGGTGGCACATGAGCATGGTGCCAATGATAGACCCTCACTTGACATCAACCAGGTTCCCCGTCGGTTCCCACCATAGTGCAGCTGCCGTTCATTCATTCACCTCACCTCACCCCCCCCGCCCCCCCGGACATGTTTCAATGATGGCCATTGGTGGTGCTTTTGAATGGGAGCCAAGCTGGTGCTCAGACCTAATCTGCAGTGGGCACTTGCCAAGTTAAGTTACCCAGAATGCAATATCTGACCAAACTCAACTACAGTGTTGCATTTTGGGTAATCCAACATGGTGTCAGAGCAGACTGGAGTAAAAACCACTCGCCACTATAATACGCCCGGAGGCATGGCTGGAGGCGAGGTGAAGGATGGGCAGCAACAGCCTTGGGTTGGCTAGTAATAGGCTCTTCGCAGCTCCAGTACCCTTGGCAGGTTCCCCAATGATGCAGGCCTCTGACAAAACAACAATAAAATATTTTTGAATCTTAAGGGGTAAGTCATGGAAATGGGGAGGGCATGGTGGGCAAATCCTATTTCTTAGATTGAAGATTTGCTAGATCAAAGTCTATCAAGCATAAAGCAACAGCATGGAAAGACTAAAAAGCTTTTTCATGAGCTGTTAAATGTTTTGTACTTGTTTGCAAAGAGGAACTAGAGCGACTAGGCTATGAGTCTGAATAAATGACAGAAGCACTGTGAGACTTTTACACTTGAGGTGATGGAAGGACTGCTTGCCCTTTCCAAAACAATTATTCTACCTACCTGCTCATATAAGCTTTAAACATTTCATCCCACCTTTTATTTTCTTTTAGGTATGGGGATGACTGCCACACATAATGACATGGAAAAATAAAAGTGTTTCTGGCAAAAATGCTGCAATTGCAAGGGTCCTCCTTATCGCTGTCATTGAGTAGCTTAGCCCTCCTGAAAAAGATCTGCTGGTGTGTGGGGATCCCCCTTATCGTATATAATCCCCCCTACGCACACTCCATCCATCATGGTGACAGATATTTTGCTAGTGTAAAATAACACCAGGTTGGAATGGAAGCACCAATTTTTTTAAAAAATATATATATAGCAATCTACATTTCACAGACATTTTCAAGAGTTTTAGCAGTCAACTTACATTCCAGTCCAACGATGTTACATCCTTATTGCTGGGAACATCATGTCCTCCTTCTCTTATGCAGTGCCTCAAGACGAGTTGAGTGGAACTACCATTGCTGTTCTCATTTAGATTCCATATTCTGGCTGTAGAGTCACCAGATCTATCAAGAGGAAATGTGTTTGTCGTGCACACGGAACAGGATATGAACGTATATTTGTTAACACACACAGGAAATGTTGTTTTTTTTAAAAGAACCCAACAAACGAATAAACTGCTTTTCTTTAACAACAACAACAAAATCACAAGGCACGTTCAACGACAACATGATGAAATAATATAGAAACCGAAAATGATTGAGTAACAACAACTCCAGGACCTCACAACTTCCAATTTCTAACCCTAACACTGTAAAGCAAAACTGCAGTAGTAATTGTATTTGGAAACCTGACAGAACAAGGCTAACAAAAATGCACTACGAAGGGCAATCCACTCTCTTGGAAGTTATTTCACTAGATGTTGGATTTTATTAGATGCTGGGGCCATAGATAGTAGTTATGTTTTAAAAGGAGGCTCAGGTAACAGGCAGAGGAAAAGACTTTCTGCCTGAGAACCCTAGAGAGCCCCTGACAATCTGTCAGGGAACTGCCATCGGAGTTAGAGGTGCTGGACAGGCTCCAGCAGAGTAGGAGAGACTCTGCAGCAGAAGCAGGAACCAGCAGGGGGAGTGCAGGAGTTACAGCGGAGGGGAGGCTCTCAGACGCTTCTAGTGAGAATAGTGAAGAGGTAACTAGACCCCCTTTAGGAATTCCCTCCCTTCGCCGGAAACTGTCACGCAGAGAGTCACGAAAGCGCATGTCCGTCAAACAGCTTTTATGTTGGCGTAAGTTCCGTAGACGCCCACTGTCAGATTCTACCAGCGACTGACGGAGTCATGCTTTTGGGGGCTCCGTTAGTGCCTGGGTTTGGATGACCGGCCAAACCCCAGCGGGATCAAGCTTTTACGCACAAGCAGCTCATTATCCCATCACAGCAATCTGACAGTCTCCGAAAGCTGTTTGTGCAAGCAGAGGGCATCATGAGTGAACCAGCAGGAACCGGGGCAGCTGGAGCTGGAGCAGATCCAAGCCTGGAAGAAAGGTACAGGGCGTTGGAGGTCCAGCTCGCACTGCAAACGGCGAGGCTGGAGGAGAGGAGGGCTCAAGATGCAGATAAGGGGAAAACCACCCCACTTGCCAGAAGGGTGCCTGGATTGGTGCAGAAATTTGGGGGGAATCCCAGGAACTATCAAGCCTTTAGAACAGAGATGCAATATGCTCTCAATCTACTGTTTGATGACTTCCCCGATGAGAACTCTAGAGTGGCGTACGTGATTGGCCATCTAGAGGGAGGGGCGAGGGACTGGGTTCGCCCCCTGATGGCAGCCAATAATGAAATCTTAAAGGACACAATGAAGTTTTTTCGCGCCATGGACTTGATGTTTTCCAGCGAGATTGAGCAGGGGATGGTGCGCAGGGAGTTGATGGCTTGTAAACAGGGGAGCCGATCTGTACGTGAGTACTGGACTGAGTTCACCATGCTGATTCATAGACTGGGGTGGAACCTTGCTAGTGAACCTATTCAAATGCTATTTGAAGAAGGTCTCTCTCCGGCAGTGAAAGATGAACTTTCCCGGGCGCCTAGGGCGGAGTCTATGGACCAGCTGACTAAATCAGCGCTGTCCATAGGAGCACGCCAGGAGGCTAGAGCTTTGGAAAAGCGGGAAGGAAAGGGGGAACGTTGGAAGGACTTCCGCATTCCAGAGATTCCGGAGCAGCCTTTCCCGCCAGCAGAGCCGATGGAACTTGGAGCAGCGCGCGCGCGCACAGTTTCAAACACCAGTGAAGGACGGAAGAAGCGCAGCGGGCGTTCGAACGCCTAAAGCAGGCGTTTGCGTCGGAAGAACAGCTTCTGCACGTGGATCTACAACAACCAATGAGAGTGGAGACTGACGCGTCAGACCGAGCAGTGGGGGCCGTGCTTCTCCAGCCGGGAAAGGATACGTCGGAATGGAGACCGTGTGCATTCTTTTCGCGGAAATTGAACAAATCCGAGAGGAACTACACAGTGTACGACAGAGAACTGCTCGCCATTCATGAAGCATTCCGGAAATGGCGGCACTTGCTGATTGGGGCGCAACACAAGGTTCAAGTCCGAACTGACCACAAAAATCTGGAATATTGGAGAACAGCCCGTGTCCTGAACCAGAGACAAGTGCGATGGGCCCAGGAGTTCTCCAAATTCCACTTTGAGATTCGTTACGTGCCAGGTTCAGAGAACGTGAGAGCGGATGCCCTTTCCAGGAAACCTGAGTACTTAGAGGGGGAGGGAGCGCCTGAGGCAAGGCATGTAATCTCCGAAGACCGCTGGGTGTGTGGGGCGGCATTGGTGGGGCAAAGGGAACTGATGGAAGGTACGGAGAACGATGAATACGCCCAAGAGAAACTCAGAGAACTCAGGAGGACAGAAGAGAACACAGGGGGATTTGAAGAAAAGAACGGGGCGTTGTATTACAAAGGGGCACTGTACATACCAGATGGGGAACTGAGGGGCAGAGTACTCAAGCAGTTGCATGACAGCCCCACAGCGGGACATTTTGGACAGCACAAAACCATGTGGTTGGTTACCAGGGAGTTTTGGTGGCCCAAGGTGAGGGAGGACGTGCGGGAATATGTTAGGGGTTGCGACAGGTGTCAGCGAGCAAAAGGAGAGAGGGTGGCGCCAGCGGGGCTATTACAACCCTTACCCACGCCAGAAAGGCCTTGGGAGGCAGTATCCATAGATTTTATGACGGACCTGCCAAAATCCAAAGGCAAAACAGCTGTCATGGTGGTGGTAGATCTATTAACCAAAATGTGTCATTTTATAGCCTGTTCACATGCGGTTACAGCGGAGGAGACCGCCAAGTTGTTTGTAGAGCATATTTTCAGGTTGCATGGCGCCCCCTTGAGGGTGGTCAGTGACAGAGGCAAACAATTTACTTCCAGGTTCTGGAGGAAACTTATGAGCTTACTGCAAGTAGAACTCAATTTCTCCACTGCCCGACACCCAGAAACTAATGGGCAAGCGGAAAGGGCAAACGGCATTTTGCAACAATACCTGAGGTGTTATGTAAAGGACAGAGAAAATGATTGGGTAGATAAGCTACCGCTGGCCGAATTTGCCTACAACAACGCGGAGAATGTGTCCACAGGGATGAGTCCTTTCCTGGCAAACTATGGGTGCCATCCCCGGGCATTCCCAGGAGAGGGGGGGGAGAGGTGGAGCGTGCCGGCAGCGGAACATTTTTTTGAAGAGATGGAAGCGATCCACCGTCAGCTTCAACTTAACTTAGAGAGAGCCAAGGAAGAATATAAGAAGCAAGCAGACAGAAATAGGAGGGAAGGTGAAATCATAAGGGTGGGAGACCGAGTGTGGTTGTCCACCCAAGGACTACCGTTCAAGGGTGGGAGTAAGAAATTGAGACCCAAGAAATTGGGACCCTTTGAGGTCATACAGCAGGTCAACCCAGTAGCATTCAAACTCAGACTGCCCAGTCACATGAAATTACACCCAGTATTTCACAGGTCATTACTGTCGCCGTACCGAGAGGGACGTGAGTGGGGGGAGCGTGAGAGAGAGGCCACCCAAACGCTCGTGATAGAAGAGAGAGAGCGCGACATGAACGTGGCAGGAATCATTGATTCCAGGTGGAAGGGGAATCAGGTGGAATATCTGGTAGAATGGGAGGGGGAAGTAGAGTCGGAAAACACTTGGGTGCCAGCAGAGGTAGTGAATGACGAGATCTTAATAGAAACATTTCATCAGCGTTTCCCAAGAAAACCGCAACCCGTGGCACGATTTAGAAGGGAACACTTTGGGACCACCGATGAGGAGGGAGAGTTTGAAGGGTTCCCAGAGTCAGGGGTGGGTGAGGAAGCTGCCTCCGACGAAGAAGAAGAAGACGGGGAGAGAGACGGGACGCCGTGGCTAGAAGTGTTTGAATCCTCTGATGACGAGGATTGCTCTTTCAGGGGCTTTCCGCCCTCACCGCCAGTGGGAGAGGAGGCGGGAGGGGGTGAAGGGGGGCCTGGGGGGGAGGTGGATGTCAGGGAACTGCCATCGGAGTTAGAGGTGCTGGACAGGCTCCAGCAGAGTAGGAGAGACTCTGCAGCAGAAGCAGGAACCAGCAGGGGGAGTGCAGGAGTTACAGCGGAGGGGAGGCTCTCAGACGCTTCTAGTGAGAATAGTGAAGAGGTAACTAGACCCCCTTTAGGAATTCCCTCCCTTCGCCGGAAACTGTCACGCAGAGAGTCACGAAAGCGCATGTCCGTCAAACAGCTTTTATGTTGGCGTAAGTTCCGTAGACGCCCACTGTCAGATTCTACCAGCGACTGACGGAGTCATGCTTTTGGGGGCTCCGTTAGTGCCTGGGTTTGGATGACCGGCCAAACCCCAGCGGGATCAAGCTTTTACGCACAAGCAGCTCATTATCCCATCACACAATCAGAGTAGACAATATGGTGTAAGATGGAGGAAGCAGTCTGACCCAATACAGGGCAGCCTCCCAAGTTCCTATAAGTTGGTTTGAGAGAACGCATTAGCCACAATGTGTTAAGACTATGTCTGTCATAACAATGACATACAGAGAGGGCACATGAGATCCACATTACTGATGCTCTAAATCAGCACTGACTAGAGATGAATGCAACTTAAATACAGTGAGAGCTGTTCTAATTCTTTAAATTACCCCGATGCTAGCAGATCACTGACAGGATTCCAGGCACAGATGAACACCTCTGATTCGTGACCCCGGAGAACTGTTGCTTTGTTAGAAGGAATTTCAACATCCCCATCAATTTCCATTGGCTTTGAATGATTATCTACATGACAAAACACACACATTGAGGTAAGGCAGTGATTACGTACTGTTAGTTATTCTTTTCAGTTTTGTTCTGTTTTGCTTTTTCAAATTTGCAGCATGTTACTCTTAGCTGTAATTATTTACAGAGAAGACTGGACAAAACCATTTAATTCCAATAACTTATTTGATTGCTTTATGCTGGCTGGATAAACACACACTTTCCTTACCAAGATCAGAAGGAAATGTAACTCTCTACATTTAAGAACAGGCTTTTTAAACAAGTCATATTTCACACCATGATCTGGGTGAACTGCTGATAAGATGACATTAATTATAACAACAATGAAAACCGCACACAGTGATTAGTTTCTGCTCCCTTCTGTACATTGCAAACTGTGCAATTAATGGCAAGAGATCCTATAGGGAAAAGTAACACATAGTTATACTGCCAAATTTTATTTACGCATGGATAATTCCCAAATAAATTAATCTTTAATCCTGGGAATATAACATCCAAATGGGGGTTGGGGAAGATAGGGAAATAGCTGACTCAGAAACAGTAAGGAGAAACAGCTGAGACTTAGGGGAAATTCAGTTAAACCACTTCCCCAAGCCCATCTACTGAACATAACACCGAGGAAGGATTTGAACACAGACAAGCTTGTGTCTGCCTTATATTGCCTAGCTGTGCACTACTATGCATATTTTTAGTACAGTGATGTTGTGATTAAAAGTCTGATCCTCTTCATGTTTCCTACAGTAGACCAGTTCACACTGAATCTAGGCCACTTTGCTCATCCCTACCCACACAAACCATGATCCCTGATGTAGTGTTATATCCAAACTGGGCGTCATAGTTAATTTAACTCACACAAACCACAAACATGTCAGGAACAAGAACAAGCTGGTCAAGAAAAAGACAGTGCTGCAAAACATGGTTTGTTTGGAGCAAAGCAAAGCAAAGCACAGTCCCCATTTCAGACATGTTTCTCCCATCCGCTAGCAGGGGGGAGAGAACGTTCATGTGATTTACCAGGACATGTGAATGAGGTCCCTGACTAAATGCAGGAGTTGAAGTTTCCTAACTTAATTTTAGAGTGCTGGTGCCTATTCTATGGTGTGGAAACTGGGCATACCCTTATAGACCCAGACACGTGGTTAGTGCTGGCAATTCTTGGGGATCTTGGTCCCAATAGAAAGCAAGCAGCTACTATGTTGGCATGTATCACGATCCTGAAAACCTGCAACAGAATGGCTGCAGAATAACTATTCTCCATGACTTCATACAATTTCTGAGCATCATGAACTCAAAGGAGTCTTCATGTTCAGAGCTGTGTGCTTTTAAATAAATCAACATTCTTCCCCAAGGTAACCGAAATTCCATGCCAATAATGTATCAGTTTTGTGTTCTCCATAAAATCATGCAAGTTAAATGCAAGTACACATATCTGCATAATTTATTCTTCTAGTCAGAGGCAAAAAGGTAAGGAGCTGTGCTAGGTGATATAAGCTGTCTTGAAAGCCTACGGAGTCCCCTTTCCTGGGCTTCAAAAATCCAGAACGTATTGGACAAAGATTTTCTACAGCCACAGGAACCTGGTCCCGAGTTGTTCAGGGCTTTTATATGTTAACAACCAGACCTTGCACATGGAGCAGCAGCTCATCAGCAGCCAGTGCAGTTCCCTTAGTAAAGATGCAATAGGTGTTCCCCTCAAAAACCTGGCAGCAGCATTCTGAACCAGCTTCAGCTTCCAGACCAATCCCAAGGGAAGCTCCACATAAAAAATAACTACTGCACTTCTCAAGGTGATGAATTCGGAGCCTAGACCCAAACCAAAGGTTGTGCTGCAGCTGCACAAAATCCGGCACTCGCGAGCCACACCCATAGGAAGCGTACTTATTGCATGTGCCCCATTCTCCTCTCCATTCACAGTGGCTTCTCCATTCTTTGGTGTGTTCTGCTGAGGGACAGCAGTTGTCGTTGCTGTAGAAGCTGTGGTGGCCGTGGTGGCCGGCGCTGTGACTGGTGCCGTGCTAGCTTGCTGTTGAGCTAATTTCTCCCGCAAAGCCTGCTGCCGAGTCTGTACCACGTCAGGCATTACTGCGTCTATCAACGATAGTGACTCTATAGGCCTGCCGTCAAACACTGTGCCGTCCTGAGGGAGGGGAAGGAAAATGAAAAGAAAATGAATTAGAAGGCTGAGAGGACAGGCGACACCCAAGAGAATGCCAAGCAGAATACGGTGACGGAGCCATCTGTAACAACCTTCTGTAAGAGAAGCCTCTTGGCGAGTTTTTAATCACCACACTCTGGACTGCTGAGCACACAGTGACGGAACAGCGCTGGATTGAGTATTCTTGTTGAGATACAACTGGCACCCACTAACTGTGCTTTCCAGAAACAGTAGCAGTAATTTTTGTTCCGATGGGCTTTCCCAGCTGTATAAATGGGTCTTTACCACAAGTACAGTGGTACCTCGGGTACTTAATTCGTTCCGGAGGTCCGTACATAACCTGAAACTGTTCTTAACCCGAAGCACCACTTTAGCTAATGGAGCCTCCTGCTGCTGCCACGCCGTCGGAGCACAATTTCTGTTCTCATCCTGAAGCAAAGTTCTTAACCTGAAGCACTATTTCTGGGTTAGCAGAGTCTGTAACCTGAAGCGTATGTAACCTGAAGCGTATGTAACCTGAGGTACCACTGCATCCATTTGTTAGGGTTTTAGTTTTGCCTTAAATGTATCTGTTGCTTTCGTGTTTATAAATGACTTTAATTGTTTTTATGTGTAAATAGCCTTGATGCAGTGGTTTTGAAGGTTAATAATAATAATAATAATAATGCTAGTAATAGTAGTAGTAGTAATATGGCGTCCCCAGGCAGATCTGAGAGAGACGCTCAGGAGCTGCTATTGGTCACTGTAGACAACACTGAACTACATAGACCAATGGTCTGACTCAGAATAAGGCAGCTTTCTAGGTTCCTAGAAGAGCATTGGCTCTGAAAAGGCATTCTGGGATCAAAGAATCATAGAGCTGGAAGGAACTCTTGAGGATCATTCTAGTCCAACCCCCTGCAATGCAGGAATACACAGCTGTCCCATAAGAGGATCCTAGCTGCAACCTTAAGAGTTATCAGTCCCATGCTCGTAGCAACTGAACTACCCAGGCTCAAATTTACCCCATTTCACCTTCACTTTTGCGATAATTAATAAGACTGCAAAAACCAAAGGCCCATCCAGTCTAGCCTTCTCTTTCACAAGAGAGGCCAACTAGGTGCCTATGAGAAGCCCATAAGCAGAAGCCACCCTATGCTGAACGAGTCTGCCCATGTGGTCTGAAAGAGGTGGAAACGGTTTCACATGTGTTGCTACACTGCGACCTCTATGGGGATATCAGGTCACTGTTTATTTCCCCTATCGTTCAGAAATTTCCAGGTCGATCTGAATCTCAGCGGCTGAAAATCCTACTAGGAGATAAAAACCCAGAAGTAACACTGAAAGTGGCCAAATTTTCTGCGGCTGCGATCAAGCGGAGGGCATTAGCTGTAAAAAAGTAAAAGACTTGACCCCTGGACAAGCCCCCTCATTTTTTAAGTCTATACATACATTGTAGTGCGTGTGTGCGTGTGTGTGTGTGTGTGTGTGTGTGTGCATATGTGTATTGCTTTTATGTATAATTTTACAATTTTTAATTGACACCATTACTCCCCTTGTAAACTATCGTTGTTGTTTTTTCTGGTCTATGACCGTAATAAATTAATTCATTCATAAGCAGAAGCCGAGTGCAGCAGGACTCTCCCTACTAGTGACTCCCAACAACTGGTATTCAGAGGCACACTGCCTCACACTCACAGTCATCATGGCTAGTGACGACTATCTACTGCGTCTATAAAAAAAATAACAAAATTCATTTGTCAGTTCCTCTTGACATGTTTGTTCAGGATGAAGTCTAATCTGAAAAGTTTGGAACTACAGAGTACTGGGAAGAAATCCGATGGGAAGACAGCATCTTCCCATGCCTCTCTGCTTTACACATGTGCTGCTTCTTTTTTAAGATAGCATAATTTAAAACAGCAAGAGAATTCAAAGGAAGAGCCCTTCTCAATGATTTAATGTAAACATCTTTACAAAGAAAATCCAGATGCACAAAGCTATGATTGTTTCTCCTTTATTAGCAAATGCTGCCCATGAATGCCTTCTTTCTTGGTTGGTGGCACAGCCACCGGGAGGCCTACGAAGGGCTACTGTTCAGGAAGATACCAGGATCCTCCCTTGTATTTTTAGCTCTTGCTCTCTCCTATTCTTAGAGACACATAAGGCAATTGTATCCAATTGCTCAGTAAGGCCTAAATCTTTTCCAACCCTCTGGCACTGTAAATATACTTAATTTCTTACTGTTCTGTATTGATTCCTTTCACAAATGCCACCAGTTATCCATTCCAGCACAAAACTGTGGCTTGCTCTTGGGTAAGAGTCAATGGAGACAGGCAAGAGGTAAGTTCTTCAATATCTAACGTACTCCATATGCACCCTCAAGTGGTGTGTGTCTCCACATAAGAAAACACAGCTACTCACCTCATTGATGCTGATCTCTGCTTCCACATACTGCAGGCCTTTCTGAAGTATGGAGATGAGGGCAGCAGGTGGCACTAGTGTCCCATTGATGTTGGATTGGCTAATATGACTCTCTATTCCAAATGTGAAGGCTGAATGGGAGAAACCTGAAAGCAGGAAGGGAAGCCATGATAGAAAAACCTAAACACTCCTTAATGTGACACACACACCCTAAAAACAGGGCTGCCCAAAACCTTTGCCAGCCTAACCATTTAGGAGGATCCATTTACCAGATTACCTTGGGTGGTTACAAAAAACTACAACGGCCTCCCCTCCTCCTAGCATTCATTTCCAAACATACTTTGCGGAGAATGCAGGCTTCGCAAAGAAATAATTTGTGCTAAGCCAAAAGGTGTTCTTTTTCGTTAAAAAAAGCAAAAACACACACCATTTTGATGCTTAAACTCTTTTTACAGTGAACAGGTTGTATTTGCCTACAATCCAATGCTCACAACAAGGGAAACATTCTCTCACACAGAACAAGACAAAAGGCACCTTTTCAACCTTCTGCCCACAGTTCTCATTACCAGCTCAATCTGACATGCACAGTGTAACTGTTCTAACAGGAAATGAGAAGCCATCCCCAAGAGGTAGACTCTCTAACTGCATGTTTCTTTGCAGGCAACAACAAACTGGAACTGTACCACGCTGGCCCAGTGCAGACGTACTGGTGCTGATCCATTAGCTGCAACACCATTCGTGCAATTAACAATAGCATGATTTGATGGTTTTTTTAAAAAGCAAATTGCAGATGTAGGACCTCAAATCAGATTAGGGCTTTGACATGGGATGGTTTCTTTTTAACCCCCTCCCCGCTGCTGTTGTCCCAATCTGAGTCAGAGCCCCTGTGCCTGCCATTTGCATTGGGGGTGGGGTGGGGTCTCTCTTTTGCTCTAACAGCTGTTTCCCCACCCCACAAATACTGATAGGGAGATGTGAGAGCCTTGATCATGACCATGGTGGGGAGGCAAAGAGTTTCCCCCCACAAAACTGCTCCCCACCAGGTTCCCAGCTGGAATCAGCCACCACACTAGCAATTTAGGTTTAAAAAGCCAATCACACAAGAGGGAAGTGTGGTTCATGTGCAGTCATGAAGTAGCACAAAATTTCTGTATGTCTGGTCTAATGAGAAGGCAGAGCTGTGCTGCTAATCTAGATGCCACCAAGATGCTGGAGGAAATACGGATACAATATAAAGTAATAGAGGAAGTGAGAAACAGCTCAGCAGAGGTCCCTGATTTTCAGCCCATAAAGGACATCTTTCTCACAGAGCTGAAACCAGCTCATCTACTGCTGTACACACATGTAATCAAAGGAGAGGCAAATTGAATTCTGGAAGGGAGTTGAAAACAAACCATATTCTTAAGAGGCGTGAGCTATATCACAAATGCTGGTCAAAGCTGACCTGATGAATAATCTGGTAGCAACTGGGAGTTTTGGCACGCAAGCGTTCACAGAGGCCTTGTAGGTGGGTACAGATATTTTCACCACCATTCAGTTGGTGCTGACATCTGCTCTGCATACTTGGTTGCTGAGAAGGTGCTTAACCACCCACAATGGTGACAAACTGCATGCTCTCGAGTCTTCAGCTGGCGGACTATTCACTGTCAGACTGGACAATGCTGAGACTTTAAGCCGTGGCACAAAACCTTACTCTTCATCTGAAGGAAGACCAGGCGGAACCCTTAGAAGCTGTGTGAAGTGTTCAGGGTTCCAGCCAACTAGCCATGCTCTCTTCCAGAATATTCCATACCATTTTCTCCCTCCCTAGGTTTTCTATGCCACCTCCTCAGTCATCATTAGGCTGTTTGGGCTTCCCACCTCCCCAACTTATTGGTACCTAAAGGTATTTACAGTATTTCAAACTTTGCAATTCTCCCAAGTCTGCCGAGTTCTCTCTTATAGTATGTGGATGGTTTTGGCTTACATAAGGAACCACACTGAGACAATGAGCTCACTGTTAGTATATAGGATGCTGGGGGGGGGGGGGAGAGAGATTCTATTGCACCCAATGCAGTGTTACTTGTACAACTCTACTCTGGAACTCTGAATTTAGAAATTAAAAATGTTCAGAATGGAAAAGATGGAAAGGAACAGAATAACCATGGTGTAGTTCAGTCTTTGATGGCCTCCTGTCATCTAGATGTTTTGGGTGATAGAAGTGTACTGGGGGCCAGGGGGAGCCCTAGAGGACGCCAGGCTTATCTGCAAACACTTGCTAACTAATGTCAGCTACTGTTAACAGTGGTTAGCACTGCTGCAGATGCAACTGTACAAAGAAGGAAACATGCAAAAGGGTATAAACCATCATAACCATGATGAAGGACTGACCTTGATTATGAATACCAACTAACCCAACATTACACCTCAATGAATTCTTCTACACACCATTTGCTGCCAAGAGGAGGCAACTTCACAGCAATTTCTACAGCAATTAATATTTGTGTAACCATGAGCACAACCTGAGTGGATGAAGAGCTAGGTATGCTTTGTTGTGATTTTTACAGTCACAGCGGTGCTGTTTAGAGAGCTGCTGAGATTACAGAAAACCGCTGCAAAAATGTACCAAATTAAAAACGTCAAAGCTAAGGAACACTTCAGGACTGGAAACACAGAAAATTCATCAGTATGTGCTACAGAGATGGCTTCATAAGAGACGATACTGAAAGCTTAAATATAAATAATGTGCCTAAGTAATTTGTTTTTTAAAAGGCATCATCAAGGGCTGCCTCTTGCAAACTATTTTAAAGTTGGGCTAACTTTCTGTAAGTTACTTTTGTAGTTGAAATTACTGGAGCACAATTATCACCATATTACTACCAGAGAATGAAGGTAACATTACAAAAGCTTTGAGGTAAACCACCACAGCTCCACCTCAAGTAGGAAGTTGTCTTATAACATTCTAAAGTGAAAATGTCCCAGATGCCAAGAGCATGATTAGTTTATAAACTGTGCCCCTTTATAGTGTGAAGCTGTGAGCTGCATTATCTTTGAAATGCATGCAACCAGTCCAACTAAGTCAATGGCCTCTTTAAAAAAAGGGGGGGAGTGTGCTATAAAGCTTGTGATCCATTCCTGAAGTGGGAAGTAGAATATATTTTTTAAAAAACAAAACAAACTGCACATACTCCACACAACATCATCATGCTTTAAAGAGGTAGAACTTCACAAAATCCCAAAGAAGTTATTTAATGTTGAAATTTGTATATGTTAATAGAGACCTGGCACTGAAGGCTTGTCTAATAGTGGTCTACATATATAGTTAAGAATAAAATCAGCTTCCTCTTCCATCACACACATATTCACTTCTTGTCCCATAGACTCCTTGCTCCAGCTTCCTGGAATGCCTGGGTCCTTTTAGAACAGCCCACTGCTAGGTTTAAGGACTTGCTGCTTCTGTGTCAGAAAAACTGATCTTTCGCTTCCCACAAGAAAGCAGCACTGTTTTGCCACAGTTAGAATATTCATGAATATTCCATGGCTCCATAGACAATTAACTATGCCCTATGGACAAAATAGGGATGTGGGTGGCGCTGTGGTCTAAACCACAGAGGCTAGGGCTTGCCAATCGGAAGGACGGCGGTTCAAATCCCCGCGACAGGGTGAGCTCCCGTTGTTCAGTCCCAGCTCCTGCCCACGTAGCAGTTCAAAAGCACGCCAAAAAGTGCAAGTAGGTAAATAGGTACCGCTCCGGCAGGAAGGTAAACGGCATTTCCGTGCGCTGCTCTGGTTCGCCAGAAGCGGCTTAGTCATGCTGGCCACATGACCAGGAAGCTGTCTGCGGACAAACGCCAGCTCCCTTGGCCTATAGAGTGAGATGTGCGCACAACCCCAGAGTCGTCTATGACTGGACCTAATGGTCAGGGCTCCCTTTACCTTTACGGACAGAATGGAGGAAGGGGAAGGGGACTAAAAACAATATTCCAGTGTTACCAATCTGCCTGTTAGTATTCTGAAAACACAACAGAACCTTCCTTTGGAAGTTTTCTCTATAGCAGCTCCGGCTTCTAAAAGACAAACAAGCATTAGGAGAGTGAGGGAAGAATCTTAAAGCAGTGTGTGTGGATGTAGAATTAATCATGTGTTCCTGGAATGGGTGACTGGCCCACTTTTGAAATGATAAGCATCAAGTTCTACATGTGTGATTCCCTCACAATGGATTGATGGGTTGTGCTTGTATTTTGCAGTCCAGTATCCAAAAGAGTAAATCTAAGGAAGGAGGAAACGGAATGATAAGCTGCTTCGATGTCTCATATAAAATACTATTTTTACATCAGGGCTTCTCAAACGTATTTGTCATGGTATCACTTCTCAAGTAAAAACAAGAAGATAAATCCGTACGCAACTCAGGGCTAGTCAAAATACAACCACTGCAGGAACTGCCTGAAGCGGCCTCTGAATGGTAGTTACTTCATGCAGTGAGTTGTTAAAGGATACTGGCTTGCTGAATAAGTAGGTCTCCATGGGGTGTACTGTTGCCACCAGCAATGTCTGACAGTAGTGGAGAGACAACTCTTGGAAAACCAATCCACAAGGCAATCCGGCACATATGAAATGGCTCACTTTACGAAGCATCCATCACCCAGAAGGTGGCAGGCATATTATGAGAAACAGCCCCTAAGAAAACAATGATCGGCAGAGCCCAGCACAGATTACATGAAAAAGGAGAGTGTTTTCTCCCACGGAGACATTGGAGGAAGAGAGAATAAAAATAAAAATAAATGAGTTGGCCTAATGTCACCCACCACAATCATTCAATTCAGGATGCGGAGAGAAAAAAAAAACATTTTGCCCATATGACAAATGGTGTCCAGGTGTCACAAACCCACACTTGTAATTATGAGAAATCTCCAGATATATGGGGGACAGCTATTCTACTCCCTCTTCTGATGGCTTCGGAGATGAAAGTCAGAGGAATCTATTCTTTCCATTTGTAAGAAAACAAATGGGACCACTTTTAGATCATGAGGCCAAAAAGCAACTTCTACATGGCGGACATAAACAGAAATAGCATGCCGCCCCATCAAATACCAAGCAAAAAGGGAAACAATTCAATCTAAGCAAGGTAGTAGTACAACATGGGGGGGGGGGGAAATCTAGCAAAACCATGTGATGCAACATTTAGGCTGCATTCACACAGCAGTTTATTCATTATCACCATTAACTGTAAGTATATTTGGGTTTTCACACAAAAAGCCGCTTCCAGAAAACAGAATACAGTGGACCCACAATTTATGGACCCTTTATATTCGCAATCGCAACCTGTAATTTCCCACTCTCAGTTTATTTATTTCCCCTCCAACAGCACACCCAGTAGGTTTTCCTCACCAGCCTCTGGGAAAGAGATTCAAGGGCTCTGGGGGAGTGCTTCCTTTGGGGGGGGGGTTCGGAGGGGGGTCCTGACTTTGCCTAATTCTGCCTTTGTGCACAGACCACCAGAACTGATCCCTCACATAAATGGTGAGCCAACTCTATTACACATATATAGTGCTCATTTCCATGTTATGGCATTCTAGGAGGGGCAAATCTGCTTGCAGCTCCCTTATCCCGGAATATCATGGGAATAAAGAGACAAAATTTGGGGTGGTACACCGGCATACAATTTTTTTCATCACAGGGGAACAGAAGGACGCATGTGTAGAAAGGGTGCAGTGATGTTGTCCAATGATGTTTGTTGTTGTGTCTCACCAAACCCACTGGCGTGGTGTCAATGAAATTTAGTGTGACATTCTGGTACAGTGGTACCTTGGGTTCATTCTGGAGGTCCGTTCTTAACCCGAAACCGTTCTTAACGTGAGGCACACTTTTGCTAATCGGGCTTCCCACTGCCGCCGCACCACCGGTACGCAATTTCCATTCTCATCCTGGGGCAAAGTTCTCAACCCGAAGTACTACTTCCAGGTTAGCAGAGTTTGTAACCTGAAGTGTTTGTAACCAGAGTTACCACTGTGTATTGGTCAGAAAGCCATAGTTCCATAGCACTTCAGTGTGAAGGGAATATTAGAAAACAGTACAGAAGTACTAGTGTTATAATTAGGAAAACTAATGTCATGGATATTCTTGGTAGGTTTGTGAATCTAGCCCACAATGTCTTCCTTTGCTCACAAAGGCTGGATTTGCCCCACTCATTACAAAGCAGCTGGTGGGAACGAACACACCAAAATGAACATGATCCTACCAACACTGTGGTTTCGGATGCATTATTAGTTTGCTCGTTTTCAAATGATAAATAAAAAAGATAAAAATGAATAAATGCATGATATAAAGTGTATATTTAGAAAAATAATGTAAAATAATGGGCACTTAAAAAAAAAAAACCCAGTAGGAATGCATATTAGGAAGATATCAGACTTCTAAGATGTGTAGACATTCCTATAAAGGCAGCAGAGATCTATGGATAATTTCCATAAATGAGACTTGGATAAAGATTGAAATGCATCACTGCAGTTACAAATAAGTCTTGTCTTTTTTAAAAAAAGGAGGAAAGCAATTTCGTCAGCACCCCAACCGTATCTCCAGCCCTGAGTAGTTCAAACTGCCTGCGCTGCTTTGCCAAACTGCCAGATATGTCTACTGGAAAATATCTCGCACTGTATAACATCTGGGCCTTGGGAGTGCCTTCTGAGACAATTGGGGGGAGGGGCGCGGAGGAAAGAGGAAAGGCGGGGAAAGTGTAATGAGATCCTTCGAAATAGTTTCCCTAACCCTTAAATGGCAGTGACAGACCTGTTAGTAGATGCCTAACAAAAACCATCTTTCTAAAGCTTTTTTTATAGCCATGCACAATGAAGATGAAGTATTCTGAAGAGTCACAGTTACTTTTTAAATGCTTGCAGCCCTGTAATAAGTCTTGCTTCTCCAGAATTCACTCCACTACTCTATTCAGTGTGTATTCAGCAAGAAGTTGAAATGCAGCCTTTTTTAAGGGGGGTGGGGAAAAACAGAGACAGGACACAGAGGGAGGACTGAAGCCTTCATAAAGGAATCCACCAGACTGTGGATTATACAGTGGACTCAGATCATGAACTCTGCTTCCAAGGTAGTGCAACCCACAGAACTCTGCTTCCAAGGTAGATTCACCTGATCCAATCCAGTGAGATCAGATCATGATCTTATTGGATTGGATCAGGTGAGTCTACCTTAGAAGCAGAGTTCTGTGGGCTCTTCCTGCATCGCTACTGTTGGGTATAGGATTTCAATCTAAGCCATTAATTTAAGATGAGAATGACTACAATAATAAGAATTACCGTATTTTTCGCCCTATAGGATGCACTTTTCCTCCTCCAAAAATGAAGGGGAAATGTGTGTGCATCCTATGGGGCGAACGCAGGCTTCAGGAAGCTCTCGGCAAGCCTTGGGAACCCGCGGGAGTTCCCATCGGGCTCCCTAGACTTGTAGATAGCAGCCTGCATCTTGAAGCCGGGGCACGCTTCTCCCTACCGCCAGCCCCACAAGCTCAGGGGACAGCGGGGAGGCGGAGCGCCGCCATCCCGCTGTTCCCCAACCTGGTTTGGGCTTCAGGCAGATATCCGCAAGGCGTGGGAGCCCGGCGGGAAGTCGCGCTGCTCTACCAAGGCTTGCGGAGAGCTGCCTGTTCTGGGGGCTGGGGTCAGGGGAAGCTCGGGCTTCCCCTGCCCCAGCCCCATGCCGGGGGGGGGAAATAACATTCCCCCCCCAAAAAAACTAGGTGCGTCCTATGGGCTGGTGCGCCCTATGGGGCGAAAAATATGGTATTTCCGAAGACCCAGCAAATGCACCCTTGTATTGCAGGTTATCCTGGGAACTGAGGAGAAAGGATCTTCTTTTTTGAACTACATAGTGGCCAAAATTAAAGCACACATGACTGTTTGCTAAAATTAAGTGTGTGTGTGTGTGTGTGTGTGTAAATAATAACCTTTTCGTTGGGTTGAATGACAGTTCTTTTCAATATCTGCCAAGAATATAAAACTACTGAAATTTTAGTCATCTGTCAAAGGAGGAGAGGAAACATCTTTTACTAGGAAAGTACTTCTAAAAACTTGAATAAGCTAGCAAAGATTAGCACCATTTAACAGTTCTTCTTCATTACAGGTTTTGAGGAGGTGGAGGATAAAATGAAACAAATGCTCTTTCCTATTTGCATACTGTGGCATTAGAATGAAAGAGCACTCCAGATTCTGCCATTCACTGTGCCTAAGCTTGCAGATCCATAAAATCTGAGATCTTTTCAATTTGGCCAGGATACAAAACAAAACCCTCTTTTACCTACACAGATGAACATTCTTTTCTGCTCTTTTTCCCTCTGTGTGTGGAGGGAGGAGGAAAAAAAAGGTTGTAGGAGGTAATTGAGACAGCATCCAGCTTCATTTTATAACAAGGGAAATTATACTCTGCAGATTTAGTCCTTAACTGTGCTCTGCAGTCAGTTAAAATAACCACCTGTAACCAGCAACACTGAATAGGCCATCACTGTTGCCACATGGTAATGAGTTTGCAAGGATTTCCAACATTGAAATTATCCACAATTGGTCACTGCAGCTTTTTTTAGCAGCCAAGACAGTAAACCCTAATTTTCTTTAAATTCAATCTAACTGCAAAGTGCCCCATTCAAATATCACACCACTCTAAAAGCCATGTATCAGTAGCTTCCAGAATAACTAACTTCTAGAATAATGTGGCTCAAAAATACCAGCTAGTTCTTATATACGTTGTTCGCCAATTATTCAGAATCTAGGGTAGGAGTCACTTTCTCATATGGGTGGGGGGGGGGGGGGAGAATCATTAGATGCAGCAGATAAATTCAACCTAATTCAATTCAAATTAAAAACTGATGTTTCTCCTCTTTTACAGTTGCCTGAGTGCAAAATGTATGTTCGCACAATGGAGCTGTCGCCCCTCTTCTCTCCCCCCCCACATCTGCTCAAGGAGTTTCCCCAATCTTCCAGAGCAGATTTGGGGAGGCCATGGCGTGTGTGTGTGTGTGTGTGTGTGAGAGAGAGAGAGAGAGAGAGAGAGAGAGAGAGAGAGAGAGAGAGAGATTCTGCAAGTATGAATTTTTGCGCTTACGGAATAAGTTAGTTGGATACTTGCCCTTGGTTCTAAACTCAGATTTCTATGCATGACAAAACCAGGAAAATCCTGTAGAAGCTACTTTGTGATGGCTGTTCGTAATTAGATCTCTCAAAGATTTTACAACTACGCATAGACTTTAAATAAAGTACAATAAATGCTGTTTCCACTCAATTACTTGCCTTTTTTATCAGCAAATGAACAATTAAATCAACCTCAACTTTTTTAAGGCTATACACTCAATACAAAATTCAGCAGAGAAAATTCTTAATTTTACTACCATATTTCTTTCAAGCTGAATTGTGGTGAAGGGGGTGATTTGTGGGGCGGGGATCTTGCAGCTGGGGAGGGGAGAGTTGCAGCGCACATGGTGACCTCAACTGTTTTTCTTTCTGATTTGCAGATATGGAAACCAGTTTGGTATTTTCCTACACCTGAAAAGTGGTAAATAAATGTTTATAATAAATGCTAAGGGCAGGCTCGAACACTTATTTAGTGAAATGCAAAGTGCAAGATATATGCATTTTAGTTAACAAAAATAAACTCTAACAGTGGGAATAAATGCTACTATTTGTAAACTGTAAAATATAATGTATTGTTTATACATCTAAATCTTGCTATGTGATCTGGCAACAGTCCAGTCAAACTTCTTTGCTAGAACACTCTCAAGGACATATAGAACGTTGCTCTAAACGAAAAAGTTACCTGACTCCTGAAGATAGCGATACACCAAGAAATTCACTTCGTCACTGGTTATGCTCATCTTAGCCCCACCTCAATATGATGAGGTCTGCAAGAAGTGTGATCCACGCTCTGTTTAAAGAGGAAGAATGATAAAACACAGCTTTGGATTACAATCACCTAGTTGTTTTTAATTAAACATTCACTTCTATGGCCACATACTAAGGTATACATCAATTTACATCTGAATTACAGCCAAAGTTCAAAATGAATTGACCATAGGAAAATCATAATCATTTACGGAGTTGGGACAACAGTTAATAAAGTCTTGAAAGAGCTTTCCCCATGCACTGACAACCTCGCCGTCAGGTTACTGCAATGTGTTGAGCTGAGTCTGGTGCAGAACACAGTAGCTAGGTTGATTGTGGAGGAAAAATACTCTCAGCATAGGACATCTTGCTTGCTGGATTTGCAGGGCGGGATGTGCACTAGTTGCTGATCTGTTACTGGGTCAAATCCAAGGTGTTGCTACAAAAATATAAAGCCCTCTTGCAGCTCAGAACCAGGTTACTTTAAAGACTGCCTTGTCCCCTGTATACCCAATAGGTCACTGTGACCTATGAGAGAATCTCAACTGCAAGTTCCACAGTCATTCAGAGCAGCGCTTTCAGTGTGGCTGCCCCTGTTCTGCGGAACAGCATTCGTGTTGAGATGCAGCAGACACCTACTATCAGCACTTTTCAGAAGCAACTGAAGACAGTTTTGCTCTGAGAGGCTTCTCCAACAGAATGAATGGGTCTCTGCCATAAGTGTCTATTTTGTATTTTTTTAAACACACACACACTTGCTGTTTATAACTTTTTTGTTTTTTGCTATTTTAATTATGCATGGTGCTGAGGTGATTGCGCAGAATGTAATAATAACAACTCCATATATAATTTTAGTATACAGTGCTGCTCTCAGCGACTGCAAAGGACCTAAAGCCACCAGGCTCAGAGATGCAGAAACACATGGCAGTGGAAAAGCTGCTGCTGCAGCAGCAAAACCCTGTCTACGTTTTTCCAGCTCTCCAGCAATACGCTTGACCCCCCCGGCACCTACAATTCTAGCTCAACCATACTCTATTTTTAAACAGGTCAAGTAGAATGCCTCCTCACCCCCCCCATCCATTCGTATAAATTAGATTTGTGTCATAATGCATCATTAAAATCAAACGCAAACATTGCAGAACAAACAGAGAGGTCTATTTAGAACAAACCACTGAGGCAGAATGTCCTTTTGCCCATTTGGCAGCACGGCGCAGCAATTTGGGTCATACAGACCTTCATTGTTCTAACCCAACGTCAAAGCATTAAATAAGAGTTATTGACACCTTCCTTCACTGCAGAAACTACATGGCTGCCCCCAAAGTGTGGGGCGAAATGAAAGAACCCAAAGCAAAGCCCCCTTATCTGGCACTGCCTCACCAGGTGAGGTAGCACTTAAGACAACACTTAAGAAATTCGTTAGCAGCGAATATGTCATAAAAATACAAACTGAGTAACTTAAATATAAGAACACCTACGGAAACAAGAGTTTATGAACAAACAAGCCTCTTTTTCAAAGAAAATATTGCGCATTAAAAATAAAAGGGCCGTATTAGCTTTTAAACACATAAATATGCATAGACAATGCATCAAGAGGCCATGTATTTTTGCCTTTCAAGCTACAAGACTTCTCACTACAGCAATTTTTTAATAAAATAATTTGATCTGGTAGCTTCAGTATTTACACTGCCCCCTTTGCCCACTGGAAAGTATTAAACTGCATTAAACAAAAAATAAGAAAGTGCAGGTTATTAGCGTCGTGGCTGGCCTCTCTTTCCCTTCGCAGCTAAGAGAGCCTTTGCTCCTTGAAACTGTGCTCAGCAATCCCTGTTCCTTAGAGTAGCATCTGCTGCTTTAAGTCAGCTATGCTCATCTACAGGTGTCCCCAGAAGTGAAGGTCATGCATGACTCTAGCAGATGTCCCTGCATTATTTATGTGAGCTGCTCTTTGGAGCTGTGTGGTGCTTTTATTTTACTGTCCTCACATATTTCGTCAACAATTCAGATTGATTACCCTCACCGGCACTAACCCTGTAGTTCAACAATTATGGCAAATTAAGACCCTTCTTCCTAAGTGTTAATTTTATTTACTGTGGTGATTTGTACTTCATACAAAAGCAACCTCCGTATTATTATTATTATTATTATTAATTATTCTTTTGAGGAAAAAGCTTGGTTTCTTATCCTCTGCTCCTCTTCCTTCAGATGATTTCCTAATTAAGACTAAGCTTTCAAAAGCATTTAATACTTTTTTTTGGGGGGGGGGTGTTAAAAGCACTTATCAGGAATATTCAACAGCATATTGGGCAAAATGGGATCATTGTTTATCTTAAAGCCCAGTCCTGCAGCTAGAGAAAAGAACTGTTTTGTACATGAAATACTGGCTGTCATACCACTGCAAGATCAGTGAGTCGTCAGCTAAGCACGTTGCAACTAAGCAGTCAACCAGAAATAGCCACTGTGGCGCTTGAGTCAATGCCAGGATCACACAACACTGTTGCGCCACAAAGAAATGGCATGTGGTGGACAGGGAACGTCTCACTCGTTCATCTTTTCTACAGGCATTTGTGTCACTGTGGAACTGTGTGGAACTATCACATGTGGAACTATCACGACTGTATATAGCTTTGGAATCAGGGAGTTGATCCTTTTCTTCTTGTTGAATTGCCCCAAGGTCATATTTAGCAAAACCTGAAACTCTTAGACGCATCATGCATACAAGCAAACAAACGAACCAAAGTGCCTTGTAGCAGCAGGATGCTTCCATTAAACAAACAAACTCATATTTATTTAAGTATTTTTATGGCCCGAGATTTGTGATGCACCGGTCTGGAACATTTCGATTTAAAACAATAATTAAACTGCCAAAAATATTAACGAGTTACCATATTTCAGTCCACTGCAACATTCAGGGACTGGGCTACAAGATTCAAGATGGGTTCCAATGTAATAATGTATATTAAAATAATGGCCACACAATGAACGCATGCAGACAGGCAAATCATACTGGAATGAAAGATCCATAAAATGGGTTTAGCCCAGTGGATTCTTTTATTAATGACCCTGGAAAATTTACACTGAAAAACCCATGTGAACTTAGCATTCTTATGTATTTGTCCTTACAGAATGACACATAAGAATCATGAATGAAAGAATACAGCCCTTAAGGGATATGGATTCTAATGTGCAGTCTGCAACAGATTTTCTGAGTAATTTCTGCCATGTTTGTTTAATCTCCGCCTGTTTGGTTCTAATTTATGACAGAGTTCAAACATATTTATTGAAAAGTTTTTATGAATATGAGATCACTGAATGACACCTTGACTGAGCATAGCTCAAAAAACCACTTCTCTCAGAGCTCTTGACAGTATATAACACATTTGTATGTCACCTTTCCATAGTTAAATCCATGCTCAAGGCTTACAACATGAAATATATATATATATATGTAATTATAAACATAACAAAATGAGTCATAAACAATAAACAAACAATAAATAAAATATCAAGAAGTATCAATAACAGCCATTCTAAGGATGCAGACATGTTACATTAGAACTGGCCAAAGTGGTGTGAATTCTATAACCAAGATATATTTTAAAGAGCTAAATGTAATGTAATGTATGTATGTATGCATGTTCTTAGGCACTTACCTCTAAAAATAGACTCAAGGCCATTCACAATATGAAAGTACAGCAATATAAAATATGCAAAATTAAAACAGCCATACAACTGCACTGACAATTAGTGGATGCATTTCTAAGAATACACCACCGCCTCCACCCCCAAAGCCCAATACCTATATCATAAGCAAAACAGACATAAGGCAGCAGAAAAATGCCTGGGAGAAGACAGCTTTTGCCCGTCACTGAAAAATATATTAACGTCGGCACCAAGAATATAGCTCTTAGTAATAATCCAAATATAGCTATTAGTAACAATATTTATTTACATGATTGATGGTTCTTTTTATCTTGATTAGAATCCCTTTATTAATTAGATTAGAAGCCAAAGGAAATTCATTGTGTCTATAAAACCGCTTAAGTACACAAATAATAAATAACCTACATCCTCCTTCAAAACAGCGACTTTTTTTCTCCGTTTGCATTAGCATTCCAAACACCTACATCTCTGGATGCATTAATACATTTTGTCCTGAAGACAGTAAACAAGAATTTGCTTGGCATAAATAAACCACTTTGCATCTTCATACACACTGTTACTATGCAATGCTAAAAAACAAGGCTTTTTTGTTGTTTGTTCCTTCCATCTACACTTCTGCAGGTGCCACGGGACCAACCAAACACAGACAACAAGAAGGATGAAGGAAACAGAGGGTGGCTCACATGTCGTCATGTGAAGGTAAGCTGTGCCTAAGTATGAATGTGCAGTCTCCCAGGGAGATCTCAGCTGTTTAGCTCCTTCTTGGTTGGTTTTGCTGTTGTACAATACCAAGTTGTGCAGTGGCTGAACAGGTCATCCAAACCCAGGCTCGTAGTTTAGTTCTTAGCTACAGTATGTGGCTAAGGAAGAGAGAGCTTAATCACCAGTTCCTGATCAGACAACACTCAGTGCAGCATGGCAACAAAAGGGACAAGCAAAACAGCTGCAAGCTCCTTTCCAGGAAATCACATGTTCACACAGATCATGTGAACAGTTTCCCTGTGCATTCCGAGGCCATCTTTTCTTTTCTTTTCCATAATGGACACTTCAGGCATCTAATGCTTTGCATTTAAACAGTCCTTTTCCTTCACGTGCGTCATACTTTAAGCAAAAGTGTCTGAGTTTAGTTTTGTATAGTGTACCTTTGCTTCCGCTGTTGTCGCATAGCCTGCTGGTATGCTTTAAATTTACAAAAGAAGAACACAAACCTTGGCTAGGGTTACTGGGAACAAGCTGTGAGCTTGCAACTTGCCGGTTTGGAGGACTCACTCAAATCACAATTTGGCAGTTCGGATGTAGCTGCAAACTGTGATTTGATCAAACTAGAAAGTACAGTGGTACCTTGGTTTCCGAACGCAATCTATTCCGGAAGACCGTTCAACTTCTGAAATGTTCTGCTGTACTCTTTGAGTAGGAGTTGGCTACCAATTTAATTGTGCATTTGCTCTGAAGCATGGTATTGTTGCTTATTGTTATTTATTCAGTAAGCGACTTACAACCCTTCCGAGGCGCGTTTGAAAACGGAAGAATTTACTTCCGGGTTTTCGGTGTTTGAAAACCAAAACGTTCGGCTTCCAGGATACTACTGTATTCTACTAAGAAAAGTGTGTAATTTGGCAGGGAGCAGAGAGAGAGAAGAGAACAGAGTTAATTCCTGATCTTTAAACCATGGATAGCTCAGTTGGTTAGAACAGTGTTCCCCAACCTTGGGTCTCCAGCTGTTTTCAGACTGCAATTCCCATCATCCCTCACCACTGGTCTTGTTAGCAAGGGATGATGGGAGTTGTAGTCCAAAAACAGCTGGAGTCCCAAGGTTGGGGAACACTGGGTTAGAACATGTTGCTGACAATGCCAAGCCTGCGGGTTCAATCCTTATATGGGACAGCTGCATATTCCTGAATCTCTGGAGGTTGGACTAGATGCTCCTCAAGGTACAGTGGTACCTCGGGTTACAGACGCTTCAGGTTACAGACTCCGCTAACCGAGAAACAATACCTCGGGTTAAGAACTTTGCTTCAGGATGAAAACAGAAATCGTGTTCCGGCGGCGCGGTGGCAGCGGGAGGCCCCATTAGCTAAAGTGGTGCTTCAGGTTAAGAACAGTTTCAGGTTAAGAACAGACCTCCAGAACGAATTAAGTTCTTAACGCGAGGTACCACTGTACTTTCCAACTCTATGATTCTAGGATTGAAGAATCAGAGAAGAAGGTTTCTGAATGAAGCCTAAGTAAGCAATTTTGGTTAAACATTGTAAGAAGTGATTTGTTAGATCAAATCAAAATTCTCCTCCTATAGTACTCTTTGCAAGAAACCGAGTGACTAGCAGGTATTAGGTAGTTCACCTGAAATCAAACAGTAGTCCAATGGCGGATTGCTATATACCTTCAGCCAACACCTGGGATAGCACACATCATAAATCACTAACTAGCTCCCTGCATCTAACGAATAATTGTTCAGGAGCAAAAAATCTATTTCCCCTTTAAGAGGCTGCTATTCTGATTATAAAGGAATGGTGGGGAGCCTCCTGCAGTAAGATGGGCAAAATAATTGTGCCCAAACGATAAAACAAACCCCTTTTAAATCACAAATGCTTAATCTTTCTTTGAATTGCTAGAGCAAACTCAGTTTCGTGGACAATGCTGAAGTTATCAGTTCTGCAAAATTACGGCCTCAGGACTCTGATTGAATATGCAGAACTGGCAAAGCTGATGGGGAAGATCCGAAACCAGCGCAACGAGCTGTTTGAAAAGGACTGGAGTAAATTTATACAATTTATGAGAGAACTTGGTAAACATTTGAAAACGTTTGCAAGTTTGAGTTAAAATATTTTGTAACGTTAATTTTTGGAACTGGTTTGCAAATATCAAGGTAAATTTTATAAGTATAGAAAGAAGGTAAATAAGTTGATATAGAAATGCTAAGATGAAAGTGAATATTTATGAAAGCCGGGGGGGGGGGGGGAGTAAAGGCTCAGGATGAGCAAAGTTTCAGGTGATGATAAGTATGGACTGTGATTATGGTAAAAAAATTAAACTTAATAAAAAAATTTCAAAATAAAAATTACGGCCTCAGGACTCTAGAGGAAGAGTTGCTCAACAACAACAAATTCCTAAGACTCTTCCGACAAAATTAGGAGAAAGATTTAGAGTGCACAAGTTAGGGAGTTTGTTGAAATGCATTCTGATTTTGCTTCTCCAAAAAACATTGATCATCTTTATTCGTCTGAATTGTACTGTACTTTGAATAATTCTGGCTACTGAAGATGGTAAGCATCACTGAGCCAGTACTTTGTTTCCTAAGCACATGAACACTGCACAGCAAGACCATATGCTACTACATTGTTTTCATTCTTGTATTTGTCCACCTCTTTCTCAAGCACACTGGGATGGATCTGGACTTCATAATGCTTAGAGTAGACCCACTGAAATAAATGAAACTTAATTTAAACATTTAAAGTCCCACTGAGTTATATGCAACTCAGTTGTACTCAAGAGTAGTGGCCCACCCAAATTAAAGAGCCTAAATTAGTAATGTATATTAATTTCAACAGGTCAACTCTGAATAGAAAAAAAACACTGCCTACATTGGTTCAATAGGTCTATCCTAAGCATGACAAGGTCTGGATCGAACACACACATTCCATTATCAACCATACAGTATACTGGGCTCCTAAAGCAAGTTTTGTAAAAGTCTTATTTGAAAACAACAACAACAACCCAGAATTCTATCTCCCCTAAAATCCTTTTAAGCCCTGCATTTTCAAGCTGTGCCCTATTTATAGAATCACCAGATGTTACACATTTTCCTGATCACTTTCTGGAGGTGATGTAGGACATCTTTATTTTTATATAGGCCAGATGTTTGGTGGCAGGTTGTTTTTTAGCACTGTATTATTTTACCAATAGTTTCATTTTGAAAATATTGTTAGGCACCCTGAGCCTATGGAATAAATAAATGCAAAAAGGAACAGCATTACCATATAGTCCTGGGAACACAGGACTCAATTATTTTACATCTTGAAGCACTTCAAGCTAGTGCTTTACTGCAATCCAGTGTAGAACTATAGCCATGTGTTGGTATTTTAAATTGTTCCAGTTAATTAAAATTTCAAAAATTAAGGACAATAGGAGGACCCGTGTACTCAAATTACCTGTCCAAATCTTTTAAGCGGAATAAAAAGAAAACCACAATTCTCTCTCTTTTTTTTGCGGTAACTGTGCAGCTGCAACACTGCTGAGAAGTGTGTTCTATGCCATTCCAAGATTAAGCATCAGAGGACAAAGAATTACATTGATGTCTTAACCACGTAAGGAACAGAAGTCCATTTATTGAAGAAAAGATGCAAATAAACTACCAGTCTTCTCTTTGCAACCCCTCACGTATGCCCCTCGCACACTTTCCAATTTCTATTGAAACACACAAAAAATGTTTTACCCACCAAGTGACAAAAAAAAGTTCCTGCATTATATACTATATACACGATCTACTAACAGCAAATTCACTTTCCCAGAACAGATTTTTATGGAGCTATAATGGCACAACCACAAACAATTTGGAGGTATGATCAGGTATGGAGACGGGGAGAGAACCCTAAGGTTTCTGGAAGTGCAAATAACCTTGGGGGGGGGGGATTAACAGATTTTGAGACAGGAAGATCCCCAAAAAGCATGGGATACTGACTATTTTGCAGGAGAAGTAAAGAAAACCAGGATGGTGGTAGTGGAATGGAGTATCCTGGGAAATGGCATAGCTGGGTAGCATTCTCAATAAGAGCACTGCATGCCTACAATGTTGCTGTTTGCATGCAGGATCAGGAATAGTTTTTGAGGGCAGGACAAACTTGTAAGCCCCCTCTTACATGCTTATAGTGATCCAGTGCCGTATAAACAGCCTCTGTGGTGCCAGTGTGGTGTAGTGGTTAAGAGCGGTAGTCTCGTAATCTGGGGAACTGGGTTCGCGTCTCCGCTCCTCGACATGCAGCTGCTGGGTGACCTTGGGCTAGTCACACTTCTCTGAAGTCTCTCAGCCTCCCTCACCTCACAGAGTGTTTGTTGTGGGGGAGGAAGAGAAAGGAGAAGGTTAGCTGCTTTGAGACTCCTTTGGGTGTGATAAAGCGGGATATCAAATCCAAACTCTTCTTCTTCTTCTCTTAAGTCATGCAGGAAGCGTTTTTTAATTAATTTTAATTACGAAATTGTTTTTTCTGTGATTTCAAAATTACACCTTACTGGGTTGTAAGTCGCTTACTGAATAAATAACAATAAGCAACAACACCATGCTTCAGAGCAAACACACAATTAAATTGGTAGCCAACTCCTACTCAAAGAGAACAGCCACTGAAATTCAACAGACATGCACCGCTTTAGCTCACCAGCTAAATCTTGCTGACGATTTTGTAACTTTTTGGTTGATCTGCCTGTCAATGTTTGGAATTTGCTTTATTCTGACAGACCAACACAGCTGCAAAGCTCTTATAAATAGACCAATTCATTTTAAAGCTTCATTTTTCTGGCTTTTTTGGGGGGACGGGGGTGTTTATTGCAAAACCATGAATTCTCAAACCAGTCAATTTCTCTTGCATTCTTCATAGATTAAAGATAAAATACAGTAGCTAGGTGGCTTAAGTCTCTCTCTCTCTCTCTCTCTCTCTCTCTCTCTCTCTCTCTCTCTCTGTGTGTGTGTGTGTGTGTAAACTCTACCAACAGTAAGGGCTGCTATACTCTCCCTGGAATCAATGTCCCAGCTTAATAAAGCATTTGTTCCTCTCACCAGCTGTCTGCCCCTCCCTGCCCCCCGTTTCTGCCTAGGCACAAAAAATACTTGGACTGGTGGGTCTTGAGAGAGCATATGCAGAAGCAGACATCTCTGCTTTTCAACTATAACTGCACAAGCACATTATCTGTTCCAGAGAAGGCCCTCGCTCCAGAAAATCCCACAAGGTCTGGCAATAGGTACGGGGAAATTACTTTTCATAAAATATCCTGGAGCATGACCTACAATTTAGCCTACTTTCCCCCATCATCGTAATGCGTAGAGTGTCTTCTTCCTTACAGAAGACAACCATTACCCCAAAGGAGCCTTTTGTTTGTTGGAAGAACACTCTGGTCCACATCCTTGTTTAAAGATAAAGAACCACTAGGAGAGAGAGCAGGAGCTTTGAAGTTGCCTATTACCAGCAAGCACCTGGGCAGCAGTCAGAGCAGGTGCAAAGGTCACCTGGTCATAGTCTTCCCCTTGTCATAGTATCATAGAGTTGGAAGGGACCATGAGGATCATTCTAGTCTAACCCCTGCAATGAAGGGAATATGCAGCTGTCCCTTACAGGGACCACAGCTTGTGCAAGGCAACAAATGCACAGATCACCTCTGTGCTTTAGTGCTTCTTGAACTACCTGATGTGGCAGAGCCGCAATTGGCCTCTAAAGCATCCCGCCAAACCTGAGCTGTGGTGGAGTCACCAGGGATCAGCAGCTGAAGTCTCATGGATGAGCCCTGGTCTGTGGACCACCGCTTTGACTAGCCCTGCCCTAGTACCCTTTGTAACCCACAGGTGTTTCCCAGATAAGTGACATAAGTTTGCTCAAAGTATGGTATGATTGATTTATATTCCGCCATTTAAGACCAACGTCTGCCCAAGTAGACAGCCTTTGAGTAGCCAGTGGAGGTGCAGAAGGGAGATATGAATTGGTGACTCATAAATGCAATACAATACACAGGTGGGAAAGCAGAGGGTGGAAGGGGGGCAGGAGAAACATTGGGAAAGTACCACAAGGAAGAGATATATCCTTCAAACTGGGCGGTTCATCAAAGGTTAAATAGTTCATCTATCTACACACTCTTCAAGTGAACTTTCCGTTGCTCATAGAAGAGTGGAGTGTGTCTTAAGGGCAATCCTATGCATGTTTACTCAGAAGTAAGTCCTACCGACTTAAGCAGTGCTGAGTGTGCATAGGATTGCACTGTACAATTTACTTAAGAAAAATAGGGTGCCTTAGATGTCAGCAATTGAGAAATGCTGCCATAGATATTACTGGTATACACCCCCCTTTCTTCCCCTCCTACACTTAAAACCTATTAGTTTGCTTGGTTTACTTTTCAGTCCTCAGCTGGTTTTCTTAATGACATCAGCCTCCAGCATTCAAGGTCTGAAAGCACAAGTGGATCTTTTCCAATTCCCTTGGCTCCACAGTGAAAAGGGTTTTTGCTGTATTGATCTTTTCTTCATGGCACTTTGCTGAGAAAAAACAACAACAGCCCTCTTAATTAGTGTGATTGTGTTGTATTCTACTTCGTGACCTACTTTTCTAAGACACAAGAACTTCAGTGAGCCTTTTTTCTGTTCTTTAAAAAAATTAAACCCTGAGCTTTAAAAGTTTTTTTTTTAAAAAAATTATTTACACATTATCCTAAGTAATCAAGAGCAAGGGGAAAAGAAAATATGAAAATAGCTCTAGGACTTAAAACGATTCAAGTCAAAATAAACAAGGAAGATTAGCAGCACTAAGAACACAATTATTTGTGAAGCTGGCTTTAGACAGTGTTCCTATAGTGGACGGATATGTGGAAATTACAGTAGCTACATTCATGCAATAACCTATTCACATACACTTATGAATTGAGCCCACATACTTTAATTATCGGGTTTACAAAGCAACTAAAGCTGACAAATATAAAGCTAAAAAAAAAAAAAAAAGGCTTCCTGGATTAGGGCCACCATAGCATCCGGCAGGTCAAGGGTAGAGCAAGGAGAGTCCATGAAATCTTAATGTGATATTAGCGCAAATAGTTTGCAGATATAAGCCCTTTTAAGTATTATGAATTGCACCCTTGAGTTCACAATTTGTTTTTAATGTTTCATTATGTTTTTATATATGTTGAAAGCTGCCCAGAGCGGCTGGGGTATCATTATTATTATTATTATTATTATGCATAAAAAGGGGTGAACTCTCAACCATGTTTCCTTGGAAAAGGTGTGTTAAGAAACCTCCATATACTGAAGCAACAGGAATGTGCAGTGCAAACCTATGGCAAGTGAGTAGCATGCTTAACACCCATAAGGGTAAAGGGACCCCTGACAGTTAAGTCCAGTTGCGAACGACTCTGGGGTTGCGACGCTCATCTCGCTTTACAGGCCGAGAGAGCCGGCGTTTGTCCACAGACAGTTTTTCCGGGTCATGTGGCCAGCATGACTAAGACGCTTCTGGCGCAATGGAACACCGACACCAGAGCAGCGCACGGAAACGCCATTTACCTTCTCGCCAGGCGTGCTTTTGAACTGCTAGGTGGGCAGGAGCTGGGACCGAGCAACAGGAGCTCACCCCATCGCAGGGATTCGAACTGCCGACCTTTTGATTGGCAAGCCTACGGCTCAGTGGTTTAGACCACAGCGCCAACCGCATCCCACTTAACACCTATACTTCAAGGGGTATGATTGCCTTCCTTCATCAACCCATGCAGCTTTATGTTGTGATATTACAGGCTGGCTGAATTTCCCCCTTTCTCTTTACGCTTGACTAGCTGATTACTTCTATGACGATTCCCTGATTGCTCTACTTTGTATTGTATATTTGTGGGTTGTATACTTGCAGAGATTCATGGGTTGAATATTTGTGGGAGTTTTTCTGTTCTTTATTTGTTGATGTAAGCAAATGTGTAGGTGTTTATGCTCCAAGTTTTTATTGTTTCTTGGCTTTTTTTTGTTTGATATGGAAAGGCTTAATAAACTGCTCTTCAAACATGAACAAGTAAATAAACTGCTCTTCAAATGAACAAGTAAATCACACACACACACCCTTTGAGAATGCACTACACCTCAATAACTGTCCTTGGAAAACATATCAATCATATATTGTGCTCAGAGTGCAGTGGGATGTTGGCTGGATCTGCAATTATTCCATTTCAGGTGTACATAACGGTGTCTGGTATAACCATTTCACTTCTTTTCACAACTTCCAAAAGCCTCCCACTTGGGGCACCAATCCTCCATCCTTCCTTTCACTACATTATCATTTGTATCCCTTCTCTCCTACAGGTTCTATCATCACAACAGCTTCAGAAACAGGCAACGTAAACCCACTAAAGAACACACATACACCCTGCTCAAGGGAATCACCACAATCATGTGATCTGTTTTCCTCAGAACTGAGAGCCTGTCAGGTTCATATTAGACTTCAATGCATTTGTTAATGGATCCAGTTAAAAATTAAAGCATCATGTCTCCTTCAAAATAAGGAAACGCAAAGCAGCTGTAACCAAAATGCAAAGCAAATGTCAGGCAGAAAGCAAGCGCTTAACTCTTATTATCTTTTCATTGTTAGCAATAAATGGAATATCATTATAAGTCGCACCAAATTGCAAAGCCTGCTCCAGTCTTCACCATCTCATCTCGTGCCAAGAAAGCACAGCATACAATAATATAATTTACCAATAATGTTACTATGTAAGCACAGCTTTAAAAAATATTCTGCTAACCCATATGTCATACAGTATTTGGGACGATTAGAAACATTTAACCCACATGTACTGGCACAGTTAATATCAACTGCCCTTGATATCCTCAATCTGCCATGCGGCCTTGAGGAATCTCGTGTGTCTTTTATGACAGCTGCAGAGTAAGGGGAGGGCATAAAGATGCAGCTGTCCTCTTTGCCTTTAAACCTAACTGTGTCACCTGTTAATTAGCACGGCGGGTGGCAGACATGCTCTGGGCAAAGGGATCAAGAACTAGATAATCAGATGGATTGATCTCTGAACTGAGCCTCTCATTACTGAGTGCAAAATATACAGGAGAATTGCAGGTGGGCAGAGGAAGGAGAGTGGGAAACAAACAAACAAACAAACAAACAAACAAACAAACAAACCAGGGTTTCCTGCATCCAGATTTATATGCAATGCACACACAGGTATTCTCCACGACCTCTTTTCTGCAGTACACAACTCTTGCTCTACCCAAAAAAAGTCTAATCAGAGGCTTGGTGAGTGGTGCAGGAGATAACATGGGCCCAGATTCCTCTTGCCTAAACAGACACCATTAAGTGTTAGACTTTTTGCCTCAATTTCTCACGCAGATTCATTTTTTAAAAAATAAGGCAATTTCTGGCAAAAGAGTCACAATAAGGGAACCTGGCAATTTGAATTGGGCGAGTATTTCACAGGTGTGACACTACCACTGAAGAGACCCTGTCAGATATTCCACAATGGCACCAACAGCAAGGTGACCAGCATCTCAATTCCTGGGCAGGCTTATATGGGAGCAAGCGGTCCCTAAGATGACCCAGCCCTAAGCTATTTGGGGCTTTATAGGCTAGAACCAACACATCAAAGCCAGCGGAACCAAAATAAGACCCAAGTAATAAGCTCTGACATGCAGCAACTATAGACAAACATCTGGTCGCCATATATTGGACCAACTGAAGCTTTTGGGCTGTGTTCAAACAGTAGCCCCACTCAGACTACATTGCAACAATACATTCTGGAAGTAACCAAAGGATGAGTGACTGAAGCCAAATTTGCCTTCTTAAATAAATGGCACTGCTAGTGTATTTGCTGACGCTAATGATAATAATAAAACTCCTACCAACCACCACCACCACCTGAGCATCCAGGGAATGCAAAATTCCCAAGCAACAAACCCATTCCTTCAAGACAAGTGCAATCCCATCCAGAATAGGTTGAACCACCACATCCGAATTGCCAGTGTTCTTGACTAACAGGGCCTCTGATTTGTCTGAATTAAGTTTCAGCTTCTTAACACCTATCCACCTAATGTGAATTGACTCCAGTTTATTACTTCTACTGTCTCCCCAGGACAAGTCAATGGGAACGAGATAGAGCTGTGTGTCACCTACATGCTGTTGACACCTCAGACCAAACTTCTGGATGACCTCACCTATTGGTTTCATGTAGATATTAAAAAGCATAGGAAACAAGATAGAACCTTGAGGTAAGTTGTGACATCTAATATTTGAGTTGGTCGTTTTCAGCGTAGATCCACTGAAACCAGTGACTTAAAGCAGGCATAGGCAAACTCGGCCCTCCAGATGTTTTGGGACTACAACTCCCATCATCCCTAGCTAACAGGACCAGTGGTCAGGGATGATGGGAACTGTAGTCCCAAAACATCTGGCAGGCTGAGTTTGCCTATGCCTGACTTAAAAGTCTTATTTATTAATGGATCTACTTTGTATATAATTTTGGATATAACCCATACACACACAATGGTTTTACTAGTAACAGTAAATATTTACATTCAATATTTATAATAAATTTAGAATAAATGTTCAATATTTATATTGAAGCCAAACCATATTATAAAATATAAATTAATACACATTCACTATTTATGATGCTCACAATATGACAAGATACTAACAATTGCTTCCATAAAGAACAAGCTTGGAAATGGTGGCTGAACACTGAAGCGACGAAGAGTGAGACAGGACGAACATTTTCATGACACAGTAACAGAAAATGTTAGTAGCTAGGACAGAACAATCCTTATCACATGTGGGGCGAGGGGCAAAGAGCAACTGTGCCTGTATCACAGTATTTTACAAAGTATTTATATTTACTAAGCAAGCACGCTGTCATGCATTTTCCACATCGCAAGCTGACAAGGTATTCAACTCAGTATTTGCACCATTTCCAGTTTGGCTTTTGAAATGGCACTTCTTAGGGACCAATTGTACAAGTCATCCGTCAGTAAGTGCAAAACGAATGCATGATATCACCAGGTATGATAAATATGAGGTTTGATCAAATAGAGATCACTATGGTTTCACTATAATGCTTTCTTCTTCTTCTTCTTCTTCTTCTTCTTCTTCTCTATGATGCTACAGTTAAATTAGAGGGAAAATTCTTTGCAAAAAACAAAAAAAGACTTTGAACACTGGGACCTTTCCAATGAACTAAATGGCAAGCTTGTTGGTTCCAGGACCCTGGCAAGATCTTTGTACAGCCCTAGATGGGCATTAAACCATTTGACGTGGGGGCCTTCTATCTAGCAAAGCCTGCCACAGCCAATCTGCCAATTACATTCTCCTCAGGGAACATGTTTTACAGCTCTAGCCAATTCAGCTTCCATTGAAGTCTGTGGGTTTCGGGGGGTGGGGGTGGGAAGTACTGGTAGTCCTGCTCCTCTCTGAGAGTCTCAGCCTCAAAACGATATTTGAAACACGTACATAAAGGAGAATTTACCGATAGGTGATTGCAGTACAGCAATGTGAAGTAGCATGAGGGAGATGCAACTGTTGCAGGGTAAAGCCAGCATGCCCTGAGGTAAATGCCAAAACCACAACTTCCAGACAAGTCTAACATTTGGCATCTGGCATATTAAACTAAGCCTTGATCATGGGGTATCATATAATGTAGATATTAAGACACAGTGACTCATCTGTAGTTACTCTTATTGGTCTGGGAACGCAATATAGAAAAAAAATATATAGCTGGTGAGCAAACATTATTTATATTCCAAGTGCCTACTTGAACGTGGGTGTGCTGGGCAGCTATTGAAACAGTGTTATGAAAAATGTGAACCACAAGAAGTCTGAAATCGAGAACGAAACTATCTGATGGTTAAAAGGAACAAAACGACGACACTGTGACATTTTATTTTTGTATAGTGAAGCTACTGCTGTTTTACTGAGTAATTCCAACAGAGCAGACACAGAGAGTGACTGTCATTCTGTTAGTGGGGGCCCTCATTTTTAGAACAGTGCAACAAGTGAATCCAATGCATGCGATAGACACTGCACAATCCCCCCGTGCAGCTGCTCCCAACTGCACAACATCAACTCTCAAACTTCTTGAGATGGAACTGCATTGGGTCTCACTGGTTCATGGAAGACGGAAGTGTTTTTCACAAATATACTGACATGGGGACCTGTTTTCTCATTACAGAGGGGGTTAGTGTGATATTTGATCTCCAAATGAGGCCCCTCTTCATGTGTAGTCAGTCACCCTCAGTGGTTAAGAAAAGTGCCACTGGAGATAAGACCTTTTGGTTATCAAACTCCATTTATGGAATGCCTTCTTCAAACATGTAAGAGCGACACTTCAAGTTATCGATATACAGGCACCAAGTTAAAGCCACCCAGTTTACAAGTTTTCTAATTACTGGTTCATGGTCTGCAGTTCCTTTCCATTTTTAGTATCTTACTGCTTCTGTTGCTAATCTATGGCTTTTATTATGTCAGTTAATTGTTTTTATTATGTTACCTGTTTTATTGCGTTTTGTCTGCTGATTATGTTTTTCTGTATCATCATCATCTGGTTATATTTATTGTTTTAGAATGATTGTTTAATCTTTTTTTAATAGGTCAAAAGGAAGCATGTATGATTAAAATAAATAAATATTACTTGTCCAACAACTTTTAGAAGTGAACTTGACTTGAAGTAGCTTTTTAAGAAAATGGAGTGTTCTTAAGGTGACTAAACATCCAAATAATAATAATTTGGAAAACAGGTCAATATACATAATTTTCATCTAAAGAGCATATCACCAGGGTTAAAAATACAATCAATAAATAAGCATTCCCTGCTACACAATGACTTGGAAAACGAAGTCCTGTGTACACAAGTCTATAGTGTTGTTTAAAGGATAAAGATCCCAAAATGGCACCTGTTTGGGATCCTACAACATGACTCTACACCCACTGAAGTGATTCTGAGCTTACTGATTTAGTAGTGCTACAGAGTTCAGGTACTCTGCCTTGAGGGCCATGCATATTCGTTATTATAAATGTCGTGCTAGCTTGTTATTCAAGAAAATCATTTGCCATGTGACTCAGTACTGGATCAGTACTGAAAGTAGCATACAGTAAACTAGCAAAATAGCAGAAAGTTTTATGAACCTGGATAGCTTTCAGAAGGTTTTTTTGTGTGTGTTAATGTTTAATAACCTACTTTGAACTGAGGAGAACACAAATGCAAATTATCTCTCTGTGACATGGTAAACAGCAATCTTTCATATGTCACATATTATAAATTTCTCTAGGCATCTTCTGATCAAAGCAACTTAGAATATTATCCCTCCCCACCACACCCCATTTATTGTACCAGAACATGGTATTTATCATATTATACAAATCAATCTGTTTTTTAACAAGGTATTTAACTGAAGAAAAAGAAAGTGTAAGCTAATTTAGGCTTCAGTTGAATTACCTTGTTAACACAGGAAAATCCCACTTAATGTTATGGTCTAAAGGCAGATTTGACAACAAATATCGAAATCTGGTTGATGCAGAGGTGAACCAGGAACCATAACTTCACTTGAACTGTGATATTTCCTAGGCACCATGAAAAACATGTTTCCTATTTATTTTCTGGAGTACAATAATCTTTATTGTCATTGTCCCATACAGAACACCGAATTTGAAAAATCTACATAAAACATTCAAAACCAAACAAGCCTGCTATCCCAGCTATCCCAACCTGGTTAGCCCCCTAAAAACTCTGATACCCCATTTTTAAATACAATATACTCCCATAGAGGCTCCTTACACTGCGTTTAAAACCAAAATCGCATTTGGGTAGAAACTGTTTCTCAGGCGGCTAGTCCTAGTCTTTATAACCCTGTACCTTCTTCCAGAAGGCAGAAGCTGAGAGAGATAATTTCTGGGGTGCATAATATCCTGTGCTATCTCTGCAGCTTTCTTATGGCACCTGGAAGCATAGATTTGATCCAAGGTGGGAAGAGTGCACCCAATTAGTCTTGTATCGTATTGTAAGAAGGTTACTATGACAATTATTTAACACCAACCATGATGCAGGCGATGCAAGAGAAGAACATTTATTGGTGGAATATTTGTGATTATCCCAGTAATATAACTATTCAGCTCCACTAGTCTTGCCCCTTAAAAACAATTATGGTGACTTCTCAGAAGTCACCTCAGAAATGGCAACTGTTATAATCTAGCATTTGTAAAACAGATAAGGAATCAAAATGCTATGTTTCATTTATTATGGAATAGATGTAGAAATTACTTTGTTTCCAATAGATATCCAGTTCTTTAATTGTTTGAATTACCTGGTCGTGAGACCTCTGAGCTGTTGAAAACTGCTTCTTGCAGGCTGCTGAGAAGAGGTTGGGGGTTTGAGTTACCATGGAGATCTCTACATTCGACAATGGAGAAATCTAGAATGAGAGGATGCCATGGTTAATGAGATCAAGTTTGTACAGAAAGATAAGACCATGCATGTTCCCTGCTCCAGTTTATTACCCATCACCAACATCATGTTATTGCCTAACTAAGTGATAACCTAGTACATTCCTATGTTCTGCCTAACTAAGGGATAACCTAGTACATTCATATGTTCTGCTAAAAAGAAGCATCATGGCTACTGGTATGGAAACACTTGAACACAGAGAAGTTGTGAGACATGCCAGATCACTCTGGTTCCTTTCTTATGTTACATTAGGTGTGTAGAAGCTGTTGGAGAACAGCTGAGCTCCACATCACCTGGGTAAAGCTGAGAAGTATGGCATACTCCTTCTGAGTCCTCACTGGGATACCTCCCTACTATACCAGCGTTACTTCTCCAGGAAACTAGGACAATACTAGAGTCGACAAAACTACAGTGTTGGTACCTCTGATGTAGCCCAGGACTTCTTTATTACCCTAGTATGTGCAGAAAAAGTGCGGCAGGTGCTCCATAGCTCGTATCCAAGAGGAAACTGCCACAGCTCAATATTGCAGCACTGTTTTCTATCCAAAAAGTCCCTACATTAAATCCCCAGGTTTTCCAATTGAGAGAAACAAACGTAGCAAATTTAGGAATAATCTGTACCCAAGTCCTGCTGGGAGTGGAAAGTTCTGGAATTGATGGATTGGTGATCTGACTCAGTATAAGACCAGGTGTGGTCTGAGAACAAATAATGCAGCCATTTGCTGAAGCTAAGCAGGTGGGGGGGTCTAATCAGTGTCTGGATGGGAGACCACACCAAACCCCATGTATACTGCCTTGAGTTCCATGATGGAAGAAAGATGGGCTACGAATGTAGTCATAACTCTCCATTGGTTTTTCCACACTCATCTTAAAATTTAGACTGGAAGAGCAACAAAAAAGGACCAATAAAAAGAAGCTAAAAGGATGCCTGCAACCAACCCAACTTCTTCAAACTATTTTCTTACTGTATTTTATGAAATTAAACTGATCACTGAATAATAGTTTCAATGCCACCATTATGAAATGTTTTTATTTTAATGGAAGGGTTTGCTGAAAGTGTCTTAAAGTCACATGTGCAGAAACCTTGCAGTACAATCCTATGCCTGTCTGCAGGAAAGTTGAGTCCCACTGAATTTAAAGGGGCTCAGTTCCAAGTGTGCACTGAGGCATAAAAAATAAGCTCACATCTCAGAGTAAATAGTATGAATAAGTCAAGTCTCTATTACTTTTTTATTTTTAGAGCATGTTATCTTAAGTTATTAAAAACAACAAAAATAGAAATAAATATAATTGTTGGATGCAGCTGGGGTATCTGCCAAGTATTGTGTGGCTGCATGTTTAATTGTCTGAAAAAAGCTCACAACTAATGGAAAATTATCATAAATTATTGTTATCTTCTATCATTGTAATATTTCAACAGCTTATTATTTTATTTAAATTGCTTTAAAAATAAATAATCACTCCACATTAGACTATGCATGTGCATTATTACAGTAACATGTGGTAGAGTATCCCTGGTACGCATTTGTGAGGCTGAGGAAGTTGAAAAAGAAACAAAAAGCCAGAGAACCAGGAAATTACCTATAGCAATTGGCTATTTCTTTCTACCCCTTTTATATCTACACCTTCCTTTTTAAATATTCCTTTCCCGCTTCCCCTTGACTTTCCATTTCTCCTCTTTTAACAGCAAGTCAGTGTTTTGTATACAGTTGAGCACGTGCGGAAATCATTGGAGTGTTTTTGGTTTATTCCCCCCCTTGAAGACTTTCCACACTTCTGCAAACCTCGGTGTTTCCCAGCAATCTGCTGAGACCTCCCTTTTTGTCCATGTTGGTCCCATAAGTGTGAGCATTCTCAGAGGGAACAGCAAAGCAACAACTCCTTCTACATAAGTAGAACATCATTAACCTTTTATATTTCCTTCCATTGCCAACTGAAAAAAAAACATAATTGCCGTTCTGGAAACACTTCAAATGTACAGTACTAGATAATACAACAAATCATGAAGATGTCTTGTGATCATACAAACCTAGGAGCTGAATCATGGCACACAGAAGTAGTTATTAGGGAATAAGGTAGCAATCAGATGGGCGGATAGAGAGCATTTTCTGCAGGCTGCCCATCCCTGAAAGGGAAGGGCCCTCAGAACATTAACCACCAGCACAGGTGATTTAATGCTAACTGGGGCATTTTCAGTTTAGTGGGAGGGAAACACACACACACACACACACACACACACACACACACACACTCTGTATCTCTCTCCAACCTGTATGGGGATGCAGATTTCAGTTCCTAAAAACAGGGAGAGGTGTGCCAATTTGCAAAATTCATAAAACGAATGTTTTGTATTCTTTCAAAATGATGAACAGCTTTAATATTCACAAACGTTCCCCAAAGGATAACCTCCAATTCTTCCATGAATATCACAGTCCGTAGCAAACGGCGTTTTCATCCATAAACATGCCGTGAAGCTGAAAAAAAATGAGGCCACGATGTTTTCCAAATGAAGAAATAGAACGAAAGATGTTTTGAGGCCAGAAGACAGGCACACAAAGAGATCTGTGAGCAAAGCATTACACAGCTGCATTGTGATTTTCCATGCAAGAACACATGGCATTGGGATGGCCGCTTCCAATAACCATCTACAAATTCATTACCAACCAGGATAAAATCTGCATGGTATCTGTACCAGTTTCCATTCACACTGCATGTTCCTGCTAAATTTAGCAGGCTAAATATTACCTCATAAAGAAATGTATTGGTGACTTCGACACCTTCGCTCCAGCAGCAGCCTATCCCATCCTGCCTGGGTAACTTCAACACCAGCCGGAGGCCAGAAACCAATGTGTGCTACCCTACCATCTGACGCGCCTTCTTTTTCTCCAGTTACTTTACCAGATATGAAATCACCTGTTCCCTTGATCTTGTTCCCACTTTTTTTTTTAAAAAAAATATCTATTGGCCCATCGATTCTCCCTTCTGTACTGCACACTCTTTCTTCCAGTTCTTTCCCTTTAAGTCAGTGCTCTTTAAAAAAAATTTAATATTACCACCTCTCTTCTTTTTAGGGGGAAGGGGCAGCTATTGACCTTTTTATTCTTTTTCCATGTCTAGGCCACTTGCAGTCTGTTTTCCCCCACCACTCCTGTTTTAATTCAAATGAGAATCCTTTGTTATTTTCAATTATATTCTTGTAGCTAAATCATAGGGTGTTTTATCTGTGCTTCTTAGAAGATGACTCGGCCTTTGGCACAGCCTTTATACTTATGCTCTTTATACTTAATGCCTTTTTTTAGCTTTTCAGTTATTGTTTTATCATTGAAGTGATTTCATTTTTGAATCTTACGTCAATACGAATTACTTACGGAGCAGCAACAAGCCCCCTTTCCCTTGTGTTCTTCTTATGGCCCCCGTTATCTGTTTATCATTGCCACCTTTATGGAGATGCTACAATTCTACTTTTTTTTATATTTCTCCTTCTCTTACCTTCACCTCTGCTTCTTTCTCTGCTGTGTGGGTGAAGGGCCATTTTCTCGAAGTTAGCACACAAAGCTTCTGTTTACATTCCTGCTTTTCAGTCTTTTCCCAACATCACTTTTTCTTTTTCCGTTTCTGATAATGTTGCTGTTTGCAACAGGTCCCTGTGGGAAGCCTACAGGAAAGACCTGAGCGCATCAGCACACTCTCCTCCTGTGCTTTCCAGCAGCTGGTATTCAGAAGCTTAAGGTCTCCAACTATATGTAGACTAAATGTAGTCATCATGGTTAACATCCTCCATTAAAGGGACGCAGGTGGGTTTGCCAATCAAAAGGTCAGAGCTACGAATCCCCACAACAAGGTGAGCTCCCATTGCTCTGTTCCAGTTCCTGCCAACCTAGCAGTTTGAAAGCACACCAGTGCAAGTAGATAAATAGGTACCACTGAGGCCAGAAGATAAATGGCATTTCCGTGCACTCTGGTCTCTGTTACAGTGTTCCGTCGGGCCAGAAGAAGTTTAGTCATGCTAGCCACACAACCTGAAAAGCTGTCTGTGGACAAACGCCGGCTTTCTCGGCCTGAAGCAAGATGAGCGCCGCAACCCCAGTCACCTTTCACTGGACTTAACCGTCCAGGGGTCTTTTACCTTTATTTTTTTATCCTCCATTAATCTATCCAACCCTCTTTTACAGTCATCTTAGTTGGTGAGCATCAATACATATTGTGGCAGCACATTCCACAGTTGAACTATGCATTGTGTGAAATCTGTTCTTTTGCTTGCCCTGAAGCTTCCAACATTAAACATCACTTGAAAGCCCCAAGTTCTAGAGAAGGAGAAAAGTTTCTCTCTATCCACTTTCCCTGCCACCATGCAGATTCCTATATTTATCTATCAAGTCCTGCCTTGCTCACCATTTTTCTAAACTAAAAAAAAAAAAAGCCCCCAAACCATTCCTCGCAGAGAAGCTCCAACCCCTCAATAATTTTGATGGACCTTTACAGACCATTTCTGAGTTCTACAACAGACATTTTGAGGCGTGGAGACCAGAATTGTACACAGTACTCACCCAGATTTGTATAATAACAATACTATTGGCACTTCCCTTGTAACGATTCCTAGAACAGAATTTGCTTTTTTTCCACAGCAGCAACACAATGGATGAACATCATCTTCAAGTAGACACACTACAACCCTCATACCTAGTCAGTCACTGCCAGTTCAGACCCCATGAGTGTTTACTGTGGATTTTTCTTGCCTCAACATACCACACTTTACGCTTGCCCTGGACAATTTGCTATTATCAGCAAACCCACTGTCATCTGGGCACCAGGTAGTACAGGCTCCCACAGTAAAAAGCCTAGTTTTGAAGCCAGTGGCCTTGCTGCCATAGGCCCAAGCCAGCAGTATATATAGGTAGCAATGTTTGGAGGAAAATGCCAAGTGGGCAAACCAACGTAGGCATCACCACTGGGACACATGGACCACAAGCATGCAGAGAGTTGACATCAGACCTGGAGCAGAGGAAGCCTCTGTTTTACGGAGAGATGGCTTGGGCCCAAGATTTGCTCACCCTTGCTTTTTAGAGAGCCATACAGATCAGAATAAAATAATGTACCATATTTTTCATTCTAGAAGACGCACCAGACCACAAGACGCACCTAGTTTTTGGAGGAGGAAAACAAGGAAAAAAATATTCTGAATCTCAGAAGCCAGAAAAGCAAGAGGGATCACTGCGCAGTGAAAGCAGCAATCCCTCTTGCTGTTCTGGCTTCTGGGATAGCTGCGCAGCCTGCATTTGCTCCATAAGACGCACACACATTTCCCCTTACTTTTTAGGAGGGAAAAAGTGAGTCTTATAGGGCAAAAAATACGGTATATATTTACAGCTACAAATGCAACCTAGTTTGTTTCTTGATACTCAGCTCACAGTTGGGAAAATATGTAGAGAATTCACACAGACCGTGCACATGCAATATTGAAGGGGGGAAATTAACGTGCTCATGAATATTACATAAATGCGCCATTCTCTGCCCTTTCTTATTCTAGTCTTCTTTTCTTCCTCAATGGATGCAGACAATATCCACAGTAATTATAGAAACTCGATCCCATCTGCTAACCAAGCTGGCAGAAGTCTGGTGACCGATTGATTTCCATGAACTTAAGTGCACCTATTTCTGCAGAGGACTACACTGTAAGTAAGAAAGAAAAAGTCTATAAAACTAAGAGATGGTGTGTACCAAGCAATCCACAGGCATTTTTGGTAGCTCTGCAGCTGTATATAGATAGAAAGAGGATCACATTTTTAATATTTATTCATTCTTTTTTATAGCTAATATTTTTTCTCTCTCTAAAGGACATAAAGCAGTTTGCCACAGGAACACCCTCCCATCAGATATCAAGGAGAAGGAACTATATAACTTTTAGAAGACATCTGAAGGGAGCCCTGTATAGAGAAGCTTTATTATGTTTTTATATTTGTTGGAAGCGGCTGGGGCAACCACGTCAGATGGGGGTGGGTGGGTTTACAAATAGTAAAATTATTATTCCTAGTAAAGTAACTTCCATACCCCGCAATGAATCAATAAAGAAAATATTCTATTAAACATGCACAATAGAAATGCAATAAAGGAAAAGGCTGTAGCTCAGTTGCACCACATCTGCTTTGCATGCATAAGGTCCCAGATTCTATCTGCAGCATCACCAGGGCTGGGAATGTCTCTTGCCTGAAGCCCTGGGCAGCCTCTTTCAGTCAGTGCTTAGCTAGATGGACCAATGACCTGACTTGGTATAAGGCAGCTCCCAGTGTGTCACCCTATATGTCAGTCAAACAATCTGAAAGCAAATCAGTACAAATAATGGGAAGGTTTTGCTCCAGTTTCAGATACACAGGACGTTTGAGGGGAGGGGGTTATAGTGTGTCTTGAGAGATTGAGATTATGAGTTCTAGAGCATCAGGGGCATTGCAGAAGTTCTTATGGGAACAGCACATAGCTTAGCTTTAGTGAATCCCCCAAAATATGGTACCCCACTAGCAGAAGTAGCCACAACAGGAAAGCTAGGAAAGCAGGGAAGCCATAATAAATGGTACATAGAAAGCTGACTTTCTCATAAAGGAAGTAAAGAATTAGTCATGTAGACCAGGCATAGGCAAACGCTGCCCTTCAGATGTTTTGGGACTACAATTCCCATCATCCCTAGCTAACAAGACCAGTGGTAAGGGATGATGGGAGCTGTAGTCCCAAAACATCTGGAGGGCTGAGTTTGCCTATGCCTGATGTAGACAGTAAAAGCAAAGAGGGAAGAGCACAGAAATAAATAAATAAGGAAGGAAGGAAGGAAGGAAGGAAGGAAGGAAGGAAGGAAGGGCTGCAAATGATAGAATATTTGTTTTGCATGCAGTGGCCCCTGGTTTGATCCCTGGCATGTCCAGCTAAGGCTAGGGATATCCCTTGTCTGAAGCCCTGGAGAAAAACTGCCCATCATATAGATAATACTGATCTAGTGTAAGGCAGTTTCCTATATCCCTATGGAATGCAAGAAAAACAATTTCTCATAGATGACCCTTCCTCTGACTATCTGCCCATGGCCTGTTTTCTTGGAAGGATAAATCACTAGGTTGACTGGACAACTGAGGCAACAGCAAGTTCACAACCATATTGTGTGGAAATAAGTCAAATGTAATAGGAACACCTACTACGTGGTATGTTTCCCTGTTGTTGACCCTCTTACTGTCATGAGTGCCTGGCATATGCCCAATACAGTGGTACCTCAGGTTAAGTACTTAATTTGTTCCGGAGGTCAGTAGTTAACCTGAAACTGTTCTAACTGTGCTTTCCAGAACTAACTGTGCTTTCCAGAAACAGTAGCAGTAATTTTTGTTCCGATGGGCTTTCCCAGCTGTATAAATGGGTCTTTACCACAAGTACAGTGGTACCTCGGGTACTTAATTCGTTCCGGAGGTCCGTACATAACCTGAAACTGTTCTTAACCCGAAGCACCACTTTAGCTAATGGAGCCTCCTGCTGCTGCCACGCCGTCGGAGCACAATTTCTGTTCTCATCCTGAAGCCAAGTTCTTAACCTGAAGCACTATTTCTGGGTTAGCGGAGTCTGTAACCTGAAGCGTATGTAACCTGAAACGTATGTAACCTGAGGTACCACTATATACAGCATCTTTTTAGAAACACCAATCAGTCAATCGCGTTTCGAGAACGCATTAAAAATAACTTGTATCCATACCAGGATAGGCAAGATTAAGCAAGCCATTGGGGGATGGGGCGAGGAAACATACCCCTAAGATTAAACTGGCATGGCTTTCTGAGAGAGCCAGCAAGATGCAATGCCCACACAATGAGGATAGGGGTAAATAAAGTGAATTGCATCCGAAAGCAAACACTGACATCTGATATCTAGTGTAATATGCTCTCTGCGGCTACCACTGACAGCTGCATCTAGAAACAGCTGTTAACTTCTGAGTGGTTTTAAAGGGCAGCCCCACAAGGAGCACACCAGAGTTAGTGAAACTCTGAAGTCATAAGGCTCAGATAATGGCTGCGAGGTCAGGCACTTAGGAGACAATTGCAATCAAGCGATCAGACACAGATACCTTAAGAAAGGCACTTTGTGCTCTTGGTGCCACCTGGGATCCCCGGAATGCATAGCACTCTCCTGATCTAAATTCTGATTTGGAAAGATCAAATCACATTATTATCTGGATGCATGATAGCGTAAAAAGATCTGTAAAGATACCACACCAAGTAAAAGCATAGTTGTCCCTCGAATGCAGGCATGGCATACAAATCATACACGCCAATACTTGCTGAATCAGGAAAATGGATCAGAAGCTAAATTAAAATGTCTTCTTGGCTATTTATTGCTGCTCTCCATTTCATGTCAGCTTCCTAGAATCCATCCAGCACAAGCCTGAAAGGATAATGAGTTTCTGAACACAAACTCTAATGGGGCACGTTGCATCAAAGCTTTCAGCAATTGCCTGGATGCTGCTTCCCAGCAGTACTAAACAACTTAAATATAATTAGCTGGAAGCCCTATGGGCTACATTTCCCCGCTGGAATACCTCTTACACTAATCCATTTATCAGGCTGACAGATGACTGAATCATTGGTAACAGGGACCCTATTCCATTAATACTGCTGTAGTCAAAATGCCAGCTTGCCATTATTATTATTATTATTTTTAAAAACAACTGCATCATTGAGAGCAGGTAAACAGAAAGGAAAAGGAATATACACACTCACTCACACCCCTATCTTTTCTCATTGATAGCATAGCTTGTCAGGAACAGAACAATTCTGGATATTCAAACCAGAAAACAATTGCTTGCTTAATATATACTAATGTATGGCTGCCATACGTCTGGAAAATACCCCAGACATATCCAGGATTTGTCCGCTGATAATAGCATCTGGGCGGAATTGTCAAAAATCAGTTAAAATGTCTGGGGAAATCCATGTGTATGGCAGTCCAAAATGTAATTTCAGCTCAGCAACTCTGCCCAAAATGAAATCTCAACAACTTCGCCCAAAAAATGCTCAACAAATTTTGTTTCAGGATTTTCACTTTTTGAAATATGGTAACCATAACTAATGATTTACACAAAACAAATAAGCAACCAAACGAATCCATTTTATGTGTATAGTGCGGAAAATAAATCCTGTGTGTTTAATACCATGGTTGACAACAAGACCATGTGGATGCAGGACTTTTTATGTGCAGAAAAATGGACCACTAGGCATAGTGAGTATACTTCTTTTGCTGGAACCATTACATGTAGGTCAGAAAGCCATCTTGCACTTGGCAGCATGTAACTGTTAACATAATGAAGTATTGTTCACCATGGATATGTCTGCTAGGTCTGTGGCAAACTCTACAAAGGAATCAAGTGGCAGACGGAGAGGTGGAGTTATGTAACACCTATTATCAGACAACAGTGTATATTTGGCCTTGATAGCAGTGAGTTGGGCGGGGGGAATGGAATGCATTTTACACTAAAAGCTTTATTACTTATCACTAACTTTGTCCTAGCCACAAGCCCAATGAAAGGAAGTGCTATTGCTCAGTTTCAGTGCTGTTACGGTAGCTTTTCCGATTGTACATCAATGAAAAATATCACCTGAATTAAAGGAGAACCTCTGGCTGGGCCGGCCTCTTAGGAGATTCTAATTTCAGGCACACATAAACCATGATGATGTTATGGCCAGTTCATACAGGGTTTTTCTCTTAACTGGTTATTCCATTTATTGCACATGATCCTGTGGAGAGCACTATGAAGTGATCCATCAACACGTGAATTCACACAGTAATGGAAATGTCTACTGATATATCCATGTGCTTCAGTTCAAGCAGCACTTTTCCTTTTCTGATGCCATACCTAGGAACTGTTGGGATGGGTGGCATGATGGGGAAATTGCCTTACGTGAACAGGCCCCAAGTTAATTCAAAGAGCAGATGGACCAGAAAACTTGGTTTCAAACAGATTTAAGACAACGAACAGAACTGAACCTGAACGACAGGCAGTATGTTTCCTATGGAATATAAACCAGAGTGGCAGCAAAATAAGACCTACATAGGTGTACCACACTGTATTAATAGAAACAGAGACTGAAAGAGTATTTCCTTTGTGGTTTAACCCTGAGTTCAATTCATGTTCAATATAGCATAGTTAAAAATAACGACACAGATGGGTTCCATGGATATGGCTCAATTCCTTTTTCCAACAGGTTAGAAAGAATTTTCATATAACTCATGTCACGTGCTGGCTGGGTGCCTTCGTCTTTGAGGGTAGGAATAGAAAAATGTGGGGAAAGAGAACTTTATCCCACACAAGAAAGTGCAATAGGGCATGATAGGTTAGATAAAACTATTCACAGGGGGTGGGGGTCCACTTATCCATAATGTGTGTGTGCTTACAGAAAGTCATTTTCTTCACAGACAGGGGTACACAAATGTTAGCTCAGCTTGCCAGTCAGCCAACTGTTGTGTGGCGTGGCCACAGTTCCCTTCCCCCATTATCTTCTGAAAGAGTGAATCATCTGTTATTTCTGCAAGGTATGGAAAAGGTCAGAAACTGGAGGAGTCTCGCCCAATGTTCAGAAAGGACTCTGCTGTTTCTTACTTGCCCAAAAATTACAATGGAAATTAGGCCTCCAGGTCATGGATTTGTGTGGTGCTGGGTGTCCTGTTTTCCAGAAGCCTGGGGGCACTCTCTTCTGAAAAGTGTATACAGTGGTACCTTGGGTTACATACGCTTCAGGTTACAGACGCTTCAGGTTACAGACTCTGCTAACCCAGAAATAGTACTTCGGGTTAAGAACTTTGCTTCAGGATGAGAACAGAAATCGTGCTCCAGCGGTGCGGCAGCAGCGGGAGGCCCCATTGGCTAAAGTGGTGCTTCAGGTTAAGAACAGTTTCAGGTTAAGTACGGACCTCCAGAACGAATTAAGTACGTAACCAGAGGTACCACTGTATGTTGATTCCTGTCCACATATTAAGTGACCGCAGTCCAAAGCCCCATTATATATTTTGACCTTTCTGTCATAGCTTATAAAAACGGCACAAGCTGAAAAGTATGGCTGCGGTTTATTAAAACCTCCACCAGCAAGCGAATTCAATACAGAATAAATTAGCAAACTTTTTGCCACGACAAACTAATTGTAAAACAGAACCTAGGAATAGCAACATCCACATGGGGGTCTATCAGCCTGTAACAAGCCACATTAATAACATGACATTTGGCAAAGAAGTTGCAGCTGCTTTTATCATGTGGTAAGCCACTATGGAAAACAAGCATTCCAAAAGTGTGCCAGTTATAAGACCTGACTCGTGTGTTACTTTTGCAATGCTCTGGTAATATCTGCAAATGGTGTTGCTAGCTCAGCAATGCCATGGGAAGGAATCCTGTCGTCTGCCTGACCCATGTGATTCCTTCTCTGCAAATGCTACCAATGCAACATGGGACCAAACAATGTGGGAGCAGGTGCCACAACACATGGGGAGAGCATGCAGTATCTAAGCGGCCCCACAGGGCACTGCGCCATCTTCGTCGTGAACAGGGAAAGACCATGTTGACTTCAAAAAATGTGGTGAAACAAACGCATTCTAAAAATTTCACATGGTGAAAGCCCCTACCTGCTAAGAGGTGAGTTGATCCTCAAGTTCAGAATGCAAAGAAAGGGAAATGTAAATAGTAAGCTGCTAACCAAATTCTGATTTAGTTTTCCCCACCGCCCCATTTTATTTTTCCAACCAATACTGCAGTGCAATAAATGTTTTAAAAATGGTTTTAACAACTGCTGAGCCTGTATGCTAAACTTTGAAAAACGCTAAATTTTGTAAAGAACTGGAGAAATGATATTTTCATATCATCACATAGCAGCTGACATACCAGGTTTGATTCACAAGGGGTTCGGATTTCTCAGCAAAACTCCATAGTGGATTAAGCAAACGGATTCCTTTTAGCATTGTTTTATTCACAGAATTTAAACATAACCATACTGTAATTGGCTTTTCACAGAAGGGTAGTATCGGGGCAACACGCACCACATACAGCTAAACAGCTAGTGTGGTGCAGCTGGAAGGAATCCTGAACACAAGAAATCCACATGGCAACATTCTGTTGCAGGTCCCACTAGCGTTTATATGTCTCACATCATCTCAGTTCAGCTTATGATCTGGATCTTAGCATTGCACACTGTTTTCAAACAACTGGCAAATGATTTGATTTAATAAATCAAAATAATAATTCCACCAACACCATGTTGGCAACCCCCATATCTGCCCAAATGTTCGCAATCCCCTATTTGCCAATACCGTAGACTTTTGCCAACAAATGAATGACATTCCATTTATAAAATATGCTACCTCTGTTGGAAAAAAGTGAGCATCATGAATGTTTTCAAAATGAGCATCAAAAACACTGGAAGTAGTTTGTATTTTATTTATGTGTGGCATATTTTTTTTGGGGGGGGGAGGGGTTGGCTAAAGACTAACAATGCTATGTTTTCATAATTCTCCCCCCTGTTGGAGCAACTTCCTGATTTTTGAGCAAAGATATTCATAACTCTTTTGCATTACATCGCTACAGACAACTGGGGGACTTTTAAGAATCAACAAAATTTACATGGTATTTTCAAAGCTAGTACAGGGAAATGTAACTGAAGCTTACATGGTCTAATAAAAAATGTGTATCTCACTCTCTTTCCTCAAATAACAAAAACTGTTTAATTTCTACGGGGAGATTCAGCAGATAAACAATACCACACAAAACAGCGAGTGAGGACACAGGCATGGTACCTTTTTGGGGCATAGAATAGACAAGCCCCTTAAAGTCGAATAATATGCATTGCCATATTTCTATAGCTAAAAGGTGTGTGTGTTTCATCACCTGCTGAAAACACTTCTGTTTCACCAAGCATTGTCAGAGCATTAATTAGGTTCACTTGTTGGTCATTCGTTCTGTATTTTATGACTTCATTTTGTTTTAATGTTTTTATTATGCCCTGCCATTATATTTTCTTATGAGTTGGTGGGTCTTAAAAATAAAATACAATAAATCTGGAGAGTCACAGGTTCACCAGCCTTGACTGATTATCATCTTGGGAATCATAGGAGCTCTGAGAGTTATAATTCAAGTGGTTTCAGACGTCAGGTTTGTTTTATGCCTGTCCACATTTTGTCATCTGCCTGTGAAGTCCACTGCAATTTCAAATTAACCCCTGAACTTTGCTGTGAATGGTTGTGAGGGCAGAGGTAGATCAATAACCCATGTAGAGAATCTACAACTGGAGATTTGGCTATGCCCACTATCAGAAATCAAGCTGTGTGAGTCAGTCTGCCATTTATCTCTAAACCACAGCTTCAGCAAAATCATGAGGCAGAGTTGTGGAAGTCACTTCAGAATGCCAGTCAGATTCATTTTTGTACAGTATATTCATATTTCAATATCCATTTGCAGATGGAAGTAGTACGACCCTGGAAGGACTCTCCCATTTGATTTTGTTTATGGCATGATTTGCTTCAAAAGGAAGGGGCACTGTTTTATGAAGCAATGCCCATCCACTGACATAGCTGCTGGGGCAATTGTGACAGCATTTGAGTCATGCCGGATGAGAAAATAATTGTAATAAGGTCCTCTGCCCCAGTATTCCACAAGAAGTCATCGGAAAATATACTTCTTTGATTTAGTGCAACCAATAAAATGTTAACACAAAACTAATCTAGATGGAAATTGTGTAATGCCCAGAACAACAGCCTTTCCTGCCATCTTAAAAGCCCTTTGTAAGAGATGTAGCCAATAAAAGCAGTGTCACTGAGCAAAGCAGATACAGTCTATAAGTGTCGCCAACTAGACATAAGCGTACGTAGCTAATTGCATAATGGACAGTATCTGAACTTTGGTGGATCATTTGCAAATATATATCATCAATTGGGCTTTTGGTTCTTTCAAATGTCATGCTATTAAGTACCTTGCATTAATTAATATCTGCTAAAGGTAAAGGGACCCCTGACCATTAGGTCCAGTCGTGGCCGACTCTGGGGTTGCGGCGCTCATCTCGCTTTATTGGCCAAGGGAGCCAGCGTACAGCTTCCGGGTCATGTGGCCAGCATGACTAAGCCACTTCTGACGAACCAGAGCAGCACACAGAAATGCTGTTTACTTTCCCGCTGGAGCAGTACCTATTTATCTACTTGCACTTTGACATGCTTTCGAACTGCTAGGTTGGCAGGAGCAGGGACCGAGCAACGGGAGCTCACCCCCGTCGTGGGGATTCGAACCGCCGACCTTCTGATCGGCAAGTCCTAGGCTCTGTGGTTTCACCCACAGCACCACCCGCATCCCGCATGATATTAAGTACCTTGCATTAATTAATATCTTCTAGGATGTGGTTGTATCAGTGCAACATTATAGAACCTAAAACTGCATTGATACTATTCTAGCAAGGCAAGTAGCATTGCAAGCCCATGACACCTTTGGTAAAGGCTGTTCTCCAACTAGAGCGCTCGCAGGCCAGTGCTTCCCAGTTGTCGGTGTTCATAATACATTGGTGCCTCACAAGACGAAAAACCCGCTAGACGAAAGGGTTTTTCTGTTTTGGAGGCGCTTCGCAAAACGAATTTCCCTATGGGGTTGCTTCACAAGACGAAAAAATCTTGCGTCCCCCAGCGGTTTTTTTTTTGCTTTTTTTGCCCTTTTCCTAAGCCGCTAAGCCGCTTATCAGCTGTTCCGCTGATAAGCCGCTTAACAGCTGATCACTGGAAGCCGCTTGACAGCTCTAGCACTAATCCGCTAAGCTGTCAATGGGCTTGCTTCGCAAGACGAAAAAACCGCTAGACGAAGAGAATCGCGGAACGGATTAATTTCGTCTAGCGAGGCACCACTGAACTTTTTTTTATATTTGCCTTGAGAGAGTCTTTAAACCTCTTTTGTTAACCACCAGCATTACGCTTTCCATTTTTAAGTTCGGAATAGAGTAGTCGCTTTGGAAGATGACAATCAGGCAACCAAACAACATGACCAAACACATGGGCACAGGATGCCTGGCACTTTCAATTTTTTCAGCATGCATTATTTTTATTTTCTAGGTTTACAGTATAAAATTTGTTATTACCATAGCAGACGGCAAGTGTCAATGAAACACACCTGTGAGCTCCTTTTCACTTGTAATCTTTAAGTATTTCCAAACTGCCTGCCTTGATTTATTTTTATACATTTATTTTTTAAAGAAAATCTCTAAAATGCACAGGCTATCACTACCATTCATTTGCAACATATGAAAGCCTAAGGCCAAGACAAGCAGATATTCATCATTCTCCTCCAGTAATTCTGAAATGCTCTGTGGCTTTGGATGATTATCCTTGTAAAAATGACTTTAGACTTGCTGCTGTTCTTCCGGCATCATGAATACAGGGTGCAGTGTAACATAAATGCATGCTCCAGCACAAAACAGTTCTGCTTAAGGATACCATCCAAAAGTGAACTACTCTTGTGAGCCAGAAAACATGCACCTGTCTTCTTCCAGGACCAGTCCTATAATATATTGACCTGCTCAGAAAGAAGTAACGCAGCACCACAAAAATTCCTGGCTCCCCAAATAAGCAGCAAACTGCAACAGATGGACTCATCTCTAGAACTGCACTCTGCAATTCAAATACAGATTTGGGATACACATCCGTCCATCTATAGTATTCGTTTTTTAGGTATGTTTTCAGATATTTATATGGCTCATGCGTAAGAAAGGAAAAAACACGTTCCATGAAATCGTAAGCCATAGTATCATAGCCGGTTGAGAGTCCAACAACATCTGAAGGGCACAGGTTTCCCATCCCTGTGTTAGACTGATCTGTTTTGACCTGACATCACATCTGAACGCATTGTTTGGTGGCAGTGAGCTCATGAACCTATGTATATGTAATGGTACCTTCTAGATCAAAAGATAATTCTCTATGAATTATTGCCTGAGCACAGCAGCTCTGCCCTGTTCTTGTCAGGTCCCAGTCGTTGACACACAAAGCCACAATGGCCTTCTGGTAAGCAGGCTGAAGAGCCTACTGAAAGTCCATGCCCTTATTTGGTAAACTATTTGGAAGTATTGCTGACTCAGTTGTGGATTGTTAATTTGCTATTTGCTAGTTTGTATTTACAGGCTCCCCTTTGTCTCCCCTGCCTCACTGCCCCCCAAACTTACAGCAAAAACTGGTTGGTTGATTTCCCTGCTCAAGGAGACTTCTCAGACGTGTGTTCCTCTTTCCTTGCATTTCTTCATGTGAATAAAGTCAACCTCCTTTTGTAGCTCTTCAGGAGACAGCACTCAAGATGGTCATTAACCAAAAAATCCCATTTAAAAGGTCCCTCCATGTGGAAAAGTAGCACATCTTGCCAGAAAACTGTCCAACTGAATGCCCACAAGTTTGAGTCAGTTCTGGCTTTTAAAATTCTGTTGCTTTGCATTCTTCAGTTAAAGAGGCATTTCCCCCTTCCATTATTTGCCTCCCAACATGTAGTTTAGTCTGGTCACAGATACATCACAAAACTAAAACAAAAGGGGATGGAGAGGAAAAGCAAACACCCCCAAAGAGAGCATGGAGCTGTATAAAATATGTGCGTGCTGATTTATGTGTTTAGATGCACCATTCAAAATAATTACTATAAAGTTAAAAAGAAATACAATGCATCTCACCATAGTGGGGAAGACTGTGACCAAGTGAGCCTGTCTGCCCACTCACTCTGCTGCCCAAGTGATAACTGCTGATAGGCAGTTTCAACCTCCAACACAATTCTGCCTTCTTTAACCTGGACTTGAACCTCATAGCCCTTTGAATGAGATGGCACCTTCAAACGCTGTAACCTTGGCCACATGACCACTCTAATTTAGTTCCTTGACATCTTCCAGCGCCTGATATATCTCAGCATCAAAGTACTGAGATCAGTCAACCCTCAAGCTTTCTAGGCAAAGTAGGCTAGTGCAAACCTTTATTTTACACTCCAAAGACAACATTAAGAAGTCCTCAGTTTAGTATGAGCACGCTGGATTTCTTTTTGAATCTCAGAAAGTCAATTGACCTTTTACATTTTCCAAATTAGCCGCAGACATCCTACTTCCTCCTTTAGTAGATTTATAGCTTGCAATTCCACATGTCCAAGTCTTGGATAATGAGCTGCTTGTGCTGGAGATGCACTGATGCTTGCTAGGTTGCCAGTTTGACATAAAAAGAGGACATTTGTGCTTATTCAGATTCTTGTGTTCTTAACAAGTTTCAAGTTCAGATTCTGATACGGATAAATTTGCTTGGGGATGAACAGCAAATAAACTGGTGGCGGGTGAGATGTAGTTGAACCAGAGAATTTAAATTTTGCCACTTTTAAGATTAAAAAAACAGCATAGCCGATATATACACACATCTCTATATTATTTGAATTCATGTGTTTTGCTTTCATGTAAATGTGAAGGTGATTTACAACAATGCAATACAAACAGCAAAAATGGGTTTAGAAACAATAAAAACTAAATACAGGTTAACTCACAAGGCAAAGACCTAAAAATAAACCTGACTGCTTCTCTCCCTGCTTTTCATCCAGCTCTGAAAGATTTTGAAAAGAAAAATGTCTTCAATTGTTTCCAGAAAGTACAAATAGAGGGTGCCTGTCACATCTCAACAGGGATGCTGTTCCACAACAGGATGCTGTGTGAAGAGAATAAATAAAGGCAGTGATGGGGCAACACTCACATGAATTAGTTGCTCCAGCACAAAACAGTGGAAAGTTTATGAACAAGAGTTGTAATTATGAAAGAAGTCCAACCACACAACTTGGTGCTGAAAGTTTGTTGGCACAACATATTTGTTTCAGAACACAAGGGCCACAATGGTCCTGTCTCAAAAAATATCTGGGAATCCTCTAGTTTCATTCTCATCCTTGTTCCTCGTAACTTTGTGATGATCTATGAAGTTCATTTGTGCACAGAATCAGTTAAGTCTTTTATACTGAAGCATCCCTGTTGATGCGACACAGCTGTAAGTATGAATATGACCCACTTATAAATTTCAACAAGAACTGTAACTCACAGTAGGAGATAAAGTCAATGACGTAATCAGACATAGCTAGATGCCCACCCAATTTCAAATGTTGAATGATTTGCTGTTTTCAAACTAAAGGAAAACAACTTTGATTCAAATCAGGTTGAGAGTGAAGTCCTCAGTGACCAGCTTAGGAAAACAGGAATATACACTATTTCTAAGTGGGAAGTACTTCAGCCTTGTACATAATGCCACAAAAATACCAGCCTGATACAAAGCTAGTGAAATATCTCCCTTATACCAAGAAGAGCAATCTGCTTCGTTCTGTTCACTTTATTTCCATGCTAGCCCAATTGCTTGCCTGCCTGAAATTCCTGATCACGTATAAGTTGTTAAACCCAAGGTTAAACTATTTGAGATCAAGTGATTCATGCCAACTAGCTGATACCATCAATTGATGTCACTTCCTGATACGTCAACTGATGACCTAATGCTATATTAAGTTACTTATTTCATGTCCTTTCTTCATCACCTTTGTGCTCGCATGCTATTATACATTGTAGTTTGCGATAGAATTTATTACAGAACCACCATCCTCCACACTATTAAAAGTCAACATCTTTTTCAACTTTATCAACTGGAGTCACCCAACTCTAGATCAGTCCCAAACACACGTAAGTGTCCACTGTAGCTGACCATCACAATGAAGCAGTGGCTTGTTTCACACTCAGATCAATTCACAGCCGGATATTAAACATGTGGAAGAAATCACATCATCACAGGCTGAAAATTGATCTAGATTTGTCACTAGACAACCACTTGCTGTAACAAACCTGAAGGATAGCTAGGGTTGATATTGCAAATTGGTCCATAATCCACATCTCATTAGGATTTTTTTTAAAATGGACCCCTGAAATTTATACTGATGTTCCCCATCTACTGTCAGACAAAAAATACCCCTGACATTTAATTTTTTTTAAAGGAATGGATACTTTTTTATTATCACTAGCAAAAGAACGCACAACAATCTGTTTCAGAATAATCACAGTTGCAAGGCATTTTAGAGAACCTGGCATCACACTGTGGATAATTTTAACTATGGTTTACTGAAACAAGCAAACTTCAATTCACAACTTATGAAGCACACTGGCTTATTTCAACAAATCATAATCACAGTTTTGGATTTGGAACAACACCAAACTGTGGTTAACTGAAATCTGAAGAGGAAATGTTCAATGTCCGCCTTGTGGTTGTGCTAGTGGAGGGAGCCAATGACCTAAGTATCATGAGCATAAAGAGAAACCATAGTTTTTCATTTCGGCTGTACCAGGCAAAACTATCCTGCACAAGTTGGCTCAAATTGTAGGAACCGATAGAGGTGTTTCGACCCAACAGTTGCCACCTTTATTCTGTCCGAGTGCTTGCTATGCATGCATTCAGTACCACTCTGAGATGACTGTTGTTGACAGAACCCTGCCCAACCAGAACCCCCAGGAGACCTCCTCCAAGAAAGAGCAGTGGGACCCCATAAAGGACCCCGACACAGCTGGGGATGTAGAAGAACCCATTGCAGACCTAAGGCATCTCAAGGCACCTAGCCTCATGGACATTTCATCTGGGCATTGGACACTCAATAACAAAGGCAGCAGGACACTCAGTGGGAAGCCCAAGAGACAGGATAGGAGTGCTTATTTGCTACCAAGAAGCTTTCCCACCAGGGGGCTCCTTGGAAGGAAGGGTCTACTCAGGAGATTTTCAGCGTCTGGACATGCGCAGATGCGATTTCCAGTATCTGCACATGAGCAGATGCAATTTCTGGTGCCGCTCGGCGAGTTCCCGCACTGAGCGGGCGGCTCGGTTCAGGGGTGGCTCGTGGGCAGGTAAAATGGTCTTCATGGGCTGTCATAGGAGGTTCAGTTGTGAGCAATGAGCCAGTAGATGGCCAGGAGGAGGCGACCAACCTTGAAGATATAAGCCACTCTGTTTCTCCTGAGTTCTTGCAGGTTTAGCAGCCACCCCACAAGCTTCTCTGTCAAGCTGTCTCTTCATCTCAAGCAATCTTGCTCAGTTCTAGCACTAATACTGTTTGCTGGTCACAGACAGTTGTGCGCGCCCACTTGAAGCACAAGCAATTTGATATCCACGTTGCTAAGTATTTAACCCACCCATCCTGCCTACAGAAACAAATACAAAACAAAAAAGTCTAGAAAAACTGAATGATATCTGACAAAGAGAAAGATCCGAGACGCCTACACGCACAACATTTTACAAATCTATGCTTCTGGTTTTATTTCCAGTGGGGCCAAGTATATGTGATTATGTTTCCATATTCTCAAATGCAGCCTTGGAAACGGATGCCGCCCCTCCCTCCCATTTTCCATACAAGGGCTGCCCCCCGCTGACTTTACACCCAACCTATTTTGTGTTTACCATATGTAACCACTATCAGCAGGGGAGGAAATTCCAAGGCCAAGGTTTAACCTACTGCACTTGCAAGAATCCTCTCAAATAAAGAACATTCCTTTCACAGATGTTTTATGTTTAGCATTTCCCTGAAAATACTTGCCGGAGTCATGGAATTTTTCTAACCCACCAAGGAGATGTTGTGACCCTTGCTGAAATTTTAACAAGGATGCTCCATGCAGGGGGATCATGATGTGTGTGTGTGTGAGAGAGAGAGAGAGAGAGAGAGAGGAGGGAGGGAGAGGGGGAGAGAGAGAGAGAGAGAGAGAGAGAGAGAGAGAGAGAGAGAGAGAGATCTACAAAAACAAAACACCTGCAAGCTGCCTCTTATTAATTTGAGCTGGGAATGGAAATGCAGAAAATGTGTAAGAGTTATTTATTCCCTATGAAAATATGATGAAATTGCCACTGTGTTTGGAGCAAAAAGGTGTGTGTGTGTGTGTGTGTGTGTGTGTGAGAGAGAGAGAGAGAGAGAGAGAGAGAGAGAGAGAGAGAGAGAGAGAGAGGACACTCCTCTTAAAAGGAAAATCACAAGGTGCTTTAAAATTGGCTCATAGTGGGGGATCAATACAATCCCCAGAACAGCAAACAGAGTTAGGAGAGGGGATCCCCATTCCATCCGGCAAGCTGCAATGCTTGTGCAGACTGACTGTTCGTAATAGCACGACACTGAAATCCACCCCAAGACTTGAAAATGACATCCTTTGAGAATATGTGGTAAAACATACTCCTTTTCAGAAGCAGAGGTATGTAAATTCAGATGTTTTATGATGTGGTGGCAGCTCGGTCATATTGCATCATACAGTAAATTACGTTTCAACCAGTCACTTCCAAGTTTCCACTTGGTTCATAAATAAAGCTTTATTTTATCAGCATTCTGGTTATTATTGAGCCACTCAACGTGTCTTTTTATTTCCCGCCTACTGTGCTGCTGATGTTGTGCATTTATTAATGTGGCATTTTATAACGTTGTTGTTATATTTTAATATGCTGGGTGTGATGTATCTCTGCCCTGAGATCACATGGTAAAGGGCAGATTAGAAGTAGGGAAAAAATAAATGAATAATTTCCATTTAAAAAAAAAAAGGACAGGAAGGAATTTATGGTTGCGTTCACATGACATCTTATTCCAGAATCAATGGAGACTGGGGACATGTTTTCTTCCGCTATGTAGTCTACACATAATCTAAATCTATACTGCGTATTCTTGAAAATTGCTTCTTGAGAAACTGGTTTCATTCTTGAGAAACTCACTGAGATTGATTCCACATTACTCCACAAGGCGCACATGTGCAAAACAGATGTACTGTAAGGAGTCCTAGCAATGGGGAGGGTCTATATCAGGGTTCAGCAAACTTTTTAAGGAGGGGGCTGGTTCACCACCCCCAGACCTTGTGGCGGCCCGGACTGCGTGCATGCACGTGCACAACACACACGTGGCGGAGGGGGACTTCTCTCTCTCCACCTCTCTCCCCCAGCCCCTCCCCTCCCCCTGCTTTCCTACCTCTTCCGCCGCTCTGCCTGCGGTTGGGAGCCACCGCCAGTGCCTCTCCTTTCCGGGCCAGCTTTCCCGGCCACCAGGAGCAGGGCCAACAGCCCAGCCGAAGCCCTGCGATGCACCCGTCACGATGTCCACAGCACGGCCATGGACGGAGAGGCTGGCGGGTGGGTGGCAAGTCTGGGCCACACCTTAGTGCGTGGGTGGCGAGGCTTCGGATTGGCTGGCACCAATCAAAGCCCAGCTCCCTTCCTCCACAGGGTGGGGAGAAGCCAGGAGAAGGGAGGGAGGAGGAGGAGGCACGGTGTGTATGAGGGAGGGGGGGGAAATGGCACCTGGAAAAATGGCAAAAAAATGGCACAGCCCAAACGATTGCTCCAATACAAGTGACGATTCCAGGACCATCCACGGGCCAGATCCAGAGGGTAATTGGGCCTGATCCGGGCTGCAGGCCTTAGTTTGCCGACCCATGGTCTATATTGACAAGCTTAACTCCTGGCAGTTGAATTTTCAATGAATTGCGTTACTAGGACAGAACTTTATCTTGATTCCAAGAGTACCAACAAGTGCTCCCATGGAAAAATGATGCATGGTGCTTGGAAAGAAAAGCCTGCTCTGACACTGCCATGAACTGGCCCTCACCAACTGGAACCCTATACTGTTAGCCTTCCACACATGCCCTAACCCATCCATGACAGAATTTTACTACTAGTAAGAAAAAGTATCACCTGATTTCTGCCTTTTCATGGTACCCTTTCATAATCTGATGTTGACTACCTCGCAGGGAAGAACTATATATGCAGCTCTGAAGTCCATGGAGGAAAAGGCATGTGTGATCACCAACCCTGACTGCTTTTAATCAGATAGTGCCAGGGTGGGAAGTGATCAAAAGGACACCTTGACCAAACTTGTGCCTCAACACATGACCCTCTACATATTTGCCCAGGTAATCTGGTTAATATTTTGTTATAAATGGAGATCAGTTCACTGTTCTGTAAGTATCTACAAAATAAACAACCCCATATGGTTCAAGATATTTCCCTTTCTCCACTGACAGCAGGGGCTGAATCATTCCCCAGGCCTAAGACATATTCTGTGTTTATTATTCTGTGTTTGTATAATAGCTGTTTCCTGAGGTATTTTACTATCATTTCAGCTGACTACTCTTGTGCCACATCGTGTCACATATGTTTACAGTGATAAATCAACCTGAAATCTAATTCCAGGCACATTCGGGTAACGTGATTAAATGCTATGTGATGTTTATGTTTTACGGCATGCTCAAAATAAATCTGGGTGTTTTCCTCTGGAGCAGCTTCTAGATTGTATTTATCTTGAAACAAGCAACTGAAATGACAATGGTTCGTCAGATATTTAATTTTGTTTTTAATAGTTTTGTTACTGCAACTGTTGACTTTCTATTTCCTCTCTATTTAATTTAACGACTTGATCCTTATTTTTTAATGCATAGATTCGACCTGCATAAAACTAAGTCTCAACCCTACCATTCTGCCTAAGGTTTGCAGATACCAGAGCGTTGAGAATGGATCCCAAGTAGTGAGCTTCACCTGAGAGCCAGTGTAACGTAACAGTTAATAGCCACATCCAAACTATACATTTAAAGCAGTATCATGCCACACATAAGACTTCTCCCAAGGAATCCTGGGAAATTAACTTCGTTATAAAAGCTGGGAGTTGTTAGGATATGCCCTGCTCCCCTCACAGAGCTACAATTCACAGAGTTCCACAGGAAGACAGGTTGATTGTCAAGTCACTCTGAAAACTGTTGCTCTATGAGGGGAACAAGGGTCTCCTAACACCTCTCGGCAACCTTAACAAATCACAGTCCCCAGGATTATTTGAGAGAAGCCATGACTATTAGAGTGATGCAAGAGAGTTGTAAATATATGGTGTGGACGTAGACTTAGATTGCAGGACTTGGATTGAAGGGACTAAGGTTCCAATTCCTTTAAGCTCCTAGGCTGACCTTTGGTCAGTTGCTGCCTAACCTATCTCCCACCTAACCTATCCTCGTTTTGAGGATTAAAAGATGAAGGCACCGTGTACAATGCCTTTCACCCAAGGAGCTCATGCAATACTGCCTTGAGATCCTTGAAGGAAAGGTAGAAAATTAATGTGCTCACACGTGTTTTTTTTGGTGCATGTGCAGTGTTAAAAACTCAAGGTACAAGCTAGGCACCAAAATGGCTCCTTAAACCAAGGTTACAGTTGCCAAAATGGAATGTCTACTTGCCATTTTGGGGCAAGATGTCTCTGAAGTCTTATTTTTCAAGTGGTGCACTGACTGTGATCGATTATCAGCTAAACATATGACTAGTTCAGATGACAACCCTGAGCTAGGTTAACTTTGAGAACTTAAAGAAGAAAAGTCACTTGATCCAGAAACAGTCCACACATATATTGGTCTATTCCGACCTCTTTTTCTTAATGGTGACTATTCCTGCTCAGAAAAAGCATTTTGGTTCCTGAAATTCATCCCAGTTGTGCAGATAAAATATAACTGATAGAATTCTACAGGATGGTGTATTACTGTGTGTAAACAGTCAAGATCCAATAGTCCCTAGGCATGCACCTCCAGTTGGTTGAGAGCCAGGTGCAAAGTTATTGTGGCACCTGGCTAATTTCGAACAGAGAGAGAGAGAGAGAATGCTTTAAATGTGCCTTTAAGAAATGCTGTGTATTGATCACAGAATGGAAGCCTAAATTTTGCACTGAGGCCCAACTTGCTTCTTTGAGAAATGAGGCGGAAGACACTAACATCGACATAGTGGAAACACAAACCATCAAGCTGCAGTATTTAAAAGGTTAGGAACAAAAACAATGTCTTATCTAATGAAATATTGTCTTTTCCGTTTCTTATTCATAGATAAATATTGATCCAAACAGCTGTAGCAGAAGAAACAACTAGCTTTTTTTTTTGTCATGCTGTAAAAGAAAGTCATCAAACAGCGCTTAATAACATGCCTTTGTAAGCATTAAAAAAAATTAATGATGCGACAAAGGAAAAGAACTAAAATGACCAGTGTATCTATTTCTGGCTTTCAGCAACCATCAAAAGAAAGCTCCTCCTCTCACATCCCTTTTGGCAAGCTTCTGAAAAACTGGCCTGCTTTACCGAAGAACTTACTTTATGCAAATGTGGCGATTTTAAATGCACTATTACAGAAAACCTTGTGACCCCAGACATAGCTGTTCCTATAACACCAGTCATAATGTTCTGTCTCTCTATATTTGGCACATCGTTATGCATGACATTAATATGTTTTTAAAAATTGTAGCAAACTTTGTAGAAAAGGAATCTCCCCTCCCCATGGTATTGTAAAGCAGTTGTGTTTTAAAAACAGCAACAACCACCAACATCAGTATTACCATTTAATTACAAGGGCAGACACCTCAAAATAATACTTTTGACACGGTTTAGTGGCACTTCCTGGTTCAAAACAGAACATCCTTTTTTACTAGCTTGGCTAGAATCCCTGTTTTGGTTTGTAAATCTCAGAAAACCAAGTCACAGAGCAACCTTGAAAGAAGTGGGGGGAGAGATCTTTCATGAAGTATTTTCAAAGGCTAAATGGGTCAGGGAAACAAATTCCCATGTTCAGTTCCTCATTTTCTCTTGTACGGTCAGCTCTAGGGAGGAAGGTGGGGGTGGGATAGAGGAAACCACCAACACAATTTCTTCTTGCACTGTTTTGCTCGGCAAACTAGACTGAAGTACAGTGGTACTTCAGGTTACAGACGCTTCAGGTTACAGACTCTGCTAACCCAGAAATAGTATCTTGGGTTAAGAACTTTGCTTCCGGATGAGAACAGAAATCGTGCAGCAGTGCTTCAGGTTAAGTACAGTTTCAGGTTAAGAACGGACCTCCGGAACAAATTAAGTTCTTAACCCGAGGTACCACTGTACTTGGTAAGCCACTTCTCTGTTCCAAGCCTGCAGCAATCAGAGGGCGGTAGGCCTGGGCGATATATCGATGTATAACCCAGGACCAGTATGAGGAGCAGACCGCAATGTTGGTTTCCTCCCTCAAGGAGGCGCTGCTAGCAGAGGGACTCAGGAGCGGGGGCTGCTTCACCAGCAATAAATCGCCGAGTGAAACCACCATCCCACTCTGCCCTCATACGATGGAGAGGGAGAAACAAGGTGTATCAATGAGGTACATCTTTAAACTACCCGACTGAGGAGTGTGCAGCTGCGCTTGCCTCAGTCAAGCAGTTAAAGGAGCCCCCAGCCCAGCGCTGGCTCCTGCAAGCCGGCAGCAGGGTGGGGGCTCCGTGAAACTGCTCAGCTCCCCGCAGCAAGCAGTTAAAGGAGGCCCGAGACTCCGCCCAATCTGGCATGAGCAGCAAGAAGCAAGAGCACCAGGGCTGTCTCAGCTGGTGGGGGGGAAGAGAGAACCTGCGAGCCCAGGTGAAACCGCCTCAGCTCTCAAGGTGAGAAGGTGAGAGCTGGGGTGGTTTCACCTGATGTCTCACAGGCAGAGGCCAATGCATCTCCCCTGCCCCAAACATTGCAGTATATTGCCAAACCACAATGTTTGACTGGCGATACACCGCCATGTTGAAAAGCTGATATTGCCCAACCCTAGAGGGCGGGAAACAATCAAAACAGCCACAGACAGGTAGCAGCCACATCAATTTTCATCCTTCCCCATATTTTCTCAGCCCAACTCATACAGGTGGGGGATGAGGAAAGGGAAAGGGAAAGAATGTGCGACCAAACAGCAGCAGCAACAACAACAATGGTGGTCATTATATCAGCATCAATGAGCATATGATGTTTTTAACATGTGCAGGGTTTGCTTCTCTTATACAGAGTTTCAGTGTTTTTGACATATGCCTCAGCCACGGGGTGGAAGTTACCTTAAGGCTTCCTGTCATCACAGCTGTAATTTATTATCTAAACCTTTCAAACTGGGGCTATTTTCTCCATGTCAAAAAGAAAGTTATCTGTGATACAGTGAGACAGTAATGTGTCTTTTTGTACACTGCGTGACTTACCAGAAAAATCACTTTCAAAAAAGATTTCATATCAGTCATAATAAGAATGTGGGCAACTCAAAGGGTGCTACGAGATGTGCCTAACTGCTATGTGTGTGCTTTGCTTTTGCAAAATATGGAGGCGACAGGTCGCTGCCCCAGAGAGCTCACAATCAGAAATATGGCACTGGGGAGACAACTAAGGAAGAGAAGGGAAGGTAGAGTGTCTCAGGACAGGCTGGGGAGAAGAGAAACATGCCCCCTTGCATTTTTACTACCCAGCAGGAGACAAGGTTAAGGAGATTGTGTCACATTACCTACCACTGCCCATCCCACATGCAAGCAATCATGCCGCCACTCTAGCCTGTTTGTCTTTTAAAGAAGTAGAACTACCCATTCTCTCATCAAAAGCTGTCATACCATATATTGGTAAGAATATCTCCCCAAATCTGAACTTTCTTCTTCAAGCTGGCAGGAATTAAAGGGGCAAAAAGCAAAACAACCCCTAATACTGATTAGCATTTCATGCATCTTATTTGTTCAGAATACAGAAGTCCCTATCTCTTCCAGCAGTCCAGTTGTTTACCTAACTAGTTGTGTGTGTGTTTGCGCGTCTGTGTGCATTGTGGAGGGATAGGGAGAGAGGGAACGAGAAACAAGACTGCTAAGCCTAATCATTTTTCACCTCACAAGGGGGAAAGTACTAAAGTACTACACAGAGCTAGGAATTCACCATTATAGCAAAAGTTCAGCAAGAGATGTGCATTATTGTTACTGCCCTGCATCAAAGTCCATTATGCTAATTTGTACAAACCAATTACAGCAGCACATCAGAGCCACATATTTGATTGGGCTCTTGGTTACAAGAACTGTTTGCTGGCACTAATTTGAAAAGCGCTGCTTCCCTTTTCACAAATAAATATTTCATCACCCCTTTTAGCATCCTATGGTTTTGTCAGATGTATTTGATGCAGTTTATCAATTAGTATATGGATATTTTAACCACAGAACTTTCTGAGCTAAAGTGGGTGATTTCATATTTACAGTAGACAAGATGGGGGGGGGGGGAGAAACAGGCCCTGCAAATAAAAACTGGATCTTTTGTTTCAATTAATAAACTCAGAGGAGTGAACAGTTCATACTCCCTTTAATGATGCTTCTTTGGCTGCGTTCAGATGGCACTTTATTCCCACTTCCTAACAATCCATTACCTGTAATTTTTAAGGCTTTATGTGATCTTCCATTTCTGGAAATCGAGTGGAATCTAGCAGTGGGTTAGTGCTCATTTCTGTGTTGCTTCCAGGAAAAAATCCATTTGCAATCCTGGAAACCCATAATGTTTGGGGAATTTTGCTCATGTAATTTGATTCTGGACTATGCAGTGCATATCATGGGGGGAACAGAAGCCCCATGCCTGGAAAGGGTCCAATCACATTTGCTGTTGTGTCATATCATTGATTCCCATTGATGTGAATGAATTTCAGTGCAACTTGGGTACCACAGTATAAAAGAACATTAGAAATCCAGACAGAAGTGTCATTATAACCAGGAAAACTAACACAATAAACCCCACATCTGAATGAAGTCTATGTCCTATCCAAAGCCCAGAGATTCCTATCCCTCACCTGCAGAGATTCATGTTATTCCACATTCCTGAAACTATGGGTCAAACCTTTAAGTCCTAAGCATGGTGATGTTTTCTGTCTTCAATCACCATGTAGCTTCGTAAGGAAGGCAACGTGGAAATGAGTAACAATGGAGTGGAAATGTATAACAATGAAAACATGCAATTGTGTTGATGTTTTGCTGCTGTTTTTCACACACTGAAGAATGTCCCAAAGTGACTCTCAGCTTGACATTAAATCTCAGTACAATAAGATCATTAGAAAGCAATATGCTCATCCAAAAATATTTATAAAATGACAAATCCTACACAGTCCACTTAAAGATGAGCACTAAAAAGCCAACACACACAACTTGCTTCCCTATCAAATAATACACACCTGGGTATTATTATTATTATTATTATTAGTCTTCATCTAGCTGTTTAGTCGTTTAGTAGCTATAAGCAAACAATGATGGCACCAGACATACTTCCCTAGGAAGCGCATTCCTCAAATGGGGAACTAACTGCCACTGAGAAGGTGCCTTCTTCTATTACCACCCTCCTAAGAGGAGGCAGAAAGAGAAGGAGCTCTGATGACAAATCAGTCTGAATGAGTTCCTATGGGAAGAGCAAGCCTTGGAGTATTGGGTTCCTAAGTGGAATAAGCCTTTAAAGGTCAAAACCAGACAGCAGCGCAGTGTTAATACGCTCCTACTGTCTTATCGCCCATCAATTACCCATAATTTGTGTTAATACGCTCTGTCTTATTACCCATCAATGACCATATAGAGCACAAAGCAGGCATGTATCAAGATTTGATACATGAGGACGATTCTTTTATAAACATGTTTCAATTCAATCAAGTGAATGAGACAAAAGTGACAAAAGATCCATATAATCCGGGCAACCAATTCTAGACTGTTAAGATAACTAAAACAGATATTTAAGGGAAAAAACTGTGGCTTGGCATAATGGGGAGAATGTGGTGGAAATCCTATAGGACCAAATAACAGATGGAAAACAGTCAGAATAAATCATAGTTTAGAACTAAGTTAGCCGGAAGCAGATAACTTGGAAGCAACATAATTTAGGTTATTTATTTAAAATCAAATGTCATTGCAAAAACAATGCACCATCGACATAAAACAAACGAACACCTGTGTATGAACTATACTTGCATCACGCATGGAACTCATGCATCAACGACAATTGAACACATAGCAGTAAACATTTGTTAACAACATACAGTGGTACCTCGGGTTAAGTACTTAATTTGTTCTGGAGGTCCTTACCTAACCTGAAACTGATCTTAACCTGAAGCACCACTTTAGCTAATGGGGCCTCCTGCTGCTGCCGCGCCGCCGGAGCACGATTTCTGTTCTCATCCTGAAGCAAAGTTCTTAATCCGAGGTAATATTTCTGGGTTAGCGGAGTCTGTAACCTGAAGCATATGTAACCCGAGGTACCACTGTGCATCGGAAGCTGATTTAGACAGATCCATCGAGCTCAGAATATTCTGTAGCGACTGCCCTCTCCAACATTTCACACTGTCTCCACTACAAGAAGTTGCAATTGCTTGTATCAACTTGTAACTAAGTTTCTGGGCAACTGCTGCAAACAAACCTGTCTTAAAAGTAAAAAAACTATGCAAAACAAACTGCAAAAATTGATGTTTTGAAGGCCTGTAAACCGCAACAGCTTACTAAGAAATCCCTTTTTTAAAAAACTTTCTGGGAAAGGGAGGATATTAAACTGTGTAACAAACTTTCTCCCTTTCTGACCAGATACACACAGGTTAATAAAGGCACCAGAATATTTACCATCTAAATGAATAGTGGGTGTTCCAGAAAGCATTGTGTCATAAATGCTCAAATATGTACGCTCTTAAATATATGGTTTTTTCCTAAGCTTGGAGCACCTTAATAACGCTTTTCAAATCCAACAGGAAACCTCTAAAGAAGATTCAGCACACTTGAGTTCAATTGTGTCTAAAAACAATAGTCTTGTGGCACCATGAATACTATAATAATAGAATTTATAAGATGAAATATACTCTAGTTCACAAAAGCTTGTGTGATAATGAAATCTGTTAGCCTTTAAAGGTGCCACAAGACTCTTTATTGGTTTTGCTGCAGCAGACTAACTTGGATATCCATCTGGAAACTGTATTTAACATTTTTGCAGACAGGCCGTAAGCCAGAATTAGTGCTTCACACATGGTATTTGTTCAAATAAGCATCTTTTAGGATAATGGCACCCCAGTAGTTACTGCTTTCTTAGCCAATACACTCTGGATGGGAGTCCAATCTCTGTCTACAAATGAGGGTGGGGAACCATAATGCGGGCATAATATAGATCTTAAAACCTGATTTTGAATTATTGCTATAATTAGAAATGCAAATCATTCCCACAGATCACTGCTGCCTATGTTATTTGGGCAACGGTTTTTTACCCATACAAAAAATTAACTGGAGACTACTACATCTCCAGCATAACAAAACATGAAGTTCAGAATTACCTATGCCAATCTGGAAGCAATAAATCTTGCACGTGATTTATGCCTCTAACACCTTACTAACAAAGACCTCCACGTCTTTAATACTGTTAAGCTATTCTATATCAGAGCTATCCTATGTGCCACTCATGTTATTCTGATTTCTTATCCTGTTTTAGCTTTGCTGTGACAAACTACTGTTTTAAACCCACCCTGGGGCCTTAGGGTGAAAGGTAGGTAATTAATAATAACAAAATATAAATAACATTGGGTTCCCTCGCTGACAAAAATAGCAGAAGCCCACAGTTTTAAAGTACTGTGAGCACTTGTAAAGTATTCTGTCGTTTTATCTTATACCTTAACATTATATACCCATGGCTCACTTCAAGTTGATTTGCTTGAAAGGCAAGTATAAAGGCTATAGGGAATTTGTTGCACCCTAGACAGCCTTGCAGCTATCAGGGCAATGAGTCGGGTGGAGGACAGAATGTATGAATTGATTCCTCCAAAGATGACTTCGCTGCACCATAACTAGGTGGTGACTGGCAGGCCTGCAATAAACCCCATAAAAATGGCTTGCTAGAGGCTAGCCAGAATGAGGGGAAGAATCTGTCCTTTGATTCGGTTACTAGCAAGACTGTGATGCTATCCACGATAGATATGGATAGATACCATCCACCCGTAATACTTGGAAATGCATTACTTATTCATTTACTTTTGTATATAAATGTAACATTTTGTATTTGGAACCCATACAAGCAGTCGGACGTGAACCACAAATACTCCCTTGCTTGAGAAAGGCAGCTGTAGACCTGCAAGACCCACCCTGTAGTTATACAAAGGGTGGAACAGATCTGGATAGATTTCCTGGCATATTTCCATGTTAAAATTCCCTACATTATATTGACAGATTCCCCTTTAAACATGTAGCACAGCTTTACACCCACCCGTTTCCCAAGATAGCTTGAACTTAAACACAAATTTCTTTCTTCCCAACATTTGTGTTTCTTTTGATCCCTGAAATCAGGCAGGGAAGTGGTGGAAGGGGGGACAAACGCACGCACGCACACACACACACACACACACACACACACACACACAACCGATTCCTCATTGTTTCAGCAACATCCTAGTGTTAATCACTTTTTAAACAATTTCAGTTTCCTTCCCTTCCCAAAATATATATGTGAACAGAATGGGATGATACACACGCTTTAAATAAAAGCTTCAAACAACCAAACCAAAAATACGCTTTAAATAAAGGAGGCTCTTATTACTGTGCCAACTTCTGGAATACAGGAATTTAATCAATTGGATTGTTGTTTTTATTTTGATTGTGTTTTTTGTGGTCTTAAATTTTGATTTTATTCTGGGAACTGCCCTGGGACCTTCGGATATAGGGTGGTATATAAATTCAATAAATAAAATCAAAATCATCATCATCATCATCATTATCATCAAAATCAAAATCATTATCTCACTAACCTTCAATATCTTCAATATTCACTAACCAAATTTAGAATTAAGTACATTTGTGTTTTAGAGCTGGAAATGAATGTTGGCTTTTTACAAATGAGTTAACAAATGAATTAGTTTCAAATTTCCTTGTATATATGCAAACAAGGATTGAGTATTCATGACAGCACACTGATCTATAAATAGGGCTTGTCAAGTGTATTTCTGAACGCAAATTTGAAGCAGAGCCCAAGAGAGTCAGACTCTCTCTCTCTCTCTCCAACTATGTAAATTTGCATCTTTCTGCCAGCCATAAATTTCATAAAATAATTCAGTATAAACGGTTCCCAAGGATACGACAAGTTGTGATAAATTGCATTGCAAAAGAACGAAACAGAAAAGTGCACTGCTACATACACACAAATAAACATTTAACCTATTTATTTGTTTTAAAGTTGTCTATACCACTCTTCCTAAAAACATCTAAAGCAACATGCAGACATAAAAAGTGTAAAATATGTAAGACAAATCGAACTAAATAAAAATTGTCAGCACAAGAAACAGGAGCACTAATCTGCCAGCCACTTAAAAAGTTTGTTGGAAAAGAAAGGTGCCAACAAGCCTTTGAAAAGATGCAGTAATAAGACCACATGAAACTCTTAGGAGAGGACATTCCAAAGCACTGGGGCCACAATGGGAAAGGCCCTGTTCCTTTAGAGGACCAATCTGATCTCCAAAGAGGTGGAATTCAAAACATTTCACTGGCAGATGTCAACTGCTGGAAAGTCCTATACAAGAGTATGAAAAATGTATTGGCTGTAGATGTGCAGGCATTAACTACTATAATAGCTTTTATACAAAAGTGCTATAATGTCTCACTAAACAAGTAAAAGGAAGACTGAAGAGCTGCTCTTAAGAACATATACAAAATAGGATTGTAGTGTGTTTTAATTATGTGCATTGTTTAGAATTTTAATCTCTATTGCATATACAGTCATACCTCGTGTTGTGTCCGCTTCATTCGTCTTTTTCCATTACGTCCCGCGGCAACTCGGAAGTACCGGAACGGGTTACTTCCAGGTTTTGCTGCTTGCGCCTGCGCAGAAGCGCCAAATTGCACCGTGCGCCTGCACAGACGCAGAGCTTCAAGAGCATTTCACGTTACAGGCGGGACTCCATAACGGATCCCATCCGTAACACGAGGTACCACTGTAGTTTCTAAGGCATGGGCCCAGTTCAGTCAATCGGCAACCTTCGCACAATTGTCGGAGCTCATGAATCAGCATGCTTATGATTCATCAGAAGTTGTGTAGAGCGGATTGCATGGTTAGAGACAATAGAAGTGCAATTTTGTGTGACCATGGCAACCCTTCCCCCTTTTAGTTACTACAGGGGTGCAATTTGTGATGCTCATGTATGAATGGTACCTCACCAAGGAGCTAGTTCACAGGAACTCACCTTCTCATAAGCCACAATGTATTGCAAGCCTACACTCGCTCAGACAGGTGATCATGTGACGCCACTGGTCACTGCAACTTCATCATAATATGGTGAAGTATGCGTTTGAAAATGCAAATTGGTTAAATTTTATTTTGGACTGTTAACAGTAAAATAAGTATTGGGAATATTGTTCCCATACGAAATTGCTTAATTAAAGAGAGGAAAGGTATTGAAAAGGGCCTCATTCCCAAGTTGTGCCCCAACACTAGGAAATCACCTTTTTAGGCACAGAAGCTGTTGAGCTGCTGAACAATGCAAGAATTTCTACACTGTCATCAGTTCTATACAACCAATTTTCTGGGTAACTGAGGCTTTATTTGCATGTAACCCACCTGTATACATAGGGATGTAAATAAACCTTCAGTCACTCAGCAAATTGGTTATACAAGAAGACAATTATCCCAGAACATTGAGAATCATGATTAACAGTCCAAAAATACAATTAACAATCCAATTTAACCAGTGCCTGGTTCCATGGGAAGTTAGTACAGGAGAAAATTGTTTCAACCAGCCTTCCATTCAGGGAGTAAGACGCATTATAGTAATCCATTCTCTTGATCAACAAAGAATCAAAGATGATGCTATTAAGACGCTTTAGGGTATAAAGATGATTTGGGATTTTCAGGCACTACACACTCTGATTTCTTCTGATTAGGAACAAACTATAGTCTGCTGCTTCAGCTGTACTGAACAACTTATCTTTGCGTAGACTATGGTCTGTCGGCAAACCAGGACTTCAAATCATAATTTGAACTGGAATTATAATCCTGATTTGCAAACACATAGCTCATTAGACTGGAATAGACCATAAGGTTATCATGTTCATTGCCTTCCCCAGGCAGCATCGTCTGTACCTAACTCACCTCCTTAATTAACACAGACCATGCATCATAATCCAAACTACAGACCAAAACAAGAATAAACCAGGAATGTTACTTTAGGTCATTCAAGCAAACGAGCTAAGATATTTATATCTGAGAATTCGAATGCTCTAGCTTTCTTTGGACACTGGTAGTAGAAAAGGAAATGTGGAGGCTAGATGGAAAATGTGTACACATTTTTCAACAACGTTGTGTTTTGCAGGAGCGTTCCATATTGGGATTAACAGTTGCCCCAACAAAAATATTTTATTTTCTTGGAGAGGTATTTGAGGTTTTTTTTTTAGAAAGGTTGCCTCCCACCTTCATTCAGGCAAAAAGCACACAAACTGGTTTCTTACATATCACACCACTCATTATTATTTTTAGCACTTACTTTAAAATGTATCAATTATCCAACTGCTTTTTCTCCATGTATCTTAAAAGCAATCAAAAGCTTGCCTCCCATAAAGTAGCTTTGTTCTCTTACTGCCTATCCCAGCACAAACATCATCCTAAATTGGGGGGGGGGGAGTATACCATGTTGTTGTTTTTTTGGAATACAAAGGCATTTCCCCTCCCCTTAATTAACTTGGCTCGTTTGTAAGGATCTGTTTAGCCAATCTAATTATTTTGATTCCAATTTCCAGCCTTATCAGGGGCTCAGTGGTGCAAGAAATCAAAATGCCTGTCTTCTCCATATGTGGCAATCTAAAAAGCTAACTGCTTCTCATTTGCTGAGCCATCACTGCATGGCCCAGGGGGCCCGTCAGAATACAATTTACGTTCAGTCTTCTAGAGCTGGCTTGAAAGGGTTTTCCCCATGTACAGAGGCTGAGCATTTCATATTATACCATTTCAGATATGCTGCTTCTTGTTGCATCATCTGTCAAACCGCAGCAAATTCAAACAAGGAGTAGTGTTCTACTAGAGACTTAAGCAAGTTCCTCCATTTATTTATTTATTTTTAAAAAAGAAAGGTATCAGACACCTTTTATTTCAATATACTTTAAAAAGTCACAAAACCGACCTTGAAAAAGCCCTCTCGGTGGGACCAATTTTGTGAAACTCCGGAGCAGTAAACACACAGCAAAAAATAGCAACCGGGCAGAGGTTAATTTCACTGAGGAAAGACCCACTGTGAATGTAGCCAGCCAGCTGTCATTTAGGCCCATGTTTATTGGTCTTCTACATCACATAACCAACCTCAGAAACTTCTGGGTTGTGCTCCATCACAGCTTCGTGTTACATGAACATATCAGTTTCTCCAAGGAAATAGAATAACACAGAAGCACTGTGGTCAGCAAAAAATATGCAAGGTATTTTACGAACTCTCGAGCAAGCCATAATGTTGGCTAATATTTAAACGCTCAGTTCAGCCAATCAAGGATTTTGGCATTTTTCTTATGAGTCAACACAGCCTCTCTTCCTCAAAATGAAAAACTATATAGCTCTTGCAAGGTCAATACCCAACAGTATTAGTAATAAAAATAGTATCAATTAAACGCCACAAGCATAGTAAGAGTAATTTGCATGTTAGCGCAAGAGCTGCAGGCTTTTATTTTCTCCCATTTTTATTAGAAATATAATATGTTTGGCAAGCTGTCTGGCCTCCCTTATGATGATGAATGCTGTAACAAACAATTTGCTGTATCTTTAGAGAAATGGTCAATTCAATTACATTACGCCAGAAGCTCTCCTATCCTTCTTTGCCAAATGTCTTTGCTGTACCCTGCTACAGACAGCCCATTTGTATTCCAGCACAGTAGGACACTTGTTTTATTGACGCATACAGCTCTACTTAGGTACTATCAACAGAACACTATTTCACTCCTCCAGCTCTCTGTTTCCTCCCGGAACGTTCATACGCTTCCCCCCTCCGATTATTAGGATTTTCAGCTTTAGTGACTCCAATGCATACACATTACTAATTATGTGCCTGAAACCAAGAAGCTATCAGCAAACAACAACAAAATACTTTTGCATCCAATTATGGAAGAAAGCTCTTTTGGGGAGCTGGAAGGGGGGCGTCGGCAGTAGCAACACTTTCCAATTTAGATGATTTAAACACTGCATTTAAAGCAGGGCCTCAGATTCCGCCTTTGAGAGTACACCACTAATTGCTTCTGTTTCCCCCATTACTGCAGGAGCTGGTTTTCCTCAAAAGGATCAGCAAAAATGAGAACAGCGAATGCGCACACATGTCAGGCCAGGCCCCATCAGTAATAAACTTATTTTCAGGTCACCTGAAAAGGATGCCCACTATTTATACCGCAAGTTCCTCCTCCCTTCCTACCCTCACCCCCCAAAACTATCAGTCAAGGAATACCAGTTTAGCAACTCATTAACTACAGTCTCTCTTTTAATTTACTTTGGTTGGTGAGAAAACAGCACCTGCTCTCCACTACAAAGACTCACTGTGTGCAAGAACTAGAATTAGCATTATGTCGACAGCTTCTGATTGGAGCCAAGCGAAATCCGGAGAAATATAAACCTATTCCATTTATCACAGGCGCAGAATCATCATAAAAAGCAACCTGCTAGTCCCCAGGAATCACTTAAAACATTCAACCTCTAAACGAGCTTGTAAAACAACAGATTGTTCTTTGAAAGGCGTCTACTTCTAAATGCTCCAGCAGTGGTCATGATCAATTATCGTATTTACAGCCTTGTAAAGCAGCAGTGTCTATATATTTAAACACCTAGGCCAAGCACATGGACTAGAATTCCTCCCTGCCCCCACTCAGCAAGATATACAGTAAATCTAATAAGAAACAAGAGATATATTTAACCATGGCTGCTGGTTAAATTCATCTGTTCATTAGTTACGATTCTGCTAGTTAATCTGCTTAGTGACAATTATTATCTGTGAGGACAACCACTTAACTGGTGGCTCCAAGAATTCAGGGCACACTTTGTTTTGTTTTACTAAATATCACTCAAAAAAGACCACAGCAAACTGTTTAACAAAGCCGGTAAACCAAAGTTTGGACATAACAAAACTAAAATTGCTCTGCTGCAATTTCTCTCATCTTATCATGGCTTTATTGGTTTATTTTAAGTGGCAAATGCGTATTGCAATCAAATAAGTGAAACAAAGCAAAACTAATGTAAGTCTATACACAGTTGCATGAGAGTAGGCCTCTACGCAGATACTGTAAATTTCCAGGATTAGCTGCTCATGTATTTATTTCTTAAAACATACAGGCAGCTTGGTTACAAAAACAAACACCCAAACAATCCTCCAAGTCCAAGCTGTTTACAAAAATGTAGTAAATGCTACATTTACTCAAGGAATACAACCAGTTGTTTTAATTCAACAGGGTAATAAACACTAATACATTTCACAGAAAAGCGGAATTGTGCTGTATGTTAATCTCTAAAGTAGGGGCAACATAGTTAGCTTCACTATAGGAAATGCAACCTTCACTCACTGCATAAATAATATGAAATCATAGCGGTTTTTGCAGTTTTATCAGGTTCAGTAAATACTGGTGCAGCAGAATAACACTGGATATATCTTGATTAAAATAAATATAGTTGGTATATCAATCAGTGGCATAAACGCCGTAAACTGGACATGTTCATGAATGGTGTTGGTTCCCATGTCAAACCATGCAGTTTGCCATCCTGGTTTAGAGGGTTTGTGAAAACCATAGTTTGCAGTTTGTGAGGGGAGTCCAGGAGCTCTTCCATATGACACCAAACAATGGTTTGCAATTACATTTAATTCAACTCACTGTTATGTTATTCAGGCTATAACTTGGAAGATGGACATTTGCCCAGTGCATTGGACAGAACAGCAACAAAGTTCCATTTCATTAAACCTGAATTCACGCTATAATTCCCAATGAATAAGACTAATTGCTTTACATATTCAAGTACAATACACACTGGACATATTCCAACAAAAGTTAAGCTATTTTAAGCTCCACTGGTTTCAATTGATCATGCCCATTGCAATTATACAATAGGAAAATAATTTCAGTAATTCACTTACTCTGGGGGAGGAGGGGATGCTGTCAAATCCCCAGCTTTCCCCAATTTCACTTCAGGCCAGCTTTCTCTCTTTTGATACCCTGTTCAAAACATAAAAACAAAAGCAGATTTATTACTACTACTCAAGATTAGAACTACTCAAAATACTCTAAAAACTGAATGAACAGAAGCAAAACCATATCCAAGGATACCGTCAATCAAAAAAGGCTGCTCAGATTACTCTTTGCATAGATGTTGTTTTTAGTTTCACATTGCTCCCCATTATTTCTCCCAAGGTAGAAAGTTGCACAGATCATGTTGGCTGTGTTCAGATGTAATGACAAACCATGGCTTACCTTTATGAGAATGAGCAGGTATGAGTCCTGACAGACATATACCCCTTCCTCCCTCTTGCACAGAGAGGTAGGAATCCTCTGGTCCCAGTTTGTGGAATCTTAGTCTCCCCTAGTTTCTCATCACTGTGCAAGGAAGGAGGGAGGGGAGTTGGAAGAATGAAAAGCTATGGTGTGCTCTCATGGCACCATGGTTTGGAGTTACACCTGGACAAAGCAGTAGTACCCTTTTTATTTTTAAGTGTAGAAACTGAAAGAAGCCTTGAGCACAGATATAACTTACAAAAGTACTTTTAATATGATTTGGGCATGCCATGCTCCTTCTAGGGTAGTTTGTCCACCTTTGGTTCCCACCCTGCACTCAGCTCTCACTTGTGCCTCCTAGACACTGTCAGCATGAGACAGTGGCCATACCAAAGGAAACAGCTTCAACTGGTAGCCGATGGGTCTCAAACCCTCAGTGAAGTAGGGACTTTCCCTGCATGTGAAGACAGGCTCTGGTGGACTGGGCAGATGAGACCAATAGTGGGTCCAATGGCGAAAGAGCCAAGCACCCGTGTGCATTAAACCATAGCTTATTTTAAATTATGGTTTAATGTTTTGTGAAAACCAACTCACTGGCTACAAATACAGAGCTTGGGTAAATCATTTTACTTTGGCTTCCAGCACTGCATACCATTTCTCAGTTCTAGCTGCAAATACATAATACTGAACTTAGCAAGAGTGGGAAGCAGATTCTGGTTGCATTAAATCTGTATGCTCAACAACTGAAAACTTGATTATAGGATACAGAAGTTAAATGAGGGTTTGTGCCCTGGTAAAAATTGGCTGGAATTAATAACATCCATGTTGCATGAATTGCTGGAATTAATAACATCTATGATGCATGGTGCATTCCACTGTCCTGCAAGTGCTTTCCAAAGACAAAAGATCTGTATGAATCAGGTATTCCTGTGCAGAGGCTGAACCATGTTGCTGCATGGATTCAATTTTATTTTGGAGAGGACAACAGTTCAGTAGTCCTGCTATGTCATCCTTCAACTACTCTACACGTTTGCTCTGAACAGCTGCTTTCCTTTCATTCTGATGACAATGGCTACTATTTATACCGGGGGTGGGGGGGAGTGCTCCTGCCAATTCATCTATGACAAGCTAGTGTTGAGCTGAATCATAAGTCCTAGCTTCTCAATCCCACTCGTGGTCTGTAATGCTCCCACTGCTTCCATCAATACTTCATGGCAGGGGCTCTGAAGATGGGCAAAGGTGACTCATTGGCCCCATTCGAACATAATGCTGCGCATCATAGTGTATTAATAGCAAGCCACACTATCTTCTCCCCTCTCTTTTTCTGTGGTCATTGAACGCTTTCATATCCAATTTCCATTAATCACAGTCTAGCATCTCGTCAGAACCCTAAACTGTGGTTTGTTATCTATGGTATGGTTAAATAAATCTGCCTCGTAATCCATGATGGTTTGTTTCAAACTTCGTTTGTCAGATTCAGACAATATTACAAACAGCAGTAACCTAAGCTGTAAACAAAATCTTCCAAACTCCTCCCCACAATTTGATGAAGAAAGGGTGGGTGGGTGAACCTGAGATTCACAGCAGCTTCATACTAAAATGATGGTTTACCATGGCATTTATTTTTATTTTTTTATAATATTTTTTATTAGTTTTATGAATACAGAAAAAAGAATAAAGAACATATTATAAAAGTAGAAAAAGAAAGTTACAAATTTTCTTCTTCTTTTTTCCAAATCTACTGGACTTCCCCGCGTCCTCCCAACCCTGCATTCTCTGTGATACATAACATCTGCAATTTGTTAACTTGTTTCAATACTTATTGTATCTTCCATTTTATCATGTTACCCAATTTCAAATATATTATGACCCAAATCATATACGTTTTCATTTTAACACAATAAAGTTGTTTCATTATTCTATCTCTGACTTCTTGTACCTTAATTTCCATTTCTTTAATTTAACCTTACTGAAGCTAGAATTTCCTAAAAGGTGCGTTTTTTAACATTCATACAACTTATAATATTTTTCCAAATAGTCTTTAAATTTTTTCCAGTCCTCCTCAATTGTTTCTTCTCCCAAGTCTCGGATTCTGCCAGTCATTTCGGCCAGTTCCATGTAGTCCATCAACTGCGTGTGCCATTCCTCCAGTGTGGGTAAATCTTGTGTCTTCCAATGTTTTGCAATCAGGATCCTTGCTGCTGTAGTAGCGTACATAAAAAAAGTTCTGTCCTTCTTAAGCACTCTCTGGTCCACCATGCCCAGAAGGAAGGCCTCTGGTTTCTTGGGTAAGGTAAATCTAAGTACCTTTTTTAGTTCATTATGAATCATTTCCCAAAAGGCCTTCACTTTCGGGCAGGTCCACCAGAGGAGAAGAATGTCCCTTCCGCCTCTTTACATTTCCAGCATTTATTATCAGACAGGTGATATATCTTAGCAAGCTTGACTGGGGTCATGTACCACCGGTATATCATTTTCATAATGTTTTCCTTCAAGGCACTACATGCCGTAAATTTCATTCCGGTGTTCGGTTTACCATGGCATTTAAACCAGATCACTGTGCTGGTGGCAGGGAAAGCACAGGAAACAGGGACCTTCCTAGGCATTTTACTGACATCCCCTCTCTTCAAGCACTGTGCTACTGCAACTCACTTCTTCTACAGTTGAAAAGCTTGGGAACATCCCCAGAAAAATCAAATGAAAAGCTCAGTTGGGGCAGGTTGAGTCTATTGAGCCTCACACTCTCATGTTGATCAGAAGTACTGAGTTTACTCGAAGTTTAGAATACTTTAAGTCAGAGGTTTTCAACCTTTTTGGGTCCACAGCTCCCTTGACCAACTACATTCTTTCTGTGGCACCCCTGTGGGCTTCAGGAATCCAGTTATGTCACCCCTTGCCTACAGAGCTGGCAAGCCCTCACTGCTTTTTGAACTTTCTCCCTTGTGAAATGTTCCCTCAACCTCCTCTGCTCTCGCTCTCCCTGGGAGTCCTCCGGGCAGCCACTGCTGCCACCCTAGTCTCTGAGCTTAGCGGTGCCTCCTCACATTGCCCCAAAGGGGCCTGGGAAGCACCTCCTGGCCAGCCCTGGAGGCACCATTTGCCTGGGGAGCTTGTAGCCAGAGCTGCTGCAACAAACAGCTGCACAAGCCTTTGGTAGGCAGAAACACAAGAGGAGTGAAGGAAACACAGAAGCCAGTGTTGCCCACGGCCACCATTCAAGGCACCCCAGGGTGCCATGGAACACTGGCTGAAAACCATTGCTTTAAGCTTAGAGAAGGCAGTATCTAAAGTTTAACAAACTGAAGGACATCATCCTCTATCTATGCCCTTCCCGATGGGAACATGCAGATGGAGACAGATATACCCCTGCTTCAAGTCATTTACATACTGTCATCTCTTGTATATTATTTACTCTTTGGTGACAAAATGGCATCCGAGAACTGAACCACTGGTATATAACAAGTGGACTCTTTATTACTGCTTTTGCAATTGTTTAAGAAAAAAAAACTATATTGGAAAGAAACTACTGTTGCCATTTTTATGGACGTAGATTGTTTGTTTACAGATAGTTGCCTTGGTGATATTATGTTGTGTCAATTGCAGTAGTCATTGTTTCACCACTACCACTCTGTTCATTGTTTTAGTGTATGAAAAAAATCAAGACCCAAGTATCCCCAGGCCTACACCTCCAGATGGTGGAGACACCAGGCGCCATCCTGGCAGCTTCACTTGGTTGCAAGTGGCCAATAGCCAGGTACAAAATGTACCTGGCAAATTTCAAACACTGCTTTCAATATCTATTTATTGTTACATTTACACCCCACCTTTCCTCCAAAGAGCTCAAGGTGGTGTGCATGGTTTCCCCTGTCCTCATTTCATCCTCAAAACAGCCCTGTGAATTAGGTTAGGTTGAGAGGCAGTGAACTTCATGGATGAGTGAGGGTTTAAACTCTGGTCTCCCAAGGCCTAATCGAACACTCTAACCACTATACAATACTGGCTTTCAATATGACACCACTGTAAACAAAACCCAACTAAAGAGACTTACAAGATACATAAACATTTATATTCAGAAGAAGGAAAACTTGTCATAAGAACTTAACCAGTTTTTATTCAAGTAAAATAATCATCAGTGGAAAACATTTCGGTATGCAACTTCTTTCACAAATGTTTACTGCAGAGAACTGCAGAGAACCTTGCCTCTAGAATAGTGCCTATAACCCCTTTGAGGGTGCAGGCTCCCCCAACCTGATAACCTCCAAATGTTTTGGACTACAACTTGAATCATCCCTAGTCAGCAGTGACCAACATCTGCATTGACAAAGGTTGGCTTAATGCATGTATTTCCTAACCTCACATCCTTCCTTCTGAAAACATGAATATGAATACCAAAATGTCCCTCCTCACCCCACCAAAGTATGGTGAGCTGTGAAAGAATCTAGATAGACATTAACTGGAGATCGTCCTGAAAATACTATCTGAAGAGCCAGCCAGAACCCTAAGGCATTTCATGCTGATATGTTTCTGTGCTGGGTAAGAATTTAGTTGCAGCACGCTCCAACTGCAGACTAAAATCTCCTTAAAACAATTTTCCAGTGACATTACCTGCTACTTTGGTTCCGTTCAGTTCAATTTATTGTGTCTCGCAAACAGCCATTACACATGAAAATAATAACACGAATATGTTTACATTCACAGGACTACTTAAATACCAATAATTATCTAATTTGCAAGTGTGTAAGTGTATTAGCAAAATCCTAACAAATACTTACAATCAACTGTATTTGAGATGCATTTCATATTTTATATGAGGCTGTAATGCTATACCCTCTTACCAAGGAGTAAGTTCCGCTGAACTCTGTTGAAATTGAGTATAGGATTGCAGTGCAAGAGTATTGCAACTGTTTTGACTTGGAATCCATTTGGTGTAGGCCTACCGATGGACAGTATCTATCAGCAGAACAGCTAAGTGGGCAAACTCCCCTCCGTAGGAAACTCCAGCCCCAAAATTGTCTCCCATACATTCTCCCATTTTGTCATCAGAGATACACCTTTTCTATGCAACCACTTTTAATGTTTTGTTGTTACCTAGAGAACTTTATTGGGTGACATACGAATATTGTTAAATAATACATTAAAACTACATTTTATTTTAGAGACACATAATTGCACATATAAACCAAAACCCCGTAACGTTGGTCTATAAAAACTACTGGGGTTTTCTTCACAAGCAACTGCCTGTTGCAATGAGCTTGAATAGGGCAGAGAACCTATTTGCTCAAAGATGTACAAATAAATGGTTATGTCAACATAGCAATTATGCAACATTTTCCATCCTTAGATGTCCTAATACATAATAAAGGGAGTAATGATTAACTCAGTTTTACAGAAGCTTAGCAACATCAGTGCTATAAAGACAACATTTTGAAAAGCAGATATGTAGAACGGCTTTATGTTTGATACAAACAGCTGAGAGGATACGGGTGTCAGTCCTGGGCCAGATCGATGGCTACAACCATACCCAAAACTTGCCTAGAGCAGAAGTCGCTGGACTATGATTCCCATAATTCCTGATCAGTAGGGCTGATGTATGTTGGAAAAAGGCTACAGGGTTTCCCAACCCTGCCCTAGAATATGTTCTTGAGCTTGAGAAACTGAAGCCTGAAGGACAGAAATGCAAAGGATTCTGCTCTTTTGATCAGGCATGGGAAGAAGGCCTGGGCAGTCCAAAGGCTTCATACTTCCTGCCAATCTCAAGGGCCAGTATTTTGCCCCCCACCTGCCCAATTCCATTCTGAGCCTAAGCACACACAGGCAACGTCCGCTTAAAGCCTCAAAGCCCTTGACTGTGAGAGTGGTTTATCTTCCACTTATGCCTTTTAGTTGTGCTTCCTCTTTTTAGGGGTATGCAAGAGGGTCACTCCTTCTCAAGAGAGAAGTGAAAGCAGTCATAAAGGCCCAGAATCGGATGTTCTCTTCTTCAGCGGACATGTTTTTTATGGAAAAAAGACCCTTTTTAGGGATTCCAAATCATAGAACAGTTGTACCTTGGTTGACAAACGCCTTGCCACTCGAACATTTTGGCAGCAAACCTGGAAGTGAGTGTTCTGGTTTGCGAACATTCTTTGGGACCCAAACGTCTGACACTGCTTCCTTGGCTTCCGATTGGCCGCAAGAGCTTCCTGCAGCCAATCAGAAACTGCACTTTGGTTTCCGAACGTTTTGGAAGTCGAAAGGACTTCCAGAACAGATTCCGTTCGACTTCCGAGGTACCACTGTATTAGAATCATAGTATTGTAGAGTTGGAAGGGACTCTGAGGATCATGCAATTCAGGAATATGCAGCTGTCCAATACAAGGATCAAACATGCAACCTTGGCATTAACAGCAAAGAGGCTCACAAGGAAGACTAAATGCCACATGTGGGCTGCCCAAATTTATGTTGGGGTACGCACTTACATCAAAAATATGCCTGAAAATGGCCCAATGAAAAATTGCCAAAAGGGGAGCATATTTTGCAGGAGGAAGCAATATTTACAAAAAGTGCTAGGTACCTGTATTTGAAGTCACCACCTAATTCAACAATTCACTGTCTAGCCCATTAATGAATTATGCTTCATAGTGAAACTATTTGAAACAGACACCAAACAAAGTAATGTTGATGTTGGGCCCTACATTTTGTTTAATTCTTTATCTACTCTAAACCAGAGAAGGGGTGTCATCCTTCATTGTATACAAAGATCTGTGCAACTTCATGTTCATTAATATTCTGTATTACCCAACTGTTGTTATTATTACACATTATTATGCATTTTTCAGAAAGACCCAATTATCCAGACCCTAGATCCTGGGATTATTGAATTATTATTCTTCAATTCAAATTAAAAGAACAAAGAGCAGATTAGAGTTGTAATAAGAATGAGTTTCTTGACTAAAACCCTATTCTAAAAATCTGTACAGTAAAACCTTGCACCCCTCGAAGTCTATAAATAGTTATACCATTCTGAACCAGATTTCTTTCTCATTATCTTCACTTTCTGGTTTAACCACCATTGTTCATCCTATTGCTCCTGAATATTAAAAGTGCATTTTAACCATACAAGCCCATCAGGTCATGGCTATTATGAAGTATGCGTGCATGTATGTATATTCCTATGTATTTACAAAGCATTCATGCCCTGCTTTTCCATTTAAATTTCAACCAACAAAAAATATACCGAAGATTAAGCACACAGGGATATCAAGTTTAAAATAAATAAATCACAAAACTGATTTAAAATATTTATATCTCAGCTTTCCGTAAAATGCTCAAAATAGCATTCCAGGAAATATAAAAACTGACAAACAGTTCAATAGGCCAAATGCCTTTTGAAATAAGAGCTTCACAAGATGGCAGGAAACCATCTCAGAGAAGGGAAGGCAAACTTATCCTGGTAGGGAGTTCCTCACCCTAGGCAGAACCACAAAGCCCCCTCCTGTACCCCAATGAATCAAACTTAAATGTTGAAGGGACATAGAAAAGACACTCTTTGGTAGATATCCCAGTCTTAAAACATCAAGGGGTTTAAATTTAAGGACCTTCACGTTGAAGCATATTTTGGGTTAGGCCAGAAGCAAATAAGGCTGTTGCAAAAGGGAAGTCACATGCTCCCAGTAACTAGCTTCAACCAAATATCTAACTGCTATGTTGTAGACTTATCCATCAATTGTTAGGAAACTATCTGTCCAGGGACCCTGGGAGACCTCCTCTGAGGATGAGGCGTGGGACTCCAGAGAGAATCCCACTACAACTGGAAGAACCTGCTAGAGTCCTAAGACATCCAGAAAGACTGTCAAGGACATCTCACCAGCCACTCACCGCCCACAACCGCTACAATAACCTCTACGGTCAAGCCCTCCCTCAACCAGCCTCAAGATTAAGGCAACAGACCAGTGGAAAGCCCAGAGTCTGCCAGAAAGTTTTAGCAACAGCAGTCTCTCACAGAAAAAGGGTTTGCTCACAAGAAGGAAGAAGTCTCAGAATATTCAGAGGTGAACAATGGATGTAGCTCATGATCAGAATGAAGGGTTGGCAGTGAGGAGATAAACCTCATTTGTCGGGAGAACAGCTCCAGCTCCAATCCTGAGTCACAGATATCAACATGTCCTATTTCACTGCTCACCTTTCCTGTTCTCTGGGCCATTTATATTGTCAACAACTAGGTTTGCTAGAGAAGCGCTTGGATAAGGAGATGGAGATGTCTGTAGAGGTCAGAAGCACCAAACTCCACTTTTCGGCACATCACACTGTATATCATGAAGATGAAATGTCTGCTGGCCAGAATATGCCTGTCATTTGATTGTCCCGTGGCCAAAACATCCCTTTGTTGCCTCTGGGGTAGGTGGACCAATTAGAGCTGGGAAGATGGTGGTACCTCGGGTAAAGTACTTAATTCGTTCCAGAGGTCCGTTCTTAACCTGAAACTGTTCTTAACCTGAAGCACCACTTTAGCTAATGGGGCCTCCTGCTGCCGCTGCCACGCCACCGGAGCATGATTTCTGTTCTCATCCTGAAGCAAAGTTCTTAACCTGAGGTAATATTTCTGGGTTAGTGGAGTCTGTAACCTGAAGCGTATGTAACCTGAGGTACAACTGTAATACTTTAGGATGAATTAAGTACTGGGAAATGTGGATGTTCACAGGGCTGGAAAGTACACCATCGAAGATGAGAGAAGGTCATGAAACAAGTCTAATAACCAGGAAAAAAACCTATTGTTTCCTTGCCATCCTGAGATTTTTGCAAAGTGAAGCTCCTGACCACATTTTTTTTTTTAAAAAAAGTCCTGATTCTAGGCTTATGGATGCTCATACATGAAAAAGATGTTTCCATGTAGGCTGGGGAGAAAACCCAGCAAAGGTTGGTTTTATTAAGTCTCAGCTGTGCTTTATTTGGTACCTCTCATTGTCTGAGATTCTTAGAACTGCATGCCAACTGTACAATCATGCAGTGTTAGAATTTGCTTCCATTATGTAACACAACTGCTGAGCCGCAGAACATTTAAGAACTAAAGAATGAAAAGATAGCCCTAATTAAACAGTCAGTTCCACATTCCTAGGTATTCGTTGACCTAGTTTGGAACACCACACCCTACTGTGTTGTGAGGGTGGAAACAAGAGTACCTCGGAATATCTGCTGGCAAGTTGACACTTGCAATTTAATGGTTTGGCATGCTATCACAGCAACTATTCTTTGTTCCTTAGCCAAACTTTGGCAACACAGGCTTCACAAGCTCCACTGATATAAGCACCCCTATGCAACAAGTAGGGGTTGGCCTGGGTGAATTATTTGAGTATCTGACCATATAAAACATACCATAGATATAAAGCAAACCAGACTGCGGGTAGAGGATACTTCAACGTTTTAAGTCATGTGAATAAAAGGCAGCTACAGGTGGTGGCAGCAAAGAGAAATAAATATTTGCTAAATCTAAACTCCAGTTACAAAAGTGAGATTGGCATGTATAAGCATACTTAAATAGAACAGGGTTGTTCACCAGTATAGCTGTTGTTTCTTTGGGTGGTCCTTTCTAGAAAGGTTTCTACTTTTCAAGAGTTGCCTTGGGTGTTCTTCCAAAAGTGCAAGTCCAGCAGTATGTAGACTATCGTGACCACCATGAGGGTTTTATTTATTGTTTTGGTCCACAATATCCTGGTATGAAAATTGGGGGTGGGATGCGTGATTGCACAGAGGACCAATTGTAAAAGCAACCACTATAATTAACCAACCCTGTTTTCCTTTTTTGTGGCTTCTACGCAGTCACACTGTAGCGCTGATAGTTTTCTCTCTCTGAGTGTCTGACTTGCCTTAAGAACTGCAATTCTGGCAGAAAGCCCCTGCAAATGTAGCCAAACTATTTACTTAAGAAACATTAACTGGGTTCCCCGAAGCATATCTATCGGGACTAGTGTTTTTTAAATGTTCACAAATTATCAAAAAGTTTTAAATCAGTAAATAAAGTTGCTAAGGCAACTTGAAATGGCAATTGGAGATAATGATTCTGCATGCTGATTTAAAAAAAAAAACCCATAACAGATCCACCAAGTATCCCAGGAGAACTGGGGTCTAATTATATAGACCAAGAGAATGCTATCATAAAAGCTCCACTGTAGACCTCTTTTGAGGAATTGGTTTGTGTGCAGTCCTATGTGTTTTACAAGGAAGCAAGTACTGCACTATGAAGTTCAATGCTTCGTCTTGGGTAAGCTCACATAGGTTTGCAGGCCAAGTGCTCAATCAAAGTTGCACACTAAAAGTCATTTCATGTTGAACTGTGAGAGCAGCTGTGTTCCCATCTCCCGTCCCTTAATACAGGAAACAAATCTGACTGGGGTTTTTTTATTTCCTTTTTTTTTTTTAAAGAACAGGAATGCTCCTATACAAGCTGATGTTCTTGGCCGCTTTCAGTGTCTATTCCCTTTCTGCCAGCCAGGAGAAGAAGAAAAAACATGACAGGGATTTAACATTTCAAAGACTGCCTTAAAACACAGAAAATTTCTTATTTGTGTAAATAGCTAGGGAAATCGTTCTTCATTCATGCATGTCAAGGCAGGTTTCTTTTATATCCTTGCAGTCGCCATTCAGTATTTATACATCTGAATTTTGGTACCGTTTTTTAAAAATAATAATTGCAGAGTGTGCTATAGTGTAGATTTAAATAAAAAGGAATTAAATGACTAAAACAATTCAATTCTCTTGACACCTTCAAACTGTTCTATTAAATTCTGAAATCTTAAAAAGCTTAATGCTCCAAGTAGAATTAATTGTTAAAAGGTATCCTTTATTAAGCAATGATATAGTAATTATATGCTTCAGAGGAACTTCTAACATCTTGCCAATGGAACATGTGGCCACATACACAGGTCGGAGTATTCTTAACTACAAATTAAAGCCATGTTTTCACTTGCCTTATTAGAACTTGGCTTTAATTCACATACATTTGGATTTATGGGAAATAGTGGGTGATGGGCAGAGGCTGGGTTAGCATCAGAAGGGTACTACAGAAGCCAACTTCTCCATTTGTCCTAAATAATGTTTTCTGACTTTGGCAAGAATAACTCCCAGTGAATGTTGTGCTCTGCTGATCTCAGCCAAGATATAAACTTGTATTTTCAACACTCAATATCTACCATATAGGCTAATGGAAACTTTACAGACCACATTTTCCTTCTCACAGCAAAAATGTCACCACAGATGAGATAACAATCTGAAACATCAGAGAAAATAAAAATAGCTTTTTTTAAAAGCACCCTTTGTTTTCCTCCTTTGTGGAGCTGCTTCTGTCCACTCTCTGCCACCGTGATGGGTTTACCTGCCAACTTTCTAAGAGTTTTGCCACTCAATATCTCGGAATCTAGTGGATCTCATCTTCTGTTTATCTAGAAATTTTATTGGGCAAGGACCCAACCCCCACCCCAGAGAATATTTTTTGGGTGTATGCAAGGGGTTGCAAGGGAGAGGAGAGGGAAATTCCATTACACAAGTAAAAACTGTTGCACAACCGGGATACCACAACTGAGCATCATCCATTCATACTGGGAATCTAGGTCAGCCACCACTATGATCAGGCATCAGGTATTTTTATGTTGTAAATGGCCCTGTGATCTTCGAATGAAGGGTGGTATACTTACTTACTTAATGAATGAATGAATGAATGAATGAATGAATGAATAGGTAGGTAGGTAAATGGAATGTTGAAGAGTGTCTGAACTACAGTGGTACCTCGGGTTACATACGCTTCAGGTTACATACTCCGCTAACCCAGAGATAGTACCTCGGGTTAAGAACTTTGCTTCAGGATGAGAACAGAAATCACGTGGCGGTGGCGCAGCAAGAGAGGGAGGCCCCATTAGCTAAAGTGGTGCTTCAGGTTAAGAACAGACCTCTGGAACGAATTAAGTACGTAACCAGAGGTACCACTGTACTGGCCCAGTTCACATACAACACTAAACCATAATATAACATAATATAGCATCCATACAAAGCATCAGCCTCGAACCCCTACTCCCACCCCCCTCTCCTACTCCCACATGGCCAGGAATAGTTCTGATGCATTTATAGGTCCTCCTCCCCCCCCCCACAAAAAAATAAGGGTCTTAGGTAGAAACCAGGGATCCTGAATAAAACAAAAAAATGTCAGTTTAATAAGCCAGCTTCATAATCTGTGGTTTGAAGCTAGTTTATTATTACACAGAACAGAATTTGTTTTAAACCAAGAACTCTAGATCATATGTAAAGCCAAGATACTTTAAAAGCAAAACTAAGCTCGACATAAGTTTTTGTCTCAGCCGCGCAGGAGAAAGTGAAGGGAGGAGAGCGCTTCACTTGCCTTATAGACAGGTCTGTCCATGTCACACTAAACATGTGAACACAGTCATTATACCCTCTCTCAGGCAACGTATCCTGACAATGTAAAAGTTGACAGCTTTCCTATCATTCCTTCACCAGTTCTCAAGATATTGACGAGATACTTCCCAATAAACTGTCTTGAGGTTTGTACACGGTTTTGACGTTTTGTCTATGATCAACAGGTACATAAATATTAAGAAAGAAAAACAAAAATAACAGAGACTAAAGAACCTACCAAAGGTCATGTGCTCTTCTGTGCCAACTGACTTGTGTTTCAATCACTGGACAAACCTTCTGGGTTTATAGCCTTTTTTGCTTATGTGGTCTGAGAGCAAGTGTTCACTACCCATGATTTCAGACTAAAGTAGAGTTTGCACAACCAAATTCTTCCTATCTTTGTGACTTTGGGCATGAAAAAGGTTCAAGTCTGTGTTTTGCTGCTCCGTCACACATGTCTGTAACCCTTGTTGCTTTAGGCATCAGCACTACATATTTTAATGTGAAATCTCATCTGATGAATAAGTCTAATTCTAGGGTCCACCATACACATTGCCCAGGCTTGCACATCAGGAAGTCTACTTCCGTGCTGCTACCACAGTGGTCTTACTTCACCCCCAGACGTGCACTTCATGGTCTCTTGAGCAGGGTTGCCAACCTGAATAAAATATTGTGGGGGCCCAGGTAATCACATGACACAGTGCACACACACCATTTGAATGTGAATGCCTATCAACTTGGGGGAGGCAGCCCCCTCAAATATTTTATTGTGGGGGCCAAAGCCCCCACAACCCCTAGGAGTTGGCTCCTATCCTCTCGAGTCAGACGGATGCCAACAACTAAAAAGTGATAGCAAAACTTTGATAGGAAAAGTAGTCATATTAATGAAGCCTTAGTTATGGTTTTTCCTCCCCTTCTTTTTAAGAAACACACTGAATAAAAGGAAAGGATAATGTTATTTGAAGGTTAGCCAGATATTCATGTAGTACTTCTACATTAGATACCCTTATCCAATTTAACATTGTGCATTAGTTTCTTCTTAATCATTATATTCCAAATTTTTAAAATATTTGCCAATAAATCAAGTGTTTAAGCATAGCTACATTACTAAAAATAAAGTAAGAAAATGTCTGTCCTTTTTCAGAGCTTATCATCTCAATTACTAATAGACAAGAAACTGAGATAGTATACTATTTCAGAAATAGCATTTGAAAAGTCTTTATAAAAGCCTTGCTCCAGCAAATTCATATTTTATAAATAATATTAAATAATACTCTATAATTTACATCTAAGCTTCCTTGTAAGTCATAGTTGAAATCCACTTCTTAAAAAGTAGCTGGTGCTTTAAATAGACATATACCTAAAAAGTTTTTGAGAAGGAGCTGAGACTCTGCTTTGGAAAAATATCCACTATTATGAGATAGGTTCAAACAATCGTTTTCCACAAACAAAACAAAACCAAACAAAAATTGTGCTTCCCAGTGTGGATGAAAAGTAGTAAAATAAGAAAACTGGAATTGTTTTTCGTTACAGCCGTACTGAGAACTTCCAGGCGAATGGCCAGCCACAAAGGATCTGGGCCTAATTTTACCTCCAGTTTTTTGGTGCATAAATCAAAACACCTGACAAAAAGGGAAATCAAAAGGTTGAAGGTTTCAGACAACGTGTGGTAATATTTGCGTTATTACCCATCTCAGTTACAATGCCTGCCTTGAGACAAGGTACATTGCACCATTTGCTAGTCATACAACAAACATTGCCACTCACCTGAGAGAGTCTGGGAATTATCTTGTGCAAGAACCTGTTATGTAATGAACAGCTGCTTCTCACTGCATCTGAATGGTAATTTAACTAGCAATTGTGAGAAACCCGGTCTCCCCACCCCCACCCTTAGTATTTGCCTATCTCTTGTGACTAAACACTGGCAGACAGAGTTCAGAACACATATGCAAGAAGCTTCACTGTAGGAAGACAATTTCATATCGTCTGGCTTGCAAGGACAGTCATACCTCTTGTTACGTTTGCTTCATGATACGTTTTTTCAGGTTGTGTCCCGCGGTGATCCGCAAGTACCGGAAAGGTTACTTCCGGGTTTCGCCACTCGCGCATGCGCAGAAGCGGCAGATTGCGACCCGCACGTGCGCAAACATGGGTTGCGTTCCTTTCAGGTTGCGAACAGGGCTCCGGAACGGATCCCATTCGTAACCAGAGGTACCACTGTAATATTGATCTGTATAGGAAGACTTAAATATACAACTGGAAAAGGCTGCTGACCCCTGTTCAAGATGGTCAAAAGGTCAAATTCCAAGAGCTAGAAACAGGCAGTGTAATTCAAAGGCAGTCATATAGAAACAGGCAGTGTAATTCAAAGGCAGGTACGGAGGCCAAATTCCAAAAGGAATGGGAAGGGAATAGGAACTTAGCTGGGAAAGATCTTCTCTGACAAACTGGAGCAAGTTCTGAAGCCAGCAGCAAGTTCTGAAGCCAGGGTTTTATGTGGCCCAGCATTAGTGCCCTGAGACAGCAGACTGGGGACTCAACTGAAGAAGAGCTGGCAGCACCCTTGATACATAGAACTCAATGCGCCAGAATTATGGTTAGCATAGCCCTGGGGGGATAAGCAGTGAGACATTGGATCCCGGCTGCTAAATGACCCCATCTGAAAACAGTCCTCCCCACACACACCCTGGGAATCACAAGTGACCTAAGCAAGCAGGCAGGTGAGGGGGGGGGGAGAATCCAAGCCAATGGCTAAATGTTTTCATCAGAAAACACAGTCATATATCGATTTGAACGTGTTTTCTGTATAAATGAAAGTTATTTTTAAAATTGCCCACATCTCTCAGTCCCTTGTGTGCATTTTAAAGAAACCTTCCGCAATCTAGTTTCTGTGATCTTAATTGATTTCAAATGCATACTTAATGGTTGAAAACAAACAAAGGAGAAGCCATATTTAGCAACAAATAAAAAAACAACAACACAGCAGCTTAGGAAGCTGACATTTACTGGGACGTGTAGCCACTGGTAGACTCATCTTCAATGAATTTCTCTAATCCCCTTTTAAAGCCGAATTGAACAATTGTGCAAGGCAAACATCTCTATATTAACCTAGATCATATTATCTAGGTCTACTGTGCAGGACGGCGAGCTAATTAAATCCTCAGCCATTAGGCAGTGACTGCATTTCCGATACATTTATTAATGGCTAATAATTATGTTAATGTCAATATTGTTTAAAAAGTAGCTCCACCACTTTTCACACAACCACATAAATGTATGTGATTGTAAAGCCTCTTCATTCCACCACAGCGCTCAGCATTCCTAGCATATTAGTCCTTCACAACCTCACTTTAGGGGGGGAAAGGAGGTGCAAAGAATTCCAAGTGTGCAGGGAAATGGTTCCTTGCCCCATCTCTAGGTCAGTTTCCCTGCAAGTGCCAGGAAGATGTCACCAAAACAATTGTGTATAGTGTGTCAACACAATAATAAAAACACTTTATAGGTTCATCAGTACATGTTGCATTAATCTAGGTGGAAAATTAGGGCTCTACTTTGTGCAGAAGCTATCTCTCTGACTCATGGAGGGTGATGGGAACAGTCATTGCCAAGGGGGAACTATCATGCTTGTCCTTACTCTCCCCCCGCTGATTCAACACAGAAGCATGCCTGGCGAGGGCTTGGGTCTTAAATATATCCTACAGCCTGCACGATAAGAAATCCTGGGTCGCTTCCACAGAACAGTGAGCAAAAAGAAAATAGCAGGACATCAGGGCGGCAGTGGGCATTCCCTCAGCAGCTCTAGCCAACTGGAGTTTGAGAGGTCCGGTGCAGCAGGGCCTGCAGAAGCACAGCAGCATACTTGACAGCCACCCAAGGCCTGCCAGCAATGGGACAGCCCTTCCTTAGTCGCGTAATCAGCAGCCCGCTCATTGGTAAACTCCCATTTGCGTCCTGATGCCAAGAAATGCTGAGAGACCAGTTTCTGCTGGCATTCAGCAAAAGGAAGAGTCTTGTGGCACTGACGCGTTGCTTGTGGGCTTCCCGTAGGCATCTGATTGGCCAGTGTAAGAACAGGGTGGCAAGGGAGGGAGGCTCTGGAAAAGGTGGCAAGTATTGCATGCCAGTGCAATACAAGAGCAAGCCAAACAGGCCTTGAGGAGAGGAGGCAAGAATGGAAAAGGTGTGCTATGGCAGGTCAAAAACAATGACGCATGTGCCATATTTTTATCTTAGACTGGCTTGGCCCATACAGCCAAGAAGATGCGCTACACTGTACTGTGCTGTGCTAAAGGATGGGGATCTGGCCCATAACAGCCAACAACGTGCAACCAGCTGGATGCAAAGTAAGCAGCCTGAGGTACAGAGTCACTGCTGTGGACATGGGGGGGGCCAGGAAGGGAAGGAGAAACTAGATTAGAAACAAAATCTCCTGTATCTTTTTATTTTTGGTACAGGGATCATTTCTATTAAAAACAGCCACATGGGCTGGGTTGGATCCATTGTGCGAGGGGATGGAGGAGGCTCATCTGCTTTTCACATTTTTCCCCTGATATAAATCGTGCCTTACTCCCCCATCACCACCATTACTTGATCCACCTACCAGCTGTGGAGCAACTCACGTCTGGAAAATGTCGAGAACGGGAAAGATTTACTACCCCTTGCCCAAAGCGACAGTCTTGGTGTGAACTGGAAACCATCTCAATCAGGGCAAAGAAGCCTCTCCTGCCCCACTACCCGCCGATTACACCCCACAAGGAACTGTATCTTTCCTGAGTTCTTTGGTACCAAGAGACGGAGCAAGCCAACTGCGTTTTGAGCTGCTGTTTGCAGCCTTTGTTGCATCCCTCCATCCCAAGAAGGGATGGAGACACAGAAAGCCAAGCGTATAGAAGCTGGGCTGAACAGCAAGTTAGGTATCTCTTAGGCATCTCTGAAGCAGGTTCGTCTCCCCATCCCCACCTGTTGCCCGAGTGTGGCTCTTAAGACATAGGGCAGGGGTAGGGAACCTCTGACAGATATGCTAAATGCATCCCTCCTGGAATTCTCCCTAGGAAGCGCATCCTCCTAAGCCACATGTCTCACCAGCCCACTTTGAGTGCATCTGCCTGGCTGGAATATGTCCTTGAGCTCTGATAATGCCTCTGATAATTGCCCTGAAGGATGTGTGAGAGCATGTAGAAATTAATCTACTGTACTAAGGTAAAAATTGTACTTGCTGCTTTGCTGACTTTTGCCTCTAGCCCCACCCACCCATGGCAGGCAGATGCCAGAAGAAAATATGGCCCTCATGGACTGAAAGCTTCCTCACCCTGACATAAGAAGAATGGAAGAGAAATCCACATCTTTCTCTCTTGGTGGCAGGGATGATCTGCTCTACCAGCTCCTTACTCTCTTGCAATTCACTCTCTCCTTCCCCCGTACGTACACACACACAATTCTGTAGTTTCAAGAGGATAGAAGGACAGGGTGCCGGGGTCAGTTCTTGGGCTGATGTGGGAAGAGATGAGCCCAGCAACAGGGTTCATTTCTCCTTCCTTCCTGCATCCCAAAGCAAAATGAAAGGGAAGGGAGTGGTAAAGATTTCTCTCTAGAGACTCTTAATTTCAGGGTTGTGGATTTGAGCCCCACATTGGGCGAAAGATTCCAGCACTGCACCAAACTTTTTTCAAAGAGGGTCAGATTGATGAAGCAAAGGGCTGTGAGGGCCAACCATAGCCGATGAGCTTTTTTTAGGATTGAACTGCCACAAGGGCCGGATTAGGCCCCCGAAACGGACTACATTGTCCTCATGGTCCTTTCCAAATCTACGATTCTATGAGACTATCTCCGCCTCTTTCCCCTTCCTTCCATTTTGTGGAAAGCTCAGACTTGCTAAGGTCACTCCCTCAACAAACCTCTCAATCCAAAAGTTCTAAGGCAGAAAAGAAAAGCATTCTGCACATACTCAAGTGCATATGCTCTTTTACTTTAATTCTATACATGCCCACTGAGAAGTAAATGTGCATATAGGACCCTGGAACAACGAAAACTCTGGAGAGCCCCGGCTTCAGAATAAAGCCCTAAAACAACCGTTCTGTTCTTATTTTACTTATTTATTTTTAATAATTTATATACTGGCTATTTATGTATTTTCTAAGTGGTATTTAAGTTCGACTCAGGTGCTCTGCTCCAATTAGTAACTGTGGAAGGCTGGTTTCCTCCCTATCTCCCTCATGCTATCAGCTATCAGGGTGCAGTTGTCATTACATTTTAAGTGTGTGGGAGATATTAACTCCTGATTGACTTGTTAATTTTTATCTAATAGGGGTTGTTGTTAAACCAAAGCTAAGTGAACCTGACTTTAAAGAGTGTGACAATCTGTGCAGGAGTTTTGTTTTGCATAACACACACACAAACATTTCTATACTCCATCTGAAGGTCTGGAGAAGAAAAGAGCTGCCCTTCTCCAGGAATATAGAAGTCCCCATCCTTGCTCAAATGAACTATCTACGCACCTAGGAAGTTTAGAACACATTCATACCCGTAGAAGCAGCACACACACACAAAAAATCACCCAATGCAAAGAACAGCATGAGATAGATATGCTGCTGTTCACTTGGAACAACCAAATTCATTACTGCCAGTACTGAAAACTGAGAGGTACAATAAGCTCTGAACACCCACTTACCTATCTGTTAATGCGATTCTAAAATTTGCACTCCTTTAACATCTCATTAATAACATCTTTGTTATTCTGGAAGCCTCCTGGGGATTTTAGAGGACTAAACTGCAATAAACCCAAGGTACATAAATGAAACCTATTAAGGCCTTCTCAGTCAATAAAAGCTAATTGGATCAAACAATAGCAATGAACCACGGATAACCTTTGCTTGTGAATAGCAGAGGTCATCATGGGACATGCTAACCAAACCATTGTAGGAGGGATGCAGTTTTGTACTTTCCCCAAAAGACAGAAGGCAGCAGAACGTCATATAACCACATGGCTGAAGGCAAAAATTCAACCTTAGTATCTGTTGCTAGTAGCATTAGCCCACTCACTCACCTCTTAGAGCAATTCCAAAGCAAATCAGCAAGTTTAGGTGTGAGGGCAAGATTTATAAATATTTCTATATCTAACAAAACTACAACATCGATGAAAGCTGTGAAAAGCACCTTTCAGCAAAAGTCAGATGGGTGGTGGAATCATAATCATAATCATAATCATAATTTGTTTATATGCCTCCTATCTGACTGGGCTGCCCCAGCCACTCTGGGCAGCTCCCAACAAACAATACTAAAAGTACAGTGGTGCCCCGCAAGACAAATGCCTCGCAAGACGGAAAACTCGCTAGACGAAAGGGTTTTCCGTTTTTTGAGCTGCTTCGCAAGACGAATTTCCCTATGGGCTTGCTTCGCAAGACGGAAACGTCTTGCAAGTTTGTTTCCTTTTTCTTAACACCATTAATACAGTTGCGACTTGAATTTGAGGAGCAACTCATAGAACACAGTGTACATAGTAGCCTTTTTTGAGGTTTTTAAAGACTTTGGTGATTTCTGAAGCTTTTCCAAAACTTCTTTTGCAGCCATTTGGTAAGTTAAGCTTTTAAAACTTTTTTTGGTGGGGTTTGGATTTTGGGTTGAGGTGTTTGGAATTCAAGGACTTGGTGTTGGGGAGGGGTTTGCAAGAATCTGGAAGCTTGTGGTTTTTTTTCCTGCATTTTTATGATTTTCTGTGACCATTGGGCCACTCTGCTGTTTTTTTAAAAAAATTCTGGATTTGAATTTCTGTGTGCTGGGTGGCTGGGGGAACAGTTGGGGAGGGGTTTGCAAGAATCTGGAAGCTTGTGTCCCCCCCCCCTGCATTTTTATGATTTTCTGTGACCATTGGGCCATTCTGCTGTTTATAAAAAAAAATTCTGGGTTTGAATTTTGAAATGCTCTTTACAGTATGTGTGACTTTAAAGAGCACTTAATAAACTCTTGTTGTACCAAATTTGGCTTTGTTTGGACGTTTTTTGACCATAGGAACGCATTAATTGATTTTCAATGCATTCCTATGGGATTTCGTGCTTCGCAAGACGAAAAATTCGCGGAACGAATTCATTTCGTCTTGCGAGGCACCACTGTACAATACAAGAATTTTAGAATATGATTATAGATGGTCAATTTCATGTGAGTTTTACCATATTTCCCTACGGCACAGTTCATCAGTAGGATACATGAGCAACATACCAACTGCAATTATTGTTAAAATCTTTGCTTAACCAGCAGGAAGCCTTTACTTTCCAGCCCCACACTTTGGCGAAGAATTTTATGAGCACTTCCAACAGCAGTCACTTGTCCTGAGAAAACCCTCAGCACACAGCAGGTGGGGAACCTGTGGCGCTTTAGGTGGACCCCAACTCCCATCAGTCACAGCCAGCATCAGCCATGGTCAGAGGTGATGGGTGTTCTAGTCCAGCAACAGCTGGAAGGCCACCCCTGCTTCACAGCATTTTACTAGACTCTCAATTGACTCTTATTCTTTTAAATATATATATATCACACACACACACACACACACACACACACACAGCTGTTAAAATCATCATCCGGTAAATGCAGACACAGTGAAGAAATTAGAACAATTTTAAGCTGAATACACATAGAGTCATATTCATTTAAGACACTGACTTTCAAAAAAATATTCTAGGAAACTGTTGAGGTTCCTAGAAGTATTACTGCTTGTATCTCAATGAGAACGTTAGGTGATCAGCTTTCCAAGCACTACCAGTGTACAGGTACCTCTGGTTACGAACGGTTCTGGTTATGAACACTTCAGGTAGCTGCTCCTGGTTGCAAACTTTGCCCCAGGATGTGAACAGATACCGCGCGCAGTGGGAGGCCCCATTAGGGAAAGTGCACCTCAGGATAAGAACGGTTTCAGCTTAGGAATGGACTACTGGAACGAATTAAGTTCGTAAACAGAGGTACCACTGTACAGTCAAAGGACAGCACTGGGTGTGTTCCAGGACAAACTTACAGTTCACACCGATACCCAATAACTTGGGCCACATGAACCAATGGTAAAGACGATGTAGCAATTATGGAGCAATAGGGTCAGCTAGGAAGTGCTCCCACCACATCTCATTCAAACTTCCTTCCATCTTTCTCTCTCTCCGATACTGAGCATTGAGAAAGCCAACAACAATCAGCGTCTTGGGAAACAGCAACAACTTCCGTTATCATGTTGTACTATCTTTATTTGGAGCAGGAGTCCTAGAACATGCTCTGCACTGCAATGGAGCTTCATGACAGACAAACTGATACAGAAACTGCCTTCCCTCAAAGGTAGAAATTTAGAATTTAAAACATTAAGACCATATGGAGTGCTAAGTTGTCAAAATACAAACGCTTTGGTAATAAAATATTTTTACAAAATTAGCACCATCTAACAGATTAATTGATATATCCACTCCTTCCCCTTAAAATAGCTGCATGCTATCACGCTGGTTATTGGAAAGCGTTAAACTTAAAAAAGAAAAAAAGCAGTCCTCGCTGCAGAAACCACCATCTGTTGACAGTACTTTGTGCCTTGGTACCCATGGAGTAACAGGACAAAACCTAATTTATGAACACTCTGAAATGGCAGACAGCCCACAACTTCAAACTGGTGCTTTGCTAAGCAAAAAATAGCTCCGTTCTCTGTTAGACAGTCTCATAACACAATAACCTAATAGTGTGATCCTATGCATGCTTATTCAAAAGTAAGCCCCACTGAGTTCTAACCCTTGGGTTAGAATGTAAGAAGAGCTGATTTAGGTCAATGGCCCATCTAGCGCTGCATTCTGTTCTCACAGCAGCCGACGGGAAACCTGCAAGGCAGGACCTGACACTCTCTCCATTTGCAGTTTCCAGCAACTGGCACAACTTCCCATTGTCATCAGGCAGGTGCCTTCCTGTACTCCTCTTGACCCCTGCTAAAACCTTTTCTGTGTACCCAAGCCTACTTAAGATGTGTGAAGTGTATTTTAATCTGTGATTTTAGCTTAAAACGTATACTTTCAACTGTGGGTTTTCTACACTTTGCTCTTTTATAAACATTGACCATTACTGACAATTTTAGTGTACATTTTCCGAACTTTGTAAGTCGCTTAGGAGGATTTGTTTACAGTTAAGCAGCATACAATTTTAGTCAAATAAATAAATTTAGAGGCATGCTGCCTTTTACATATGAATGGAACATTTGATATTTCTCATTATGTGTGGGTTTGCATAATTAAATAATAATAATAATAATAATAATAATAATAATAATAATAATAATAATAATAATTTATTTATACCCTGCCCATCTGGCTGGGTTTCCCCAGCCACTCTGGGCGGCTTCCAACAAAATACATAAATACGGTAGTCTGTCAAACATTAAAAGCTTCCCTAAACAGGGCTGCCTTCAGATGTATTCTAAAAGTCTGGTAGTTGTTTTTCTCTTTGACATCTGGTGGGAGGGTGTTTCACAGGGCAGGTGCCACTACCGAGAAGGCCCTTTGCCTGGTTCCCTGTAACTTGGAACAGCCTAATGTTATCTTCTATGGAGTACCTCCTCCTTGCCTGTGACAAAGGGTTATCTAAACTGGAAAATGTAAAAAAGAAAGAAAGAAATGGAGATGGCCTAAGCCTGCAATTTTATACAGAAATGGTGTAGAAACACCCACCAACTTTAAATACATTCCTTGTTCTTCCTTTGTAGATCTGGCTTTTCCTTGCATTCAAGCTGGGAATGTGAAGGAAAATTTGCACATTGCAGACTCAAGCCATGTCTGCAAAGGGAGATTCCTCATTTGTAGAAACAGCTTGAGTTGATAAGTTGTGGCTGCAAAAGAGGAACCTGCTGAAGTGACCCCTGAGAGGTGGGCCACCCGATATATGCATTTTCTTGGAATTAAGTGTCCCCGATCTCGGTGGGACCTGCTTCTGTGGAAATCTGCACAAGACAGAATCACCAATACTAGCAGTCATTTAATATCGTCACTTTAATAATGGCTCTTTTCAAGCTCTGGCGAGAACATAATTTTCATAGACATACTGATTTGTTCAAATCAAACTTGGGCATTAAAAATATTGAACAAGAATTAGATAATCACTCAGCACCTTGGTTTAAAAACTTGTAACTTTTGAATACCTGTTGGTTTCTGTGCCAAAAAAAATACTTTGCATCAAAAATTTATTAAGCTTTGGGATTTCCACTATAAAATGGATCAAATGGAAATTATGTGAATAAATGGGAACAAGATCTTAGTACAGCCATTCATTTTTATTTCTGGGAATATGTTTGTAATAATAATCTTAATATTATTATTATGTACCAACATGAGAGAAACCCATTTCAATTTAATCACCACATGATATATTATCTCAAGAAATTACATGAAATACGTAACTGTGTACAGCAATTTGTGCTGGAAATATTAAAAAAGAACCTATTTTTTTCCAGATGTGATTTACTTGTCCAACTGCAGCAAAATTTTGGACTAGCGTCCATAAAACTGCTAAGGAAAGTACAGTACTAGCTTACTGAAGCTCCATTACTTATATTTTAAATGCTATTTATTATTTTATTTAATGCATTTACATCCTGCCTTTGAGGATAAAACTTTCACAAGCCAACTTAAGAGTAATAAATAAGGTTTATTAAACAAGGCATTAAAAGCAAAAACAGTAATTAAAATAGCAACAACTAAAACATGCAAACAAATAAAGTGAACAATAAGAAGCTGAGCAAAATAACAATATTTTAAAGAACAACCAACCGTCTTGCAACACTATATAATATATTATGATTTTGCGGACTACCAAAAGACTTTTTGTTAATTTTGCTGCAAGAATCTAACAGACCTACTGCTCTGGGAAATAATGTTAAAATCCAATTAAAAGCCACCAATGAGAGGGGCATACAAGCCTTCTGGGGAGGGGATTCCAAAGATGTGGGTCCACCACTGAAAAGACCCTGCCTCAGGTATGGTTCTTGGCACTGGGCCAGAGAGCAAGACCTTCAAGGCTGATCTCAGAGCAGGCTCATGAAGATCAAGGTGACCCTAGTGGTCCCAAACCATTCAGGATTTTAAAAGCCAAAAACAGCACTTTAAATTGCGCCCATAAATAAATAGCTAACTATTGCAGCTGGTACAGAATTGGTGCAACAGTGATTTGAATGCCTGGCCTCAAGTATCCTGGCAGCTGCATTCTGTATCAGTTCAAGTTTCTAAACTGTCTTTCATAAAGGGAGCTCCACATAGACAGCATTTCAGAAATTTGGTCTGGAGGTAACCAGGATATGTAACTGAAACCAGATCCATTTTCTCCAGAGAGGCCCACAGCTGGCAAACCACCAAAATTTTTACTATATATAATAATCACCACTAAGACAACATAACTTGCATGAGCAAGTCATTACTGTAAAATTAAAAAGTGATATTAAGAACTTAAGAAGAAAGGCAAAAGTGCAATGGCTTTGTCCAGCCTGGGCTTCCTTTATTAATTACCAGTCAATTAATGCTCTGAACTCTACAAACCTGTCAGTTTTAATTTTTACTAAAATATGGTTTTGCACATTCAATGGCTCTCTCATTGTTCTTCCTTTTTGGGATTCAGTATATTTGTGTGTACAATGCACTGCACTTTGGCTGATGGGTAGAACACATGTGCTAAAGGAGAATAAACATAGTCAATAAAAATGTAATAAAAAAAACCTGGTCTGTAAACAGCTGCTAAGTGTGTGTGTGTGTGTGTGTGTGTGTGTGTGCCCGTGTGTGTGTGTGTTTTAAGTGTGTTTAAAACAAACCATTGTTAACATTAACCACAGATTGTTGGTTTGGATGACACTGCATGCTGCTGCTAGGCAAAAACAGAAGCAAAGGCTTCTCTAAACTCCTTGAAGCCACAACTATGGAGAAGAGGAGCAAGAAACATGCTGCAGCTTATTCTCGTCATGCTAAACTATGGTTTAGTGTGACAAATGAAGCAGGCAATTTTTAAAATGATTGTTATTGAATATTCATATGACCTGAAAGCACAATTTATATGATGTTTTATAAAAGGGCAGATAACTGCAAACCCATGTCTGTATAGACCAACTCACTCTAAGCTCTCTCGCTCTCTCTGTGTGTGTCTTTGTGTGTTTACATACATAAACAAGTAGCGCAAATAAAATACATGCAAATAGTTTGCCCCCTCTGCTGCTTCTGGTTTCACTCTTTATTCGGGAAGGTGACATAATGCGAAGAGTTTTATTCTACCTTTCGCTTTGCACTAGTTTTCCGCAGACACAGAATTCTACATGCAGGGAGCATTCTAACATATAGTACAGACTCTTAGAAGTTTATTTATTTTTCTGAATGCGTAGAGGCATTCTACAAGGGTTACTCACGCCCCATCCGGAAAGCCTAAAATCAGAGGCAAAATTAATGGTGCTAATTAAACTCAAGCATGGGGTAAGGGCTTGGGTGTTTGTTTACATATATTATTTTGCATTCATTTTTCATTTACTAAACTAAGAGGCAACACTAATCAACACTTATCTTAAAAGGCTTCCCAAACATTAATTAATTCTCTTAGTACTCCGGTAAGAAAGGTGGATAGGAAAGTAATTTAAATGCCTTTATAATTGCCAAGTTGTGAAAGCTAGCACCCTACTAATCACCTTGTTAAGATTATATGGTTCCTTTCCCACTCTTTTTACATGCAGCTATTGAAATTGACTTCAATGAAGAGAGGTGTTTTAACTCTGGAGTAGTATGCAATTATTAGCAAGCCCCATAACATAATTGCTTTGCTTTAATAAGTGTGCAGGTTGGATGGCAGGCCCCATGGCTCAGGGATTCAACCCAAAAAACAGGGCTTTCCTGAACCCCAAAAAAGGGGGTAGATCACTGCCAGTTTTTAACTCTGTGAGTAGATTGCAGTCTCTTGGGAGTTGGCCACCCCTGGGCTATGTGAACCAACTATCTGACATATTCATACGTCTCTCTCCAATGCAGATATCTCCCTCCCCTCAAACACACCCTTTTTTTGCACTTCTAGTGCTCAGCTTTCCACTAATTCTTACATGTTCACAACCTAAAGGTAATCTTGTACAAAGATCCAAAACACCTTATGTCATCTGGTGGGTTTTTGTTTCTCACACTTCAGATTTAGATGTCCAATATTTACCATCCACAGCAGCTCTGGAAATATGGGTGTCTTGGTTTATATTGGTGTGTGGTATGATGCAACAGCCTGTACTTTTGGGTTGTCAAAATAAAATTAAAGAAAATGCAAGTAATGTTATGTATTGAAGTTCTCACCCTGGCCACCAGGAGTATTGTGTATGTAGTTTTCACTCAGGTCCACGTCAGTTATTTTAGGCGGGAAACCCTGGGTTGTTGTTGCTACAATGTTGACAGCCAGCTGCCTATAAAAGCAGGCCAGCTGAGCTGTTTGCTGTTCAGTTTCTATTCCAGCTTACAAAATAAAGAGCTGCTTGGAGAAATCACTGTGTCGTCTGCCATGTCTACTCACTATTCAACAAGTAACAATAATGTGGGCAGCTCCCCCCCCCCCCCATACACACTTGTTGTTCACAGTCTGCCAACACTCAACAATAATTGAAATTACGTTAGGGAGACTTTTTGGGGACGGGTAGGTAGATTAATACTTGCAATTAAAATGCGGCTATTAATGCAAGTCAAGACTGCATGGATAGCAGTCATACATGTATCTCACCCCTGAAACAAAATCAAGCCAAAGCCAACTGGAAAGTAGGAAGGACGCCAACAAATGACTAAGGTACAAAGCAGCTGCCAAACTGGCAATAAAATTAGTATATCTTTATAATAAACAACCGAGGCCCATGTTTTCACCTCAAAAACAAAATCCGCTGTGTACATTTCACTGTACACCATGAAGCTTATTGCTTTTGGCAGGACTTTGTGAATCAATGTGCTGTAGGCTACTGGAATGTGTTAAAATCAGCATAAACTCATCACAGTGCTTTTCCAAGCACAAATCTTATGTAAGAGTTGTACTTGCGCTAATCAAGATAGCACAATAGCCCTCTTTCATCAGTAGCATCACAGTGCAAAATTATTCATTTCCCAAATGCTGAGCTGTAAAATACTTGTGTTTTTTTTAAGGTGAACTACACAATGTAATACTCTGCAGAGTGATGTTCTGTGGGGCAGGATTAATGAACTGCTGATAAGGCTGGATTATGAAAAGGAACAGGAGTCCATAAGTAAAAAAAAATCCCCTGTAATTTGCTTCATTTCCTTCCCAAACAAAAACAAAATTAAATTAATTTTCCTTTCAAAAAAAAGAAAGAAACAGAAATTTTGTGTTGTGCTGTATACTGCTTCCTGTTTTATAGGTCATTAATAGGTCTTCCTCCCACATAAATTAGCATTTGATATACCCTTTTGCAGGCTTAGACTGCTAGTATACCCTGGGGATAGCAAATAGAACTTACGTGTAGTTGCAAAAAAAATTAAGATTTACTTTTGAAATCACTTCTTCCCATGGAATCAATGTCAAATTTTAATTAACATGCCCATTAAATGAGTGGATTGAAGTACACTGGTCTGTTTATCAAGATCAGTTGGCTAATCACTCAATGTGATTCAATTACTTTGGCCACCAGCATACATTAGGACTGCCATGTCTCACACAGTAAACTGGGTAATTGTTAATTTTACATACATTAATTTAATTCTGCACAAATGCTAAGTATTTGTTGCTTAACACTGAGGCCAAGTGAAGAAGAAATGGCCCGGGTCAGGTAGTTATTAAGCTGCCGTTTGCTCATTTACAATGACAATTATGTCTTAATTTATCAAAAGTAGCAGGAACATACTCCATCTCCTATCAGGCTCTCAGCTCTGCATCAGGACAGAGCTATGTATACAAGACAGAATTCTCATAAGTTTTCATACAACCCTTTTCTACCTTCTAGCTCAGCAAAGCACACGGTGACATTAGCCTGGTCACTTCCTGGAACGGAAGATGTCTGCAGCTCCAATGGAAGGACCTGGCACACCAAAACCTTCCAAAGACCAAAGGCTAACTTCAACATACAGAGCACAATGTTTTGGGATCCTGGGCCTCAAGGAAACTTCAAGTCTGGGACACAGCCAGGCAAGCCACCGTGTATGGTGCATTCTCAGATTTCAACATGGAAGAGCCTTTCATTCCAGGTAATGAGTGGTTGCATTGTCCTACGCTTCACAGAAGCATGCCTTGCCAAAACCTGGGGAAGGGGGCTACATAATACCACATGGAGTATGCCTTAGTTTTGTAGCTTCCAGGAGTGAACATGAACGCTATGGAGCTGTAGCTAAATGAGAAGGCTTTGAGCACTGTTCTCCTTGTTTGCTTAGCTTCCTTGAAAAATATTTCTTGCTACTCAAAGGGTCAGCTTCAGACTTAAATGGACCCTCAGAAACCTGCCTGCTGCTGGGCCCCTCTCCTACTCAGTGAAGCTCTGAGTGTAAGCATTTCTGGTGGTGGCAGGGGTGCGCGTACCTTTTAATTCTCCAAAATGTCTTGGAGCGGGACATCAGAATGGCTAGGCACACAGCTGCCCAAGGATGACAAGTGTGGACAGAGAACTCCAGAGAACTTGTTTTACTACCCAAAGCCTGGGTCTAACCTAGTTAAGAGTACATGGTAGGGCCTTAACACTGTTCACAGGTGGACAAACTAACAATGTCTGCAGGTGTACATGGTCAACTGAAGTTACTTCAAAAGGGACAAGGCAGCCTATCTACTGTAGGCCTTCAGAAGCATAGTGGAGGGCACAAAGGGATGGGGAGACAATGTCTTAGAGCCTAAAATGGTGGAAGAAATGTTTCCAGTTCCCTTCTTCCCCTCTGCTGCCTGCAGAGCTAGAAATTAACCAGGCACCAGGTACGTTTTGTGATTGGTACGGGTCAAATTGCAACCACATGAATGCCAGTCTGATGACGGGGGAAAGCAAAATGCCTTTTCGAGAAGGATCTGAAACATTTTCATTGAAGCTTGAACTTGTTTTATCCTGGATTGTTTTATTGGATTTTTAATCGCTTTTAGATTTTTTCTTTAAAGTATAAAGCAGTATACAGTGGTACCTCTGGTTGCGAACGGGATCCGTTCTGGAGGCCCGTTCGCAACATGAAAAGAGCGCAACCTGAAGTGCCGTATCTGCCCAGGTGCGCAGCACGATTTAGCGCTTCTGAGCATACGCAAGCGGCGAAACCAGGAAGTAACTCTTTCCGGTACTTCTGAGTCGCCATGGGACGTAACCTGAAAGAACGTAACATGAAGCAAATGTAGCATAAGGTATGACTGTACAAATGAAATAATAATAATAATACCCATTGCAGGAAAAGCACCTAGACATTCCATTGTGGCGACCGCAAGTTGCCATTTGGCAATTCGATTATATATCTTGAGTTTCTAACACTGAGTGCCTTTGCCTCCAAAGGCAGGCCTCTACAGAGCGTTTGAGGATCACTTGGAAGATGGGACACAGTGGGAGGAAGCTGCCAAAACTGGATGTAATTCAGCTGTCCTCTGGCACTCCTTGTTAAGGAGATCTTCCTAAACCTCCAGAGAGGTTTATGGGGTGGATATGTGCAGGCAGTTGTACAGAAAAGACACAGGAAGCTTTTCTTCCATGTACTTCCGTTAACTTTCCCTAGAATTCAAGGCTACATGTGAAAATGTTGTAATACTTATGAATTAAATTAAGCTTATTAGCCATTTCTCTGTAATGTACTCAAATCAGCATACAATAAGACGAAGTAACTAATCTATTATTGCTGATGATGATGATGTTGTTTTGAGAATGGCCCCTATGTTCTAGGCAGCAGGGACAGTGAAGGGGCAGAATGTCTCAGTGTGTTGTTATTTACTGGGGTTTAAGGGAAGTGACATTAGGAAATGAACCTCCACAATGGTTTTTAATGGCTAGGAAACATTTCTGCCCCGATTTCAGGACCAAGTGATTTTCAGCAGAGAGCTTGGCAGAGTCTGCAACATATTTCAGCTTCTTTGTTTTGGAATGAGCTGGCAGTGGCTGACCAGGAAAGGGATTTTGAGGTTGTGGTGGGGAACAGCTGGATGAAATCATCACCAACCAAATGATGCGAAAAAAGGTAAATTCCATCCTGGAGTTTGCTATAGGAAATGAATTTGAAATAAAACTGGTTTATGCAACCTTCTTATCAAGACTTTCACCACTTCTTTCCTTTCCCAATGCCGCAGAAGACAGTGTCGGGATTCAAGATAACCTTAACAGATTGGGAGATTGTAGACCCTCTTTCATTCAATGTTTTTAAGCAGAGGTTGGGTGGCCATTAGTAGAAATTCCTGAATTGCAGGAGTAGATGAACCTCAGAGTTCCTTCCAACTTTGAAATTCTATGATTCTATGAACATGATTACCACACTCTACCCCAAACTACGCCCTACAGCACAATTTCTGTGCTGTATAGTTCATGCATGTTGCCTGTGCCAGGGGTGAACTGAAACACTTTTTATTCCATTTATTTTGGCTAAATATTAAGAAGTGTTCCAAAAATAATAATTCTTAGAGAAGTCAGATAAAGTTATAGGACTAGTGGAAACAATCTCAGGCATGCTTGGAAGTAAACCCAACTCAACCCCCATAGGGTTTGCTCCTGAGTGAACAGCATGGAACTACTATGAGGTTTTGCTGCTATATATTTTGATACTATACATTCCCCTTAAAATTTCTGTATTCTCAGTTAAAATACAGAGATGTCTAACATTCTCCCTTTGCAGTATGTCATGTTTTTTTTTGCATTTTCAGGGTAACATAATTCAGTAGGTGACTTACAGTGGCCCTCAAAAAGAGATTTATTTATACAGGAAGATTCTTTACTGTGTTCACTGTTTTATACAAATACCGTATAACAGTTATATAATAAGCAGTTCTGAGAGAGAGAGATAGAGAGAGAGAGAGAGAGAGAGAGAGAGAGAGAGAATACACATCCCATAGTAATATTTACCCTTCCATATATTCCTCTCAAGAACTAAAACAAAAAAACATTTTGCAGAGCAGGCAATTATTACTAAAAGGAAAAAAAATGTAGTTCCACCACAACTGTTGTTGTTGTTCTTGTTCTTGTTCAACCAAGTTGTCCAAGTAGGCCATTTGATATAAACCTATAAATTGTACCCATGGGAATTGGGTTCTTACTGTAAGGAGGTCAGCTATTTCCTTCTAACTAAAAATAGACAAGTGAAGGAAAGACACTCAATTTACTAGCTGAAAAATAGTTTACAAAATTACTTCCATCTTGCCTCATGATAAAAAATATGGAAAATATGAGACTGCTCACAGGAGTCAGAGGCAGATTTCTGCTCCCCCGTACTTCAAATAAGGCTGGAGCACAACCAGAATGTACATTAAAATAGTAATGAAAACTACGAACAGCCAAAAAGTACAAGGGAAAATGCCAGAAAATGTATTCTTTTCCCAGGGAGAGTGGTCTTGGCAACAACAGAATTCCAATGCGGATTTTTACCACCACTCCCACAAAAATAGTGAGGCAATATGATGGGGAGTTGAAATGAGTGGGCAAAAAATGTGACTTGTTCCATGTTTTATAACAATACTAGACAGAAGTTGCCACTCCAGATGGGATGGGCTACAAAATGTAGGTTGACCCTTTGTGGCAGGGTTGAGGAACCTGTGACCATCCAAATATTTCTGGGCTACAAACACTGGCTGTGACTGATGAGAGTTGGGGGTCCAACAACATTTGGGGACCCACAAGTTCCCCATCCCTGCTTTATGGGGTTCACTTTTGGCACATGAGTCTACAAATTTTGGGAAAGAAAGGTAGCAGAATTTCAGAGGTATGTGGATTGGTCAAACAAAAGATATCACTTGAAGCCAACACAGCAATTGAAATGAAGTAATGTGGAAAATAACTGACATTTTTACATCTCAAGTACATGCAAGTGTGAAGAAAAGAGTCCAAATGGACAGTGCTCTCTAGACATTGGCTGGGAGCCACTGGTTGAAATATATACTTTAGGACCCACCCTATTCTTTTGACAGTGATTTGTTTTCACCATTTTCAGTATTTTTTATTTGTTGTAACCCATCCGGGGACCTTCTGGGGAAGAGTAGGCAAGAAATTAACAAACAACAACTACCCTGACAGAAAGAAAACTGCTCAGGGTGAGATTACAGTAGGAAAAGCAGTGGGCAGGGATGGTGGGCAAACATTCCTCCTGCCACCACGTCTCTGCCACAAATCATCTCCACTAGATACCACTTTGCAGAAAATAAATGGTGGCTGGTGGTTTGCAAACAGAAGTTACCCAGCGACATATCGTTCCAGCTTTAGAGAGCAAATATGGCTGTGTTGCGTTTCTAGTCATAAAATCATATAACTGTAGAGGATCATTTAGTCAAACCCTCTGCAATGCAGGAATATGCAGCTCTCCCATATGGTGACTGAACCTGCAACCTTGGTTTTATCAGCACCAGCCTCCCACCAACTGAGCTATCCAGTTCTCCTATCGTCAGAGCATCATTACTGTCATTACTGTCTTAAACAGCTCCCACTCTATTACTGCTATTCTGACTGCGTAATTTTACAAAACAGCTAATATCAGGGCCACAACAAAGCTTCCTTATCAGATTTTAGTGGGAGGAGAGTTCTATCCTGGATGTATTTTACCCTTCCTGAAAAGGACCTTGAAGCCAACTGGAAGCCAACTGCTATCACACAGAAGGTCAAGTAAAAACCCTCCTTCCGTCAGGAGCCAGGCAATGCCATTTTAGATTAACTGCAGTTCCTGAACCGCTTTCAAGAGAGCGCCACATAACATGCAGTGAAACAGGTGATCCTAGAAGGTTTACACAGGTGTAAATGATGGTAACAAGATCCTGTTCATAACAGATTCCTCCCACCAGGGCATCGATAAACAAGTTTGGAGTCAGGTAAAGATCTTGATGGGGAATAAACACACCAAGTTCATTATCCTGTATAATTGATTCAGATTGTAGAAGACGGGTTATATTTATTATGCACTTAATTACCATCGCGACTGGATTTAAAAATAAAAATTCATACAAAGCTACGCAGTCCTGGGCCTTCGGGGTTTACTTGTAGAAGGAAACATAAGCTAAGGAACACAGGCCCGTTTCTCAAACATACGAACCATAATAACAGTATAAGATCAGTTGTAAGTACAATCATACCTCGGGTTACAGACGCTTCAGGTTGTGTGTTTTCGGGTTGCGCACTGTGCCAAACCTGGAAGTACCAATACGGGTTACTTCCGGGTTTCGGCCTTGCGCAAAAGCGCTATATTGCACTTTGCGCATGAGCGCTGAATCACGACCCGTGCATGCGTAGACGCGGCGCTGCGGGTTGCGAACGTGCCTCCTGCACGGATCATGTTCGCAACCCGAGCGTCCACTGTAAAGCAGAACCCCCCGCATTATCCTTTGAGAACACGATTAACCCCTCTGTGATCTTGCACTGCAAATACAATGAGCGGAAAACCACAAACATATCCACATGTAATGGTCCAAATGCTATAAAAACGGAAAGCAAATATATTTATTACAGTAAGCAAGCATAGCATGTGAATGTTTCATCAGAAACTACAATGAGTTTACACAAAGCAACCTAAGCCCTATTCAGGCATTCTTGATCCCTCAGACGAGAAGAGAAAGCAAGGGCGAGAGTGCCAGTTCCACCAGCCCAGCCACCTGATTTTCTAAGGTTCTGAGTCGCTCAGGAAATAAAGGCAAGATATATAAACGTAACAAAATAAACATAAACAAAAAAAAAATTGTATGCATAGCTGAGGCTTCCTTCTTCAGAAGTTATACCTCCAGCACACAGAGGGCAATGGCACAGAGGTAGCTCAGCTCCACTCTTCCTCACAACATTGAGGGATTTCGATTTTGTCAGTCTGAATAGCTCAGTTTGTTATAGCATGGTGCCGAGAACGCCAAGGATTGCAGGTTCGATCCCCGTATGGGATGGCTGCATGTTCCTGCATTGCAGGGGATTCAAGTAGGGCCAGGGGTCAGCAAACTTTTTCAGCAAGGGGCCAGTCCACTGTCCCTCAAAGCTTGGGGGGGAGGCGGACTATATTTTGGAGAGAAAAAAATGCTTATACTGTTCTTTAGAGATATGTTAGAGACCCAGTAACGGCTCCTTCAGAGTAGATTTAGGCCAGGGGTCAGCAAACTTCTTCAGCAGGGAGCCAGTCCACTGCCCCTCAGACCTTGTGGGGGGCAGGACTATATTTTTTTGGGGGGGTGAAATAATTCCTATGCCCCACAAATAACCCAGAGATGCTTTTTACATTCTACTCATGTAAAAACACGCTAATTCACAGACAACCTGCAAGCCGGATTGAGAAGGCGATTGGGCCGGATCCGGCCCCTGGGCCTTAGTTTGCCTACCCATGGACTAGGCAATCCTCACGGTCCCTTCCAACTCTATCATTCTCTGATCCGGGGCCTATACAGCCAAGTGGAGAATGCCTCGGAATGCTATGGTCTCAGACATAACTTGTTCCGAGGGCACCAAGGGATTGCAATCCCAGCACAGCCCTTATTAACAAATTCAGTACAGTGGTACCTCGGGTTACATACACTTCAGGTTACAGACTCCCCTAACCCAGAAATATTATCTCGGGTTAAGAACTTTGCTTCAGGATGAGAACAGAAATCGTGCAGCGGTGGCACAGCGGCAGTGGGAGGCCCCATTAACTAAAGCGGTGCTTCAGGTTAATAACAGTTTCAGGTTAAGAACGGACCTCCAGAACGAATTAAGTTCTTAACCCGAGGTACCACTGTATTAAACTGGATTGGCTGCCACTATGATTGCCGGTGCCATGTTTATAGGATTTTCACCATAAAGATGACATTCTACTGGTGAATATTGCCCATCCTTTTCTTATGAACTGGGCACTTGGGACGCTTTTTTTTAACTCTCCAAAGACAATACAAGTAGGTCTGAAGTTTAATGGAGCAGCATCAGCAAACTATTGTTTTAAGTAAGTTCACCCTTTATTTAAAGTTCAAAGGGTGCTGGGCTAGATGAGCAGTTTTTTTATTAAAACCTCTGCCAATTTAACGCTAAGAAAGATCCAATATGTTTTCAATATTAAAGTAGACTCGTTTTCCAAGAGTGATCCAATTTGTTTCACCATTCCACTCAAATTATCATGTGCACAATATATGTTCTCATAAGGTAGAAGGCCCTGAAACTTTGTGCAGTGCAATACAATGTTTGTTTACTTGGAAGCAAACAAGACTTATTTTATAGTGGAGGGGTGGGGAACCTGTTGCCCTCTAGATATTGCTTAACTCCAATTCCCATAAGTCCCAGTCTGATAAGCAATGGTCAAGGATCATGGGAGTAACAGTTCAGCAACGTTTGGAGGGCCTCAGGTTTCCCATCCCTGCTCTAGCTGAGTGAGTTGAGGATCACAATCTTTGACAATAGATTAAAAAAAAAAGATTCACAGTATATTTCTATTCATGTACTTCAAAATAAGTCCCATCGAATTTAATGGAGCTTGTTCTCAAACAAGTGTGCACAGGATTGCTTTCTGAGGGATACACTGGAGGTAGCAATGAGGTAAACTGACAGCTATATGGTACTATTTGATTTAAAATATTTATGGAATCCTAGTATTGCTTACATACTCTGCAGTGACAAATGAAAACAAGCACTCTTCAGCCACAGATAATCATTCAGACAAACCCAAGGTTAAAATGATACGAGACTATAAACAGTATCATTGCAGCAGCTTGGGTAAGTGAGTGGCATTTGATCAAGCCATTCACACAAAGCTCTAGTAGTGACCCAAAATAGCTAGCAAGAAGCTGAAGCTAGAAGACCACTGGGATTCACTAAACATGTAAACAAACCTCCTGCTCACTGACTGTTTTGGAAAAACCAGCAAATTAACAACCTCAGATTTTCCTGTATGTGTTGCATAATCAAGGCCATGGTCTTGGGACACAGTATGTTTAGGATCACAAAAAGATGGATTAGAATTCCATTTTGAAAAAATGGTAGAGTCTCCTTAGGTATGGGCTAAAGGAGGGGTGTAAATCCACCATGTGCAGTCATGTGGCAAGAAAGGTTTAATGCATTAACCTTGTCTCTGCTGTAGGAAAACACTTGGTTTAAGGTTAACTAATAAATGGGTCAAGGTAGGAAAGATGCGGCCTTAAATCTGACACAGTAGTTCTGCATGCATGACTTACTTTCTGTTTTTTCTTACTGGAACAGCATAGGTAGCATTTAAGAACATTATAAAGCGAAAATGCAATATACAAATCCTATTTCGCCCTCAGTATTTATTATCACAACCATCTGGCAACAAAACAACCTTTTATCTGGCCGTTTTCTTATTGGCTTTTAGGGCAGGAGGATCTTTATCTTGTGAATTTGTAAAACCAATGTACAAGCAAATATATTGTAGGAGCAGCTTCTAAAACACTTGTTTGAATATGCTGTGCTCTTTAAGGATTGTGTATGTATACAGATATGGATATACACACAACACACACATACATACATATGCAACCTCTTGCAGCTGTACATCTTAAATAAAACTTTTGAGAAGGTGGGGGAGGGGCGTGCCAGGCATTTATGTGTCTTGAGAACCCAGTATGTAATTAACTAGGCCAAGGGGTCATTAGCTGAGCACCACTCTGCAACAACAATTTGCCCTCACACCCAATTAAAATCAAAATATTAGGTCAGCAGCTTAGATAAAAGAATAAAACAGTTTGTGTGTATGTAGACAAGATAAAAGGGGGAGACATAGCAAATGGTGTTGGTAACATTAGCTAGACAGGGGCAATTATTTTAAAAAAGGGAACACTCCTAGGATGCAACAGGTTGCCTTTTAAAACACCCACAAACATAAACAGGGCATTGGTTGATAACACAATGCACCCTGAATATTCCCCCTTACTGATCAAAGCATCCAGGTTATGGGACACTACGTACTACCCAAATCAATGGAGAGAGCAGATCTCCTTTGCTGGATCAAACCTGCCCCCCCCCCCCCCACTCCACACAGCAATGAACTCCACAGCTTGCTGATTCAAGCCCTGGAGATGAATGGGATTCCTTCCCCCACGCCGAGGCTTATGCAAACTCCTATCTACACCATTTTACAGTGGGGCGATCTCGCGTCCCCCTCCCCCACCCACCCAACTTAAAAAGGCGCACCCAGCACCCTAGTTTTTGCCCACCCTCTCAACAAACAACACCCCCAGATCGTCTGAGACACCCCCCCTTCCCCACACACGGCAGGATAAAGGCGAGAGAGCAGCGAAGGCGGGCGCCTCTCTCTCTCTCTCCCTTCCCCTCCCCCACCACAGCCAATACTTTTCGACAAATCGATCCATTCGGAGTCCAAAGCACAGAGCCCGAGCCTCTTTTTCGAAAACAACAAACCGTTCGGGGACTTACAACAACACACACAACCAACCAAGTCACCCTGGGGTGGGGGGAAGGGGGGTGCCAAGAAACACACACACACATAGCGCGGAAAAAACCCCAAAAATAAATAAAAGAGGGGAGAGGGAAGCCAGGCACCTCCGTAGGAGGCGCAAACACACCACAATAACAACAACAACAACCCTCCCAAGAGCAACAATGCTGCAAAGGGTGGGGGAGGGGTGGAAGCACGAGGAAGTTGGGAGCCACGCTAGGAAACATGGCAAACAGGCGCCGAGGTGCACATATAGTTATATATAGACACAAATACACACACACACACACGAGAGAGAAGCCCCCTCCCCCGGCAACTCACCTCGGTGGGCGCGCGCCGAAGGCCCCGCTCGCGCTCCGGGCAGCAACAGCGGGGAAGCCTCAACTTCTGCAAAAGCACACATAAGGCGGGCGGACTTCCTCTCTCACTTGCACTCCATGGTGGCGGCGGCGGCGGCGGCGGCAGGACTGGCACTCCTCTCCGGCTCTGCCCAGGTCCCGAAAGCGTGCAGGCCGGCGACGGCAAAGCTCCGGCAGCCCTCGCGCGCCCGGCTCTCCCCGTTTCTCCTCCTGCTGCTGCTGCTGCTGCTGCTCCACATATACACCACACACACAAGCGCGTGCACAATACACACACACAACCGGGCAGCGGGGCCCCAGAGGAAGTTCCCGGGGAGGGAGTGGGGCGAGGGCAATGGAAAGTTTTTTTTTTCTGGGTGCGGAATGGCGGTCAGGAGGTGCTGCCGCCGCCGCCGCTCGCTACTTCATAAGCAGTTGTAGGGCGCTTGGGGTGGTGGGTGGGTGTGGGTGTAAGTCCTAGGAGAGTGTTCTTCCCCAGGCGCGCGCGCGCACACACACACACACACACACACACGGAGGCGAAGCAGACAAACACATGCGGGGGGGGGGGCAGCCCTTCGAGACAGCTCCTGGAGGGAGGTGGGGAGATCCGCATTTGGATCTTAACGCATTGGGGGGGGGGCGGTGTTGTGTGCCTATATTTCTGCTAGGTCTTCGTGATTTGCAAACCTCCCCTCGGAGAGAACACCGATACCTACCTCCAAACATCCAACCAATGCCAGCACCAGCACACACACACCCCCCCGGGATGCTTGTGTGTCCCGAAGTAACTCCTCAGTCACTTGGAGGGGATTATTGAAAAGGTTGTTTTGTTCCCCCGAAAACAAAACACACACAGCAACACCCGCCCCTCCCCCGCTCCGGCATTCGACTGAAATGTTAACCCCCTGGAGTCAGCAAAAAAATGGACCAAAGGTAGAAAGAATAGAAAAGAAAAAGAAAAGCCTACGTTTGCTTCGTGGCTGTATCCCTGTCAATTGTTTTTTGTTTTGTTTTTTTCCCCCAGGTCAACATTATTTTCACTGCGATCGGTTCATAGGGGGAGGGGTGGAAAGGATCATGATGCTAATGGAATTGGAACAGTTCACCAGGTTTTTAAGTCGACGAACAGAACTAAATTTAGCATCTACTTTCCGTCATTTACATAACTACAAAGAAGTAATGCACAAGACTCCCCTTTAAGCTGCCAGACGGATCCACTCTTTTTATTTATTTCTAGTTTCTCCCCCCCTTTTTTTGTAAAGTTATTTCCTCTTTGCTGAGCCACAAAGTCCCGCACCGATTTTGTCTCATTTTAAATGTCACCTAGCAATGGAAATCAGAACACAATGAATGCTTTTGCAAATAAAATATTATATAATCGGGAGTTCACCTAATAAAGACAAGAAACAACACGTAATATATTCCCTATATACTTTCTGAGTGATTTAAAACCACTGCTTCTATGCAATCATTATACCACATTAAAATATGGACTTACACTGTCTCCATAATTGTGATTCAGCAGAATAGGTTTTATTATATATGAGTTGCCATTCAGCCCTTTAAAGCAGATGTTGATGTTCTTTTGTATTAAATTAGCCCCCCTTTCCTTATTTGTCTCTAGGCTCCTACAGCTTCATACTGAGCTATATAACATTCATCCGAAGGGGGTGGGAAAGGGAGCAGTACAAAAAGCAATGCAAGTAAATGATGCAACATTGCCCTGGTTACATGTGCCTCCCATCCCCCAACCTCTTACTGGCGAGAGTGCTCTGTTTTTTCCGCCTGCAGGGTCACATTGTGGCTGATTGATTCTCCTTTCGCCTTGCTCAGTCATTCAGATTTGGAAAGTAAATAACAAGTTGACATCATTACAGCTCTCTGCATTACTGTGACACATTCTTCTGCTACCACACACTCTAGATTAGCTGCGCAGAGAGGGGGAAAAAACCCCCTCATGCTTTAAACGTGGGATTTGTTGATTACTGTGGGAAGGCAAATAAATTCAAAAAAACTGCTAGGATCAGAAGTGAATACGAACATATGGCTGGCGTGTGTAGATTAATTGGGGGGGGGGGGAATAAGGAAGGGAGGGCTAATTTTAAGGAGCTAGTATGATACAGTTATTAGAGTGTTATACTAGGCCTGGGGAGACTAAGGTTCAAATCGCTGCTCATACATTAACTTTACTGGGTCACCTTGGACTGCTCACTATTTCTCAGCCTAACCTACCTCACTGGGTTGTTATGAGGATAAAACGGGAAAGCATGAAGAAGGGTGTATGTCACTTTGAGCTCCTTGAAGGAAAGGTGAGGTATAACTGTAACGATAAAATAAACGCTGTGAATTTCATTCACATTTACTTGGAGGCAAGTCCCGTTGCTTTCAGTGGAATTTGCTTCCAAATAAGTGTGCATAACCTTACTGATATGCAGCTCAGGCAAATATTAACCATATATCAATATTAGCATGTGTCTTAGGTATGATGAAAGCTCCCGTATGGAACAGCCCCCTGGCTGTAGCTTTATGAACAAAATAATATACGTGCAGATGGGATCATCACACAGTTCCCTAATGACAATTTGTATAAGCTCTGTGTGTTTTAAAGGATGTGCTCTCACTGATCACCTCTCAGGTGCTAAATGGTCCCTCTGGCTCAAATGTTTCTTTCTCTGCATGATGGAAACAGCAGTATTACTCCAGGCAGATCCACACCAAAAATTTAAAGTACATCCAATTAAAGCACATGACTTTCTCCCCCCCCCCAAAAAAAATCCTGGAACCTGTTGTTTGATTTAGGATGTAGAATCTGATACTTTTGAAAACACAATGTATATAATACTATTGCCATTTCATAGCAGCTAGCGTCACATGCACATAAATCGGTTGACTAACAGGCAGCCCAGGGATCTGATCTACCCCCTCCCCAATAATATTTCTATTGCCTGTAGTAACAACAACAGCAGCAGCAGCAACAACAACAACATTTTAACAGTAGACATAGGACTAACATGGGTGGAGAGGCTAATTACCTTTTCCTGAGTCATCTGTACAGATCAGCTGAAGAGGAGTATGTTTGCAGATGTGCAACATGCTTGTTAAAAATGTGGGATGTGGTCACCCATTTCTGACCACGCAACTGCTGGCACGCTGCCCTAGGAAAGTTGGCCAAGGGTGAATGTAGCTCCCAGGCCAAAAGAGAAAAAAAGGGTTAGCTGCCCTGATAGAAGCAAGCAAAGATTATTAAAATATGGGGGCACAATTCTTGGTCTTGTGCTGATTCTGCCCACTGGAGGGTCATGTGGATAGGATTGCAGGTTCTTGGTGCTTGAACACAGAACAATCTAGGAGAATAGGGATGCTGTTGTCATAGATCAGTGGTAGACAGTGGCGTAGCGTGGGTTGTCAGCACCCGGGGCAAGGCAAGTAATTTGCGCCCCCTAACCCGGGGCAAGGCAAGTAATTTCTAACCTGCCGCCGCTGCCAGCTTCTTCTTGCTGCTGCCTGGTCTGGTCTGGTGTGGTTCTCTCCTGCGCTCAGCGCTGCGCTGGGCGGCCGCTGCACTGTCCCTCCCACAGATAGTCCTTCGCTCTCTCTCCGCACCGCACGCCTGGCACCCACCCCCTCCACAGTGGGCGGCGACCCGGCAGCTCGGATCGGATTCTCACAGCCTGCACTGCAGTGAGAGAGAGTGAGTGAGCCAGGTAGGGGCAGAGAGCTGCGAGTGCGAGCGCGCCCCCCCCAGATGTTGCACCCGGTGCGGCCGGCCCCCCTGCACCCCCCACGCTATGCCACTGGTGGTAGAATACATGCTAGGGTCTGAACATCTGCAAGGAGAAACCCATGTGCACAAGCTTTCATCTATGAAACAATTTTAGGGTGCGATAATAATGATAATAATGATAATTATTATTATTTATTTATACCCTGCCCAATATAAATAAAAGCACAATAAAACATTAAAAATCTCCCTATACAGGGCTGCCTTCAGATGTCTTCTAAAAGTCAGATAGTTGTATATTTCCTTGATATCTGATGGGAGGGCGTTCCACAAGGTGGGCGCCACTACCGAGAAGGCCCTTATGCAAATGTACAGAAGGAGCAGAGGTGGAGCCCCATAGCCCTGTTCTACCTGCAATTCCCCTCCACACGTCACACACATGAAGGCAGTTTCTGTTATTTGGACATCAGTGGGGCTGCATTCCAGAAAAGGACCGTGCTGAAGCAGAAACCCCTGATGGGAGTGCCCTGCCCCATGTGATGCAGTTATTCAGATAATATGAGGCAGCATGGGAGTGAGCTGCCCTGGCAAACGTATGAACCAAGCCCGTGTTTATTCCAGGCTTCTAAAATGACTGCTTAAAAAGAATGCTTCCAATGATGGCAGTAATACCCGATCACAGCCCCCAGGCTGAAAACCTGTGAGGGCTTTTGACATATGGTTGGCAGCAACACGAATCCATAACATATGGTGTCAGCGGTGGAATCTGTGACACCCACATTATTTAAAATTAGATCCTTCAAAACCTTAAAGCGTCTCTTTGTGTGCTTAAGTAGAAACATGATCATAGCTCTGCGTACATGGCATTCACAGAGACTTTTTAATTTTTTTTAAGTGAATTAACTTATCACTTGAAAACGTGTGCTATGGGTTACAGGAAGTTATAAGCAGAGAAGGGGACAACATGCTTCAGCATGGCAAACTGCATTTACCAAAGAGCACAGAGGAATGCAAAGAAACAGCAGCTTGTGAACTTACTGCCAATAACAAATTGTCATGACATAACACAGAGGCAGCCAATAATGTCTGAAGCCAAACCTGTCAGGGCTTGTTATTTTTGAAAGACTCAGTACCTATATGGTTAAATTAGCAGGCACATTAGGGAGGACTTCAAAAAGATGGCTGTCTAGGAGACGCATGGGAATAGCCTAATCTCCTATTATCTTTCCCAACCTTATGTTTCTAATATATACATTAAAGTAAATACTGCACCAATGCCCTTTTGCCAGACTAACAGCCGACCAACCACTGGAGATTTCTTTCAAAGCGAGTTTCTCGTAGGCAGGAGAGCCTAGAAACAAGAAAGAAACATATGCTGTGATCACATTATAAGTATTTCATTTTTAACGTTCCTGTTTTATTAAGTAATAGAGACAGATAAAACAAAATTTCAGGAAACCCTTGATTAAAAAACCCGAGGTAGCAGAAAATGATGGAATCGCTTTCATTCTAGGGGTGATTTGAAGCGTGCTATGCTAAATAAGCCCCATGATTCCAGCCTCCTTAGATATGTATAAATTCTGTCTTATGCAATCAGCTCTACATAACCAGACAAATTCACCCTTGCAGAGTGTTATTATTACTGATTTTCCGCCATTCATAAGCTTATATGTATTTAAAGGGCAATACAATAGTATTCATTAGTGGCCACACAGGCCATGATTGAAAGCCCTGAGCTAAGCATATGATTCCTCACCCCCAGAGAGTTTAATATTTCAGAAGGTACCCTCAAACAACTCTCAGAAGACATGATTTAACTGACTCTTAAATTCCACAAGTTTTTTTTTTTTAAGTTTCTGGAGATTTGGCACAAGGATAAGTCAGCCCAGATTGCTAAGTTTGCTAGAGCATGGTGCTGACAATGCCAAGGTTGCAGGTTCGATACCCGTATGGGACAACTGCATATTCCTGCATTGCAGGGGGTTGAACTATATGATCCTCAAGTCCCTTCCAACTCTACAATTCTATGATTTGTAGGGCAATGGGGAATTACACCTCTTGTGTACATCATTCCCTCCCTCCCAATTCCCCACCCCCTTTTTAAAGCACTGTGTCAAAACTCTATTTTTAAATCTCAGGAAATTGGAATAGATAGGTGTTTCTAGAAAACCTTCAAAGAGAGAAACTGTCAGGGGGAAATGTGATTTTTCTGCACCCTTCGGGAGTGTAGCTATATGCTTATCCTAAGATAACAAGGAGTCACCTCCATCCTACAAAACGCCTCTCTAGAGGGTCAGGGGCCTTTACTGAACCATGTGGAATAGGGTGTGGAGGCTTGGATCCTGACATAAGTCAACTTATGTCAGGATCCAAGTTTCTGGAAGGAATGTTTCCCTGCCCCTCCTCCTCCATAAGCCTCCCTTCAGAGATACCATTCCACATTGTTCAGCATGGAGGTCTTCCGACCTTTTCCCTGTTTTTTCCTGAAGTTACAGGTAGAAAGGGGGAATGGAAACTTTACTTCCACAGATTTCTGAATTCTAATCTTAGGATCCAAGTCATAGTGAATATTGCTGGTTTAGGGGATTGACTGATGAAAGTCACTGGGAAAAGAGGGGACAGGGAGGGCTGTGGTCCATGGTCACAAAGTACCCCAGAACTGAAAGGGAGGCTGCAGAAAAACCTAGGCTGTCACTAACTATAGGCTATGCATGTGCGGTTGTGGTTGACTTGACTTCAAGTCTCTCTGGTCCAAATCCAACATTTTATCCACTATGCCTGTTCAAATCTCAAAGGTACCTGCATCTCCTCAGGTTCATTTCCTTTAGATGCTCCTCTTGTTATTAAAGATTTGATCTAGTTGTTAAAGCATCCTCGGAGGTGCAACTAAAACAGCCATTTTAGAACTGAAATGTAGGTGCAATTTTTATGAAAGTGAAGGACATAAGAAGGAGGGTGACAATTATAGTTCCAATCAAGTCACCCAACTCAAATTTGGGGGGAAATCTTACAAGATAATTGTTATTGCTCATAAATGGATTTGTGTGGGAGACTTGCATTCACAGCTTCATTTTAATAAACTACCTTTCTCAACTCTCTTCTTTGCTTTTCAACATTCACAACACTTTTTTTTAAAAAAACCTTACATTAACAAAGAACCACAAACATCACTGATGATAATAATAAACAGATACGTGCTTGGCTTAGTTCCATCCAACACCTACTCAAAATCATTTCTTTTTAATTTTATTTCAAAGGCAAAGAATCCTCAGAGTTGTAAAAGAAAGTTAACAAAGTCAGAGATGCAAGAGAACCTAAAACTCATTTAGTCCAATGTCTTTTCTTAAGAAATATGAAGCATTCCTGAAAAATTCCTGTCTAATCTTTCCTTCAAGGGCAAAGATTTCACAATCCCCTCAGTCTGCCTGCTCTGCTAACATCTTGTCTGTTAGTTAGGAAGTATTGCCTAACATCAAGCCTTGTTTAAACCAATATTTCAAAAAATTTCATTAAATCCTACTTCCTCCCAAGCGTGAACAGATGAAGCTGACTTATTCAATGTCAAACCATTGGCCCATCTCGCTTCCTACTGTTTGCTATGAATTCAAGCTATTCTGTGAGGTCCCTCCTTCTCAGGCTTTTAATGGGAGGTGCCCAAGTCTAAATCTGGCCACTCACAACAGTTATAGAGCTTGTAACTGAAGTTGCCCACAAGGAGTAATGAAAAGGGAAATCGAGTCCCAAAGAGACAAAACTTAATGAAACGATAAAAGCCACTGTATCTTAAAGAACCTATCTGCTGTGTGCCAGGACCTGGCAGAGGGAATGGTGCTGTTGGATGAGGTCATTGGCTAGGAGACCAGGGCTAGTACATGACTACGCTATCACAGCCAATCAGCATTCACACTCAGAATATGCAATTATGCCATCTCCTTCAGGACACAGGACAGGACTCATCTGGGAATGCTGCATTCACCACCCCCGGTTCTATAGTCAATTGTCATGTTTGGTGGGAAGGAAGGAAGAGGGGAAATGTGACACATGCATGGGAATTTATTGGTGTTACCCACTGGTCTTTTATAAGCTAACCAAAATTAGAGGATCACAACTACAGTGGTACCTCGGGTTAAGAACTTAATTCGTTCTGCAGGTCCATTCTTAACCTGAAACTGTTCTTAACCTGAAGCACCACTTTAGCTAATAGGGCCTCCCGTTGCCGCTGCGCCCCCGCACGATTTCTGTTCCCATCCTGAAGCAAAGTTCTTAACCCAAAGTACTATTTCTGGGTTAGGAGAGTTTGTAACCTGAAGTATCTGTAACCCGAGCTCCCACTGTAGTTAGTCGCTAAAGATCACAGTTTGAAATAATCAGGTGTTAGAACACTGCACTTATTCTCTATACTTCAACCGCACACAACGTCCATAATTTTAATTCCAGAAAATATTAGGCCCATTTAAATGTTTCATTCATATCAAGGTTGCCACAGAAAAACCACTTCAATATAGGCAGGTCTCCACGTGGGTCTTACAACATTGGAATATGCTCCCCCTGTGCACCATTTGAAATACATGGCAGGAAACGAGGCAAAAACTCTCTGGGAAGCATGGGTCACATGATTATTATACAATGCAGCCAACCTATGTGAAGATGTTTCAAGACTGAGCCCTAACTGTACTCAAGCGATGTTTGCCAATAGCCACTGAGATTCGCCCCTTGGATACATTTGATAAGTGCCGCTATGCTGAATCAGCTCATAGCTGCAAACCATTTTTTGTGTGGCTTCTGAGGTAGTTAAAGGAATTTCAAGCTGCCTCAAACCGTGAGGAGTTGCATTTGCAGCATTGCAACTTCACACTTCTTGCAACATGGGAGACTTGTGTTTAAAGCAGCAACTACACCACTGTTTTGTGTAGGAACTGGCTCTTGGCAGGCCTGGAGTCAGCAGCTGACACACTGGAATATTTGCAAACTCCTTTCTAGCACCACTCAGATCCCCAGAGCCACTTGGACCTCAGGCGACTACATTACTACTTCAGCCACCAGACTCATCTATATGACTGTGAGCTTCCCAGCAATGGCACTGTAATGGGCTGGGAGCCAAGAGGCCAGTAGATGTGTTAGATAAAATATGGCAGCCACCAGGCACCAATCAGAACAGAGTAGTTGCTTGGCTTCCAGCCTATTATAGCACTGTTGCTGGGCAAACTTACCCACCAGCAGGAGTGTAAATGCAAGCACACACAAGTACATAATTGTACTGAAGAAGCATATAAAAAGCGAATAAACCATAACAGAAAGAGGACAATCAGTGATGCACAATGGGACAACTTACAGGAACCTTGAATCCTTAACATATGTGACATTGTACTTTATTCTTTGATAAATCAGGTTAACAGGAGACTACAGGAATGCAATACAAATCCCTTCTTGTTCAAGCACCAAACGTATCAGAAGTACACTATGATGGGGAAAAATAAATTGTATCAGTTAATCCAGTGGAAGCTTGGACAACACTTTGGAAAAGGAGTGTGTTGTGGAAAATATTACAATGTTGAAGAAATAGTTTTAATAAACAAATGGGCTGCAAAACTGGAATGATCTGTGATCTGGCAAAAGCTCCCTTTCTTTTTTTCTTTTTAAAGCCATCCATCCTTGTTAGCCACAAACGTTATGGGAATAACGTGGTGCAAATGTGCTTCTGAGTGTCTTTCCCGTTGCCTTTACCTAAGCAGAATAATATTAACAATAAATCCGTCGTCTTCATACAAATGCCGTGTTCCATCACAGATTTATTCCGTCGACAAGAAGTAAGAGCTATGAATTAGTCACAAAGTGTTCTGCACTTGTTCAAAGGAGAGAAGAAGAAAGCTCTGACAATGCAGGTGACTACGTTATCAGAAGTTTGTTATACCGGCCTGTCCCAAAGCAAAGCCCATACACTTCCCATAGCTGTTGGTTGGCAGCCTAATGAGATCAGAAGCCCATCAAACTGAAAACAAACAGTGTTGTTCTGTGCAGCCAATTTTAACATCCTTTCATAGGAGGTCAAAAGTTTTATGTTGAATTTTTCACTGGAGAAATTATGTAGAACAAGACAAAGGACATGGTAAAGTGTTGATCTGCAATTTCTGGAGTACAGAGGTTTTTCCAGTTTTGAGGAACACACACATGAGTTTGCCTGGTAGCTGTCGGTGCTTTATAAATGGAGTCAGGTCAGATTTGGCACTGCAGAATAATCTAATGTAACATTGGACTTCCGGAGGCGGCACGTCCGGCAATGGCTGCCCTTTCCTAACCGGGAAGAGGGAGCTCTGCAGAAACGGGTCGTCCGCTACGGCGCAACGGAGACCCTCACCGGAAAACCACGGGTAGCGTAAGCCCGTGGCCGTGGGACTCGGCGGGCACCTGGAGCGCCCCCCGAAACGCAGAAGGGACCCCGTAAGAGGTCCCGGAACGTGGAAGGGCTGGCGCGGTGCTGTGAGTCAATCGCTCTTTCTGCAGAGTGAAGCCGCGAAGTTGCTGTCGGTGAGCGCTGTCCTCTTTTCTTGGGAAAATTCGGCGTGAAACCAACTATTCGTGAGTAAGACCAGAAAAGATAAGGTTTGGAATACAAATTTGTTGCAAATTCGGCTAAAAGCGAGAGACGTAACTAGGAAGTCCGTCTCTTGCCACTGCTTAAGACTTAAAGCAAAGACTTTGATCTTTGGAGCCCTTGAAGAGGTGTCAAAAGGCAATCAACTCTCACATCTGTTTAAGCTATTTTAGGACTTAACTTTCTAAGAGTTTTACTTAATACATGAATTGTGTGATACCTGCACTGTTGGATTTACAAATTGATAAAGAATCCTAGGCAGTCGGGCTGCCCAGATAAGAGAACTGTCAGTTTGCAAGACTTGGATACTTTGTTGCTGGAACCAGCATTGGCTGAGCTTTACTGGAACTGTTGTTTTGAATTGTTACATCCTGCACTTACTGAGACATTGTTATACTTTGAGACCAACTCTGCTAAATAGAACTGCTGAAGGTTTTCAAGAAATTAAAGGCTGTTTGGACATTGCTGTTAAATACTGAAGTTTGGAAAAAAATTAATAACTGATATTAATAATTAGACTTCTTCCCTATAATAGAACTGGGCTCCCCCTAGAGGATCTTTGGATTACAACTAAATGTGACTTTCCTTTTGGTTTCCTTTCCTCCGATTTGGTTGTTTATCTTATGGGCTTGTGGATTCTCATGAGAACATATCCAGTTTGACCTTGACTAGCAGATAGAAGTGGAATGAGCGGTACTGGGAGACAAACAAGATCGGCTAGAGGAAAAAGGCAAACAACTTTGACTCTACTTTCCCAGCCGCGTAGATCATCTGTCCTTGATGTTTTGGAATTAAAGGAAAGTGTGCAGTTGCTGGGAGAAGATATGGCAGCAGGTGGAACTGCATCAGTATTAGACAAAATACTTGAAAAATTGGAAGGCCTAGATAAAAAGGTGGACGAACAAACGATAAAGATTGACCAGACTAGAGATTGTGTCAACAAGTTAACAGAACAAGTTACTTCGAACGCTCAAGCAATCAGGAACTTATCTGAATCCACTGTAGAAAATCGGAAGCTGGCAGAGGAAGCCATTCAGAAAACTGAAGCACTGGAGCAGGAGGTGAGACCACTGCATAAGCAGGTCGGGGAACAACAAGCCTATCTGTCTATGATTGAACTTCGGGCACGGGAAAACAACCTGAAACTGATGTTCATACCAGAACTTGAACATGAACAAGGGAATCTAACTGAGTATCTAACAAAAGAATTTTCCAAGTGGTGGAATTTGGAGGAGGAAAGGGACTTTAAAATTGTGACTGCTTTTAGGCTTGGAAAATTTACAAGGAAAGATAAACCTAGAGACTGTTTGATTACTTTAAGATCCAAGGAGGAAAGGGACAAAATATTAGGACTACACTACGGAAAGTCACTTGAAATTTTGGACAAAAGAGCAGAGGTTTACAAGGACATTCCTAAACAACTTTTGGATCTTAGATCCACATACCTTGAACTAGTGAAGTTGTTGAGGAGCAACTTAATTATCTTCAGGTGGGAATTCCCACAAGGACTATCTTTTACGTTTAGGGGGAAGAAGGTAAAAATCAAAACAGCTGAAGACAGAGACAAATTTTTGAATACCTACGGAGAGGACCTTCAGAAAGGGATTGAAAGACCCTCAGGGGCTGGACCACAGTCTGCACCTACACCTACACCGGCGGGGTCTGTAGACCAGGATAAAAAGACACCACCACAAGAACAAGAACAGATTTGACCAGGATGTCTCTGCAACTTCTAAGTTGGAACATAAATGGCGCTAACATCCTGGAGAAAAGGAGAAGGATATTTCATATTTTGAAAAAAGAGCAATTGGACGTTATTTGTTTGCAAGAAACACACGTGACTAGGCTACATAGAAAAGTGTTAATAAATAAAAGACTAGGCCAAGAATTTATTTCTTCGGATCGAGTAAAGAAAAGAGGCATGGTGATATATGCAAAAGAGAGCCTGTCACCAAAATTTTTATTCAAGGATGAACATGGATGAATTCTGGCAATTGAGATTCAGACCCAAGGTGAAAAGTTTTTATTATTAGGAATTTACGCGCCAAATGAGGGAAAATCAGAATTTTACAAGAAGCTGCATGAGATCATGCTGGACTATCTGAACTATGATAACATCATTATGATGGGAGATATGAATGGTGTGGTATCAACTAACATGGATAAGTCATACAATCAAAATGTGACAAAAGACGGCAGACTACCTAAAACATTCTTTGAAATGACTGACAATATGGACTTGATTGACATCTGGAGAACAAAGAACCCCCTAGGAAGAGAAGGAACATTCTTTTCTGAAGCCCAACTGACATGGACAAGAATCGACCAAATCTGGACAACTAGAGGCCTGGCCCCCAAGATAAAAAAAGTGGAAATCTGCCCAAAGACCTGCTCCGACCATAATGCCGTTAAGATGGACATGAGATTAACTCCAACCGGCTCCTTTAGATGGAGGATGAATGACAATTTGTTTAGAGATCAGGATATTATCAAAAAGGCCCAAAAAGTTTTGAAGGACTATTTTGAGATAAACCTGAACACTACGGTGGAAAAAAGAACTGTCTGGGATTGCAAGTAAGGCAGTGATGAGAGGGTTTCTGATACAACAGAATACAATTAAGAAAAAAATACAGAATGACAAGAAAAATAAGATTTTGGAGAAAATTAAAGAAGGTGAGAAGAAGTTAAGATCGAGACCGAAATCAAAGGAGATTTTAAGAGAAATTAAACATTATCAAGCACAATATTCAAAATTGATAAATCAAGAAGTGGAATGGAAAATTAAGTTAATGAAACAAAGATCCTTTGAATCGGCAAATAAATGTGGAAAGCTGCTAGCATGGCAGCTGAAAAAGAGACAAAAACTGAACACAGTAACAAACTTGGAAATTGAGGGAAGAAATATTCAGAACCCGGTGGAAATCAGAAAGTGCTTCCAGAGATACTTCAAACAACTATATACACAGGGGCCGCAAAATGAATCAGAGATAGAACAGTTCTTAAAGAAGAATGGCTTACCAAAGTTGTCTCTCAAGAACAGAACAATCCTGAATTATAAAATAACACAATTAGAAATTGAGGAGGCCATTCAGAACATGCAACTGGGCAAGTCTCCAGGGCCAGATGGGCTTACCTCCAAATATTATAAGACATTGAAAGACTATTTGATGTATCCATTAATGGAGGTTTGCAATGAAATTATGGAGGGGAGGAAGGCACCGGAGTCGTGGAAAGAAGCTTTCATCACATTGATACCCAAATTAGAATCTGAAAAGATGCAATTTAGGAATTACCGCCCCATCTCCCTCTTAAACGTGGATTACAAAATATTTGCAGACATTTTAGCAAGAAGACTCAAAAAAGTCCTTAATGAAGTAATCCATAAGGACCAAGCAGGCTTTCTCCCAGGTAGACACTTGTTTGCTAACACAAGGAATATTATTGACATTTTGGAACTTCTGCAAACAAATATCAATACAAAAGCTGTGTTAATTTTCATAGATGCGGAGAAGGCCTTTGACAACATCTCTTGGAAGTTTATGAAGAAAAATTTGGAAGGAATGGGAGTGGGGCGGGGGTTTCACAATGGGATAGAGGCAATTTACTCAGAGCAAAAAGCAAAATTGATAGTCAACAGTGTGGTGACAGAAGAGTTTAGAATTGAGAAAGGAACAAGACAAGGTTGCCCTATATCCCCTTTGTTATTTATATCGGTCCTGGAAGTGCTCTTGAATATGATTAGAGGAGACCGGTTGGTGGAAGGTATTCAGGTCGGAGCGAAACAATACAAACTGAAAGCATTTGCAGATGACCTAGTTTTGACCCTACAGGAGCCAGAGCCTAGTACTAAAAGGGTATTGCAATTGATTCATGAGTTTGGTCGAGTGGTGGGATTTAAACTTAACAAGCAAAAAACTAAGGTTCTGGAAAAAAACTTGACTCCTTTAGAGTCAGAAAGGTTTCAGAAAGAGACAGAATTAAATGTGGTCAAAAAAGTAAGATACCTAGGGGTAAACATAACAGCGAAGAACAGGAATCTATTTAAAGACACTTATGAAAAATGTTGGTCTGAAATTAAAAGAGATCTAGATGTATGGTCAAGACTGAAACTTTCCTTGTTAGGACGTATTGCTGTTATCAAGATGAATGTATTGCCAAAAATGTTGTTATTGTTTCAAACTTTGCAGATAGTGGATAAAATGGAGTGTTTTGGGAGGTGGCAGCGAGATATTTCTAAATTTGTCTGGCAGGGCAAAAAGCCCAAATCAAGTTTAAGATATTAACTGATGCTAAAGAAAGAGGGGGCTTTGCCCTGCCAGACTTAAAGCTGTACTATGAATCAGCAGCTTTCTGCTGGTTGAAAGATTGGCTACTTCTTGAAAACACTGATGTTTTAGATTTGGAAGGATTCAATAATGCGTTTGGTTGGCATGCATATCTGTGGTATGACAGGGTTAAAATACACAAGGCTTTCAAGAATCATGTTGTCAGAAAAGCAGTGTTTAATGTCTGGTCAAAATATAAGGACTTATTGGAAAATAAGACCCCAAGGTGGCTATCACCAATGGAGGCTAAGGCCCCAAAAAGACTCAATATGGAGGCCAAATGGCCGAAATATTGGGAAATAATAGAAAAAGATGGAGACAACTGGAAGTTGCAGAGTATGGAGAAACTAAAGGGGAAAGTGCGAGATTGGTTACATTATGCTCAGATCAAAGAAGCTTTTAAGTCAGATAAAAAATTAGGATTCCAGGTGGAAAAATCAAAATTAGAAACAGAACTGTTAGAACCCAGCTCTAAGATACTTTCAAGAATGTATAACTTGCTGCTAAAGTGGAATACACAGGATGAAACGGTCAAATCAGCTATGATAAAATGGGCACAGGACATTGGGTACAACATCATGTTTGCTGACTGGGAAAAGTTATGGACCACAGGTTTAAGATTTACGGCATGTAATGCCTTGAAAGAAAATATTATGAAAATGATATATAGGTGGTACATGACTCCAGTCAAGCTTGCAAAGATATACCATTTGTCTGACAATAAATGTTGGAAGTGTAAAGAAGCTGAAGGAACATTCTTTCACCTCTGGTGGACTTGCCCTAGAGAGAAGGCTTTCTGGGAAATGATATATAATGAGATGAAAAAGGTATTCAAGTATACCTTCCCTAAGAAACCAGAGGCCTTTCTCTTGGGCATTGTCGGCCAGAGTGTGCAAAAGAAGGATCAAATCTTTTTTATGTATGCTACAACAGCAGCAAGGATACTCATTGCTAAATGCTGGAAAACTCAAGATTTGCCCACACTGGAAGAGTGGCAGATGCAACTGATGGACTATATGGAGCTGGCTGAGATGACTGGCAGAATCCGAGACCTGGGAGAAGAACTGGTGGAGGAGGACTGGAAGAAATTTAAGGACTATTTGCAAAAACATTGTAAATTGTATGAATGCTAAGAAAGATGTAAGATTTGTAATAACATGGCCCCAATAAATTAGTAATAAGGAATACAAATTTGAATGTAATTGAAAGAAAAGACAAATTTTGGATAAACAATATCTAACAATTAAGTCTTAACAAAAGAGTTGCTAAATTTCAAAATTTGAGATTTTAATAGTAGGAAATTTTATTATATAAACTAAATTAAGTTAATAATTTGCTGTCAAAATTTATGAGTTTAGAAAGCAGGAACAAGAGGTGCGAGGAAGTCCAAGGAAGTGTATGAAATATGGATATTGGAAAATGTTATGTTATTATGTGTTCTTTATTGTTAAACAAAAATCTAATAAACATTATTTTTTAAAAAAGAATAATCTAATGTAACATTGTGACATATCACACATGACTTTATGTATTAGCCTCTGTATATAGAAATGGCAGGAGAGAGCAGCTTTTCTCTCCCAGGGACTGATGTACTTTGTATCCCAGCCAATCCTAAAAAAACCTTTGAGTAACATTTTAACTTTGTACTAAAGAGTTTCCTTTGCTGGCAAGATGACATGCTAAACGATATCTGTACATGCCCTTCTTTAACTCAAAATCATGCAGGGAGCTTCCATGTTAAATGATGGGTATATTTGAAGATGATCAAACTTAATACTCCTGCTTGCCAATGAGCAGCAGCAGTGTTGAACAACACTGCTTCTATCATCTGCACCATTTCTATGGCTCAGGAAAGGTACCAGATACCAGATTACACAGATCTGAAAGTAGCCAAAGTAAAACATATTCTGATAAACCCATTCTCTGTTAAATAGCAGCTGCACAAAAGACCAGTACAGTGGTACCATGGTTCTCAAACTTAATCCGTTCCAGAAGTCTGTTCCAAAACCAAAGCGTTCCAAAACCAAGGAGCGCTTTCCCCATAGAAAGTAATGCAAAACAGATTAATCCGTTCCAGACTTAAAAACAACAACCCTAAAACAGCAATTTAACATGAATTTTACTATCTAACGAGACCATTGATCCATAAAATGAAAGCAAGATAGTACTGTAGATGATAAAAATTAAAATTATTATTTATATTATGATAGTCATTATTTGGATGGGGGATTTTATCCATTTCCGCAGTCACACAATCAATCAATCAATCAATCAATCAATCAATCAATCAGTAGCTGAACTGGGTTCCACACAGTCACACACACACAAAAAAAAACTAACTGAAAAAGCCTCAAAACCAAAAATGCAAATTAAATAGCAAAAACAAAAGCACCAAACAATCTATTCTGGAAGTCTGTTTTACTTCCAAAATGTTCGAAAACCAAGACGCAGCTTCTGATTGGTGCAAGTGCCCGTGAAATGTTCGAAAACAGGAACACTTACTTCCAGGTTTTCGGCATTTGAGAACCAAGGCATTTGAGAACCAAGGCGTTTGAGAATGAAGGTACCACTGTAGTTAACTCCATGCATTTTATAAGTTTTCTTTCATATTTAACCCAATTGACTTCCTTTTGATTAAACATGCACAGGACTGGCTTTTAACACACTTTTGGGGAGTAAGCCTCATCATTGGGCTGGAGTGGAGGGGCATATGATTGTGCTTTTAATCTCTCATCTTGGGGATTTATTTCTCCCCTCAAAAAAATAATAATCAAATAATCCAGTTAAATCCTATGCAAGTTAAGCACAAATAAGACTCCATGTGCTCAGTTAGGGTTGCTCTGAAATACAATGGCTAAAATATTTCAGAACCCAACGGGACTTGATTCTGAACAAGCATGCATAGTATTGCTCTGTTAGATTTAACCAGTGCCAAAGTTATAACTTAACAATGCTTCAGATCTTAATCCAGGAATAGAGAATATGTGAAGGACAAACACAGGTTGTGTGGGCTAGCTGCCAGTTCTTTAATGGGGGTGCCAGTTTAGATTCAGCATTGCATGACCTTGAAAATATTTGATGTCAATATGAAGACATGAAAATTAACCTATGGTGGTGGTGATGATGGGAACACTGTTCCCTATGGCTCTTCAGCCAACCATTGGCAGGCTATAAAACTACACCACAGATCTAAGATTCATTTCTAAACATTTTGCCTCTGCGAATAGCTAAAGATTGAAATTGATAAGTGAAATCACTAACCAGAGGGGAAATTAGGAACGTCTATTTGTATTTTTTTCTTGCCCATGACTGTTGTGATGAATAGAGGACAAGAATGGAAAAATAAATGAAGAACCATCTCCATTACTTTTCAGCTAAATTTTATACCATTTTCTAAAGCATAGAAAGTAGTATAAAATTTACCTGGGAGCAAAGTAAACTTCCCAAGACTTAAGTGCCTTTTTGTTTTCAGCCAACATAGCTATACATACTTAGAATTTAGGAAGAAAAGAATATGAGGATATGGAAGTGGCTATCCAAGCGATTTTAGGAGTTTCATATGACCAACTTGTAAAGAATGCTGTGGGTATGTAAATGGTTCTTGAAACAATTTGACATGGTGGTACAGCACCGCTAAGACAATATGTCTAGTAATGACAATGTTGGTGACACGAGTCATGACACTCCATAGCTTTTGAAGACACTAAATAATGCAGAAGGATTGTTTCTATCATTTACCCTTTACACAATATGCAGTTTGAATAAATTTACTAATATAAATAATCTAATATGCATTAATCATTAAGCAAAACAATAAATTTTAATTACACTACATTGTCTTGGTATATTGTGAATACAAACAATTTGATTAAGAACCATCATGTTGCTATTTTGCATCTGGAAATGGTTATATTCCATAACTGCCTACATAAAAGGATGCTTCTATTGAATGACTATTAATGCTTTGTACTTAGCACAACAAAAGCATCTATCAAAATGTTATTTGTCTCTAAATTCTGGTTCTCCACAAAATCAGTTTAAGCCTTTAGTTTTTTAATGGGCATCCATTCCCCCAGAAACAATAGCATCTCCAAGCTCTTGTTTATCAGCCATCCAGCCTTTGTTCCCTCTGGTAGCTACAACATTGGCTCCACCTAGAGAGTGGGGTCCAGCTCACTGGTGCTGAGAGCATGACTGACAGTAATTTGTCACATCAGCATACAACTGTGGCCAGAAAATGAAACAAGTAATTGATACTACAGTTAGATCTTTGGCCAAATGTCCCACCCAAGGTTAATCATGGGCAGTGTTGAGTCCAGAAAGTTAGTAACAATGGTTGGATTTCAGGGTAGTTATTCTTCCTGGAATTCCACCCTGACATTTGAATCTAGAGCTGTAGTTCCCAATTAGCTAAGCACTGCAGGTTGACCCCCTATTTTTCAAAAGCCAAGCCGTGAACCCCTTACTTTTGAAAATGTTGATATCTCTGTGGTAGTTTTTGATATGTGGATGGTGCTATCATACCCTCCAACCAGGATGCATGTCTTCCAAGCCACACTTCCACGAGAGTCATGTGACCTGTGCTCTCGCCGAAAAGAGAATGTCCCACACAGTTGTTGGGTATGTGGACCACCAATTGGGAACCACTGATCTAGGGTACCAGACAGCATCCTAGGGCCCAATACAACACTGTAAAGCATTGCAATACGTGCCTTTTTACATGGTCTAATGAACTGCCAGTTTGTCGAGGCTTCTTGAATATGTGGTTTCCACTTATCACTCTCCTCAGAATCATCAGCTAGGGAATATTTATTTGGTTGTTGCTCTATCTCATCTGGAATGTTTATTTTTGTATGTGTTGGGCTCTAGTTATTCCCCTGGTATGACAGGATGCTGTAAATGTTGTACTACTGCAGTGGTACCTCACCAGGTAATCAGTAAAGAAATTACTACGAAGAAATGAGGACACTTCACTTTTACAGTCTGCACCCCTGTGGCAGAAGACACCAAAGAAATCTGTAAGTTACAATATATTCTGCTTTCTGCACCACATGGACTCAGGTTTTGCTATTTCCAGATACCTCTTTCCCCATATTGCTTTTTGAAATGTCTTTCTGAAGACTCTGGAACAATATTTAGATCTGCTTACAAGTGAACATATTTCCCACAAATGTCAGTCTTGTGTGCCTATTTGGATATTTAGATAACTTACATCAACTTACATGTTTAATTTAAGGTGGGTGTACTGATGGTTATTGTATCCTTAATGTGAGTTGATGCTGTTGTTGTCCCCCCACCCTTAATTTTTTGTTTCCTTTTTCTTCTTCATCAAATCTGCTATTTAAAATCAATTCAAAAATATTTAGATATGCTGATATAGTCTAACAATCAAAAGCATCTAGAGGTTCAAAATAACTCGAGGTATCGTAAGCCTGTAAAGAGTTTATAACCCCTCTGCTAATTGGGGTACTAAACATTGCTTCTTTGGCCATTTGGCAACTAATGCCACTTGTTCAGCGTTTGTTAAATAACACCTCTGAACCATCCTCTGTTCCTATTTTGGTCTGCCATATAGGGTGGCTTAACACAATTGGTGCCCCAGGATCTACACCCACTATTGTTTGTAGGCCTGTGTCAACTGGTGTGAAAAGTGCTTGTAGTGTTTGCTGAGCATCCAACAGCTCCTTTGTGAAATTATTTTTGTTGCGATATGAACCATGAAAACAGCTGATCTAATTTTCCATCATACTTCCTAAGGGACAAAGCTGAGGGTTCCCTCACCATAAATGTAAATTTGCTGCAAGTGCCCTGACTCTGAATGAACCTTTAACTCTTTAACGCAAGGGATCCAGGAAGGCCTACCTGGTTTGCTGAGGATTTCCAAAGAAACAAAGATAACCGCGTTATAGGTTTGGGAGGTCGGTGGGTCCCTTCCAAACTGGAGATCCTGCACATGTGGGGTAGAATCAATCAGCGGAAACCAGCCAAATCTCTTCCTTTGTTAAAGTAATAGTCTTGGCCAGTGGCGTAGCGTGGGGGGTGCAGGGGGGGCCGGCCGCACCGGGCGCAACATCTGGGGTTTAGGGTTATGGGGCGCAAATCCACGGGTTAGGGGGCGCAAATCCACGGGTTAGGGGGTGCAAATTACTTGCCTTGCCCCGGGTGCTGACAACCCACGCTACGCCACTGGTCTTGGCTGGCCAGCTAATTACTGTGTTTAATAATGATGATGATAACAGCAACAACAACAACAACAAATTTATTATTCATATGCCCCCCCCCCATCTGACTGGATTGCCCCAGCCTCTATGAGGCTTCTAGCAAAATATAAAACCACAACAAAAAACATTTAAAATCTATCTATACAGGGTTGCCTTCAGATGTCTTCTAAAAGTCATGTAGTTGTTTATCTGTTTGACATCTGATGGGAGGGCTTCCATAAGGTGGTTTTCACTTCAAGAAGGCCCTCAGAGCAGGACCTCAGTGTTCGGACTGATCTATGGGGATGGAGATGCTCCTTCAGGATTTACAAGTCCAAAAAGGTTGCCATAGAAACAAATGGGTTGTCCTTTTCCCACTTCACCTGGCTGAATGCCACACTATCCTACGATGAATAGGCCAAAGTGAGCTGTGAATGTGAGAGTTGTATGAGTTGGGCTGATGCTGGAAGCTGGGGCTCCCCTTGAAATACAAATGGGGGCAGCAAGGATAAGCTGGAGTGTTAGTGCTGGGAACAGAACACTTACAAAAAGAAAGAAAGAAAGGGGGTTATCGAAAAAGGGAAACAAATTTAGTAATTTGAGAGGAGATAAGATGTTGCAATGGATGGCACTTGAGGTTTATGCCCTTGCTGTGTTTCCTGGTTCAGTTTTCAGTTGTTGTGCTTCCCTCAATGTGCAGAATTTGATAGCACATTTTCCAACTGCAGGTATGAGCATATCTGCAGTGTTGCCCAGAGGTCAGTCTCGGCCGTATTATATAGCACACAACTTCACTGATGGCTAAGAGCAGCTTTGGACATTAAGGAAGCACTGAAAACAGATGCATGAGTGAGTTATTGCAAATCTCTGCTGCCTAGACAGCAGATACGGTTACAGGCAGTTCCTGCATTTCATTGCGAATGTAATTCACGTTCAAATGTTACACTGGAAATTTGAAATGTGATCACAGAGGTTGCTCACACACCCATGCTTTCCTGTAACAGTTGAAGCAGGGACAGGGAACCCGTCACCCTCCAGATGTTTCTGAACTAAAACTCCCATCATTCCAAACGATTGGCAATGTTGGCTGGGGGTGATGGGAATATCTGAGAAGTAGCATTAAATATTTGACCTGTTCCATAAATGCTGGGTAAGAAAGAACATAGGCTTCCTTGCAACTTATCTCAGTAATTAAGGTTAAATCAAGGTTTCTGTGGGTATGATGATAAGTGAAATATACTCAGAGTCAAGAGTGGATTTCATGCTCTTTATTCAGCTCATAGTGGTGAGGAGGAAAATGAAAGTTCCCCCAAAGTATCTGCTCTATATACATTATTTACACAATGGGCTGCACATGATTGGCTAATTCCAGAATTCTCCTGTAGGCCAATCAGGTTGTGGATTCACTTCCATCTGGAGCTGGATTGGGTGGCTCCTGCAGACCAATCATACTGCTGCATTGTTCTAGAACCAATCAGACTGCTGCATTCTGAATCCTATTGTTCTAGAACCAATCAGACTGCTGCATTTTGGATCCTATTCAACTCATAAGTATTTTGTGTTTACATTTTGTATTTTTATGCTGTGAACTTCCCTGTGGCCTGTAGCTGAAAGGCGATATGTAAATTTAATAAATAATAACAACAGTAAGAAATACCAATCCTTAATTACCACAGAATTACACTCTCTCTCCCACCCCACTTTTTGTCTCCCATGTACATTGCCTATTCTTCCTTCACAGGGTTTACATATTGTTAAGGCTTTCTTTGGTGCCAACTGTCTATTCTTAACATGTTTGATCAGGGAAGCTGCCGCCTCTTCCCTGCCCCACTGAAGCACCGCTTACTAGGGTTGCCGCTGACTGCGGCAGCTTCCAGCGAGATCCTGCAAGCGGCCACAAGATCTCATGAGATTTTGTCAAAAGCCACTGCAGCCACTACATGGGGTGCTTCCCTGTGGCATTCTTCCATCCAAGGTGGATGTCTCAGTCTACCACATGGGCCCTGAGTTTGATGTTAACCTCAACTGAGAACTTTTTAACAGGTTTCCGTAACTATTTAACCAGCATACCTCTGCTAGCGTTGCTATTAACCATAATTAAAATTGGTACAAAACAATCTGGGCCTTAATAATGATTAAAACTGGAGAAGAGAGGGTCTGGAAGAGGGGGGCATGTCACCTCATGGCTTATCCCCAATCCCTGAACTGTTCTCTATTCGTCAAAGCACAACTGTTGCAGAAGCACGGTTGGGTATGACAAGAGAGAGGTTTCTCTCAGGGGCCTCATCCAGAGTATCGCCCCATGAAGAAGAGAAGACTTTTCCCCTTTCTGTTCTTAGCTGGTTACTTACTATGCTGGCAGGTTTTTGTTATGATCTTGTTTTGTTTGCTGACCATGGATCTCTTTTACAGGATGCTTCAAAACACTGTTTTAAGACATTGTGACCTTTAACCAGTGCTTTTTCTCTCTCTAAAAAAATGTTTAGGGGTACTCTCATTTTGACTCAAGAAAATCACCATTTTATAGCTCAAATTGGGAAAAATAAATACAGTAAATGGTAAAATAAATACAGTAAAAAGTAAAAAAGACCATGTATTACACCAGGAAAGGAAAGGAAGCTGCCATCGGAGGTAGTAACAATGAAACTGACCAATCACCGTGCTAGATTCCAACGCCTACTTCACACATTAAACGCTCGCTTCCATATGAGACTCAGGAAACACCCTGACAGGAAATGAGGCTGCCATCGGGGGTAGCAATGGAATGGACAATACACCATGCTAGAGAAGAAACTAATTTATTTATTTTTTAGTTTCTTCTCCCATTAGATTCACAAAATGTTTATGGGTATGGGTACCCCTGCATCCCCCCAGAAAAAATGCTAACTGTTGTAAGCATTCCTTAGTGGTGCTCAGGGTTTAAATGCTGGAAAGAATGAATGAAAACTGGTTGGCCACCTTGTGACATAGGATGTTGGACTAGATAAGTCTTTAGCTAGATTCAGAAGGGGTCTTACGTTCTCAAAGACAACATTAAGAAATAAAGGCCTTTTGGTGCAATTCCTACTGCATTTCTTGCACTGTTGAAATTCCATTACTCTTCCACACCTCTAATAATGTTAATAATTTCAAAAGGTATGAGAAATTGCTTATTGCTCTTTTGTACCCAGCTCCTGATATTTTACACATCTCAAATTAGCCTCCTTACAGTGCTTAGGTTCACTTTTTAACAGCAGTCTGTGCAATACCCTCCTAGGGAAGTATGCCTGAGGGGGCAACAAAAGGAACAATTTCTAATTTCTATAATTTTATGATTCATGCCCACATACTAGCAGAGCTAGGAAGCTATGGATCACCTTTAAGGCATCACATTTCCACTTATGTAATTATAACACAGCTTGCTGTATGACAGAGAAGAGTCACGGCAAACTCAATTAATAATTAGTTTCTATAGATACATTCGTTACGATCAGTGGGAATTTTGTGTGTGAGAAAAAGGGTCCTACACACCAAAATTATGAGGAATAATTCTGAAGTACAGCAAAATCTATGAAGAATAAATGTGAAGTTGTCAAAACCTTTTCTGTATATTGCAGCAACATGCTTCAGAGCATGCAAGCATTTTTAAAAATATATTTCTGTGAACATATTAAGACAACTTATCAAGGGGCACCAGATACCACATGAAGTGGACCCATGTGTGTGTGTGTGTGTGTGTGTGTGCGTGTATCCCCTCAGTTATCCTTTGGATTTGATTTGTTTCCATATAAAGAAAAAATAGAAGCTCTGAAGTATTCACAGCCTCTGAAAACCATAGTACTGTAGTATTAAAAGGAGAGTCTAATAGCACTAATACAAGAGTGTTAAAGAAGATGCCCTGCATTTGCCCTGCATTTGCCTCACTTTTGTTGTTTTTATTTCATTTTACATTCTGCATCTCCAAGTAAACTCTCCATTTCAGCCAAACACAGGCTGCCAAGGTGAGGTACACCAATTAAACACAGATGGAAAAACCAACGAGTTAAAAATTGCCATAAAAGTTTGAAGGTTGGACAGATTGCTTTGATAATGTCTGGGTCACCTGAGAAAAATACTACACCACTTTTCTTTCTCTTTTTGTCTCTGACGCATAACTGTTGACAATGCAGTGCACAGATAACTTCTCTTAAAATCAATGGTGCTTAAGTGTACACAACTCTAGGTAGACCTGTCCAGTTTGTTTGAGGATTACACTGTTAAAAAGTGGGTCAGGAAGTGAAGGGGTGCTATATACCTGAAGGAGTGTCTCCACCCCCATTGTTCAGCACCGAGGGCCTTCTGATGGTTCCCTCACTGAGAGAAGTGAGGCTACAGGGAACCAGGCAGAGGGCCTTCTCAGTAGTGGTGCCCATCCTGTGGAATGCCCTCCCATTAGATGTCAAGGAAATAAACAACTATCTGACTTTTAGAAGGCAGCCCTGTACAGGGAAGTTTTTAATGTTTGATGTATCGTGTTTCTTAATATTCTATTGGGAGCCGCCCAGAGTGGCTGGGGAAACCGAGCCAGATGGGCAGGGTATAAATACTAAATTATTGTTGTTATTGTTATTGTTATATACCATAAGCCCACATGCACTTGACAATAGATGATAGATAGATAGATAGATAGATAGATAGATAGATAGATAGACAGACAGACAGACAGACAGACAGACAGACAGACAGACAGATATGGGACTGGTTTCCAGGAAAAAGACTTTTGGCAATCCCACCCGCCATTGTACCCAATGTGTTTTGACTATATGCGATTTTGGCTTTAACTGTGATGCCTGGAATGTAACCCCTATAAAGTTGCAGGCTTACTGTACATTGTTACTACAGGAACCCAGCAAGCCATTTTGGGTGGGGATCACATTATTGCTTTCAGTACCTAATATGGTTTTCTGTTGAGTTTGTCCAAACATCAGAGATCTCTTACTTTATTATGTAATGTTGTAAACCAGGGTTGCGTTGGGTCCTTCTTCATCTGGCCCTCAGGACTCACCATACTCATAACCAGCCCTGCTCTGCACCCTCCTCAAGTGTTTTTGCCTGGCTGGAATGTGTCACTGATGCCTTTTGCCCACTTTCCCCATCAGGCTCAACCCACCACTGCTATATGGTCCCTTCAAGGTTGCCCAGGAAGAAATGTGCCCTTGGCCTCAGAGAGGATCCCAACCTTTGGTGTAAGTCAGTGGTTCCCAAATCCACCCCACCCAACCCCCGCCCATGAACCACTTGAAGATTGCTGAGGTTTTGGAGGGTCATTAAATGAATTTGTTTTGCCTGTTGTAGCAGCCTTAATGTACTGTAATAGATGCTGCATGCTTTTTAAGTGTTATCTCTATCACTTGTTTATTTCTTATATTGTATAAGAGAGGGATAGCACAATGGGAAAACACAGGATCTGCAGGCAAAAGGTGCCAAGTTGAATTTCTAGCACCTCCGCTAAAAAGATAAAAAGAAACTGCTAGGGATGACTCTGGGCACTTCCACCTGGCAGTATAAAAGGTAAAGGACCCCTGGATGGTTAAATCCAGTCAAAGGCGACTATGGGGTTGCGGTGCTCATCTCGCTTTCAGGCTGAGGGTGCCAGTGTTTGACCACAGACAGCTTTCCGGTCATGTGGTCAGCATGACTAAACTGCTTCTGGCACAACGGAACACCATGATGCTGTTTACCTTCCCGCCGGAGTGGTACCTATTTATCTACTTGCACTAGTGTGATTTCGAACTGCTAGGTTGGCAGGAGCTGAGACACAGCAATGGGAGCTCACCCCATCGCTCGGATTCAAACCACTGACCTTCCAATCAGCAAGCCTAAGAGGCTCAGTGGTTTAGACCACAGTGCCACTTGCTCCCTCAGTAGTGTAGTGTAGACTTGGCGTTTTACATGCATGCAAGTTTTGCACAGCATCTGCGCCATGAGGTTCTTATTACTTTTCAGTTGCTTTCCTAATGATCTCGAATGTGGAATTTCCCCTTTGGTGCCTGTGCAGCAGAAGCAATCTGCAATAGTCACTCAAAACGGCTTCCTGTACAAGCATCTTGTGGCGAACTGTCCCCAGATCTGCCGCCAGCTGGCAGAGAGCAGTTCCCAAGTGCTAAAATGTAATGCTGGAGCCTTTCCAATATTCAGCTAAAAACATCAACACAGCATTATAATATGGCAACAAAACAAAAAAGGTGTAAGTGGTGTTGTCATATCAGTTCAAGAGTAAAAGCAAAAAATATATATATATTGAGTTTACTTATAAAGGCCATGACCCATTTGCCCAAACTTCACAGGTCACAACCCACAGGTGGAGAACTTGCTCTATGAATAAGTTAAAGAGCACAGATTCCAATACAGTGGAACCTTGGTTTTCGAACATAACGCGTTCTGGAAGACCATTCGAGTTCTGAAAGTCTTGAAAACCAAAAACTCAATACAGAAACCTCAAAATGGAAAATTAATACAAAAAAACCTCAATACGGAAGCCGCATTTGAAAATAGAAGCATTTACTTCTGGGTTAACAGCATTCGAGTTCTGAATCATTTGTCAACGGAGACATTCAAAAACTGAGGTTCCACTGTACCAATTTAGTGGGGACTTTACTTTCAACATCCCTCCATTAGAGAACTGTCCATTTATCCCTGCTCTCTGCTTTGATTTAAGCACAGGATTTATTGAACTAGCATTTCCACTGGGAGCAGGGGAGTGGGAGGCAAAGTTCATCTGCATCTAAGCCTGAGACAGTATCCTGAAACACTCAGAATAAAATAAAAGATGCCTCTGCATCATTTGAACAAAGTCAACAGAAGCCTAAGGAAATCAATAATATGTTCCCTTACTCATCTATCCAAAATGACTCACTGGCTCAACAACAAAAACCAGGAAGGAAGGATGTCTCAGTTCTTCAACTTTTTATTCCACCTTTCATAGCATTGCTTCACAAGCTAGGAAAGTAGAACAATAAAGAATGGAGGTGTTACCAAGTTCTCTCCCCGTCTGCCTCTGTATTACTGTACAAAGGAAAGTGATGTAGGGAGCCACACTCTCCAATGCTCATATTATCCAGCCATACAAAATATCTGTGGGTGAGTTTTGCACAACTTTACTTCACCGAAGACGCTGCTATTTTTTTACGTGTGTGTTGCCTTTAATGTGACAATTTTTCATCACATATGCAATTTTATCTATTCGTTTATTAAATGTGTATCTCCCAAAGGAGCCCAGTGGCAAATCCCCCAAAATGATAAAACAGGCATTGACCATTGATAAAAACTCCCATGGTTCTTTTGATATAATTTGCTCAGTTTTTAAAATACTTTATTTCCCCAAATATAGTTTATGTATACAGCTTCTCCTTCTCTACTTGTTTTCCCCCCTGTGATGGTAGTTTTGGATTATTATAGTTTTGGATTCCCCATGTTTTGAAGGAAGCAGTACTGATGCGTTCTAGAATGTTTTCTGTACAAAATAAATACCCAGGGCAATCTTTTCTATATTGCCTGATCCAATCACAGGTCGACGAGGTGAATAGAAGGCCATATATAATATGAGGGCCATATCACGGGGAACCTGTGGCTCTCCAGATGTTGTTGGATTCCCAGCCAGCATGGCCAATAGTCAGGGAAGCTGTAATCTAGAAACATCTGGATGTCCTCATCTTTGTTCTAGAAGATAGGCCTAGTAAAAGAATTTGGGAATCATGGATATACATCTAACTAGTTATTTCCCCCTTCCATTCCCATTGGTGTGAATGCACAGGATAGAACAGAATACCATAAAAATATGGAAGATAGCTAAAAAGAACCTCCACATTCAGAGGCAGTATATCTTAGTACAACCTCCGGAATGAATTAAGTTCATAACTAGAGGTACCACTGTATACAAGACGTTGGGGAGAGACAGTGAAGGAAGGTTGTTGCTTTCATATGCTGCTTATGGACAGTGCTTTTCTTCTAGAAAAAAGGTGTTGTATTGCATAGCCTTGAGTACCTGCAGAAAAAAAAACCACTGCTTCTGAAAGCAGAATTGTGTGTCTGAACCAACTTCAGCCAATCTGGCTTTTCATTTCAAAAATATGTTATGGGGGAAATGGATTTTTGATGGATCTGGAAGGATATCATTGGACGACTTCTTAACATCACTGAGTCAGCAACAGTAGCATCAAGAATGCTATGTCTCATATACATTTGCACATATTGGCAATGAGGGGGAAATACCATCTCCAAAACTATCTCCAAATCAAGGTACAAGCATTTGATGAGTATTCATTGTATCTCATAGTTCATAGAGCTCTGCAATTTGCAAATACAGCACAGGAAAGCTAGACCTTTTGGGGCTTTTTATAGTTCTTCCAAGGAGTCTAAAATATGACCCAGCATTTGTTGCATTTAAAAATGACGAAAGTCATGAAACATAAATATCAACATCTACATTACGCAACAAATATATATAATACCTTGCGTTTAAACGACATTTTCCCACTGTGCTAAAAAATATTTTGGATGCCTTATCTCACAAGGCTCTGGAAAAAAACTTTGCAGGTATGCTAGCGTTTCCCCAAATTACAGGATGGGTGTAAAGGGTCTGTGCCTTGGTTTAGAGAATGAATTGTGGAGTACCCTGATCAAATCTCATGCCAGCCATGAACTCGGGGTACCCCACAATTCATTCTCTAAACCAAGGCAGAGTTTTACTGACTCTTATTTAAAGCTGAGGTTCTCAGCTTTCCCTTCTGAAGTTGTCATCTAAAATATCTGCTAAGACTTTCCCCCACACAACAAACTGCAATTACATGGGTCGGGGGGGAGACAGGGAGTGAAAAATAATTTAGTAATAATCCACCAGTCTCCCCACCCTTCTTTTAACCTCTTTTATACCCAGTGCTCATCTTTTATATCTCAATTAATTTTTTGTTTCCCGCCCCTTTGAGCTTTGCTCTCAATTAAACAACAAAGCAAACCTGTATTTTGCTGTGTCACATATCTTCTTCTTGAGAACATGTTTTTGCACTCTACCTTTACTCTCTCTCCCCTCACCTTGCGCTCTCTGTTTCTTTGGTATTGATTGTATCCAGAATGAAGCGTCTGAAAGCAGCCTGTGTTCATTCACATTTGAGGACTGAACAGACAAAGGTGTATTTTTCTGACTGAGTACACCTGGGGTCTGAGGTGATAATGGCAGCTTTCTGTAGCCGACATGTGCCAGGTGTTTGCCCTTTACTGTAATGTAAATTGAACCAGTTCTGTGAAAATGTCACATAGTTTGATATATTATTACAGCAATTTTGTGCATTCATTTCCCCTGTATATCACAACAGTTTGAGACATTTAAATAATAATAGCCCAACACCACAGCAGAATTTTCAGGTTATGCACTGATGGGTTAGAAAAGGACATTAAACAAAATTTTGATCCTGCGTATGTGAAAATATACATGGCAAAACTCCATTCCCTTCTGCTTCCCTTTGTTTGAATTTTTGGCCATTGGCCTCAGTAGAGTCAATGAATTCATTCACCTAGGCACATCATTCTAGGAAGAAAGCAAATCATTCAGGAAGAAGGCAGGAATTGCCATCTGTCTATAATTTTTAGGGACTGTTCCTATTTCAAATGGAAAACCTAACCTGGACAGAGTTGACTGCAATTTTCTGAAAGCAGAATTGTGTGTCTGAACCAACTTCAGCCAATCCGGCTTTTCATTTCAAAAATATGTTATGGGGGAAATGCTTTTGAAAGCAGAAAATAGCAATATTCTTAGAAATGTAATGCAGACGTGTGCAGCAGCAGAGGAAACAAAATGGAGAAACACTCTGGCACATCGACTCTTCTGCTTTCTTCCTATTCTATACTATAATTCATTACGATGGACTAGTGGTATGCGGATTCAAATACCAGATTAGTCATCATTTCCCCTGGTGATTTTAGGCATGCTTTTTTGCCTCTTATCTGTGAAATAGGAATGATACTGGCCTACGACGTAGAATCAACCCTAAGCCTTGGAGAGAGAATAAAATAAAATATATGAGTTATCCAGGCCTGTAGAGAAAACAAAGCTTGCCCTTTTTGAATTAAGTTCTTGTATTCCTTTATTTCCTTGTTGCATTTTGTGAGTATGTACACAGAGCTAATTTATGACCTTTCGTTTGCCTGATGTTTGCAAAACATGCTAGCATTGTTTCTTTATCTTCTCATTGTTTCCCTTTTCTGCATCCTATTTAATAAAATCCTTTCTTTTTACTATCTTTTGCTACATTCTAAATTGCTTTGAGACTCTTTTTAAAGTATAAAATGATATACAAGTTTAATAAATAGTCAAACCTTGGTTGTTGAACGTCATCCATTCCAGAAGCCCGTTCGACAACTGAGGTGTGGCTTCCAGTTGGTTGCAAGAGCTTCCAGCGGAAGCTGTGTTGGACGTTCGGCTTCTGAAAAACATTCGAAAACCGGAGCATTTACTTTCGGATTTTCAGCGTTTGGGAGCCAAAACGTTCCAAAATGGAGCTGTTCAGGAATCGAGGTTTGACTGTAAAATAAAATCACTCTGCTAATATTGATGTTTGGTGTAATTTCTCCCCCAATTCTGGTTCTTAGCTGCCCTACTTTCCCCCTCTCTTTCTCTCTCACTTTTGACTGCTGTGTAACTATCTTTATATTACTGCCTCAATAGTTTTTCTAGAGCCAGTTTCAACTTCTGACATGTTTTGGCCTATTTTATGTACATGCAGATAGCACCATCAATATTTATTTCAACATCACCGAAATCAAGGCCTACACATAGTAATCAAAGCATGCATAATATCAATCATCAAATAATCTAATGATCAACTTGGTGGGAAAACAAACAAAACAAAAGGCTGAGACTGCAAAGGTCTCTGCACAGACAAACTTCTGTAGTAAAAAACCCCCGGCTTATTAACTACGGATGAGTCACTTTCTCAAGACAGACTTTTTCTTGTATGGTTAAAGGCCTTCTCGCATGCCATTTATTCTCTCGTGCAACTCAACATCCAGAATTCAAGTAATAATTTTAGACACAGCCAAGGAACCTGGAAATCTGACTTATGTTGAGTCAGACCATTGGTCCATCTCACATAACGTTGTCTACCCATTGACTGGCAGCAGTTCTCCAGGATTTCATCAGTTCTTCTTGGATGGAAATCCAGGGATTGGACCCGGGACATTTTTCATGCAAAACATGGGCTCTACCACTGAGCTATTACCCTTTCTCAAAGGACCTTGGGCATGCTGGTGGGATTTCTGATTATTGTTGCTTTGAGCAACAGAGCCGGCTTCCATGCTCAATCACAAATTGCTTTTGAAAGGTCCCCTCCAGTTGCCATTTAGCATAATGGGGTAGATCAATGGTTCCCAGTTGGTGGTCTGCAGACCTCAGGAGCTCTGTGGCACCATTTGCATAACAAAAAACTACCATAGATATATATATAAAATTCTAAAGTAGGGGATCCATGGCTTGGCTTTTGAAAAACAGGGGGTTCACAGTGCTTAGCTAATTGGGAGCTAGATGATTGGGGTAGATAATTCTGTTTGAGGAACACAAAAGCCCAGTCTTTGTCAACCTGGAGCCTTCCACGTATTTTGAACTACAACTTCTATCAGCACTGGCCAGAACACACTGAGCGAGTCTGATGGCATACCCATCAGTTGTACTGGTAAAACTGGAACATCCTGGTTTAGAGCATGGTGACCATTTTAGGTACCTTGCTCTTGGCCCATGATCTCATGCAGTGTTCCAAAATGCACATGTTTTAGTGTTGTGTCTTCAAAAAGCACTTTTTCTGGGTCCATGGTCTCACCCAAGAGTACAGACCTGGAAGATGGTGTCCTGGTTTTGGACCACATAGAGTTGGAGGATATGTGATGGGAACTGTGGTCTAAAACATCTGGAAGTCTCCAGGTTGGTGAAGACTGCAATAGCCCTATGTGGACATTATAGCTTCCAAGGAAATCAGGGTTCCAGATCTTGTGTGAGCCTTCATGCACATCAGCCTGCTCTCTACAGATGATCATACTAGAGGAACATCTTCATGTGTCACTGTGGGTGAGGTGGGCCTCTCCTTGTATTCATCAAAACAGGAACTATCCTGCCCACACAGGGCTAATCTCAAAGCTCATTGCAGGCATTTCACTTGCATTTTACTATTAATAAATGTGAGGGCCTGCTAAGTTCTGTCATTTACAGCGCTGTAACTATCAGAGGCAAAGCAGCTGTTCTCCACATTCCTGGAAGTCAGGTCAGCAGCTGAATTTGAGGCAGCTGAAGTGAAGCCTAACTTTAAAATATAACTGCTCAAAAACTCAATGCATCATAAAATTTAAATTTCAACTTCCAGGACGGAAATATATTCAGCCAGATTATACATTTCTAGACACGTTAAAAACCATTGTTAATCATGATCAGAATATTTAGTGCAAGTATTTCCCAGTAAGCCTCCCTTATGTTTCTTCAAAATAATTTTATTACATTTGCACCACAAAAGGAAACTGAGTCCATAATTCCCAGAGTCCCCTGGGAAAGAGGGGTTGTTAAATCACTGGGAACTGTAGCTCAGTGAGGGGAACAGGGGTCTCCTAAACATGCTCAAAACCCTTCACAAACTGCAGTTCCCAGAATCCTTTGGGGGAAATAATGGATGTTAAAAGTGGTAAAATAACACTCTGAATGTGTGGTGTGGATGTGGCCCATGTTTGTTCTCTTATGGTTAATTACTAGAGGTATGCATTGGTTCAGAGTACCCTGAATAATTAGGTGAAGGGGGTGACTCAGGACAGAATCTTAGAAAACTGTGTTAGATCCAACTGTTAACAAGGCAGATCAGGGATTTCCAAACCTCCAGGTTGCTCTGTTTTACCTTGGTCTTTCCAAAACATTAAGTGCTCGGCCTTCCCCCTGCCACATTTCTGAGAAACAAAGCCAAGCTGACTTGGGAAATGCCCAAAATTTGAGAGGGAAGAGGGAGGGAGGGGTGGAATATTTTTTTTCTAGAAGACAGGCCTAGCTTTTCATCACAGTGAATTAATTTCTCAATGCACTTCAATCACAGGACTTTGGGGTAGGAATAAACAAGAGCTATTATTCACATGGGTCACCATTCCCCTCCCCAAATTTTGGCTCTGAGAACAGGGGGAGGGGGTAAGTGGCGAAGTTAAACTACTGAGGTGGCCTAATTCTTGTCCAATCATTATTTTTCCAAACAAACAATTACAAACCATAGCTCTCTGTTTTCTTCAGGGAGGGTACTGCCAGGAATAGGGGAGTGGTGAAAAGAAAAAAACCTGTGATATCACAGTATTTACAGAAAAGGTAACATAATTAAGTGTGAGAACCCTAGGACCTATTTGTCTCAGATTTGGAAGGTTTCTTATCCAGGGACCAGTGATGTACAACTGCAACTGGTAGGACAGGAAGGAAAAGGAACCCGAACAGTAGATGGAGCCAGAACCAACTAAAGCTAGTTTGTCCCATTTTCCTCCCTGCTGAGTTCTACAAGGGACAACACTGAGAATTAGGAGGAAGAGCAGGCTGGAAGCCACTGCCACCTCCTGGACTGGATTTAGTGAAGAGGGTGAGCAGGGGGGAGCTGGCAGAAGGTCCATTGTGGTTGGTGGGACAGTGCCCCATTTGCCCTAACACATCAGCCTCCCTTGCCAGAAGCACCTTCCCACTCATGTCTCCAGTTTTCAAACTGATGCAAAATCAGAGCTGTCTTGTCACAAAAGACCTAGGGGAGGGAACAGGATCTCTGTTTTCCACACAAAAATGTAAAGTATTCCCTTGCACCTATATTTCTGAAACGTGACAGGTTTGATCCCCTCAGAAAAGGTGGCCATGCCTACAGTTTGCATCCAACTCTGGCAGAAAATAAAAAAAGTTACATGAGTAACTTTAACATATGGCAGCCTTAATCTACTCTGGAGAAGCGCCTTTATCCCTTCCATTTTTCCATGGAAGGGGGGAAAAGTTATATCTGTTTTTAGGTTCCCAGTTTTAGTCAATGGATGCAAACCAGAGCTTTGGGTTTATAGATTCAGAATCAGACCCAAATAATGAATTGAATCGGAACGACACAGAGCAGATTCGAAACAGATCAGGCTGCTTCCAATTGCTACAGCTACAAGGCAAATCTTGTTGTCACTGCACACCCTAATAATTACTTTTCAACATGTTCATTCTGATGGTGCTGACAGAATCCTTGGAGAAGTGAGGCTGACCACATGTGCTCTTGATCCTCGATGTTCCTGACTGCTTAAGGCAGTCAGAGGGGGTCTGGCTGAAACATGTGACAAAGATAAATGTTGTCTCGAGAAAAGGTGTGGTTCCAGCAAGTTTAAAAGAAGCGAGACCTTTCTGAGAGCCAAACTGGACATGACGTTAATTACACAATGGCAAGCACCATGTCTAGATTTTAATGTTTATTTGACTCTGTAAGTTTTAGAATCAGGACCATGGATCATGAGAAAGAGCCTTAACCCTTCCCAGCAACGCTGGGGTCCCACTGAAAATTACCTTCCAAAGCTGCTATTCAGTTTCCATTCCACAGGGGGGGAAATGCAGATAGCGAGAGAGATTCCTGCCTGAGGAAAAAAAGGGCTTAAGAAGGGGTTACACACAACAGATTGTAGCCTCCATAGCTGTGTTTTGTATAAATATAAAAGGTGGAAAAAATAATACCTGACTAACTAATGTATTTTGATCCTCGTTCAATGAAAAAACTTTGGGTGTGTGTAAAACTTCCGGGGTTATTTGGAACTGCAGGCAACACAGGAAAGCTCTGCAGGAAAATCCCATTTAATGTTGTTAGCACAAGGTAGGGTGGGAGTTGCAGGACCATGGATAGAGCTGCTTCTAGCCTCCACCCTTTTGTGGAAAACAAGAGTCTTAAAGGGCCAACAATCTGAACCCAATATGGGTCCTCCTCCTGCTTTTCATTGCCTCCTGCCTGGTGCATTCACTGTGCCGATGAGGTGTTATGGGAGGCATTTGGTTCCCGGGGGAAAGGTGGCCATGAGGTTCCTGCCTCTTGCTCTACAGGCCCTGGTGGTATGGGCAGTTCCTCCTGTCTGACAGCCCTGGGCACAATGGTCTCCTGATCCCCAAACAGCCAACTCAGAGCCCTGAACCTGGGCTGAAACTAGCACTTCCACAGTCTCCAACTCTGTGTCTGGGTTGCTGTTAGATTCAGAGGTCATGATATTAACTCTGCATCAGGAGTGGGGTGAGGGGACTTTTTGATAGCATGCTGTTTTCATTTTCAGTGTCACCCATACAGCAAAAATAATAGTAAAACATAGTAAAACATGTATATAGAGGTTGATATTCTAGTATATATTTGGCAAGAGGAAGAGGTCTTAGCTAAAGTGCCAAGGGCTGCCTAAATGTGTTCCAAAATTGCAACTTGAAGAAAATAGAGGAAGAGGATGGCTTTTTTTTGAGTCATCTCAATTTAATATTTCCCAATCTGCTGCAAAATGAATTAGGAGTACATTCTAAAGCAATTAATTAAGGGTGAAAACAGATGTGATAAAAAAGGAAAGTGGTTGGAAGGGGAGATGACGTTTTGAACTTGTAAGATCTGGTGGTGCAGAGAAAAACTGTTGAATGATGCCGCCTTTTCAAAGTCAAGTATTGCAAAATCCAACAGAGACACAGGCCATGCTTGAACTTGCCACATTTTGCCTCTGCTCTTCTTTGGTCTGGAGCCTATAAAGTCTGGCAGGAACAGACGACGATTTTCATCTACCCTTCTTCATAGAGTGCAGCAATGTGAAAATAAAGTGGTGAAATCACAGCATGCGGGAACTTTATCGCCTCAAAAATGAAATGTGAATTGGCACTCAGAACGTGTCAGTCTATAAACTGGTATAAACTCTTGACTGTTACATGCAATATTTGGTTTGGAAACATTTTCACATCACATACCCATTCCTTAGAAAATGAGAATAGGCTCCAGATCAGGAGAGCCAGACTTTTCTCAGTGTTAGCAAGAGAACCTTTAATTAAAGGTTAAAGGTAAAGGTAAAGGGACCCCTGACCATTAGGTCCAGTCGTGACCGACTCTGGGGTAACTCTCGCTTTATTGGCTGAGGGAGCTAGCGTACAGTTTCCGGGTCATGTGGCTAGCATGACTAAGCTGCTTCTGGTGAATCAGAGCAGCGCATGGAAACGCCGTTTACCTTCCCGCCAGAGCGGTACCTATTTATCTACTTGCACTTTGCCATGCTTTCGAACTGCTAGGTTGGCAGGAGCTGGGACCGAACAATGGGAGCTCACCCCATTACGGGGATTCAAACTGCCGACATTCTGATCGGCAAGCCCTAGGCTCTGTGGTTTAACCCACAGAGTAATGGTTAACATAGGCCACTTATTGCTGCTTTCCCTTCCTAGAGCAGAGAGGTCACCGATCTTCCTAAAGGGCCTACAGTCCCGTCTCTGTGTGGCAATTCCATCCTGTTCTCAAAAGAGGAAAAATGCCCTGGGTAATTCAATCCCTCCGTGAACCTAGATTTCCAATTTGCATAGCACCAAGGCCATCCTAATAGACATATTAGATTAATGATAAAAGTGTTCACTGAATTTCAAGTGCTATAGAAGTTTCTATTTTTAAAAAAGAACAGGTTTTTTTCAGATGAATGTAGAAGTTATTAAACATAGTGTGATATAAAGCTGCTGAACAGCTTGAAGGAGATTAGCAGCTGAGAGGCTCCTGAACTATGGTATTGAAGATGAAGCATGGGTTGTTTGAAGATGAGAACCATAAAATGTAGAGTCGGGGGCTTAAGTTATAGAATAAAGACTATAGGTCCTCAGACCTGGCTAGAAGCAAGAGCCTTTGACCCAAGCGTCCAATACCGCATTTGTATGGGGGTCTAATTGGGACTGCTGAGCAGCAAAGGGCTATTGGTGTTGCAGAACCCATACCGTTCCTTGGTTTAACAAGTAGATGCAGGCTGTAAGTTCAGGTGGTGGAATATTTGCTCTGAAGGTCACCGAATGCTATTAAGTTGCATAACTCTGCCTAGCAACCATCAGTAAAGGTGGTGATGCCTGTTGTCTTTGTGAGAGCGGCAGCATAAAGAAGGCTGATTGCTGAAGAATTGATGCTTTTGAATTATGGTGTTGGAGGAGACTCTTGAGAATCCCATGGACTGCAAGTAGATCAAACCTATCCATTCTGAAGGAAATCAGCCCTGAGTGCTCACTGGAAGGACAGATTGTGAAGCTGAGGCTCCAATACTTTGGCCACCTCATGAGAAGAGAAGACTCCCTGGAAAAGACCCTGATGTTGGGAAAGATTGAGGGCACAAGGAGAAGGGGACGACAGAGGACGAGATGGTTGGACAGTGTTCTCAAAGCTACCAGCATGAGTTTGACCAAACTGCGGGAGGCAGTGGAAGACAGAAGTGCCTGGCGTGCTCTGGTCCATGGGGTCACAAAGAGTCGGACACGACTAAACAACAACAACAAAGGTGGTGAAGAAGAAGTACTTAGCCACCTCCATTACATCCTCAAAGAGCCATTGAGCAGAGTTGTTTCAGGTAGGCTGGAGGCTAGTTGTACCAGAAGTGGTGGATGGGCATCTAGAGCACTTTTCTAAAACTTCCCTAAACAGGGCTGCCTTCAGATGTCTTCTAAAAGTCAGATCTTTGTTCATTTCCTTGACATCTGATGGGAGGGCGTTCCACAGGGTGGGCGTCACTACTGAGAAGGCCCTCTGCCTGGTTCCCTGTAACCTCACTTCTCACAGTGAGGGAACTGCCAGAAGGCCCCTGGAGCTTGCTTCCACAGGAGGCAACAATGGGCTCCAACCTAGATGGTTTCAGAAGAGGATTAGACCAATTCATTGAGGAGAGTGCTACTGAAGTCTCTGCCTCTACAGTTGGAAGCAGTAATGCTTCTGAATACCCATTGCTGGAAACCACAGGAGGGGAGAGTGCTCTTGTGGTCAAATCCTGCTTGCGGATTTCCCACAGGCAACTGGTTGGGCACTGTGAGAACAGGATGCTGGAGAAGATGGACCAGTGGCCTGATCCAGCAGACTCTTCTTGTTATCTGAGGGATGGCTGGTAGGGATGAGCAGGGATGCAACCTTCTTAGTGGCTGCAACTGGGCTATGGAACTTCCTTTCCATGGAAGGATGGGGGAAAGAGAGGTGATTTTCATCCACATGCCCTTCCCCTTGGCAACTTGTGTCTCTGTTCCAAATCTCCTTTGCACAGTTGGAAGACTCTTCCAAACAGCACTGGAGGTAATGGAGGAGTCTCCAGGGGGAAGGGGGAATTGGCAAAAATAGCCTCTTCCCACCTCTGTTGACAGAAGCCTCTATTGGAAACAAGCCCCTTCCATAGACAGAAAAGCGCTGTTGAACTAACTCATTAAAGTCAAAATCCAAAGTGGACTTACTTAGGACCTTAGCGGGGTTTATTTCTGAGCAAGCAACAATAGTAAGATTGGATTCCTTATCTTCCTCTAATGGGAGAACTGCCAGTTGCTGTATTGCCTTAAATACCAAAATGTTCTCCAGTATCAGTCCGTTTTAAAGATTTGGATGCAAAATTTAAAAGCTTTCTAAGAGAGCAGTGAAATGTCTTGTGACATTATAGTTGCACAACTGTGAATCCAGATTCTCAACAGGGAAGAGCAACTCCCTAATTGAAAAGTTTCACATATATTTATGCAGGAACAATGATGATGAAATAAAATCTTGGCTTGCAACAGCGTGTTAGAAACTGGCTTTTCAGTGAGAACTAGCAGATGTCTTGAGACTCAATTGAAAAAATATTTTGTAAAATTAGATCTGTCCTCGATTATGTCCCCATGAGAAAAGTTAAAAGAAGAGGAAATTATGTAATGGTGCACACTTGTGCACTCTTCTTTCAGTGACTTCCTGGTACTAATTCTGAACATTCCTGTTTCGTTGCCATTAGCCATTTAGGCATATTCCTTGAAAGAGCAATAGCCTTAATTTGAATTATAACATGTAGATCTTTATATTAAATTTTTTGGTTCACATAAAACAATAATCACAAAAAGTATAATTACAGAATCAATGTTATATATACACACACTACATACATATACACATGCACACAAATATATGTCTCTGTGTCTATATCTATACACACACAAATCCAAATACACATGTAGAATTTCCTGTGTTCTTACATTAATGCCACTCACTTAACACCTTCATTCTGGTATCATTATACCTACATTGGTTTCTCTGTTTTTCTCAGATGTAACTGCTACTCATTCTAGTAACTAGACCATCAGAAGGCTCCACAACCATTGCCAGAACAGAACCCAATAAATTCTAAAGTTTAGCTACCTACAACTGCCATAAACACCAAACCATAATTCCAAGGAAAATAAGTAATTTAGGACCAAAGTTATGTTATACCTGAAGGAGTGTCTCCACCTCCCTTTAGATATCAAGAAGATAAAGAACTACACAATTTTTAGAAGAAATCTGAAGGCAGCCCTGTATTGGGAAGTTTTTAATGCCTGAAGTTTTATTATGTTTTTATATATGCTGTAAGCTGCCCAGAGTGGTTGGGGTATAAATAATAATAATAATAATCTTGGGTTGTATTGAACGTAGCATTGAGAACTTCTCCCCTTCTCCTCTTCCCATGTGCCCTCTAATCTTTTGCGATGTTCCCTTCATCCCCACAGAGCAGATTTGGGGGCAATGTGGGGCGGGGCTGTTGTGGAGGAGCAAGGAAAAATCCTATGGTGTTAGAGCTAATTCTTGCACTAGCACAAATATTTTGATTCATACCGCCCATTAAATGTTTAGTTGCATTTAATGTGGTGGTTGAGGTTTTTTTTAAAAAAATAGCAGGTGGAGTGGAAATGAACAGGACTGGGAATGTGATGTGTGAGGACAGGAATTTAACCCCTCCCTTTGCCACAGTCCTAATGAAATCCCTTCCCAGCTGCTGTTTGCCACAGAAGTGGTTGCTATTGGTGCCACGCACATTAAATTTGGTCATGCATTTAATGCAATGTGCAGTCTGGCCCTTAGCTGAGTTTATTCCATCTTCCCAAACCGTCATTTTAGCTCTAGTTTATATACCACGTGTGGGGTGCTTATTCTACATGATAGGGCTGAAAGTGGCATTAGTTAAAATTCCACTCAAATACTTCCTCAGGGTTAGAAACAGAACAAAACAACAGAAGCTGTCAGATAGTATTGGGAAGGGACCTCGTCTTTTTAAAAGTGAGCATTGCAAAAATAGATATGGTAATCAAACATCTTCCATAGACTGTGACTTCTGTAAACAGAAGTTTTAAAAATTCTTCCATTGGAAACTAAGAACAGAAAACAACATCTGAATTACATCACATCCACTTTAGGCACATTATTTAATCCTTGCATGGTGGATCTTTAAGGTTTATGTTTTAACAAGTGTTTTGGTTATGCCCATGACAAAATCATGCCTTATTACTTGACAAAATGTATCTGTGCCTGTTGCTTTATATCATTATAAAACAAAAGACACAGATACATTTTTATCTGTTTACCATTGTTCCTCAAACTTTGTGAGTGTATGTCTACTTTTCATTTTCAATGAAGAAATGTCATTGGAATAATCCTAGGATTGCTTGCTTTAGAATTCAGCAGTTCTGGTACCTGAGTGCAGGGCCTGGGACTTTGGGAGAAGTACAGCCAGTAGTAAAAAGCTTGCAGTTTGATGTTGTTGTTAGTGTTGATCATGTTGTTAGTGTTGACCAGCAGAGGGAAATGGGATGAAAATGGTCTCTGTATTTGTTAGTCTTTTAGGCAGGCATGTCCAAAGTCCGTTTTGGGGGCCTAATCCGACCAGGCGGTCGGTTTAATCTGGCCCCTGCGGCAGTCTTAAAAAACCTCAACAACTTCAATCCTAAAAAAGGCCAACAACTTTGGTCGGCCCTTTAGTCGGCCCCCACAGCCCTTCACTTCATCAAATCTGGCCCTCTTTGAAAAAAGTTTGGACACCACTGCTTTAAGGCATTCCTTTTTTTGTTTGCTCCAATGGTCACACATCTACCATACTGGAAAATGTGCCTTTTTTCCTACACAGATTCCGACAGATTCAGCACTTGTATTAAAGTACCAAAGCACTTCATCTCCTTTATAAATCCTGCCCGATAGCTCCCCTACAGAATGGTTTTACAGCATGGTGTTATACAATAAAACAGCCGATTGCACTATACGGCAGTGTTCTGACAATAAAACTGGAACTCTTGAATGTTTGTCCTTTCGAAGGTTACCTTGGGCTCTGGAGAAATGTCCCCATTGCAATCAAACAATAGTTTCTGCTGCTTTCGGGAAATTAGCACAAGTCTGGTTGGGGGTGGGGGTGGCACAGTATAAGAGAACACTCACTTATGGTATCATGTGCTAAGCCACTCATGATGTGATAATGTCCTAGGGCAGGGTTTCGTAAACTGCATCACAGCGAGCCTCTATAAATTAACAGGGCAAAGGTCTCCACTTTTTTCAAGTGTGACTAAGGAGGAAAAGAGCTCAAAGGAAAAAGGGGAAGGGGAACCAGTCACATGTAACTGACCGTCAGGTGGTGAGTTCCATGTATGAATGAGCTACAGATAGCAAAGGCTGATCTTTCCAGTCACTCGGACACATCCAGGGTCAGTTATCAAAATCTAGTGATGACAACTCGTATGGCATGCGTGGCATGTGTAAACTGGGGCACTCCAAATAGCAATACCGATTGTAGATTAGTTCAGGAGCATGAAAGGAGGGCACTGTCTCCTGCTGCCATCTCAGAAGTACAGTGGACACTCGGGTTGCAAATGTGATCTGTGAGGGAGACAAGTTCGCAACCCACAGCATCCAAAACCCACAGTGTCGCATCTGCGCATGTGCGGGTTGCAACCCAGTGCTTCTGCGCATGTGCAAAGTGCAATTTAGCGCTTCTGCGCATGCGGGAGCGCCAAAACCCGGAAGTAACCTGTTCCAGTACTTCCGGGTTTCAGCGTGTCCATAACCCGAAAATGCGTAACCTGAAGTGTCTGTAACCTGAGGTATGACTGTATTCAGTCAAACATACTACAGTACAAGGTTTATTAACAAGGAAGTCCCACTGTCTGCAATGGGGCTTCCTCCCTAGTACGCATCTTTTAGAGGACAAGCTTAGTGCGGCTTTTCTAAAAATGAAAATGCTGGATTGGCCTGATGTCATTACTGAGAGATAAGATCATGCTGTTTATTGTTGACAAATGCCAAATAAGTTCTGGTGTAGACATAATGTTACCTGATTTCTGGAACTGGGGTTTCTATGAGAGCCACCAAGTGAGAGGATTATTCTTCTGCATAATGATTCCCTTGCTGCGTCAGTGTGTTGTCTGGTAAACAATTATTTTTCTTATTAGTATTCATAAATTGCTAATTTTAACTTTAAAAGCCCACTGAAGAAAGAGCTCCACTGCTATAAAAATATAATTGGAGAATTGAAATGATTTTTTTTATTGTTAATTAAAAAAAGTAAGCAAAAGACCAAGTAAAATGTTTTCCAAAGACATCCAGTAACCAAATATTCCACCTAAAACTAAATATTTTTATATTGCCTATTATTATTATTTTTTTTAAAAAAAGCATGCAGAAATTTGCAAACAAACAAATCTGTTTTTAGTTAAAATAAAGTTGGTTGGGAAATGTTCAACTGGCTCTTAAACAGACACAGTGTGTTGTTTCAAATGTTTAGCAAATCTTTTTCACAGTTATGTTTCATTTCGCCAACTTTGTTATGGGAGGAAAAAATGATTCTTTTAGTTTCATAACGCAAATAGAAGAAGGTTACGGCGTGCTAATATCTTCCTGTGCAAACTAAGTCTACCGAACAGGCTGTAATTGTAAAGCAACAGGGGTGCTCTGCAAGGAGAAACAGAGTGTAGTTTTATAAAATCAAAAGTCTCCATTACTAAGAATATATACCTGGAAGGAAGGAAGGGCTTACTTCTGAATAAACATTGTTAGGGCTGGGCAACAAATATGGATACAGCTGCCAACTGCTATACTCTGTATGAATGAATTCATGTGTCCTTTGCATCTACACACCCTACATTTAAAGCACATTCATAGCACTTTCAGTCATGCCCTTTCCCAAACCATCCTGGGAAATCTGGTTTACCCATAACAGAGCTACAATTCCCAGCACATCTAACAAATTACAGTTCTCAGGATTCTGTGGGGGAGTTCCATCTTAAATTATTAGGTACACTTAAATTACATTCACTCTTAAATTATTAGGTACACTAAATAGCAATAGGAAATTAGAATCATTAATGAACATTATTACAATTGCAGATAATCTAAGATAAAATACATTGTTCCTTAGCCTTCGCTGCCAACAATGGCCCAATTAACTACAAAATGCAGGGGTTTTGCTCCAAAAGCTTGTGGGGGGAGAGAACTGTAAAAACTTTGGCACAGGTTTGGAGAGGATCACAAGTTTTGGGGTTTGTAGTTAATTTTCCTCCCACCGACCAACAGTTCAAAATGTGTTTTCTGTAATAAGCTACTTTAAGAAGAAGGGTCAGCCCCTATTTTACCAGTACCAGCCAATCCCAAAAGAGATTTAAAATTCTCATAAACGGGTACTTTAAATCCCTTGCCTGAGGACCTTTCCAACTTGCAGTTCTATGATTCCTATTTGGTAGGCAATTCAAGCAAAGGGGGGAAGCCCCACAATGGGTTTCCTTGACCTTTTCACCCAGTCCTCTGTCTAAACAGAGGACAAAGGTCAAGAATCAGCATCTAGCTGATCGTCATCTCTCTCCTTCCTCTTACAACTTCAGGCTTTCAGTGTACCAAGTTTGGGGGTGGTGGGATATTAACCTAAGTGGCCAAAAGCAGATGTCTGTGTAGCTTACAATGGAGAAGCAGAGAGGGAGGAAGTGGGGGAAAGGTGTCAAAGTTATCCTTTCATTTATTACTCAGCTATGAACAGGAGACAAAGCTGAATAGCCTCAGCTGCAATATATGAATCAGGGTTTTAATGAGCTGTTCCTATGCCTTTGCAGCGTTAATGTTTTTACTGTTTGCGTTACCATGTTTATATTTTGGTTGTGCATGGCCCTCAGTTCCTTTTGAAGGAAGGGTGATTTACAAAGCATTTTAAACAAACAAACAAATTAAATATAGTGGCGCAGAAGAGAAAGAAATTTGAAAACACCCAACAGTGATCAGATGCATTTTTATTTTCATTTTATTTTTGCAATCGGTTCTGATGACTGGACTGTGTTCGTCTTGGCCAGCGGTGCTCAAAGAGCGTGGCGCACCACAGTGGTGGGGCAAGAGAGGATGACAAGTATGGGGGAACGATTCAAAGAAATATTTAAATGTTTCAGTGTAATATAGTATAAAAAGGTAAAAAGGTAAAGGACCCCTGACAGTTAACTCCAGTTGCAAATGACTGAGGTTGTGGTGCTCATCTCACTTTACTGGTCTTTGGAGCCGACATTTGTCCACAGACAGTTTTTCTGGGTCATGTGGCTAGCATGACTAAGCCACTTCTGGCAAAACCAGAGCAGCGCACGGAAACACTGTTTACCTTCCCGCCGGAGCGGTACCTATTTATCTACTTGCACTTTTGATGTGCTTTTGAACTGCTAGGTTGGCAGGAGCTGGGACTGAGCAATGGGAACTCACTCTGATTCGAACTGCCGACCTTCTGATGGGCAAGTCCAAGGCTCAGTGGTTTAGACCACAGCGCCACCCGCGTCCCCAATGTAGTATAGTATAGCATAAAAAATTGTGGAATATGGATTTTTTTTCTTTAAAAAATCAAGCACTGCTAGGAGTTGGTTCTTGTTATTTCCCAATGCATTTCTTATCAATAAAAAATCAGTGTAGCACAAGCAAATTTTTATTCTGGAAGTGTGCCCCAGGGGAAAAAAAAGGGTGAGAACCACCGATCTTGCTGCCTAACAAATTAAGGGCTCAGTAGGAAAGAAGTTGCATTGACCATGTTAACTTTTGTAAAGATCTGCAACAGAATGGGTTGGGACTATTTTTAAACCTTCTAAGTTATAAGCCTCTACATTTCTGCATACCTTGGGCATCCCCCAAGTATTGAAACCACTACTGAACTTTTTTGGCAGACCCAGTTTCACTTGATAGCCATTCAACCATCCATTATGTAACAGACATTATGATAAATATTGTTACCTACTGTATCCTTGGGTGCGACACAGATTGAGTAAATAAATAAAATAAACATTTGCTTATTCTGAAATCAGCACTGCTCTGTCTTGTGAAGCATGTTGTAAAAAAGAACCTCAGTGGTTGGGATCCACACATGGAGTCCTTGTGCTGCTGAGGCAATATTTTCTTGTTTTTTTTTTTTTTCAGAAGTGATATTACCTCTATTTTTCATATAGGTATAAATATTATGCTCTTATCTCCCACAGGCATTGCCCAATTTTTGCCCACAGTGTTGAACTGGGTGGGTCGTGACAAGTTGGGTAGTGTCTGCAAAGCCACATTGAGCAGTAACAGTGATGACACATAGATGAGTTTTGGGTTAATGAGGATGTTGGCTGTACCTCAAAAAGTATTTCATAACTCTCGTTTATTTAAAATAATTCCCTGTCTCTCAGCCTTCTCTGTCTAGTATATCATGTTTGTTTCATCACGGTAGGAAAGGTGGGCTGTGGAATTACAATTCTTTTGACACTAAACCACTGAAGGTCAATTTATGGTTGAAATGCATCTGATATTTGCTATGTACAAATAATTTTCTGTTTATTCTTTCTAGTGAAGTATTGATCGTTCTTGCTTCTAATACTTGGGGCTATAAAGTTTGTTTTCTAAAGGGTACATGCCAGTTTGTTTGTTTGTTTGTTTATTATAACACAAACACACTCATGCCTAAGTTATGTTGCTGGTTCATCAATGCCAATTTCAGGTTTAGCCAAATGCAGCCATTGGCTTTGGCCTGTACTTCACTGAGACTCAATAAACTTTGCTTGGAAATTGCTCTGGTACTTCATGAGTGAGCACTGTCCCCATCTTTTCAGCCTTGTGAAATGTTTTGTGGAAGCAGTGGGAATAAAGGCGAAGGACATTTCCTGGTTAGCAGTATGGGAATTAATGTGTGCGTCCCTGCGCAAACTGGGCTATCATTCCTGTTGATGCAATGGGATCAGCAGTGATGCTTCTTTTCCTAGGGTGCTTCTTATCACACAGACGGCAGATCCTCACAAAGCATTTAAAGCACACGACTTTCCTAAGAACTGTCATTTCCCCCTCACAGAGCTACCACTTCCATCACCCTTGAAAAACTACAGTTCCTAAGATTCTTGGAGTGGGGTGGGGAGACAAGCTTTAAATGTGCATTGAAGAAACTTTTAACTGTAAATCTGCCTGGCAGTTGTACACTGAATGTGCAGAGGCTGGGGTGTGCCACATGGGCGCATGGAGATTTAGGACAAGGCTAGTGGTTATGATGTCCTCTTAAAAACGTAAAGGGACCCCTGACCATTAGGTCCAGTCATGACCGACTCTGGGGTTGCGGCACTCATCTCGCTTTATTGGCCGAGAGAGGAGACGTACAGCTTCCGGGTCATGTGGCCAGCATGACTAAGCCGCTTCTGGCGAACCAGAGCAGTGCACGGAAATGCCATTTACCTTCCTGCCGGAGCGGTACCTATTTATCTACTTGCACTTTGACGTGCTTTCAAACTGCTAGGTTGGCAGGAGCAGGGACCGAGCATGGGAGCTCACCCCGTTGCGGGGATTCAAACCACCAACCTTCTGATCGACAAGTCCTAGGCTCTGTGATTTAACCCACAGCGCCACCCACTTCCCAATGATCTCCTCTTACATATACATATTTAAGATGACTGGGGTTACATCTTTATCCTGTCCTTCCTCCCAGAAATTTAAGATGATCAACATGAGAGCTATCCCATTTTGTGAGATGCAAAGTGGATCACAACTTTCAGGGCACACCCACTGCTGGTGTTTGAAGCGGAGTACCCATGATGTTAGCAGCAATCAATATTTGCCTTTGGTTTCTTGAGAAATAATGCTATTTCATGCATTTCCCCTGAAACCAGCTTGCATCTGATTTGAAAACATAAGCTGCAGTTAAGCCGAGGTATGTACACTTAAAAAAGCCATTGCACACGTGCAGATGACAATGTCATTGAATAGGCAGTGCTGGGGTGGTGCAACTGCAGGGAAAACAAATCAGGTAATGCACAATGGACATCTCTGTCCCCACCCCTCTAGTGTGCACAGCAACATACAAATGTGACTCAAAATGTGGTGGTGGTGGTGGGGGGGGGGAAGCCTCAATGAATTTTAAGAATCTAAAGCATGGGTAGGCAAACTAAGGCCTTCTAAATCCAGCCTGCGGTCTGGGAATCAGCGTGTTTTTACATGAGTAGAATGTGTCCTTTTATTTAAAATGCATCTCTGGGTTATTTGTGGGGCATAGGAATTCGCTCACCCCCCCAAAAAAATAGTCCGCCCCCCAAGGTCTGAGGGACAGTGGACTGGCCCCTGCTGAAGAAGTTTGCTGACCCTTGGCCTAAATCTACTCTGAAGGAGTCGTCGCTGGGTCTCTAACAAATCTCTAAAGAACAGTATAAGCATTTCCACATACTTTGAGGCAAACTGGGATGTTTTTCCAGACTTCCTCTTTCTGCAAAATCCCAGACAACCTCGCAATGATGGGGACTCATGCTGATGGCTATATTATTATTATTATCATTATTAATTTCTGCTACTACATTTGAAAGCTGGCACCCTCCTCTCTCTCCTGTGGTTAGCAAGCGCCCATTCCAAAAACCAGCAGCCCAAACGATTCCAGTTTGAACCCATTCCCTTGTTGCATTGGGCACGTTACAGACCCTGCCCTGGGGAAACACATTCTCTAAGATGCCGTGTTCTCTCTTGCGATTTAAATCGCGGATCGCACAGAGCACCCTGTGTGTGTTGTGTGTGAAAGAGAGCGAGCGCACAGACCTACATAAATTCCCCTCCTCCAGCATCACTTCAGCCTCAGCAGAGCGAACAGAGTGCGCGGCTACTCGAAAGTGCTTGGTAATTCTTCCCCTACTCCGGGAGCTGGCGTTGACCTCTTAACAAAGAACAGGTTCAATCTGCTTCCCCTCCTCCACCCCGGGAGACTGATGAGGGTCACATGACCTTTCTAGACAGCACAGAATTGGGATGGTAATGTGTGCTGGTGGGGGAAGGGAGCCGGCGGCCCGCACACTGCCGCGCTGTGCTCGAGCCTCGGCGGGGGAGATGCATGCCACAGACTTATTAAGATGCAAATGCCAAATATATATTTTTTTTACCAGACTGTACGAAATTTACAGTTTCCTTTCTAGCTCTGGCAGAGAGACAACGTGAATACACATTAGGGTTGTTGGTGCAATTTTTTTTTAAAAAAATATCTTTTTTGGTGGTGCGTTGGTTTTTTTAAAAAAAACAGCAAACGAAACGTAGGCGATGGTTCTTAAGGGCTTTATGTGAAAATAGGAAGAGGAAGGATGTCTGCAAAAGAAAATTTAAAAGAATCTTCTAGCAGAAAGAAAACATCTTGCAGTGAATATTAGGACATGGAGGAGGGGTTTTCTTCTTCTATAGATACAGGACGCAGGCAGAGATTACTCCCCGCCCCCCCCCCTATATTGTGCAACTGCCTACTTCACTAGCCTTGCCATATAGGGTCAGCGATGGAACAATTACGATTTTTTATTATTATCCTGCAAATTGCCACTTTAGGATTCAGGGAAATCAGCTAAAGTTGAAAACTAAGTGAACATTATAAAAACCAGAAGAGAAAAACACATTGCTTACAACTTCAAAATCCCATTTTCAAGTGGCTGTAACAAGTACTTTTTTAAACAACAACAACAACAGGCAGCTCCTGATTATTATCAGAGGACTGAGGCACATTTTGTTTTTAAGGTCACACCCATATGGGTTTTGCCCACCGTCGCTTATTATTTTAAATTCATTTTTTTAAATTGGACATGTTGATTTATTAATTTAATGTGTTTATATCCCTCCATTTAGAGTCAAAAATCTGTTCCCACTGTCTTTTAGGCGAGGGCATACCAAGTATTTAGAAATTTGCAAACGTAAAAATAGAAAGCTTCTGTCAGATGGAAGCCACCAAGCCAAGTGGCTCTGAAGAAAACAAGGCAGGAACAAACTATCCTGGAGGGCAAAAAGACATTAAGAATGGACACCTCAGTGCAATCCAGGTCACTTAAGTAACTGGTGCAATTATGGAGCCAAAATGATAGCGGATACCTGAAGGAATGTGTCTTCCCACATCCACCTGCCTGTGGACACCCTTCTCCAGGTAGCCCCTTCATTAAACAGGGGAAAACATCAGTTTGCGGTCCTCATTCTGCCCACCAGGCCTCCCTATTTGGCTCCTAGAGCCATTTCAGCCACGTCATGGCCACCTGCCCTATATCTGATATCCTATATGACATCAGATATGGGGCACACAAAGACCAGGCTCATCCAAAATGGGTTTGCAGGTATCATCACTCAGCTGTGGCTGCAAAACCCCACGGGAAGCTCTATGCTCAGGGTATTGCTAGATCCAGCGACCACCTGATTGTCGGGTTCTGCCAAGCACTTTGCCAGGGGTTTGGCAAAAGCTCATTGTTGGGTCTTTCAAAGTGCTCCACAAGACTCAGGCAGCCACAGAAGGTCACCTGGCATCACTGTGATGGGCAACTCTGCCCACCTGTCAAATGTTGTCCATGGTGGGAGGATGAGGTAACCATTTGGCCTGCTGGCCGGATCTAATTCACCACTCTTCCTTTGAAGTATACAATAGACATTGTAGTATGCAAGGGCAGACTTTAGGCTTTTGCTTCCCACCCACCCCCTTACTATAACCCAAGATCTACCAATTGGAGCCAGATAATAATACTTTTATTATTTATACAGATAAATAAATTATTTAATATTTATTGTTTATACCCCGCCCATCTGGCTGGGTTTCCCCAGCAAATGGTGGCTGGGTGTCATAAGTCCCACAGAGGTGCTTTGGAGAGATATTGAGGAGAAATAGGAGCTGCTCAGGGAGCTGCACCTAAGCAACCCTGAGGAGCGTATGTGGGAGGTAGAATTGGGACCCTGAGTCTGGGGAGGCAAGCTGGAGAATGGAGAAGCTAGATTCAGGGGAGGGTTCCAGACAAGTTGGAAGAGGAGTGTTTTTCTCCTGCAATACCAGACACCTCTAGTCAGATTCCTCCTACTCGTGAGGTGCCTTTTCTGGAGGAGGCAATTGAGAGCAAGGGCTCATCTAGACTTCTGCTTGTTCCACCACTTCCCCCTGGGAAAACCCGAACTTTGCTGCTGAATTGGAGCAAATGTCAACCAGGATTTCTGCAGTTTGACATCTGCTCTGATTCATGTCCATGTTTTCTAGGCAAAGGGGACAACCAGAAGTGTGGCTGAGAGCCCTAAGTTGAATACTGAGCTGCAGCCAACCTTGGCTCTTTCTCCAAGGCCTTGCAGATGCCAATCCTGGCACAAACAAACTTCACAATCCTAAACCACTTGAAAGAATGCCCATTTGCTTGCCCCGTCCCAGCCCTCCAGATGCTTGCCGTGCCCACTGCTGATCTTCAGAAGGAACATGCGGGGGATGTGTTGCTTTTTGGATAGGTGTTGTAACTTGCACTAGCCATGTATCTATACCTGCACCTCGCCTTATCTGCTACACCTTGCAGTCTGTGCCTTGCCTATGCACTGATTGATGGACTAAAGTCTTTGGCAGAAGCCAAACTGGGAATCTGAGTTCTTCATGCAGCAGTGAGGGCCAGGACAATGGGGTGGAGTCAGATGCAAAACAGTGGCTTGCAGGGTGGAACTAATTACCTACTGCACTACATGAACTATTGGCTCATACGACAGGCACCCACAAGTACAAATCTACATCTAATTATTACTTATCAAAGATTCTATCAGCCTAATTTAAGAGGGTAGAGAGGCCTATTTGTTGTCACTGTTAGACAATTGGGGTATCAGAAATCCTTGCTGACCTCCTTCAAATTACTCAGTGACCTCTGAGTAGATCGCAATCTACCTTCACCTTCCCCCCAAATTACAGACGCCTCTTCATATATCACACACCGTCTCTTGTATTTTTTTTAAAAAAGTAAGATGAACTGTACAGTAAAAAGAAAGCAGCAACCATAAAGTTTTCATAAACCAAGATAATCTAATTACAATTCAAATGGTTAAATGGTAGAAATTCAAATTAAAACGATTGCAAAAGTCAGAATCATTACTACATGTTTTTCAGATTTTAATTTCTACAGTAGGCCTAATCCATTGTGTTTCTGGAGGAGTATTATTAAATTTCTGGTCTGAAAAGAAATTTGTGATTTAATAGGCATAGTGATGAGAAAATAAGACCTAATCACAGAGCATATCCAAATGGGAAAAAAAAACTGCTGCAGCTGCTTGGGTGGATTACAAGCACTACTAATACTCTCATTTGAAACTGATGCTACAAAGTAAAATACAAATGAAAAAGTATTTTTAAAAACTCCTGTTTGTGTTCAAACAAAGTGTGATTCTCCTTTATCACATACTAATTTCTAGAACTCATTTTCATTAGTTATCATGGATGGACTTTGGTGCAACACAGCTGAGGGCAGCCTACTATGTAATGCACTTGGATAACTGTTTAGACAATAAACACCACCACATTGCTTAAGAAGCGCATAATTTGCTGCCTTTCCTTTAAAATGCACAGAGGTCTGAACTCATTCTTTCCCTGCTTGCCACTGCCATGCATTCTAAAGTGGAAACATACAAATAATATGCATGCACATACTTCACAACTGATGTGTGTGTTTTACATTTTGGAAGTAGAAAACACGGCATGAACAATGAACTAAGCTGAAATGCTGGAATTTAATCTCTTCCAATGTGTTTTATCTCACTCAGATACTACAGTAGCACAACAAAACACAATTTTTTATTTACCATAGCCTTGGCCTTGACCTGGAGCAAGATGGGGACTCTGAAATCTAATTTCATGGCAGGTAAACACAAGACAAAGTAAGATAATATAATCACAAAATTGTGGAGTTAGAAGGAATCCCAAGAGTCATATAGTCTTAACCCCCTGCAATTCAGGAATCACAGCTAAAGGATCTCTGTCCAATGGCCAAGCACCTTATGCTTTAAGACCTCCAATGAACAAGATCCACTTTCAGAGGGAGTCCGTTCCACTATGAAACAACCCTTACTGTTAGATTTTTTTTCTTAATATTTATTTGGAATCTCCTTTCTTGTACCTTGAATCCATTGGTTCAGGTCCTACTCTCCACAGCAGGAGAAAACAAGCTTGCGCCAACTTCCATGTGATGGGAAAAGCTTGCTTTCTCCTGCTCCAGAGGGTAGGAGCCAAACATATCAGGAATAGTAGATTGAACAGTACAGAGCAAACACAAGTGACCCTCTAGTTTTTGACAATTGGCTTCATGCATTTTACATCCTATTAGCCCTCAAAGCCTTGCACTAGGACAAACAATTCTGAGAGGTGTGAAGTGCAAATTCCATTGAGTAAAGCCTGCAGAGAGAATGCATTTTCTGTCTATAACGTTTTTTTCTTTTAAGGAAACATCAGGAAGGGTACAAAATAGAAAGTGCTAACTTGCAGTTATATCTACGGTGGTACCTCGGGTTAAGAGCTTAATTCATTCTGGAGGTCCGTTCTTAACCTGAAACTGTTCTTAACCTGAGGTACCACTTTAGCTAATGGTGTCTCCCGCTGCTGCCATGCAGCTGCCGCTCGATTTCTGTTCTCATCCTGAAGCAAAGTTCTTAACCCGAGATACTCTGGGTTAGTGGAGTCTGTAACCTGAAGCGTCTGTAACCAGAGGTAACACTGTGCATCAGATTATTCTGTAACTATGAGTATGTGTTCTTGGTCCCCCCTCTATTTTCATGTGGACCTTCAATGCCTTGCTGCAGTTGATAAGTGACACATTTTCCGGCTGAAAATCTCCCGACAGCAAAACCTTAGAGTTGGCAGTAACAGCTTTTTGAAGCATATCTCAAGTTCTTGTTTTATTAGTCATTTCTAATAGCAGTAGGGCAAAGGGGTTTGGTAACTGGACTCAGAAGCACTGCTAAGCGCCTTCCTTTCTCAAGGGGAATTCCACCATGAAGGAAATCAGATAGAAAAAGGCACTGTTGTCCAACTAAGAGTGCAGGGAGATTTAGGGTCTGTTTTGGAACATTTTTTGGGGGGGAGGGCACCTGTCTGGTCACAGAAGTATCTGGGTGTACAGTGACACCTATCATGCAATAACCAGTTGTGTGCACCTGCCACCCTTCATATGATTTAGCTGTTAGTATGTGTTGAGCAGCCTTAGGGAGAAGCAATTCTGAATGGCGTCTTGGAAGAGATGGGGGCAGATGCACACAATTGGCTCTCTACAGGCCCAAGCAACCACAGTTCATATGTGTTACAAGCATTTTTACCACAGCTATCAAAAACCCACAAAACAGCAACATTTCTTCTCTTTTTTAAAATGATGAATCTCTTACTAGGAAATCAAAAGGCTGAGCAGAACAGGGTATATTTTGGCAGTGGAAGAAATATATCATAGAGTCATAGTTGGAAGGGACCCTGAGGGTCCTCTAGTTCTGTAATGCAGGAATCCTGCCCATAAACATCCCTGGGTAGGCTTAAATAAATAAATAATAATTTATTATTTATACCCCGCCCATCTGGCTGGGTTTCCGCAGCCTCTCTGGGCAGCTCCCAACAGAACATTAAAAACACAATAGAGCATCAAACATTAAAAACTTCCCTAAACAGGGCTGCCTTCAGATGTCTTCTAAAAGTCAGATAGTTGTTTATTTCCTTGACATCAGATGGGAGGGCGTTCCACAGGGTGGGTGCCACTACTGACAAGGCCCTCTGCCTGGTTCCCTGTAACCTCACTTCTCACAGTGAGGGAACTGCCAGAAGGCCCCTGGTGCTGGACCTCAGTGTCTGTGCTGAATGATGGAGGTGGAGACGCTCCTTTAGGTATACTGGGCTGAGGCCATTTAGGGCTTTAATCGTCAGCACCAACACTTTGAATTGTGCTCTGAAACCACCAACCTTTTGGTTAACAGCCAGACACACTGACGCACGGGGCCACAGGAGAGCAAGAATATGTCAGCGGTAGTATGTTTGTGCTGGGAATCACAAGCTGTTATAGAACAGATGCTGTTGTATTCAGAGTCTTGCTTGTGGGCTTCCCCTAAGGATCAGATTGGCCACTGGGAGATCAGGATGCTGGACTAGAGGAGACCTTGGTCTGATCCAGCAAAACACTAATGTTCTCATGTGCATGTGAACACTACTCTGCAGGAGTGCAAAATCTGAATAGATTTCATGTATCATTTTAAAAAAACCTCTTACAAACATTCCTTCGCATGCTGATGCTGACACCTCGGTAACTATCAACGTTTACCAGCAGCATGGGGGTGGCGGCAGAGAGACAGCTGCCCCCCCATCAAGTAAGTAAGTAAATAAATAAAAATTCTAAAGTAACTGAGTTATTGAGTGACAGATAACACAGTTCTGCCCCAGCCCCAACATAACACCTGCTTGCCTTAAAATAAACCCTGGCTACGCCCATGACCAGTAGTATCTGTAATTTTCAGGACAGGGATTATCAACATTTATATATGGAAGTTGACATCACCATATACTCGATTATTTCCTGTAACAGAAAGCCACACATAGCAGGTTGGCTCCAGGGGTTCCTTGCATGAATGAAAAGGAACTCTGCTTCCTCAGGGATCTATGATTACCACAGTCTATATACCTGGAGAGCTGCCTTATACCAAATCAAATCATTGATCCATATAGCTCAGTATTATCTACACTGCTGGTGGGCAACCTGTGACTCCAATCTCATTTTATGTGGCACCAACTGGCTGCCTCCTGAAGATGCTCCATTTCCCCATCCCATCAGAATTCATTCCTCCTTCATTTCCTCCACTTCTTTCTATGTAGTTTTACAACAATGGGATGGTGCAGTATTTTAAAACCTAAGGGAGCTTCTCTTCTTCTGCTTTGAAAACTGGTCTTTATTGTGGATTAGCTAATCCATAATACTTTCATCTCTGTCTCCTCCCATCATTGGCATTGCAGGCCTCAAAATTTTGCAGCCCTGAGGGAATCTGGCCCCCAACAGAGAGAAAGCTGTTTTCTCCTAGTCTACATTGGCAGGAGAAGGTTCAGGCAGGAGTCTTTCTTGTCCCAACTTGGAGGTGCTGAATTTTAATATGGCTCCTTCTTCATGCAATGCATGGGCTCCTGCCGCTCCCGTCCATTGTTATTTGAATTTATATACCGCCCTATACTGCATGCTATCCCTGTGGGTTTCAATCAGGGGGATTCTGGAGGTGCTGCAAGGCAGCGTCCAGTGTGAAAATCCTGTTCCGTAACCAGACCACTAGTTGCAGTTTTATCAATTCAACTCTTATCAGATGTGCGTGCATGCATGTTCAGCCTTGTATTCTTTTCTTAACTGAAAGCCTTTGGAAGGCAGAAGCCAAACTGAATCCCCATCCTTGCATTCCATTTGCAGTGAAAAAATAAACCTGCATTCTTCTTTTTATTCTTTTGCTGAGTATTCAGGACGCCTTCCCTTCATAGCTAGCAGAAATGTTGACCTACTTCTTAGGAGGCACGGACAAAGCAAACCATTTTGTTCTACATGGAAAAATAATTTTCTACCACATACACCTACCACAGTTATTTGTATTTTCCTCCAAAGCGGAATACACCTTAAAAGACCTTCCAGACTGGAATACCTGTCCCTCAGAATTGGAGTTCACGTCTCCCTAAACTTTCAAATGTTTACGAGACCTGTGGGTGTGTTCAAACAAGCAGGCTTTCAGAATAAATTAAGTGGTGACTTGGCAAGCTAAGTAAGTAGGGGAAATAAATACTAAGCTGAACTTGTGTGCTATTACTCTGGTAGAAAACAGAAACAGTAGCTTGTCATTTGCTGCTTTACTACATTTGAACTTCATTTGACTGACAGACTGGAAAATGCTTAGGCTTGAGGACAAAAATTACCTTCTCAGGTTTCCTTCTGTGTCATTTAATATGGTGCACAGTCTCAATTTTCATCATTTTCATCGTTTCAATTTTTCTTTCACTCTGCCTGCTCTCTGTCCAAATTTGGCAGCCTAAGGAAGACACATGTACTTGGAAGATAAGGAGATCTCGTGATGCTACGAAGTGTAGGAAACTGGAAAGTGTCGGAAGCCACTGCAAGCAAAATACTATGGCAAGAGCCGAGAGGTTCCCCTCTCCTTTCAGTGGTGGTGAAGAGTGCAAGAAATTGCAAACGGAGACCAAAAACCTGTCAGGATCTAATAAGCAACATCATTCCCATAGATAGAGCAGCCATGGGGTTCTACTTTAGAGAGGACAGCCCTCTCTTTGAAGGCGAGTCCAGTCCAAGTCCAATTTTAAATAGATTTAAAAAAAAAACTATGACAAGGGCACCTGTTCACAGTATTCTCCACTTTTTCTACTTAAATAATAATAATAATAATTTTTATTTATACCCTGCCCTCCCCAGCCAAGGCCGGCCTCAGGGCGGCTAACAAGCAATAATAAAAGCAAGTTGAATGATTACAACTTAAAAACAAAATTAAAATAAAACATCAAAATATTGAAACATTAAAATATTAAAATGTAGCCTCATCGCAGGAGGAGAAAGGAAAAGAAAAAAGAAAGAGAGGGAGGGAATCAAATTGGCTCCAAGCCAAAGGCCAGGCGGAACAACTCTGTCTTACAGGCCTTGCAGAAAGAAATCAGATCCTGCAGGGCCCTGGTCTCATGAGGCAGAGCGTTCCACCAAGCCGGAGCCAGAGTTGAAAAGGCCCTGGCTCTGGTTGAAGCCAATCTAACTTCCTTTGGGCCCGGGACCACTAGGGTGTTGCTATTATAGCAATCAGGTCTTAAAGAGTGCCTATACATATAATAAAAAATGCAAATGTGTGTCCTCTTTGCTGCCATTGTGTAAGTCCCTACGCACAGGCTAGTTCATGCACTCTCCTGGTCCTTCAACGTGACTGTATAGTAGGGGAGCAGACAATGATGACAACATTGAGCCCCCGGTCCTCAGCGCTGCCCCCTTCATTGTTACCACTGGTGCTACTGCTTTAAGGCTATCTTGTATGTTTCATGATGGCAACACTCAATAATTCTTCATGTGGAAGGGCCCAAAAAGGAGGGCATCTGAGGGCATCTGTGGTTACTGGGCAACCACCAGAGTTTCCCACATTGCGTTTCGTTTAAATAGAAAGCAACCGGGGACATTTGCATGGTTGCCTAGCAATCACCCACTGCGATTCTCTCTATCCACCCCGCTGCTCCCCTTCCTCATTACAACTTATTGAGCTAAGCTAACATTAAGCTGGCTGGCTGGAAAGTCAGAGAGATCTGTATATGCTGTCTTCACTGAACATATACCACGTTCCTAAGTCCCCTGTGCAAATATTTCTGTTTTGTCAGATGTATAGTTTAATGTCTGCAGGAGATCATTTTTTTTATCTGTTTACAAAAAGGAGGCATCTCGTGGCTAGGTCAAAGAAATTCTCCTTCCCCACCTGTGTTTGAAACCCCAGAGGAATGTATATGCTACATATTGTAAATCTTTCCTGTCACAGCTCTTTCTAGCTGGCTGGGTTTTGTGGGAGGCTCATCTTTCTGCTGCATGTTTGTTACCTTACATGGTCAAAAGAGGGGATTCCCTCTCCACATGACAGAAGCTTCTATGGATGACAGTGATTCTTTTTTTTCGTGCATAGTTTAATCTATGGCCAAGCCAGCAGCAATCTCTGTACTTACTACTCCTACAGTAGGTCACAGGGATTATTTCAAATGTGCAACATTTTCATTAGTGAAAATCTTTCCAGTGCAACTCCTCCTCCTCCTCCCACCCCCCAAAAAATTCTAATGAAATGAAATGCTCAGGCTAGCAGGCATATGGAGGATAAAAAATAGATACGAGCACATAGGCAAAAGAATCCAGACTGGAAAATGTGTGCAACATGGAATTGACTCCAACGGTACTGTTAAAATGCAGGAAGCAATGTGTTACATTAGCTCCCTTGATAAGGCACTCTTAATTATGATGTCTGTGAATTTATTCTTAAAATATGTTGTGATCACATCCCTTAGCTGTGTGGATATTAGCTAAGTGCATCAATGGCAGTTTATGTGAGCAGAGGTACTTAGTAAATTCATGTTTTAACAGTTGTCTACATATCACGGTATTGTGTGGATCCCATTGCATACTCATGCAGTCCAATCCTAAACATGTCTGCTCAGAAGTAAGCCCCACTGAGTTCAATGAGACTTAGTCCCAGATAAAGCGTAGGAATGCAATCTTATGAATTGATTGGTGGGTTGTTATAAGTTATCTGTAAAGAACACTCTTGCCTAGAGGCTGTTAATTCCATGTAAACTAGCTGAACAAATCACTAAGAGATAAATGCAATGTTGATATGAATCAATAATTTTTTTGGTGATTTACTCATTTGCCATGTGCGCTGTAAAAACAGATACATGTCCTGCCGTTTATTGGGTTATAAAAACAGAAATTGTAAGGACATACATACAGTACACATAAACAGAAAAAAGCAACACAACTTGATTTATTTGGTCAGATTCTGGGTCCATTTCCCTTGTTTTTCTTTAAAAAAAAACCTGAATGCAAGACATGCTACCATGCTTTTTATGGATAAAAATGGTATATATTTGGGATATAAAGATGGATAAATTTATCAGAGCTGTGGTGCTATCCATTTTCCTTTACACATTATTTTGTACCAGGCAGGTAGCAAAGTGATTCAGATGGGATACTGAGTTTACAGCATGTATGTTTATTTTGAATTTTCTCCCTAGCAGGTGTGTTTAGGATTGCACCACATACACATATTGCTGCCCAAGTGCCTTTCTAACTTGAACACAAACTGAGTTTTAACTTTGAATTATTATCCCATAAGCTTCAGCCACATTATTTCAGTGGCAATCTACGCAGCTGTTTCCAAACTCCACATTTCAAATTAGCTGTTTGATGGAAGGTTGGAAAGTTCAGCTGAGAAACAATTTTTTGAAACCCGGTAGTCACAAATAACCCCATTTAAATTACTAGGTCTAGCACACCTAATGCTTTCATGGACAGATATTCATGTGTTTAGCACCATGCTGCCTGTTTCCTCAGTTCAGGGCAGTTGGCACTTATTTTATTTATTTGTTGATAAGGATTTTACCTTGCCCTTCCTCCCATGGGAGCTCAGGGCAGCTTACAACGATAAAACATATAACATACAACCTTTGAAAGACAGTGCAAACCATAACAACTATTTAAAAGAGCAGCAAAGCAGCTAAACAGATCACAGGGTGCTTAACACAAGCTGTGTTGTCAATTGTCATCCAAAGGCATGAGTAAACAAATGATAAATGACTGGACTAGATAACCCTCATGGTCCGTTTCCAAGTCTACAATTCTATGATTCATCTTTGGGGGCAACCTGAATGCTGCCTAGCACTTCCACATGTGGGATGCTGCCACCGAAAATGTTTTCTCTTGGGTTCCCTTCCTCCTCACCTCAGCCAATGGTGGAATAGACTTCAGTTTGATTGGTATTAGGAGAAATGCTCTACTAGATACCTGGGTCTTGGACCATTTAGGGCTTTATACGCCGAGTGCAAAACCTTCAGTTGGATCCAATAAGTATCCTGGCTGCCAGAGCACATCTTTCAGAATTGGAGCGATGTGATGCCACCATGCTGTGCTTTCCCAAAGTTGAGCCAGAGCCTTCTGCACCAGCTGCACCTTCCAGATTGCTCTCAAGGGAAGTCCCACAAACCATAATCTGTCAGGGGTATTTCCAGGCCAGGGCATGGGCTACTGAGGCTAAACCATCTCAATCCAGGAACACTTGAGTCTCCAGTGGCAATTTGAAATCTAGGAGCTACGATGCATCTACTCCTTTAGGGGCAGTGCTACCCCTGTTAGAACAATCTTCATCTTGTCGGGATTCAGTTTCAGTATTCCAGCTTGACATCATCTCTAGGCACCACTCCAGTTCCTGCACAGCCTTTCTCAGATGGAATAAAGTGATAGAGCTGGGCAACATCCACATATTGGTGACACCACACCACAAAACTCCCTATGGCTTCATGTACATATTTAGCATGGGAGATATGGTGGACCCTGTGGGAGCTTCATAGCTGAACTGCCATGAGCGGTAGTCTCCCAGTTCTGTTTTCTGGTGATGACCCTGCAGGCAAGAATGGCACCATCTTAAGATGCTCCCTCGTTTCCATCCCACTCAGCTGCCCCAGGAGGAGACTATGGTCAGTCAAAACCACTAAGAGATGAAGGAGAAAGTAGTACTCCTCTCTCACTCTTTTGATACAGGTTATCAACCAAGACCACTTTGGTCCCACAACCAGGTGAAAAGTTAGGTTGAAACTGGTCTCAATAATCTGGACTCTTACATAGGAGATGGAGTCTTCATTCCTTCCTGGCTCTCAGCCAGGCCTTGATCTGGACAGCTATGATGAGCTTCCGCCTCCTTCCAAATAGGCTCATGTGCAGCTAGATGGACGCTTTGCTGACAGCTGTGAAGTGGCTTCTTATGTTGCCACCTCTTCTGCTCCTGGGGGAGATATGGTTGGGTGTGACAGAGTTCTGGAGGTAGAGGAATGGATATTCAGAACAAACTGCTTTTCACAGATACTGGTGGTATGAAGATCTGCTTTTGGGACCTGTTCCCTCTCTTCCTACTCTGAGGAGGCCTTAGACATGACATGTGGGAAGGGTGAACCCTGAGACAGGCTCTAGTCACAATATCCTTAAAGAGCAAGAATTCTGAAGTTGATCAACATAACCAGGAACACTGTTATTGGCATCAATAAAACTATAAATGAAACATAGTGGATAAAATATAATAGATGTTTTCTATTTGACAAGGGCATTGGGCAGAGCAATGAATATGAATTTTACCTTTGTTAGACAGCCTAGTTTCGGCGTGCGCTCGTACTCCCTTCTATACAGTGTTTTTTTTCTAAAAAAAAATGTTTACGGGTACTCTCATTTACTTACTCATATTGAAATACTGCCCCTCAATGAGGCCAAATTGCACAAAATGTTCAGGGGTATGCATACCCTTGTGTCCCCCTAGAAAAAAGCACTGCTTCTATAACCTCTGTCTTGGTAAGCAAGAGGCATTATCAGAATTTAGGGACACATTCCAGCCAGGCAAAAATATTCAAGGGTGTGAAGATGAGTTGGTGACCAACGTGGCCTGAGGAGAGAGAGTGTGGCCTGTGGAGGGGCCAGACAGAGTGCCCCCCAAGTCTGAGGTCCCCCATCCCTGTTTTAGGACACGACTAGCCAAAAATGCCACTCATGCATACAGCTGCATACGTATTACAGCTTGACTCTAAATCTGTTAGTTTTCGGATAGTCAATGGTCAAATATTTCGCTGAGGTAGACTGACTGACGGCATTTTAATAATGAATTCTAAGAACTTCTCTTGTACAAAGGAAATGGGCCATTTTAAAATAGAATGCACATTTTGGTCAATGTGGCTTTTTCATTCAGCTTTGAGCTGTAGGATATGCACTTCTGAAAATGCCTTTGAGGCCACAAAACTGTGTACAGCTATGCAGCATCAAAGCCTAAAACCGCAGTTTTGTGATTACTAACAAAACTTGGCATAGAGCTACATGTCATTTACACAAATGTATCTTCCAAAGCCCGTGCCTGATGAGCAAGTAGTGTGTGTGTATATATATATAAAAGAGAGAGAGAGATGGGGGAGTGGGATATAGAAAGTTGTAGAAGGGCATTGCACAGTCTTTCTTGCTCTTACCAAATCTCCTCTTCACACGGCTCCCCCAAGCAACTTCCTCCGACTACAACATATTTGGACCCTCATTTGTTGGCGGGGAAATGGTTAACAATTTGGGATGACAGCAGCTTTCCTCCCATGGCAGATAACAACATGGGTGGGAATTTTCATCAGGGCTGCAATATATTGTAATATATGTAATATAATGGGTGGTTTAACCCTGAGGAACACAAATGATTGACCTGGAATAGATGTGTACAAAAGATGGATGTATGACTGAAACAGATTGAGGTGGATTAGCACACACGGCTGAAACTCCTGTGCGTAATTGATGGGCCTGGAGCCAGGCCTCCTTTTCTCAGGAACAATGTCAGGAGTTCAGAGTGGGAGAGAAAACGGGCAGGGCCAACCTCAGATGTACAGACTAAGCCAGAAGTGCTTGCACAAGAGGAGCCCATTGTGCCAGTACATCCCTGGCCCAAGGCAGTCTCACGGTTTACCTCTGACACAGTTCAGAAGCCCTAACAGAACCACAGTCTTCCTCACTCCACCAGAGTCCATGACTGCTGGGTCTCTTCAAAAGGGGAAAACAGGCAGAGTTGCTGAGAGAGAAATGACACTGCTGTTTAAGCTTGCCCCCAAGACTGAGGGGGCCCAGCGCATGTCCTGCATGTGTGATAACATGCATGCACGCATCACATGAGTGACATGCACCATGCGTCTCGCACATGTGATGTGCATTGTTTGGAGGAGACTGAGCACTGAAGCTGTGACGCATGCACAACAATGAGGGGGCCCAGTCCCCTTCCCACAAATATTGAGGGGGGTCGAAGTCACCTCAGCCTCCTAGGGTTGGCGCTCTAGAGTTGGGTTAGGCAGCAACCCTAGTGTAGTCAATCCATTGGAAAATCATTATTTTGGACATTATAGTCATTTCAAACCAGGAAGTACTGGGAAGGATTAGTGTATAAGGAGATGAAGGGGAACACATAGAATCATAGAATGGTAGACTTGGAAGGGACCATGAGGATGGACTTGTCCAACCGCCTGCAATGCATGTAGCTTGTTCCTGACAGCCAAGCCACAGTTTATGAGGAGCGACCCACCCAGATCACTGTATTTTGTCAGCCAGGTTGCAATTTTAGATAGTTCCAATTTTAGATAGCTCTTTCATTATGACAACAGCCCCTTAAAGGGCCAGCACACACATACAACATGAACAAGAGAAATGTTTCTACTTTACTGTAGGCTACTTCTTTTTCCCCCTTGTTAACCACATACTTCATCTCTCAACCCACTACCCCCACTCTGAACAGTGAAACAGAAACCGTACGCTTAGGCATTTCCCACAAAGTTAACACGCACACACCCAAACCCTGAAAGCTGATTTACTGTTCATGTGTGAACAAATAAAACCCCCAGAAATCTGTTGTTTTAAGCTGAGTGCACACAGCTTGTCCCTGCAGCTGTGTGGCACGCAGATGAGGTCATCCGCATTACAGAGCCAACAATGTCTGTAGGCCTGCCGCCCAAAGCCTCCAGACAGCATGAAACAGGAAGGCGAAGAATGTGTGGAAGACAGAGCAAGCCGTATTTCGTTCAGGAGAGAATTCTGGCGATTGTGAGGCCAGAGATTCTCATCTTGATTCCTACCATGACAACGAATTCAGCCTGTAAACACTGAGGAAAACTTCACACGTTATGGTTTCTTTGGGCGTGCTTGGAAAATGTTTTATGTGTACACTATATATGGTATGAACACACCAAATACATATTTGAACTTGTGGATCATGTAGGTGCTTGTAGGTGTGGCTCCAGCAGCACCAATCGGATTTACTCAGTGCATTACACTGCATATTAATTAGGCCCTCTGCCTGACTCACAAAAGAGGATACAATTTTTCATTTGCTGAATTTTTCGTATAGATGCAAATTTCATTTCATGATATTTTTAGGGTTGCCATACGTCCAGATTTTCCGGAATACTGCAGTTGGCAGCAGTGTCCAGGCAGAAATTGGGAAAATGTTGTGGAAAATTCAGACACTGCAGCTCATGTCGGCAGGGCTGTTTTTGCCCTTTCTCCATAAAAATAGCTCAAAAACGGCTCAACAACTTTGAGCAAAACTAAAAAAAGAAAAGAAAAGCTCAACTTCTCTATCCGGATTTTCACTGTTTGAAATATGTCAGCCCTCATTTATATCCAACCTTTCCTCTTCCAAGAAACTCAAGGTGGCATTGTAGGGTTGTTATAACACACACACCTGCAATATGGATGTACTAATGATGGACTATTTGATTAAGTTGCGATTCCTGTGTTGAAAGGGGTTTAGACTAGATGATCCTCAGGGTCTTTCCCAACTCTATGATTCTATGATTTGTATTTGTAACCACTCTGAGACAAGGAAGGGGAAACTATGACACATCTAGAGGTACTATTTCTTCCTTGCTTATAAAGAATAAACACTACAGTGGTACCTCAGGTTACATACGCTTCAGGTTACAGACGCTTCAGGTTACAGACTCTACTAACCCAGAAATAGTACCTCGGGTTAAGAACTTTGTTTCAGGATGAGAACAGAAATTGTGTGGCAGTAGCGCGGCGGCATCGGGAGGCCCCATTAGCTAAAGTGGTGCTTCAGGTTAAGAACAGTTTCAGGTTAAAAACAGACCTCCGAATTAAGTTCTTAACCCGAGGTACCACTGTATTCACAAAAGGGTGGTCCTGTGTTTTGCCGAGATGAGTGAAGACAATTCATCTGTCATATTCGTTCCCCTCTCAGTGGAAGTGATGAGTTTTGCTTTCTAATGTCTGGGAATGTGAAGCGACTACATATCCTTGCATTAAAGAATTGCCAGTTGTGAAAGTTGGGGGTTTCAGTTGCTATGTCAGAAATGTGCATGCATTTTAATCTACAGTAAAGCAGTAAACATATGCATGATTTTCCATTCGCTGGTGACTGAAATGTGCACACACACTGCTATCTACTCTTTGAGAATAAAAATCAAATTTATACTTACTTCTTCCCTCAAAGCTAGGAGTAGATAACAATTACAATTACACACACAGAGGTTTCTTGCCTCAGACGAAGGGTGTACAGAACTACTGATGCTTATTAAAAATATCCAAGGAATTTTAGACATTTTTAAAGCTATATTATTCATAGCATCTAATAATGCAGAATGTAGAATGGATTTAAAATGAGAATGTTGGAATGAAAGCTATGTGTCAGACAGGTATTGTACTATTTTATTTTACATCTGCAACAAAAGGGATCAAGAAATAAAACATTTTCATTAGAAATGTCATTTTGCCATAGTAATTTTTTGGTACTGAAAAACTGAACATAATTTTGCTTCTTATTTTTCTACAGACATCTTTTACATATAATTTGTCATCTATGCGTTTCAGAAAACGCTTTACACTACAGCTGAAGTTTGTGATTAAGGTGCTCAAGGAGAGGGTGTTATATTGCCTGGCAAGTTCCAATCTAAGAGGAACACCACAACTAACTGAATTTGATCACTTATTCCAAAAGCAAACTAATGAATCATCTTACTTTATCGGTTTTCCAATGAAGCATGGCTCTGTCTAGGGAAGAGCAGGATTGTGACATTTGTTAGAAGAGGAGGTGGCGGTGGCGGTACAGAGTGCTGCATTTGGTGGATAATAGAATCATGGGACGCGGGTGGCGCTGTGGGTTAAACCACAGAGCCTAGGACTTGCCGATCAGAAGGTTGGTGGTTTGAATCCCCACGACTGGGTGAGCTCCCGTTGCTCGGTCCCTGGTCCTGCCCACCTAGCAGTTTGAAAGCACGTCAAAATGCAAGTAGATAAATAGGTACCGCTCCGGCGGGAAGGTAAACGGCGCTTCCGTGCGCTGCTCTGGTTCTCCAGAAGCGGCTTAGTCATGCTGGCCACATGACCTGGAAGCTGTACGCCGGCTCCCTCGGCCAGTAAAGCGAGATGAGCGCCGCAACCGAGTCAGCCACGACGGGACCTGATGGTCAGGGGTCCCTTTACCTTTACCTAGAATCATGAAACACGGGAAGCAGCCATTTACAGAGTCAGACCATTGGTCCATTTAGCTCCATATTGTCTACACTGATTGGCAGCAGTTCTGCAGGATTTCAGACAGGGCGTTCTTCCCAGTCCTAACCTGGACATGCTGGGGATTGGATCTGGGGCCTTTTGCCTGTGAAGCAGGTGGTCAACCACCAAGCAATGTGGGGCATGTGACCTAAGGAAATAGGATTGGTTAAGAGGCATGGCTTACAGCACTCTATGGGCACAGACATGTGGCAGTCCATCGTGAACATGGTACTCTTATGCACACATGCTTTGCACAGCTGCACAAAATGTCGTCCTGCTCAAAAAGCCACCCCATATTGTCCCCCCCCACTTTTTGTGGGAAATTCGGTAAGTTATAAAACCCCCCTGTGGAATTCCAGATAAAAGGGGGAGATGGGATGGCATTTTGTTGATGATATCACATAAAGGTAAAGGTAAAGGACCCCTGGACAGTTAAGTCCAGTCAGAGGTGGCTATGGGGTTGCGGCGCTCATCTCGCTTTCAGGCCGAGGGAGCCAGCGTCTGTCCACAGACAGCTTTCTGGGTCATGTGGCCAGCATAACTAAACTGCTTCTGGTGCAGTGGGACATGGTAACAGAAATCAGAGTGCATGGAAATGCCGTTTACCTTCCTGCCACAGCGGTACCGATTTTACTACTTGCACTGGTGTGCTTTCGAACTGCTAGGTTGGTAGAAGCTGGGACAGAGCAACAGGAACTTACCCTGTTGCGGGGATTCGAACCGTCGACCTTCTGATTGGCAAGCCCAAGAGGCTCAGTGGTTTAGTCCACAGCGCCACCCGTGTCATATGAACACTGTTAAAAAAAATTGCACGCATGTGCAGCATTCACGTCACAAGACATTGCTATATGGAAGCCGTCTGCATTGGAGGATGAAGACCACGTGGTGGTGACATACCTCACACCTGTCCTGTTTTTACGATTTTGGAATTATAGAAGGCACCCCAGTCTCTGATTCCATCCTGGGATGTCCTGGGATTTCAGTCTCGGGGACCGAAAGAGCGCAGACACGTGTCTTTTGGTTTCACACCTCACTGTCTGGCTGCCGCTGCCAACCACCACCCACACAAGGAGGGCAGCAGCTTCCAGTAATACAATGCCACTTCTGGAAGCACATCACTGCGGCCCTCTTCATATGTGCGTAGCAGTGGCAGACTCTGGGTGTGGGCAGGTGAGTGGGCAGCCGTGCACAGTGGCACATGCACACACTCACAAGCCGGTACGCTGTTGGCAGGGGAGACGAGCGGTCAAGCGTCAGTGGCAATATGGTGTCTGTGTCTCTGTCTCTTTCAGTGTAGGGATGTCCCACTTGGCTTTGGGAAAATGTTGGAGTCTATGTAGTGATAAAATGCTGAAGTGTAGGAGTTTGTTACAACGGCCGCTATAGGAGAGTCCCCAAATGCAAGCAGGCATGCTGAACCTATATAAATCCCAGAGTGTAGCAGTTTATAGCATACCATCCATTTTATTAAGCTCAGCTGACAGTTATACAACAGTGATCTGGCAACAGACGATGTAGTGCTCAGCAAGCTGCTCTTCGGCTGGAGACACGCAGGGACACAGCCCTGATCAGCCATGAAGTTGACTGGGTCACCTTGGACCAGTTACTTTCTGAGCCTAGCCTACTGCACGGGGTTGCCATGATGATAAAGTGGGGTAACCTATAACCTTGTGTAGCATTGCTTCCCTGCACTTGGGGGAAGACAAGAGATACTAAGATGAATATTAAAGCACCGTTCTGTGTACCGTCTACCTTTTCACACGCTGGTGAAGTCCATTCTGAGCTATTTCAAGCAGATTGTGGGATAATCATGTAACTGTATAACTTAATGCAAAGAACAGACACCTCTGCGTCTTACAATTGCAGAGGAAATGCTCTTGGCCAGGTAAATGGATGAATGCAGGTCCTGAAAGTCCTACACTTGCTCCCTGTACGTTTCAGAGCCCAATTCAAAGCATTGGTGCTGACCTTTAAAGCCTGAAACAGCCTTGGCCCACTATACCTGAAGGAGCGTCTCCACTCCCATCGGTCAGCTCGGACACTCAGGTCCAGCGCCGAGGGCCTTCTGGCGGTTCCCTCACTGCGAGAAGTGAGGTTGCAGGGAACCAGGCAGAGGGCCTTCTTGGTAGTGGCGCCCGCCCTGTGGAATGTCCTCCCATCAGATGTCAAGGAAATAAACAACTATCTGACTTTTAGAAGACATCTAAAGGCAGCCCTGTTTAGGGAAGTTTTTAATGTTTGATGTTTTATTCTGTCTAATATTCTGTTGGGAGCCGCCCAGAGTGGCTGGGGAAACTCAGCCAGATGGACGGGGTATAAATAAATCATCATCATCATCATCATTATTATGCTATGTACCCCAAGCTTACTATATTAGGAAACACCACTGTATGGGTTCTGGGTCCACTAACAACTTATAGCAGGTATCTTCATCTTTTTAAGACCCAGGACCTAGTTATAACTGAAACATACATTTGGAGACCCATTTCTTAATTACAATATATCTGCATGGTGGCAGTGCTCCTTTTGCGACCTACCTTACATCAGGCTGTGATACACCAATGGGACCTGACCCATCAACTGAAGACCAGTGACCTAGAAGAATGAAGAATGGCTTGACATATCTTAATCTCAAAAGCCCTTAAGACAAACTTGTGCAGCAACTTGTAGGCCTTTGGAACTGCCTAGATGCTGTGACCTTAGGGCAAGTCCTCAAATAACCAAACTTTTTAATACTGAGGGAATCTCTCTAAATTGCAAACTGTCGTTATAACCACCACTGCAGATAACATGGTCAAGTCTTTGCTGTGAACAAAGTATCAGAGCTGTGCTGATCAATTATACAGCTGGGACAAAAAAGAAGAAGAAGAAGAAGAAGAAGAAGAAGAAGAAGAAGAAGAAGAAGAAGAAGAATGGGGGGGGGAGGCATGATTTATGACAATCACAAGATGAAGATAAATACCTCTGGAAACGACACAGGCTTCCGATTACTTGCTTATCTATTTGGCAAGAAGGACACCTCTAAACACCAGATAAAGAAACTGCAACTATGGAACTATAGAAATGCAATTATTGCATTTGAAAACCTTCCAAGGATTGTCAAGACTGGGTAAGATGTGGCATGTGAATTCTAGTTTTAGATTCCTCCTCTTCCTGTTTCTTCAAAATCTTTGATTGGGTGATTGCAACAGCCTGTTAGTCCTCATTCAGGCATTCATATGGATCAAGGTGCTAGGTTTTTTAAAGGGGGTTTTAAAAATAAAAATTCATCTGATAAATAACTATTTCTGACACTGCATCTGTTAATTTACCCTACAGCAGAGCCCATTTCAGAAGAGCATCTGTTGTTTGTGTTTCTCCACATATCACCAACTGCAAGTTAGAGCCTTCAGTCAGACTGTAGCTCATTGATGTCTACGGCACTGAAAGACGACGAGGCTCCGGACAGAAAAGAGAGCAAGAGTGAGCAAACGAGAACAGTGTAGACTAATGTCACATAAAGTTCTTTTGCATTGGAAACTTTGAGAACCGTATGCTGCATCCTGCCAGAGATTCAGTTGGCTGAATTTAGTGGCAAGCTCAAGAAGGAAAGAGGTTTCACTCTAGCGCAAGCGTTTTCTTTAGGAAATATAAATGATAATTTAGCTCCAGGATAAGATACTGGTTTAAAAGCTGAAGAGGAACTTTCCATTTTGGGACTAGACTAGAAGTGGAAGAAGCCAGAAGGAAAGGATGGGCCTGCAAATTATCTGAGCAAAAGCATGATTCCAGTGCTGTGTTTGAGGTGGTAACAAGAAAATGGGGAAAGGGGACCTCAGTGAGGGTTTGCCTGCATAGATGTTCTTAAGACCTGGTAACTCATTTCAAAGGTGCTTGCTGCACACACTGACCAACACACATATAATGGTAGCATGCTACACTCCATAAACATAGTAAACTGCCCTTCAGATGTGTATAGGGGCTGCCTGTTGTAACACTTACCGTATTTTTCACTCTATAAGACACACCCGACGGCACCTAGTTTTTAGAGAAGGAAAGCAAGAAAAAATATATTCTGAATCAAATGTTGTTGAAGAGGCTTTGTGTGGCTATCCCTGAAGCCAGAACAGCAAGAGAAATTGCTGTTCTGGCTTCAGCGATAGCTGCACAGCCTGCATTCGTTCCATAAGACGCACACACATTTCCCCTTAATTTTTAGGAGGGAAAAAGTGCGTCTTATAGAGCAAAAAATACGGTACATGATAAACGCTTTCCAGGCAATAGCATCACGTCCCAACTGTATCTCAGTCTAGGGCTCATCCATACTTTTGCTTTACCATCACCTTGGTTGTTTTCTGTACCGATTAATCACCCTGTTTCCGAGAGCTTTTCTCCTTTGCCTTGTAAAAAGACTCACCTGCTACATCGGATCTTATCAGATGTGTGGAAAAAATCCGAAAAGACTTTGCTTAACCAAGCTTCAGTTTAATAAGGTCGGATTTTTGTAAGCCACAGCCATGGAACAACAAGAAACCTCTTTCTCAACAAAAAACAACAACCCAGCATCCCCTCTCAGACTCAGGGGGATTAATTGGTACACAATATAAGTAAAAAACAGGTCAAGCAAAAGTGTGGATGAGGGAAGAAGGGACAGTATTAAAATCTGGTTGTTGTTTTGAAAAAGAAGGTATCTTAATCCTAGAGGATTTCTCCTCTGCGGCACCTCTAGTAACCTTTAAATTCAAGTCAGGCACGCATGCATGCACATGCGCCCACACATACATATATACTTTATATATATATATTCTTGCCAACAGTAAGCTTGAAAAACATTCCAAAAGTACTAAACTTAAAGGTCACAATTTATATAGTCCATAAAGCCAATGCATAAAACTCTTGGTATGGGAACTTTTTTCCTACTAGCCAACTCGGAGTCATTAGATAGTGATTAGAAATGCAACGCCACATTTTCCCAGTATAAGTTTGACCCTTACCAGGAACTGGAGTCGCAGCTGTAAACACTATCAAAATACCTTCAGCCAAATATTCTGCTGAGGATTAGAATTTCTAATAATAAGAGAGGATGACAAAATGTCTGTAACGAACCTATTTCATAGTGAAGATCCAGTTGCAAATTCCCCTACTGATCTATAGATAACTTGCTGGTGAATGAAATCTGAATAATTAACGGACAAGCCTACGAGGGTGCTATCCTATGCACACACGTTCCACCAATGTAGGGGCTGCAGAATTGGCAGAAGTTCCATAATGTTCACAAAAATTGAGATAAGCTGCTCCTAGCGGTGGAACTGCCTAGGTACACTTGCAAAGCTATACTGTCACCAGTAGACCAGCTCAAAAGGGATGGTGGTCAGGACATGGGGTGATCTGAGGAACTGTATGATATGTCCTAAATGGATTTGCCCTAGCCTGACACTCCCATCAGTGGTTCAGCTTTCAAGACTTGGTGCAAGAAATTTCCCTCCCGCTGATTTCCCTCCCAACTGTTCCTTTGCAACTGCAGTTTTACATGCTGCATACCTGGTGTCAGGTGCGGGAGCAGGTGGACTTGGCTAGGGATAATCAGCCTTATTTTACCTGCAGGATGGAGTTTAGGATTGTTCTGCCCAGTGATTAGCCAGATTAAACGTACTAAAATAAAAACTCCCCCTCCTTCAAAATGCCACTGTTGTATAGGTGGCTCTCTAACTACACAGACCTCCAGTTTTAAAATTTAATGTTGTAAATTTATTTTTATGCTGTAAACTGTATGCTTTTTAGAAGAAAGTTTTCCTTTTATTTTCTATCATCCACTGTAAAGGCCTTTGGCTATATACAATAAAAATTGACTTGAAGACCTTTGCTGTAATAAATTAAATAAGTAAAGTTGTTTTTCAAAAAAATACTATGCTTTAAAACAATGTCAGTAACACGAATAGAGCAAGAATGGAATGAGCAATGTGTGATTTTACTCAGAGTATTGAAAACATAGTTAAGGTTTCGGTGGGAACATCTTTAGAAGATCTGAACCGAATTGGACGACCCACTGTAAAAACTTGGTTCCAAGTCTAGGTCTCCTGACTGATATTTGTTATATTAGAACAACAATTCTATTTTAAAAATACTCCATTCTATTAAATTGTTACCATACTGTCTATTTTCTTGAGAAAGAGACCTCACAGCACCCAGACAGAAAAACTGCAATACACTTTGTGTAGAGTGTTCTCTGGGGAAATGTAGAGTCATTTGTTGCACTTAATGGCCACAACCTCAAATCTCTTACTTTGCTTAATGTAAATTTCTTGCTAGTAATTCTGGAAGGGAGTAAGCAAGGCCTAATTCTTCTTCATCAGAGCAAGCTGGACATATGGTATGTGGATATCTGGCTGGTTGGCAGGCCTAGGAGGAAGGGGGAGACATATCTGAAATGATAAATACTGTTCTGGGTGCTTTTAGAAGAAGAGCAGGGTATTATTAAGTTATAGCATTTATTACAAATATCCAGTGGAAAGAAAGCAAAACAAAACAATGTGGGGAAGGATTCCACCCCTCCATTTCCTATTCACATCTAGGACACAAAAATGGAAAGAATAAGCGCTATGGAGAAGGAACATAGAAATGGACAGGAATATAACTGATGTGTAAAGGGATGGATTAAATCACGATTGCTACAGATTAAGTGAAGGGTACAGGATTGACTAGGGACACGGGTGGCGCTGTGGTGTAAACCACTGAGCTTTGGGCTTGCTGATCAGAAGGTCGGCGGTTCAAATCCCTGTGACGGGGTGAGCTCCTGTTGTTCGGTCCCAGCTCCTGCTAACTTAGCAGTTCGAAAGCATGTCAAAGTGCAAGTAGATAAACAGGTTCTGCTCCAGCGGGAAGGTAAATGGCGTTTCCATGCACTGCTCTGGTTCGCCAGAAGTGGCTTAGTTATGCTGGCCACATGACCTGGAAAAACTGTCTGTGGATAAACGTCGGCTCCCTCAGCCAGTAAAGTGAGATGAGCGCCGCAATCCAGAGTTGTTCACGACTGGACTGGACTTTACTGTCAGGGGTCCTTTACCTTGACTACTGGTGTAACCAAAAATAAGGGGAAGACTTGGAAGGATTATCATGGTTACAGGCAGGAGTGAAAACTTGAACAAAATATTGGGGTGGTGGTGTGACAGGTAAGCCCCGCCCCGCATAATCAATTACAATATGCGGTGCACCACACCATTTCAACGGCAGGGCCCATCAACTTTGGCTCAAATATTTTACTGAAGTTGAGAAGGGACCTCGGCCCCCCCAGAGTTGGCTCCTATTGTTACAAGGACAGTAGGGATGGTGGACAGATGAGGAAGTTACCCAAGTGCCCTACAGAGATGGGGAAAGGGAGCAACTGCTAGGAGCAGAGCTGTGGTAGCAGTGTGTAAAGAGAGGCTACAGCTCCCACCAGCCCATGCCAGCGTCTAGAGAGCACCACATTCCCCCCCCCCCCATATAAAGGTTTGGGAGAGGGACATGCCACTTTTCTGAGACTATGCACTCACCACAGTCTCACCATTTTATCCCAGTATCTATACTTTTTATATTAACACATTTTTTCTTTTCTGTTCCCCATTCAGTCTACCAGACTACATTAACTACATTAACTGGAGCAGCTTTTGTCAACCTGGTGCCCCTTTGCACCAAAGCTTTTGGCAGCTGGAGTCCAAACCACCTGGAGGGCACCAGGTTGGCAAAGACTGCTCTAAACTTTTCAGGGGCACACAGAACACCTGATCTCTCAACACAGAGAACAAATAGGGGGACGGGACTGTTTTAAAAGTGCATCATTGCAGTTGGCTACTTAAAAGAGGGGATTATTTGATGCAACTAACCTCTAAAGAGCTGAATTGGTATAAATGCCTGCTTCACAGGGTACCATAAAGGGAGTGGGGCAGAAAAAGGATCAGATGCATCCCCTCCAACATCCCACTGATCAAAAGCCAGGATACTTGCTTTTATTGTTCCTGAGCTCTGGTGTGAGCCAGTTAACTCAGACCAGAGCATGAGACCAAACACCGAGTGCCTTTTGGTCTGATGTTCTGCTGCAAGCCAGCTGATTTGCGCCGGAGCACCGGACCAAAAACCAGAACATTCTGGAATTCAAACGGTTGAGGGGTATGCAATTGAAATATGAATGCTGAAGCAGGACCTGTTTTTGAATCTTGGCCTTGGAGTTAAGAGCCTGTGGGCTCTGCTTCAAGCTGGGCCAGCAGTGATGTCTGAAACCCACTTTGAAAGCCGTGACAAGTTATTGAGATCTAGAAGCTTAAGGCAAATACCAAAAACAATTAGATGTCACTCCCGCCCCTTGTCTACCATCAATTCAAAAGCCACATTCTAAGTACTTTTACTGTAATGCAGTTGGGAAGATCCTTGAAGTGGTTTTTACTTTTTCAGAGCAACACAGATACAAGCATTTGAATTTCAGGGAAATCCCCCCCCCTTTGATCTTGCTCTTCTTTACTTTTCTGAGAAATCAAGAAAAAGCTTTGCACAGAAGGAAAGGGTCATGAAGTAGCGCCAACAAATCACATAAATCTGCCTAGGTCAAGATTTAGAGAAAAGTTGGTCAAATCTAAAAAGCAGTTATGAGTCAAGCACTGCCTCTATGGCTTGAGAAAACGGCATGCATTTTAAACACTTGCCGTGGAGTTATGCTTTTGACTGTTCTCAGTAACCGAAATGGGGCTGGACTACCATATATCTGTGGTTTGTGCTGTGGCTGACTCCTGTACAGACATTTATGCAAAATTCCCACCGCCCATACATAGATTAACAGAGAACTAATGCTTTAATACTGTGCTATTCGGTAATTAACAATGCAGCCTTGAAACCCACCAGAGAAAAATGCACCTTAAGCAAATTGGTTATGGATTTTATTTAGGAAAATTGTACAATATTTTTGCTAGTTATGTGTATTGGTAATCAAGGCACTAAAGCCCTGCTCCTGACCTATAGGATGCCAGCTTAGTGTGCATGCATAACACACCCACCCATACTGGGCTTCTGGGATATCACTAAGAACTGCCCCCCACCCACTGGTGGAGAAAGAGGAGTGCGGGGGGAGTGCATCACCCCCGGCAGCGTGATCCCGGTGGGGTGCCATCACAGCTGCCCTCCCGCCCATGCTGGGCGCCCCGCATCTCCAGGCGGCATGCCCCGCCCCCAGGATGCACGCAACGCCCCTGCGGGCAGCGCCTCCCGCCCCCGGGATGCACGCCAGCCCTGCCCCCGCCTGCTCTCCGCCCCCTGGTGTTGGAGCATGAAGCTCTGCCACTGCCCCGACCCTGTCATACCCACATTTGCAGCTCAAAAGCAAAAACATGCTAAGTGGTTGAGTTAAGTGGCAGAAGGAATAGTAGCTAAGTGGCAGAAGGAATAGTAGTTGTTTTTTTACACTGCAGCACATACAGACACTTCAGGTTACAGACTCCGCTAACCCAGTGCCCTTTGCTTAAGAACTTAGCTTCAGGATGAGAACAGAAATTGTGCTCCGGTGGCGCGCTGGCAGTGGGAGGCCCCATTAGCTAAAGTGGTGCTTCAGGTTAAGAACAGTTTCAGGTTAAGTACGGACCTCCAGAATGAATTAAGTACTTAACCCGAGGTAGCACTGTAAAATAATTCCAGTTCTTCCCACAAAATCCATGAACCGAAGGAGAAAAAGGAAGACAATGACTATGGACTGCAGATCATATGTACTATTTCACGTTTCTGATTTTGAGTCGATATAGAGGCCAAACAGCACAGTCCTCAAATAAGGAGGAATTTATAGAAGGGTTTATGAAACAAAAACTTTAGGGGGAAGGGAAATCTTCAGAGCGGATCTCCCAAAATAATATGAGGAATGAGGACTTAGCTTTGTAAAAAGGTAAAGGTAAAGGTACCCCTGCCCATACGGGCAGTCGTGTCCGACTCTAGGGTTGCGTGCTCATCTCGCTCTAAAGGCCGTGAGCCGGCGCCGTCCGAAGACACTTCCGGGTCACGTGGCCAGCGTGACGAAGCTGCAGCTGGCGATCCAGCACTAGCGCAGCACACGGAAACGCCGTTTACCTTCCTGCTAGAAAGCGGTCCCTATTTATCTACTTGCACTTTAGGGGTGCTTTCGGACTGCTAGGTGGGCAGGAGCTGGGACCGAAAGGCGGGAGCTCACCCCACTGCGGGGATTCAAACCGCCGACCAAACGATCGGCAAGTCCTAGGCACTGAGGTTTTACCCACAGCACCACCCACGTCCCTTAGCTCTGTAGTGGCCAGAAAAAGGTGAGAATTATAGAATGGAGAAGGCAGGGAGGAGAATCCAGAAATCCAGGGCAAAGGGGCAACATAATGGTACCAGCCAGCCATGAGTTGAACCATCCTATCCTATAACATTTTGTTACAGGCTCCACTTGTTACATATAAATACAGATAACCATACAGCTTGTAAACTCACTGAACTTCTCCTTGTAGAGCTGCTAAAAAGCTTGACCAAACAAACAGTTTTCTTTGCTTAGCACAGCTGGATGTTGATATTGCGTGTATTGTATGAATAAGTTTAACAAACATGGTTTCAGGTTTGTAGATATCAACGAGCAGTTAGGCCCAAAGTTTAGCCCTGCTTGAAAATTGCAGTAGTTTTCAAGTTTCAGTCAATTGTTTTTTAAAAGAAGGGGAAAAAACAGCTTACAAATGTCATTGTTTATGACTCTGGCAAGACTTTCAAGTACTAAAATCATTGCAGCAGAAATTTTATTTTTACAATTTACAGCTGTTCCCTTTCGGGCAAAGTAAACCAAGAAGAAACAAATTAAACACTCTCTCTGTTTGGAAGAAACAAGTCAACTGTCCAAGGCTCTCTTTATGCTTCTACAATGGGGGATAGAGTCCAAACATATTTTAGTTTCAACACACCCTTCCCATATGATCTGCTGCCAGAACATTTCAAAAAGATTTTATATTATCCCACACCTACTGCTTGTGGACTCCTGTTCAATGATGAAATTGTTGAGGACTCTCAAAGGACAATGAATGTGTGACTGGTTTCCTTCCACAATTTGAACAGGTATCAAGATTTTGTAGAACAAATAAATAAAAAAGGGATGCAGGGTGTGGTCGGGAGAGTGGTAATTGAACATTAGAAATATTTGCTGCCTGCCAAAATGGCTGTTTGCACCTTAGAAACTAGGTGGAATATATCAGTGCTGCTAAATGGGCCTCTTGGGCCAAGTTTTCTACTATCATTTTCTGAAGCCAAACTGTGTAAAAAAGTACGGTAGATACACCAAACCCTGGCAAACTTTCTTCATTTTCCTTTGCTAGAGTTGCTTTAGTGTTGACATTTCTAAGCATGGTAGCTGGATTATCAACCTCTATTTTAATCTGAGACACCCCTTAGAAATAATTTTGGGAGGGAAACGGACAGAGTACACACATGCACATTTAACTGCCAAATGGCGTCAGAGTCACCCAGGAGAATGCAGCTGCAGAGACAAGAAAAGGAGAGTCCTTCCATTGTCTGGAGAGGTCACTTTCTGGTTCACATGGAGAAGCAGTTTTCAGTTTCCAGTGATGGAAGTGCACAGCTGTATTGAGGCAGCACTGGGTGTTGAAATTTTGTGGCCCAAACAATTCTGTCCCTGGGACAACCACCCTGTGGCCTTCCCCATGCTATGCCACTGCCTCCAACACATCATTTTTCAAACAAGAACTTGGCATCCACCCATCCATCCATGTGCTCTTCGTATGAACCAGTGCTTGTCTGGATATTGTATACAGGACCACAGCAACTGCTGCGATGTTGGAGGCTACTGTAGGCATATTGATGCACACAAATGATGCCATGTAAACATAGCCTAGCTGCAAGCCCAGTGATAACCCACATGCTCCCAAGGTCATTGTGAAGTGGGAGCTGGCTCTTATCACCAACCACTAAGAAAAGAGATAGCCATGTGCCTCTCTTTTTGGGGGGAGAGAAGGGAACAGTTTCCATATTACAAATGCTGCTCTCAAAACACACAAACTCTCCTGCATGAGCATCAAGTAATTTTAAAGCCCGATATAATGGTCTTTAAAAATTGCTCTTGCCTTCTATCTTTTACACATGCTCCCCAAACACAGGAGCCCTTGGAAGTGGGATGTGAGAAATCAGCACAAAGGCTAAGAATAAGGTATTTTCAGAGTTGCAGGATTATATGGAAACTGGAAAACTTAGATCCCCTTTCTGAGACTGAAACTTGAAAATAAACACAGATCCTACAATGAAAGAAGTTAATGCCTAATATAAACAGTCAAGAACCGCATCAGTTTATAATTGAGACAACTGTTCTCATAATGACCTTCCTTGGCCAGACTCACTCATTTCCCCCCTCCATTTAACAGGTTTTTGGTCTGTTTAAAAAACACATAGTTATTGCTACACCGGATTAACCACAGTGGCGAGATGGCTGCAAGAGGTATGTTTCCAAGATGATCTTATTTCATGTAGTTTGAAAATACTGTCCTACCCAGTGCAATACCTCCTATTTCCTCTACATGCGGTCCTCTGATGATAAAAAAACGTGACCAGTCTGGAGTTTGCATTTCATTTGGCACACCAACAGAACACACCTTGTTTAAGTCAACAGCTCCTCCACCAGCACAGGCAGGAACTTTGAAGCAATTAAGAGTGAAGTGGGCTGAGGTTGTAGTGGCCTCTAGTGGCAAGTATCTTGATCCATGAGCTTTTAACACCAACAAATAAAAACAGCATTATTATTATTATTATTATTATTATTATTATTATTATTATTATTATTATTTGGGGGGGGAGGAGAAAATCTTTCAATAAGATTTGAAAAGTGCTCAAGTGGACAGCAATTTTCTTTTTCTTTTTCAAAGGGAATCTGGGCAATTCAATTACACATGAAATGAATAAACTGAAGGTTCTCTCTCTCTCTCTCTCTCTCTCTCTCTGTGTGTGTGTGTGTGTATAAAAGAGAGAGGGAGAGAGAGAGGGAGGTGTGTGTGTTCTGCATTAAACTAATCTCTTGAATTTTCAAAAAATGAATATTAATATATTCAGGCGGCATATAAATAATAAAATTATTCTTCTTATATCTTCTTATAAAATACAATGGGTTTAACAGCTAGAAAACTAGATATCCCTTAATATTACTATTCAGTTAAGAGTTCTGCAAACTATAATTCTTGTTTCAGGCTTTTTCATACGTATGCTCCTCTTTTGTTGCACCTGCTGCTAGCAAAATTTTAGGTACATGGAAAAGTCTGGCCTCTGTGTGTTAAAATCTGTAATTTGTAGTTCATTCCATACATTTGAAGAGGAAGCATATATCTTGCTCATCTAAACTTCTCAGCCCCACTAGCAGGAATGTCAACAAAAACAACCCTAACTCTCCTTTATACAATGTCAGCTAACTAGTGTGAAAATATCTCAATTTAAGGAGAATGCCATACCTGAATCACAGGAACAGGGTATGTCTCACAAAGTTACCCTATAACATAGGTATTAATATGCCTATCTCATCACAAATGGCCTTGTTTTATAGCATATTTCTATTTTCTTCATGGTAGTCTGCTTCAAAACTCAGTGTAGCTTTTATTTTCAACATTCAATACAAAACCGATATTTTAAAGAACTTACGTTTTTAAATTTGGGTGTTTAGGATAATGGATATGTTTCATTCCCCTCCACCGCCTGTGAATGACATGAGTCTGATGGTCATGTCAATGAATACATGGTGCACAGGCATGAACATTGTTTCCACAATGAATTTATGTGGGCCATCAAAGATGTGGGAGCTGGTAGCTCACTGCTAGCAACTCTCTTAGGTCCCATATCAACTATACATGTAAAAGCTGTATCATACCACTTTAAACAGTCATGGCTTCCCCTAAAGAAGCCTAGGATGCGTAGTTTGTTACGAGTCCTGAGAGTTGTTAAAGGAAAAGGTAAAGGTAGCCATGTCTGTTAGGTCTAGTTGCGGACAACTCTGGGGTTGCACTCTCATCTTGCTCTGTAGGCCGAGGGAGCCGGCGTTTGTCCGCAGACAGCTTCCGGGTCATGTGGCCAGTATGACTAAGTCGCTTCTGGCGAACCAGAGCAGAGTACGGAAATGCCATTTACCTTCCTGCCGGAGCGGAACCTATTTATCTGCTTGCACTTTGATGTGCTTTCAAACTCCTAGGTGGGCAGGAGCAGGGACTGAACAATGGGCACTCACTCTGTTGCGGGAATTCGAACCACCGACCTTCTGATTGGCAAGCCCTAGGCTCTGTGGTTAAGACCACAGCGCCACCCTATTAGACACCTATTCCCCTTGAACTATAGTTCCCAAAGTGGTTTAACAACCAATTCTCCTTCCCATGGAACTGACCAAGTGGCACTACTATGACAAAGCAGGGTCATTTAGAGAAGCTGTCCTGGTTTCTGTTTTGATCCTGGAATGTCCCGCTTTTCCTTAGGATGTCCCTATTGGAGAAATGTTGAAGGGTATGGAGTTATCTGACCGCCTAGCCATCTGAAGGCAATGCTGTATAAGTTTAATGTTTTATTATGTTTTTCAATATGTTGGAAGCTGCCCAGAGTGGCTGGGGCGACCCAGTAAGATATGTGGGGTATGAATAGTAATATTATCATAATGGAATGGGGCATCCCATCTGAGAAATGTTAGGGGGTATGCAATTCTGAAACCTTTTTTTGTTGCCAGATGTATGCTGCTTGTAATGCCCCCCCCCCGTCTGTCTTCCATCAGATACTCACATTATAGACTATTTTTACTTTTCACTTATTAGTTCACAGATGAACATTCTGACTAGATTTTTTTTTCAGTCGCAGCATTCCTACTAGCTTCTAGCTGCTCCACAAGTTTGCCCACAGGGAAAATAAATTATTGAGCTCTCATTTTGACAGGGCTGTAGTTTAGACATAACAGAACAGTGGATGCAAACCACGACAAGCTATACAGGAAACAGTGAAAACTTTTTTTAAAAAACAACAACAACAACTACTTGTTTTGGAACTGTTTCAGTAACAAACATACTGACAGGCATGTAGAATATAGACAAAGTAATACATCTCCCACTGCCCCAAATTAACATTACACCTCTTAATTATACACAGGGAAGAAACCTTCCTAGGTTACCAATATCGAAAATGAAGTTGTCTTATATTAACAAGAAGAAGTAGAACCTGGGCCTTGCATTAATTGGATTGTTCCAACTTCAGTAGACACAGATCACTTTATATTTCAGTTTTTCACATGTTTACGGTCAGTCTGTTTTCAAACTTCTTGCAAAACGCCACATTTTTCCTACACCAACCATGCTGAAAGCCTAAACCCTTCCCCTCTCCCCGCTTACCCGCTAACATGTATCTGGTACAACATTATTCCAAGAGAATTTTACCGTCTTTTACAGTATTCTGCTGCAGTGTTCATGACTCTTTTACACACACACACACACACACACACACACACACACACACAAACACACACACCATATTTAACTGCATTTCTATAACAACCATTTTAATTAAAGACCTTCCTTATAAATTGCACAAACAGCACAAACAGTAATCTCTCACTGCTTTACTTTGTTGCAGGCAAAATAAAACCCTAGAACAGTGTGGCAGGAAAATGAGGAGAATGCGTTGCTAATTCCAAGAAGGTATGTATGAATGAAAAATTATACTCATTATGGAAATGAAACAAAACTTTTGTCCAGAACTGTAAATGGGGCTCTTCTCATTATGCAGAGTTTGTGCTCTGATTACATTTTTGGCATCATTTACTTCCATCATAATGGTTTCTGTTGGGGGCCTATGAATGGTATGACATGAGATCATTCTAGTTTACAGAGAAAACAGATTTCTAGAAACCACTTCCATGAAAACTTGCTACCTAGATATTCTTGGAGGAGCAACCAAGAGGTAAAAAAAAATGTATACACTAACAGCCCTTAATTTCACTGCCAGATAGGCTGTAGGCCGTTCTCTTGAATGATGGTTCTTTAAAATATTCTCATTCTCTAATATTGTAATAGCTAGGCTACATTCATCATGCAAAACGCAAGAATAATGGGAACACTTCAAGCTGATTGTCTGGCCGTTTAACTGCATTTGCTATCATTTACAACCAACTAAAAAAGCTATTTTAATTTTATGCATCGGAAACTAGAATGCATAAAGATTCCCTGTAAGGATCCAAGGTTGGGATTGGGGGATGGAAGGAAAAAATCAGTTTGGTTTGCGTTAAAAATTGAAAAATGTCACATGTCGAAGAGAAGTCTCGCATGCAGATTTTTACACAAGCTCTTAGTTTTGCAAAGCTACTACAAATTTTTAATACAGTGGTACCTCGGGTTACATACACTTCAGGTTACAGACTCCGCTAACCCAGAAATAGTGCTTCAGGTTAAGAACTTTGCTTCAGGATGAAGGGGTGTCCACATTCATGGTTTTTCAGTCCTGTTTTGGACTTTCCAAGGACTGAAAGACTTCACAGTTAAAGGAGGAAAGGTCCAGGACCACACTAGGTGGGGAGGACATGGTGTAGATGCCCCTACATTAATGGTGAGACAGGCAGGGGCAAATCCACATTTGCTCTAATGTGGAAAAGTCCGACGTTTCCCCCACCCATAATTCATGAAAGAAATGGCAAATGTGCTGATTGACTGTTGCTTTTTTGCAGTCAACAGGGCGTTATGATTCAAATAGATAGGAATGTGCTTGGGTCATATGCCAAGTCTGCTGCATGGCTGGGACTCGAGGAAAGGAAACTGGCTGTAGTTTTGAGTACAGTTATTCTGCCAGCATTATCACTGAAAATTATTATTTATAAAATCATTATTTATACTGCCCTTCATCTAAGCATCACAGGGTGGTTTACAGAATACAATGGATGTGATTCACCTGCATTCAAAATGACACAGTTGCAGCCTTGGAATGCATCTTGGCATACACACAGACCTTTGAACAAGTAATAACTAATCAAATAAAGCCCAAGGACCTCAAAGTCTTTTTTTTTTTTTTTAAAAAAAAACAATTTTACTCTTTAGGAACCTAAAGTTTTACTGTATCCTTTTATTTATTTCATGGAATTTGTTTACCGCCTACAGTGGAACCTTGGTTTTCGAGCGTCTTGTGTTTTTTTTTTATAATATTTTTTATTAGTTTTATAAAATACAGAAAAAAGAATAAAGAATTATAAAAGTAAAAAAGAAAGGTTACAAATTTTTCTTACTCTTTTTTCCAAATCTGTTGGACTTCCCCACGTCCTCCCAACCCTGCATTCTCTGTGATGCATAACGTCTGCAATTTGTTAACTTATTTCAATACTTATTGTATCTTTTATCATGTTACCCAATTTCAAATGTATTATACCCCAAATCATGTACATTTTCATTTTAACACAATAAAGTTGTTTCATTATTCTATCTCTGACTCCTTGTACCTTAATTTCCATTTCTTTAATTTAACATTACTGAAGCTAGAATTTCCTAAAAGGTGCGTTTTTTAACATTCATACAACTTATAATGTTTTTCCAAATAGTCTTTAAATTTTCTCCAATCCTCCTCGAATGTTTCTTCTCCCAAGTCTCGGATTCTGCCAGTCATTTCGGCCAGTTCCATATAGTCCATCAACTGCGTGTGCCATTCCTCCAGTGTGGGTAAATCTTGTGTCTTCCAATATTTTGCAATCAAAATCCTTGCTGCTGTAGTGGCATACATAAAAAAAGTTCTGTCCTTCTTAAACACTCTCCGGTCCACCATGCCCAGAAGGAAGGCCTCTGGTTTCTTAGGTAAGGTAAATCTCAGTACCTTTTTTAGTTCATTATGAATCATTTCCCAGAAGGCCTTCACTTTCGGGCAGGTCCACCAAAGGTGAAAGAATGTCCCTTCCGCCTCTTTACATTTCCAACATTTATTATCAGACAGGTGATATATCTTAGCAAGCTTGACTGGGGTCATGTACCACCGGTATATCATTTTCATAATGTTTTCCTTCAAGGCACTACATGCCGTAAATTTCATTCCGGTGTTCCATAACCTTTCCCAGTCTTCAAACATAATGTTATGCCCCAAATCCTGCGCCCACTTTATCATGGCGGATTTGACTGTCTCATCCTGAGTATTCCATTTAAGCAGCAGGTTATACATTCTCGAAAGTAGTTTACTTTTTGGTTCTAACAATTCTGTCTCTAGTTTCGATTTTTCCACCTGGAATCCAACCTTCTTATCTACTTTAAAGACCTCTTGAATTTGTGCATAATGCAACCAATCTCGCACCTTGTTTTTTAGTTTTTCCAAGCTCTGCAACCTACAATTGTCTCCAATCTTTTCAATAATTTCCCCATATTTAGGCCAATTGGCTTCCATATTAGGTCTCTTACGTGCCTTGGCCTCCACCGGTGAGAGCCACCTCGGAGTCTTACTCTCCAATAAGTCTTTATATTTTGTCCAGACCATTAAAATTGCTCTCCTGACAATGTGGTTTTTAAACAATTTGTGCACTTTAACCTTGTCATACCACAAATATGCATGCCACCCAAAAGCATTGTCAAACCCTTCCAGATCTAGGACATCAGTGTTTTCCAGTAAAATCCAATCTTTCAACCAGCAGAAGGCTGCAGCTTCGTAATATAACCTCAAGTCTGGCAGGGCAAATCCCCCTCTTTCTTTCGCATCAGTTAGTATCTTAAACTTTATTCGGGGCTTTTTGCCCTGCCAAACAAACTTAGAAATATCCCTCTGCCACTTTCCAAAGCATTCCACCTTGTCCACAACCTGTAGGGTCTGAAACAGAAATAGCATTTTTGGCAATACATTCATCTTTATAGCTGCTATTCGGCCCAACAAGGAAAGTTTCAATCTTGACCATGTTTCCAAATCTCTTTTGATTTCTAACCAACATTTCTCGTAGTTGTCCTTAAACAGATTCAAATTTTTGGAGGTCAGATACACCCCTAGGTATTTTACTTTTTTAACCACATTTAATTCTGTTTCTTTCACAAACTCATCTGTTTCTGTACTTGTCAATTTTTTTGCTATAACCTTAGTTTTTTGCTTGTTCAGCTTAAATCCCGCCACCCGACCAAAGTCCGAAATTAATTCTAACACTCTTTTAGTACTAGAGACAGGCTCCTGCAGTGTTAATACCAGGTCATCTGCAAATGCTTTCAATTTATATTGTTTCACTCCGATCTCAATTCCCTGTACCAACCGGTCCTTTCTAATCATGTTCAATAGCACCTCCAGAACTGAAATAAACAATAGGGGGGATAGGGGGCACCCCTGCCGTGTCCCTTTTTCAATTTTAAACTCCTCTGTCACCACATTGTTTACTATCAATTTCGCTTTTTGTTCTGAATATATTGCTTCTATTCCATTTTCAAACCCCCGCCCCACTCCCATCCCTTCCAAGTTTTTCTTCATAAACATCCAGGAAATATTGTCAAAGGCTTTCTCCGCATCAATAAAAATTAACACCGCTCTAGTGTTTAATTTTGTTTGTAAAAGTTCCAAAATGTCGATAATGTTTCTTGTGTTGCCAAACAAATGCCTACCAGGGAGAAAGCCAGCCTGGTCTTTATGGATCACTTCATTAAGCACTTTTTTTAACCTACTTGCCAAAATGTCTGCAAAAATTTTGTAATCCACATTTAGGAGTGAGATGGGGCGGTAGTTCTTCAGCTGAGTCTTTTCAGTTTCTAGTTTGGGTATCAATGTGATGAAGGCTTCTTTCCACGTTTCCGGTGCCTTCCTCCCCTCCATAATCTGGTTACAAACCTCCAACAAAGGTTGTATCAAATAGTCTTTCAAAACCTTATAGTATTTGGAGGTAAGTCCGTCGGGGCCTGGAGATTTGCCTAATTGGAGGTTCTGAATGGCGCTTTCAATTTCTTGCTGTGTGATATTATTATTCAGGGTTGTTCTCATTTCCTGAGGTATTTTCTGTAATCCGTTGGTTTTAAGAAATTGGTCCACCTCCGAATCTTTCTGTGGCCCTTGTGAATAAAGTTCTTTGAAATATCTCTGGAAGCACTTTCTAATTTCCTCGGGTTTCTGAACCATTCTCCCTTCAATCTCTAGATTTGTAACAGTATTAAGTTTTTGTCTCTTTTTCAACTGCCATGCTAGCAGTTTCCCACACTTATTTGCTGATTCAAAGGATCTTTGTTTCATTTGTTTAATTTTCCATTCCACCTCTTGATTTATCAGTTTCAAATATTGTGCTTGGAAAAATTTCACTTCTCTCAGCACCTCCTTCGACTTTGGCCTGGATCTTAATTTTTTCTCTCCATCTCTTATTTTTTCCAATATCTTCTCCTTCTTTTCATTCCAGAATTTTTTCTTGATCGTATTTTGTTGTATTAGAAACCCTCTCATGACTGCTTTACTTGCGTCCCAGATTATTCTTTTTTCCACGGTGGTATTCAAATTTATCTCAAAATAGTCCTTTAAAGTTTTTTGGGCCTTCTTCACAATCTCCTGATCTCTTAATAAAGTGTCATTCATTTTCCATCTAAAGGAGCCGGTTGTATTAAGTCTCAATTCCACTTTCAAAGCATTATGGTCGGAGCAGGTTTTTGGGCAGATTTCCACCTTTCTAGTCTTGGGTGCCAGTCCTCTAGTTATCCATATTTGGTCGATTCGTGTCCATGTCAGATGAGCTTCAGAAAAGAAAGTCCCTTCTTTTCCTAGGGGGTTCTTAACCCTCCATATGTCAATTAAGTCCACATTGTCAGTCATTTCAAAAAAAGTTTTAGGTAGTCTGCCATCTTTCGTTATGTTAGCGCTTTGCGACTTATCCATATTTACAGACACAACCCCATTCATGTCACCCATCATGATGATGTTGTTGTAATCTAAGTAGTCCAGCATAATCTCATGCAGCTTCCTGAAAAATTCCGATTTCCCTTCATTTGGAGCATATATTCCTAATATCAAAAAATTTTCTCCTTGTGTCTGGATTTCAATCGCCAAAATTCTGCCGTGTTCATCTTTAAATAGAAATTTCGGTGACAGGCTCTCCTTTTCATATATCACCACTCCTCTTTTCTTGACCTTATCCGAAGAAATAAATTCTTGGCCTAATCTTTTGTTAATTAGCACTTTTCTGTGGAGCCTTGTCACATGCGTTTCTTGCAGGCAAATAATGTCCAATTGTTCTTTTTTCAAAATATGAAATACTTTTCTTCTTTTTTCCGGAGAATTTCCGCCATTTATATTCCAACTAAGAAGCTGCAGCGACATCCTGGTCCAATTGGTGGGTCTACAATGGGGTGTCTAGGCTTCCCTCCAATCCCGGAGGTAGTAATGTTGGTCCAGATCCAGGCGGTGTAGGCTTTGGAGATGGTCCCGGTGGTGGTGGAGGCCAAGAAGCTGCGGCTCCTTTCTGGAGGTCCTCCTCGTGGTCGTGTAGGAACTTCTGTTGGTCCTCCGGTGTTTTAATTCTTACTTTCCTTCCTTTGTAGGTAAATGATAGTCCTTGCGGAAACTCCCACCTATAAGGGATTGTGTTATATCTCAACAATTTGGTCAAATCTGTATAAGTGGTCCTAAGGTCCAAAAGGTGTTTAGGTATATCTCTGTAAATTTCAGCCTTTTTTCCTTCTATCTCCAAGGATTTTTTGAAGTGTAGGCCTAGTATCTTGTCTCTTTCCTCTCTCGATCTCAAAATAACCAAACAGTCTCTGGACTTGTCCTTCTTTATCAATTTTCCCAGTCTAAAGGCAGTCACAATTTTAAAGTCCTTATCTTCCTCTATCCCCCAGAATTTGGAGAACAAAAGTGTTAAAAATCCCTGTAGGTTTCCTTCCTCCAATTCTGGGATAGCCCTTAATCTGAGATTATTTTCCTTACTTTTCAATTCAACCAATGACAGGTAGGCTTGTTGTTCCCCTACCTGTCTTTTCAGAGGCCTTACTTCCCCCCTAATCTCATCAACCTTTTTGTTCGCCTGTTCTGCTTTTTGACAAGCTTCCACCGCAAGCTTATAATTTTCAGACGTTGCCCTTTGTAATTTTTCAATTGCCTGAGTATGATGGGAAACTTGCTCAGATAATTTAGTAATAGAGGATGTAGCTTGGTCAATTTTTGATGATTGGTTGTCCACTTTTTGATTTAAAATTCCAAGTTGTTCCAAGATTTGCTTCAGAACTATTTCAGATCCTCCAGTTGCCATATCTTCTGCAACGGGCTCTGCAGCAGGCTCTTCAAATTCCACCTCCTGTGCTGTCAGCACAGTTGGGACGGATGATCTTCGTTGATGAGATAGGGTTGTTTGAACAAGTTGCCCTGGTTTCTTTTCTTTCTCTTTAGCTTTAGCTGCTCTTGTTCTCCCTGTGCCACTCATTCCACACCTGCCTCTGTTCAAGGTCAAATTTTCTTTTGTTTCATAAGTTAGACAAAGTCCAGAGTGTAAACAGTTTAACCACAGAAAATCACAATAAAGTACAGTTCCCAGGCCTCTATATCTCCACAATCCTCTAGGTGGGGGTATTTCAAAGTTTCAAGGAAGGAGAGAGCTCTTGTCCGCCATTGAAGTTCCTATATTCCCTATGTTAAGTCTTTGATAGTTCCAGAGCACAAAAGGAAGTTTCCACAGGCTTTCTTTGTCTTAAAGAAAAGCCACAAGGTGTCAAGAAGGGTCCCAGCAACAATGTTTAAACGTTAATGTCTTAGTCTATGTATCAGTTAAGCTCCAATAACAGTATCAGCAGTTTGACAGTTCTCCTTTGCACGCTGACAGCCCGATCGCTGGGTTGTCTCTTTTAACTCCACATAGCTCAAAATTAGGAAGAAGGTCCCAAAAATAAAATCCACAACTTTTACAAAGATTTCCTGCTTGTCTTTTCGCTACAAAGTCTGTCAAATACACCCTCGTTTTACTTTTACAGTCCCTTTTCAGCGCTTCAGCGCTCTTCTGCGCAATTGCTTTAATCTGGTTAGCAGGATCGGGAGACGGACTTCCTGTTACTCGCCTCCCGTTTTCAGCCGAATTTCAACCAAATTCCCAAATTTTCCGATGTTTAGCTCCCCTTACTCACGGGTATGTAGCAGCCAATTTTGATGTTTTCAAGAAGAAAGGTCGGCGCTCATCAGCAGCAGCAGCGCGGCTTTGCATCCACGAAAAGAGCGATGAACTCACAGCGCCACTCCCCCTTTTGCGTTCCGGAGCCCCTTACGGAGCCCCTTCTTCGTTTCCGGGGGGGCTTTGGGCGCCCGCCGAGTCCCACGGCCGCAGGCTCGCTCTGCCTGCGGTTTTTCTTAATGGGTCTCCGCTTTGCCGTAGCGGACGACCCTTTTTCGCGGAGCCCCTCTTCACCAGGTAAAGAGGACCGCCATTGCTAATTTGCACCGCCTCCGGAAGTCAGTTTTCGAGCGTCTTGGAAGCTGAACGATTCAGAACCCAAATGCCAAAAACCCAGAAGTGAATCCTTCCATTTTCGAACACGCCTCAGAAGTCAAATGGCTTCTGAAGCGCATTTCTCCATTTTCTCCATTGAAATTGCCGACCGGCCATGCGCCTCTGTTGAACGTATCGGAAGTTGAACGATCTGCCAGAACAGATTGCGTTCGACAACCAAGGTTCCACTGTATTTGTAAAAACTTTTAAGTAGCTTACATCAAATATATAAAATGATCAATGAGCTATTAAAATGATCAATAAAAGCCTGAATTTAAAAAAAATAGTTCATGTACAGTGATGGCCAAACTTGGCCCTCCAGCTGTTTTGGGACTACAGTTCCCATCATCCCTGACCACTGGTCCTGCTAGCTAGGGATGATGGGAGTTGTAGTCCCAAAACAGCTGGAGGGCCAAGTTTGGCCATCACTGAGTATGAGAATTTATGAGTAAGGCTAATCCCTCCTTTTTTTTATAATATTTTTTATTGAGTTTGTGAAATACAGAAAAAAGAATAAAGAGCATATTATAAGAGTAAAGTAGAAAGGTTACAAATTTTCTTGTTCTTTTTTCCAAGTCTACTGGACTTCCCCACATCCTCCCAACCCTGCATTCTCTGTGATACATAACATCAGCAATTTGTTAACTTGTTTCAATACTTGTTGTATCCTTCATTTTATCATGTTACCCAATTTCAAATGTGTTATAACCCAAATCATGTACATTTTCATTTAAACACAATAAAGTTGTTTCATTATTCTATCTCTGACTTCTTGTGCCTTAATTTCCATTTCTTTAGTTTAACATTACTGAAGCTAGAATTTCCTAAAAGGTGCATTTTTTAACATTCATACAGCTTATAATGTTTTTTCAGATAGACCTTAAATTTTTTCCAGTCCTCCTCAATTGTTTCTTCTCCCAAGTCTCGGATTCTGCCAGTCATTTCGGCCAGTTCCCTGTAGTCCATCAACTGCATGTGCCATTCCTCCAGTGTGGCTAAATCTTGTGTCTTCCAATGCTTTGCAATCAGGATCCTTGCTGCTGTAGTAGCGTACATAAAAAAAGTTCTGTCCTTCTTAAGCACTCTCTGGTCCACCATGCCCAGGAGGAAGGCCTCTGGTTTCTTAGGTAAGGTAAATCTAAGTACCTTTTTTAGTTCATTATGAATCATCTCCCAAAAGGCCTTCACTTTCGGGCAGGTCCACCAGAGGTGAAAGAATGTCCCTTCCGCCTCTTTACATTTCCAACAGGACATCAGTGTTTTCCAGTAAGATCCAATCTTTCAACCAGCAGAAGGCTGCGGATTCATAATATAACCTCAAGTCTGGCAGGGCAAATCCCCCTCTTTCTTTCGCATCAGTTAATATTTTAAACTTTATTCGGGGCTTTTTGCCCTGCCAAACAAACTTAGAAATATCCTTCTGCCACTTTCCAAAACATTCCACCTTGTCCACGATCTGTAGGGCCTGAAACAAAAATAACATTTTTGGCAATACATTCATCTTTATAGCTGCTATTCGGCCCAACAAGGAAAGTTTCAATCTTGACCACGTTTCCAAATCTCTTTTGATTTCTGACCAACATTTCTCGTAGTTGTCTTTAAACAAATTCAAATTTTTGGAGGTCAGATACACCCCTAGGTATTTTACTTTTTTAACCACATTTAATTCTTCGGCAGCACATATACTGAAATAGGCTAATCCCTCCTTTTGACCCACTCTGTTTCATTGTTGAAAAGCAGCACACAATTATTTGTCAAAATCTCTTTTGTGTAATGTGAGAGAAACATTGCTGGATCAGGGCAGAGGCTCACCTAGTCTAGTATTCTGTTCTCTCCAGGTGTTCTTACCATAGACCCACCAGATACCTATGGGAAGACCACCAACAGGATCCGAGTGGAGCAGCACTCTCTCCACTCATGATTCTTAGCAACTGGTATTCATGTCTCCATTTTTTCATGGGTCTGTCAACCATTGATACAGTCACATTTGGAGCATGGCAGAGCAAGTCAAGCCAAGGTAGGGAGAGAGAGAGAGAGAGAGAGAGAGAGAGAGAGAGAGAGAGAGAGGAAAGTTCTCTAGCCACCAACAAGGCAAATAATTCTGCCATAAAATACATATTATAAAAAAGACGTCCCCTTCTGTAATAAAATTCTAAAGACTGGGAATGTGGATTATGGTATTGGCAGATTAATGAAGGCCAAACATTATTACCATTAAAAAAAATAACACAGTCACTTGCTCACACCTGGTTATATCCTTGTGATGGCTCATTTGTTCAGAACTGAAAACTGGAAGCTGTGGAGCTATTGCCTTAACTTGGGTATTAAAATTTCAAGCCTTGGGATTCAGATATCTTTAATGTAATCCGTAGATGCAGTAGCCCATGCAGAAGAGCCTTCCAGCATAGTCAGCACTAACAAAATAAGGTATATAAAGTACACCTTTTCAGCTTTGCGGAAAGGTTTAATGTGGAATATCTAGCAATATTTTGCAGCAAAATGTTAAGTAGGTTCAGGCATGTTAACAAGTGGCCAGCTGCAACACGAACGACGCTATCGGCATCACTGAGGAGGCCTGTATAAAGTTCTATCCGGGGGGGAATAGGGATGATGACTAATAACAGAGTAATTGGAAAATGTCAGCATTAGTGCAGCAATACGTGACAAGGAAGAAGAATAAATGATCAGAAATCACAATGGCAAAACAACTGATTAAACAACTGTGCTAAGGAAAAACAGGATCTCCAGAGACATTGAAGAAGCAGACAACTTAATTAAAATCCAAGTATTCACCAGTGTGATTGGGGGGTGGGAATCCCTATTTTAAAAAACAAGACAATTCGACAGGGAAGCTGGTCTCAACCGTCAAACAACCAAAACTTAAAAACGAAATGGTAATTGTGCTACGTCACAGGCCTTCGATTGAGGTCAATTAGGTTAGCAGGTGTAAGAGACAGGGCCTTTTCCTGTAGTGACCATGCATTTATTTATTTATTGCATTTATGTCTCACTTTTCCTCCAAGTATCTCAAGGTGGCATGTTTGGAGTGGGGAAGATTGGCTCATCTACCTAATGAGTTCATAGCACAGCTGACATTTGGACTAGTGATTTTCTAATGGAAGTCTCTGCATTCGCTTCACCACATTAGGCCACGTTATCTTGCATTACTAAGAAGACGACTCCGGAAGCCCACCTGCAGCAAGGCATAGTAAGCCTACTACATTTAGTGCCTGGTCTCCTTACATTTTGCACTGCGCACAACCTGTTTTTACAAGGCGATGAAACAATTGGGGTCACAGATGATAGGGCTTGTGGATTTCAACAACACGCCCCACTGCTCCCCCCTCCAACCAACTTCAAACAGTGGTTGAAGTTTTTTTTTTTTTTTTTTTTTAAATGCAGTTCAGGCTGCTTCTTAATTTTCCGGAACTTGTGATGTCTACGACTGCAGTGAACAACAGGAAAGTGGGTGGAGGTGCCTTGGGCTTCCTTATGTTATTGATTCCTATAAGAAATGTTAACACCGGCGTGTTCTGCTTAGTTAACTGCTATGTGATGGATGTCCTTAGGCTTTGTTGACCTATAAAGAACCATGGGTTCTTCAGTATGTAGGATAGTCTTAGCTTTCCTTAAGGCTGGTCCTTTTCTCTTAACCCAGAGGTGTGTCCTTTTCTCTTAACCCAGAGGTGTTTTATACTCTGTTACATTCAGACCTTTTAAAAAGCCACAAGAGCCTTGACATTTACCATCACTGTTAGAGGCAGTCAGCCACCCACAGATCCTTTAGCTGGCTTGCTAGAGTTACAGAACAAACTACTGTTTATCAGGAAACACAGACCTTTGAAGCTGCCTTGGTCTGTGTCTAGTGCTCTTGCCTTGTTCTCTTTCTCATTAGGCCACCAAAAGTCCACCACAGGGCCTACCACTTTCCTCCCTCCCAGCTGCATACGAATCAATATGGTTATCCTGACCCAACAACCTAGCTTCCCTCACACATACAAACAAGCCACACTGTAATCCACTGAATGGAGCCAACCAAACTCTGGACCCCCTAATCTCTCGCAATGTCAATAAAAATAAACACATAAACAAAGGAACTACAAGTGTGATGCTGACACAGCTCCATACACTAACACTGTGCAACAGAATGAAAGAACAATACCCCCCATCTCCCTCCCTCCCTCCCTCTTTCTCTTCCCCACAACCCCAAGATGTCTACAACAAAAGTGTCTCTCACTACATCTAAAGGAACTGTGAAAAACACCCTATGAATTGTTTATTTTTTTTTGTAACACAAGAACATCTTTAATAAAAATGAAAAAAGAATAAAAAACCAGGGCATACCACTTTACTAAGTTATAGGGAGTGATAGGTTTCCAGCAGTGCTACTTTTCTAAGAAAAAGAGTCACCGGAACTCACCATGAACACTTCCCTCGCTCTCTTAGAATGGCAATGGCGCCCACCTGAGAGGTGCTGGAACTGATTTCCGGTGAGTTCCAGCTGAAAAAAAGCCCTGGTTTTCAGCTGCATGACCATGCCATAAGGCCTGTATCAGCTTATGGCAGTCCTACAATACCAATATATTTTTTTCTTGTTCTATTTGGATTCAATTATATGGCGCCAGGGTGTACTTAAGGCCATTTCCCCAGCCCACGTTTGGCCTGTCTAAGTCTGCCCCAAAGCACCCCACTGCCCAGAAGAGCTTTCCCCTACCTACACATCAGCACAGGCCAGGTGTGAATGGCAGGCCTCAGCCAATTGTGCATGCGTCACTGTAATCTTATGGGGAAGAGGTACTGAGTGGAGAGCCAGGCAAAGTATGAGAAATGTATCCCTTTCTAACACAGACCTACTTCATAAGCTATTGTCAATGAAAATTTGTAAAGGTATAAAAGCCGGGGAAATTCAGAAGCAGCCTCTGTTGATTTCCAAGCAAAGCTACACTTAATATGTTAGAAGATAAGGCACACTTCACATTTTGCAGTAGAGATGCTTTAAATGTCATTAATTATCACCTTTCATGAACCACACTCTTCCCAGACATTGAGGTACTTTACTAGCATATTTGAAATCTAAGAAGTGGTGCAAACGCAGTTCTCCCCCCTCGCTGTTGTTGAGTAATTAGCAGGCAGATAATGAATTCTCCTTTATGTCTGCAAGCTGATGGACTCCTAATTTCAGGGTCTCAGAACAATCCGATTGCATTATGGTGTTGTGTCACATCTAATTCCAAGAGCCAGAGGGGAAATAAGCACGTTTATTATTGATTGGCAGAATAAGAGAAATTCATTATCTCTCTCATTTTCCGCAAGTGATGTGATTTTCTCTCGGCACTTTAAAGGGGAGATTGCCCATGCAGAAAGGAAGCTTAGAAATCACATAGAATTTGAAATGAGTGTATTTTACTAGATCTGGATTTCAGGGCAATGATTAAGAGAACTGGCGCATTATCAACACAGGCATACACACAGAGAGAGCTAGCAACAAGTGTACAGGAATTAAAAGGTAAAGGTAAAAGTACCCCTGCCCGTACGGGCCAGTCGTGTCCGACTCTAGGGTTGTGCGCCCATCTCACTTAAGAGGCCGGGGGCCAGCGCTGTCCGGAGACACTTCCGGGTCACGCGGCCAGCGTGACGAAGCTGCTCTGGCGAGCCAGCACCAGCGCAGCACACGGACACGCCGTTTACCTTCCCGCTATAAAGCAGTACCTATTTATCTACTTGCACTTAGGGGTGCTTTCGAACTGCTAGGTGGGCAGGAGCTGGGACCGAAAGATGGGAGCTCACCCCGCTGCGGGGATTCGAACCGCCGACCATACGATTGGCAAGTCCTAGGCACTGAGGTTTTACCCATAGCGCCACCCGCGTCCCTACAGGAATTAATAGCAGTCGACATTAAAGGTGGGGGAGGGGGAGAAATTGCGCACCATTTAAAGACTGACACAATATATAGGTTTTTGCGTGCTAGTCCTAGAAGCCAGAAAATCAAGATAGCTGAATTGTCCCCTGGTCCTTTGCATGTCCATTCAGAAACAGACCAGACTGACTTCAGTCAGAGATATCCCCAAGTAAGTATATATTGATTGTGGTCTGTTTATCCAGTAGAGCTTCAAAGCACAAACACACATTGCATCAATGAAGGAGAGAGGTCAGGGCTGATGTGCAGGCTATTTAAACCCACCCAACTCCTCCTGACCTCTTCATTCAGTGGTCCCCCACCCTATTAACACTGCAAGCCAAGGCCCTTCTTCTGGGGAGCCAAGTAGGGATTTTTGGCTCATCAGCTGACTGGTTTGGTTGGTGGGGTTACTTATTTCTTTTTCTTTTGCCTACTCTGCACTGATGTAGTAGTGCTTTCCTTCTAGAAAGTGCAGGTACTCTAGGCGGTTGCCCTGGGCGCAAAATTTCCTCAGGGTCAGGAAAAACAAATAGATGTGAAACAATTAGATGTTTTACTAGAATTTCATTAAGCTCTTGGTTTATACAGTAGTTATTACATGATGCATGATAGTTCAATGACTTGCTGCAACACCATACCTTTTTCTGTACTCTCAGTACCTGACTGTGCGTGCCTATTTTCACCACAGGGTCATATCATCCAATATTCTGCTGGGACACGGGCTCATGCCTCCTTTTCCAAGCCCAGGACACATTTTTGCAGCTTAGGGAAGGCGGTGCAATGCTCTAACAGTCCAAGAGCTCTCCCACCACCTCCCAAAGTCCACTCAGCTCTGGGAAGAAGACAGCAAAGCTCCAGGATCTTGTCAGCCTTATGTCTTCCTCCTAAGCCCAGGAAGCAGGGAAATGTTGAATGGTTTATTTAAATATTAAGGTTCATTATCGTTTCACAAGATGTGTATCTCTTTAAAGGCCGGAGTAAATATCATGACCTAGTTTTACAGCTGTGAAGCAGCATAGCAGGTGCTGTTAAGTTGTGTTAATTAAGCTATGTCAGCAATTGGGTATAGTATATAAAGGGCAGTGCGTCCCTCTCATAGTACCCTGGTGAATGGGCCATACATATAGATTAAATGTAAGAGGAGTTTTTGTTATTAAAGCCAAGCAAAATATATTTTTGCGTTTCTTCATTGTTTCCTGAACATGTAGTCTCCCCAGCACGCTTTCTGCAGTGCAATTAATCTGCTAAATACACAACAGGAAGGAGGTGCGATGATCTGGTGGGGTCCAAGAGCCCTTCTGCCTTCTTCCCCCTCCCCAAAGATGGAGGTACTGAGTACTGTTGCGTATTACCAGGGGGAAAAAAGCACTGGGTGGTGGGTGTATTTAATTTGGGTGTGTGTGTGTGGGGGGGGTGTGAGTGGGTGTGCCAGTTGTTAAGTTAATTGGCCACACTGGCGACAGTTAAGGTTTGCCGAGTACCCTTAGTCACCTTTAATGAGGAAGGATGTAGACCTGAGACCTGCCTTCAGGGCTGTGTGACTTGATGGCATGGTCAGGGAGGACCTGTAACACCTGCCTGGACTTGTGAGGCCTGGGGTGGGGGTGGAGTAGAACAGGAAGACCACCCAACTCACCTGCAAGGATGGGGCTTATGCAAGGGCCAGAGGATGAGCTACCCTGGTCCTTTCTGGGTTTACTCGCCCACAGCTTGGTTCTTGGTTAGATCTTACACCTTGGTCTCTATGGTTCAGTTTGGGGTTCAAATATCTAAATTAATGTGGTCCAATTCACCCAGCTTTGGTGTGTGTGCGTGTGCGTGTGTCTTTATTTCCCTGTCTGGTCAGTCACGAGGAGCTATAATAATTTTCTCCACAATCCAAGATATAACTAGGAACCTCTTTTAAATTGATAAAAAGTATTAATAGGACTAGATGGTACAGTCACCAGGCCTGTTTGCCTTAAGTCCTGCTTTATTCAATGTTGGGGGCATGCACAGGGGAATGAGATGAATTATTAAGATCTGTGCTGTATTCCACTGCTAAAAATAGCTCTTTTGCAGGAGGCTGCCATGCCCCATGAGCTTCTGCTGCAAGGGAACTCGCTTAGGCAGAAGTATTTGTTCAGCCCAATTGTTCCAAGTTTCCCTTGCATTCAAAGGCATGGCAGCAGAATCAATATTTACACAGTCCTGAAAATGTGCGTGGTTTGGTGGAAGCAGGAAGACAGAAGGAACACAGGTGAAATGCCTATACTTCAAAATCACAGGAAAACGCCAGCTTGGTTCTAGTTTCAAATGATTCCGAAGTATATGGTTAAAGTTTATTCCCATAGCTGACTTGACAGTCTAAAAGCTGGTGAAACAGATAACTGAGCATAGGTGACATTTATGCACAAATATTTGCTTTCTCTTCAGTCTGGGAAACTTAGATGCTTCCTTCTCCAGTATTTCCCCCATATCATGAGAATGCAGGAGGCACTGCTGTATAGGAACTAACAAGCTTTTACTTAAGTTTTCTGCATGGTAGCTGATCATGTTAGTAGTAGTAAGGAAGGTATCAGTTCAACATGCAGCTTGCTAAACTGTTCCTCCAGAAAAATACAGCACAAGTGATATACTTTATGCTTCTGTAATGCATAAAGGGCAAAGATAGTGGCTGATGGGACTGAGGAATGACTGGATTACAGTTCTGTTAAGACCTAATAATTTAATTGCTTTTCAAACCAAAACATATACAGATCCACATTTACCACTTCTGCCATTTTAGCATGTATGTACAGCAATCTTAGAAATACACTTGTATCATATGTACTTTGACCTCCGAATGACTTTAATTCCATACCGTTTCTGTGTACAGCGCTTTAACAATAGTGTGCCCCCATCAGTAATCTGGCTGTCACGTTCTGCACCAGCTGGTGCTTCCGAACTAGACCCAAAGGCAGCCCCACCAAAATGCATTACAGTAATCCAGCAATAAAGTTATCAACACATGGGCTACAATCCTCAGGCTATCACTGCCCAGGAACAACCACAGCTGCTGAACGACACTCCTGGTCACAAAGGATGCAACCTAAAGCCATTTCCAGAAATCTAACGGAATTTAGTGGAAGTTTAGCAATATTTCCTGGTTAACTGAAGTGTAGAACTGTGCCTTGCTTATGTAGCCCAAAAATTCATTCCAGCATCTGAACGTCTGGCATACTTATTGCATAGATAGATGATAGATAGATAGATAATCCTGAATCCTTGGCCTACCTGCCAGCAAGTCAGTATGCCAGGTTCAGGGGTCAACTCACACATCCAAAGGTCAGGAAAAACAGTCCAGGGTTAGTATAAGTAGCTAAGTCCTGCAATCAGGATACAGTCCAGAATCAGACATGAAGCACAGTCCCACAGAGGTGCAACAACATCCAAGCCAAAGTCCATCAATATGGCAGCTAAACAGACATAGCACATCAGCTTTGCTGCCCTTTTGTACTTTGCCAGCTGATTGCAGCATCTGGGCTTGATGAGGCATGTGATACTCACCTGCTCCAAGCCTCCTCCAGCTGAGGAATCACACCCCTCATCCCAGAGCTAGCGAGCCCCACCTGGCCAGCTAGGGAGCTGGGCTCTGGGCCCTTGCCTGCCTCAACCTCCTAGAGTAGCCCTCCTGCTGCTCGCTATGCCAGCGGTGTTTGTGGAGATAGGGGCCCTTCTGGTTCTGGTGATGGGCCCTGCTGCTCTGGTTCCTGTGCATTGATGCCCATCCCCTCACCATCCTCCCTCACTCTGTGAGTACTTCCTTCCCCTTCTCCTGCTTGCCCTGGTGTGCCCCAGCTACACCCCTCCTCCCCGTTGTTCTGTCAGTTCTGTCAGAAGACAGAACTGGGGTAGAGACATTGAATTGCTGTTAGACATGGAAAACATTGAAGTTGGACCCGAAGCCCTCTAAATACATTTTATCAATAACTGCTAGCTTTTGAGGCAGTGTATTACGGAAGAACATTAATTTGAAAGTGGGTAAGTATATTGATTATCTGGGTTTAGCCTACTGTTCTCGGTAAATAATTAAGGAAGAGAAAGATTTACTACGGACATTTCAAGACAAACAAAACATAAGCCTGATCAATATCCTAAACTGCTGTACAACCATGGAAATTAATTGATCAGACATTTCCTGCCTACTGCAATGTTTTCATATGGTGTTGTAGATGGGTTTGTCTGTAACATGAATTGCTTGTGGCTTATTTGCTCATAGGGGAAGCCAATCACCATCATGGTCAAAGGCTCCTTTCCAAACAAATCCAGAACTGCCAGCCACAAGTGCTTCAGAGTAGCTTTAAACATTTTGTATTAAGCTTTTTCTTTAGTCTCCTACATAGATGACCAACATTGTCCTGTTGTGTTTCTCCCAGCCCCCAAGACAGGGTCAGGCAAGGTGTGTGTAATTCTCTCAGGAAATGTGCACTGTTCATAAACTGCTGCCTTTCGTAGTCCAGATCACTTGGTTCTGTATATCCTAGTCCATATATAAATGAGATGGAGTGTCTAGACAGATAGATATCTAGACAGATAGATAAGAATTCAATGCTGATCTCACCACATTGAACTGGGCATGGTATTGCTTAACCTCTGGTTGAGCTGGTCCCCATGTAATATATTTTTTTTAATGCCAGATGTCCTTTCCATCCTCTAAAGCCTAATGTTATGTGGCTTCCACGATAACATTATGTTGATGCAGAAATACCTGCTGCAGTTCTGTTTTACTTTCTTACACTTCACAAAAATAAATAATGCAGAATATTGAAATGTCTTTTTGTTGTTTTCATTGCAACCCATTTGCTTGCAGAAGTCTTTAAACCTGTCATCATCTGGAAAGGAATAAAATACGGTTTATGTGAAGTTAGCATAAAAAGAAATATCAGTTGTTGTTTTCTTCTCAATTACAATGGCAGATGGAACTTTTTAAAAAATTTACTGCACAGAACTAAAAATTGAACGTGCTAGTTTTCCAAATGAAGCCATTCATCTCCTTGCAGCTGCCTACAGGAAAAATCAAAAGTGTTATTCATCTCTTGTAACCTGAGGTGGTTTTGCCCTGTGGAAATAAAGTAGTTGTTGTAGGGAGAGTGATAATCTCTCTGCTGCTGTTGCTCAGTCACATACATAGCAGATAAACTATAATGCCTGAATTTAAGGCAAAAGGGTTTTCTTAAATCAGTTCATAGATGAAACCAAGTTTCAAACAAAACATGATGAAAGTCCAAGCTGCAACGTGAGCATTATATTGATAAAAGCAGTTATGTAATTATCCCTTCCTTCTCCCTTTTTTCCACAAAGCTTTATTTGTTAACATTAATTTTTTTTTTGGTAGAGTTCTTTTTTTTTATAACTGGGGTTAATGTGGGAAGTCAGGGTGGCACACCTGGCATTTCACTGGCATATTTTTGTATCTCAACCTGCGCTTTTTTATGTCATGAACTTCTGTTCTCATCCTCCAGCCAGGAATGCATGAGATGGATAGGATCACAAACATATTTCTTTCTTTTTAGGAGAATGGGGCCAGTCACCACATTACCTATATGTAGCCAGAGAGCCTAGGCCATGGGTAGGCAAACTAAGGCCCAGGGGCTGGATCCGGCCCAGCCGCCTTCTAAATCTGGCCTGCAGACGGTCTGGGAATCAGCATATTTTTATATGAGTAGAATGTTTCCTTTTATTTAAACTGCATCTCTGGGTTATTTGTGGGACATAGGAATGTGTTCATTTCCTCACCTTCAAATTATAGTCTGGCCCCCCACAAGGTCTGAGGGACAGTGGACCGGCCCCCTGCTAAAAAAGTCTGCTGACCCCTGGCCTAGGCATTGCACAAGTCAGTGGTCCCCTCACAGCCAATGCCTGCAAAAAGCAGGTTACTTTCTTGAAACCTGCTTTTTGAGGGCATCAGTTGCATGTGACCCATTTTTCTGACTAGGAGTTTTGCCCTTACTCATTACTTCATGTCCTCCAGCTGTGGTATTATTTCTGATATTGTTGAGCATGCTTTCAAGCCTAAATGATTGAATGGTGGCAATGGCACACCAGGTGGAAGAATTTATGGAAGATTCTGGATATCTTATGGAAGGTCATTAGAAAGGGGGTGAGATAAACCTCAGAATCAAAAGTTCAAGACCCTGAATGCAGCCCCCAAAATGTGCTCCCTGGTTTCAAAAAAGGTTATTAACCCAGCACTTCTTCATTTGTTAGGTTATTTGGGGCCAAATCTGCAAGCGTGGTAAAGGGGATCACTCCAGAAGCTGTGGTATCTAATGAAGTTTGGTCAAGAGTGGTTTAAGCAGGCCTAAATGTCTGCTTCAAGGGAAGAAATGTCTCTGTCTGCAGCCAGGAGATAAAGTGATGGGCAGAGCATTATTGAGAACGGTGTCCACTCTGCCCCCAGATCAGACGTCACCCGGGAGTAGAGCTGTGGCTGGGTGCGAGGAAGCTGCCTCAGCAGCTCCCTCGCACACAGGAGCCAGGCTCCTGTGGGAGCCTGTTGTGGGGGCGCCTGGTCGCATCCCCTCCAAAACATGTGCCCAGGGCACGGCCCCCTCAGCCCCCTCCCACTACGCCACTGGTTAGTCCCCATTGGGACTAGCAGGCAAGAAGACCAACAATAGGTGGAGCCAGAGCCAATGGCAGTTTCCATCCTCTTCCCTGTTGAGTTGTACAAGGGCAAAACTGAGGCCAAAGAGGAAGAAGCTGTTAGGTGGTGCCACTCCCAGGATGAATTGCAGTTAAGAAGGTGGCTGAGGACAAACTGAGGTTGGAGGGGCAGTGCCTTATTTGCTCTAATGGACCAGCCTCCACTGACGGCACATATGATTGATGGCACAAGTTAGAGGAGGAGTCATAGGTAGTTGAGCAGATCCAGTGAACAGGATCAGGTGATGGGAAAGATTATCTGCCTGTCACCCTGGAGAACCACTTCTAGTCAGAGAAGGTCCTACTAGATCAGTGGTTCTCAACCTGTGGGTCCCCAGATGTTGTTGGACTACAACTCCCATCATCCCTGAGCTCTGGCCTTGCTAGCTGGGGGTGATGGGAGTTGTAGTTCAACAACATCTGGGGACCCACAGATTGAGAAAGGCTGTATTAGATGGACAAAGAGCTTGCCCTGGCATAAGATAGCTTCCTATGCAAGCCTTACTAAAAATAAAATAAAATATGTGACTTTCGGGTGTGGGTGGGTGTGGAATTCCAACCACCTCAATCCATTTTGACTCAAAACACTTTTGGGAAAATTGTGGGATAACCATAGGAGCCGAATAACAAATGTCTGCTTGAAACAAAAGCCGTATCTTTAAAGCACGTAAAAACGTGCATTGTGGTCTCCAGCTGATATTTATATATTTTAAGTTAATTAATTTAATTAGCATATATGCTTACCACTCCCAGGGTGGTTCGTGATAAACCACAAAGAATGATAAAGCAACACAATATGGTAAAACAAATCAATCATTATAAAACCAGCAATAAAACAGCAGTTCATGGATGGATAATCAGAGTGGGGGGGGGGCAGACACCCCAGGAGACTCCCATGTAATCACAGCTGGTCATCCAAATGAGTCCCTTCTTGTGAAGAGAAAATTAATATTAATTAGAAAGCTGTCAAAAAGTCACTTGGGTAAAATGTTTGTCTAACTGATTGAGACGTAAGTATATTTTCAGACAGTAAACAAATGGGGGTGCTGGGCTCCACTCCATCCGTCCTGCAAGAAGTGGAAAAGTCTGAAGGTCACATAGAAGCATCTTAATGCATTCAGTCCCTTAGAAGCCCCCCCCCCCCGATATCACTTGATATGCAAAGGTCAGGGATGGAGCTCATGAGGGCATTGTGGGGTGGGGGACATTAGAGGTGGGTTAGGTGACCCCTCAGTACTCATGTTTACATCCCCTGCTCTAGCATTTAGTTTGATTTGCTTGGGTTTCCTTTTGGGAATACACTTGCTGCATGCCACCCCAATCTCAGAGCCATATGAGATTCCAGGGGTTCCAGGCGTTCGCTCAGGGTTGGGTTTCCTGGGAATGAAGAACAAGTCTTGAGGATATATGGTTTATTGACACATATATACAACCCGAGGCTACAGTGGAGGGGCTCACAGTATTCAGAGGGGCTCTGAGAAGATCTTGCTTCTCCCATAGCCAGAGCCTTGGATTCCAACAGAAATCAAGCATGTCTCTACAACACAGGCTTCCACGATTCACTGTATTGTTGCTTGCTTGCAGTCATACATTTAAGCAACTGATCACAAGCTGGCAAACCTCAGTGTGGCTTTAGGTCGGTGGTAAGGAACCCAAACCCATTCACCTTGTTTGTTTTTAGAAATGCTTACAGATTTATCCTCCAATCTAATGAGTTCCAAATTTCATTCTCAGTCATAAATAAGAAGAAAATAAAAGTCATTTTACAAAACTGAGAAACTGCAGACATTTTTTTTTTTTTTTAGTATTTACCATTTATTGGTGACAAACGCTAAGGTTTACTTACATTCCATGGGGAGAAAAAAAATCCAGTATAAACAATGAACTGAAGCAGTACTTAACTTGCAAGGCTATCGTGCTGCAAAAACTTTATTGCACACACCACTGTGTGAAATAAACACAACATCAAAAGCAACACAGTTTATATATAAACATAGGTAATTTTTTTCAGCCCTACATGGAGATGTAATTAAACAGTATAAAGCACTCAAGGAAAATCAATCTGAAACTGCAGACAAATTTAAATCAGTGCCACGTTTATAGTTTCAGCATTCAACAAAACTGCCAAAACGGCTCAAAGTCTATGATATCGTTCTTCCTTTCTTGAGTCAAAATATTTTGGAGAGTTTGGCAAATAGTGCTATAATGTTTTTCCACCCATCCAGTTACTGCTGGAGTTTCTGAGTATTATCGTCCGTGTTTAGCAGCTGCTATTTTTGCAGCAGGTAATAGATATGAACCCCATAAATAATGGAAATCTCTTTCTTTGTCATTTAGATAACCCAACTGTATAACTAAGGGATCCAAGAGTAGCACAGTCAGAACTATGTTGCTGATTTCAGTTAATATTTACTTCGGTATTGGCAAACTGTCTTAATGATAAAACTAATATATGAGAGAAATGCAATACATAATAATCAGAAAACAATTTTATTGAGAGGTGGGCTTTGTTTTTATATTTTCGGAATAACAATGTAAATGATCATATTTTTCTTTTCAATCTATTTGCCACACTTTAGAGGGTTTTTTTCTTTTCTTTTTTGCTATGTTGCTCATCTCCTCCTTCAGATGTCATTTCCCATTTTCTTTTTCCTTCCTCCCCAAATCCTTTCCTACTTAACACTTTCTTTCTTTTTTCTTGACAAGCAAGCATGTTCGATGTATAGCGGTATTAGCTACCATGTAATAATACAACGATAGTAAAAATATTTTAAACAAAAAGAAAAGAAAAAGCCGAGAGAGGAAAAGCCTTCGGCCATCTCATGCTTAAGACAAAGCAGTGGTAATTTTTAGGATCCTTCACACTTCTAAAAGTTTCCATAACTCCCCCTCCAGATTACAGTGGTACCTCAGGTTAAGTATTTAATTCGTTCCGGAGGTCCGTACTTAACCTGAAAGTGTTCTTAACCTGAAGCACTACTTTAGCTAATGGGACCTCCCGCTGTTGCTGCGCCACCTCTGCGTGATTTCTGTTCTCATCCTGAAACAAAGTTCTTAACCTGAGGTACTATTTCTGGGTTAGCAGAATCTGTAACCTGAAGTGTCTGTAACCGAGGTACCACTGTATATGGGAAATAAAGGTCCCCTGAAATTGGAGCAGATGGATATTTAGTCTAGCTTGACTTTATGCATGTAAAGTACATGCTCAGCAAATGAGCAACAGCTCATGCCTATGGCCTATCCTAAACATGTATGCAGATTGCAGTAATCTGGTAGGTAAAACTGGGCAATACATATGCAAATTACTGCCATCCATCACTGCAGAACTGGATTTCCCAGTTTTGGGACATGCTGTGTATATCCTAATGCTCTTTTTATGCCAGGAAGAATAACTCTTAATGACGATGAAACCTTTAATATGTGTCTTATGTCTGTTACGTTTTATATTTCATTGTCTTGGCATAATAGGGATTGGATTTATACTTAACCTCTATGTAATTGTGAATGTAAAAGAGGAATGACAAAGACTGACTTTGGATGGCCATGTGACTTATATGCGGTATTTCAAGTTATTTTCTAAAATAGTTCAAACAAAAATGTGTTTGCTCAAGGGCGCTGAAGTTTCTTATGAGTTGATAAACTGTTTTCCTCCTCAGAGGAAGAAATAGATGAATACATGAGCGGCATCAATAATTAAAAGTACTGATCTGACACTTTAAAAACATTTTGTTCTCTGTGTGTCTTGCTATTAAATATAAATAATAGTCATTTTATTTTCTTTGATGATGAAGAGAAGAGCTGGCTCCAGCCTTAGTAATACTAAGAACAGACCCACTGAAATGAAATGGACTTCTATCTGTTGCATTAAACAGTTTTCCATCAAATAATATAGCTAGGGCTGTTTAAAAACAAAACAAAACACCACTGAGAGGCCACATAGCAGCATGGCCAAGACCTCTAAAGCCTATGCCCAGAGCATGCAACATGTACATCAGGCAGTCTCATCTTGTCCCCTCGCTGGTTGGCTGCAAACATGCTCCCAGGTGCTGCATTGCATGGCTGGTGGGAGCAGAACTATTTCCAGATTTCTTGGCCCCCAGAAGTCTCTGCGTACCTGCATTCTCCACCAGCTGAAGGTTCCAAACAGTCTTCAAAGGGAGCCCCAGACAGAGAGCATCTCTGTAGTCATGCAGGAGAAGGAGAAAGGAGGATCCTTGCTATAGGAATGGAGTGAAGTAGTGTTTGCTGTCTGCGACATTTTAGCTTCTCCCGTGACAAACACATTCCTTAAATGTGCCCACAGGCCACGTGCTTGTGACAGCTGGGTGGTCACTAACATAATTTCTGTTTTGCCTTTCCCCAGGGGCAGGGTGTCCCATTTTGCCTCAACTTTTTGAGATTTCACCAGCAACCAGTGCTGCCGGTACTGCTTCTCCATTGGTGGTGGAGGTGGCAGAGCAGACAGCTTCGTCAAGGAGGGTGGTGCCTCTTGGGCTTCTGCCGTTTGAGGCAAGTGCCTCACCTTACCTCATCAGTGGGCTGGGCCTGACTTTCCCTTGTTGAATGAAAGCAGGATCCAGAACCACAAGTAAGTGCAGATTTTAATTTGATAAGTGGGGTTATCCCTGTGTGCCTAATTAAAACCTGAATCCTGTTGCTTCTAACACATAACTTTCTCTCTCTTTCTATATTTGTAGCTTTTTATAGCTAACATGGGGGTCATGGAAATTTAAGCCTTGGTGCAGGGTTGGGAAATTGGATCTTATTCCAATCCCCAGGCCCCTCCCCCAGTTGTGTTCTTCACTGAATATAATGAAACATCTGGAAATAAAAGAAACAGGTTTGTACTTAATATAATAGGTAGGTTGATAGAAATTAAAAATTACCGTTTGCCCACAATACTTCCCCTGATACAGATTATGTTTCAGGCAATAAGTTCGGAGAATAATAATGTGCGATAAAAGGAATGACAGATTGAAGCTACACCAAAGGAGTATTATTGGAGTCTTTCACTATCGACATGAATTCTGAACATGATAAATGTTGCATGAATGGCAGTTACACTTTGCAAGGCATCATGAGACTGTGAATGAATTTTACAAAACCAGGCACATTCAATGAATGCAATTTATTCCAATCAATTTTACTCATGCCTACTGTTATCTATATTTTGCATTTTGTTTACATATGTTCAAACACCATAGAGAAAATGTCTTTATATTAATTTACACACAGCAGCAGGATAGATGGCGATCACTGCAACACTCATAACTACTTCAGAACACCACTACTCAACTGCAAACTTAATCCAGCAATATTCACAGCTTGCAGACATTTCAAAAGCAATTAGCATCAGCAAATGTAATCAGCAGGTATGTGCAACTGGTGCACATCAATAAACCATATGCTAATCAATTTAGGCTGCAATCTTATACACCTTTACCTAGGAGTAACATTGAGCACAACAGGATTTACCGTACTTTTGAATAGTCAAACATAGGATTGCAATGTCAGGGCCACCCCAATTGCTGCCAAGTGGTAGCAAGATTGGTTCCAGGCGCTTACCCAGAGTTGAGTTTCCTTCTGGAAAATTGAGGCACAGTGGAGTCTGCAGGGTCTTTCTTAAATATGGTTGGTTTACACATATTTAGACCTGAGTTTAGAAGTAGAGAGAGTTCGCAGCATTCACATCATTCTCAAGAGGGGCTTGTCTTTCCCAGCAGGACTACATTGGATTCAGAGGCATTTTAAGTGTATCTGTGTAACAGCCTGTTCCAGCCAGCCACCATGGCTGCTGTCCTCCCATCCCTGCGTGGCATTCTGCCCAGTTCCTTCTCCTCCTTCCCGGCTGCACTTGCAGAAAACAACTCCTCCCCTTCTGTGTCCACCAGCCCACCAAGAAGTTCTGCTCGCCTCCCTTATTCCCCAAGTCCCATATAAAAAGGACAGCATGACCCCACAACTCCCGTTGGCCCAGACTCCAAGGATCTTCCTTTGATGTATTCCTTTGATTAGCCCCTTCATTCTCCTTAACTGCTTCTTCCCAGGTGATACCCTGGACTGGAAAAGAAGCTTAGTCTGCCTTTTCTTTTTACACTGCTAAATCCAGGTGAGCCTGTTAGCTCACCTTAAGTCTCAAAACACTGATTAAACCCCAGCTCCCAGAAATCTAGTGGGGGGTCAGGCCACCCACAAACCCATAACAATATATACTTAATGAATTCCAAAGTCATTATCTGAGCAGGTTGGTATATCTATATCTATATGGGCAGATACAGATAAACAACTTTTTTCCCAGATGCAAAAAGTTATCTACATTACCTTCACCAAAGCCTGCCTATATTTTCTCATAGCAATATAGAAGTTTACGAGATTACTGCAGCAGAAGTACATGAGGAGGCAGTGGCACTGATTTGACAGGAACAGAGTGGGGTGAGTTCTGGGGAGTTCTGGGTTGGCAGAGTTCATTGGTACCCAGCAGGCATATGTGCACCTGCTGTTTGCCAATCCCACTAACCTGGATCTCCCTCTACTTCACTGTAAGAATGCATAGATTAGGAGCATCATACAATGATACCCAAGAGCTCCATTTTTAAAAATGTGGTATAAGTAGTTAAAGTTGTACAATGGCTCTCAAAATTCTCTAGTGGTCTTGGCATGTCTTGGCAAGGTTCCATTGTATTCCAGAATTCCAGATTAAACATGGTTGAAGCATGCCACATTGAATTTGTCCATTTACCTACTGCATGATATAACCATGGATGAACTTAGCCGTGAACCCTGTGATTTATCCTTTGGCTGATTCAAACGAATCTTTGAGTAAGTAGGAATTCCACTTTAAGGAATGTAACGCTGGAACTCATGACTGTAGAAGAACCAGTTCTACTTTGAAGCTGTCAGCTGGCAAAGAGCTGTGATTCAAGTTAAGGCCACTATAATTGTAGAGTACATGTTAGCAGAAGTCAAATGTAAGGGCTTTCAGATTTGCACCTCTCTTTATCTTGGCACATTTGGCTTTGTTAGTTAATTATGAAAGGTTTATATATATATAAGCAATTTTCACAGTTCTTAATTCCATGACCTTGAAGAGGTGCTATCAAGTGACGACTCAAAGAATCATTATGATAATAGTTGAGACTGAGAAGAAAATGAATTATTCAGTGGGGAAAGTAGTTACTTTTTGCTTCAGATTGCATTGCATTTCCTTATTCTGAGTGTTGAAGAGAAATGGATGCAGCTAAACTACCTGCATAAGAGCTTTACTAATGAAACTTAAGGGCCAAACTAGACGTTAGCTCAGCATTTGCCAACCTAAAGCCCTCTACAGTTTTGGACTAAGCATCATGCCCTAAGCATCAGCCCTAAGCATCATGACTGCTAGCTAGGAGTGGTGGGAGTTGTAGTCCAAAACATCAGGCAGGCACCAGGCCAGAGAAAACTGCATTACCCAAATATTGTTACAAAAGTTGGTTGCTTCCCCCTCTCTCTGGCGAGATGTAGGCAATAGTCCAAAGAGGTTCCAGGCACTCGCCCAGGGTACTTTGCAGAATTGAGACATGGCAGAGACAGTCCTGGCTTTAAGAAACATGTTTTGTTCACCTATTTACACCTTCAGTCTGCAAGGAGAGAGTCCAGCATGGTCATTTCAAAAGGGGCTTGTCCAAGGCATCTCTCCCAGCCAGCCTTCAGCCAACCTACCCAAGATGGATCCCAGTCTTCTTCCTCCCACTTCTCCTTCCTAGCAAACCTTGCTAAAAACTCTCTTTTCCTGTCACTTCAAACCCACACCCTATCACCATGGCAACCTCTGTCCAGGCCCAGGCTCTCAGATGAGCTAACAACTTCCTTTGTCCTGGGAGGTCACCTCTATCGCAGTTGAGGCCCTGGCTCAGAAAAGAATCTTAACCTGTACTTTTCCACTGACCTCCATCGTCCCGTCAATACACTAAATAATCAAAATCCTACCATTTATTGATTTCTAGGGGGTTTTTTTTGGGGGGGGGCGTTCCTCAATCTATAGCAATGCACAACAGACAACCACCCATCTAAATTGTTCTTAATGACAGGCATGGGGAGATAATTATCAGGAAGGCATAAGAAGGGTAGGGGAAGCATGAACAGAACCTGCCCCCTGCCCGCTCCACAAAAAAATATCTGCGGCTAGAAGCCTTAGGAGAAAAATCCCCCCTGGAGCCAGTGGGGTTCCTTCCCCACCAAGCTGCAGGCCAAATTTCCAGCAAACATCTAGTCTGGAAGCTCAGAATAGACGTGATTTTCCCAGGGGAACGAATGGCCCCACCTCAGTAAAAAGTAATGTCTAGGTCGAAGTGTCTTTCCCACTTGTAAGGGAAGGCAATTAAGCATTGTTTACACATTAAATGAAAAGCGATCCTGTGTTTAGCTTGAATGTATGTTAGGTCAAATTTCATGATATGTACTTAGTAGAATCACACTATGGATATGATATTTATTCCTTACTTTTGTGGAGCCAATTTAATCAAGCAGTTACTGCCTTGCTCTGTGTTTACTGCATGTGCAAATCACAAGGTTGCAGCTTTATTGAGTAGGGTCTAGGGGCCAAGTCTCCATTTAGGGGAGTTCAGAGAATGTCATTAGTTTCCTCCTCTATAAGCCATTTTCTGTACATAAGTTTCTAATCTCCAGCTCAGAAAAAAAGCCCATAAAATATGTGTCAGATGACTGTTGAACTGAAATGGTACGTGGGAGAAAAACATGTTTTGTTTTCCACTTTCTTTTGAAAATGTTGTGTAGGAGGAATATATTATATACTAATTTCCCCCTCAAGTGCCAGCTACTCACAAGAGATTTAAGAATTGAACATGCTTCTTAGCAGCTATTCAGCAGAGATGAGTTGAAGAGATGAGTGAAATCATCCTTTTAGTACCCACACATTGGGGAGTGTTTAGATCTTGGTATAGTTTAGTCCATTACAGAGCATTTCTATCTTCCAATTAAGCCTGCTTGGATTTAGGGACCGGATTGCTATTAAATTCCCTGGTACAAAACAGTGTGAGCTTTGAATGGTGAAGCATTCATGTTTCACCTGTTTCATAACCATTATGCCCCCAGCACACTGCCACACAAGAAATGAGAATTGATGGCATTGTGCATTATAGCAGGGAAAAAAGGCCAGCTGTATAAAAATCCTCTGTTTGCTCAGAAGTTGGTCCCACCGTCAACACAAGAGGTGGCAAAATTATACACATGCCCACTGGAGTCAATTGAGAGCTCTAGATAACTGTCCCTCATCACATCCCACTCTGCTTCCCAAACCCACAATGGAGAAGAAGATTACAACTATCTTAGCAGCAAATCACTGCACACCATCTTATATAAAACCTTAAATAACTTAGAACCAGGATACCCCCCAAAAGTACCTCTCTGTCATGAGCAATCTGCTGATGAGGCCTTCATGGTTGTGACACAAGCTGTGGAACTGTGGTTGGCAGCCACTTAAGAGAGGGTCTTTTCTGCAGTGTCACCCTTTCCTTTGAGACTTGGTACCAGTGGTTGGCCAGGTTGGGCACATGATAGGGACCCCAGGGATTCAGAAACCCCTCACTGGACTGACATGAGTACATTGCCACTTACTGCTTTCATTGCTGAGCTCCTGGATAGCCCTGGTACCTGCTTGTATCATAGGCATCCAGGATGGCAGCCATCATTTTATACTGATGAGGAAACAGGAAACAAATAGCAACAGAAAATTCCAACTTAGTCCAAACATAAGCAGCAAGGACAGCATCACTAGGTGATTAAAATATGAAACAATATTTTATGCAAATAGCCATCATTTCATCTATAATCCTCGCTAGCATTTTCTCTTGGTCTTTACAGTCCTTCCTCCAAATATGGTTGAGTCAGCTGATGACTCTGGGCTTGGAAGGCCCATTCCATAAAAATACCATGTCCATGGATGCATTTTACCACAGCTACCTGGCAAACATCCCAAGGAGCCTTGTGACATGAAATTTATGCTATTTAAGCATACAGCTTATGAACTTTAATGGTAAAATTTAAGGCCAACCAAATGCTTTTGGCCAATTATTAAAAACAGCCCTCTATCATAAACAAACAGCATTTATGTGAACTTGTAATATTAAAACATGCTGTTTGTTATTTTGAGGGCCTTGGTCTCTGTTCCTTCTGCAACAAGTAATAACTAAAAGGCTTGTTTCCATTTTCAGTTAACGTTTTTCATAAGCTTTCCATTTGGACACTGATTCCTGTGGTATTAGGGAAGGGAATCAGAGGACTCCCCCCATATGTTCACAGGACCATGATTCCCCCTCACATGATGCAGGATCTTGATGTGGATCCATTGGTGTGCCCCTATACTCTTCACCTGGGAATGGGGTCATGAAAAGGGTCTCTCCTGTTGAAAGTAGGTGTTCCTTCAAGTATTTGGACTTATGGTTGTTTAGGGCTTTATATGTCAACACCAACATCTTGAATTGGGTTAGTAAACATATAGGTAACCAGGGCAAATCCCTCAGGACTGGTGTTATATGGCGTTATGGTCTAACCCACTGAGCTTCTTGGGCTTGCTGATCGGAAGGTCAGTGGTTCAAATCCACGTGACACATTGAGCTCCCTTTGCTCTATCCCAGCTTCTGCCAACCTAGCAGTTTGAAAGCACACCAGTGCAAGCAGATAAATAGGTACCACCAGTGCTTTTTCTTCTTTAAAAATATGTTTAGGGGTGCTCTTATTTTCCTACTCATATTGAAATACTGCCCCTCAATGAGGCCAAAAGTAGATTCACAAAATGTTTAGGGGTATGTGTACCCCTGCGTCTCCCCAGGAAAAAAGCGCTGGGTACCACTGCAGTGGGAAGGAAAGCAGCGTTTCTAGGCACTCTGGCTTCCGTCACGGTGTTCGGTTGCACCAGAAGCGGTTTAGTCATGTTGGTCACATGACCTGGAAAGCTGTCTGTGGGCAAATGCCTGCTCCCTCGGCCTGAAAGCAAGACGAGCACCTCAACCCCATAGTCGCCTTTGACTGGACTTAACCGTCCAGGGGTCCTTTACCTTTTACCAGTTAACACCCTGCAGACATACCGTATTTTTCGCCCTATAGGGTGCACCAGCCCATAGGACGCACTTATTTTTTTTGGGGGGGGGGGAATAAAGGGAAAAAAAATTATTCCCCAGCCCCAAAGAGCAAAGAAGCCATGACAGCGAGCAGGATGGATCCCGCTCGCTGTCCTGGCTGCGTTTTTAGCCTCGGGTCTGGGGGTCTGGGAGCGAAGGTGAGGTTGCGGGGCTGGGGGGATAGCTTCCTGAAGCCTGGAGAGCGAGAGGGGTCAGTGTGCACCGACCTCTCTCACTCTCCAGGCTTCAGCGAAAGCCTGCATTCGCCCCATAGGACGCACACACATTTCCCCTTCATTTTTAGAGGGGGAAAAGTGCGTCCTATAGGGCGAAAAATACGGTATTCTTCACTAGCTGCAATTTCTGAACTGTCTTCAAGGACAGTTCAATAAAGAACTCATTATAGTAATCAATTCTGGATATTATTAGAGCGTACATTACAGTGGCAAAGCAATCTGTGCCCATGAGCAGCTGTAGCTGGCATAGCCGCCTAAGTAAGCAAACTAAGAAAAATGTCACACCTAGGTAACAATGTACCAGGCTTAGAAATGAATGTGTAATATATTGTGACAGCATTTTTATTTCTTCCTCATTAACCATGTAGATGCGTCTGTGGGAGACAGGATAAATAATCAGTGGTAGTCCCTGCTGTTCTAATTAGTCAATAACAAAGTAAGACACACAGTTCTTCGTAACATTAATTATTCTTTAGCTGTTGGTTAAACAGGATTCATTCTATGACATTGGATAATGGAACAATCTGTACAGACAAATGCCCCCAAATCCCGGAGATTTGGTTTGTACTCTGAATAATATAAAAATGATCTGAATAATCTATTGCTGAACTCTAAAGCAGAGATCATACCTTGTACTGGTTGGGAGTACGCTAAGCATATTTATAACTGCATACGGTTAAAACAGAATGTTCCAAAATCTCCCCAGACACTTCAGAATTAATTACAGCTGGAAGTTTGAATGGAGCTGACTTTCCTTTTTCTAATGCACAGCTCAGCATCAAAAGGTGGCAGGATGCTAAGTTTATCTCTCATTTATCTTTCTGTCCTGGCTGTCTTTCTGTGGTAGCCGTGCCCCCCCCCCCCCAATGTAACAACTGTGAGGCAGAAAGTACACAATGTTGCTGATAAAAATAACTGGAATTTCTGGGTTATTGAAAACAAGGCTGAAAAAAAGCCAATTTTTCACCAGGTTGAGTCATGCCTGATCAATGTGAAGACATAATTCTCAGATTTTAAAAACAATCCCAAATATTTCAAGCCTGGAGGGAGCCTCTAACAAATAAGAATGCATTTAACGCCTGCTAAATAAGGCCAGCACCAGGACATAAGATTTCTTTATGGTTAGAAAGTGTTAAGTTTCTTGCTGTCTAATGCTCCACATACACACCAGGCATGCCTACTCTAGGGGGCTGAGGTGTCCCTAGATCTTTGTTTGAAGGGAGCCTGGCCCTCTCAAAGTTAAAGGGGCCAGGTGTGGGTCGCAGCTTCAGAGGAGGAGGGAGAGTTAGTGGGCTGGACCCACTGCCAACAATGCAGGCATGAACAGACCCAGACCCTACCACAACCAAGGGAGATCACACTTGCAAGCTCAGTCTTCTTGCTTGGGAAGGGAACCCTGCAAATGACAGGCCTCAATCCTTTAAAAGTAGAGCAGGAGAGGTGTGTCAAGTTTTGTTACAGCATCTCTGCTTGTGTCTAGCTATGTATCCTAGACTCTGTGTGCCCTTTGAACCTTTTAAACTGTATCCTGAGCTGATGCAAAGATCAGGTACTGCATTCTTCAATAAGACATTTGAGATTTTCCAATCTGAGAATTCAAGGGTGGTAGTCAGGACACCTTCCTCACATGCTTTAGGAAAGTTTATACAGTGGTACCTCGGGTAACATATCCTTCAGGTTACATACGCTTCAGATTACACACACTGCTAACCTAGAAATAGTGCTTCAGGTTAAGAACTTTGCTTCAGGATAAGAACAGAAATTGAGCTCCGGTGGCACGGCGGCAGCATGAGGCCCCATTAGCTAAAGTGCTGCTTCAGGTTAAGAACAGTTAAGTACGGACCTCCGGAATGAATTAAGTACTTAACCCAAGGTACCACTGTACATTCATTCTCCTCACTTAAAATGAAAACGAACAAAATATTTTTAAAGCAGCAAAACTGAAAGGGGATGAGTTCAATGAGTGTCCATGGAAAAAAACATCCATATTAAAGCTCCACCATGTTGTAAACACAACATCTGTTTTGTTTTTTTTTTTAAAAAAGCTCTCATTTTGCAATAGTAGAAATAGATCTGTTTGCAAAGTAGAGAAACTGCCGCTGTCACTCTCACGGGGGAACCTCTGTATACATTCCACATGGCCAAGGGTGTGTGTGCATATGTTTCACATGACATGTTGCACCAGGAAACAGCAAACACAGGAACTGATTGTGAGAATCTCTCCTATGCTACCAAGTCCTTGAGACTTTTGGATTTTAAGAAATGCCATTTTTAACCAAAACAGCAAACCTTGCAGTTATGACGTACTTCAAGTTATTGCACTGATTTAAAGAGAAAGCCTGATTGCACCCCGAATGGGTGGACAACAGCTGCACATAGTCATCTCTTGTGTTACAAACCAGAATGAGTTGATGTTAGGAAAGGATAAAAATTCTGCAAATTGTTGCTGGACTACAGTAATGTATAAGAGCAATGACCTCTCACATTAAAGGCTGATCTTTCAGAGTTCTCTTTCAGTGCAAATATAATCCTGTAATAAGGAGCAATGCCAAATGAGAAATGGTCAAAGAAAGGAGTGTTTGGAAAATTCAAGGCTATTCTTGACGAGAGAGGAAAGCAGAAAGATACAATATGATGGGCTGTCAGCTTATTGCTACTTGCAGCTCAAAACAGAGACTCTCTCTTTTTTTTTACCTTGATAAACTCTTAGAATAGGTCAGTCAGCTGCTCCCTGTAGTACCACCAGGAGCTTAAATGTCAGTGATTAAGCGTTTCCATGGAGATCTATCAGAGTTCCACAAATGGCCCATTATTTACGCCCACACTTCTCAGGATAAGTGATAATGACAGTGTGTTTTGTTGTGCCCTATGATATCTGAAGCTGGTGGTGCAGATGGACTATGAAATGCAATATCAGAGGACAGGGTCAGCTCTCTAAAAAGCAAAGCGAGTCTGCTGTTTGATTTGTGGTTTCCTGAAAAGGTGGCCATGTTTGCAGCTGTCGATTTCTCAGATAGGCAGCTCCCAAATTCAGGGATGAATCACAGCAACAGAGCATTAAAACACACACACAAAATTGTTTCAAAACAAACTGGTAATGACGCATTTGCTACATGGCTTGTAGGCTGCAAATACATAGGACAGGGGTTGCCCACAGGGCACCCATGGGTGAAATTGTGCTCATGATATCTTTCCCTGGCACCTACAAAGCCTCTGAGCCCCCTTCACTTTTCCCTTAGTCATGAAGTCGTGAGGGCTGTTATCCTTTTCTCCCCCGAAAAGTATGTTGAACTGATGAAGGAAGTCGGGAAGATGATGCTCTGGAACCCTGAAAAGGAGCATTCCATTCCAAAGATATTTTTGAGTGGGACAGGCATGCTGCAACAATGACACCTGCTTTTAAACTGCCATTGTATATCCAGATACACACCTCAGAATTGCAGCCCAAACAAGCATACTATATGCTTGGGGCAGGAGATGTGGAGAATATTTACAGTTCTTCAACTACTTCAACTATAGCAACTGGCAATTCTTTTTGTCATTTTCAGTTTAGCCTTTAAATCCAGGTCTTTCCTTCTTTGTTTCTTTTTTACCTCACAGCTTGGCTAGAGCTGTGTTCTCTGATTCAATTCCTAGAATGGCCACTCTGTATGTGGCATTTCTGGGAATGATATCTCCCTGCGATAAACTCTGATTTTGTGTTCTGCTGAAGTGAAATCCTTCCAGGAAGCCTGTCTTAACTCTCAGAAGATCCGTCCATCAAACATTCACAACCCTTTCATATATCTGATCTGCTGAAGTTGTTTGTTTATAGTGCCAGAAGAGAGAGAAACCTCACGGGTGAAGGCAGCCCTCGCTGAATGTAGTCATATTGAGTTCTTCTCATCCAGAGGAGCCGAGAAGGCCAGATGCAATCAATGCTGCCCTTGGCATATCTGCTGCGGGATCATCTTCAAGGTATGTGGGCTCATTTTAATCTGCTCTTGAACGAATGCCAGGCAGAGTTGCTCTCAAAACAGTTGTTAAATTAATTACTTTTCCACTGCCTGTAAGATGAACCTGATCATTCGTGTAACAAGGTTAACATTACCGTTGGTTGATAAGGTAGGTGGGAGAAACGAGCTCTACTAGTTCCCTAGCTCAAGGGCAAAGTACTAATAATCTATGGTCAGGATAATGGCACAGGTGCCATCTTCTCAAGCTGATTGTCCTGAACCGTGGGGTACCTGGTGGGAGACCCCGGTAGGGTGCACAAATCCCATGGCAAATGCTAGTGCATAATCTGGCAAGCCAATGAGTCCAAAGTCTAGCCAGACCAGGTTTCCACCTCTGCAGCTGGGGAAACCCAGCCAGATAGGTGGGGTATAAATAATAAATTATTATTATTATTATTATTACCTAGGGGTCAGGGCACCTGGAGGTCAGCCCCGCACAAGCACAGTCCCAATGAGATCTCAGGACCATCTAAGCTGTGGTCCAACCACTGTGGGAAGGTGATCAGAAACAGCATCTCTGCTCTGCTTCCTTTTTGTACTTGGCATAATAATAATAAATTATTATTATTATTATTATTTGTTATGTACTGAGTTGAATAGGATCCAAACTGCAGCAGTCTGATTGGTCCTAGAACAATAGGATCCAAATTGCAGCAGTCTGATTGGTCCTAGAACAATAGGATTCAGAATGCAGCAGTCTGATTGGTCCTAGAACAATGCAGCAGTATGATTGGTTGGCAGGAACCACCCAATCATGCTCCAGATAGAAGTGAATCCCCAACCTGATTGGCTTACAGTAGAATTCCAGAATTAGCCAATCATGTGCAGCCCATTGTGTAAATAATGTATATAAAGCAGATACTTTGAGGGGATTTTCATTCATTCCTCCTCACCACTATGAGCTGAATAAAGAGCATGAAATCACTTTGCGACTCTGAGTATATTATTATTATTATTATTATTATTATTATTATTATTATTATACCCCACCCATCTGGCTGGGTTTCTGCAGCCACTCTGGGCTGCTCCCAACAGAACATTAAAAACACGATAAAGGATCAAACATTAAAGGCTTCCCTAAACAGGGCTGCTTTCAGGTATCTTCTGAAAGTCAGATAGTTGTTTATTTCCTTGACATCTGATGGGAGGGCGTTCCACAGGGCGGACGCCACTACTGAGAAGGCCCTCTGCCTGGTTCCCTGTAGCTTCACTTCTCGCAGTGAGGAAACTGCCAGACGGCCCTTGGAGCTGGACCTCAGTGTCTGGGCAGAATGATGGGGGGTGGAGACGCTCCTTCAAGCATACTGGGCCGAGGCATACTGATTGCAGCATCTGGGCTTGACAAGGCATGTGACCCTTACCTGCTCTGAGCCTTTTCCAGCTGAGGACTCACAACCTCCTCTCAGAGCTAGCAAGCCCCACCTGGCCAGCTAAGGAGCTGGGCTGCGGGCTCTTGCCTACCTCAACTTCCTAGAGCTTACCTCCCACTGCTCCCTATGCCTCAGTGCCCACCGTGTTCATGGAGACAGGGCCCCCTCTGAGTCTGGTGATGGGTCCTGCTGCTCTGGTTCCTGGGCATTGACCCCCACCTCCTTGCCATCCTCCATCACCCTGTGAGTACTTCCTGCCACACCAATCCTCTTCCTCGTCGTCCTGACAATTCATGACATTGAGGGGGCCCTGACATGACATCATGATGTCTGGACATCATCTGTGCAACATTGCGCAATGTCATGAGGAGCCAGGCAGCATGAATGCAATATATGCCATGGTATAATATGAAGAAGTATGGGGGGAAAGTTACAGAGTTATAAATCTCAGGTATTTTCTTCACTATGGTAAGAGTTTGAATTCCTGCGGTGTTGATTATGTGAGAGAAGCAACGGCAAGGAGACTGAAGAACAATAGCAAGTCTGTTTTCTGAGAGCAAATGTCTAGCACCTGGCTGAACTACAGTTCTAGGACTTGCTTCTGAGAAACAGAAGAGCAACACCTGAGTGAAAATTAAGTTGACTGAGGCCATCCTCTAAAACTAAGGGAAAATGCAGCTTGGTCAAAGCTTCTAATTTACCCCTGGCAAACACTTTACAGTAGGAGCTTGACGTAATGGAAGCAGCTTGCATTGCATCACCACAATGTAAGATCAGTGCCCTATTAACAGGAGACATGTCAGGCAGATCTTGATGGAGGTGACTTCCTTAGGTTTGGTGTTGAGGTGCAACTTTAAATTTGCTTCTGTCAAGAATTTAGCAATGAGACTTTGGCATGCTAACTGATTCTGTGACCCTTGAAGTGTCTGCGTCCAACTACTTAGAGGGACAAGAGTGAGCAGTAGCAGGTCTCTGATGCCCTTAGATGTCTGGGGCTGCATGTGCATGACACTGGCTGACATTGAGCAACCTGTGACCAAGCCTGATCACAGGCGAGCAAAGAATACACTCAAACCTATCCAGAAACAACAGAGGAACATAACCAAGCTTCTATCATAATTTAATTTTGTATTTCTGTACAGAAAAAGAACCCAGTTTTAGCGGCAGACAAAGTGCCTAGGAGCGTATTGGTTGCTTTTTCTTCATTAAATGCTATTTATCTTCAGTATTGATTGGACAGGATAATAACAAGACAGACAGGTGTGAGTGATACAAGAAAGATATTTCCCCTCTTGAGAATATGCTTGATACGGGAGGGCCATTAAGATATTTCTGTTATCTCTACCTCTTTGATATGAGGAGCTGTCCAATAGCAGGGTCCTTTTTACAAGCTGCTAATTTTCTGCCTTTGAAACCTTAAGTGCTGTAATTTTTCTTTCCTGTAATGATTTTTGAAAAAAGACCATGGCTTCTTACAGGATTGGTAAATACTCATGCATCTCTGTGCTTGACTTAATGATGGGACTGTTAAAAATATTGAAATTTTGCTGATTGCTTCAGAGAACACACAGGGCTTTTTTGGGAGGGGACGATAAGAAAAGGAAATACAATACAAAGCAGCTGGGATACTGCCTTGAAAAATAAATCTGTGAGCACCCATTAAATGAGTACTGTACTTGCATATTGATGAGAAGGCTGTTGTCAATTTGATCAATCTTAGTTTCTCATTTTCGCTGTCTTTCAGACACCCTGTAACGTCAAACTTGAGTTGTTGTGCGACTGCGAAATAGATTTTTCATGCAATTTCCTTTAGCACATGCAAAAATCGGAGAAGTTATATGGATGTATAACATGGGAAAATGCCTCTCACTTTTAAAGAGCATATCCTTTATTCAAATGCAGGTTCCAAGGCGAAGGTACAGAAGATCAGCTTATTACAACCAAATACAACTGCTCCCATATTTATTTTAGCCACTGCACAAGAATGCTGAATTACCAATCATTACTCTGAATCTGGGTCCAAGCCCTCTAACAAGAAAAACAATCAGCAAGCCTTAAAAATGTTTAATTGGATTCCATTGTTGGCTGAAGGTATACAGTTAGTTTACAGAACTGATAAAGTGGAGGCAGGGAAGGTCTTGCTACAAGGCCCATCCTACATCAATGAGCTCCCTCCTAGTGGTGGTGGATTTACCTGAGGGTAACAGCAGCATCTGCAGCAGGCATCAGCACTCTTTTAATCTGGAAGCTTCCATTTTAAGTCTGGAAACTTCCATTTTAAGATTTCACAATGCCTTGGAAAGAATCTTTTTTTTTTTTTTAATTTATTCGACCGATAGTCAGAAATAAAACACAATACAGAATTATGAACTAAAACATCATAGGGGTACATGAATAAGGTAGGGCCACAGCACTAAACCTCTCACAGATAACCCACATCAAGGCATTCAATTGTACGCTTCCGACGCTTGAGTGCCAGGAAAAGGAATTTAGCCACTGACAAAGTTGTTTTCCTAGAAGACTTATTTAGCAGATATGCTGTCAGCTTTCCTCTTTGTCGGGGACTAAGCTGGGGTAAGTATGGGGTTATAAGATACTGTCTTAAATCGTTGTAGAAGGGACAGCTCATTAAAATGTGCTCTGTGGATTCTACCTCACCCAACGCACAATGGCATAATCTCTGGTCATATGGGACTCCTCCATATCTTCCCTTCAGAACCGCCGAGTCAAGAACATTCAGCCTAGCCGCGGTAAATAGTCTGCGGTATTCCACGTAGTGGATATCCGCCAGGTAGCGAGCTGGAGCAGCTCGGTACATCTGCTCCCCCAGAAACAGCCCTGGTTTCACACGGGCTATGTCCTCCTGTCTCGCAATATCCCTTAATCTTTGGGCGATCACCGCCTTTGCGTGGCTATACGTCATGGACTATATATATATATATATATATATATATATATATATATATATATATAGTAATATTTATTAGGTTTTATTTAACAATAAAGAGCACATAATAACATAACATTTTCCAATATCCACATTTCATACACTTCCTTGGACTTCCTCGCACCTCTTGTTCCTGCTTTCTAAACTCATGAATTTTGACAGCAAATTATTAACTTAATTTAGTTTATATAATAAAATTTCCCAGTGTTAAAATCTCAAATTTTGAAATTTAGCAACTCTTTTATTAAAACTTAATTGTAAAATATTGTTTATCCAAAATTTGTCTTTTCTTTCAATTACATTCAAATTTGTAATTCTTATTACTGATTTATTGGGGCCATGTTATTACCAATCTTACATCTTACTTAGCATTCATGCAATTTACAATGTTTTTGTAAATAATCCTTAAATTTCTTCCAGTCCTCCTCCAGCAGTTCTTCTTGTCATGGACTCTATATAAAGGGAGGACAACCCGCACTTCTGCACTTCCTCCACTATCTCCCCTTCCCATGGAGATTTAAAGTTATCCCTCAGAATCAAGGGGGCCAAACCCACCGGTCTGAAGCAAAGCTTAAGCCAAAGCCATAACTTTGCTTTCAGGGCCACATACCTAAAGGCTTGGCAACCGGTTTCCAATCTCATGATCGCACCTGCCACGGAGGGGGGGATCCTGAGTATGGCCCTGAGGAATTGGGTTTGGATAGATTCCAATTTTTCAAAGTTCCTACGTGAGCCCAAGGCAATGCCCACCAGTAGAAGAGGGAGGACTTTCATTTTAAAGAGTCGCAAGGCAACTTTGACAGTTTGTGCCTGTTTCTTAGAGTACAGGGTTCTAATCACCAAGGCTGCTTTCGATGCGTTCGAGGCTATGTATTCTCTGTGCGCCAAGAAGGAGGAAAGAATCTGTGTCAGGGCCATTGTGAGGAATTAAAATGGTGGTTCTCTGACCCACACTGGGTACTACTCAGAGCTGATGGGGGGGGGGGTTACACATAGAATACCGAAACAATATGAAAGCATGACATTGTCTTACTGCAAAACAAAACAAAACAAAAAACCCCACTGTCTCCATAAACCATTTTCAGATTCTTGAAGGACGATAGAAATTCAAAAAATAAATAGGCTTCTGAAAGGTCCACCTTTTGGCCTTGTGAGTGGGACATTTCTTCCTTCCATGGTTAACACACCCTGGTTCAATGCAAGGATTGCTAGGAAAAGAGCAAGAGTATTGGGGAAGGAGCAGAGAAGGGTCAAAAGCCCCCCAAGAAAAGCCGAATTTGGTAGGAACAAAGCCAGAGGTCAGACTGTGGCTTGTTTGTTCTGCAGAAGAAGAATGGAAAAGGTGCATGAAAAAAGCACTTACCTTAACGTGAAGGTGTTCTGTCTCAGTGACATATAAGAGTTACTAAGTTCTTCTTGGGTCTAGGTTTGTGGGACAGTAGCAGTCACACACTTTGCTTTATGTGTGTGTGCAACTATGATTTGTCTTGACTAGCATCAAACTGCAGCTTCAGTTATTTTTTATCTGGCTGCTTCCCACCAGACGAGTGTTATAAAAAAGTCATTGTTTTTTGGAGGAAGCTAGGAATATTGTGAACAGCTGCTTGAAATTTAATAGGAGCTTGCAGGTGACAGTCATGGAACTTCGTTCTGTGAAGTGACCAAGACTGAACACAGACAGAGAAATGTAATGCTTCACTGGAAATGTTTTCCATATTCAGACTCTTGCCTTTTCTTTCTTGAAGTAAACGCATTCATAACTTATCCATCACTGCAAGGTGAGCAAAGCTTCCCAGCTTTTGAAAGGGTATGAAGTAGATTGATGATAGAATATCGGGATTTGAATCCAAACTGTACCACACAGTGTCCTCAGATCCATCAATCCATTTAGTCACTATGCTATACAGTACTTTATATTGCAGTTTTAAGATGCCGGTGAATTGTTCTTCTGTGCTCACCTTACCGGTTTTCTTAGCTCTGCTCCTTGTGGCCATTTTATCACATGGCAGCTGACTCTACTATTTCTCATGCTGCACTATTGGTGTGCATGTTATAAACTAGATTTGGCTTCAGATTTGTACTGACACGACAAGCCACAGTTTGTCTTAAATCATAGTTTAATCATGATGATGCCTCTCTGCTGCTGCATGGGTTCTTACATGAAACACCCCACCCCATTCCTGTAATGCTCAGCCCTGGGCCTCTGTTGGATGACATTGGGTTCTACTATACTGAGAGAGTGAGGAAATCTTCCACTTTATGCATGACATGCATTATTTCATACATCTCTGTCATGTCCCCCCCCCACTTGCCATTTTCCTAAACTCAAAAGCCTCAAATGTTGAAACCATTCCTCCTAGGGGAGTTGCTCCAGCACCTTGGCCATTTTGGTTTCCCTTTTCTGAAATTTTCTAGAGTACTAGGGTGTCCAAGTGGCACTGGGATTCTTGTTCCTTGCCACAAGTAGTGAGTACAAGGGTGTGTGGAATGTAAGTCCAGTCCTATGTGCAGATATCTGGTGGACAACCTTAGCATAATCAGACCCTTCAAGTGTCCTTATATTCCAGGATTTACAGAAGCCTTTCCGGTTTCTGATTTGATCCCAGAATGTCCCACTTTTGCTTAAGGTGTCCCTATCTTCATCGGACAAATATTGGAGGGTATGAAGTTATGTGACCCCCTGAGCCAAGGGGATAAGTAACTATAGAATCTTTAGAAGATATCTGAAGGCAGCCCTGTATAGGGAAGCTTTTTTTTTAAAAAAAAAAGTTCAATGTTTTATTATTTTAATACATGCATTGGAAGCTGCCCAGAGTGTCTAGGGCAACGCAGGCAGATGGGTAGGGTATTATATTCTTCTTGTTGTTCTTCTTATTATGGAATAGGTTGTCCCTATTTTTATCGGAGAAATGTTGGAGGGTATGAGTGTTACATTATCCTAATAACGGACCGGGAGTGGCGGTGCTTTTAGGCTTCCATGAGGGCTCTAGAATGAATCAAATTACAAAGTGTATTCAATGACTCAATTAGGTTAGAGGTTAGGCAGCTTTAAAAAATGGCATTTGAGTCTTCCGGAGCTCCCAGCCTGGTGTGCATACCTGATGCGAGTACCTCATCATCCATTTAAATCGAGGTCAGCAAAGTTTTGCTGTGTGTGCTACACTTCTTCTTTTCACATTCTGCCAGGTCAATATGGGGGCTTCTGGAGTCAAGAGGCTAGTGGCATATTTAACAGGGTTATGAATCTGAGGTTCTAAATAAGAGTGCTGTTTATTTGCATAATTATTTTTAAAACGTGCTCAGGATCAGTCTGTGGTGATAACCCAGTTCAGGAATGGGCCTCAGGAAACAATCCTGCAACCATTAGATAGTTGACTCTCTTAATGGAAATCCAGATACTGATAACTGCAAGTGAAATGGAGTATAGTTTCACAGACTGTAATATTTTTGAGTGGGGAAAAACAGACACACACACCTTTTATTTTAACTTCAAAAGCCACTGTTTTTTGCTTGGGTCCTTGGAACCATCCTAAAGGAACAGACTCTTCTGTGCTTGAGTAATATTTATGGATTTGGAACTGATTAACAGCATGTCAGCAAAACTAAATGCAGCAACAAAGCTGTCCCGGGATTTTTATTTTGCAGGGGTGGACAAATAATATTGCTTACAATGCTGGGTGCATCGTGGAATACTGGTAAGCAGTGATCTCATTTCTAGGGATATACTGTACATTCCTTTGCTTGGCTGTTGGCTCTAAAGTAGATGGGGGATTTAACAGCTGTTCTCATTTCCTGAAAAACAAAAGTGCATTGGATTCATTTACTCTTAAGCTTCAGTGCCTAAAGGTGTACCCAGTTGGATACACTGTTTGCAAATGAACAAAATTCAACATGTTTTTTAGCCAATAGGTAGGGTTGACTGCAACATAGTCTGCAACATAATCCATAGTTTGTGTTCACAAATATTTGCTATAATAAGATCTTTCATAATTCCAACTCAAGGTTTCCTCTTCTCCTTTTCTTCACACCATACCAAATATATTGGGGTAGGTATGGGTATATAAGGTGGCCTTGAATTAGGTTTTACACAGCATAGACCCATTGGAATTAATGAACTTGACCAAGCTAGGTCCATTAATTTCAATGGGTCTGGTCTGAGTAAAATTTTGTAGAATATCACCCATTGTAGACAGCTTCCCTTGGATAAAATCTGCATTATTTAAAGCAAACAAACAAGTCTAGAGAGTGAAGAAGATGTACAGAAAATACCCAAGGATTAGTGCCAGACAGTGATGGACAAAATGAACAGAATTGAAATATGCATGATATTATTATTTCTGTATTTACTAATTTCTATTTATGAATTACTCTCTATAAATTGTTTCAAAATGAATATATCAAAGGATCTTGCTTGAATGCAACCTGTCGTAGGTAAGGCTAGTTTTGCACATTTTTCAGTATGTAAGAGTGTTGTGGGAAAGTTTATTGATAACATTTGACACATTCTGAGGTTAGCTTTTAGTATGGATTTTCTTGTTTTACAACCTTTAAATGATGCATTAAATAATGTGGCAAAACAATGTAGCAAAAGCAAACAAGCTTTTGAAAAGGGGGGGGGGGGAGGCAGCTAGTTATCTTCGATTCCATGACTGCACAATCAGTACATGAGTGGTTGCCATGCAAATTGCCCCAGGGTAGTGGGTAAGGCAAAACACAAGCTAATTACCAGCTTAATGAGAGATTAATTTGCAAAACATTAGGCTCAGACACAAGAGGAGTCAATTCCATGGACTGTTCAGCAGCTTTCATTCCCTGTTTGCTACAGGTGAGAGGCTATCACTTGGAGAACTCTTAAAATATTCAGGTAGGTAGCCGTGCTGGTCTGATGCAGTCGATACATTAAAAAAAAAAATGTCCAGTAGCACCTTAGAGCAGGGTCTGATGACTTCTGTTTCAGTGTCTCTGAAGAAGTGTGCATGCACACGAAAGCTTATGCCAAGAACAAACTTAGTTGGTCTCTAAGGTGCTACTGGACAATTTTTATATTTCTTAAAACATTTTGAACATAGATGGCAAACTTGTACCTAACATAGTTTTGCTATAGACTGTAATTTCTGTACAGTGGTACCTCGGGTTAAGTACTTAATTCATTCTGGAGGTCCGTTCTTAACCTGAAAGTGTTCTTAACCTGAAGCACCACTTTAGCTAATGGGGCCTCCTGCTGCCGCCGTGCCACCGGAGCACGATTTCTGTTCTCATTCTGAAGCAAATTTCTTAACCTGAAGCACTATTTCTGGGTTAGCGGAGTCTGTAACCTGAAGCGTATGTAACATGAAGCGTATGTAATCCGAGGTACCACTATATTGGGCAACTTCCAGCACATGTGCCTAATTAGACCTGGCAGCAGTATGAATTTGGATCATGAAACCATTTCCCTCAAATCACTTCCACCAACATGCCAACATGTGTGAAGTCACATGTGTGGACCACTTAAAGGCATGGCTATAAAGGAACAATTGGGAGCTTAGTGCATGCTCCTGATTATTCTGCGGCAAGTGGGGCTACTTGGCAACCAGTTCCCAATGGAACTGGCTGCCTGCATACCCTCCAACACTTTGAAGCCAACATCTTTGACACCATCTTCTTGCATGCCATCTTCCCAATCTTTTCTTTGCCACAGATGGACATCTGTCTTAAACCTCACAGCCCCTTATTTCTAAAGTTGCTGGGCCCAGAGAGGTGACTCTCTCGTGCAACCCGCATCCTTGATCGTTTGAAACTCAAATGCACTGTGGCAGGGAAATCTTAAAAATAACACGGTGAATATCAATGTCCTGCTTAGGAACTGGCACTAGTTCTACACCTGGGCAGTGAGCCATGTCCAGTGTTTGGTATTCAAAGTATGGATCCCATCCAGGAGAATGCAATTTACTCTGTGTCTGCTGGATTACCTTACATAAGCACACCCTTCGCCTTCTGAAGGGATTTATTTTTGTTTTAATCTTCCATTGAGCAAACAAATGACCTTTGAAAGGATCTGGGGGAAAGTTTGACTTCGAAGGTATGCTGGGACTAAGCTGGAGGAATTTCTGGAATGGAGATCTTGCTAAGTGATTGAAGAGAGTAAGAAAAGAGGTTTGTGTTTCTTCACTGAAATGTTGAGGAGCAGTTTGCAGAGAAGGCCCCTCTTCTTGTCTGGCGGTGCCATTTCATATTATATTGTGTTACAGTCCTTTTCAGAGACTGATGCCGGCAAACTAGGCAGAAGTATCATGTGGAAAGTGGCATATATGTTACAATGTGTGTATGATTCGGATACCACACAATGGCTGTTCTGAATTACATCCATGTGGTAAACCATAAAGTGTAGGGCTGTGCTACTCTGATGGTGCAGAAACGAGGCATCCACAGTTGAGGAGATACTGCTGAAAACAAAATGAATGTTTGGAAATAATAACAATAACAATAACAATAACAATAACAATAACAATAACAATAACAATAACAATAACAATAACAACAACAAATAAATAAATAAATAAATAAATAAATAAATAATAATACAGTGGTACCTCGGGTTAAACCACAGAGCCTAGGACTTGCTGATCAGAAGGTCGGCGGTTTGAATCCCCTCGAAGGGGAGAGCTCCCGTTGCTCGGTCCCTGTTCCTGCCAACCTAGCAGTTCGAAAGCACGTCAAAGTGCAAGTAGATAAATAGGCAGGAAGGTAAACACCGCTTTCGTGCGCTGCTCTGGTTCGCCAGAAGTGGCTTAGTCATGCTGGCCACATGATCCGGAAGCTGTACGCCGGCTCCCTCAGCCAATAAAGCGAGATGAGCGCCGCAACCCCAGAGTTGGTTACGACTGGACCTAATGGTCAGGGGTCCCCTTACCTACCTCGGGTTAAGAACTTAATTCATTCTGGAGGTCCGTTCTTAACCTGAAAGTGTTCTTAACCTGAGGTACCACTTTAGCTAATGGGGCCTCCCGCTGCAGCAGCACTGGTGCCGCACGATTTCTGTTCTCATCCTGAAGCAAAGTTTTTAACCTGAGGTACTATTTCTGGGTTAGCAGAGTCTGTAACCTGAAGCAACTATAACCCAAGCTACCATTGCATAATAATTGTTGTCTGTTGTTGTTGTTGCTGCAGTTTTGCTCTTAGCCCCAAAGTCCCCTTCAGAATTATGTATGTTTTCATTTTGTATGGAGCTGTTTGCCCTACCCCCACACATCTTGAATACAGTGCATTGTAGTGCCATCTAGTGCTGAAAGATATTATTCTGTAGAAGGCGAAATAGAAGGTGTGAGGGAGTACGACATAAAATGGGAGATTATATAATACAAAGCAAAAGTCTCTCCCGACTTGGCAGAAGACTACCTTCACTTGACATCTTTTCCTGCCACTTCAGTAATTCACCTCTGTGTTACATTTGGCTGTTCTGTTCTTTTCTTTTCTAGATGTTGTCATTCAATAATGTCACTTGCACATCTGTCCTTTATATGGATACCCTCCGGGAAATATAACATGGCTTATATTGGCATAGTTATGATCTTGTGGGCATCATCATTTCTATTGTAAAATCTGACTACTAAAATGTGGTGATGAAACGACATTAGGCAGTAGAAGTTGAAAGGAAAAAAAGTTATATACCATCTCAGCTTCTAAGATTGGTGGCTAGGACTAGGATGCGGGTGGCACTGTGGTCTAAACCACTGAGCCTCTTGGGCATGCTAATTAGAAGTTCAGTGGTTCAAATCCACATGACGGTGAGCTCTTGTTGTTCTGTCCCAGCTCCTGCCAAACTAGCAGTTTGAAAGCACACCAGTGCAAGTAGATAAACAGGTACCGATGCAACGGGAAGGTAAACGGCATTTCCGTACACTCTGATTTCCATCACGATGTCCTGTTGCGCCAGAAGCAGCTTAGTCATGCTGGCCACATGACCTGGAAAGCTATCTGTGGACAAACACCAGCTCCCTTGGCCTGAAAGCGAGATGAGGGCCGCAGCCCATAGTCACCTTTGACTGGACTTAACCGTCCAGGGGTCCTTTACCTTTTAATGGTTCTCTCAATGACCCCAAGGGTGCAATGGCCCCCAAGGGTGGTCAGGGCAGAGCCTTCTTGGTGGCAGCACCCTGGTTTTGGAATTCCCTCTCAAAGGAGATCTGCTTATCCATCATGCTTTGTTTCCTTTAGGTGACAATGTTGTCTGGGCCTCTAGCACATAGTGGGACCTTGAATATCTGAATGTTCTCTGCACACTATGCTCTATCATATTGGTTGTTTTTTCAGTCTGTTTTAATTGTTGTTTTCATGCTGTTTTTAGCTGTATGATTGTTGTTAGCTGCTCTGAGCTCCTTCAGGAGGGAGGGTGGGGTGTTAGTATTATTTTAGTACCATACTATACATTTCTTGTTACTTTTAGCCAGGGTTTTTTTCCAACCGGAACTCAGTTCCAGAGCCTCTCAGGTGGGTGCCATTGCCATTATAAGAGAACAAAGAAGGCTTTCATGGTGAGTTCTGGCACCCCTTTTAAAAAGAAATATAGCCTTCTTTTAGCTGACAGAACAGGATGCTACTACCCATATCACTGCTAGAAAATTAAGTAAGGAAGTAAGTAAGTACTTGAGAACAAGGACATTTAAATGTGGCAAGCTAAACAGTCACCCATATTATTAAGTACCCATATTATGGATAATTAAGTTGCCACCAAGAATAGTTTGTTATATTACAACTTAGATTTTATTAGACAATATTTTTCCCCAATGTATATCCTGCAATTTATATTGGTTTTCCTTTTTTTCTTTTTTCTTTGGTACCAGTATAGTTTGGGTTTAATGTATCTAATTTATTTTACACAGTATCAGACAGGAAAAATAAAAACTCCAAGATAAACACCATCAATTCTATTTATATTCCATGCCATACATTCAACACTAGATGGCATTGTTAAGCTAAGCCAGTTTCTTTCTAAACCCTTGGTGGAGTGTTTGCCCGGATTGTTTTCTTTCCTAGGTCGTTCTTGTGGCATTTGATATTGTATTGTGGCATACTGATATTGTATTCCCTGTAAACAAGAGTTGCCTGATATAATGATGGCTTCTGCCCTTGAACCCACCTGCACCTCTTCTGTAAATATCAGCTGAGCCGCCAATTCCTTACAACATCTTGGTTATACAAAATACATGAATCATCCTCAGTATTTTCAACAACTGGCTAAGTAAAACAGAGAGAGCAAAGCCACAAACTGCCCTACGGCATCCTGCCTTTGACTGGCCCTTCTCTGAAGGTTGCAAAGTAGAAAGGTCTTCTTGACTGTATTTCCATGCAAGACCGTATCAAAGACTGTTGTTGTTGTTGTTGTTGTTTCAACTTATATTTTACTTTTTCATTAAAATTGTATGCCCAGAAAAGAACAGAAAACACAGACAAGTGCTCACTAAAATAAATAAAAACCTAACAAACATAAAAACCAGTAAAAAGAGCAGGATCAGCAAATTATTAGGCATAAAAAGCCCAACTATACTAATATGTTATCAGAGTTCACCTGAACTCGTGGGAAAAAATGGAACCTGGTGGATCTAAATAAGAATGGCATTCCAAAGTTTTGGTGAAAAAGCAGTGTGTGTCCCTTAGTTCACCAGCTGAATCTCTAATGGTAGTGGAATGGAGAGCCTTTGACACCGATTAAGTCATGAGCAACCTTATAAAGGAGAAGGCACTTAGTGAGATATCCTGACCCCAAGCAGTTTCAAAGCCCCAGTAAGCCATCCTAGCTGCCATATGATTGCAGGGTCCAGACCATATTCCAAATTCATCCTGTAGGAAACAGAACCATTTCAATAGCATTGCAGACTGTGATAAACCTTCCTGCTGATAGAGTAATATCATATTGGATTTACTTATATGGTGACAGAGCCATTATAAAATACATCCGGAGTAACAGACCCCAAACAGCATGGGGTGTAGCATGCAGTATAATGCAAACAAAACATACAAAACTTTGCATCCATCCCAAACACACTCAGAGATCATTTGAACTCTCCTCTTTATTACCAAACTTCTTTAAAAAGGGCTCTCCTTTTTGTAATAAAGTTGCTCAGCTCTTTCCCTTTATGCCTAATTCTATCATGGCACCCATCAGTCAGCCAGGTAAATGTTTTTACAGTCAGAGCGTCAAATACTTCCTAACCCCATTCAGTTTTTTGCAGCAACACACAACATAACATAGAGATTCTTGACAGCCCTTTCCAATGAAGCCCAGTTAACTCAAGCCTCCATTTATGCTTCTGGCAGAGAATTACAGCATGCCAGCATAAAATATTTTCAAAATTTAGGAGGGCTAAGTAAGTTTAACTCCTTATTCATCTGATAGTTATCCAATTATCCAAACAGGGATAGTAGGCAAGTTACCCAATAACTTGGGATGGGGTCTCACTCCCTCTGAAGGAGCAGGCAGGTAGCTTGGGGTTTTTCCTGGATATGTCTCTGTCACTAGAAACTCAATTGTCCCCTGTGACTAGCAATGCTTTTTCTCAGCTTTGGAAAGGAGGTGGGAGGGCTCTGGGACACTGACAGAAGCCTGACAGCTTCTTCCCACAGCCTGGTGCCTTGCTTAGTTGGGTTTGGGAAGGAAGCACAAAGGTTGGGGGGGGGGGGAGGACACAAATTTTTGGCATTGCCCAGAGCGCCATAGTACCCAAATCTGCCACTGCCCGAGGAATGCTCTACCAATGGAGATTCACAGGTTTCTTTTGTTTTAGTCTTTGAAAATGTATTCTAGTCTTTAAAAACTAGTTTGCTAAAAACTTTTCTATTCCACCAAGTTTATGCAAGCAATTAAGCATAACCTGTACATTAACCTGTAGCAGTAGATCTCTGGCATTTTTTTGGGGGGGGGGCATATTTTTGTATGTTGTTGTAAACCACTTTGATCTTTTCAATGAATGGTGGTATACAAACATTTTTATAAATAAAATAAATACAGAACCCCAAACATAGCAGGGAACAAGATCAAGAAGGAAGAGGCTATTGAAACTATTGAAAAACCCACCTCCTCAATTCTTTGCCTGATGCATGCTTTAGCTTTCTCGTTTATCTTTCCACACAAAAAATCTCAAAAACTGCATCTGTAAAAAATGAATCGATCAGCTGTGTAGATTTCCTAAAACGGATACAAAGCCAATAATTGAGACTAGTGTTCTAGGCATGAGCTTGGAGGGAGCTCAAAGAGACTTCAAGGTTTAGAACTGTTCTCAGTACACGTTTAGGGAACTCCAAAAATATTATCCAAAAACTCTATTGTGTCCTCTCCAGAGTGCTATCAATGCTCCTTGCTCAAATAAGAATGCCAAGCAACAGTTGGGCTACAGTTTTAGCTCTATAGACCTGGATGGGGTCTGGAACCAACTGTTCAGATGCTTTTTTTACTGATGCTGCGGTCAGAGGTGGAGCTAGTTGCTCCATCACCCGGAGCGGCGCACATACTGTGCACCTAGATGTGGGGCCATGGGGGCAGGGTGAGCATCCCATGGGGGCGAGATGCCCATGGGGGGAGGAACAAGCCGCCCATGGAGGGCTGCTTCCTGGGTGTGTGTGTGTGGGGGGGAGGCAGTCGCCAGCAGCCTTCTTTTGCCAGCAGCCTTCCCCCTTCCTTTTGACAGCTCAGGGGAGGCTCCCCCCCCCCCAGGAAGCAGCCCGGGAGTAGGGGGCAATGGCGCGCCGTGTGCCCGTGACTCCCAAGCCTCCCCTAAGCTGTCAAAACAAAGGGGGAAGGGGGAAGGCTCAGGGTAGGCTTGGGAGTCGTGGGTGGGCGGCCTGCCAAATGTCCCCCCCCCTCAGTGATGACACCCGGGTCGGACTGCCCCCACCGCCCCCCTTCCTCCGCCCCTGGCTGAGGTACAAAGATAATTGAGGGAACAAAGCTTGATTTTTCATCAGCAAGCAATAAAATGTGATAAATATGTTACACAGACTGGCAAATGTTAGAATTAATAAGCTGAAATGTTGACGAATTACTGTTTGCATCCTTGACATATAATAATTGCTTCATTTGTCATGGAAATCTGGGGAACTTAAAATAGCGAGCACTTGCAATGGATTTCTCTTTCTCTCTGCAAATTGCAACTCATTCCACACCCAGGAGATCCAGGATGAATGTCTTTTCTATCAGCCGCAGGCAATAACTTATAGCATTTAAGGCCCCCCCCCACCTGAATCCTCAACATTTAAAATAAGAATCTAATCAAATTATTTCTGTTATTACTTCCAGAAGAAACCATGCAGTTGTTCAGCAGATAATCAGTCACTGCTATAGACACAGCTCTATTTTCTTCAGCAATCTTGGCAGTCTTAATTTGTCAATATGAGAAATTCACTTTTCTGCAGAGAGGAACACTATTGAGTGGCTGGATATGTGCAACTTTAAATGGAAATGGCACCACAAATTGATTAAACTATAAATACCGTCTTGAGATAACAGCTTTTCTTTATTCTGGAGAAGATGAAATGCCTTGCCATTCATTGGCTACCACTCTCTTCCATGTGTTCAACAATTGCATGCCAAGAGGAGGAGCATCACAGAAGCATCAGGCTCCGCCTCCAATCTCTGCACATTTTCTGGAAGAGGAAAGGGGCTGCTTCAGGCAGCAAATGCTGTGGGGTTGGAAAGAGACCAATGTGTGGCATGCAGCCTTCCCATCACCTTCTAAGCTATCCTGTGGTGAAAGGTAATCCTCTTCTTCTTTGGCGATCACTCGTAGCCAAGTAAGATTGTCTTCCATAAACATGGTTTTAACAATGAGTCCGTAAGTGATTGTGGAGGCCAATTCTGGATCCACACATCCTTCCACAGTGAAGACATTGCCAGCATTCAACTGTTAGGCCAGTCAGCTTCTGCACGTGGAACAGGGAATGCATCAAGATCTTCACCTCAGAAAACAAAATGTCTTGGGCTGGCTATGTGACTGTACATATGGAGGGCCCTGTTCAGGTATTGGATGAACCTAGGTCTGCTACCCATCACAGAACAAGAAAACAGCACCATAACTTATGAAAAGTATATAAGTGCAATTGATGGGTAATACCAAAGGGTCTACTTTGAATGCAATATCCAATTCTGGTTTGGAGGGCAAGTATGAATGATAGTGCTCAGCAGCCAGTATTTCTGATATTTTGAACCACCATGAGTTTATACTGAATTGTATTAATGTTTTGATGATGATGATAACTGTGATTGTTGTTATTGTTGGAATGCATCTGTCTTTGGAGACAATGAAGGAGTGCACCATGGGGGGGGGGTGAAGTCAAGCTGTTAGACCGATGTGGGAGAGACATGTTTTGTTGCAGCTGGGGCAGACGAGGGCGTCCAGATGTGCTGCTTCAGATGCACCATGGCATTTCTTCTCTCTATGGTCTTCTCAGTGGTTATTTTTCCTCTGGTCACTGCTGTGGATTTTGTCTTTCTTTCTTTCTTTCTTTCTTTCTTTCTTTCTTTCTTTCTTTCTTTCTTTCATAATAACTAAAATAAAATAAAGTGACCTCAGTTCAACCCAACCTCTGTGTCTGTCTCTTCATTTGGCTATCAGGTCCCAATTAAATGACTCCTTTTACTGTTGGTAGAAGTGATCAGGGCAAAGTGTACCTGCCCTATCGACAGGCACATACTTTCCAAACATTTCTCCAATGAAAATAGGGATGTCCCATTCCATAATGATAATTTTACTATTTATACCCCACACATCTTACTGGGTTGCCCCAGCCACTCAGGGCAGCTTCCAACATATATAAAAACATAATAAAACATTATTATTTTTTTTTAAAAAACCTTCCCTACACAGGATTGCCTTCAGACAGCTCAGGGATTGGATAACTCCATACCTTCCAACATTTCTCCAATGAAAATAGGGGCATCCTAAGGAAAAGTGAGGGATGCGGGTGGCGCTGTGGGTTAAACCACAGAGCCTAGGACTTGCTGATCAGAAGATCGGCGGTTCGAATCCCCGCGATGGGGTGAGCTCCCATTGCTCGGTCCCTGCTCCTGCCAACCTAGCAGTTTGAAAGCACGTCAAAGTGCAAGTAGATAAATAGGTACCGCTCTGACGGGAAGGTAAAAGGCATTTCCGTGTGCTACTCTGGTTCACCAGAAGCGGCTTAGTCATGCTGGCCACATGACCCGGAAGCTGTACGCCAGCTCCCTTGGCTAATAAAGCGAGATGAGTGCCACAACCCCAGAGTTGGTCACGACTGGACCTAATGGTCAGGGGTCCCTTTACCTTTACCTTTTAAGGAAAAGTTGGACATTCTGGGATCAAATCAGAAACTGGCACAGAGCCTTTAAATCAGGGATGTCCCTGGAAAAGAAGGACACTTGAAGGGTCTGTCGGCATCTCGTTGGCCACTGCAAGGAACAGGATGCTGGAGGAGATAGGCTTCTGGTCTGACCCACCAGGATTCTTCTCATGTCCTTAATTCAGTGGCAGAACACATGCTTAGAATGTAGAAGGGCCCAGTTTCAATCTAGGGCACTTCCAGTTAAAGGACCAGGATGATCAAGCCTTAAAACACTGCAGAACTGTTTCCCTGACAAGGTAGACAGCATTCGGCTACTACTGCTTGATAGATGGACCAATAGCCTGACTTGGAATTGTACAGTTCCATATGTTCAAACTATCTGCTTTTACTGCTTTTTTCCTTTGCTAGTGCTCTGTTTGGATTTATGCAGCATTATCGCAGGAATCTCTCTAGTCTGTTATTTCGATCCTGAAAGTTAACAAAGAAGAAGAAGATGGCCCTGGGCTGAGATAAAGGTTGTGGAATGATCACTGGAAAAGCACTGCTTTGAGCATTCCTTGGCAAGGAAAGACTCTGAATAAGAACTGAAGAACTGTAGGGGAAAATGCCATCCAACTGACTCATGGGAAGTGCCTGATGATCATAAAAAGCCGTGGTGTGTGGGGATCAATTCCTAAGCAAACTAGAAGAGGAAGACAACTGCAGCAGATGCCCTTGTCACATGTTCTGGCTTTTATGAGCTCTGAACCCTTTGGCACTTTCCCAGGTGATTGATATATTACTTGGCCATTAAGTAATTTTCATAGTAACTCCTTAAGTCTTAATGATATTGGTGCAAGTCCCTCTACTGCGCCCCAAATGCACAAATAGTTACATTCATGCCTCCTTATCTATACTCCCAAATCAGAACACATAAGACAATAGCTCATATGTGAACTAGGGTCAATTTATGCTGAGGTTGTAAACCACTGTGTGTGTGTGTGTGTGTGTACACACACACAGTGCTTTCTCCCACTAAAAATAATGTTTAGTGCTACTCTCATTTTCCTACTCATATTGAAATACTGCCCCCCAATGAGGCCAAACTTAGATTCACAAAATGTTTAGGGGTATGCATCCCCCTGAATCCCCTCAGAAAAAGCACTGTATATATATATCTTATAGAAAAGTGGTATATAACTATTTTAAATACAAACACAAAATACAAATAGCTTCAGCCTAATCCCCCGCTCCATAAAATTGCCTTTTCTAAGTAGGTTTTTCATTTTAGACCTCTCATTCTCATATATGTTCAGAAACCGCTGCAAATGTATTTCTCAAAATCAAAATTCATGAAAAATTCATTTACTGGAGATGTAGCCAATATTAGTCATACTTAGAGTAGATACTCTGAAATGAATGGATATGACTATCCTAGACCCATTAATTTCAACGAGTCTAGTCTGCATATAATTTAGTGGAAAACGAGAATATAATCCTACACACACACACAAACACACACCTGCCAGCAAAGCTGTGTGGAGCAACCCTGCTGCTCATAACGCCCATGGTGGAAGGTAGGTGGGGAACAGGATTATTGGACCCAATCCAGGTTGATTGCTGCAACAGGTCCAGGCTGAGCACAGTGGCCCAACCCAAATTGTGTCTGATGGTGCTATGCAGTTAGCAGTGAGACTATCTTAGGATTCAGTGCATCTTGGCTCAGCCATGCTTCCTCCCTGCCCTCAGAATGCCTCGTTTGGAGGATTCTCACAGCCTCCAATTCACCTACAGGACCAGCAGGAAGCTGGCTTAGCTGGGAGAGACAGAGGAATACCTCTGCTCATTCCAATGCCTGCCCCCTCTGCCTGGTGTAAGGGGTGTGCATGTTGGGTTGCTCTGTACAGCAATAAATCCAGCAGCTACAAAGTCAGACCAAAAATGTTTTAAATAGATATTAAAAAACAACCAGGTGTCAATGGCAGCGAAGGCCTTGGAGGAGAAATGAGTTATGAATTCTTCTTTTATACATTATTCCCATACATTCTCTTTTCCATCTTACCATTGTGTCAGTCTCAATGGAATTTCATGATCTTTGACAGACAGGAGATAGGGGGAAAAGGTCATTAAATGTCTATGAAATAAAATGTACAATGTGTGAGTTGAATGAAAAGAGGAATATTTAACATCTATGGATGTGGAAATGCAAATCCCGTTCTCAATTGCTCTGGTGACTGAAATGGCATTCAGTACTATTACATCCAATTTTTCATAGCTCAGAACTAGAATTACAGAGCAATTGTGGAAGAATTCAGCAAGGAGCAATAAAGTTAATGAGATATCCAGTGAGTTAAAAAGCAAAGATAAACAGCTGCTAATTTACTGAATTCGATGAAGCAAAAACCAAGGTTAAAATGCATTTCTAAAATTATTTCAGAAGAACAAATAGAACAGATGTAATTACATCTCATTTACGTGCAAATTAAGGTTACTATGTGCATGCAGATTGTATAGAGGCATATAGATTTAAACTAAGGTGTGGGTGAAAGGCAAGGCAGTGGCAAACAGACTTGGAGGAAAATAAGAACAAGAATGCAATGCTGACATTTCAAAACCTTGACATTTACCATACGATTTTGGCCATAAGATTTCAAACTGTAGTACTAGAGGGAATCCTGGTGGGATTGCTGTCAATCTGGGATGTGAAAAAAAGAGAACGATGGCTTCATATTCCATCTTTTCAGCTGTTGTTCACTAAATGTACTTCAGAGAGTGTGCCAGGGGTGTCTTGAGTTGTGTGCAGTGATGGGGTTGAAATCTGATTTAGTTTGCATCTTAATATCAACCTGAGGGTAGCCTGCAAAAAAAAAGGGGGGGGGCTGAGAATAGTCTTATTGTTATATTGCAAAGAAGCGAGGAATGCCAGGGCAGTAATTGATAGTGTTGCAGATCCAAGTTCCAGCTCCAACCACAATATAGCTATTTCTTTGCAGATTTGATGAATACGTCTTAATTGAAACACCCCACAGTACGTCTGCAGGTGGGACACTCCACATTGATACTCCTTACAAAGGAGAATTCTCTGCGTTTGACCTCTCCCACTAAACATATCAAAAATCCTCCCAGCAGAACTTTTATGGGTAGTGAGGTGTCTCCTGCATGTAGGACCATCTGGTGATATTTTAAGGCGTTTCATAACCAGCTACAACTTTTGTGTGTGGATAAAGATGCTCCTCTCTGATTCAGCTCCATCTTAGATACAACGGAAGGGCAGAATCCTTCTTTGTCAATGTCACCTTACAAGTGCTTGTTGTGTAGGTTTGTACGATTTGGAAGGGACTTACAGGTCATCCATTGCAACACCTACTTAATAGAAGAAATTCAAAGGTATAGCATACCCAAAAGATGACTGATCACCCTCTGCTTGAAAAACAGCAACAAGGAAGAGCGCACCACCCCTCTAGGTAATTGGGTCTACCATTGAACTGTTCTTACAGAGCCACCATTTCCCCCTTTATGATGATTGTTTTAATGGCATTCTTGCTAAGCCACACCATTTGGCACCAATAAGCCATATAAATATTTTAAATAACACACCAAAATGTATATTGCAGCAAAGGCCTCCCTCTGATTGGCTTAATGGAATGAAAGCAGTCTTTGATTTAATTCAGGTTTTGTTACATTCGGTTTAGGCGAACTCTGCTGTCGTATCTGTGGATATATTGGTGAGAAATTTCAAGAGGATTCAAAAGCTGGTCTCAAGATAAGAGCGTATCAAATGCTCTTATGAACAACCAGATAAATATTTTTGCCACATACAATCCTAATCCTTAGAAGCGAAGGAGCAATATTGTTTGATACAAGTTGGAGGGAAAAGATTTGATCCATCCTCTTCAGGTTCTAATACTGGGATTTTGGATAAAGTGAATGAGTTTCACCTTGTGAAAAATAAAAGTAGATTTTATTGAGTGGAGGAAAAGTTTTATAACAGAGCTGCATTGAGAGTTGTCAACTTTTCACTCTTAACTTTGTATTAAAAAGTTTAGATCGGGGTAGTCAACCCCTAAAAAGTATAGTTTAGATCAGGGGTAGTCAACCTGGTCCCTACCGCCCACAACCTGGTCCCTACCGTTTCAGGATTCAAGGTGGGTGGTGGGGGGTTCTACGGCACAAGCACTGGTGGGCGGTAAGGAAATTTTACCATCAAGAAAGATGGATTAGTGGGAAGTAGATATAAAAAGGTTGACTACCCCTGATTTAGATGGTAAAACTGGAATGTTAGTAGCATGGATAACAGTTACATCTAAGTTTGGAAACTTTTCCACATGTGATTCTCAAAGATTACCCATGCTATTTATTCGTTTATTTTCAAATGCAGGAGTGAATACTAAGAACATAAGTACATAAGACAATCCCGGCTGGTTCAGGCCAAAGGCCCATATCGGCTGGCACTCAGTTTTCACAGTGGCCAATCTGCAGGGGCAGCATGACCCATTTTGCTGCTTGAGGTGAAACAGGAAGTGCCACATTGCCTTGCTGCTGATTCCACTCCCACCACTCCCATACCTGCTGCTGCCACCACACGCCCTGCTGCATCAATTGCTGGCAGAGAAATGGTGGCATCATCTCTCTCTCTCTCTCTCTCTCTCTCTCTCTCTCTCTCTCTCTCCACACACACACACACACACACACACACACACACACACACACAAACATTTTGAGGAATTGAACCTTTACTACACCACGTTAGCTTGTTTTTGTAACTTTAGTACAGTGGTACCTCGGGTTAAGTACTTAATTCGTTCCGGAGATCCGTTCTTAACCTGAAACTGTGCTTAACCTGAGGTACCACTTTAACTAATGGTGCCTCCCGCCACCGTGCGGTTTCTGTTCTCATCCTGAAGCAAAGTTCTTAACCTGAGGTATTATTTCTGGGTTAACAGAATCTGTAACCTGAAGCGTATGTAACCTGAGGCGTCTGTAACCTGAGGTACCACTGTATGTGATAAATACCCTGTATGTTGGTTTGATCGTCTACTTATGCGATTTATTTCTTATGAAAATTTCCCAGTTGTTCTGTTTATTCTTTTCAGTTTATTCCATTCTGCTTGCTGCCTGTTTTCTGTGAGGAGCGGATGTGACCGTGTACTTGATACGTGACGCTACTTTTGTGTGTGTGAGGGAGAATTAAACAGAATCCTTTTAAAAACCATATCAGATAATGGCATTGAGGGGAGGGATCAGGGATAGAGAGCTTCTAATGGGGAAAGGAAGCCTTCAGTCTGTGCAGTGTGAGCTCTTGCTGGCACTCCAGCGTTGTAATTAGGCCTTTTTGTAATTATTCTGGAATCCCTCATGGGGTCCTTATATCAAAAAGAACTCATGTGTTTCTGCAAGTGCTTTCTCAATCATGGAAACACAATGGAAACACTGCCACCTGGTGTCTCAGTTGACATAACAGTCCAGCTGGTTTTGTATCATCATCATCATCATCAAATAAAATAATAGTGTACATTATTTGCTCTAATGTAAAATAACACATATTTTCACAGCTTTCCCCAAACTGTTAGGTTCTGCATCGTATTTGAGCTTTCTGGAACTCTGGTGGAATACTGCGCAAGTTCAGTGCTCATTTCCATATTATTTGCAAATTGATTTTTCTGGAAGCAAATAAAAAAGAAATAAGCTCTAAACTTGTGCGATATTCCACTATAGTTCCATAACGGTTAGGGAAAAGACGGGGAACTAGAATGAAATGCCTTGTGAATGCAGCCCTAATTTCTTTCTACATTACCAAATACAGTCACAATCAAATACAGAGTGAAGCACATTTGATTGTATTCATTTCAGTGGACTTAAGAATGCAGCTGCAGTTTGGGGTTTTCTTTGGGAGTCAATTTCTGCTGCATTTATTCAGACAGTGTTGCCACATCCCTTTCTTCAACTCATGGATACTCTTACTAAGCAAACACTTGCTATAGTTATTTTCTTTTTAACTTTTTATCAAATTCCACAGACACCTCCTTGAATAAGGCTTATAGGTCTTCTGGGGATCTTTCCAATTTACCTGACAGGAAATCTTTCAGCATGGTGATTTTTTTTCTCTCTGAGCAAACACTATCTGCACTCCTGAATCTGAGCTGGGATTTATGTTGTGCAATTTACTTTTGGGTTTAACTCTTTGATTATTCCGCAACGTTCCTCACCCTTGCCTTCCTGTTATTGATTTTGGTTGAGCACAGTTTCATTGTGAGGAAACCTTTAATATATCCACCAAAGTTTGCAGTTGCAGCTTTCAGCTGTTACAGAGTGTTTTATCACGTACTATTGTGTACCAAGTATTAGCCTATCTGGAGGACAGGGCGCACCTGTGAAGAAATCACAAATTGGTCGCTGCAGAGCTTCTAATGATGCATTTTCTGGTTAATCTTTAGGATTGTGATTGGACATATGGGAAGAGGTGGTCTTTCAGGATAGGAGAAGCAGAGGATAACACACACAACCTTGAGCTCCTGAGTGGAAAAGCAAGATACAAAGATATGTTGCACAGCGCTTTGTTAACCTATGGAATATAGGGTGGCATTTTGGTGAGGATAACAATATGTGAAAACAGTGAAGAACACAGAAAGTCCCAAGTCAGGCCCACTGGTCCATGTAGCTCAGTACACTGGTCAGGAAATGGTCTGGATCTGAAGATTGGGGAATGCAGTTGCAGGCAGATCAGCTTCTCTCAGAAGATGAGGGGAAATATTTGTGCCCCCCAACTCCAGTGTTTTCAGAAGCAGAGAAAGAGGCAGACACAGACACAGAAGCTGAACAGCTTAGAGAGAAGTTACCTAGCTACGAGATAATGGCAAGGGAATCAGAAGGGAGGGGACGGCTAGGAGAGACATCAATCGGGAGTGTGGGGGACCCCTCCACCACAATGGAACGAATCAGAGAACAAAGGAGGCAGAAGGAGGGGAGGAACTTCCCGTTGGTGCCTTTCTTGCTGCAGAAATCAGAAGGAGGGTTTAGAGTAGGCAACTACCCTCCTTGCGGGGGGCTGTATATTGTGCTTGCAACACAATGCTATAATGAAATGACTATAAATATATCAACTGCTTGTTAATTCTTATCTGTGAAGTTACTGAAGGGAGGGGGAGGACTCGCCACGCTTGACAACTGACCAGCCGTGGTCTCCTGGGTTCTGGACAGAAGTCAATCCCAGTCCTACTGAGGATTGAGCCTGGGATCTTCTGCTGTATGGAACAGCCCCTATCTCCATCACCCAAATGCATCTTCTTCCACCCCTTTGCTTCTCCCCACCTCAGTTTTGGTTTCTGCTTTCTTTGCCCCTCCTTTGCACCCTCATGTAAACTATCTCTGCACCTGCGTCATCCATTCCACATTTCCTTATGTATCTCTTCTCCGCTTTCTCTCCTGGTTCCTGCTCCTGGTTCCTCAATCTCATGTCTCTAGGTGCATCTCTTTCTCTCCCTTTTCCTATTTCTCCTAGCAAAAAGTCTGTTATGTGAGTCCAACAGTTTTATTTTTACTGGCAATTGACATGGGTGAATTAGGCATCCACTGTACATGAATATTTGTTTCCTAGCCCCCCCTTTTTTGGGGGGAAGCATGATTATTGCTTTCCTTGTCCTCCGATTTTTGTGATTTTGCAAAACTCAGAGTTCAGCTAAGCATGCTTGCATACCCTTCAACTGCCCTGGAAAATACAGGACATTCCATTTTCCCCTATGAGAGTATGGCAACCATTTTGGGCCCCTTGCTTGCTGACCATTTTGGGCTGAGACTTTGCCCCATAAAGCATTTTTTGGGGGGGTCCATGAACCGGTGCGGGTTGCATGAGTCACATGGGATTCAGTGTCCCAGATTTAGGCTGTGTTGTGTTGGAGGGTATGTATCTGTTATCTCCTTTTTGTGGGCGGCTGCTGCTGCTTTAGCTCCATAAACTTTGGTGCACCATAAACATTGGGGTGGGGGTGGGAAAGAGCGAGCGACTGAAACGGTAATGAAAAAATAAAATTATGCAGGGACCTAGTATCAAGTTTAAAGCTCACAAATTCCAAAGGGCCAAGGCTAAGCTCACTGTTAGTTCTGAGGAAACTAGACCAGGTCTGAAGACAGCCTGAGAGGCACTAGAGTGATCTTTGAGAGAATTGTGGTTAAAGTCCTGTTGGTAGTCAGATAAACACAAGTGGGAGGTCTTGTTCATGTGTGCATGGATGGCTTTGAATTCTGGCCGCCTAAGGGATTCTAGCAAAAGTATGCAATGACACTGAAAACAGGCTTCCTGTTTTGAACATTCTCACCTCAGTAGTAGGACAAGAATTACATATTCATATATAAACATTAATGAGGAAAAGAAACATAAGGAAGGTGGGCTGGATTTGTCAGCATGTCTTTAAAGTTCATTTTTATGATAAATATTTAATTTTTTGTGTAGGATTGCCTGGCTGACATCTGTCTAGTTCAGAATATTCTGGGACTGAAGAATATTATTTTGTGGGCTGACATCCTGATTTAGAAAGCGGAGGTCACAAGCCTCAAGTAATTTTTTCTGGTGGTATAGACCATTAATTTTAATAAGCCTTGTATTGGCTTTGTCAGGGACCGAGCAAATGTATTTGCTTACATGTACTCTTTCTGTTTTCCCTTAAAGAAATTTGAGATTAATTTCCCCCTTGTAAAATTAATTGCATGAGGTATTTATTGAATTTTCACAGGGTGAAATTTCCCTGGAATTATACTGTTCTTGAGTTATATTGGACAGGATTGATCCAGCAGCACAAAACATGATACTGGTGGAGAAGAACATCACATCAACATAATGATGTCCCTGCATCTGCAGGATGCTACAGACAGCAAAATCTTTAAGCAGGTGGGGAATTGCAGGGGAAAGTGGCAGAAAAAGGAGCAGGGACATAGTGAGGGAGGAGAGGAGTTTAGGAGGGATCATATGCTTTCTCATGGTTTGCAGATATCCTGTGATGGCATAGCTATCCTTGCAAAACAGGTGCAAGGTTAGGACGCAAGATATAGCTAATCATATCCCAGTAACATGCAGGTGAGATTATTACAATGTGCTGTATCTGCAATTGCTTTTGAAGACTGTTATACACCTTGGCTGCCATATTCTGTACCAGGTGAACTTGATGCAGTTGATGAATCTGTCGTTCAGGACATATTATCCCTGTCTTAAAATACCTCCACTGGCTTCCAGTTTGTTTCTGGGTACAATTCAAAGAACTGGCTTTGACTTATAAAGTTCTAAACAACTGCAACCAGGGCATGGGGAATTTTGCCTGCCCACCCTCTGAGGCCCAGCTTCAAAGGTGGGTGGTGACCAGGGATAGGGCCTTGTAAGTTGTGGTGCCTTGGTTGTGGAACATCTCCCCCAGACAGCTTAATCCTCCAGCACCAAGTAAAAAAATAGTTTCATTTGCTCAACCAATTTTATATTATGCTTCTACTGCTTTTTTTGGTCTATTCGTTTATTTGAAGAGTTTTAACTTGTTTTGTTTTTCTGGTGGAATTTGCATTTTATGGGTTGGATCTAGACAGGCAGTGCAATCAAAACTATTGGAAGCCATCACATTTTATGGTCAAGGTAAAATATGCCAATGTATGCCACACTGTGCCTGAACCTGGCCACCATTTTGCCAGTTCTTAGGTCATGTTGCTAGGTCATGTGACTGAGCTGAAGATACCTTGGAATAAGGGTAAGCCTCCCCCTGCTAGGGCTTACCCCAACCTCAACTCAGCCATATTCAGCTGAACTCTGATTAAATCCCAACTGACCTTGGATGGAGAACTTCAACTTTTGTATTTCCAGCTGAGCTGGTATGTTGAACTTCAGCCAATGTAGCCACAGCTGAGTGCAAGCTTACTTGGAAATCCAGCTATTCCAGACACCAAACCCTGGCAGATCTAGGGTGCAGATTGCTACCTAAGTTAATTGAAATCAATGGGACTTGGTTTCTTAAGTTCAACTAACGACCTGGATCCAACGCTGTGTTTAAATGTATTTATTATGCGAATCACATTGAAGACTTATTGCATGGAATGGTGAGATACAAATATTTTAAGTAGGTTCATAAATCAGTTAAAACATGCCCACTGAAGTCAGTGGGCAACCCTCAACCATTGATACCTGTCACCTCCTTTTGCCCAGCTCAGTTGCATAACTCCTGTGATGTGTGAAACGATCAGTTGCTTTCCCTGTCCCATCCCAACCCCAGAATTCCTCCATGGGAACTTCACTTGTCTGTTGTCACATCCTGGATCACAACTATCGTATGATGCTGGTTTCAGTCTTGGATGTCAGTGGAATTATTGAAAATACATCAAGTTATTACCATCTCAGTATCTCATCTCTAGTTTGGCCAAAGTTAATTCTTACTCATGTTCACATTTGCAATGGAAAGGAATTCTTCCAAGCAAACGACACCGCTATGGTATTTGTGATGTTAAGGTAGTTTCGACCTGCCTACAGCTGTCAGAATCCGAGCCAAAGAAAGCAACTATATGGGGAACAAAGCACTTTTTGAGAAGGTGTCATTTTCATGGCGGCACTTCTGAAAAAAACAACACATTAATTGGACACTGCAAAGCTAGACTAAATTAGACCCAGCAGCTGTGTTTTGGTTTGCAGACAGGTGTGCCTACAGGACTATATTCTCCCACTGAGCCTCTTCATTTGTCAACAGGCAAAATGCTGAAGGTATATATAAATGCACATACTTTGGTGAACATCTTTTAGGCTGCTCCTTCCCCGGTTTATGACTGTAAGGCAAAGTGTTATTGCAAGGCAAACCTGGGTTCTATGTACGTAATTTATGACGTAGTTTGGAATTGCTGTGGTTGGCATTATTGTGAGTCTGCAAATAATTTCTGGGCTTCTGATTTTCCCCCTGGCAGTTTGCTAAATAAGTTTGGCTGGGAGAATGCTAAGCTGTTTGCTCAAAAGCACCATCCTCACGGGTGCTTCAGTAATAAAAATAAAATAAAAATAATAGTAGTTATTATTTGGTTATTGGTTTGTTTCTGTTTGGTTATGTATTTTGTGTTCTTATTTTGTATTTTTCTGTTGTGAACCACCCTGGGATCTTTGAATAAAGGACAGTATACAAATTAAAAGACAGTTAGACAGATAGAAAATTAATGAGGTAGTTCTATCAACCACATCTCTGGGACAGGCAACTTTTGTTTTGATCCCTGAGGAGGCAAATTGAAGCCAACAAGTCAATACCAGAAACAGGGGGAATCTAAGTCACTGACACTTGTATGGGAAAGAGATAACAGCAAATTTTGGAATTCTGGGAGGGAGGGAAGGAATATGGTCTGAACACCAGGTTCCTGGCCATTATTGGGACTAGTGGTTGTGAACAGGGTTAGCCATTCACTATATTTGTTCTATTCTCTACCATTCTTCAAGTGTTCCTCGTGTGAAGAGGAAACTGCTGCAGGGCCATACACTTAGCCCCACCCCAAAGTCACACTGAATATTCCTAAGTCTATTTTGCATAACTCTCTCCATCTTGGAAACCTGATGTGATATAATGCAAGATGTGTGTACTTCAAGTAGTTGTATAGAAATTGAATTTTTGTCATGCAGGGCAAGAGACATTCCCTCATCTACAGTATGTTTTCTTTTTGATTAAATTTTTTTACTGCATATTTATTAAAGAAATTAAAAATAAGAAATAAAAACACAAAAAGGGGAAAGCAAAACAACAATAAACAAAGACAGAATTGTCAGCCCACATCCACAACAGACATCAATAGATCCATCTTAATTTATGCATACAGGTTGATATATTCCATCCAAAAATGTCCAAATAGGTATCCTTGAAGATGATGTTTATAGAAAGTATGTGGCAAGGGCATTAACTTCTTCAGGCTATTGTGTTATAGATGGAGAGTATTTATACTTCCAGGCACAAAGTATCAGTCCCTTGGCGACCATAAGGGCTTGTAAAAACCCATTTTTGTTGTCCCTCTTCTATGCTGAATTTCTCCCTTCTATGTATTTATTAAAGGTGCAGAGATGCCTTATTGTCCTTTGCACATGGTCACCTTAAAATTTACCCATGTATTTGAAATATAATTAAGTTTTCCTCTCTTTCTGCTAATAAATAGATTTGACTTCCATGCACACTTTTCTCACCAAAGTAAGTTTAAGGCTTGCAAAATAAACATGTCAAGGATTGCGGTGCTATTACTTTAATGGGTTCTTCTGTCATGAACCTGCTGGTTTTCTGACTTCCCGGCTAAAATCTTGGTGTGAATATTGATTTGGGGCTGGTGATTATTGTAAATATTCCTTGGAAATGATTATTTAAACCTCAACCAGAATTCTTTTTAAATGATCTTTTTTATGCACTGTTAATTACTCCACATTACCAGTATGTGGCAGTGTTTTCTGTAGAAAAACAACCAATGACCTTCATAAAGCCTGATATTCAGGAAAGGTGGCTTATAGTTTCAGAGTTTCTAGCACTAGAGACTAGTTTCATATTATTGAACATCCATCTTTGTACTCCAGATTTTGCACTGGCTTGTTTGGGGACTGTATAAGTGTTGTTTCTGTTAGAATTACTTTCTGTATTGAGCTCAGAAATACCTTTTCCGTCTATCAGCAAGAACATGAGAATACTATGATGTAAAACTTTCTAACTTATTATCCATTTCAAAATGGGTGGTGAGAAGGAAGAGAATTTCTAATATCAAAACGCAAAATGAAACCATGGCTAATGGTTGCTAAAAAGATAGTTCAAAAGGATACGTTTGTTTGCTTAGTGTGTGACTAATTCTATTATTTGTGGCTTCAAAAGGTCAAGCGTACTTCTGTGAGAAACTCAAATAATCATTCCTCTTAGGATTGCAAAAAATGTGAAAACTGTACATTTGACTTGCTTCCAAAACCGTGTTCTGTTAACCATGTAGTTTAATCCCTTTCACTGCAATGAAGGTATACATAGATACTTATAAATGTGCTGTTATGTTTTATTGGGTGTTTCCCTGACTACTTTATTTACAGAAGGATTGAACTAGTATCTGCTGTCTAGAGCTGCAGTCCCAAGCTTGCTTGCTTATAAGTGAGCAGGGTTTTATAAGACATTCCTGAGCTCCAGCTAGCCTGGGAAATCACATTGTGATTCAGACATTATTCCAAATAATGACTAACGAAGTTTAATTGTGGGTTTTTGTAATGTTTCTGTTGACAAACCATAGTCACGTCTTTGCAATCACCCTTCAAAGCTGCTGTGCATTTGAGACAGGTATGTTGAGCAGGAAAGCAAAAGCAGAGGAGCAGTTCTGAAACATGCCTTGCCAGTACATTTTATGGCTCATTTTATGGTTTGGTTCATAAGCTACGTTCAGTACAGTCTATGGTTTCAGGTGTCATGCAAACCGTGGTTCATAGCTATGCAAACAAGCAACAAATCTTAGACATATACATTATGTACCTTCTTCTCCTGTCATGAGTGATGGTTCCCTTTTCTGGTCTGAGGCAAACCATAGGTTGCCATTGTTGTTTTTGCAGAGTCCCGTACACAGCAGAATAATGAGCAGTACGTGCCACATACTCTACATTACTTTATTTACACTTCAAAGCTGAGAGATTACATACATGCATCTTGCTTCTGCTGCGAGCAAAGAAGCATCCTCTCTCTTCGGAAACACAGAGAGAACTGAGAACAACAGGAAACCAGTGTACGTCACATCCAGTCTCCCATTCCCGTGGGAAGCCCAACAGTACGCTGACTGTGGAATGTAAACACCTGTCTCGTGACAAGCACTTTGCTGCACAGTGAAGGAAGCAGAAACCAACAGCCATTTCATGTAGATTGGCAAAATATAGCTTGCATTTGTTCTGAAAATCAGAACTCAACAATAGAATGAAACCATAGTTAGGGCATAGAAGGGACGTGGGTGGCGCTGTGGGTTAAACCACAGAGCCTAGGACTTGCTGATCAGAAGGTTGGCGGTTCAAATCCCCGCGATGGGGTGAGCTCCTGTTACTCGGTCCCTGCTCCTGCCAACCTAGCAGTTCAAAAGCACGTCAAAGTGCAAGTAGATAAATAGGTACCGCTCCGGCGGGAAGGTAAACGGCGTTTCCGTGTGCTGCTCTGGTTCACCAGAAGTGGCTTAGTCATGCTGGCCACATGACCCGGAAGCTGTACGCCAGCTCCCTTGGCCAATAAAGCGAGATGAGTGCTGCAACCCCAGAGTCAGCCACGACTGGACCTCATGGTCAGGGGTCCCTTTACCTTTTTATAGTTAGGACAAGTACAAACCATAGTTGCTGGTTCATTAAAAATAGGAAACGGGGAAGGATTTAGGGAATCACTGTGGGGTTGGGCAGTGAAAAGAACAAATGCATGAACCAGAGGCTGTTTTTGCAGTCTCATACCACTGAAACAACAGGTTGGCATTTTCTCTCTATGATCTCCTTCCTGGAAGGGGGTGGATGCAGAATACCATTTACCTGGAGGCGAGAGGTAACCTTTCACCATATACATATGCACACTAGTTAAATGCTCACTTTTTTACATCTTCATATGATTTACTTTCTTTACCTCTACCATTTCCTAGGGATAAAGCGGTAGAGGAATATTCCTCATGTGCCATGTTTCTTTTTAGATTATAAGGACTGTGCCATTTTAATTTTTGTAAAATGGCTTGGCTGCAATCCTAACCTCACTTACCCAAGTGTAAGGAAGCAATAGGACTTCCTTTTGTCTTATTATGTCCCTATTATGTCTTTTTAGCTAAACAACATATCAAACTGGTGATCTAGAACATCTAGAACGGCATTCTCCTATTTCTTGATAATTCTAGCTGCATTCTGAGGACTGGTAATGTTTTTCTCATTATTTGCCATGATGCTACAGGTCACTGGTTATATGCATAGTTACATGTACTGTAGTAAGTTGTCACTTGGTAAATAGCCATCTGTATTCACTCAGAGTATAAAACAGATGTGTACTGACTGAAAATGATTACACTGAGCTATTTCACTTGTTAAATGTCAACAAATACAGTTTTTGTCAGTTTATGTACTTAAGACAGGGAGCTACAGCCAATCCCAGCTCTCTGTGTAAATGTTTGCTACATGCACACATAATACGCATGTGAAATATTCTTAAGTGAACTGCACTCTGTACATGCCCAGATGATTTCTGCCCTTTAGTATTACTACTAGTTTCCCAAGATGGAGCTCTCTCATTGAAAAGAAATTCCCAGACTTCAGTTATGGTTCAAATCAAGCTTTTCAAGTAATTTCCCTTGGAATTGCGGGGACTTGTACCTAAATGAATGTACAACCAAGGATTGAGTGCAAGTAGTGTTCACTCTTTATTATAGCCTGATCCTGCACACATTGAAGTTCAATTGAAATCAATAGACTTATTTCCATGTAAATGTATTTTAGGGCCGGGTTGGGTGTTCCTGCTCCTTGGAGGACAACATTTTATGTGGGAATCCAATTTTACTGGCATAGAACAGCCAGCCTTTTGTCTGAACAACCAAGCTCCCACTTAAAAGGAATTCAAAGCAAGACTGATGATCTTGGTAACTATGACCTTTCTAACACAACCAACTGCATAATCTCTGTAACTACTCACTTTCAAATGAATAAGGGCTTTATGTCCTTTCTGCAGCTTTTTAATCTAAGGAAAGCAGAATTCATAGTTTTTTTTTAAAAAAATGTGATCATGTTATACAAACATATGTTGATAATATTACTAGACATTAAAGTGAACAATGGAAAGTTGGAGAATTTTCAAACTTTTTTTAAAATAAAAAAATACATTTTAAAGTGAATTGGCATATATAATACCTGGTCACAGATTGCAAATATAAAAAGTACTGAATCTTGTCAAAGTCATTTATTGTTTCTTTCTAGACTTGGCTCTGCCAGAAGTGTGGAAATCCTTCTGTGAATCTATACTATATCCCCCCCACCCATTATTGCCCACCAGCAAAGCTTTATTTTTATTTATTTATTGCAACTGAATGACACTCTCAGTGCAATCTTGTGCATATCCCCACTAAGCCCCTTTGAACTCAACGAGCCTCACAGCATTGTATCGTCATGCTGTAGATGCCCCAGTGTGTTGAAATTCCATATGTTTGCTCTGTGTTGGTGCTTCAATCCAAAAGGACAATAATAAATTCATCTTTTAGTCACAGGAGTGCCAACAAGTCCTGAAGCAGAGCCCAAGTTATGTCAGTTCCTGATGGGTTTCATGCAAATCATTAAAATAAAAATATGCATTAACTATTAAAGTGAACACATTGATCTAGGGAGGTACTGGTGAGCAGCGCTTCCCAACCCCAGGGGTTATGCAAGGGTATGCAGTATCATTGTAAGAGGGTTCCAGGAACAGCAAAGTGACCCTGACGTTCTAGGTGCATGCTTGCTACAGAAGACTGCTCATTTTAGGTTTCGGCAGAACAGTAAGCTGTTTTATTATACAGCGGTACCTCGGGTTACAGGCGCTTCAGGTTACAGACTCCGCTAACCCAGAAATAGTACCTCAGGTTAAGAACTTTGCTTCAGGATGAGAACAGAAATCGCATGGTGGTGGAGCGGCGGCAGCAGGAGGCCCCATTAGCTAAAAACAGTTTCAGGTTAAGAATGGACCTCAAGAACGAATTAAGTTCTTAACCCGAGGCACCACAGTATTTTATTATATTTTGGCAGGCCAGTAAGCTGTCTTTCTTATGTTTCCCTTTATATTCTTATTTAATTAATTTGGAACCTGGAGCTTAATTGGATTCTTGCTCCACCCAATTAATAATAATAATAATAAAATTGCACACGAAAGCTTATACCAAGAACAAACATAGTTGGTCTCTAAGGTGCTACTGGACAATTATATATTGACTGCTTCAGATCAACACAGCTACCTACCTGAATCTAGAACAGGGCCTTTTTTTGGTGGGGAGAGGGGGGTACTCAAGGATACACAGTACTGTACTGGCACCTCTTTTTGTTGTTGTAAAATAATGTGACACTGACTGTAACAACTTCATGGTGAGCACCTATTTCTCTAGGGGGGGAAAGCACTGCTTGGTCATCTGTAGTGGATAGCATGGCTTGGCTGGATACCTTTATTGACTTGCTGATGCTAGGGGTATCTGCTGGTAACAGAGAAAGAGGATTAAGAATTAAGGTGGCAATGAGATCAGCACGGTGCAGGCTCAGCAGCAGAAATAGTAGACTGTCGCTGTGCCTGCACCATACTGACCTCGCCCTTGCTCACTCCCGCTCTTGTTAACTGGCAGTGATCCCAGTACAGTGGTACCTTGGGTTACATGCACTTCAGGTTACATACGCTTCAGGTTACAGACTCCGCTAACCCGGAAATAGTGCTTCAGGTTAATAACTTTGCTTCAGGATGAGAACAGAAATTGTGCTCCAGTGACGTGGCGGCAGCAGGAGGCCCCATTAGCTAAAGTGGTGCTTCAGGTTAAGAACAGTTCCAGGTTAAGAACGGACCTCCGGAACGAATTAAGTACTTAACCTGAGGTACCACTGTATTTGGAAGCCAGGTAAGCAGTGCTGCCCCAAACAAGTGACCTCTACTGGTAATTGTTCCAAACTTGTATAGGGATACCGAATACATTCACCCAATTTTAAAAAGCAGCATTTTTGACAGTTCTACACCTATAGGAAGAGGTAACGTGGTTGTTTGGGGCTTCATTGATCATTGTTTTGATGTTGTCATCTTCCTGGAAATGGGTTTTCAAATTTGCTGGGAGGCTACAGTATGTCAAAACCAGTAATAAGCATTTTCTGGTCTACATTTCATGGTCATCCAAACTATGGTTTACGGGTACTAGGCAAATGTATGGGCTCTCAAGGAGGATCTCCCAGCTGCTTTCCTCCTCCCCAGTCTTCTTTTACTCAACTACATGGCGACTGGAGGCAGAAAAAATGGCAATCCTCTGGAATCTGTGGTTGTTATATGTAACCTCACGGTAAGGCTGAGTCTCCTAGGGGTCTAAAGTATCAGAGTTTAACAGAGCTAAGAGGGAAGTAGCATTTAACTTATATTTCTTACTGATAATATATAATCTGGAGCCAAAATATTCTGCCCTATGAGAAGAACTTTCTTACCTTTTAAAGGTTATATTCACAACATTATGGTTTAAATGAGGCTGCAGTATCTCTCCCCCTGTCATCTCACATGGTGTTGCTATTGAGGTAAAGCTAAACAACAGCAGCAGCAACAAAAGTGGGATGAAAAACAAGGCATGAAGCCAGTTTACAGTTAGTCGGGTTAGTTTGTTGACAGAACATAGGGGGTTCTTGTGACAGTGAGCCAGAACAGGGGGGAAGAATTTGTTAGTTTTTGCTAATTTCCAGAAAAAAATATAAAAGAATGAATAACTTTTTTGAGGAGCAGAATAGGCCCATTAGGGGCTGTGATGATTCTTCACATCTTTTGAATTAGCCTGTTGGGTCCAAATTCTCCAGTAAATGAAATGCTATTTTATAAGTAATCTGCCTATTTCAGTGCAATAGGTCCCACTGAAATTACTGGGATCTACTTTTGAGTGGAGATGTATTGGTGTGCCCTGCATATAAAACCACAGTAGCAATACCACAGGACCTATGCTGCATGTACTATTGGTGTATCAGGCAAAGGTAGATATAACTTACGGCACAATCCTAAGCATGTTTATTCAGAAATCCTACCGAATTCAAAAGTGCTTTCTCCCAGGTCAGTAGGGTTAGGACTTCAGTATTAGTTGTAGTCCAGCGGTGAATGTGACTCACAGGTTGGGTATATATGGGGTGGTTTTAGGTCTTAACTGAAAGCAAAACATGGACACAATACTTAAAGCATTAGCGTGACCAGCTATTTTACTGATTCAACCAATAAAACACGTTTTTCTTAGCATACCAGTACAGAGGCTTAAAAAGCCAATATACGAACCCTTGAACACAGACACGCTACAGAATGGAATGGAATTGTTTCACTCCCCGTGGCCTATAGATGAGATTCATATACACACCTTTGTGAATTGGAGGTGGGAGCAGAAAACCCCTGTGTGCATACTGAACAGGGCAGATGCCACTTTAGAACCCAGAACCAAACATGGTTTATCAGAGTCGTAACTGGGGGGTGGGTAGCCAGGTGCTCTGCCCCAGGTGAAGTCTCCAGAGGGGCGCCATTGAGGCTCTGAGCCTGTGTGTGTGTGTTGTGTGTTTACGTAAATGCATGTGGGTGTGCGGGTGTGCCAAACTGGGTCTTTGACCAGGGTGAAATAAAGTCTAGTTTCGCCTCTGGGTTTATATTGATTGCTTGAATATCTGTTAACACTAGTGATTTGAGCACTCTGAAGCCCAATCCCATGCACTTTTACTTGGAGATATGTCCCACTAGTGAATTGATGCAATGCATATTTGTTCAAAATTAACAGGCCGAGTTCAATGGGATTTACTCTTAAGTAAATTTACATAAGAGGGTAGCCACTGTGGGACTTACTTCTGAGTAAAGTTACATAGGATTGGGCTGCAAATTTCTTGTGTCCTGCTTATCTTCATGGAATGGAATGGAATGTGTGCTTAGCTGCATATTTAATACAAGTTAAATTCTTTCAATTCCCTGGCATTTACCTCTTAAGTACCTTTAATCTTAAGTACATCTAATGGAGGTTGGCAATGGAGTCCCCTGCTAATATATTATAGAAATGAGTCTAATGGGGACAGATCAGTTAGATATAAACAGAGTATGTTAGGTAGAAGTGATACACTTTGCAACACTTTGTTTCATTTATTTCTTTTTGTTTCTCTTAATAACATGCATCTCTATTGAAAAGAAACATACTGATGTAGCATATGCACTCTTCAGGTGTTCCTTCCATGAAGAGGCAAGGGTGGTAAAATGGGGGCAGTGGGACTATGCTTTTGGTCAGACCTCCCCAAAGTCTCATGGTTCCTTCTGCCTATGCCATGTTGGGGCCCTGTTCTACGCATGGATACTGATGGCATGGTTTAGGAACCCTCATCTCCCTGGCTTCTAAATTGTCTGGAGCATCTCCACTGCTACGGCATGTATGCCCACTAGGTGGTTATGCCCATTGGGTGGGGGTGGGTGGGAATGGCAAGGCATATGCCTTTGGGAAGTGTTGCTAAAGATGCACTTCCACAGCCCCCTTACACTTTGCATGAAAGTAATGCCTGAAGAAGGCTAAAGTCAGTCAAACGTATATTATAAACAGTGTGAGTATAAGGACATTGTGATGGAAATCTGAACTCAGAAAGCCTGTCACTTTTAAGACTCCAATATCCTCCAATAACACCTTCCTTTCTTCAGATATAGAATCATAGTAGAGTTGGAAGGGACTCTATGTCCAACCCTGCGCAATGCTGGAATCTCAACTAAACCTCTGCTTAAAAGCATCCAAGGAATTAGAGTCCAGCACCTCCCGAGGCAGACTGTTCCACTGTCAATCAGCTCTTCCTGATGTTAAGTTGGAATCTCCTTTTTTGTGACTTGAAGCCATTGGTTCAGGTCCTACGCTCCAGAGCAAGAGAAAACAAGCTTGCTCTGTCTTCATGTGACAGCCCTTAAGATATTTGAAGATACCTATTACTGGTATATCTCCTCTCAGTTTCCTCTTTTCCAGGCTGAACATACCCGACTCCCTCAACTGTTCCTCATAAGGCTTGGTTGCCAAACCCTTGATCATCTTGGTTTACATGTCTACATGCAGGCTCACACCCCAGTCAATTGCCCTTTGGCTGCCACTCAAGAGCTTTCTGATTAAGATAGCAGACAATATTGAAATTTCCTTTTATGCTTTGTCACTTCCCAACTATTGTAAGAGTCTGCTGGAAACAGCAAAGTGACCCTGACTTTCTAGGTGCATGCTTGCTACATTAGACTGCTTATTTTAGGTTTTGGCAGAACAGTAAGCTGTTTTATTATATTTAATTATATTTTGGCAGGCCAATAAGCTGCCTTTCTTATGTTTCCCTTTATATTCTTATTTATTAATAAAACTTAATTTGGAACCTGGAGCTTGATTGGATTCTTGCTCCACCTGCAATATAGTTCCCTTCAGGGCTTTTTTTCAGGGGGCACACAATACCGACACCTCTTTTTGTTGTTAAAAAGTGTGGCACTTACTGTAACAACTTCATGGTGAATATGGTGGGTGGAAAGCTGTGCTTTTCTACAGGCTTTCAGTTAAAAGGGGAAGATGGGCTGATGCTTGAGTGGTATGGACTGAGAACTTAGCTGGTAGTTGTGTTCCTGGGTTATTAAGTCATGGGGTGCTCACTGGATATAGGCTGTCTAGCTGTATATCCACCCTGGTGTGTGTGTGTGTGTGTGTGAGAGAGAGAGAGAGAGAGAGAGAGAGAGAGAGAGACAGACAGACAGATAGACAGAGAAAATTATATCAGAAGTTTGAAGACTGTGTGACTCCAAGAATTAAGGCTTTCATGGAATTGTAGAGTTGGAGGGGACAATGAGGATCATCTAGTCCAACACCTATGTCTTGAGAGGAGTTGAGAAATGGAATGTTAGGGTTTGCAAAACAAATTGGGGAGTGATGGGGAGGTCTTGGATATTGCTTCAAGTCTCACATGGAAGTACTCACTCTTGTTCCATTCAGTTTACTTGCATCCCTACCTTTTCAAACGCTTGTTTTTATATTTGTTTTTAATGTTTGTTTTTGGAAGTTGCTTTGAGTTCCTTTTTTTTCGGGGCGGGGGAAGACTAATAATGCTAATATATAATACGTAATACTTTGAGGATTCAATTTACAGTGGTACCTCGGGGTACATACGCTTCAGGTTACGTATGCTTCAGGTTACATACGCTTCAGGTTACAGACTCCGCTAACCCAGAAATTGTACCTCGGGTTAAGAACTTTGCTTCAGGATGAGAACAGAAATGGTGCAGCGGCAGCGCAGCGGCAGCAGGAGGCCCCATTAGCTAAAGTAGTGCTTCAGGTTAAGAACAGTTTCAGGTTAAAAAAGGACCTCTGGAATGAATTAAGTACTTAACCTGAGGTACCACTGTACATGCTACAGTTAGAAATGTATGCTCACACCAAGGCATATTTTCATAATACATATAGCCCAGCATGTACACGTCAGGGCCAGCCTGGTCTCTAGCTAGCAACAGCCTTAGACACATCCAGTCTCCATATTCCTGCTGATGACTGAAGTGCAGCTGAGAGAGGTTACTTGAACAAGCAAGGGCAGATGGCCAGGGTACTCCTGTTTATGCCAGGCCTTGCCAATCCAGAGGCTTCATACTGCCTGCCAATTGCCTGGTCTCGTCTTGCACGTCCCTTATTCCCTTCTGCACTCGAAGAGTGTTATAAGCTGGATAAGCAAACACACTAACTTCCAGGTAGCTTTAGGCTGCAATCCTACACCCTGTTACCCAAGCCTCATTGAACTCAATGGATTGCTCTGTTACTAGGTTAGGATACCAGCACTAGGCTGCGAAGTATCTCTACTACAGTACTTTCAATTTACAGAGTTTGATGTCGTGTGAATGCCAGTTATAATAGCTAAAAATAAAAAAGAAAGTAGTTCTTATCCATAACTTCAGCAAACTTTTAACAGCTCAAGATGTTTGGCATTTTAAAATGTTGCAGTTTTTACCTAAGGGCACTGGACTTAATGATTTCAAAACTTCATGTTTAAACAACACACTGAGGTTTTCTACAAGCTTCACCTGCTACATTCAGCATGAAATTGGAATAAGCACAGCTATTTGGAAACAAGTCTCACTTTAAACAGAAAGGCTTAGTTCCAAATAAATATGTTAAAGATTAGGTTGCCAAGCTATTATCTCTTGACACTTTTTTTTTTTACAGCCTTAGGAAAAGTAAGGTTTGTAGTTCAGTTGTGCCAAGCTGTGGTAGCTGGGGGTGCAAGAAGGGCTGAAGTTTCTGCTGTTGCCACAACATGAAATCACTGCCAAATTCCAGGCAAAGCCACTGGCAAGACTCAGTGCAGAACCATGCAAAAATTCCAGGAACCTTCGGAGGTGGAAAGACCTTTTAGGATGGTGCTGCATAAACAGAACGTTCTTGCCAAGGTTTCTGCCAATCTTCTAGTGATATTGCCAAGATGCAAATTTATGTTCATCTTTGATCTGGGATGTCAGAGCTGCCCTCTTGTTGCAGCATTGCCCCAATTGATACATATGTCCTCTTTTCTGTTTTGATGGCACTTCAAAGAGAAAAAAAACAATTGCCCCTTTGCTGAATTTCTAAGGCAAAATGATATGTTTAGTTAAAAAACAACAACCCATGAAATATTCCGGCAACCAAAGAAATATGAAATTTGAACAAAGAAAATGCAACAGGACCTACAAGAATTGAAAAATGTCTGTTCTTATGTCACTAGGCTTAGTGTGCTTGTTACTATAAGCAGTGTTTATATGCACACCAGCTAATACCAGCCAACAATACCAGCCCTACCATTAGGTAGGAGGCAGTGGATGCCTCGGGCTGCTTGTTTAGAGCAGGGGTCAGCAAACTTTTTCAGCAGGGGGCCGGTCCACTGTCCCTCAGACCTTGTGGGGGGCCGGACTATATTTTGAAAAAATAATGAACGAATTCCTATGCCCCACAAATAACCCAGAGATGCATTTTAAATAAAAGGGCACATTCTACTCATGTAAAAACACCCTGATTCTCAGACCATCCACGGGCTGGATTTAGAAGGTTATTGGGCTGGATCCAGCCCCAGCGCCTTAATTCGCCTGCCCATGGTTCAGAATGTCAGTAAAGGGATGCTGATAAATAATAATTATAATAATTCTTAATTTTTACTGTTGGGGAGGGGAGGTGCTTGTGGGATTTCGTGCCTCAGGCGTCAAAATAACTCAATAGTTGTGGGTTTGTGTCATAGCTGTCAACGTTTTTCCCTTTTTTAAGGGAAATTCCCTTATTCCGAATAGGATTCCTCGGAAGAAAAGGAAAAAGTTGACAGCTATGGTTTGTGTGTGTGTGTGGGGATCATTTGGCGCTCCACCTCAGGCAAGCCCAACTTCCCCTCAGGCCCTCATCCCTTCGAGCCTTTGCCCCTTTGCCCGCGCGCTGCACTTGGCAAAGGTGCTCCGTCAGGTGTTTTGCGCGCGACAGATGCACGATTCCCGCCCGCCTGGCTGGAGAGGGGCGCCCGTCTTCGCGGGAGCTTCGCAACGCTTCAGCCCATGCCGTGTGCAGCACGGCAGAAAGTTCTTCACCCGAAGCCTCCCGCCTTTTCGACAACGCCAAGCCCCCTCCCCGCCCGCCCCACAACCCATTCCCTCGCTTCAGCAGCACCGCCGCTCGCGCGACCTGCCCGCGGTCAGACACCCCGCCCCCTCCCCCCGCGCTGCCACTCAGGCCTCCCGCAGCCAATCGCGCCGCCTTCTGTCACCCCTCTCCCCACCCCCTCCTGGGAGTGAGTGGAGGGCGGTGAGCTCGGCGGAGTCTGGCGGGGGGTTGAAGAGAGTTGGATGGTTGAACTTTTTCTCTCGCGCCCCCCCGTCCCCTCCTCGCCGAGTTTGCTCCGCGCGCCGAGGCTGCCTCGTCTCGCCTCCTTTCGCCTCAGTGGCGCACCGAGAGCGTCCTGAAGGCGGCTGCTCCTCCTCCTCCTCCCGCGCTTCCTTCTCGCCGGCGCGCGTTATACACAAAGCCATGGGGTTTCAGGAGCCCGGCGTGCCTTTGACCCTTCTCCTCTGGATTACGGCTTCTTCTTGGGGCTGCCTGACCGGAGTGGCGGCCGGCGGCGCTGCTGCTGCTGCTGCCTCCGCAGCCGCCGCAGGAGAGGCGGCTCGCAGGCAGGACGACTCCTTCTCGGCGGCCAGCGTCTACGGAGCGAGGTGCACCTCCAGGTGCCTCAGTCTGCAGATCACGCGCATCTCCGCCTTCTTCAAGCATTTCCAGGTACGTGCGGCGGCAGAGGGAAAGCGCGAAGCGTCTCTCCCTCCGCAGAGACTTGGTTCGCACCTGGCTTGCTCCAACTCGCGCGCTCCTCTCCGTGGGAAGGAAGCGCGAGGCTGGGCGGCTTCAGCCGGGAGAGAGGGAGCGGGAGGAAGGGGACGTGAGGGGTCGCGGGCGGCACCTGCGCGCAAGGCTGAGGAGCCTCCTTCGCGCTTTACGCGAGTCCCGTGGAACGCGGCGGGATTTGCTCCCCGGGAGACACGCGTAAAGCTGGAGGAGGGGGGGGGGAGGCTCGGGAGGCGTTAAGCGCAGTGAGCGGAGAGCGGCAGTTGCCCCCCCCCCCCGATTACTTATTTACACAAACCCAAGGGTCTCTCTCTCTCTCACACACACGTCTCTGTGATTCTAAGGGAGAAGTGGATTCGTGTTTGCATTGACCATAGAACCAGAAGGTGGTCAGTTACTCCGGATCAAGCCACGCCGATCTTGAAGTGGGGCGATAGGGGTGCCTGGTCTGACAGGGCGATCGCCGAACCTCTGAAAGCAGATTATTTACTCCTTAACAGTCACTCGCAACCCCACTAGCAACACACACAATAAAAAAACACACCAAATAAATAAGGGCTGACGTCCCCTTTACTTTCCGCGATGCCTGTTCACGTGTGGGACATATTTCCCATCTAAGTTAGTACAGTAATTATTATTTTATCCGAATGCTCAAAGAGGTCTCTATTCTTTCTAGTGAGTGCGAGTAACTAGAGAGAGGTGGTTATTCTGGATTCACCAACCCATGATAAAAGTTTGTGATTTCCGGTAAGCTTCTTTCTTACTGGAAAGCGTTATGGCATGTCTATATTGCTTGACTCCTGAAATTGCTGAAAAGGTAGAAGAAGGTACACAGGGGAACCCCTCTCTTGCCCAGTAAAACATTCAGTTCATTTTTACTGGTCCCTTTCAGTACAAGCCTGTAAGTGTCTGCATGTGTGAATGAGAGAGAGATGCTAGTAGATGCTGAAGTTGTTCTTACACTTCGCTGTGATTAAATGCAGCCCTGCATTCTACAGTTGTGTCTTTGCAATACGGCTCGCAACCGGTTTGCTAGTTTGATTGGCCAAGAACAGTTTAGCACACAAGCTGCTTGATTCTTTTCAGAGTTCAGGCTGCCTGACTCTACTGAAATCACGGGCTTTAGATGTTCCAGCCTGCCAAACGCTGCATAGGGTTGGGCTGTAAGTTCAGAAAACAGGGCACTTTGAAAAAAGGTGACCCCTGAAGGCAGGGAGGGAAGAAGTTAATTTCTTATGTGGATCTCTGCAGGTGTCCCATTTACTTTGCATTTCTTTCTCTGGCAGTTATTTTGATAGCACAGTGTGTGTAATGTAGCTTCTGTGCTTCCTGCCAAAGGCAATGTGCTGGAGCAATTCTCCCTGATCACTCACGTGCAGATCGTGTTTTGATTTTGCCTGGAAAAAGAAGCAGGAGACGATAATGGCTCAATTTCCCACCAGTGCTTTTGACTCCAAAAGCAACTGAATAGGGGTGGTGATGTGATAATCAATAACTGTATTTTCTGTTACCTACCCTAAGCATTTTTGCAGCATATAGTATCTTGTTTCTTATGTATGCACGCCTTTAAAAAGTAGGCACATTTGATGGTACTGTGTTTTAGGTTGACATTCTGATAGTATGAAGTGGTAAGATGATGGGACCATAAGCTACTTTATATTCAGAATTCATGTGTGTTGGGGAATAGTTTTTCCTTCAGTAAAGGTTTTCTTGATTTTCATTGTTTCAGAAATTCATTTATATAAATGTCCATTGTCAGATCAGAAGAAAAAAGATACAGCAAAACATCCCTCTATGCTGCCTCTTAGAATATGGATGTTACATGCAACCATGGTTTTATTGTGTAGAATTACAGAAACCTAGTACAGAATAGGTACTGGTTTCCTGAGTGAGGGGGTTCTGATCTGTTTTTTTTTAAAAATAAAATAAAAGAAAAAATAAATTCAGGCTTTTCCTGCCATCACTTTCTATGCTTAAACCACAGTTACTCTAAAAATCCAGATGAGCACAACCTCTGATCATGTGGGGCTAACAGTACAAGCCTTTATCTTGGCACCTACTCAGAAGTAAGTCTCATTATGCCCTATGAGGCTTCCTCTTATGTAATAGAATATAGGACTGTGGCCTAACTGTATTTTTCTCCCAGTCCAAAGCTTGCTATCTAAATGCGCATCTGCGTCTCATAATTATATTCCTTGGACCTTTGAACCTTGCTTCTTGTATGGGTATGCATGAATCTATTAGTGTTGTTTAGTTCTTCACTTCCTGGCAATTCACACCATGGAACAGAATCATCCAGGTATCTGTTCTGCCAGTGCAGCTTGCATGAGTAGTTCTGGGATAACCAAGGCAGGGATAAAGGGCACCTTGTTTAACAAGGAGGCTATTTGTGTGCATCTCTTGCTTATTGCAAAGCGTTCAATCAACAGCGTGGGAAGCTGCCGGGTGGGAGGGATGCCGTGTGTCCCCTAAGGCTACAATCCTATGTCCAGTTAAGTGTGCTTAAGCCTTATTGAAATAAATAGGATGTAGGTGTGTTACAGGGTACAGAGTTGTAGTCTAGTTGTAGAGGGCAGCACCTGCTGTTACATTTATACAGATGTGGCCTCTCCAGATTCTACAACAGAACATAGCATATCTTGTGCCACATAGTTCTACTTTCATCAATTTGAGTAGATTTTATTTCAAAAATAAGAGCAAGCTGGCTACTGGTAAATCCAATATGGACATATTTATCATATCCATAAGTTCTTCATTTTAAAATTCAGCACATATTGCTGACACAGTGACTCAGGAACTCTCATAAATTAAAAGACTCTTGATATATCACAGTTGCTTGGTTTTTAAATAAACCCACTTTAAATACTTTCTCTGTTCACATGTGCTGGTATCCACTTTGTGGGGAGGAGAGTGTAATAATTGGAGTGAGCAGAGATAAGTTCCTGTGCTCATTTTGAAGGGTTTGGAGGAAAGCTATTGTATATAAAAAGATGATTGAGCCTTGCTAACTGGTGGCAGGGAACATCAACATTTGTAGAGTATTTCTCGATGAACTAAGCTCTCACATTAAATACATGCATAATGCACAGCACAATGTATATATGATTACTTATATTCCACGAAGTAGGCAAGAATTACAATACAGACTAGTCAGCAAAGATATGGCATGAGAGTACTCTCACTTACTACCTGTGACAAAATCCTGCTGACTCAATGGGAGATCGTACTAAGCAAATGTATACTGTATAGGATTGACTGCACCTGTTTGTATGGTGCACTCTGTAGCACACTTCAAAAGGTTGAAGTAGACTTTGGTCCATTAAAGTTTATGCCATAGTGAGTTTTTTTAGGCTATAAAATGCTACAAGACCTTATGGTTCTTACTAAAGAATGGTTATGAAAGGTGCTATTCATCTACTTTTGCTTTTTTCCCCCCTTTTTGCATTCATGGGAGAGATATCCAATGTTAGTCCTACTCAGAGGAGATGTAATGAAATCAATGGGTCTGCTTCTATTACTCTTAGTTTTCATTCACTTTCATATTTTCACTTATTCTTTACTTGGTTGTTGAGACCTAGAAAAAGAAGATGATCTGAAGCATGAACTGAATGAATTATAATAATTTCCCAGCATCCCATTTGCAAGTGAAAACTAACACATTCACTTTTGGGACAAGCTCTTCATTTGAATGCACAATGTATGTATGATGATTCCAAAGCACAGCAAAGCAAGACAAATAAAATCAAATCCAGACTAGATGATGAAAAAGTAAAGAGATAGAGCTTGATTGTCATCCTCACTATTATCCTATGGAGCTCTTGGACTTCACATTCAAGGAACAATCTGTGGTAGGGCAAGAACATTTCATCTGTCTGTGAAAATGCCTACTTTTGTAGGCAATGTATTATTCTTCACCCAGGTGAACCAGAAAGAAGAAGAATCAGAAGTGCACTCTGTTGTTTCAAGAATGCAGGGTGTATAGAGCTTGTGCACCCCCCCCCACTGTAACCCATCTGCATTCATGATTAGTATAGTTAAGTATTGATTAGATAAAGATACACTGGATAAAAATCCAAACCAAAAACTGCCATCTATGAACATGTCTTTTCTTCAGGAGATATATCAAAAGCTGGAAATTGTTAAACCCAGTTAATTATCCTGAAAGGGGATTAGTTACCCCCCTTTTTTTCACTGTTGTCAGTTGGTTGTAACTCTTTTTGTTTTAGTTTCACTGGCTAAAGGAAGCAATTTACACCAGCCAGTTCTTAGTGAAAGGCCTTTTTATGTGCGTTCTTTCTTGGCATGATTTCTTTCTGAAGTAAAAACTGCTGACAGAATGCACATTGCTAAACAATAGTGATTACATTTTAATTAGCTGGGGTGAAATAAGCTGCAAATTACTCAGTTAGGACTTAATAACTGGCTGGTTCCCCCCCCCCCCCATGCAAATCAATTGCAAATCAGTGGCTTTAATCCTAACCTGTGAAAGAAAAATTCAATCCATCTAAATTATAGGGGATTAAATACTTCTAAAACTTGAAGCAGTGGTAACATACAAAAGGCAAAGTGATCTTGTTAATAAAGGTTAACCTTTCTGTTCTCTTTTAATTGAGAAAAGAGAGGAAGTGAAGAGGGATATGGCAAACATAACATTGTCCTTACTACTTGGGATATACAGGTGATGTCCAGGTCAAGCAGGTGTGGTCAGCATTGTTCTGTCATGAAAACAAAGGTAACTTTGCACTGTTAAAGGTATCTGAAGAAGTGTGCATGCACACGAAAGCTCATACCAAGAACTAACTTAGTTGGTCTTTAAGGTGCTACTGGAAGGAATTTTTTTTGTTTTGACTATGGCAGACCAACACGGCTACCTATCTGTAATTTGCACTGTTATTTTACCATAGCCAATTCAGAAGGACATTTAAAGTGTAAATGATCCTGCAGTACAATAATCCATTACCTGTCTTCAGACTTTAAAAGAAGTGAATACTGCTATAGCTTGAACAGGAGGACCAATTGTCTTATAGCAAGAAATACAAGACTTGCATGTTCCGTCCTAAGAGATCTCTGATTCATCTGCACCAGTCTTTGATTTACTGTATGGAGACATTGCTTTGATGGCAGTTACTAAGCTGGTCTCAAAGGAAGTAAAGTAGGTTAAATGGTGCTTTTTACTGGGCCACAATCTGTAGGGAATAGTATACAAGCTTTGGAGTTTTGTCAGAGCTGGTTTTTTTAAAATAGTTCCATACATACACACTTTTTCTCTACATAAAATGCTCTGGAGGAATGGGATTGAACTGCTTGTGTGTTCTGTAATTGGTAAAAAAAGGATAGTGCAACTCAAGTAGTAAAATACCCCTGTGCACTTGTGAATAGCAATAGACGTGTGGCGCTGCAGGGCAGATTATGGCAGATTACACTTGGGAGTAAACATAGCTAAATCTTTGTTGTGTGAAGACGGAAATAGGTCGTGTTCTATTGTATTAGACATCCACATTGTGCACACGGTTTCAGAAACTTGTTCGCACCTTGCATGGTCCAGTTGTTGTTCACATTCTTTTAGGTAGTTGGCACTGGGCCAAGGAGAATTGGGCAATTTCCCCTCTCAGTCCTGAAGCTCACTAGGAAATCTGAGGCCCAACCTCAGATTTCAACCTGTGGAAGAAAGTTGTTGTGAGGCTAAAGTGGGATAATAATCTCCATGTGTGCCACTTTGAGCTGCTTGGAGAAAGATCAGGAGTTGAGATATATCTACATGACAAATACAAGGCTATTAAGAACACAGCCATAGCCATAGTTTTCAGCCATAGTTGTTGAAATTGAGTCTCTTCTAAGATGTGAATGGCTCGTACTCTTATTTAGGGGGTGAGATAAAACCAGGGGTCAGCAAGGCTTACTGGGCATGGGCTGGATCACTTCTGTGGAGATCCTCCATGGGCCGGACTAGCACAGAGCAATGCTGGAAATCACATCTGCACATGTCCACTGCATCACATGTCCATTGCTTCTGCGCATGCCCAGACGCCAAAAATCACAGCTGTGCAGAAGCAATTTCCGGAGCCATGGAAGAGAGTCCCTGCGCCGCGCTGTGCCAGTTTAGCGCAGCGTGCGGGGACTCACCAAGCAGGCTGCTCAATTTGGGGGTGGCTCATGGGCCAGTTAAGTGAACCTCATGGCTGCCAACCTCTGGATAAAACCTCTTAATCCCTGCTTGGCTGTGAACCATATTGTAGTGTTTCTTGCGTCTAATGACTCCATATATCATTTTTGTGTCATACACTTCATAATTTGCTATAATTTTGGGAGCATGGCAATGGAATTCTAATTTGGATTGAGCTGCCTGGTTCTCTGTCATGCATGAAAACTGCACCAACTGTAGAGAAGCTTAAAGACACAAGGTACTTTAGCACAACAGAACTTTCTGATTTTGTGGTTGGATGTTGTGTCTTTGTGGTGGTGTTGTTGCTGCTGCTGCTGTTCTACAGCACTTTTAGCTTTTGGGGAAAATATTATAGAAATATCTTAATAAATGAAATAAAAGAGAGGTGTGTGGGTGTGTTTCTTAACTTTTACCAACTCGTTAATGCTTTCCTGTGCAATCTCTCCAAGTAGGCCCAAGACAGTAAAAAAAGCCTTGAAGGGAATCAATGAAAAGGAAAATGGACAAGCAACATCCCTGCATTTCATGCTTAAGTGTTTTCGTTGCTTCTGTAAATGTAGTCACTCTGGCAAGAATGAAACTATTTCACTTCCTGCCATGTATAGATCTCTGTAACTATGTAACTATGATATTCTTTGTGGTATCCATATGTAACTTAACCAGTGTCATGGATAGTTCTGTTGGTAGAGAATCAGACTCTTAATCTCAGGGCCATAGCTTTGAGCCACACGTTGGGCAAAAGATCTTGGGCAAAAGATCCCTGCATTGCAGGGTTGGACTAGATGACCCTTGTGGTCCCTTCCAACCCTACAATTCTAGGAAAATTCACTACACTTTACACACATGTTCTAGATCAGGGATGGGCGGCCTGTGGCCTTCTGGATGTTGCTAAACTATAAATCACACCAACCCTGACCATTGGCTATGCTGGCCAAGGCTGATAGTAATTGGAGTCCAACAACAGCCCAGCAACAGCTGGAGGGCCATAGGTTCTCCATCCCTGTTTTAGATAAATGGAAAGGTCTATCTTTCTGTCTAGAAGAGATGCCTCTGGAGAACCTTCAGATTTCAGTGTATTAGGCTTTTATATGAATCTCTAGAGCCATGTAGTCTGCAGAGCATTGCTTATAATGTGATAAAATAGGAAAGACAGTATTCTTAGCCCATATGCACAGGTGTGATCCAGTTCCTATTCCTGTGTTCTTTATTCCATTAGAGGAAAACCAGACTTTTTGAGAGTGGTAAAGTGCAGATGGATAGACATAGGCAGAAGAATGCTACCTAATAAATTACATTGTGTGTTATGTTGATTAAGTGCTAGACATGCAGATGTTTCCATATAGAGTTTAGTTGTGTAGGTGGATTTCAAGGTTCTGGAGATAATCCAAAATAGATTTCTAACATGAAACCTTGGATATTTAAACTTGTTTGTTTAGGACAGACATCAGGGAATCCCTGACTGACTAATGTGAATTTGCTTCTTAGTATTTTTTGGAAATTCCATACCTCCCTTGAATCTCATTTGTGTGGTTTTTTTCATTTTGTTTTGATGCTCATTGGGAGTCTGTGTTAGCTTTTATAAGAATGATCTTGGAAAAAGCCAACTTACAGAAGATAATAATTTCACTTGCAAGTGAACCTTGATGCCCCATTCCAAAATGTATGCATGTATTTATGTTTATTTCAACAACTTATATACCCCTTAATATCGTAGTTTCTAAGTGGTGTACAATATATTCTACAAAAGAGACACCCTAGATAAAATCAGTCAAAATGAATCATAAATCAGAATAAAATGTAAAGTGCCTGCTAATACTTATTACAACAATGCATTGTGACTAAGGCTTCACTTCTTCAAACAAATTTTAATCTGGAATCTGGACCTGCACAGTACTACATCAGAATATGTACTTAAATTCTCCCATGTTTATATGAATTTGGGTGAAGAATTGGGAGCGGTCAAGCTGTAGAGGGAGACTATTTCAGGGGGAAATTTTATGAATGTATGAAGCTATCTTATAGCAAATTAGACCTTCCAACCTAATAGTGCCTGCTCTGACTAGCAGTGGGCTCCCAGGGTATTTTTCAGTCCTGCTACCTGAATCCTTTTCAATGGAGAAGCCAAGGACTTAACTGGGAACTTCTACATGCATGTTCTCTACCACTGAGGGTGTGTGCATGTTTGCAGATGTGTATAGTATGTATGTATGTATGTATGTGTACATAACTAAAGGATTTCTCTGAGCTGGAAGTCCTTTTAGCACTTCTATAGCATGTACCACACTGCTCATGTACTATATGTAAGATGCAGTTGCAACTCTGAAAATTGTAGCCTTGGTTTGAGATAGTCTTGGCCAGAGTTTCAAGGTAGTTTGAGGTAGTAATGATAAATGCAATAGTTAGCTTTGTGCTTCCTTGTGCAAGGGAATGGGTTGCATTCTGTTGAGATCCTTGGTGCTCTAAATGATGCAGAAGGATTAAACACTTTATATTCTTCTACTGTAAATCAGGCATCCCCAACCTGTGTCCTTCCAGATGTTTTGGACAACAGTTCCCATCATCCCTGACCACTGGTCCTGTTAGCTAGGGATCATGGGAGTTGTAGGCCAAAACATCTGGAGGGCTGCAGGTTGGGGATGCCTGCTGTAAATAGTTAACAAACAAGTATGCACTTTCTTAGACTTTAAGTGCTTCTGAACAGGATTTTCCCTATTGTATAAGTTTTTAAAAGTTCTCATAAAATGAGAGAGAGTGCCATTTCCATGACATCATTTATCTGAATTCTATTTTTCTTCTTCTTTCACCACATTTCTGGTATTGAATGAAAGGCAGTTTTCCTAAAAAAAGGATATCAACTTTGGTCGGCCCTCATGGCCCTTCACTTCATCAAATCTGGCCCTCTTTGAAAAAAGTTTGGACACCACTGACTTAAGAGTTGGAAGGGCATTAAAAAGGTGCTAAATGAACTGTGAATGATATTGAATGTCACAATTGCATTGTGGTATAATTCTACATCTAATATATATATGCTAATTGAAAAATAGTAATTTATTTATTTATCTGGAACATTTGTACCCTACCCTTCCACCAAAAGGGTTTCCCAGAGTGGCTTAAAGGTAAAGGTAAAGGGACCCCTGAGCTTAGGTCCAGTCGTGGACAACTCTGAGGTTGCGGCGCTTATCTTGCTTTACTGGCCGAGGGAGCCGGCGTACAGTTTCCGGGTCATGTGTCCAGCATGACTAAGCCGCTTCAGGTGAACCAGAGCAGTGCATGGAAGCACCGTGAGTGGTACCTATTTATCTACTTGCACTTTGATGTGCTTTTGAACTGCTAGGTGGGCAGGAGCTGGGACCGAACAATGCGAGCTCACCCCTTCGCGGGGATTTGAACTGCCGACCTTCCGATCGGCAAGCCCTAGGCTCTGTGGTTCAGACCACAGCATCATCCGCGTCCCTCCCAAAGTGGCTTACATACAATCAAATAGAATAAGACAGGTCTTTGCCCACAACCTTACAATTTAAAAATCCACGGCACACAAGGCAAAGGGAAGGGGAGGGGAAATGTCACAATTTTCCTTGCCCTGATTTCCTCTTGTTGAGCATGGATGTCTGGAGTAGGGAAGTACATGTATGTGCTGTGTGATGAATCTGTCAAGGAAGCTAGGGAGAAGGACCATTCAAGAATTATTCAGCCATTTAAGTTTTAAGCTTGCATTCTGAAGTGGTACCAACCAAGCACATATAACTTTATTGCCAGGAAATGTAAGAATGGAGGGACACTGTTAGATTGGCATTTTATTGGGCATGAATAGTTCTTATATAAATCAATTCCTCCAAGACACTTTCTGATGATTATACCATGTGTTTTTAATTTGATTCATCCACCAAAAAATAGCCTGAAATGCATCAGTATTGTTCATCATTTGTATGTGCAATAAATATCTCTACCTACCTTTGTGCTTTAGCTCAAGATTAAGATGCTCTACGTTTTCCATTTGCAGCGATCAATTTTGTCAAATAGCATCAAATCATCACATGCCTGCAAAAAGCATACTTCATGATCTTGCAATTTAAATCTTTGTCCTTGGGCACTGTGATGAAACAAAATAGATGAGAAGAAGGTTGCTTCTTGTTCAAAAGGATTTTCTTCCATATTCCCGAAGATAGATTTTCTGTCATTCTTGGTTATGAAAAGAAAGGTATTGGAAAAGAACTTGAATGAATTTTTAAACTACTTGCACATTGCCCGGAGGCCTGTAGATATACCACGTATGCATCTGTGGGCAGTAACACTGTTGTGGATTGGGCTGGCTTCATCATGGTGAATGAGTGGCCTTTGTTTTCTCAGGGTTATGTTTTTAATGACTGTGGATGGTCCCCTGAATGGGCAATTCATTTTACAGGATCAGGGTCTCAGACCAGTGCTTTCCAGAGTTTGTGCATGAGTGAGCTGAGTGGCTGGAGGTGGTTGAAAGTGAGAGAGACCTGCACAAGTTGCTTTCTGATGTTTCTGATAAAAGTATACAATTTGGGATTTGCAACAATATTCCTCTTGCATAAACAGAAGTGTTCTTGAAACAGAATCCGATAGCACTGCAGGGCAGGGATGAGAAAGATTTTAGGAGGGGGAAAATGTACACATTTGTCTCTTCCCACACTTCTGAAGTCTTTCCTGTTGTGCTATGTCAGGGATGAGGATGGTGGATTTCACTTGCATCAGCCCACAGACAGCAGCAGAGCTTCATGCTCTGGCACCGTGGGTGGGGGTGGCGAGCAGGTGGGGCCATGGCTGGCGAGTGTCCCAGGGGCATGGTGCGCCGCCTGCAAGGGTGTGACTCATGTCCTGGGGGCGTGACGTGCCATCTGCGGGGGTGTGGTGCCCAGCACGGGGAGGGGGGCAGCTGTGATGGCATCCCACTGGGATCGTGCTGCGGGGGCAGTGCGCTCCCTCCGCACTCCTCTTCCTCTGCCAGTGCCCATAGATAGCATGACCAATGGTCATGAATGATTGTAGTCCAGTAACATCTGAAGGATGACAGATTTCACATCCTTGTGCTAACTACTGCTAAAGTGCTCAGATTCAGGGGCAGAAAACTTAATAGCTATATAAAGAGATAGGAGTTCCCTGAATTTGCAGAAGCCAGTACTTTTTCTGACAGTGGCCCATTTCACAGCCAAAGTGATACGCATACCAACTTTGATATTAGAAGGAATGTGGGGCACAACACTTGCCTGCATGTCCCATAGCTGTATCTCAGATATATATTTGGTGTTCATTTGAAAGTCTCATTCCTCGTTTTGAAAGAAGTGGAAAAAGACTTACATGGGTGGTTAAAGTTTGATTAAACCACAGAGACCTCAGAAAGAAAAATAATGGCATGAGTGATAATTGGCTTGTAAATCTTACTGCCATTTTGGCTATACATACTAAATAATTTTGCAGGCAAGCAACTTTTGTAGGCTGTTTTAATTTAGGGGTGCCAATATTGGGGGAGCAGGTAAGCCCCAGCCCACAAGATGCAGCACATGCACACCATTTGAATGGCAATGCCCATCAACTTGTGTGGGACAGCCCCCTCAATATTGTATTGGGGGAAGCTGAAGGAACCTTGGCCCCTAGAAGTTGGCTCCTATGACCTCCTGCCAGTTTTCATTTTTTGCACTTTACATTAAAAATTAAAATGCATCCATATTGTGATCAGAAATATTTTCAGAAGGAAAGGGGATAGAAAATGGGAAATTTACTCTAAATGTAACAAAAAGCTAGTTTTCTATTATATTGCTTATAATACTAAGAATTAGAAGACAGCAATGGCAGATTCTGAAAGGAAAGAGTTCTACTTTGCCATAGCAAAAGTCTTGCCACCTCACAACTTGATGCATTAGACCTCAATCCTAACCCCACTTTCCTGGGAGTATGTCCATTGAATTCAGCAGGATTCCTTTTAAGTAGACATTTTTAGAACTGAAGCCTGTCTGTGGTATTTATGAAGAACCCATTCCCTGATTCTTCCTAGTACTCCAAAGAAGCCTGAATAATTTCAGTCACACCTATCCCAAACATTGGGATTTGAAAGAAATGGCTGCAAATATTGGACTGTGTGCAGAGGTTGCGCTCTGACTGAGGCTACAATCCTATGAACCTTTACCCGGGATTTTGAACACTGTGGGACTTGTGTTGGAGGAAATATGTATAGACATGTACTGCAAATGTACCTGGCATATGAGCGCACACAGTTAGCAGATCTACAGCTGGCCCGCCACTTACACTTACAAGAGTTTGACTCCGAATGTCTGTGTACAAAGGCAAAATCATGCAAAGTCAGGAACGCCTGGAACCACTTGCCTGTGAGGTTCAGACCTGCTTACTGGGTTCTGGGAAGTTTGCAGGAGGGCCCTGGGACCCTCCGAGAGCATGGCAAGCAAGGAAAACCTGGGTGTGCAAGTGGAAGAAAAACAAGTAAACGGAGAACAGGGAATGGCAGATTTCCCCTGCTCTCCATTTGTTTATTTATTTTCTCCCTGCACAAGTTTGCATTCATATATGTAAAGGGAATGCCAGTTGTGGGCCCACTGTAGCATTTGAGTTTAGCAATTTATAAGCAGATGACTTTGCTACATATTTTGTTTGTGTTTTGAAATTGTGTTTGAAGCCTCTAGTGTGGCAGTTTTCAAGGCAAGAAGAAGCAGCCTCTGCATTTGGATATTTATCATGATAGAATGTTCCAGGTGACCAACATATTCCAAAAGCAGGAGTGCTTCATCTGATTTAGTGAAAAGAGGCCACCGAGCTGTAAAACTATGCAGCTAGTTGCTACTAATCTGCAGCTGCAATCATTGTTCTCTTCTGTCATTCCTTTATAGGGAGAATAAAGGATTGAAAGCAGTCCATGAGATATTAGTTTAACATTACTACTGGCTAGGTTTTGGAAAAGGAAATAATAAATTCTTGGCTGGCACGGGGACTGCTAAAGTACTTCTGTTAACTGTATGTTATTTATGACATCCTCCTAAACTTTTATGTCTTCTGTTCCTGTCCATTCACAAGCGTTTGCATGAGTCTTATGTTTCACATTTATTTATATGTGTGCTTTAGTATATTTAAGATAACTTTATGGGTAGTTGCTGCCAACCAAAGAGCATTAGATTTTAAGATGACATGTTTTTAAGAGCTGAAGATGTAATGTACTAATGAGGATAAGATCAGGGGAGGCGGAAATGTTTATGTTTCTAAATATTTTGGAGGAAGAATCTCCACCTTTAATGTATTTGGAAAGGTATTTATTTGACCATCCTGACTAGTGTGAGGCATGGTAATGACTCAAGAAGCACCTTTCAAAAGCACCACATGTGCTAGGGATAGTGCACACAATGTCAAGAGCTACAGCATCAGTTACGCTTCTAAAAAAGATCAAAGGAACTGGGTGGATGAACATATGGATTTTGCCTGCTAGTGCTTCATCCCATGTTATTTTACATGTATATGTCCAGAATTGTATGTATCATTTTTAAAAATAAATAAAATAAAAGCTATATACTAATTATTAGGACTGCACAGAACCCTGCCAGTCTACTCTCTGGTTCCAATCTGCAGACCCCAGTCAAGATGAACTGCCCTGGGCCAACTAGGGACCACCCTCTGCACCTTGGATATAGTCCCAAATTACTTTGTGGGCAGGGACTAATGTTTAATAAGGGGGGGGGGAACCTAATTAAACACGCAACCATGATGGAGTGGGAAAGGAGACATCGTTCCTCTCCCTTGACTGAGCAGGGAGTTCTATTCTCCAGGATGTTCTTCACAAGTGGCTTATCTGTGGGGAATAAGCTTGCGAGTGAGTACACTTGTTATCACCTTGTTGGTCAAGTCAGCAAGGGAACTTGGCATCACAAAAAATTCTTAGAAAGTCACCAACCTAACCAGAAATGGAAACAAATTCTTGTTTTGTTTTCAGAGTGGGAAAGAGGTACTACTGTATGGGAATGCACAGGAAATATTGGCCTAGCCTGAGAAGGAGATATGTCACTAATACTTCTACTTTTTTTCTCTCCTCCAGAATAATGGTTCCTTAGTCTGGTGCCAGAATCACAAACAGTGTTCAAAGGTATGAACCTTCCCCCCCCCCTCTCTCTCTCTCTCAAAGATACAGTGCAAAAATGTTATCCATCATTGTACTTTATTGTTTATGGATTGCTATGCATTTCATTTTGTTTTAAGTACTACAATGCATTTATTTCCATATTCTTCGCATACAACAAAACTCTTAAAATCTTGTTAACAATGAATATATGTATGTAATCACTTGCTGTATATTAAAACTTTGTGGTAGCTGCTGCTTCTTCTTCTTCTTCTTCTTCTTCTTCTTCTTCTTCTTCTTCTTCTTCTTCTTCTTCTTCTATCCTGCCCTGTAAGAACTTCCCTTCAGAGGCATAGCAAGCCCAGGTGGTACCCGGTGTTAAATTTTTTTTGGTCACCCCCTCTCCCCCATCGACTGCTCGGGGTAGGCTTGGAAGTCGTGGGTGGGTGCAGAATGTCTGTCCCCTTTCCTACGCCTCTGCGCCCCACCCCCACAACACTAAAGCCATCGGGGGAAGTGGGGAGCTATGCCTCTTTGCCGGGGCGCTGGCAAAGCTTTGAAGCTTGTCCTCTTGGGAGCCATGACTCCCGCCCATCTGTCCTCCTCCCTCCCTCCCTGGCTCGCTGTAAAGCAGCAAAACAGGAGCCACTTACGGCGAGCCAGGGAAGAGGGATCCCACCATGGTCTGTATGGTGCTCCAGTGGTGCCAGTGGCAAACCCCTATGTACAGTGCATGTGTGGCGTCACTACGTACAGCACATGCTTGCGCCACTGCACATGTGTTGTACGTAGCTGTTTGCCGCCAGCGCCGCTCGAAAGCCGCATGGACAGTGGTGGGATCTTCTGCTCGTGGCTACAGCCGCAAACGGAGGATCTTTCATATGCAGCTGGGGCTGCAGGGCAAGCACCACATGGGGTGCTTTCTTGTCACCCTCCCAGATGTGGAACTCGGGGTGAATCACCCCCTTACCCCCACTTTGTGACGCAACTGCTTCCCTGTTCCATTTACTTCAATTAAACATCTTGGCTCTCTTCTGATTGTAATTAATGGGCAATAGCCAGTGTTAGTCATACTCAGAGTAGACCCATTAATATAACAGAGCTCAATAGCTTGATTTCACATTTCATACTAATCCCAAACTATAAAGGTACCCCTGCCCGTACGGGCCAGTCTTGCCAGACTCTAGGGTTGTGCGCTCATCTCACTCTATAGGCTGGGAGCCAGCGCTGTCCGCAGACACTTCCAGGTCATGTGGCCAGCGTGGCAAGCTGCATCTGGAGAGCCAGTGCAGCACACGGAACACCGTTTACCTTCCCGCTGGTAAGCGGTCCCTATTTATCTACTTGCACCCGGGGGTGCTTTCGAACTGCTAGGTTGGCAGGTGCTGGGACCGAACGACGGGAGCGCACCCCGCCGCAGGGATTTGAACCGCCGACCATGCGATCGGCAAGTCCTAGGCACTGAGGTTTTACCCACAGCGCCACCCGCGTCCCAAGCCCAAACTATGGCTTAGTGCAAAACGGCTGGTTTGTGAGGCAGAGATAGCAGCCCCTTTGGCCAATGATTTGCTTGGCATGACATCAGAACCCAATTACAAATGATGGTTAAGGAGGAGATAGCCTAGGTTTGGACAACACACTAAGCTAAACCATGACTTAGCTGCTGCATGGAGCAGCAAAGTTCCAGGAGCTATCTTATTTGTGCTGAACGGTAAGACAACATGCAAACCAAGCCATTGAGTATATTCTGAGTATGACTTAGTAGTTGGATACCACCCTGTGGGATTTTACAGTTGCTTTATTAGAGCTGGATTGTGCCAGTTAATTTTACACGACCTAAAATGTACTTAATATTTATTCTACAAGCAATTCTTGTTCAAGAAAGGAGAAGTGCTTTCCCCTGAGATTATATATTTTATGCTATTCAGTAATTTAATTTCTTTGGGGCTTTCAGCTAGTCTTACTGTTGTCTTTGTGTGTGTGTGTTGACTCTTTGACCCTTGAAAGATTAGAGTGCAAGTGAGCTAATAACTATTTGATTCTACGGGAAAAGCATCTTGCTAAGTTGCCTGGAGAGAAGCAACAATTATTATTCAGCTTTAGAGGGTCAGAGTGGAACCACAGGGCTTAGCCACTGACTGCTCTTTTCATTCCCATACAATGCTGAGTGCATCTATTCCCTGCTTTAGAATTTTACCTTCTAAACTATTAAACCAGTGTTGTAGAAAAATGGTAGGTAAAACAGTATTTAGCCAAGATTTCCATGATTTCATAATGGTACAAGGACATGCTTCAGTATGCTGAGATCTATATTTAATACGTAGTTGACTTTCTGTAGAATTTATATTAAGTGGGGACCAAAATCCCAGAAGCTCTGAGGTGCTGTAAGGAGTGATATTCAGTGAAGAACTGCCCTGTTTTATGAATTGAGACATTCCATTTGAAACAAAAAGGTACATGGATTTCTCAACAACAGTGAATCTCAACAAGCTGGCGTGTGTGTCTGTGCGTGCAACTGAAATACTTTTTCTGTGATGTTTTCTTTGTGAGTTCCTGACCAGCAGGAAGACTTCAGTTTAGACTTCTATGAGTGCTAACTGGAGGAGAAGTTGGGAGAAGGGCTATTTGTTTTAATTAGAAGAGGAACTGGTTTAATGGAATAGCTACTTTACAAGCAAGAATGCAAGCACAGCATTTGTATCTATCCCGCTAAATCATCCTGTAAATACAATTCAGCAGTGGACAGCTGGGTGGCATGATTGTGTTCACCTGTCGTCTGGAAGATTTTGCTGCTGCTTATAGGGAGGTAGAGGAGGGGCGAGGTTGGTGTGGTGCAAATGCACTTGTGGGATCAGTGGATTGGCTACACAGTCCATTTGCACTGTGCTGTTCTGTTGCTCCTGCTGTTGCACTTGTATTTCACTGACCTGGTTCCTTCCACCACCTAGTGAGCAGCACTGACATGACTGACTGGAGGTCAGGTGAACACCGCTTCCTCACCAAGCTGTCTGCTACTAGTATTGATTGAATAAATAATATATTTGCTTAACCTTTAAAGTAAGCCTCCTTGTTTATCTGTCTTACGCCTGCTACTGTTTATGTGTCATTTGGGGAATAAGATATTACCAGAAATGGCTGGTAGCAGCAGAAATTAGGGGATTAAGGAAGCAGTTATAGTCCTCATGTAAGATGGATGTCGATGGGAGTCCACCACATAAAGGGTCAGTTAGGGAGGTAATCCTCCAAATTTGACAATTACTTAGTTTAGTTTGGGATTAGTTGTCATGTTCTTTATAGAATTTCTGTACAGATACAGGATTTCTTTTAAGAAATAATGTTTAATCCTGGTGTCTCCTCCATTGATTGAGTGATGCAGTTGTGCTGCGAAATAAGGAACATCCATCAAGCTATTTCCCATGTGATGTTCACAAGCGACTCTTTAAATTAGGACTACTAAACTTCATAAAAACCAACGAAGGGCAACAAAGCCTGTCACTGTCTCATGATTACTGCTGGTAATTAATGTTGACATGAATAGGTTGTTATGACCCAAAGTAAGCTACCTGAAAACAAAACCATAATGAAACAATGAAAACGATTTCATACATTCATCTGTTGTTCAGTATTGTTCTGTTCTGCATATTCTCTCACTCCACCCCCTCTATCTTTCTCTCCCTCTTTCTGACACACTCACTCACTCACTCACTCACTCACTTACACACACACACACACACACACACACACACACACACACACACTTTCTCTCTTTAGGTTAAATTGCCACAAAATTGATTAAAATGTGAGGGGCGGACTACATTAAATGTTAAGCATATTCATTGCCCCTGAATTCATTATTTTTCATTCAGAAATAACCAGCATTGAATGTCCAATCAGGATTGGTACTTGTTTGTGTATGGGGTGTGTGTAGGAGAGCTTTAGCCCTTTACCCTCTTCTGTGTTATATATCTATGTATATGAGTTGGTATCTAGTTAGGAAACAACAAGAATGCTGGTGTCTGGCAATTGCTAGCTCTTGTGGCACACATGTTTCATGGTTAATCATGGAATAGGACTTCTAGTGGCTCTCTAATTTTTTTTGGCCATTTTATCAAGGTGCCTATATACGCCTCTCTGTGCAGTGAGTGTATTGTTAGGCATTGGTGGGATGATTTTTCTTTTTCTTTTTAATAATGAGAGATTTGATCACTTAAGATGACCGTGTGAACATACTTAGTGAACATCCTTACAAGTCAAAAAAGATTACTGACAAATATCTGTGTAGTGCCAACTCTGTCCTGGAAAGGAACCATTGCTAGGGGTGGGGTGAACAGTACACCTTAAACAACATAGCCATAGAGCTGTTGCCAAAAGAAGTTGTTATGTGGTGAGTGATTTGTGGCTGAAACAAATGGAACAATGTATGGTGGGGTTGTCCTCCATAATGTTGTGCATCTCGGACCTGGAATGTGTTTCTGGTGCCTAATTTAAGAATCTGAAGATTTGCAGTATCACAGTTCTTAATGCAGCAAGTAGGTTCACGTGGTATGGCTGGGTTTGCTTGCCACGGGGAAGTCCAGTTTAGTATAATTTATTGGCCAAGAAAGGATAAGGAGGCAATAGCTGTAGAGAGGGGCAGCATAGTAGAAGACACAGAAGAGAGTAGGAAGCAAATGGTCATGTAAATCTATCCATTAAACTCAACTTCAACATGAATTTTGGTTCTAAGATATTCATTTATTCAGATTCTGCATTGGAGGAGAAAAGTGGTGACTGACTCATGCTATGGTCCATGTGAGGCTATGCTATTCTGCTATTTTTTGTAAACTGCTTTGAGGTTTTTCACAACCAAGCATTGTATAAATTTTAGGAAATAAATATATAATGTGCATTGAAGCTCCATTTTTCCTTCTGTTATATTGGTTCCAGACTCTTGGCAAGTCTTAGTTAAGGCAGTTGTGACAATGCCTAGGGGGGGAAAGGGTCAGAATTTAACTTCTGTACCAGCATTGTCTACTATTTCAGGTTTCCCAAATTTCTCCATTAACAGCAAATATCAGAACCCTGAAGTTGTTGCTGTTGGATTGTTTGTGGCATATGATAGGCTGCTGAATGTTCTCAAGGATATCTGTATCTTGTCTAATGAAACATCAACTGAAAAAGAGTTAATTAAATCTAAACTTTGTTCCATTGAGTCTTGTCTTCGATTTTTCTTCTTCCTTGAATCCGGCCATTCATTCACAATTATGTACCGCAGTTGATTTAATCTTCTTGTCATCACCTTCAAAGATCTGCATAACCATCATCCCTCCTTAATTATCCATTGGCTGACAAGTGTCAAGTTGTGCTGATTCTGTCCACTCCACTAATACGTCTAAGTGTGCATCCCTGTTTGTCAGTTTCTAATAAGATACCTTTGTGCTGCATGGTTGTCTACAGGCTTCTGTACACAAGCACATTTGGATCCCCCAAAGCCCCCTATTTGTCAACAGAAGAAATCACTTCTTCCTCAGTACAATAAGCTGGTTATATATAAACTTCATATAATTTCATGCTGTTGTAATTTGCAATCAGTGTAACAACATGGGTGGGAAGGACCCCAACTGCTTTTAAATACTGCTAATTAATTGTTATTAAATAGTATTCATTACTACTAAGGGCTGGTTCATAGTGGGCTAGCTTACTTATTTTTTCACTAGCAAGGGTTGCTCATTCCTTTCAGCAACATAATTTATGAGCCTATAGTTTAGAACTGCAGCTGCAAGAACTTTCTCTGGCACTTTGAAATGTGCATAGGAGGCAGAAGTAGCTGAGAACTGTAAACTTCCAGCTCATATATTAAGTTGATCATATGAATGAATGACTTCTGTGAAGGCAACAGGCTACTGCAAGAAGGCCACCCTACTGTGTGAAACAGGCCATTATAGTGAATAAACACTGATGATATGTTTCGGATGGGATGAATTACTTCAAACATAATTAAGTGTGCAAGCATTTTATGAGAAAAGAAATTCTATTTTGAGGTAATTTTTGAATACTGATAATTCTACACCTTTGAATTCTAGTACTGCAGTTTGAGCACAGTTGAAAACTAAGTGACCAGAGAGCATAATTTAGGAATGCCTATGCAGTGGCATTTGCAAGGGCTGGAAATAAGTGGTGATACATCATGACGCACCATGTATCTCAATCTGGTATTCTTTTCCTTTTTCTTCTCTGTGCCGACAATACATTGACAATAGTCGTTGATTGATTGACCCAATGGCAAGGCCAAAAGGCCATCTGTAGTCTTCAAAACAGAGAGGATTTTGTGAAAGAAAAGCTAACTAAGGATACAAATGCAGCAGCCAGAAAAACATCATGTGTCAGAAAACCCCCCAATTTATTTGTAGAATAGCTCACACTCCAAAATGCTGCTGTGAGCTGTTCTTCAGGCTTCCTAATGGGTTCTTCCCAGAGAGAATGCAGGTGGAAAGATGAGTTAATGATCTAAACAATTAGAGATTTGCTGCACCCTTCCATCTGTCAAAGTCCACTGAAATAAAAGTGCACAGTTTTCATTTGTGCCTCCAGCATCAAACTCAGCCTGAAATCATGTTGTGATTTGCCCTGCCCCATGGTACTGTCATTCTTATGGTAAGTGTTCTATGTTTTCATGCTGGGAGACTTCTATCAAACATATTAAGTGTGCATTTGAGGACTAATGGGAACATTTCATTACAAAAAATACAAATATAATTCTAGGAGCAGCCCTTTCTTTTGGAAAGTATGCTGACTTACTGTTGTATGGTTTATAAAATTGCATCACAGCTCTATTTTTAAAAAAACAACAACGTGCAAGGTTGTAACTTTATAGTAGAGCAATGGTTTTAAGTATTACCTGTGAGAAAGTGGGAGAAGTTACTTTTGAAATCAGGCTTTATACCAACAGAGAAGAAAGAGAATGGCTTCCTCTACTGGTGTATCTTAATAAAAATAAAAATGCTGATTTATTTTAAAATGTGGCATATTCACAAAATATATATGAAAATTATGGTAATATGGATGATATTTGAAGTTAGGGCACATTTTACTTCAAATATCTTGGGGTATATTTGCTTAGAATGTGTTTTAGCTTTAAAAATATACCTAAGAAAGCATGTTGCTTACCTTTCCCATACATGCGATGACCTTAAATCAGGCACGTCCAAAGTCTATTTCGGGGGCCTAATCTGGCCCATTGGTCAATTTAATCTAGCCCACGTGGCAGTATATGTCCTGGTATAAAATCCTAAAAAGCTCAACAACTTTGGTCTGCCCTGACGCATGTTCACTTCATCAAATCTGGCCCTCTTTGAAAAAAGTTTGGGCACCCCTGCATAAAGGAAAACTGCATTCTACAAGTCTATCTTCACTTGTCACTGCTCATGCAATTTGCTATATATAGGGATTTCTTATCTGTAAGAGTTAAAATGTTTTGGGGTGCTTATAAATTACAAAGTAGCAGAGCTGGATTTATAATGCAGCAAATGATATAGATCCTGTGCATATTTCTACTAGCAAAATGGCCAAATGCACACAGTAGTTGACTCATTCAACTGTTGCTACCAAGTGTCATGGATTGGCTGGATGCAGAGGAATGGAGGGAAGCACCAGTTGAGGAACCTCCAAGAAGGCTCAGAGCCAGGAGATTGGTGACAATGAATGATCAGAGGAAGAAGAGGGAGCAGATGGTGAGGAGAAGGTGCTGGAAGCTGAAGAGACAACATGGTTTAGTGAGCAGGAAGAGTCTGTGGCAGAGAGCAGACCAGAAGCAGAGGCAGAAGAGGAGGCTGGAGAGGAGGGAGGCCAAGAGGCAGTGATGAATCAGGTTAGTGTCCCTCTGGCAGTGGCGAGGGCTGGGTGGGTGTGGTGGAGTCTGTTCATCCTATGTGCCTTGCCCTGCCCCAGGCACCATGGAAACACTCTCCATCATTGCCCTAGTCTAGAATGATGGGAGCAATGATCCAACAGCACCTGGAGCTGTAGAAGTTTCCCATTCCTGCCTTACCTTTGACAAAATACATTACAGAATTCCTTTTGTACAAGTAGCCAGAGTTTAGAATCCTGTCCATATCAATAAATATGAAGATTTCTGCATTTTTCTTCAAGAATCTCTCAACTTTGGAAACAATTGCTAACAAAGAAGTTACCATCAAGCCCCTTCAATGGATGGCTGACTTCAAAAGTGGAAGCATGCATCCTGTTGATGTGATTAGAACACTTGTTTGCTTAACAGTTTCAAACCCTTCTGCCTTGTGCCTATCTATCAAAAGACAATAGCTGGCCATGCTGAAAAACAGCTGCTTTAAACTACGCTTTAAAAGCTGTTCTTTCCCAGTTCTAAATGCTCTTTATGTTTCAGACGTTATTTTCTTTTGCATTAAAAATGCCTTGTTAAATGCAGATGCAATCTATGCTTTCAAGTGTACTTTCTTGCAGTAAATACACAGGAACTTGCTTCAGATGTATTGAAGGATAGGGTGTTTTTACATTACGATGTGTCTGTCAGAATTGAGCTAGTTGTATGTAATTCCCTTTATACTTGCAGTTTCTGTAACCATTGAGGGGAGAAGGAGCCATTTATCAGTAAGAAGGATTTGCGTTTCATGTTTAGTGACACCCTGCATTTACTCACTGATACAAATTTCCACTAAGATTATATTTTGCAGAGGAAACCACTGGGTGTCTTGCTTCTCTCTTCTACTGAATTATTTGTCCCTGTTTTGATCACTGTATTCTTGGTCTGTAACTGATTTGTTGAACTTAACTTGCCAAAGATAAAGTATCCATTGCTGAGTACTGCTTTCCCCTCGCTCCAAAGGACACAGAATCATGGCTAACTTCTGAATTGTGCCACTGTTGAGGACTAGTAATGTAAACCTCGTAGCTTTTTCCTAATGAAACATCTGAGGCTTAGTTTTACATCTCCAGCTATAGTATATGCGTGTCTGCTCAATAAAGGGATGTGGGGAAAAGTGGTGTACCAAGGCTTTTAAAAAAGCACACACAAAAAGATACTTATTAAGGCTGGCATTTTGAAGCAGTAAATGCTCCTTTAATGTGGCTTTATCTGCTTCAGTGAGCACTGTGTTGAGAATCTGGGATATTCACACTGCAGATTCTAACCAAGCCCCTTTTCCATTCTTTTGAGCAATTTGGGCACAAAAACAATCATTTCCTAGAACTTTTAGCAAAAGCAACTGAACTATGCTGGCTAATCAGCTGTAAATCTTTGCCATCTATAAAGCAGTTGATTAAGTGCCATGTAACAGTAGTTCAATCAGTGCCGAAGCAGAGTTGATCAAACAGATTTAAAGACAGACAGTGCTTTGAGACAGTAGACAAATTAACAGTCAAGTCTATTTCAAAGTAAGTAACAGATTTACTGCGTAAAACTTTTAAACAGCATTCCCATGTCTCTAGTCGCACAGTTTTCCCTAACCTTTGTATGTCTTGCTCTCCGTAATTGGGATTGGAGAAAAGGTATGAAATCAATGGCTCTAGGACTTACAGATGTAAAACTTGCAGAAATTTTGAAGCCATGTAAAAGCAGTGTGTGTGTGTGTGTTTCATCCCTAGGAAAAAAGTGGAAATTTGGGAAAACACTGAAATATTTTGTTTTGTTTGTCAAACATTTTCATATCACAGGAGAAGTATGATGTATAACTTTGAAGACTGTCTTCAGAGGGGTAGCCATATTAGACTAGTTTTTGTTGCAAGGGACTAACAACTTCATTATGGCACAAGCATTCTTGAACTACAGCCCACTTCCTCAGATTCATGAAACAAGCCACACTGAACACTGAGTCTCACTTTTGAGGAAACATGGATAATATTGTTATTTGATTTCATCTAGTGGACCAAAATTCTAGTATTATGAGAGAGAAATTTCTCTTTGTTGTTGTTTAGTCGTTTAGTCGTGTCCGACTCTTCATGACCCCCTGGACCAGAGCATGCCAGGCACTCCTGTCTTCCACTGCCTCCCGCAGTTTGGTCAAACTCATGCTGGTGGCTTCGAGAACACTATCCAACCACCTCGTCCTCTGTCGTCCTCTTCTCCTTGTGTCCGCCATCTTTCCCAACATCAGGGTCTTTTCCAGGGAGTCTTCTCTTCTCATGAGGTGGCCAAAGTATTGGAGCCTCAGCTTCATGATCTGTCCTTCCAGTGAGCACTCAGGGCTGATTTCCTTAAGAATGGATAGGTTTGATCTTCTTGCAGTCCATGGGACTCTCAAGAGACTCCTCCAGCACCATAATTCAAAAGCATCAATTCTTCGGCGATCAGCCTTCTTGATGGTCCAGCTTTCACTTCCATACATCACTACTGGGAAAACCATAGCTTTTACTATACGGACCTTTGTTGGCAAGGTGATGTCTCTACTTTTTATGATGCTGTCTATGTTTGTCATTGCTTTTCTCCCAAGAAGCAGGCGTCTTTTAATTTTGTGGCTGCTGTCACCATCTGCAGTAATCATGGAGCCCAAGAAAGTAAAATCTCTCACTGCCTCCATTTCTTCCCCTTCTATTTGCCAGGCGGTGATGGGACCAGTGCCCATGATTTTTGTTTTTTTGATGTTGAGCTTCAGACCATATTTTGTGCTCTCCTCTTTCACCCTCAATAAAAGGTTCTTTAATTCCTCCTCACTTTCTGCCACTTTCTGTGTCATCTGCATATCTGAGGTTGTTGATATTTCTTCTGGCAATCTTAATTCATCCAGCCCAGCCTTTCGCATGATGAATTCTGCATATAAGTTAAATAAGCAGGGAGACAATATACAGCCTTGTTGTACTCCTTTCCCAATTTTGAACCAATCAGTTGTTCCATATCCAGTTTTAACTGTAGCTTCTTGTCCCACATAGAGATTTCTTAGGAGACAGATGAGGTGGCCAGGCACTCGCATTTCTTTAAGAACTTGCCATAGTTGCTGTGGTCGACACAGTCAAAGGCTTTTGCATAGTCAATGAAGCAGAAGCAGATGTTTTTCTGGAACTCTCTAGCTTTCTCCATCATCCAGCGCATGTTTGCAATTTGGTCTCTGGTTCCTCTGCCTCTTCTAAATCCAGCTTGCACTTCTGGGAGTTCTCGGTCCACATACTGCTTGAGCCTTCCTTGTAGAATTTTCAGCATAACCTTGCTAGCGTGTGAAATGAGTGCAATTGTGCGGTAATTGGAGCATTATTTGGCACTGCCCTTCTTTGGGATTGGGATGTAGACTGATCTTCTCCAATCCTCTGGCCACTGCTGAGTTTTCCAAACTTGCTGGCATATTGAGTGTAGCACCTTAACAGCATCATCTTTTAAAATTTTAAATAGTTCAGCTGGAATACCATCACTTCCACTGGCCTTGTCATTTGCAGTGCTTTCTAAGGCCCATTTGACTTCACTCTCCAGGATGTCTCGCTCAAGGTCAGCAACCACACTACCTGGGGTGTACGAGCCATCCATATCTTTCTGGTATAATTCCTCTGTGTATTCTTGCCACCTCTTCTTGATGTCTTCTGCTTCTGTTAGGTCCTTACCACTTTTGTCCTTTATTATAGTAATCTTTGTACGAAATGTTCCTTTCATATCTCCAATTTTCTTGAACAGATCTCTGGTTCTTCCCATTCTGTTGTTTTCCTCTATTTCTTTGCATTGCTCATTTAAGAAGGCCTTCTTGTCTCTACTTGCTATTTTTTGGAAATCTGCATTCAGTTTCCTGTATCTTTCACTATCTCCCTCGCATTTTTCTTGCCTTCTCTCCCCCGCTATTTGTAAGCCCCTTCATGGCTCACTGCCTTGCTGTGGCGAAGGGGCTTGAATAACTCAGAGAAGCTATGAACGATGCCGAGCAGGGCACCCAAGATGAACAGGTCATAGTGGAGAGTTTTGACCAAACGTGATCCACCTGGAGGAGGAACCGGCAAGCCACTCCAGTATCCCTGCCAAGAAAACTCCATGGACAAATTTCTCTTAATGATGAATAATTTCATAAACTCATGTTATGTCCCAGTTGCCTTTCACCTCAATAAAGAAGTCCTAATACCTTAGCTTTTCCTTATAATCTGGTACTTCGTGAAAGTTTTAGATACTTTTCTACACCTTTTCCAGCTCTACAAATAACCTTTTTTGAGGTTGAGTTGAGCAAGAACTGTATGCAGTATTTTACATGTAGTTGCCCCATACATTTGTATAAAGGCTTTATAATACCAAAAAACTTAATTTAAATACTTTTTAACATGTCCTTTTCACCATTACTATACTTGGCTGATATTTTTATTGAAAATTTCACCTTGATATCTTTTCTGATTATTATTATAATTTCAGACCTCATTAGTTTATAGGTGAAATTAGAACCCCATCTCCTGCCATGGCTATCACTTTATATTTACTTAACAATGAACTTTTTTTCAGCATATTGTTGCCTGTTGAGCCCAGATTGGAGAAATCCTTTGGAGTTATTTGATTTTTCCATTTTTTAAAACCATATTGAATATTTTGGTGCTGTCCACCAACTTTGTAACCTTTGATTTTACAGGACTTGATGGATGAATAAGACCATACCATGTGCTTTTCCATAGACCTGCATTTCATATGTGGCAAAGTACTATATTTTTCCCTCTTGGGAAGATGATATAGATGACCAACTACTCTGGAATGAGACAGTGCTCTCTGCCGGGTTGTTGCCATCTGTATGGGCTCAGTGTCTTAAGAGACACATACCCATCACTTCTCCCCTTAAAAGATGGGTCTTGATCCAGTGCTTCTCTGTGAGTTAGATAATTTTGTTCTTGGGTGGCAAAAGTGCTGATTTGGAGTTCGGCTGTGCTCAGCAGGAAAGGAGCTGTCTGCTTAACGGTTGTTAATATTGTTTGGTTCTGGACTATACTGCTGTCTGATATCTGTAACTCTCATTATTCACTCACTGGGTGGCAGTTACGGATGTAATGTTCATTAAAAGCATTTGCTGAGAAAAAATTTAGGCAGGGTCAGAAGTTGATGCTTGAAAACTTGCACAAGATGGACAGCTGACACCTACTATTTAAGCCTCTGAAAACAAATATCCATCCATTTTTAGCTATCTGCGAGGAAATTACAGATTTGCTAAGTATTTCTTAAATTACAGCTGGCAACTAAATGGGAGGTGGACATTTCCTCCCCATTGGTGGTGTTCTGTTGTGGAGTAAACTTCAAGTTTGTTTACATTTTATGGTATCCTTATTTTGGTTAAGTATATCTGCATGACAATGGCATTGGGTAATTGAATAATATCACTGTGGTTGCTAGACATTCTCTAACTGAAGTTATTAATATCTTTTTTAAGATCTGAAAATCAGTATTTTTAAAATACCCCCACTTGTAAAATTTGCTATAGAGATGTGAATTTAACACTGAAAAGATGAAGAAATGTTATGAACTAGTACCACATCCCCACATGGCACAACACCGTGTAACCTGAACATAAAGTTTTATTCCTTGTAATGTTTCATCCTTAGCAACAGTAAAGACCTAAGCTTTATGTGGGATCATATAATTTATCTACACTGAGCATCCTCCTGTGTAAGCATTGGTTGTAAACTTTTGGTAGTTTCGGTCATTGCTTCTGCACAGATGGGATTCTCAGGACAAATTGGCTATTGTGGTTGCTTATTTTGTTTATGAATTGCTTAGCATGAGGTTTCTTGAAGTTATTTGCAATAAAAATGACATATAAAACTGTTACATATATAAAAACAGTTAAATACAATTGCATATAAAAACAATTGCAAGAACGGTAAATATAAAAACAGTTTAAAACAGCAATACATACATAAAATCAATCCAGATCCAGGACGGATACCAACTGCAATAAATATTTTAGATGTGTTGGTAGAAGGCAATTCTAGCTAGTGAGGTTACCTGGGCCTAGAGTGACAGAGATGGATCTAAGAGCACCTCCGGTTTATAAACTTGCTCCTTCAGGGGGAATACAACCTTATCCAAAGCAGACAGTTGACCAATTGCCTGGACTCAGGAGTAGTCCACCCATAGCACCTCCAGCTTGCCAGGTTTGAGTGTCGATTTGTTGGCCCTCATCCAGCCCACACCCAAGTCCAGGCTCCAGTCCAGGGCTTGCACAGTCTCTGCTTATTCAAAGAAATAGAGCCAGATATCAGTGGCGTACTAATCACACCTCACCCTAAATCTAATGAGTGCTCTCAATGGCCTCATGTAGATGTTAAATAGAGGCATCTTGTGGTGCAGTTGCCAGGGGGCAACACTTAATCAGCCAGTGCTATTATCTGAAACCAACCCTGGATATTGGACTTTTCTAAAGGCAGGCTGAACTTCAGGTGGACCACCACGAATGCCCCATCAGAAGATCTTGATGATCTGGTGGAGCACGGCCCTTAAGTACTTTAGGCTCAAGTTGTTTAGGGTTTTCAAACTAGCACAAGAACCTTAAACTTGGCCTGGTACCAAAGTGGCAAATGTTGTAAAGAATACAAGAAGACCTTTATATAAAATGATAAATAGTAGCGTAACATTTGTATCCTACTTTCCCCATTAAGGAATTTAGGGGAGTGTATCCCCATTTTATCCTCCCACAAGCCTGTAGGGTAGGAGAAGGTGAGCATGAAGTACTTAGCCAAGGTTATCCTTGTATCTTTTCTGTGACAACAAGATCTGTAATGATAATAATAATAATAATAATAATAATAATAATAATAATAATAAATAATTTATTTATACCCTGCCCATCTGGCTGGGTTTCCCCAGCCACTCTGGGTGGCTCCCAGCTGAATATTAAAAACACAATACAGCATTAAACATTAAAAACTTCCCTAAACAGGGCTGCCTTCACATGTCTTCTAAAAGTAAGGTAGGTCTAGTTGCTTATTTCCTTGACATCTGATGGGAAGGCATTCCACAGGGCAGGCGCCACTGCCAAGAAGATTCCATGTAACCTCACTTCTCGCAGTGAGGGAACCACCAGAAGGCCCTCGGTGCTGGACCTCAGTGTCCGGGCTGAACAGTGGGGGTGGAGACGCTCCTTCAGGTATACAGGACTGAGGCCGTAACTTATACATACGAGATCAGTATTTTAGACAAACTATACAGTTTGCATATACTGAAGAATCAGATTGTTTCCAGCATTATCTCAGATAAAACTGAAAGATACACACAGCTTTGTGAAGTGTTAAATTCTGAGTTTCACAATTTCTTTTAAAAGAAAAAAGCAACATTTGTATTTAGTTTCGATGGGTGAACAATTTCAGCTTGTTGGACATAGAGCTGTTTAACACCTTAAAAAGAAACCAGGATGAAACTTGTGTCACTTGGAACAAGACGCTTAGTGTGTTTGGACATCTGTCATGGCAAAGTCAAGACTATAAAGTTGTCAGACCTTCTTTGACCTTTTTGCTCCTTTATTTATTCTGATGATTTCGGTTTAGCACCTATTTTCACACTTGATATTTAAATTGCTACATGATACACTGCTTTGTTTGATAAGAAGGTATCCTAATTGTTGTTTACTATCTGGAACAATTAATCCATTTTTATTTACTTAAAAGTCACAGACCTTTTAAAAGTATATGTGTTTAATGCCTGCTTTCTTACTTCTTCAAATACAAATGATTCTTATGGTTGGGAAATTTTAGGGTCATGGTCAGTCCTTTTTCATGACCTCATTGAAGCAGAACATTATGTGCACCAGAAATTACATGAGCTTCACTGTTGTACCCAATTTGCACATTGAGTTATATTCTATCAAGCTTGTGGATAACATGATACTGTGTCCTTGTTTGATTATGGATCACAGTTACTGTGAATGCTGCAAGAACAGTAAATAGAGCCTCGAAGAGCTGTCAAGTCCCCACTCCCCCTTGCCATGACTTTTCAAGGCAATGTCATGTAATTTTATCTTTGCCTTGTAGTAAGAAAAGATTTAACTGTGTTACATTGAGCTTTTATTGCTCACAACCTAAAAATGCCACTTGCTGTATACAATACAAGTGAAAAGACACTTGCTACATTCTTAAGAACTTTAAAGAAAATAAAATCAATGGATGCCCCTTCTTTGTTCTTGGTAATGGACAGAATTAACCCAGTTACTTGTTTCTTAATGCTGCTTGAAGCATTAACATTCAGAGTCTTTGGGGATCCCTATTTGGCTGAACATTAAATAATTTTAGTTTAGATTTTTGCCGTTTGAAATATTCTAAAGTTCAGATATCCACAATTTATGTAGCAGGGATCTGTTGTTAGCAATTTTCTATACACATATGGCTGTTCTCCAGAAGTCTTTCGATCTTGTAGCGCAAGGCAAAACTCATGCCATCTGAATTGTCTGATTAATTTTCTGTTAGCTCATGTCAACATTTTTCATGCCATCATTAAAAGTACTTACAGTATTTCATATTTTGTTGATTAAAGGTATATCAACACTATTAGTAATACTCTCATCCACAGCTAATGGTTGATCATGCTCAGAAGCTACTTGGAGAGGTGTATGTGCAGTATTCACAACATTTCTTTTCACATATTTGCCTCCCTATGTGATTAAAAATGTGCATTTGAGGAATATCTCTTGGAGAGAGATGTACTGAATGCTATTGAACTTGTCAGATTTGAAGTCCAAGGCCTGATTTGTTCTCCAGTTAACTTATTCATACATAGCACCTTTTTCTGAGCCTTCTGGGCCAAGGTCCATATGCATGGTAACCTTTTAAGAGGAAGTGATGTGTGTAAGTTGAATTATAACAGATCAGAAGTGATGATGTGACGTGTGTGCTCTATGTGGAGGTGATCTTGCCTAACACAAGAGCCGCCACTACCAGTCAATGTGGACAATGTTGAGCTGGATGGGACCCACTGTCTCAGTAGAAGGTGCCGTCCTTTGTTCCTGGCCCCATTTTTACATGTTTGGCTAGAATACTGAATTTTCATAAAATAGCATAATTAATAGCATATGCTTACGTTAGCATGATAATATCTGCCCACAGTAATATCTGATGGTAAGAATATGACTCTGCTTCTAAAAAGGATCTGCAGAGATGTAAAATTTTCCAGTTGTTCAGTATGTTCCAGTAATTGAACCTGGGGAATGCAATTTCCATGGGTTTTGTTCTCACTTGTGCTTCTGGATTAGTACCAGGTAAAATCCGTTAGGAAAGTGTTAGGTCCATGCCATACTCTCTTAGGGGCAAGAAAGGGTAACCATTTTATTATGTCCTGCTTGGTCCCCTGTTCCCATCTTTGCTTTTTCCATATGAGATCAACTGTTTGAATCTAGCTTCACTTTTGTCTTCCTATTTTAACATTTTCTGGCTTGCAAATGTTCTTTTTTCAACATTTACTCAATAGAACAAAAGGATCTGCCATTGAGAAGATACTCTCATTTCTATATTTAAACCTTCAGTCATGGGGGGGGGGGAAGGTGAAATAGATGTGTAACTTTGAAAAGTACTACTTTGGTTTGTGTTCTGTGACTCAACTGTTTTTAAAATGCCCTCCCCCATCCACCCGAATAACTATTCCTTTGCTGAAAACATGTGTGCTCCTGATGAATGTCCCAACTGTAATACCCACATATTTTCTCTCTGCTTCAGAGAAACCCATACGTCTTCCATTTGCAAGTTTGTAAATTTAAAATTAGGCTGAAACAAACAGAAATGTAAAGAAAGTATAATTTATTTGCCCCTGACCACCTGGAACAGCAATTGTGCTGATAAAGAGACTCAAAGGATTCATGAAATAAAATCCCTAAATGCCAAATGCTTTAAAGCTTTGCTTTTTTTTTTCGTGTTGCAAATCTTTCATTGTAGTCAGTGTGAGTTCTTAGTGTGAAAAGGAAGTTAAGACCTGGCAAACATTTACTGCTCTGTAGATATTCTCATGGAAGCTTTCCACAAATCCAAGCGAGGTGAAATTATTTAAGTAAGAAATTGAACTGGATTAGAAGGCTGTAAAAATCAGGGCATATTACTCCTGAGATGATATTGTGTTTCATGTGTTTCATGTTTTATTTTCCAATTTGGCTAAGGGATACTGACTTTCAAGAATCTGAACATTATATTTGGTAACGTCGTGTGTGGGAAGCAGTGGTGTTTTTCTAGAAAAAGAGGTGTTGGAACTCACCATGAACATCTCCCTTGTTCTCTTAGAATGACAATGGTGCCCACCTGAGAGGTGCCAGAACTGAGTTCATGTGAGTTCTCCCTGAATAAAAGCCCTGGTGGGAAATATTTCAGAACAGAAGTTAAACATATGGTGCACCTATATTATAAGGAGTCTGTGCTCTGGCTTTACATGCTTGTGTAAGGTGCAAGATCTGCCTAATAAACAGGTAAGGCAAAGTAGAGTTCTAAGGTGGAGAGGAGGTTCATCTAGTGGAAGGAAGAACTGGGAAAACTGAAACTGGCTCTCACCTCAACCCAGGGCAGGAGGGCTCAGAGAAGCTCTTGAAAGACTTCTCTATGAGGGGACATCATAGCTTGGATTCAGCATCAGGAAGGTTGAAACAAGTCTTGTGGAAGTTTCCTAGTGAGAATAAGAGGAGTTTGATTTTTGATTCTAGTGTTGCACTAGAAGCAAGGCTTGGCTGCTGCTAAGGAAAATCAAGGAGTGGCAGTTTCCATCAGCAGAAGTTTGTGAGGCAGGTGGTACTGTTGCTAGTTACCCAGCCAGGGCTGGGGTGAGGCAGCAGCAAGGCCAAGGGAGCTATGGTTGGCATCAGTGGTTGGCTTGCAGGTATGTGCACACTTGTGGGGAAGCCATCAAAATAGAACTCTCCCAACCTCCATGTGCTGTATCCTGGTGGGTGGCAGTGCTACTGCCCATAGGAGGACACCATTGCCACTCCCTCATACCCCACTGATTCCCCACATGTCCCTCTTTCTTCATTTGTATTTCTAAACATTCAATTTCCCACCTTCATCTACCCTTTATGACTTGGTGGGCATTCCCCCCCCTAAAATTATGACAGTGATAGTTAAAAAATGTTATGGCAGTACATGCTATTAGGCTTATTAGTAATGGTTCTCTCAGCTTGCTCTGGTGTTACAATGCTTTGGGGTGTGTGTATGTTGGTGTTGTTTTTTAATGAAAACACAAATTATCCCATCTACCTTTTTCTTAATTCTTTCCCTCCCCTGTGCTCAAAGCACATAGCAAGATGGCAGCCAAGTGATAGATAAAATGCTTATGTTTTCTTTGCTAAAATCCCTGTGGTGCAAATCTGGATTTTGCTTTTTTTATTTGGAATGGGACTTGGAAGCTTTCAGACAACTGATAAATTTTGGACACAAATTTTCTAAGAATGGAAATTGGATATACTATTCCATGAATAACAGGAAATGTGCAGCCAGCAGAAGAGCATTAGAATAGATCTTTCTTTGTGGTGGGTGGCTTTTTATTTATTTTTCCAAATATTAGTGCCAAGCAGAAGTTTGTATGACTCTTACAATTCCAAAAGATGCTTAATGCTTAGTTTCTCTAAGCTGTGTTGGCTTTGCTGTGCATAAAAACCTTCTGATTATTAGCTTCAAGCTAACTTGGATGAGGTGAATCTGTCAATTTTGGTTTCTCATTTTACAATTTTAAATTTAGTTCTTCATATTTCCACAGCAGTTTGTGATTTTTTTTAAAAAATAAAACCCCTCATAAAAATTTGGGATTTTAGTGCAGATTTCCCCCAATAGAATATACAGTGTACATTTTTGTATGCACTTTTTGCCTTTATATAATTTCTGCAAAGCAATTTCCATAATAAAATGCATTTTGGTATGTTAACTGTGGATTAAATGTGCATAAAATGCATGTATTAGCAAAGCATTACATTTTTGAGCACATTACTTGCCGGGAAAACTGCGCTGCAAAATCCAGGAAAATTCCAATTTTAAAAGTTCAATGTGTTTTAGTTTGTGTATTGCAGTAATGACTAAACTTGGCCCTCCAGCTGTTTTGGGACTACAACTCCCATCATCCCTAGCTAACAGGACCAGTGGTCAGGGATGATGGGAATTGTAGTCCCAAAACAGCTGGAGGGCCAAGTTTGGTCATCACTGGTGTATTGGTTTGAAAGGTGCAAATTAGGTAGTTTCTCATTGAAATGCAAATAAAGTCAAATTTGTCCCCCATTCCTAGTGAAAACACCCCGATTTGCAATATTAAAGCTTTGACTTGGTCTCCCACTTTCATTCCTGCTTTGTTGTAATAAGCAGAACAGCTCTATGGACTTGGAACAGTGGAGAGGGAAGATATTTGCTGTGTCTTCTTGATCCTCCAAAAGGGCTTTGGCAGCAGAAAATGAATTTAGTTTTTTGTGCAACTTGTTCATCAGTTGTCAGCATCAGTGACTGGAGAAGCCCCCTGTACAGTTGGCCAGTAGGGAAACAGATGTGAAAATACAGCCTCCTACCTAATATACTGAATTTTCCGCTCCATAAGACACACCTGACCATAAGACGCACCTAGTTTTTAGAAGAGAAAAACAGGAAAAAAATATTCTGAACAAAACAGTGGATGTATGATTTTTGTGGTTCATGCTGTGGCCACAGACATATGATTTGACAGTGAGTTTGGGGTAGCCCAATGCAAAAATCCTGAGAATCCATGTGGATCCGTGCTTTGTAAACATGTTTTTGTGCCATTGCGGCCCTACAAAACAGTGGGTACATGATTTTTTTGGTGCAGGCTGTAGCCATGAACATGCTATGTGATTTGATGGTGAATTTGGGGTGATCCAATGCAAAAATCCTAAGGATCCATGGGCTTTTACCTCCCCCTCCCAGGCAGCCTCGTCCCTTATCTCCCTCCCAATTGCTTGCCGATCAGCTGCTTCCTTTTAACACCCACTTCCCTCTTGTTTGCATTAGTGTCTTTTCCTTAGCTGGAGCAGTTTTTTGCTCCTTCTTTTTTTCTAATTTCTCTCCTTGTTGCTTGTTTTAGTATTCCTGTCTCCTCTCCTTGCAAGTTCGCTGTCTTTACCTCTCCCCCTCCCCAGGCAGCGTCCTTTACCAGTAGCCCTATCTCCCTCCTGATCACTTGCCGATCAGTGGCTTTGTTTCAACATCCATTTCCCTCTTTCAAAAAAAGAAGAAAAGGGGGGAAAAAGCATAATCTGCTTTTCGCTCCTGGGCAATTCGGCTCCAGGGACCACACATTCACTCCATGAGACACACAGGCATTTTAGGAAGAAAAAAGTGCGTCTTATGGAGTGAAAAATACGGTACTTTGAAAAAAAATGTGTTTTGCTACATATGCTTGTTGAAAAGTCACACATACAGCAGATAATATGTCTGTAGTGTTGTTCACTGCTTTTTTCCTGATATACTGAAGTTAATAACTAGGACATTGCATGGGGCAATAGGGGATTAGTGTGTCTGTGATTGTAAATATACAGTAGAGGTAAACCAAAGATGTTGAAAGGGGAGTTTTAAAGAGGCTGAACTGGAGCACACTCTGAAAAACTGGAACACAATGTCATGAATCTTGGTTCTTACCTCTTCCCTTCCTCTTTTGACATTACTTTAATGAGCTTTTTAAAAGGCCATTTCTTAGGTCTTGTAGCCACTGTTATAATACTCCTTGTTATACAAGCTAAATTGTCCTGAAGCCATGGCTGACCATTTGCTACCTGCCCTATAGGTCTGTGAGTATTGTGATCTCTGGGGTGTGAGTGTATGTGTGTAAAATGCATACATGTGAAGACAGTATTGCTTCCCCTAATGCTTTCTGGGGAGGACTGTTTGGGCACACTTGTTTCAGTATGTGTGTCATGCAAAAATGGACCTCAGGCTTTTTTTAGGAACGTAGGTAGCTGCCTTATGAGTCAGACATCTGCTTTGTCCACCTAAATAATGTTTGTAGTGAAGACTTCATACTTTGTCAGTGTCTTTCCAGCTTTTCAGGAAGTAGTCTTTTTTCCTAGAAGAACACCTTTCCATTTGTTTTAGAATTGGGCTGCAGCCTGAAAAGATACCTCATAGTGTTGCAATATGAACCATCTATCTTTAGTGGAAATACATTGGCATTGCATTCACACGTAGAGCTAACCTAATACAGTGGTACCTTTTGGTTAAGAACTTAATTCATTCTGGAGGTCCGTTCTTAACCTGAAACTGTTCTTAACCTGAAGCACCACTTTAGCTAATGGGGCCTCCTGCTGCGCTGCTGCTGCACAATTTCTGTTCTCATCCTTAAGCAAAGTTCTTAACCCGAGGTACTATTTCTGGGTTAGCGGAGTCTGTAACCTGAAGAGTCTGTAACCCAAGGTACCATTGTTTAATTGGATTTAATCTTCATACTTAAAAGAGAACTTTCCAAAGGGCTGAGCATACAGTTGGCAACATCCCTTGTGCTTCCCTTCCCAAGCACTTGACAGTCAAGTCGAGTGATAATGACTTCATGTGACTGACAGGTGGGTTGACCCACCCTTGGGGTCCCTTTCAACTCTACGGTTCTATGATTCCATCGTTCATTGATGACCTATACACCTGTGAAAGTGGAGCGGTGGGGGGAAAACATTAATGGTGGAAGATTTCTTAAGCAGGAATGAGGCATATAGCTCTAAGCATGACAACTTTTTGATAAATCTCTGTTTTATGTACTGTGACCATTTTTAATTCTAGAGCAGTCAGTAGTAGTTTTAGTACATTCTTTTGGGAGCCACAGTTATGCTCTATGAAAGATCCACTTGTTAACAAATGCCGGAGGTTAAATTTACAATCCCACAGTGGAGTGCATAGGCCAAGTGCCATTTAAATTCTGCATGCATAATACTTTATGGTTTTAAATTGAATTTATTCTAACATTTCTGCAGAGTAGAATTTTGTTCCACTAATATTGATTCTATTGCATTTGTTAACAAAAGGCTGTGAAATTCAGGATCCAATACCTGTTGTTTGATTTAAGGTTGTAAGCACACCTACCTGGACAAATATGTCATGGAAGGATTAGAGACCACATCAGTCAATATGCTAAAGAGGAGTTTAATTGTCTCTCTGAAATAAGAACAGAGCAGACACAGTAAATTTCTGACTCCTTTCAGTTTCAGCTAAGTCCAGTTGCATTGTAAGCCTCACTGAAGTAAGCTTACTTCTGAGCAAACTTTTGTATGTACTAAAATCATGCAAACTTACATGTAATCAGGTCAACTTATGAGTTCCATGTAAATATGCATAAAAAGGTAAAGGATCCCTGACAGTTAAGTCCAGTCGCAAACAACTCTGGGGTTGCGGCGCTTATCTCACTTTACTGGCTGAGGGAGCCAACGTTTGTCCGCAGTTTTTCCGGGTCATATGGCTAGCATGACTAAGCTGCTTTGAATCCTGCCATGTAAAATTTAGTGCATCATGTCAGTATATTTATCAAAAAGCCACAGTTCCATAATACAACAAGGTGCTGCAGTGTAAAAGTCCAGACAGAAATGTTAATACATATTATACTTAGTGAAACTAACCCTGTTAGTTATATCTTAAATTGTGATTGTTTAAAACAACAAATTTACGGTTTGATGTACATATAACATCCCTGCCAGTGTATTTTTTTTTATGTCAAGAACACACAAGATATTGAGTAGATATTTGGAGATAACTTAAGCAAAAGTGATACCATCTAATTGACACACATGGATTTTCTACTTGAGATTAATCCCTAACTTCTTGCTGATTGTACAACTATTTTAATAGTTTTTCAGTAGCTGAAAGAACATGAAAACTAATACTTTGTGTGTTCAACAGGTCTTGGATTTCTTAAGTGCAAAACATGTTTCACATGCTCAGTCTATTGACCATAGACCTTTTTTGAATTACAAATTATTTGCAGCTTGAAAGGCTGTTGTTTGTGAAACACAGGCAGGGAATGCTAATTTAAATCTGTGTAAGCAGCTCACTACTGCAGATTGTGTAGCCTGTTTTTACTTCACCAGTTTGTTATAAAATGTATATATGCACATGAAAAGTATGCGCTGTAGATTGAGACAGCTTTATATCTTGTTAAAGAACTAAAGCAGAAATTAGATTCTGTTTTCACTGTAGCTCAAACAGTGCTTAGCTAATCAACTGGCTTGTATGCAAATGTGCCTAGAAATAATTTCCTTGTGCAAAGAAAAGTAAAGGAGCTTACTTTCTTTATTCTTATGCAAATAAGTGGGCTGCTGTTACACAGGCCATCCTGTAACTACTTTGAGGAGACTGATAAATCTATTACAGTAGCTGTCAACAACAGTATCTGCAACTGGCACAGTTCAGCCAGGCAAGTAACAACTCTGTTGCTGTACAGTTGCTATTGTGTCTTCAGAGCATGCACCATGCTCTTCCAGTTAGAGATGGTACCCCATCTTGTTTCTATGAGCTTGCATGTCACTTGTGAATTTTGTCTCTCTGTAGAATCTTGTGTCTAGGGAAAAAGTCATCTTCAGATGTTCTGTTACAAAATGTTTGCTTCCGCTGTAGTCATGTTTTTGGTACAATCGTTATCCTTACCTGGTGGTTCAAAATGTGGTTTGCTTTTCCTGCACATGCATGCTTATATATGGTCTATCATATTCCTGCATTATCATGCTAATAAGAAGTAAAATAAATAATATGGGGTGGGATTTAGATTTAGATGATCTAAATCTAGATGATTAGAACCATGTCAGAACATTTTGAAAGAGGAACAGCAAGAGAGAAATGGGGTGGAAAATTTTGGATCCCCCGCCCCACTCCAGTGTATTGATAGATTTAGGTTGTGTAGATCCAAGTGAAAATTATCTTCCATTTGCATTGAAGCTATGGTAGAACCATATGGATCCACATGGTTTCCAAAATCTGGTCGAGTGATTTGGAGTCCTAACAGAGTGGCTTCTGAGGAGAAGACAGCTGGAGAGAAGCTGGTTAGTTAGTGTTCAGTGAAAATGTTCATGCAGAAGGGTCTTTGGATTCAAGCCCTACTCCTCTCCAGTTCTTTGTGACTTGTTATTCTCTGAAACTGTTAGCATGCTACACCAAACTATGTGATCCCATGATCCCATGTACTCCTGGATAAGATATTGCAGCTGCTTTCCTCCTGTCCTTCTGTGTGCTGTGCTGTGAGCTAAATTATAGTTTAGCTTAGCATGTCATCCAGACCTGGCCTCATGGTTTGTACCACTCCGACAAAGCTTGAGCTGTGAACCAAGAGCCTTGGTTTTTCGCTTAGCAGTACATGTGAACTCTGTGCATGTTTCTATTTTAATGAAATTGCTGCAACTGACCCCGAGCTCATGATATAGTGACGGTTGTCATCATAAATGAATAAGTCACATGGTCATTGAGGATGTGGTTTGTTTTGGCTCCGTATGCATGATGTGCACCATCTGTTTACAGTTTTAGGCTTTTTGCACATTATTGGAAAAATGTTTTAAATATAGGGTTTTAATCTGGCCTGGTTAAAAGCATGGCTTTGCAAGTAACGTTTTATTTACCACTTGTGGGCAGCCAATGCTTACAGTAAGTGGAAACACCTCTTGTTATTATGTCAGTTGGAGAACTGTTTTAAACAGCTAGGCAGAAATGTTTAAACCAGGGGGTTCTCAAACTATGGCCGCAAGCTTCATTCATATGGTCTGTGCCATACCTATAGATCTGTTAATGAAAATGGGAGATGGCACACCAATCACATTAAATATATTGAATTCCCCCCCAATAAAATAAGAAATAAAAGAAGCAATAAAATTACAATTAAAAAGTCATAGAATGCCCACTACAATTGCTATGATAGGCCATGGACAGCCAAGACACTTATAATTTTTAAAGTGGTGCATGGGGGGGGGGGAAGGTTTGGGGACCACTCATCTAAATCATTAAAATAAAAAAGCCTGAAAGTTACTCTGCAGAGCTTATATTTCTAGCAATATTTAGGAAAGATTGTGCTTTTGAATGGAACATGAGAGATGATAGAACTTCTGAAATATTACATTGGAAACCCCCCCAATACACACACTACATGGAATCCCACCTTAAATTCTATTCACTATGCTGAAAATAACAAGATGTTTGTTACAGTTTGGTTTCATGTGAAATGACATTTATAGACGACATGGCATGGATAGTTTGGAAAATTAGCTTAATTCTGCAAAGAGATTTATTAAATTATAAGGCAAAAATATGAGCAATGGAAGCGTTCCATAATCTGATAGATATATTACATTTTAAGGAGAGATTGCTTGTTACTTTTATAAAAGATAGGTTTATAACCTGAAAGAAGGGAGGACAGTCTTATTTCTATAAATATAAACTTAATATTTATGAAAATAAGATTTACCCTCCCTTTTAATGCTTAGCATATTTTCATCCGTGCCTTGGCCAGCAAAGTAATTGTGGAAGCATACAACACAGTTAAGGGTTTTGTTTGTATTCCTGCGTGGAAAAATATTGGCCTCTTAGATTTTTCTCTGTGATAAATTTGTCCTAATGTCTTTGAAACTTGGCAGTTTGTATAAGTAAGTACAAACATTGTAGCCTGTAAAGTTAAGTATCATTCTTTTGGGTTAGCGGTAACAGAATTAGTTATGGATATTATATCTCATGACTCTTCCATGGTATCCTTTTGAGTGGTTTTTGAAATGTTTTTAGCAATTATTCTTATGGATTGTATCTCCTATTTAGATAATTCTAGCTTTCTAATGTGAGTATTTTTTATGACAAATCTTATTTCCAACTATAATGGGTAAGAGCTGTTGTTAATTTTTTAAAATAAAAATAATACACTGGGTTGTAGTATATTTAAGGAGATGCACAGGTTTTTAAAAGAGCCTAGAGAGAATAAGCATTAACTGTTGAATAATTATTAGTGTATTCAGTTTCTTCTCCCTGAATATTTGTTAATGAAACTTGGTGCCCAAGTTTGAACAAGGCTTAAACTTGGCTGTTTATAGAGCAGATTCAAAGTTGGCTATTGCTGCTGTTGCCATTGTTACTGTAACTTTCCAAGCTTGGTCTTACTGCAGCAAGCATCAGTGCTCTGTCCCTCTCTCCCTTTAATCTTTCATGGTCTACAAAATGCTTTTGGTTAGTGAATCTTAATTGGCCACTAGAGTTAAGATTCTGTGATTTTTGTGTGTGTGGTTAATTGTAGGACTTATTCCCAATGCTAAGCCCAAAGTCAAATGCATGGCTTTTCTCACAGGCTAATATTAAACGAACAGCTCTGGATCTGATGGGCTGGCTAGTCAATGCCTACAGATGCCTTTGACATATTCATTGACTGTTGCTGAATACAGAAATTGTCCATAGTCATTTGTTTTGGGAGTAAATTTAGGAGAAACCAAGAAGTTCTGGATTTTTTCACCCTGCTTTTTTACAATACTTGATACATCTGACAGTGGGCAGGTCTGCACATAACGCTAAGCCTAAGGAATGATAGAAATTTGTCAGCTTGGCTGGAATTAAGATTTCGCCCCGCATCCCTAAGAACTGGTATAATTTGGTGAGGCAGGCTGGGAACTAGAAGAGGTTCCAGAAGGCAGAGAAGGGAAAGGAAGGGAAGGAAGATCAGTCAAATGCTGGGGCAGAGTAGCAATAGCAGGGACACCAACTATAGGGGGCTCTGGGTACCTGAACACCCACAAATTTTGTTATTGCGGGTGCTCAGCACCCACACTTCAGGGCCCCAAGGTCTCACAAGGCTTTGGAACCTGATTTCCAGTGCACTGGAAGTCAGGTTCTGAGGCGGGGTGGTGGTGGTGCATGACGTCATTACATCACATGCACTGGGCACCCATAACCGGGGACTCAAGTTGGCTCCCCTGAGCAGTAGTCTTAAAGCAAACACCAGAGGAAGCAATTAGTGGCGAATACCTATTTGGCCATAGAATCATAGAACTGCAGAGTTTGAAGGGATCCCGAGGGTCATCTAGTCCAGCTCTGCCACGAATCTCAACTAAATCATCCATGACAGATGGCTTATATTAATTTATATGTTTAATTTAAGAAATACTGCTTATTATTGAATCCTTAATGTGAGGTGATGGTTTATTGTTGTTGTTATTATTTTATTTCTTTTTTAAAAAATAATATTTTTATTTAATTCTTTATTAAAGTTGGGAATAAAAAAATAAGAAACATTGAGAACCAGCTTGTGAGGGCTTTCCTTAAAAGGCAGCTTAAACGTTTTCCCAGTAAGTGAACTCCTGATAATATTCTGTGGAATCTCAGGGGTTGTTGCTGTGTGAAATGGATGGAAAGCAGTTTTAATATGAACTGCAATCGTCTTCACCTACAGCCCTTTTCTGCCATTTCCTCTATAATGTAGTAGCCACAATGCAGTACTCTGCTTTCCTACACTGCAAATGTCAGAAAATGTCATTTTGAAAACCCAAAGAGTTCACAGCATGGTTCTTGTCCATACCAGCATTGCTCCAGTTTTTGGGAGGGCCAGTATTGGTGTGACAAGAAGCTACATTGTGGCCTCCTCCCACATGATCTATGGCTTTTGATCTTGCCTTCATAGCAGTGGGAAAACCTGCTATGCAGTGCCTGCCAAACCATGGAAGTAACATGAGTCAGGGACCTTAGTAAAGGGCTGTGTGATTTTAACCGTGATCCTTCTAAGCAAGAACCATATCAACCCTTAAAGTAAGGAACGTTTGCAGTGCTAACTGTGTTTAAAATGCAACTAGCTGAAATAGTTTCACAGTAGACTCTAATAATTAGGGCCTAATTGATTTGTGCACCCCAAGGGAGAACCTAAATTGATCTGTACTTCACTTATATTGGTATAATGGGAACAGAATAGGCCTAATTTCTTTAGTGAGGAAGATCATTATTAAGAACCTTGCATCGCTTTCCTTGTTTACGCTTTCTCTTTCCCACCGCCATCCCAGCTTGGGGAAGTACAGATGCCTGATGCCGGAATGTGGTAACCTGGCCATCAAATGGGCCTCACAAAGAAAGCCCTTTCAGGTCTTTCAGTGAAACAACTACTGCATCTTATTATAGCGTGAAATTAGAAGTGAAAAGCCCTACAGTTTTTTTGCTATTTAGTAATGCGGAATATGTCGCCCTGGATGGCAATGGGAGTGCTAGAAAGAGAAGCCAGAAGCCAAAAAGGGAAACCTAGTAGCAGTTCAGACAAAGACGGTCCCTTCTCTCCCTGTTTCTGACTGTTCGGTGGTCTGTAAAACTCAAGTTCTGTAGTAGAAACTGAGCAAAAATATTTTGTTGCATCTCCTTCAATAAGGTGCGCAAATGTGAGTTTGCAGTAGAGGGTAAGAAGAGGAATAATCTGATGGCAGTTCAATTCTAATAACTAAAATATAAGTTGGTTGCAGTTTTACAAGCTAAGCAACCACTTTTACAAAAAACAGAGATTTGATGTTCTGACCATCTAATGCTATAACTAGATGGGGTTTTCAAGAAGGCAGAATGAAGTTATCTGAAGCCACCTTGTAACAGCTAGAAATGGAAAACTTGCCAAGTCACTATCCTTCCATAGTTTTAAAGGACCATTTTCATTTCCAAAAAAAAAGCTAAATAAATTTGTTTTCTGTGCGCTTTTTGTACAATGCCAATAATGTTCCCTGAGGACTTAATTAAATGTAGTAAAGTAATTGTAACTTTAAATAACTGAATTATGTGGTAACTGAAGCCTTTTGGAAGTTGGTGGAGGGGGGGAGAGATTATTGTGGTATCTTCTTATGTTTGTTTTGCAGATCACGAAAAATAACCTCAAATGTTTTAAATATATACTTAATAAAAATACTGACTAAAACAGATCTAGGACATAAGCTCTCTCTTGCACAGATCATGTGGAAAGGCATTCTAAGGTTTGTGGTATCACACTGCTGGCTATGTCTTTTGGTTTTGCCTGTTAGCAGAGTAAAGAAAGAGATTTCGGAGAAATCTGAATAAAGAAAATAGATTTCAGAGAGGAATGAAACTGAGATAACTGAACAAGAACCTGGTATAGCTTAGCTATAGCTTAGCTAACCTGTGTGGTGATTGGATTAAGTGTGAAGAGACTTGGGTTCAAATTCCCACTCAGCCATTATTTTATTTTATTTTATTTTATTTTATTTTATTTTATTTTATTTTATTTTATTTTATTTTATTTTATTTTATTTTATTTATTTCTAACTAAATTTATATAGCTGCCCCCCCCTAAGACATTATATGATTGGCCCAAGAAACAATCTCCCTGGATGATCTTGGTGCAGTCACACTATCTCCTCCTAAGCTGCATCACAAGATTGCTGTGAGAATAAACTGGGAGATGAGCACTATGAATTCTTCCTTGAAGACCTTAGAGACAGGGCCAGCCTGCCCATGAGGCAAGATGAGGTGATTGTTTCAGGCAGCAGGTTCCACAGGGGCAGGAGACCCTGATGTAGATTATTTATTTCCTCCTCTTCCTGATGTAGAACTTCCCTCTCAGTTTCTTCCCTGGTTGGGAGCAGGCTCCATTTTGCAATTCACCTGAGGTGCCAACATATCTTCAGCCGGCCTTACTTTGAGGAAATATGACATGCAAATAAATTATGTGCAAGCAAAAAGAGCCATGGAATTTGTATAAAGTGTATTATTTATAGGAAGTTGTAGCCCCTCCGCCTGTGAAAAATGGCATTTTAAATTATTGTTCCTTAATCAATGCTTGCTTTTTGCTTTGATATGCACCGGGGCATGCCTTCTATGGATATCAACAACTTGACAGGCAATAAAAACAGTAGATAGTGGATTATAGCAAATGCAATAAAAGGTTTCTTTCCAACTAGCTTACCATCAAGACTCTCACTCTGCGTCCTTTTTGTGTTTATGTTAATACTTGCGTTTATATATATATATATATATATATATATATATATATATATATATAAAATCTAACCCATGAATAAAAACAATGTAAATCTAATCATATGTCTCACCCTTCAAATTTAATGACCATTGCAAATCCAAGGCCTGGATTTCTTTCAAAAGTGGCATTTCAGTCATCAAATGGTTTCAAGCAGCATTGCCTGTTTTCCCAGTATACATGACAGTGTTGCCAAGTAAACCTTTGCTGGAACTAATTGACTTAAGACTCTAGGCTTTGATTATAAAATTTCCCCTTCCCACCAAAGGGTGGTGCTCACTAACCAAAAGTCGCTTAAACACAGTCACATAAGATTTGCACCCACTAACTGTTATTTCACTTAATTGACTCCCCCCCTTCCCCAATTACAGCTGTTAGAGTTTGCTATTTCCTTAAAAACATATTCAAAATGGATGCTTGAAAAATCTGGAAAACAGTCTCACAGATCTCCTACTTTGAGCTTTATCAGAGGCTTCATAATCACCACATGGTTTTTACAGAGAAAAGTGTTAAGGTGATGTGGTTATAATCAGGAAGGATTTTCTTTTCCTTCCAGAAAGGGTTCACAATCATTTGTTAATGTTATTAAGGAACAATTGGAGTTGCAGAGGAACTCATAATGGGAAAGTATCTCCAAAAGTTTGTATCATGTACTCGTGACTACTACAAGTGTTTTGTATTAGAAGGTGCAAAATATCTAGATGGGAAAACTAATGGCCCTCTATATGTTTTTGGATACAAATCTACAACCATTGGCAATGCTGGCCAGTGCTAATGGAGTTGGAGTCCAACAAGATCTGGAGGGCCACAATTTCTTCACTGCTGATCAAGAAAACTCTGTTCTGATCCTGGAAACAATGATAAATTTAAGTTGAACCACAGGTAACTTGGGCTTTTGTTGCAAGAGTAGGTGAAAGAAAAAGCTGTCTCTGACCTAAGGGTCAAAAGCTGCTGGGGGCTTGCACTTCCTTTTTCATCCTCAGCTGCTAGGTAGCCTGAAAAATTAGAGAAGGAACCTTTGACAGATCAGAAAGGTGAGCAGGAACAGTTCAGAGTAGGAATATCAGAAAAGCCCTGCTGGATCAGACCAAAGACCTATCTAGTTCTGTATCCTTTTCTTGCAGCAACCAACCCAATGCCTATGTCATGCCTTTTAGTATTGTGTGACTGGAAAAATTGCTTCCATCTCTTCTCCCATTTCAGTTCAGGACAAATGGGCTCTATTGCAAACTGGTAGCCTTGGGTGAAATAAATGGGTTTTTACACATGGAACACTTGTTTCCTGTATAAATGGAATATGTGACTGAGGCGGAACTTTTATAGAAGAAAGTACAATTTGATATCATGGGTAGGCAAAGTACTATCATACTATTTCATCTGTTAATACTCTGTATAAATGATTTTCTCTATCTTCCTCTGATGTCTCTAAGCTCTGTAGAATAATCAAGTGCAATGGAGCTATAATTGGAACCCTTGTTAAGCAAGCATGTTAATGGAACGTGGGCATAAGAAACAGATGCTACTATAGAGGAAGAGTATTGGAAATGTTAATCTAATAATGGTTCAGAATAACTTCGGTTATGTGACAGATGTAACGTGAAGTATTCTGAATGTGCTGCTAGTTCCCTTTAATATGAAAAGAATGTTGACAGCACATTCACAGTGCTGAGCTCCTTTTAGATTACATCTATCTTTAGTCTTTGCTCGGTAGCTATGGAACATGCCTTGTCTTCCTGATAAACTCTGTTCAAAATTTCTTTTATTAATGCTTCCAATAAACAGGCTTGTCCTGTAGGCTGAACAAGTTGAGACATATATATATTCCTGACAGTTTATTTATTAATTTTCCCTTCTTTTTAGTGTCTGGAGCCCTGCAAAGAATCCTGGGACTTGAAGAAAAACCATTGCCAAAGTTTCTGTGAGGTATGCCATTTCTAAAGACCTCTTTTAAAAATTCTGTCCTGTATATTTCATTCACACTATTAAATGAGTTTGTTTGATGACAGCGAACTAACAAATGGGATATGTTCTCTATTTCCAGTAGCTGAACAGGACTACAACTGATCGATGGCCATTTTGAAATGGTCTTCAGAGTCTTTGAAATAATTACTGTCGTATCATTCTATGTTTCCTATCAAGTTGTTATGTGTCAATTAACTTTTCTTTCTTGGGCTGCTGTCTTATATGTACAATTGCTGTATACATGAGTTATCAGTGTCCTTTTTCCTTTCGTTGCTGCAACAGCAAGATGTCTTCCACATTTGTTTGTTTATTTAAATGCTTAAAGTAACCTACTAACTTTTGATTGACCAATTCAAATGTGCACACAGTCATGTGATACAGTCATCCATACAGCACATGGGAAATTGTTTGAAAGCAACTGTACCTCAAATTCACTTGCAGGTGTTGAAGTCCTACGTTATGGTTATGTTGGAAGTTGGCTTACTGATATGGAAGCTGTCCACATGCAAGAGGACTTCAGCATGAGTGTACTTTCAAACAAATGGCTTTTCATGTGCTTTTTGAGGTTGCCTAGGCCTGTGAGGAGGGTTGTGCAGTGTCAGAAGCAGCTAGACTCCAGGAATTGGCTACAATGCACATCTTTCTGCTACTCCTTAGCACAGTTTCATTCAGTGGTAAATGCAAAATACATGTCAGTTATTGATGATACACATATGTAAGTTGTCATCCTTCTTAGCAAAAGTGGTGATTATGTGGGCACAGATCTTTTCCTAAGAGAAATCTCTGAGACATGAACAACTGTGTTTGGCCTGTATTAGAGCTATAGTACTATGTGAAAAAACCACCCCAAAATAGGTATTATGGATATGGCCTTCTTATCACGTGAGCACAGTACTTGTTCATGGGAAACAAGCTGTAATGTCATAAGCTCACCAGCTCTATATTCCTCTTAAACTGGTTGCACAAGTCCACTCCCATAACATTGTTTACCTTGAGGCATTATGCCAGGTTCCACTGTGGAACCTAATTATAGTCAACATTGTTCAACAGTACTGTAGTTAAATATGATTTCAGCATGTCTCTGTTGAACTATATTACATTATTGGGCTGAACACAGCATGAATTTGTAATGGCTTAGTTGCTGTTGTTTTTGCTTTTGTCCCTTGGGTTTAAGGAAATGGCACTGAGCTTTATTTTATACATTTGTGCTCCACTTTTTCCATAGTTCAAGGTGGTTAACAAAGCACTACAAAAATGCATATAAAAATAGGGGAATGATAATATTAAAACTCTTAAAGTAATATATAAAACCAGATCCATAAGACCAACTAAAATTCCAACAAAGTTTGCAAGCTTGATGTTTACAACTTCATCAAGTTTTAGGTTTATTTGGCATACACTGTAAATTGTTTTTAAATTATGGCAACTCATTTTTAACAGGGCCTAATGCACAGCTTTTAGTAGCAACAACCAAGCTACATTGACTCAGTTTCATTTAAACTAAGTGGGATCTTGTGTTCTTTAACTCCCTTTTTATCAGTGTAAACAATAACAGATAGGTTTTTAAAAAAGAATTCTTCCTAGCTGCTTCTTGTGTCTTAGCTTCTGCATGAAAATTATGTAGCCGAAGTGCATAGCAATAGAGGCATCTGCCACATGTGTCTTGATTATCATAATTCAGTAGAAGGGAATTAAAAAGCACTTTGCTTGTGTCTTAGCTTGGGTAAAAAGTGAATGAGGTGCATAACTGTACATTGGCAGGGATAGTGCAGAAGATTCTTTGAGACTGGTGGTTTATATTGTAAACTACATTGGTTAGATTCAATCCCAGACATCCAGTTGGCTATCACATATCGTATGTAGATCACCCTGCTGGACATATCTAATGTTTATGTAAAATGTGGATCCTATTTCTGTCCACTGCATGATAAGGAACATCATGCTATATTTCTGGTAAAATCTGAAGCAGGAATGTAGTAGACTTTGGAACTATAAGACAGAAATAAGTTACACTAGGTTTTTAATTTAAGGGCAGATGTTTGCATTTATTTTTAAGTACACTTGCACTTACAGGATAAGAGGAATCTTAAATTTTTTCTTTATTGATTCAGATGTCTGGATGTGTACCAGTAAGGGAGGTTTGTTGTGTGGAAAGTGGGCTTCAGATTTTGTAACTTGGAAATTACTTATATGTCTTTAAAAAACAAAATAAAGTATCAACACACCCCTTCTGGAATCCTATCAGAAGAATAATGATGAGCTTGACAAGGATGAGCTATAATATGAAGTTGTTATGTTTGTGAGATGTTTATTGAGTAAAAGGAGTTGGCTGACTGGGAGAATAAACACTTCCCATTTGTAGTTAGGATCTGCTAATATCCCTGTTTAATTAGTGATTTTGAGTTTGAAACTAAGCTTGAAACTTAAAAGGCTGGAAGTAAAAAGTTGAATATTTAACAGTTCACTGAAAAAATAAGTTGTGAACTAGGGTGAAGAACAGAAGCTTCAAAGGCATATTATGCCTCAAGGGACTAGAAAAGATTTTTAATTAAGTAGCTGAAAATTTGTGATGTTTTATATAGGCACATACCCAGACATGTACACCTGCCCATTTCTGATCACAGACATAAATCACAAAAGCAGGTGCATTTTGTTTCTATTAACCTCTGCCCTTGTCAGCTACAATCACAAATCACAATCTCCTTACCCAGCATTATATTTGAAAGCAACCATTTAGCTATGATCATGGTTCCAAAAGAGAGAATAAGTTAAGCAAGCTTAGAGTTCTTCCCCAGGCTCTGTTTTCCATGGATGATCATTCTAGACTTTCTAGCTCTGCCAGGCACTGTAGCCCATGGCTGCCATAGAAAGGCAACCAGACTGCAATCTCTGATGATATATGGTGAAATAGTGATTCAATAAATGTAGCTCTTTATCTCTCCATACAATCAGAATGGAGGCATTCTGAGCTCTACTGTAAGAACAAATGCTGTACATTTATTGTTGATGAGTGATATTTCACTAAAGCACAAAATGTGTTGTATAAAGTGGGTATGAGTGTGAATGTAAGAAATGATGGGATAGAATGTGCAAAACAGCAAACACTGAACTAAGACCACATTATGGACAAAGCATCTGTATCACAAACTTGATTGCTGCTTTTTCACAGGGAAGAGCTGCAGTGGATGAGGGTTGGAACATAGAAAGGATTTTTCATCCTTTTCTTACTCATTTCTGGTCCTCCCCCTCTTTGGAGTTTCAAAGACATGTTTGTGACAGGAGCCACAGTGAGTGGGTAGCAGGAAGTGGTTTAGGGGGCAGAGCAGATCAAGGATTAAGCACTTTCTGTTCCTTCTGCTATTTTTCTGCTCCTGAAGCTCCCTTTTCATAGGAAAAACAGTTGGATTTTTGCTTCTTGTATATGAATGCGACACAAAGCTTTGGCCTAAGAAGAATGAAATAAATTTGCATATACTCATTTGCAAATACACTAGTTTGCAATGTAGCCATCAGTTCTGCAGTGATTTGTGGCTATGGAAAGCTTTATATGGAAGACCTGGCAGAGGCAAATGATTTAATTTAGTAAGGGATGATGATACAGCTTCAGAGACATCACTATTCTGTATTTTGCCGCTGTTGTTCAGAAGCTATAAATCTATATGAATTCTCAAGGCTAGACCTGTAATTGGTAGCAGTTGGTTGCGGGTGGGGTGGGCCAGTGGTGCTCACCTGACCTCCCATGCCACTGCTTAGCAGAAGATGTAGGGAGAGGCAGCAAGGATGTTGATGTGGTATATTTGCGCTGGTGGTGGTGCCATATTAGCTCCACTGTTGTATTTGCCCCATGCCAACCTTGTTGCTGCCACTCCCCCTATGCCTTCTGTCAAGCAGCAGAAATGCAAGCAAAAGCAGGTCAGGAGACCTCTGCTGGACAGCTACTGCCTGTAATCTGAATGATCATTTCAGCAACACCTTGGAAATATTTCAGCAATATTTGATATTCCTGCTGAAGGCTTTGTACAATTTTCTTGTTTTCCCTTTAGCCTCTTTTCCCAAAGAAGAACTACGAATGCTTAACTAGCTGTGAATTCCTCAAATACATCTTGTCGGTGAAGCAAGGAGACTGCCCAGCACCTGAGAAGGCCAGCGGCTTTGCGGCTGCCTGTGTGGAAAGCTGTGAGGCTGACAGCGAATGCTCTGGTGTGAAAAAATGCTGTTCCAATGGATGTGGACATACATGCCAAGTACCAAAAAACTTATACAAAGGTAGAGATTGTTTGTAGGCATTTATTTTGGAGCCCATGGCAAATAAAAGTAGTCTATTGCATATTGTAGCAGGAGTGCAAAGTGTGTTGGAGAATGGGAAAAGGGTTGGGGGAAATGAAATAGAGGTTTATAATTCTTCCAGCCCCATAGGTCTGCCTACAGAATACAATTTAGTACGTGGGTTTTCATACTCCCTGTCCCATCTAAGCACTTCCAGGGCATCAATCCCCCCCCTTTCTCTGTTGCTAGATGCATGATTAGTCATTGTGTGCAAACTCGGAGGGTTAAATCAGGGACTGACACAAAAGTCCAAAGGAGGTTTTAAAAAAGAAGTTGAAGAGTGAACATTAGTTTGTGTTAACAAGGGTTAGTTAACATTGGTGGGGTCGTTATGACAATCTATTAAAGCTAGCAAGGCTAGTTCATGCATGTGGTGGTAGGAGCTGGAGAAAGAGAGTGTGAAAGCAGCTATTCTAGATCATTTGACAGTAGTTAAGGGGTGGATGTGGTTACTTCTGCACCTCCCCAAAAAACAACTGAAGAGTTTTAAAAGTGCTTAGTGGAATAGAAGTGTGATGGCTTCCAATGTTCAGTTGAGCCTTGTTCATGTTTTGTCAAAAGGTTTCTTCAGGCTAATGCTGGAATTACTTTATACCAGGGGTTTTCAACGTTTTGAGTCCACGACTTCCCTGACCAACTACATTCTTTCTGTGGCACCCCTGTGGGGATCAGGAGCCCAATTATGTCACCTCTCCCCTGCAGACCTGGCAGCCTCTCACCCTTTTTCGAACACCTGCCCTTGTGGAGTGTTCCCTCAGAATCCTCTCTGCTCCCCTTGTGAGTCCTCCAGGCAGCTGCTGCCCCTGGTCTCTGAGCTTCCCCCACCCCAAAAGAGGTGCCTCCCAGAGGCACCATTTGCCTGTGGAGCTTATAGCCAGGGCTTCTGCAATAAACAGCTGTGCAAGCCTTTGGGAGGCCGAGATGCAAAAGGGCATCACAGAAGGGAGGGAAAGAAAGAGGGACACAAGCTAGTTTTGCCCACAGCATCCCTGACCATCATTCAAGGCACCCTAGGGTGCCATGGCACACTGGTTGAAAACCACTGCTTTATACCTTCTAACATTTTTGGTGAAAACAGCTGTGTTTTCTTCCTCATAAATACCTTCAAAGTCAGATTTTACATGACTGCACTTCTTGCTTTTAAGTTTATTGCATCAGAAGATTATAGTTCCCATGATTTCTTACAGGAAGTTGTAGCAGACAAACTTTCTTAAGAACAATGTCATGCTCTGAAAAATTGTACTGTAGAAGAAATTTGTATTGTTATAAAAAAAATACAATACAGGAATGATATATCGCTATTACTTTAATTAGGTTAAGATAAAAAATAGAAACCCCCCCCAAGGAAAATACGTTTTAAAATTTCAGTTGATTAAAGCTGAATGAATTAATTTGGATTTAAAAGCAGAAAGATATTTTAAATGAATAATTCACTTATTTCACTAGATTTAATGGACATGGGATTAGACCCTCTGTAATAATGAAAAATGATTAACCCTGGTTGACTTTCTTCTCCATTCCCACTTTAGTGACTCTTAGATATATCCTCACAGGAAAGGGATGGCAGGACAGACAGTATTGGTAACACCCACTTATTGGGTGTTGCATGTTTGAATGCACTCCTACATTTATTTTAAAAATCCTGACTCTAATCGGAGTTGTTGCTTGTAGGTGATTACATGATTAGCTCTTCTGCAAGAAACTGGAACAGGTTGGAAGTGTGCTGGAATTTTTTTAGGGTGGGGAGAGGGGGAGAGGTAAGCCGTGCTTGAGAAAAACAATTCATACACTACAACAAATGCCCTTAATTTAGTGAGTATTGACATACATGGGGAAATGCTGATGTTATCTGTCTTGTGCTCCAAGCTCCAAGAGCTATCCCCCATGGTAATAAAGACACAGTGGAGACAGAATTTACTTTTAATGGTAATGGGCAAATATTGGCCACAACTTTATTAAATACACAAGTGTGACTGCTATTGGCTTAGGCATTGGTATCAAAACTATAACTGGCTCCTGCCCCACCTTGCAGGAAGCCTGGAAGGGTAAACTACTAGCAAGGGGAGCTCCATCAATGTATATTGACTGGTGCTCACCTCTGGGGTTCCCAGGGGTCCTGGCATGGCCCTAGCCCCTCTCTGGGCTTCAGACGAGATCCAGACCCCCGGATTCCGTTAATGGAATACCTTATTAATTGGAGGGGCAGGTGAAGGCTGCACCTCCCCTCCTCATATTCCCCTAAACCAATGCCTAACCTCCAAACTTTAAAAAGTTGTGACGATTGCTAAGAGGTAGGCAAAAACCAAGTGGCCACAGCCAATCTGCCACATTGGAAAAAATTCTTACCCGGCTCCTGTTCCAAAACAGGTGACCAACCAAAGTCCAAAGCAAGGCCAAACATGACCTAATTAATGGGTGGGCAGGTGGGTGTTCGGCACTGCAAAGCAAGAGGGAGTCCCCACGTCACACTGCCAAATAAATACCCTCAAACTTGCCAACGCTGCCGATTGGCTAAAGGTCAGTGGCATAAGTGTGGCATCACTGGCTGGAGCAGGGCAAGCCCCGCCCACAAGCCAATTGGGGAAGAGTTTCAGGGCCGAGCACAACATGGACCCTCTGTTAGGAGGATCCAACTTGCCAGCCATAGCTGGTAAAGATATTCCTAGCCGCTGAGGCCACCCGGGCCTCTAGTGACAGAGATTGAGGAGCACCCCACCAAAATATGAACCTGTCCTTCAGGGGATTATGACCTCTTCCAAAGCAGGCACCCGGGCCTCTAGTGACAGAGATTGAGGAGCACCCCACCAAAATATGAACCTGTCCTTCAGGGGATTATGACCTCTTCCAAAGCAGGCATTTGACCATTTATCCAGGCTTGAGAGCCGCCCATTCACAGGACCATCTTTGGGGAGTTATAGTAATGAATGTTGGCAATCACATTTTGATGATCAATTTGGTTATCTCAATGTTGCCACACACTGGGTGTGAAGGCTAACTTTCACCATACTTCAGATATTCACTGTAATTTACAAAGGCATTACAATTCTTGATAATATGTGCTGTGGCTAAAAGGAGATTTATTTATTTGTCATTGGAGAACCTGACTTAACTGCTCTTAGTGCATCAAATCTACATTTGTTCTTATAATTTACTGAGGAGCACTGGTGTGTTGAACTTGATTTGTGTTCCATGTGCTGCTACTCAAGATGCCACACAGGTTTGTAGAATCTAAATTTAGAATCTAAGCTAGTAAGCCTTTGATGTTCTTTTGAATACTGCCTACTGTGGAAGTTCAGCCCAACCTGTCACCATTTAATGCTAAGTCTACATGGTGGACAACAGCATTTCCACAACGGCAGCTCTGCATGTAAAAAAATAAAATAAATAATGGCAGGGGAGAGAGAAGAAATAAAACTTGTCTGGTATTAACCCAGTAAAAGGCCAAGAGGTACACATTTTTTCCAAAAGCCAAGAAATCTGGAGTTCAGAGGACTAATTTGTGCTTCAATGATGGATACAAATCTTTTTATCTAATAAAAAGCACATTTCTAAATGACTGCAAATGTACAGCTGGACTTGAAATTGATTATTCTGGTTGTATTGGAATATTCCAAAATGCACTTGTGCTATGTTCTGCTTGCACTCACGAGAACCATCTGAACACAATTACAGCCACCAGGGGGGCTAAGTTAGTTCCAATCAAATGAATCCAACGAACCCTAATGTAAAACAGATGGAAGGTTTCTCAGCATGCAGATTGGAGGGTTATTATACATAATAATTAAGCATGGATTTTCAAATGCATAAAGCTGAAATATCATTCTTAGCAATATTAGTTACAGTGTACGAAGACTGGTGGCTATCTAGTGATATCCAGAAATAAATGTATGAGCTTTTGATGATATGCTTTATTCCTGGCAATTTTAGGTCTCTCTCTCTCTCTCTCTCTCTCTCTCTCTCTCTCTCTCTCTCTCTCTCATTTGTGTAATACATTGGAACACTTGGAGAAAGGGTCTGTTTTTCGATCTCTAGGAAAGGTGGTTTGTTTATTCATAGAAGTGTAGAAGTTGAAACAATAAACCTCAGATTTTGCCAAAGTCATAAACTAAGCTGGGAATTTATGTAAATCTCAAACAGTCCTCTAAATCTGCAGTCACTTCAAAAAATGGAATTGGAGGGGAGAGAGAAATTCCAGCTTGACCTCTCTGGAAGCAGAACTGCCTATTATGATAAATGTGGAGCAGCTGCTAAAACCAGTACAGTGCTACCTCAGGTTAAGAACTTAATTCATTCTGGAGGTCCGTTCTTAACCTGAAACGTATTAATCTGAAGCACCACTTTAGCTAATGGGGCCTCCTGCTGGAGCACGATTTCTGTTCTCATCCTGAAGCAAAGTTCTTAACCGAGGTACTATTTCTGGGGTAGTGGAGTCTGTAACCTGAAGCGTCTGTAACATGAAGCGTCCATAACCCGAGGTACCACTGTAACTGTTAAGGTATTCTCAATTTTTTTGCAAGATGTAAGTACACTTACCTGTGAACTTGCAGCACAGTGTTGTGCCCTTCCTCACAAGTGGCAGCCAATCATGTGGAAAGTGGGCAGGGAACCATATTATGTGTGGGATAAGGGTGTGCAAAGGATGATGATGAGAATTTTACGACATAGAGCAGTCAGTGAAAACAGTAATATTGTTTCAATTACAGTTTTCACTGATTGGGCTTCTATGTTTGCTGTACTGAAAGCACAGCCCATTATAGAACTCCATACTCTGAAGTCAAGGCTGAGCCTTTAGTTTTCTCTAAAGATGATGTGTCATTTAACAATATTACATAGAAATTTGTTAAGACTTGTGGGGCTCTTAATATGTGAGTTCTGCCACCGCCACGCCCCCCCCATTTAACCTGTATATACAGATGTTGGCTTTATTCCTCTCCAATGCCTTGAAAACCCTTCTATAGGTACCACATTCTGAAGATAATTCCCAATGTGAAACAGTATGTAATAGCTAGCAGCTGCTTTCCTAGTATGGTGATGTTTTTTGCAACCACCGTAGTCACAGAAATGGCTGCTTGCTGCTATAAATGGCAGCATCTGCAAAGCGCTTGGTTCAGTCTTGACTTTCTTTACAGAAAGGATCACCTGGAGGAATTAAATAGCTGGTTTCATTTTGTAAATTCACCAGTACTACTAATCAAACAAATGTAATGGGATAGGGGTCATCAATGGGAACATTTTGATTTTTCAACAAGTTCTGGGGGTGCCACCCCTGTTTGGTCACTACTTTCCCCTCCCCTGGCTCAGCCCCACCACCCCAAGACACAGGAAGAGAAACTGTGTGTGCACAGTTTACTGCTTCCCAAGCCATCTGGGTAAAAGTCGGATTCAGTAGAATTAATCTGAGCCTTGAAATCACAGAGTGCTACAAGAGGAAGTGGGAAAGAGCATTTCTCTTAAAGCTTCCTCCTTAAGCTCTACATACTTCGGGGGGGGGGGGAGCAAGCGGGGACAGGTAACCACCTTGGCCACCTCATGACCGTGTGAAGTAGCTCAGAGGCTTTGTGGGCACTAATGGAAGCTCTTGAAGATGTCATTGCAACCACAGGCACTGTTTGCAACTCTTGGGATGGCTTGTGGTTGAATAGTGTGACTCATCAATATGCTTCTGTTCTGATTCAGTCACTGGAGAAGAACAGTAAGATAAAGTGCATGATAATGAAGATAGATCTCTTTGGGCTATAAATTTAATGGTAGTAAATATATAGTTGATCCACAAATTTACTTACACAAAGCTTCTTTACATGCATCACTTATGTTTCAGGTGTCCCTTTGAAACCCAGAAAAGAATTAAAATTCAGTGAACTTCAATCTGGACAGCTGGAAGTGAAGTGGTCTTCAAAATTCAATATCTCTATTGAGCCTGTGCTTTATGTGGTGCAAAGGAGATGGAACTATGGGATTCATCCTAGCGAGGATGATGCTACCAGTTGGCAAACTGTAGCTCAGGTTAGTCCTTTCTACATAAATCTGCATTATTTTCAGGCCATTCATCCTGTGTATCAGACATTGAAATATTTTTGGCTGGTCTTGGTGGCCAGCTATGAATTTGTTGTCCTAGAGACTCACTTCCTCCAAAGTGCAGCCTTTAATCTAGACTTTTGCTGCACCAAGAAGTGAAGCGAGGTCCATAAAAATTGCTGCTCCTCTTTCCAGGGTTAAGTGTAGATGACTGATTCTGCCAATTTAAAAAGAAACCCCTGGTCCCCTTAAGCTCAGAACAAGACAGGAGTCAGTGGGTTGCCTTGACTTTGTACTTTCTGGGGACTCAAAAGACTCACCAGGTGCAGGGGCAAGCCATGGAACTCCTGACTTCAGCTCCAAGGTGGGGAAACATTGGCTTGCTCTGTGCCTGTTTGGTGTCAAATATCAGACACAGAGGGAAGCCTGCAGCTGGAGACAGGAGCTGGAGGCTTGATATGTCTGACAACCACAGAGCCAATAAAAATTCCAGACTTCTGCTGAGCTTTTGGGCTTTGAGGGGTGGAGGTCATCTCCAGTTCTGTTTCACGGCTCCAGGGTTGGGAGAGAGCTTCTCTTACTTGCCAAAAACAAGTATAGCAAAAACCTTGATCCCTGGTATTCATTCACAGATGCATTGTTCAATGTTGTGTTGCTTGGGCTTACATACAGAGGCATGTCTTTGTTAATCTGTTGCATCAAATACTGGGATAGGTTCCATTTTACAGTTGATGGACTGAAGGTAGCATAGAGAAAAAACTTTTTTCATCTACTATACAGGGAAACTCTAAAAGAAGCTAAGTTAAATTCCCATCTATGGCAAATAAATGTTCTTGGTGTTGCATCGGGTTGCCATCTGTCCAGAATTTCCCGGACACAGCTGGTATTTAGCCCTTATAAACAGCGTCCGGGCAGAAATCGCTTACATGTCGGGGAAAATCTGGCCATATGGCAGCCCATGTTGGTAGCATAGATTTTGGCGACTTTCATTACAAATAGCTCAAAAACTCAATTTTTTTAAAAAAAGATTTCACAAAAAAAGCTCAACTGATTTTTTGTCTGGATTTTCACTTTTTGAAATATGGCAACTAGTGTTGCATTACCTAAGGAACACATTCCATGAAGGAGTGAAATACAGCTAGACATACAAACTGGTGTGGCGTGAAATTACTAATGAAGATCCAACCTACATCTGTGGTTCACAAGTTCATATGGTTGAGATAGCTCAGTGGTAGTTCACTTGCTCTACATGCAGACTGTCCCAGATTCAGTCTGTAGAAACTTTAGTTAAATTAAGGCCCTGATTCAACTAAATCATTGCACTAATGGGAGCCAGAGCAGCAAGTCCTTCTAGCACAATAGGGCTCCCTCCCTCTTTCCTGCTATGCCTCCCCAAATTGGCACTGCAAGGTCAGGAGAACCTTCACAACAGCACATGTGTGGGGGGTGGGGTGGAGGAGAATGGAAATTGGTCCATGTGGCAAGCATGTGCCGACGGTGATCTCCTTAGTGCTACTTTGAATTCCACCCTTTATCAGGTAGCACAGGAAAGACTCAATAAACAAAGAGTTGCTTGACATAAGGCCATTTTCTGTGCACCTAAGGATATGAAGAAGGGGAAAACCATGACCCAAGGCTTCCGCCTTCCTGAATAAACGAAGTATAAGTGAATACAGGATTCACTCACTCAGAGTAAACGAAGTCTCTGTGTTAACCTGGTTTCCTACTGCAGACTACAGAGGAGAGAATACAACTGTCCGACATCAGGCCAAGCAGGTGGTACCAATTCCGAGTGGCTGCCATTAACGTGCATGGAACTAGAGGCTTCACAGCTCCTAGCAAACACTTCCGCTCTTCAAAAGGTTGGTGCCAACATTGTGCATATCACATCTGTCTTTACCTGAAATTCAACCCAACCCTCTACATTTCTGTGGTTGCAACTTCCCAACAGGTGATTCTTCATTCATTGAATCATTGCCTTTATGAATGGCTTCAAGGTAGTTATCATTTTCTTTTTAAAGGTGCCATTGATCCTTCAAGCAATGCTGTAACAAATAGGCCTCCCATTTCAGTTTCTTTGAACATTATCATTAGTAATAACAACTGAGATTTCTTTATGTATTTGTGCAACATGGAACATCAAATGTGAAAATAATCTGAGACTGTTTATCTGCTGGCCCGGTCAGCGTCTAATACAGTTTGGGTTATATTTGAGCTTTACTAGTGATTCTGACTTCTTGCCATTGTAAGAAAACAGTTTTTGAACATTTAGAATTTCATTTCCGTCTCTTATTTGCTTCTGTTTATGCTGTTACTAGGATGCAGCATTTCTATCTCATTGTATGTTGCTTTTATTTTCCAAACACGTTTCATGACATAATCATGTTTTCACACATAAACAATTGCTCTGGAAAAAAATGAAGACATACTTTCTTTAGTGTGTGTAAATTCTGGTTTTCTTTTCTTTTAAATTAGGAACATTTAATAATCCACTAAACTTTAAAAACACTAGAGTTACTGGATTAGTCTAGTCCTTAACAAGAGCCATTCAGCTTCCTCTGGTTCATAAGTAAGTTCCAAAAGGAAAAGTCCCAATGTCTCTCTGCAAATAATACCTTAATGCTTATAAAATATATATTTATAATCCAAAAATACACTAAAAAGACCTGTTTCATTTATGGTGTACTGCTACAAACGTTCTGATAGGGTAATAGTGCTATTATGTGAAACCCTTATTATATTCAATTCAGTGCTACATTAAACTCAAACTGTTGTGTGACTGTCCTGGTGGTCCAACAATATATTTTCTGAGTCCATGGCCAATTCACTCAACATATTTAAAGTGTTTTTAACACAAACATTATTAAAATCCTTCAAACAACAAGCAATAATTATTGGACAAAGTTGTGATTACTTCCTCAGTTATAGTATCTTAGAGTGGCTCCATTCTTACAATTGATAGTGATTAGTTGCTATTAATTTTTAACTCTCAAAGGAGGCAAATTTTTATATGCTTTGAAATAATGATGACCTTTAGGGTGTGTTTGTATGTGCCTGTGTGTGTGTGTGTGTGTGTGTGTGTGTGTATTTTATATATATATATAAAATGCCAGCCAGCCAAGGTACCACAAAAAGTTTATAATTTGGTTAATATGTGTATTAAAAAAAATTGGTGTCAATACTAATTGAAGGCTGACATTTTATAATCTATTTCCTCTTTCACAACTGCAAAATGATATATTTTTTGAAAACCTGAAATCATAATCCTGCTGTCCCATAGTAGATTTCTTTTCATGTAGCGAATATCATATTCTGAAAAGCATGTGAGAACCTATCAATAGACACTAGGAAGTGTTAATAGGTTTCTCATTCCTCTGGTGTTAGCAGGCTCTGTTGTCACAGAATGGGATGCAATACAAATGAACAGATTCCTTTCCTGCTGCCTCAATCAGGATAAAATTTAGGTGAAGTTTAGAGGGAGTAATAAAGGCTTGCACTGTCAGCAAAATTTGTTGTTACCGTGTTCCTTTAATGATTCCCACACCGTCTTGTTTGCTTTTTAAAATGGCCTCAGACAGATTAAATTGTCTCTTTTAAAAAAAAAACTTGTTAAAACAAATGAATTTATTCGGCCATATACCTTAACGAGAACATATATGCTGAAGTATCAGCATGGAATAGAATCCCAAATCAACAATGCTTGCATAATTACTGGGGATGTGCAATCTGAAAAAAAGCTGAAAGATCCCATTCATATTTCATTTAATAATTATGAATGCTTTGTTTGAAGAGAACACCTTCACACATATAGTGGTATTTGAAAAGGTTTCCTTGGAAAATGGATCAGTAAACAATTGGGGGGCCCTCCCCAAGAGGTTCACAAAATACATGTTGGTGTCAAGTGAGTGGCAGGGGACCCCTATTCCTTCCTCCATGGTCGTCAAACACAGGAGTTATTAATTCCCAAATAGGGCTTAAATACCTCTTAGTCAACTGGAGTACTAAGCATTGCTAAATAACATATTTGATGAAAAGCAATTTGAATTCTACAACTGCAACAAACAATTGCTTTTTACTTGTTCATCTCATTCACAGGTACATTAACTTAGCCAGTTTTGTAATACAGCTTTTAGATCTACAAGAGTTATATTTAGTAGGATTGACAGAGATAAACTTGTGTATTCTATCATAAGTTGCTTTCAACATAGGCTTTATATAGTGATACCAACTTGAGTCAGGCCAGAACTTGTTTTTCTAGTTTAATAACAGCTTGGAACTCATCAAATAAGAGAAAGAAACAGGGTTGTGTTTTAATTTACATTTTGTTTAATCTTTACTAAATGATACAGCTGCTCTTATTGACAGTTGACAGGCACAGACTATCAGTATTGTGTGTGAGCAACATAGCGCTTCATTCTCATGCATACAGGTGTATGTAGGCTACCAGTGTGTGTTGGTATTTATTGCATATATATTGTACTTTGAGAAGTAGTAGTAGTAGCAGCTGTGTTTTTGCAAACCCATCTCCTTTGCACATGTGATAGCTTATAGAGCTGGTTATACATATTTTTGCATTATGCTTTTTAAAAATCACCTTAATAGAAAAGTACATAATTGAAAAATTATAGCAGAACTATATATTGCTCTAATATGAGCTTAATTTTCAGAAATTGCAGGTTCAAGGGCTCTAGCAGTTGAAAGTCACAAGCCCTATCAAAGTTTCAGGATTTATATATTGTTATTTTTTTCTAAATTATGACATGAAGAGGTATAACATGTAGGAAGGGCTGTTCATTGGTTTGCTTCATTAAGGTTAACCTGATCTTTCATAAAGATGTTATTGACAGCTTTTTCATTGTCACTGAAATACTTGACGTTTTTCCTCATAGGTGAAGGTGAACTTGGCAAATTTAAACAAAATGAATCTTAGCAGTTCGTTTCTTATACAATATGGTTAAGAGGTTCAGAAATTCATTACAATACTTTTTATGCAATGCTAGTATGCTTTTTGTTGTTGTTGCTAAATTTGTATTTTATGGTCTTGGGTGCAATCTAGATAGAGTTAAGCATGCTTGACTCCCATTGCAGTCATTGGGGTTCAAGCTCTTAACTGTGTACTTAAGCACCATTGACTGAAACCTAATGGAATCTAAGCATTCTTAAATTTCTGGATAACACTGCATTGCTCTTATCTCAAGAACCATAGGTGCAGCAGAAGGCAGTGAACACTCTACTGTTCTTGAGGTTAACAGTATCCAGTTGACATTGATATATTGCATGTATTTCTTCTTGAATGAAATATGTTGTCCCTCACATTTTGGATGCAATCTGTTTTGGGTTATATCTGAATCTGTACAGGAGTTCTGGATCAGGATATTTATGTCTATATACTCAAGTAGCAACCACCTCTTCATTCTGTTTCAATTGATGCAAGAGGAAAGACATCTTCTTACAGCTGACACAATAAGCTCCTAGAAGAGTTACTTTATATCTACCTGTCTCAGATTTTTATTTATCCCACATTACTTTCAAAGCAGCATACATGGTGTGTCTTCCCCTCACCCCATTCGCATCTAGTGAATTGCCTTTAGTCACTGCTTTTGAGAACAGCTTTCAGCTACCTGGAAATAAATCTGGGAATACAGCACTTGTTGAAGAATGATGAGAAACATAATGGATAGAATGAAGAGGAAGATGTGTGTGCTTTAATGCTTGTTGAGACAGCACAATTTTTGTACATAGTTTTTGGGACTTGAGTACTGACTTAAGTAAAAAGCAGGTGGGGATGTCGAAAAAGCAACCCCATCCCAGAAATCAGGCATGAGTTTTGCCATTTGGCAAGATGACTTTTATAATAAGAAAAGGACACGTGCCACTGAGAGTTAAGTACATACCTGCAGATTAGTTGTAAGATTGAATGTGACCTTAAATCTGTTTAGTGTTCTCTGCACTATGTTGAACGCCTGTACAATGCCATGGTAGCAGAACCAAAATTATGTCCTATCAACGAACAGATACGTATTCTTGTCCAAAAGTTGGAAACAGATTTTCTTTACTAAGGTGAATGGTGTTAGCATTTCCTACAAAATCAGGAGTAAGTGAAGCGGGCAGTATTGTTTTCACAGGACATAAGTGCCCATGCTGTATTGTGATTTCATGCATACACATACACAGAGTGTTTGTAAAAGCAGAACAGACTCCCACTGGTAGCAATAAAATTCTCTCTGCTGTTCCTTTGGGGCCAATGAATTTTTTTTATATTGTTGCACAGCTGGTTTGTATGTGCCAATTCCAGTGGGCAAAGCATATCCCTTTGTACATGCCATGAAGCTGTTTAATAATTGGAAACTTGTCTGTGGTTCAGGTTCAATGGTCCTTTAAAGAGTTACATTTTTTTTAAAGAGAGAGCCGTGGGTGATCCCACCTTAAATTAGAAGAGAAAAGCACTCTCATCTAAAGTGTAAAAGGATTTTGAATTTATAGCTAAACCTGCAGTTACACACACAGTTGAAAATGAGTTTTCCAGATTCTTATGTACTTTCCCCCTATGGCACACATTGTGGAATGAATTCATTTATTCTCTTTCTTTTCTCTCACCATTTAAGTATGCTCACCAGTTAAATATGCAACACTAATGTTCATCCAGATGTGATACATTTTCAATGGTAATTTTAGTGGCCTTGGGCAGGTCATGGATTCTCAGGGCAGCCTGGGCCAGGAACCAGGGGTGACTCTGCTTTATATCATCATCTTCCTCAACCTGCTTGGCAATACATGTCAAGACCTCACATCTGGATGTCAAATCTACCTAATCCTCTATGACTTCTCACCTATTGCCTGTGTTGAGAGTTCAGTTTAAGCTATCAGGCAACTTGCCACAGCTCTGTCCACCCACTGTGGAGACCTACTCAGGAATTATTGCAAGCAAACTGAACTATAACCTATACTTACCTGACCAAATGGGGGTAATGTTGGCTCATTATCTCTATAGCCAGGGCAACTCCACCATAGTTGTGGCCCGTTGAGACATTATCAGATGGTTTTATTTGGTTACTTACTAGACACTCTTAGCAAATGAGAAGGTAAAACATCCCTGGATGGGGTTTCCCTAACACTGACTACATCTGGCTGTGTAGGCTACTTAGTCTGCACTATTGTCTCTGTCAGTTGTTTGCAACTAGAGGATTAGCATAGACTAAAACACCTTGCATGCCTGCACCTATTCATGCAGAGATCACTCCTTCCTCACCCTAACTGAACCCACTGGGTTGTGTACTACTGTACCAGCACCAGTCTTCAAATTTACACCAAGAGGAATCCCAACAGTAAAATTTGGGGTCAGGGCTATCCCTTGGATAGTATTTTTTTTTGCTAAATAATCAGTATCCAACTGTTGATCTTTAATAAAACTAAAACTAAACCATGGCTCAAGAAAAAACCCTGTAGGCAGAGTTTGGCTTTGCTTTTGGAAAGGCTCTTCTTTGTCTAGACTGATCAGCTTTAATTCGCAAACCACACTGCCTTCGGCTTCTGTTTGAAGGAGAAGTTTCCATAGACTTGGTGGAGCTGTGTTCAAACTTGAAATCTAGGTTGGAAAAGGAACTGGAATCATGATTTAAAGTTGTAACGAAGCTTTCTGATTAAGGACAGAAATAAATACCTCATGGGCATAGTTTGTTCGGTGCTTGTTAGCCAATTGCTGTATTTGCAGTGTTTTGCAAGTGTGATGTTAATCTTGACTCAGAGGCTATTGCTTTCTGGGAGTGAAAGGTGTTATATCTGTCACATTGTTTAGTCCAAGGCTTGTTCACAATAAGGATAGCTCAGTGAGCTAAACCAAAACCCATCTGTTTATTGTTTGCCTTGACTACATAACTGACCTCCAAGGACTGAATTAAAAAAAGACAAATAACCATCTGTGAACACCCAAACATATTCAGTATAGTTCCTTCACATACAATAGGTATGCTGAATAGCCTCATAACTTGATGGTAACGTAACGTGCAACAGTAGCATTCAAACTAATATTGTGCATGCTTTTCATCTTCTAATGACAGGGCTTTACCTCACACAAATATGCCCATCCGTATTGGGTTTAGAGATGGTGAATGAAGGGACAGATTTGTGGACTGTAAGATTAGGTATTCAAGTTTTATAGAAGGTACGGTCTACCAACAACTACACATGACAGACTCTAGTACTGTCTCTAGTACTGTCTTGGCACAGGTGAAACAGGTGTTGGCAACTTGAATAAAATAATAGTGGGGGCAGGCAAGCCCCACTCCAAATAATCAATTACAAGATACGGCACACGCACACCATTTGAATGGCAATATCCATCAATTGGGGGGGCTGTCCCCCTCAAATATTTTTTTTGGGGCAAAGGGACCTCAGGCCCTAAGGAGTTGGCTTCTATGGAAATGTCTAACCACACTGCTGTTGCCAGATCAGTAAACCTCTTATCAGTGCAGCCCTTTCCTAATGGTGGGCATGGTCTTGGCTATTTCAGAAGTCATTCTGTGCCTTGCCTTGCCTTGCTTGCCTTCCCTCTATGCTTTCTGCAGGCTATGAGGAGAGAAAAACAAAGCAGGATGTGCTGGGAAAATCAAAAGGCATATACCCATTTTACCCTTCAACAGAAGCACAGGCAAATGAAAGGAAACTAGAGGTAAGACAACAATTGCCTGTCTCCTCTTTCCAAAACATAGCAGTTTGCCTGAGGAAAAAAAAGAGAATACTATTGTAAGACAGCTAAACTGTTCTGAGAAGTAAACATCCCCCCCCCCCCATCATGCAAGTAATGTTTACATTACTCAGAAGTGTTGAGCAAAACACAGCAATAAATTTGCTGTGTTTACAACCCAGGACTTTGACTGGTATGTGTCAAGATGGAAGCACATACAATTCAATTTTCTCCCATGAGAATGAATTATTTCATATCTACTAATCTCTAAACAGGAAGTCCTATCTTCCTTAATTGTAGTTGTGTCAGTTTGTATACCACAAATGAGAGGATTTTCAGTGAACTCGTTAATCTTGGAGTTTATTTGATGAACTTAATGTGTCTGGCCATGGACAGTGCATTTGGCATCTTATTTACCATTACAAAAACAACTAAGTGAACTGTGCATTAAATTGAGCAAATGTCAATGTCTATTTTTAAATGTTCAGTTAAATGCAATAACTTTTCTTCTAGCTTGAATTGGGTTCATTTGGCTTACACTTTTGAGAAAATGTTCACTTACAATTCTATTTTTAACAACTCTGCAGAAAACAGTTAATATCTGCTACAGTGATGGTTCACTCACTGCCAAGTAGTAGCTCAAAAAGAAGGATGTACACACACACACACACACACACACACACACACACACACACACTGTGTGAATTATATGCAGCATGTTTTATCATTCTTCTGTTCATTTGTTTCCTATTATTTAACATTGTTTCTAATTTTCTGGGACACATTTTTATTTGTAAATCAATCCGAGTAAGATTGATCATATAAAGGTTGGGGTATAAATGAATAATAATAATAAAACATCAGGAGTATCAAAAGATTTCTTCTAGCAAATGCATTTTTAAACAATGTGGCACTCTCTAGTTACCATAATATTAGTATACACACTGCTTTGGAGCCACTATCTTCCTTTGATTTTGACAAAAGGTGCAAAGGGGGGCTTCGTCTTCTATTAAAGGCAGATAAATATTCAGCACCTTCAAAAGAAAACCATTCCCATGATTCCTTGCCATTAAACTGGTTTTTTAAAAAGTTCACCTCTCACAAATATTTTCTTCTGTTGTGTACACTATTCTTTTCTCTTTTTTATCTCTAGCATAATACATCACTGAAATTTTAAAATACTGGAGAGTGTGCAAATGTTACTTCATTTAGGCTAAATGCTAAAGAAACTAGTCCTAGAGAATTTGAGTTCTCTTTGTATTTTCAAAGCAAATGCATTTTTTGTATAGTGAATATGCAGTGGGGGAGCTTCATGCTCTGGAACCGGGGGGCGTGGCATGGCACACCACCTGCAGGGGCGTGACGCGCATCCTGGGGGCATGGCACGCCACCTGTGGGGGAACAGCCGCGATTGCACCCCACCGGGATCGCAGTGCCACGGGCGGTGCACTCCCCCGTATCCCGAATATGACATTCAAAATGAAGTGTGGTTTTCAAAATACTATAGCAGCATTTCAGTATGGCATAGTAGACATGTGGTTTCTCTCGCAGCTCAATTGGCTGGGGCAACCAAACCGGATAGGAAGGGTACAAATAAAACAACAACAACAACAACAACAACAACAAGTCTATCAATAGCTATACACTTCTTGCCTTCTCAAGATAAAGCTACTATATCATATGCTAAATTACAAGTGCTAGTTCAATCTGGGGGATTAAATTTTCTGAATCTAATACTGCATCATTGGGCATTTGTCATTCCTTAAGCAGTGAGGGGCTGAAGTCGAACTGATGTTAACAATCCTAAACTAGGCTAGTTTTTGATGAGTGGTTAGATGGCATTAACCTCATGTTATCTGGCTAAGGCAGATAGGCCACTTATTACTGTGGCTTGTATAGATATCTTTTTACAGAAGGGGTAGCAAAATCCTTCAGTTTGGGTATGCTCCCTAAAGCACCCCTCCTTGTGCCATGGACTGGCTGGATGCAGAAAAGTGATGGGAGGCAGCAACTGGGGAACCCTCAAGGGAACACCATGGGAAAGAAGGTGCAGAGGTAGGAAAGTGGTGGTCGGATGACAATGTGTGGTCAGAGGAAGAAGGCTCAGACTTGGGAGAGGAGGATGTGTTGGAAGCAGAAGAGGTAACAGGGCTTAGTGAGCAGGAATAGGCTGTGGCAGAGGGCAATTCAAACTTTGAGGCTGAAGCAGAAGCTGGAGAGGAGAGGGGCTAGGAGGCAGAGTTGAAATAGGCTGCTGAAGAATCCAGGGAGTCTCTCCCTCCTGCTGCGACTAGATCCCCTGCCTGCTGGTCTCCCAGACCACACAGAGAAATGAACAGAGCAGAGAAGAGATTGGTTGTGCACAGACAAAGTTTGCAACTGTTTGGGAAAGACCCTGGAAAGGAGGAGCCTTAGAGAGTGGTGCAAAAGCAGGGACCTTCATCCTCACAACTGCCTCACTGGGACAAGTCCTACTGGGATGAGTTGCTAGGATCACTAGACCCGTGCTTATTTGAATAAAGAGTTAACTTCACTGACGCCATGCTTTTTTTATTGCCGACCTAGCCTTGACTCCAGCTCTGATACCCTGTGAGACCTACTAGTTTGGTCTGCAGGGCAAGGGTGAATTCTCTGGCCGTAGGGGCTATAAAATTGCAGTGCAAATTGTGCTGCATGTAAGTTGCATTACTAGACAGAGGGCCTTCTCTCAGTAGTGGTGCCCGCCCTGTGGAACACCCTCCCATCAGATGTCAAGGAAATAAGCAGCTATCCTATTTTTAAAAGACATCTGAAGGCAGCCCTGTTTAGGGAAGTTTTTAATATTTAATGCTGTATTGTTTTTAACACTTGATTGGGAGCCACACAGAATGGCGGGGGAAACTCAGCCAGATGGATGGGGCATAATTAATTAATTAATTAATTATTAATGATAATAATAATTAGGATAATCTAAGGCTAAATGCCAGTTGCACAAAAGTAATCAGAAAGTGATCTTTGAACTATCAGCTTTGGCCTAACAACAAAAATGTGTATTCTGCAAATGGATAATTCTGGCATCTTAGGTTTTTAAAAATATTGAACCTTTTCCATTATGATACTTGGTTCCTGTAGTACATTTCTCTGGATTATTGACTTAATTTTTTTTAATGACCTAATTATTACGTGGTTGTAATTCTTTTTTTTTTTTTTTGGTAAATATTCATACTGTGTATGTTAACTTTATTTTCAAATGAATATTTCATTGAGTTTTCAGTTTATATCAATACAGCACACATCAGAAGCAGCAAAAAAACCAGGTTGTGGTTGTGCTGCCTGATACTCACGTATCTTGTAGCTTGGTATGCACATTTGGATGTTTACATATGTGCAAAGCAACAAAAATTTGCCCTCTTAACTTTACTTCTCCCCCACCAGACCCATCAGCTCCACCTGCGCCATCTAATCTCCGAATTGCCAACTCAACAGTGAACAGTGATGGAAGTGTAAGTGTCAAGATTATTTGGGATCTTCCAGAGGAACCTGACATTCCAGTCCATCACTACAAAGTCTTCTGGAGTTGGACAGTCAACAGCAAGTCTTTTGTACCAGCTAAAAAGAAGAGAAGGAAGACTACAGATGGGGTAATTAAATTTAAAAATGTGACACTGTAGATTCCTTGTTAACTTTGACTTAAGTCAAAGATACTTAACACCTTGACTTAAGATGATACTAAAAAGTAAAGAGAGAGAATATTAAGATGTTGGCTATAATCAAAGGGGAACATAAAAACTTTAAAGAAGGCTATTTATTTTTGTTGTGTGTGGAAAATAATAAAACAATGTTTGATTTCACACCATTGGCAACTTGTGGTTCATTCACTGAAGTAGCAGACACTAAATTTACTGTATTCAGACATTTCCACAGTTGCCACACAGAAACCTGTGTAGGCTACCTTTGACTACATTCACACTGTAGTAATAGAAAAAACAAAATAGCAATATAATAGTTTAAGGTAGTATCTGGTGCCATTTAAACCAAATCTGATTGTGTTTAGTGTGAGAATAACAATAAAGAACACTATAGTCTTATATCACCCCCAAAACACATTTGGGCAACGACTTTCATATGCTCCACTGATTTGGGTTTTTAAAACTAAAACTACAGCAAGGGCAAAAGGCAAAAAAATCGTAAGAGACAGTGTGGGTATGTCCCATTACTTTGCTGAACACAGATGAATTCATGATTCACTGGGACTGTCTGTGCCCTGCTGCAACTAAGCCCATAGGGTGCATTAACTGATTGGCAACTAGTCTTCAGTCTGCATACCTGTAAAGAAAGATTTGACACCTCAGCACATACGGATACATGCTGTAGTAAGCTAATTGTTGCCAAATCTGATACAGCTCAAGTACAATAGTGTCAAATGTACTACAGTGTGATGTAGCCAAATGTTGCTAACTCAACAAAAGAAACGAAGGAAGAGGAGATGGTTCTAGTTGCTCCAGCTCTGAGTGCTAAAATCTAACTACCTTCCAATCCCATTTTTTTAAAAAAACAAAATCTCAGCTTTTACAAATTTTTATTTGGCAAGTCCCCTTGTTGGATCAATGAAATGGCCAGCTTTGTGACTGGTAAATGTTTCCTAACACACAAAGCAATAAAATGTACCTATATTGTAGGCAAAATGGCTGCTTTATTGAATTTAAGTTGGCGTAGAAGACAGCAACAGTTTATCTACTTTCACCTGTTCATTTGATAGAACACACAACTTCTAATGTGATTGTGTTTTAGGAAATCTATCACTGAACTGTGCATATATTTTATTTTTTAATTATAGTCCCAGAATTATGTAGTTCTTGAAGGCCTACAGCCGAACAGTAACTTCATGGTGGAACTGCAGGCAGTTACATACTGGGGTCAAGTACGCCTGAAAAGTGCCAAAGTGTCTCTTTACTTCAGTTCCACTCAGACAGCTGTTAACAGTAAGTGCCGTTTTTAGAAAGAAACCTAACATCTCATAACATTTGCTTAAGGAGCTATCTGTCTATACGAATGTTCTAGGTGACACCTTTGCTACATGTCCAATTCATAGTTTATGCTCTCTGCTCTCCCACATCATTAGCAATCTACTTGCAGCACAACCTTCCTGTGTGTAGAGAATAGTTTGACTGATATAGCTTGAAAATTGCCTCCTCCTTTCATTCAGGGATGTGTGAGTCCAGAGGTGCATTGAAAATGAGTGCCACAGAGGTTAGTGCTGAATATGGTAGCATTTGAAAGAGACTGAAAAACAGATCCTTTGTTTCTTCTGAATTGGGTGCCCTTAGGCACTCACCCAGACATGTGGGAGTTGCTGCTTCTTGTCCATGAGTACTTCTCACATGGCTGGGACCATATTTAAGTGACTAACTACACGGGCAGGACTCAGTCATGTTACACAGTCAGAACCTTCTCCCATGGCAGTGCTGATTCTGTAGTAAAGTCTGGAATCTGATCTGCCTGTGTGGTTCTTCTAGATTCTTTGGAGTTCCAGCAAGAATCTCTGAGTTGGGTAAAAATTATGTGTGTTATACGTCTAGCTCACATTATGTGTCTGGCTCATAGATTATATGTTGTCCAGTGTTAGCTAAATGGAAGGCACTAAGAAGTACTTACACATGGGAATATGTGAACTATTATTCTCTTTTTATAGTTTGTGGTTGTCCCGTGAGAGCCAGTATTGGTCTTCAGTTCCTATAGCATGTACACATGCGGAGCCAATTTAAATGCTGCAAGGAGGCAGGAGATAATTAATAATTATCTACAGTGTACAGACAGCAAAAGCATGAGCATAGCTGTTATGTATTATGAGAGACACTGTGAGGACACATGTTATACAAAGGGTTTCATAATGCTAATTTGTATAATTTATGAAGCAGCCCTGAGTGACGTACGGCAGGAAGACATGTGTCTTGTCTCCCAGTCAATATATTGAGGACATTCTTTTGTAAAGCACCAGTCTCAGTTCTATTTATTTATTGAGGGATTTCAGGAAATACATTATGTAAGGTTAAATATCTGAAATCAAATTGCCTTGTTCATCTTCTTGGCTGAAATGTTTGATGTTTAAGTGGTCACCATCAATAGAGTTTCTTTTTGTACATGTTACGTGTGTCCAACTTCTGAAACTTCATCTAGTTTCCCTACGCACATTAGAAGTGATGGAGAAAAAGAGTAGTTGTAACATTTTTACTTTTTGATGGTTAGCTTCCATTCTCTGCTGCATATCATATTCAATTTGCAGTGTACGAAGTCTTTGCCAGTCTAGCTTCAGTTACCCTAATCTGCTCATGTGAATTTTGTGGTTTCAGTAGTTTATATTCACTCGCTCTTTCCGTTACCACAGCTAGTTTTAAATTCACACCTTCAGCTACTTTGGGACTTTTAATATTTTCTTGACTTTCCTTCTTCCTCTTTTGTAGATCATATTTCTGTGAAATGTGTTATCTGTCCCATCATCCCCCCCAATTGATTTTTATATTTTGGATTGGCAGTTCAGAAGCAGTGTCACAGATCACTTTACCTATTGTTGCCTACACATGACTTGCGAAGGTCTAATCTTTGTAGTCCTGACACTAATAGTGTGTTTTATATTGCAAACAGCCCTGTGAAGGCAGTATAGAATTATTATTATTATTATTATTATTATTATTATTATTATTATTATTATTAACAACTTTTGTGTGACACAATCTTGGCAGGTGGTGGTACTGATGGGTTTAAGGTGACCTTCTTTGTAAAGCTTCATTTTAATAGTTAGCTCATGAGAAACTGGCATGTCCACTGTCCTAGATTAGCTTAACTAGGAATTCTTTTTGTAACTCGTTTAAAGGGATTCTACCTTAAAATGTGTTTGTGAAACACATTATCCTATGTAACACATTCTCCTATGTAACACATTCTCCTATGTAACACATTCTCCTATGTAATCTACAGAACTGATAAGAGTTATCACTACAACTCACTTTAAAAACACTGCTTTAGGGCTGTCTAATATTTCCTGTTTCTTCAGCAAATAGCAGAGAATGTAGTTATGTGAAGTCTGCTGTCCATTTCACCTTTGAGGTTTCCCCCCACATATTCTGTTCCAGTTTAGTTAATTTATATTTTTTGGGTTGGCTCTTGTATATACAAGTTATCGTTTTACTAACTACTGCTTTGGTTGGCTCTATATAAGGCCTAGCCAAATATTGTATTTATTTGAATGTTCAACTATCTGAATAATATGAATTCATAATGGCTGCAATTCATTTTGATTCACTTTGGCTATGAATATATTTCATGATCTTCCAAGGGAATTTTTGGCTTCTTTGAGAAAGAAGCAGAAAATAAGATAATCTGAGAGAGAGAAAAAAGTGTAGGTATTTGGATTTATTTTTTCCAGTTCATTATTTATGTGAAAAGGGAAGACTGGCAATAAATAATAGTATTGTTTGATCATAGTCTTGTGTGTTTATATTTAATCTACATTTGTAGAGATTCCTCCTCAAAATATTGGGTCTGAAGTGTGGGCATGCCCCGACCCAAATGTGCATGTACTCAGGCATACTCGAACTATGTCTTTATGTGGCTGAACAGCTTTTAAATGTGGTTTCATGTAGTTTTCAGTTGTGGCTCTTGACCTCTTCAAATATGATAAACCCTGAATGGGACCGAAGCTGTCAAAAAAAGTTAAATCCAGATGCTTAAGAAAGGGGCAATTTCTAATTCTTAGGATATAGCAACACGACATTTTTATACCATTTTTAACCACAACTCTCTACATCATTCCTCTTCCCCAAGGAACTCAGGAATTATAATTTAATGGGATGTCTTACTGTATGTTTACTTTTCTTTTTTAAAAAAACCCTACATTTATGGAATAATTTGCAATATCCTGTGAATTCAATGGAATCAAAGCAATGCCCTTCACCAATGAAAACACAGATTTCCCACTGATGTTTGTTTTGCAGAAGAACAGGTATCTATAGTTGAGAAAGCAACTGATGCTGCCCCATCCTTTAAAGGAAGAAGACCCACTCGTCTTCTTGAAATCGGAGTGCCTTTTTATCAAGATGATCAGCTTCAGGTGAAAGTGTATTGGAAGAAAACAGAAGGTGGGTAAAAATCTATTTGAAATCCAGATAGGTTCATGGTGTCCAACTACAGAAGGATTTCTGCTAGTTGTACAAAGTTTGATTAGCATTTTAGGAGAAGGATAATAAATCTTCTGGGAATTTGTGATGAGAGCAGTTGTGGACTAAATATACTTTTTGTTACAAGTGAAGAAATTGAAATACAAGTCACAGAACCACATTTTAAATACAGCATCCTTTTGAATTATTTATATTTGCATTGTCCCCACCATTTCAGTGGGCTGGGTACTTATCCAGCTCTCCAACCTACCATATTTTCCAGCAATTTAGTGCAAATGTTGTATTGAGACCAATCACAGGACCTTTTGTGGAAACCCCTTCGCAGCTTTGTCCTACCTCACCAGAAAGAAAGATTCTATGTTTTGATGTGATTCTTTACAGAGTTAACTAGGGTATATGTTTAGTTGTAAAACTCACAATAGAAAATTAAGAGTTGTAGCCAACTAAGTTCTACTCAGAGTAAAACCACTAAAATGAATGAACCTCAGTTAGTCATGTCCATTAACTTCAATGGATTTTCTTTGAGTAGGACTGGCATTGGATAGAATCCAATACATTTCTATCAAAATACAGTATAAGTGGAGGCTACATGTTTAATGTAGCCTTGAATACTATCTGTACTATTGAATATGCACTATAGAAGTGAAAGCTGTTATAAAGTGTTGTAAACTAAAATGCAGATTTAATTAAGCAGTAGAACAATTCTACTCAGTGATTGAATTATAGAAGCATTTTAAAACTAAGTTGTGGATTTAGCCAAGCAGTGCCAGATTTAGGGTGGTGCGGGTGGTTCCTGCACATAGGGCACTGAGCTGAGGGGCGTATAATAATAATAATAATAATAATAATAATAATAATAATAATAATAATAATATTAATATACCTATATTCATATAAGTACAAAAATACTATGAAAATAAGAAATATGAGGTGGGGCATATTTTGTCATCACCCAGGGTGCATATTACCAAAGTCTGCCCCTGAACCAAGCCAAAGTGGACCAGCCCTGTGTTCCTTGGCTTTCATTCATTCTTACTGTTTACATGCTTTGATAAGTGCTGTTCATCTGGCTGGTAGCTGGTTCTTGGCACTTAGGAAACAAGATATTTTAAGATTAAGGTGGCTGAATTGGAGAAATATGATAACGTGCTAAGCATACACCTCTGTCTGTAGTGTGGGAGATTTTATAACTTGGAAACATAATGGTGGGTTTGCGATGCTTGTCTTGACTTGCCTGTGCTTAAAATCCATTTCACAACGATGAATTTTGCCATCTTCCTAGCTTTAAAAATATATATTTTATATTTCCCTAAAAATAAAATAAAAACTTAATTAGAATATTATTCCTTATTCCTATCATTTTAGATTTATCTGTTTGTGATGTTTGAAGAGCAAGGCTATTTTCCCTTGGTATAATCTTCCTTTTTATGTGACTTCGCTGAGCATATTGTAATAGACAACATCCTTTTTTCTTTTTTTAAAGAAACTATTTCCCCCTTATATGAGCTGTAAGTGACTAATGTTGTTGCTATTCACATACAGGGATCTAGGAGTATGTCACTTATTCAGGGCCACCCAGCGAGTTAATTATTGAGCTGTGATTTAAATCTCTGGAAACCAGGTTCACATATATAGTGCTCTATCCAGTATGCCACACTGCCTGAAAGCATTTGTGGAATGCAAAGAATGCAGTATCTGGAATAGTTTGTTAAAATCTTAATCACATTCTAAAATGAAATTAAGCCTGAAATACTGTTTTTATGATAGCAATAATACATTCACTTTGGGATGCGTATTAACATGAATAGACACATGCCTGAGGTAGTATAAAAAGTTTAGGAAATATTCATGATTTACTTAGGTTTAATTGTCACTGAAGTATATAGCAATTAGGTGAGGACAATGGGTTTCTGTTTTGGAAAAATAAAAGATGTCTTTCATTTGCTCCTTTTGACACAGAGCCGGGATTAGAGAAATGCTGTAGATCCCACAAACAGCCTGAATTCAACCCTTGTCAATGAGGGGTGAGGGGTGCTTGCGGCTGCATTTTTTTGGCCATTTTAGCTGTGTGAAATTAGAAATTATGTGCTATTTATGTAACACAGGGGAACTTACTCAAATGCTTTTAACTCTTTGGCACTGGGAGCTGACAACTCTGGGAGTATGTTGCCAGTAACAGATGCATGCTCAACTCTCAGCCTGAGATGATTAACTGCATGTGACAATTAGGGTCATGTGCAGTACTGAAATTGCTAAAATTAAAGTTTCTCATGTCACCCTCTCCACTCCTCTGTTTGATGAATATAGAATTGGGAGTTTCGCATTTGTATGAGACGCCTCTAAGTCCTTTCAGTGTCAATATCCTCAAGCTTTTAAAGTAAAACGTTTCTTCCCCTAATTTTTAAAGGCTTTAATCGGTTCGTACTTACTGCAATAATTGTGATCACTTTGCCATTTAAAGTAAGAAGCTTTCTCACCCTTGGCCCTCTGATCTCATTGGTGCTGGGCTAGGTGGAAGGTAGTGGCATGAGAAATCTACTGCTTATGAAAGCCATGATATTTTGGAGGCAGTCTGGAGAATTGGGTAGCTATTGGGGATACACAAGCAAAAAAAGGATCAAGTATTTCTGAAAGGCCAGTTCTGATGTGCACAAAAAACTTGAAGCTACTGTGGATCACCAATTCTGCTTCCTTCACTTCACTCTTTGATGGTTTCCTGAGAGCCCAGCAACTTATGTGCAGCAGCAGGGATGGTGGAGAGAGCATTCCCAGAATATTTTTGGACATTTTGTCATAAGGACTCTGAGACTAGTAGCCCCTGTGGGAGAAGACACATGCTGAGGTTATGGGAGCATCTTTTGCTGTTACCACCCTCTTTTTCTGCCCTCCTCACCTTGATACTCCTCTCGAGTATTCAATAGGGATGTTCAGTTTTGTGAGTACTTCTATTCAAACACTCTAGGAGCTATTTGGCTTCCCCCCACCCCAGTCACCATGAGGTTAGCCAAGTTACGTCAAATGTGGGATGCATATTTTCATTTTGTGCTGATTATTTTATTATCCTTTGGGTCATTCATTGTTTTCCCCAAAGGCTGCACACGGAATGTCTGGAGCAACACAATTATCTTTTAATGATAAGTGTTGCTCACACTTAATATGAATCTGTGTACTATACTCAGGCACACCCTGGGTGATTTGTTATATATGAGTATCTCAGAATGACTGCAGTTTCTCAGTGTAGCGTACAATATCTGCTCTTCCCATCTGAATACTTGTAGTTGTTGGATGGTAAACTTTATCTCTGGGTTTTTAATGAAGCAAAATCCACCATAGATCAGCAGTGTACCACAACCATCATGCACACATGTAGAGAATCTCCTGTCCTACACTCAACTTGTCCAGTATTATTTTCAGCAAATGGAAAGTGTGCTAGCTAATAAATAAACCTTGGTTCAACAGTAAGGACTGCACTGGAAATATATAATAAGCTAGAGAGCAAGCATAGCTTGTTGATTGATGTGCATGATTTACACATGGCTTTCATTGATGTGGCAGATTCCAAACTACAGTGGAACAAGCAGTACTTAGTCTGCTGTTTACTAAGAACCTGTTCATGGGCAGCTGTGCCTGTGTCATAGGCAGCTTTGTTATACTCAATAAGGCAAAATAGATCATCTAATGCTGTCTTGAGCTGAGCTCATCCCATCATTATGCAACTGAAGTCACCTTAATATGGCCCATAGTGTAACAAGTTGAATTTGATGCTTGGCCACACATGCAGAACATGTGCAAATCACTGTGCCATCAAAGACTAGAAACACCTAGAGGTCATCATGGGCAGGCTGTTTTTATGGTCACCTCATGTAGAAGTAATTGTGATAACAGGACCTAATACAGAAATGATTATGTTTGTGAAATCTTGCATTGAAATAAATGTCCAACTAACAATAATAAAAAACATTGAAAAACAGGAACAAAGTACAGTATTACACCTTTGCTTTATTGGTTAATTTTTTTTGAGCTGTTGGTACACATATACTAGGTGTGCACCAGCACAAAATGAGGGTGCCAGTGTAAAATAGAGGCAAAGAAGAGGTAGACATTTAAAAAATGGGTGTTAGTATTCTATACCAGTGAGTGTCATCACAAGAAAGTTCTCTCTCTCTCTCTCTCTCTCTCTCTCAACTATTTCATGCAGCTGATACTGATCTTAATTAAAATATTCCCTTAAGCAAGGATTGCTGACTCAGGCCTTCTTAAGGATTTTGCTTTTGTAGAATCAATAGGAATGCTCATTCATTCATATTGTTATCCACTAATGAGATATAAAATCAGTATTCTTTTTAGAATGTCCTCTACACCAAGAAATTGAAATATGTTTCTTTCTTGGGTATAACATGGGTGCATGCAACCTTTCAACAAGAAGATGAAGCACGTGGTTCCTTCTCACTATCCATTTAGATCTTGTGTGGAACTGCATCGCAATGTTCTGAATGTATAACAAGTTAGAAAGTTTGCACAGACTCCCTTTGATCATTCACCACATATTTTGCAAGAGAAGGCTATCCTGTCTCCTGTGGAAATAACAACTGATTCTTACATTTCTGCTATATTATATATTGGCTCAGCTGTGTCCTTTTTACTTGGTTATGTTTTCCTTTTTTTTGTACATGAGATTGTGAAATACTTATGAATGATGAGGGACTGGCAGTGATTTTTTGAAAGTTGCAAGTTATTTTAACGTGTAAATAGTATTTTCCTATTTTGTTCCATTAAGATGCCAGCAGCAGGAGCAGATATCATGTCCAATGGTTCCCAGAGTCTTGTTTGCACAATGATACAAAAGGGTCTGAAAAATCCAGTGGTATAACGTATGTAAGTAGAACTTTAGTAATCAAAAATAGAAAATAGAAAAAGGGGTATCTTCCTAAAGAACATATGGGGGTATGGAAACTATCTTTATAAAAAATCCATTGCATTCAATTCTTCTCACTGTTTTCAGAGGAGCCACAACAGAGGAAACCTACCTCTCCTGTTATCCCATTTATCATCCTATACCTATTCCCTTCCATATCTAGACTTCCATATCCAGACTCCTTGTTCTTACCTTTTGAAACCTCACACTATCTTATGGTCCTTATTTCTCATTATGTTCCTATCCATGAAATCCTCCATCTCTAGCACCTGAGCCAGCCAAAGATCTCCTGCTACATTAAATGACTCTGCTGTTCTTCCTTGCTGCTTTTATGTCTGAACGTCCCCCCTAATAGAGGATGCCTCCTCAGCCCTCCCATCTTCAAAGCACACCTCAAAAGCTATCTATTCTGTGTGGCATGTGACTTATATCCTTCATCTTTATTCCCAACTGTAAGCAAGCTGTAAGAAAATGTAATTGCATTCTTCCCCTCCTGTCCATTTGGCCTTTGTAAGGTTAGTAGTGGTGTGTTGTAGTGGTTGCATGGAAACTCCTTCCTGACCCTGGCATTACTGCTGCTTACCTGGGCAGGGAGCAGGGCTGCATAGCTGTACTGGTGCATTCACATAGCCCTGATCTCACTACACCCCCACCGTGCCCCAGCCATTTCCAGGTAAGCATTAGTGATGCTGTGTTGGGATGGCCGCTCCGCCACACATGCTACTACTGTGTAAGACATCAGAAAGAACAAGAGTTGCTGATTTGTGATGGCTCCCATAAATTCTGGATGGTCAAGTAGTTTGAGGACTACTCTTCCACTCTGTGTCCTTTGGTTTCAGAGTGCTGCGATGCCATCAAGTAGCTTGGATTTGAATTCTACCATTATGCTGATAGACACATAGGCATAATTTTCATTTCCATAAGCAGATGCTAGGTGGGTGGTGTAAACTCTGAACTGGGGTTTGGAGATAGTTCATGTCTGGACGATGGTAAGCATAGGTTGACTAGGATAGGATAGCAGAAGATGACTTAACTGCGTGATAAGGAAACTAGTCATTTAATTTTTGTAATCTTGTTTTCTAAATCAAAATGACTGGCATAGATAGCTTGATGTAGGGGTGGAAGTAAACATTTAATCTGAAGCCAGATACCTCAAATGAAAGTTAATAAACTGATTTATATGTAAACTATATTTTTGTAGGAAAACTATATAATTCTTCAAGACCTGTTATTTTCCTGCAAATACAAAGTTACAGTCCAGCCAGCAAGATCCAAAGGCCAATTAAAGGCTGAAAGTATTTTCTTTACTACTCCGCCTTGTTCTGATCTTAAAGGAAAGAAGCACAAGCACATCAATTGCCCCACTGAAGGAGGTAAGCAGAGATCTGGAAAACTGGCAGAATTTTTATTTTTATTATTATGCATTGAATTTGTATCACTCCCAGTACCCGCAGATCTCAGGACGGCTCACAACATAAAATCACAATATACACAATCTGGTATCTCTTGAAAACCATTCCGAAAGATTAGAATAAAATAAAATTATGAGAGAGTTCATTGTAAATAGGCGTGTTGGCAAGTCAAAGCAGGTGGAACTCTGGGGTGGTGGAGAGTCCTGCAAGCAGTCAGTTCAGAATCCTGACAAGAATGAGCTGTCCCTTACCTATAGCCCTCTAGGGAGGGATGCAGGGAGGAAAAGTGAGGATCAGTAAAATAGGGGCAGAATAAGTGAAATAATTCTGTGTGTCTATATTTTTTATGTGTCTATGTTTTTAAGCTCGAAAGAAATGCTAATATATTGTTTCTTCTTGTTGTGATGATGATTTTTGCAGTTCCAGTTGTCCCCAAAGTGTTGGCCAAGCCCGAGAATCTCTCTGCCTCTTTCATTGTCCAGGACATCAACATTACTGGGCACTTTTCCTGGAAAATATCAAAAGTAAATCTTCACCAACCCATGACAGGGTTCCAAGTCACTTGGGCAGAGGTTACAACTGAGAGCAGACAAAACAGCTTGCCCAACAGCATTATTTCTCAGTCACAAATACTGCCAGTAGTAAGTATCTGCTACTTCTGTGTTGTGGGATAGGAGGGAAGACTTGAGGGGACAATAACATGTGCACCATTGTAATGAACATCTTTGATCTAGCTAATGCTTTTTTTTTTTTTTACTGTTCCTATTTTCTTTTAAGGATCATTATGTACTGACAGTTCCCAACCTGAGGCCATCGACTCTCTACCGTTTAGAAGTACAAGTTCTGACAACAGGTGGAGAGGGACCAGCTACAATAAAATCATTCCGAACACCTGACTTACTGATGTCTCCACACAGTGAGTATTGACAATTTATGGGAAAGTATTTTGAAAGATGTTCAGGTAGTATATCTGTTAACTAGAAGATTATTTGTCCTTCTGAGGTACAGATCACACCTGGCAGGTACTTTGATACCCATACAAACCTTGATGGAATACCCACTCGAGGGTATTTTTGTTTGTTTCATTTAAACATGGTGGAACCAAACCCTGTTGCCAGAATTCACCATACACTGTGGCCTTGATTCAGTGGCTCAGGTTTGTGCACCAGACTTCTAAGAAGCAGGAAAACTATTGGTGCCTGCAATGAGCAGCTTACATGTGTGCCAGCCTTCTACAGCCCAGAAAACGCCCCCCTGCTTATTTAATTTTCACAGTGATGCAAAAGATAATATTTTTTCTTCTACCAACATTAATACAGATTTGTATCAGTCATAGTTGATTTATAATGTTTTCCTTTATAGGACCTCATCTGAAGCAACACCACTCACATCATTATAAGCCACCACCTGAAAAGTACTAAATTGCATTGGATTATTAACTAACTGGAAAAGAACATAAAAGAGCTCTTGCGAAAATATCAGAAAAACGCATCTGTATTGGACTATGAAATGGTCTGTGCTTTCAGTGGATGCTCATCATTTGAAAAAATGTTTTATGAACTCCAGGATGAAGTATGCCAGGCAAGGATCACGGTATTCACGTAAATAGAAACATCCGACGTCTATGAAAATTTAAAGAGTATATGAATATAGTGATTTACCAGCATCATAGCGTACACTGTTTGACATTCACACACTTCTCAGTCTTTATTACTGTCTATGTGCATGGTGGTTTTTTTGTATTATAGAGAGTTTTAAATGTATAGATGTAAACAAACATTTATCTGTTATCAATTTACTATATCTCTGATCCTGTAACTATTTGTCAAGAGAAACAGAATCTGTTGACAGGGCAGTCTTCAGCTGCAATGCAAGCACAACTACTTTTAGCTGCACAGTATAAATTCCCTTCCCACTTCTGTTTCTGTGGGCCAGATTAATTGTTTATTTGGCTACCACCCACAAATCCCATATTTTGATTGGTTTAATGAGGACCTTTGATGCACTGTGGCAGATGGGAAAACCCCCCCCCCCCAGCTAAAGTGTTATCATTCATTTGTAAATGCTGCCAATCCCAGATGATCTTGGCAGAAAGGTGTGTGCATTAGAAGAAATATACAAGAGGTTTGTTGGCATCCAACTGTCCCAAGAGACAATGGCAGGAGTTGCTGGAAGGAGGTGTACAAGGTGCCATCCAAACATCTTAGGGACTCTCCTCCAGATTTGTGTAGGGTTTACACCTTAGCCTTTTCTTCTTCTAAAGATAGCTTGCAAGGCACTGGAGGTTTAAGATCAGAGTTTTCCTTTTCCTAGATGGGCTACCTTCCCAGGTTGATTATTCCCATTTGCTCCTCACTTCCATCTACAACATGTGCAGAAACTGTCTTTTTGACCATTAGATCCATTATTGGTCTCATCCGCTCAATCCACTGGAGCCTCTCTCTGCATGCAGGGGCAATCCCTAACTGACAGAGGCTTTGAGACACATTGGCTACCATCACCTGGTTTAGCTGGCCAGTTGAAGCCATTTCTCGGGTGTGGCTGCTATCACATGCTGACAGCTTCTAGGAGCCACAGGTAAGAGCTGAGTGCAGAGTGAGGACCAAAGGTGGACAAGCTACCCCAGAAGGAGCATGACGTGTCCCACACCAGAGGTACTACACCTCCCCCAAACAAGAGGTTTAATATCTAAATAATAGTGGATTTTGTGTGCATGCACAAGAATGCTTGTAGTAATCTGTTCTCTTGCCGTAAATCAGAGAAAGGAAAACCCTGTTCAGTCTGAAGGACATATTCTCACATGGGGAGCTTTCAGGCCACCTGGCAGTGGTTGGATAGACTAGAGGAAAAAAGTGGACTAGGCAACTTGTACCTTTGTATAGTAGGCTACATTCCTGTTATGAAAAAGTCAGAAGTCCACTCCACCAATGTCTCCATCTCTCAGGCAAGCAAGAGACATTATTACAATTCAAGAACACATTCCAGCCAGGCAAATGCATTTGAGGAGGGTGCAGAGCAAGGACAGTGAGGGGTGTTAACTTTGGGAGGATTTGTAATATTGAGAGTTCTGGGGGCTGGATAGAGAGGCCTGAGGTTTCCCACCTCTAATGTAAATGAACATGGAAGCAGATACAGAGAGAACTTTATGGAGAAATTCCAATACACATGAACCTCAGGATGAAGCTGTTAGAATTACATGTGTTCTTAAATACTCAAATATTGATGTCATTTTATTGAACTAAGCAACACCTCAGAGGATTTTGAATATATTTTTTTAAAGGAAACCTCCTTTACTGTGTTATGAAGCACCACAGCCAAACTTTATTAGCCTAAATAATTTCCACATGTTTTCAGCAAAATAGTACAGGGTGACGCCTTCAGATTTACAGTTAATCATTTTTCTCTTGCCCATTTTGCTTTGTAAGCACAAATCAACATGCTTGATAGAAAGTTTCTAGATATCCTGCATGTTAATTAATGCACAGTTCTGATTTTGGTGATAAGCCCTAGAAGACATTTTCCTTCATATTTTTATGTTTGATCTTCTAAAAAAATTATTTTTTTAAAAAGTCTTCATTAGCCCTTCATTTTAAGCTCTGTATTCATAGAGAAGAATAAAAATCTAGGGAAAGGGAAAGGAACCATGGATGGTTAAGTCCAGACAAACTTGATTCTGAATATCTGAACTACATCTGAAAGCAGTTCCTATAATTTAGGATTGCCATACATCAGGAAAATTCCTGACATGTCCTGGTTTTTGGGTGTAAAAATGGTGTCGGGGGAAATTTTGTGGGTGTCAGGAATGATACTTTTTGAAATATGGCAACCCTACCATAATTGCCAGGGTATCTGAAAGTGGATTAAGTTCATGTGGGAGGGGGTAGAATTCTGAACAATACCTAATTCATCTTCATGTTCATTCCCTCATCCCACCCTCAGCAGCAGGCTTGGATTTTTAGCTTTCTTTTCCTTTTCTTTTTTTTAAAGTAAGCCACTCTATAAAGAAAGCTAGAAAACAAAGTGTGGAGGCAACATTCTAAAGGTTACTAGACAGATGTCCTTGAATTATTCCTTAGGCATTTATGGGCTTGAGCAACAACTCTGTACTTGTTGCAAATACAATTCATTGTTTCAGAGAGGTTACATGTGCTCATCACTTCACCACAGTATCAAGAGAAGACTTTAACACCTATGAAGCAGCCATTACATTTCAAGCATTGCAATCATCACCTGGATGCTGAAAACAGTTACCGGTATATGCAGACAGCTTCCAAATACTGAGGGACTTAGAACAGCTTGTATGCATTCAGTTTTCATGTTGAGTCCTAATCTCTCCAGTTTGGATTTTAGCCCTAAACTATGGTAGAGGGTTGGATGTGAATGTGGCCAATGCTGTTCAATAGCATTGGTTTATGTAATCAGTTGTAAGTAATCAAGTTAATCACATGTATCAATGAACATCAATGAGCATGGAGAGTAAAACTTCAGCTGATATCTGTGCAGTTCTGAAGACAGTTAAATACATACTTAAACGGCATTGAAATCACTGAGTTATATTATTATGCCAGGGCTTGTCTGTGTAGGGATGAGTTTAGCTACAAGAATATAATCTGCCTTCAACCAGATCTTGAAGAATATAGGATCAGGGCCCAAATAGTTTTATTCCAGGGTATTGCCCTTGACAAAAAAGGTGATATACCAGTAAATACTAACTTATTTATTTTCAGAATACATATCCTTTTCCTTAATCCTTTTGTTGTGGCTGTTAAGTGTTCTTAAACCTTTGATTGATACCTGTGGACATGCAAGTTGCTATAAATGTCATATACACTTGCACATTGTAACCAGGAATATGATGCTTATATGTTGTTGCATGTTTTTTTATTATAAAAAATTAAAACTTTATTTAAATTAGTAAATTAATACCTACAGATGTTGATGGCTCTATATGGTTTGCATGCCAAAACTCATAATTCAGTTATAGGCATGAAGTCTATAGCTGTATTACCTCTCTTGAATATATTGGTAAGGTACAATTTGAAAAGTAATTAATAGAGGTTCTATATGTAAAAATATTTTTCCGTTTTATGTAATTATATTGTAGTGTGGAGATAACAAAACTACTTATCTGTTAACTAAATTGGCTGTAGAAATCATGTTTTTACAACAGTCATTTAAAAGTCAGTATTTATTTATATATGTTTTACAAAAGATGGCTCATTTGTGCGTGTCAATGTTACTTAGAATAATCCTTGTAAAAACATTTTGTAAAAAAAAATGTAAATAGGCTGCTGTTTCCTCATTATTTTAATGTTTAGCTTTTGTACATAAGTTTAAGTAATAAACTACCCTTCTATATAGAAATTTAGTCTCACGTAATTGTTAATTCATTGATTCAAAGTGCCTTCCTATAACTACAGTTCTCTAGAGAGAGTGGTTGTGATTCTAACCTATGCATGAGGCTGGTCATTCATAGCCCCTGTTTTATATGTGTTTTATTTTATATGTTTTATGTGTGAAAAGACTAAGGGAGAATTGGGAAGAGTTTATGAGTAAAGAGGAAAAAATGGGGAGACAGACAGTAACACAGAGAGAAAGAGAAGGCAGTCCAATGTAGCTCACAAAGACGCAGAATGGAGCAAAAGAGGCAAGACAATTCCCCCCCCCCCCACCCTTAACTTTGAAGCAACAGCCTCTGTCTGGGAAGACGTGAAGGGAAGGCTCAAGGCAGCATCCTGCTTTCTGCCAGCTTGGTAGCTCAGCTCACAAGCAGGCAGAATGCAGCAAAGGGGGCTTTAAAGGCATGAAAAAGTGATCTTTCTTCCTCTTGAGCAAGCAGGAGAGACCCGGCTCAAGCAAGCAAGCGGGAGGAGCAGGGCTGTTTGAGAGGGAGCTGAGGGAGAGGGAGGTTTCTTTTCCCGCCTCAGCTGTTAGGTGGGAGAGTTACAGCAAAGCCCCACTGCACCTCTGGCTCCCGAGGAGACCCTCTTTGGAGTTGTACCAGATGTCTGCTTCGGGCTCTGGGGAGGGTCTCCTCGCGAGCCAGAGGTGCAGCGGGGTTTTGCTGAGGCTGCCACTGAGCCTGCACACGCCTGCCATGTTCCCTCTCCGGAAGTCCCCAGGCATATGATTAATCTGGGGACATTACATTAAATCCGGGGACATTCGGGGGGGGGGGGATTCTGCCTGGGGACAGATTGGTGGATCCAGGGACTGTCCCCAGGGAACCGGGGACATCTGGTAACCATATTCTATTGCCTCTGTTATTAAAGTTCTCAATGCTAAGATATTTTTTCAGGTCCTTTATGGAGCTGCTATTTGAATCAAGGTGGTGTCTTCGGATTTAAATGGTGTTTCTTACAAGCCCTTTTATTCCTATGCCTGTTTCTAATGCAGCTATGATATTGGAAACAGGGGACTAACCTTTCGAAGCAAGAGCCAGGCAGGCAGTCCTGCTTAAAATTTATACCTTTAGGATGGCAGCAGGGTTGTTGTTGTGTATTCTTGATGGCAGTGATTGTAGTGTTTGTACAAAACATGTCACTCCTAGAAGCTTGTAGCATTGGAATTCCACCCTCCCTTGTTCTTCAGTTGGGAATATAACTCAGCATCGACTTTGGTAAAGCAAAGATTATGGGATATTTTTCTGGACCGTTTTGCTCATTCTTTTCTGGACCGTTTTGCTTGCCTGCCTTGTACCTTAGTCATTTCTAACATTGATCCTTCTCAGTTAGCTGCTTGTTTTAGGGATTTGCATGTAGTTAAATAGCAAAAAGCTTTTACTGTGGACAGATTTAAGTTATTGCCTTCTCAAAATTGCTTTTTGGTAGATGTGCTGGTGTTCTTTTCTCTTTGTAAGAACCCGAAGGTAGAATCCATGGTATATGTTCTGTTTCCTAATTTTTAGGCTGAAACTCATCTTCCAACGATTGTCCTTTCACTGGCCAAACTATCAGGAAGGTCAGCTCAATTGTATTTTAAATACTTGCTGGGAAATAAAATGCCATAGGTGTCATTGATAGGGGCCAAGTTTTTTACCAGCGGCTGTGAAAGCAGGAGGCAATTAACCATCTCAAGTTGGAAGTCTATTTTTGGGAGGGGGAGCCTACATATAGCAAATACAATACTATGTGGCACCAAACCAAATTGAATCTGATTTAGTGATAGTTTATTGCTCTTCAAATATGCTACCGGTATTACACTATTCAAGGTGCATGTTTGGCAAAGGGGGAGGAATGTCTATATCTTTTGTTTCCAGGTGATATAATTTTATTACCTGGAATGAACCCAATCTCCTCAAGAAAGGCCTGAAGCCAAAATACTGGCTTTTCTCCAATGACAATACAACATAAGGAAAATCAAAGGAACCAAACTGTGGATTGCAGACAGATATGAGCTTTGGGAAATGTATAACTGCAGGTGATGCGACAGAGAATTAATCTTGCTAGTAAGACGCTGGATTTTCCCACCTTTGTTCCTGCTGTCAAGGTAACACTTCTTGGTGTCTTCTTAACGTTTGGAGCTGGTTTGTAGCCATCATTCTTGAAACTGCAGAAGTAAAGGCAAATAATAGGATACCTTCCCAAAGATAACACATTGTACTTCCCCATAAATTCTGGAGGACATACATTTATTTTAGCCTTATGCAGATTGGAAAGGGCATAGTGAAAGTCCATTGGAGAGATTGTTTTTTGTTTTTTTACTATGCATGTAGGTTTCAATGAGGGCATAACTTGCTGGGTAGTAAGGTGGGGAAAAGGATGGAATTTATGTACTAAAATATTTGTTTCTGGCCTAATTTTTACACTCAAAAGGAAAAGGAGCAGATCCCACATGGTAGGGTCTAATTTAGGTTGAAGAGAAGACTCCCTGGAAAAGACCCTGATGTTGGGAAAGATGGAGGGCACAAGGAGAAGGGGACGACAGAGGACGAGATGGTTGGACAGTGTTCTCGAAGCTACCAGCATGAGTTTGACCAAACTGCGGGAGGCAGTGGAAGACAGAAGTGCCTGGCGTGCTCTGGTCCATGGGGTCATGAAGAGTCGGACACGACTAAACAACAACAACAATGAACTGCATTTCTTTTCTAATAGAGAATGATATTCTTTCCAAAGTCTAGTAGCCGGTCTGCTGCCTCTTTGAACTTGAAATCATGTTATGCAATCATTAGGGTGACTAAAGTCAATCACCTTCTGGGGTCATGATCAATACAAAATGAACAGTATGATTCGCTGAAAAGAAGCTAAGTGGGCTGAACCTAACTGGAAGAGAAAATAGGTTAACAGCAATTAAAGTTTGCAAAAAAAGAAAGAAATATCACTGCATATATACCCATATACTTGGGAGTAGATCTCACTGATCTGATCTGAATAACTGCATTCAGAGCTGCAGGTTAGATCTGACTTTCTGCTTAAATACTTCAACTCTGAGATCATTCTAACAGTTGAAAGCAGAATGTGACATCTTAAACCAATACAGGTTGTGGTATCTGCACACCTGCTTTATGAATTTATCTCTGCCAGAAAGCCAGAGAAAAACAAAGGACAGACCACTCCTAGTTTTAATAACCTTGGCTGTGATTAATTAGATACTTTCCCAATAGTAAAGGCCTATTGGATTACTCTTGAGATTTTTACTTTATTTTGCCCATGTCAAATATGCATCATCTTTTGAAATACTTGGCTGCAGTGATCTCAAGAAGTAGCGTAATTTATACGTTGTTCAGCGTAGCTGCTTATCAGTTCCATCAGACTGCTTTGTAACTTGCCCAGATATATTGCTTCAAATGTGTTTGCCAAATACTTTTGCTAAAAAAAAAAGTTGAATTGTCACCTATAGCTTGGCAAATTCTGCAAGGCGTACAAATTATGCTGGAGTTACACGACCTAGATTGTGGAAGAACCCACTTTCTGTTAGTTGGCTTAAACAGATGTGAATGAATAGCAGAGACGGTCCGATAACCGGATAGCCAGAAAGAGCAATTTAAGTTCCCTATGTCTGGATAATATCATGCAGCACAAAGCTGACACTACTGTAAATCTTTGCTGTATGTTTGTCCCTCAGGAACTACAAATGTGTATCCATTTCATACCTTTATTGGGGGTGGGGCGGGTATCTCACTTGAATGATTTGCATTTTGTTTTCATATGTAGTCTCAGCAGTGCGAAAAGAGACTTTTGTTTCAGAGTTTTCTGATAATAATTATCCTAAAGTCAGCTAGTGAATGTAGCAATACATGTGCAGGCTAAATACGAAATACTACGTAAAAGAGAGGCCATTTTAGATCCTATTTGGTTTATTTTGCCTTGGGATTCTTTCTCTTCTTGAAATCCAAGCTAAGACTTCAGCTTAAGTTTCTGTTCTTGGGGCTTCTAGAGCATTTTAAAATTATTATTATTTTTTACAGTCATGGTTTCTTGAAGCCTTTATTCGATTATTTAAGACAGTATATTTTTTCATAGATAATTTTTGTCAGAATTCTTTGAGGGTATTTATTTTTGTATGTTAGCTTCTCTCTACAGCTGTAAAATTATTTCTCACCCACAAAGTTACCATATTTGTGATGGAGGGGAACAAAGCAACTTGCAAAATAAAATCTCTGCATTTAAAATCTATGTTTGGTTACAGGATAATTAAACACCCATTTTGACATTAACTGGCTAATAAAAACCTCATGTGAAAAAATGTGTCTGAATGCCATGGATAATTTAGTTAGACAAATCAAATCATACAGAAGTCAAAACAATTGCCTTTGCACAAAGATTAAGGGTTAGTTTGCTCCCAACATGAACTCGAACAGTGACAAAGTTAGCAGGGGTTTGTTCTCTCTGAATGCAGACTGAAACAGTATTTGTGCACCTCTGGAATTTGCAGTGCATGTGCTCCTGGAAATCCTGATCTTCAGACAGAACATTCTTCATGTATGCAACCACAGCAGCAAGAATTCTACTAGCAAAATATTGGAAGAAGCAAGAACTACCCACTCTGGAAGAATGGCAGACCAAGGTGACAGAATTTATGGGATTGGCAGAGATGACCGGCAGAATCCGTGACCAGAGGAGAGAGACGGTGGAAGAGGACTGGAGAAAATTTAAAGTTTATCTTAGGAACTGTTGTAAAATTTCGGAATGCTAAAATGTCAAGGGATATAAGATAGAGAATTATAGCTGTTAAATCTTAAATTTAAATAAAATATAAAGAGAATCAGTTATGAATTGGAATGAAGGATTGCTAGAAATGCTGTCTTAAAAAAAAAAAAAGGGTGCAGTGAAGGGAAGGCTTGGGGAAGTCGTGTTATGTATGTTATTGTATGTTATGTCTTAGTATGTTATGTTATGTCATTGTATGTTATGTTATGTTTTTATTTTGTTATATTTGTGAAAATGAATAATTTTTTTTTTTTTAAAAAAAGAAATCCTGATCTTCAAAGTACACCACAGGATTAATTAATTTAAATGCGGCTTGCTACAGTTCAGATTTTAGGCTATTCTGTCAGTGGGGCTCTCACCCCACATTGAAACTATGCAAGACAATATGGAGTGAAAGGGCAATAGAAAGCTTGGATAGAAATTCCAGACCTTGTTGGCCAACTTTGTTGGCCTAGCATTGAAGCTGCTTTAGGTCTATATACCACTGGAAAAGGGATTTGCTTTCATCAGCAAAAAAATAAATAAAATAAAATCCATATTTGGTGGGATTTTCTCTCTCTCTAGTGCAGTAAGAGTTACAGGAGCAATCCCATCTCTCATCATCTGTCAGATAGAACTTGATAACTTGATTTGCAGTGAAATCCTTTTAACCAATATGAAAATGTTATGTTAGACTTTCCTGATGCTCAGATAGCAGGCAAAATTATTTCACAATAAGCAGTTGATTTTATCATCACATAATAAACTATACCCGACATAGTCAAAAAATGACTTGTTTTCTTATCTCATTGAAATAGAAGCCCCGCTTGTTTAAAATGGCAATAATATGTGTGAGAGAGGTCTGCATTTCATTCGAAGACATATATTCTCTCTGTGTGTTTTTCTACACAGAAAGGAATGTGGTAATAATATAATTTTTTAAAAGCATTACTGAGCCTCAAATCCTGTTTATGGATTCTTGCCATTGGTGTCTTGCTACTACAGAAACTACTTTATAGCTTCAGCACTGCTTCATATTATCTTGATCCTTATGTTGTCAAACGGGCAGCATTTACACCCAAAAGGGAGGCATCAGCAATATAAGGGAGAGATCCAAGGTTTGCAGAAGTTCAACAACAACAAAATCTTTGGAAAGTAGGAAAAAATCTAAAAGAGGCTGCAGCAGCAGCGGCGGTGGGGGGAATGGGACTCAAAGCAGGCCAGTGCATAACTGAGCATGCTCAGTGGGCACAAGAAGTTGACTAACCGTCAAGGGACTGGCTAGATGCTGTACAGTGGTAGCGAGATACTGATCAGCCACCTGTCTCCAACCAGCTACTTACACAACAACCTTTCAAGGAGGCTTTCTAATTAAAGTGTTGTGTGTTGTTCCTAAAAAAAACAACACATTTTAGCTGAGCTTTTGATGACAAAGGAACCAATATTGACAATGCCTCTTCCTGCACCTGCTTCCTGCTGTTGACCACGGAGGACTACCATCAGCTAGAAAGAAGATAAAAGTCTCAGAGCTCCAATAAACTTAAACTATTCCTTTAGCTTATTTTATTTAAATAAGAACCCTGATTTATCTTAAATGCAAGGATTGGTTAATGGTGGTTTTAAAATTTAAATTACCTTAATAAGCTGCTGTTAGAATGAAATTACACTTCCGTAGCCTGCTAGTTTAGATTTACTCCTTAAACACAGCCATATTTTTTTTGGAAGTGGTATCAGTACTTCCCAAAGATACTAAATGAGAACAGCAGCAAGCATGGAAATGGGTGTCTATTAAGTGAACATGGCCCACTCACCCCTTTACAAAATTTGAAGACATGATGAGTTAGCCATCTGTAGGATTACCCCATGATAACTTAAACACAATTATTCATATACATGGAAAGTGGTGTGTGTGTGTGAGAGAGTGTGTCTGTATCTAACATTAGACTCCAAGAGCATGTTCTTCCATGTTTGTTTTCTCCTTGCAAGCCCATGCAAACACACTGATTATAAATGTTTTAGAAAGCATCTTTCAGTGTCAACACAATGGACTGCCTTAACAACTTTTGGGATATATCAACTATTAGTGCTTTTAGAGCCCTACACCTTGAAGCAATGAGTGAGCTCTTTATAGGATGGAACTAACCCTATTGAAGTCAAGCTTCTAGCCATTATAGTTACTAATCCAACCAGATATGCTCAGGGCAGAGGAAGGTCCTCACCTGCTATTGCATGCCTGCCACCAGACTGAGTGAACTTTCCTCTTTGTTCTGAAGGCCTGGCCAACCTGTCAGCACACCTGTCAAGTCAAGTCAAAGGTTCAAAGTCCGGGGGTCAATCCATGCAAGCAAAGTCCAAAGGACAGGAAACATAGTCCAGTGTCAGTCCAAGTAAGCCAAGTCTGAAGTCCATCAGTCAGGATACAGAGTCAAACCCAAAGAACAGTTTCATAGAGGTCCAGGAGCATCCAATCCAAACTCCATCAACATGGACAAGTTAAGCAGACACAGCACCTCAGGCCCTGCTTCCCTTAGATACTTTGCATGCTGATTGCAGCATCTGGGTTTGACGAGACATGTGGCCTTCACCTGTTCTGAGCCTACTCCAGCTGAGGAATCACATACTTTCTCCCAGAGCTAGCAAACCCCACCAGCTAAGGAGCAAAGCTGTGGGCCGTTACCCGCCTCAGCATCCTAGAACGCTCCTCCTGATGCTCCCTACACCTCAGAGCCTGCTGTGTTCGTGGAGGCCGCTCTGGTGATGGGTCCTGCTGCTCTGCTTCCTGTGCACTGAGCCTCATGGTCTTGCCATGCTCCGTCACTCTGTGAGTACTTCCTTCCCCATCCCCTGCTTGCCTTGGAACTTAATTCAGGAATTCTGTTCTTGCATTCATTGTCACCTCTCTTTGCCACAGGAAATGCTCCTCTCCATCTCAGCTACAGAGAAAGGGTCAGAGGGGAATAGTTTGCCAGGACCAGTAATCAGCTTCCATGATGAGGCTGTCAGGAGTTCAGCCTACACTTGAGTAGGACCCTGGCAGAGACACATGCCCGACTGGCATGTTCCCTCCCTCCTGGTCGATCGTTCGGGAGCTTCATAAGCTTTCTTCTGTCCGAACATCACAGCGACCGATGCCAACAGACATCGGCACACTTAGGGATCCACAGAGTCTTTGCAACTTGCGTAACAGACCTCAGCAACTCAGCATTTTGGCTAATCTATTTGCATATAAACAGACACGGAGCACTGCAACATGGCTCCCTCTCTCTCTAGCATCAGACAACAAAGAGAAAAAGAATAAAGGACAATAGTCCCACTTCACAGAACACAGTAACACAAACATCCTGTCTCCATCACACCCCACTCTGTGGAGTCAAAACATACACCATCATGTGATAGATAAAAATCCAATGACTGTAATCATAGATCAGGAATTCTAACAGAGGCATGCATGCATGCAGATACTCTTAGACATTATTACAATGCTAAAAATAATTGCAAACTTATTTAGGAAAATCACTGTTCAATTCTTCTGCCAAGGTTGAGCTTCGAGATTTAAATGGATTAAACATTTCTTTCAGATTCAAAATGTGATTTTACGGCCCGCAGGACTTAAACCACATACATTATAGAATAATTCAACTGATTTCAATAGCATGACTCCAAAGTAAGCAGTCTAAAGTTTGTAGCTTAACCCCTTTTTAGGAGCATGGCTTTACAGTGAGATACTATAATAATAATAATAATAATAATAATAATAATAATAATAATAATAATAATAATAATAATTTATTATTTGTACCCCGCCCATCTGGCTGGGTTTCCCCAGCCACTCTGGGCAGCTTCCATAAAAACCAGAAATACACTAAAATACCACAGATTAAAAACTTCCCTGAACAGGGCTGCCTTAAGATGTCTTCTGAATGTCAGGTAGTTATTTATCGCTTTGACATCTGATGGGAGGGCGTTCCACAGGGCGGGCGCCACTACCGAGAAGGCCCTCTGCCTGGTTCCCTGTAGCTTTGCTTCTCGTAATGAGGGAACCGCAAGAAGGCCCTCGGCCCTGGACCTCAGCGTCCGGGCAGAACGATGGGGGTGGAGACGCTCCTTCAGGTATTCTGGGCCGAGGCCGTTTAGGGCTTTAAAGGTCAACACCAGCACTTTGAATTGTGCTCGGAAACGTACTGGGAGCCAATGTAGGTCTTTCAAGACCGGTGTTATGTGGTCTCGGCGGCCGCCCCCAGTCACCAGTCTAGCTGCCGCATTCTGGATTAGTTGTAGTTTCCGAGTCACCTTCAAAGGTAGCCCCACGTAGAGCGCATTGCAGTAGTCCAAGCGGGAGATAACTAGAGCATGCACCACTCTGGCGAGACAGTCCGCGGGCAGGTAGGGTCTCAGCCTGCGTACCAGGTGGAGTTGGTAGACAGCTGCCCTGGATACAGAATTGACCTGCGCCTCCATGGACAGCTGTGAGTCCAAAATGACTCCCAGGCTGCGCACCTGGTCCTACAGGGGCACAGTTACCCTATTCAGGACCAGGGAGTCCTCCACACCTGCCCGCCCCCTGTCCCCCAAAAACAGTACTTCTGTCTTGTCAGGATTCAACCTCAATCCATTAGCCACCATCCATCCTCCAACCGCCTCCAGGCACTCACACAGGACCTTCACCGCCTTCACTGGTTCTGATTTGAAAGAGAGGTAGAGCTGGGTATCATCGGCATATTGATGGACACCCAGTCCAAACCCCCTGATGATCTCTCCCAGCGGCTTCATATAGATGTTAAAAAGCATGGGGGAGAGGACGGAACCCTGAGGCACCCCACAAGTGAGGGCCCAGGGGTCTGAACACTCATCCCCCCCACCACTTTCTGAACACGGTCCAGGAGGAAGGAGCGAAACCACTGTATAACAGTGCCCCCAGCTCCCAGCCCCTCTAGACGGTCCAGAAGGATGTTATGGTCGATTGTATCAAAGGCCGCTGAGAGATCCAGCAGAACTAGGAAACAACTCTCACCTTTGTCCCTAGCTCGCCGGAGATCATCAACCAGCGCGACCAAGGCAGTTTCAGTCCCATGATGAGGCCTGAATCCCGATTGGAAGGGATCCAAATGGTCCGCATCCTCCAGGCGTGCCTGGAGTTGTTCAGCAACCACGCGCTCAATCACCTTGCCCAAGAATGGAAGATTTGAGACTGGGCGATAGTTGGCCATACTGGCCGGGTCTAAAGATGGTTTTTTAAGAAGTGGTTTAATGACCGCCTCTTTCAGCGGATCTGGGAATGTTCCCTCACAGAGGGAAGCATTCACCACCCCGCAGAGCCCATCGCCCAGCCCTTCCCGGCTTGCTTTTATTAGCCAGGATGGGCAAGGATCCAGGAGACTGGTGGCTGGTTTCACGCGTCCAAGCAGCCTGTCCACATCCTCGGGGGTAATGGATTGAAATTGATTCCATGCAACTTGACCAGACAGAGCTCTAGCACTCTCCCGCCCCAGCCCTGCTCCCACGGTGGTGTCTAGCTCCTTCCGAATATGAGTGATTTTATCTGCAAAAAACTTTGCAAAATCGTTGCAGGAGATCTTGGGGTCTTTACAAAGCCCCGGTGGTAAAGGTGGTTCTGTTAAATTACGAACCACCTGAAAACATTTTTGCTTGGGAATAAATTTCATTGGGTGGTATTCAATACCTGTCTTACTCTAAGTAGACCCATTGAAGTTAATGGAAAGGGCTACCTTAATGTCATTAAAAAAACTAATTCCATTGGTATCAGAAATATTGATTAGCAATTTAAATAATACGCCATTTATAAGTCATTTGAACCTTGAAATGAATGTGTGATTAGAAGAACCTATGGGAGATGGAAATCAGAAATAGGTTACACTGAATGAAGGAAATGTCCTTTAGTCCCATCAGAAATGTTAATCAGAACGCATCTGCATCCAAGCAGGTTAAAATGGAAATGGCCCCATGCTTCAGCTTAGGGCTTTAAATGTATGCAGTTAGTGCTTGTTATGTCACCATAGTAGAATGGTGGGCACCTCAGCATTGCTCGTGGTTCTATTGAATATCAAACACGGTCAAGTATATACAAACATAAAGTATAATTGTAACTGAGGACTGAGCCTGGCAATTGTCTATGAGGTTGTGGAAAATTCCTAGTGAAATTCTAAAGCCTGCTGGTGGTAGATTCAAGATGAAATCACAAAAGAGCACTATCACTTAAGAACATATGTTGTGCTTTACTTCTCGCTCATAATCACCAGAGAGTCAGAGGTGCATCTGAGGAATACATGTGGTCTGAAACATAGACCACATTGTGTCTATGTCTCTGTGTTTGAGAGAGTCAGTCAGTCCTACATATTTTCTTCCTTCTCTAAACGGTGCCCATGAGATTATCTCTTATTATCTCTTATTCTAAGACCTCGCTGCTTCATGGTACAAAGCAGATGTTCTTTATTTTAAAACCCATAGGTTTAATAAAGTCCCACATTTTTGAAATGTTGACGTTGCATCACCTCATCCCAAAGCCCACTTAGATTGGGGGATGACAGAATATTACATGCTTACCTCGAGGGACCACCCTGGTGCAAAAAACAGTGATTCCATTGTTTGTTGATAGCAATTAATACCATTGCAGGTTTCTGTAGAGGGGGAAAGGTTCACAGAAAGGATCAAATACTTCTTCTTAGATATATTCAAGATTAAATTCCAGAAAACCAATGCATTTTTAGAACATGTGTCATAATAACTTGAAACATAGTTACCTCTGGGGGAAAATCACAAATCAAGCTAACAAACTTTTCATAAAAGAATGGAAATGGTTTCATGAATATTTACAAGCAAACTGTAAACAGATAAGAACATTGGCAGGATTATTGTACTATCCTGCAGTTTGATAACAGTATATATTTAAAATAGACGAATAAATGAACAAATTATGATCAAGGTGTCTCCCCTGCCAGGATTCTGGGTTTCTGGGGTTTTTCCTGTTGTTATTCTGTCTCTCACAGCTACAATAAACCTACCATTAAAATTATGAACTGGTCATTTCTTTGTCAGAGGGCAAATGGGCAAATTTAGCATGGGATCAAATGCTCCTCCCCCCCCACTGGCTGTGAACAGTAGGAAGTCGCATAATGTCTATTGTGATTTATGATCCTGAAATCAGAATCCCAATTTGATACAGTGGTACCTCGGGTTAAGTACTTAATTCGTTCCGGAGGTCCGTTCTTAACCTGAAACTGTTCTTAACCTGAAGCACCACTTTAGCTAATGGGGCCTCCTGCTGCTGCTGCGCCGCCGGAGCCCGATTTCTGTTCTTATCCTGAAGCAAAGTTCTTAACCTGAAGCACTATTTCTGGGTTAGCGGAGTGTGTAACCTGAAGCGTATGTAACCCGAGCTACCACTGTAACTGAATTTCCCACATGCTAGACCTATGGTTAAGGGAGCATACTATCATGTACCATGGAAAGGTAGAGTTCTGTACTTTGAAAAATGAAGGCTTCCTTTATGCTAAATATCAGTCTGCCTGGTTCCTCCCCCCGCATTGTCACAATTTACAAATAAAAAATCTAGAGAATAAACAGTTTGATACTATCACCAAGCAACCCCAATACTCTCTTATCAGGTGCTATATTAAACAGCTAGCACAGAATTTAAATAAGCTTCAGTAGTTTTGAACTTGTATAAAACCTGAGCTTTTGAAAAATCACCTATTATTACAAAGCATTGCACTGTGAATTGTGCTTCTAAAATGGATGTAAATTGCATTGTTGTCATCAATTTTCTGTCATTAAGGAAAGTAGATGTTTAAGCATAAGGCACTAATCACATCTCAGTGCACGTCAAAACCACCAACTTCATATACACCTATGGTATGGTTTGATCCTCTAGAGAATAACATTTCCCTTTTTCTCCAATAACGTCCCATTTGACTTCAAATCTGTCTACCTTCCCCTCTTGAACTAGTGCTTTGACATTTCTGCAGGAAAATTACTGCTGGTAATCTGAGGAGGGAATGCTTAATAAACAGTGTTTGAAGAACCTGCAGTCTTTCTCCTTGAGGAGAGCTTCCCACATGACCATTCTCTGTTAGGAATGGCCTAGGTGAATTGCACAATTTTACTGCTTTAGGTTGGGTGCATAGCTGTATTTATGATACAGAATGCCAATACCCCAAGTCCTACTTCCAACTGCATTCCCAGCAACCACATAGAATGCCAAGGATATGAAGAAATTTGAGCATATTAAGATACAAGACTGAACATGAGACTAATAGTGCCACACACAATCTTCTGTTAGTTTTAATGCAGCAATGAAAGTTTACTACTGCACTCATGTTGAGTTACATCTCACAGTTCTAATTGTATGTTTGGTAGAAAGGGGAAATAGTGTAGAAAATGTGGCCCAAATCTAGACTTAGTGCCCTCCTTTTCTATCCATTTACCTTTGATGAGTGCTGAAAAGGCTTCAGTAGCCATTTAGAGCAGCCATTTAGAGCAGCTGTTCCCTGCTAGTCAGGGGAAGAAGGAGACAATGCAACTGAATCCAGGCAGGCAATTGAACTAAGACTAGTTCCTTTCTAACAGCAGATAAAGTTCCTCACAGTTCTAATCTGACATGGGTGGAATTTACACCCATATAAAAATGCTATGAGAAAGCTTTTTTTTAAAAAAAGTTTTGAAAAATATATTGAATTTGCCATAGCTCACTGTCGCCATCTAGTGTCACATTTGTATATTTCACATTACAATACACTTAAAACGCCTTATTTGCAGCTGCATAGCTGAGTCCAGGGAGCCACTAGACGTGCAAGCAAGTTGTTTGAGACTTTCTCTCCCTCTCTCTATGCATTACAGGTATGTTCTACACCTGGTGACCATGTCCACCCTGAAATGTTTGGGATTCATGTATTCTATTGTAATATCTTTTGGCATTCTGGGAAGCTTCATAGTTCACCTTTGGGGCATCTATTTCCTGTCACAATCTTTTTGTAGCTGACACCACATGAAATTTTAAACTTAGCTTCTCCTCAAAAAGATCTGATAGGTTTCTCGTCCAAATTTCCAGTGCATTGCACTTCAAAGAAATACTTCCCCTTAGCAGAACATGAAAGTATGTCAAAGGTACATAAATTCAAGGCCGATTAATTAGCTGACTCATTTCAAGGGCAGAACAGAAAGCTGTTCCTACCTGTTGTCAAACTGAAAGGACAGCTTTGGCAGCCTGACCCAACAAAGACCCTATTTTCGTACTTAACCTGTGATTTCTTGGGCATCACATGTACCATAATCTTGTTTCTTTTGACATTTTTTCACACCCACTAATCCTATCCACCCTGTGACATGCAAGCCTTTCTAATATGCAACAGTGCACAAGAATATGAGAGCTTTCGGTTCCAGCTACTTAGATTTGCCATTGTAGTTCAGTCATTGGCACCAAGACTTAGCATATGGGATGGCTGAAGGTGGAGAAAAACACACACGTCAAAGAGTTGTGCATGTTTTTAAAAATCTGGTCCTTCAGATGTCAAAGCTTTACAAGACCCCCATTGAAGACTTTGGACCAATCTTTCCAAATGGAGGCCTAGACAGTAGATAGTCCAGTGGTCTAACTCAGGAGCGGGTCAAATGTTCAGTGATCTGCTGGGTGGTGTTTTCAAGGGAAAACATGGATGCCACTGCAGACCTACCTGTTGTAAGTAAAGGTAAAGGTAAAGGGACCCCTGACCATTAGGTCCAGTCGTGACCGACTCTGGGGTTGTGGTGCTCATCTCGCTTTATTGGCCGAGGGAGCCGGTGTATAGCTTCCGGGTCATGTGGCCAGAATGACTAAGCCACTTCTGGCAAACCAGAGTAGCACACGGAAGCGCCGTTTACCTTCCCGCCGGAGTGGTACCTATTTATCTACTTGCACTTTGACATGCTTTCGAACTGCTAGGTGGGCAGGAGCAGGGACCGAACAACAGGAGCTCACCTCGTCGCAGGGATTCGAACTGCTGACCTTCTGATCGGCAAGTCCTAGGCTCAGTGGTTTAACCCACAGCGCCACCCGCATCCCTTTTGTTGTAAGTAGGTGAGACTTAAACAATGCATTATTTCTCTTCCAGCTTTATGTACCATTTCCTGCTTTGAAATTCTTCCTAGGTTCCGAACTACTTTATTATACTCTGTGGGCTAACATTTCACCTAACATGTCACATTGTTCCATATATGTCTACTATCCATTGGACCCACCAAGCTCTCTGTTTGGGAAGTTTCTTCGAAGGTTTGGCATTTTGGGAAGTCTATATTGACCTATTACTGCTACCACGCGAATGACTGATTGTTTCCAGAAAGAAAGGCGGGGGGAGGGGGACGGAACATAAAGCAGAATCATTAAGCCTTCTAGACATGAAGCACGTTCCAAACGGTGGACTTGTTTTCATAAATTAGCTAAATGGCTTCCAGAGAATTATGTACTCACCTAAAAAAATGTGTTTGGGCCACACTCGTAAAGAAATAAAGATGAAAAGAATCTCTGAGTACTTCCAAATGGAGCCTATTGGTTTCAATTAAATAGAGAGCGAGAGAGCGAGAGTGGTCACCTGGACAATGTCTGTAGAAACGAGAAAGTGACAAAGTATAACAAACTTACTATAAAATTTAACCACTTTTGATCCCTAGCATTTTTTAAAACAGTAACATGCCGCTTACTGAATGCTGAAAGAAATTCTTTAAAAGTAGCATATGATAATGAAGTCATGGATTACCCTTTAGACCCCAAAACTTACCAAAGCAAAGTTGACAGTGCAATATGTCTACTCAGAAGTACGGATGGGAGAGAAATCTGCTTTGCATTGCATTTTAATGCAAACTTACCTAATTTGTGTTGGTATTTTGTTAAAAGGGGAAATACTTAGTATGGTAAAATCAAATGGGAATTCCCTGGATGTCTAGATCCAGGTTTGGTGCAAGTACTCTTTGGTGAAAGAACCAGTAGACATTTAAAATCACAAAACATGCAGCAAAGTAAAACATGGAAATTTGGGTTGTGTTAGATCTTTAAAATATTCTCTTCTAAACTGCTTCTAAATTTCCCCACTTCCCTTAGCATAGAAAGAGACCACACATTTGGGAAGCTAAACATGGTTTACTTACAAACTTTCTAAAGGTCAGATTCATGTGGTTTTCCATACAGCAGCAAGAAAAGGCAGACAGTTTAACTTAGGTTACAAAATGTTAATGTTTATTTATTATATGCATAGAAACACAAAGATGGAGCATTCAACTTAGACCTCCTTCCTGGTAGGGTTCACATGGAAGTGAGGAGGTGTGACCTTGCTAAGCCTGGAAGGACTGCTTAGTCTTCACCCCTTCATGCATTAATTAGAGTCAAGCACCTTAGCTATATGAGGCATGACATACCCCACAATCTGCATTTTTCAAAACCATGTGCAAACTGAGAAGCGCTTACCCTTTGAAATTCAACCTATTCCAATTTTTGCAATGTAGTTCTCAAAGAAATGTATAAAATGCATATATTGGAGGAAAGTGTACACAACAATGCATATATTAGTGAAAACAAAAAAAGGCATTATTTCAGGGGAAACAGCATGCAAATATGTGTCTGTGTGCCCTACAATGCTGATTAATTTTAACAAGGACTTTTAAAAATGGCAAACTGTATTGAATGTATTGAACTGAAATGGGGAAAAATGAGAAATTGAGAAAAACTCAGATTTGTCCATTCCTACTTAGAAGTATGTTTCACTGAGTGTGTACAGGATTACAGCCTTAGTATACATGTAAATAATAATAAGCATATTATTTTTTCCTGTTCCCTCCCTGGTTTTTCTGTCTCCTCTGTGCCAATATTTTTATCATGGGTTCCTCTTGCGCCTTGTACAATCTCAAGCACATTGATGGTGAAATTATCATAACAATATTAAGGAGATGTGTAGAACTATAAAGAGAACAAAGAAACAAAATTTCAGGAGTTATGTATTATCAGAAAGACGGAGAGCAAACAAACAGAATTGTGTAGCGAAGTACAAACTACCAGGTTCAAATGCTCATACATTTTTCGAGTGTTTTCTGAACTTTCTTCCAAGTTGCGCTAAATGTTAAATATAACTGCCACTAAATGATTTAATCTGGTTGAACAAATACGTGCAACACCAGAGATATATTTCTTAGCTTAATCGAAGCTAGAAGGCTGTAATGACCCAATATCTTTTCCAGGCATGTAGCCTTACTTCAGGAGAGAAGAAACTTTGGGATGTTTACACACATTCTTTTGAGAACATTCTTAGTGACAGATGCTGTACCATTGGACATAGCATGTGGCACAGCTCACTTAGTGGCTGAACAGAGTTAGGTTGTTTTACTGAAGCCAAGTGGAAGAGACCATAGTTTATTGCTGAAGTGCATATTTTGCATGCCAAAGATCCTATTTCAGTTCCTGGCAACTCCAGCTAAAGGATCTCAGGTAGCAGTACTTGTAAAGAATTATGTCTCTGGGGCCTTGAAAGGGCTGCCAGTCACTGTATACAATGTAGACCACTGGTCTGAAGTCAGCTTCCATGTATTCAAGCAGAGTAATGGGCAAAATACTGCAGAAATTACTGTTGGAAGGAGATTCAACAGTAAAGAAAGCTGAACAAGTATATTATTCTAAGCACAACTCAATTTTTTAAAAAACAAAGGGCTTGGAGTCTATTTTCTCTCTACTAAGTTTTTTAGCAACATCATAATAAACATTTCATTTGTCTACCGCTTTATATTTTAAAGAAAAAATCTCAATGCGGTGTACAACACATTAACCATCAAATAAAGCAGTCCAGAATAAAACGTTACTGAAGAAAGTCAAATATAAAGTATACATTCAAAGTTACATAATTAACAGGAAACTAAAATATTATCTTAAATATTTCAAAAATAAAACATTACAAAGGTTAGCTACAAAAGACACATTTTATGCAGCAAAGTTGACAAAGAATTCCAATATTTCAAAAGAAATCCTTTCTAAAGGAAGCCAAATATAAAATGCACGTTTAAAACCACATAACTGACAAAAGAATAAAATATTATCCTAAGCATACAGCATATCTGCTGCTGACATTCCTGCCAATGGTGGTTTGTGGTGGCCAGTGGCTGTTGAAGCTCAGGCTCAACATGACCTAAGAGACAGCCAAAATGGCATAAGAGACTCCAGTACTAGTATTGTACTAGATAGTACACTAATCTCTGTAGTTGCTCACTTGGCTCTAGCTCAGTTGGTAGAGGATGGGGCTCATCTCAGAGTTGTGGGTTTGAGCCCCACACTGGGCAAAAGGTTCCTACATTGCAGGGGCTTGGATTAGATGACCCTTGCGGTCCCTTCAAACTCTACAGTTCTAAAATTCTCTGGTGTCTGTGCAGGTCCCACAATAAAAACTGCACGATCATTAGACTCCTTTTTAAAAGAGATTTTTTTTAATCCCCTCACCCTCCACAGCAATGGTAAATGAGCTAGATTAACTCCATATCCCAGCGAAATTTGGATTCAGTGAGGGTCAAAAATCCATAGGAATGTGAAAGGTACATTGGTAGAAAGCTAGGAAGAAAATGATATGTACTTGGTGGTTGGTGTGAGAAAAAAGAAGAGGGGTTGCTTTGGCTGGTTTCTGTGTCTTTCTTTCTAATAATAATAATAATAATAATAATAGATTTGTACCCCGCCCATCTGGCTGGGTTTCCCCAGCCACTCTGGGAGGCTTCCAACAAAGATTAAAAATACATTAAAATGTCACACATTAAAAACTTCCCTAAACAGGGAATGGTGCAATGGTGCAAGCTAAAGCATGTGCTATCACACAGCCCTACATGCTACAGATTACAGTAGTCTAGCCTAGATGAGATTAGAAAATGGATGACAGTGACCGTGCCTTCTCTGTCCAGAAAGTGTTGCTGCTGCCCCTTCTCTGATTCATGGAAGTGTCACATAAGAAAAACAATATTATATTATGCCCCAGCAAACTAATGTATCATTTTAAGCTATGCAACTGTTACTGATGTGAACATTCTGCGTGGGACCACAACAATAATTCATACACGATCAGCCTCTCAGCAGGATTCATTAGAGGAAACAACCTGATTGCTGTGATTGATCTTAGCCATGAGTTTGAACAAAGGAAGGATCAACACAGTACATTATAAATGAGCATAAAATGTGTGTAAAATATGCCAAAGTGCATGATTTAAATGAACTGACACAGCAGTGTATCAGCCTTGAAAATACACAACCACAAACCCTCTCCTACTTCTGTGGTGTAGGAGGTCTTTTGCACAGCTTCTGACAATATTATTGCTGAGAATCGACTTCCTTTATTAAAGTGAAGAGATAAATGATCTCTAATTTGATCTCAGGGAGGAAACCTTTCACACATTCATTTTAGAACCCAAAGCTCCAGGGAATTGTTGATGTCATGGCAAACAGCCTTAGGCTGCAGGCCGAAAGTGCAAAGTGCCAACTATAGACAAGGTAGCTGCGTACATAAAGATGTTAAGGCTGCATTGCTGTACACACTTACTCTCATGTAAGTTGCACCAAACTCAGTGGGACATATTTCTGAATGCACAGGATTGTGCTATCATTTGCTTTGGCTGGGGGAGGTCTTGCTCTATGTATCAAAAACAACCAGTGCTCCAAGGGAGGGAGAAAAGGCCAGTCTCCTTTATATATTGTGTGAAGGCCCTCCTTCTAGAAGGTTCCAGGGAAGAGCTACAATTTGACTCAAATGGGATGAAACTAAAAGGTGTCGCAAGTTTGTGGCCTTCATTAAGGGCCCTCCTATATCTCCCGCTTCAGTAATTTGAACTCTGAAGGCAACAACCCACCAAATCCATTCATGTCATTGGACTTACTTTCAGAACCATGGTGTTGGGAGTCTTGAAGTGGACATGAAATGGGTTCTCTGGCAACACAGTCAAAACCAACCAGCACTGAATGAGACTGCACTCACAAGACAATACAGGGAGATGGGAGTGTTGCCTGCTGGCCTTGAAGCAATGATGTGATACGTTCCACTTCAGTAAGATCTTGAAGCCTAAGTCTTTTGGCAGGTACTCTGCCAATTCATGCAAGACTGATCAGAAGGAGCATAATGTAACAGACCAGTAAATGCATACAAGAGTCAATAAACACTGGACCTGGCCTTCTCTCAGCTGAAAAAGAACGTTTAACAGTAATATATATATATATATGGTGAATATGAGGCATAGAATGATTAAGAATACAGTTTCAATTTAATGTATTTTCTTCTATGAAATCAAGGCCATTTTGCTTACAATAGAAGGCAAGACACATAGCCAAATGGACTGATAGACAAAGCTGACACATAGTTAAAAGATTTGTAACTTCTGGCAAAACACTATAAAACACTGTCTAGACTCGTCCTTTGAAAAACCATCCCTGTATAAAATAGGTGTGTTTTCTCTCATTACTTGAAGCAATATTTACGGGCATGCTCATCAAGCTGTTCACTAAAATCGACACGGACGGAGTTAGTGACAAATCACAATGTTAGCATATTTAATAAATGCATGACATGCTAGATTATTGCATTATTGGTTCTCTGGTGAACAAAAGTTCACTTCAGACGTTCAGTAGGAGTGCGAGGAATTACACAGGGGAAGGGGTCAGCAATTTATGGCATTTTGTACTACCCAGGAGTCAGGAGTCAGCGCTGGAGGAAAGGGAAGAATCTGAGCAGTTGGAGACTGGGGAAGAGGTGCAGGACCCACCAGAAGTGCGGGAAAAGCCTGTTCCTGAGAGGGCCAGGCTGCTAGAATCCCCTCTGTCCCTTTCCCCATTGACTCCAAGGACCAGCAGGGGCTTGAAGAGGGAAGGGGATGCCAGCTACCTAGTCACCAGGGGTGTGTGCGTGCGTGCGTGGGTGTGTACATGCTCAGTGCACCTTAGAAGCTACTGTATGTGCTTTGTCAATAAAGAATTAAACTACTGGCTGTCTGACTGCCTTGGGCTGGGTGTGCTCAGGACACCTAATACAGGTATTGCCCTAATATTGATTATGGAAGAAAGTGGATCTCTTTTATATAACTCATTAAAACCCTATAGTGAGTTATATAACTCACTAAAACCTACCACATTTGTTAGGAATGTGGTAGGTTTAACCCACTCTTGGAAGGCTTATGTGCCTACAAGTTTATTCTGTTTTTGCCAACAGGGAAAAATGTCTTAGCCATTTTTAGAATCCCCGTAAGAGTGAATGGGGATCACAAAGCTTTGTTTTATACAGAGCAGTTCTGAACCAAAATCACAGATCAAAGCACAGGACATTTTAGATATAGATAAAACACACCCACTGACCCCTACCATTTCCTACAACATTGGAAAATGCCCTGTATGCTCTTAACACTTGGTGTGGTGTCCTGCTTACAGTGCTGGTATAGGATTGCAAATCCCTGCTGAGTTTTGAAGTTTACTGGGGGATCTTGGGCCAGTCATTCTCTCTCAGCCTAACCTACACCACAGGTGATATGAGAATAAAGAAGTACTGAGATGGTAAAAAGGTAACTCACTGAACTGACTGGGATTTACTTCCGAATAGACATAGATAGGAATGCATTGCTTGCCACAAAAGTTGCTTATGTGCACTGAAATCACTGTACAGCAGTGAAACATGTTTTAAAAGAAATTTTATAGCAAAATATCTGCTAAATATCAGCTAAAACAAAATGAATTTTAGTTGTACGGTTTTTCAAATTTTCATCTCAATAAGGATTAATTTGGGATTGCCCTCCCTCCTCCTATGTCCAGATGGTATGCTGAGACAATAGCAATAAAGTTTATTTTGAGAAGATTAATCAGATTTAATGGATCGAGATACTAATACTAATACTGTTTTAATGTTTAATTTCAACCCCCTCCACCCAGCCAGATTTATAAGCATGATGTCGTTCCTCAACATGTAGGTCATCTAATGTTTTCAGATTTTCTTGGGACTAAAGCTGATGGTACTAAAAAAAAATACAGTACATCCACAATCAGAAACCTCAATTTAATTATAATTGCCCTTTTCTCATAAAAATAAATACATTGTATTGCATATATAAATTATGTTTGCTCAGAAAACTGGTTAGGAGCTAGGAGCTTAAAGTAAACCATGTAATGATTTTGGACCTTGCCTTGAAAGCCAGAAAATATTGCTGGTATCATTTTGTTTTTGTTGTAAATTTGAGCATTTGTGATGTGGAGGATCACTCAATGAATCTTTAACAAAGCTCTTGTAGTGTGTCTTGATGTTTAATGGCAAAGAGTAGTTTGTTGTTTTACTTAATATATCCAGAATATGATGTGGTGCCCCTTAAATGCTTTGCCTTTGATGACTTCATTTATTGGTCAGCTGTTACTGAGGGCTTGATCCTGGATGAAGACTCTAGGCTTGCATCATCAAGCCTTGGGTGACCAGGAAGAGGGATGCTGATTTCTTGCAGCTTCATTCATCTTCACAGTACTGTACAGTTTTAGCATACGTTTAAAGGCCAAAGGAGGGTGGGGGAAAGCCATAGCTTCAAATTCTGAACAGTCACTGTTAGTCAGTGTAGACAGAATTAGATGGTCTAACTCAGGCATCTTCCAGTTCTCACTTTGTTTCAGGGCCCACATTGGTGCATCAGATCAAGCCTCTATTCACTTTGGATCACTTCAGGATAAGTGTGTGCATCCTCCCATTGACTTGCATTGGAAAACCTAAATGGCCATAACTTTGATTTTTCACCTAGGTGAATGAAACCTGCAGACCTAATAGCTCCATCAGATGGGAATAATTCTGCCAAAATTTTGACAGATAGATAGAGGGTGTTTTGTGCTTGGTCACCTTTAAAGTTTGCTTATCTCAATATATTTCCAAATGTAAAATGGCCATTGTACTTCCAGTTTCTTTCAAATAAGTATGAAATTACAGACATCTGGAGAAACATTGATAACACAGGCAAATGAAAAAACCTGCCAACACCACCATCATATTAGATATTGTTTTGGGACAAAATAAGAAGGAAATTTGTTGCACCAGTTCTGGGGCTGGCATAGATTTATTCTTATTTTTTTTGGGGTGGGGGATCCATTGCCTCCTTTGCTATTCCTGCTCCCCACCCAATAAAAGTTCCAGTGTCAGAGGGCAAATGGTCATGGAGGTTTCTGTGACCACAAGGAGATATCTGAGGACAGTCCTTCCTCCCCTTTAGGCCTGTAGAGAGGAAAATGTCCACAATATTTTATGCCTCCTGAGACGCCTTTAAACTCTTCCCATGTGGAAGTGACTCCCATTTTACTAGTGCTGTGTGAACAAAACTTTATTCACCACTAACTTTTACTGGATAGTGCATACAACTAAGCTGTAAACTTGGCCTTTTTTCATATCTTGGGTGAAGTTGGGTAATGGGATCCTCTTAGACGAGGGTCCTGCTTGCACACGGGTCGCGGTCCACCCCCCACCTGGCAGGGGCCGGGCTTTGCCCTAACCCTGCTGGGATGGCCCCGTGATCATGCCAGGCTCTTGCAGCCAATGGTTTTTGGGTGGGCGGGCTGCGTGTTGTGAGACTAGTGCTTGCTTCTAGCAGATGAACACCTACCCACCTGCCCTGTAGTTGGATTTTCCTTTGGCCTTGCTTTGGACTTTGGTTGCTCGTCTGTTTTGGAACAGGGACTGGGTAGGAATTTTATTTCATTTGGAAGATTGGCAGTGACCACTTGGGTTTTGCCTACCTCTTAGCAGTCGTCACAACTTTGTAAGGTCTGGCGGTTAGGCATTGGTTTAGTGATGTGGGGGAGAGGGGAGGTGCGGCCATCACCTGCCCCTCCATGAATAAGGGTATTCCATTAAAAGAATGCAGGGGTCTGGATCTAGTCCGAAGTCCAAGGGGGGCTAGGGCCATGCCAGAACCCAGCGGGAACCCTGGGGTGAGCTTCAGTTGGTCGCTATCGACGGAGCTCCCTCTTTTGGTGGCTTACCCTGCAGGGGGGCAGGAGTTTGATATAGTCTGTTGCCAATGCCTAAGCCAATACCGCTCACATTGCCGTAATCAATAAAGTTGTGGCCAAAATTTGTCCAGTAACATTTAAACTAAAATTACGTTTCAGTGTGAATTTATTTCCTTGGGGGTGGCTTGGGACCTTGATGTGCAAAAAGTATGTAGAAACATCCGTAGTCAAGGAAGCTAAGGTAAACTGGGCTGCGATTTATATCTGCTGTTTCTATTGCATGCAGTTGATGAAAAAAATAGTTTTAGCAAAGTCTACATGAACTGATTTTACACAACTGCTTGTACCTTAAATATACTTGAAAAAATTAAAATATACCTGAGAGTTTAGAGGAAAAAATAGATCATCTCATTATCTGTATCTGTGTAAACTGTATTTCAGCTCTACATTTCCCAGCTTGGGATAATTATGCTCTCAATAGTTTATCCATTTTCATTTAAACTTAAACTTACATTATTACTTATTTCCCACTGAGGGATTTAGGATTGCTGCCTTGGGAATTATATGTATGTGGGTTAATACTTAAAGTAGATGAGAACTTAATAAGCCAAGAAACCTGAAATATTTAGATAGGAATTAAATTGATTAGCTGTCCAAAGATAATTAGCTGTTGATAGATGTTCTAGGATTATTTCACAATGTGTGGAGACTCTAGGACTTCAGCATTCCTTGGCAGATAGACTTTATTTTTTTTAGTAAGGCTGCAATCTTAACTACGTCTACTGTTGAATTCAGTGGGAATTACTTGCAGGTAGGCGGGGTCAGGATTACAGCCTTAACTATCAACTCATTGTTGCTCTATCTAGTGGAGTAGGAGAAAATTTCATGTCTCCTTTCATGTTATTTATATTGTTATAAAGCCAGTGTCTTTGAAGAGACAGTTTTCCCAGTTCCTTTTTTTAAAAGAAAAACCACATGTTCCCAAGAAAATGCTGTGGGAAAGCCAAATGTCACCTGCCCTGATAAAATAGCCACTACAGAAATCTAGATTTCTTTCTTCCAGCTTGAACGTCAGTTTCTGGAGAAGGGCATTTCCCTCTATTAGCTGGGAAGACTCACTTTCTTCAGTGGCCCAAATTTTACCTCACCCCTTCAGCCTGGTAGGAGGCAGTGTGGCAGAAAATAAGTTTTCCATCATGACCTTGCGAACTTTCTGTTAGAAATGTCGCTTCTGGGCTTAAATCCAGCTGCTCTTTGTGGTAACTTTTTATTTTATTTGAAAGAAAGAAAGGACTTTCTAAAGATGGAACACCCTCCCATTAGATGTCAAGGAGATACACAGCTATATGACATCTGAAGGCAGCCCTTTATAGGGAAGTTTTTAATGTTTTACTGTGTTTTTATTTTCTCTTGGAAACCTCCCAGAGTGGTTGGGGCAACCCAGTCAGATGGGCAGGGTACAATTATTATTATTATTTCCCTGAAGAGAATTTATACTGTGGCTGTATCATCAGAGAGTAGAAATGATATGTTAGAATAATGAATGGTGTTTATTCAAATGTGCAGAGTTCACCAAATGTCTGCATTTTCTCCCCCTTTGATTACATACAAATAATGTAATTTAGAAAAGAAATATATATATATATATATTCTATAAAAATAATAAAGAGATGGGTGCTATTGATTTTTTTTAAAAAAACCCACACATTTTGAAAACTTCCAATTGATGCATAGGGCTTCTTTGCTTTTGTTTTTGTTAGAAAAAATGAGAGTTGGCGTGTGCAAAGATAATCTTTAGTTAAAATTGCATGATGGTACAACATCTTGCTAATATAATCTTTCACTGATTAAAATTATTAACATCTCCACTTCAGACAAGCAAATCATAGACTCTGCAATATTCTTATCACAAATACCGATAATTCAATTCATGTCTCATCCTATCTGATGATTAAACACAACATCCCATTTTGGCATCTTCTCAATAGCTTGTACAGCATTAACTAGCCTATAAAGTTGGATCTTAATTGCATAAGGTCATAGTGCTCAGTCACATTAAAAATACATTGATTTTGGTGTGTGCATGTGTAGAGCTAAAAAGATAACCCTGTGCATATATATTCAGAAGCAATCTCATTATTTGCAAAGGTGCTTACTGGGGGTAAGTTTCTTTATGTCTCTTTGAGTTGCCTGTAGCAAGAAAAAAATGACTAATAGATTTAATAAATAGTAATAATAAGTGCACATCAGAAAAATGTTTCAAAACAATGATTCATTATCCCAACACCCATGCATGAAATTTAAACAGGCTACAATATTGTACTGGAACTTTAAGTTGTTTGTGAATTTTTGGATGGGGTTAGTAAATGGGACAGCTTGAAGTAATATCAGTAACTCCATGACGTGCATGTTCTTGTTCCAGACTGCCCACTGGCAACATGGACAGTCTGGAACAAGAACATTCTGGTCCTTGACATCTGGCAGACAACAGACATTACACCACCAATTTATATCTTAGACTCTGATTCTGTCAGAACTGCATATTTTTACCCTTTGCAAAAATGAATCACCCAGGACAGCTCTATCTTTATGCTGAAACCATGATGGCTGTATATTCTGCACAGATATCATGCTGGTGTTTCTGTGTGAGATGTTGGTTTATACCAATGTGCAACGGGCCTATATCAAATGAAGTCATTTCAATAGTGCAAGGACTTCCACTTTCACAGCAGAAATTCCTCTCCATCTCCTTCCCCTGAACTCTACCTCAAATCTACTCCAAACCCTCTGGAGCATACTGAGGAGTATGGGGAGGCATGGAGACAGGAAAGGGAGTTCCATTCTACAAGTGGAAGTCCTTGCTCTAGCAGGACAGCTTTGTTGGCTACACACTAATATGTCTTCAGATATACATAGACTTAGAAAACTTGGCTCAGTCAAAGGGTATGTGTCAGGAGTAGGAAGCCCATGGATCTCCAGATGTTGTTGGACTCTACCTCCTATCAGTTAAAGTCCAGCAACATCTGAAGGACCTTACCTTGGTCCCCCACACTTTGCACAGCTGAAATGTAGGTGTGTGCATGCAGCAGTTATTTATGTTTAGAATCAAGAAGATTTAGGCTCCAAATCATACTAAGATTTGAAGTTCTCTTGGCTAATTACTGTCTCAAAGCCTAACCCATGGATAGGCAAACTAAGGCCTGGGGGCTGGATCCTGCCCAATCGCCTTCTGAATCCGGCCTGCAGATGGCCTGGGAATCAGTGTGTTTGTACATGAGTAGAATGTGTGCTTTTATTTAAAATGCATCTCTGGGTTATTTGTGGGTTATTTATCATCCCCCACAAAAAATATAGTTCGGCCCCCCACAAGGTCTGAGGGACAGTGGACCGGCCCCCTGCTGAAAAAAATTGCTGCCCCCTGGCCTAACCTATGTCACAAGGATGTTGTAAGGATAAAGCAGGGTTAGGAATAAGAACCATGTACACTTCCCCTAGTGCACTAGGGAAAGTGTAGTATAAGAAAATGTAATAAACAAATAAAAGCAATCTGATATTTATTAAAGGCCAATCTCTGCAAAGACTACTAGGAAAAGCTCTATTTTTACTCACTGAATAAAGTCAAACAAGAAATTTTATAGGGTGTAAAAGCCATCTGTTGATTTCTCTTCAGCAGCCTGAAAATAAAGATTAAAGCTTGGAGATAGACGTCATTTGCTTCTTTACACTTGTTGGAGGGAAATGAAGCCTAATTGTCATGTTACTAATTGATGTGATAAAGCTACCATGAAATGAGTTTCATATGGGAAATATTCTGAATGTGTCTTATGAGGTGAAGAATGATATATGTACCACACAAGAGAAAAAATGTTCATACTCAAAGTTGTCTGAAATTAAGTAAATAAAAGGCTCTTTTCAGAGGATTCCTGATTATTTGAGGAAAGTTTTCTGAATGTAGAACAGTAAATGGCAAGGGGATTTTCAGATTACATGTGAATGTTTGAAGACCAGCCATGTGTAGTTTCATTCCCCTTCCTTCCACGCCTTCATATAACATGAAAATGGACATGCTTAGGCCCAGACAAAAAGGGGCTGAAATTGAACTTTCAGTTATTTCGAGTCTTGAAACTGGTTTGTGAAGCTTTGGAAGTGAGACCTGAAAAATAATTCAAATGTTTTTAGTGGAAAGGTTGGTGTTCACTTATCATAGTGATAAGTGGCAGAGGCCAACAGGTGTGAAAAAGAGGATACTACCACCCACTGCTGCGATAGGCACCCTGTAAACCAAAATTATCTAGCCAATTTCAGCTCCCTTATCCCCACACGTTTGCTACCTGTAAATGGAATGGTGAATTTTGGAGACCCCTTTCTTTCAGTATCAGATATATATGAAAGCATATATCTGGTGGTAATTTGCCCCATTTAAACCTAATGTGAGAATTAACTGGAGAGCTAATTTTGTGTTTTGTGGATATGGTAGCTTGCCCCTGAACCTATAGCTTGCTTGCATCCACCCACCAACGGGTGTTATGCTTATTTGCTCTATGGATGAAAGCTAGATGTTCCATTCAGCCATGCTACCTCACAATAAATGTTCACAACCTAAATGTTCTTGAATTGGATCCAGATGACCAATCTAAAGGAAGACACTAGACATCATGTAAAGTGACACAGCTCTGCAGCATGAAACCCAAACACCATCTTTTTGTGCTTGTCGGTTTCTTCTGATCTGGAAAGCAGGAAAATAATTGAGATTCCCTGGATGATGTGTCCTTCCCCCAGTTGCTGCAATTCTTCAACCTCTGGTGGCTACAAATCAGATTGCGAGTACATTATTGATGAGGCATCTGCTAATATTTCATTTGTGGGTTGTGTTGTTTCTGTGGCATTGGAAGGAAAACCTGGCTCCCATTTCTCAGCCCTGTCAGCGACTGGAGAAACTTCTGTAGCCTTTAGTTATTGTTATTCATAAACTGACTCATAACGTTATCATAAAAACGAATACGTGCCCAAGGTAACTAAATCTACACTTCCCAACCATGCGGAAGGAAAAGCATTTATTACTTGATGTGATTGCACATGTGAGCTGTGATCCTGTGTGTGTGCCTACTTATTCTGAGAATTTTCATGTTAAATGAATTTCCCAGGCAGCCCCTGATTTTCTTTTTAAATAATCTCAAAATATTTTGATATTTCCTGCACTAGCTTAAATAAAAAAGCATAAATATGCTGATATTGGCCAGCCTGTTTGTTTCCTCTCAGAGATGTGGACATAAATTGTGGCAATTCACAAAGCCCAAATCTCCTGGGTTTAACATGACCTGACTGTCCCTTGGGATAAGGTGAAGAGAATAACATCCAAATGCAGTCATGGTTGGATTTTTGGAACAGCTTATCCTTTGAATAAATAAATTCAAAATATTTAATAAGTGTTCCTGTAATCATTGAAAGTGCTACAGCAAGGAGTCTGCTCTTCCTGCCTGTTACAGAAAAGAAATCAGGCAATTCAAACATTCCAAAGAATGCTCAATTAGATGCACAGATTTTAAAAGAGTGTTTGACAGAGCACTTCAACGGCCCAGTTTAGTCACTGCTCCTGCTTCCATGTTGTCCCACCCCAACAGGCGAGGCTAGGGTGCATCTTTTGTAGTCATGCATCATGGGGTTCTGGGCCAGACTGCTCAAGGCATTTTGCTGCCTGAAGCAAAGGACAAGATGGCACTGCCTACCATTCCATATATCAAAGCTGACCAGAATGACAGTTAATTCATACTTACTGGGACACTGTCTTTGACTGAACCAGAGAGCAGCAGGCTGGCTTAGGAAGCACAATGCAGGCCATTGTCTACATTCAAGTTCTGTCTTCAAACATCTTCCTGCTGTTCTCCACTCACCAACATCTGCCACCTGAAGCAACAGTCTCACTTTTCTTAATGGTAGGGTCAGCCATAGTGGGGTCTGTGGTCAAGCCAACACTCTGATCTGTGGCTGAAAAATCCCGTCTGAGGAGGCCACCCTGTGGGGCCTCTACTGTTGGTATGATTGGGAACTGTTGGTTACCAATCTGTTGATATGGTTGGTAATACTACCTGTTACTCTGTTACTTTTCACAAGTGGGGACTTGTGAAAAGAGTAACAGAGGGAAAATCAGGGGGTTGAAGGCATGATAGAGTCCCAATCTGAGTTGAGCCATTTGTGAAGGGAACTTTATCTAACAATAAATGGGTGAAGGGAACTTTATCCAACACATTTCAAGCTGCCTCTCTTTAGTGAAATTACAGGAAAGTGAGGGGAAAGCTAAATACTGGAAGGTGCCACGTCTTACATTATGTCTTCTGCACGATGGTAAGCTTAGGCATGGCTTTGTAGTGATTGGTACACATTACCTAAAGGTGCCGTAGGTCCTGTAAATTTACCCTATGGCTATTTGGGAGATGGAATTCGGAAAGCAAAGCTCTTGGGAAGAAGTAAGCTATGAACCAGGAAAATGTCAGTGACAATATATCAGCCAGCTTTCCTTTTCCTCCCTCTCCCCTTCCCCCTCATTTGCTGTGATTTAAAATGAGTAGTGATTAGCACAGTGACCCTGAAAGGTGATTACTCTGAAGAGGCCATAAACTACATTGTTTAAACACATGGCGTGATATATGCTTGAGCTAAGACCCACCTTTTAGTGTTGGGAAAGAAGCAAACCTAAGAGACACATGACTTTATTTAGCACTCTTACTAATTGCCAGATTGGCTGGCGCTGGTGTGCGAATGTGCCTGAGACAGGTCCCAGCACTTTAACGCTATAAAAAGAGGAAAACACAGGAGACATGGCCAGGTGTTTGTTACTTGCATTGGGTGGAATGAACTGTGCATCTCACGTCACTGCCTGCTTGCAATCGCTGTCTCATCTCTTTCCACTTGATAGTGTGTGCTCCTGCCAGTTTTCTCGCTCTTGTTTTTATAATCCCGTTTTATATTGTGTGTATTGATTTCAATTATGCAGTCACCAAGTCATAGCTTGTAAAGCTTTAAATAGTATTTTAGGTGTTCCTGATGAATAATCACATGTGAAAAATGGAAGCCAAGAGGGAAACTGGAACTCTGGAACCAATACCATAATGACTTAGGTTTGCCAGCTTGGCTTCACTGGCATCCAGCCTCATTTTACAAGCTAGTAATATTTGAAAAGCTTCTGGTCATAACAAGTTTCTGTATGTTCCTGTTGAGTAATCTAGTCCTGGGACTCTAAATCTGACTTTCTGCCTCAAGGGTGCTGAACGCCACTAGTGGTGAAGTAATATTCAACTGCCAGTTGAATCATGTGATGTGGAAGGCACATCGCCTTGTCTTTCACCTTAGGCAGCAAAATGTCGTGGCAAGTCTGGTTGATTATATAAGAACACACAAAAGTCATTTTTAAATGTGAGTAATGGAACAAGAAACAAGTAATGGAAGAAGAAACTTCCACTACAGTTTTAAGCTAGCTTTGCTCCTGAATTATGTTGGTGTGTGTGTGTGTGTCTATCTACTCATTGGTGAGAGAACCCATAGCAGAGATTTAAAGTCACAAAATCTGCAGCAAAGTAAATCATGGAAATATAGGCCGTTAGACCTTTAAAATATGCCTTTCTAAGTGAGTTCCAAAATCTCCCTCTTCCCCTAGCATAGGAAAATACTTCAAAGATCAGGTTCATGTTCTTTTTCATACATCACTCAGGAAAGTTGCACAGGCAATAAAACATAGCTTAGTTACAAAGTGGTGAAAGTTCCTAGATAATTATTTGTATAGGAACACAAGAAAGGCTTGTAAGAGCCATGCGGTTGAGCTGGAGCAACTAGTTCAAACCTTTTCACACACTGAGCTTCTCAGGAACACTGGGGAGGGGAGACAATAGGCTTGATTACCTATTTGCTCACAAGGTAAGGGGAAATGATATAGCTAAGCCTGGCAGGACAGTTTACTCTACTGTGTTAACTCTTTCATGCATTAATTAGACTTAAGCACATTGGTTATGTGAGGTTGGTCATCCCACAAATTACACACTTCCTCAATACTTGGCTATAACTGAGGGTTATTGTATGGGTTGGAAGGGAAATGAACATTCTTGATTTATTTTATCCACAGTGCCAGAGATAGAGGACACGAATATTTTAGTGCTGAATCATCAAATATGAATGAAAGAAATGTCTGAATGAAAAAAAAAAAAAAGAAACTTGGAATAATATTGTGCTTTTCTGTCTGTTTTTTACCTACAGACCTAGATAGGTATTGCTCTGCTGGCGAAGAATAAAGAAAGTCTCAGGTATCTGTGAAATCCCCATAGGTTAAAATGGAATTTTCCAATTTTTTGGTTTGCTCATGCTGGTGCATTATTATTATTACTATCATTTTTATTATGATGCTTCCTCTGTGCAAAGCCTTCAGAAATAATTCTGTCCTTTAGTAGTACAGAAAATACGAACATATTTAATGGTTTTGATGAATAGGGTTGATTTGCTGAACGAAAGTTTCCTGTAAACCTTGGCAGGTTCCTGCGTTCTGTGGATGGTACTTTCCAGACCAATATTCTTTGTAGGTGGAAGGTGGGAGGCAAAAAATCAAAACCACAGTCTTTCAAGATGGAGGGAAAGTCCACATCCTGTAATACCATGAAGATGAATAGCAACCTAATGATCAGTAGAAATGCTTTGATCTTTTTGCATATAAGAATAGTAGCATAAACCACTTCCTGTACTAATAATACAGTCTGTGTGTTGCCAGAGCCAATAAAGAGGAAAATGATTATGGAGCCAAAATATTTAAGGAAGCAGACTTAAAGGAGACAGCTACGATTTAAGCTAGATTTAGTAAAATATGACACGATGCTAGAAGTTGAAATCACTACTAAATAATTTATTTCATTCGAATATATATATATATTCATCAGTGAGTTTCTCTAAACATATACATTTTGGCAAAGCAGTTTCCCACAATATAATGCACTAATATACCATGGAGGCTTGTCAACTAGCCTAAGTAATGTAAACATCACCATATCAAAATTTGAGATACACTTATACAGTAAGCCCACAACTTATACACATTTAACTTGTGCACATTCAACTTTACGTACATGGCAATCTATTTTTAAAAAATAAAAAGGGGACAGAAGGAGGTGCAGTTCTGGGAAAAATGACTTTGGCGATCCCACCTGCCATTGAACTCAATGAGTTTTGACTACATGCGATTTTGGCCCTAGGTGCGATTCCTGGAATGTAAACCCACATAAATTGTGGGCTTATTGTATATAGCCAGCAAGATTAGGTCACTAAACCTACAGTCCTTACACAGAGGTAAGTTTCTTTACGCTCAATAACTCACTCATCTGAGTGGGCATGTATAGGACCTCCACTGTTGCTTTTCTTGCAGAGGTCAATCTAGCAAAGGGCATAATCCTATATGTGAAGATCTGCCAGCATGGGGTTCAGGGATTCAGCACAAGCCCTGTGATTTTAAGGAAGCTCCAAATAAAGTGGAACCATGATAAATGCAATGGAACACCTTCAGATACACTGGCAGAATGGTAAACCAACAGAGCTGCTCTATTGGCAAAGATACGAATGAAACAGTGTGTGTGTGGGAACTGGGCAGCACAGGAGAGGAGCGTACAAACACCGTATTCTACACTTCTTCAATCCATGCTTGGACTTCAATGGAACGGGGGTGGGGATTGAAAATATGGTCGCCGCTAACTCAGGGGAGGGCACCATATAGCAAGATATAAAGGATATAACTAAAGCATAGCTGAAGAATTTCAGGATGGCAGCAGATGAGGTCATGTGCAGTAAACAGGATTCAAGCATGAATGAGAATACTAATTTTCAGTGCTTTTGGGGGGGGGGGTACAGGGGTATGCATACCCCTAAACATTTTGTGAATCTACGTTTGGTCTCATTGAGAGGCAGTATTTCAATATGAGTAGGAAAATGAGAGTACCCCATAGCATTTTTTTTAAGAAAAAAAGCACTGCTTATTTTATAATATAATTTCATCTACCTGTCCTCCCCACCCCGCCGGCATAAAAACATCGACCCTGTCTTTTTTTGAGATGTCACTAATTCTTTCATAGTGTTCCTTGGCAATATGGGGAGTATTTTAGGGGTTCTATTTAAGTTTATTCAAAACAGCTTTTGAGCAAGAATATCAAGGTTTGGGAAGTATGTGTCATGCAACACTTCTTGATTAAATGTTTTAAAAATAGTCACTCCGTCGTTAATTAAAATTTACTGACAAGCATTGGTTCATACCAGTGCAGTGCTTTGAAGAGCACAGTAAATCTTTTTTTGAAAAAAGAGATGCCACATCAAATGTAAAAAATTGTTCATTATGTTCAGTTCCAGAAACACGTTTCTTAATGGAAAGCACATTCTCTGTTCATTTTGCTTATCAAAATGTCACAGTCAAGTGTAATGTAGATAAACCATTAAGAAGTCCATCCATTTGGGATAAATTGAAAGAAACAGTTGCCTCCTGCAACTGTGATGTAGATTTATTTGTGCTGTGATCCTAAGTGCACTTGGAAATAAGTTCTACTGAAACCATCCCAACACCTGTGACCAAATGGACAAGTTGACAATGAAAAATAATTATCAGCTGGGGTAGCACTTGTGGCAAATAGTACTTTCTGCTGAGCAGTCATGTATCCTGTGCTCAAGGCCTTACTACATGGGACTTTAATGATACAATCGACAATAAAATCATGTATTTCAAAAGACTAAATACTACTGTGTGCATAATTGTTATCAAAGTCAAAGCGCCAATGGGAGCTTTCCCCCCTAATGCTATTTGCTGCTGCTGCAAAGGAGCAGACTGTGACTGGGAAGACAAGGCTTTAATCTCCCTCATAAGTAAGGCATTTGCAGATGACAGCCTTGTGAATAAGAATTGGGGGTGGAAGTTGCAGGTGTGGGGAAAGAGGTAATGTACACCACCCCTACCTCGTCTCCGAAGCGTACAGCAATGTTCAAATGAGACTTGAAATATGGGGTGGGGAAATTGATCTCACTGTGTTTTGAGCCACTGATGTGTACATAGCTGAAAGCCAGATTTGCGCAAGGGACGTTGGCAACCTATCTCTGTGAAGCCAATTCCTAGGTGGCCTGGTACAGTGATAACTTGGTTTAAAAACTTAATCCATTCCGGAAGTCCGTTCTTAAACCAAAGTGTTCTTAAACCAAGGCATGCTTTCCCATAGCAGCGGGGGACTCAATTTACAAATGGAACACACTCAACAGGAAGCGAAACATGTTCTTATTCCAAGACAAAGTTCACAAACCAAACACCTACTTCTGGGTTTGCAGTGTTCTTAATCCAAGTTGTTCATAAACTATAAAGGTAAAGCTAAAGAGACCCCTGACCATTAGGTCCAGTCGTGGCCGACTCTGGGGTTGCGGCGCTCATCTTGCTTTATTGGCCGAGGGAGTCGGCGTACAGCTTCCGGGTCATGTGGCCAGCATGACTAAGCCACTTCTGGTGAAACCAGAGCAGCACACGGAAACGCCGTTTACCTTCCCACCAGAGCGGTATCTGTTTATCTACTTGCACTTTGACGTGCTTTTGAACTGCTAGGTTGGCAGGAGCAGGGACCAAACAACGGGAGCTCACTCCGTTGCAGGGATTCGAACCACCAACCTTCTGATCAACAAGTCCTAGGCTCTGTGGTTTAACCCACAGCGCCAAACTAAGCTGTTCTTAAACCAAGGTACCACTGTAATTTAACTAGATTGCATGATTGAAATCAGTCAAAATGTAAGGGGACCTCATTGATACAAATAACCGACGCACAAGATACTATCCGCGCGGTTCATTAAAGCCATGAAGGTGCCTGTGCGCTTGAACTGGGCTTCTTTAGATGCTGCCAAAATCCTTTCCTTTTCTGGTTCCCATTCACTTGACCACCCAAGAGAGAAAGCAACTCATCCAACCTATGCATTTTAGAAAATAACAATTACACAACAAAATAGGGCATTTTCAAAATAGAGTGACATATTGAATTTCTGCATAACTAATGCACAACATGGAACAAGAACCCTTTAATCAGACTTTTGTCCATACAGCGGAACTATTGGATCATTGCTTTCTTTCACTGAACATACTGTACCTAAGGGTGTGGTTTGTTTGCACCAGCTGTTGTGCATCAGATTTCCCAGAACATGCCCCAGACAGTTGGGTAAATCTGCAGCACCTCATTGTGTTTGCTGTCCCTGATGGGTGGCTCCTCTCTGGGTTTTATTTCAAGTAAGTTAATATCATGATAAGTGGTACCAATTTCCTGAACTGTTCTACACAATGTTGGAGACTAATCACATTTTGCTGGTTGGAAACACATGCTGATGGACTTACCCACAAGTAATTTGACTTGCAAATAGGCTTTCCAGCAGGTAATTTACTTATCAACAGGCACACTGACTTAGAAGAAGTCCTAGACATGTTTATTCACAAGACTCATTGATTTCAATTGAGTTTTATTCCCAGGTTAGGGTGCATAGGACCCCAGCAGGTAGCCAACTGGCTGTTAAGTTTCATCTCTGAACTTTGTACATCCAAAAAGAAGCCCAATGTATAAAGTGCAGTCCAAAAGCAAGTGTTGGGCAAATTGAAATACAACTTCTGTTTCATTTAAAACATGATTCTTTTTTTAAAAAACCATAGAGGGAAGAATCACCTGGATTTTTTTCTTGAGAATTGGTGAATTCCCAGTACATATTCTACTAAGGGCAAAAACGGAAAATGTTCTGTTAGCAGGGCATGATATAAGAAGTACAGGCCAGTAGCTGCAGCACGTGGAAAGCTCCAAATGGGGAATTTTTTCGTTTTCTTCTCAGGATTTAATGACATGGCAAGGCCTAGAAGGGGACAACTTGCTCCAACAAAATCCCTGGGTTAGATTTCCTTTCTCCTTGAGGGATGGAAGGCTTTAAAGGGACTTCAGAGCTCTTCCTTGGAGCTCCAGTCCTTCTCCTTTCCAACAAGTCCTTCCAGGCATGTTGACTGGGTGACCTGGGGATGTGGTTAACTGACATGGAGGGGCTTGGTTTCTAAATGGTGAAGCCTCAGAGGGCTAAGACTCTGGTAGTCCTGACTTTAAGGTCTCAGGCTCCAGAGCCCCTGACCTACTAGGTTTGGGTGGTGATAACAATGGGGCCTGGGTGGTCCTCTGATGGCTATGCACTGCCTTCGTGGTCAGAGGCACTATCCTTCTGAAAATCAGTTGCTGAAAAATGCAGGAAGAGAGAGTTCTCTTGTGCTCAGGATCTGCTTGTGGGTTCTCACAGGCACCTGGTTGCCCACTGTGAGAATAGGATGCTGGATAAAGATGGGCCATTGGCCTTTTCCAGAAGGCTCTTCTTATGTTCTTGTGGTGCTAACAGACTTGATAGGTCCTTGAGACTGCCCTGCCATCTGCCAGAAGTACCATCTGCCAGAAGGGTGGCAGTACTGATGCAAAGTAATGGGTACCTGTCTTTCAGTGATATTCCCCATATTGAAAACAAGTGACAAGGACAAAAGGCCTGACCTTCTCCGGTGTCTGTAAACTGCAGCTTGATGTGCAGAAATCAGCAGGTGATTAACATGGTCCTCTGCCACCCTCTGTGTGTGAAGCTGCCATTAAAGGTGCAGCTACAATGGCTGATTGAAACCCCTAATGAATCTCAATGTGCACCTGAATCTAAAAATAAACAGGAGTCTTGCCATTTCCCCCTGATGTCTTAATTAAAATAATGGGAGGGAAATCTCATTACATACATACATCCCAGGCTAAGCTGATTGGAGTTACAGCAGGGAACAGGCCCTGTTAAAATTTGTGTGATTTGGGCTTCTATGTAGGCATAATCTTCCATGCGGCTTGCAAACGATCCCATTTAAAATTCTCCCCACTGGCATACTTTCTTTTAAAAAATCTGTTGCCACTGTCAAAGTATTATGGCAAACCATTTTGCCTGTCCTAGTCAGGAAATCTTAACAATGCACTGACAGCATTTTTAAGTGCGTTGGACTTTTCCCAAAGTTGTGGTCTCCAGATATATTTAGTAGAATTTACCCAGCTGCTACCTAGGCATTTAATGTATCCCTGTCTGCAGTATTTAATAAGGTAATTATAACCACTAATGATTACTCCTCCTTAACCACCCAAGAAGGGGAAAAGAGCCCTTGATGTGACCAAGACTGTAGCTATTCCTTTACTTCGCATAAGGAGGATATTGCCCAACAGCCATGCAAATCACTGCAGTGCTTTCTGTCAGAAACTACATCTATTTGATTGCTGTACCTTGTTGTCTGGACAGAAACAGGTGTTCAGTAAATGAGGCAGTGCTGAAAAGAGGGTTAATTAATTGGATGTATTTCTTTACCAGGGCTTTTTCCACAGTTGTCATTGGATAACTTCAGGGCAAGTTAGCGGTTGTATGGTTTTCTGTGAAGTTCATTCCAAAATGAACTCACCCCTCCCACCTCTCTGCATGTGCATTATAGCAGAATCAAGTATTTCATCTGATTTCCTGTCTATTGAACCTAGGAAAGCAAGCGAGCCCACAGCAAGAACTTTCCATTACCTCTCCGTTGGGAATGTTCAGGAGGAAGTTGTTGTTTAAATAGGAAAGAGCAGTCAGGTGAAAAAGGAGCCAGGACTCCTGTGCCCTTAATAATTGTGTGGAAGAGGGAAGGTCAACAGGTGTAGCATGCATGACAAACTGCACCTGCTGACATTTACTCTTTCACAAAGATATTACAGGTGTAGGAGCACCTTTAAAGAACCACAAAAGCTGAATGAATGGCTTATTCTAGCTATTCTTCTACAGTGTACTCTATCAGTTGTTCTGGACAAGGAAGTACCTTGACTTAAAAGGGATGGAGGGTCTGTTCCAAAAAGGCTGTTAGGGCACTCTTATTCAAGTCTACTCAGAAATAAGTAGTTGAACAGAAAATAACATAGCGAAATTGACTTGTGAGGTGGTGTGTTGTTCGATAAGAGATTGAGTGTTGGGGGGGGGGGAGGGAGGCTCATTTAATTTCATTGTACACAGGTTGTACAATGACAATAAAGGTATTATTATTAAATAAGTCCCATGGAATTCAATATACCTCCCTGCAGAGAAGTGGATATAGGGCAGTAGCCTGAAAGAACAAATGGACATAGATGTGCTCTAAATAGAGAGTGGGGAACATTTGCCCCTCATGATGTTGCGGAACTACAGCTCCCATCAACCCTAGCAAGAACAGAAAATGACCAAAATGATAATAGTTGTAGTTCATCAATGTCTAAAGAGCCAAAACTTCCTCACACCTGCACTAAGTAGATAAAGTTATTAATGACTAGTTGACCATCAAGCTGGAATGGGTACCAAAAAGAATAACAGTACAGTCATTTGTATATCTACTCAGATGTCACACCCATTGTGTTCAATCGGTTTCATTCAAAGTACATGGTTATAAGATTGCTGCCTAAAATGATGAAGGTTAGAATAAAACAGTTCTTCCATTTTATGTTTGGAAATGGGGCTTCTTAGCTAAGGCAGAATAATCAACATAGTGCCCTCTGTAAGTTGTTGGAATGCAGCTCCCAGCATCCTTCATCATTGGCCATCCTAACTTTGGCTGATGGGAAGTTGGCATTCAATGGCATCTGGGATGAACAACATTGGCTACCCCAGTACTAAGACAGCAGGGCATAAAGGGGTTTATGAAGATGAAGACAATGGGTGGAGAGAGATATCATTTTGTTTTACCTTTTTGTAATATTCAGAGTCACTCTGAAGAAGTTTGGCAGTAGGCTCAGGAGAAACAAAAGGAAATAACTAACAAATATATTCTGGAACATACTTTATTTCATTAATACTGGCACATAGTTGAGGAAACACAGCAAGGATTGCTTGCTTAACTCTATGTAAAATCTTCTAAAACTAGGGAACAGCTTTGAATTTGATCTCTTGATAAAGTGTGCATTGGAGCTTTGGAATAACGGCATTATTTATGGCTGTTTAATTTCCCCCAAAAGATTGAAAGGCTTTGCTGTCTAGCATTCTTGCCCATAGTCTTGGAAAAATTACAAAGTTGGACTAAATCTCCAAATGTTCTCTCATAGCCCTGTTTACCCATGCCAAAGCATTGTTAGAAACCCAAAAATTCCCCTCAGTGTTCACATCTAAAAACCATGTATTTCAGAAACCCACCCTAGACTTGCAGAAATTTTAGGATTGCAAACTATTTTCTTACAGCTTAGGAGGTAATGTCCTAGCAAGCCACAAATAAAAATGGGATTTAAAATATTTTTAATGGGCTACCTGGCAATCCCTTAGAAGACAACAACACACCACTTAAACATCACAGAATTATAGGATTGTAGAGTTGGAAGGTATCCTGAGGGTCAACTAGTCCAACCCCCTCTGGTGCAGGAATCTCAGCTAAAGCATCCATGACAGATGGCCATCCAACCTCTGCTTAAAAACCTCCAGTGAAGGAGAATCCACAACCTCCCTAGGGAAACCGTTCAAATGTCTTACTGTTCATGCAGTATCAGCCCTTGCCACATTCCAAAACACATAGAAATCTTCAAGAATAAATGATTTGATATGGCCTGCACATCTCCTGTTCAAAGTAGGGAGGAAAGGAAATCAAGATGGTGGTGTATGGAAAGACATTAATTCATTAAGTTGCTATTTTTCAAACTAATCTTTCAACGTGACTTACATTAAAAGAAGCACAATAAGACACTGTATTAAAAACACAAAGCATTAAAATACAAAGCAGCATAAATAGTAGAGGCCATCATCAAATACATTCTGAGATGGGTTAAGAAATAAATAAAATGCCATTAAAAAATTGAAGGAACAGAGCTCACCAGTCTTTCCCAGGGAGAAAATTCCACAAGTGTGGTGCCACCAATGAGAAAATATATTAATCAAATCTTTTCTGTTTTCTCTAGAAATGAGATTCTATCAAACTTTTGCCAGACAAATATTTTCCACAATTTGATATTGCCAATGACTTAATGAAGTATGGTTTAATCAAGTAGGGATGAGCTGTCTTCAACATTGTTCTAATTAAGCAATTCTTCCACTTGTTCCGGTTTCTCCCGCTGATTAAAAGGCAAAAGAGTTAATTTGATTTTGAAACCTTCATGTGATTTTCTGGAGCATGGCTCATGCACAGTTTAATTGCTCCTAAATCTATTTCACTAATATTTGTTCTTACTATTTTCAGAAGAGTAATAGTTGCAGGAAAAATTTAGTGCCTAAGAAAATAAAGAACAAGGTAGCAAATTTAGGGAATATGCAGAAGCAAATTTAGCAAAGCACTAAAAGCAAAAGGTCTTGAATGTAAATTCTGACGCCAGTGTAGAAAGTATTAAAACAGTTCCAAAAATACTCGAGCTTTAAGGAGTCTCTAAAAGAAGTTGTTCTATGATTCACACATAGTTAACTAATTGAATTAATTACGTACTACAATATATATTGATGGCCACTAAATTAAAGAAATTCACAAAGGCTATGAATGGCTACTAATCATGATGACTATTCACTACCTCCTGGATCAGAGACAGTATGCCTCTGAATCAGGAGTAGGCAACCTAAGGCCTGGCGGCCGAATCCAGCCCAATTGCCTTCTCAATCTGGCCCGCAGACAGTCCGGAAATCAGCGTGTTTTTACATGAGTAGAATGTGTCCTTTTATTTAAAATGCATCTCTGGGTTATTTGTGGGGCCTGTCTGGTGTTTTTACATGAATAGGTGTGCTTTTATTTAAAATGCATCTCCGGGTTATTTGTGGGGCATAGGAATTTGTTCACCCCCCCAATTTTTTTTATAGTTCGGCCCACCACATGGTCTGAGGGATGGTGGACCGGCCCACAGCTGAAAAAGGTTGCTGACTCCTGCTCTGAATACTAGTTTCTTCAAAGACAGCAAAAGAGGACTTGTGTCCTGCATATAGATTTCCCAAGGATATCTGGTTGGTCATTGTGAGAAACAGGATGCTGAACTCCATAGGTCTTTGGTCTGATTCAGCAGCACTTTTTTATGTTCTTAACCAATTACAATGTGTCTATGTGACTGATTATAGTGTATGTTGGTGGATGAAAGAGTAAGTATTGGATTGAAGCTGTTCTTAGCCAAAAAAACCCCCACAGTCAGATAGGAAAGATGTTGATTCAGGGGTGTGCTGCCTCTTTCCTGCAGGAATTCAGTGAGGGTGATTAGCAAAACCATTACTACGTTTGAATTCAATATCTTAAATAAGGATCTCTGCCTTTTGAGCCAGGAAAATGAAGAACAGTGGCTGCTTTCATGGGCACCCCTCATGATACCTAACCAAAGACAATAGAAAATTGAGGTAGATTTTGGTTAGTTCTGACACCTTTTGCTAATGTCAAAAGTGCACAGCAAAGAGAAAATTAGTAAACAACATCATTTTCATTGTTGCCTTAAGAAAAATACTTCTTAATACTTCTTAATTGTTTTAACATTGCCTGACTTCCATATTGGATTCTTGTCTCATTACACATGCTAAAGCTATTTTTGTTCATCTGCAAACTATACCTTGCTTTTTCCTGTAGGACTAATTGCAGTCGTCAACAGGTTTACCATACTCATTGAGTAAATCACCCATCTCCTACTACTCTCCTGAGAAAAACCCCACCCCACCCTCCCACTGTATATAAGGATCTGCTGTTTCAGTGTATCTGAAGAAGTGTGCATGCATGGGAAGGTAAATGGTATTTCCATGTGCTGCTCTGGTTCTGCCAGAAGCGGCTTAGTCATGCTGGCCACATGACCCGGAAAAACTGTCTGCGGACAAACGTCGGCTCCCTCGGCGAGTAAAGCGAGATGAACGCCACAACCCCAGAGTTGTTCGTGACTGGACTTAACTGTCAGGGGTCCTTTACCTTTGAGATGCTACTGGACATTTTTTTAAATTTTAGTTTGGAAGTACATCTAATATTGGCATTTGGAGACCTTTTCCTTACCAGGAAAAATAATACTAGAACACATTCTACTTTATTAGAGTATAATATAATATAGTAGTAGAATATTGTTTCCTCTTCATTAATCTTTAGTTTTTAAACTTTCAGAAAATTAGGTAATTTTTCAGCCCGTGAAGCTTAATGTATATAAAAAGGGTTGTATATACACAACAAAAGAAGGTTATCTCTCATGGAAGTTTCTGTAATGTAAAACAGATGTGTTCAAATCTCTCTTTATCCATTAAATTCCTCTAGGATTTTTAAAGTATATATCCTTAATACTGTGCATTAAAGTGTATGTTGTATTACACAGTATGTTGCCTTTCCTGTACCATTCTTTCAAAAAACAAAACAAAACAAAAAACCTCCCTCTTAAATTACTAGGTTTCATAAGAATTTTGGGTGTGTGCAAAAATTGATTCCTATTTGTTTATCTTAGAAATGAATGCGAAATGTGCTAGTATTCCATTCAAGCAATATTTCAATATATGGTTTCTAATGTAAAATGTTCATATTTGGGGGGCTCATTCAATTATTGCCAAATTCTGGAGCAGAATCCTATGATTAGGATAATCTTGGGTGTCAATCTTCCTGGAATCCTGAAATGGTTTTATTGGCTTCTTTAAATACTGTAGGGAGGGAAGAAGGTTAAATAGTTGCTTAATGTTCGCTGAGGCTATTCCCCCTCCCAGAAACAAATGAATGCATTCTCCTCTAGCCATCAGGCTTTATAGGAGAGTCCCTCTTAAATGCTGTAGATTCGATACTATAGAATCCTCAGCTCATGCCTGTCTACCCTCTGCTTGAAGACCTCCAGTGAGAGGCATTCCATCATCCCTGTAGGTTTGATCCCATTGCTGAACTGCTCTTAATGTCAAAGAAATTATTTGAATGTTCAACTGCCTGCAACACCCGCCTTCCAGGTGTTAGTTATATATGCAGGAAATCCAGAGCCAGAGCATGCATGTTGTTCAGCTGTTGCTTGAAGACCTCAAATGAGAGGCAGCTCACCAGCCCTCTAGGTTTGTTTCTATTATTGCGATCAAGAAGTTTCTTCTAATGTTCAACCGCCCAGAACACACCACTTTCAGGTGCGTCATCTACACCTGCATATCTTTCCATGGATGTACTAGGGCAGGGATATAGCTCATCAGATGATATTCCAATTCCCATAAGTTCTGACAAGCACGGCCAATGGTCACACATGGTGGGAGTTTTCGTCCAAAGCATCTGAAAGGGACCAAGCTGGAGAAGGTTGCCCAAGCATATGTGTTTAGGAATGCAGCCTAAATTATATTATGACCCAAATTGTCTTTCTTTGAATCTTTGTGTTCTGCAATGTGTTCTGTGTTCTACAATGAGGAAATGGCCGAAATGGATATGATGTTGCAAATTACTTCTTTTTGGAAAGACTTGGGACTGAAATCAAAAGGAAGTACCATGAGTAATGGGTTGTTTTTCAGTGGACTGTGTGTGGGCTTATGATGAAATTGTTGGTATTATGGGAGGAGATAGACAAGCAGTGTCGCAATGTTTTCAGGTCAAGCATATAACATTTATACTCATTAGGAAATATGGCAATGATTTAAGAGAGAAACTTCCTGTTAAATCGTCAATTAGTATAGAGAGCTCTAGAGATTTGATAATCAGGGTATATTTGTTGCTGCTTAATTTATCTGATTCAGCTTGTCATTTATGAAGAAGTAGGAGACAGATTTAGCTCCTGTATTATTGGGTAATACAGGAAGAATGAAATTTCCCCATTAGTCTTATTTCACTTGATTTAAAGGTTGTTTTTTTAAAAATAGGCTAACTTCCCACAGGGTCTATATTGGCATCATTTTTGGACACATCCAATCATTCAACAACTTGGAAAATTATTATTGCATTGAAAGATGTAATAATACTTTATGGGTAATTTTGTTATGTTACCTTAAGGCTTATTGTTGTGTTTGGAATGGACTTAGAAGTGGGAATTAATCTTCTGAATACTGCAAAATGGTGTATTTCAAGTCGCTGGAGAAAAACAGACACTTCTTTAGCTTCAGAACAGTACGTGAAGATGTGGGCTAAGACTATTGCTTAAGTTGTTTAAGGTGGCTCACCTGTTTGAAGGGCCCTAATGGACCACAAACTGAGAGGAGAGAAAAACGGTGTTATTCATATGTTTTGGAGCAGGCAGTTTCAAGGTTCTCCATTTCTCCCTTCTTTTGACTATGTTGTAGATGTGAAGACTGTGTGTATGGATCACAAAGGAGGGGATACTGTATTCTGCTTTGCCCTATGGATGACCTGTAGTTCCAGAGGTTGTCCCATCAGTTTCAGCCAACATCTAGTCATTAGAGATTATGGGTGTTGCAGTCCAAGAACATCTGGAAGTCCACATTTCCTATTCCTGCACTACAGGAGTCTCCATCCCCTACCCCATTTACAGACACTGCATCTGCATAGAGGTGTTATTAAGGGTCTAGTAATATTGTGCTTGTCAAGACAAGCACAATATTACTAGACAAGAAGTGTGTCTCTAGAGTAATGTGAATTGGTTTTTGAAAGCTTTAAAAATAATTTCAGTTTAGGGGGTTCTTCATTATCAGAGTAGAACGCATTTAACTTTAATTTGTCAAAGGATGCTATTTTAATGGTTATCTGAAAATAATAAGTGTGTGGTAATGAACTCAATAGGTATAACATCTGAGTCGCAGGTCACAAAGGTTTCCAGCACTCAGAAAAAATAATAATAGTTGTGATTTGGCAGCTATTCAACACCTCTTGCTTTGCCTCAGGACTAACAATGTATGAAGCACAAAATGTTCTACTGATGCCAGGAAGAGCTTATCTTACACAAAGCTTGCCACTGTGGGTGTGGAAATTTCAAAATTTAGAAGAGATAAAAATGTACAGATGTGCAGGCACAATGGATCAGTGGGATCCAATCTATTTCAGCTTGCATTACAGACCAAATGTAATAATACAAATTGTTTGACATTTGTATAGTATTTCAAATAACTTCACAGGCATTCTCTTTGCGATCTTGAAATCTTTACAACAGTCATGCAAGGCAAGGCCCCACCACACCTTACATTTAGAGCACTATTAGACCACATGGCTTCCTCCATAAATCCTGGGAACTGTAATCAGAAAATAAATAAATAAATAAATAAATAAATAAATAAATAAATAACCTTCATGGATCACTGCCTTGCCATGGCAAAGGGGCTTGAATCCCATGGACTGCAAGAAGATCAAACCTATCCATTCTGAAGGAAATCAGCCCTGAGTGCTCACTGGAAGGACAGATCCTGAAGCTGAAGCTCCAATACATTGGCCACCTCATGAGAAGAGAAGACTCCCTGGAAAAGACCCTGATGTTGCAAAAGATTAAGGGCACAAGGAGAAGGGGACGACAGAGGACAAGATGGTTGGACAGTGTTCTCGAAGCTACCAACATGAGTTTGACCAAACTGCAGGAGGCAGTGGAAGACAGGAGTGCCTGGCATGCTCTGGTCCATGGGGTCACGAAGAGTCCGACATGACTAAACAACAACAACAACTAAATAAATAAATATTTTCCCAGTCACTCTGGGTGGCCCCCAACAGATTGAAAACAGAGGAAAACATCAAATATTAAAAATATTAAGGATCCTGAGAGTTGATAGGTGACCTCCTAACATAACTACGAATCCCTGAGTAGCTTAACAATCAACTCCTCTTCCCAGGGAACTCTGGCATAGAAGCCAACAGACATAGACTATTCAGATATTCATATACCTTGTGTGGACATTGAGAGCCACACAACGTTGGGGTGGGGCTAAGGGCACAGCCCTATTGTCTTTTCTACTTGTGGAGCCTAGTTCCCATGATGGAGTCCTTGAGTCCCAGTTAGACTGCCTTTTGACCTTGCACACCACAATGAAACTCCACTTGTAAGTTGAACTTCACCAGAAAATAAATAGGGCCCACTGTTGTAGGTCCAGGGGCAGTGAGCCCACTGCTGATGGGGTCAAGACATGAAAGATGAAATAATCACATGACATGCATCTTGGGATTAAACAGGCTGCAATTTTTTATTTTTTTTATTACAGATGTTAGGTTTTGGCATAGGCATTTGGGTATGTATTCTGAATTACCCTGCCTGACTGCTGAATGATTGAATTGCTAGGATTAATTCTGTGTTAAGGATCGGCTCCTGACATATATCAAGTAAGGTAATCCCCTAGGTTCATCACCATGGGGGAGTGTTATGGCCCATCATCTTCCATCTGGGTGTCTGGACAAAAGCACAGCCCCCTGGACCCCTTTAATGGGGTCCTGCTCAACAAAAGTTGAGACCAGTTTAATCCCAAAATGTATGTTGCGTGATTATTTAATCTTTCATTTCTTGACCCCTCCCTGGCAGCAGGCTCACGGTGCCTGGACCCCTTTAATGGGGTAATGAGATGTAGGGGTTGGGGCTCCCAATCGATCCCTAGACTAAGGTCTAACCCAATGCCTGAACTGCCAGCTGAGCTGGCATAAAATGGAATAATCCAAGTAATATAATCAGTTTTTGGTCGGGGAGTCATCGTAGTTCTTTTCTTTGGCCGTGTAGTAATCTTATGAAAATAAATCCATTTACATTGTTGAAGGGTCATTTGAGCTGGAAAAGGGTAGGAAGGAGCTCAGAGTATAACAGTTATTTCATACAAGAGGATCTTTTTATTGTTGGCCAGCTTAAACTCTTCAAGCTCCTCAAACAAAACATGAAAGCTGTATCAAAGCCAGGAGTAGATTCAGTGAATTTCTCAGCCATTATGCTTCTCTCTTAGTGTAAGGGTGAGAAAATAATAGATAAAATGTTGTTTTTGGAGCACCCTCTCATGGTTACAGCTCTTGTTTCCTGTACTAAGAAACTGGAGAGGAGGGGGAATCAGCAAAAGGCTATCCTTCATGAAAGACTTGAATGGAGTCTTTCTCCAGAAGCTGTTGTTTAATGTTTCCTGAAATAACCAATAATATCATTTTATTCATTGTATTTTTTTAGGTACATTGTACCTAAAATTACACTGAATGTAAGAATTCTGAAAAATACCTCAACGTGTGTGTCAGAGCTGCCTCTAGGTCCCAGCTCACAGAGGACCAACGCCAGGTTGATGTAATGTACAAAAGTCTTTATTGAAGTTTAGTTTCCATTTCAACGCCAGAGCGTGCAGCCCTACGTCTTAGACCTTAGATTGGCGAAGTCCCGTCTGAATCACCTCCCCTTCCACACCAGTTTAAGATCCTCGCCCTGCTCCACCTTCTGCGCTGTTCTCTCCTCTGGGTCCTCCTGCCCGCTGGGGCATTGCCCTTTCTGGACTCTTCCGACACTGAGTCGCTCAGCTCCTCCCCCTCCCTCCGGCGGGCTTTAGGACCAGGTTCCCAATCCTCATTCTCTGCTGTCCCGCGCTCCTGTACATTTGAACTTGCCTCTCGCGCCAACCCAGTGACATTTCTCCTAACCGTCACACTGCTTGTGTCACTGCTTCCCCCTTCCGGGACACTGGCCGGATCTGACCTTCCCCCCGTTGTCAGACTCTCTGATGGAGGCGTGGTCAGCCCTGTCTCGTCTTCTCTCCCTGGTGGGGAATGCACTGGCCCCGATGCTTGGGACTCTTCCCCCCCACTCCGCTCTGGTGGGGAAGCTGGTCCTGATTTCCAACTACTGCTCTGGGAGTCCCTGCTGCCCCCTTGCTCCTGGAGCGTTCCCCTTGGGAACCCCCTGCCCTTGGCCGCTGGCGCCCCCTTCTGTGAATCTTCCGATTCGCTGGAGAGGCTCATGGAATGCTTCGGACCACTTTCATCTCCTGCGCTCCCCTCGGATTCCTCCCCCTCGCTCTCCATCTCCTCTCTTCCCTGTGCCTCTGCTTCTGAACCCCTGACAGTGTGATTTTAGCGTGAAACAAACTGTAATTTTGACATTTTGCAGACATTAATGGCAATTGTTGTTGTTGTTTAGTCGTTTAGTCGTGTCCGACTCTTCGTGACCCCATGGACCAGAGAACGCCAGGCACCTCTGTCCTCCACTGCCTCCCGCAGTTTGGTCAAACTCATGCTGGTAACCTCAAAAACACTATCCAACCATCTCGTCCTCTGTCGTCCCCTTCTCCTTGTGCCCTCCATCTTTCCCAACATCAGGGTCTTTTCCAGGGAGTCTTCTCTTCTCATGAGGTGGCCAAAGTACTGGAGTCTCAGCTTCACAATCTGTCCTTCCAGTGAGCACTCCGGGTTGATTTCCTTCAGTATGGAGAGGTTTGATCTTCTTGCAGTCCATGGGACTCTCAAGAGTCTCCTCCAGCACCATAATTCAAAAGCATCAATTCTTCGGCGATCAGCCTTCTTTATGGTCCAGCTCTCACTTCCATACATCACCACTGGGAAAACCATAGCTTTAACTATACGAACCTTTGTTGGCAAGGTGATGTCTCTACTTCTCAAGATGCTGTCTAGGCTTGTCATTGCCCTTCTCCCAAGAAGCAGGCGTCTTTTAATTTCGTGGCTGCTGTCACCATCTTATATTATATTAATGGCAAAGAGAGAATTAAATTCTCCAATCCAATTAATACTGCTTTGAGTTGGGTGGTAGGGCTAAGCTATATGCCCTTTCTAATTCCTGAATCTAGCATGGATTCAATTCCTGGACTAGCCAGAATAAGCTTCATGGTGAGATAATGGCCCTCTAAGGGACGCGGGTGGTGCTGTGGGTTAAACCACAGAGCCTAGAGCTTGCCGATCAGAAGGTCGGCGGTTCGAATCCCTGCAACAGGGTGAGCTCCCTTTGCCCGGTTCCTGCTCCTGCAAACCTAGCAATTTGAAAGCACGTCAAAGTGCAAGTAGATAAATAGGTAAATGGCGTTTCTGTGCGCTGCTCTGGTTCACCAGAAGCGGCTTAGTCAAGCTGGCCACATGACCCGGAAGCTGTACACTGGCTCCCTCGGCCAATAAAGCGAGATGAGTACTGCAACCCCAGAGTCAGCCACGACTGGACCTAATGGTTGGGGTCCCTTTACCTTTAAATATGGGTCATTAAGGTAACAAAAGACTGCAAGTGAGTAGGCCCAGCTCCCTCAACTCACTGGTAGTTAGACAAAGCTTATAGGAGAGTTGAGTTATATGAGGTAGAAGCAAGGATTCAGACTGGGCAGCTGTGAGGCAGAACCATGCCTGATTTCTACTGGAATCCAAGGCTGTGGCTATGGGAGAAGCAATACCATGTGGGGGTGGGGTGGGGGTTAGTGCTGTGAACTCCATCATCATGGGCTCAGGCTGTATATATGTGTAAATAAATCATATATAATAAAGACACCACAGTCTCCCCTGTCACTCACTCTGAAGGAAAATGAACCCATGGTGAGCACCTGGAACATTGGGGTGGAACAATATATTGTTTTATTTTTTTAAAAAAATGTGACCACCATGAACTATAGATTTGAAAAGGCTGCAGATCCACTATACTTTTAATGTTCCCTCATTTATAATGCTTTACATTACCAAAGCAATATAACTCTTCAAGCCGATGAGCTATAGAGATGAGCTAAATCTTCTTACATGGGCCTGAAATAAATGACAGATTGACAAGAATATGAAATGGTTCTTTAATGAACTCTTGAAACTCAGTTCAACGGAGACCTTCAGGCGACTGACATATACATCCCTTTTATGCTGTCTGAGCAATTACAGTGGATTTGTGACTGATAACTGACTGCCGTGGATTAATTTCCCAGCCAGTAATGTGGTCAGACTTCAAATTTGCCCTTGTTGAATCCATTCCACATCACTTTCCTCTGCTGTTGTTTTCCTTCCTTCCTTGAGTAGTGGGTTAAGGGCCGGATTTATGAAAGAATCAGACATGCTTTGGATACCATTAATGCTGCAAATTGCACCAGCATGACAATATCATAATATTACAACCACCTGGCTTGCCCTTGTTTCAGTGACTTGTTTACAGTTAGGTTGTTATTGCCTATGTTTTCTCATTTTTTGTTTTGAAAATGCATGGAGGGAAGTCACAAGAATTGTCTGCTATTATGATTATTTGTAATGTTGAAACAGACCAATGCAGCTATGAGTTGCGTGTCGAGGTCCCCATAAAAGGTAAAGGTAAAGGTACCCCTGCCCATACGGGCCAGTCTTGACAGACTCTGGGGTTGTGCGCCCATCTCACTCAAGAGGCCAGGGGCCAGCGCTGTCCGGAGACACTTCCGGGTCACATGGCCAGTGTGACATCGCTGCTCTGGCGAGCCAGAGCCACACACGGAAACGCCGTTTACCTTCCCGCTGGTAAGCGGTCCCTATTTATCTACTTGCACCCGGAGGTGCTTTCGAACTGCTAGGTTGGCAGGCGCTGGGACCGAGCAGCGGGAGCGCACCCCGCCGCAGGGATTCGAACCGCCAACCTTTCGATCGGCAAGTCCTAGGCGCTGAGGCTTTAACCCACAGCACCACCTGCGTCCCATATGAGGTCCCCATGCCACCCCCCAAATAACTCACAACGCACACTTAATTTTTGTTTAAGGTTTTTGGCATAATTTTGGCCACAACTTTATTTAAATACAAAACCGTGTGGTTGTTTAGGCATTGGTTAAGACTATCTGTCCCCCCGCCTGGGGACAGAACTGACTTCCGGGCACCACCGAAAGACAGTGCGGGGGAAAGCAAGTCGGGGAAGAATTGGAGCTGAGACACAGACCCTCAACTCTCACCCGCCTGCTCCCCGAAGGCTTGCCGGCCCTAGTCCCATTCCAGGGATTGGACGAAAAGATGGCAAGCCCCAGGATTCCTTTAACGGAATTCCCTTTCCGCAGCAACCATGGAGGGGCAGGCCCAGCCTATTCTAACCCCTCCATGGAGGGGCAGGCCCAGCCTATCCTAACCCCTCCTCCACCAATTTATAACCAATGCCTAACCGCAACCTTACAAGTTGTGACGATTTGCTACGCAGTAGGCAAAAACCAAATGGCCCAGCCAATCAGCCAGATGGACAAAATTCCTACCAGGCCCCCGCTCCAAAGCAGATGACCCCCATGACAGGCATAGCAAGGTCAAAGCAACAACCCCTTACTTTAGGGCGGGTGGGCGGGTGATCCATTGCACACAGCAAAGAGAAAGCTCCAGGCTGCGTGCAGAGTATTTAAACATTTTACCCCTCCCACCAAAATTGCAACATAACTTTTACCCCAGCAACCCAGTGAACCAATCACTGCCCCAGGCCATCTTTAGAGACCCTGCCTGGTAACAGAGGGGTGGCTCAGCAGACCCCACCGCAACACGTGCTCTCCATGAAGGAGAACACGCTTTATATGAATAGAGAAGAAAGCTTTTAGAAATTGGGTTTTGTGTTTTATCCTGTTTTTATACTGAGCACCACTTCAATGGCTTCTGGCCATGAAGCAGTTTATAAATTTGTTAAATGAATAAGCAGAATAAGATTCTGAGTGACTTAGAGGAAGACAAGTGACAAGATCCTCCTTTTTCTCCCACCTCCCTTCTAATATCAGGACACCTAAACCTCACTTCCTTTCAATAAGAATCATCAAACTCCCTTACACACGTGTATGTCATTCTGCAAAATTGTGCGCTCCAGCTGATAGTAAAATAACTAATGCTGGTGGAAACATATAATCTGCAATAACTCTTCTCCCCTAACTGAACTCACCTTCTCTAACTACAGCTGCAGCTATGGGTTGTATGCACAACACAAGTGATGCTTCTATGTTAATTAGGAGGCATGGGACTAATGAGGAGGTATGGCCCTGTCATATCTAACTTGACCCATATTTTAGAGGCTGTTACCATGGGGTAAATGTTTTTGTAGAGCATGTGCCCTTTTACATGTCTATGAAACCTTATTTTGTTTCTTTTTTAAGGATGCAGTGGTATCTCAAAGATGGCAGTTTAGCCAATGCACTCCCTATTAGCAGTAACATCTTAGTTCAACAGTGAAGGCAGATAGTCTTTCTCCCTTTCATTCTTGATCATATAAATGAGTACACTGCTCAGCAGCACAGCAATAAATTCAACCTTATTAGTGCTGGCTTGGCCGTTGATATCCCAGGCCTCAGGGATTTATTTTATTGAGCAAATCTCTGCCTGCATAAATCCTTAGTCAGACATTTAAACTAAAACCCTCCCTTCAAGTTGTAATAATGCGGATAGTTTATTGAATGGCAAAAATGTCAAGTCTATAGAAAATACATTTGTGCCTTAGATTAGGGGAGGGGGATGTTTACTGTGCAAAGTAATGACATCCTATCCAGCTTGTGGGGATCTGTGGCCTTTAGTTTCTTGCCTGTGCCATAGCTTTTAATCAAGGAGCATTTCTCTATGTACCTTAGCCGTACGTTATTGCCATATTTATCATAGATAATGAAAAAAAGAGAAGGTAAATAAGCAGGGGCTGCTTTACATGGTACATTTCCCCCTCTGTGAAAACAATGCCACCTTATTTAGACTTGTGTTGGAGCAGATAAATATAATAACTTATGAACTATGCAATGACAGAGATGGAAACCCCACCTTATGGCTTGGCTTGAGTCACATGTTCCATTTGTTCATGTAAATGCATTAGCAGGGCCAATATAGACTGTTGATGAATGTGTATATAAATTTCAACCTGCCCCAAGGAATAGCTTTCATTAGTCTAGCTTCTCTTGGTAACAAATTGTTGTGGCTTTCAGGATATCAGAGAGTTTTCATCAGCCAGAATTTGAAGCAAAGTCTGATACCTGTGTATCCCATACACTTAACAGCAGCATCCTATGCCTCTTTGTTTTTAGAAGTAAGAGAGGATGATCAAAATGTAACAGCAGATGGTCAGCCAACTCACTGGTGCTTAAAGAGAGGGGGGACAGGAGATGTGGCAGGGAGGTAAGTGCAGTGCGAACACCAGCAGGAGTGCCAGATTCACTCTGCTGCTGCGTTTGTACCATGCCAACCTCCTTGTTGCCTCAACCTTCCCACTTTCTCTCTTCATAAACAGCAGTGACTCAGTGTTTAGAGGTCATGTAAACATCCCACCATACCTTGTAAAAAGGTAAAGGGACCCCTCATCATTAGGTCCAGTCGTGACCGACTCTGGGGTTGCAGCACTCTTCTCATATGGCCAGCATGACTAAGCCACTTCTGGTGAACCAGAGCAGTGCACGGAAACGCTGTTTACCTTCCCGCAGGAGTGGTACCTATTTATCTACTTGCACTTTGATGTGCTTTCGAACTGGTAGGTTGGCAGGAGCAGGGACCAAGCAATGGGAGCTCACCCCGTCGCAGGGATTCATTCCACTGACGTTCTGATTGGCAAGTCCTAGGCTCTGTGGTTTAACCCACAGCACCACCCGCGTCCATACCATGGACCATACCATGTAGTACTGGCCAAATCCATGGCAATGGAGAGGCTTAATAGAGCAGGGGATCTACAACCTTGCTGCTCACAGGGTGGAAGGTGGACCTCCTAAAAAAACTCCTTGTTCACAGCAGCACCTCCCTAGCTGGCACACAAAAAGACCCAGGTTTGGTCCATTGCTGTCATGTGCTGTTGGGTTTCCTAAACCCATCACCTTCCCAAAATGTTTAGATCTGGGAAGAGTTGTGTGGAGAGACACCTACATCTCTTCTAGACTCCCTCTAGAACTATGGATTGGAGGGTTGGATTGTTCTGCCCATCTCATCGAGCTCAACAAAAAATACTCCTTGGTTCGTGTGTTCAGGATTGCAGCCTTAACAGATAAGGGAGTTCAAGCTCCAAAAGTTTGTTTATATTTTTTGGCAACATACTTTGATCTTTGTTCTTTGAACTGGATCTCTAACATATTTTATTAGAAGGTACTAACAAAAAGCAGGGGTTTTTTATTTGAAAAGCAAACTTTAACTTTTAAAGAATACATTGGGTTGTGTTTTTAATCTCTCATGTCCCATGAAGAGTTACTGTATTATATGCAGTTTCTTCAGAGTTTCAGTAGACGTAATATGCTTTTCAGTGATCAAAAATTGCTGAAAATTTGATTGCATTTTGCCAAGTCACAAATAAAAAATTCCAAAGGCACATTCCAGTCATTTTACATACCAAAGGATAACCATGGTTCCAATTATGTTACTCGGTCTTCTCTGTGTCTAGTATCCAAGGTATGCCACATTGGTCCCCATTAGAAGCGCATTTTAGTGATCTTTCTTCATTCCCTGAAATGAATGTTTTACATTATGGTGAATCCAAGAATTCTGAAAGAGGCATTAGTGCTGCATGGATTAAGCAAAAATATGAAAGGTTCTCATACATAATTATAAGGCGGCATATTTCCGAGACACAGTTGAGCACTGGAGCACTTTCACACAAGATCAGACAAGTTTGTTAAATCACAGTTTATTTTTCTGTGAACTTAAATCATCCCTTGGGCTGTTCTGGCAGTAGCTGGTTTCTTTTCACCCTTGAAGTTTAAGCCCTTCTATTTCTATGACATTTGAAAGCGGCTAAGGAAACTGAATAGATCATATGGCCCAGAAAAGGATACTGAACTTCTTATAGCAAATCAGTAATAACAACAATAAGCAGGCGTCCATCATGTGTCACTGTCTACATAAACAGTAGACATGAATTTATCTTGGTCTATTTTTTCTGAAACTGGAAATGAGGTCACAATCTCATGTGATGTAATCCTCTTTCAGACACATATTTTCATTGTGGTCCTTGCCTTATGAGTGATTTTCCTCATAAGTATCAGCTGGGGGGGATCTTGAGAAAAAGCCTTTTTCATATCATTTCATAAAACATTTTCTTTCCCATTTACAGTGGCTCATTTCCTGACATTTTTTATATAGTTTGGTATGAACAGATGGGGAAAAGGCAGTATCTATGAAGACAGTTCCCAAACCTTTTCTGAAAACTATTCAGGTAGCTTTGCTTAGAAAGTACATGTGGGAATGGGAATATTCAGCTGTTTATTTAGAGCTGTATCCTTACCAATGAGTTCCTGACCAGACATAAAACTTTAGGTTTCCAAATCTATATTGTGAGAGCCATCTGGGGAGGAATTAGGAAAAAGAAGACTGACAACTGGTTTTCATTAGAGATATGAACTAATTTAAACAAACAGCAGCTTCGTTAACTACAACTTTAAGCAAGAAACAAAAATTTAACACCTAACCTGTTAAATTGTATCTTATTATGTAAATAAGTTTGACATAAAGAATAGTATACTTGTTTTGTCTTTAGAGGAAGGTTGTGTACATATTATCCACTTAAAATGCATCTAATTCATTCTTTTCCTTAATTTGGATTGAAGCTGGTTTGAGGAGAAATGCACCAAAGTATAGTAGTCAAACATCGGTTGTCAAATGTAATCTGTTTCGGAAGCCCGTTCAGCTTCTGAAATGTTCGAGAACCGAGGCGTGGCTTCCGATTGCTTGCAAGAGCTTCCTGCACTCAAGCCGCGTCGGACGTTCAGCTTCCGAAAAACATTTGAAGATCGGAGCATTTACTTCCAGGTTTTCAGCATTTGGGAGCCGAAACGTTCGAAAATGGAGCTGTTCAGGAGCCGAGGTTTGACTGTATTTCAAAATAAATTATTGGATACATGCAGTAGATATGGATTGTGGCAAATATCATGTGTACGCTACTTCCCAAACCAGTGGTGGGAGCACATTGGATGCAGAGTAAACAGGACTGTGTGCACAGCCAAACTCTCCTAGTCCTGCAACATATAGCCTAAATGAGGGAACATTTTTCAGCCCGAAGGATGGATCTGGAACTACCATCAGTGGGCCATTTTCCACAGGTAAGTTGGGCATCAAGTGGTTCAAAGTTCAGGCTGAGAGCAAGCACAGTGATCATAGTGCTTTAGTCTCAGAGTGCAAAGATCAGAGATAAGCCTTTGTGCTTTAAAAGGCAGCAGGTAGAGGCTTCTCTCTGTTGTTAGCACTGATTACTATTTGATTGTGAAAGGCAGCAACAGAGATTTCTCTCCAGTGTTAGTGCTGTGATCACAGATTTCTGATAGGAGAGGTAAAGGTAAAGGTAAAGGTACCCCTGCCCGTACGGGCCAGTCTTGACAGACTCTGGGGTTGTGCGCCCATCTCACTCAAGAGGCCAGGGGCCAGCGCTGTCCGGAGACACTTCCGGGTCACGTGGCCAGCGTGACATCGCTGCTCTGGCGAGCCAGAGCCGCACACGGAAACGCCGTTTACCTTCCCGCTGGTAAGCGGTCCCTATTTATCTACTTGCACCCGGAGGTGCTTTCGAACTGCTAGGTTGGCAGGCGCTGGGACCGAGCAGCGGGAGCGCACCCCGCCGCGGGGATTCGAACCGCCGACCTTTTGATCGGCAAGTCCCAGGCGCTGAGGCTTTAACCCACAGCGCCACCTGCGTTCCGATAGGAGAGGAGCCTCTGCCTATTGTTATTTAAAGAGCAAGCAGAGAGAGGCTTATCTTTGATCTTAGCACTTTGGTACTTAGTGCTAAGATGGAAATAAGAGATCCCTTATCATCCATTATAGCACTTTGATCAGAGATAACAGAGATAGCATGCCTTATTACATCAGGTGAGCATGGCTTTGCCAAAATGGCCTTGTCGACCAAATGCAGGAGCCTGGTGACTCATGGGTCCAGAGGTTTCACACCATTGGCATAAACACAGCTACTGGATGAATAAGTGATAAGAAAAATAAGCAATTAAGAAATGAATAGTGGTAGCAGAAGTTAAGGGATAAGTAGAGCAGGCCATTATATAGTGCTATTGGTGGGATTATAAGAACCATTCAGCAACTTTCCATTCATCTGTGGACCTAGTTCTATTATATGACGTGCCAGTATAAGACGATCACTTTAGCCTATTCACAGACCTCTGGTTTGTAGAGTGTAAGGAAGAACAGAGACATAATATATATGAGATCAATGTCTAATTTCCATCTTTTGGGTCAATTCATTTATAAGGTATTTGCATATTATTCATGTGGGATGAGGGTTTGCATGCTTATATTTTATACACAGGAGAAGACACAACAATGTTGTGTGAGTAAGACAGCATTTGTTGCCATAGCTTTCTCTAGACTTGAGCAGCCAGCTAAACTCATTCTGTTTGTCACCTTGAAAGGGAATTGGCTTTCGTTTCAGCATATCAGCATTCTTCCTGATTTTAGAACATTCAGCACGGTGTTGTTTTTTTTAATGAAGCAAAACAAAAACATTAATAAAATGAGGGCACAGCTGGCTGGACTAATTCTATCAAATCTATTCCCCAAAGGTATAATGAATAATATTCTTTTAAAATGCTTGCATCCTTATGAAAAAGATATTTGAGAGTCCTTTGCAGGCCAGTTCTGGTTGTGGGCATGAAAGTCTGCAGGGAGCCTCCTCTACTTGTGGAGTTCAGAATTCCAGTTTCACAGCTTCCAAATCATGCAGGGTGCCTTCATGAGGAGAAGAGGCTTCCTGTTTCAGAGTTTGCTCTCCAACTCCTGGAGTATAAAGGGCATAGAAGCATAGGACCTTAGTGCAGGCATAGGCACACTCAGCCCTCCAGATGTTTTGGGACTACAATTTCCACAATCCCTGACCACTGGTCCTGCTAGCTAGGGATCATGGGAGTTGCAGTCCCAAAACATCTGGAGGGCCGAGTTTGCTAATGCCTGGTTTAGTGCATTCATCCCTGCTCAGTCTGCTTTCATGTAGCCTTTACATTCAAGCAATAAGCCAAAGGTAAGTAAGGAGCCCAATGAGCCTATAACTCAAAGGAGAAAGGAGGGGTTGCTTTTCCAAGACATGGGAGCTAAGCTTCAGCAGGGGCTTATAGGAGCAGTTCTGAGATAACTAGTGAGGATCCTGATGTTTACCGGTTATGTTTCCCCAATCTTCATTTTCCTAATAATTGTCTCTCTCTGTGTGTTTGTGTCCCCTCCTCCCCCGTATATTAAAAATACTTGACCCAAACTTTTATGTTGCTTTGTAATGCATTTGATACTTTCCAGGCAGGTGAGGAAAAAAACTTCAGGCAACCAATTTCCAATAGGATGCAACAAATACTCAGGGCTCCTGGAAGGTATTCGTTTTACACTGATATCACCTTTAGGATTCAAGACTTTTTACTACCTGTACATACTTGAGAACCACTGAGCTGTTAATGAATTCCTCAGGAGTTTCTGTTGTTCCACCACCTTCTTCTAATGGTGACAAAGCTTGTAAAACACGTAATATCACAGAAGCAATGATGTTAATCCCAGGTTGGAATTTTAGGATATGCTGCTAAAAACAGCAGCTTTGCCTCTCTTTCTCTTTCTCCTTCTCCAACACTCCCACAGTAATGTGCAGCAACAGAGACTGCGTGGCATGACATAATTGAAACCTGGGTTTCCTCGCCCTTGGGTAGGGCACATGCCCTGTTAGGGAGGCTGATGTACGTGAGTTTTTGCCTGTGCTTTTCCCCACTATGCACATTCATTTCTGGCCAAGGTATAACCTAGGAAACAGCCCTCCGATTTAAATATTTTGGACATTGCTGGAGCTTGGAGTTTTGTGGAAATAATTCATGTTAACAAAAGGCACCAGGTAGTTTCTTGGCCATAGCTACATTCACTTTCCATCTGCTTATGTGAGGAGTTATCTTAGCTTTTGTTAGCAAAGTCATTTGAATAACAGAAAGTCCAAACTGCACAAAAACAGTGCATAACTTGGGAAGGAAGGAAAAGAGAGGTTTTGTTCTTCTTAGTTCAGGCCTTGAAAAAAAAAGTGAGATATTCAACCAAACATACAGAGAAAAACTCCTTTGAAACTACTCAACCAATCAGGGCACAGCCTACCTTAGTGTGGATCAATCCATTCTACCTGGTTGCTAAGCCCTCTTGGCAAGTTGACTTCAACATTTAACAGAATTAACACTTAAGGTACAAACTCAATGATCTCTGGTATTACACTTTGAACAGTTTTCATGTCAATGGCTGTTCACTTTTGGGATTACTGCTTTTGTTTTTGTTTTTAATATTTTATTTTCTGTTTTTCCATTTTATAACATTCAACAATGAATATAAATCTACACAAATCAAATAATGTTTTCTGTGACTTCCCTCCCTCTCCTTCTGTGGTTTCTTATTTGTCTGTCATTTTCTTACTGCATATCCAAATTTATGCTTTTTACAAATTTATCCTTTATAATTCCTTTAACTTTTTTATTGCTTGTGTTTATATCAATCCTGCTTACAATTGCTTACAATTTGTTTTAATATATTCAATAAATTTTCCCCATTCTGTTACAAAAAGTCTATGGTCTTAATGTCTTGATTTTCCAGTAAGTTTCACCATCTTTGTGTATTCCATTAGTTTTAATTGCCAGTCATCTCTTTTGGGGGCCAATTCCTCTTTCCAGTTTTGGGCATATATCATTTGGGCAGATGTGGTTGCATACATAAATATTTTTTCTGTTCTTTCAACACCTTTTCTCTGAGTATACCTAGAGGAAAAGCTTCTGGGTTTTTCCAAACATTTCCCCCCGATTCATTGTGGATCATTTCCCAGATGGCTTTTGCAATCTTACAGGACTACCACATATGAAAAAAGGTACCTTCTTTCTCTTTACATTTCCACCAAATATTGGATTCAGACTTGTACATTTTAGTTAGCTTACTAGGCATCAAGTACCATCTTTTTAAAAACAGAGGAATTCCTGCTTTCACAGATTATACTTCACAATTACCTTTGTCTTGACTTTTGCTAGGTTCAGCATCTTGACTCATCTTGGCTTCTTGCTGATTTTACAAAAGTGGAGCCTCAGCACCTCCTGGGTAGATTTAAGTACTATTGAGTTAGCTGTCTTCTCTTAGCAAATATTAATTTATCTCCAAAATGGAGGTGAACTTTTCGAGCTGCTCAAATACAGTATGTTTCAAAGGAATAATGACTAATATGTAATATATTGTGTAATACTCTTTAAACATTGTGTTTGTGTGTGTGTGTGTTGGGGGTGTGAGTGGTGTTGCGGTCTAAACCACAGAGCCTAGGGCTTGCCGATCAGAAGGTTGGCGGTTCGAATCCCCATGACGGGGTAAGCTCCCGTTGTTCGGTCCCTGCTCCTGCCAACCTAGCAGTTTGAAAGCACGTAGATAAATAGGTACCGCTGCAGCGGGAAGGTAAATGGCATTTCTCTGGTTTCGCCAAAAGTGGCTTAGTCATGCTGGCCACATTACCCAGGAAAACTGCAGACAAACATCGGCTCCCTCAGCCAGTAAAGCGAGATGAGCGCCACAACCCCAGAGTCGTTTGTGACGGGACTTAACTGTCAGGGATCCTTTACCACCCCCCCACACACCTCCAGTGTCCCCCCTGCCACCCCCTTGCCTCTTAGCATCACCCCTGCCCAAGGTAAGCCCAATGCCCCCCAGGAGGTACTGCTCACTTTGGGAACAACTGCTCTAGATTGTTTTTAAATATTGGGTGAAAACAGCAGAGTTTCCTTATCCCACCCTCCCCTCTTCAGCCTGACATATCAGATTTTTGTGAAATATACCATATGGACTATTACGCTTCTTTTCAACATGCCAGAAATCACCAGAGAGGAACCTCTGGTATTCATGGCAGGAAAGTCATCCAGGCAGCTGTGCTTGTTAGCCAGCGCTGTGTCTACTGCTCCCCTGCACCACCACAATGTGGGTGTTCTACTCATCAAACCTTAGATGTTGATTCCATTGGTTTGATTCATCATTCAGCTTTTCTTTTTCTTTTTGGGAGTGTTGGTGGTGTTCGACATATTAGTCCTTTATATATTCTGGGTTGGGAAAATTTGCTCAAGGAGTCACAAGTCAATTTTGTTCCTACTAGTGGGATTTTCCAAGAAACTGTCTTCAGATCTGAAAACGAGAAGAAATTTTGCAAAAAATATAGCCTCAGTGCATGATAAAACCATTCTTCTTTGGTTTACAAAGTCATCATAAGATGGTACATCTGTTAAATATCATGAAGATGTTTAAGACTGAGAGTATGGTTATTTCCAAGCTAATTTTCCATAAAGGCTTATTCATTTGTTTTTATTGTTATACTCAGACATGGACTTTCTGTAAATAACAGAAGCTTTATAGATTTTGTGTTTGTTTGCCTATGGCTACAAGAACTGAAAAGTGCTTCTACTTACTTGCTACTATAAATCAGGCAAGAAGCTTTCTACCAGAGCAATTCTAAGGATGTCAAGAAACATCAGTGGAAGAGCAACAAGCATCCTAAGTCCTGCTGAGCTGCTGCCAGGCAGCACAGGACGTATTCTGTATGGCATTCCGCCCCACTTCCTATCCAACAACCTTTTAAACTTTTCCCTCCTTCTATTGGTTTGAATGGGAGGGGGGAAAGTATGCCATCAGCAAAGCTATTTGTCTTTCTTGTTGTGGATGTTAGTGAAACAGGAGGGCTTTGGATCCAATCCCTTCACATGCCCATGGCAGCTCCCATTTCAGCTTCAACTGCAGTCACACAATGGCAGAGTGATAGTAACAAAACTACTTGGAGATCTCCATTGGAGATTTCCTTTCCTGACTGTGGACCTCACCATCTGTTCATGAAGAGGGAGGTACGCAAGATCCAGTTGTCCCTCAGTCCTTCCTGGGAGCATAGTATTGCTTCCTAAGGCCAGGATAGCATTTTCTTAGTAATATGGAAGTGATAGTGTCTGCTCCAAAATATGGCATCTCCAAACCCTCCAACAGCTTCATCCCCAAAATTGGACATCAGCACAGGCATGCTTTCTAATCTGGTGCTCGGGTGAATGCCAGGATGGTTGCTTCAAAGTGCTTTCTAATCCACCGCTTTGTTAATGAATATCGCCAGAGCACTGGACCAAAAACCAGGACATTCCAGGATCTAAACAGAAGATGTGATTGGCTTTTGCAATCCAAAATGTTCTGCTTAAACTGGGGCACTTTCAAGGTATGGAATCTCTAAGGGCTCTTCACAATGGTCTATTTATTGAACATTCATCCTCATTTGCTTTCACAAGGCTTACATGGAGCTTAGGTAGTTTCTGGTTATTATAGTGCTGGTTTACTTTCAGTGTATTTATGCATCCTTTTCACACATTTCAAAGCATTTTCCAATTGCCTTCCTAATCACAAAAACTCATTTTTTTTGTGTGTTAACACAACAGAGGACTCTTACCGACTTTAATGATGCAATCCTAAATTTCCCTATATGCATTCGGGTCCTTCCTGCAAAGTACTGACAGTCTGAAGACACCCCAAGTCAACAGTCTTTTAAAAAAACTTAATTAAAATAAGATTTTAAGGCTGTGTGCTGTGCTAAAATTGGAAAAATAAAACAATCCCATCAACAAAAGAAAACAGAAAAGTATTAATAAGAGCAAACAAAACTAGGTAGCTGAATTAACAGCCACTCGGAAGGGATGGATTTTGAATCTCCTTTGTAAAAAGGAGAGCTGCAGAATTCAGAGCTGGGGAAAGTTTATTAAATAGCCTAGGAACAAATGATGTAAAGGCCTGATGCTCTTCATTTCACACAAGGCTGGCACCTGCATATACGCCTGCACAGAAGATCAAAAGTGTGTGGGCAACAAGATAAATAGAGGAACTCTCTAAGCAAAAGAAAAACTTGGCTACTGTTGGTCCTGAGGTGGACTAGTTTATGCTTAGTCCAGGGCATTCTGACACCCTAGTCTGGATCATGTAATGTGCCATAAACACTGTACAATTCTATCCACACTTACCTGAGAGAAAGTTCCATTGAATTCAATGGGGTCTGCTTTTGAGTAGATGTGAGTAGTCAGTCATTAAAATAATTGAATTGTTAAATAGGAGAACATATTTGCCCATTTGGGTCCTGAAACCCAATTAAAGAAATTTTGTGTCTGCTTTATTTCTGAAACCAGTCTTCTCTCTGATCTCCATCGCTGTGCCCAGATGCTCTGACAAGCAAAGCACCATCATGAATAGCAGTTAGTAGATATGCAATAGGTTTCCCCACCTAGCTGCTGTTGGACTCCATCTACAAGAACAGCATGGCCAATGGTCAGGAATGATGGGATCTGGAGTCCAACATCTTCTGGAGGCCACCAGGTTGGAAAAGGCAGTACCAGAGCAGCCATCATAGTTGATAAAATTGAAAAGGTCAGCGAATGCAAGTTGAAGAAGGCAAAACCCACATGATTTTATGTACATAAACCAGTTATGTCATCCCGGAATAATTTGTACCCAGGCGTGAAGCAAAATTACTGTAAGCAGCCAAAGCTAATCAGACCAGGTTTAAGGGTGGGAGTGGTGGGAGTTTGGACACAATCCCCAAATGATGCAGAGGAGGTGGAAAGAGAGGCAGAAAATGTGGAGAAAAATCACAACTTCCAAGCCACGGGTAGACAAACAATATATTTCCCAAATGGCCACTTTGGTGTCAGTGTGAGATTAACATCCTGTGCCAAAACCCAATTAGTTTTCCTTCCACCCCACCAAAAGGGCTCAAACCTTCCAAAATTAGCCCTCCCACATGCCACAGGCTTATGTACCAATTGAAGCCAAAAAGGCATTTAAATTTTCTTTAATGATGCCTCCTCCTTAGCAGCTGAGTCATTAGTCTCTTGCTTTTTATTGCCCTACACTATACCATTGCCCTTTCCAATAATAATTTTAATGCTCCCAAGCCCCATCTTGCTTTTCAAAATGGGCATGAATCAGCCTTGGACTTGTATGGGATGAAGCTGTGCCTGTAGAGGCTGCCTTTAAACTGGTGTTAGGTTTAGTATTTTGGCTATATGTGAGGCAATAGATGCCATGAAGCGTTACAGAAATATTGCATCTGATATATAATGAACTCCTGGCTCACGAGCTAAGTGCACACACCTCACAAAAAGACTTGAGTTCTCGGCTAAGGCCTCCTGAGGAAAATCACCTTAAGCCAGAGTAAATGGATCTTTACCAAAATCAGAGAAATGAAACTGTTGTGTACATCAGTTAGTATGTTTTGGGGCAAACAGGCTGAAATAGCTCCTCAAACCCTTGTTCAGGAGTCCCTCTGACCTGACATTTGAGTTGTGGGGAGACTACAGAATAACATTTGGGGGGCTGAATTAAGGGTGTTGCTCTGGCCCTGTGGAACGCCCTCCCATCAGATGTCAAGGAAATAAACAACTGACTTTTAGAAGACACCTGAAGGCAGATCTGTATAGGAATTTATTTTAACGTCTGGTGTTTCACAGTTTTTATATTTGCGTGTCGAGGTCCCCAGGGCCACTCCAATAACTCACACATCACACAGAATTTTTGTTTAAGGTTTTTGGCATAATTTTGGCCACAACTTTATTAAAATACAAACATGTGAGTGGTTGCTTAGGCATTGGTTGCGACTATCTGCCCCCACTGTGGGGGACAGACTGACATTCCGCTCGCCTACGGAAGTCAGAAAAGTGGAATACACTTGGGGGTAGCAACGGAGCAGGGAACCTGCCCTCAGCCCTCCCCAAATGCAGCCAGGAGCTCTTGCAGTGGCCCGAGCCCCCTTGACAGAGTGGACAAGCAATAGTTAGCCCTCGATTCCTTTAACGGAATCCCTTGCAGCAGCAGCATTAGAGGGGCAGGCACAGCCAATCCATGCCCCTCAACCAACCAAACCATAAACCAATGCCTAACCGCAACCTTACAAGTTGTGACGATTTGCCCATCCCGTGTCCCCCCCCGAATTTGGGTTGTTCACTTTGACCTTGCTATGCCTGTCATGAGGTCGTCTGCTCTTGGGGCAGGGGCCCAGTAGGGATTTTGTCCATCTGGCTGATTGGCTGGGGCCATTTGGTTTTTGCCTACTGCGCAAATTGTCACAACTCTAATGCTGCTGCAAGGGATTCCATTAAAGGAATACAGGGGTTCACTATTGCTTTTGTCCACCCTGCCAAGGGGATCGGGCCATGCAAGAGCTCCTGGCTGCATTTGGGGAGGGCTGAGGGCAGGTTCCCTGCTCTGTCACTACCCCCAAATGTATTCCCCTATTCTGACTTTCGCATTGTGCGGAATGTCAGTCTGTCCCCCATGGGGGGGGGGCAGATAGTTGCAACCAATGGCTAAGCAACCACTCACAAGTTTGTATTTTAATAAAGTTGTGGCCAAAATTATGCCAAAAACCTTAAACAAAAATTCTGTGTGATGTGTGAGTTATTGGGGTAGCCCTGGGGACCTCGACATGCAACAGCCATATTCTGCCCCATATACAGGCATGCTATGTGAAAAAAAGAAGTTTCATTTGGGCTTTCCCCAAATTTCAGACTATTTGATAAATTTATAACTTATAGAAGAGGAAAGAGTGCAAATGGTTAGTCACATTATCATTTTCAGATTGCTCTTGCATGAAAAGGGCTGTTAGAATTTTAGAAAACACTTTAAGAAACCACCCAAGAAATGTAACCAATGTCCTTATTAGTTCCATGTGTAACTATGAAGGAATCATTAATAAAATTGCAATCAGTTGATTTTATATGAGACCACAGATTATATGTGGGGTTTCTAGTTACTATTTTGGAAGAATCTTTATATGGTTCAGCCTTGATTGCTTAATAAGCCACTAATTTTTCAGCTAACAAAAGTAAACAAGAACGATCTGAAAGAAAAACAAAGTTACAGTGTTTGGGGATGGGAATCAGATACTAGTGAAGTTTCAAAGCTCTGAAACTTGTATTTAGCACAAAAGCACCCAACCAAAGGCAAATATTCACATACGACTTTGGGATTTCAACCATATGAAGTAGTTTAATTCTGATTTCAGAACTCAAGCACATTTGTCCATTTTGAAAGCTATTTTAAAAAGGCACACCACAAAGGTATGATTCAAATGTTTGGGCAGTGCACATGGTGCGGTCCTCATGTCATCAGGCAAGGCATATATGGTATAGCCCTACATCACCCTGGAACCCATGAATTTACTTATTTGAACGAGAAAATTCCACTACATGTGGAATGCCTCAGGAAAAATACTTTCAGGCCTTATCTTCTTCCTGATATATAAGCATTTGGACAGGAGAACTTTGCTATGAAACAACCCACCATGTGTATTTTGGGATGGAGATGCCATGAAATACGTGGATTTCCTATGTGAAAATGTGAATATGGAAGTGGTCCTGGCCTATGTGAGGACACCATCCTATTAGAAACAGCACATTTCAATCTACTCTTAGGTAGAGGGTTGTATTCAATAGCTGTGAGAACCGAAGGTGCTTGCACAACCTATCTCTATATCCCCTTCCTCTCTGCAGCCCTTACAACCCCTAAAATCATCTCTGGGTGATTTTGGGGTCCCCTCTTGAACCTTATGAGTGAGAGGCAGAATTATCAGAAATTGGACAGAGGAACATGATTCAAGTGCACTCTGAGGGAGGGTAGAACCATCCAGTTTTAGATAATTCCTCTTTCCCTTTGGAGTCCTGTACAACACAGCTCACATTGCTCAAAAGACCCCCCCCCCATTTCCCCCCCATAGAGGCTTTCTGGGGGCAAGGTTGCAAAAAGGAAGGAGGGAAAAGAAAGATATAATTATATAATAATAATTTATTATTTGTACCCCACCCATCTGGCTAGGTTTCCCCAGCCACTCTGGGCGGCTTCCAACAAAGACCAAAAATACACTAAAATGTCACACATTAAAAACTTCCCTGAACAGGACTGCCTTCAGATGTCTTCTAAAAGTCTGGTAGTTGTTTTTCTCTTTGACATCTGATGGGAGGGTGTTCCACAGGGCGGGCGCCACTACCGAGAAGGCCCTCTGCCTGGTTCCCTGTAACTTTGCTTCTCGCAATGAGAGAACCGCCAGAAGGCCCTCGGCGCTGGACCTCAGCGTCTGGGCAGAATGATGGGGGTGGAGACGCTCCTTCAGGTATACTGGGCCAAGGCCGTTTGTGCAAGCTGCCTTCTACATTTGCAAAGCTTATTCATTGCAGGGCAATAGTTATAAAAATGTTTCAGACATCTGCTGAAACCTGAACCTTCAGAGGCCCTTAACCTTAGTAGATCTTCTGGGGGCTCATGCAAATAGGAAGCTGCCTTCACTGGCATCTGGTTGGCCACTGTGAGAGCAGAATGCTGGATTTGATGGGCCATTGGCTTCATCTAGTAGGCTCTTATGTTCTTACCAAGTCAGACAATTGGTCCACCTAGCTTACAATTGGTGACATTATCTGGCAGTGGCTTTTCAAGGTCTCAGACAGTAAAGTTTTCCCTAGTCGTTCCTGGAGATGCCACCTGGGATGCTCCACATCAAATAATGTGTTCCACCAATGAACTGTGGCTCTTCACTTATGATTCTGCCATGATATCCTAGATCTAGTGTGGACAGCTCTGTGCTTCCCATCTTAGAGGAAAGAGGAATGAAAACTGTTAAAAATTAAAAAAGACAAATAAATGCATTCTAATTTGAAGAGCTATTTAGCCATGAAAACCAACAGTCTTGTTTGTTTCCTAATGAAATACTTTGCATTACTTGAATACCAGACGCAATACTTGGTTTGGATGCACAACATGAGAGGCCACTGCAGGGTGTGCCATGGCAGAGGAAGAGGTTCTAGGAAAGAGACACCAGTGGGTATCATTTAACTCAACTGGCAGAAAGCAGGATTCCAATGTAGACGGCAGAGACTGTCAAGCAAAACTGTGGCTCAGCTACACACTTCAGCATTCCAAAGTGATCTTCATGCTCTTTCCAGCTGTCATAATGCCAAAGACTTGCACTTTGTTGTGGAAGTGTGCTCTGATCCTTCTCAAAACCGCCTTTCCAATATGCCAGGTATTTGTTCCCATATATTTCTAACATCTTTCAGTGGACTAAAAAAAATGTGGACATACTCAGAATCTGGAAAGACTGTCAAATTATATCCATTAGTCTATGGTGAAAACAGGCAAAAACTGAGTCTGAGAAACGCTTTATTAAAAAAACCACAACCCTACTGTTATATACTCAATTTCTACTTATTTTTGAAAAGTCTAGATTAATTAGAAAAGGCTGTGTTAAATACAAGTTTAAGACATTTTGTAGAACTCCTACATGTATGTTAATTGCCAATTCGACATGGTTTTTTGATCTGTTGTTTCAGTTATTTGCCATCTGATCTTTAATATGCACAATTCTGTATGTGTAACAGTTTTATCATTGCTTTTTCTAACTTGTGGAATACTTGCAGAGTTGGACACCCCCTCCCTTCTACTTTTGCTTCTATAGCACACTTTAAAGAGCTCAGAGTATTTCTAAAAATGTGACTCAAGGGAAATACTTCCTGGAAACACTGTTCTCTCTCATTATAAAATGTGATGGAAAGATTATTCTCTCTTGGGAGTGTTTGTGAAGTGCTACTAAGAAGAATTAGGAGAGAGACATTTTCTAATTATGTTTCTTGTGTGCATAATCCAGAGCTTGGAAAGTTCATTTTAAAAAGGAATTAGATCCAGTTCAGTCCCTCCAAAAAAGAACTATTTCCACTCCAGTTCAATTCACATGGGTAGTCCAATTGCACTAGTGGGAATCCTTGAAGTGACTTCCGCTTGTGCAATAACTTATTTAAATACAACCCACTGATTCAAAGTTAAACAGTATTTGAATCAGTGGGTTGTATTTAAATAAGCAGTATTCTGACACAGGCACATAAACTGGATCTGGGTGGGATGTTCCTTTTTGTCCATCATAGGGGAATGTACTATATCCCAGGGTTGGGCACCAGCCAAAAGAAATGACTTGTATATGTGTTCAGAGCTGTTCCCGGGTCTTCCCAGTTTGACTCAATATTCAAAACTGAATTAGATCTGTTAAAACTGAAGTTCTAATACCTATCTCCATTTACTATAACAGGAAATCTGTTACTCCAAGGGTCATTGGTGCAGGTGGCTTCTGCCTTTCACAGATTTTTGGAATACAATGAAGATCACTCCAGTGACTTGCACAAGGGAAGGAATTGCCAGGCTTCAGGGAATCGGCTTTCTCCTCCCTTTGGCAATACAGTGGTACCTCGCAAGCTTCTGCCATCTGAACTATGTCCCTCTGCAAACCACTGTTCCAAATCTATACTGTCCTCCTGCTCCTGGGAAAATTCAGGATCCTCCTCAGGAGCAAGGGGAGAGGGAGGCTCCCACCATTCCTCCTAAGTGCAGCCCTCGTCAGCACGGTCACTGACAGGAATTACTTCCTTGATCCACTTCATTCATGGTACCACCCAACTTGGAAACATATGAACCTACCCAAATCATTCTGATTCTCTTTGTAATTTGGAGTATACCCCTAGAACGTATGGATCCCTACTGTGTGTGTTGTGGTTTTCCTGACATTGGTAAACCAGAGGTAGGATGTGCTTGTGTGGTCTTATGTAAGCATTATAACCCTTGTTTGTGTCCTAGAGCTAAATGCCATCTTATGAGTATGCTTAATAGACGCTATTGTACTGCAGAGCCCCATATTTTTTCTACATTGCATTATCATGTATTTTCTCAGTATGATATATATGGAATGTCTGGATGCATGAACCACCACAATAGCTAACTCACAGTTATTGAGCGACAGTGATCGGAATCTTAAGGAAGCTTTCTTATTTTCTATTACAGCCCCAGTTCAGTATGTTTCTGGTTTAATTCAGTGTTTTTCTACTGAACAAATCTGTTGAGACTAATACAAATGCATGTAACAGTTCAGAATTAATACTAATTATATCAAATCATTTTTTCATGAGTAAGTTTTGAAACTTGCACTCAAAAAATACAGGTTCAGTCTTAATAATAATTTTAAAAAACCTTATTTCATCAAGATCCCCATGAATCAAATAATTTAAAATGATTCTCAGGTCATATTTAGTTTGAAAAATTAACGAGGCGACATTATCCACATATAAAATAGACTATGAACTGTAATTCTGACTGCAGAGAAATGGAATTCTTTGAATTTAAAGTATATGCCATTAAAAAAATAAATCAACTCACCAGACGCATTTGACTCTACATCGATATAAGTGTGTATTATTTTATCTCAGCAGGCTCAAGAAGCCCATAAAAAAAGATATTAAAATTTAAAACTGTTTTTGGAGACCTGTAATTAATGACTGATTTTGAGCTGTTAGGAAGAAAATATGGTTTTGTAGACTAATTTGGATACCTGCTCCAGAAGGGACTTGCTCCATTTTATTCATTGTACAGCCCACTGTACTATTAAGCACCAGACAAATAACAGCAACAATAGTAGTAATATCAGACCAGCTCACACTTATCAGAATATCCCCTCCATTTGTGGTGGTGAATGCAAATATTTACAAGCAAGGATCATGCATATATGAAGAATGAACTGCACCACATGCTACATTCCAAATGTGATGGGTGCCTGCAAATGTCTACACTTTTCTGCCATGTATATGGCGGGGAGGCCCTTTTCTAGTATGTGTATGAACCATCCAACACTAGCCGATTACGCAACCTCTAGGATATCTGTATGCCTTGAACTGGGGAAGGGAAACTTGTAGCCCTCCAGATGTTGTTGGATTCCAGTTCCCATGACCCCTAACCAGTATGGCAAATGGTCAGGGATGACAGGGAGATATTGTAGTCCTACAACATCTGGAGGGTCTCAGGTTCCCCATCCCCTAACACTGATAATAGATAAGTAATCAGCTATTTGATTTGTCTAATTCCAGCTTGGAGGACCTTCAGCTATTTGGGCAAAACTCTGTTTACAAACTGACGATTTCCTTCCCCTGCTTTAAAGAAACAGATGATGGAGCTCCTAGCCTGTCCGGAAGTTACTGCATCACAGATGTGGGTGATGCAGCCCAGATGTTGTAGCTCGGCAATGTGAGTAAAGCACACTTAATATGTTTAGGGCAACTTTCTTCTTTATTAAAAGCTCTTTATGAAATGGGTACCTGGGTTCAGTCTGGGCTCAAGTAGCCCAAGAAGCAGAGGCTACACAGCCACAAAATAAATTTACTTCTGAGCAATGTCACTGAGTTCAACAGGATTACCCATGAAAGATCTTTACAGCTGCAGTACTTAACTTGATGTATATTGGTTTTTAGTATTACATTATGGGCCTTTGAGGAAAACACCATCAGTATCTATCAAAATCACCTAAGGTCAACAGAAACAAGTTTCACTTTGTTTTCCATTTCATTTCCAAGGCTATTTGGAATTTGATCATGCCAGGTGAATGAATGCTACGTACAGGAATGAGCAACAACAGATTGGATCCAACGATCCTTCTGAAGTATCAGAGTTTCCCCCAGGTGCTTTTGACTCAAGTGTTTCCAACTTGGGGAGGGGGGAGAGAATATGGATTTAAAATGAGATTTAAGTTAATCAGTTTCAAACTGAATGCTTGCATTATTTCCAAACCAATCTGGTGGGTTGAACACATTCCAAACCCACTTCATACAACACAGTGCCTAATATTTCTGCTGGTTGTTGGAGATAATTGTTTAAAACTTCAGAAACAGATGCTAGTACTGGATCTGCTAATGTCTCCTGTGGTTCTGCCTCCATCATAAGAGCCAACTTAGGGGCTGTGGGGGCTTCAGCCCCCACAATGAAATATTTGAGGAGGCCAAGCCCCCACAAAGTTGACGGGCATTCCCATTCAAATGGTGTGCGCGCACTGCGTCATGTGATCGATTATGTGGGGTGAGACCCCACAATATCTTATTCAGGTTGGCACGTCTGGCCTCCATTGTTAATGGAGATGGGGGAGAAATCAATAACAGACAAAAGTACAGTAGTGTGGAGCATATCCACTGAGCTCCAATGGGGTCCAAAGAATAAAGACTTATCCTTCAGTCAAGGGATGGATTGGGGAGTCTGTAAAGCAGTTGATCTTGTTGCCAGGGCCACACACCAAGATGGTGCTTTTCCTTAACCTTTAAGGGTTGCCAGTTCATAATCTGGGCAGCATTACCCTGTCTCCATATGAACAACTGCAACAGAGGATGGGTCTGTGGAGGGAACATAGCTCAGCGGTATACCACATGTGTTACATGCAAAAAGGTCCTTTTTTAGTCCCTGGCATCTCCTTGTAGGTCTGGGAAATCCTAGAAAGCTGCTGTCACCAATCATTGTTGCTAATATTGGGGTACACAGACCAATTGTCTGAATCAAGGTACTTTCCCCTGTTTGTCTGCATATTGCCATTCCACTTCCCACTACTCCATTTCCACTGCTGCTGCAGCAACATCCTTCCATTTTATAAATTATTTATTTTTTTGTGGGAAAGAATTAAGATATGGGTTCCTCACATCCTTGTTGGACTTCAAAGCTTCCTTGTTGTTGCTCCTGGATAGGAACTTAATGTTGTAAATGGGTTAATGAGATGTGCTAAATGGATTTTTGGCAACCGAGGTTTTTAAAGAAACTTGTTACATATTTTCCAGAATTTATTTTATCCAGTTTCTCATGTTACATGTATTTCCTCCACCGTGCTATCAGCTAGGATGGCCATCTTACATCACAAATTTTGTGCCAAACCCTCTAAGTCTTCCATCAAAGGCAGTTAGGTCTTCTCCCCCATCTGATTCCTTTGTGTCCTTTCATCCTCTCCTTCCCTCATTCACTGTGCAGCACACCTGAAAGGTAAGACATCTCCCCTGCCATTATGCTATCTAGTTTTCTCTATTTTATTTTCTTCTCTATGGGCACCTCCAAACTGTTGCTATTTGAGGGCAGAATTAAATCACATTCTTGCGAATTCAGGTTGCCCTAACTTGCTTTCTCATGAGATCAGATTTTTGCTATAGGTGGTGGGGAAATTCACTGAAAAGCCTGTTCTGATGCAGGGTTACTGAACATCCTTGCAAACAAATCATAATGAATGCTTATCAAATGGCCCATGTAGTCTTGCATCTCCCAAAACAAATTAGGATTAATGTTCAATAAACAGGTCATTTGGAAACTCCCTATCTCTTTTTCTTTTTCTTCATGAAGGGATATTTGGGATTGGGCCAGGATTTTTCTTTGATGGGAATATTCTTGAAACTTGCATCCATAGTTGTGCGGTAATAGTGTCACAAAACCAACATGAATGCAAAAAACTATATAAAAAAGAATAAGTATGGAAAGGGAGGCTGCTGGCTAATGAAACCATCCACAGGAAACCTAGTCAATTCATGCAACTCTTTTTGATGTGTTAAACCTGATAGCAATTGGCTTTTTCGGTAGCTTTTGGAATGCTTTAACCAGACAAATGCTTCACCGTTTGTCCAGATCACAACTGCGACGTACTGAATTTGCAAATCATCAAACTGGTTCTTCTAGATGCTTCTGTGTTTTGCTGATCCTGGACCAGTTTCTCAGTCACTGAACCTTATGTGAACTGAGTTCCTTTACAGTCGCATGACATTCCTGAAAAAGAAAACAGGGTGAGTTACTTTGATAGATGGATCCCCAAATTTCAGTGAAATGTATCTCAGCCCTTGTTTTCTTTGGTACTTAGCTGCGACAATTCTTTCCTGGTTTTTTTCTCCTTCCCCACCCAATCCCTTCTTAGGATGTGTTGATCATGTTATTGCTGCTATTCATGCGCCCGCAAACTATTTTTTAAAAAGTTGTATTATGGTAATGCATCTGCATCTGGGAAAGGGTGAGGCAAGCACAAAACCCTTGAGCAATTATTCTGTGATGGTGCACAGAGTTTCTTTCCACTTTAATTGCATTGCTCACCGCATGTGTCTGGCTGTCTCCTTTAAACATTACTCCTTTTTTTTTTTTTTAGTTTAGCATTTTTGGACCCCAACTACTCGCCTTAGCTGAGGTTTGCCTTAGCATCAGGGGCTTCGGTGCTATGTGGTGTGGATCATGTTGCACTTGGGGGGATAGAGAAATATAAAAATTAGCAACAAATCTGAAAGCACTTACTCATGATGAAAAATGTGTCTTGTATAGAAATATTTGCGGAGGGGATGTAACGCAGGGAGTGTATTAAGATTCAAAGATATCGGAGATGTGGGTTTTTATAGTTTTAATTTCATTTGCTTTTAATCTACTATCAAGTATCCTGACTGCATATTTTTATAGTGAGCAACACCAGTTTGAAATATGCTATCTACACTGAGCAACAGAAAGGACAGATAGGGTCTGATCATGTAAAAAAACAACACCAAGGTAGAGGTATCTATTTATTGCTAAGCATTGCCGGACAGCTAGATTTGCTGGCATGCTAATCTGAAGCTGAGCACTATAGTCAACCCACAGTCTAGAGCCTCTTGCCAGAAGGCTCCCCACTCCAACCATCTCATAACCTCTAAATTCCCTCTCCTCCCTCTTGATGGCTGTTTTCTGAAGGGCTTCCTCCTGATTTTGGCCAGCTAGATCATGTAGCATACAATGTTCCTGTTCTTGGAAGAGGGAAAGGAAAGACGGCAGAGCAGTCATCTACACAATTTTTGCAACCGCCCCTGCTTCCTCTATCACGGCTGTATTGAAGTATGATATATCTGGAAACATGTGAATAATAGCAGCTAAAGACACAATTTGACAGTCTCTTTCTTTGTCTTATGCTGTGATTTCCAAGTTCATGTATCATCCCTGGGTTGTTGTTTCTGCTCCAGCACTTGCTACTACCTTTATCAATTCCCTCATTTCAAATCATCAAATAAAGTTTATGAATTGAGTTGTTGGTTTGGTGATTGTGGCTCTTCCTAACAAAGTAAATTACCTAGTTAGGGGTGTGCAATGTTTAGTGTATGATCCTCTCTAAATTCATAGCCAGCATCTATGGGAAAGCATATATTAATTCCTATTTATGAGAAAGTTTGGTACATTACATTGTTGCGATAACAGGCTACACCAAATATTTTCATGTTTTGCAATCCCGTTGAGTGCCATGGTTCATTCTAGCTCTTGTTTCTGTTTGCCACTTCTGTACTTTTTCTGCTGTGAAATGCTCTGGGATCTTCAGATGAAGGGTAGTACAGTATACAAATTTTAACAGAACAACAGCAATACTATTGGTTAGGACTTCTTTCTTCTTTCTCCTACCTCCATTACTCACAGAGTGGTCACAGCTGATCAGAGACTATGCAGTGAAAACGGTGACGCCATGGTGCTACAAGCCAGTCAGCTTTGTCATCGAGGGCAAGCAAAGTCAACTTAGAGTGAAGGTATTTTTTTTCTTCATTACTTACATGAATGATCTATAATCGAGAGAGATTATAGTAGTACATTCCTAACCAGATTTGGCAACCTGCTGGTACTGTTAAGGGATGGAAATTAGAGTGCAGGCACCACTTTCTGAATGGATTGAGTTTTATCAAAATTGTAAATAATTGTTCAAGTCTGTGTGAATTCTTGACCTTGGCAAAAAGGTTAATGAAAAACAGCAGATACCAATTCATGCCTAGTTGATCATCACCTTCATTTTGAAAAGCCTTTTCAAACATCAAAACTCTAAAGTCTTCTGCACACCTGCTAAGAGTGTTTTAAATCAACAATGACCATCATCTCATTATCTGAGAAGAGGCTTTTAACTCTTCCCAAACCTGATTGTAAGTACACATAATTGAAGCTTTTTTCCCTGGCTTTTATTGCAAGATAACTCTCTAAGCAAATATGGAAACCCTGAAGAAACAGAGATCAGAAAGCCATTTTAAGAATCAACATCCCATTATCTGGCTGGAAAGAGAAGTGCTTCGGATTCACCTACAGATCAGATCATGTATGCCCATGCTATGCAGTGTTTTCAAAAGAGCAGATGGGAAAATGCAGATATTTGGTGCGAGAGAAATCTGAAACTTCAATAGCTATCTTATCCCACTTTTAGGTTGATCTCTCTCCCACCATCTCCCTCTCATTTTATGATGTTTTTATTGATGGAGAATGCTCAGAAACTTTGCCAGGAGCTTGTTCCTTATAAGGGACACCAGTTTGACTATATGCCCTTTGAAGTCAATTTCAGTTTTCAATGGACTTTAATGTCAAATGATTCATTCTTGGAGTCAGAGTGAACCATTCTTCTCTACTGCTTGCCATGATGGGGGAGGCAGTGAGTTCAGGATGAACAAGCACATCAGCAGAGCCAATCTGGTCCTCCTATCGATGGACCTGTACAGCCCTGACCTAACCACGTCTCCTTCTCCTGGTGAGTGGCAGCAACACTGCTGCTGGGAGGCTATTGCTCAGCTCTGTCCTTACCTGATGTCATTAATTCCTTCACAGCTTTACAGCTAAGATCAAATGTAGAATTATCTTGCCATCATTCCTTATTCTTCTCATTCATGCCTGTCTTCATAATTTCAGAATGATAGATCTGAGGCTGATCAATGGAAACAGATGGGTCAGCACTGCGATTTCCCTATGAAGTATTCTTGTTTGAATCCTCTGTCATTAATATCTTTTGTATATTTGTTGCTTTCCATGTGCATTTTTAAAACCAGGATACGGTAACAGCACCATCAGCTCCTAGTCCCAGTCTGTGGCTGAAAGCCATGAACACCAGTATATTGAGAAAACTTTTGATTAGTTTCCATGCTTGTTTCAAAACGTTAAGGGAGCCATATCAAACTGCTCAAGGGTGACCTCTGGTCTGACCATTTCTGTTTAGAGGGGGATTCATGGTGTTATAGTTTAGAAATAACAACTTTGCACATGATTGGCCACTAAAGTATTTAAGGCGGCAGTATGGCACAAACAGAAGACAGAAATCATATGCTGTCATTTCCAAACCTAGCTAGAGCCATGCTTTTTTAATCATAAAAATGAAGCAAGTGAAAGCCACGATGAAGTAAAAGGTAAGTGAGGCCTACGCGGGGAAAAGGGTTCAATCGGCTATTCCTAAAAGCATTTCAAAATGGCAGGATCAAAAAGGGTTAGCTAAGCTATTAATCTCAGTTCAAAGAGCCATCAAGTAAACTCCCCACTGTGCTCAGAACTAGATTGAATCCTTATGAACATACCAACCTGTTGGCTCTGGACCTTGTAGAGCAAGGAAAAACAATTGGGAGGCGAGGGATTTTATTGTTCTTTCGACCAAGTTCCATGCCTGCTGGCTTTATCAGTCTGTCAATAATATTTAAAAACAATTCCAGTTTACTTAGCTAAATTGTTATTCTTCTCACTGTATAGGACCCCCCCAGCCCAGAAATGTGCTTCACCAAGAAATGTGCTTGCTTGTTATTATTCTATGTATGTGTTCTGAATATAGTAGATATTTCAATTTGCGAGGTCAACAATAATACACTTAGTGCCTTTTTCATACGTACTCAGAATGTTCCATGCAAGTATCTCAGTAATTTTCACAACAATCTTGTGTGATAGGCCAAGATATTTTATCCATATATGAGGAGCAGAAACTTATCTAAGGCCACCCAGTGATTTTGTGGCTATGTTGTGATTTGAAGAGGGGACTTCAAGCATCTTGCTCGTTCTCTTAACTACATTGGTATTTTCTGAAAATTGAAACTAAATATAGATGGGGCAGGAAAAGAACTGAATAATACTTGGCTTCTGTGAGGACTAACTGTTGAGGAATGTGATAAGATGAGAATGGGCCATCTTTCAATTTCATGTTGTGAATGGTGATGAGAGATTTCTCCCAATCTCAATTTGGCATGGCTTTGTTCTTTCCAAATTTTTCTAGACAATTCTTCAGAAATGAATGGGTTTCCATCCCCCATGAAATTTTGAAAGGATCTGACCCACTCCAAATGCCTCCCTGCTAGTCATTCACTTACCCTGTAGCCAGATTACAAACTCTATTTTTTGAGCTCCCTGTCTTCCAACAGCCATAATAAAAAATTAAGAATGACAACGCATGAAACAAAAGAAGGCACCAGAAAGAGCGAGTGCTTTGTTTATATAATCAGCTGATCTGAGAGAACATTATGGTCTAATCTTGTGCCATGAGAACCGATATAGTTTTATTAATATTTATGAACATTAACTCCTTAATATCACAAAATCTGTATCAGTTAACAAAAAATATATTTTACCAAATCACATTCCTTATTTGCTTCAATTTGCAGCATCAAACTGAAAGAGTGTGGTACATTTTGATCTGATTCACATGCACTGTAAATTATTTCCAAAGGCTGCTGCTTTTTCAAATGATTTAAGTATTGTACAAATGGTTCATAGAGAATGACAGAACAATCATTTTTATCACATGCACAAATCCATTGTGCTTTCAGAACATGTGAAGAATATGTGCTCTAACTGGATAAAAGCAGAACACACGCTATTGTTCAACAGGCAATCAATACCAACAATTCCATCAGTAATTTTGAAAACGCTCATGCAAGCAATGAGTACCAGAAATTTGATCAGACTGAATTCAAACCACTCTTAAACATTTGCCAGTAACTGAAACTGAAACCAAACAATGTGTTTTGAGGTTTATAGAAACAACAACAAAGTATTTTTTTAAAAAAATGATTTAGAAATTCTCAATTGCAGACAAAGCTGACATGTGATGGTTCAATGGAAACAGAAATAGCTATGCTAAACTATCCATGGACAAGCATATATTGGGCATAGTCCAGCCAATATTTTAACTCTCATTGAGTTCAGCAAGAGAGTTGAAACACATGCTTAAATGTCTCCCACAATGGAAAAGAACTTAAGTTAGCTAGATTATGGTCTTCATTTTCTAGACTGGATTTCAAGTATATGTGGCCAAAGAAAATAGCTAATGTGAGTACCCCATTTTTAACGAAATCACACATCTGATCATTTGCGGAATAAAATAGGCAGATGGTCGACAGATTCATTTCTCTTGGACTGGATCTGGACCAAGTAAGCCACATGTAGGTCTTACTGAAATCAATGTGAAAAGTTAGTCATTACTCGCTGAGCTCCCATTAATGAGAATGGGACATAAGCGTGGCTACTTTGGTTTGGTTCCTACCCACTTGAGGAGCAGTTGGTGGGCAGGGAGGCTGCTGCACACCTGGTCTCCTATTATCGGCATCAATGTGCTTCTCCAGAAGGGAAGAGGCAGTAGTGAGGATGGCACAACAGAAGAGCCAATCAGGGGCTCCCAACACTGCACCTGCATTGCACCAAATTCCTCACCAACTTGCTCCTCTCAAAGTGATGTAGTTTCTGGGAAGCCAGGTTGTGGTGCAGCTACTTCCTGCCCGGCTGCCCTTCCCCTCATTTCTAACTGTAGCATAAAATGTGCCAATCGCCAGCTGCAGTCCTGCATACAGTTATACTCTATATAGGTGACAAGTTTGCCCACCACCACTCCCCGGGCTTTGAATTTTCTTCCCTTGGGGGCAGTAGTGGAGGAAGGGGGGGGGGTGAGGGGTGCGGTCTAACCTGGGTGTCATCACTGAGGGGGGTGACAAAATGACAAAAAAGAGTTGTTGTTGTTTTTAATTTAAAAATGGGCTCATTAAACTTTTTTGTTCAGTCAACAAACGTAATGAAACATGGCTGGCACTGGGCGCCACACCGCAGGGCCTGCAGCGTGCCTGAGCCATATGTCTCTCCTGGGAGTGACATGGTGGCTTGGGCGCCTGCAGGTTCCATGCTGCCTGAAATGGCAGTGTGGGACTTACATCTGCCCTCCGCCTCTCCCTCAGCCACCCTACAGTTGAGGGGGAGGTGGTGGAGAGTCTCCATTCAGCGCCCCCCTGCTCCCATGGACAGCTTGCCCTGCCCGTGGCTGCAGGACGCGTGGGCCTCACCCAACACCTGAGCAGCTAGCTACGCCACTGCTTGGGGGTTCCCAAGCTGGTTCCTCCCACCATTCCTCTGCGTCCAACCAGTCCATGACGATGCATTATTTTAAAACATTGATTCCAAGGAATTTAAAGATGGACAGCAAAAAACAATGTATTTTAGCTTACCAGAACTTAAAATGATTCCAGAACAGCACATTGTGTTTGTGTATTGTGAACAGATGTGAAAGAAGTGAGAGCCAAAGAAAAGCATGAAATTAAACTTAAATGCAAATGCCAGTATTTGAAAACAAAAGTACATACTCACTTCTTCTTTTTCAAAAAAAGTTCCCTAATAGTCCTTAGTACTCACTTTAATTTTGTCTCCAGCTGCCAAGATAATATTGGACATGAAAACTGCTACCCATCCCTGTTAATCTAGAAATGAAACACCTATCGCTATTGTTTCCAAATTATATTAATGACTTCCATCTGATTTGCTTTTTTAAATCTAAATATACAATGACGTTGGCAAGTAGTTATGTTCTCCTATTCCACCCAGTGAAATGAACACATTCTTAGATTAACAGAAAAATAAACCCAAGAAGCAAGTCGCTATTCCCCCTCTAATATTTTCCCTCACCAGATTGTTGCAATTTGATATTTTCCCAAAGCAGAAAGCAGTTCACAAAATAAAAAAGTGGAGACTTAATCATTTTACCTTCTCCTTGACACTTGTCACTCTGCAACTGAAGTAATGTAAAGTAGTGGCGTTTGTCCTCAGGTTTTCCTGGACATGTTTGTCACCATAGCAGCAAAACAGACCTTTTTCTTTTTTCTTTTAACAAAAGCAGATGCAAAGTCTGCAAATCCCTGGTCTCTTCAGACCACCAGAATGCTTTGAGGTGTATTCATATAAGTCCCACCATTTAAAAGGAATGCAAATGAAATGCCTGTTGGACTGTTAGGCGAATTGCATCTCTGCTCCCCCTGTACCTTAGCTTATATTTCCTTTGAGTGCCGGCAGATTACAGGTGGCTTTCTTTTTAATTTTTGTTTTATGTTTCTAGGGCAGACAATGGAGTCTTGTTATAGTTAAGTAGCTGCCAGTGAGAAAAAGGGTTCGGCTTTATGTGGAGCATTGCTGTGCTGTAATGAGACCCAAAGACAATATTGGCAAGCATCAGTAGCACGCTTCATTTTTAACTGTCTACACACCCAGCTGGAAGTTAAATAGGAATCAAAAGATTAGCTATCATAGCAGGATGTGTTAGGACAGTGACTTCCAAATTTGCTACCATCACTTTCCACAGATATTTGACTCCTGAAGTTTCCTGTGAGTTGCAAAGACTGGTGGACCATGTTGTAGAGTCCTATATTAATTTCTTATTCTGGGCATGCCTCCAAAGTTGTTCTGGTTTCTCCCCACATTATTTCTTAATTCCATTTCCCCAGTTGCCACATTCAAGGATCATTGGAAGGGGAAATAAAGGTTACTGGCCCCAGCCATAAAAGAGGATTGTGGTTCAATGGAAGAGCATGGGCTTTAGATGCAGGAAAATCCAGATTTAATTTCTGGCATCTCTAGTTATAACTTCTACTCAGAGTAGTTCCATTTAATTCAGTAATGTCAATTTCTATGGGTCTATTCTGAGTAAAACTTACTTGGATACCATCTACTGGGAGCTTGTGCCAGTCAGTTGGTAATATCAAGTTAGATAGTCATTGGTAACCTCATTCCACAGCTATATGTTGTGTGAAGTGCTTTATTTTGTCTGTCTTCATCTGTATTCATTGAATGGCTCAAAATGAGCAAAACGAAAACTCAACAGCTCTAACCACATGCTGAATGTTGTTTAAGTTGTCCCTTCATCTAGGCTCAGAAATGCCTATCCAAGCAAAGTCGAAGGGCAGATCTACACCATACATTCGAAGCATGCAACACCCCCCCCATCTGCACCCCCCGAACATCCTGTAGCATGTTAAGCAGATTGGGATGTGTTGTTCTGGGTAAGGGGAACCTACAATGCACAGAATCTTTTGGGGGGAAGTCATGCGCTTTCAATGTGTGGGGAATTTGCTTTAAATGTACAATGTGCATCTGGTCTAAGAGACTGTCTCATTCCTGCATCCTCCTGTTTTCAGGGGGAAGCACATTGATCTGGAATGCAGGAAATTGGGTGAAAGAAATCGCCATTGATTCTATGGAGCTTTAGGATGATTGGTTTCTGAGCAGAACACAAAGCATCCGAAGCATCTTTTGAGGATCTTCCTTTCTGACTTTTGTACTGTGTATAATTATTAAATTATATTGGTATTACTTTTGTCCCAAATGCATTGCTTCACTGTTGCATCTAGGAATGAGAGTAAATGGGGGACGGATACCTATTTGTTGATTACCATGATAACTGTCTATAAAGAAAAACAACAGCACATTTGTTTGAGAGCTGTATAGCAACTTCCATACCTAAATGTAAATTCCATGCACTTTAGATGAGGGTTACAAAGGAATCAAATCCTTAATGGCAGGGTTAACTGCATGCTAATAAAAGTCACCTAGGGGATATATCACTTAAGCTTTTTTTCTGCAGGAAAAGTACAAGTGAGTGAAGATACCACATTCAGGAAATAAGATTGTCCTCTGCATAGCAAGGGCAACTATGTTTGAAGGGTATCACTAACATCAAAAGCCCTCTCTGGGGTGAAAATGAAGCCCTCCCAATAGGTCTGACCTCGATATCCATTCCAAACAAATATAGCATTCCTTTCCAGTAGTAGTGATGGGCTTGTCAAAAGAATTCTCTGTTAGATAGATAAACAACTGGTGGCTTCTGCAGCTCCGCAGATGCATTCCGACTCCCTGCTAGTTAATGGGCCTCCACCACAAGATGATGCATGAGAAACCAGACCACGAGAACAGCTTGGGTCAACATCGTACCATTGACACTTTCGGTTTAGAATGTGGAACATGTGCTGCTCTATAAAAGTTGTGCATAGAATTCTACATGGCAACACTGCAAATGCCACCACAGGCTATGCAATGCCATCAAACTTTCCAATCTTTGAATGCTGTGGTTTCAGAAATTTACTACGTATCCCATTATTTGTCTCATATATATATATATATATATATATATATATATATATATATATATTCCTTATTTCTTACCCAACCTTCATCAGAAGATTCCAGGATGGGATACAACCCTGTGAAGAAAACTAATCACACAGTTTAAGAATAAAGTATATAAACCAATAAGCCACAAGATTAAAAAGCAGAGTGAAAACATGAAATGTTCTCAGAGGAACTGAAAAGGCAATCCTGACTAAAACATTATTTAAAATGCTGGGGCGAATAGGAAGGTCTCTGAAAATATTGTAATTAATATTGAAGCCAATCATATCTCTTTGGGGAGGGCATTCCAAAGTAGAGGTGCCACCACAGAAATCTTAGGATTTAAGCATCTATTTAAAATGCTTTCCGTAACAGAGATGCTATCTTATGTCTGTTTGTTAACTAATTAGAAAAGTGATTCCATCTTTATTCCATCCAGTTGTGCTTTAGGGCATAACACATTACTCTCAGCATGTAAATTCTATACATTTTTTGGTTTCTTCAGACATGATATAAGAATTTAATCGCCTTATCTAAGCATGTCGGCAATGAGGTTAGTGGCTTCAGTTCCCCCAGTGCATAAATAAAGAAAAGTCAGATTATGTTGAAAAGCTTTTCCAAGTTTAGGGCATGAGATAAACTTCGCAATGGAGAGAGAGAGATCTCAACTGGGATTTCTAAAATGGCATTAACCCTTACTAATAAAACACAGATAATTAGCCAAAATAATGATAAAACCCCAGCAGATTTATTTTCTCACATGCTTTCCTTTTTATTGTGAGCCTTGTGGTATTACTTGGCAACCTTCAAGAAGAGTAATGGCCACACTGTTAACACATGCCCAGTCATGCTATGCAAACCCAGAGTACATTAATCTACTGACCCATGTTCTTAGAAGTTTCTACTTCACTTAATTTATGAAAGTCTAGACCCAGAATCCTGCTATTCTGCCTTTGACTGAATACTGTACATATCACTGATCTCCATGTATGGTTACATCTAAGGTATAGTAAAATCATCGATCATCTACGACCTGCTGGTCACTAGGCAGGTATTTTTGTTTTAGATTTATGAGAAAGTGTATAAAGAAAATGTCCTAAAAGAATAAAGATATCTATTAAAATCTTACAGCCGGCACCATCTGGTATAGCCATCACTAGTGTTTTACGGCTTGCATTTGCTTGAAGTTAAAGTTTATAGCGTCCAATGTGTGGTAAAAGAATTGTGTCACTTCTCACCCAGTTGTTGTCGTACTATATATAGAGGGTGTGTTGCATCCATCATCACTGTGGCGACCACTTCTCAAAATATATATCTGGGATCTGCGATTTGCCTGAAGGTACAAAGGTGCTGAAGAGTGAATGAAAACAGATACACTCTAAAATTTTACTAGCCGGCTCTGCCTGAGCTCAGAAACAGGGTGTTTTCTCCTGGTCCTTTTTCTTGAGCTACATGGCCAAAGTGCTTGGCACAAGGTTAGGAAGGACAAGGGGCGACCCTCAGATGCAAGGTATTGGGGACCACCAGATAAAGGTTATCACAATTCAAAATTCTCAAATCAACAGTTCCTTGATTTTAAGAGCATATTGTGTGGTTGAAAACCTAGGCCCACAATCTTAATACGACTTTATAGAGTTGTATCCAGATGTAATCATGCTTTGAGTAGATCAACCGGGGGAAAAAAATGCAACTTAAATTTGAAGGATTGCCATGCCCACTTGTCTGCTTTGATCTGTGGAACTGGCACTTTTATCAGTGCCATGTTCAGTTTGCCCTTGCAATACTTCATGGTGGCAGCACCTCTGGAACTCCCTGCCCATTGGTATTATACAGGCACCTCGGATGAACTTTTGGTGCTTGCTGAAAACTTTTGCTTTAGGCAAGTCTAACTAGGCACACAATCTTAATGATTTAAAGTGCACAATTTTTTAGCATGCTATTTTACTATGTAGAATGATTTTCAAATTGGTGATTGTATTTCTTTTTTTGATTTTAAAAGACTATTAATTTGTTTTTAGTGTTTGCTTTTGTTGGTATTTTAAAGGAATGCTTCGGACCAATGGTGGCCAAACTTGGCCCTCCAGCTCTTTTGGGACTACAACTCCCATCATCCCTAGCTAACAGGACCAGTGGTCAGGGATGATGGGAATTGTAGTCCCAAAACAGCTGGAGGGCTGAGTTTGGCCACCATTGCTTTAGACTGTAAACTGCCTAGAGGGGCTCTTGAAATGCTTGTTTGTTTCCTGTCATAGGCTCCTTTGGGAGGAAGAGCAGGATATCAATGGAATAACCAACCAACCAATAACCAACCAGAACAACTGGTGGTAGTTAGCGCTGTGGACGGAAGGAGGGGGCAGCCTAGCTAGATCAAGCCTTCAGGTGATATTTGCCTGCTTTTCTGCCCAGAGCCCTTCCCACAGGTCAGTTGATGGTGGTCAGTAAATACATAACAAGTAATCAGGATCCATCCCACAGGACAATTAATGCTGAATGGCCTTCTGGAAGCCAGAAGGGGGAAGTCCAACTGAAGCTGGCAAGTGGTCTTCTCCTTCACCAATCTCTTTCCCAGAATCCTCTTCAGACAATTGGTGAAAGATGACTTTGTGAAAGGGCACGGGAGTGGGGAAGGAAAGTCCAACTGAAGCAGATTCTGAGGTGTTTCCACCTGCTTCCTGTGCTCAGGATCCTTTCCACAGGGCAGATGGTGGTAGAAATACATGATACTGTGCACATGCGTGGCACCATCAACTTGCATGTGCCAACATTACAGAGAAAGGGATTCTGGAAGCACATTTTCTCTGAGACCTTTGAAAAGCAGCTTGCGAATACCAAGCTGATGATAACTAACCAAGCCAAGGGAACTTTCGCATCACTAGCTGTCAAAGCCTGTCTGCTTCAGTGATGCTCGGAAGCAGGTGTGGGGAATCTTTGGCCCTCCAGATGTTGCTGAACTGTAGCACCCATCTGGAGGGCCACTCCTGTTCTGGAGGTTTCTGGCACCAGTTCTTTACTGGGGAGTTGTTGATACCTTGTTTCCAGCTGGCTTTGTCTTTTATTTGTTGCCGTCCTTGTTAAATCTCCTCTCTCTTCCACAGTGGTTCTGGCTCTGGTCATCATCACCTTCTGCTGCCCGTAAGTCACTGTGTGTCTCCACTTTCAACTGGCAAAGGCGGGAAACAGGAAAACACACACTCTGGTCATAAATTTTTGAGCCAAGCACTTATCTCCAAATATCGGTGTGTTGCTCTGCTTATATTAAAATCACATTGCAGTGCCCCACCCTTAACAACTTTACTTGGAAGCAAATTCTATATGAATGCTTGCAATTAAGTGTGCTTACGATCATGACTGAAGTCATATTTTATGGAATAGCAATTCTGGGATCGGAATTGGCCCATGAGCAAGTGAATATAATTACTAATACAAGCACACAAGTGCTTTCCCTGTGTGTCTATGAGGTTCGGCATGTGGAACTATTTATTATCTCTCCAGCGATTTTGGAAATTATCTGGCATCACATTGGTTCCACTTTGGCTTTATGACTGCAGTTTGTCCAACTGTGTGAAAAACACATTATTTACGACAATGCGGTGTGAAGGCATGGCGTTTTAAAAGAGTATCCTTGTTAGAATGCGGATGCTTGCTTCCTGCTTGCTGTTTGGAAATGTTTGCAAAATGTGGACCGTTGCTCTTTTCACACTATGATATTCTGCTTTCTCCCGCCTTTAATCTGAAGCTGCTTGAAGTTTTAGATTAGGAGTGGGAGGTTTGGGGTTATTTTAAATGATGTGGGGAAAAAAATCTCATTATGCTGCCAGAGAAAAAGACTATTACTGAAAATTAATGATAATGAACCAAAAGCATTAAGCTATCAGCTGTCGGAGCAGCTAAGCTACTGACACATTTTAACATCAAAGCTGAGACTAAATTATGCCTATTATTGCTAGGTAATAAAGTGATATATTCTGTACATCTGCCTTAGCTGAAGAATTATGCACCCCCAACTTTATCTGTTCTCAGCATGTCACTGGGATGTGCTAGAACAATCTGACTAGTTTAAAATTCACATAACTCTTTCCCTGCTAAATATATCAAACTTGTAAGGAAGGTGCATATATTAAATGCTCTTGCAGAAGTAATTATTATCCAGATTAATCTACTTTTGTCCACAATGACAGGGCAAGGTGCCCAAACCTTTGTGTGGCTGTCCACAGAAGGCATTACTGCTGGCAGTGGGCCTCAAAGTCAGGGATACTGAATTTAAAAAACCCCACCCACCTCTATGCTATTCTGTATTTTATCTATATATCTTAGGTGTTTATATATCGGCAAGGCAAATAAAAGCAAAATTAAAATGCATACAACAGAGCAAGCCAATCATTAAAAATGTAGAAGTAGAATAGAAGAAGGCGACAAAGCTAAAGCTGACAATACCTGAATCAGATTAAAAAGCCTGGGAAAGTAAAAAGAAGAAGAAATTTTCTGGTGCCAAATGAACAGAGCCAGAGTCCCACCATTGAGAAGGTCCTTTTCCTAGTAGCCATCAATCATACCTCACCCACAAGGGCACCCAAATAAGAATCTCATAAGGTTTGGGTAGGTCCATTTGGGACCAAGCAACCCTTCTGGCATTACGTGGAAACGTTGTGAAGTTAGAGTCGATTTTCTCATTTATTACACTAGAGAAGGACTTCTCCAATTATGGTGCTTCTTCTCTGCATGCTTTTCAAGTGCCCTTTGTTCAGAGAGAAATCTTACATAGATTCATCCCTTGCACCCCCTCACCCCGAGAGCAGAGACCAGACATTATGCCTGTTATGTGCACAATGGCAAGAATGACATCACACTGGCAAACTCTATCCTGCCCCGTAACATTTAGGAAAGCTCACTACATGATTCAGCATTGCAGTGTAAATTTTCTCACCCAAGACTGGTACACAATGACATGGAATGAGGGTGCAAAAGCTTCCTAAGTGGTGGTGTTTGAGCTTGTGTTAGGGATTTCGAAATGCTGTGTAATGGGAAGGAACTTGGTATAGTGTTCCTGTTTTGGTGCCATTCCCACTGTGCACATAACATCCCTTCCTTTCATACCTTACTTCTTCACCCATCCCTCTAAACTATTGCAATTACTCTATGCATAGAAGGTCACAGAATGTTATGAAGTGAAGAATGTGTGCAGAAGATATGCAGACCAGACTCTATCAGCCAAGCTGGAAGTATCAATAGAATTTTGTCTGAGGCTATAAAAGCATAACTTTAAAGATGATCTCCTTGTAGGTTGCTTATGTTTCAGCAAGTCACGTTTTGGAACATCTGACCCTTGTCTGGCAGAATTTTCTGTATGTATTAACATGAATGTGGGGGTGAAACCACTTCTCACTCCTGGAGGGTCAACAAATTCTCCTTACACCATCTGCATGACATTATGGGTGAAAGAACTCAACCAATTATCAGGTGCTAAAGTACTTCGGTGCCCATATAGCCAGAAGGGAAGCTGATAATTGGTAGCATCTAGTCATATTGTGCATCCTCATTTAAAAATCTAGAGAAGCAGGGGAATGGCGAAATTCTCTATAAAAGACCAGGTTGGTTTTTTCCTTTGCAGATAGGCTGCAGTCAGGGAAAAAGTGTCTGCCCCATCACTGATAGAAATATCAATATTATCTTTCCTTAGAAATTGCTATGGTCAAAAACTCTTGGCGGTTTTTTGGTACCACAAAATAACGTAAATCCACTCCATTTCCCAGTGGGGAGGAGTTGTGGTGGACTGCGTGGCCACCCACTCCCCTCCAGGGGCGGGGGACGAAGTCCCGCATCACTTGGAGGTTCCCATCCACGTCATTGTCCAGCCAGCTAGTCCGCTGGCTGGGAGGGGCGTGGCCAGACCCCATTTAAACTGAGGTGTTAGCCGGAGAGCTTCCTCCTCAATCTCCTGCCTGCCCCCCCCTATTTTCAGGTTTTGGTCTTGCTATGGACTTTGGTTGGTTGCCGTTGAGGGGCCTGGTAGGAATTTTTCCCCTCGGCATATTGGCATGGGCCATTTGGTTTTCATCTACCTTGTAGCAATCGTCACAACTTTGTAAAGTTTAGCAGTTAGGCATTGGTTGATCTTAGGATGGAGGAGGTGAGGTGTGGCCATCACCTGCCCCTCCAAGCTTCAGGGTATTCTGTTAAAGGAATCCGGGGTTGTGGATCTTGTCCAAAGCCCAGGGCTGGGCTAGGGCCATGCCACAACCCCGTCAGCCACCCAGGGGGAGCTCGAGTTGGTTTGCATCAATGGGGCTTCCCCTACTGGTGGTTAACCCTTGCAGGACTCCCAGCAAGATGGGCAGGAGTCAGATTCCAGTGCCTAAGCCAATACCACTCACATTCTGTAACCAATAAAGTTGTGGCCTAAATTTGCCCAATAACTATTAACCTAATATCCGTGTCCTTGTGTCTTATTCATCAAAGAGGGGGTTGCTTCAGGGTCTCAACACGCAATAAGTATCTATCCTCAGTCCTTGAGAATTTCCTGTGCTATGCAATGTTGCTTAACGTAGGTGACATTGTCCTGTTCTGGAAAATAGTTACTTGTGAGTCTGGGAATGTTTCTTTTGAACCTTTTGGAAAGTTAAGCACAGTTCCATACTTTTATATGCAGCGGGGTGGGCTGGGGGTGGGGACATGTCGTCTATGTAATGCATGAAAGAGACAGATCTAGGTTGCATTTAGGAACTCCAGCATCAAAGACAATGTTCTTATTTTGTGCTCATATGCACCTCTTTCCTGACTTCCTGACGAATTCTATTAGTGCTGGGCATTCAGTTTTAAAGGATGCCTTAAAAGCATGGTTCCTCAGGTGAGCCAAGCCTGGATACCAACAGAGTCACAAGGAAATTATACTGGGCCTTTTTATAACAAGAAAAGGGCATACTCATTCATGCATTAAAAGTACCTGTCATCTTGTACTATGTCTTTTTAATGTACTCTTGCTGTGATATAAAAGATCCTATTGAATTCATACTCACACACAAAGACACACTTGTGACTCTAGCAAAATAAGCTGTTCAGTTTTCTTCCCTGACACAATATATACCAAAATATATAACAAAATTTGTCTTTTGTTTCCCTGTGTTTAAGAGGAAAGTCAAAAACAGGCACCTCCTCCCTTACATGGGAGTTACGTTCCGCATAAAGAAATCACATAAAGTGGGGAGCTCCCTCTAATCACCCTTTAAATGCCCTCTCTGCCACACTCTATTCAATCCATACAAAAAATACTATATCCAAAAATATCCACAACTAGAATTGAAGCTCATGGGGGGCTGGAGGAGCACGGAGGATGTGCAGGAAAGCATGGGCTGTGCTACCCCAGATGCCAGCTGTTAGGCAGGGAGATTGAGCAGTGTAAACAAAGCCCCATTGAATTTCTGGTCTCTTTGTCGCTTCCTCTGCCCCTCACTGACTTCCTCTTTGGGCTCTTGGGAGGGCCTTCTCATGAGTCACAAGAATTCCCCAGCTCTCTTCCACCATTTCTGGGTTTGAATTGAATTCTTCATTTCCTGGTAACATGCATGAGTCGATCGCATGTAAGTTGGGGGGGGGGATGCCTGCAATCTGCAAAGTTAACTTCACCAACTTTGCTCATTGAAAATGGAGACATTGCTTATTTTACATTTTTATCCATATATTTTATAAAACTCTGTGTCTGCTAGTGATTTGGAACTCTAACAGGAGATGGTGTCAGATATGTGGGCTGGGAGGACTTGGCAGGTGGCTGTACTGCACAGGTGGAAATATTTTGTATACTGAGTAGAACATAATGGAGGAAGCTGTAGGGTCTCTTTCCCCATCACTCTGCAATTTAAAAAACACAAACAATTTTGCATTGCTTTTGAACATATGTCTCAGTCAAATATGTTCTTTTGTTGTTGTTGCATTTTTTTAGCCTAAAGTACATTTTTAATGCACATTTTTTGTACAGGTTTTGAGTCCCGAAATGTATTGCCAGAAAACTGAAGGACCACCACATTCCGCCCATGTGTTAGCCTGGGAAGCTCACATTAGGTTGGTTCATTTGTGGACTGGACAAAGAAGATGAGCTTCCACAGCTCATCTGAAAAATACATGGTTTATCAACATGTGAATGAACCTTGTACCCACATGGTCTCTTTTAATCTCTTCTGAGATCACATATCCAGCTTCAGAGCTTCTCTCGTGCTTGCTTAAACCAGTTCACCATGACACCCAACCCAGGAGACATGCTTTAAACACTTTAAACAATCCAGGATCTAAAACCAAGATCAGGTTCTAGGAAAAAGATTTTATGCGTTTTTTGTTTTTTTGTGTAAAACACAGATAATAAAACATTTAAACTTACTCATTCTCTGAGAGTATTCTTCTTATTTCTGTTATCTTTATGGTCCCATAAAAGCCTCCCACCATCTCATCAACTCTCTCACATACTCACACCTATCAGGAGTACAGTAATAACTCTCAATTCCAAGCGCCAAATGCAGCACTCCAGGTCTGTCTGTCTGGCCCAGGAATCTCCTCAGGTGATGGCCCTTCCTGAGACGCACTGTTCACTGACTCTATTTGAAACCCCCAGGGGTTTTTTGCCTGGCTGGAATGTGTCCTTCAACTCTGGCCTCTAGAAAGTTGTCCGGATGGGAATGCATCTGAAAAAGAGTCTTGATGTGAAGAAAGGTTCCTATCTGTTTTCAAGAAAGCTTTGGCCATCATAGGTTTGTAGGTTTTTAGGGAAGAACAAGATGGCTGCTATTTTGAAAATACGTATATGTCTACATGTATAATGAAATAGTATGCCTTGAAGGCGTCAGGGATCTCAGTCTCTTCTTCCTGTAAGACACTAATTTAGATCCTTCTCACCCAAACCCTTATTTGCTTTTTGAAAGACTGCAGGACCTTTAACAAAGCAATAGTGGTGCTTATATATTTGTTCATGTGGAGATCATCATATACTGCTGGGAGTATGGAAGGTCTGGCTGTTGTTCACCTGTGGTTCTTATAAAGTGTTATGGCCTGTGAAAGACTTGCTGTAGGGCCCGTACCTTTCATGTGTTAACAGCCAGCATGTTTTTCTGTTTGCTTAAAACTCACACACACACCATAAAATGAAACAGTGTATTAAATACAAGAGGTAAAACAAGTCCCCAATGTAGGAAATCGCTTTTACATATGGCCTATAACAAAAATAGCATGTATTGGGCAGCTGAGGAGATGTAGCAAATTCTCTAATTATTGATTTTAACATAGCAGTTGTGATGGGACAGTATCCCCCCCTGCACCGAAAGCAGCTAGTTAGTTTAGGCCATGGGTTAAGGATAGGTTGTGCACACACAGTTCTGTTCTCCACAGAGGGTAATAGCCAGAGGCTGCCACCCCTGCCTTTAGCAACTGCTGCCTGAGGCACCTCTGCCTAATGGTAGGGCTGGCCCTGTTAGTTTAATTACCAACCTTGGATTTCAGCACGGATTTATACAAATACAAACACACAAACCCAGGAGTTCTCTTTTCACTCCTCAGATGCCGTAAACTGGGAGAGGTTTTTGTCTGCATGTTGGCTTTCTGCTGCAATCTTCTTTGCTTTCAAGTTGCTTTTGCAGCAGATGTTTCCTGAATTAATCATTTGTTACATGAGGGACTTTCTTCCACATAGACATCAGATAACACCCCTTCTCTAAGGCCATTAGTTTTCTTTGGCAGCCATACCTATACTGCATGCAGTGTATCATTTGCTTGCCATTGTCTCTGTAAATTGTAACATCAGGAACATTTTGATCCTGTGAGTTTTGCTTTTATGCAGCTTTCTTTTACAATAGTTTTACAAACAGAGCAAATATTCATTCACTCATTATTCTGCTATCAGGGAAGAATGGATCCCCCTCAACAGAACCTATTAGTTGTTCAAGTTCAGAACGTTGCTCTGTCCCACTATGCATAAAAACCACAAGGAAAATGCCTTGTCCTATACAAAAGAGAACGCCTTCTAAAGTCAATCCACTAATTGCTTTCCTCAACATAGCTTCAGCTTAATCCGAAGCTTACCAAGTGTACCATGAAGGTTGCCTCATAGGGTAAGCTGAAATAAAATCTAGAGCATGGCAGTATTACTCCCATTATTTTTCTCACCACGTTACAAAACTGTGGCATGGAAGTACATTGAAAATTGGATTGCTCTTTCCAATTTGGCAGTTTATTAAGAATTTACATCTTTGAATTTTATAGGTAGCCAAAATTATATGGAAAATCCATATAATTCTTCTGTGGCTACTTTTTCCTTTGTTGATAACACTATACAACAAAAGTGAATTCCTGAGTTGAAGAATGCCAGTGCCTCTTCTGTGTATCTGTTTTGCTGCATGGGTTCCTTGTGAGAGAGGCAAGTAATCATGGAAGAATTGGGGGTGTTTTGGTCTCGTGATTTTTCTGTTAAAAATGGTCATATAAAACTCATCCTTAGATGCAGATCATAAAAGTGCAGCACTTACAAAGGGCTCCGAGACAAGTGTGAATGTGGACCTGAGGATGACCCTGCTCGATCCCCTTCCCTTTCTTTGTCCATCTTCATTACGCCTCTATCTGGCCCTCAGGATTTCCCCCTGGCCACACCCATCACTAGCCCTGCTCTGTGGCCTTCTCAGATGCTTTTGCCTGGCTGGATTGTGTCCTTGTGAACATTCTTCCTGTTTGTTGGATGGAGAAATGTGAGTGGGCATATAAATGTTTAACCAGGCAGAAGGCCTTCTCAGTAGTGGCACTAACCTTGTGGAATACCTTCCCATCTCCTGTCAAGTATATTGTATTCAGGAGACATCTGAAGGTAGCCCTGTACAGAGAAGCTTTTTAAGATTTAATGTTTTACTATGTTTTTATGTATGCTGGAAGCCACCCAGAGTGGCTGGGGCAACCCAGTAAGAAGGGTGCGGTACAAATTATTATTATTAATAATAATAATGATAGTTTTAACATTTGTATAGCTGGAAGGTAGCCTACTGCACACGTACACCTATTGCTCTACCTATTGCTCTACCTGCAGCTCCGCTCACCCCTTGGAAGTTTCCCCATGAGGCAGTGTGGGCCTTGAGCTGAGGAAGGTTACCCTCAGTTCGAAATAATTCATTGATAAAAGTGGATTTTGTTTTATTCAATATTTGAATGCCCCAAACAAATGAAAGCACTATAGTGAATCAGGCAGTTCCTTGAGTCGTATAAGGGTTAGGGGCATGTCCGTATTTCATTTTTTTACAAGAGTTTGGGAATCCTAGTGGGCATGCAATTGAGTAGAAGTCATTCTTGGGCAGGTGAGAACAGATGGGAAAGAGAAAGTGAACAAAGAATGGACAGAATCTGGCATTGATTAGTATTTTCTTTCATAGGTGGGATGAACAGAAAGGAATACTTATTAAATTTATAAGTTGAACAAAAGCCAAGGATGGGCTTCAAACACTAAAGGGCATGACCAGAATACACAATAATTGTGGACTATTGTGATGCAACAGAACAAGTCTGAGTAAGAAACAGTGAAATGACACTCAGTGTTTTTACCCATAGTAAGGTCAAGTTGTCTAGTACAGAATGATAACTAATTGGCTAGACAGGATAATAAAGATTTCATAGTGGTTTAGTAGCTGAAGTTTCCGAGCACTTTTCAAAGGCAGCATGTTGCAGTAATCTTAATGTCATGTAAGTAAGGCATGAGCAACTGTGGCCAGATCAGACATCTTCAGTAACTGGAGATCCAACTCCACCCCATCTCATTGAAAGAAAAGCAGGAGATTAAGGTCCATAGGCCTGGATGAAGAAGAAGAACTTTGGCTGGTAACTAAGAAACAGATAGTGATGGCACCAGACCATTAGATTATGACAGGAACGAGGTTATTATTTTAAAGTATTACGGTAAATCCTAAACATTAATGTGGACAGCAAAATAAATTACGCTAATTTGGTATGGTGGGTGAAGGCTCAAGGTGGGCTTCTGGTGAGGCGACTGAAACCACTTTCTCTTCCTTTATCCCTCCTGCTGCACCACTGTGAGCAAAGCCATAAAAGGTAAAGGTACCCCTGCCCGTATGGGCCAGTCTTGCCAGACTCTAGGGTTGTGCGCTCATCTCACTCTATAGGCCGGGAGCCAGCGCTGTCCGCAGACACTTCCGGGTCACGTGGCCAGCGTGACAAGCTGCATCTGGCGAGACAGCGCAGCACACGGAACACCGTTTACCTTCCCGCTGGTAAGCGGTCCCTATTTATCTACTTGCACCCGGAGGTGCTTTCGAACTGCTAGGTTGGCAGGCGCTGGGACCGAACGACGGGAGCGCACCCCGCTGCGGGGATTCGAACCGCCAACCATACGATCGGCAAGTCCAAGGCACTGAGGTTTTACCCACAGCGCCACCCGTGTCCCTGAGCAAAGCCATAGTTTCATCCAAACCTGGGACAAAGCCAGAGTTTAGCATTGAATTGCAATGATGTGACCAAGAAGTAAAGCAGTGAGCTGGAGAGAGAATCAGAGCAACATCTGTGAGTAATGTTTGATTTCTGTTCTAATCCAAGGCTGTGGGCTATGGGAGAAACAAGACCTTTTGGGGGTGTTGATGCTGTGAACCCCTCCATTGTAGGCTCAGGTTGTATATATGTGTAAATAAATCATATATCACAATGACACCACAGTCTCTGTGTGACTTATTTCAAATGGAAACACGAACCCTGAGTAAGTGCCTTGGACTTCTGGAATCAAGCACCACCCAGCGATTGGGGTGGCATTCGGCAATAAGTATACAAGACAGAATTGGAACATGGAAGAGATCTGAAGAGCTCTCTATGTCCAGAATGGAAATTTCACTAGCTTCGATTCCTTTAGGGAACAATTCTGTTTTCATTTTTATTCCAGGATTATTAAGTACACTGGACCTTTCTTGGTTTGATCTATGGCTCAGGTTTTCATAGTGAATGTGACTCCTCTGATGAAATTCTTCTTTGCCTTCTAAATAAAGATTATTACAGCTCGAGGTCAATTCAGGTTGCACTTCTGTTTAAAGGACTGCTGCTTCAGGGAATCATTTGGGAAGAGAATATTTTTGCAAGACATAAATCAACTCTCCTTAATTCAACTTTTAAGAAAAAATAGAAAACACAAAAAAACTTATGGACGATGGCTCCTATAAATCCAAATGTGATTTTATTCTTGCCCTTTGGCTAATATTTAATATTGAACAGATTTATCCAGGTTTCACTGCAGGTTAAGGCCACTGCAGATTAAGTTAGAGGCCCCAGGACAGTCTGGCCTTTTGAGTAATGCCATCATATTTTGCTCTGTAAGGCGACATACACACATACATATAAATGAAATATGGACTGCAGAATATTCCAAGTCAAACTCAATCACGTAGTATCTCTGTATAGAGCTGCAAGCAGTTAGCATTCTTGCTTACCAATGATGCGAGTAAGCTGGATCTAAAGTGATATAGGCAGCATTCTGTTCATGCATGGGTGTGTTCCAGTTTTCCCTCCTGTGCCAAGTCCAAAGTAGCACCCTATGTACAGTAAATATCCATTGCAAGAATCAAGTATTCCCCCCTTCTCCATAGACATGTGGAAGCATTTTCCACAGAGGTAGGGTTGCGAAACAGGATTGAAGCCAGTCCTAAGCCAGTAATGTTTTCTTGCATTGTGCACCAGTATGTAACCTGATCATTATTTATGAGTCACAACATTTTCTTATATTATTGTCATGAAGTAGAAGGACATTCGAAAACCTTGCAAAAGAAAACCCAGCTCCTATATTCCAGTTCAGCTGTACTGAGCATGTGCACTGCAGGGAAGGGCCATTGCTGAGTAGATAGATAGATGATAGATAGATAGATAGATAGATAGATAGATAGATAGATAGATAGATGATAGATAGATAGATGATAGATAGATAGATAGGTAGGTAGATAGATAGATAGATAGATAGATAGATAGATAGATAGATGATAGATAACCATTGTAGATTTTTGTATGCTTCTTGACATGTTTGTTAGTCGAGCAAGAACTACTGCCAAGGACACATGTGGATAAATGTAACATGTAATTCAATATTTATTGACTCCCCTGACTGGTGGTTTTATATGTGGCTTTTGTTTGTGTTTGTTCTAAATACGGCATTATTTTGATTAATGGGATATTTCCTTGATTTCTAGGTAAACCACCTTGTGGCCATCTATGGTGAAAAGTGGTCTATAAATATTGAAAATAAATATCATCTTCTGCCTGCTGTGGAAAAGCATTTCCTTGCTCCCTTTTTCAGATTTTGTATATATCATCACAAAGCAGTTTGTGCCACCAACTACTGATGCTTAATGTCACTGTTGCATACAATGGAAATCCCAAAGCAAAGACAAGTTCAGGGCCTTCTGTGACGGAAGCCAGAACACACAGAAACGCCGTTTACCTTCCTGCTGCAGAGGTACCTATTTGTCTACTTGCACTGGTATGCTTTCGATCTGCTAGGTTGGCAGAACCACTTTGTTGTTGTTGTTTTTAATCTATCGGCTAATGCACCAATATCATGTTGCAGACTATTTTAGCAAAACAGCAACCTCACCCTGTCACTGAGGAAGAAACTACATTCTGTCTTGACTGAGTAAAGTTTACTCTCTCTATTTGGCAAAGCCTAATTGAAATTTCAGGCTTGTAATGAAATACACTCATGAAAGCTTTTATTGTACAACAGGAAATTCACTTGCAAGTTTTGAGTGCTGTATACTTGCTTTCTCCTGAAAACGTTTAACCAAAGAGCAGAAGAGTTGACTAAGTCCTAGCTGGTCAGTTTGGTTTTTGACACTGAACATTTGCATGTAACTGGATCAGACAGAGAGACATGTTTAAAGGCAGCTGATTTCTGTCCACAAAAAAACAGCAACAGCACCTGTTGGAACAGGCATACTTCTTCTGTAAATCTGTCAGAGGTCATCATCATACAGAAGAAAATACTAGATAAATTCCCTTTAGACACATGGAAGTTAGCATTAAGAATCATAATGGTATTTTCTTAACAAAGAAAATAAACCAGCGACTAAATTGGAACCAACCATCAGCAAAAGGCCTTGGGATCTTGAAACAGCTTTAGCCAAAGTTTCATGAATGACTGGCTGAATATTAGTAAAACGATGGTTTTTATAAGCAGACCCCATTTAGTGTCACTCATGACTGGAAAATAGCAGAAACCTAAGAGGAACATTTTAACAGCAGGAAAAGTATCAGTGTTATTTTAAAACTGGAGCTGGGGGAGTTAGGGCAAAATTCCCTGCCAAGAAAACATAATGCTTTGGAGACCTTTGTAAGTCTCAAAGGAATTGTTAAAAAATTAAAAGGGTAACAAGAGATTTTTAAAAAGAAACAATGAGAATGAGAATTTTTAAAACATGGTTTGATGTGTCCTGGATGTCAAGGTTTATTATGCTATCAAGATAAAATCATGTAGAAGTCTGCAAGATAAAATGCAAATAAAAATTACTTAAAATAGTCCCCTCCTCAGCTGAAGGATGTGTGGTTCACTTCATGAAGGACCTTCCGGCACTGCTTACCAGTTGCCTGGTGTCTTTTTGGGCTCCTCTTTTCCACTTCATTCCACAGTGAACGCTTAGTGAGGGTTGCGTTGTCAAAGAAGGCATCCTATCTGTCCTCTCCTATATGAATGTTTCTGAAATTACAATTACATGCTATATGTATGACAACCATACATCAAGTTGTCAATACAAGTCTGTACTTCATCTTGGCCACTCTTGCTCTTGTTTGTGTCTCCTGTTTTATTCCCCAGCTCCCTGCAATGTCCTTTTACTATATCTAGTTTGCCTCTTTCCCCTGAAGTCTGCCTTGAAATCTCCAAGCTGTCATCCTTTGCTGCCCCACTCTTCTCCCTGAGGTGCTGTGATTCTGGCATGGTAGAGGTTTGAATCAGAAGATCTTTGGTGCCCCTTCCAACTCTGATACTGTATGAGACCTGTTTTTTTATTCTGCATGCAAGTATTGTTCAATCATGTTTGCCTTCCATGTGAAGTCATATGGCCTAGACACAGGACTACCATCTCATTGAAAAACCCATTTCCACTGAGCCAACCAAAGATCTATGAATGAACTCATTTGGAACAAACACAAACAAACAAACAAACAAACCAAAGCAAAGTAGGGCTGGTCCAAGGCATTTTTCTACCTGAAGGTGCCCTCTCCTTCCACATGCACAAGCTAACTAGACTTGCAGTTACATCAACATTGGAAATGGGAAAGAATCCTCCACTCCATCTGAAGACAGCAGGCTAGTTTAGGGGAATGTTAGTCCCCAAGAATCTGTCACCTGAGAGAGTTGTTTCACTCTGCCCAATGATAGGGCTGGTCCTGAAGGAAAGATATGTCTCTCTCTGTTTTAATTTCTAGCTGAAGGTAATCCGTAAATAACTCCGTTAATATTTTAAAGCCATGCACTTCATTCTCCACACACACTGGAGTTGGCAAATGGGTGAAAGGAATTGCTTTAGAGATGTGGAAAGTGCATTATTCCCTCTGACAGAATTTGTATCTAATAAAATAACAAATCCTCAAAATAAAAATATTCTCACTCTGGAAATGGTCTTGTTTTATTTCTGATCCGGCCTCATCTGGCTTCGTTGTTCAGTCCCTCAGGAATAGCAAACCACTGAAACTGAAATATAAAAAATATATATGGGAGAGATGAATCTATTAAACAATCTAGGAATGCTGGATTTAATATATGGAACAAATGTATACAGCAAAACTGGCACCATGTGTCACACCCTTTGTGAGTTGAAAAGTTGAGCTCGTACTGTAATGCAATTTTTGCGATGACCAAATAAACAAAATGTGACAGTCAGACAAGGGTAAGCTAAAATAGAGCAGACAAGGAGGACCCTTGCACTCAGATGAAGGAGGATGGAATCTAGGACACAAACTAACCCTTCAAGAGCAAAAATCCTTCTTCCATCTGTGCTGGCTGAGCTCTGGCTGGAGAGAACTGGAATAGGAAGGGGCTGCCTTTTCTTAACCATACTACTACTCCCATATCTATGCAACTTGGAAATAAAAGGCTGCAAGTGTCAAGTGTTCCTCCTAACAATCTTTCTTCTCTTTCCCTTCTCTTCAGTGTCATCTGTCCACCCTTTTAATAATATCACTGCCTGATATGCTCTGGTGTCAGATATTGGTTGTGTACGCACTATAACTTCACACATTCAAAACACAAGGTTGCTGGGAATTGTAACTGTGAGGCGTAAACTACAGTGCCCAGAATTCTTGGGGGTGGGGATGACGATTGTGCTTGGAATGTGCTTTTAAGGTACAGCGTGTGTGCACTAAAAAGGATGGTCTTATGGCTACTTTGACTGCTATTGGTTTAGCCACCAGATGTACAATAGAAGCTAAACTCCCTCAGGGCGATCCACAAAATGAGTGTTCAGGGCAGCATTCCCCAAACTAATGTTGTCATGATGCTTTGGACCTTTAACACCCATCATCCCCTGCTAGTGCTGGCTGGAGTTAATGGGAGTGGTGCTGTGGTCTAAACCACTGAACCTTGTGGGCTTGCTGATCAGAAGGTTGGTGGTTAGAATCCCCATGATGGAGTGAGCTCCTGTTGCTCTGTCTCAGCTCAGCAATATCCTCCAGCAACTTCTGATGAATTAAGCCTTCTTTTCTATGGCCGTACCATAGCCATGGACTTTAAAATTGCAGCTTTATGGGGCTCCTGATACTATGAGCATTTATTCATACAAATAATTATTAAGTGACTAGTTCTAGTTAATTAGAAGGAACACTCGTGCTTGGCTACTGTGTGACCTCAGACATAAACTATGCTGGCGAGGAAGTCATCCAAAATGGGTAATGCAAAATTAAAAGGCAACAGCAATACACCTTCCAGAAGAAAAGGGCATTTATCATTTCAGATAGTGTAACACATGTCTCTGTTTAAAAAAGCAGGCCTGTTTTATTGATAGGTATTCTACTGCACACTTTTACAGACTTGAGGAGATTGTTCTCCGAATACTGGATCTGTCTACAAACGTAAGGGCCTTGTCACGGTCTGGTTTCATGTGATGAAAATTGACTTGTGTATGGAATGGAAACCAGCTGTCTTTTGACATGCCTGGATAAGAAAGGCACATAAGCGTCAAATTCAAAAGGAGGGAAAATCAGATCGGAAGCAAAGACACCCAAAAATGAAAAGCAAAAAAGAGAGAGAAGAAACAAAGAATTCTTTCTTTCTTTCTTTCTTTCTTTCTTTCTTTCTTTCTTTCTTTCTTTCTTTCTTTCTTTTGAAGAACAGTCAATTTAAGAGACCAAACTTGGTAGAAAGATTGTATCTATTAAAAATATAACTTGAGGACTTGCACCAATCTCTCAACCAACAACTGCAGGCAGGTGTAGCCTGTGCAGGCAGAGAGGAAAGTCCTCCTGTCCTCTGCAAAGGGCCAAACCACCCCAGAATAGCTCCATCACACAAGCTGGCATGATGGGCGACCATGTTTCCATCTGTTCTTAAAGAGGAGCACAGGAGATGCTTGACTTGACTAGTGCCAGCCACCTCCACTGTTCAGCAGGTGGTACCTGCCAAGCTGCCAGAGCACCACACCAAGCAGCGCACCCTCAGCCTGTCAGTAATAGGAGGCAGTTAGAGAAATGCTTCCCCCCCCCCCCGTGCCTCAGGATGCTTACCCTGAGTGCTCCAAGCCATTTACCTGTCCTCCCTAAAGGCCAATTAACTCCAAGCAGTCAAATTGAAAACCCAGACCCATAGTAAGTCAATCAAAATTAAGAGGTGAAAAAGGCTGCACCAAGGACCATCCAAGTCCCAGAAAGAGATCGTCAGCGTCCACAGTGCCCTAATGCTGGGAGGCTGCGATGTTGTAGGGAATTAAGAGAAAGTGTTTCAGAGTGGCATTGTCTTTTAAAGCACACATCTGGAGAGACTTCCAAGAAAGAAGGATCAATTATTAAACCAATCTGGGAATTGTAGCTCTGTGAGGGGAATAGCGGTCTCCTCACAACTTTCAGCACTCTTAACTGTTCCTGGGATTCTTTGGGAGAAGCCATGTATGAACCTGCTGTAGATGTCTTGCGCAGATCAGGCTCTATGCATGATTTTCAGTGTATGCATAGTTTTCCTGCTCCCCTTTGCAAATTATTAAGGTCACCAGATTTTTTTCAATCAATCCGGGGACACAATAAATAAATAAATAAATAAATAAATAAATAAATAAATAAATAAATAAAAAAAACATGTTCGGGACATTGATGCTGCAGCGATGGCAGTGGTGGTGGCAGAGGGGTGGCCACGTTTCCCCTTCCTCTGAGGCTTCTATCTCCTTTCTCCCTGAGCCTGGGCAGCCCCTGAGTTGTTGGTTCTTCGGTAGTGGTGGTGGGGAAGCGGTGAGTGGTGGGTCAGGCATGGAAGGCGGAGAAGGAGGGCTGAGAGTGGCAGTGGTGAGGCTCGGGCAGCACAATGCCTCCCTTCCCATTGGAGCAGCCCCAATCCCATTCCTACTTGTGTGCAAGCAGGATGGGGGCGGGGATCCCTCAGCTGGGAAGCAAGGCTTCACAATGTCTTTTGGAGCAGCCCCATCCCAACTCCTACTTGCGTGCAAGCAGGAGGGGACAGGGATCTCTCAGGCAGCGCGATGCCTCCCTTCCCATTGGAGCAGCCCCAATCCCATTCCTACTTGCGTGCAAGCAGAAGAGGGCAAGGATCCCTCAGTTGGGAAGGGAGGCTTCCCATTGCCTAACTGAGAAATCCCTGCCCCCTCCAATAGGCAGCATGAAGCCTCCCTTCACAGCTTAGTTGCTGGAGTCAGGGAAGGTGGAGGCAGCCCAGAAGATGCATCTTAGAGACCCTGCACGACCATCATATGGGGACTTCCGAGCAGCTCCTGAAGCCAGCCAGAGCCAACTGCTCTGGGCTGCTGAGACTGCCGCTGCTGTGTTTCCCGGGGACATTAGATGAAATCCGCGCACATTCCGGGGATGGAATTTGTCCAGGGACTTATTCGCAAATCTGGGGACTGTTCCCGGGAAACGGGGACGTCTGGTAACCCTAAATTAACATCCCTCTGGTGCTCAGCAGCTCGAGATCCATGCTACAAAAGACACGAAAGATGCTTCTAGACTCCAGAGCTGCAAGGAGGGGCTGCGGTTGGAGGAAGCCTCCCACAAGCTGGGAGCCTCAGTGGTGCCCCCTGGAGACTTCACCCAGGACTGAGACCCCAGCTAGCCTCTGTTAGCTACAATCGTGTTGTAAGCCAAGAGGTCAATGTTTTTGGCTCCTTTGTCAAGCAGCCTGGGGTTAGAGAGACATAATCTGCGAGAAACAGCATCTTCTTTTCTCCAACGTCCTTTCAGATGCTAGCTCTTCTAATTGCATGCAAATGTGCTCATTGTTCACAAGAACCCTGTGGACTCAGAAATTCATGGGGAAGCAGAGTAACTTTCTGGAATGATAACAGCCAGTGCTTTTTTCCCCTGGGGGGACGCAGGGGGACGCATACCGTTAAACATTTTGTGAATCTAAGTTTGGTCTCAATGAGGGGCAGTATTTCAATATGAGTAGGAAAATGAGAGGACCCTTAAACATATTTTTTTAAAGAAAAAAGCACTGATGACAGCCATGATTTTGTCACTATTGACCACCATGAAGTCACCCTCTTCTTCCCTGTCTTACATGCTCAGAGATGCGAGACAGAACATCTTCTGTCTTTTTTCCAGTATTTTCTCCGAAAACAACTGGAAACTGTGGCTCTATTAAACACAGATGTCAGGGTGCCAAGGCAAGGGAGCTGTTTGAAAACTGGCTCGAACAATTTTCCTTTTTTTGAGCTCATACAGTTTGAAACAATGTTCAGTACAATGCTGCTGTAATAAATCTCCGGTTGTGAAGTTTATGGCCTCTTATTTGAGTTTTAGTCATTTTCTGCTGTTTAATCTTACTCTTGTTTTGAAAAGAATTGACAGCATTGCACATCCGCCCAGAAGAAAGAGCCAAACCCCAGAGGCTCCATGCTGTTTGACTACAACAGACAAAATAATGGACTCTTGGCCACAGTGTCAACCATAATTTGTATGAAGGCTTACATGGTTTCACACAAACAGGTAAATAGTCTGTGTTATGGATACTGTCTGTCATTTGACTGAAAATGCAATCTTTATATAGGCAGTATTGCCAGAGGCAAAGTCTTCTATTGCAATAATCAGATAGTCTCCCCCTCATCCTTCTATGACTGAACGCTATGAAAAATGATAACTCTTTTATTGCTATGTGGCTGCATTAAAGATTAGAATCTATAGGAGGCCTGTGCTGGTCTACACCCAGAATATTATAAACAGAACCAAGAGAATTGTCAATATTTATTTTATATTAATTCATACTAAGAAACCAATGGGCACTGTTAGAACTTGGTGGTACTTCATAGGTTTACTTATGACCAAGTTCCAAACCTCTAGTTGCTGAGTTCCGTCTTGAAAGATGTACAATCTGATAATCTTCTATTTGTGTTAACTCCACATGTTTAAGGAATGCTGATTTTAAAATACAGCTTGCTTTTCCCATTAATAATAATAATGAAAATTTTGGGCTTGGTTCAAAGTGGCTACTGATGGATGCTGAGAATTATAGTACATTACTGTATAGCGTAACCTATCCATTCTGAAGGAAATCAGCCTTGAGTACTCACTGGAAGGACAGATCCTGAAGCTGAGGCTCCAATACTTTGGTCACCTCATGAGAAGAGAAGACTCCCTGGAAAAGACCCTGATGTTGGGAAAGATTGAGGGCACAAGGAGAAGAGGACGACAGAGGACGAGATGGTTGGATAGTGTGGGAGGCAGTGGAAGACAGGCGTGCTCTGGTCCATGGGGTCATGAAGAGTCGGACATGACTAAACGACTAAACAACAACAACACTTCATAGCGTCTAGTGATCTTAATCTATAATTGTGGTAGCAGCCCTGGGTGGTCACCAACTTTGACTCAATAGACCCATTGGAATTAATGAACATGACTAAGATAGGCCCATTAATTTCTACTCTGAGTAAAACTTAATTGAGCACCATCATCTTTGATTATTGCAATGTATAATTCCAGGCCTTCTTTCCAGCCAGAACTCACCGGAACTCAGTTCCAGCACCTCTAAGGTGGGCGCCATTGCCATTCTAAGAGAACGAGGTGAGTTCATGGTGAGTTCTGGCACCTCTTTTTCTAGAAAAATAGCACTGTATAATTGTAATAGTCTGCAGCAACATATAGGGAAGCAGGAGTACCTCAATCTACATCCTTCTCCCTCTCCACTCAGGCTCACAAAAGAGGGGGAAGGCCATGAGGTTCAATCTTTTGGAAGCTCCTAATAATAAAAGCTCAGCTCCCCTTCCTGTCTGTCAATGTGAAAAACACTTTCCTTTAAAAAAAGAAATCTCTCTGCACTGGGTCCAGAAAAGTCTGGTTATGGCTCTGTTTCAGTTATTCCATGAGCAGACTGGAGAGCCCGCCAGAAAAGGAACACTTTGAATGTTGTTAACTGAGAACTGACTATGTCTAACAGTTGAGGGAGAATGTGTTATGATGTTTTTGTCTGATATCAGTGTGCTGTGGTATGACGAACCATATGGTGCTCTGTAGTTCATCCTTGAAAATATCATAATTATAAACATCAGTGAAGTTCCAGTAACCCCTCCCCCAAAATGACTTTTCATACATCTATTGAGAAATGCATTCAAGTTATTCTTGCCAACAATTCCTTTAATTAAACAGAGAAAGCATGCCAAGACCACCCACGCTGATCACCTTAAGAATATGGCATTTAGCTCAAAAGCAGTCAGCTCAATCAGCAAATAAATAAATAAATAAATAAATAAATAAATAAATAAATAAATGATTTTGATTTACAACCTCCTTTTTCATTTATATAGGTGCAAGTCACCTGTGTACCTAAGAGAGAGAAAGCATTTCCTATGAATGAAACTTAACTGTTGAACTTCTAGTTAAACATAACTGCTGAGTAGTGGGTTCTTGATTAAGACTAGTTTGCTTCAAGCAATCGGTTTTCTTGAGTCTTTTCTTGAGTTCAGAGAACAGATTTTCTTCCGGCTAGCAGCAGGTCTAGGAGAAAACAAAGTTATCTGAAATAGAACATTTTTAGCATCTATTCTCTCAAAAGTAGAAAATCAAGGATTCTTTCCCAATCTGTAATAGTTGCAGTAAATCACTTAATTCCACAGTGCTTAGTCCTTTGATATCTCCAGGGCATTTTCGGTGGTTTTGAATCTGTTTTCTGCAAGTCACACAGCAATTGAGCTGATCTCTGATCAACCAAATCCCCCCACCAGTGTATGCGGATTAGGGGAATCATAGTATCAGTGCAGGTGGCACAGCCACACAAAGGAGTACAGTCATACCTCCTCTTGTGAACGTTTCATGTTGCATATTTTCGAGTTAAGAATGCGGCAAACCCGGAAGTGTTTACTTTTGGGTTTTGCCCCATGTGCACACGCAGAAGCATTCTGCGTGGTTCACACATGCGCAGAGGCGTTCTGCATGGTTCGCGCATGCGCAGAAGCGCTCTATCGTGCTTCACACATGCACAGAAGCGCCACTCTGGTTATGGACTTTTGGGGATGTGAGCGGCACCCTGGAAAGGATCATGTCTGCAACCAGAGGTACCACTGTATTTCCAGAAATCTGAACACAATGCCTCCTGTTTTCTCTACTCTTGAACCAGAAATTTCTTAAGAATGAACATGTCCTACAATTGCAGTTCTGAATACTTGCTGTTATTCAGCACCACTGCTCCATTTGCACTAAGGTGCTTTCTTTCAGTTATTGGCTATATAGGAGCAGTGCCGTAGCTATGGGTGTGTGTGTGTGGGGGTTAGCTAGGGGTCCCCCCCCGGGTGAAGCCTACAGGGGGGTGCTATTGAGGCCCCCAACCAGTGTGTGTGTGTGTATGCAAATGTGCATGGGTTTTGTGTGTCAAACTGGGTCTTTGACCCGGGTGAAATGAAGCCTAGTTCTGCCCTGGGAAGAGATTACACCTCTTTCCTTCCAGATTTCAGTGATGTGTAATTGCTGGCTTGTTGGCACAATCTTCCAATACAGTTAATGCCATATAGTTCATTATGTTCTTCATAGCTAGATGTCATCCATGGCTGGAAAAGGAGAGATATAAACGCAATAAATAAGTAAATTCCTCTTGCTATGTGTTGGAACATTTTTAAAGAACAAACAGATAAACCTTTTGAACACCAAAGGGCAGTTATTATATGAGATTTTCAAGACGTGCCTCAATACTTTGGCATATTTATCAGCACTGGATTCACCTTGTTGCTGTCGCTGTGCATATTTAAAAATTGCCTTGTAATTTGGGGTACTAGTTTCAGGGTCATACATTAAATGGAGGCCATCCTAAAGGTCTTATAGCGAGGAGCACAAATAGATTTGTTTCATACATTGTCTGAGGTAAATGTAAGTTGAGTATATCAATTCTATTTTTTGAAGACAAAGAGGCACTGTGAAGGAGAACACTCAAATATCTCACTGCCCAGACTTAGGTGGTGCAACCAATTAATCATGGGAATAAGGGTGGAGGCATTCAAACTGGCTAAACTACAATCCAATTGTCCAAATAAGACACCGAACTGGCAATGTGTCTGCTTCTTTCATGCACGTTTGTGGTCTCTGCTGATGTATTTGCTTGCAGGGAATGTCATAACTGTGCAATGAGGCACATTACCAGTTACTATCAAAGGGAAACCAATTGATTCCAGAGGCAATCCACATAATCACTGGACAGAGCCAGAGACTCTTAAGATGTGGTTTTGTATGTTATGACAAATATTTTCCTTGATTATCATATTTAAGCTATTAGGCAAAGTCTAACATGGATGTATTTGCAATAAATTCTGGACACGGCAGGCCTGATCTCTCTCCCTTTTCTAAAGACCACCATTGTTTCAGGGTTATTGCTTGATTAAAGTGTCTGCCTGATATTGAGGGTTCCAACAGATAAACGCAGGCCAAGTATTTAATCAACAAACTGCATCATATTTACATCCGTCCCATATTCTTATCTCTACTTGCTGAAAATAACAGATGCAGGCTCAGTAGGAGTCAGAAAGGAAGAAATCCACAGAGAAATACATTAGCAGAATAACTTTCTGAATGCATAATCCAACACTCAGTTATACATGCTCAGATGTTCAGTTCCTTTAGTCACTGTTTTCCTAGTTCATGTTTTACTCCTTGGTGGTAACCAGTGATGTCTCCTCTGCTGTTAGCAGTTATTCATCATAGAGTCATATAACTGTAGAGTTGGAAAGGATCAAGAGGATCATCTAGTCCAACCCCCTGCAATGGAGGAATCTCAGCTAAAGCATCCGTGAAAGGTGGCCATCCAACCTCTGCTTAGACACCTCCAAGGAAGGAGAGTCCACTATCTCCCAAGGGAGTCAGTACCACTGTCAAACAGCTCTTACTGTCAGAACGTTCTTCATGATCAGAGTCACCATTCTTGTAACATGAATCCCTTGATTAGAGTCCTATCCTCCAGAGCAGGGGGCGGGAGTGGCACTGTGGTCTAAACAACTAAGCCTCTTGGGCTTGCCGCTCAGAAGGTCAGCACTTTGAATCCCCGCGACGGAGTGAGCTCCCATTGTTCTGCTCCAGCTCCTGCCAACCTAGCAGTTCAAAAGCACGCCATTGCAAGTAGATAAATAGGTACCGCTGTGGTGGGAAGTTAAACAGCATTTCCGTTTGCTCTTGTTTCTGCCACAGTGTTCCGTTGCATCAGAAGCGCTTTAGTTCTGCTGGCCACATGACCTGTAAAGCTGTCTGTGGACAAATGCCGGCTTCCTCGGCCTGAAAGCAAGAGGAACCCCATAGTCTAGTTTGACTGGACTTAACCTTAACCTTCTGACTGGACTTAACCTTAACTTTTTACCTTTACCTCCAGAGCAGGGTTTTATCCAGTACACTCTCTCCTTGCAGATCCCTATACTACTTCTCACACTCATCTGTCTACTACACTGGAGCAGATTTTGTGTGCATGTAGGGGCTTCAGGGGGTGTTAGAAAAAAATACCCTGCCTCCCCATTCAGCTGGTGGAAGCCTCTGCTTGATCAAAAGGCCTTCCATCAGTGGAGGAAGACACTGAATTCAAGCCACAATTTCCCCATCTGTTGCATGTGTATGTTAGAATAAGGTCCCTTAATTGGCTTCATAGCATGTTTAGCATGAAGGTTAATCTAACGCTGATTTCATTTGTATGCATTTGCAGGGAAAACCCTAGATCCAATGCAGAAGTCATTATGACTGCTCAGCTGTGTTCAACTAAATATGAAAAGAGAGTTTGATGGCACAGAAGTCTTGATCAAAGCTACCAGCAGTCACCTGAGAGTCAAATGGTCTGTCTTCTTTATGAAATGTGATCAGATATGTGAGCTGCAGGTTTTCCAGCTTGTTGACAGATGTGTTGGACAGCTTTTGAGAACAAGCAGACAGCGAGAGTTAATTTGTAAAGAAAAGCCGTAGAAACTAAGCAACTCTAAAAAACATTGAAAAGGGGGACATTATCTTCCATAGAAGAAAGTTTAAGGCTGAAAAATCTGGAAAGATATTTTTCAACAAGTTACCAAGAAAATAACAGGCGTTATAGTACAATGGGAACAGATAATAATTTTGCTAGGTTATCTAATGTTTGTAATCATTCACATACAGAGATGGTATATTATTTAATTTAGCAGGAAAATGGTCTAAAACAAAATGCTGAGAGATGGAATCACTATTGCCTTCAGTTGCCATGGCTATCATAAGTATGGGAGAATTGAAAATATTGAAAATGACCTCTATCCATTTTAAACTATGACTTGGTCTCAAGGAATGAAATCTGACAATGCTATTTTCCCTCCCTCCCCTTTTATTTTTATATTATACCTATTAAAGAATTGCAGTCTACTCATTGTAATGATATGATATTTTTGAAGAAAAACAGGATCTGAAACAAATTTGTCAAATTTTCGAGAGTTTTCTTGCAAAATCCCACATTTGTATTTTCTCTATGACGTCTCTCCCTCCAATTATAAAATAAAATAGCGTGAAACAAAAGTTACAGGTAATATCCAATGCCAGACATGCCAGAATGGATGCAGATTAGATTTAAGTCCATTGATTTCAGTCAATCTACTCAGGGTGTGACTAAGGTTAGATATTATCCAGCATGTGCATGAAATTTGTATAACTTTTGCTGAATAGTGAGCCTGCTCTAATGAAAGTTTATGGATAATAAGAAATACCAGATATTCAGAACTATAAATGTTGGATTGTATAACTTTCCGTGTATGTCTGACAGATTACCAAGCACCCATGTTCTAATGCTTCCCACATCTAATTGGAGCTAATTACTTGCACTTTAACACCTCTTTAACAGTTTAACATCTTTAACTTCTAATTAACACTTATTTACAGTCTCCAGGCTCTCTTTCCTAGCCATTTTATCCTGTGAAGTGACAGAAAGGAAAGACAAATTCATACCTAACTAAATTCAAACAAACTGCCTTCCATGTGCAGAGCAAGGTGAGGAGGTGAAGTCCTACCAGTTTGGGAGTAATCTTTCTTTGATGGAGGCTCCTTTCTCTTCCAGGGGGAATCTAACTGCTAATGCATACGTTCCCAGTGGATCCCAGAAAAACTGTTTTGAGAAGGAAGAGGATCATATTATTCCTTTGATGATTAAATGGCTGTACAGGCATTAGAAATGTTAAGTGCTCTGGCAGAATGATGCCCTAAAGCACATTGGCTAAACCCAAATTGTTATATAGGTTATTATAAAATTCCTCGCCCTTTGTTGTTTCTGCAACATGATTTATAACTGCAGTTTAATTAGAATTTAATGCTGCTGTTGTTTTTCATTTCTAGGAAAACATTGCAAGTGTTTAAATTGTTTTCTATTATAGTTGACTTCAAATTACACAGACATTTTCTTTGTAAAAGAGATGAATATAAATACCTTTTTATAGCCTTGCAAATACAATGCCCCCCCCCCCAGCTACAACCTTTTGCTTTTACATCAGGAAATACAGGGCCAAACTAGATGAGTCTTTGTAGATCGGTAATCGGTGATCCCTGGCATACCTCGTGTAGCGATGCCAGGATTCCTTCAGTGGAAAGTATGTGATGTGTCACCTTATTTTGCACAGGCTTCAAGTTAATTTTAAAATCAATTAGTCTAATTTATTATATATGACTGCATTTTCTACTTACATTTATGAAGACATTTCATATCTTACAAAAAAAGCTATAGGAAAGCCATTAGGCTATTTGATACATTTACCAAAATATGGATCAGTATTAGTCAGAGAGGATATATTTCTTGTATTATATGTACAAAATACTGTGGCATTTTATAATACTTTTAAATAATTCTGAATGTATCTTTTAAGGCCATTCTCCAAGGGTTAAGCATCTCTAAATAAGGCCTAGGGCTAAATTTTCTGAGTCAATACTTACTGATCCATAGTTTGGTAAATGTTTCAAATGACCTTGCCACATCATGGAATGGCAACATCATGAGGCTGGAGGAAAAACATGTTTGTATGGCAGGAGCTCCTGAGAAACATGAATTGTGTCATGTGACCCCGAAAAGGCTCTTCGTTTTCAGGGAATGAGGCTGAGAATTCAGAGTGGGAGGAATTTCCCTTAGCACACAAGTTCTAAAATGTTCAGTAAAGACAAAGGGTCCTTTAAAGAATGTAATAATTCTAGCCTGTCTTTCAATCGAAACCTTCAGCCAGCAGATTTCTCAAGCTGTCTCAAGGAGAAGCATAGGGGATAGAGGGATAAGTCAATTCCTGTCCACATCTGTTTTACATGTTTATTAATAAGCCTGCCTCCATATTAATCTTTCTTTAAAAAAATCTACATTACAATTTTATCACAAAACACAAATCTATTTTATATCAGTCTTCTTCTTCTTCTTCTTCTTCTTCTTCTTCTTCTTCTTCTTCTTCTTCTTCTTCTTCTCCTTCTGCTTTTTCTTTGAGTTTCTATGTCGCCTTATACCCGGAGGTCTCAGGATATCTTAATCTTAAAATATGTATGTTAACACAGTGGGATTTGTCATAGAATCATAGAATCATAGAGTTGGAAGAGACCACAAGGGCCATCGAGTCCAACCCCCTGCCAAGCAGGAAACACCATCAGAGCACTCCTGACATATGGTTGTCAAGCCTCTGCTTAAAGACCTCCAAAGAAGGAGACTCTTTCTTAGAGTACCTGAATAGTTCTTTGGAATATTGATGGATGTAGGATTTTGTGTTCACCTTATCATGGCAAGTTTGGCGTACTTGATTTTAAATAAAATTTAAATATATTGGTGACAATAGAACTTTTTGTAAAGAATTGGAAAAACAAAATAATAACAAGGCACTGTGGGTAAAACAACAAAACAAGAAACAGTAGAATGAGAATAACCGAAAGTATATTTTACTTATTCTATCTTTTATCTTTTGTTCTTTTTCTTTTCTTTTCTTTTCTTTGTAAGATATGTGTATGTAGGTTGTATATATTATATTATTGTGCATTGATGTGTTGGTTGATGTTGAGTGTTCAATAAAGTTCTATTTTAATAATAATAATAAAGATTTTAAATAAATTCATTTTAATGTACAACAGAGAATTGCAAAAATCTATATAAAACAGTGCAAAAAAACTAGACACCACGCAAAAAGGTTTGATAGAAAAGGCATTCAGCAAACTCAAAACTTAATAGTATCTTTCTGCAGCATTTACCTAAATGCTGCTGCAAACCCTCAAAATCAATATGTAAGCTTCTTGCTCAAGAACACTATGCATGTTAAATGTATTATACAAAATCTTCAAGAGTACATGTAGAAGATGCAGCATAATTTGGGATGGAGACCATCATTACCAGCACCAATGTTTTACTACATTGAAGGTTTCTTTTCAATATTTATGTTTGCAGTCAGGTAATTAAACACATCCATGCAAATGATTATTTTCTATAGAGCACAGTCAAATAATCGTTTCATTGTATAGTGGGCGATTTCACAATCTTATGAGCAGTGGCTGATGTAGGTTACTTCTCTCAGGTGTAATAAATCATTTGCAGTTTTAGTCTTTGTTTTCCCATCTGCCTATAATTAGAAAATGTACATAAAAAAGCTCCATATTGTATGGATGCAAATACATTTCTTCTACATGGAGAAAAGCTTCTGGGTTAAGATTTTGGGGAGCTGCTTTTGTGATAGCATCCCCTGCCAGTCCTATTCACCATCAATGAGATGCAGACAAATAGCCTGAATGGTCGCCGTCTCTCTTGCTTTGCTGTTATATTTCAGTGTGCTGAAATATTTAGTGTCTTCATTGGACTTTTTAAAGAGGCAACTGTCATATAGCTATGCTCTGAGCACCGCACAAGCCAACCTCAGGGGGGGGGGATGTTGGAAAGGTCATTTCCACAGCCAACTGCCTTCAGTCATGTTGCATTGGCCTATATGATAAAAAGCACAATAAATTAATCCCAGCTTTGCTAGCAGCGGTCTCTCTTTGGCTTTGGCTGCAAGACAGATGATGCAATGAGAAAATAATAATAGAACTCATTCTGAAGTTTATTGAAACCCTTTCTTGCATTGGGATTTTCCAGGAAGGTTTGGAGGAGAAGACCTCTTTTGAACTCAGTCCAGCCTATACAGATGGCCGTTAAGCTAGAAACATTAACATTTGAATGTTGGGTGGATGCACATTTTTACCATGTGCTAAGGAGTGTAGACCATATTCATGCACATGGCAGCACCAAGATTCTAAGGGGCCTCCCAAAACACAAATTACTCTCCCAGATGTAAATTCAAGCAGTAGAGGACTCACAATCCACAGCTGTTGGAAGGGAGGGGGTGCTCTATGTTATGGGTCATAGGGACTGTGGAAGTGCCTTTCCTGGATTTTCCTGGACCACGTTCAAGGAGTGACTGTTGTTTGTTGCTCAGATGTCTTATCTGATTTGGTTTTTTCTGGGGTGACTCCAGTGAGCTGGAATGGAGCGGAAGAGATCAGTGAATCAACCTCATCAGGAATAAGGTGGAAATTGTATCCCCAATGTACTGATATTCCTTATGACAAGTATTGGCAGATGCCTTCTTTTCAGAGGCGTTCTCCATTAATTTAGGAGCTTAGCTGGGTTTATTCACTTTCCCATTCCAGAGGCCTGTAGATTCAATTTTTGTGGATATGTTCCAAATCTGCCTTTCAGTCTGTGGTCCTGCAGTAATGGCCTGTGGGGTGGCACTGCTCATCTGGCTACCCAACACCATGCAGCATTGCTGGTGACACACAGGCAGAAGGGAAGGCAGCAAGGAACTTCATGAAGTGCAGGTGCATCAGCAGAGCCAATCTGACACTCATGCAGTCCACCTGCACCACACCAGACTCCCTGCAGCCTTGGGTCTTCTAGCCCAACCCCCTGCAATGCAGGATATATTTTTTTGCCCAACCCCACAACCCTGAGATTAAGAGTCCCTTGCGCTACAGATAGAGCTATCAAACCACTCAAGTGGTTTGGGGCTTCATGTTTGGGTTTGCGCCTTTGCTGGACAACATTGCTTCTGCAACTCTTTTAACTTTGACCCTCAGGCATGGCCAGACTTGGCCCTCCAGCTGTTTTGGGACTACAACTCCCATCATCCCTAGCTAACAGGACCAGTGGACAGGAATGATAGGAATTGTAGTCCCAAAACAGCTGGAGGGCCAAGTTTGGCTATGCCTGCTCTAACGGAACACAAGTTCATCTCTAACATTTACCTATGGCTTGGTCCTGACTTTGAGATAAGTCCTTAAAAGCACTGCTGTGTATTCTACTGATTTTCTTTGTGCGCACACTGTACAAAGGATAACACCCACACTCAATTGTCTATTTTAGAAAAAGGTTCTCTAGTGCTCTTTTAGCAGAAATTGATTTAAGATGAAGAACCTAATCTGAAGTTACAGCTAATGGTCTTTGGCTTGTGCATTAATAAATCTGAAATATCTTTGCATCTGAACAACTGAATCATTCTTACGACTTCATAAGGGAACCCTCTCCAAATGAGATATGGAGATCTTTGCATTTACAGACGGTGATTCATCTCACAATCCTATTTGACTTCAGAGGTAAGTCCACTATAACAGACATCCTATGGTTTTTATTGAAGCTGATAACTGATAGCCAATGTAACTTGGAACTTCCAATTTCTCCAGTGCATTCTCACCCAAGAATACACGTTTTGAAGAGTCAGGAAACACATCTTAAAGCAACTTGAAATGTAAGCCATATTTCAGGATCTTCCAGTTTTCCATTTAGTTTGCCAAGTCTTCTGTTTCACAACTAACCAAGACAAACACTCATTCCTTCCAAATTGAGCAACTTATAGATAGAAAGGATTTCCTCCCTCATCCCATAAATAATCTGGTTCTGAAAAAAAAGAGGAAGTCTTGACAAGTTGACATTGGTTCTGACCTCAAAAAAATAATGTAAGCCAAAGCCTTGACATGATGGTGGTGGTTCTGTTTTCAGTTTTTAAAAGATTTCAACATTTAGGCTTTAAAGTAAGACACATAAAGGAGATGTTGTTGTTTAGTCATTTAGTTGTGTCTAACTCTTTGTGACCCCATGGACCAGAGCACACCAGGCATTCCTGTCTTCCACTGCCTCCCGCAGTTTGGTCAAACTCATGCTGGTAGCTTCGAGAACACTATCCAACCATCTCGTCCTCTTTCGTCCCCTTCTCCTTGTGCCCTCCATCTTTCCCAACATCAGGGTCTTTTCCAGTAAGTCTTCTCTTCTCATGAGGTGGCCAAAGTATTGGAGACTCAGCTTCAGGATCTGTCCTTCCAGTGAGCACTCAGGGCTGATTTCCTTAAGAATGGAGAGGTTTGATCTTCTTGCAGTCCATGGGACTCTCAAGAGTCTCCTCCAGCACCATAATTCAAAAGCATAAATTCTTCGGCGATCAGCCTTCTTTATGGTCCAGCTCTCACTTCCATACATCACTACTGGGAAAACCATGGCTTTAACTATACGGACCTTTGTTGGCATGGTGATGTCTCTGCTTTTTAAGATGTTGTATAGGTTTCTCATTGCTTTTCTCCCAAGAAGCAGGTGTCTTTTAATTTCGTGGCTGCTGTCACCATCTGCACCATCTGCAGTGATCATGGAGCCCAAGAAAGTAAAATCTCTCACTGCGTCCATTTCTTCCCCTTCTATTTGCCAGGAGGTGATGGGACCAGTGGCCATGATCTTTTTTTTTTTTTATGTTGAGCTTCAAACCACATTTTGCTCTCTCTTCTTTCACCCTCATTAAAAGGTTCTTTAATTCCTCCTCACTTTCTGCCATCAAGGTTGTGGCATCTGCATATCTGAGGTTGTTGATATTTCTTCTGGCAATCTTAATTCCAGCTTGGGATTCATCCAGCCCAGCCTTTCGCATGATTACCGGTAATTCTGCATATAAGTTAAATAAGTAGGGAAACAATATACAGTCTTGTTGTACTCCTTTCCGACAAAGCTGTATATTGTCTCCCTGCTTATAGTCTGTCTTATTATACATTTCCACTACACTTAGTGACTAGTGGCAGTTGGTGCCCTTTCAGACTGGTTGGGTGGAAGACAGGGAGGCCAAAAAGTATGAATTTATTCACAGGAATTCTTTCTGATTGGCTGCAAAATGCAGAGACTTTTGTAGAGCAGTGTGTGTAGCTTTTCATATTGGTGTAAGGTATTCAGATAATTGATTTGACCTATCACACTTACACTTTAAACTTCCTTTGACTATATTTCAATTTCCCGCAGAGAACATTATTCAGTTTGGCAGTATAGTGGACAGCAAAAATTCTGGGCTGCAAACCACCTCAGTGTTTAAATGTTGTGATTGCCATTTTCTGACTCTGCTTATAACTTATTTCTGCATTAGCCCACCATTTAAAACTTGGGTAACCAAAAGCATATGTTGGGATATTCGGTATTTTTTTTCTGGCAGCCGTTATTATAGTCACTAACCTTTGTAAAACTGCATTACATAAAGGTTAGCTTTTATGCTCTGTAGGACACTTAAAAGACAACAGATTTGCTTGGATTATGCAATTTTCCAAGCAGACAGCTTAGTTTCTGCTTTTGGTCCAAATACACACTTGGGGTGCTGCTACAAGCAGCCATTCTCAATCTGATTGATGATTTTCAGATCCTAATGAGACCTCCTGAGTGCAGTATGACCTAAAAGCTCAAGGCTAATGGAATTGTAACAGCCATGTATAAAAATAATGTTCAATCTAGTAGGTGCCAGGACTTTAGTGAAACAATGCGTACTTGGAATAGAAAGTATATTGCATATATAGAGCCAAAAAAGTAAGAGCAAACGAATCATAAAGCTACTAACAAGGAAAAGGAAAATTCTTAAAAGATGCTATGGCAGTGCCATGTGAATAATTGTCAGGCAAGAAACTTCAAGATGACAGAACTGAATGTAGCTATTCCTATGAAGTTGAAAAGCAGATGGTCACCACTTTTAAAAAATGAGCTGTTCTATTAATTTGATGTAAAGCAGACCCATTGCTAAGAGGAGACACCTTGTAAATGGCTTTGCCCCCTGATGGAATATGATACATTCCAGATTTGGCTCCGGTTTCTTAACTTGCCTTTTTGTTTCCTGTTAGAGCTGTTTCGTGGGATCATCTTTGTGGACAGCATTTGGACACAATGTTTGACACAAGTATTCCATGCGTCATGGCTGTCCAATTATCTGTCCAAGAGCATGACACATTACATTAGAATGAACAAATGACACTGTACTTCTGATATGGAAAAAATGTAAATGTTTGGCTCTTCATATTTTATGCTGTTTTTATTTTTGTCACACTGTAACTCTGATCCATATGCTTATAAACAGTCAAGTCTGTGTCTGTATAGCTTCAGTTAGAAAAATCAGCAATACTAATGATTTGGGAGTAGAAGGGAAATCTATACCGAGTTTTCTGTTCTTCCTGCTGAACTGCTGATTGGCACTATTACTGGTTATTTGACTGTGTTATAGAACTTGATCAGGCCATTGGGTTGAACTAAGAATCCTAGGAATACTCATGAGAGAGTCTGCTTTTGTACTTGTACTCTGGAACAGGGCAAATAGTGGCCCCATCTGGACTATATGTTTAAAGCAGTATCATACCACTTTCAACAGCCGTGGCTCCCCTCCAAGAATCCTGGGAGCTGTTGTTTAAGGGTGCTTAGACTTATTAGGAGACCCTAACATAAGCACCCTTAAGCAACAATAGGAGGTGCAATTCCCAGTCTTTACTGGGAAGAGGGATTGATTTACCCATTACTCTGGTAACTGTAACTCTGTGAGGACCAGTTTCTTATTTAAGCTTAGTTAAGGGGGTGAGGAATGAGATCTGTACAGGAACAGCAAATATGAGTTTATTGTTAGCCATTTACATTAATCTCTTTTTCTTTTCTTGTGAAATGTGTGAAAATAATATCCTGATCAGTTATCAACTATTCATTTTGGAAAGAAAAATCAGATAGTGGCAAAGAGTATAAGCACTGAAGTTGCCTTTTCAAATTTTACCTCAGCTCTAATACGGCTAGACAAATCTGACTATTTCAGTTTCTCTCTGCTTCTCATTTTCCCAATCCTAAGTCCCCTTCTGCACATTTCTGCATTAATGTGCAAATGTTTTTCAAATAAATAGTCATTAAAATTCACCAACATTTTAATGTGAATTTCTCTGAATACATAATTTTTGTATGTCATTTTGCCAAATATGCACAATTTTGCAGTCATTTCTCCTAATATAATACATTATCATATATTATTTTCACCAGCACATACATTTTTATGATGCTTTACTTGAATATATGAACTTCTTTTCAGTACACAGTGTTTGGAGAACCATATCACAAAATTCTGAGAAGTGTGAATCCTAAAGAACAGCGTCAGTGCATATATTGTTTCAGGAAGTGTAAATCTGTAACTATAACATCTTCAGGTGCCTTTTGTGAGCCATTGTTTCCCAGCATCTGCCAGGTATCTCCAGTTCAGGAATAATATTGACTTCACTTATAGGTGTCATTGGAATAACACATGTGAACATGAAGTACTCTGAATATTCTAAATACAGATATAAAAATGCCTAAAGATATTAAAATTGCAACAAGCAGACCTACTCAACTAGCCACCCAGCATAGTGAAATATAGCCACATATGACACCAGGTACTTTAGGCTCTCCTCGTTCCTATGCAGGCAGCATTTTGAGTTTCAGGTAGGCAGCAAAAACAGAGGTTGAGCAACTGCACAGTGGATTAAATGGCAGCTGGAGTGTTGAGGCTGAAAGCTGGAAACCCTAGTTCAAATCCTTGTTTAAGCCCTTTCTCAATCATTATCTTCTGCATGAACTCAGTTATGTGGAGGAAGAGAATAGTCACCCCATGAAACCATGGCTTAGGTTGTGTGTTGATGGCTTAGGTTGTGTGTTAAGATGACAAGTTTCTCTCTGCCAGTCTGCACCATAGGAGGCGAGCCACAGAGGTACTGTGCTACTGCTGTTGGTTGTGGGGCTCCTAATGGGCAGAAATCTATTGTCAGTACTTATCCCAGTACCAGCAGCAAGCGGTAAAGTGGGGTGTTTGTGGGTGGGGTGGAAGGCTGGCAGCTTCAATCTGCTGGATCCAAAGCCAAAGTCCGTGGGACTGACTATTAGGCTCCTCAGCTATGCCAGCCTGGAGTTGGCATAGCAATAAAGAAAAATACTTGTGAGTCTCACCTTTGTCCCTGGTTGGTATAAGCTGGCAGGCAAGCAGCTGTTTATCCACCACATTGCTCTTCACTGGCCTCTCATTTGAAATGCTGTAACCCTATAGATCTGAGCTGAGATGTTTCAAATTGCACTGGGGTAGCTGTAAGTAAATTGCTATCTTCAGCTAGGACTACCTCAAAGGGCTGTTTCAAAGACAATATAGAAGGCATGATGATCTGCTTGGGAGAAGAGAAAGGGAATTAATTGGATAATGTATATAATGGGCAAATATGGGAAAAGCACACACAAATATCTATCAGGAATTTTTGTGTGTTGTGTCCCCCTCTTTTTTATATAAAAATATTACCCATTTTCCTCTGTGAGTTCACACTTCTCTTGCAGACACATTAATGGATTGATTAATTAATTGAGTGTCCCATGCACTGAAGGCAGGATCAGTGCCAGGTTCCATTGCCAATGTACAATATGAAAGGCATCTAAGTGCTGCCCTTCATTCTAAAATCTCATGGAATTTCCATTAAACATCTGCCTACAATTATGGCCACATAGGATATATATTTTAGACAGCTTTAACCAGTAATCTTTTTAAATAATCATTAAACCTTTCAACCTTGTTGGTTTAAAAATGGCACCATAGGTTTGGCTAGCCACTCTAGATTCTGTACTATAGGCTACACAAACCTCAGACCATTTACTGTGAATTTGGTGGGCTAGTGGCATTGAATAACAACTATTAGTAAATGGCGCTAGAAATAAGATAGGAAAAATGAAGTGCTTCTGTGAAATGTTTCGGAAGCTGTAAGTACTCAACAGTAAGAAGCATAGATTATTATGAAAAGGGGAGAGAAAACGGTATCAGCTCATTTTGAGATTCTGGGATATTGCCACGTTATCCAGGTCTTGAGCTAGGAACCTAAGATTCCCCATCAAGTCGCAGAAAATAATAGTTTTGCACATTCAGCTGTGAATGGCAGGCAATAATAGGTGTCTGGATTGATCAGGCCAGGTGTAAATTCTAGGTCTACCTACTGCTTACTGCACTAAAGGGCTCAGGCTCAAACCACTAAACAGGGCCAATAACTGGACCTAAAGAATGTTGTAGGAGTTACAGAGGGGATAAGCCCTTTCCATCACACCTCCATTGCCACTATTATCATCTTCCAAATGTTGGGGGCTGAACTTCTGCAGTGGGCAGTCTTCTTCCATTCTGTAGGCTCCCTGTACAGTGGTCTTCCAGGTTCTAAACAACACATGAGGTCTGCACAAGTAGAAAAAGCTGTCATCTGGAGAAGTTCTTTTCCTAACACATGAAAGGCCATGAAACCACTGATGAGGACACAATGAACGGTGCAGAGTCAACAGGTTTGTCCCCACTCTCCCCCGCTTTAACATCTGAAGAAGGCTGTTATTGTGTAACCAAGTCTTATCGCCTCCATTGTGCTGTGTGACATCATAGCAGTCACTTTCATGAGTTGTAAACATATGGTCCCACAAAATGGAGAAATCCTGACTACAGAAATGATTGAGAAAATGCACAAAACAGTAGAAGGTTGGGATATTTTGCAGGCTCCTTCCTCAAACCTCATGAAAATTCACTTTGGCATTAAAATATACTTAGCTGGTCTAGATTTTGGTACAATTACTCACTGCCCATCTCATGTCTGAGAGGTGTCAGGATGAACTCTTCAAAAATGTTCATAGTCAGGGGCCATATCTGCTGATTAAATGAAAGCGCCTTTACAACTCAGTTCTTTTTCTACACTGGAAATCTGCCATTTCTAAAACTTTTCAGTTTGAAATTATGACTGGCCACTTTCCAGGACCTGCAAATAATATTCCCTTTATAATTCTTTCAAATTAAGCAATTTAACCAGCTTTGTTTTTAAGCAATTCATTATTATTTTTCTTCCTGTGTCTGGCATTTCTGAAGAATAGTAGGGGGAAATTGCAAAACAGGAACAAATAATCTGGGTCAGACCTGTTGGTTTCTGCTTCCTTCACTGAGCAGCGAAGTGCTTGTCACAAGACAATGTTTACATTCCACAGTCAAGTGCTGTTGGGTTTTCTCACGGGAAAGGAGACTGGATGTGACGTACACTGGTTTCCTGTTTTTCACTGTTCTTTGCAGTTCAGTGTGTTGTTCTCTCCATGCTTTAGAGGAGAGAGGATGCTTTTCTCTGCTCCGGCAGAGGGAAGATGTTTTTCTGTAAATTACCAGCTTTGAAGTGTAAATAAAGTAATATAGAGCATGTTGGCACGTACTTTTCATCATTCCGCTGTGCACTGGACACTGCTTATCTCCGACATTTGGTTCCGGGCCCAGAAAAACGCAGTGTTTTGAGAATGGACTCCAGAAGTCGGGCTCCTGGCAAAGGAACAAAGGAGCAAAGAATTGGAGTGCCGGCAAAGGATCGGAATGCAGAGGGCCGGATCGGACGATATCTCTGCGCGTCAAGATGATTTGATGAGGTATGTGCTACTGCTCCGGGCAGCCTGCCAGCTTCTAATTAATGGCTTTATGGCTGGACTTTGAACTTTTATAGCCGGTTTTGCCGTGGCACAGGCAAAAGGCTAGAAGGATAAATTTTTCCTATGCTGGGGGAAATCGAAAGTAAAGCAGCTGCAGCAGTGTCGCAGCATGAATTTAAGACAGCAGAGAGAACTTTCACTTTTGAACTTGCCTTTGGAATGCGGTTTGAAGCAGCTGCAGATAAGCAAAGCAGTTAAGCAGAAAGGCACAGGTTCACAGGCAGAGGCTGTTTTGAATATGCTTTTGGATTGAAGCAGCTGTACACAGACGCAGCATGTATAAAGCAGCCTGATTTAAAGCAGCAAAGATGACGCTAAAGGCTAATGCCAAAGTCATGATGGCCCTTCAGGATGCTTGTGGGATTCCTAAGCTCAATAGGAAGAACTATGCGGACTGGGTTCTCTATGCAGAGGCTATTCTGCGGAAAGAGGGTCTGTTTAAAGTTATTACAGAGACCCCCCCAGCTCCAGTTACAGATGAATGGAAAGCTATGGATTCCAAGGCAAGGGGAACTCTTACGTTGATAGTATCCCCAGAAGAGCTCTGTCTGTTGCGTGATAAGACCTCAGCCAGAGAAATTTGGGACGCTTTGAGAGAGGCTCACTTGAGGACAGAAGCTGGGTCCACAATGTTTTACTTTAACAAGCTGCATAATATGGCTCTTGCTGAAGGTGGAGATGTGCGTATACATCTGATGGAGATGCAGAATCTGAGACATGAGCTGCAACAGAGAGGACTCAACTTTCCAGAGGAAGTGTATTCCTTTATGATACTACAATCTTTGGGTTCAGGTTGGGAGTCTGTTGCGACTCAGATTGCTGTACAGCCAACTGCTCAGCTAACAGTGGACTATGTTACTGCCGTGATATTGAATGAAGCGGATCGCCGGGGTGCTAGCTGCATCAACAAGGGGGAGACTTCACAGACGTCATCCCATAGTGCAGTGGAACCACCAGATGGCGCCAAAGCTTTGAAGGCAGTGAAATGCTACACGTGTGGACGTCTAGGCCATATGAAGAGGGAATGCAGATATCCCAGGGCCAAGACAGAGCAGCGCAGCGAAAGCTCATCGCGTGGAAAAGGCCGAGGCAAAGGAAAAGGTCCGGTGTCCAGGACAACGCAGCACAAGGCAATGGTCTCACGCTTCACTCCAAAGGTTGCAGAGGTCCAGAAGACATCTAGATCTTTCTTCGTTGTTGATTCGGCTGCAACGCATCACATGTGCAATGATAAGCGACTGTTCGTGTCTTTTACACCGCAGGAAGGTGCGATTCACCAGGCGGATGACCACACAATTCCCAGTAAAGGCTACGGAACTGTTGTTCTTCACAGTTTGGACTTATCGATACAGGATGTGCTTTATGTGCCAGATGCCAAGCATAATCTGCTCAGCGTTGGACAGCTGAATGAGCGGAAAATTGACGTTTCCTTTAAGAACAAAAGATGCATCATCACAAAGAAAAATGATTATGTATTGCATGCTGAATATGTTGATCGTTTGTATGTTTTGTATTTTGATGATGTTGTGCAGGATGACACTTGTTGCATTGCAGGTTCTAACAAAAGTTTGCATGCAGAATGTATTCACGATTTTCATCGAAAATTTGGTCATTTGCATTTTGAGGCAGTATCTAAAATGCCTGCCTTGGTTGAAGGTATGACTATTAAACCCTGCAGGTACCACATGAAGTGCAAGGCATGCGCAGCAAACAAGGTAAAAATGGCTGCGAAAGGTAAGGTGTCTAGTAGGCAAGCTACAGAACCATACCAGGTTGTTCATGCTGATTTGGTTGGACCACTAGCGCCCTCTTTGGGTGGAAACAGGTACTTCATGGTTCTCATTGATGCATTTTCCAGGTATATTTATGTGTACAATCTCAAGCAGAAATCAGAGGCTTTTCCAAGGTTCAAGGAATTCTGTGCTTGGTTGGAAAATGTGCATGGTAAGAAGGTAAAGACTCTTTTCAGTGATCGCGGGGGAGAATTCACTTCTCAGCAGTTTGAAGCTTTTCTGACTGAGAAAGGAATTCAACACGATTTGTCTAGTCCTCGCTCGCCATGGCAGAATGGACTTGCGGAACGAGCAAATCAGACATTGCTTCAAGGGTTAAAAACCTTGCTGCATGATGCCAATCTTCCAGAGAGTTATTGGGCCGAAGCTCTCTCATGTTTCACTTACAGTTATAATCGCAGGTTATCTTCAGCGATTGGTTGTACCCCCTATGAGAAGATGTTTGGCAAGAAGCCATACATCAAACATATGAAAATTTTTGGTTCAGACATGTGGGTTCACTCACCACAAAGCTCCAAGTTAGACAAGCGTGGATTGCATGGTATCTTTCTAGGTTATCAGAAAGGGTCTTACAGAATAATGATGACTGACTCTAAGACAATTAAGCTCACAAGAAGTGTTGAGTACAATGCCAAGTGGGGGGAGAATGTGGGAATTTTCCAATGTTATCCTGATGACAGTGATGAAACTGAGGATAGTCAAAAGCAACCGCAACAACCCACACCCACTGATGAAGGTTCTGATTCTGAGTCTGAAACTGAATCGGGTGATTCAGAGGATTTCAAGAGTGCGAAAGCCTCTATGCGACCCTCTGAAAGCTCTGATCAAGAATTGGAGGAACCATTGTTCACAATAGGTCACTTTTCTCCTAAGAAGGGCGAGGAGAGTGTTGAAGACTTAAGGCTAATTCGCAGGTCACAGAGAGCAACAAAAGGCAGACCTCCAAAGAGATTTGCTGATGAGTTTGCTAAGATAGCAGTAACAGCTGTTAAAAGCTCCAAGAAGGTGTTTGAACCTTCAAGTTTCCAAGAAATCCAGGATTTGGATTCAAAGGAAGCTGAGCCATGGTTAAATGCCATGAAGGCTGAGCTTGATTCCTTGGAAAGGAACAAAACATGGGACCTTGTTCCAGTAGTTCCAGGAATGAAACTGCTTGGAAGCAAATGGGTCTTCAAAGCGAAGACTGATCAAAATGGCAAGATAGTCAGACACAAAGCCAGATTGGTAGCCAGAGGTTTTGCACAGGTACCAGGTGAAGACTATCACGAGACCTACTCACCCACCGTGAGGTATGAGAGCATTAGGCTTATGCTCAAGCTAGCTGCAGAAGAGAATCTACACATTAGTCACCATGATGTGAATACAGCTTTTCTGTACGGATCTCTAGATGAATCACTTTATATGCTTCCACCCGATGGCGTACAGGTAAAACAGGGATTTGTTTGTGCTCTGAAGAAGTCCCTTTATGGTCTCAAACAAAGTGCACGGTGTTGGCACACAAAACTCACTGAAGTATTGTTTTCTCTAGGTTTTAAGCAAGGGAAAGCTGATCCATGTGTATTTGTCAAAGAGGAGGGGCAAAAGAAACTGTATTGTTTGTTTTATGTTGATGATCTTTTATTCTTTTGGAAGGATGTCACAATGTACAATAATGCCCTAGCTCAATTGAAAGAGCACTTTGACATGAAAGATCTTGGTGAGGTAAACAACTACCTATCTCTGGAAATAGAGAGAGATCAAGATGGTAACATTCTAGTACACCAGTCACGTAAAATTGCTGATGTGTTAAGCAAACTAAACCTGATGGATGCTAACCCTGTAGACACACCGATGACAACAGGTTATCAGGTAGATGACACTGGAGAAGCATTTTCTGACACTACACTGTACAGAAGTGTGCTAGGCAAGCTAAACTTCATTGCCAGATGTTCAAGACCAGACATTGCTGTTAGCTGTAATTTGCTAAGCAGACAAGTCAACAATCCTACTGTTAAGGATTGGAAAGCTCTGAAACGCATAGCGCGGTATTTGAAAGGCACTATGCATTACAGACTGAGATTTAACAATCAGAAGTCTGGTGGTCTTGAGATATTTGCAGATGCAAGTTTTGGAAGTGACACTACAGACAGGAAAAGTACGTCTGGAGTTTGCTATAAGTACAATCAGGGTCTATTTGATTGGTCATGCAAGAAGCAAACAACAGTTAGCTTAAGTACTTGTGAAGCTGAACTGAATGCACTGTCTTATTCACTTAAGGATTGTGAATGGTTGTTACAATTGTGCAAAGACATGAAAATTCCTGTCAAATGTCCAATCCAGGTTTACCAGGACAACAAAGCATGTTTGGCTTTGCTGAATTCTGAAGGTTGTAAGCAAAGCACGAAGCACTTGCAATTAAAGTTGCAACATGCTAGGGAACGTATTCAAAAGGGACTCGTAACGGTGTCCTATATGCCAGGTAATGAAATTCCTGCTGATGTATTGTCCAAGATCGTATCAAGGGATCAACACTGTACCTATGTGCAGAAGTTGGGTTTGTACTGATATTATACGAACACGCTGCCCAGTGATGTTCACAGAAAGGGGGAGGATGTTGGTTTCTGCTTCCTTCACTGAGCAGCGAAGTGCTTGTCACAAGACAATGTTTACATTCCACAGTCAAGTGCTGTTGGTTTTTCTCACGGGAAAGGAGACTGGATGTGACGTACACTGGTTTCCTGTTTTTCACTGTTCTTTGCAGTTCAGTGTGTTGTTCTCTCCATGCTTTAGAGGAGAGAGGATGCTTTTCTCTGCTCCGGCAGAGGGAAGATGTTTTTCTGTAAATTACCAGCTTTGAAGTGTAAATAAAGTAATATAGAGCATGTTGGCACGTACTTTTCATCATTCCGCTGTGCACTGGACACTGCTTATCTCCGACAAGACCATGCACTCTTCAAGCATTTTGTTTAATTAAAACAGTTAAAGGATATGTTCTATACAAATGCTGTTATTGTATGGGGGGGGGGAACTAGAAGCAATAAAATCCTAGTTATATTGAAACACACTGAAAATTTGCAAATCTGTGCCAGCTGTCTACTTATGCTTTTGTAATTAGACGAATTTTATAAGATCTGGCCCAGGAACAATTCTCTGTAACCTTCTCAGATGTCTCCCAGGAAGTGTAAATGGCAACATTCAGATAATCAAAATAAGCCATTTGAAAACCACTTCATGACAGTAAAACAGTGTTAGGTAGGTGTTATTTGATAGTTATTAAACCAGGGAAAGATACTAGAAAGCTTTCCTTCCTTCCAAGGAATAAAGCTTTTGAAATGTCAGCAGAACATAAGATGTTGAATGTCAAGAAGCAATGTCAGCTTTCTTCAGATAAGGTCAGCTTGTCATTTTTTGTAGGTCTTCAGCTTGAATATGGCTCCAGCAACGTTACAAAGCTCTGTGTTTCAGACCTATGATTGCATCTTCTGTTATTCTGTTATAATATTCACAGGATTTCTCTGGTGCATATGGGATCAGTTTTGGAGATTATCATGGGGGCACATTTACTCAAAGGGCTGGATTTGGAATTGATTGATGTCATGACTAGGGACAAATCCACCCATTTCATTTGCTCTCAGTTTCTCATTTTTCCAATCTTACATTCGGGGCCTTATCCAACATTGCAGCTCCACTGGCACAAGGGATTTCCATGCATGCAACAGAACGGTCTCTCCTCCTGTTCCCTGCGTACTCTCAAAATCATTTTAGGGGTTTGCGGTGGGGAGGAAAGGAAGTAGAAATCCTGTTTTGCCAGCATTCGATACTGTCTCAGTTCTTCACCTCTCTGCAACAATTTCTATGTGTCTTTAAAAAATCCTCATGCAAATTTATCAGCATTTTACTGTATTTTCCTAATGTTTGTATGCAATTTTGCCTAATATATACATTTTTTTGCAAGCATTTCCCTTTTATATACTGCATTTTTATGTTATTTTCACTAATATATGCATTTTTATGTGCATTTTGCCATAATACAAGCATTTCTATTTATACATATTGTTTGACTGGTGAACTCCATCGCAAAATTTGGAGAAGTGTGGATTTCAAAGAATAGGTGTTTTGGTTCTCATATTGATTCAGGAAGTGCAAATTGGGTAGTGCCTCATTAAATTGCAGACAAAACTTATTTTCTCCACCATGTCTAGTTATGACTAACTTTTAAGTCCCATTGATTTTAGTGGGACTACTTTAAGCATGACTTAAGTTTGGCTCTAACTTACAGAATTTACCTCAGAATTAGAATCCACATTATTTTCTGGGGTAAGTAGGATGTGATCGATCTACCATTCTGTACAGCTCTGTCTCCATGTATATTATATGGGAACACAATAGTATTTATTAGTATTAGTATTAGTATTAGTAGTATTAGTATTAGTATTAGTATTATTAGTATTAGTATACCACCCTACATCCGTAGATCTCAGGGAGGGTCACAGTATACAACACCAAGTGTTCTTTTTTGAAGAAATGTTTGATTGCCAGCTCAGAAATAAATCCTATCAAGTCATGGAACAGAGAACAGTTTTGCTTATTTTTTATGCCAAGAGTGGGTAAAATGCTTAAATCCTGTTTTCTTAGAGCTAGTCCCCTTTACTTTAACAGTATTACTTGTTTTAAGCAACAACTGGACCTAATGGTAGGCTACATCCACTGTGTTCCCTTCAATTACAAGCCTGGTAGATGAAGGGAACGCAGTGGATGTAGCCTACCTTGATTTCAGCAAGGCATTTGACAAGGTGCCCCATGATATTCTTGTAAAGAAGCTGGTAAAATGCGGTCTTGACTATGCTACCACTCAGTGGATTTGTAACTGGCTGACTGACCGAATCCAAAGGGTGCTCATCAATGGTGCCTCTTCATCCTGGAGAAGAGTGACTAGTGGGGTGCCACAGGGTTCTGTCTTGGGCCCGGTCTTATTCAACATCTTTATCAACGATTTGGATGATGGACTCAAGGGCATCCTGATCAAATTTGCAGATGACACCAAACTGGGAGGGGTGGCTAACACCCCAGAGGACAGGATCACACTTCAAAACGACCTTGACAGATTAGAGAACTGGGCCAAAACAAACAAGATGAATTTTAACAAGGAGAAATGTAAACTATTGCACTTGGGCAAAAAAAAATGAGAGGCACAAAAACAAGATGGGTGACACCTGGCTTGAGAGCAGTACATGTGAAAAGGATCTAGGAGTCTTGGTTGACCACAAACTTGACATGAGCCAACAGTGTGACGCGGCAGCTAAAAAAGCCAATGCAATTCTGGGCTGCATCAATAGGAGTATAGCATCTAGATCAAAGGAAGTAATAGTGCCACTGTATTCTGCTCTGGTCAGACATAACCTGGAGTACTGTGTCCAGTTCTGGGCATTACAGTTCAAGAAGGATACTGACAAACTGGAACGTGTCCAGAGGAGGGCAACCAAAATGGTCAAAGGCCTGGAAACGATGCCTTATGAGGAACGGCTAAGGGAGCTGGGCATGTTTAGCCTGGAGAAGAGGAGGTTAAGGGGTGATATGATAGCCATGTTCAAATATATAAAAGGATGTCACATAGAGGAGGGAGAAAGGTTTTCTGCTGCTCCAGAGAAGTGGACATGGAGCAATGGATCCAAACTACAAGAAAGAAGATTCCACCTAAACATTAGGAAGAACTTCCTGACAGTAAGAGCTGTTTGACAGTGAAATTTGCTGCCAAGGAGTGTGGTGGAGTCTCCTTCTTTGGAGGTCTTTAAGCAGAGGCTTGACAACCATATGTCAGGAGTGCTCTGATGGTGTTTCCTGCTTGGCAGGGGGTTGGATTCGATGGCCCTTGTGGTCTCTTCCAACTCTATGATTCTATGATTCTATGGTCGGGGGTCCCTTTACCTTTACCTTTATAGAAGGTGGAGGAGAAATATATGTAGCCAGTGTTGTAGTGTGTGGGCTGTGTGTGTGCCACAGAAGTGGTTGCTTGCTGATCAGAAGGTCGGCAGTTCGAATCCCCGCAACGGAGTGAGCTCCCATTGCTCGGTCCCAGCTGCTGCCTACCTAGCAGTTTGAAAGCACATCAAGTGCAAGTAGATAAATAGTTACCACTCCAGCGGGAAGGTAAACGGCGTTTCCATGCGCTGTTCTGGTTGGCCAGAAGCGGCTTAGTCATGCTGGCCACATGACCTGGACGCAGGCTCCCTCAGCCAATAAAGCGAGATGAGCGCTTCAATCCCAGAGTCATCCGTGAATGGACCTAATGGTCAGGGGTCCCTTTATCTTTACAAACTTTCAACATGCAGTGCTAGCTCAATACAGTTGTGTGCTGCTGTCACTGGGCTCCGTTGAAAACGGCTTCTCCATGAAAACCAGGAAGAGACCACTCCAGACAACAGAACAATTATTTTCTTATTTCTGGGTGGCATGGAAGCCATTAGGCATTGAGTGCACATGCATGCTCTATCCGTTTCCCTCCCACTCCCACCCCTCTGTGTACTGGCAGCCTGTGCTTTGCCATTGTGTGCAGCCTTCAAGAAATGAAAGCCTGGGGGCTTATCAGGTATGCTTCCTGCAGCTTTTGCCTCACAGAAAACCACTGTGATTTGAATATGCCGAATGACCTGAGAAGGCATCCTGAAATAAATAAAATGCCATTCAAGCCAGTTCCTATATTGCATCTAGCGTTCTTGAGAACCTGAAGTGATGTTTCTGGAAAACCCACATGAAGTAGAAACAGATGAGGCTCTGCAGACCTTTTAGAGCTTCCTGCAGCAAAAGAGCTCTTTTTGTCTCCCTCATTGTTCTCCATCAAGTATAAACAATGATCTTGTCAATCAAATATGTTTGCACCACTCAGGGCTGACACTGTATGCAGAAATACAGTGCCATTTCACATCAGAATGTCAGCTTCTTCCAACTCAAATGACTGCTGTCTGCATTGTCTCCCAGATCTCCATGTGGGTGTATACGTGTGTTTGCAAAAGCTTGACCTTGCTTAGGCAAATACATCACTTTTGATTCATCCTTGTAACAGTTAGTTACTTGTCCACAAAAGTCTACCCTGTCAGCACATGTCTTGGTTCGTAAACTTGGATAAGTGTTGCAAAAGACAAAGACAATTTCTGCTCAAGTATGTTTGCTTTGGGGATTTAAGGGCCTAGTTTGGTTCATTTGGGTTTAATGTTTTCAAACATACACGCACAGCCCTAAATAAACCTGTGACCTGACAGACCAGAAGAGAAAGAAAGCAAAGACAAGCCCGTCACTGGCACTCTGCAGTTTTGTTTTCCAGTTCATAAGATTTTTTTTTTTAAAAAAATCCTGTTACGTGTGTCCTGTTGTGATTAGGAAAACCCTTCAAAGAAAAGGGCTTGCTATATCAACATTCATAACACAAAAGAACACATAAAATCTCACACACCTAATTCTTCGCTAACAACTAGTGTGATCTGTTCCAGGTTCAGGAGCCATTTGTTGAAAAAAGAGAGTTAATTAAAAAAAAGGGGGGGCTAAATAAAATTCCAAATCTTTCTGAGAGCTTAAAAAGGTAACATCAACAATGCAGACAAAGAACAAAGTATTTGAAATGCTTTGTTTGATGTTTTGCCAACTGGCTTATAAGTTTAACACTTCCATTTTATGGTTGCCATTTCATTATTTGAAAAAGTTGCATGGATTTCAAGGAGCCCTGAACCATCCCCCCCCCCAAAAAAAGAATCTATTTTGATGTGGTCTGCTCAGCAAAAGACTTTTTCTGCAGGATGAATGGATCATTTGATTGTTTAATTCTAAACTTCATGAAATGAAATGTTTTAAGTAACAGCAAGTTAGGAAATAAGACTAATTAGATTTCCTTTTCCTTTCTTTTTGATTGTCCCTTCATAATGTGTAATCTGAAGCGTATGTGAACCATTAAGCACCCACTTTAAAAGAATAAAACTCATTTGCTCCAACCCACCAAAAAAAAGAACATATTAACAAATAACAATTGCTTTGTGCTGTAGAAAATTGAAATGTGCCTAGTCATAATTTAACCCACTGAAAGAGTAATGTGGAGCTGAGCTAACCCAAGAGATTGCATTTGAAAACATTTTTTCACCCCTTGAAAAGAGCCCCGCGTTTTCAACAATTCTGGAGGGAAAATGGAAAAGGCACAACAGCATTCACAGAGGGAGGAAACTCAACACTGTTGCCAAGACAACAACAGCATCTAAATATATATATATTGTCTATCCACACTGTATTGCAGGGACTTAAAGTCATAGGTTGACGTGCATATGATATCACCAGTGCTAATTTGCCCTCACTGAAGTCACCAGACAATGAAATCTGGTTGCTTCTTCCATATTATGTTTATAAAATCATAGAATTGTCGAGTTGGAAGGGACCTTGGGGGTCATTTAGTCCAACCCCCTGCAAAGTTTACTAGGGATGCACATTGAATTTGACCTAAGTTTAAGATTCAGACTGTCCTGGGCTTTGGCCAAAGTGGGTTGAGGCAGCCCCAGATCTCCCAGGGTTGGGTCAGACCACCTGGAATAACTCAGGAGCTGTCAAAAAATGAGGCAAGTACCTCCTTTATTCTCCCAAGTAAGCATGTGCAGTAGCAGCTGGCCGAGTGTTTATTATAATGATTTTTATTCCCTAGTTTCTGTGTTTGTTGCATGGTTGAAGCTTATTCAGTATTTTGTACATTTTATGGATGAAGGACAGGTTTTAGATATCTTTAATAAATATATGTTAAAAAAATAGTACTCAGTTGAACTTGTGTTGCTAAAATATCTCTCCTACCCTGAAACTACTACAAAAATACTTAGGTCATAGTAAGGGCTTCGGGAAGTCTCTCTTAATCGTGCCTCAAACTGTTTCTTCAGGGGTATGGTAAATGGCTTATAACCCAAGATAAATTACTTCAGTTGATCAGACATTTTCTCCATGAAAAGCAGAAAGGTTGCCCCAATACATACTTGATTTAAAGAAAGATGAAATACAGATACAGAAAAATTCTCCAGTTAATAGATTAAAAGTGACTATTAGGGAATGACCAGTGCAAGAGGAAGGGGTAGCAAAAGAGGATAAGACAGAAAAAGAAGCGGCGAAGAAGGCTCATTTTAAAGTAAATAAATAAATTGGTGTGGCACTTGGAACTGAATGGTTGCAACAGATTTACATTATACAAAACTGAAATCTGTTGCCAAATAAATCGCAGTCCAAGTGGGACAACTGACTCTGAAAATAATGTTTCAGCCGATTTTTCTCAAATAACAGATGAAGCAAAGGCATCTGAATGAAATGCAGTAATAAATAAAAAAGTGAAGCATTGTTACCCCTTTCTGCAGGGACTGGAGTTTGTGCCCTGGAGCGGCAATTTCACTCATCTGGGTCCACTCCAAGGGAATAAAAGGCAGGCTGTGTTGCACTCAGCACCACAGTTCTTCCCTGGCTTTCCCCCCACGCTCCCTATTTTACTGTGGTTTCAGGGCTGTCCAAAAGGGAGGGCAACAGCCCAGTTTTTGAACCTTGCTATGGATAATTATCAGTCTCTGTTTTCAGAGCCAGGGAGGAACATTCCTATAAACAGGTTGGCTGGGTCCCAGACAGTTCCTATAGACAGATGGGCAGGGTCTGTGGGTTTTTTCTACCTCATAACTATCACCACAACTTCAGGGTGGAAGAGGCATTGGGCTAGATGCTCCCCCCCTCGTCTTATAGTGGGACCCCCTTAAGGGATCTTGGAGAGCTGCAGTGACTGTCCACATGCCCAGCTTAGGCACCGAAGGGCCACACCACTCCTTTCCATTGAATAACCATGGTTCACCAGAAGCAGTAAACCACTGTCTATGCCAAACCTGTTCCATCTGTAATCAATAAAGTTGTGGCCAATTTGAATCCAACATGCCTCCTTGTGTTTATTTGTTGCCTGAGCACTTCAACTTCACTGGTGAAACACCGTCACTGCCCCTGGGCCTGCAATAAACACATACGCTGCTTACACATAAATACACTGAACCCTGAGCTGTAGGTCAGTACATTTATTTGTGAAAAGCCACTGGCCATCACAAAAATCTCTCAATTTATTCTCCAGTATAAACTGGTAGTCTTGGTTCAGGATCTGATTTGGAAAATCTTGGGCAGGTGTGGGGAAGCCTGCTAGCTTTTCTCGGTTTTATCTGCAGAGCTATCAGTTGAAGCTGTTAACCGATCAATCAGTGGGAGCCCATTTTAATTGAGAGTTACTGAACATCATCCTTTTCGTGCATATTAAGATTCTGTACATTACTTTAATACAAAATGAGAAAGACAGAATTAATATTCCTTCCCTCCCTTCTAATATAGGCAGTTAATATTGTTAATTAAATTGTAAGTTATTCAAGTCCTACCTTCAATATCTCAGAAAGACTGTCTGTATCAGAATTTTTAAATATATTTAAAACAGCAGTGATTACTCAACTAAAATTTTTTAATTACTTGACAGCCCAGATAAGAACTAACGTAACATTTGCTAAAACACACGTTAAAATAAGTCCAGGAAATTCATTCCAAAAAAAGTTTTCATTGTCAGTCAATGAAAGAATCATTGATGCACCAGTCAAAATGTAGTTAGTAGTACAACTTAATCAAATAAATTGGTTAAACAATTTTTGTCTGATGTATTTTAAGACTGAAATGCTCTAAAACCATTAAACTAGTAAAGTGTAGCTAGCAAGAACCCTGCAGGCAATTGAGTGTGCCTTTTTCAGTCCAGTTGGCTTCCTGGTCTGCCCAACATACATGAAGCTCTTCTGCCCTCTGTTTCTGTCATTTTTATATCTTCTCAATTATATAACTGATCTCATTAACTTGTAAACTTCAAGGGCGACAGAAGTTCATGTATGGTTGAGGCCAGTACGATGAGAACATCTGACAATCAAGTAATGTAATTCCTGCTCCAGTTCCTGAATCTTCCTGGAAGTTGAAGATTGGGGCACACTGGGAAATTATGCATGGGTCTCAGCCGGCAGACAGGCGTTCACTGCAGGATTTGAAAAGGCAAAAATATAAAAATAAAAGTTGAAGCACTGAGTCTAAACACTACAAAGTCTTGTTTATGAATAAGAGTGTGGAAGAGGTATGCTTTTTCCCCTTAAGCAAGTTTTCATTACAATACCAAGACATCTATTTCACATATGTAAACATATGTATTTCACATATGTAAACATTTCACATATGTAATTTGAAAAGGAGGATTCTAATAAGGCAACACATTTTGTTCTATGGAACTGGTAATGCACATTCTTAATATGCGGAGCCGCAGCGTTAGTCTAACCAGCAGTCAATCAAAAGCATTACATTAAAAAGGAATGCTTTTGCCTGGTGCCTGGAAACATGCAATGATGGTGCCAGATGAGCCTCTTCAGGGAGAGCATTCCACAATTGAGAAGCAACCACTGAAAAGACCTGTTCTCATGATGCCACCCTCCGGACCTCAGATGATGATCGCAGGGTTCAGGTTCTGCCTCAGTTTTATATCTGTTAAATAGAAATGTTGGCATGGATCCTAAACAGGGAGGAGGATGGAGACAAAACCAGTTGGTTCTCTTTGCCATTGGCTCTGGTTCTGACTTCCACCTTACCTGTACCAATGAATCCCAGCAACCATTGACAGAAGATGCTTAGGAAGCAAGGTTAAAATCAAGCTACAAGATCCGTGCTACTTTGGAGCCATTCAGCCATTCGAACTCCCCCCACAGATATCAGTCTACAGTCTACGTTGAACAAAGAAGTCTTTATATTGCTACATGTAGCCCATATTTTTATAGAAACAATGTCAGTCTGCTTTTTCTGGCTTATATGTCGCTTTCCTCCACCCTCGCCATCTGGCCACAGATTATTTTTGGATGAGCAGAATGAATGTACAAGCAAAAGTTACACTTTATCCCCATGACGCCTCCTAAAAGAATGGTTTGTTTGTTTTTTGTTTCCCCCCACCCCAGCATAAATGATTCCCAACTGCCAAGTAAAAAGGCAAATGAAATGGCTTTCACCTGTAGGTTGGGTTTATAAATCCATTTTGAGAATGTATGACATTAGGCTCTCACTAATTCTCACAGAAGCAGCCCAAAGCATTTTTAAAGAGGGCATAATGTCCATTTATAAGTTAAACCAAATGTTACAAGTTTGGAATAAGATACTTGGCAAAGCATGCCTTTCTGCATGTTGTCATGTCACTCCATTATTTTCAGGGTGTTTTTTTTTTAAAGAGCAAAAGCAAACAGACAAGAATGAATTAGGAATAAGAGAAAACTATTGTATTCACAGTCACAATAGCTTTGGTGATTTCATCAGGCTGAATGTTCACATGCGAGAACAAAGTTCACACATGAGAGCAAAGTTTTAAACCCCCCCCCCCCCCCATGTGTCTCAATGTGTTAAAAGTTATACAGTGGTACCTCGGGTTACAGACACTCCAGGTTACAGACACTCCAGGATACAGACTCCACTAACCCAGACAGTACCTCGGGTTAAGAACTTTGCTTCAGGATGAGAATGGAAATTGTGCAACGGCAGCGTGGCAGCAGCAGGAGGCCCCATTAGCTAAAGTGGTACCTCAGGTTAAGAACAGTTTCAGGTTAAGAATGGACCTCCAGAATGAATTAAGTTGTTAACCTGAGGTACCACTGTATGTATGTATGTATGTATGTATGTATAGAATAAATAGAGATGGAAGTGTGGGCATGTATGAAGTACATGATATCAGAGAGTTTTCATTTTATTTTAACAGAACTGTTGATCATTCTTGGTCAAGACATCTTAGAAAAGGGACACTGTTTCGCATCTCCTTGGGTGACTTCCATAGGAGATCCTGCATTGTCTAGTTCTGACCAAGAATAATCCGATAAACTACAGAAGAGTGATGCCCATTGATTTGGTCTATTCTGAGGAGGAATAGAGTTGAATGCCACCCATTTCACTTGGTTTTACAGCAAATACCCAGAGATATGAATACAAGGCAAATCTTACCCCCCCCCCCCTTAAATTTATTTAATGCATATAAGTGACAATCTATCATTTGCCATTTGGCTTTTTGAGTAATCCTTTTTATGTAGATTATTTTGTGCTTTTTGATGGTGGCACAACTGTTGATAATTCATATGAAATGTTATGCTGCCTGGGGTATGGCAGTCCTTTGAGCCAGGAAAGAAGGAATCATGTTCCTTGACTAGCATAGCAAAATACCTTAAACCAGCCTGCATAACTGTCTACCATCTAACAAGACTTAGTAGCTGACGGTCTATTGCATCAGTCCAGTAGCGTCCTAGATAAATTCTGATTTTGAGCTCAGCTCGACAGTATTCACTAGCAAAGCATCCATGTTTCAAAGCTGCCCCCCTCCCATTAAAAAGTAGCGCTAGCAGATCATTTTAACCAGGTATGAAATCATGTTATTTTTTGAGAGGTTTTATAGATTAAGTGATCCCATCAACAGTTTTTTATTTTTTTTAAGGAATAGACGATTTGCTATGCTTACCAAAGATAAGTGGAGCTGAAAAAGAAAATTAATGTTATCGTTTAGATTCTGCAAACTCAGAATGATTCACAACCTCCTATAAAGATTACATTACAGATACTTGTTCAGGATCAAAATAACTTTTGATCCTGAACAGATGAAGAAAATGAAGACTTGAAAAGTCACATCTTCCAAAAGAACTGGAGCAAAATTTACATGCACACTCTTAAAAACCGTGCATAACCTGAGGCTCTAATTAGTATAACAAACTAGAGCTGTAATGCTGCAGAATGCTGCTCTGAAGATGTCATTTTGGCAAGATCTCTTGCTTATACATCTTGTGGTTCCTTGCATGAAAGAGGTGAAGCTTCCTGGCTTAAAGTTTTCTTAGGTCCTTATAAGAAACAGTAATGATCAGGGCCCTGAACCACTGAAGGCTCCAGCCTGTTTCTGCTCTGCATTCTCTTCTGTTGCTTGGCAGAACAAGAAGCAAACGAATACATCCGTTAGCCACATATACACAAAAAGGAATAAGGGACTTAAAACCATCCAAGTGTGAAAACTAAACAACATTTCAAAAAGGCCTGTTCCAGACATCTCCAGACGTTGTGGGTGGATGAACAAAGACCTGTGCCAAAACTTTAATTGTCAGGCAAGCATAATTATTGGGGGGGGGGATAACTTCCTCTGCCCTAACGATTCCAGGTGAACCAGAGGTCTATTACAGGCCACTGAGTTGTTCAAAGACTATTTCAAGAAGTATAACAACAGAAACCAATGGAAGCAATTAAGTAACTCCCATGCAAACTCCCATGCAGGGACTGAAAAATCAAAATGCCCATGAAATTGTTCCTATTGTCACAAGAAACTGCCACAAGAAATATTTCGGAAAGAGCCCCTTACATATTTAAAGGGACTTTTCACTATGAACTTTAAATAGAGTCAGCTTTTCATCAGCTCGATCCAATCCAGTATATTTAAATGGTTGTAACCTTTTACATTTACAAATGCACTTGTTGACCATCTGAACATGCTAGGGTTTGTTTTGGATTAGCATTAGCTATGTCATAGCCTCTTGCAAATTTTTTCCCTAATAAAGCTTGTATTTGGCTTTCTGCAAATAAACTTGATTCCGCCAGACTAATATTTGATTAATATTATCAAATTTCATCAGATGCACAAATGTCAACAGTCAATGCAAAGCTTTACAACAGGATGTTCATAAGGTTGAAATCCTCAGAAACTATGGCTGAAAGCCTCAGACAAATTGCTTCAGAGTAGCCTCATTACTTTTAGGCAAAATAAGCGACCCATCTCTTAAACAGGGGAGTTTGAAAGTTACATTGTGGCTATGCAGTTGAGATATGAGCCTACCACTGACAGCAGGAGAGACCCTGCCTCACCACATGGGGTCCCATGCTGGAGGCTTTTGCCAGATGTTTGGGTGTTGCAGATGGAGCCATCAGTGGAGGAGTCCTGCTCCAATCGCTGCTGCTTCCTTTCCTCTCCTTCCTTCTTTCCCTGCTTGGTGAAAGTTGAGTCACTAGCCTACCATCACCAGCAAGAAAGAGCCCACAAGAGAGAACCCAAGAGGCAGACAAGAGGGAAAATTGGTCCAATGCAGCTGGGAACTATGTAACTCAGCTCTTCAACACTCATGAGGGGGGGGGGGTAGTGGGCTGTCTCTTGCTGGCAGTGGTAGGCCAGCATCTCAACTTTCTCCCAGTAGTGAAAGAAGGAAGGAGGAAAGGGGTGGTGACATCCCAATAGTAAAAGTAGTTAGAGCCTATGACAGGCAGTCAACTAATTCTAGTTTTGTCCCTATCCTCCTCCCTTCCAAGGGCATCACTGAGACCAAGGAAGAGGAAGCTGAAAGGCAATCCCATCCCACTGGTTATAAGAAAGAAGGTAGGCATGTTGGGGGCTGGTTGAGGTTGTTGGGCAGTTCCCCCTTAGCCCTAATGGACTAGCCTCCACTGTTAATTGATTTAATGTGTGGACGCGGGTGGCGCTGTGGTCTAAACCACGAGCCTAGGGCTTGCCGATCAGAAGGTCGGTGGTTCGAATCCCCATGATGGGGTGAGCTCCCATTGTTTGGTCCCAGCTCCTGCCAACCTAGCAGTTCAAAAGCATGTCAAAGTGCAAGTAGATAAATAGGTACCACTCCGGCGGGAAGGTAAACAGTGTTTCTGTGTGCCGCTCTGGTTCGCCAGAAGCGGCTTAGTCATGCTGGCCACATGACCCGGAAGCTGTCTGCGGACAAACGCCGCAGCGCCTATAGAGCGAGATGAGCGAGCAACCCCAGAGTCATCCATGACTGGACCTAATGGTCAGGGGTACCTTTACCTTTACCTTTATGGAACACTATGGACTTCAGTGGAAGACATACTTTGCAGGATTCAATTCACCATAGCCCTTTCAAAGGTGCTGGAAAAGACCTCTGCCTGAGGCCCTGGAGAGCCACTTCAGTCAGAATAAACAATAATGGGCTCGGTGGACCCATGGGCCTAGCACAGGTTAATTGGTTCATATAAGCAGGAGAGGATGCAAACATTCTGCCTGTAATGTTACATCAGTGATGGCTCATTAACAGAAACAAGTTAATCCATAGACATGTAAACTGTTGTTGTTGTTTAGTTGTTTAGTCGTGTCCGACTCTTCGTGACCCCATGGACCAAAGCATGCCAGGCACTTCTGTCTTCCACTGCCTCCCGCAGTTTGGTCAAACTCATGCTGGTAGCTTCGAGAACACTATCCAACCATCTCGTCCTCTGTTGTCCCCTTCTTCTTGTGCCCTCCATCTTTCCCAACATCAGGGTCGTTTCCAGGGAGTCTTCTCTTCTCATGAGGTGGCCAAAATATTGGAGTCTCAGCTTCAGGATCTGTCCTTCCAGTGAGCAATCAGGGTTGATTTCCTTAAGAATGGGTAGGTTTGATCTTCTTGCAGTCCATGGGACTCTCAAGAGTCTCCTCCAGCACCATAATTCAAAACTAGGCCTTAGTTAAAAGAAAAGAAATGGAGAACCTGTCTTCTTCCAGGTGTTGCAGGGCTACAACTCCCCATCATCCTTCTCTGTTGGCTGTGCTGGCTGGGGCTGATGGGAGTTGGAGTCCAGGGACCACAAGTTCCCAATACTTGCTTTAAAAATTAATGACAGAACCGGCTGCCTAGGAAAGCTGTTGAAACACTTTCCGTGATGAAGGGATATCAGTAAAAAGCTAGGGCAGACATCCTTCATGTTCAGAACGCTGGACCAGTAGCAACCTTTGGACTAGAAATATTGTGGGGAGCTTTCCAGAATATTATTCTTCATCTCCATGAGTCTGAAGTATGCATGTTGGTTCCCCCTTCTTTTTTTCTTTTTTTATAGAAACAGCCCATATCCTAGGAAATAGTATTTGTGGCTAGAAAATTATATCATCTACTTATAACCCCCCACAAATAACAAGAACATGAACTCATTCAGGAAGGCGTCACATTCCCTTCACTTTGTCATACAAAGCAGAAAGACACATGTTGACGGCCTTATTGCTTTCTCCTTCCATGCTGCCTATATGGATAGCATAATCTTTTAGACTGAATCCATGCAATATATGATGCCATAAAACCTGATATGGAAGATCATCCTTTTATCCTTCATAATCTTTTCCCTCTCCCCCAATTCATAAAGCTTTGCTTTCTGACCCCTGAATAGCTTCTGTACGAGACCATGTTATGCTGCTGGGTTCCTGATTGTCTGAGAAACACTGCATAACAGCCAGTTATGGATGCAATCAACTGTAATTTCACTTATCTCTTGAGATTAGCATTTGGAGGTTTGCTAATGCAAATGAAATGCATGCACTGTTTTGCATTTAAACCATTTTATGAGCATTATGTCTCCAAAAAGCCCCATTCTACAGTTATGGGATACAATAGCATTTTATTTTTATTTGCATCTGCTTCATCCCAATGCGATAAGAAATAAATGCTGGCTTTTACTGACTTATTTTATAAGAATATTACAGACTTCAGGAAGAAAACAATATAGAGGACATTCATAATATTAACAGTTCATGGCCTCAGAGAAGCATGGAAGAGTTGTTTTACAGGCTTATGCAGGGATGGAGTGGAAGGCTGTGTCTCATTTTTGACTGCTACCATTACCCATTAAGCTTCAATGACAGAAACTGTAGCACAAATTCTGCTTTGCTGTGTTTTTTTCCGTATTACATTTTATAACTTTTCCCAATATGTGATTTCCACCACTAAGAAATTGCCACCGCTGCAAGATTTATGTCATTGCATAACTTGCCAAGTGGTCCTTTTAAAGCCAATCAATTTTCGTTTTTCCCTCAGATCATTAAAAATATATATAGCGCTGTTTGAAGTCTTCTGCAGGAACAAATGAACCAAACCTTAGAAGCTGCCTTTCCTTGTTAGTCCAGCAAGCCACTATTGTCTATACTTTTGCTCTCCAGAGTTTCACACAGGAGTCTTTCCCCAATGGTTGAACCCGGATTACTTTGGACACAAAGCATGCATACCACTGATGTACAATATCTTCCCACAAGTCTGTATCCGTCAAGGCCCCTCAGGCTTATACACACCAGGAGCAAGAAGGTAGACCACAATCCACCAATGGGCTAATGGGCATGGCCAATTTCTGGTAGGTTCCCTAGTGCCGGACTCTTGTAAAGAATGTTGGACTAGATCAGCTTGGTGCCCTCCAGATGTTTTGGACTACAACTCCCATCCGTAACCTATGTACAGTTCTGTACATCTATACATCTGCACAGTCACAGAGATGAATTTTGAAACTCTCCCCATCCCTAGAAATTTCTCCATGGATGTTGAAGTTCTGAATTACCTGGTTTTGTTTCTAAAGTAGAACTGGTGAATGAGGAATTCTTCAGTACTCTGAGTTTTGTAAAATTTTGTGTCTGGATTTTGTACGAAGACCTTTGCCCCTACAGCCAGGAATAAAGAGAAGGGCACACATGGTGGGTTAATTAAAGAGCCGCAGCTTTTATCCAACTTATCGAGACATATTTTATACGGCCAATGTATTTAAACTGGCTTACACCCTGGTGCCAATTTACCCAATTCACTCAATAAAATTGTATAGGATAGTGGATTCCACTGTGGGTTGGATGGCTCACATAAATAAAAATAAATTAGTTGGAAATGAGAGTTTTCATAGCTTAAACCTGTGTGTTTGGCATCTGTATATTCCATAATTGTGGTTCAGATAGGAGATACACACACACACACACACACTGATAAATGAATTTGAGTCCAGGATCAAAGCATACAGGTAAAGATGACACTAATCCCATTTGTACTGTATCATGTTTCATTCTATCTTATCAACAGACTGCTTCTGAGATCACAAACTCCACCTGACTTGCTCATGCTTCCACCATCTTTGCCCATGAAAATTTTACTGTGTTGCTATGGTGGGGCGTGCAATGACACCTAGCGGTCAGAAAAATTCACTACACATGCACAATCCCTTTGGTTCCCTTTCAGGGTGTCCTTCCTCAAATATTTTATGTGATGCGAACCTAATGAATATTGCTGCTTTTCAAGCCAACCTCTAAACTTTCGTAGAGTCTACAGTTTGAGTCTCAGATGATTTGAGATGACTAAAATGAAAGCAGACTTTCAAAAGCTTCTGAAACAGTCTTTCAAGCCAGTGAGCATATAGTTTGGAGAGTGAGGACTATCAACAGTCATATTCATGCATCAACACAAATGAAGGATGCCAATCATTTGCCTGTGAAAGTTACAGAATATGAAGGACAGAAGGGGGAAAGACAGTTCTCTGGCTCTTCTAGTGCTGAGGAAATGGACCAACCCATATTGGGACTTCAGAGAAGTGGCAGAGAAAAACATTTCAGAGTTGGGGATCTGACTGGATAAATGTGAAAACAGAGCAGCTGCAAAGGGACAATGTGTCTGAGAGGGGAATGAAACAGTTAAAGGCAAGGAGAAGCACCAAGGAGAATAAGAACAACCAAGTCTGAAGGGAAAACTCCTGGAGAAGTAGTAAAGGGTGGGGGAAATGATTAATTTCAGAAAGTCAATTCACCCACATATTTATTTCCTTGCTGATATATTGTTGGTACTGCCTTGCATGCGAAACGGATCCATGAATTATGTTAGCTTGTTATTAGCTTGAATTCTGTTGGCTTATTATGCTTTGATTTCTTATAGGATAGCAAAGTGATTTTTGTTGAATATTTTTTCCATTCTACGGATTGCATACTGCTGTTGAGTACAGTATTCTTTGGATACTGAAACTTTTTGGGGAGGGGGGGTCCTCACCCATTTTAGGTGCAATAAAAAGTGAGAATTGGGGGAGCTTACTTGAAAAACCACCTTACTCTGCAAAATCTGGATCCTTTCTCCCTCTCTCTGCGAAGGGTGTGACAAACAATGTTTGCGTTTCTCAGCTTCTGTAATATAAGTTGTTTTCATATTGCATTCTTTAATATAATTGTATGTTGCCTTGGGTATTTTGTCAGCTGAAATGCGGCCTATACATTTTAATGTAAATAAAGGAATTTGGTTGACAGGATTAGTGAACTAGTGACTCACAAACAGGATTCCCACCAGAACTTGTCACAGATCATCAGGAACCAGAACTACCATCCAATGTATTTCCAACACCATCTTATTATCTTAAGTACCAGATTCATCCATATGAACCTACATGGGCATTGAGATTATCATTTGAAACTTTCCTCTGGTCCATCAATAGCAAAGATTAGATTCATTCCCAGACACCTAGTGGTGGCACCAAAAATGGTATTGTGGCACTGACAACACACAACAGCTGAAAGATACATTATGTTCCTGGATCTTTAGACAATCAGAGTTTCTGGAATGAGTGAATGGATGGATGGATGGATGGATGACAAGGCCAGCAGAATGAAAAGGCCTCTCTATTAGGTGTTCATTTTGCATTGTTTCAAAATTTACCTTCAGTTTATTTTCACTGTATGTACTGCTTTTTAAACTATTTTAGCTGTTTTCATTGTGTGTTTGTAAAGCACCTCAAGATGTATGTAAAAGGCGACTCATAAATAAATAACCAATTTTAATCTAGAGGACAAATTAATGAAACAACAGAAGGTTACTAATTATGTTTTGAAGTGAAATATCACTTTTTCTAAATTAGCAATTAGCCAAGCCAAGCAGCAGCAAAGCAAAAATAGCCTAGAAAACAATTCAAATTAAAATATAGATAAAAACATGAGAGAGATTTTAGCATTTAAACTGCAGGCTTGAGCCAAGATTGTCTACAGCTAACAAATGTACAGAGAGGTTTCCTCAAACTTGATTTGGATTCAGAAGCTGACAACGAAACCCTCTATTTTAGCACATCGCCTTCTGGGCAGCCTGCTGGAAGCTGCAGGCCTGTGATGAGCAAGGACCAAAGGCAGAAGCAGCTTGCTGGGGACAGATAGTTGCTGCTCTAGCTTCTCAGCAAGTAGGCCCCTGTTGTTTACTAGGAGGGAGAAAGGGAGGCCCAAGGTGGTTGTGGGGTTGGCATGGGGCAAATTCATCAACAGGGACAGTGCGGTGTTCCTGCCAGTGCATTTGCACTGCACTGGCCAACTCACCACCTCTCCCCTCTCACTCCTTGTAAGCAACAGTGACCCATTTGCTAGGAAGCTAGAGTAATAGCTCTGTGCCTCTCAGTGGGTCATTTCTGGCCAGAGGCAAAAGTGGGGTGGGAAGCAAACCTGCAGAGAGCAAGAATTTCACTTTTATACAGTTGGCTGCATTCCAGACATGCAAGTGCCTTACGCAGAGACATATTTCTGTCTTCCATGCAGTCCAGGAAGAGGCATTATCCCATTTCAAGAACCCATCCCTGCCAGGAAAATCACTCATTGTGATTGTGAGCAGGAGGGGCACATCTAGCTTCGTCACCTGACGCAGGATGCGTCACACTGCTGCTGCCGCCACTGCTACCAGCACTGCCATACCTGCCACCCCCTGCATCACCCGTTCTGCCACTGTGTGTCCTGCCACATCTGCTGCTGGTGGAGACATAGCGCTGGCACCAGGGTGAATTTGTGGTGAGATCACACCAATTTTGGGTGAGGTCTTGCCCCAAATGGATATGGTATTGCCTGAAATGGATGCCGACGCCACTTCTAAGCCCCCTATAAGAATAGAAAGGCATTCAGTGCATGTCTAATGTATCAAGTACAAAGCTGGGCCCACCTCAAACAATGGTTGAAGAATTGGCTGTATAAATATAGTGTTTGTTTCTATTAAAGTCTATTATTCACGTTCAGTGTTGTGGTTCTATGCCAGGGGTCAGCAAAGTTTTTGTGGCTTGGGCCGGTTCACGGTCCCGCAGACGCCGTGGTGGGCTAGAGTGTCCGTGCATGCACAGATGTGCAAACGCTATTTCCGGTGCTCCTTCTGGCACGGCGGAGGCGTGCGCAGCTTCCTATTGGCTGCAGGAGCTTCCTGCAGCCAATGGGAAGCTGGCCAGTGTCGCGGAAGGCAGTCCCCGCTCTGCTCCATGCTGGTTTATTGTGGTGCATGGGAGCCGCCCGAGTGTCTGGCGAGGGTCCCTGAGTGGGCGGCAGGGGTCCATGGGCCAGTTAAACAACCCCCATGGGTTGCTGGTAGCCCATAGGCCTTAGGTTGCTGGTCCCTGTTCTATGCCATAGCAGTAGATTGGCAGGGGGATGGACTTCCCATCCAAGTCTATGACTCAGTTATTCTTATTGCTGCAGCTCTCTGGAATAATCTCTTAGTGAGATTAGCACCATATGATAATGAGTTTTCCAAGTGACACACACTATGGCCCAGTCTGCCCATAATGGTAAGCCAAACTATTGCTGAGTGAATGAGGAAATGTGCGAGATCTCCCCTAGACAGATCACAAGGGGTAATCCAATGACAAACTTTGGTTGGAGCTCATAGTTTGTTGGGAGTGAGCAGGAGCAGCCGGACCAAAGGAGGAGCTCATGTTTGCTCCTTAGCACTAAACCATGGTTTGGCTTAGTGTGGCATGCAGACCAGGTCAGTGATCAACAATGGTGATCTAAGTGATGTTGCCAAAGTTATTTTCAGCCATTTCAACTCAGTGTATTTTCGTATCTGAAGAAGTGTGCATGCACACGAAAGCTCATACCAAGAACTGACTTAGTTGGTCTTTAAGGTGCTACTGGAAGGAATTTTTTTTTGTTTTGACTATGGCAGACCAACACGGCTACCTATCTGTATTTTGGGAAGTGACTCAAAAGAAGTTTCCAGGTCTTTTGTATTTCCTTCAAGTCCACCATGCTTCAATCTAGCTCTCCTTTCCTCATTAGGCACGCCATTCATTTTAAAAATAGACTAAAATATACCCTTGCTCTTCTGGATATATTGGCCTGAATTAATATCACGACATGAATCCATAAGCACCTTTGCTTCTGACAACTTCACAGAACATAGCAAGGCAGAAGAGCAGTGGGGCGTATGATATTTTATCTTTGTAAGTTTGATTGAATGCTATGGGGAATGAGGTTGATTTAATTTTATTTGTAAATGGAAAGGCATGTTTATTGAGGAAAGTGGATAGGTTGACTGACGGGGTGCTAAGAATATGAGGTTCACAAGACTCCAATTAGTGTAATCCATATATGTGTTCAAAAGAAAAGGGCCTTTTGAAAATGTCAGTCTTGTTTGTTCTGGAGTGAAATTTAATTTGCTATACACAAAGGAATGTAAATTTTATTCCAGTGTGAGCCTGACATTGTTTTAGAGTTTTGGAATCAAGGTATATAAAAAGAGGCAGTGAAACATCCAGTGTGTGACAGTTTTAGACCAGATGTATATTTTATGTGTGAGAAGTTCAGTAGCTCGGAGCTGAAACTGCTTTGTTTATGTGAAATGCAAGTCGGAGGACAATCTTTCACTTTGCGACTGTTTTATGTTAGAAGGAGAGGGGATTACACTTTCTTCAGGTTTAGAATGATAATGATTCAGCTGAGAAAATTATATTGCTGATTATTATTTCTTTATTTAAGGTTGTGGAACACTTGAACGAGTGCCTAGAAGTGGTTTTGGGATGGATGAGGGCAAACAAACTGAAGCTTAATCCAGGCAAGATGGAGGTACTGGTGGTAGAGAAGCTGACTGATCTAGATAAAGAATTACAACTGGTCGTGGAAGACATATCACATGCAGTAAGAATTAACTGGGCATTTTTGCTTTCAGAGCTCCTTTAATTTCCATGTCAAGAAAGTGCTTCTTTTCTTCGTGTTCTGTGTTTTTCTAGGGGAGAGATGGTGTGTGTGTGTGTGTGTGTGTGTGTGTGTGTGTGTGTGTGAAATGTGGCTCTTCAACTTCCCTACCCAGCCCTCAAAACTCTTCCTAGACACTACTTCTCCACTGGCTTTGCTCCATATCCTCCTTGGTTTTTGCTGGGCTGGAATGGGTTGTTGAACTGTGATTATGTCCCTTGCTTTACTGGATGGAGCTGTGGTTGTGTGGAAACCTCTGGCCCGTGGCTGCTTAAATGTAGCCTACAGTACAAAGGCTACATCCATTGCTCTGCCCATTTTTTGCCTCTGCTTCTGCCTAGTCCTTGTATCTGGCTTAGCTGACCACTGGCACATGGGCCCCTGGAAGTCACAAACATAATAGATATTGTCATGGACTGGCTGGATGCTGAGGAGTGGTGAGAGACACCAGCTGGGGAACCCCAATGGCACCCCCAGGGGAAGAAGGCTCAGAGCCAGGGGATTGGTTGTGAGACAATGATGAGTGGTCAGAGGGAAAAGATGGTGCAGAGTTGGAGGAGGAGTCAGAAGCTGAAGAGGCAACAGGGATTAGTGAGCAGGGAGAGACTATGGCAGATAGTAGTCAAGAATCAGATGCAGAAGCAGAGGCTGGAGAGGAGCGGGACAAAGAGGCAGAGATGAGGGAGGTTGCTGAAGAAGCCAGAGGGTCTCCCCCTCCTGTTGTGATCAGGTCTGCTGGTCTCCTAGAACATGAAGAAGATGGAGTAAAGAGGCTGCTGGAGAAGGAGGCAAGACCTACTGAGAAGAGTTGCTGTGATCACTAGGCCTGTGGTGTTTTGACTTCTTTGAATAAAGATTTAACTTCACTGACACCAGGTGTTCTATTGCTGACCCGCTCCTGACTCCCACACCTGACAGATATCTAGTTCTGAATGAGTATTTGCAACTTTGCCATCTTGACACAGATACAAAATGTGCATCCACATCAACACAATTGATTAGATACTTCTTGTTCACAGCACCAAAGGCACCTCCAGATTTGGGGAGCTCTCAGGCAAGCTGGCTTCATGCCTCCCTCTTTAACTGGGACCTCCTTCTCCTCACCACAGTCACCACTGTCCATTCACTCACCTTTGCCCTCTGTACTCAATCAAGGAAACTACTCATGCTATTGTCCCAGTTTGCAAGCTCAGAGAGGGGAAGTAAATAGGCAGTGATAGCAAATAGCAGCAGCAGCAGCAGCAGCAGCAGCAGCAGCAGCAGCAGCAGCAGCAGCAGCAGCAGGAAAAGGGAGTTGGCAGAGGACCACCTGCTGGGATATGGGTCTCAGCAGATGCCCAACAATGACCACTGCTGGCACAGGCTCTGCATGGCATTCTTGTGCTCATGGCTGTGTCTGGATCAAGCCTTCTGTTCTCATGTTTTTCTCATCGGCAAGCACCCAGATGTTTATGTTTCTTTCAAATTGAAGATTTGGCCGGATGTAGCATTTCAAAATAGGAATTAAACTGGATTTCGAGGACTTCCTCAAGATTAGCCAGGATATGCCTGACATTGGGGAATATGGGAGGGGTGGGACAGAAATGTTAATATCTATAATGTGCAGTAGGGAAATCACTGGCTGCAATCCAGAGGCATATTTTAAGGGTTAGCAAGGGTCTGCGGATATGTCATGACACCTTTTGCCATTTTTCTTCATGAGACCTCCCTTCTCTGTATTTCAAAATTGGATTTCTATACACTGTGTATTGCAGGGCCGGGGGCTGGGGAGGACTGCTGTCAGGCAGCCTTGACATACAAAGCCATTTGGGGCACATGGAGTTGATCACACAGCCTTTTGTTTTCTTCATCTATAGAGATTCCAACAAGATTTTAAAGAATGTTTTCATGTGTGACAGTTCTCTGCTTTTGCTTAAAGTCAAATGCGCACCAGCAGAGAGATCCACAATATTTCCACTCCAAACACCAGGCCCTCAGGGTCCATGGGGTGACTCAAAATAATTTTAAAAGAACAATGGCTCATTGTTCTTTTCATATTAATAACTACAAGCAAACTGTAGGCTTATACGCAAACATCCTTGATGTAGTTGTTGATAAATTACCAAGGCTCTCACAGTCTGGAATGATGGCAGGAGGCAGACATGGGATTACTAAAGGGCCACATCTTTATTAATTCCAGGGATCCACAATGAACAGCAAAATGTGAACCATGAATGCAAATTGAATGATGCAGATCTCTCCAGCATAAAGTAAGAACTAGGCCAGTTAAGCCTCCCCCTTTCTACATCACGTGGGTATCTTCACCCAGCTTGGATCAGTCTGAACCAAAGGCTTGCCAAGGGAATCCCTGCCAATACCAGTCTCTGCACTTTTGGTCAACTTTAGATGAGATTATATCACCAGGGCCCAAGGGTACCCTCCCCCATACTTCCCTAAGCCAATTAGAAATGAGAGGTTGGGAGAAAAGCAGCTCCTCATCCTCACAGCATCTAGTTCTATGGGAGTAGGAGGTCCAATGTTTGGTCCAAGTCAAGTCCAAGCAGAGAGCAGGACTTTGGACAGCTCCAGGGTGAGGTGGGCTGTGGGCTGAAGCATTCTTCTGCTACAGAAAATGTTCTATCTGTAGGGAGTTAGAGGCTGAGTCAGCACTAACCTAACTGGCACAAAAATGTATTTCTCCTCAATCTGGAATGTAGTTTATCCTTGCCTTCAACATGTTGCTATCTGTTTACAGCAGCGGTTCTCAACCTGTGGGTCCCCAGATGTTGTTGGACTACAACTCCCATCATCCCTGAGCTCTGGCCTCGCTAGCTAGGGGTGATGGGAGTTGTAGTTCAACAACATCTGGGACCCCACAGGTTGAGAAAGGCTGGTCTACAGGGTTTTGCAAACTTGGGTCTCCAGCTGTTTTGGGGGACTACAACTCCCATCATCCCAAGCTAGCAGGACCAGTGGTTCAGGATATTGAGAATTGTGGTAAAAAAACAAAAAGCTGGACACCCAAGTTTGGGCAACCCTGGTCTAGAATGATTTTAGACTGAAAGACTCAGAAGATGAGCCTGACAGGCAGGCAGGAAGCGACTAGTAGCAGCTGAAAAGAAGAAGTCACTAGAGCACTCAACATTTTTGCTGATGCTGTGGCTGTTGTGGAAATGCAAGAGCTTAGTAACATGGGGAGCTGCCTGTCAAGTCTTCGCTCCATCTAGCTCTGTATATAGACAATATTGACAGCAGCTTTATTATTTATTAAATTTTTATATCGGTCTTCATGCGTAGATCTCAGGGTGGCTCACATGAAAATACAGGATAGAAAACATATAATAAAAACAAGAACAAACCAATAACCCCACTCCCCTTTTAAGGTTTTCAGTTGGAATCTTTCCAAACTACCTGGAGCTGCCCAGGGATAGAACCAGTAACTTTTTGTGTTCTTTCTCATTGAGCTACAACCCTTTTACCCTTGTCACTCAGTAGACAAAATTCTATCACTGCCACTAAGGGGGCATGCTCCTTCCCCATGCCTTATAAACTGATGTCCTGAGGAAGTGGGTGGGGATGCAGAAGGTGCAGCTGGGCAGAGAGCTGGATGCTCACCCTTTCACCCATGTAATGCACAGCACTTTGTAGCATAAGCTGATACCCTTTCCCTAGATTTAAACTACCACAGAGTAGGGAGCCTATAGCCCTCCAGATGTTCAGCTTGCCATGCTGGCTGGGGCTGATGGGAACTGGGAGTCCAATAACATGTGGAGGGCCAAAGGTTCTCCATCACTCTTGCAACAAATTGCAGCATAATATGGATGCCATGTGCAAATGGTGCTTGTTAAATTGCCCTTAGCAAGTGTAACATACATGATTGTGAATGTACATCCTCATGAGTCCTTGCATGCATACATAACAGAAAAGCTGGCTGTGAGTGAATGAACACTAACAGACACACACAAACCCAACCCCCTGTAGCTTTGTTTATTCAAGCACCTCATTAAAATATACACTATTCTGACAGCTGAAAAACCTAAGTTCTCTCACTGGATGGGAGCAGGAAATTTAGTTTTCCAGTGACCCACCGCAGGGATGTTGCTGTTCTGCATCAGCACCTCCCTATTTGAATGATCTGGGTTAGGATCTAATGAAAAACAAAAGGCTGATCATCCATCTTCTTGAAATGTGATGGATGAAAGAATGACAAATTGAACAGAGACAGTTGGAGGTTCTTTATATCATTCTTGGCTGCACATTTGATCAGCTTGCCAAGTTGCAAAAGGGAAACAAAATATTTTCCTGCCAATGCTAAACTGCTTAAGTGTGTCCAGAGACAGAAAATACGAGACGTAGCAAAATGAATATCAGAATATTGTTCAAGATTGAGTGGACTGTTCAGAATCTTAATGGTGCATAATTTTTGGAAGCTTAATTTGAGTATAAATCATATCGCCACATTGTTACTTACGTACCAGAATAATTTGGAGGAAGAGTTAACCAATGCTGTGAATTCTAATGCTCTGCATATCAGTGTAATGTCTTCATACAATGCTGGAAAGAGGCTATTTTAGAAAAGAATTGCTGGCACTTAAGACAACATTACTGAGGGATCATAAATCCTATTGCTCAGGGATAAAAAAGTCATACATTATGTGGACATTAGTGGGTGTGATTGTATTTAATATCCATTTCATTAGATCTTGCACAATTGGGCTCTGAATAGTAATGTGAAGTGCCTACCAAATGCTATCCTTTGCATTTCTTGAAACTCTGGGTGTCACTTTTGTTACTGAAGACATTGGTTCAGTGGGCACATGCACTATGTGTATGCACTGGAATTATGTGATACTGTTAGGTTCACTCAAGAGGACACTGTGCAATGAGAATAGATTCTTTGCAAGTACACAAAGTAATCAACCCTTCACGTAGATTGGTTGTCCTCATTGAAACCCCCCCCCCCATTGTGCTGGCACTAATCATTGCACTAGCACAAACATTTCATTGAATGCTGCCATTTAAGCAGAATGTGGGAGGAGATACCTAGACCTATAAAAGAGACTCCCCATTTTTATCCTTATAACAACTCTGTGCTGTAGGTTGGACTCAGAGGCAGTGACTGGTCAAAGGTCATCCAGTGAGCTCCATGGATGAGTGTGGATTTGACTCCTGGTCTCCCAGGTCCTAGGCCAACACTCCAACCATTGCCCCACACCAGTCCAACACATCATTACCAGGCAGCACACCATCTTTAAAATGCATAGCCAAAGAGAGTGCAATCTTTCCACCGTGCACCTTGACAGTTTAGCACATTTCACTCCCCAAAGCAATGCCTTTTATTAGGACAGAATGCTTGTTTACTAGGATTTCTTTTTCCACCACTCATAAGCACTTTCTAGCCAATTTAGGCAGCTCATATTGCTCACCCTTTCTGAAATGCAATAGCTTGTCAGCAAAAAGCTTGAACTTGCTCCAAAATCTAATGGCCCCATTTTTTAGTTCCATCATGTTTTGTCACCAAGCCATTGCAATAGGTGGAAAGTCACAAAAAATGTCAGAGTGGCTATTATATGAGTGAAAGCAATCCAATTTTAACCTTATATTAGGAGTTTATATATTGTTTGATGTCAATGCCAATGTAGTTAATGGTTCCACTCCCCCTTACATTTTTCCAGACTTTTTCTTGAAATGAGTCTTGACTGGACACAGATGTTCTCCTCCTCAAGGATTTACCATACCTATTTGCCACCATGAGGGATTGTCAACATGTCTGAAAAACCAACTGGCACAGCTCTTTGATAAATGATACTGGCATAGAGTTACATAAGACAGTTCCATCGGGTGACAACAAGGATGACTTCACACCCACTTCAGCATGTAAATGGAATATGACCTGCAGATTACTCTGGAAGAAGCATCCACTCAGATCCACTCGCCATCACTATATGCATTATCATTTTCTATTTTAGCTACATATTTTCAGGCAGGTTCAGGTTATTTATTTTATTACATTGTTATCTTCCCTTTCCTCTTAGAAGCTCATGGTTAGCACGCCTGGGGGGGGGGGTGTCATCCCATTTTATCCTTACATAGGTTTGCCTGAGAAGCAGTGATTGTCTGAAGAGTTCTCAAGCTGAAAGAGGGTTTCATGAGCAGGCCTCCCACTCTGAGTCCAACACCAAATCAACTACATCAGGAATAGCCAATGTGGTGATGTCTACAGTATATGTTGTTGGGCTTCAGCTTACATCTGCACCATCTGATGGTCAGAGATGATGGGAGTTGTAGACCAACAACATCTGGAGTTGTCTATCCTATATCATATTTGGGTTGGGGAACCCATGACCATCTAGATGTTGTGGACTCAAGCTCTCATCATTCGCTCTTAGGCCTTTTCTCTAAGCTCAAGTGTACTGTAGTTTTGAGGGGAGTACTAGTCTAGCACCACCTGGAGGGCTATTAGTCCCTCAGGCCTATTCTATTTCATCTTGGGTCTGCCCATATTGAATTATGGCTTCAAGTTGCACTGTACTACAGTACAGATCCTCTGATTCAATTAGAATCCTGTGGGTGAGAGGGAAAGAGGGGAACTCTTCAGAGTCACTTTCTTGCCCGTGAAACTCAAAGACATTACAAAACATTTCGCAATTCAATATTCTTTCACAAACTGTAGTTTGAGCTTGCATGTGGCTCATATTTGTTTAAAGTGATAAAAGCCTCCATCCCATTTCCTGATGATGAAGCTCAGAAAACTGGGCTGATAATTAATATACAATGAACTTGGATACTGGACTCATTAGGCCATCTTTGAATCTGAGGGGAGTTTCAAAAGCGGTTTGTGAAATGGCTTCCTTTACTGCTATTCAAAGGAAGGAAGGAAGAAAAATCCTGTTTAAGCTGTACAAGATCTTAGCTAGACATATAGTAGTTCTTCAAATCCCTGGTTGCTCTGTTGAAATTGAAGGTTAGTCTGAAATGGAAGAAGAAGTGATTTGTTAAACTATAGCGTGTACACAGACATACACACGCTAGAGAAGCTTTCAAAGCCAATGAAAAAGGCAATTAAATATAATAGAGCTTATTCTAGAAGTCGATGATGTATACTGTGTCCTATGACGGCTCTTCTGCAGCACAAAATTACGAAAGTGGAGCATATCAAAGCAAAAGAAAGAAAGAAAGAAAGAAAGAAAGAAAGAAAGAAAGAAAGAAAGAAAAAGAACTGCAAAGAAAGAAAAATAAAATAAAAATCAACACACCAACAATGCCTCTGATCTGCTTGGAATAGGAACTTTTATTATATAGTTGTATACATGATTTGTATTTTATTTTCACTAAGTACGTTTATTTTTATGATTACAGAATCTGAATAGAATGAGATTGTTTTATCCCTTTTGGCAGAGGTGAAATGCAAACCAGACGCCATATTGTAAACTTAAGAGGGATTTGCAGCACAGTATTTCTGTTGATGCAGCTTTTGCGAGTAAGGTTATATGATACTGGCATTTCGTGTGGAGTATAAATAAGTTGTGTGTGCGCACACATGCACACACACACACACACACACACACACACACTGTTCAATTCAATATTAAATTCACATTTGGGTTTGCTGTTTCCTTTGACCTACATATTTGTAACTGTATTTAATGTTCACAAGGGACACTAGCTGGAAAGAAGAATTGTGTCAGCTTCCACCACACACAGCTCTATTTTCCCCCATAAATCTTGAGCTGTGGAAGTCCAAAAATTTTGCTTCTGGGTTCTTTGTCTCTTCACAAATGTCTTTCTAGAAATGCCTTTGCTTCAAGAACCAAACTTTAGGAGTCAACAGTTCCCTCCAGGGACTCTTGAATCAGATTGTCGCCTTGACACTGAAGTGTTGGACTAGACTAGAGTTATTCACCTGTGGTGGGAAAGTCTATTATTATTATTATTATTATTATTATTATTATTATTATTATACCGCCCTATACCTGGAGGTCTCAGGGTGGTTCACAGAATATAATCAAATTATAAAACGACTAAATACATAATCAAAATAAAAACAACCCAATAACCGACCCCCACCACACATTTTAAAAGGGCACCTTCCCTTGCTTGTGTTCCTAGATATGGAGAGTTTTCCTAGGGGAATTATGAAAGCAACCAACAAAGGACCTTGATTTGTTTATTCCATCCCCCAAATCACCTTTTTGTGATGCACTCAAGATGATAAAAACTGAAATATTTTATGAAATAGTATTTTAAAATAAGCAATAACCCACAAGTACTCATAGATGTTGATCTCATTAAAGGTTATTCTGCTCCAGCTCATCCAAACTCCCAAACCAGTTATATTAATAATCTGCCACTGGAATAAGTTATTATAAGATTTTTGCTTGACTCCAAAATGCCAGTAATGTCAGGTTTACACCTATGGCGCAGAAAGTGGCCATCCCTCCATTCCATTGTTCCCTTTGTGACAATTCTTTAATTTCTAAGGCTACATTTGCAGCATACATACATTTAAAGCACTGTAATACAAGTTTAAATGGTCATGGCTTCCTCCAAATTATTGTAGTTTGTTAAGGGTGCTGAGAATTGCTAGGTGAGTCCTGTTCCTCTCACAAAGCTACAATTCCCAGAGTTTCCTGTGAAGAGAGATGGATTGTTAAGCCCCTCTGGTTTAACAATAAAATATTAGTGAAAGAAAGAAAGTAAACCATTATAGTTCATATTTCCTAAAGTTAATATTTATATTTGACACAGTAGAGTTATTACAAACTGAGGCTAGTGATTCTCACTGCTGAGGAACACAGTGCTCTTTTGGTTTCCGTGCGTGCTGGAATTTTTGCAATGCTGAATTGGGTAGGGGAGTTATGATTTGTTTGTTTTTTTCTGAATAAATGTCATTTTATTACTACAAATTGCTAATGACCTTCCAATTTCTTCTTGTTTTTAAAGGCAGCTCAAAGAGACTACAGATGTCAAACTCCTACAGTGTTCAAAAGAAAGGGCAGTTGTGCACGAAATTATTTGTGTCAGATCATTTGACCTTGAAACTAATGAGAATTTGAGTGGCAGGTTCAACACACACTAATACAGGCATTCCTCTTAAACCTGAAACCCTTTTCAAAATTCTCACAATGGCTACTCTACGCTGCTCACCACAAGATTGTTTAAATCCTCCTGCTGATAAGTTCAAAAACTTCAATTGCCTTTATGGCAAATATATCCTCTGGGGCTGTAATAAGATTAGGAGCAAATTAGAAGGTTAACTTTTAGTCTTGTTGAGTAGCTTAAACTCCCATTTTGCAATTTGCTAAGTTGAAACTATCCATCAGAGATTTCTAGCTGAGATTAAAACAACCTTTTAGTATTTATGAAGAATCAACAATCCTTTCTTCTTCTTCTTCTTTAAAGCCTTTCTGTTAAAGATCCTGATAGGAAGCATTAATCCAGAAAAATAAAATGGCAGAATTTAGAAAAGCAAGTCAACACAACCTATTTTGTGGAAACCACTGAGATTTCTGGATTTCTATATGAAAAGTGCCATCCTTTAAGCATAGTAGCGAGACATTAGAATGAATATTCAACAGGATAATCAATATCTGAAGCAAGAATAGAATAGTCCTGGCCAGGAAAAAGTACAGCTCCATAATTAGTTGAACAGCTAAGTACAATAAATTGGATTTGTTTCTTATATTTATGACAGATGTGCATATTCAGGTTTTTTTAAAGCTCATCTGGCCGCCAAATAACTTGACGAAATAATTTATTATATTGCAAAGAATGTTGTGGTTGCTGGAACTGAGGGCTAATTCACAAGCTGCATTGAGCTGTCAATAAAAATTTCCCCCAGTGGTTGCAACACAAAAATATAGTGGTGGGTCTCATGACACACAAAGTGCATTTCTGGAGAGGCAAGGGGCCTTTCCTTCATGTAACCATACAAGACCTTCAATGTTGGAGGTCCCTGCCCAGGCCCATTCCTATCCGTGCAGCTGTTCCCCCCCCCCAGCAGAAACCAGTGTGCTGTTACATAACTAGTATACTTTGTGAGCCATTAGAAATGGATAGAAAAGTAGTTATCACCAAGTGAGAGAAACTGAGAAGTATGTTTCCATCAGCATGGATGCTGCAATAATAATAATAATAATAATAATAATAATAATAATAATAATAGCAGCATCCATGCTGATGGAAATGTACTTCTCAGTTTCTCTCACTTGGTGATATTATTATTATTAGTTGTTGTTGTTGTTTGGTCGTTTAGTCATGACCTACTCTTCGTGACCCCATGGACCAGAGCATGCCAGGCACTTCTGTCTTCCACTGCCTCCCGCAGTTTAGTCAGACTCATGTTTGTAGCTTTGAGAACACTGTCCAACCATCTCATCCTCTGTCGTTCCCTTCTCCTTGTGCCCTCCATCTTTCCCAAGATCAGGGTCATTTCCAGGGAGTCTTCTCTTCTCATGAGGTGGCCAAAGTATTGGAGCCTCAGCTTCAGGATCTGTCCTTCCAGTGAGCACTCAGGGCTGATTTCCTTAAGAATGGATGTGTTTGATCTTCTTGCAGTCCATGGGACTCTCAAGAGTCTCCTCCAGCACCATAATTCAAAAGCATCAATTCTTCAGCGATCAGCCTTCTTTATGGTCCAGCTCTCACTTCCATACAGCACTACTGGGAAAACCATGGCTTTAACTATATGGACCTTTGTTGGCAAGGTGATGTCTCTACTTTTTAAGATGCTGTCTAGGTTTGCCATCGCCTTTCTCGCAAGGAGCAGGTGTCTTTTAATTTCGTGACTGCTGTCACCATTATTATTAGTAGTAGTAGTAGTATTAATACCCCACCTATCTGGATGGGTTTCCCAACAGAATTAAAAGCACAATAAAACATCAAACATTAAAAACATTAAAAGTCAGTTGTTTCTTTCCTTGACATCTGATGTGAGGGTGTTCCACAGGGTAGGCGCCACTACCGAGAAGGCCCTCTGCCTGGTTCCCTGTAACCTCACTTCTTGCAGGGAGGGAACCGCCAGAAGACCCTTGGAGCTGGACCTCAGCTGAATGATGGGGGTAGAGACGCTCCTTCAGGATAATGGGCCAAGGCTGTTTAGGGCTTTAAAGGTCAGCTACTACTCTACGCACACTTCACACTTTTAAAAAAGAAAACATGTGAGTTATTGCAATATTTGAATAGGACTTATTTCATGAAAATTCAGGAATTATAACCTCTGAAGTCTGTTTATTGAAGGGAATCTTATCTGGCCCCAGCATAGGTCACATTAGTGGGGCATTTTACCCATGCCATTTTATTGGGAATAGCAACAGTGGTTTTGCAATTCCCCCTCCATATTATTCAACTCAGCTGCTTTTTTCCATGGGGTCAAAGAATTAGGAGTCCTTCTGAGTCCTGTCCCCAACCGTCAGTTCCAATGGGGCCAATTGCTGATATCAAGGCTAACTTTAACATTGTGAGAAGACATTTAAATGTTAAACTATTATGTTTTTGAATCCGCTTGGTTTGTATTAGGAAAAATATTGAGCGTTTACTTCTAACTGAAGCCCATGAGGTGCAATTGCTTAAGAAATGTTTATGCATCATGTGAAGTTTTTCCATTATGACAGTTGGCAGTGGAACCTAGCTTTTATATAGGTCACTAGTAGGGTTGCCATATTTCACAAAGTGAAATTCCATTAAGTTTTTGAGCTATTTTTAAGGAAATTCGCCAAAATATGGACTTCCGACATGGGTTGCCATACGTCTGGATTTTCCCAGACATTTCATTGATTTCTGCCCAAACCCTGTTTCTCGCTGCTGTATTCCAGATACTGTATATCTGGAAAATTCCAGACGTATAGCAGCCCTAGTTACTAGAATAGGTCTGTGCACTGGATTCGGTCAAGGCCCAAATTCTGAGCCAAATTAGGCCCATTCGGAGGGTTCTGGGCATCATTAGTGATCGCTGAATTAGAAATTGTCTCTCACTTAGATATGGATTTTATAAGAAATCTTGCAAGATCTTCCATAGTGGCTATATATTTTGCGCCTTAATTTTTGGAAAAAGGAAGGAAATACAGATGTGGAATAAAACAAGGTTACAACAAAGACACTGAACTGCAGTTCTCCATGACGCTTCAACTTCTAGCAGTTTAATGCTCCTAAGAGACCACCGCCAAGTGCTGTCAATTATATCTGCCCTTCTCAAGCTTAAGGTTAAGTGACTACAGTAACTGAGAATCAAAGATCTTTCAATTTGCTTCTATTCTTTCCACCCTCTCCAGTTCTGTACCATTACATATCATCAGCCGATATACAGTAAATGCCTCATGTCTTGGCATCAACATTTTGCAACCTTAAAATCGGATGCAATGGCTATTAATCCTTACACCACAGAGGAAACCTTTCTTCAAAATATAGCATTAAGCGTTAGCAAAGAAATGTGAATATTTTCTTAAGTCAATTTTCTTAAGTCAGTTGTATAATTTTCTTTGGTTAATTTACATGGGAATATAATTTAAAGGGAATGTGGCACAAAATGGCAGCAGGATTTCATGGAAACATGGAGTTTCTTTTCTTACAGGAATGTGGTGTAAATAATTTAATATTCCAAATATAAAAACTTACGCATCTGCTACTTTAAATGGAACTGGCAGCATAAGACTCAGGCTCCAGTATTCAGCCTGGACAATATTAATAATCTCAATGGAAAAATGAAACTGAAATTCAAAGTTAAACCTCCAAAGTGGTGAGCTGGAATGGGAGATTGTTTGCACAAATTCTTTCACCCTATGAAAAGCCTCTTCCACTCCCACCACTTTGGTTATATTTGCTTGGGGGGGGGTGAAAGTGGGTGCATATGTCTACCTGCTTTAAAGAAGCCACTGTTGCTTTAAGGGGGGGGGGCATCCACAGCTCCCAGCAAGTCTGCCAATGTTAAGAGACTGTGCTCTGGCACAGTTCAAATGACTAAAATGTGCTGATAGTGTTTATTATTATTATTAGACTGGGCACACATGTTTGTGGGGTCAAGGATTTAAGTATATTACAATTCCAGATCAATAAAACACTCGATGCATTTCTATGCTTGGGGTGTTAATTCCATCGAGGAGGGAACAGTGAATTTACTGACACAATAACATAAAGATTAATTCTGAGGCAGCTATAGGGAATTATGGATTAGCCACATGGTTTTGTTGATAATGCTCTTCCTAACATGGCAGAAATTCACTATCTAATGTCAAGGGAAGTGGTTGCCGCAGCAGCAGCCTAAAATATAATTGCTTTGAGGGAGATGCATGTGGTTAACTAGGAGGCAACATGTCTGCATGTTACAAGTTGGTGTGGTACATCTGAAAACCTCCCCGAATGGGTAAGAGTTCAGCTGACTCCTGTCCAATTTCTCAGGCTGTATCAGCAGCTAATGATAGGTGACTCCCTTCTTCTTATAGAAGATAAGAACATAATAATAGCCTGCTGAATCAGACCGAAGGCCCATCTCGTCCAGCATCCTGTTCTCACAGTAGCCAACCAAATGCTACTGGAGAAACCCCCTCTGTGGTTTCCAGCAATTGTTATTTAGAAGCATACTTAGCAAGTAGCCATCATGGCTTAACTAGATGGGCCTTCGGTCTGATTCAGCAGGCTATTCTTATGTTCTTATCTCCTATAAGAAGATGGGAGTCTAATTCTTTTTTAATGCCGTCTAGATTGGTGGCTATCAAACCTATCCATTCTTAAGGAAATCAGCCCTGAGTGCTCACTGGAAGGACAGATCGTGAAGCTGAGGCTCCAATACTTTGGCCACCTCATGAGAAGAGAAGACTCCCTGGAAAAGACCCTGATGTTGGGAAAGATGGAGGGCACAAGGAGAAGGGGATGACAGAGGACGAGATGGTTGGACAGTGTTCTCGAAGCTACCAGCATGAGTTTGACCAAACTGCGGGAGGCAGTGGAAGACAGGAGTGCCTGGCGTGCTCTGGTCCATGGGGTCACGAAGAGTCGGACATGACTAAACGACTAAACAACAACAACAGATTGTGGCAATCACTGCCTCCGGTGGGAACAAGTTCCATAGTTTGCACTACGTTAAGAAGTGCTTTCTTTTACCTGTTGGCGAATTTTCATGAGATTCCTTTTATATATATATGTATCCCAAACTGACATTGACGTTGGAGATTGGAAAAATAGAAAGAAATCAATTTTTACCCATCCGTACAGAATCCAAGTGATCCTACATTTATAATCTCTGTTGCAAGTCAATTTTTCCTTTTCTTGTGAGGAATCCTATTTGGGATAAGGGAATTTCCCTTAAAAAGGGGGAAACATTGGCAGCTATGCTCTGTTTCTGATTTCAATATAAAGCTTTCCCGGCTTTCCGATATCAGCTATATTCACCGAAATAAGAACATCCTTCAGCTGTTTCCATCCTTTATCTTAAGCCTTACTTAACCCTTCCTAACCTAACATTTTAAATCTTTCCCCAGTCAAGCTGTAGATGCAGATCAGACTCAAATGTTTTCCATCACACCTGAGGATAAATGTAAACGTAGCAGGAGAATCTTCCTTAAAATCAGTCATTCCTGCTGGTTTCACAGGAGTCGATGTCCCGGTACAACAGCAGCTGTAGTAATTAGACATGACAAGACATTTTCTACATACTGTTTTGTCTAATGATCTGTCAGAGGGTGTAGTTTTCATGACTTTTAATTACCACACCACCCACAGTTAGAACATGCTCACCCACCTCTTCTGTTTGAGAACTAATCCATCTTTTCATCAAATATATGGCTATTAAAGCAGCGGGCTCCTGTCTGGACTTGCCCTTCTGAAAGTACAGCAGAGAGGGAGAGAAAGAGACAGTGTGTCTTCATTGAAGGAGGCATCTTATTACACTTATGAAGAGTTTGAACTTTGAATGTAATCTATGTAGGTCAATGAGCATTCTTATTACTTCTTTCAAATTCAGTGGAACTGAAATAATGACCTAGCCATTAACTTACCTGGGAACTTCAATGGACAATTAGTGGGCAGCTTAAAAAGTCTGAGGTGGAAAGACTTATGAGGTGCATAACGGTGGGTCAGTAGATGAAAATATAAGGAACTATACCATTGTTTCCAGGTTTAAGCTTTGTAGTCTATATTGGAAAGAATGAAAGGGACACACACTTTAGAACTGGGAAGTTGTATAAGGCCTTCTCCTGGTTACGATCTGGCAACCTTTCAGCCTGATTCTGTTCAGCTTTACTTAGAAGCAAGGAGTTAGCATGCACAGGCAACAAACCTATTATACATTTTGCAAAAAGGTAATAATAATAATAGTAATAATAATAATGATGATGATGATGATGATGCCCCTGGCATGTGAGTAGGATCTTTACGGCCAATATCTCAAAGCTTTTGGAGAGGAGGATGTAATTGGTTTCCTACTATTAATTCAAGTAAATACAGAACAATGACTATATTCCCCATTATTAGGTACACAAAATGTAAGAAGGATAATAGCAGAATAATAATAATCTAAAACAAAAGTTAGATGTGTGCAGGATTTTTCTGTGGCTAAGCAGAGCACATATAGTAACAGTCCCAAAGAAGGTACGGTTTTCAGAGTGCTTTCCTCCAATGTTTATGCTGTTTTTAAAGCCTACTGTGTTTTCCTCATGGGTATGTGAGATAAAAGTTAAAATGCTCTTCTGTGGGAGATTCTGGCTAAATCTCTATTGGACCACAAAACTTGCTTGGGAGCTATGTGTTCATCACTTCACTTCACTTCACAAACTTCACTTCACAAACAACTCCAATAGCTGTAATGTCAAGTTTGGACAGCAGGAGAAAATGTTTCTTTCCAAAAGCTTCAGCTGCTAAGTTCTGCACATCACAACTCTTTTTAAAGGAACAGGACAGGAGGATACCAAGCTGCTTTGGTAACACTATTCGGAAAGTTTGCTGTGAATATTAAGTAAAATACCCCTTCAATACATTGGAAAGCACTGAAGTGACCATACCAGCTATTTACTCATTTGGATGAGAAAATATTTCATGATACTACATCTACTGGCTTTCAATCGCTGCCTCTCACTATATCATATCAAGAGATTTTTGTTCTATTTAGTTTTATTTGTAGACCACTATTCTTCTGCCATGGAATCCCATGTGTTCATGAAACTAGAACTCAGGGGTATTTACTGAAGCAGAATGTTGGAAGATTCAGAACAGCCAAAGAAAGTTAAACTCTGCATAACTAAACTCTGGAATTTGTTCCCATAAGAAGTACTGATGGCCACTATCTTTGATGGTTTTAAAAGAGGATAAGTCAAATTCATTTAGGGTGGTGCTATCAATGGCTATTAGACATGATAGCTATGTACTACCTCCACTCTCCTACCTCCAATGCTAATTGCTGGGCATCAAAAGTGTGGATGGTGCTGTTATGCCCAGGTTCTTATTGTGGGTTCTGATCCATTAGCCTATGTTCCTAAGGTGGCATACACGTGGATCTTAGGCAAGCCAATCAAAAAATTGTAGAAAAATTGTAAAAAAAGAGAAGCTCAACAACTCAACATCTTGTCCTGGTTTTTACTTTTTGAAATATGGCAACCCTACCTCATGTATCATGGGATCATTTGTGCAGTCCTCTCATTAGCTATTTGATGGAAAGACTGTGGTACCTCGGGTTACAAACACTTCGGGTTACAGACTCTGCTAACCCGGAGGTAGTACCTCGGGTTAAGAACTTTATCTCAGGATGAGAACAGAAATCATGCACCGGCGGCATGGTGGCAGCAGGAGGCCCCATTAGCTAAATTGGTACCTCAGGTTAAGAACAGTTTCAGGTTAAGAACAGACCTGCAGAACGAATTAAGTTCTTAACCAGAGGTACCACTGTACAAGCATTTCATGCATGTTTCATTTGTAAATTGCTTTGAGCATTATGGGAAAGTGACATACAAATATTTTAAATAAAAAAAAGTGTCATTATAAAATAATTCTATACTAGAGTAGCATAACGATTCGCTTCACCTTCACTATAATATAAAACATGAAATGGCAAAGAAAGACAAAATAATTATTTATGCAACAGTATTTCATTTGTCCTTATTAAAGACTCTCTCCACCCAATTCCTGCTCAATAACAGCACATCATATTTTCTCCTGAATAAAGCAAAGCCAGAATTCCTGACAATGCCAACTGTAACATATGTTGTTGTAGCATATTTCTGAATTTCCTCATTTTTCACATGTTGGTAATGATAGTTAATAAAGCTGAAAGTGCAGAGGGTGTAGAGGTTTGTGACACATCAACTAAACTCTAGAAACATGTCATGGCAGAATTGTAATCTGGATGAAGTTGTATAGCTTCTTTAAGTAGCTCATTTCCTCCTTCATCCACCAGTTTCAATTCTATTTTTCTGCCTTTATGCCCCAGCATGAAATGAGCAGTTGGGAATAATTAAATTCCTTTTGCATCTCCGTGAGCAGAACTCGTTGAAAGCACCCTGGGAACCCAGAACTTACGTTTGCTCCCTCCCCACATCGTATCACATTATTGTCATCTGTACAGAGAAAAACAATAAATTTCCCTAGTAGATATTTGATTATCTATGCACGTCTGTGTGCATAATTCTCAGATACAACAACGAGAGCAACTAACTTTGTTAGTTTGATGGATGTCCTCAAAATTCCCATACCAAATAAAAGTAATGTTCCTTTTTGTTTTGTTTCTTGGGAAACATGAATTGAGTTTTCTCTAAATCTTTCTCTCAAGATTTAACCGTCCTTTGAGGCAATCAGTATACTGCAGCAATCTTTAATGTATGTAAACTTGGCTACAAGAGCTTACATCAGAACTTGTGGATTTTTCTCATCACAAACGCTTAGGAGACACTTGTTAGAAATGCGGAAAATGCATTCACAAGCTCAAGGACATAATAATAATAATAATAATAATAATAATAATAATAATAATAATAATATATTATTATTTAAATCTCACCCATCCGGCTGGGTTTCCTAGCATCTGCTGATGTGCTATGCCATAGTTACTTATGGGGTTAACCAAGTGCTTCAATCTTTCATGTTTTTAACTGTTCGCCAAATGGAATTAAGCTATTCCAAGGAGCTGCAAATCTCTGACTACTTTGTTATAGCATATTATATGTTTAAATTGTTTAAAAACAACACTGCTTTGTTTGTGTTAGGATGTGGCTCGTTAAATTGTGGACAGTAATGATGCCAGCCTGGCAAAGTTTCTGAATACAATAATCATCTATCTCCCCCCCCCCCCAATTCTACCTGACTATATTTCTGCACCTGAATGCCATTTCTCACCGTTTCTGGCATTTGTCACACATTTCTAAAGATCCAATGTTATTTTGGCTTTTTGGAGCACATTAAAGCAAATTCCTGGATCTGTGGGAACTGAATGGGTTCTCAAAGAAAACAAACAAAAAAGTGCATAGAGACCAGGAGGACTATGGACCCAGACACTGGAGCTGCCAAAAAATAAAGTCTTCTATGAAGGATTAAAGTATGAATATGACAAGGGTGATGGTGACAGTCCTGACTGCTGGACTGTATAAATGTCTTTTTCCAGTTTCTTCAATGGACATCACTTCCTTTCAGATGCTTTAGATATTAGAATGAGGTAGGGGTAGGGGGTGGCCCGGGAGAAAGACAGGGAGAGGGGATGCATATTTGAGTTGTCACATTTCCTTGCTGCCCTTGCAGCATGAAAAGACAAAAAGCTTCATTGCAGTGCAAACCATGCTGTCATTGTTCCATAAAGGACGACAGAATGAAAGTTAACTAATGTTTAAAATGAAGTACAATGAATGGAAGGATCAGGCAGTGATTGGAATTATGGTTCTTTCCTTTTTTATGAGCTTTGCGCTGTTTATATGGGCAGCGCTCCCAAGTCTCTCTTTATTATGGTTCAAGGCTGACACTAGAGGATTTCTTAGGATAAAGTGACAGGACTATGAGTGGGCTGGCTTTTTTCCCTTCAGCAACACATGTATCACTTCCTATGAGTTTTGCACATCGAAACCAAGGTCTTAGGGCCATTGCTTAGGAATGATTTCCGACTTTCTTTATTCATAAAGGGAACAATCCTGTGTTTCCCCACAGGCTGTCTATAGCAACTAAATCACCACCCACCAATCATAAACAATGTTTGATTTGCTGTTTCACAACTTTGCTGGCTCCTAAACTTTGCCTGTCATCTGAAATTATATTTTCTCGCCTACAGTCCAATATTGTTCTACATTCTGTTCAAGTATTCCCTGCAAGTTCCCTGATCTTTCCTTATGTTATTTCCCAAATAACTGTAACAAACTTTTCTAAACTCCTGCTCCTTCCAATTTCCTCCTCCTGTGTACTTGAGGGAGAAAAGTGTAAGCACCCTCACCTTCTCATGACTGTGGGGAGAGATCAGAGGCTTTGTAGGCATTGCATAAGACCTCAAGACACCATTACGTCCATGTTGGTGACCCCTGGATTGGTCAAGATAAAATCAGCTTTGTGTGTTTGTGGCTGCATTTGACTGTAGAGTTATTCAGAATCCATTCTTCAATGTGGCTATGAAGGAGATAACAGAAGAGCCTATGGGCACAGTCTCTCTGAGCTCCACATTGACATTTATGGGACTGTTTCAACCAAAAGCCAAGCTAGACATGATGGTGCAGTCTTTGTTATATAAATGGCAGTGGTGGGGAAACCTGAGCAGCCTTCATACCAAAAGAGCGGGAAAAGGAAGTTTATTTCTATCCCTGCTGTGGCTCTGCAAATGGAAGTTTTTCCTGAAATGCAAATGGCAACCTAGGAAATGCATATTATTATTATTATTTGCTGAAACTGTAGTAGAAAAAGAAAGAGTTAAACTCCTTGTCCCCCACCCCTAGCCATGAATACTCATAGTTTTCCTATTCTTTTTTCTTCTTCTAGCAATGTGTTTTAACTTTGGGGTTGCGGTGAGCTTTGTTTTCTTCTTGTATTTATGTTGCTTTTGATGTTATGCTTTATTTTATATATTTATATTTTATAAAGTTTCCATACTTATCTGTTGCAAGCCGCCCAGAAAACTTTATGTTATGGGGTGCTGTGCAAGCATCATCCACATAATCAATAAATAAAAATGTGGGCATTTTCACTTTCACCTGCACTCCCTCTGAGCTTCTGGCACTCAGGAATGCAACAGCAGCCTGACAAAAAGGTGGCCAGGTTGTAAAGTTTTTAATTATTATTATTGCCCTTCTCTCTAGTAATCCTAGAAAGCAGATATTCTTCATCTGAGCAACATAGGTCATTTGGTCAGGTCACTGCCTGTGATATATTAAACCAGTATTTTTCCAACTAACCTGCTTAACAAGGTTAACTGAAATGTGGTAGGGAAAGTTGGACACATGGCATTTATTATTCTGTTTAGAAATCAAGACTTTTTGGCTGAAGGACACCTCCTGTACATAAACACACGAAAATGCTGTTTTGACTAGAACTTGGCATCTCAATTCTACAAGACCATCAACCCTCTTGAGAGATTTAGTAGCCTCCTCCTGTATTTCAACTGACTCATCTGGGAAAGTGCCAGTCTGAAAAACAGATTATATATTCACCATAGCAATAGAATTGTCAGCATGCCCCAAGTCATTGTTGCATTGTTGAATCTTAGTGGTTTGGCTCTGCTGTGGACACATTTTGTTGGGATTAATTGCATTACCAATGGCTTTATGGATGGTGACACTAGTGAGCATTCCCACTTACACTTTTGTATCACGGGGTAAACGCCTATCCTACATCGCTTCTATAGCAGGAATGAGGGGCCTTTTGGACTCCCAATTCTCATCAGTCCTAGCCAACATAGCCAATGGTCAGGGACAATGGGAATTCAGAAAGATCTGCATTAGGTTTAAGTTTAGGGGGAAATATCAGATCACCGAACTAAAACCCCTTTTCCGGTTTCAGATCACCATCAGTCCACAGGCTTCAAAGTACAAATATCTACTCTTTTCATTGGGAATAGTATGTCACACACACACACACACACACACACACACACACACACACTTCAAGATGACCTGTAGACTTAGAAATCACTTAGGTAATCTAGCAGAAGTCATATTTCCCATATTATTTCTGTCCTGTATGAACACTCGCTTGAATCGTATGCCCTGTAACTGCTACAGGTCCATATTATGAAACACCCCCTGCAGAATGCTCATAACCAACAACTCTATTGCATATATGCAATACATCTGCCAATATGCTGGCTGTTTTTATGATGAAACAATGATAGGAACTCCAAGAGTCTCACCTATCTGATTTTTTATGTTCCTCTCAAGATAATTTGCACATCTCACCATGAAGGAGATGTGGGAGATGTCTTTTTTTCAGAAGTCCAAAAAGAAGACAGATCACACTTGAGCTCTTACTACAATGATGACAAGTTGTAATGCTAGCTTGAGTAAAACTGTGCATGAGTGTGCCTGTGAGGAGTAGGATCAAAAAAGGGCTTGGCACTAGTGACCTTTGCTACTGAATGCCTTTCAGATAAAAGTTTTCTGGTTAGCAAGAACCAAATGAAGTTTACCAAAGTGCCTAGGTCAACCATTCTGCTATTGACTTTCTATGACACCTGCGGAAGTTAGCATAACTTAAATGGCGTTTTTTGGGGGGGGTTCTGTTGGAATATACTGTTTTTATTATTGTATGGTCTTTTGGAAGATCATGACTAATTTGTATTTAAAAAAAAGCTTGTTAAACCTGCTTCAAACCCCCCCCCCCATTTAATGACTCAAGCTTAGACATGGACACATTGTGTTATAAAAAGTTGCAATTACTAATTTTTTATCTCTCAATATAAGTGCTAGTAAATATGGATGGGGAAGTGGTGACCAGGGAGCTGCAATTTGTCACAGTTCCCTGGCACACACACATTTACAGATATGCTTCTTCTCTTCACACAGTTTACTAACAAAAATGCATCTGTTGAGTACAGTGTGTATCAGATCTTGATCTACACATTTTCTTCAACATTTTTATATACTGAATTTGCTCACCCATTTTGTGTATTGCAGAAGGAAGACTAAACCTTAATTCTGCAAAGCAGCTTTTGAACCATTCATTATTTCCTTGCCAGATACTAGCAGTACCTGGGTGTGGTGGTTGAAACACACATAGAGAGTTTTGTGAATAGGTATTTGTGATAAATCCTGAATTAATAAACGAACATTTGTGAATGTTTCCTGTTTCTGCCAAAAATCACAGCTGGCCGAAGAAAAAGTGGTTTGAGTACCAATGTTCCTTCTAGTGGAATATTTCTATTTTTAGCCCAGCGAGTTTTCTCTTCTAAGCCTGTGTACACACTCCAGCCTTTGAAGCACTGTGGATTGGCGTTTTCTAAAAGCACTTTTGTAGGCATTACTTTGCAAGTGTCTATACTTGTTCACAGTGAAGGCTGATGTCCATTGAAACTGGTGGGGCTACGAGGTCATAGAGGTTTGGCCAATGAGGTCACAGAGGTGTGGCCAAATTGCTCTGATTTACTCCCCATCCTATGATTTTTCAATGGGGCATCATGATTGTAAACCTGGCTACACACATACCCTACCCCACTTCAAAATCAGGACAGGCAGGCTGGAGATATACTTTTTATTACAGTATTAACCTTCTTAAATTAACCTTATTATTATTATTATTATTATTATTATTATTATTATTATTTAGAAGACATCTGAAGGCAGCCCTGTTTAGGGAAGTTTTTAATGACTGATGTCTTAATGTATTTTTAATCTCTGTTGGAAGCCTTCTAGAGTGGCTGGGGAAACCAGATGGGTGGGGTACAAATAAATAAATAATAATAATCACTACTACTACTACTACTTATTGAGTTTGTATCCATTCCACTTTTCCTGCAAAGAGCTCAGGGTGGTATTCATGGACCTCCTCTTCCCCATGTTATCCTCACAACAACCCTGACAGATAGGTTAGGCTAAGAGACAGTGACTGGTCCAAGGTTACCCAGTGAACTTTATGGCAGAGTGGTGATTTTAATTTTGATCTCCCGGCTCCAAGTCCACTTAATATCCCCCCATTTTATTCCACTTCCTGCAAAGAAGATGTAGAAATGAATAAACCGGAGGAGGGCAGGGTAATCTTTTCCTATAGGTCTAGAAATTGTGTGTACATGGCTTAGACTGATTGTGTACAGTATACAGAGAAACCCAAGGCAAATCTGATTGACACATTTTCTCCATGGAATGGAGAAAACACAATCATTTTCACTGTTGGGTGAAGATGTGTCTGTACACACAGTGCTAGCAGCAGTCAACTTTTTAAAGTTGGTAGACAGCGGCAGAGCTTGTATTAACTCTGAGTAGGATGAAAGAGTATACTGTCAGAAAAATTACACACAGATGAAATATGGGTAAGAGAGAGAAAATTCCCACTGTTGATATCAAACGCTTCCAAGTTATTTTCCACAAGTCTTCCCCTTCAATTATTAGACATAATATTTCCAAGCCAAAGAGCTTTCTACAAAGTCTTTGTATGTTTAACCAAGTCAGAGAATCAGCTCTGCTGCTTCATCAACACCTTTCTCCTACTGCAACTATTTTTCCACTCCCTCCACCACAGAACAGAAAAGGGAGTCCCTCTATCACTTTCCCTAAGTGAGGTAATTCATTAAATCTGGTAGCAGTGGGCTTTCAATGCCAGCTACAGAGTGCTGCTTCTGTTTTAATTAAGTGGTGAATGAAATAAAGAAATTAAGTGGTGAATGAAATAAAGAAATGGAAACAAAAGAAGGGGAATGCCCGGAGCTTCTCCTTGTCTCAAAGAACCCCCTCCCTTTCTTGGGTGGTCCATAAGACCAGGTGTTTCTGGGAATTTTTTTGAGATGGGTCTGCCTTAACCGCCTTGCCTTGCAGCCTCCATATAAGGGCTCCCAGTTTGCCTAGCTTGGCATTTGCTGGCTTGTTCCTAACCTGACTATCAAGAGCATGAGCCTTCTATAGTGGAAATCTCATTTCCCCACTCTCTGGGACTCACCTACTGCCAGTTTCCCTTGTTTTTAGTGCATGAGAGGTTGGCCCACCAAACTGGGGTGAATCAGGAGAAATGGGTGTGGTTGCCACAGTTGGTGCTTTTTTACTTCTTTGTAAGTTCCAGAATGTCAGTGGCGTGGGAGTGTGCTTCAGAGACGGGTCAGTGCCATCTTGCAATGACTGCTTCAGCAATGCACTCACAAATTCTTTCTTCTGTTCTCAAGCCTTCATCCAGGCTTTATCCTTTCCCTTTCCCTCAGTCTTGAGTCCCTGTGCATTTTACTGATACCACCTCCTTTTCCTTATTTTGTCTCCTTGTACTAGGCACCCTCATTCCCAGTTTATTTGAAGCAGCAATGAGTAGCCAAATGCACTTAGCTTAGGCACAGGAAAGTAGCACCTTCTATTTCTTTGTGCTTGAACTGTTCAAAAGCCACCTACATATCCTCCAACATTTCTCCAGTGAAAATAGGGATGTCCCATCCCATAATGATTATTTTATTATTTATGCCCCACACATCTTCCTGGGTTGCCCCAGCCACTCTGTGCAGCTTCCAACACATATAAAAACAGAATAAAACATTAAACATCAAAATAAACTTTCGTATACAGGTTTGCCTTCAGATGGCTCAGGGGTCGGATAACTTCATACCCTCCAACATTTGCCCAGTGAAAATTGGGTCATCCCAAGGAAAAGTGGGACATTCTGGGATCAAATCAGGGACCCCCCTGGAAAATAGGGGCACTTGGAGGGTTTGCACCTAAGGGATGAAAAGTATTGCACATATATGCTTAATAATAATAATAATAATAATAATAATAATAATAATAATATTCACTGCATGGTGATATTTTTTAAAAAAACTAGCATGAATGCTGAACACGTATATATAAGTAGTTTTGCTAGGCAACAATTTGCAGTATTTGGCAACTTATAAGCAAAACAACTACAAATGAACTTTAGTTCAAATGCGACTTGTTCCAGTTTAGTGGAAACAGTTCAGTATAAATGAAATGTTATTTCTGAAATGTATGAATCACTACTGTTTTTAACAAAAGTTAATAACTCCATGGATTGACTTGTTAGTCTTGGATCAGGATTCAAATATGAGATTTAAATCTGCAAATGAACCATGAAGCTTAATCAGGTTTCCTTAGGTCTGTCATCTTCTTCCAACCTAACTTATCTTGCAGGGTTGTTACACAGATAAAATAGTGTGTGGAGGAACCCATGTACACCATCTTGCATCCCTTGGAGTAAGCTTGTTATACAAAAGTGATTTCTTTCAGTGGATCTACTCTAAGTAAAACTTAGTTGAATAAAACCCATGTGCAGGAACATGCATGCATGGAGGCCCCTATTTAGATCTCTGAACAATTAGGGTGAAGATCTGAAGGGGGCTTTTAAGTGTGTTCAGGTGAATGCACTTAGAAATCTCCTCACAGCAGCAAACCATTTTACAAGTATTCCTGATCATGAAGAGATTTCTAAGCAAGTTCAACAGAACATGCTTAGGAAGATCCTTCAAATGTTTGCACTAAAGACATGAGGACCTAACTAGGAGCTCACATGTTTTCAGGCTGAAGCTTAATTTCTCCCAGGACAGGTAACCAGGGACATTGGCTCTGTTTACTGATAGCCATCAAAGATAAAACAAAACGAAAACAACACAAAGCGACAACACAAAAGTTGACTGTTCCTTTATTGTAATAACAAGACATGCCCTTTCTGTTCTGAACCTGTCACACTCATTGCTTTTCCAGGATGTTACCTGCTGAGGGGCAATGCTGTGTAAATCAACAAGGTTAGCCGCCCCTGACAGGCTATCATTCACAGGCCTCACTCAAACCCACTGACTTTTATAAGACAAGGCAATGGCTCAGCAGGGGAAAACAGACAAATGAGAGAATGTGGGGTCAAATATTTATAGCTGAGCACAACAGGTCTGAACTCCCATGGCAAAATGGAACATGGTGGTAAAGAAAACATAATATGGAGAAATGTGTAAACATAACACCATTCAGTCCAGAGATCAATTGAACACAGTATCAAATGGCAAAATTAGCAATGCTAATGGTGGCTAGTATGAAAGACACAGTGTCTATTGCCTTTAGAGCTTTGTGGTTTAAAGAAATTGGCCTTAAACTCGACAGGATCTTCTACGACAACTTCTCGGCATCAGGAACTGGCTTGTATTCTACCATTCAAACATATGAATGGCTATTCATTGAAGAAGAAGAAAACTGTCATAGAGGAATTTACAATGGGCATGCACAGCAATCTGTGTGAAACTGGCCATGTTACAAGTCACATTATATTTGCAGCGAACTGCATTTTATACGTTGGAGATTATATACTGCGCCTGTGTTTGTGTCAGTGTGTGTTTTCCTACAGATTTGTCCCCTTGGTACAACAAATAGTGTTTGAGAACAGGAAAGAAACCTTGATTTAATTGGGATTGGTCAGACTGGAGGGAAAACTCTTCCAAACTCTTGTTCCTAGGCACCTGATTCTGAGAAGAAGATACTACCAGTACAAGAGGCAATTGTGGAGAGGAGTAACAATTAACCCACAAAAACCCAGCTCATACTTCTAGGCCAACTGAGCTAGTGGATAAAATGGTTGACGAAGATTCTATGTTGAAGTAGTTGATAAACCATCCAGAAATCTTTATTGCTGACTAGGGAAGGCCTTCTGGAGATATTTGTTGACTCTCGTGGTGTCGGCAAATGATGAAGGACATAAAAAGTTATTCTATCCTGGCACTTTTTTTTATTTTATTAGGTTAGTAGGGTTTTCACTCTTTTGGCTTTTGGCAGACCTAAGCCATGGCTATTAATTTGTGATATTTGAAAGAGCCTTTTCGGATAAGTTTTCAAACAGGAAATTTCTGTTGCCAGCTTCCCTTTCTTATCATCACCTTGGTCTTTATCAGTTAATTGGAGCCATTCTTCTATAACTTATTCTTCCCAGACAGTGTCTCATTATTTCAGACAATTAGCTGAAGCACCTGGTAAAACCTGTCCCATTTCTGAGAAAAAATGTTCTCCTTCACAACATGGCTCTTTTTCTTAAGATGGATGAAACTTGGTTCAGGCTTTTACGAGGAGACTAATGATGGGAAACAAAGACAAGTAGCAGGTTTTTTTAAAAAAATTCATATTAAAGATAATATTTGCACATGATGTGAAAGCAGATGTGTTAGTGAGTCACATATCATAGTTCTATAAACTGAGTGAAAAGGGGGATTTGTGTATCTTCTCTATAGGAGATGCATGATTTTCTGTAGGGAATTGATGTGGGAGCTACTACTTCATAAGACTGGGGGAAATGATGTTTCCATAGTGCATGTAAAGTCACACAAAGAAACCAAGAAACATAAATGAAGGGGGATCTGCAAACTGATTCCCAAGGTTGACTTGGGTTGTCAGAGCAGGCAGAAGCAAGCAAATCTAGGAAAGAATAATGCATCGCCATCCTGTGAGGCTTCCTCCAGGCTGATCTCCCCTGATTTGTTGAACAGCTCTCTCTGCAAACTGTTTTGAGGGTTCATCTTTTCACCCTGCTCTGTGATTTGGATCTATCCCTACCACAGCAGCCAAAGACTAGGCTAGTCAATTCAAATAATTGTGCGAAATTTAGTTCTTTGGGATTCTCACCAGCTCTGCTTTTGCCCTCCAACTGTTTGGAAAAGTGTCCGTGAACTGTGAAAACACCTCTTGCTAGTCGGTTTGGAGGAGAAAGAAGGATGTGTGAGTGTGTGTCAAACTAGCTTACTGCACAAAAGTGAAATGTACATTCGTTGCTTCCTTCCCTTTTGCCTCTGTTGGCGCCCACTGTTGTGTGGCCCTCGGAAGGTTGCACAGAAGGCAAAGTGGCCCTCAAGCCCAACCACTCTCTAGCTAATATCACAGTGCATCACATGAAAATACTAAATTACAGTCCTAGAAATAAAGTGAGCATTTTATTTCAAAAATGTAATGTATATATTCATATTAAATGTATTGTTTTAAAATCCATACGGTTGGCCTGAATAGGTCCCCCCCCCTCTGTAAAACACATGCAAAAAAATATGCAAATAATAATTATAATTTTCCTTTCAACAGAGTTATCTGCTCAACTTCAGAATGACATTTGAAGATGACACTTTATTCATCACTGCCACTATTGCACACTAATTAAACTAACTGAGGACCTCTATAACTCTACACTGAATTCAACAGGAATGACTCCCCTTGATTATTAATGATTTTTTCATTTTCAGGGAAAGAACAAAGTTATCGTCAGGAAAAACTGGTGAGTAATTACAAGTCTCTTTGCCCAGAAGCAACAGAAAAACAATAAAAGGCACCTTTGCCAGATAGCAGCAAAGCTATTCTTATAATGGTGTCAGGAAAACTGTGAAATGAAGACTTCTGGGGCTACAGATCCTCAAATGTCCATCATTCTACTCAACATATTATTTTTTTATGCTTATATTCTAGACCTTTCAGGTTTACATGCATTTTGGCATTTCTGTTATACTGTGATACTATTTTTCCAAAAATGAACTATTTAAATTCAGTGCTGCTCTTCTAAGGTACTAATGGTTTTTTGTCCACGAACAGCCAGCAGGACTGCAGACAGATGGGACATTGGAAGTAATTACATAACTTCTGAAATTCAGTTTTGCAGGAGAAATATAGAAAGGGCAGCCACATAATTCCTACTCCATAATAAGGTACATTGTACATGGAGAATGACCACAACCCAACATAAAATTAAGAATGTTTAAGCCCATTGTAATGAATAGACTCAAGCCTGCTTAACCCTGTATTAGACTGTGGCAAGTCCAACGCTCTGTCTCTTTTCAGTTTCCAGCTTCAGCACAGACCAAAACAAATGCTAGATCTTGGCCTATTGTTCTCCTTCCTACAAAATGACATGGTCTCCAGACAAGTTTGGAGGGCTAGGGGAAAACCTACCTGGTCATTCTGGAAGCTAGTTATTCTTATGGCAATATGGCCAACTAATGCAGATTGGGTGCTTGGATTGGACTATAAATTTAACAAAGAGCTGATTTGACCACTTCAGCAGGCCTTTCTTCTACAAACTGCAGCCTTACAAGGGCACAGGCTTGGTTAGGACCCACAAGGCATTAGCCAAACTAACACCCTAATTCTATAATGCTATGAACTTATGGTGTGATTTTATAGAAAACTTATTATAACCACTTGGGAACCTATGAAAGTCTACATGGTCTAAAAACTTTAGGATACAAGTTCAGCCTAAAGATTGACCCAAAGTATGGTAATCTTAATTTTATAATGGATCCCTCCAGATAGGAAGATGATCAGATATTCAGTACTGAGGTGATGATCTTCACAATTATCTGCATTGATAAATGATCAAGATCATAATTTGAGCTTCAGCAGGACAGAAATGGCTAGATTTCTTACAGGTTCATAGGACATACCACACAGGAGCTGTCATTCATATCCTAAGATCTTACAGATTTTCTTTTTAAAATGTTGAATGTATATACCATATATGTGAAGAAAACACTGAAAATGGAATTCTAACCCATATAATGCAGATGTAAACATTGTAAGGCATACACTAAATCAAACCCCACTGCTTTACTGTACAGTGGTACCTCGGGTTAAGTACTTAATTCGTTCCGGAGGTCTGTTCTTAACCTGAAACTGTTCTTAACCTGAAGCACCACTTTAGCTAATGGGGCCTCCCGCTGCTGCCGCGCCGCCGGAGCACGATTTCTGTTCTCATCCTGAAGCAAAGTTCTTAACCCAAGGTACTATTTCTGGGTTAGCAGGGTCTGTAACCTGAAGCGTATGTAACCCGAGGTACCACTGTATTATAGACAAAAGAGGGACACACATATGGATACAAAGTGATCTCTCTCTCTCTCTCTCTCTCTCTCTCTCTCTCTCTCTCTCCAAATTTAGTAAGGCCAAATGGAATATGCCTGCAAGATATAAATCCTGCTTGCTACTTGGTTAGACTATATTGGTAGTTTGAAGTTCTAAAACTAGCACAAACCCATTGCTTCCAGTCCGTGAATTATGTTTACTGTTTAGTGCTTTTGTATCCCACCCCTCCTCCACAAAACTCAGGGTTTTATACTTTGGGGTAATCTCGGCTGCCGAATCTCATTTTATCCCCACAACAAACCTATGAGGTAGGTTGACAGTAACTTGCCCAAAGCTACCTAATGAGCTTCTTAGCTGAAGAGGAATTTAAATCCGGATTACTGAAGTCAAAGTTTAGCAGTCTATCAACTATATCACATTCTCTTGCAACATGTGACTTTGTAAAATTCTTCTGTCAGCTACTCAGCAGAAGCATGCTACAAGTGCCTTTTACCTGCATTTCCCATATCGTATTGATCTCTTCAAAATGTTGTCATACGGGCGCTATATTTTAAGTGAAAATGCTTCATCCCTCTTCACCCAAAGGAGACTGATAGTGAAAGGCAAAACTTCATCATCACTTCATAAAGATTTGGACTATAGGTTAGCACAAGAGTCTGAAAAGTTTTTGATTCCATTGAAATAAAGACAAAATCCTTAGCATGAAATAAAACCTAGCTAGATTACTCATTCCTAGGCCACTTCTAATGATGAGCCAGTAATAAAACTCGAATCTTCCCCTCATAAGAGATTAATAGAGTAGATATTTACCTAGTAGGCTTAATTTTTATATAATACAGTTTAATTGATTTCATTTCTGTCATGTTTCAGTTAAAGTGTTCATCCATTATTATTTATTTTGGTTTAATTATTCCCTTGCTCAATTGAAGGTTCATTAAGGAGTCACATCTAGGGACGCGGGTGGCGCTGTGGGTAAAAGCCTCAGCACCTAGGACTTGCCGATCGAAAGGTCGGCGGTTCGAATCCCCGCAGCGGGGTGCACTTCCGTTGCTCGGTCCCAGCGCCTGCCAACCTAGCAGTTCGAAAGCACCTCCGGGTGCAAGTAGATAAATAGGGACCGCTTTCTAGCGGGAAGGTAAACAGTGTTTCCGTGTGCTGCGCTGGCTCACCAGATGCAGCTTTGTCACGCTGGCCACGTGACCCAGAAGTGTCTCCGGACAGCGCTGGCCCCTGGCCTCTTAAGTGAGATGGGCGCACAACCCCAGAGTCTGTCAAGACTGGCCCGTACGGGCAGGGGTACCTTTACCTTACCTTTACCTTTACCTTTACCTTTACCTTTACCTTTACCTTTAAGGAGTCACATCTAGTGCACATAAAGTGGGGTTATGGACTTCTAAGATGTTGTTCACTAGAGATTTTCAGTAAGAGGTCTTCAAGTTGCCACATAACACTTTTTAATTCTCTCAAACAGTTGGGGATTTCTGATAAGAAAAGATAAACTGGAAATGCGGCAGCTTTAGAAAACTATGATTTGTGTGACAGATCTAGTAGGGCAAACATGATTCTCACATCTTCAGAATACAAAATAGCTGGAACTGAAAGGCAGCGGCTTTGAGATGAAGAAAATCCTAGTCCTAGTTCAAGGAAGGATATTCTCATGTAACACATAAGGTGTGTTCAAGTGCTTACCTGAACATGTTAAGGTGAATCAGGGGTGCATGCAGAACCTTACCCCCAACATCCTGGTACACATCACCTTATGTGCTCAGACTCCTGCAGGAGAAATTCTGCAGGAGACTGACCCATATCTGTCTACCCAATCTGAGAATCTGATAAAGTGAAATCCCTAATTGTATGACATGTTCCTCTCACATTTACCGTATTTTTCGCTCCATAAGGCGCACTGGACCATAAGGTGCACCTAGTGGGGTTTTTTTTTGGGGGGGGGGAATCAGGAAAAAAAATCTTATTCCCCCCCAGCCCCAAAGAGCAAAGAAGCCAAGACAGGGAGTGGGATCCATCCCGCTGGCTGTCTTGGCTTCCTCTTTAGCCGTGTGCAACCTCTCCAGCCAGGAGAGGCTGTGCGCGGCTTTGGCAGAAGCCAAGACAGCGAGCGGGATCCATCTTGCTCTCCCAGCTTCAGCAAAAGGAACCCGAAGCCTTCGGAGCGCAGCGCGAGTTCCCACTGCGCTCCAAAGGCTTCAGGCGGCTATCCCTGAAGCCTGGAGAGTGAGAGGGATCGGTGCAACGCATAGCCTCTGGAGCGAGGACAGAGTGCTCCCTCTGCGCTTCGGTGGCTTCGCATTGCTATCGCTGAAGCCAAGGAGCCTGCATTCGCTCCATAGGACACATACACATTTCCCCTTAGTTTTTGGAGGAGGGAAAGTGCGTCCTATAGAGCGAAAAATACAGTAAGCAGATATGAACGGGGATGCAGAAACTCAGCAAGAGATAGCTGCCTTATTCTGAGTCAGACTACTAATCTACCTCAGGATTGCCGACAGTGATTAATCATGGTTATCCAGGGTTTCAGTTTTTCTGGAGATACTGAACCTCAAACCTGAGGCCTTCTGCATGAAAAGCAGTTGCTTGAAAAGCAGTTACTTCTGCATGCAAAGCGGCTGCCAAGCTGTTGCCAAACATATTGCTCTGCTTTCCTTTGAACCACATCTGCAAGTCCGAGAGAGGGAGCTCTTGTCATTTGGGCAGCCCAGGACCTCCATACACGCTGTCCATGTTTGTGCCTGGGGGAGGCCCCTTCTGTGCTACTAACACAGCACTTTGACTTCACCCCTGGAGACACACTCCATTGTCTCTTGAGACAGACGGATTCCAACACCTGTAATTTCTAATGGGTGTTCTTGTAAATCGCCTTGAGGTGCTTTCATAATTGGCAGCATATACATAGGTAAATTAATTAATCAAATAATAGATGCAATAGCCTAAAAGTATAATCTTCATGCTCAGGAACAGTTCACACCGTTTTAGCAGAAGTCGAAATAAGCAGGGGGTGAATTTTGACACCGAAGCTAAGAGGAATGCATCAAAAAATGGTTTCCCGCTTACAAAACATGGTTGAGTTCATTCTTTTAGGCAGTTGCTGTTCACATATCAGGATAAGACCGATGGCCTTTCCCCATCCAAAGGTTTTACCTGCTCAGGTGGTCTAGCATCCTCCTGAAAACAGCACAGCCACACAGTCAAGAGACAAGATTGATTCATGCTTCTCTCCAAATAGATCACAACACAGAATAGAGAGTAGAAAGGTGAATGACCTCTGAGTGTCTCTTCACTACAGCTAGCAGTATAAAGTTGTGAAACATAAAAGAACTGAGAGTCAACCCTCTACACTTCTGTGCTATACTATACTATAAAGGCATATTGCATAACCTGAAGAAAATTGCACTGCTTGGTCCCTGCATTCTTTTATTGTACTACACTGCCCTCTGCAGGAGAAATCCAGAATATGTGTCACTGAAAATACATCCGTTTCATAAGTGCCATCCTGAAATGTTTAATGCTACTCAGTTTATGATAAAATTATTTTTATCATATATGTGCCAGCATTTCATTTTAACTTCATTACATTTATTTATTTCATGTTACTAAATCACATGCATAAATCAAATGATAATAGCATGTGTATGTTTATATAAAATTGATATGTCTGGATTGTGTGTGCATGTGTGTGTGTGTTACCTATGCTGGGAAATGCAGAATCACTATACTCAGGTAGAAAATCAAATATTTTAATTACCACTGTATTTCTTTTGTTTCTACAAAAATAACCTAGAATTAATTAAATTATTATTGTATTTGTACAAGTATCTTATAACAGCATATTTCCCCTCGGAGTTACATGATTTAAAAATAAACAAAGAACAAGCAATACAATTAACCATTTACCAGTTCTCACCAAACTGAAGAATCTGTGCCACTATGAATTTTGATATTTCAAATGCTTAACTGCAGATAAGGGCTCACATGATGGTTGAAACCAGGAACGGGGAGCCTAGCCCGTCCCAATGATCCATGGTGCCATCTTGTTTATGTAAACTATGCCCACCTGTCACCCAGAAGACATCACATAATGCCACCTGTCAATAACCACGGAGACCCTTTGTGGAACTTGATGATCTATACCTCACTGCAGCACTTACCAGGCTACTTCACGCCTAGTTTAAACACTTGTCTCTGCATGCAATGCTTTTTTCTGGGGTAGAGGCAGGGGTCTGCATACCCCTAAACATTTTGTGAATCTAAGTTTGGCCTGATTAAGGGGCAGTATTTCAATATGAGTAGGAAAATGAGAGTACCCCTAAACATTTATTTTATAGAAAAAAACACTGTATATATGCATTCTGTCATGTGAGGCTCTACCACCAACTTTTAAACCTGCCAATAACTGTTATATGTGCAGGAATTAGAAGCAGTGGAAACTGTGTTGAAAACACAGGAGCAAGCGAGGCTTTTTTTGTTTTCTGTTTTCTGTTTTCTGCAGTCAGACATAGCTTTCCTGCTTCATCTGTGATACCAAGCCTCCAGTATTACTTGTTCTTGTGCTGCACCGTTCCTCTCAATGGTTCCCAGGGTGGCTAACTATCGAAACAAAAGTACAGTCTTAAAAAGTAACTGTTAAAAACCCGGATCCACGATAAAATACAATTGGACAGCCAGAAGCAAAGTAGCAACCACTCTCCCTAGGTCCCAAACATCTGTGAAAACAGATAAGTGGATGTAACCACTTGGCCGGCTGCATAGGATCATGTCAAGCGGTGAGGAGAATTTTACCACACAGTTGGACACAAAGTGAGGGAAGAAAGTGATAAGGTTCGCTCCACACTGGTCTTCAGCCAGTGTTCGGTGGTGTTTGTTATTAAGTCAATGCTTTCTTCACAGCCCTGATTTTAAAACATGAATCACAACGTCATTTGTGATGGAACAATAATTAGGAATGGAATAACAAAACAATGGGGGGGGGGGAATCAATCGACCTTGGCTTTGTTTTTGTGGAGATCAGACCCATTGCCCTCTCTGAAAGAGTTCCATGTCCCTTAAGAGCTCTTTTGTTTGCGTATGTTGTACGTACACTGGTTCATTTAAAGGTTTTTGCTGTATTGAAAGTGTAGGCTTTAATTAGAAATTAAAACTGTGCTCAGCCCTAATACTGATCATTCTTGTTGTCTCAGGGCACAGTGTTCACCCTGTGCCACCACTGGGATCCTGTAACATGAATATATTCCTTTCTGCCTCAGGACATCCAGACCTCAGCTGTGAGGGTCTTTCTGTATCTTTCTGTTTCTATCTTCCTTCCCTCCTTGTTGCCTGTAGGCTCTAGCATACCAAATCAGCATTTAAAAACACTTACATCTAATCAGAATCTGAGAGGAGATAGGAGCTTTCCCCAGGGTTTTAATTTGTCTGTTAAATAACAACATGCTTGGCAGCAGAAATGTACCCTTTTAATCTAAGTTTCCCTTGGTACCATGGGAAGTGTTAAAATTAGATTTTTTACATTTACAAAGCCAACAGGCCTTGACTTCAAACTTGCGAATAAGTGGTAATTAGCATGACGCCTAGCTGAATTCCTGGGAGGATGCTATTATTTTAATTTACTGTTCTAATTTTAAAGTTATTATTTGAACTCCCATATCAAGGCGCTGTAAACAATTAATTTGGAAACTTGCCTTTCAACTACAATGGTACCTTGGTTTATGAACTTAATCCATTCTGGAAGTCCGTTCTTAAAGCACAGCATTCTTAAACCAAGGCGTACTTTCCCATAGCAGCGGGGCACTCAATTTACAAATGGAACACACTCAACATGTTCTGCTTCCAAGGCAAAGTTCACAAATCAAAACATCTACTTTTGGGTTTGCAGCATTCTTAATCCAAGTTGTTCATAAACTAAGCTGTTCTTAAACCAAGGTACCACTGTAATTGACTGGTGCTCATGTGCAGACTGGATTTGGCTGATAGGCAGGAAGCTCTGCTGTCTCCTTCCCAGTGGTCTTTACATTAGATTTCATAGAATCATAGAATTGTAGAGATGGAAGGTATGTGTGGGTCATCTAGTCCAAGCCCCTGCAATGCAGGAATCCTGGCCATAGTTGTCCCTGGCTGGGCTCGAACCACCAACCTCCTGATTAACAGCCAGACATACTACCAGCCCTATCTGGTATGATCTGGCCTTCTTCAGGCAGCAATTTCTGGGCATCATTAAAGTGCAATAAATTGTCAATTGCTGTCAATGGTTGACTAAGTTATTATACAGTATCTTAACCCACCATGGAGGTGAAATTTGATTCCCCCCCCCAGGCACCCAAATATATTGGGCTGTCATATTAAAGTATTTAATTTCACAAAATGTAATTATGTAACAGTCTGCTAAAAGTTTATTACAGCAGGCAACACCCCCAGGACGTCTACGTGCTTGTGGGATGGAGAGATGTTTGCACTGTGGGGCATCTGTTTTTTCTTCCCCTCTCCAGGCTCATGCAGACCCCCAAAATCTGCTCCACAGGCTCTTCTCCCAACACTCAGGTTTTAGGTTTAAGTTGCACACTTGCACTACGTTGGACCTCACAAGGAGAGTGTAAGAAACTTCCAGGAGAGATGTTTGAAAATAACGCCAGTAAATATTGAACTACAAGAGACAATATATTTCAGGTAAAAGGCAATGTCATAAACTTTGGCAGGTAAACTGTAAGAGCAAACAGCGGCTGGATGCTCAGAGATGACAAAGAAAACAGTAAAAGCACTTCCAAAAATGATGGGGAAATAAGATAAATTTAACCTGTGTCAAGAGAACCAGCCATCATGGGGGAAAGAATAGAGTTGTAAATGTGCTGCATGAATGTTGAGGAACACATGAGTATTATGTTGTTCTAATCCTATGGTTCTGCTAACCTGGCAGGTGCTATGCCACAGGTACATCAGAGTTTTATAGTTACACAAACCCAGCAGCAAAGTTGTTGTTTTTTTTTATAAAAAAGGGATAGGAATATAGTAGTTAAAACAAGAGCTAATGTAACAGCATCATACTAACTGTGCCACCATCTGCCGATTACATAATTGTGCATAATTATTAATTAATAAATTAATTAAATTTGTATACCAATCTTCATCCGAAGATCCTAGGGCAATTCACAACAGAAAAATACAACATGAGAATACAAAACGCATTATAAAACAAAAAAAAAACCGAAACAAACCAATAAACCCCTCCCCACAAGCACATTTTAAAAGCCATAATGTTAATCAGCCTGGTTGAAGAGAAACATTTTTACCTGGTGCCTAAAGATATGTACGCAGGACATGGGTGGTGCTGTGGGTTAAACCACAGAGTCTAGGACTTGCCGATCAGAAGGTCGGCGGTTCGAATCCCCGTGACGGGGTGAGCTCCCGTTGCTCGGTCCCTGCTCCTGCCAACCTAGCAGTTCAAAAGCATGTCAAAGTGCAAGTAGATAAATAGGTACCGCTCCGGCAGGAAGGTAAACGGCATTTCCGTGCGCTGCTCTGGTTCGCCAGAAGTGGCTTAGTCATGCTGGCCACATGACCCGGAAGCTGTACGCCAGCTCCCTCAGCCAATAAAGCAAGATGAGTGCCGCAACCCCAGAGTCGGCCACGACTGGATCTAATGGTCAGGGGTCCCTTTACCTTTACCTTAAAGATATGTAACAGAGGCACCAGGCAAGCCTCCCTAGGGAGAGCATTCCGCAAATGGGGAGCCACCACAGGAAAGGCGCGTTCTTGTGTTGCCCCTCCAGGCCTCTCGTGGAGGAGGCACATGAAGAAGGGCCTCAGCTGATGAGTGCAGGGTCTGGGTCAGTTCATATGGGGAGAGGTGGTCCTTGAGGTATTGCAGTCCTGAGATCACAACCAGCAATTTGAATTGGGCCTGGAAACTACTCACCCCTCAGACAGCCGCTCCAGATGGATAATGGTGGATGGTATTGAAAGCCATTGAGAGGTCAAGGAGAATTAGCAGGGAAATCTCCTAGGTGCTGCCCATTTGACCTCCTAGGCTACTGACCAGGTCTAGGTTCAATCAGCTTCCACTCATAATAGGTTACGGTAGGATGTGTCATTCAGGAATGCCTGAAATGGCATTGCCACCACATTTCAAGGAAAGGAAGAATATAGGTCTAAAGTTGTCATATTTATCATGATCTGAAGTTGCAAACAAGGCTTTTGCCATATTCTCTTTGGGCTCATCCAGGCTTGCCCTTCTCTTACTGCTTTCCCCCTCAAAACCCACTCTTTACTGGTGAATCAGTGCAAATGTCAATTGGATTTTCTCTAGATTGACATTTGCTCAGATTTATCACTAAAGAGTGGGGTTTGAGAGAGAAAGCAGTGAGACAAGGGCAAAACCGCTTGGACCCCATGTCTAGAAAGTGTGGGGCACCTGCTTTCTAGCCACTGGAATGAACACAAATCTGGATGAGCTTGTCCATGCAGAAGAATGATTGGCACAAATAATGGGAAAATACCCGGTGCAGTTTTTCTAGAAAAAGAGATTCTGGAACTCACCATGAGCATGTCCCTCGTTCTTTTATAATGGCAATGGCCACCTCCAAGAAGTGCTGGGTTCCTGTGAGTTCCACCTGAAAAAAGCCCAGGAAATATCAATACACAAAGCCGTCTCTAATTTGCAGAGGATAGTATGGGCTTCATTTGTGTGGAGCTCTAAATTGCTAGTAGAGCCCCCGTATCCAGCGCCTGACTCACTGTAACTGTCTTGCCCAAGCAAAAAGAACCTAGTTAACTATATTTTTAAAGAAAAATATTCTTTCAGATATTGTAAGCTGGAAAAAAATGCCTTGTTACCATCTAGAGCCAGGTGGATTAAGTGGTCTGAAAAACAATCCATCATCTTTTGCCATAAGCTTATTGTTATACTATCTCATTACCTGCCATCCTGATACTGAAACAGTGGAATAATACTGAGATGGTTTTGCTGCTTAGTTGCTTATGAAACCTCAAAGGTGAAACCTGTTCTAAAAATACTTCTCTCCCTGTAAACACACATTAAAATGTCGAAGGCCTTCCAGTATAATCTGCCATTTTATAGCAGTTTTTAAGTGCGGGAAACGATGCTCGGCTAGTTTTGGCAGACATTTGCATTAAGTTCATGGGACCTAAATAAGCTTAGTGCTGTAATATTTGGCGCCAAAAGCAATGCCAAGCAGGTTTTCTCCTTCGGCTTTTTTTTAAAATTCCAACTTAATTCCCAAGCTCTCATTCCTGCCAGGAAGTGTTAACTATAAAAACTAGGAGTAAAATAATGGCACTGTAAAATATACCATATGTGCAGACACTAAGCTCTACTGTTTGAATTATGAAAATATTTCTTTGCTGACAAGTATGGAAGGCACAAAATGAATAGTAGTGAAATCCCACAAATAAATAAAACCAATCAAATCCTTATTTTGCAATGGCTCACCTCTCCAAAAGGGTATGGGAGAATGTGATGCTAATGACCAATACCAAGGTAAAGGTTTGAAAGGCTTGCGTGTTGAGCACTCTGCTTTATGGAAGTCAATCATGAGCGACTTATACCTGGCAGGAGTGACACCTCCATGTCTTCCACATGCACAGAATCAGGAAGATTTGAGGCATCACATGGCAGGACAGAGTCTCTCCCAAGCCCACATCCTCAGCATGTTCACAATCCTGTCTCAGCGATGTTTACACTGACTTGGTCATGTTCACAGAATGGAAGATGGCAGGATCCCCAAGGATGCACTGTCCAAAGACAGGGAGCTGTCTTTAAGCACCAGGCGCTTTGGCCACTTTTTATTTTAAAGTTGCTGAACTAGTAATGGGAGAAATTATTTCATTTCAGAACATAGGCTGGAGGCCACACGTAGAAAGCGTGAAGAACCATAGCAGCAGATTCAGAGGAATCCTGAAATTCAGACCCAACTACCTTCCCTGTCACAAAACAGATTAAAACATTGGTTTTGCATTTCAGAGACTGAGAAGGCAGTGTATTGCCAAGTGGGAACCGTGCTTTGCCAGATCTACTGTGTGCTAGATCAATGTGATGGTGATGATGATTTAAATTCGGTTACTTGGCCAGGATCATTAGATTTGTTAGAATTGTACAAAGGTGCCCGGTGGTTTAGCTAAATAAGTAGTAAATTATGATGCCTTAAATCTCAAGACTGTTGGCTCCATTTTGGACCTTGTTAGCGATGCCTTAAGAACAAATTGTAACTGACACTAATAGGCACTTGCTGTGTACAAGACCAAGGCATATTGGCATTAGATCTCTATTTTTCTCTATTTCTTGTCAGTCAAATACAGAAAACAATAAGGAGCAGGACCCTCAAACTTCCACCTTTCCTACACATAACACAGTAGTAAATCCCACTTTCCACAGTTTTGATAGTACTGCCACATCTTTTAGGACTGCTATGCCTTCAAAAGATGTTTGGCAGGCAGAAATCTTATATATGATGAGTTCCCTATAATGTGTTTCCCCGAGGAAGTTCCCATGTTGAATGGAGCCCGTTTTTTTTGGAAGGTGGGGAGAGAGGCAAGCAAGGTTAAAAAATAATAATGTAATATTCTCTTTAGCATCTGTGCAGTATATTTAAAATGGCAAAATACGCATTCCCAACTATATTGTTTATGCTGCTCATGGGAATAGTTTAGTTTTGCTTTCGTAGTTTATGATTTTTAAAGTGGTACATTCTGCTCCTGAGCAATTACTTGGAAGTAAATACCGTTGTGGGTAATAGCTTTCAGAATAAAGTGTTAGAGCCTCTGAGGTGCATGCAGTCCTTTACACACTTACCTAGTAGGAAGTCCCACTGAATTCCAGAGCACTTCTGAGTAGACCTGTCTAGATTGTACTGCATGTGGCTCATAATATCTGTGGCTGCTCAGGTGTGAAGCTGTCTAAGTGGACCTTTTTTCCCCTTTCAGAGGAAGCTATCCAAGAATAAATTAAGATGGATTTTAACTTTGGTCACCTGCAAGGAAGGCTGGGATACAAATGTGATAATTCCCACTCACCTCCTCCCAACGGGTGGGAGGAATTTGCGATGCCATGCGGGGCTTGCCTGGCTGGGTGCCACCCACCTGGTAACAGGGTGTAATTGGCCCGCCCCTGCCAGGCAGGCCAATGGGCTGCAGGCAGGGGTGTGGCCTGGGACAGGTACTGGGCCGATCCTTCGACCAATGATCATTCTTCTTCCTTCTTTTTCAGGATCACCCACCCAACCCTCCCTAAATAATAAATTTGGCTTTCTTGTCACCTTTTTATTCTTTTGCATCTTAACCTTTTGAGTTCCAGGTCAGCGGGTGCTGCTATTGTTATAAGATGGTTGCTGTATTCAGAAGTGGGAAGCAATTTTCCCTGCATTGGCAGGTTTTGCCTTCCCCGTAGCAACTCATCACAACTTTGGTGGTTTTTGGGGCCTTGTTAGGTATCCTTTAGTCTATCTTTGAGTTTGGGGGGGAGAGCATCTCATGCAACCCCATGTGGCGGCATTTGCAGGGCCCGTTAAAGGGTGATTGCAGGAGTCACTGGCTCTAGAGCGGTGGCAAGTAGGTCAAACTCCCAACTTAGGTGCAGTGCATGGGCATGCTATGTAAGTTCACACTTTGCAGTTCCCTCACACGGCACCTGTTTGACCCTGTACATCCTCAGCCCCGGTGGGCTGAGATGGATACCTTCCAAGGCCAAGGCCAAGACCAAGGCTAAGGCCAAGTTTCCTACATCTGAAGTTCAATAAAGTTGTGGCCTAATGTGAACCCATACCTTGGTGTCTAGTCTCTTTCTTTGGGGGGCGGGGAGGCTCCAAGGACAGGGTTTAGCGTTTGGGCTCGCAAATAAAATGTATAGCTATAGCAGATGAGGCAAGTGGATGCAGAAAGATGCTGAAACACATCCCAATAAAATCCCACAAAAGTGCCTGTTAATAAACATACAATTATTGCCATCTATCAGGATTCTAAATAATTAAAATCAGCTACCTTTTATCAATGACATGTACTTGCAAATTAATGCCAGCATATCTGCGTGCATACATACCTGTCTGCATGATACTAGTATATGGATTACAATAGACTGTGTTCACCTAAATAAAATCACATAGTGTTGGGTATTTCTTATAAGAATTCTTTGTTTATGTGCAGAAAAATATACTATTCTTATTCCATTTAGGGCCATTGCAGGTGTGTATGCAACACACTGTAAAAATACTAGATGGTAAAAGTTCTGTGGCAAAACATTGTACAATAGCCCAACACAGAATACAGGCTGCAGTTTCGGGGGTAAAGAAAGCCTGTTTGCTAGGAAGCAAATTTAGCAATTTGTTGCAGCTTCAAGATTGTTGATTTTTAAAAAAACAAAACCCAAAACAGTTGCCTGATTGCTTTGCTATTTTTTTATTTGGTATTCTAGGGTATTCATGACCTCTCTTGCTGCATGAATAGGTCTCACACGTTCAGAATATATGGTTGATAATGGATATGGCGATAGGTGTCTAGGCAAGGCAATGCAATCAATAACAAAACACCCAAGGGACCATGTGATGGAAGATGAGATGGAAGGTATTCAGTGAACACTGATGAAAAAGTGTGTCACTTAAAAAAACAAAACTGAGATGCCCAACTTTTTAAGGACCATGGATTTTAGAGTAAGTTCCATGGTTGCCACCTCCTCTGCTCAGTTCCTTCTCCCTTGTTCTGAATCAGCACTCCTTCCCATCCATGTGATCATGAAAACTTTGATCTGGGTAAAAGTCATCTCTAGTAGACTTAATATGCGCCATGAAAAGTGCATAGAGTTGAAAGTGGGGAGGACTGTCAGTCTTTCAACTTCTTCCTTAGTCTCTGTGTACTTTTCAAGGCAGAAAGAGAGAACTACATCATGATCAGCAAAAGGGTGGGGTCACAAGTTTTGTGGGCGCCAGGGAAATAGTTGGCAGCCCCACAGAGGGAGAGTTAAACAAAACAAGTGCCTCAGAATTCTGCTCCCCTGTCCCCGCAAAAAGACCTTTATTTGAAATATTGGTCCAGCCTTAACAGGCATATTTGCAGCATTTTGTGTTTTAATGGCTCTACCACGCACAACCCTACTTGGAAGTCAGTCCCAATCAGTTCAGTTAGATTTCCAGCACAATGTCTACTCAGAAGAGAGTCTCCTTGATTCACTCCAGTTATTTTTGAGTAGGATGGGATTCTGCATGGATTGGACTGTCGGGCTTTGATCCTATACAAACTTATCTTGCAGTAAATCTAACTGAATTCTATAAACCTTACTTCTGAAGGGCTTTAATTTCCTTTTGTATCTGCAAATTCTTTGGGTTTCTTCTAAGCTTCTTTTCTTTGTCTTTTAGTTGTTTTATCTTTTTTCTCATTCTGTGTCTTTTTCCTAATTGAATTTTGTTGAATGAGGAATCCTCTCATTACTGCTTTGCTGGCATCCCCAATAACCCTAGTTTCCATTCCCTGGTTGACATTAAGTTCAAAATAATCCTTCAGGGCGTTTTGGGCTTTATTTACAATTGGAGTACTCCTCAACAAATCGTCATTCATTCTCCATCTGAAGGAACCTTGTAAGAACATTTTCAGTTCCACAAAAACTGCATTATGGTCAGAGCAAGTTTTAGGGCAAATTTCAGTTTTTAGCACTTTAGGAACCAAGTCTCTGGATATCCATAGGTGGTCGATTCTCAAAAATGATTGGTTTGCCTCTGAGAAAAAGTAAAGTCTTTTTCAGTTGGATTTCTAACTCTCCATATGTCTGAAATATCGAATTTGTCAGTTATATATATAAAAAAACCTTAGGTAATATAAACCTTACTTCTGAGTAGATATGTATAGGATTCCAGCCTATTTCCCCACCACCATTTGCAACTTGATTTCCACCCCCAGCCACATTTCATATTTTATTCAATTACCCTAGCCTAGCCGTTAATTGACTCTTTCATGTAAATTCTATGGAAGAAAAGAAAAAAAGCTGGCTCAATATGCTGGATGGGTGGTATTGAGTAACCTGTGTGGGTCATGCTTAGTTTTATACGGTAATGCAATTGTCTTGTATTTTTAGAACTTCTTCAGAGTATGCTGAAGGCAAGAAAATTAGTCTCAATAGGTTTATTAGAAGAGCTTATGTTTTAATGCATCAACGGAGTGGAAATTCAGGGCTTTGAAGGAAAGCTGTTGGCAGCCTCTTATCAATGCTTGCCAACTTTTTTCTATTTGCTGTTTCCTAGATGTTCCTTGAAATTGATCACTATTTGGAAATCCTGGAATGTTGTCCCGGTGCTGTTTACTGAACATTTTTCTTATCAATAGACAATAGCTAGCTTTTTGTGTGTGCTCAAGGTGTTTCATTAGGGACACGGGTGGCGCTGTGCGTAAAAGCCTCAGCACTTAGGGCTGGCCGATCGAAAGGTCGGCGGTTCGAATCCCCGTGGCGGGGTGCGCTCCCGTTGCTCGGTCCCAGCGCCTGCCAACCTAGCAGTTCGAAAGCACCCCCGGGGGCAAGTAGATAAATAGGGACCGCTTACTAGCGGGAAGGTAAACGGCGTTTCCGTGTGCAGCTCTGGCTCGCCAGAGCAGCGATGTCACACTGGCCATGTGACCCGGAAGTGTCTCCAGACAGCGCTGGCCCCTGGCCTCTTAAGTGAGATGGGCGCACAACCCCAGAGTCTGTCAAGACTGGCCCATACGGGCAGGGGTACCTTTACCTTTACCTTTTACAAGGTGTTTCAAATACATAATCATCTTGCAATCATAGACTCATAGAATTGTGGAATTGGAAGGTACCCCAAGGGTTATCTAATTCAGCTCCCTGCAATGCAGGCATCTTAACTAAAGCATCCAGGACAGATGACCAGTCAACCTCTACTTAAAAACCTCCAAGGATGGAGAGTCCACAACCTCCTGAGGGAGACATTTCCACTGTCGAACAACTCTGTCAGAAAGTTCTTCCTAATGTTTAGTCCAAATCTCCTGACTAAACATCAGAACAATCCTAAGTATAGAACAAACTGCCACTTCCAAAACCTTCCTAGTATGGGAGGCCAGGTTCCTCCACCCACACCGCTTACCTTTTAAAGAAAGGTTACATTGGCTTCAGGCTAGCACACTCAAAGAGCCCAGTACAGTTGAGGAGCAAAAGTTTGGTGGATCCAGAAAACTCTAGAATGTTCCAGATTTGGCTGTGCCATGGGAGCACTGGTGGAACTATATTTTTGCCCACAGAGTTTTCATGAGAGTATTTGGAGCCTTCAAAATGACTGCTCCCTGGTGGTGGAGATGTCCCTTTACTTCTTCATAGCTCCCCTCAGCCGACATTTGGCATGGATAGGATTGCTCTGAAAGAAAATTGTCTTGTTTAGAAATGGTTTTTTGCCAGGCAATATTGTGCTTTTGGCTGCCCTGAGTCACAGTTCAAGAGAAGTCTGCCGTTGTGGTCAAGTGATCTTTGACCTTTCTTACTCAAAAATATTTTGTTTGACTAACTGCTCTGACTGAATTCATTGGCAGAAGCTGCACTCTAGACAAGTAAATAAATATCTTTTTGAAGATGGGAATTCTCTCTTTGATGGGTATTGCAAGGAAACAAAATTAGTCCTGATCTTTGTGGTTCTGTTTTTTGTTTCATTTCGTTTATCACCTTTCATTTTGCCATGATTTACTAAGTAAATGTTGCAGTAAATCCATCCTCGTGCATTCCAAGGACAGATGGTGGACATAGTTTTTGGATTTATGATGATTTGTATGATCAAAGTATTTAGCTTCCATTTTCTAAACAAGAGCTTGAGATGCTTACTAGGAAGCAAAGGGTATTCAAATGCTGGACTTGCTGGATTAGATGAAAAACCTTCAGATTCAAATGTTGAAGCTGATTTTAAATTTTATTTAATTTTATTCAATAAATGTGAGCGTACTGCAGTACCACAGAGTTGTTGTCAGATGTCTACATTAGTTTTCAGTTTTCCTTATTAAAATATTCTGACAGTTTGAATTCCGCCCCCACTACACCCCCTGTATCAATGAGCTTAAAATTTTGTATTTCCTTGTCAAAATATTGAAGATATCAGTCAGAGTTCTGGAGTGAATGCAGACTGACAGAATGAAATTTTGTCTTGATTAATCTTTTTAAAAATTTGTTCTTTGCTACATTTTTGCAACAAACTGTGGCCTAGTTCACTAAACTGTGATTTAACATTATGAGGACAAGATGTGGTTAGCGCCCCGCCCCCCAATATGAGCACAAAGAGGCACTTGGAAACTATTATAACATCTCAAGTGGGGGTTTATATTAGCAAGGGCTGGTGAAAACTAGTCAGCTTCATAAACTATGGTTTGATGTTGGGTTGCTTCCACCAGCCGTAGTTAAGACTAACTGCAGTTTTTCTGGATCTAGATATCACAACAAGCTGCATGTAAACAAAAGCTTCCAAGCTCTGCTAGAGTAGACAGTATGGCTGCCTTTGGTTTGCTGTGGCTTGCTCCTGTAATGCTAAACCATGGTTTTACCGTTACATACAACTGCAGTATCCATATACAAGTCTTAGGCTTGCTGAGGCTCTTCCCTTCAGGAAAACAAGAGTGGATAAAGTTTTTCAGCTTGAGGGCTACATTCCATTCTAGGAGGTCACATGCCAGAGTCTGAGGACACATTCAAGCCAGGCACAAACACTCAAGGAGGGTACAGGACACTTATGTACATTTTTAGATGTATGGTCCTTCTTTGGGATGGATAAGCACACATGCATTGTATTTTGTATATTGTAAATTTGCGGTTATTTTTATTGATTATAATTTAGTAATGATTTATTATAATGGTTGAGAGTGAATTTCTGTTAAATTATTATTTGCTGTTATTTTGGGAGTTAATTTAATTGGGTACTATTATATTCTAATGGACTATTGAATATTATTTTATTTTATATAAGTAGTTTATTTTATTATTATCTCTTATCTGTACTGTATTGGATTGTTATAAGATGATTTACCTTTCTTGTATATTCTGTTGTTCACCTATACACAAATTGTCTTCTGTATAGCATTTTCAATTCTACAGTTCTACGATTCTTTTATTATAGAAATGTGGTATACAAATTAAAAGTGAAATGAAAATGAAATGAAACTCTGAAGCCACTACAATCCTGATTAATGTTGCTGCTATTGGTTCCTCTCTTCCAGGACACCACAAAAGTATTCTCAATATTTCACTTTGCAGTGGAGAGAAAGACTATTGTAGGGACACGCTTGTATCCAGCAAAGCTACCTTGTTGTTATAGGGACTTTTGCCTGCAGAACTGGGCTTCCTCTCTTTGCATGTCCTTGCCCAATCTCCCCCTGAATTGCTCCAGAGGGTTGAGGGAATCCCAGAACAGATTCTTTTGAGGGGAACAGGGAGGTGCATGAGGAGAGGGAGAGGAGAGGGCAAGGGAGCCTCCTACAGGCAAAAAATATTATGCTAATGGGATGACTGTTGGACACAGCTCTATGTCCCCACCATGGCATTTCCCTCAGCTGTAACGTGAGAGAGCCAGAATAGGTTTGTGTTGTCCTGTAAAAGCAGGCAGAAGAATCTGCACTCCAGTCAGGACAGTAGTGGCTTCAGATGTGTGTTTATCCACCCCGAGGCAGGACTGTACAGCTAAAAATATAATATACAAACTGAACCTTATTGACAGGTTAGCCTTTGGATATTTTTCTTGGTCTTTTTCTAACTACGGTCCGATTTACTCAGTTTGTCCGTTGACAATTCCTTTTATCTTCATAGCTTAATAGGCTGCAGTTTGCATGCAGAGCACATGAAGTTTTAATTTGTTCCCTGTGATATTTCTGCAGTCTTTGTTTTTTTGTTTTAAAATAGGCATTTCCAATTCCTTTTTCCTTTTTTTGGGTCTTCTTTTGTTCCCCCCTTCTGTCCACATAAAATATTCATATTATTCCATTGCCTCTCTCTTACATATTGCTTTGCTTGCTTGTTACATGGTTAATTTAGTCTGCAGTCTGTCTCAAGAATCATGCCTATTAACTTATAAATTATAATTTCATAAGTGTTGCTTTTCGCCCTGACTGAATATACTGCTGTTAAACGTGAAGGGGGGTGGGTGGGCAGGAGGTGATGGACTCTATCATTTCAAACTGCAGGTGGAGGAAATGAATGTTTGCATCTTCCAGTTCACCACATTTTCTAAAGACGTGGTACAGCCCAGCAACAGACACTTTTTTGCATGGGGACTGACTGCTTGTCTGGATTTAATTCTAGATTTCCTTAGTGCATTATTGTACAACTCTGTTTAGAAAAGAGCATGCTTCCAAGTAATTGTAACTAATTAATGTCATATAAATATTTCATCTTAATTAGGCTAGGAAAATGGTGGAAACAAGCAGTCGTATTTTCTGCTCCCTGATCTCAACTGTGTTTACATGGAAGCCAGTAATGGTTCGTTTCCTTTTGGAAGCTGACCTTTCTTGGGTTATTTCACAAAAATGATAAGCGATATCAGAATTCCTTTTTTTTTAAAAAAAAAAAAATCAACATCTGTGCTTATTTACAATGTTGCAAAATTTTTGGAAGGGTATGCTTGCTCATTACTTCAAGATGAAGTGCTTCCTGTGAATTTGGGGCACATTTTATTTTTTGATTGATTAACATTTATACGCTGCCTTCTTTCTGTAATGGAACCCAAGGCAGAGCACCTGAAGGTGCTGTCAATGGTTGTCAGCCATGCAGACCATGACCAGACCCAGACCCTTAGCTTCAGCTGGATGTTAGCTTTGTTAGTTTCTGTTTGCCACTGAGCAGCTGCTTAGAGTCACAGGACTCTGTTTACATTCCAGAGGCAGTCCAGGCTGTTGGAAGTCTCATGGGAGAATGGAGACGGATGTGACGTTAGTGGGTTTCCTGTTCCTTTGTTCCTTTGTTGCTCAGTTGCTCTCTGCTTTCATAGAGAGAGGATGTATATTTCTTTGCTGTCTGCGTAGTAAGAAATAAAGCATAGTGATGTAGCCATAAATCTCATCACTTCTGCTGCTTTGAAACTCTGCTGAATGGGGGAACATGCCTGAGGCCTTATCAGAGGCTCAGGTCGCTAATTATTCATCGGAGGGCGATTCTGAAGGACTCGGCGGGAAGATGAGCTTTATCAGCTTGGCCGAGTGGAGATTCCAACAACCTTCACATACCCTCAGATCCCGATGTCATATAGAATGTAATGGATCATGTCAGGATAAAGTCTGTAGGTTGGGACTCTTTGGGCTCCCCCCCTTTAAATGCCTTAGCCCCATCTGTACCCTTTTAACAGAGATGCGGACAAAGCTTGCCTCTCTTAGGCCTGGACATCAGCTTTGGGGTCTTAGGCCCAAGCATTGCTGAAGTTAAACAGGTCTAGTCTGGTCAATGCCTGGATGAAAGACTGCCTGGGAACCACATAGGCAACCCCCACAGGATTCCAGGTTGGAAGAAAGGTAGGCTACAAGATGTACTAAATAAATACATAAATGTACATGCAGAATGGTCTTGTGATTCCCCAACCTGGAGTACTGTGTCTAGTTCTGCACATCACAGCTTAAGCAGGATGTTGACAAGCTGGAACGTATGCTGAGGATGGTGACCAAGATGATAAACAGTCTGGAAACCAAGCCTTATGAGGAATGGTTGAGTGAGTTAGGGATGTTTATCCTGGAGAAGACAAGACTGAAAGCCATCTTCAAATATCTGAAGGGCGGAAGAGAGAGCAAGCTTGTTTTCTGCTGCTCCAGTGGGTAGGATCCGAACCAATGGATTCAAATTACAAGAAAGGAGATTCCAAATAAACATCAAGATGGTAAGATGGTAAGAGCTGGACTACCTCAGAAGGTGGTGGAGTCTCCTTCACTGGAAGCTTCTAAACAGAAGTTGGATGGCCATTTGCCAGGGATTCCTACATTCATCACCATTGCCTTTGACTTTATTTATGCTGGTGAGACTTGGAGAGTCATGATGTGGTTGAGCACCCACGCTTGCCTAATGTTGTTAGTGTAATTCCAGACAATTAATCTTGAAAACACAATGCAGCCCCAAATGATTAATTTCTGCATTTGTTTTATATTACTTTTGGATTAAAAAAAATGTGCAGAAGACAGAGCGGTAAGTGGATTACATTGGGAAAATTATATATTTTTTAAAGCTTATTATTCTAGTGGATTTTGGTAATACAAGCAGCAGCTTTCGCTACAGGAAATATAAAGATATACTTAATTAGATTTACATATCTTTTGTAGACTACTATATTCTCCGAGCTAATGGTATCTGGAGACTTAGAGAGAAGCGTAAACCAAACGCTGCCTCCCTCTCCCCCTTCCTCCCCTCTCCCACCACAGTTTATATTTTTTGCCTTAATCCAAGTTTCTTTGCTGGTAATTTGAACTCACACGAATTAGAATAGGGAATGCCAACCTTTTCATCCATCTTTTTAATCTAATGAAAAAGTACACCTGCACCAATTTTTTTTATATTGTAAGTTTATGTTGAGAAACAACTATGGGAATAGGGCAGTATACAAATTTAATTAATTAATTAATAGCAATACTAATAGAAATACAGTGGTACCTCGGGTTACATACGCTTCAGGTTACAGACTCCGTTAACCCAGAAATATTGCTTCAGGTTAAGAACTTTGCTTCAGGATGAGAACAGAAATTGTGCTCCGGTGGCGTGGCAGCAGCAGGAGGCCCCGTTAACTAAAGTGGTGCTTCAGGTTAAGAACAGTTTCAGGTTAAGTACAGATCTCCGGAACAAATTAAGTACTTAACCCGAGGTACCACTGTAGTACTGCAAGCAAATATAGATGCTCCAACAACCTTATACTGCATATTCCTAATTCTGGAATATGCAATGACTTTATGGAGACCTACAATACTTTTGCTCACACATTTCAGGAAATTTTCACCTTTTTTTGATGAATGTGTTGTTTTTGAACTTTCTGCTATTTTGAGTTTATCTGACCCTGCCCCCACAAAATACTCCATTTCTAGCTCTTTCTGGCCAGCCATTCAATTTTTGTTCTAAGCTAAAGTAGCGGATCTTGTGCCTTAATGAAGGCCATTCTGTGTCTCCTCCTCTTATCCTAATATTTTCTGATGTGAAATGCATGATGCTTTGTCATCGCACAAATGAGTTTTCCCACTGCCACTCCACACAATTTGCTGTCCCACCTTGCTGGGTAGGAATTGAAATATGACAGCGTAACACCATGCGGTTTGTATTGGTAATCACTATCAGTAGGAAGAGAGAGGTACTTCTGGTGGCTGCCCATAGTCTATTTCCAGCCTGTGACTTCATTTTATTTGCTGTGATCCAACTAATGTTGACTATATGTTGGCGGCTTTTCATTCTTATGAATGGACAGCCAGTACCTGCACACAAGGACATTTCACTATTGAGACAGCTGAAAAGGTTAGATGTTCCATGCTGCAATGAAAATGTGAATCAAGCCTCAAATCTAGATCAGCCTTCTCAATCTGGAACCATAAAGATAAAATTCTCATCCACCCCAGAGTTAATGGCCACTGCATATGGAGGGCACCATATTGGGGAAGGCTGATGTAGCTGGTATCTAAAATGCAGAAACCCTAAGCTTCCTTGCAGAGATCCATACATAAAGATAGAAGTGAACTTCATTGTCTTCAGATAAGTCTCACCAAGCTCACTAGGACTTGCTTCTGAGTAAACATGCTTAGTGTCTCACTGCACTGCCAGTTATGCAATATTTAGTAGCAAGTGGGATCAGTTTTAATTGATTCTTCCAACTCGGCATGTTTGATTTCTTTATTAGATGAAGGTTCCTATCTTTCTAGATGAAAGTTGTTGGAAACCCTTATGCTACCATATTATCATTTTGTTGCCATGCTGACAGAGAGGAGAACTTTTGTGTCTTCCAGTTAATCTAAATAAGAAAACGTTCATTATAATTTTGTACAAGATGCTGATGGTAGCATTTTTTAATTCAAAGGAGCATTATCATGAAAATAGGGCCATGGGTGAGAAGCCACATCTCTCGAGAGCCAGTGTGGTGTAGTGGTTAAGAGCGGTAGTCTCGTAATCTGGAGAACCGGGTTTGAGTCTCCACTCCTCCACATGCAGCTGCTGGGTGACCTTGGACCAGTCACACTTCCTTGAAGTCTCTCAGCCCCACTCACCTCACAGAGTGTTTGTTGTGGGGGAGGAAGGGAAAGGAGAATGTTAGCCGCTTTGAGACTCCTTAAAGGGAGTGAAAGGCGGGATATCAAATCCAAACTCTTCTTCTTCTTCTTCTTCTTCTATAGATGTGACATTCAGCACCCTAATATGTATCTTTACTTGGAAGTAAGTCCCATTGCATTCACTGGGGCTTACTCCCAGGAAATTTTATATGTGATTGCAGCTTTAGTTGTTCAATATAAATGCTTAAAAGGAATTGAATGACCAGCTGAATTACTGGAGTAGCTAGGGATTGTAAGCATTTTAGCCAGCACCAATCGTTCCGAAATATTTTGGGTAATGACTGCAAGTATTTACATATTTTTTGGTTTAAGACACCTGCTTCAATAAGCAGCTAAGTGGTTGGAGGTATGAGTAAGAACTGGTTTAGTCTTACAGTAGAATATGAAAGTAAATTGTCAGAGTGAATTTTAAAGATAGAAAATAAAGTTACAGTTAGAGAAGTAGAAAAAAAGGTAACACTTTGTTAAATTGTATTTCAAAGCACCTCTGACAGGAGCCTCAAAGGTATTAATGCAAGTTTCCAATTATTTTTGGAAGCTGAACTTAATTGTATATTTTAAAGACGAAAAATGTCCTGATGATTCTAAGCCTTATTTCACACATCAGAGTGGAAAATTCTTTTTTTTTGGGGGGGGGGGGTTTGAAAAATCTTTCACAATCCTTTCTAAACTTTCTTTCCAGAGCAAAAATGAATCACCTCAGCTTCTTCTTTGCAGCTTGTGGGTTTCTAGAGGTATACCACTTGGGGGCAGCATATGCTCTTTCCAAACATGGCAAGAAATTACTGGAGGTTGTGATGGCCTTTGCAGGAGCTTCTTCAGAATCTGTGACTGCTACTGTTCTTTTAACAGTGCCCGAAAATATAGAGGTAATTGAAAAAGAACCTGCAAATCTTTAAAATATAGCTTAAATCTACTCATTTGGGATGCTATCAACTAAAATCATAATAATATGACCAGTATCTTGCACACCTACAGAGCAGCTGCATGCTTTTGCTATCATATTCCAAATTAAACATTTTGGAGCAGTGATAGATTTATGAAACATACTCTTATCTTTTACTGTCACCCTTTTGCCTGTATTGTGTGTTGCAAGATTATGTGTAGGGAAATGGGCAGTGACGGTGAATAATTTTTTTTGACCTATACAATTACTTTTCTAATTCTTACTTGGTTACTTTGTAGTATGTATTCAGAAGTAAGTATTTGTAATGATCGGTCATGTAGTTACAAACGACAGTCTCTCCCCCCTACCTTTAAAAAAATTACTATAGCCTGTTTAATTTTGTGTCAAAGGCAAAATAGGCTGACATAGCTAGTGGAATTGGCACTGGCCAACATAGGCGCAATCTGTTTGTAAAAATAATGAAAACATTATTAGTAATTAGCAATTGTAATTGCTTATTCCTGGTAATTAATGATTTGTCGTTTTCAGTTTTCCTAATTGGTAGCTAGAGATAACTAAGAAAGCAAAGCTATCTATGACACATATCTTTTGATGATGATTTTATATATATATATATATATATATATATATATATATATATATGCAGGTTTTGGTGTCCTCGGGTGTCTTCCCGTGTAAAAGTTGGGGTGTCTAGGCGACGTTTCGACGAGGTCTCACTCGTCATCTTCAGGCTGGTGCTTTCGGCTTCTTGTTACTGGAACAGAGCGGGATCTCAATGTTTGAGTTCCTATAAATACTGTAGAGGGGGTGTGGTGTCTAGCCTCCAATGTTCTGGGCAGAGAGGAAGTTCCCAGGCTAGTGTGCCTTTTCTTCTTTTGTTCCTTAATTACTTGAGAGATACCTTGAGTGATTTCTTGAGTGATATCCTGAGTACCACTTAGGTGGGTCATTAGGTGTGGATTAGTTGCTAAAGTCTTTGTGTCTTGACCTCTTGAACTTTGTGAAGAGTTTTCCTGAGAAGATGGCTGTATTGCACTTAGTTGTGCTTTGGCTTGGCTTCGTGTATAGGGGCGAGCTGTGGTTTTGTGGCTTGTGTCAGCCAGATCTGTGTAGGGATTGCAGGGGGGTGCAGCATCCGGAGGTGCCACCATGGATTGGCTACTGGATGGTGTCAGTAATTCATCTGTGGAGAGGGTCTGGGTTTGGGTCTGGTGTGGTTGATTGGTGTTGGCGTTCTGTGTGCCTCTGGATCTGGTGTCAGTTTTTGTGGGGAGGGCTAATTTCCAGATGTCTGGCAAGCGGGATGTGTCGTCACGCTTGTTCATGTTGTGAGGGTGTTTCTCTATCTCGATGGCTTCCATGATTATTCTCTTGTGGTGATGTTCCGTGTTAAAGAGCAATTTGGAATCTGCAAAATTAATTTCGTGTCCTGTTTCTTTCATGTGTTGGAAAAGAGAGGAAGTTTTTTCTTCTTTTTTGACGGCATTCTTGTGTTCTGCGATACGTGCATTTATTCGTCTGTTTGTTTGTCCAATGTACGTGGCTGGGCAGACTTTGCAGGGTATTTCATAGATCCCTTGGTTTTCCAACTGGATTTTATCCTTGGGGTTTCTGAGGATATTGGCTATTTTTTGGTTGGTGCAAAAGGCTGTTTTGATATTGTGTTTATGGAGGATTTTGCTAATTTTATCTGTAGTGCCCTTGATATAAGGAAGGAGGGCCATGCCATTGTTTTCTTCTGTGTCTTGGTTTTTGGGGGGTGTTTCCTTTTGGATTAGCTTCGTAATCCTGTTTTGCTGGTATCCATTGGCAATTAACACATTTGAGAGATTCTGTAACTCAGTTGTCAAGTGGTCTTTGTCAGCCAGGCGTTTGGTTCTGGAGATGAGAGTCTTGGCTACGGAGTTTATTTGTGCAGGGTGGTGGTGTGATTGTGCATGTAGGTAGCGGTTGGTGTGTGTTTTTTTCTGGTAGATAGTGTGTCCTAGGGAGCCATCAGGTTTTTTGTAGATTAGGACGTCAAGGAAGGGAAGTTGGTTGTTGGCTTCTATTTCCATAGTGAATTGTATTTTGGGGTGTAAGTTGTTGAGATGTGTGAGGAAGCTATCCAGAGAATAATCATGAAAGCCATCGAGATAGAGAAACACCCTCACAACATGAACAAGCGTGACGACACATCCCGCTTGCCAGACATCTGGAAATTAGCCCTCCCCACAAAAACTGACACCAGATCCAGAGGCACACAGAACGCCAACACCAATCAACCACACCAGACCCAAACCCAGACCCTCTCCACAGATGAATTACTGACACCATCCAGTAGCCAATCCATGGTGGCACCTCCGGATGCTGCACCCCCCTGCAATCCCTACACAGATCTGGCTGACACAAGCCACAAAACCACAGCTCGCCCCTATACACGAAGCCAAGCCAAAGCACAACTAAGTGCAATACAGCCATCTTCTCAGGAAAACTCTTCACAAAGTTCAAGAGGTCAAGACACAAAGACTTTAGCAACTAATCCACACCTAATGACCCACCTAAGTGGTACTCAGGATATCACTCAAGAAATCACTCAAGGTATCTCTCAAGTAATTAAGGAACAAAAGAAGAAAAGGCACACTAGCCTGGGAACTTCCTCTCTGCCCAGAACATTGGAGGCTAGACACCACACCCCCTCTACAGTATTTATAGGAACTCAAACATTGAGATCCCGCTCTGTTCCAGTAACAAGAAGCCGAAAGCACCAGCCTGAAGATGACGAGTGAGACCTCGTCGAAACGTCGCCTAGACACCCCAACTTTTACACGGGAAGACACCCGAGGACACCAAAACCTGCATTCCTGTACCCGTGAAAATCTACGAAAGCATATATATATATATATATATATATATATATAATCATAATCATATATATATATATATATATATATATATATATATATATATATATAATCATAATCATCAAAAGATCTCAGGGCGGATCACAGATCTTCACAGTGGTGTGAAGGTACTCATAGAAGCCAGGAAGATTAGAAGCAGGAATGTGCAAAACCTCTCACTTGGTTTCTGCAGATTCTTCTCATTTTCTGCCCCACAACCTTGCATATACAGTGGTACCTCAGGTTAAGAACTTAATTTGCTCTGGAGGTCTGTTCTTAACCTGAAACTGTTCTTAACCTGAGGTACCACTTTAGCTAATGGGGCCTCCCGCTGCAGCAGCGCCGCCGCCACACAATTTCTGTTCTCATCCTGAAGCAAAGTTCCTAACCCTAGGTACTATTTCTGGGTTAGCGGAGTCTGTTACCTGAAGCATATGTAACCTGAAGTGTCTGTAACCCGAGGTACCACTATACTTGGAAGCCAGCGGGGATGGAGAGCCTGTGGCTCATCCAATATTGTTGTATTGTGGCTCCTCTTGGGTCTGATGGGAGATGTAGTCCAACTGCATCTTTAGAACCTAAGGTGCCCCACTTTTGCTCTAGTGTGAACCACCAGCTGGTCCTGCAAATTGATGGAGATGATGGAGAGCAATCAACCTGCAACTGTATGGATGATGCCAGTGATCGTAGCTAGCCAACTGCTCACTTGCACACTGTGGTGTTCCATTGACTACCACACAATGCTTGTAGTAAGGGCAGACATTGTCCTCCTCACTCAAATGCTCAGTAACAAAGCTGCTTAACAAGCTGCCCCTTGTGTATATCTTTCCCTTAAAGAACTGCGGGAAATTGCGTTTAGGCATGCCAACATGGACTCTGCCTGATAAGCTCAATGGGACGCACATCTAAAGGAACATTTCGATTCACATCCTGATAATGCGACTTCTCAGTGTAAATCTACCCTAACAATCCACCAACCCCTGGAACAGAATATAAATCTGAATGAATCTGACACGAAGTGGGTTCATGATAATTATCTGCACTAGTGGAACTTCAGTATCTGCTTCAGAAATCAGAACTGCTAAATACAGCATCTATAATTAGAAGTGTATTTTTTAACAACACAGCAATTCAGTGACTCTGTGGAACGTGCTGCTTGTAGTACGTGCTAACAATGTTTGTGACTCTGCAGTTCAAGGCAAATGGCATTTTCTTTAAATTGCAGTACAACGAAGTTTCTGTTCTTCCCCTTTCAGTTATCTCAATGCTACTGCTGCTGGTTCTTGCTGAAGCCCAACAGCAGTTTATATCTGATCAGAAGTCATCTGTTGAAGCTGCCATCTGATCTAAAAAACACACTACCACCCTTGAATCTCTGTATCATATTTTCCCCAGGCCATTGCCACTACCCTTGGTCACACCCTTTCAAAGGCTTTTGCAAGTGGTGGGAAATCACTGCTGTTTAACTAATTTTCTCTTAAATTTCCACTGCCGTGGGTATTGCCCATATGCTACCTGCAGCTGTTTAAGCTGTTTTTGCATTTTAATGAGCATTCATCTTAGTAAATTACAACTCCTAGTCTGTGGCATTAAAAATAACTGAAAATTGTCACCCACAGCTTTCTGTGATTTAAATCTGCATGATTCTTTCAGTCTATTCAACGATGTTCTTTGCTTGTGAAGGATCCGATAAGAGTTTCCCATTCAGTACATGGTCTTTTGGCTGACTAGAATTTCAGGTGTCACTAAACATTTTATTAAAACAAAGGTAGTGATTTGTAGGTAAGCAGAAATGAAATTGTGTCTGTTTGCAGATTAATTTGATCACAAGAGTCCTAAGAAATGTGGATTCAATAGTAATAAAAACAAATACAAAAACTGCCTAATCTTCCCCACTCAACTAGCTTATGATGGTGCAAATGTTTTTATTTCAGAAATATGTTTTGCTTTGTAGGGTTTGTAAGGAATGAATAGAAAAATAGCATTGTACATAACTATATTTTGTAGGGGGGGGGACTTTTTCAGGAGTCTACCAAAAATACCTATGAATTTGCAGAAGATCCTAGAAAACTACACTTTGGTCCACTAACAGCAAACTATGACAAAACTTAGGTGGGTATTTCTTTTTACAAATATCCTCTTAAATTTGGTTTCATGTAAAGCCCCAGAGAAATGCTACTGAGAGGATTCTGTGTGGATGGCGTCTTGTAATAACTGTGGAGAAACAGCACTCTCCATCCTTCCTAAATTATTTAGATGGTGTTTAATTATTAAGACTGACTAATGTTTATCATTCTATTTTTCTGTAGGGGCTGCATTGATTCAATTCTTCCTCCTAATGCTCATGAGATAGCAGAAAATCGGCTCTTTGTATCAGTCACTAGTGCTAAAAATGGAAAAAAAATCATTTGCTTTCAAATTTTGCCTCCAGGGAGGATCTTGTTAAGGTAGGAGAGCTGCAGATCACGTCTATAAATGGAAATGAACGACTGTCTCCAGGGTCTATGTGTTTGGTTTTTTATTAACTGTGTCCTGAGAACTTGTCGTTCAGTTCAGTTGAGTAACTATGTTGCTTCAAGAAGGACTGCTGACCTGTTTAAAGTAAGAACTGCATGATCTAATGCTTCTGCAATGCCCACAATTGGCCCTATTTTGTTCCTTTAAAAATAATGATTCCCCCTGTGATTTTATAAGTGCGTAAAAGAACTGGTTCTTATGTCAGAACAAAATGCTAACAAAAGGCCAAGACAGGGCTTGATAATCATTCCAAGAAAGCAAAAGACATCTACCATATTTTTCGCTGTATAAGACGCACCAGAGCATAAGACGCACCTAGTTTTTGGAGGAGGAAAACAAGAAAAAAAATATTCTGAATCTCAGAAGCCAGAACAACAAGAGGGATTGCTGTGCAGCGAAAGCAGCGATCCCTCTTGCTGTTCTGGCTTCTGGGATAGCTGCACAGCCTGCATTTGCTCCATAAGACACACACACATTTCCCCTTACTTTTTAGGAGGGAAAAAGTGAGTCTTATAGAGCAAAAAATACGGTATATGTATCACAATGCTCATCCAGCATTGGAATTGGATTTCCTCACTGCTATTTTTCTAGAAAAAGAGATGCCATGAACTCACCATGAATGCTTCCCTCTTTCTCTTAGAATGGCAATGGCACCTACCTGAGAGGTGCCAGAACTGAGTTCTGGTGATTTCCCACTGAAAAAAAGCCCTGGATGTCCCTATTTTTGCCAGAGAAATGCTGAAGAGAATGGAATAGGATGTTCCTATTATCATTGGACAAATGTTGGAGGGTATTAAAAAAATTATCCAGTAGCACCTTAGAGACCAACTAAGTTTCTTCTCGGTATAAGCTTTCTTTTTTAAAAAAAAGATATTTATTAAAGTTTTCAGAGAGTTATATAAAATAGAAAAAAACAAGAAAACAGAAAAAGCAATAAGACATACATACGCAACACATACAATAACAAGTACAATTTCAATCCCTTATATTCATAAAACTTACTTTCCCGACCTCCTCATACCTCCCCTTCCTGTATTCCAATCTCTAATTAAATCAATTCAGCAAATCCTTCCCCTAATTTCTGTTTAATTTTTAATCTTTCTTTTTCTTAATTACCTAATCATTACAGCTAAAAACCCCTTAATTTCTAAATCCACATCATTCTAACGTTCAATAATCTTACAATGTTTCTTAAGATAATCCTTAAATTTCTTCCAATCTTCTTCCGCCGTCTCTTTTCCCTGGTCTCGAATTCTGCCGGTCATTTCTGCCAATCCCATATAGTCTATAACCTTCATCTGCCATTCTTCCACGGTGGGTAACTCTTCTGTCTTCCAATACTTTGCGATGAGTGTTCTTGCTGCTGTTGTACTGGGTATAAGCTTTCGTGTGCATGCACACTTCTTCAGATACATTGAAACAGAAGTCACCAGACCCTTATATGCGTCAGACCAACATAGCTACCTACCTGAATCTAGAATCGTTGGAGGGTATGTTCTTCTTCCCGATTTAGTTAGGAAAAATATATAGACTACTTAATCAGAAGAGATGCCCCTTTAGCCACAGCATAACTCTTGACACCCCTGTAGCTAACCTGGCCTGCTAATCTTCAGATACCAATGGTATTTTTAAAGTGGGATTTTGTCGCAATGGTCCTCTGCAAGGCTGGAGTGCTCTGCTGAATGATGGTTTAGAGGATGAGAAAGACAGACCTTTATTCATTTACCCATCCGCTTATACTTTGTGTGGTTGATGAAGCAACACCGGGCCCTCTAAAATGAATGAGCGCAGCATAGTTACATAGATTTAGATACCTGAATTTACTTGCAGGTGTATATTCCATTAAGCTTAGTCTTCATGCTTCATGTGCCTCTTTTAAGTGGATTTTAACTACACCCTATTTCACAATATCACTCCTGCTTGTAATATATGTGTGTGGATTACGAGAAATAATGTCTCAAAATCCAATAGCCTATGAATTATTAAGGAGTGCGTTTGAGGGTCTGGTGCAGCAAGAGAAAGCAGAGTAAATGTTATTTCTGGGGGGATGAGGGAGCATCTTAAATGGAGAGTTAAGCTATCCCTGCTACTGTTGCAGCCACAGATAGGGAGTTTTGAAACACCCAAGGCTGCTTTTCCCTTCTTGGGGGGTCACCCTGTCTAGTTTCAGCTGGATCCCTGCTGGCCCATTAATGCTCACCATCCCTTCCTGAAGACTTTTGAAACTTCTCCTCCTGCAGCTTTGGATCTTTAAACCTGCAGGAGGACTCTTTTCTCATTCCGCTCGGGACGTTTTGTCCTTGATCACATGGACGTCAAGAAGCCACAGGTTGTAAACAAAGAGAAGAGGCATTGGGGAGTTGCTAAGCAATCCTGATGTAGGAAATTCTGCCATTCAGCTTAGCTTACGGTGATGTGTGTGGGATAGACTGTTGCCTGTCTTGCTTATATACTGCTCCACTTAAGGCTATCTATCGAACTTTAAAGTCAAAATAACAATAAAATAAATATAAATACGACCACCATCTCTGGGCTCCGACCTCTGATTTGGACCTGTCTGTCAGTTCTAATTTTTGGCTGCCTAGGAAGTCAGTTATCTTGCTAAACTCATTATGCTTTATTGGCACTGTTGGCAACCAAATCATAAAAGCTCTTGTTACACTCTGATGGCTTCCAGTGAATCATTCACACAGCTTGCAGCACTCAATAGGTAATAAACACTTTCAGGGGCACCTTAAGAATGGCGTTGAGAGGATGGAGAAGGGAAAGTGGGGTAAAGAAGCAAGGTGTTCTTCACACAAAAAAAGGTTCATTTGGAAGTGCAGCAAAATCTTGTATCTGATTAGCATCTCCAAAGGGAAATTTTGAAGTTTAGTGACAGCAGATCCTAGATTCATGTAATTTCAAATAAACAGTTGACTGCATGGCATGCACTTGGATGATAGATCAACAGAAGACAAGCACAAGTAGAATAATGAGACAGAGGTTGATAGAATGTATCTGGATGGCTTTTGTTTCCCACTTCTATCAATCTGGCCCTGCCCCTCTGTTTTTTTGTTTTGTTCTTGGCATGTGTGCAAGTATTCCTCTGCCTGGAGATGCACGTTTCTTTAGAAGATCCTGGAAATGTGCAATAATCAATGTTATCATTCTCAGTTATCATCATCCTTTTCAGTGGGGGAGATGGACATCATGGAATATCCATTTCAATTATTCTCATTTTTTTTCTTTCACTTTTTAAAAATACTGAGATATTGTGCAAGAGTGATATTGTTTTCTTTGAAATATTGTTGCTATATTTGCACTCTGTATGTTCATGGCATTACAAATTTGATGTTAATTTGAAGCCAAGACGTTGCACTCACTCAAAACAACACCAGTGATTAAGGGCTGACTTTGTCTTATTAGGAACAGACTGTTCTGATTAGAAATAACAGCGACAATTAAAAAACCTAAGAGTCTAGTTATATTATAATGAAGGTTTGCCAGTGTGGTACCTATGATGCTGCTAATCTTCTGAGTCCCTGCCCACCTCACTGCTCCTTTTGTTATTAGGTGGCAAGGATGGTTGGGATTTTTTTATCCCCCATTTGAAAAGTACATAGAGCTGAAAGAGACACTCAAAAGACTGATTATGTTCCCTACTTCCTCTTTCAACTCAGTGTGCTTTTCAAGGCTCAGACTGGGACCTGAGCTGCTAAATTGACAGCAGAGAGTTAGGAGGGGGGGGGGAGACGCAATCTGAGATGCTGTAGGAAGGGAAATGGTCTGACTGTGGGGAGGAAGGAAGAGGAAAGAATGACCCCACCAGTCAGGAGAAAAAATGGAATACCAGATAGAAAGATAGATGATAGATGATAGATAGATAGATATAGATAGATAGATAGATAAATAGATAAATAGATAAATAGATAAATAGATAAATAGATGATGATGATAGATAGATAGATATAGATAGATAGATAGATGATAGATAGATTAGATAGATAGATAGATAGATGATAGATAGATAGATAGATAGATAGATAGATAGATAGATGATAGATAGATGATAGACAGACAGATGAGAGATGATAGATAGATTATGATAAATGATAGATGATAGATAGATAGATAGATAGATAGATAGATAGATAGATAGATGATATAGATGATAGATAGATATAGATAGATATAGACAGATGAGAGAGAGATTAAATCCATTAAAATGTGTGGGTTGGTTTTTTGTTTTTTGTTTTTGAAATTGCCTCTTTTTGCACAGATTTCACCTGCTCATCCATCATCAAATAACAGATCACATCTGCCCCCATTGACATTACTCTAAAAAGTGTAGAACTGATGCTTTCTACCAGTGCCATAGTGTAAAAACATGGATGTGAAACATGGACCTTTATAAATCAGAATTTTTACGTATGGCTTCTGAAAACAGTTATCAGATTATAGTTCACCTCTGTCTCCACATTTGTATTCTTGGTGGTTTTGTTGTCCTCCTATGTAAAAATCATGATATATGAAGCTCAGTGCTTTTTTTTTTTTTTTTTGGTGCTGACAAGAAGCACACCTGTGACATTTTCTTGTACTGTGTACCAGTGTAAGCTTTGATCTGATGGTGGGGAACACTTTCTAAAATCATGCAAATTTAAGAGGATCCATTTTAATCCACCAGACCCAGCTGTTACCAAGATTCCATGGTCAAGCAAATTGTGTGTTGCAAGGTGGGGGTGGGACTGAAGGAGGAAGAAGTGGCCAGGGAGAGGGGCCTAAGAGCCAACCAGAGAGGGCGGTTCTCATGGCATTCTCTTAAACATAACAAATCTTCCCATGGACCTCCAAAGGTTAGAAATCCAGGTCCAGATTCGTTTACAGTCATGACACTGGCAGATACTGATCAATTCCTTCCAGTAGCACCTTAAAGACCAACTAAGTCAGTTCTTGGTATGAGCTTTCGTGTGCATGCACACTTCTTCTTGTGTATCTGAAGAAGTGTGCATGCACACGAAAGCTCATACCAAGAACTGACTTAGTTGGTCTTTAAGGTGCTACTGGAAGGAATTTTTTTTGTTTTGACTATGGCAGACCAACACGGCTACCTATCTGTAACTGATCAATTCATTAATGAGCAGGCAAATGAGGCTGTTCTGCTTTGGTGATCACTCATTGTCAGGGGTCAGGCTGGGGAGTACTACTCTAATGAGGAGTGATGGGAGCCCCTCTCTCTCCCTGCTCAGAACAAGGATCATGGGGCTCCACTTGAGCAGGAGAGCAGTACTGACCTGGTCACAGTTCGGAAGATGGGAGTTGGACAGACTCGGGAGGCGAACAACAAGAAGAGACAGAACAGGAGGAGAGAGAGTTAGCTGAATCTCCCTCACTGGAAAGTATACAGCCTCTTAGTCCCAGGGCTAGAAGATTGGATAAGGTAACTTCTCAGAAGGCTACTTGTTAGAGAGATCGGGTAAATAGGAGACAGGAAGACAGAAGTAACTAGAGGGAAGTGGGAGGCAGCGGTGGACCATATGCCCTTCCATGAACATGGTCATAATTGTGTGTCCATAAGTGCTCCAAAGCATCTATGGTTGGATGAGTGCAGTTGTAAATTCACACCCTTGGTCTTCTAATTTTAGGGTTGCTGAATTATTATTTTTTTTAATGATAACTAACATCCGTAGTATACAATCCTTAAAGTTGAAAACACCCCCATCTTTCTGGAAGGCCTGATTTTACTGTCATGCTGTTACTATGGTCACCCACTTTACTTTTAGAGGGAAATATGTGATAAAGCCCATTTGCCATGACTTGAGCTACTTGGAAGAAGGACCAGATAAATGATAATAAAACAGTAAGTGTTGGATACCACCCTTCAAGAAAACTTACTATAGTTAAGGATATGTTACCTCAAAGAAAAACTAACCCAGACAAAAGAAATGGTCATGATCCTTCATTTGTCTTTTTCCTTAGAGAACTTCACAAGACTCCACCAGGCTCTTTTCCCACTAAGCCAGGAGAAGATGGTATCGCTATACCAGGAAGGATATGATGATGCCATACATTTTTTTACTAAAGGAAAATTGGTTTGAATAGATTATGTGTGTCGGAAATTAACAAAGTCTGATGGCTGTCAGAGCAAAGCTACAAACACTCCAACAGAGCCCAAGGGATTGCTGTCACAATTTCTGTTTATCTAAAATGAATGCCATAGGAATTGCATCTGTCGCTGTCAAACAAGTGTTTATATATAGGTGTATTGGATGGAATTTGTAAACAGGTTTGGATGCAATGGAATTGTGCTTGCATAGTAAGAGAATCTGTTTAATAGGGCAGTAAGAAAGAAAGAAAATCAAAGGTTTTTATTTTTCTTGCCATGGAAATGCTCAAAAATGATTTGCTGACATTAATTAGATTTTAAATATATGTTCAGTTTGTGGCTGGAAAATATACACTTTCTACACAGAGCTGCAAACTCACGTTCTTTGCAAGTAATCCTGTTTGTGTGCCCATTAATTGACTTAATCATTTTTGTTTTTATTGTTTTTTTCCCTGTGTACTCTGAAGCATGAACTCTAATTATAAAGAGGCAGTGGGATACAAAACAGCTTAATTGCATATCTTTTAATTGTTATGCATATGGATTTTGCTATTAGTACATCTTGTTCTTCAAATAAACTGCATAACTTTCTGCATTTGGATTTGCGTAGTGCAGTGCTTCAAATGACTAATTCTTGCTTTCTGTCACGTATAATTCTTTTCAGAAAAAAGGTGGCAGTTAAATTTATTTATATTTGCTGACAAAGTTCCCCCAAAGGAGGGAATTTGCCCAAATTGAAGTAGGAGTCATACAGGGCTTAAGTTTCCAGTGGCAATTGTTCTCCCAGTATAATGTCAGAAGACCCGGCTTCCTGTGGTTAGCAGGGAGGGAGCCAATCAGCCTTCTTGGTTGAGTGAGGCTGCCATTTTGTGACCCAGGTAGTCCTCAGGACCTGTCTCAGTGTGTTCATTGCTTCTGACCATCACATCTTTGGGGCACAACAGGAATGATTTTGCTCAGATTTATTGGATTATGAATAAGTTTTTGAGCACAATTCAAAGTATTGGTGCTGACCTTCAAAGCCCTAAACGGCCTTGGTCCAGTAGACCTGAAGGAGCATCTCAACCCCCATCGTTCAGCCCTGACACTGAGGTCGCGCTCTGAGGGCCTTCTGGTGGTTCCCTCACTGCGAGAAGCCAAGTTACAGGGAGCCAGGCAGAGGGCCTTCTCGGTAGTGGCACCTGCCCTGTGGAATGTCAAAGAGAAAACAACTACCAGACTTTTGGAAGACATCTGAAGGCAGCCCTGTTTAGGGAAGCTTTTAATGTTTGATGCATTGCTGTATTTTAATATTTTGTTGGAAGCTGCCCAGAGTGGCTGGGGAAACCCAGCCAGATTGTGCTCTGTCAATCATTCAGTTGTTTCCAATAGCTGGTTTGAATTTAAAGAACTCAATACAAAGATGTTCTGTTTACACACATTGGAGAATAATGTGTACATCCAATGAGTAGAGCTGTGGACTGTTTTTCACTTTACATTGTAGTTTGGGTCCAGGGTTGTTCTCTCTCTCTCTCTCTCTCTCTCTCTCTCTCACTCACTCACACACACACACACACACTAGAGAGAGAGAGATTTCTTTTATAAATATGTATGTTAATTTCCCCCACAATTTAGCATTTTGGGAATGATAGAAATGGGACTTACTTTAGGAATATTTCATTCCTTTCATCTCCCTGTTGTTTGCTCTGCTTCTCTTGAATGCTTGTTTAATTTCTAAAATTAATTCTAGAATTAATTTCTAAAATTAATTCTAGAATTGACGCATGCATTTTTATTTTTTATTTTTGCTTAAGCTTCACCTCTTTCTTCCTGATCAAAATTCTTTGGGGTAGTGTTTTACTCAAGTTGTGATGTACTGATAAAACACCACACAAAATCTTATCATCAGATTTGGTGCAGTGTTTTAAACATGCATGGAAGGCCACATGCACAAATAAATATACTGATGCCCATAGAAGGATTGATGAAACATTGTAAAACAGCCTTGTGCATTGATGATTAAGAGAAAAGGAGATAGACTAAGCTAGAGCAATTTCTATAGTAAGAGTATTCAGCCCCCACCCCCTAAAAAAAGACAAGGCAAGTTTTTTGGGGGAGGGATATTTAAAGTTATTGTTGGAAGTGGTGAATTGTTTCCATGGTAGCTTTTCCCACTCCCCACACACCATTTTTTTTGTAGTAACTGCAAAACTAACTGCAGGTTTCCCCTGAATGCCACCTTGACCTGGAGTGACACTACATTAAGAAGGTGCATCATTCTTGGGGCAGGAAGGCCCCAAACTCTTATCACTTTGGTTGTTGCTTTTTCCTCTGCCTTTTCCAGATCTGTGCTATATATGTTTGAAATGAAACGACCCGTTCTGTATCTTGCATTGTTAAAATGGCTGAAATGAAAACTGGAACGAAGAGAATTTGATGTGATGTAAAGGGCAAATTTACGAAATGGACTTTCTGAGGTGTGGCAGCGGTGATGTATAAAACTAAGACAACTTGTGTTGAATAAGCAGTCAATAATGCCTCATGCTGCTTTGTTCTTTCAGATTTCTGTTATGTAGTTGACAGTTCCATAGTTTCTAAAGAATAGTCCTAATGTGGTAGGTCATGACTTCAGTGCAAAACATTCCTTTTAAGCAGCTTGGCCTCCTTTTTAAAAAGGCTGTAAAGACCTTGATTTTGACCTGATCTTCAATAGGCAGATAGCAGTGTAGGAAGATCATTGAGGTCATGCATCCTCAGTGACCTCTATTACTGAAAAGGTGACTACTGCAGTCCGAAAACAATGCTCTTCCAAGACTAGGGCATTCGTTTCAAGATGGACTGCATGGAAACGCTCACACCTGATTATTCACTGTCAAACTGCATGCAGTCTCTCATTGCTGAGAACTGATCTCATCAGGCTTTTTGTGTGCATTACTAAATTCACTTGAAAGAGTAAATAACAGATGACTATTAACTGATTGTTATTTTTTTAAAAAATAATAATAATCCTCCAGTGATTTTATACATTTGGTACAATACCTGCTCAGTACAAAGCTTCCTGAATCCCTTCTTTTCTAGGCTGAAAAATTCCAGTTCTTTCAGCCACCTCTTTGATTTGTAGCTGCATTTTAGGTAATCACAAGAAAAGTCTTGCTGGATCAGACCAAATGCCTGTTTTTGTCCAGTTTCACACAATAACCAACCAGACGCCCCTTTTCAGGAGCTCACAAGCAGGGTGCTAATTAACTTTGTGCATGCAATTTGTACATGTTTACCTGAAAGTAACATACCCTTCAACATTTCTCTGATGAAAATAGGGATGTCCTATTCTATCATCCTCCTCCTCCTCCTCCTCCTCATCATCATATTTATACCCTGCCCAGCTGATTGGGATGCCCCAGCCAATTTGGGTGGCTTCCAGCATACTGTATATGAAAACATAAAACATTTAAAAACTTCCCTATACAGGGCTGGCTTCAGTTGTCTTCCAAAGGTTGTATATTCTCTTATCTACTTGGCTCCATACGCTTACCACCTCTTTAGCTGGTAAGGGAGAAGACATTCACAACTTGTCTATAAATGGAATTGCCCATGACATGCAAAAACCTTTTCATGTAATGAAACCTCTTAGTGTAATGAACCCTATTTTTTGTTCAGTAACTGAACAGAATTTCAGTCCGTTTCACAAAGAAACCATGTTTCTCCACTTAACAACAGTCTTAGAAATGAAAACAAGAGGACGGATTTTCCTGACTACTTCATGAAAAGTATATTGTTTCTCAGCTTGCTGTGGTTCCTAAGAGCTAAGAGGTGGATGGAGGTATTTCTCCACTTGTGAAATAGATGACTTGTTTATTTCATAATCAGAACAATGCTGCCACCTCTTCCCCACTGAAGCATTTTGAGATATCAGGAAGAACACATGAAATTCCAGTTTGTTTTGTGACAAGAATGAGGAGCAAACAAAATTTGTAAAAATGCATGCAACTTATAGAGAAGATGGAGAATTACAGATGCATTTTCAGAAGAACATCTATGCCCTGTTCCCGGTGACAAATCAGTTGAAATGTGATTGCAAAACATCTGTGAATCAGTTTAAATAACTGATGGAAGCACATTTAAAAGCACTGTCTTTCACACATGCACACCAGCCATGAGATTGTGGCTCCACATCTTTCCCCCTTTTCCTCCTAATTAACACTAATGTCTCAAGAGATGAAACTGATCTGTAGAAAATGTAACTTGAAAAAAAGAGAGATTGCACATACTTTTGTAAACCAAGAAATCTTTAATAAAAATATTTAAACAACAACAATGCTGTAAGTGGCATGTGTGAGATCAGTCTTGCTCTATTTGATGAGACAGGTCAAAATCCAAAGAGACGACAAGCAAATCTAGTGGCAGTTTTGAACTCATTCAAGATTGGCAGTCAATTGGAGCATCAAATTTAGTTTTTGTACAAAGCATAATGTTGCATTTATGCATCATTTTGGCAATAAATCAGATAGTTAAACTAAAATATGGCAAGTAATCTCTTGCTCTCAAATTGCAGGCCCTCTAATGTCTATTGTTTGTCAGAGAAGGGAGACTATAGTTATGGAGGTGGAAAAATAGAAAACAAAAACATGTTCTTAATTTGTTTCCTCTAGCTGGTTTTGCTGAAATCCTGACAGTTTTACTAGGAAATTAAATTGCATAGATATTTCCCCCCTCAATGTGCAAATAGGCCTGGATCAAATGTATAGAAAGGCCTACTTCTAGAATAAGCAGCCGAATAACAGTCTATTTTTTCCATGAATCACGTGCTTTTGGGCCCATTTGGGGAATGTGTTCAAGCAACCTTATTGGAAGATAAATTCTGTGAACATTTTTATTGACTCTGAATCTGCAATTTTGCAAAAATGAAGAATTAAAAACATTTTTTCAAAAAGCATCTCTACCTGACCCATTTCAATTTTACTGTCTTATTCTTTGTAAGACATTCAAATTCCTATAAATGAACAAAGCAGTTGGAGAGATTGATCCATAGGTGCTAATGTTTTAGACAATTAAGTGCCATGTTTGAAAGGATCTGGGTCTGGTGTCCGCCAGTGATTGCCTGCATACCCTGGTGTGCCCTACAAAGCATACCAGGAGGTAGACACCAATGAGTGGCAGCAGGAAGCAGTGGAGATTGCCAATAAATTGGCTTACACAATTGCAGCCAATACAACTAAATATCTAAAGGACTGTTACATGGAGGATGGAACAAGTTGCTTTCTCCTGCTCCGGAGGCTACAGCCCAAACCATTGGATTCAAGTTAAAAGAAAGGAGATTTTGCCTAAACATCAGGAATAACTTTCTGACAGTAAGAGCTGTTTGACAGTGGAATGGACTTCCTCAGTAGGTAGTTGTTGTTGTTGTTTAGTTGTTTAGTCCGACTCTTCGTGACCCCATGGACCAGAGCACGCCAGGCATTTCTGTCTTCCACTGTCTCCCGCAGTTTGGTCAGACTCATGTTTGTAGCTTCGAGAACACTGTCCAACCACAGTAGGTGGTAGATTCTCCTTAATGGAGAGTTTCAGCAGAGGTTTGATGGCCATCTCTCATGTATGATCTCTTAATGCATTTCCTGGCTAGGTACCTTCCACTTGCTACTTCAACAGAGACCAGAACAATCTTGGAAACCATGTGCAGTTTCTGAGTCACAGGAAGCTCATAGGTTTTTAAGGAAGCTCTGCTTTAAAAATAATAATTAAGGAGGATGAATAAATATTTGATTTTACATCCCTTTCTTTGATGAGCATTTAAAACCCTGTGTGTCACCTTTCATCTTCCAGTCATTAATCAAGGAAGAATGTTACTTGTTGCCAGCATGATTTCTTGTCCTGGAGGAAGATGTATACTAGCCTTTTGCATAAACATATCTGAGTCTGACTCAGCAAGATGTTGGCCTCACATGCAAACAAAAGCTTTAAAAAGAAAAGCAAAAACAGTAACGAGGTAAATGACTTATACCGGTTATGAGGAGAAGTGTCAGGCAAATTGAAAGCTTTCTGGCCAAGTTTCAGGCCTCGTCACTATCTCCTGTCAGGTTGAACCTTCCTGCTTTGAAGTGCAAAATATATTTTCTGTCACCATTTTCTGTTGTCAGAAGCTTCAGAACTCACAGTAAGGTTCCCTCCCCAAGCTTCCAGAAGGCCTCTTTCATGTAGCATAGTAGGTGACCAGCCATGTTTGTCTTGTCAAATTTGTGGATGAGACACTTGGAATATTAATGAGTGTCTTGCAGAAGAAAATTAACCTCCCTCAGTTTGTGAGTATATAGCTATAAAGCAAAACTGGCAAATAATTTTCCTTCATGCCAGATGTACTTAAGCTATTGTCAGTCAACTGAAGCCAAGCACAAATGATTCACAACCTAGGAACCAACTAGAGAGTTGAGGTCCATTTCAAGTTCAAGGATGGATTTGAATGAAATGCTGCTGAAATTACTCCAGGCTCAATCTCAATATTTGCTTTGACATGAAACACAACCTTCAGATGGAGTTATTCCTGTGCAAAAGGATAACAGTGTTGTTACTTGTTGCTTTGTATGAAAATTATGTCAGTGCTGCAGATATACACTGTAGCATGAATCTTTAGGGCCTAATGGCTAACTTACACTTGCAGTAGAAAAATAGGATTTTCCTGGACTGTGTTGTTCAGTCTACAGATGGGGTGGAGATATAATGTGTCTGATTACTCCTTCACTCACACACACACACAAAATCCACTGCATATTCTAGCCTGCATATACTAGCCTGCTTTGACAGAAAACTCCGAAAGACCAGAGTCTGGTGATACAGTGCAATGGGATTCCACCAGAATATTGGGATATCCACCAGAGTAGAAGAGGTTGCAAAGTGCTGAGCTGGAAAGCGGGTGGAGACAGCACTTTGGGAGTGAAAAGAAAAGCATTTGAGAGTCTAGGTTAGGGTTGCCATATTTCCAAAATTGTTGAGCTTTTTAAAGACAAAGTTGTTGAACCACAATTTTTTGATTGATCTGCCTAAGATCCAGGACAAAGCACCGCCTTTCTGAAATCCGCTCCCCTCCTGTCATCAAGTCCATCTTTGAAATTCTGGTAATATCCAGGAAAATCTGGACATATGGCAGTTCTTTGTGTTCAGCTGGGTAGGGATATAGCTCCTGAGTGCTGTGCGTAAGATCCACTTTGAGGAAAATATCAGTAGCCAGAGAAGGAAGTCTCTCAGCTTAGTTTGAAAGACAGTAATTAGTGTCTTTTGGGAGTCAGCGCTGTAGCTAGCAGTTCGGGTGCCCTGGGTGGCGCAAATGCCTTGAACCCAGGAGTGGGGCAAGCCACCCACAAGGCAGGGCAAGAGGGGAAGAGCACGCTGTGTGGAACCCCCATGGAGTCGGCAAGCCCCACGTTGCTGTTTTGGGCAGTGTGGAGCCTGCAGGTGCCCGAGCCACCACATCACTCCCCAGGAAAGATGTGCGGCTCGGGAGCACTGCAGGCCAGGCCCTGTGGTCATGCCCCCTCAGTGATGGCACCCTGGGTGACCCACACCCACCACCCACCCCATTTGTATGCCACCATGGGGAGTAAAGTGGTACCTTGGTTTAAGAACAGCTTAGTTTATGAACAACTTGGATTAAGAACTCTGCAAACCCGGAAGTATGTGTTTTGGTTTGTGAACTTTGCCTTGAAAGCAGAACATCTTCCGTTTCCTGTTGAGTGTGTTCCATTTGTAAATTGAGTGCCCCGCTGCTATGGGAAAGCACACCTTGGTTTAAGAACACTTTGGTTTAAGAACAGACTTCTGGAACGGATTAAGTTCGTAAACCAAGCTACCACTGTATACAGACAAGAGAAAAACTGGAAAGCTGAATTGGGGACAGAAGAAGCAGAGTTCTTTGGTAACACTCTACTTGGGTCTCAGTTCAGTAAGGAGGGGATAGAACAAAATGAAGAATCCCAAACCAGTTGGAGGGGTGCGGTGATCCCCTGGTCTGATATCTGTAACATCCACTAAATTGTCTGTGTATACATATTATTTACACACACACACACAGAGTTTCTAACAAGTTTTCTATCTCCTGACACATCTTTTGTTTTACCAACTTTCTTCTGTAAATTAAAACCTTTTTTCCTGTTTAACTTCCTTAAGTCTCCAAGTAACAGAACTTTCTTTAGAAAAAGCAAAAAAAAGAAGAAAAAAAGTCAGTAGTTAAGAGGCGGCACTGTCTTACATCCATATACTAGACAGAGAGCTATATAGCCTAGAATCCTTCTCCCCAAGATGCTAGGAATCCAGTATGACTGCTTTGTTTAAGTGTATCTTGAAAGTGAAAGATTTGTGCAAAGGTGAGAAGTAGGGCTAGTAAATAGCCACCTCAATTGAAGCAACAAGATCAGTTTTAAAGCAGCAGTAACATTTAAAATGACAGTAGCAGATGTAAAGTAATAGCAATCTAATTAGTAGGGTGATGCAGAGGATCTCCAATCTCATCTGAGGCCCAATTCATCTCTGCCTGCATTAAAGTCCTTAGGAAAATTTCATTGTTTGCATCGTTCATGAATTGTTCTGTATTTGTGGAAGCATAACATTAATTAATATACATCAAGAAATAAATAAAAAAATCAAGTGTTTGAGAAGCAAAAGCATATTAAGTGCCTGTGTGTGTGTGTGTGTGTGTGTGTGTGTGTTTGTCCATCACTCTGCACAGAATTAGAGAAAATTGGAGAAATATTTCTAAATATGCAGCTGTAACTTAACTTATCTTGAATAACTTAACACAGGCTTATCAAGCTGGATAATTTATCATATGAATTTTGAATTGCCCAATAAAGGAGACAGAATAACAGTCAACATCATTTTTTCCTCATCTTGGAGATTTCTCTTTCCTATCCCTTATGAAAATAACCATATTTCTCTATTAGCCTAAGGCTTCTTCTCACATACACAGATCATTTCTCTTTTTACCACCGGCAAGCTGATGAAGAACATCTTCATTCTTTCTATTAAAAGAGGACCAGATGAAACATTTTTTTAAAAAAACAAAATAAAAATTAAATTGCATCTAAAAACCCTTATGTGTGTCTCCAAGGCTCTATATTTCTTTCAATCAACATAGCATTTCAAGTACTGGCCCAATTTCTAAAAAATGTTACAATAACTTGTGACTGATTCATAAACAAAAACAGTGATTCACTTGATGAAAAGTGGGGTAAAGGGATGAGATTTAGAAGGAGGAATCTTGGTGTTTTAAATAGGGTTCTTTCCCTGCTCCTGCCATGCCTGGGGGAAATGGGGGGGCATAGCTTTAGTGGTGTTAACCTATCACCTTTCTTCTGCACTAAATTCAGCTTAAAATAAATGAGGCCTAGAAAACTAGTATCATCCTTTCATGCATTCAACTCTATAAATATGTCCTCAGCTACAAAATCACAGATGTTCAGGAGTACCAATTGAATCTCTACTTTCTCTCTGTGTAAGGAAGCCAAGAGGAAGCTAAGAAACAGATGGTCCAGAAGCGAATGTAATTCAGATTCTTTAACATGTGTGTCAGAGTTAAGTAAATTGCAAATAGCTTGGCTCTCTCTTTTTCCTTGAGTGTATATAAGCCCATGTAAACAGCAAACTTGTTGCAATTGTTTAGTCACAGGAGTAATGCATTGGTTCTCTCGCCGTCACCAAATTAATTTTGTTTCAAGCGCACCAGACACATGTGAATTTGTTACCAGAGTCCTTCAGCGATGCAAAAGCTGAGCTGGATTGCATGAGAGTGTTGTTTTAAATGTTTAAATGCAAATGAAACCTACACCACTAACAAAGGAGTATTCATTGCAGCAATTCAAGGTTTAAAATAATCTCCAAAGACTGCTTCAGAACTGCAGTGACCCAGAACTGGATTCAAATATCTCCTGAGCAGAATTCAAAGATGCAATGGAGGAAGGTGTAATACTACGGTGGGTAATGTGTGATTCATCCTGTTATTTTGTGCAGGTACAATATATTGTCAGCTGAATCCATGATGCTGCCCGGGTGGAGCCATGGAAACCTGGAACCTCTTATGGGTGCACCTGCTCTTAAGGAGCTGTTCATGACCAAGCAAATGAATATCAACCTACACTCTTCCTTTGCTTCAAACTTTCACTTCCCTGATATCACAATTCCTTTTGTTTATCTTTTACGGATACTGTTACTTTATCTACTATCTCCTCTTCACCCATATTTTCTATTGTAGTGCTGTGTGGCAGAGAGACCTTTGTACAGTGGTACCTCAGATTACATACGCTTCAGGTTACAGACTCCGCTAACCCAGAAATAGTACCTTGGGTTAAGAACTTTGCTTCAGAAATCATCCTCCGGTGACGTGGCAGCAGCAAGAGGCCCCATTAGCTAAAGTGGTGCTTCAGGTTAAGAACAGTTTCAGGTTAAGAACGGACCTCCTGAACGAATTAAGTACTTAACCTGAGGTACCACTGTATTGTCATTCCTCAAAGGATTCCCATGGCAGTTTCAAAAGATGGACATGTCAGAGTAATACGTTGGCCTAGTGACTATTTGGCACTTTATTTAACCCCAAGGGGATTATTTTCATTGACAAACCAGTGATCTTTGTTTTGCATCATAGGATAAGTTGTTTTCTCAGAAAACAGGGGTTTTTAATGTATATTTTATAATGAAATACCTCTTTAATAATCTAATCCAAAGGACCACCTTAGACTTCTACACAGGTGTAGCTTTTTGGTTTTCTCATTCTGGTTTCTGTAAGCATCTTCAGACCACAGGTCTTAATGTGGCAACAGATGACTTGAACATACATTAAGCAGTATAGAGATTTATCCCCCCCCCCACTTCTACCTTTAGAAAAGTCTTCAGTTTCTTGAGTTAATGAGGAGTAGCCTGGTGAAATGCAAGGTCTTTGGAATAGTGAATGAAAAGGAGATTTCCATTCATTGCACCCAAAATGATGCACCTGACCAGTGATGACACCTGGCATAATGATGCATCAGCAGTTTAATACTCCCAAGTGAATATCCCCAAAGGGTGGCAGATGGTGCCTAAACTAGCTGTCAGATTCCAGTAAATAGAGGTCAGAACAACATCTGCCTTGGCTACTATGCTCTTGTTGACACACAATGAAGATCGTTTAAGTTTTCTGTTCATTCTGTAAGATGCTGTCTTGTGATGCAGATCAAAATCATTCATTGCGAGTGACTACTTCCTTGCCCAAATTGTGATTGTCATTGAGCATATGGCTTTTAAATGATAGAGTTGTGAATGCTGTTGGGATGTGCCGTGTCAAATAATCCAGTGCCTTCCTGTTAGTTTTCCTTAGCATCACCAGGGCCTTTTTTTCAGGGGTAACTCATAGGAACTCAGTTCTGGCACCTCTCAGGTGGGCACCATTATAAGAGAACAAGGGTGACATCCATGGTGAGTTCCGGCACCCCTTTTTCTAGAAAACTAGCACTGAGTATCGCAAAGGAAATTCCAAAAGGATGTTAATAACCAATGAATTTTTTTCTTATGTATAGAAGAGCCAAGATATCCAGTTAGATGTGTCAGCCAATGAAAACTTTTACAAATCATTATATAATTGATATTATAATCCAGCACAGATACAAAGAGTGTAGGGACATAGAAAGCTATATTATATTGTGTCAGAATGGTGATCCATCTTGCTTCCCTAGTTAACAGCAGCTTTCCAGGATTTCCCTCAGAAGTCTTTTCTGGCCCTGCCTGGAGATACCGGGGCTTAACATGGGACCTTTAGCATTTAAATCATGTGCTGTAGCACTAAATATATGTAACTGGACAAATCTGTGGTCCTTGTTGGAATTAAGACTGGGCTAAGACATTTTGCTCACTGGAAGGACAGATCTTGAAGCTGAGGCTCAAATACTTTGTCCACCTCATGAGAAGAGAAGCCTCTCTGGGAAAAAAAAACTCTGGCGTTGGGTAAGATTGAGGGCACAAAGAGAAGGGGATGATAGAGGACAAGATATAGAAGCGACCAACATGAATTTGATGAAACTCCGGGAGGCAGTGGAAGACAGGAGTGCCTGGCGTGCTCTGGTCCATGGGGTCACAAAGAGTCGGACACAACTAATCAACTAAACAACAACAAGAAGAAGACATTTTGGGCCAGAGGCAGACTAAATGCCCTCTCTGCAATTCCACAGACAAAAGAAAACAAGTAGAATTTTACTTTATGACTGTTAATGGCATGACAGCATCCTTCACTGCACCTGAAAGCAACACACTAGCACAGAGAGAGAGTAAGGGAGGCCATTGGGCTCACAGAGCCCTGCCCTTCAACATCTCACCAGTGCTCCCTGCTCTCCGGTATCTGTCATTGAGGCAGCCACCTCAATATGCAGAATGATAGGGTCAGCCCTGCTAGGGAGCAGCTTCACACAAATGCAGTGCTCATAGAGTTCATTTTTCTGGCAGTTACCATGCCACTCAAGCTATGAACTGGGCTTTAAAGTGGTGTTGTCTAAGCTGGCGGACACCTCAATATAATTTCCGGTAGATGGGCACTTGGCACCCATTTTATGTGAACACATGGCAACTGGTGTCTTCCCTCTATAGCAGCAATTAATCAACCTCCAAAGTATTAAATGAGCAGACATTTTATTCACTAATTGAATGTTTTGAACAATTTCCCCTGCCCAGAAGTGACACAATATCATTATATTTTTCTTCATTGTAAAATGCTTTTCAGCCATGGAAAGCACTGAGCATCTGTTTCTGTGGGAAAGTTCCATACTAATCTCCAGTTAATTGCACATCAAATATTTATTTCTCATCCAATAAATTAATGAAGCAGGCTTGCAGTGAGGAGGGAAAAGTCATTGGCAAACACCTATAAATATATATTGGCGTGTATAACATTTTTTTGGCAGGAATCCTTTAAGGCGGAATTGTAGCGTTTCACTGGGGATAGTGTAATTCCTTAATTGCAACTTTATTTTGGGTTTCTTGATTATAATAAAGAAAACAATCACTTTTCTCTAATTATTTTCATGACATGTCATGGGTGAAATATAACTTTCAAGGATTAAAGAGATTTTGAAATGCCGTCGGTGGGCCAGTGGGGTTAGGAATGATCTGTGGTGCAAATAGTATATTGGATGGATTTGATTTTTGCTTTGAACCTAACAAAAAATTATCTTGGGAAGGCTTAAGAACAGTCTGTTTCTTTCTTCATACTAAGCTGCCCAACTGATTGCTATGGCAGGAATGTGCTTGTGTGGTCCTATCAGTAATTTGCCTTCTTTTATTTCACAATTATGTGTATCTCCAGAAAATATATTTGAGCCAAACTAGATATTATCCTCTCATCTCTTACTTATATGTCAATAGGCCAGACACATAAACAAGTATGGCTGGCCCCAACTTGTCTTGAATGCCTCTTGGTAGAACAAAAGGCTATGGACATAGGATCCATTTGCTCTATAAAACAGTAATGTGCCATTTTGAACAGTCAAAACCCAAAACAGTCAAAACCCCAAACCCAAAATTCTGTGAACAGTAGTTTGCTAAGGGTACTGAGATGTTGGAAGACACATATTCACGTGAGAGCTAAAATTTCCAGAGTGGTTTAACAGATTATTCCTCTTCCTCTGCCTCCCTTGCATCTAGTATGGAAATGTTGCTCATGTCAATATCTTCTCTGAGACTCTGTGTATTCTTCAGCCAATAAAATCCTTTCTTTTCTTTTTTTTAAAAAAAGCTGCACTGATTTAATATCTGAACAGTAGCCATGAGGCTAGAAATATGAATTTTCCTGCAAAGGGACAGATGATTTTCAGTTTCCCATCGTAACATATGACACGTGTCCTGACTTCTAAGAGGGAGAAAACGCTTAAGCTTATCAGGCTTTTAGAGGTTTGGAACTTTTATGTTGAAAGGGTACCCCCAGGTCATCTTTGGCAGTCTATTAGTTTTCATTTTTCTTTTCCTGTACAGGAGAGATAATGGTAAGTAAAGCATTTGGCATTACTCACCAAAGTAGGCCTAATATAATGGTCTCAATAAAAACCTGAGGCATGTAGCTGTGGCTTCCCTAACTGAATATTATAACTGTCCTAAAGCTACCTCAGTGAAGCCTGCAGAATACAGAAAAGGCCTACAGGAAGAAAAATGCATGTGGAATGGAGAGCACAAGTATATCGCAGGCTGTTAGTATCTGTATACGGAATGCACAGAGCAACTCTGTTTCTCCTTAGCTGAAGAGAGGTTAATATGTGAATCCTTTTCAGAGATGCTTTCCCTGAACCTTGCTTCCTTTGTAGTCCGTTGTCATGGTGATGTACTTATGAGATCTGTGCCTAATCTTACTCAGATACATGAAAACTCACTCTCGTAAAGCAGGCATTCAAGGGAACATAAAGGATATAAAGAGCAAATCAAGGCAGGCAAATAATTATATCATTACCTTTAGAAACAAAAGTGGTAGAAATCCATGAAGTACGGAAATGTTTTCATTTTAAGAGAGTTTCTGTTTTTAATCCGAAAGCGGTTTGGCGCATTTCTCTAGGATTTATTTGCCTTTCTGTTTTAAAAACCATTCTGTTTGGTACAACACCTATCTTTTTAAGGACAGCCTTGTTTGTTTATTTGAATGGAGAAATGAAAGGTCTAATTGTAGAATGTATTTTCAGAAGCTTTTGAAAATATTTTAAAATTTATATTTAATATTTAATTCTGGACAGAAGCAAGAGCAATAAGCTCATATAAGACAGTACAGGAAACTTTCTATCCTTAACCATACAAGTCCTTGTCAGTGGCAGATTTAGGGCAGTGCGTGTGGTGTAGCAGCACTGGGTGAGCAGCCATGGGGGCACCTTCTCAAAGCCCAGTATGTGTTTGCCTGGCTTCGGGAAGGAGACATGAGGGCTCTGACAGGGTCCTAAAGTTGTCCTGCTTCCCAAAGCTGGGCAAGAGCTTACCAGGCTTTGAGAAGTAGGGAGGGCTCTAGGACCCTGTCAAAGCCTTGCACCTCCTTCCCAAAGCCCAACAACTTTTTTACCAGGCTTAAGCTGGCACTGGGAGGGCTGGGGGGAGGGTGTCAAAGTTGGCCTTGCCCAACATTTCTCCCTATTCCTTGTGTCTGGCCTCCTCTAAGACAGTGGAAACCGAACCATTAAGATGAATACAACACCAACCTCAGCCCCCCTCCCCCTTTCCTCCTTCTTACTTTCATCCAGTCCCGGGGGGGGGGGGGGGAATTGGCTGTCACCCTCTTCTGTCACTAGCTCTGGCATCCCACACTGTTGACCTCTCTCTCTTCTGCCCTACAATTCCCAGTGTGTACTGGGCAGCACTGTGTTGTGGGCCAAACTACAACGTATATTAAATGTGTGATGTAAGAGAAAAATGGGATAGGGTTCTTCTCACCATGCAATAGTCTTGATAAAAATCCCCCCATTGGCTCCAGATTCTTGCTATCAACCTATGATTTTTAAATCCCACAAAAAAGGGGTTCAGATTAACCCCTTCATACATTTAAAGTATGCGTATGGAGGCTATTGGGCTATGTGAGCAAGCCTCCATCCCCTGCTGGTGACATGTCCCTGTCACCCACCAATTGTAAATTTGACTAGTGGTGCATGCTCTAGTTATCTCTTGCTTGGACTACTGCAATGCACTCTATGTGGGGCTACCTTTGAAGGTGACCCGGAAACTATAACTAATCCAGAATGTGGCAGCTAGACTGGTGACTGGGAGTGGCTGCCGAGACCATATAACACCGGTCTTGAAAGACCTACATTGGCTCCCAGTACGTTTCCGAGCACAATTCAAAGTGTTGGTGCTGACCTTTAAAGCCCTAAACTGCCTCAGTCTTGTATACCTGAAGGAGCGTCTCCACCCCCATCGTTCAGCCCGGACACTGAGGTCCAGCGCCGAGGGCCTTCTGGCGGTTCCCTCGCTGTGAGAAGCCAAGTTACAGGGAACCAGGGAGAGGGTCTTCTCGGTAGTGGCACCCACCCACTCGCCCTCGCACCAGATGTCAAAGAGAAAAATAACTACCAAACTTTTAGAAGACATCTGAAGGCAGCCCTGTTTAGGGAAGCTTTTAATGTTTAATAGTTTATTGTATTTTAGTGTTTTGTTGGAAGCCGCCCAGAGTGCAGAAACCCAGCCAGATGGGCGGGGTATAAATTATTATTATTATTATTATTATTATTATTATTATTATTATTATTTGACTAGTGTGATAAGGGACCCCACGTACATACTGCATGCATGCTGATGTACACATGTAGAGCTCTTTCACATGAGGAGAATCCTGGATCCCGTTCATGAGGAAGAGGTCTCTCTCTCTCTATATGTTGGTATGAGCATAGGGACTCTTCTCATGCTTGTTGAACACAAACCTGGTTGTAGTAGGGGCACAGCTAATGTACAGTAATAGAGGTTGGGGCTGATGTGCTTCCCCTTGCAATGCACATGGGTTTTTTCTTTGAGCAGCTATAAATAAGGCAAGGTGTTAAATAAAGCCACCAGACATGTAGGTTGAGTGAATCCTGCTATTAGAGCAATAATAAATGCTGTAAGAAGAAAATGGGATACCTGAATATCATTTTATATGGAAATGTGGTACAAAGAAGAAAGGTTGAATTTTAAAGCCCAATTTAAAATGGAAGCAATCTGGATTAGCAAGAACAATGTAAACTTTCCCCTTATTTATTCTATGGTTTTGCATGCCTGGAAGAATCCATGCACTGAAATTTATCAGCTCACGCTTAGACTATTCTCCCCACTTGTTGATAGTGAAGAATGAAAGAAAATGGAAGTTTTCAGGTTTCACAGAGCTCTTCAGGCAGTAGACAAATTTAGGAATAAAAAACAGCAGAAGATTCAGCCCCCTAACTAAAAAGCACCCAGCCCACACACAACCAATGAAATAACCTCAGACATGCTTCTGTTTCCTTACTCGTAGCATGCATAACAATAGCAACAGTGCAGACATCAGAGAACAAGAATCTGAGCTAGCAGTGATGTGTATTACATGGAGATTAGATGCACCAAAACAGCAGATATGATCCTTGTCAGAAAGGTTGCACTTGGAACCAAAACAATAGCCCTCTTCAGGCATTCCCTGTCACATAGTTACCACTGCATGCTGGGGACATATTCCCTGACCCCACCACTCAGTGGCATTGCAGTTCCTCCCCCCATTGTATTCTGCATGTTGAGGACTGGACTTATTTTCTGCATGTGTAGAAATCATGCAGTGAAGCCTACATGGGTGCAGCAACATCTCCAGGGCAAGCATTCACTCCCAATGGGTGGAGAGCTGTGGGGCCACAGAGTTCACCCCTCCATGTGATGGTACTCATTTTGGGGTAACAAAATGTTCTTCCTTTTGGGAAGGGGTGTTCTGCAAAACTAGGAACCTGCAGTTCACTATGCCAAACTAATTTATATTTAATGCGCACGCCCAGGTACGCCCAGGATGATAAACTGTAAAAGAAGACAGGCCATTACTTCATTGATTGGTCCTTTTCTTCTTTGACGGCTGAATTCCCCTGCTTTGTTGTACCAATCTGTGGATGCCCGACTCTTCCACGACCTTCTTTTGTTACATGAGTTGGCGTTCTGTTTACAGTTACATACCTAGAAAGGGGATGGAGGTGAATGCACCACTCCTGATAATGCGGAATCTCAAAGTTCGGGAAAATTACATTGTGTTTTGAAACAAACGCGAGAAAGCAGAGAGCTTTTCACTACAAAGGAGAATCACAGGTAGCTAATACTGGGCTTTTTCCAGGCAAAATCAATCACTTTGAAGTCCCATTGATTTTAATTGAAGAGCTTTAAGCACATGCTTAACTCTCTCTACTAAAATCAATGGGACTTGAAATTGCTTAACTTTGCCGAAGATCATATGCACTCAAGATTGCTTCCATAGCTGTGCAGGAGTCTCCAGCCCTATCCATGTCTATTCAGAAGAAAGTTCAATTAAGATAAGTGGGACTTACTTCTGAGCATACATGATCAATCTGGAGGTGGGAAAACAGTGCCACAGAAATGGGAACAAATAGGATTCAAAAATGGAAATGGTTTTTGGTTGCTAGTAGCTGAGAACAACTCCAATCTCCATTTCATTGTTTCTTCAATATTGATGTTTTAAATCAGGGCTGGGGAACCTCAGTGCCAGAACCAATTATAGTCCTCTGGACTCTCTATCTGCCCCTTTGGACTCTCCCCAAGCCACTCACCACGTCAGTGGTGCTTCAAACTCTCCTCAAATGTTTTTGCCTGGCTGCAATGTGTCCTTAGACTCTCAAAATGCCTGGAGGGAGGATAAAGCAGGGTGTGTTTGTAGAAACTAGCCTATTGTACAAAAGTGAAATTTAGCTTCATTGCTCCATCCACTTTTGTCTTTGGCCCCACCCGACACTGACATGTGTCCCCACCCCCCGCTCTCAAATATTGTCCAGAAAGGAATGGGATTGTTGGACTGAAAAATGGCAACCTCAAGATTGTGAATATTAGGGGGAAAGCTTATAATGAATATCCTGGAGCTTGCTCATACATGCTGATTCACTTGGAACAAATTGCACGAGAACACACTGCGTTGATCTATAATCACTCTAGGCAGCATGAATCATCATAAAGGAACTATGGCATGGAATATTAGCTGATACCCCCTTCTGCTAACATGCAATGACACCTGACTTTATTGCAGGCTGTCTTTTATTCTTGTTTCTGTTGTGGCACTCTCTGAATTTTGCCATGGGAAAAGCCCCGGCCGAAAAGGGAACACTAAGTAGACCTACAGGAGTTTAGATTTCTGAAACCAGCGCTGGGCAAAATTTCCACATGTAGTGACTCTGCAAAAGATAGGCATAGGCAGTGCTTTTTCCCCTTAAAAACTGTTTAGGATGCTCTCATTTTGACTCAAGAAAATCACCATTTTATAGTAAACATTGGGAAAAATAAATACAGTAAATTGACAAAAATACAAAGATTCATAATATGTTTAGGGTATGCATCCCCCTGTATCCCCCCCAGGAAAAAACAACACTGGGCATAGGGCAGTGCATTGCAACCAGAACTCATTCTAATTCAGATAGCACTGACACAAAAGCAAACAAACCATTTGAGAACATAAAAGTTGACCTTAAATTAGACTGGGAGTTGTCATTTTTACACCCCCCCTTTAAAAAGTCATCCTAATTTTATGTATGAAAACAGAGCAGAAGAAATCATGCATAATATACCCTTGCATTAAAATCTTTACTTAAAATTCACACAGATATATTTCTGCTCCCTGAATCATCTACCATGTAAGGACCCATCTTGTTCTAGAGGACAATGTGGATTACAGAGGGAATTAATAAAAGAGCTTCTGTTAATAATAGTTTTACACTAATATAATAAATTCACTGGGCCAAATCATGCTCTCAGTTGCACAGTATAGTATAAAGCCATGAAAATGAAATGTGCAGTTAAAACAGCAGCAAAGGGAAGACATGGTCTTACTATATAATATATCAAAGAAAAATTCTTTTTATACTATATAATGCATTCTGAATTCTAGAGATACTGGTAAGTAGAAGTACCAGTAAAAATGAGCACACTGCTCAGGGATCACAAGCAGGCAAACTTAAGTCTGGAGAGCAATCTTGGCCTCTCCCTTTCCCTGCTCCAAAAGCCAGGAACTTAGCCAGAAAGGAAGGGAAAGTGTAGGCATTGCTGCGGTTTCCAGTAGTGTTCCATTTTTTTGCATTGCCCTTGGACTATGTGTCATTTCTACCAGGAAGGCCTTTGGAGGGCCTCCTCCTTGGGAGAAATGATGTGCATGGTTGCCAGCTTTCTGCTGAGGATCTTCATCCCAGTAGCAGTAAAGATCAAAGACTTGGATGCACCTCTTGCCTTCCTTTACCCTGCCCAAGGTGTGTTTCTCAGCCTTGGGGAAATGGGAAGGCACTAGCAACGGCCCGCTTTACAAGCGCTCAGTGTGATCTTGCTAAGCCTTCATTTGGAATGCTCACAAAGGCTCCACAGACCATTTGGGGTCAAACAGTAGGATGCTTATGCATTCTTATTAGGAGCTTAGAGCTACACATAACCACTGGTGTGTTGCTGTAAAAGAAAATCTATTTGTTGATGTTTTTAGCATCTCCTCCTTTCCTCCACAAGTCCCCAGGCCACTGGCAATTACCATAGTATGCATTTATCATGGCAACTTTCTTTATAGTGAGGGGAGGGGAGACTGAGGGCTGTATTCAGTTGTATTCACCAAGGTTACAATCCTATACACACTTATCTTAGAGTAAGTCCTATTAAATTCAATAACACTTACTTCTGTGTAGATATATGCCTTCTTTCTTCTTCTTCTTTGGCTATTACTCGTAGCCAAGTAAGATTGTCTTCCATAAGCACGGTTTTAACAATGAGTCCATAAGTGACTGTGGAGGCCAATTCTGGATCCACACACCCTTCCACAGTGGGGACATTGGTTTCTGGGCGGGAGTTGATCACGGTGTGGATTTGCCAAGCATGCCTTCCTCTTAGAATGTTTCTCCTTTGCGTCCTGAGTTCTTCAAAGCCCATGACAGCTTTGGTAAAGGCTGTTCTCCAACAGGAGCGCTTGCAGGCCAGTGTTTCCCAGTTGTCAGTGTTTATACTGACCCAAGGTTACCCAGTGATATATGCAGACACATCACATTTCCAGTAGCTTAAAAAATCAATGGGAATTATTTTTTTATTTTTATAATAATAAAAATTATTATTATTTTTTATAATAATATTTATTAGGTTTTCTCAAGAAAAAAAGACCACAAAGATAACAAAAAGTAAACATCAAAGACAAAAAAAAGAAAAATTACAACAATCAAAAATCAAAAATTCCACACAAAAACAAAAGAATAAGAAAAATAAAAAAAATAAAAATAAAAAATCAATGGGAAATTAATAAGCAAGAGAAGCATCTACACCTTGTTTACAAGAACCATGTTTGTGTGTATTTGGGATGTTGAAATATAAGAACTGTAGATACTTAATAAGCACATGTGTAGTGTAGACACAGCCAGTGTGTTGTAGTGGTTCAAATGTTGGACTAGAACATGGAAGCCCAGAGTTCAAATCCCCACTCAGTGAGGAAACACACTGGGTAACTTTGGGTCAGTCACCCTCAGCCTAGCTTTTGCACTACAGAGTTGGAGAGGAGGAGAAGCATGTATACCACCTTGAGTTCTTTTGGAGGAGAGGTGGGATATAAATGTAATTAAGAATTAAGGACGTGGGTGGCGCTGTGGGTTAAACCACAGAGCTTAGGACTTGCCGATCAGAAGGTCGGCGGTTCGAATCCCCGCCACGGGGTGAGCTCCCATTGCTCGATCCCTGCTTCTGCCAACCTAGCAGTTCAAAAGCACAAAAGTGCAAATAGATAAACAGGTATCGCTCTGGCGGGAAGGTAAGAGGCGTTTCCATGCGCTTCTGTGGCTTGCCAGAAGCGGCTTAGTCATGCTGGCCACATGACCCGGACGCTGTACGCCGGCTCCCTCAGCCAATAAAGCGAGATGAGCACCGCAACCCCAGAGTCGGCCACGACTGGACCTAATGGTCGGGGTCCTATTACCTTTACCTTACCTTAAGCATAATAATAATAATAATAATAATAATAATAATAATAATAATAATAAAAAAATTTTATTTATACCCCGCCCTCCCCAACCAAGGCCGGGCTCAGGGATGGTAGTGCTCTTAAATCCACCCAGAGTCGGGGAAAGTATTACATAGGCAGAGCTGGACCCACCAAATGAGTGGATGTTGGAAGGTGGTGGTGGGGGAGTTACCAGCTGCCACTGATGATTTAAACAAGAACATTCCCGGTTCTAAAACCAACAAACAAAAACCCCTCTCATTCTTGAAATGGAAACTGCCTTGTGAAGAATGAATAAGCATGGTTTTTACAAAAAGCTAGAACAAATTTTGTAAAATCTGTGCTCCCACTTGTGTCTTGGTACACATGGCCCAACCCTGACACAGCCTTAGGGAAGATGGAAGAGAGATAACTGCATTCAGCCTCCAGTTTTGCCAACTAGACCTCAGCCAAACCAACCCATTTCACACACACCCTGTATAATAATGGTTATGTTTGAACTACAAATTGTACTTCAATCTCTTATGCTTTTGTGCAGGATTTATTTGCAGAATAAAATATAATAGAAAATATATCTAATTCCTTGAGGAATCAGATCTATGTGCCCATTTTTAGCTCGCAAAAGATAAGGGAGATAATTTATTCCACACTGCTGCTTTTAACAATATTAATGGCTTTAATAATTCTGTCAAGCAGAAGAATTTGAAACTATATCTTGAAAATACAGAAAGTCACAGAGTTCTTTTTTCAAAGGAAAAGTAAAGACGTGTACTAGTAAAAACAGAAAACAGGCATCTGCTGATAATATATATGTGTGAGTGTGTTTGGGTGCTCTGAATTATCAGTGATCCTCACAGCAGAATTTTTCTTAATTAGGGATGTACCAGATTCTGGGAGTTTAAAATGAAGCACTTTCCTGTGAAAAAGGAGAAAATAGAGGATAGTTCAGATTAATAAAGATGCCCTAAATATTTAAGTTGTTCTTTAGTCTACTGCCAGAGTGAAAAATGTTCTGTTGGATCTGACTTTACCATCTTGCTGGCCTCAGTGGAAATGGGTTGTGACCTCCAACCTGTTCTTTTGATTTCCTGTTCTAGCTGCAGAGTGTTCAGGATGAAGTGTAAATAAATTGGTGCACCAGAGCAAAGTTATACCAGCATTGAAGGACATTATGATGGTATTGCAGATACCTCTGCTAGTTGAAATGATTAAAATACAGGATTATATGCGTGTAGGATTATTTGCGTGCTGAGGTCCCCAAGACACCCCAAACCCAATAACTCAAACTTCACACATTATTTTTTGTTTAAGGTTTTTGGCATAATTTTGGCCACAACTTTATTATCAATACAAATTGTGAGTGGTTGCTTAGGCATTGGTTAGACTATCTGTCCTCCCCGCCTTGGGGACAGCCCTGACTCCGTAGTCAGTGCGGAAGAGCAAGATCAGGGTCAACTGGAGCTGCGAAACAGACCCTCAGCTAATCCCCGCATGCTCCTTGGAACTTACACGGCCCGCACCCTGCACCAAGGGTTTGGACGAAGGGGATGGTAAGTTCCAGAATTCCTTTAACGGAATACCCGTGCAGCATTGGAGGGGCAGGCCCAGCCTATCCATACCCCTCCACCAACCAATTTTAACCAATGCCTAACCGCCAACCTTACAAGTTGTGACGATTTGCTACGCAGTAGGCAAAACCCAATTGGCACACACTAATCAGCCAAGAGGTAAATTCCTACTGGGCCCCCGCACCAAGGCGAACGACCCCATGACAGGCATAGCAAGGTCAAGCGAAGCCCAACAAGGGAGGGCGGGCGGGAGATCCGATGTCCACAGCAAAAGAGAAAGAGAAAGCTGTGGACCTTGCTTAAATAGCCACTGACCCCACCCCTAAGTTTGCAACATCAACTTTCCCCAGATAACCAGATCCTCCCATCTAAACAAGCCCTGGCTTTAACTTGCCTAGCAATCATGGGGTGCCTTGTATAGCCCCATCCGCAACCCGTGCTCTCCTTTTAGTGAGAACACGCTATGCAAGTTTAATTAAATCAATACCCGGTATACAAAAAACCCCAACCCTTTAAATTCTTTTACTAGGAGTAAAAGAATAAAATAAATTATTGCAAGTAGATTTTTATATTGCACCAATTTTGTGCTTAACTTCAAACCTGTGAATAACTGAACTGAACTATTCTTTAAATATAAGAAGAGGCCTTCATTAGAGCCAGTGGGGAATTATGTTCACAAGTTGTTGTTGTTGTTGTTGTTGTTTTGTTGTTTAGTTGTTTAGTCGTGTCCGACTCTTCGTGACCCCATGGACCAGAGCACGCCAGGCACCGCTGTCCTCCACTGCCTCCCGCAGTTTGGTCAAACTCATGCTGGTAACCTCGAAAACACTATCCAACCATCTCGTCCTCTGCCGTCCCCTTCTCCTTGTGCCCTCCATCTTTCCCAACATCAGGGTCTTCTCCAGGGAGTCTTCTCTTCTCATGAGGTGGCCAAAGTACTGGAGCCTCAGCTTCACAATCTGTCCTTCCAGTGAGCACTCAGGGTTGATTTCCTTCAGTATGGAGAGGTTTGATCTTCTTGCAGTCCATGGGACTCTCAAGAGTCTCCTCCAGCACCATAATTCAAAAGCATCAATTCTTCGGCGATCAGCCTTCTTTATGGTCCAGCTCTCACTTCCATACATCACTACTGGGAAAACCATAGCTTTAACTATACGGACCTTTGTTGGCAAGGTGATGTTCACAAGTACTGAATGATAACTGTAGCAGCAGGTCTACCAGGCTTGCATGTTGAAAACACTGTTTTATGGAAGGGAGTCATGGGCAACTTACAACCGCTGGAGTGATGCCTCAACACATTCCACGTGCTCTGCATCAGGGAGACTTTGGGCATCACATGGCACGACATAGTTTCAAACAAAGCTGTGTTCTCCCAAGCCCACATTCCCAGCATGTTCACACTCCTGTCTCAGCAACATCTACACTGGCTTGGTCATGTCCACAGAATAGATGGCAAGATCCTTCAGGCCCATGTCTGTTGGCAGACCAACTCTGAGTTACAAAGATGTCTGACATCTGTTGTGTATCCATAGCAGTGACCAGAGGAAGAATTACTGTGAGAGGAGACAAAAAAAATTCCTTCCAGTAGCACCTTAAAGACCAACTAAGTCAGTTCTTGGTATGAGCTTTCGTGTGCATGCACACTTCTTCAGATACACTGAAACAGAAGTTTCCAGACCCTTCTATATAGTGAGAAGGTGGGGAGGGGTATTACTCAGAAGGGTGGTGGGAATGGGTGATTGGCAGATAGCTGTGATGAGCCTGTTGACGACTCTTAACGACTGCAATAGGTCTTACAGGAAAAAGCAAGGGGTGAGAAGGTGAAAAATGGCTTTGTCATGTATAATGAGATAAGAATCCAATGTCTTTGTTCAGACCAGGTCTCTCCATGGTTTCAAGTTTGGTAATAAGTTGCAATTCAGCAGCTTCTCTTTCCAGTCTATTTCTGAAATTCCTTTGTAGTAAAACAGCTACTTTGAGATCTTGTATAGAATGTCCTGGGAGATTGAAGTGTTCTCCTACTGGTTTCTCTGTCTTGTGATTCCTGATGTCCGATTTATGTCCGTTTATTCTTTGGCGTAAGGTCTGGCCTGTTTGTCCAATATAGAGAGCTGAAGGACACTGTTGGCATTTGATGGCATACACAATGTTAGACGATGACCTTCTCACTATATAGAAGGGTCTGGAAACTTCTGTTTCAGTGTATCTGAAGAAGTGTGCATGCACACGAAAGCTCATACCAAGAACTAACTTAGTTGGTCTTTAAGGTGCTACTGGAAGGAATTTTTTTTGTTTTGACTATGGCAGACCAACACGGCTACCTATCTGTAACTGTGAGAGGAGCACAGAGAGAAGAAATGCTATGGTGCATCTGCAGCAACACAACCTTCATCTGCCCCAGTTGTAACAAAACATGTCTATCCCATATCCGTCTCTACAGCCACAGCAGATGCTGCAACTTTCTAACAGTTTGACCTCACCTCCAAAAGCACACTCTTTCAGGTGGATGCCAAAAACAATAACCTTTTTTCTCCATGGTTGTGTTTCCTGAGTCTTCTTTTGGTGTGTTTTTGTGAGAACATTTAAAAAATGCAAGATGAGAACTCTCAATATTGCTTATATGATATTTGTTGGGAAGAGATCTCATGCAGCTTGAAGTTGTGGAAATAAAAACAAGTTTGAGAGTTAACCTTCTCATGCATTATAAATATAACCACGGAAATGTGGTATTTTAATGTGTTGAGATGAGTTTTAGTTGCTGAAGTATTATGATCATCTTTTATGGTCTCTGAATGATGCCTTCATGATGGCTGAATCAATTTTTATGTACAGTATCTTTAACTGCCTTCATATACAAAAATGAATTACAATGTGTCAAAGAGATCATTTCAAACAGAAAAGCAAATAGAAAAGCACTCCTCAACTCCCTCAAGTAAGCAGTTCTATGCCCATCTATCAATCAAGATACCACATTTTATTTGTGTGGAGCTGGTTTCATGACATCAGGGATGGGGTGTGGGCAGCAGTCTGAGAAAGGCCAAGAAATGGGAACCAGGAACAAGCCAGAATGTGGAAGAACAAGACAGGCTGAGTGAGAAAGCAAGCTGCAAATCAGGATCCAGATCGATGCCTGGTTGACAATCATGCCAGAAGTCAGGACTGAAGGCTTGAACCAGGAGTCAGCATTTTGTTACTGTTGTTGTGGATGGAATGAGAGGATATGTAAATTGCTTCAAGATTTCTGTTGAAATTTGAAATGGCATACAAGTGTTGCTGCTGTTGCTGTTGTTTTATTTTTTTAAGCAGCCCATGAGTCAGAATCAAGGAGTAAATCAAAAGTCAGAAACAAAACACATACAGGGACATGCCTGAGCTCAGGGAGACCTCCGGGTATAGGGCAGTATATAAATTCAAATAATAATAATGATAATAATAATAATAATAATAATAATAATAATAATAATAATAGTTGGTTCACTTGGAAAAGGAAGCCCCTTATATTCTTTTCTGCACCAGTTTTTTTAAGAAGAGGAAATGTCCCTGTTTAGAAACATTAGTGGGAAATGCTAATTCATTCTCCATGGTAGCATTCCAAATTCCACAATTTTGACTAGTCCAGCTCCACTGAGACAAGACTTTAGGCAGATTAATTTAATTTTTTGAGAGGTTTTCTAAATTGCCAACAACACAATGGTATCTAATAACGTTACCAAATGGCCCACATGCCTTCATCAATACAATAGAAGCCCACCCCACCCCCCAATCAGCAGGGAAGTATTCAAATAATTCAGACAATCAGACATTTGTATAAATGTGCACGTTATTCCTATAGGGTTCCATTGACGTGAAGCTCCATGGGACTCTGTATGAAAAGTCAAGCAAGGATTTGGCTAACTGAGCTTTCTGACAATGAAGGCATATATATGGGGGCTTCTTACAGCTAGATTTAGAACTTGTGTCTTTCAGGAATATAAATAGCACTTGAGCCGGCATTTCCAGTTCTTCTGTGGAACTTGAAAAAAGGAATTAAAATGATTCTACATGTTTCAGTGAATCTCTTGATGCCTACAGGTCACAGCAGTAATCCTCCTGTCAGATTATGATGCACTAATTATTCTGCTTTCTAGGCTCTATTTATCATTGGGAAATAGCGCTCCAGGCACAGAAGACCATAAAATAGTCTTTTCAGCATGGCTTATAGATTCAATGTATCGCAAATGTTATTTCTAATGGCAGCTGCTGAACAACTCCATAGGGGAGGAGAAGTGCTGGGTTAAATTTATGCCAGAGGGTTAGCATGTAAATCCTAATGCTTCTGAGGATTGTGGCTTGAGCTTCTGTGTTGCTAATTGAACTGTGCAGCTCTGCCAGCAGATGAGTTTGCAAATATTTGCCCTTCTGGGCAGCAAGGCAGATTTTGCAGGTTGGGAGGGACAATGGCAGAGTTGCGATCTTGTAGTGTGGCGCTATCATCTCATTTAAAAAGACACATCGGAGCAGAAAGCATTTAGACACCAACCATTTTAATCACTTGGTTGATTATTCCTTTTTGGAGTGAACTAGAAGCCATTTCACAATGAGGCCTTTTGCATATGCTAAGATGTTGGTGAAGTGCAGCACACATTGCAGCAAATGCCTTGGAAAGGGTAATCTGATTACTTTTTCATGTGCTCATTTATGTCATAGGTCTGGTAGTCCAAGTACAGTACATAGTCCAGTGATCATATATGCATCTAATCACATCACCAGTTGTAGTGTGATTTTTTTAGGTGGGATATGTTAGGTAGGTAAAAGGTAAAGGACCCCTGGATGGTTAAGTCCACTCATAGGCAACTATGGGGTCTGGCACTCTTCTGACTTTTCAGGCTGAGGGAGCTGGCGTTTGTCCACAGATAGCTTTCTGGGTCATGGCCAGCATGACTAAACCACTTCTCATGCAACAGAACACGGAAGTCAGAGAGCATGGAAATGGCATTTACCTTCCCGCCGCAGCAGTACCTATTTGCACTGGTCTGCTTTCGAATTGCTAGGTTGGCAGAAGCTAGGACAGAGCAACGGGAGTTCACCTCATTGCATGGATTCGAACTGCCAACCTTCCGATCAGCAAGCCCAAGAAGCTCAGTGGTTTAGACCACAGCGGCACCTGTTGTCAGGCTGCCAGAAAAGCCCTTCCATTTTTTGGTTCAACACGGTAAGCAGAAACAGGCATGGCTTAAGAGTAATTAACTGTATTGCCCAGTAACCAAGGAAACAGCTCACGACACATCCATCACCTAAGCAAATCAGTTGCAGAAGCTAAACTTCCCTCCTCTCTTGCCCCTTATTTATATCTCCCTCCATGCCTTTTTTTTTTTTTTTTTTTTGGCTGTGATTTAGCTTTCCCCTGCTCCTTGTCTGTCAGCGTCTGTGGCTACCTCAAGTCTCTCTCCTTCACCCTCACACTCTGCTGATAATTCCTTCCTGTCCCACCAGTCTGAACCTGGTTTAAAGTCCCCTTCCCCCTTAGGTCCCTTTCCCTCATTAAGCTAGTCCCTGATACCCGTAAACCCGTGTAATCCTACCATAATGCTTAGAAATGCATACTCAGAGTCCATTAAGTTTGTCCCCATAAGTAGTGAAAAAAGACAGCCATGGGTCCAGAAGTACCCCCAAGGTAAAAATACCTGCTTCTTCAGAAGGAGTTTAACCCCATCAAGAGTAGGCAACCTCACATCCATCTGTTCTAGGGAACCACCCACTAACAGTGCCTCAGTCCTATCTGGATTGAGCTTCAGTTTGTTGTCTCTCATCCAGTCCACTATTGAGGCAAGACAATGGTCCAGCATTTCCACTGTTATACCTGCAGATGTAAGGAGGAGTAGAACTGCATGTCATCAGCATATTGCTGACAACAGTGTACTCCAAAACCTATATGGGTATGCGAATATGTCCATATTGTTCAAGTCCTACACACCACAACTAAGGCTCACTTGCCATTATGAAAGAAATTTTGAACTGGGCTGCTACAGATGGAAAACAATATATTCTTAGGTGTGCTGATATGGAGAAAGATGTGAAAGAAAGTGAGATTTGCATTATTAATCTTGACAATTTATATTAATGTTCTAAATCAAGTTTGTTAATGGACTATACTTGTGTGTTAGTATTCCTAAGGCAACCCACTTGTCCATGATTGTACTGATCAACTTCGTGTATCTCATGTTTGTCAAACATTGTTGCCATTAAAGACTTCAACAGCTATGAACAAAATAATTAAACATTTTATCCTTCAGTTGGTTTTCAGTAACAAAATTGCGATACCCATAAATACGATAATAATCCAGAAATCCCTTGCTACAAATTAAGCTCAGCTGCTAATGAAAATCATTAGAGCAGTGCATTATTTGTGTTATGAGATGCTGAAAAATTAAGCCTACATTTCAGAGATATTTAAAAACAATATGCTAATTTCTTAACTTAGTTTTAAAACTTGTTGCTAAAGAAACACACTTTCTGCATATAAAAGGATCAGATTCCACCAACCACTGCTACAAGTTGACATTAGATGCTCATGCACACTCCTTTGGTTTCATTCACATTTGTTTTTTACCCTAAGGGAGCACCATCTGTTACTCATGCCATACTGAAAAATAGCTAAATTAGTACTGCAATATAGGAATTTTACTGTGTATTCTATTGTACAATATCTCTCCCTTTATCTTCACAATTACTCCTTGAAACTCACCTTTGTTATCAGGGCTGTATTCCACAAGTTTGTATGAGTATGCAGTGTTGCCTTTATTAAGAATTATCTACCCCCAAGATTGATTGATTTCAAAATTTGAAGTTACCAGTCTCTATGGCAAAAGAATGTGCCATGGAAGTGTTGGGGAAACATCAAATGTTCAGACTTTCAAAAAATCAGTGCTCTAAATGATTCTCTAGGTTGGTCCAGTCAATGCCCAGCTTAGCTGATTTCAGAATACTCTTAAACATTATACAAATTTCCCTTTCCCCCAATACATGAATTTTTGTACACAGTTTTTGAGGGGGAGGGAGCTGGAGCAGCATTCGAAACTCCCATTGTTCTAGGCACATTTTGCGACAAGGAATTTCATTAGCATGAGCAGTTTCTGAGCTCTGGACGCAATACGGCACCTAAGATTTCAGATTAAAACTGCAGAGTGGAAGGGGAAGAGGACCTTTTTCTGCTTCCCCACTTCCAGCCACTCTCTGAAGACTGGAAAAGAGAGCCTCTTAAGAATATTGGGGGGGGGGGGCGGGCAGAGAGAGCATGACTTTGTTTTTCTGCAGTCTTCAGATGAGGACTAGGCCATGTGAAAAATGAATATAATATTTTAGCTGCAGTTCATTCATTTTCAGCTTTGTATTCTTGTTATTAAAAAAGTGTGCCTAGACATTCCATTGTTGCAGAACATAACCTAGGTTTAAGGTGCCATTTAGCTCCTAGCTTTCATATCTCAATTTCTAACACTGAGCTGGAGAACTGGATTGCAAAATTCAGAGAAGGGCAAATTGTGATGGGTAGGTGCATTTTGGTTCACATATTGTTCCAGTACATGCAAACAAGGTAGGCTTACATTAAAATTCAAATTGAATTTCTCCTCCAACCCTATGCTATAAGACATTAGAATAATAGAACTGGAGAATTGGAAGGGGCTGTGAGGGTCATCTAATACACCCCCTGCAATGCACAAATGTTTTGCCCAGTGTGGGGCTCAAACAGATGACTCTGAGCTTATGAGTCTCATACTCTGCCAGCTAAGCTATCAGACAGGTTATTCATAGTTAAAAGTGAAGCGTTGTCAACTTGCTCATGAGTTTCCAGCTTTCAAGTTCATTGGTTTCAGGTTTTGTTAAGGACACGATGAAATCTGCTGAGTAAAAGATTTCCATATGCAAAAAGCTGAACAATACCCCCCCCCACACGTTTTATTCCAAGTATTTATTAGAACTTATTTTCAACCTTGTATATAACCTTAGAATGCAACACAACTCACTCAATATTAAATCATAAATTGAATAGCTCTGAAACCCAAAGGATACATGCTGGGCGTTTACACTGATATATGCATTAGTGATATAACAGGGAAACTAGTGTTGAACTGATTCTGACACTCATCAGGGGAAATGACATTCAGTTAAAATACAGTCACAAAGTTGGGAGAGACATGTAAAATGTACGAAAGGTTCTGTGAATCAGCGAAAGAGCTGCTTACCCATAATTTTGCTCCTTCATCAATATTTATGAAGTGAGATTATAGTTATTATCTAGTAACATAATTGTCATTTAAGACTAATCTCCTCTTTAAAGATGTAAAATATGTGTAACAGCCGAGATCTGCAGCATTTAATTGCACATAATGTGCTTAACGCAAGGAGAGTCGGGACAACTAGCCATTCACCTGCCTTCAAATTGGATTGTTTTTCAAAAATCACCTGCTGCTACTGGACCTGGGTAGAGATAGTTTGAAGTGCCTTGTTCACAAATGTTCTATTGACAGGGGAAAGTGCATTTCACAGGAACCCCTGAATCTCGGCTGTTGGCAATCGTTTGAAGCAGTACTTCATGTTCCATACATGCTTAGACCAACTCTTTCAGGTGTGGGTAACCTTTGGTCCTCCAGATATTTGCTGAACTTCAGCTCCCATCTGCCTCAGCAAGCATGGCCATTCACTGTACTTCAGCACCATTTGGAGGGTGCAAGGTCTCCCACACCTGAACTCTTCATGTGCCAGTTCATTCGTTCTTTTTTTAAAGGTTTGTTGCTAATGTGCTTCAGGAGTGTTGTTCGGTAGTTTATTCAAACAGAGGTTAGTGCTAATGGGACAGGAAGCAGACTCCTAGAAGTACATGAGTTGTCAGGCGATTGAGTGATAATTTATTTTCTAGGAATGATTTGTAATCACTGGCCAGTACAGACAGCTTGTTTGTTATGCCCTCACTTTCCACCTCAAGGTCCTTAGCCACCTGGTCAGTAGTTAGTTAACCACTCTGTTGAGAGATCTTTGCTGCCAACACGTTGAACAGAAAGCTTGGTTTTTCTTTTGATTTAGCAGTAAGTATAAGATTTTTAAATATTTTACTCATAATAATCTTCCATAAGAGTTATAAAAGCTTTGCAGAGTTTCTGATGCCTTTATGACAAGAATGGTTTTATTTAATACCGAGTTTCATTAGTAATATACATATAGTCAATTCAGGGCAAAGGTACAGTTTAAATACAGAAACAGAGAAAAATGCTGAAAGTAGTTCTACTCTTGTGGCTTCATAACCTCCTATAAATCTGCCATTAGGTTGTTAAAGGAATAGGATGCACTGATGGTAAGGCACTGCTCCCATAATAATAATAATAATTAAAAAGTTGGTGGGTCTCATGCATGATTGCATCAAAATTATTTTTCTAATTGGCATATTTGCTTTTGCACATTGGTGAAATACTACAAAAATCTGAAAATATTGGTAAAACTCTACATCGAGGGTGGGAATCTTTTTTAAACCAAAAGCAATCTTCCCTTCCGGTCAACCATTGGGGGATGGCAATGGTGTGTGGGGTTAAAGGCAAAAATGAGTGGAACAATGAATGTGAATGTCATCTCTGTACAGTAGGCTAGTTTCTGCCCAGACTCACACATCCCTATATATCCTCCATCCAGGAAAACAAGCAGCATTAGAGTTGAAGGATGCACCCTAGTCCAGTACAAACACACAAGGAGGTTACAAAGTAGGACAATATCAGGAGCGATCCAGCAGTAAATCACACAGAGTATGTGAAGCAGAAAAACAGGATCTTGCGTGGCGATCCCCCCCCCCATTTGTATAGAAATAAAGACACAGGACACCAGAATTTAAGGTTAATGGGCGAAAAATGGCCACAACTTTATTAATTACAGGTAAGAGCGGTATTGGCTTTAGGCATTGGTCCTATCAGACTAGCCGGTATGAGACCGGGAGGGGTTAACTCCAACAGGGGGAGCCCCTGAGGTGCACATCCCTAGGTGCTCCCTGAGGGGTCACCGCTCGGGAGAGCACTTTAAGCCCTAGCCTCCATAGGTTTCAGATGAGGCAATGCCCCCTGGAATCCTTTATCGGACTATCCCTCAACATCTGGGGGAGGAGATGGCGCTCCTCCCCCCCAACTCATCAGCATAATAATACCCCTACCAATGCCTAACTGCCACACAAGCCCAAGTTCGCCGCCAATACGCTCAAACCTGTAACCAATCCCTAATCCCTGTGAAGATGTCAGCAAGCCATATATCATTACCAGCATTGGAAAGATGCATGCCATCCTTGCGGTAGAGGGCCTCCTTGCTAAACTGAATGCTGGGGTGGTCAATGACCCTCCCCCCCCCCAGAGCTGCCACTCTATGCGCCACTGCGCGCTCCAGGATCTTCCTGGCTCTATTCACAGCCACAGGGTTTTTGCTGCAGCTGGATCGAAGAAGAAAAGGGGCGTTCTCGGGCCGCGCCATCCTTAAATGATCCAAGCCTCTGCAGCCAGCCGATTGGCTGGCCCAGGGAATGATGCGGCCCGAGGATTCCCTAGATCGTGTGGGGCTGCAGCCAGCCCCGCACAAATGATGGTGGGCGTGAGCCCGCAACCCCCCCTCCTGATGTCGGGAGTGGCTTTCTCAGGAGTGCCAGGGCTGATGAGTACAGCAACCCTTCTCAGTAGGTCTTGCTCCTATGAGACACTTGTGGAGACCTTCCACAGTTGTCATAAGTCTTCTCTTCTCCTGGGTCCTTCCCAAGCAATCTGACACTGCACTGGTGCAGCTATCTTTGCTCCTCCTGCTTCATCCCTCTTCTGGTTCTTGGAGATCAGTGGAGAGGAGAGTTGTCGCAATAGGAGGGAGAGACACCCTGGCTTCTTCACCAGCTGGACTCTCTCTTCTCCTGCTTCTGGAGGTGTGGCTGAGAAGGGACTGTGGCCTGAACCAGGTAGAGAAGGTTGCATTTGACCCACAGCTTTATGTCTGCTTGTGAGAGCAGGGTTTGGAGCACTGGCCAACTTGGTGAAATATTGCTTAAACTGTTGGAATCTTCCCTGGTTGTGTGTTGGGAACAGCCAGCTACTGCAACGTATCCTTTCCTACCCCCAGCAACAGCCAAACTGAACAATGCTACTTTTATCATCTTGATAAGAGGTTTTTTGAAAGCTTAGAATCTATTCCATGATATATGTAAATGGACATGATTAAAGGACCATTTGAATGCTGTGTTCTTGCTAACTTTGGCAAATTTTGCCTAATGTTTGCAAAAAAACCCTACCCAACCAACAACCACAAATTTTTGGCAAGGGCTGGGGGTGATAGGGCTGTATTGCACATAAATAAATGGGGACTCCCTTCAAAGTGCCTGAAATTGTTTTGTTTTGTTGCTTTGTTTTGTCTTGCTAGAAGGCACAATATGAACTTATGGCTGAACCCTATCATATAGAAATTGCTTTGAAATGCAGAAAAAAGCATACAGCCCAGAATATGTCACTAAAACAAAAAATGCTGTTAATGTTGTTGGGGGTGGGGGTGGGTTTTTTTGTTTGTTTTGTTTTACAGGTGTGCTATTTCTGTGCAAATAAAGCCATCAGATGTGAATGCCTGCATTTCTGGCCTCTTTTTATTCTCTCAGTTACCTCTGTTGCGGTCATGCTATCATATCTTCATTGACATTGGTGACATTACATGCAATCTGTGCTTTGGTGTGTGAGAGAAATCAAGGACAGAATTGCAAATTAAAATCATTTCAAGGAAAACAAGTGTGGGGCGGTTTATGCTGGAAGTGGTCCATCTGCCGCACTTGCATGTTAAAAATAAACACACTGTGCTGCAGTTCAAAATAAACCAGGCTGCTAAAACATTTAATTGCAGAAAGATTCTGCATGTGAATGCTCAGCCATCTGCACTAATGTAGGTTACAACAGAAACTTGTTTAAGCAAATTCTCCCAAGGGGCCTTTTCAGGTTCTTTTGAAACCTTGTTTTCCTCCCTGCTCTGCCAAATTTTAATTGTAGGAGACTAATCCCCTCCCCACCTTTACATGTGCCTGATCTGTTGAGTTGCATGTGCCTATTCTGGAGCATGCAGCCAAAAGATCCCAAAATACAGACTAAATAGCAGAGCCAAGCATTGGTGTAAGGCAGGAATTGAGAACCTGTGCTTCTCCAGATGTCATTATACTCCAGCTTCCATCAATATAGCCAATTATCAGGGATAATCGGGATTGCAGTCCAGTAAGATCTGGGGAATCACAATTTCTCATCCTTAGCACCACTGGATAGCTCAGCTGGTTATCAGAGTATGGTGCTGATAATGCCAAAGTTTCAGGTTTGAACCCCATACAGGACCGCTATATATTCCTGCATTGCAGGGGGTTGGACGAGATGATCTGCAGGGTCCTTTTCAACTCTATGATTCTGTGGTATAAGGGAAGAGGGTTAGATTGTTGATGTTCAGCCTTTTCTTTGATTTGTCTTATGGTCTATGGGAGTCTGTCCATGCAAGGAGGGAAGGGGAAGCACTAGGAAGAAGTTTAAAAATATAGAATGCCACTTTAAAATTTAGAAAACTGCAAAGCGTGGGGAAGGGGAAACTTAGTTTACTCATCACTCATGTGTCAACACGCGGGTCAGGAAGTTAATCTTTAACGGAGCTGTCTGGGTGGTATAGTACTCTGTTAAATTGCTTTGTCACTTGCACAAGTTGCTGTACAGAGCCCGAAGAAAAGATTGAAAAATAGCATATAGAAAAGTTTCAGCACTTAGAGGCAACCAAATACCTGACTGTGAAGTAATGTTGCCAGGTTACAACCCGAGTTCCAGTATCAGGAGAATATTTTAACACAGCAGCATTGCCATAGAAATGTCATAATGCTGGAAAGAATGTCAGCTGTTGGTTGAGCTCCACAAATTGTAACCTAACATCATAATTTAAAGGCATGAGGAGCTAAGGGAGCATATAAAAACAGTAGATGTCTTTATCCTCTCAGAAAGCTTGGACATGGCTATGACACATGAAACTTCAAAATTTACCACAAGATGCTCTGCTAGTTCCAAGTGTCAAAATTGCACATGGCTTTTCAGACATCATGACTTTTCAGACATTGTGTTATGTAATGTGCTATTTCTTTCCCACTGCCCTATTCATGTCTTTGTGATTTTAATAGGAAGCATTTTTATTATTGATTTTTTATGGATAATGTAGACAAATAGTTAAGCTAGTCTCTGAATGGATGGACTAAGGACAATTTTATTAATCACCACCTAACTGCAGTAGACCAGCAGAGTAAAAGATTACATTATCCCAATATTGTCAAATCAGGCTATGGTTATGATATGCATTTCAATGGTAGCACATTTATTTTCTATATGGCTTACATGATGGAAGCTCAAAATTAAGTTATATCTAAAAATTAACTTTAGAAGATTGTCTTGGAGGCTTGAGGCCCCACAATCCTAATCTAGATAGCACGTCATTCCAAGTTCATGTGGGGAAACTTCTGTAAGTGGATCCTCCATTGTTTTGCTCTAACATTGCACAGGAACTAGACACTAACCTTATCTCTGAAGGGATAGAAGAGACATAGGGACACCACCCATTCTGGTGAAAGGCCAACTCCATCATGGTCATCTGGCAGCAGCCTTTTCATCTGGCTATATAGCAGAGGGAGAAAATGGAAATTTCCAAAACAAACAAACCGCCCAGACACTTTGTTTATTTGAAATTAATGGACATGAATTGCTGGTGTCTGAGAAAGAGAAATGCAATGCAATGCATTGAAGCCAATTAATAATTTCCCCAGCCCTTGCCACAGGTTTGTGGTTGTTGGTTGGGTTGTTTTTTTTTGCAAACATTAGGCATAATTTCCTCCATAAAAGAAGAAAAGAAAAATGCCTAATATTTATAGTCATTAAATGCTATCACCGGGAGAACCAAACTAAGGGTTTCCAAAAGTAACCATTATGATCAAGAAATAATTGTTTCATTTTCTTTGGACAGAGTATCCTATTGTTTCAGCTTTAAAACAACAATGGTGCTTAATCTTGACTATTTGTACTTCTTTGTATTTATTTCTGAAGGTATAATCCCAGTATATAATGTATGCTTATTAAACAATTTGGATGTAGCTGGTGCTTTTCATTCACTTCCAGTGGAATGCGGATTTTGTCATATAAATGCAATCTCCCTTTCCCATACAGTCGTATCTTGGTTTTTGAACAGATTAGTTCACAAACAACTTGGAACTTGAATGCCGCAAACCCAGAAGTAGGTGTTCTGGTTTGCGAACTTTGCCTCAGAAGCCGAACGTCCAGCATGGCTTCAGCAGATTCTGATTGGCTGCAGGACGCTCCTGCAGCCAATTGGAGCCTGCACCTTGGTTTCTGAATGTTTCGGAAGTCGAACAAACTTCCGGAACACATTCTGTTCAAAAACTAAGGTACAACCGTATAGGTTGTGTGAAAAGAATGGCCACAATTAATCTGATTCAAGTTACTTCTCGTTTTATTTAAAGACATTAAGGAGTCCTGCTCTTTATTAGATTGCCTTAAAAAAGGTGTGTGTAGTACATAAGTTGGTGTATACTAGTACATGTGAGTACGATAACAATTTGTATTTTGGAGGCATGTTTTCAATTATTCTTATAGTTTTATTTCCTTAAACATTGTTCAATATAGCTAATGACAGTGTGTTTATTATTTATGTATTTTTTTAAAAAAACTTTATGTCCCCTACAAGTATAAAGTGTTTCATTGTCCAGTGACATATGAGAATTTAAGAAGCTTGGCAAAACAACAAAGAAGAGTCAGAAAGTAGTGGTTTCATATATACAGTAATAGTTCCTTGTATGTCTATAGAAGTATTGGGTGTGCTGGACAGAATCTGATAAGTGGTCCCTGTAGAGTTCCTCTTTTGATAATCAAAGCATTTGAAAGGAACAGAAATACCACAGAGTGCATTAAAACAGATCTCTCTAGAGACACAGACAGCCAAAGCCTGAAAGCTTCTAGGTGGTTCAGTTCTAACTTCTTTGAAGATGTACCACAAAGTCTTGGACTCTGCAGAAAGAGGTTATTACACCATGAAGCCTAAGTTGCTCCAGTTCCACAGCTCATACTTTTTTTGCCATTACGTCCAGTTCAGATGCTTCCAACTTGTCCCACCCAACCCACCTCCCTTCCTCAGTGCTTACATTCTGGTTTAATGAATCCCTGTTTAACATCTGAAATGGAAAGCAGAACCTGGTTAGAAAACCAGAGCCCTCCTATGATACAGACATATCAGTAAATCATGGTTTAATAAAACCAGACTGAAGTGTTGAGGAAGTGGGGAGGTGAAAGGAAAGGTAAAGAAGGAGAACGCAGTTCTGTTTTGGAATATGGTTGCCACCTTCTCTGTGGCAATGGAATGCTTGTCATGGGTGAGAAGTGGACCCTGAGGGAAAGCATTACAGTTGAGAAATTAAGATGACTTGTGCAGAAGGTCTTATTAAAAGTCACGAGTGTCGTGGACAAAATAGCCTATATCTTGACACACAGTATATCTGCTGACTGAATTTGTTCCTCATAGTTTATGTCCATAATCTGTGCCCAGATAAGCATGGTTTAGGATTGATTTCCTGTAGCTCAAGCATAGCAAGTGAGATAAATTTGGACATGCTGCCATGCACCCAGGAGTGACCATTCCAACTGAGTGGTTTTGTGAAGCCTTTCATTGAGTAGTAAATGGTCTATTTCAAACCAAAGACCCCCTTTCTAAGCACTGAGAGTTTGTTTCCTCTCTTGGGCAATTTCTGTTCACATTATAAGCATACCCACGGAGCAACAATGTTGTAGACTAGATTGGCCTCTGAGTGCAGATATATAATAGAGGGAAATCCAATGACAAATAGTTAGTTCTTTTGCATCAGCTTGAAGTGGGAGGAAGGGTATGTAATTTCACAGAACTGAGGACATTCATCCTATGTCTGGCAAATCATTTGATCTCGAACACTCAGATGTGATTGGCAGACCGATTGATCAGTTTTCAGTGCATTACAGAGCTGTAAACTTGGATTGAATGAATGTACAGTACATTTGAAAAAAGGGAGCTACAGCTAATACTCCCTACAACATGTTTGCTTTCTTCACACATTATATTTTTAGGTTTAAACATAAGCATGTAATGTGCGACTAGGACCTCAGCTTGTCAGGTTAATATAAAAGATGGTCACCAGCTGGAATGCCAGAGTAATCTGACAGAAATTGCCAGAGTTCACTTATTCATCCCACATTCAGAATGGAAATCAATCCAGCAAATACGATCAGTATTCATTGTTGTTTTCAGTACACAAATGATATGCAATTGATGATGCTTCCCCTTCCCATTTTCATTGTGTTTCCTTTGCATTGCATTACATGATGTGGAGTAACATAATAAGAATTTAATTAATTATGTAAAAAAATCCACCTCAGTAGGGAGCAAGACAAATAGTCAGAAACCAAACTGCAGGAGTAGGGAAACCACTGCATGAGATGAACCTGGGTCTGAATGGAAATCGGTGTCTACCGACAATCCGAGGCACCACTGATACTGTTCAGTGCTTTAGTCAAGTAAACCTGACCTCTGATACAGTGGTACCTCAGTTCTTGGAATTCTCCATTGATGAACTTTTTGGAACCCAAACGCCGAAAACCCGGAAGTTAATCCTTCTGTTTTGGAACGCACCTCAGAAGACAAATGTCTTCTGCTGCTTGTTTTTCAATTTTCTCAATTGAACTTGCAGACATTGGTTTTTGAACATTTCAGAACTTGAACAGTGTTCCAGAATGGATTACGTTTGAGAACCAAGGTACCACTGTACTTTGTAGCAGTATTTCTCTCTCTCTTTTTCTCTCTCTCCCTATGAACTTTCATCAACCACTTCTTTACACATAGACTTTCTTAATGATCATACCTTTTTTTTTATTTATAAGCATTTATTGTCCTGGCTTTCAGTTCCCTGAAAGGCTTCCATGTCTGTGCTGGAGGGCATTCTTAACTTAGTGTAACCCCATCTCATCAGGGTTGTTTAAGAATTTATCATATCTGTACATTTTGCTGGGGAAAGATCGGGTTCACACCTCCCAAACTAATGCGTGGATTGGAACTTAGTTTTTTCTACTAACTTTTGCACCCCCCCCCCAAATGTTGCAGCATCATTTTCTGCACAGACATAAATTCAGGATCTGTTTGTAAAGGAATATTTTGACAGAAAAAAACACGTGTTCAGATGCAAATTTAAATGTGTGATTTTGTGCATTAAAATGGCAGGACAATGCAAAAATGGGACACAATGGACTTATGGGTGAACTCATACAAAAATGATGCAGACCAGATATATATTAAACCACCCCAATCAGAATGAGGGTGATTATGATTACAATCTGTGAGTGAACTGCATAGTAATAAATCAGACTATCAGCTTTGATTCATTTATTAGATTAGAGGCAAGAGGTGGCTATATACCAGCACTGATTCCCCAGAAACAATGCTGTTTATGTGCTGTACATGCACACAATTTCTGCTCCATCGATGATGATGGTATGATGGTAATAATAATAATAATAATAATAATAATAATAATAATAATAATGCATATTACTAAAATGGCAATATGAAGGGGCCAGAATGCAATTTGCAAATGTACTCTGAGAAATGGTCCAAAGCCCTAATCCAGCTAAGGGCTAAAACGTAAGGAGAAGCAGGCTCTAGCTTAACTGAATGGGAAATCGCATGTGCTAATGGGTGTCACCCATAAGGTTCACCTTGCCAATTTAGCTGCTGGAGCTGTGCTTTTGCAGTCACATAATAAAAGCTGGATTCTCACAAATCACCTGAGCAAGAGATGAAGTGGATGCCTGGACTCAGTTCCGCACCCATCCTTCCCCACCTGTCTGCTGATCAGTGGGAAGCTACCTTCTTTTACTTGACTTTATCCACAGTGCCCTGTCTCTGCAGCTTAGGCCTTTAACAGGACCATTAAAACAGGACCACTGACCTTCAGGAACTGCTTTTTAATATCATGGTTCAAGATAGGAACTGGGGCAGTAGCTGTACTGTGGTGGTTAATGTGGCCCTCATTTACAGGAGCCAGGAAGGATGAATGAAGGATAAATTGTTAGGATGCTTCCAAACACATTCCATCATTCCCACAGTTGTTGGCCTGTCTCTCCGGTAGTTTCCTCAGGCTGTAGCTGAAAAAAGTATTTTTTTCCTTTTACACTTTTTGGGTGTTTTCCCATCAAATAATGTAGACACCATGTCAGAGATGTCAAAGTGGAGCAGTCCCAGTTTTACTGCAGAAAATACTTTTGATGACTTATTTCCTGTCAAAGATGTATTGCAGGGCTCAAAATGGTTTCCTGAAGTAAATGGCATAAGATATGACAGTTAAGGCTCCGTCAATATGCACAAGCAATATCCTGTTTGCTGTACTCCATGCCAAAGATTAAGCAATATGGTCTTAGCAGGAAGCAACTAGATTACATGATGTCTAGTATTATTGTTGTTATCATTATTTATTAGACATATTAGTTGCTTGTTACACAAGGTCTCCAAGGAACAGACAGCATATTTATGAATATAAAAGAAACATGCATTATAAGAATAACAAATTCACACAAAACACATACATTTTTTTAAAAAAAATAAATACACAAAATATCCATCCATGTACCCTGAGAGCAGGAAGCTGTGGCAACATACTAACAGCAAAACCTCACTATCATAGTCATCAAAAAGCCAGGGGGAAGGAAGGAAGTTTTTATCTATTGGCAAAAATATGTCAGCAAAGGTGCCAGGCAATCAGAGACCATTCTGGAAAGAGGGAGCCACAACTAAAAAGGCCCTCTCCTCTCCTTTCCTCTCCAAGAGTGATGCATGGTTAAAAATGGCTTTCCCATTGAAGAACTGAACTTATTCACTAACACCTCACACACCTATATATGTTCATGCATACAACCAAATCTGATTCTCAGTTCTCAAAAAAAAAAAAAAAAGCTGTGTACAGTGGTACCTCAGGTTAAGTACTTAATTCGTTCCGGAGGTCCGTACTTAACCTGAAACTGTTCTTAACCTGAAGCACCACTTTAGCTAATGGGGCCTCCTGCTGCCGCCACACCACCGGGGCACGATTTCTGTTCTCATCCTGAAGCAAAGTTCTTAACCTGAAGCACTATTTCTGGGTTAGCGGAGTCTGTAACCTGAAGCGTATGTAACCTGAGGTACCACTATATTTCAGACGCTGAAATAATGACTAGCATTACACAGCAGATGTCTCATCTGGCTTTTGGCCCTACAACTCAATTTAGTTGAAGCATAAGGAGCATTTGTATCATTTTAGGATCACGTTCACCCCTGCCTGTTCATGCCATTTACTTAATTAACAAAACAAGAAATGTAAAGGGGTGCAGAACTTTTTCAGTTTTGGTATCCACCTTCTGGAAGTCCTGCCGTATGAGATGCCCAGTGATGCTTCCACTTACTTATTTGAGCAACCAATTAAAATGCTTTTATTCAGGATGGCTTCTGGAAACCAGAATTCAAATCTGATAGTTGTGAGTTTGATTTTCAATGTGACTGTTAATACTACTGCTGTAATTGTTGTTTTATGTATTTATTTATGTACAATTTTATATCCCTCCCTATTAGCATAGATTTCAGGGCAGCTAAGGACCATAAACTCAGTTAATGTAATAAAACCTAAAATAAATAGCAGTACCCTAATTAAAACAATAGAACTAGAAAATCCAAAAAGTCTGTTTTTTAAAAAACAAACACATCACTACAAAGATGGTATTAAACTGTCAGTTTTAATTGTGTGTTTTACAACCAGTACATTCCTTTTAACATTTATTTAAGAGAGATGGGTAGCAGCACTTGTTTTGCATACAAAATGTCTGACGTTTAGTCATCAGCGTCTCTGGGTAGAGCTATGAAAGATGGAATTGGAATTGAGAGCACTATATCACAGTGGTTCCGGTCCTACCTATGGGACTGAGTCCAGAGGGAATGCTTTTCAGACCCCTGGCAGTTACTGTGTGGGGTGCTGAAGGGCACTATTCTATCCTTGATGCTCCCTGGAGCCACAGGGAGTGGTCAATAGGTATATTGGGACAAGCTGCCATTAGTATGATGATGACACTCAGCTCTATTTCTCCATAACATCTGAATCAGGAGAAGTCATCTGGGCCTTGGGTCAATGTTGAGACACAATGGTGGGTGCATGAAGGAAAAGAAACTGATGGAGGCACTGTGAGCGAGTGGTTCCTGTGTCTGAGAAATTGGTCAATTGCCTGTCCTGGGTGGGGTTGTACCCAGTGCTATTTTTCTAGAAAAAGAGGTGCCAGAACTCACCATGAACGCCTCCCTTGTTCTCTTATAATGACAATGGTGCCCACTGAGAGGTGCCGAAACTTAGTTCCAGCAAGTTGCAACTGAAAAACAAGCCCGGGTTGAAGAAGCAGGTGTGCAATCCAAGGATGATTCTGGATCCAGCTTTGGCAGTGGTGACCTGGGTGGCTAGAAGCACCATTTATCAGCTACTGCTGGTACAACAGCTACATCTGTTCGTGGACTGCTAGAGCTAGACTACAGTAGTTCAGGAACTGGTGGCTTCAAGGTTGGTTCGCTGTAATGTACTCTTTGTAGGGCTTCCCCTGTGCTTGATTTGAAAACTGCAATTAGTGCAGAATGCTGCAACACGGTTGCTGATAGGAGTGAGATCCTGTCAGCATATAACATCCCCACTCAGAGATCTGCACTGGTTGACCATTTGCTACCAAGTCAAGTTCAAGGTGGTACTATTTGTATACAAAGCCCTTAACAATTTAGAACTAGTTCATTTGCAGGATTGTCTTACTTCCCATATGCTCAAGCACTTCAATATGCAGAATTCTCACTATTACAGGTGCCAGATAATATTAGTTCTGCACCTATAAGAAACCAATCTTTTAGCATGTTTGTTCTATTAAGCCTATCCAGACATGTAGAACTTGAAATGACTTCTTCACTGTTTTTAGCTTTTTGTTAATTTTAATAATTTTGGAGATTTGAATTCCTGTTTTTAACTCTTTTATTGATAATTTTAATGTTTATATTTTTTCTTGTACCCTGCACAGAGGTTCTCACTTCAATGAAGTGGTATATACATTTTGTTAAATAAATAAAAAATAAAATAAATGATATAAAATAAGATATCAGAGCATTTACTCCTTTTCAGCTGAGCTACTATGAGGGCATCTGGTAGCCAATGTAGGATGATCTTTTGTGTATGGCTTGGGCATAGCCAGAGAAAATGGAAACGACAGATATGTGATAGGCAAACCAAAATGAGTTCAATTTGAAAGATAAATGGTTTCAGAGAAAGCCTGGTACTTCTGATTTTTCCTGGCACCTTCTGATTTAGTGCAGCACAAAGTAAAACCAACTATGGGAAAATATGCCATAACTTCTCAACCGCCTTTTCCTGTAAGTGCTTCCAGATAGGAGGTAATTGACCATTTCCCTAAGTAGCTGAGATGCTCACCCACAGAGGGACGCTACCTTATAAACATTTATACTAAGCAAATGGCTGCCAGAATCATTCATGTACACAGCTTATTCCAGCTTGGTCATAAATGCCCCAAGTGGTAGTGCTTTCAGCATTTGCTTTGTATTAATTATTCCATAATTTAATTCAGTTTTTTTCAAAGACAGTCTTGTGGTCAGGAAGCTTTTTCTTAAGTGAACATCATTGCAAGCCAAGAATGAATAAAGCGTGTAAAGCTGAGTACATGAATAACAATGCCACTTAAATTATTTACAAATGGCACTCATGTAAAGAAGTCTCTGCATTGTTTCATTTTTTTAATTTACAAGGGTTTCACTTATGTGGGTCTATAACTTTGTTTATGGAAGATTTGTAGTTGTTGTTTTTTAAAAAATAAAACCTTTTAATAATCTGAGTGTCTGGAGGTGGTTGGAGGATAGATGGTGGCTAACAGATTGAGGTTGAATCCTGACAAGACAGAAGTACTGTTTTGGGGGGACAGGAGGCGGGCAGGTGTAGGGGACTCCCTGGTCCTAAATGGGGTAACTGTGCCCCTGAAGGACCAGGTGCGCAGACTGGGAGTCATTCTGGACTCACAGCTGTCCATGGAGGCACAGGTTAATTCTGTGTCCAGGGCAGCTGTTAATCAGCTCCATCTGGTACACAGGCTGAGACCCTACCTGCCCGCGGACTGTCTTGCCAGAGTGGTGCATGCGTTAGTTATCTCTCGCTTGGACTACTGCAATGTGCTGTATGTGGGGCTACCTTTGAAGGTGACCCAGAAACTACAACTAATCCAGAATGTGGCAGCTAGACTGGTGACAGGGAGCGGCTGCCAAAACCACATAACACCGGTCTTGAAAGACCTACACCGGCTCCCAGTACGTTTCCAAGCACAATTCAAAGTGTTGGTGCTGACCTTTAAAGCCCTAAACGACCTCAGCCAGTATACCTGAAGGAGCGTCTCCACCTCCATCGTTCTGCCCAGACACTAAGGTCCAGTGCTGAGGGCCTTCTGGTGGTTCTCTCGCTGTGAGAAGCCAAATTACATGGAACCTGGCAGAGGGTCTTCTCTTGCTAGGCCAACCCCCCACTGCACCCCCTTTAGCTGACTAACAACTGAATTAACCCTTAAGTAACAAACTGAATGATCCCTGCTATTGCATTTCTGACAGTTTACACACACACACACACACACACACACACACACACACACACACCTCTCACCATCCAGGCAAGCAAGCAAGCAAGAGGTATGATCACATTTGAAGGCTACATCCCAGGCTGGCAAAAGCACTCAATGACAGGGTGGAGCCAGACTGGTGAAGGGTATGTGGCTTAAGGAGATTTATGTGGGCCAAATAAAGAGCCCTGGAGGTCCACATTCAGCCGCCAAGCCTGCGGTTTCCCACCCCCTGCCTTACCTGCAGACTGAAGTGGTACACCCCAGGTTTACCACCTCACAGCCAACTCATCTCAGTGAAATAAATCTGAAATGTCTACCCCCCCTTTTTTAAGTAAATAGAGAATGCATATGTTATTTGGGCCCATTCGACTTGAGCCTCTCATTTGACAAAAAAACCACACCAAGATTCTCAACGATACGCTTGCTGTCGACATGCAAAGCAGCAGCTGAGGAAACGCGTCTGCTGAGAAGTCAAAGATGTGCACAGATGTGTAACCCTTTCCCCGTTCCACTTTTTTCTGTAACTCCTCTCCCCAGTCACAAGTAGGAAGAGGGGCTGTGGTGGTGGGAAGCTGTAGAGAAAAAGCAGTGACTTGGTTTGTTTCCAGTCCTATGTCACTTTTACATATGTTCACTGATGATAAATCCATTCTGTCACATTGCCACATTAATCTTCAATTTTTTAAACCTTGCACAAAAACTTGCATTTAAATACATGTTTGAAGTTTGGATAGTGTGCTAGTCATCTGAATCCATAGTGTGTTGTATTGCCTAGTGGTTGAAAGACCTCTTACCTAAGAGTTTCATGCCTTCCAACCTCTAGCTAATACTACACAATTTACACACACACTTTTCTTCTTAGGTACCATGACACCTGCTTTTGTGTTTAAAGATGTATTTGTGTCTCAAATTCACATTTCTAAAAGTTTCTCTCAAAATGCTCATTTCAAAACAATCATACTGGAATTTGCAAAGATCTCATTTCTCAAGCATCTCCAGTCAAACCATGAACTAATTAGATGGGATTTCCACCCCATCCCAAAAGAGTTTACTTCTCTTTCTTACATTCTACATCTAACACAGCAGGGCCCATGTGAACTGTGGAAATGCAATATTCCTGCCATGTAACGCTCAGCTTTCCAAATGTGTCCTGGCAGCTGACTCGTTATTAAAAACTACGGCCACAAACAAGGCTTGATCTGCCTGATGTCAAGCTGTTTCATAGCTGCAGCCTTTATTGGATCTCATCAGATATTCCCAAATAAGATCCACATGCACACTATCTTTAGCTGAAGGGCAGGCCTTTGTATTCTCTACCAGTGGGCAATAATGGGCTTACTATACCTATCCTGGGAACAGAAACACTAAATATGTAGCAGCATGGGTGAGAAAAGACAGGAATCTCTGCTGTAGGTGCCTTTGCAGTCTCATAACTTATTGGCTCTATGAGCTGCTACCTAGATGAGTCACTTCCCTGTACTAGGCTGTCTACTTAGAGACAGACTCTCTCTCACACACAATCTAATAGTACATTGCACTAATATGTATCTGTTCCTTCCTAAAAGCTCTTCTCACCTTCAAAAGAAAAGAAAAGAAAAAAGAAAAAAGAAAAAAGAAAAGAAAAGAAAAGAGGCCAGTATCTGAATGCTTTGATTGTTAGCATGAATAGCCTTTCTAGGGATTAATTACGCGACAAGATCCGCCAGGCTTTGCAGCAGGGCTAAGAGCTCTGAGCCAAAGATAGTTGCAGAGGTGTGAAATGAAATATTAAACCTGAATAATGCAAAAGGGTGTTGCATTAGAAGGCGAGGAATTGAAATTCAGCTTTGATTGTATTGTGGATCTGAACACAGGGAGAAAACCATCGAAATAAAGAAGCACTTTGAGAGGACTGATTGTAATCAGGCAGAAGCCAGCTCTCTCTCTCTATCCACTCTACTCTGTAAATGTTCCTCTGTCTGTTTTCACAGGAGCAAGATCAGACCGGTTTACAGCAAGTGATGTAGTCTGGCAGTGGAATAGAGAAAGAAATAATACATATTGTTGAGCGCCACCCCAATCTCTGAGCGGTGAGAGATTCCAGGAGTTCCTGGCGCTTACCTAGGGATCGTGTTTCCTTTTGGAATGTGACACGGCGGAGACTGTGGTGTCTTTATGATATATGGTTTATTTACACATTTGCACAACCAGAGCCTGCAAAGGAAGGGCTCACAGCATTGACACGCCACAAGGGTCTTGTTTCTCTCATAGCCACAGCCTTGGATTCAAAATGAAAAATGAGAGAAAGAAATCAAACTTTGCTGTGACTCTCTCTCTCTTTAGCTTGCTCACTTCTAGGTCACATCACTGTATTCTCAACTCCCAGCAATGTTTTTGTCTTTCTAACGAACCATGTCAACCCATTTGCCATTTCACACAGAGCCCCTTTCCTTTGTTTTCCTTAATGGGCTATCATCTCAACAGAGGAAGCTAGCCTGGCTTATATTTGAACACTTGCTGGATCCAGGGGTTAGAAGGGTCTCTGCATATACCCTACTCCCCTCATTCCCCCAGCTCATAACAATATCTCTAGGGCTGTGCAGAAGTTGAGAAGCAATGCAAGCAGGGAGGAGAGGGTGAGGGTAATGGATCCATATACTGCCTCCCAAGGGCCATTTGAATAGCCCAGAAGTTTCATTTTCAGTACAGATCTGGAGGAAGAGTGAGAGTTGTTTTATGATGACACACAGATCTGGACTGTTCCTATTTCTGCTTTCCAAGCTCAGGATGCCACCCAGTGTCAGTCCAAGACATTTTGCTACCTGAAGCAGGGTTTGAATTTAGAATCCAGATACTGACTTCATCTTCCGAATCTCATGATGGTACCTGAAGCAAGTTGCTTCTCTTTGCTGTCCCTAGTGCCACTTCATGGACACATTTTGCTGGAGAGGCAGCTAAATCCATTTCAGAGGATCTGGCTGTCCCACACTTTAGCGTCTCAATAATCATGTTGGGTTTTTTTGGATTGATTTCTTATGCAGCAAGAATTAATTTGAGTAAGGAAATATGAAGAAGAAATTATATTGGATAACTAACAGCCATGATCAGATTTTTAAATATTGAATCGACTGTATAATGTTTTGTCCCTTTTTATATCTCTTGCACAGATTAATTGAACTGTTTTCATTGATTACAAATCTGGATTGAAAGCCAGCCATATGTGTGTGTGTGTGTGTGTGTGTACAATCTTTATTCAAATATTCATGTGGACTTCTGATTAAAATTATATGACCTGAATTCTATTCATTCATCTAGTTGTTAAGGATTGGAATGGTCGGCAAAAATGAGGCCAAAGCTGAAATGGGATTTGAAGTTAGATGTTCTAGGTCCATCTATCATTATCATAGGTAACATGTTGTTACTTTTATCCACCAATTTGCATATCCTTTTATGGTTGAAAACACTCTCTAGATTGTGAAACATCTGAGCTTTCACCAAGGAGAGCACACTGGGCAATATGTTCACCATAAAAAATGTTGAGTAAAATCTGTATCATGCCTAGGTGACTTTGCCACATCAAAATGAATTTGAGCTTTGGTTCTGGCAGGGTTTGGGTTTAGATTTTTATTTGTTTTGTTTTTAGTTCCCAGAGCTTTGTGGAGTGAATCACACATAGCATCCTTCAAATGGAAGATGCCCAAGTCATTCTGGTGCCTGATCTAACAAACGATCTCCTCCACGATGATAAACATATAACTACACTAAAAAATAATTGACAATTCACTGCCATTTAATGGTAACCCAGAAGCTGCCACATGAGGCAGACCACTTCACCTAACTGATGCTAAGCCTGGCTCAATATACAAAGGCTGGGGGAAAGGTATGCTCCTATGTGGATCCTAAAATTGTAAGTGTTAACAATTTCAAAGCAATAGAAATCCCTTTCCCCATTCTGCAGTTAGCAACAGGCACTTGACACATCAACCTAGCTGCCTTGGGGGCAAGACTTGAATGATCACCCTTCATGTCCAATAGCTGCCATCACTCTGTTGTATGAGCCTGCTATGCTAGCTCTGTCCTCTGTGCCCTGCTGAGAGCAAAGAAAGCAAGTTCTCATCTCTGTGCTGGAGCCTCATTTGATCTGATGCATCATGGCACACGACTCTCAGTATTAAGAGAAATGCAGCTTTGAAATAAAGATGTTTGATCACCTGCTAAATATGTTTGCCTTTGCATCTGTGCCTCCAGAATTGAAAGTAGGTGATACAGAGATTATCCTCAGTGTCTCTAACAGTAAGCACATTTTGTGGGCTAAATCTCATTTGCATTCTAGTGATTTCTGCACATTACAATGAGCCTCACTACAGGAGAGCCAAAATCCCAAGCTTGGTAATAAGCAAAAATGCATTGCCATACCAATAAAATATATTTTGACAGTTTATTGGAAATGTTCCAGTCATCAAAACCGGCTCTGCCGTTGCAGCTGAGGAGAGGTTTTTGTTTTTGTTTTGGTACTTATTGTCCAATGGAGCCAAGGAAAGGATGATATTTGTGGCCACTGTCAAACTTTGTGTCTGAACAAACAACACATACAGCCATGGAAAACTTGAAGCCGGGAAGGGAAACTCATGATTTAGGTGGCTGAAGCCAAGCCTGCCTCCTATCAACTCTAGAAGATCTGAAAACCTGTCCAGGCCAAGGTGACACTATTACTTATGGAATTATACTGTGGGCATACAGTAGTTAATCATCTGAGCTCATGCTTGATTATATCACACCCAAACAAAAAAATAAGAAGAAAGACGATGTACATTAAAACTTGTAGGAAATGCTACAACTTTTCTTCCTGACTAAACTATAATAGTTACTTTTTTAGAATTCATTTGCAAATGAAATATATACTGGTAATAACATCTGTTGTTGTTGTGCTTCAAAGGAATGGTGTAGATGGACAGATGCAGTTCATAATCCAGTCTGTTGTCAGACATCACAGGATCCAAACCCCCACGGTAGGTTGCCAGGAATAGATAAGACAAAGGAAAGTTCTTACCAATGCTTTTTATTCAATACTCACAGGGAGAGGCTTAGAAATGCAGCCTCTTGGAGTATTGGTGTTGCTCCAAGTGAAGCCCCACCCCCTCCATCTCTCCCATTATGCATCATCACTACGGTGGCTGAGCTGTGCCTTCTGCCTCGGAGCTCTCTGTTCTCCTATTTTCGATGCCCGCTGGGTTCTGGGAGAGGGCGGGTCTGGAATGTTTTCTAAAGACACTGAGTCCGTCAGCTGTCTCTCCACTGGTGCTTCTTCTTCTTCTTCTTCCTCCTCCTCTCCCATTATTTCCCAGTTTCCCTCCTCATCTGCCTCTGAGCTGTGACCTCCCTAAAACCCCTGTTGTAGTTCTGAACCACCTGCTCCTTCTCTGGAAGGGTCAGGCTGGAGAGGCAGTCTCCACCAGTCCTCCTTTGCCCAGTCCCTGACACCTATATAGCAATGAGGCCTGGGCTGGACTGGAAAACAGGAACAGCAGATGAGGCAGGGAGGTGTGCTTATCTTCCTTACGTGGCATGGATTCTTCTTCCCTCATCTGAATACCCTGGTGTCCCATAGAGGAGGCAAATGCAGCTGATGTCCAGTTTTCCAGCACATATTCATATGGGGGCTTGATATTGGTCAAAGACAATTGACCCCAGAGCTTTTAGATGGTGCAGAGAGTGCACAGGAATAAGAGAGAGTATGGGGAGAGAATAGGAGTAGAGCAGCCGCCTGAGGGCCCTCTCCACTGCCACACAATATTTCAACTATGGGATGCACAAACTTGTGTGCCAATCCAGAGGGATCCCTTGTCTTCAATATGCCTCATGACCTTGTCTATCTCTCTTTTTACATTTTGGGCTACTGCTTACTCCTTTATTTCTTCCATTCAGGGCAGTGCTAGTGTTTTCTGGGTCCTGAGCAGCTTTGCTAAGAAAGGCCCTCTCAACCGTTTGGGAGTGGGTGGGCTGCCGTCAGATGAAGGAGGGAAGGATATGCAGAACATTTTATCATTTCTTGACCTGTGGCTCTTTTCAGCCCAAGGAACTCTAAAAAGGCAAGAATGACTGGCCACACAATTCTGCCATAAATTCCAGGGATAAATTGCCACTACAGTTTGCTACTGTTTGTGCTGAAGCAACTGAATGACTTCATCAAAATATACATTTATCTGAACAAATCACCTGTTTCTTTCTATGTTCCTTTCATTTGGGAGGCCGAAATTACGGAATATAATTTTTGTTGAACTTGTGGCTACAGTGTGTGTGTGTGTGTGTGTGTGTGTGTGTGTATATATGCGCGCAACCAAGACAGTATTCCAGTCACCAAATTCCTGACAAAGTGACCTTAATGTTCTTTTACAACTAATCTGTTTCCTGCTCATCCATTTCCGATTTCAAGTGATAACATTTCCATTTTGGTTGAATAATGGCTATTCCTAACACATTTTATGAAATGGAGTAAAAATACTATACTTGGAGGAAAAGGAGGAGGAGAAACCCTTTCCTAGTGTTACACACACACACACACACAGATTATTTTATACATTGGCAAGCCATTTATCAAGTTCATGCTATTAGTACGCATAATGGCAAAAAACAGACATATTCACATTTTTAAAGCCATTTTAACGGCTTTTTACATTATGCTGTCTCCAAAAGGGTCTGTTAACATTGGCACTTTAATTGGCACTTGAGTCATTTCCTGTATATACAGATGTATTATTTCCCCAAGTCTTTCTCTTTGGACACCTCCATCAAGTATATTTTAAAACCATCCTTTTCTCCATTCTCTTCCTGTAGCACCTTTCCTGTTCATTGCCATGCTGCTTTGTACAGCATGAGTAATATAGGCTGTGTTTTACTAAACTTATTTCTTGTTAAGTGTGTTAAGTGACTTAAACTTCTAAAATACTTATTTTCAGGTTAACAGGGCAACCATAGATAAGTGAGGTGGAAGAGGGCATTTTTGGTGGTGGTATCCCAGCTTTGGAATAGACTCCACAGAGAGCCTCACCTTGATACCAGGTGAATAGCTTTTTGCCCCCTCATCCTTTTTAATTGGATTTTAAACTAACTATGGGATGCTATGGCTTGGGGTTATTTGAACCTGAGATGTAAACTATTTCTGTTACAAGAAAAGTTTGGTGCCTTTTATTGTTGATTTTAATTACCATGTAAGTCATTTTTATTATTGCCTTGTTTGTAAACCATCCAGGTAAAACACACACACACACACACACACCAGTAATTGAAATACTGGTTAACTACGCTACAATGCTCAAAAGGTAAAAATTGGTTAAAACTATAAAATCAGACTTTGATTAAAATTGCCCACTGGAATAAAAAAAAGTCTTCAGTATTTGGTTGAGAGTGATATAAACACTAACAGCAACAACAAGAAGAATTCAGAAGTAATATTCACTGAATTAAATGGGGCTTATTCACACTGTTCACCCTGATCTCTGAGTAGTGTAAGATTCCAGGGGTTCCAGAAAATATATATATCAAAGTTCTTAAGCTTGCAGTGTAGTTGTACATCTCTTTACCTTTGAGAATTGATCTTTCTCCTAAGTTAAGAAGATGAAGGAGTGTCATTAACAGTGTAATTTTATGCCTGCCTGCTCAGAAGTAAGTCCCATTGAATTCAGTAGGACTTCTAGGATTACAGTACATTTTAGTATGCTTATCAGCAGTGCTTTTTTCTGAGGAACACACAGGGGTATGCATACCTAAACATTTTGTGAATCTTTGTACTTTTGTCCATTTACTGTATTTATTTTTCCCGATTTGAACTATAAAATGGTGATTTTCTTGAGTCAAAATGCAAGTACCCCTAAACATTTTTTTTAAAGAAAAAAGCACTGCTTATCAGAATGCTGAAATAATGTCTGATACTTGGATTGGTTTAAGAAGCCAGTGGTTTTGAAATTAAGAAATTAGTGGCAAAATGCTTGACTTTGTTTCAAGCAACCTTCTAAACGGCCCACTGGTGAAACCTTTGATTCTGCTCATATGCTCCAGGAGCTGGCTGTTACTTCCTTAAAGCAGAAGATGTAATATAGTTACCTCTCAAGAGATCAATCCTCCTTCTATTACACCTGATCATGATCCCACTAAAAATCAATGAGTGCCCAGGGAGTGTGAAATAATCTGCAGAATCTGAAACAATTAGATATACTATTTATCAGTCATGCAGAACAGAATAATAAATATATTGGAGATGGAGGGGGAAGCAGACGGTTTTTAACTTGGCAGCTGTATTCTTACCCTTTGGCATCCTGCAAGCATGCAGAAGAGCAAGATGTAACACTGAAAGGCTGAACGATTTTTTAGAAACAACAAACAAAAGTGGTCCAATTACATAAAATGAGCAGGGTCATCTCACAAATCTATGTGGCCTGTCAGAGATCATTGACTAATGAGTAATAAATAATGAGTTTGTAAAACAAAAAAAATAATCTATGTGAGTTTACACAATCATGGTCAGCAATCAGGTTTGTTTTGTAGAAAGCCTACTTCCTCTCAATGAGGGACTCAGGTAGGAGGGGAAGAGAGCAAGGCAGTATTTTGCCAGATAAAATAAGCAGAGAATTTCAAGCTTAGAATGGCCATATTAAACTCTTGATTACGACTGCCATATCATTGTCAACATCCCTTTGAATATGAAACTCCAGTGGCTGAGTGCTTGTCAGTTTGGAAGTGATACAGGAGTACCCTCAAACTAGCTCAATTTCAAGGTACTCTTATACAGTCTTTGGTTATCAGCTGTGGAATATTGTGAAATATCAACTCCTACTGCTTTATTAGTGCTGAAAAAAACTTCAGCATGTTAAAACTTCTTTCAGGGGTTTTTGTTAAGACCCTGTCCTGCCCCAAACGTAAGCAGGAGCTTATGGACCACAACAGACTTCATCAGGTAAGGGGCAGGTAGGGTGAAGGGACAGTCATCACAGATAGATGGAAATGTTCTATCTTCACTGTTCTACCTTCCCTATTGCTTCTCAATGCCAGTTTCTGCAAACTGTGAGCAGAGAGACTGTTGTTGTGCTTAGAGAGCTTCCCACAGGCAACCGGGTGGCCACTGTGAGAACAGGATGCTAGACTAGATGGGTCACTTGCCTGATTCAGCAGGCTCTTTAAATGATCGCGAGACCTTGAATAGGTTCAAGCAGACTTGTTGCAAGCAAATCTAGAACTCAGCGGAAGCCTTTATTCCACTGACTGCTCCTTCAAGGCTACAACACTTTCCAGAAGAGTAAAAAGTAGTGGAATACTAGGCTCCAGGCCACAGAGCTACATCTCCTCTAGGTCAGGTCCTGACTCATCTGATAAAGAGGCACTGGGGAGTGTGAGTGTGGCGTTCGTATGGAGCCCCTGGTCGTCTCAGAGACTATTGACCCCTACCCCACTAATCCGCTGCCACCAACCAGGTCCTCCCCAGTAAATCACTTAGGCTCAGTCAGGTTCTTAAGTTAACAAAGAAGAATGCAGACACAAATAAACTTTAACTGCATTCAAAACGTTGTTACTCTTTACCTTCTTAGTCTTATCTTTATCCTGTCTCTTAACTCTTCTACCTCCCCTCACACAAGAACCAACTGCACTGTCTCTCTAATTCCAACTGTCTGCCAAATGCTTTCCCAACTACCTTTTCCCAACCAACCAACTAACTAAAAACCAACCAACCCAAACCTCAGGCTAAGCCCTTTTATAAACAGGTAGGCTCCGCCTCTGGCTTTTCTATTGGTCTACCTATTAACTCTTTCTCTCTCCCGCAGTTTAGTCAAACTCATGCTGGTAGCTTCGAGAACACTGTCCAACCATCTTGTCCTCTGTCGTCCCCCTCTCCTTGTGCCCATAATAAAGGGTATCAATTCCTGGTTCAGGGTGTGCTGCCTTTTGAAAGACAAATCAGGAAGCTCTGCCTTAATGACATTATGAGTGATAAGTTCTTCATTAGGCTCAGTGTAAGCACCTGGGTCTCAGTTCAGTACCTTGTCCACTTACATCAGGGAGGGTACCATGATAGCTGTTTCTTCCTTCTCTTCAAGGGAGTACTGGTCGCATGACAGCCCCTCCCTTTACAATATGAGATGTGGGTTCTGCCTTCACATTCCAGGATCTATACATTCATACTTAGATGGTTGGGGAAAGAACTGCCTATGGTGCAATTCCTTGTTACAAGAGACTGCCAAGCTCTTTCACAGTGAGAAATAAATTGAATTTCTATATAAGTGCTCTGTGATGAGAAGGAATAAAAAAAAAGTGAGTCTCACACCCTGGCACATAACAATAAGTAGCAAAGTGATTTCAGAGAGTTCAAAGGCAGCCTTTGTAAAAGGTGTTTCACAAACACCAAGTAGCTTTTTATTTCCAGCAGAAGGTTTTAATGCTTTTTGTACTGCTGGGATATATACAACAAAATGCAATAATTCTCATGGAGGTGGCTGGCGGTAACTGGTTATCACAGTAACACTTTGTAGGCTATACCAGTTACTCTAAAATTCCCTGGCTCCAATAAAATGTTGTTTTAGTGTAGCGCACACACATTTTCGGGGACACATTAAAGGTCTTTGGGGAGATCCAGATCACTCTCCTCTGGATTGCTTTGAGGCAAAGCTACTGACTTGGGTGGCTTTAAAAGAGGATTAGACAAATTCATGGAGGATAAAGCTATCAATGGTTACCAGCCATGATGCCTAAGATCTGCCTCCACAGCTGGAGGCTATAATACATTTGAATACCAGTTGCTGGGAACCACTGTTGTGTATGGTTGCATGTTTCATACATGTTTTACACAGGCATTGTCAGGAGCTCGGCTGGCATGTTGCCTCCCTCCTGGTCTTTTGTTCAGGAGCTTCATAAGTTTTATTCAGCCCAAACATCAAAGCGACCAAGCCAACCGACATTGGCACACTTAGGGATCCACAGAGTTTGCGCATCATGTGCATGACAGACCTCAGCAACTCAGCATTTTGGCTAATCTACTTTATTTATATATAAACACACACAGAGCACTGCAACATGGCTCCCTCTCTCTCTAGCATCAGACAGCAGAGAGAAAAAGAACAAAGGACAATAGTCCCAATTCACGGAACACAGTAACACAAACATCCTGTCTTCGTCACTTCCCACTCTGTGGAGTCAAAACATACACCTACATGTGATAGACAAAACTCCCATGACTGCAATCATAGATCAGGAATTCTAACAGGCATCTGGTTGGCCACTGTGAGAACAGGATGCTGGACTAGATGAGTCATTGGCCTGTTGCAGCAGGCTGGTCTTACATTCTTAAAGCAATTAGAAATAATGATCATGGATCTTCTTTGCTTTGTCTAGTTTAGCCCTGAGTTATTAGCACTGTAAATGTGCCCTTTGTAGATGACCACTTGTTGGGTAATATGTTATGCACATCAGATCCTCTATTTGGCCCAGAACATTTCCATATTTCCTTGCCCCTAGTCTGTACTGTACTCTATGGGAGGAGCACACTGGAATCCTACAATTGCAGAGTTGAAAGGGACCCCAAGGGACATTTAGTTCAACCTCCTGCTGTGCAGCAATTTCAACTAAAATATCCATGGCAGATGGACATCCAACCTCTGCTTAAAATCCTCCAATGAAGGTCCAATTCCTCCAGAGGGAGTCCATTCCACTGTTGAACAGCTCTAATGGTCAGAAAGTTCTTCCTGATGTTTAGTCAGATTCTCCTTTCTTGTAACTTGAATCCATTGGTTTGGGTCCTACCCTCTGGAGCAGGAGAAAACACACTTGCTCTATCTTCGTTGTGACAGCCCTTTAGATATGTGAAAGAAATGGAATCATTACTTGCCAGAGCTCAGTTAGAGAACCCCTGAGCTTTCATGGGAGCTCTGCAAATAGCAGCAGGATAAACAGCTGGGGCAACCCACTTACATACAATCAAGAGGGTCACTAAAAGGGCATAGCATACTGTATTTTTCACTCTATAACACGCACCTGACCATAACACGCACATCGTTGAGGAGGAAAACAAGGGAAAAAACATTCTGAATGAAACAGTGGATGTATCATTTTTGTGCTTCATGCTGTGGCCACAGACATGTGATCTGATGGTGAATTTGGGGTGACCCAATGCAAAAATCCTGAGAATCCCTGTGGATCCATGCTTTGTAACCACGTTTTTGCACCATTGCAGCCCCAGGCAACAGTGGGTGTGTGATTTTTGGGGGGCAGGCTGTAGCCATGGACATGCTATGTGCTGTAATGGTGAATTTGGGCTGCCCAATGCAAAGATCCTGAGGATCCATGTGGATCCATGCTTTGTAACCACGTTTTTGCACCATTGCAGCCCCAGGCAACAGTGGGTGCGTGATTTTGGGGGGGCAGGCTGTAGCCATGGACATGCTATGTGATCTGATGGTGAATTTGGGGTGACCCAATGCAAAGATCCTGAGGATCCATGTAGATCCATGCTTTGTAACCACATTTTTGCACCATTGCAGCCCCAGGCAACAGTGGGTGCGTGATTTTTGGGGGGCAGGCTGGAGCCATGGACATGCTATGTGCTGTAATGGTGAATTTGGGCTGACCCAATGCAAAGATCCTGAAGATCCATGTGGATCCATGCTTTGTAACCACGTTTTTGCACCATTGCAGCCCCAGGCAACAGTGGGTACGTGATTGTTTGGCGGCAGGCTGTAGCCATGGACATGCTATGTGATCTGATGGTGAATTTGAGGTGACCCAATGCAAAGATCCTGAGGATCCATGTGGATCCATGCTTTGTAACCACGTTTTTGCACCATTGCAGCCCTGTTTTTGCATCAGATCATTGCTATGTGATCTGATGGTGAATTTGGGATGACCCAATGCAAAGATCCTGAGGATCCATGTGGATCTGTGCTTTGTAACCACGTTTTAAGGAAGGAAAAATATAGAAGGGACAAGGAGCACGAGAGGGGTGTGCGGAGAAGCAGCTGGCTAAGAATGCAGGAGAGGGGTTTAAAGGGGGGGGAAAGGAAGGCAAAAGTCCACCCACCCACTCAAGCCAGCCCTCTCTCTCTCTCTCTCTCTCTCTCTCTCTCTCTCTCTCTCATCTGCATGTTTTCCGCTGCCTGCCGAGTCCCCAGACGCAGCAGCAGCAGCAGCAGCAGCAGCACCGGAGCGGACGCTCTGCTTTCCTCTCTACTTGCCTGGAGGGGAGGGGATTTCACCGCTCTTTGTTCCGTCTGAGCAAACAGCAACTGAAACAGAACAGGGTGGGCAGTAAGACCCTGAGGCAAAATGCAGGAAAGCAGCAGCCTTCTCTCCTCCGTGACGACGGCACAATATGATTTTTGCCTGATTTTTGCCATGCACTTGGGACAAACGGCTCCAGGGACCACACATTCGCTCTATAACACGCACAGACATTTCCCCTTACTTTTTAGGAGAAAAAATCTGCCTGTTATAGAGGGAAAAATACGGTATTTCAGGGAGAAAAGGAGCAAACACTATACTACTTGTTAGATTTCTGACCAGAACTCCCACCCTAAACCTATTTTTCTCAGAGTTAACTCTCATTGATTTTGATGGGGTTAACTTTCAAGTAAGCATACGTATGATTGCAGCTGGTGCTGCTTCTCCAAATAACCACAATGGTCTTGCAATGGAGTTGTGGTATCAGCAGTTTGCTTCTTCTTAGTGGTGCCTGTTGGAGAGATGAGCTGCTAATCAATTCCTATTATTGGAATAAATACCTATAGTGACCAAGTGGCCAAATTGCTATGCCCTGCACAGCACATCTTCCTGTTAATCCTCCTGCACATCCACCACCGGGCTGTCTTTTCAGGCATGTAGTCTATGCCAACCTTCTGTAACCTGGTGCCTTCTAGATGCTTTCTAGATGCACAACTCCCATCAGTCCCAGGAGGAGTTACAGGCTTAAACACCTGGGGGGCACCGGGTTGGAGAAGGCTGTTCTAGTCTGATGTCTTTCTTGACAATGGAAGCTACCCATTACATGATAAATCCATAGGTAGACCCCTTCATCTAGGGTCTTACTAGGATCATCATACCATCGCCTTTTAGTCTCTCTGTGTGCATATAACAAAAGAGACAGGAATGCCTGCACAGGAAGAACGCGTTTTTGAATTCTAACTTGAATGAACTACATTGCAATGCTTAAAGCCTCGTGCCAATTTTTGAGAATAGAAATAGATCTTTCCACTTTTGCAAACTGAAAGAAAAGGTTTTTTCCCCAAACACAGAGAAAGAGAAATCAATGTCCTCCAGTTATTATCACTTTTAACATTTTGCAGGCTCCCACCTAGCATGTTAACATTTTTGTATATTTCAATCAGCAGTCTCTTCACCTTTAATTAAAGTAGGTATTGCAAAAGATCTGACCCCTTTGCCATTGAGCCTTTTAATCTTATTCTATGTCTTTTCTACTGAAGTGCGATGATTAATACTGTTACAGAAGTTATGCCAGCATGAATTCTCAGATCTTCTAATAACCCTCTAAGCATGAATATGCTTCCTTTTATAATCCATCAAATCCAGAATTTTAACGAATGTCTCGCCTTATTCAAAGCCTTTCTTCTTGCTTTGACTACTGTGTAACAAATTTTCCCTTTGCTAGGAGGGCACTAGAGGGTTGCTTTTCTTCCCAGCTGGTATAGAAACGTTGGTTGAGGGGGGGCGGGAATCAACAAAAGCTTCTATGCCATCAGCAGCAATTCCTACAAATCCACAATGGTGATAGAAGGTGACATTTATCTAACTGAATACATTGATTAAAAAATATCAAAATCATTCCCTCTCTCCCACAACAGACATCTTTAACAAGATTAGAAATATGAAGAAAGAAGAAAGCCATTAACAACTCTTCTCAAAACAGGATGGAAGACTGAAGAAATCCCAACTAAAGAATTATGGCAAGAAAAATTGATGGATTATGCAGAACTGGCAAAATTGACTCATAAGCTACGGGACAAGGATAACTGTGACTTTAAGGATGAATGGGAACCTTTCACAAAGTATTTGAAGACGCAACAAAGCGAACAGGACTCCTTGGCAGGTTTTGAATAAACATCCACAATTTTTTTTTTTTTTTTGTACTGATAATAATTAGCTAAACAGTTGGAGGATCTATACAACTCTGTAACATGCAGAAATAGCATTATTGGAGAAACCAAAGACTGGAACTGAGGGAAGTCGTGGGGTGGGGGGGGTGGGTTTTGTGGGGGGGAGGGGGGAGGAACATGGGGAGGGAATAAGGATATGTTTTTGGAAAATATGTTTTGTTATAACTTTGAATAATAATAATAAAAAAACAGCATTCCCTTTGGGGCTGAGTTTTACCATTTCTTGCCCAGTGGAACATCGCTAATGACCTGAGCAGCAGAAGGCTTCATGGAGGGGTGATGGATGCAGCATAGTTGTAGAAAATTAGATGATGAATCAGCCATTGCTGAGTAAAAGTCAGATCTCTGAGCAGTGTGAGATTCCAGGTGTCCCAAGCACCTCCCTAGGGTTCGTGTTTTCCTTTGGAAATGAGCCACAGTGGAGACTGTTGATATATTTATGATATATGGCTTATTTACGCAACCTGAGCCTATGATGGAGGAGTTCACAGCATTAACACACCCAAAGGGTCTTGTTTCTCCCATAGCCAATGCCTTGGATTAGAACAGATCATCCACTATCTCTCTCCAGTATGCTGCTTTTCTCCTGGTCCACATCACTGCTACTCCCAACTCTAAACTCTGGCTTTGTCCTTCTACCTAACTGCAAGCTGGCGGAAGTTAACAGAAATGAATGGGAAGACTAGGTCAGAGGGACAGAGATCATTAGAAACTTGAAGTTGAAGCATTTTGGACCCACTGTCTACTTACACCACAATTCTATACTTCAGGATGGGAAACTTGTAGCCTTCCAGATATTGTTGGATTCCATCATCCCCAACCAACATGACCAATGATCAGACATGATGGGAGCTGGAGTCTAGTAACATCTGGAGAAGGTGGGTGGGATGCAGGCTTTACATACTGGAAGTAACTCAATGGAGTTTACTTTTGAGCAAACATTGACTAATATTGCAGTACTCTTATTTGAACTGTCTGGCGAAGAACAGAATTTATATTCTTTAATTTATTGTAAGTCGCTGGCTTTGTACAAATGGCAGACTGAGCCATAGGAGTAACAGAAGGCTCCAGATATGCATTCCTGGCTGGAACTGCATCAATAGCACCCACACACACTTTTACTCCTGGTGAGCTGAAATGTTTGAAAGCGTTCTGACAACAAAGGGCACTGTTTCCTAGGCGAGAGTGAAGAATACATGGAGGAACAAAGGCTGTCATTTTAAGATGCAGAGACTGAACTTGAGATTAACCCCAAGATGAAGGCAAATAAAACTGATGCACTGTTTGAATGAGTTTAAAATACAAGACAATACTTTAAGTTTGCTGTCAGAACAAAATGAAAGCATGTAGAAGGGCAGAGAAATGAAAAGCAATCAGAAAGCAATGAAAGCCAACCAAAAGCAATTATGAGCCACCATTCAATAATTAAGATGCGTATTTTCAGGCTTCTGTCTGTGAGCCTCGTAATCATGACAAGAGCAATAAAGCATCACATCTCTGGAGCCTTTAGGTACAGCAGTGTAAATCTGCAAGCCATGCAAATGACGGATGCAATACAATCAAGTTAGTCCAAACCACTGCTGTTATCAAAGGAACATAGATTTCAATTGGTAGCAGAGCTTAAAAACCAATAACATTTCCTTGATGAGGACTGAGGTTTTCCACATGGTCTAATTATACTATATATGACTGAGAATGAGATCTACCTCCCTTTGGGTTAGATTAGATCTTAAGGGGTTGAGGTGTGGGGTTTTTATTCATTCAGTCAGTCATTCATTCATTATTAAATTTATATGACCACCCATTAACATACATTCCCTTGAGTTCGGTGTTTAGGGTGTGTTTGTAAGTCACTTTGGGTCACTTTTGTGAGGAAAGCAAATCACAACAACCATAATAAATACCTGTCAGACCACTTCCCCCTGTTCAATATGATCTTTAAGATATTCTGAGATTTCTTTTGAATTTTATTTTTTGATTAAAGTTCTTATGTAAACATTATCATATTACACCACAAGGCTTATTATACTATAATTTTCAACATGTATTCAAAGTTTATATACTAAAAGGGGAAAAAAAGAAAAAGAAAAAAACAAGGGCAAAAAACTATTCCAGATTACTTATATAGCAACACTTTGGACTTCCTGTCTATCCTGTTGTATATTCTTTTTTTCACATGAATGTATTATTATTGTATATTTCTTTACATTTTATCTAATACATTCCTATATCAATATGTACTCTTGGTCTTATTTCTCAACTCAGTCTGTCTCCAACGTCAATCGAATGCTAGCATAGATAGCGAACCTTTACTGTATTTTTGAACATATATCTTATATCTATCCCACTTTTCCATACATTTTTGTTTTGAATTGCCTCTCAGGCTATTTGTCAACTGCGCCATTTCAGCAAATTCTTGTAGCTTGTTATGCTAATCCGTTATTGTCGGGGCTTCTTCTTCCTTCCACCCCTTTGCCACCAAAGTCCTAGCTGCAGCCGTTGCATATAAAAATATGTCCCTAAAGGCATTTGGGATGTTCCTGCCAACAATACTTAACAGAAATAGAATATCTGTTAAGATATTCTGAGATTTCAGGGGACATAAAATCACAAAATTATAAAGTTGGGAAGGACTCCAAGGGTCATCCAACCCTAATTCCTGCAATGCAGGAATCATCTGAAATGCAGTGATATCAAATGATTCCAAATGGTGGCTTTGCATTGCAGGATTCACCTGCAATGCAATTCCTGCAATGCAGGAATCACAGCTAAAGAATCCCTGGCCATCCAACCTCTGTTTGGAAACCTCCAATGAAGGAGAGTCCACCACCATCCAATGTAGTCTGTTCTGTTGTTGAACAGCTCTTACTGTCAGAACTAGAACACAGAATTAGTGATGGTTGAGCTTCCTTCAGACTAATTTGGAATGGTGATATGTTAAACAAATTGATTTGGGATTGATTCAGATAAGTCCTGGATAACACCAGGAATGTATGATATCCTACCATGAGCTGCTCATTTGGGATTCTGGCAACAGCTACAAAATGTTAAGGTTTAAAAGCTATATTTGATTATTGTGTCAACAAAGGTCTTATCCCTTACTATGATCCAGTGGTTTGTCAAAATTCTAAAGTGATACGGCACAGAGAAGGTCATGAAAACTTCCATTTATCAGACTGAAGATGGAGAAATCTTGTTATAAACAAAGTTGAGCGTCATCTGTATCTCAAGGGCATTGCTTTCCCCCCTTTCTTTTCAAAGTTTCAATAGTTATCCATAACTTAAATGGAGACAATGCAACTGTCACTCCAGTCTCTAGAACATCATGATTTGCAACGAAAAATAACTTTGATTAATATATCACAGCATGAAGCTTATCAATCTTTAGCTTATGGAAGAATATTATCACAGGTAGTAATGACCACTTAACAATGACAAACTTCATTTACCACCTATGATATATGGTTCCATTAAGCTGAAGATACATTGTGAGGCCTTCTGTGAACTTAATTTCAAATGACAGCCATTTAATGTATTGTTATTTCTGTCTTGGCTGCTTCAGAAAAAAGTTCACCTTGCTAAATCATGCACAATTATTTTTAAAAAGAGAGACCCATTTTTTAAAAAATGAAACAATCAAAATCAAAGCCTATCATATCTAAATATGTATTTTTGTCTTCTTAGATAATGAAATACAAGCTTGGAAATTGTATTTATATTAATCTATATTCTTATGATGTAGCATAGATTCTTTGTGGCATGTAGTGTTTAGGAAGTTGGATATTCCTGGTTAAGATCACTGGCTGGCCTTTGACAGCCTCAAAACCACATATGTAAATATAAGACACCCCCATACCATCCCACCACCACCGCCTGCCTTCTTGTTGCCGCCGCCACCACCCCACCAGCCGCTCATCACAGTAGACTCTGCCACTGTGGCCTCCACTGCCCCTGCCACTCTCCTCCACCACCCGCTCACCTGCTCACCTCTGTGGCATCAGCTGCTGTCACCCTCCCTTCCCCCTTCCCCTTGTGTCGCTCGCTCACCGATGTGCTTCCAGAAGCAGGCACAATACTTCTGAGGCTTCCGAAAGTGTGGTACTAGCTTCAGGGAGTATGGAGGTGGAAGCCATAGCAGTGACAGCGGAAACCATGGTGGTGGCAGCAGAGATGGAGAAGGATTAGGAGAAGAAGGTGGAGGAAGCCAAAATGGGACATCTGTGATCAGGATCAGAAGCCAGGGTGGCTTCTGACAATCTAGGCTGTCTTGCTCAAAACAGGACAGTTGGGTGGTATATTTTCTGCATTTAACCACATGCTTTATTATTTAGTTATTGCCCCTGCAATAATAATAATTAAGATTATAATTGCTATTAATAATGACAATTTATAAGTGGAAGGAAAATAATAGGCTAACTGGTGCTGTTGAAATAATGTCTGATTTCATATAAAGAGACTGAGAATATTTAAATTATGACCAGTTTGTGAGGGGAATAGTAAACCAATATTATGATCTGAAATGCTGGAATGTGTAAAGAGTTCTAATTCTCTCCCCCCCCCCAATTGTATTTTATTAAGTTTCAGCATTTTATACATATATAATAAAAACACAATTTTGTCGTTTCTCTTATTTTTGTCAACTTCCCACCCCATTTTCCATGGAGTTGTTGTTTCTTCCATTCTGCTGCACCCTACCTTCTATCTATTCAGTCATAGCTATAATATTATGGGCTGGGCAGATCTAAATATGGACCATAAAGAAGGCTGATCGCCGAAGAATTGATGCTTTTGAATTATGGTGCTGGAGGAGACTCTTGAGAGTCCCGTGGACTGCAAGAAGATCAAACCTATCCATTCTTAAGGAAATCAGCCCTGAGTGCTCACTGGAAGGACAGATCGTGAAGCTGAGGCTCCAATATTTTGGCCACCTCATGAGAAGAGAAGACTCCCTGGAAAAGACCCTGATGCTGGGAAAGATGGAGGGCACAAGGAGAAGGGGACGACAGAGGATGAGATGGTTGGATAGTGTTCTCAAAGCTACCAGCATGAGTTTGACTAAACTGCAGGAGGCAGTGGAAGACAGAAGTGCCTGGTGTGCTCTGGTCCATGGGGTCATGAAGAGTCGGACACGACTAAATGACTAAACAACAACAACAAGATCTAAATACAGTAAAGGAGAAGTCTTCTGAGGGGGGAAATAGTATTTGTACTCTAGGAGTCTTGAATGTGACAGCCTTGAATGTGACCCCAAAGTCTTCCTCAGTTGAGAATTTATTTATTTTACAACTTACCAATGACTGCAAGGATGAAGCAACCTAGGGTATTCTGCAATGTCCATCCATGTCTATGACTATAATAAAAGAAGGCTGAATCTTGGCCCATCCTCTGTACACAGTATGTATTTAAATTCAGGGGTTTGACATAGGGAAATGAGGGAGGGGATGGGAAGATGGCCCAGCCCGATCAATCATCACTATGATGTGGGTTGGGTATAGGCCCAGGAGGGGTCTCTCTCCCACTATGAATAGCCCACATCTTACCATATGAGAATGATGGTGTGGACAGTTAAAAGTGAAAATGGAGAAAGTTAGATCAAACATGTCTCTTTGATTCATTTTCCCCGAAGAGGGTGACCTTGTTTGACAGGGTTGTCAAGACCCGAGTGCATTCAAGCATGGGAAGTCTTAACTTACACAGAACTCATGAGACAGGTTCAAACATTATGGACTCCTTGTGGAGAGCACTTGCACTAGCAAGTGGATGCTGAGGTTTGAATTAATGCAGCAAGAGGACTAATGTGGAGTTCTGCCAGATAAAGGGATTTTCATTAGCCTCCAACTCAAGACTATGATGTACGAGACAATTCTCAAAGCACATCAGAATAATTCTGATTGTGGAGCCAGCTGCTTCTTGTATGTTCCTAGACAGCCAAAAGGGTACACCAATTTCTTGCAATATATGAGGCATTATTTAATTATGAACATTTATAAATCATACTATATATTGAAAATCTGATAGCAATAAACCAAAGGAAACAATCCCCATGCTATATGTGTGAGCTCTCTCTCTCTCTCTCTCTCTCTCTCTCTCTCTCTCTCACACACACACACACACACACACACGAGTCTTTAGGGGTTGGAGAAGCCACCCCATGGCACTCTCCCAAAATCTAAATTGCTCGCTCAAAATACACAAATACAGCTTGCAATAAAGTTGTGGCTGATTTTAACCCATTTCCTATCGTAGCATGAATATTGCTCTCCTAGGAGGAGGAGAAGAAGAAGAGTTTGGATTTGATATCCCGCTTTATCACTACCCAAAGGAGTCTCAAAGCAGCTAACATTCTCCTTACCTTTCTTCCCCCACAACAAACACTCTGAGGTGAGTGAGGCTGAGAGACTTCAGAGAAGTGTGACTGGCCCAAGGTCATCCAGCAGCTGCATTTGGAGAAGCAGAGATGCGAAGCCGGTTCCCCAGATTACGAGACTACCACTCTTAACCGCTACACCACTCTGACTCAGCTCTGGCTGTTGGCGCAAGTGAAGACCCAAATGAGCAAAGATCTAGCTGCTGATGACACAGATTTGTTCTTTAATACCTCTCTCAAATAAATAACTTGGAGTGGTAATCACTTCAGCATCTCCCCCTTCTATTTAATAAGTCTTTTCTGATGTTATGAAACTATCCTTTTCAGTCAGCTGTGATGTCACAGTGAAAGCATAAAAAATCCCTGAAACCCCGTGAACAAAATCTACAGCTATAAATTATGCATTACATTACAAGGCTATGGCCATGGGAGGGGAGGGAATAATTGAACCGATGATTATTAAAGCAATTTGTTTCAGGGTTATTATTTTTTTAACCCATAATTTATTGAAGATATGACTATTCAATACAATATTCAAGATATTCAGCACTGCATTAAAAATATTTTTAAAAATCAATATATCCAGCACTGTATCAAAGATAAAAACTCTTCAAAGACACATTTCAGCAGAATCAGAATATATATTAAATATGCACCGGTTGTAATATGTTTCAGTAGTAGAGTTCACACGGTATTTGTATACATCATATCCCATATAACAGGGGAGGAGAAACCTTTCTAGCCCAAGGGTCATATCCCACCATGGAAACATTCTACAGGTCACATGCCAGTGGTGGGCAGAGCCAGAGGCAAAAGTGGGTGGAGTAATGGATGTGATCCTAATCCTTTGTATAGCAGGCTACAATCTCTTTCCCTTTCTCGGAGAACCGCAGAGCCTAGGACTTGCCGATCAGAAGGTTGGCGGTTCAAATCCCCATGATTTGAGGTGAGCTCCTGTTGCTTGGTCCCTGCTCCTGCCAACCTAGCAGTTCAAAAGCACATCAAAGTGCAAGTAGATAAATAGGTACCGCTCCGTCAGGAAGGTAAACGGCGTTTCCGTACGCTGCTCTGGTTCGCCAGAAGTGGCTTAGTCATGCTGGCCACATGACCCGGAAAAACTGTCTGCGAACAAACGCCAGCTCCCTTGGCCAATAAAGCGAGATGAGCGCCACAACCCCAGAGTCGGCCACGACTGGACCTAATGATCAAGGATCCCATTACCATTATCTTATACCCATTCAACAGTGCAAGAGGGATTATCACATTTCAAAGAGGCACTCAGAAAACTGGTGGGTGAAGGGTGTGGTTTAGTGAGGGTGTGTGAGCCTAGGGGCGGCATTCAGCTCCTGGGTTTGAGATTTTCCACACCTGTCATTGTAATACAGGATATCAGGCAGAATTCATCTATGAGAAGTTATTCGGCTTCCTTTCCATTTCTTGCCAAATTCATTTAGTGGGGTTATATTTGTCGTCACAATATTATTCAGCTATCATCATCATCTCAGTAAATCTTAGAAGGATAGTTTAAGGTAGGCCAGTATATTATCTCCATGAGGCATGTGGAAGACTCTGTCGGAGAGATCCTAACTTGGATTCTGACAAGCCTAAGTGAATCAGGGACTTTGGAGTCCTCAGCTCACATCATTAACCACCACATCTATTGAAATCTTAGCACACATCGTGATTAATCAAACTGGATACAGTTCATTATATCTGCCTAGATTTACTTATTTAGTTCTTCTGCATGCTTCTCTCTCTCTCTCTCTCTCTCTCTCTCTCTCTCACACACACACACACACACACACACACACACATACCCCTGGCAGGCAAGGAACAAGTCTAATAAAAGAAAGGTTTGAGAAGAAGCCCTGTCTGAAACTCAGTGTATCTGAAGAAGTGTGCATGCACACGAAAGCTCATACCAAGAACTGACTTAGTTGGTCTTTAAGGTGCTACTGGAAGGAATTTTTTTTGTTTTGTCTGAAACTCAATACTGACAAACGGCCAGACTCAGTGAAATAGAAGACACATAACACTGGTGCTTTACAGCTTGCACTGAGCCAATTTTAAAGTTTTTGTATGAATTTATAAGGCCAATAACAAGATGGGTCCAGGATTCCTTAAAGATCCCTTACATCCTTATCCAATTATTTTGAAGGAGTCTTTCTTAGTGGTCCCCCAAAGCTCAGATAAACAGTTCATATCAACCATGCACTGTAGGCCCAGTTCTGTGGACCTCCCTCTCAGTTGAGATCAAATGGGTCTTCCTTCCTTTTGAACTTCAGGTGCCTGACAAAAACCTTTCTATTCTAGCAGGCATTTTAAGGAAGCTTCCTGTTTCCATTGTTCATTTCAACTGATTTGCTGATCCACTGTTTGCTTTTTAGCATTTTTATGTACACAGCTTGGAAATTTTGATAAATAAATAGTAAATAAATATTTTTTTCTTTCTTAATTTGCAGGCTTGCTCTGTTGCTATAAACAGATTAAAGATAAATAAATGCCACACCCCCGTGAAATATTATTTGGCTTAAAAAAACCAACACCATTCCTTGCCGCTCATAGTTTTTTCTAGCTGAATAACTCTCCAGTTTTGTATGTGATAATCCAGGTCTTACACTGCAATGGAAACAAGAAATAGGCTAGTCTTAATAATTAAAAGGATCAAACCTCAGAATGGAAGAGCAAAGGTTTCATCACCAGGAAAACCACGGCCTCTTGAGTTATTCATGAAAGAGTATGGAACATGATTGTCACACTATGGTCAAATGGCTTGGCTTTGCCTGTCTCCCTGCCAGAGGCAGTTTTGCCCTCGGGGACACTGAGAGCATTGCCTTCCTCCGTAATAAAACCTTAATAAAACACAGTAGAAATTCAAGTATGTTTGACCCATGGGGTAATTGGAGACCTCGTTTACAAAAGTAGGCTGATCGGTACAGTGTTTCATGTGAAGGATTCAAATGGGGGCAGCTGCTGCTTTGTAACACAGGGAGGGGGAGAGTGTTTCAAAAAGAGCAGCTGTAGCTCAGAAAACTAATAGGCTTGGAAGGGCACTAAGGAGGTACTTTGAAAACCTACCTTGAATCAATATTTCATGCACTCACCATTTAAGTCTTTTGTTCCACAGACTTTTGCTCATAGCACAAGTACCGAGGGAAGAAATGTCAGCATTCGCTTGAGCATCTAATGTCCAGATCCTAGGGATGGCGGAGAGGTTAGATTCAGTTCACATTTAAAGGCAAACTCTCAGGATTCAGTTTCTGACACAATACACAAACTGGAACACAGGTATCCTTCAAAATTCGCACTTCTCCAAAGTTTACAATGCAGTTCTCTAGACGAGTAATGCGTACAAAAGTGCATCTACTAGGGTATTCTCTAGAGTGTGCCAGCAGTAAATCACACCGCTCAAATTGGAGTTAACTCTTTATTAACAAAAACATGATCTTCATAGACTTGGCTGAGTATCAGGTCTATTGAGCACAGCAGCTTATCTTTGATACATCTTACTCCATGAATCAGATGCAAAGACTGAAAATTCCCAGCTCCCCACAGTCGTCTATGTCCTCTCTTCTCCAGGGAAATGGAAATGGTGAAATTGCTGTAATTTGCAAGTTCATCACCTGTCATGAATGGAAATCACACAATCAAATATGGGTGTTATTCCTTACCTTATTTTAAGTTCACAAATGTTATTGAAATCGTTATGTTATTGTTTCTAACATTTCCCTTCCACTGAAATTTCCTGAAACTGATTATGTACTGTAGTTAAGTATGCAATTATGTTAGTTTTAGCCACAGGTGCGTGAGATGAACAAGGTCGGTTTAATGGAAGACAAACCATAGTGGAAAGGAACCAGCGTACTCACCAAACCTTTATTAAGCATTACAAATATAGGCCATCATAAAACACCCACATGTACAATTTAAAAATACATACAAGAAGGAACCAGCTCTGACTGAGGTAAACCCAGGATGGGATGAAAATCACTGCTTCCTTACATTGTTGGCCCCAGTGTAACATGGCCTGTGGTTACGGATGATGGGAGTTGTGATCACACAATATCTGGAGAACCAAAGGTTCCCCACCCTTGAGTTGGTTAGTATCACTGCCAAATTAAAAGGGACTTAAACATTTTCAAAAGGAAATGTTTAATAAAATCTAAAACAACAACAACAATGCAATGCAGAGAATATCCATTTTGGTTTTCTGCAGTCTGCTTCAAACATTTAAGGGTGACTTGAACCTGTGTAGAAATTTCCTTGTTTTGTTTCATTTTGTTTCCAAATCATGGCCTCTCTTTCAAATCCTAAATAGCTTCCTGTTGGCACTGGCTTTACACAAGTACTGCCAGAAATGCTTTCTTTTGCATCCACATTAATAATATTTTAAACTCTTCCCTTCATGCTGTCATCTGGATCTTTAAATGAGGTTCCAAAGTGGACCATTGTCCACTTACTGTGTTCTCTTTCTCCAACTGTTTTTCCAAGTAACCTAGCAAAGAACTGTTCAGAATAAATGAATCTGCCAAGTGTTGGCAGTTTGCAGTTACAGGGGTTATAAAAGGAACATTTCAAGCTTGAACTTGGATTGTGTGAACCTCCCTCCCCGCCTCCACTTTCTGACACTGTCTATCACAGCGGAGTTCACATGGTTCCTGACTAGGTCAGAGAGCTGTTCACAGTAGTCTGAGTGAAAAATATTCCCAAAATTACGTTAACAAATGGTCTCTTTTGTTTTAGGAGTGGCACCTAACCCATGGGCTCCATTATCAGCCTTCTCTTGGCTATGTGTTGAAGTAATTAATTTCTCTTCAGGGCCTCTTGTTGAGAGAAATGTTCTGCTGAGGATGCTTTGGTTTCAGGGCTGGGTTTCCAGGGTTTGATCACTGTAGAAAATGAATAGACTATAATTTGAGCAGAAGACAGACAAATAAAAACTGTTCCGTCTATTAGTTCCCAGTTGTTGCGCCAGCGTCAATTATATATTGATTGATTGGAGAGGCTTCAATTTCTCACAGTCTACTTCATTCTTACTCACCCTTGAGATTCTGATAGGCTTTACTGAAGGGGAAAAGGATGGCAACCGCAGCATGTTATTATCTGTCAACCCTATCTGCACACTGTAATCCAGCTATTTTAGTGAGGTGCTGTCAGGAGATCTGAAGAAAGGTTCCAAAAAAGTTTCACAGAGTTGTGTATGTATACTCTTCAGTTTTAAAATAAATTGGCAATTTCTACCAAGGTGATCTTACGAAACCATAAAACCCTGAGCTCTTCAGCTTGGAGCACATTATACAACTTCAAGACACATGCATAGTTTTGCATATTTACTTACTTCATTCTGCTTCAGTGAGCCGTGGGGAGGAACTGCAGCCATACCCATTGTGAAAGGACAGCACAGCCCTACCATTAGGCAGAGTGCTGAATCTGCTCAATATGGGTGGATATGCCAGTTCTGGTTTGTCTCAGTTTCTCAATTTTATAATCTTAAATTCAATTCTCCACAGTTCCACATCAGTGCATAAAAAAAGACCTCCTGAAAAGTCATCAGCATTCTTGCAATAATTTCTCTGACATGTTTTTATATGCAATTTTGAGTGATATACAGATTTTTGCAAATCCATTCTCCCCAACATAATGAACTTTTAATGTTTTTTTCACTAGTAAGGTAAAGGTAAAGAACCCCTGGATGAGTATTAACATCTTAGCTCACAGTGTTCGTCTGGAGATATGCATTGCAAAATTCAGAGGATAAATGTAAGTTATTGCATTTTTACTGCTGGGGATGGGGATGGTAGCATTATCTGCCTCATGTGTCAAATAACTTGGCTAGCTTAATGAGACTTAGTTCTCAGCAAATGTGCATTGTGGATTGTGCTGCAAGTCCTATTGGTTTCAAAGAAATGCAGATCTAGTTGTCAAGCGAGTAGTGAAAAACAACAAACCTGTGTTTGGGATCCCACTGCAGGGGTGATCTTAGGTGACAGTATGAACCACCAAACAAATAAATTTAATGCACATTGAAAATGGTGGTGTCAGGAAAAAGCTAGACTAGAATCATTCTTTCTCCTAGATAGCTACTTTTTTATGCAGGAAGGGTTTGTGTCATTATTTGTTTGTTTGTTTGTTACTGGATGGAGGGATGTTAAATAATATCAGTTCCCAGCTGTAGTTCCATGTGGTATAGCCCTGAAACTGATTTACCTTCTTGGTGAGGACCAGGCCTTAGTTCCGCTGAATTGTGCCTTTTGCCTTATAATACAATGATTAGGACAATTCCATGGCAGACAAAAAAATAGCGGCTGAATTGAGCACCTGAGAACCACATCTTTCATTTCCAGTTCTTAAAGCTTTTTCTGACTTGATTCATTTCCAAAGGCAGGCATTAGCTCTACATTGTTTATACCTGAACCCCAAGAACAAGGTGCCTCTGAGCACATTTTGAGCCTAGGAATATACTTCCATTACCAAAATGGAACTGTGCTGCCAGTCCTTTCACATGAAGTCTACTTCTGGCTAGCTTTCTTCATTTCAACAACCTGATTTAGGTGGGGGAAACCATTTTGGGGCTCAGAAACCCATTTTGACCTATTGCAAATCACCCAGAACTCTACCAGTAGATTCTCACTTTCCGCTATTTATTTGCTTGGGTGCAACACACTAAGCTGATGTTTTCAGTCGGCTAATCACAACAACTGCAAGATTTCTTTGCAGAGTAGCAACAGCTCATTAAGAAACATCAAGAGATACATAGTACTAAAATTATATCATGTATGGAGAAGTACAGCCTAAAAGCTAAAGATTATCTTGCCAAAGGCTGTGTTTCTTCTGTGTGTGATCACATAGATTTCAATGACAGATAGGTAGCCGTGTTGGTCTGCCATAGTCAAAACAAAAAAAATTCCTTCCAGTAGCACCTTAAAGACCAACTAAGTCAGTTCTTGGTATGAGCTTTCGTGTGCATGCACACTTCTTCAGATACACTGAAACAGAAGTTTCCAGACCCTTCTATATAGTGAGAAGGTGGGGAGGGGTATTACTCAGAAGGGTGGTGGGAATGGGTGATTGGCAGATAGCTGTGGTGAGCCTGTTGACGACTCTTAACGACTGCAATAGGTCTTACAGGAAAAAGCAAGGGGTGAGAAGGTGAAGGTTTTAAGTTTGGTGATAAGTTGTAATTCAGCAGCTTCTCTTTCCAGTCTATTTCTGAAATTCCTTTGTAGTAAAACAGCTACTTTGAGATCTTGTATAGAATGTCCTGGGAGATTGAAGTGTTCTCCTACTGGTTTCTCTGTCTTGTGATTCCTGATGTCCGATTTATGTCCGTTTATTCTTTGGCGTAAGGTCTGGCCTGTTTGTCCAATATAGAGAGCTGAAGGACACTGTTGGCATTTGATGGCATACACAATGTTAGACGATGAGCAATTAAATAGTCCCGAGATGAGCAATTAAATAGTCCCGAGATTGCTCATTGTCTAACATTGTGTATGCCATCAAATGCCATTCCCACCACGCTTCTGAGTAATACCCCTCCCCACCTTCTCACTATATAGAAGGGTCTGGAAACTTCTGTTTCAGTGTATCTGAAGAAGTGTGCATGCACATGAAAGCTCATACCAAGAACTGACTTAGTTGGTATTTAAGGTGCTACTGGAAGGAATTTTTTTTGTATAGATTTCAATGGTTTACCATAGAAGGGGAAAGGAACACAAAACACTGCCCTCAAAATTCAGAACAGTGCAGCCAGCACTGCTGTTATCTGGAGACTGGAGTTCACATTGTAATAGCAGCGGTTCATCTTAAAATAGCTTGACACCACTCTGACAGACTGGAAAGGGGACTTTAACGGGGTAAACGGTGCTGCGGAAAAGCGAGGGTTGCATGTGGGGAATGCTCATTAAGATGCCAAGAAAGGGATGAGAAATAAGAGCTGCATGTTTTTTTTTTGTTTTTTTTTAAAAACCACAAACCTAAGGCTTCATAACCAACCTCTGCCCTCTCTTTGATTTACAAATGCAGTGAGTATTCGGCAACCAGCAATGACCTCATTTTAAAACGATCTTAGTTTAGCAAAAAAAAAGGTTTAAGAAATAGAGTTGGAAAGTATTCAATAAGGGGAACCTGATTGGATACTAAGAGTGATATATGTTGGCACGGGTGTAAATTCTACTCTAATGTCTGGTAGAACCTCAGCTGGGTTTATTAAGATACGTATGAATATTTTATTGGATTAATGTAATTGGAAACTAATAAAAAATATTTTCAAAAAAAGAAAAAGAAAAGTAAGATACATACGAAGATGTTGGGCCGTATGCATCTAAATTTTTGTGCTAATAGAATTCAGCATAATGATTCCCACTAGTGCAATGAAATGTCCTCCCTTTCAACATTCTTTCACCTCTGGTGGACGTGCCCAAGGATTAAGGCTTTCTGGGAACTGATCTATAATGAACTGAAAAAAGTACTTAGGTACACTTTCCCTAAGAAACCAGAGGCCTTTCTCCTGGGCATAGTCGGCCAATTGGTTGTAAAGAAGGATAGAACCTTTTTTATGTATGCTACAACAGCAGCAAGAATTCTTATAGCAAAGTACTGGAAGACACAAGATTTACCCACCGTGGAAGAGTGGCAGATGAAAGTGATGGACTACATGGGCTTGGCAGAGATGACGAGCAGAATTCGAGACCAGGGAAGAGCAACGGCGGAAGAAGATTGAAAAAAATTTAAAGACTATTTAAAGAAATATTCTAAAATCAGTGAATGATAGATTGATGTTGAATGAGAAAAATAGGGGTTAACAGCGATAATGGTTAAGTGGAAGAATCTGAACAATTTGTATAATCAATTTGAAAATAAGGGAGGGATTTGTTAATTAACTAATTCGACATGAGAATGCAGAAAGGGGAGGTATGAGGAAGTCGGGAGAGTAAGGACCATGAAATTAAGAGCCTGAAATTATACGTGTTGTATGTTTTCTTTATTGTCTTGTCTTTTTTGTCATGGATGGAAAACTAAAAGAAATGTCCTCCCTTTCCCCCCACTACATGCTCCCCAAATCTGCCCCAGAGGGGTGGGGCAACTCCCAGAAAAGTATGTGTGGAAAGCAGCAGGGAAATCATTCCATTGGGCAACAAGAAATGTTTGGATTGAGAGACCGAACTCCTTAGTGCTACACTGAATACAATCCACTGGCATATTAGGGTTTCCAATGGCTCTAACCTTGGGATGAGTAGTTATACCAATTTAAGTTTCTCTTGGTTTCTTCTTTTTCCCAGTCTTAAATTCAGTCTGACAAAGTTTGCAAGTGGGTGGACAGAAATGTGTAAGAAAATTTGCATGCATTAAAAAAAGTCCTCATGGAGATTTATCGGCCTTTTAGTACACACTTCTCCTAGTATACACATTTTTTTGCAAAGCATTTTCCCCTAATATAATTCATTTTTGTATGTTGTTTTAAATAACATAGGCACATATATGCAAACCTTGCCATAGTATGTGCATGTCTGTTCACTCTTCTTCGTTGGAGAGCTGCCCTGCAAAATTTGGAGAAGTGCAATTCACATATTATTTTGGAGAGTGAAAATTAGGACAGCTTTTCTTAATTAAAATGAATTTCTTCCCCATCGCTACTCGAAACCCAGTGAAGTGTAGACTCAGACAAACAGCACTCCAGGGTTTCTACTGCTGACATAGGATCAGATGTAAATGAAATATAGCAGGCATCATCTGCATATTGATTAATCTACAATATCCCAGTGCAGGCCATCCACCAGGGTGACCAAGAATGATGTTGGTTCCAAAACCAAACTGAAAAGGATCTAGATAAGTTTCACCACCTCTGCCCACCTACCAAGCCCTTGCGGGAATGTTAAGAATGGCAAGGAAGGATATACTGAATAAGTATTATCCTTTGCAAACTAGTTTCCAGCTATATTGAGGGGAATTTGCTCTGCTGCATCACTCACTAGCGTGAGTGAAGGAAGGATAATAATAATAATAATAATAATAAAATTTTATTTATACCCCGCCCTTCCCAGCCAAGGCCGGGCTCAGAGCGGCTTACAAGCAATAATAAAAACAAGATGAATGATTACAAACTTAAAAACAAAAATAAAACACAACAATTAAAATAATGGAACATTAAAATATTAAAATGTAGCCTCATCGCAGGAGGTGAAGGAAAAGAAGGGGAAAAAAGAGAGAGAGGGGGGGGAGGGAGGGAATAAAACTGGCTCCAAGCCAAAGGCCAGGCGGAACAACTCTGTCTTACAGGCCCTGCGGAAAGAAATCAGATCCTGCAGGGCCCTGGTCTCATGAGGCAGAGCGTTCCACCAGGACGGAGCCAGAGTTGAAAAGGCCCTGGCTCTGGTCGAAGCCAATCTAACTTCCTTAGGGCCCGGGACCACTAGGGTGTTGTTATTTATGGACCTTGAGGCTCTCCGTGGGGCATACCAGGAGAGGCGGTCCTGGAGGTACGAGGGTCCTAGGCCGTGAAGGGCTTTAAAGGTCAAAAGCAGCACCTTAAATCTGACCCTGTACTCCACCGGGAGCCAGTGCAGCTTGAAAAGCACTGGGTGAATATGCTCCCATGGCAGAGACCCCGTGAGGAGCCTCGCTGCAGCATTCTGTACCCGCTGGAGTTTCTGGGACAGCTTCAAGGGCAGCCCCGCGTAGAGCGAATTACAGTAGTCAAGCCTGGAGATGACCGTCGCATGGATCACTGTGGCCAAGTCAGGGCGGGAAAGGTAAGGGACCAACTGCTTGATGCGGCGAAGGTGGAAAAATGTCGCCTTGGCTGTTGCTGTAACCTGCGCCTCCATGGAAAGGGAGGCGTCAAGGATTACACCCAAACTCTTAACGGAAGGCAATGGCACTAATTGGGCCCCCGCAAGAGAAGGGAGTTGGTCCCTCATCCCCATGCCATCCCGACCTAGCCATAGGACCTCTGTCTTCGAAGGATTTAAGTTTCGATAATACTTATCCAGGATAATGCTTATTCAGAAAGACATGAGAGTCTTTATGAGTAAAGTAACAAAAAGTTTACTCCCATTTCAATTCACAATATGATCCCTGAAAGGCAGGCTTTACTTGGTAGTTACATAAACAAACTGTGAGTTCATCTCATATGGAGACTGAACTCATGTGCTGCTGGCTGGGAGCCAGCAGACAGCAAATTTACATAAAGATAACAAAATGGCTGCAGAAGAGCAGCATGGCAGTCAAAGAAGAGAAAGCAAGAGCAGTATCAAGACGAACAAGACTGAGAGAATGGCTGCATGACTTGGCTCTTTTATGTAGTCAGCCAGGGCCACGCCCATCTCCCAGGTCACATGAAGGGGGATGAAGTTCTAGACCAGTGGAACAGGAAGTTATACTGACTGGATGACCCCCTGCCTGTGCCCTCTCTAGGGAAATCAGGAATGTTGCATTTGACTGCACCAATGGATTACATCCCACAGCCCTCGTATGATGCTAGGCCCAGTACATAGTGGAGCATCCCAGATGGTGGTCAGGCTGCCACCACAGACATTGCTGTTTCTGTGGCTGCTGCTCACAGAGACAGAAAAGAAGGCTCCAACATGAGAGAGAAGCTGTGCTATTGGCACTGCTAATGGCGAGCCCCACCACTGAGAAATTGTTTGGGATTCCCCCCTGGAAAAATCAAGTGAACTGGTTGCTTCCCAGTTCTCAGCCCACAAATCGGGTGGATATGTTTGGGAGGCCATTTCCACACAGCTCTAAAATGCAATCACTGGAGCAAACTTACAGCCGATATGTTGTCCCGTTTTGAGAAGTGATCTTGTTCATCAGTTCCCATCTCTTTAAGTATATGTATTAACCTTTGCTCATGAATTGATGGCTCCACTTTGATGCTAGAAAGCCCTTTATTATCTGCTTCTTCCAAGCAGAAGGTCTCAGAAAAGCTTCTGACCACTGTAGTGCAGTGTTGCAAGTAATGTTATAAGATCAACCTATCTATTGTCACTTTGAGCTGTAGAGAACAGGATGGGAAGTGTTAGAGCCATTACCAGTGAATCCACCCCTTATCTCTTTTAAGTGCTGTGTTACTTATGTAAAAACTAAGAAATCTCTGTAATGCAGTTGGGAACTTTGCCCCCTGTGCATTCAGCATTGCCCCTTAATTTTTTTTAAAGGATATGAGCTGGATAGGGTATTGCCATGCATGGAATTTCAGAGTGGTGAGATGGCCATGGGTGAGTAGAACAGGCAGCTACATAAAGCTGGTAAGGAGAGATATGCCAAGAGAATTTGACAACGTGCTTCACATTTGATGCAAGTTTGTCTGTATGGATGTACAGAATCAAGATTGTGCTACTTTCTCTGAGTTCAGTCACACACACATGCACAAAATACTGGGGTAAATTAAAAAGCCATTGAATATACTTTGCACATCATATTAAACTCTTGTCGAAATCCTTGGGGGGTGACTTCCGCCATATTTTTTAAGTAAGTTTTTCTACCTGTGCTTTTCTTGCTGCTATATGGAAAAGTACATGAATCCAACCTTTGATGAGCTTGTAAGTAAACTTCCTTTAAACTTATCAAACTGTGTGATCTCATCACTGCAAAGGGGGTAGAAAGGGGAAGTCGCTGAAATACAACAGGATATTAAAAAGATCTAACAGTCTATATTCAGTTTGCTGCATGTTTCTGTGTTTTCAAACCTCTGCTCTCTCTTACCAGTGTGTGTGTGTGTGTGTGTGTGTGTGTGTGTGTGTGTGTGTATATATATAAATATGTGCAAATAAATCCACATAAAACACTAAATTTTATTCACTAGCCCTGATTTCTCCTCACACCCAAAAAGGAGGACTGCTAATTGAAGGCTTAGTCTACAAGTGACTGACACAACTGTGACACCTAAGTAAGCCCAGGACATTTAACATTGGCACATCAGAAGCCCAAGGATACCTGTAAGAGATGTTGCTTTCTGCTTTTTGGTGTCTAAGATCAGGAAACCAGCAATAGTGAATGAAACCTAAATCCAGCAGTACCTTTGGGACAAGGAAGCCTTGGGTAAAGGGCTGGAAAAGAGCAAACTGCATTGCCCTAGTGGTAAATGTGAGTTCTCGCTCTCCTTTATCTCTTAGAGGACAAGTTCCATCTGACATTTGAAGAGCCACCCTCCTAGCATCCAAATGGTCACATCATCCTCTTGGGATTTTAAATGTCAAGTAGATGCCACTAACTGTTATTTTCCATTTTCAACAAAAATGACAGGTTTTGTGGCAGCACCAGCCACAGTGGTCAGCTATGCAGTGGAATATCCCCCCCCCCCCCCGCTTTGACTGTTGATGACAAGACTGAAACAAGAGAGAAAACTATGCTTTAAAAGCAAACAAAGCATGGTGCTCCGTTGTGTGGTTAAATTTTACTAGGGGTCCAATTTCAAGAGCTGATGTCATTTTAAAGGGAGCACCAGATACTAGGAGACTATTCAAAAGTATGGGCATGCAGAAATCAGGGAATTGAGGAATGTAAAGGGCATTGGCAGACTCATGGAGTTAAAAGGAACAAAAAGGTGAGTCAGAACAATTCCCAGAGGAAGAAGCAGCCATTCTCAACAAGCAGTCCTCCCACCCCACCCTCAATAAATCAACTCCAACAGTAAACCACAAAGAGATAGCAAGTACTCTGCAGAAAGTACAAGCTGCTCTAAGTGATCAACACAAAGAAGACAAGTGGAACACTGCAGCATAAAACAAACATCTCCCTTTTACAGAACAGCATGGCCAGTACAGTGGTACCTCGGGTTAAGTACTTAATTCATTCTGGAGGTCCGTTCTTAACCTGAAACTGTTCTTAACCTGAAGCACCACTTTAGCTAATGGGGCCTCCTGCTGCCACTGCGCCGCCGGAGCACGATTTTTGTTCTCATCCTGAAGCAAAGTTCTTAACCTGAGGCACTATTTCTGCGTTAGTGGAGTCTGTAACCTGAAGTGTCTGAAACCTGAAGCGTATGTAACCCGAGGTACCACTGTACTGATATTCTCCTCCAAGAGAAATCAGCTCCATTCTCAAAGTACAACATCAATGCCAGAATTCATAAAGAGCAACCGTCTAAGCTTCCAGTGACAAAGAACACCACTATCATGTGTCCTTTATAAAAGATGGGAGTAGGAGCATGTGAGTGACACTGTTTTTTATGGTACCATCCTGGATTCTGGTCAGCCTATGCTGATTTCTAGCCACATTGTTCCATGACAAGTTGCGTCCTTCAACTTGGACAAAATCCAGCTCAACTTGGCTTTTTGAGTATTTCCCCCAAACAAAAACTAGAAGCAACTTTGCTCGACCCTAAAAGAGGCAGAAGCCCGCCCAAGGCTTCCCATGAGGCTGAGATTGGCCCGTAGGCTTGGGGATGCAGGTTGCCTATAAATGGTGGCTTCTCCCCCAAACTCTTCCCCCTTGCGCATCTCATCCCCTGACTCTTTGGGTTTTGCTGAATAGGATTTTTGGAGCACACCTTTCCCCCTCTTTCTTCACAGTATTCTTAATTCAGTTGTATTCTGGTGGGCTTGGGTTTCGATCTGGCTGTTTGCTTATTGGTATTTAGTGTAGGCAGCTAAGTGGTTTACAGCATGGCCTCTGAGGCATGCTGGGTGGAGGGGACGTCACTAACCATCCCTATCATGGGTGGCTTCTAGCTTGCAGCTTGGTTCGGTGTCTTCAGGGCCTGGCATATGTCACAGCATGAGGAGCTAGCACTGGTCAGGTCACACACAGATAGTTTCCCAATAGGAGAAAAGGGCATTTGCTTTCCATCATGCCAGCCTAGATGATGAAGGGTTGTTTTTCCTTAGGGCGGTTGGGCTCTTTTCAGCAGGCAGGCAGATTTGTTTTTACGTGTCCACAGTTGTTGAGTGAGATGGGAAGTTCTTCCTTGTTATTTTAATATATATAAACTGATACTGATTCCTGTTGTTCAGTCTTCACGCTGGATGTGGAGCAAATCAGGGCCAGGCTGCTCATGAGGCAGGTAGAGGTGCTTGCTTCAGAGTGGCAGGCTCTGGAAAGCTGGAAAAGGCAGAAGATGCTGGCCTCCAGGAGCCTGACATTCCCAATCTAACCTCTAACCCAGCACCCTTAACAAACTACAATTCCCCAGGAGGCCAGTGCTGTCTTGAGCCACCATTGACGCTAAGCAACTGTTCGGGCAAATATCAATATGGGATTGCCTTTTCTTACAGCTACCACAGGCTGAGGTGATCAAACAAGCCAGCCAGTTGCTGGCTTTCAAAGAAATGCTAAAAACAAGTTTTGCTTTTGCATTCTGCTTGACGCATCTGCTTTATGATGTGCTGAGTAGAATGACTTTGTTTTTGTTGTTTACAGTTTTTTTTTGCTTGAACCCGAGTTCCTTAAGTAACCTCCTTATCCTACCCTTATAGTCCTCTCGTTGCGTTCTAAATACTGAGGACACTTTTTGCCTGGTTATCATGGACAGACACTGATGCATAATTCATACTGGAAGCTAGTTACAATGTGGCAGATTGTCATTATGCAGCAGCCCCAGGAAGCGCAAACATATATCTAAGGAAGTTCAGTCAGACTTCACAGATTTGTTCTGAAAACAAAAGCTCATCAACAGATATGAGGATGTGCCAAAGTGTGGTCAATGGTCACTAGAGAAGCACTTGAGCACAACTGTTTTATTATAAGATATGCAGCGTATTAAAGAATGAGTGTGCAGATGGGCACCCAAAACATTTAATTTAAGTGTAGCATTATGTCCTGGCCTCTCTCAGCAGTTCTTCAGAACTTATTAAACAGCTCATTCACTTCTTATGCCATAGGTATGGTTTTATGCGGTTAAGTAAATATGAATAAAACCTACTGTCATGGCTTCATGCCAGAAATCCTCAGGTTCAGAGACTCTGACAACAGAAGCTCCATGGAGGAGGTGGATCTACTCCAGGGTACATCTCCGAATGGAGCCCGCATCTGCTCCTCTGAATCCAAAGATCTACCTCTGCTACTAGCCTCTGATGACTGGTCTGTAGACTCCTTGGAGAATCAGTCAGGCCAAATTGTTCTGTGCCCAAATAACATTCTACTTCCTCTTCCTATCTCAAGGCTCCTTTCCCTTGTGCGTGATGATTCATGCCCATATTTTCTGGTTTGAAGCAATTCCTAATTTGATATTTCATCTACATTTGGCACACAATGATTTCTGCTTGCCTTGCAAATCTGGAATAGAACCCATCTGGCGAGCTACAGCATCTGGTGTACTTATGGAGGAGCTTCAGCTGGTAGTATAATTGTGCATTGGGCATGAGAAAGTTTTTCAGCACATGATTTAGGGTGGTGTGGGTGGTTCCTCCGCACAGGGTGCTGAACTGAGGGAGCACAAAATTGAGAAGAACCACAAATGAGAAGATCCATATGGGGTGCCAAATTTTGGCTTCACACGGGGCGCCATATTGGGAAAAATAACCAAAGTCTGCCCCAGGGTCTGTAATGAGTTTAGTGTGACATGAAGTCATTTCCCAACATCATAACTTACTGACTGGTGTCTTTGATACATGGGCAACACAGGGTCTCATCAAGAACAATTGTATGATTGGTAGGTGGTGGGAGTGTTGCTAGGGCTTTGGTGGGAGTGGCTATCTTCATTGGTCTGTTGGCTCTCTTTCTACTACCTTTCTGCTTTGAACATTGCTTCTGGGAGAGCATAGGATACTGACTAGTTACGCCAATCTGAAATCCAGTGTACCACCATCTTTTTCAGGCTGGGCCAGAAGACCGGCCTGCGGTCTCTTAATTCCTAGATGCATGAGTGGAAGCATGAATTAATCTAGGTTAATGCTTTGAAGATATTTCAACTGAAATTAACAGATGGAGATCTTTAAAAATAAGTTGATAGTGCAAGCCACACACGTTCACCACAAATGTTCTAATATTACAAAAACAAAACAAAACAAATCCACTTTGATATGATGTATATTATCTTTAGAATCTTTCTTCTTTACAAGGAGACCTAATGTTGCCTCTATAATAGGTAATAAAAATGATTTTTTCCCTAGACCACAGTGACTTTCTTTTGTACAAGAGTTTATCATAACACTTTTCTATTAGAAAATGTTAGACATGGGACTTTTAGGCAACTACATTATGCTGGAAGGAAGGGTAAACCTCAGATTAACAAAGATATTTCCCCCTTACAGATGTTCATGCCACTTAAATTACTGAAATATGCATAATCGTATCAGAAAAGTCATCATCACTATAATAGCAACTGTAATTGACCTTCCTCTAGCTCTAGCCCATTGTAACAGCTCTGTTATTAATCAAATGGAAATAAAAGTGAAATGTATCACCAACATGTCTATCTCCCTCTCCAAAAGAACCCAAAACAGGTAGCAGTAAAGAGAGAAACTTGCTATTTTTAATGTGGCCCTATAGGCATATTTATCTGGCCCTCAGGACTTTCCTCAGGCCACACCTCCTCTTCAGCCACACCCTCTTTCCCCAGATCACACTCCTCACTTGTTATACTTTATATCCTCTTTTAGTATGTTTTTTTCTCTGGCTGGAAAAAAATACCCTTGGAGTCTTGTTGTCTGACTGGATGGTAGTGTGTAAGTTTATGTAAAAACTAGACTGCTGCACAGAGGTAAAATTGACTCTCTTTTTTCCTCTGCCCCTTTTGCTTCTGGCCCTGCCCACCATTGGCATGAGCCCCCAGAAAAATGGTTCCCCATCATTAAACACGAAACCAACCCTATGTGCAACCATGTGGGTGGAATTCTGCATTTGAATAAGCATCACTTCCTGCGCTTTGGATGCATTTTAAGCATACCAATGCAAATCTTCTTTTTTTGAAAGGATTATGTGTTGGTCTAGTTAGCATCTTCCAGGTTTGCAATGGAATGTCTTCATCCCACCCAGACCCACTCCAATTTATATGCTGCCAATGAAAGTGTTGGGGAAAACTGATCAATTGTCTGCTTTGAATGAGTAGGTATAAGGTCTTTGGATCCAAGTCTGTTCCTGGAGGCCCAAGAGACCTCAGTGACTAGTAAAGAGTATTGAATTGTTCATTGTAGACATTCACTCCTAATTAAGGTAGGATGTATGGCCATACCCAGGTGACTAACACTGCAGGTGGAGTCTCAATCTTTGATTATAAATGCAAAAGTGTAACAACATAAACAAATAACTTTGGTTTAAGAAAAACCTGAGCATTTGAGTGTGTTTTCCAAGCACCCTTATTTCCCACTTAAACTGCATGAAAGGATTTAAGTTGAGCACCCATATGTTACATAAAATGTACATTGAAATATCCTGCAGGGAAAGAAACGTGACTTTAAAAAAAAAAGTGTTACATCTTCAGTCATTTAAACTAGTTTTACACGGTTTGATTTATAACTATGAATTTCTGTTGCTCTGTGGGCTAAGAAAAGCATTAGATGTATCAAGCAATTGCTTTTTATGTTCCCCCATTTGTAATGTCAGCTTTGACGAAAAGACTACAGAACGCTCTGGAAGTGAGGTATTTCTTTGGATTGCCTTATGCTCAGAGATGAAAAATAATTCAAGAATACGCTCAGAGAGCCAAAAATCTACAGAAGCTAACAGCTGGCACAAATGTCACTGGTTCATTTCGTAGAGCTAAGCCGATTGGGCAAATTGCTACATCTTGATTCTGTTTTGCCTTTTCACAATTGCAGACAGTCAAATAAATCAAACACGGAGTTACAGCAATGACACGTTATCCTTCCTTCCATATTATCAGAGGATAATGTTGCTGTGTTACACTAATGCAATGCAGCCTGTCATTCATGGCTGTTGCATGTAAATCTTGCCAAATAATGGTTTGTCACGGAACTGTGAACACACTGTATGAAAACAAGTTCTAGCTCTCGTCCCATCCCCGTCACTGGCATGCTGTCATAATATCCTACTGACATGAGTAGCAAATCTTACAAGTCTTTCATTGCTTGTGTTTGCTGCAGTGCCAAACATTTGCATCTCTAGATATTATATCTCCTATAAATAAATAGATTGAAGGCATCAAGTTATGCACCTTAGCTTAAAGGAAAGCAGCGTTGCTCCAGATTTTGAGCTACATTTTCTGTTGCTTTTTTCCTGCTCGCAGCCCTTGAAAAGGGCTGAGGAAAACAAGCAATTGGTCCTTTGTAAAGCAAGACACACAGAGAGCAATCTAAACCTGTGTGGATTGATGAGCAGAGTTTGGAATAGGCAGGTCTCTGGATGAGCCTGAGCTCAGTTAGAGCTATGCTGGCTGAAGTGCCTCATCCTGGCTGGGTGGGGTAAATCCTGAGAAAGGAGCATGGCTGGAAACTTACCCCATTCCAAACTCTGCCCAATTCAGGGATGTGACTAGCAGTACTGGCAAAGGGTGGTGTAGGCCAAATGCTATTTTTAATTTTGTTATTGCTGGTTGAGCCAGTCCGAATCTGGCAAAGAAATATCAGCATTCTTGAACAGAGTTAAATAGGGGGAAATTATACTGTCATAATTTGCCCCAGTATGAATTATGCTGGCTTCCTAGAGTCTGGATTGCTCTCATGGGCACCAGATATCTGAGCAACCACATCATTATGCAGGATTCAAACCAGCTTAGAACCTAGAATGTCCCCTATTTGGACCACTTATAAAGTGTAAAGGTAAAGGTAAAGGTACCCCTGCCCATACGGGCCAGTCGTGTCCGACTCTAGGGTTGTGCGCCCATCTCACTTAAGAGGCCGGGGGCCAGCACTGTCTGGAGACACTTCCGGGTCACGTGGCCAGCGTGACGAAGCTGCTCTGGCGAGCCAGCACTAGCACAGCACACGGAAACGCCGTTTACCTTCCCGCTATAAAGCGGTACCTATTTATCTACTTGCACCCGGGGGTGCTTTCGAACTGCTAGGTGGGCAAGAGCTGGGACCGAAAGACGGGAGTTAACCCTGCTGTGGGGATTCGAACCGCTGACCATACGATCGGCAAGTCCTAGGCACTGAGGTTTTACCCACAGCGCCACCCGCGTCCCTATAAAAGTATAAAGTATACACCTCAATAAATGTTGCACTTTTAAGACTCCTTGCAATGCCTTTCTACTAGAAACTATAAATCATCTCAAGCTCTGGTGCTGAAAGCTAGTAACAGGTAGTGCTAAGGACAGCTGAACCCTCACTCAGGTCAAACCCTGATGGGATTCCCCCAGTGGATGTGAGTTTTTGTATTGCTCTGAGCCAGCCTCACGGTAGTTAGAAAAAGAGTACCACAATAAAGATTAATATTCCTGATGATACCATACATTAGTGCTTACTGAAGAGAAAATATAGTTACTGATTCTCCACTCCTGCCCCCACAACACATGAATTTTCTTAGGACCCACCTTAGAAAATGACCTTTACAAAACATATAATACCAGCTATCATGAATATCATGAACGCTGTTCCTGACCTTCAGTTTCAAGGTATCTCCTACCAACCATCAGAAATACCATTTCAGAGGTCCATTGAACATGCCCTGACATTTCCAAAAGACACAGGTTGCTCCAACAAACAAGAAGCTGGGCTAGATGAAGAGTTAATTTATTTTAAGCTCTTAATTGCCCACAGTTAGGTTTAAATCATTGTCCTTCCTCCCATCTGTGGAAGGAATAGCTTGCCTTGCACATGTTGCAAGAAGGAAATTCAAAGTGATCGATACAAGAGTAAATTAGAGTGCTGCCCTTAATTGCAATGCAAGCAAATCATGTTTTCAGGAGCTCTGAATCCTGTCAATGCTGGAGCTGCTGGAATGGGCGAAGCACCATCTACTCAACTCTGCATCAGTGTCTGAAGAAAAGGGAAGTGCCACAAGCCTAGAGAAGCCAATTTATAAACTAAGGAAGTCATGGTTCTTTGAAGGAGCTGCAAAAAATGGTGGCGGGGGTTAGTTTTCAGCAGAAAATATTTTCCATTTGTATCTACAGCAGGGATAGGGAATCTGTGTCATTGTTGCGGGAGTCCAATGACCATCGGCCTCAGTCAACATGGCCAATCAGTCAATATGAATAATAATAATAATAATAATAATAATAATAATAATAATAATAATAATAATAATTTATTATTTGTACCCCGCCCATCTGGCTGGGTTTCCCCAGCCACTCTGGGCGGCTTCCAGCGGAGATGAGAAATACACTAAAATGTCACATATTAAAAACTTCCCTGAACAGGGCTGCCTTCAGATGTCTTCTGAATGTCAGGTAGTTGTTTATCGTTTTGACATCTGATGGGAGGGCATTCCACAGGGCGGGCGCCACTACCGAGAAGGCCCTCTGCCTGGTTCCCTGTAACTTGGCTTCTTGCAGTGAGGGAACTGCCAGAAGGCCCTCGGAGCTGGACCTCAGTGTCCGGGCAAAACGATGGGGGAGGAGACGCTCTTTCAGATATACTGGACCGAGGCCATTTAGGGCTTTAAAGGTCAGCACCAACACTTTGAATTGTGCTCGGAAACGTACTGGGAGCCAATGTAGGTCTTTCAAGACCGGTGTTATATGGTCTCGGCGGCCGCTCCCAGTCACCAGTCTAGCTGCCGCATTCTGGATTAGTTGTAGTTTCCGGGTCACCTTCAAAGGTAGCCCCACGTAGAGCACATTGCAGTAGTCCAAGCGGGAGATAACCAGAGCATGTACCACTCTGGCGAGACAGTCTGCAGGCAGATAGAGTCTTAGCCTACGTACCAGATGGAGCTGGTAAACAGCTGCCCTGGATACAGATTTGACCTGTGCCTCCATGGACAGCTGTGAGTCCAAAATGACTCCCAGGCTGCGCACCTGGTCCTTCAGGGGCACAGTTACCCCATTCAGGACCAAGGAATCCTCCACACCTGCCCGCCTCCTGTCCCCCAAAAACAGTACTTCTGTCTTGTCAGGATTCAACCTCAATCTGTTAGCCGCCATCCATCCTCCAACCGCTTCCAGACACTCACACAGGACCTTCACCGCCTTCACTGGTTCTGATTTAAAAGAGAGGTAGAGCTGGGTATCATCTGCATACTGATGAACACCCAGCCCAAACCTCCTGATGATCTCTCCCAGAGGCTGCATGTAAATGTTGAAAAGCATGGGGGAGAGGACAGAACCCTGGGGCACCCCACAAGTGAGAGCCCAGGGGTCTGAACACTCATCCCCCACCACCACTTTCTGAACACGGCCCAGGAGGAAGGAGCGGAACCACTGTATGACAGTGCCCCCAGCTCCCAGCCCCTCAAGACGGTCCAGAAGGATGTCATGGTCGATGGTATCAAATGCCGCTGAGAGATCCAGCAGAACTAGGAAACAGCTCTCACCTTTGTCCCTAGCCCGCCGAAGATCATCAACCAGTGCGACCAAGGCAGTTTCAGTCCCATGATGAGGCCTGAATCCCGACTGGAAGGGATCCAAATGGTCCGCTTCTTCCAGGCGTGCCTGGAGTTGTTCAGCAACCACTCGCTCAATCACCTTGCCCAAGAATGGAAGGTTTGAGACTGGGCGATAATTGGCCATCGTGGCCGCATCTAAAGATGGTTTTTTAAGAAGCGGTTTAATAACCGCCTCTTTCAGCGGGTCTGGGAAGGCTCCCTCACGGAGGGAAGCATTCACCACCCCACGAAGCCCATCGTCCAGTCCTTCCCGGCTAGCTTTTATAAGCCACGATGGGCAAGGATCCAGGAGACAGGTGGTTGGCTTCACTCGTCCAAGCAGCCTGTCCACATCCTCGGAGGTAACAGATTGGAATTGATCCCACACAACTTGACCAGACAGGACTCTAGCACTCTCCCGCCCCGGCCCTGCTCCCATGGTGGAGTCTACTTCTTCCCGAATCTGAGCGATTTTATCTGCAAAACAATTTGCAAAATCATTGCAGGAGAACATGTGGCCCATACTGGGCCCCGATGTTACAGGTGGTTCCGCTAAATTGTGAACCACCTGAAAGAGTCTCCTGCTGCTGTTTTCTGCAGATGCAATAGAGGCGGTGAAGAAAGTCTTCTTCGCCGTCGCTATCGCCACTTGGTAGGCTCGACGTTGAGCTCTAACCTGTGTCCGGTCAGATTCGGAATGAGTTATCCGCCAATACGATTATTGTTGTTGTTACTGAGCAACATCTGGTGGTCCCCAGATTGGGATGAATGGTAGCGATGAATGGATCAGCCTATTACTGTTCCTTTTCAGTCCTGAATATGCTGAACCATTGTTCCCATTTTTGTGGAGTTTTTTAGAGGTGCATGGAAAATTTGCATTTAAATTGTTCACACTTGAATTGTCTAAATTGCTCATGTAAATTGTATGCATTCTTCCCTTAAAATATGGGTTTTTGTATGCTTTATCATATAACTCCCCCCAAATTAAGCATTTTTGTATTCGTTTACCCCCTGTAAAATACGATTTTTATGTGCACTTTTTAAAAAATAACTGAAAGCATATCACAAAATCTGGAAAAGTATGGTATTCAGCTGATTGCTTTGATCCACACCCAAGAGCTAATTGCCCGGGGGGTGGGGGCAATCTGCAATGCTAGCTTCCCAGAAATGTGACACTGCAGGAGAGAGGAAGGTGCAAGGTGCTGTCAGGCTGCATGGGTGCAATGGCGGGAGTGCCAGATTGGCTCTGCTAATGTTTCTGGGTTGCCCTGACCTCCCCCTCCCCCTCTTGGTAAGATATTGTGCTATCCCTGCCGGCAACCTTGCACTGCAACATCACCCCACCAGGTTTTAAATACAGGATTGGTGAATTAGGCCAGTTCACTTTAAAATACAGACCTAATGAATTTATCCTCCAAAACTGAAAGCCATGAATAGTCATGAGAACCTGCTGGTATAGTATTAGTGAAACTAAGCAAGCATCGCCTTGAGCAGCACGTTAGAAGAGCTGCTCTAAACTGTCTAAAATGGAAGAAGGAGATGAGTACAATAAAAGCAACACACGATAACATAGGTTAACAATCCAGGTGGGCCTCTAGCAACCTATCGCTGTCTCCCAAGCAACATAACAGAAAGTGTATTCAGACAGAGGCTCAATAGAAAGCATGTTGTTACTGTTTTAATGTCTTGAGTTTGACCTTCCCTTGATGGTATCAGGATTCAGCACCGTGATCATGGGATGTTGTGTATCCACCCTCAGGATATTTTGTTTAACTTCAACAGGGACTTCAGAGTACTTGGTAAATTCTGCATAGCAAACTCCAGCTCCACATATCCTTGAATGTATTGCAGTTCGGGGGGGGGGGGGGGGGAAGGCTGCTGCTTAGAAGCAAATGGAGGAAATGACCCTTTGCAATCATTTGAAGGGGGAAAAATGCCTGTCAGACTAGAAATTACAGGTGAGGCTGATGTGAAAACGTCTTGCTGGAATACGGAAAGACATCAAGGTTGTCATCCCTACTGTTGCAAACAGTGGCACATGAACTTCAATCATGAGAGGTGGGCTGGACCTAATTTCTATCTGACTTGAAAAATTGAACATGAAAGATGATACATGAAGGTGATTTCTACAAAGTCACAGCAGAGTCTCTGCCTGGTCATTTCCCATTTATTGGGTAACTCTAGGAACGATTCTTAAAAGAATGACAGAGTGGACACTGGCAGCTTTAGCAAATCCTTTAACAGACACTTTTGATTTAGAAAGTACTCTTCTCTGAAGGGTACTTGACAGCCCCTGGCATGGCATTCTTGGATTTAGACTGTCAAAGCAGCAGCTCAGATGGTTTGCTTGTTGTGTGTCATGCCGCCTCAAATATTTTATGTATGCTACTTAAAAAAAACAACCACACACACACACATACACACACACACACATAAAAGGAATGAAACAACTGGAGAACTGTTTCCCCACACAACTTCAGGGCAAATCCTTTGATATAGAATTCACTTAGCAGCTCTGAAGTTTGCATGGCAATTTATGCAGTGGAGGGGGGGGGTGGAAAGGGGAAGGAACAACAGAAAATATCTCATTGGAAAAAGGATCAATAATTGTAAACCTTGGTGCCAAGAACAAGGGAAAGATTAATGGCTTAAGGTCCCTGCTTTTGGGTGAATTAACAAGTTGAAAGAACATGGTTCAAGCAAGTAGGAAATAAATAAATAACACGGCTCTCTGATTTACCTTCGTGCCTATTGGGCAGCCCCTTTCAAAGACAAGATCTCTTCCCTCAAAGGAGCAATTCTGTTTTGGAGATGTCACACTCTTCCAGCAAACTCCAATACAGCATTGCTGGGAAAATACAACTTCCCTTCCCCAAAGTATCAGAGCCATTGGCCATAGTCACATGTTCTATGGATGTGTAGATACCACAGAGTGAGTTAGTTAGTGAATGAATTAAAGTTCAGCATAGGGGCAACAGCCTTAAAGTGCAGTCTGCAGCCCCGCATGGGCCCCAGCTTTCCAAATTCAGCTTCAGAGGCAATTTCTTCTGCAAAGCATTTTCTGGAACTACTGCAGACCTGCTTTTGGTTAGGCCAGATAATTAAGTAACTTCGTCCTGCTTAGATCAGATGTGCTATGAAGAGTGGCCATGTTTATGCAGGCACTTCATCCTTCAGAACACATGCAAGAGCAGGCATGTGATGAATGCGTGTAGCCCACCAAAAGTATCAGGATCCTGCTAACCAGCAATTTAGCAAGGGAGTCCTGACGAATGAAGTTGCTGATTGACAGGGTTTCATCTTCCATTAAGGAGCTATTTAGGTACAATCTCAGCTGCTCGGCTGGGATGGGGAATTATCAGAGCTGGATTTTGGTTTGATGAGGCCCTAAGCTACTGAAGATAATGGAGCCCTTTATATGTCCAGCTATGTCAACAAATTGTCGCTGTTTTTTTGTGTTGAATATATGCTATATGGTAATTTATGGACCTAATAGGTATCTAAAGCTATTTGCACATAACAAAATAGGTATTTTATCAAAATAATTGTTGAACTGAAATACAATTAAGAAGTAGCATATTAATAGTGGTGGGAAATGGGGGGCAAGAGAGTGGGGCCATAAGCTATAGGTTGTTTAGCTTATATGTAAATCTGGCACTGGGAATTGTACATAGAACCCCCACTTCTTGACACAATACCCCATGCAGTTCAGGAAAAGTGGACCAAAGTCGACTCTTGCATGAGCACAGCCACTAAATGGAGCTACTGTCAAATAGAACACTGCTGACATTAAATAAACCTTAAGTACTTGTAGGATTAAGGGAATGCAAAATTAAATCGATGATGTGCTTTTACATGACTAAAACTCTTACCGCTTAGTAATGGGAGCCCTGAGTGACACTGATGATTAGGTCTGTGTCTGCAAGAGAGATGATATTAACCAGAAGAAGTTGTTTTAAAGATGTACAAAGCTCCAAGTGCTGCTCACACATAATTCTCCCTGAGGTTATTCAGAAACAGTGATAAGAACAACCCTGTTGGATTAAGCCAAAGATTAATATAGTCCTGCATCTGATTCTTACAGTGGTCAGCCGGATGCTAAGGGAAGCTCACAAGGAGGATTTGAGTGCAACAACACTCTGTCCAGCTGTAATGCTCAGCAGCTGGTCTTAAGAAGCAAACTACTTTTGACATTGGAGGCAGAACATAGCCATCATGCTTTGCAATTCCATGAAGATGCCTTATCCTCATAGAATCATAGAATCAAAGAATCATAGAGTTGGAAGAGACCACAAGGGCCATCGAGTCCAACACCATCAGAGCACTCCTGACATATGGTTGTCAAGCCTCTGCTTAAAGACCTCCAAAGAAGGAGACTCCACCACACTCCTTGGCAGCAAATTCCACTGTCGAACAGCTCTTACTGTCAGGAAGTTCTTCCTAATGTTTAGGTGGAATCTTCTTTCTTGTAGTTTGAATCCATTGCTTCGTGTCTGCTTCTCTGGAGCAGCAGAAAACAACCTTTCTCCCTCCTCTATGTGAAATCCTTTTATATATTTGAACATGGCTATCATATCACCCCTTAACCTCCTCTTCTCCAGGCTAAACATGCCCAGCTTCCTTAGCCGTTTCTCATAAGGCATTGTTTCCAGGCCTTTGACCATTTTGGTTGCCCTCCTCTGGACACGTTCCAGTTTGTCAGTGTCCTTCTTGAACTGTGGTGCCCAGAACTGGACACAGTACTCCAGGTGAGGTCTGACCAGAGCAGAATACAGTGGCACTATTACTTCCCTTGATCTAGATGCTATACTCCTATTGATGCAGCCCAGAATTGCATTGGCCTTTTTAGCTGCCGCGTCACACTGTTGGCTCATGTCAAGTTTGTGGTCAACCAAGACTCCTAGATCCTTTTCACATGTACTGCTCTCAAGCCAGGTGTCACCCATCTTGTATTTGTGCCTCTCATTTTTTTTGCCCAAGTGCAATACTTTACATTTCCCCCTGTTAAAATTCATCTTGTTTGTTTTGGGCCAGTTCTCTAATCTGTCAAGGTCGTTTTGAAGTGTGATCCTGTCCTCTGAGGTGTTAGCCACCCCTCCCAGTTTGGTGTCATCTGCAAATTTGATCAGGATCCCCTTGAGTCCATTTTGAAGCCATTCAAAATGGTGGCCATCCCTACCTCCTATGGGGATGAATTCTGATAGGCTGTGCAAAAGGTGAGTGTGGTCATACTCATCCCTTGCCCTTGTGGGGCTTGAGCTCCCAAGTCTGAGCTTTCCAACCATAAAAAGGTAAAGGTAAAGGCACCCCTGACCCTTAGGTCCAGTCGTGGATGACTCTGGGGTTGCGGTGCTCATCTCGCTTTATTGGCCGAGGAAGCCGGCATACAGCTTCCCGGTCATGTGGCCAGCATGACTAAGCCGCTTCTGGCGAACCAGAGCAGCGCACAAAAACTCCGTTTACCTTCCCGCCAGAGTGGTACCTATTTATCTACTTGCACTTTGATGTGCTTTTGACTGCTAGGTTGGCAGGAGCAGGGACCGAGCAACGGGAGCTCACCCCGTCGCGGGGATTCGAACCGCCGACCTTCTGATCGGCAAGTCCTAGGCTCTGTGGTTTAACCCACAGCGCCACCCGTGTCCCTTTTCCAACCTTACACTGTATGAATTGAGCTAGTGCTACAGTGTGTGTCTAGGGCCTGGCTGTGTGTCCTGGTTCCTCTCCTTGGTTGCTTGGTTGGTCTTTCCCTCGCTGAGTGAGCCCTGAATCTTCACCACATGAGAGGTGAATGTGCTCTGTGCAGGCTCCTTGCTCAGGGAGCTATGTGAGTACTGTGTTGTGGTGTCTTCTCCCTTTGACCTGTTGGGTGTGTTCTGCTCACAGAACAGAAGTTGAAAGGAGTATAAGGTAAATTAAACCTTCTACCTGCCTGAGAACTAGCAGTAGGGGAGTCATTGCTAATTGTGGCCCTGATGAAGTGGCATCTTCTGGCATGTTATGGGGGGTGGTGGTGCAGGGGTGAACATTTCCTCATCACAGTGACTTCATTGGCTCTCTCCATGCATGGGTTACATCGCTGGCTCAGTCTCTGATTGGAGGGATATGCTTGTGATTTATATACAATATATGTCTTTCATGATTGTATCTTTTTATCCTCCTAGGCTGAAAGCAGCAAATACAGAAGCTAGTCCACTAATGTGGTCAGGTCCCAGCATAATCTTCCAAACGTCACTCAGCAAAGAGCCATTTATTAGTGCTTTCCCCAAATTAAACATATTTTAAGTAGCTTTTCTACAGGCGGAGTCAGCTTTTGGACAATGCAGGATGGTTGTTTTTACTGAAAAGCTTGCTATAGAGTCTCTTAATTGATGGCTGCTGACATTCAACATCACGATAGTATCCTAAAAATCCTTTAAAGTCTTCATTAAGGTTCATTGTGCTTGAGTTATAAATAAATTCCAGGGACTGTCATGATTAAAATGCCTTGCTTAATCAATCTAGGCCTGTTTACCGCTTCTCATTTAGAGATTGATTTCACTGAGGTTAGTCATGCAGCCTAAAAAGTGCACATTTAAGTAGAGCTAGGATGCTAACTTCAGCCCAGGTGCTTGATCTGCCCCACTCCAGCAAATTTTTCAGCTCCCAAACCAATACTCCATTGGTGTTGATTCTGACAGCTGGGGCAAAAAAGAGCGGGGATTAGTAGATTGTACTGGGGTGGGCCCAGTGGTTTAAACCTCTTGGCCCATCCCACTGCCCTGATGGAGATGGAAATCAGTCAGCAGGCTTGGGGCCAGCCCACTCATGAGTCCTGCTGAAGCAGTTGCCTCAGGTGACAGGCCAGGAAGAGTTGGGGAGGCAGATCCGGGAGCCTCAACAGCTCCCTGCCTGCCAAGTCTCGCCTGCTCCTCCTTGGCTCTGAAGAGCACGCCCCTCACTGCCACCTGGAAACAAGCCTTTTAAGTCCAGATTTTTGGAACAGATCTTTGTTGGATTGAAATTTGTTTTTATATATGTCATGGCTTTTAATTATTTTTATATATGGAGTTGTTTTACACGTGTTGTTATTGCATTGTGGAATCATTTTGAGATTCTTCACAGGAGGTGCAAATGAAATAATTGTAACAATAATGAATAATACAACTGGATGGTAGAAAAATGGGGATTGTGAGGGGAAGAGAGGGAGAGGGTATACTAGATAGGTACTGTAATGCAGGCAGGAAGGTATTTTATCTAAAATCCAGCTATTCTGGAGTGCCTTCTAATTGACATGTTTAAGGTGTGTGTGTGTGTGTGTGTGTGTGTGTGTGTCATTTATAATTCTTCAATGATGGCCTCTTCAAAAAACAAATCAACCACTTTTGTATGTGCATTATTGCAGCATATTATTGCCAATAAAATTTTATTGCATATTTCAACACATCCAGAAAAGACAAGAGAAAGGATTCCTAGAGCACCCATGCAATATCTAGCAGCACAGCCTAAATATAACCTTGCAAATGGGTTGTGAAAAATCCGCAAACAGCATTCATGGGGCTGTTTGATGGTGCTGACATAAAGAGAGTATGATGTGTCCCTGGGGTATATATTTTTTATCAATTATTTGGTAGGAGACATGAAATCATTGCTTACACCGTTTGCAGCTGACACATTTCACAAACGTGAGTCTCTTCCAGTTCACCAAGCCCTTTTTTCTTTGTCAGAAATCTGTCATACGCCAGTCTGTTTCTTGCTATCCACTGTCTTCATCCATGGTGGTGGGAGGCCTGTTAAGTCTGATCTAACTACCATGGCAGACTAGTCACTGGGACCATCTCTTTCCCATATCAAAAGAATGTCAGTGTTTTAAAACACTATCCTGAAGTGAAATTCTTTCTACACCAGCTCCATTTGAGAGTTGACATTTAATGCAGCTACTACTTCCTGAAACTTCAGCAGCAACCTTGCCAAGTGAGGCCAGGTGGATAGCAGTGGAATTCAAGTAACTACCGAGATATTGGTATGTTTGGCCTTCATATTTATGTCTAATACCAAATTTACATTCATTCAAGATGTTGGGTTGCAAGAAAAATCTTTAAAACCCTTCAGGGTTGGTTGGTAGGTATGTGAAGAAACCACCTTCTTGACCATTGGACCCATTACTGGTCTCACCCGCTCAATATGCCAGAGCCTGTCTTTGCATGCAGGGGAAGTCCATAACTCACCGAGGGCTTTGAGACCCATTGGCTACTCTCGTCCGGCTTACAGTAGCCGTCCAGTCAAAGCCATTTCCCAGGGTGTGGCTACTGTTGCATGCTGACAGATTCTAGGGACCCACATGTGAGAGCTGAGTGCAGGGTGAGAACAAAAGGTGGACAAATACCAGAGGTACCACCTGCACATACGTTCCTATTTTACTTACATATTTAAACACTTTTTAGTGGCCCTATCACCGAAGTTCTCAAATGTCCTCATCTTGTAGGGCTGAAGAACTTCAGACCCAGGGGCCAAGTGAGGCCCTTCAGGCTTCTCAGTCTGGTCCTTGGGACTCTTCCTTTGCCATGCTCCCTCTCCAGGCCACACCTCTCACCAGTCCTACTCAGTTTTTCCTGCATGCTTTTGCCTGGCTTCAATGTATCCTCAAACTGTGATGCCTTCATCCATTGCTTGCCTGGATGGAGAGGAGGGTAGGTATCAGTCTCTGGTTTTTGCATGGCTGGAATGTAGCCTACTGTACAAAGCTAAGTGTCACATCCGTTGTTCCATCCATCTATGCCTCTGACTCCATTCGCAAGTGGCATGCACCCCTAGAAGCTTCCCCATAAAGGAATTGTGTCCCTCAGGCTGAGAAAGCTTCCACACCTGTCCTACAGCTCTTTCGAAGCCACTAATAACTAACATTTCTGATTGTGAGAGAGAAAAGTATTGGGGTGTGGGGGTGTGCCTCAAATTGAGAGCTCTGACAACCAGTTTTGAGTAGTTACTCTTTGTTCCCCTGTGGTATTTTTCCTTAGGTAAATAAATGAGAGGTAAAATTACACCACTCTGAAGGACCTGATGAAGCCCTAGGAAAGATAGGGTGGACAGATGGCCAAATGTCAAAGAAAAGTTGATACTCTGCATCTTTTTTTTTTTTTTTTTGAGGAGGGCACAGGGAGCTGCAGATATCAATTCATTCATTTCAACAGTCCAGTCCTCATCATTCATTTCACCATCCAGTCCTCATCCTTCTTACAGCAATCTAGAGCAGTTATCAGACCTTCTTCCAAGCCTTAGTTCTGTCAGTGTCTCTAATTTCCCTTCTTTTCCCCGCTTCTCTTCCCTTCAGAAGGGAAACTTCTTTTTCCAGACCTGGAACCCAGCTCACAGATTGGCCTGTTTTTAGATGCAGTTCCTAGACTCAGGAATCCCATTACAAAACAACCCTGAATTTTAAGAGGACTTCCATAGTTATTTCAGACACATCAAATTTCACAAAAACACATTACTGTAGAAGAATCAAAGTTTCGTCTGAAAAACTGCCAGTCTCTCAAGTTTGGCATTGACAGAATGTTCTTATTTACACCCTGAGGTACTAAGTCTTTAAGTTGAAAGAAAAAGAAGGAGATATCCACATACTCTAGCGAAAGCTGCAGGATGCCAGGATTAAAACATTATATTTCACAAGGCAACTATTTACCTGGACACTTTTCTACATTGTTGTTAGGAGATATGGTGGCATGTACGTTCCCCTGTTCTTTTTGCACTAAGCTCTTTTTTGTCCTGCAGAGAAAAGGCATATTTAGCCACTGTCTCACCAGGCAGATTACACTCACAAATACATTTTTGAGGCCAGATGCGCTAGCAGATCGGGCATCTGGGGGAGCCGTGTCTTTCTGAGATGCACACATGGGCTTGTGGGAGGCAGACAGAGAATATCTTATCACTGATCCATTGCCAGGATACTTCACTATAATTTTAAAATGTTAAAAGCATTGAAGATTTTCTCCATTTACTGAGGGGAAGGAAATCTCTATTGCTTCACCCTGCCACTGAGTTAATTTAAGTAGTTTAGGTGACTTTTAAAATAAAACTCTTATTTTTTTATACCACAGTCCAACACAGAATTCAATGCGCCTAAGTTCACAGACATTAATGGCCTTACATGTATTGCATTCTGGTGTTAGAGGGTTAGGGCAGTGCATTTTTATTTAGTGTGGTTGATAAATTTTGTTTTCTGACAGTATCACATTGCTGGGAATTCTGACAGAATCTACTCTTACTTGTACCACCCAGTCTCATGTGTTTGTCAGAATGTAGTTACATATCTCATTTCACATTTCCTGAATGTTCTAGTGTAAACCCTAGTACTCAAACATCTAGAGGGGGGAATCTGGCACCCAGGGATCTGAGGGAATCCCTGTTCCCCCCCTAGCCCATAACACTAGGATTCTGCGTTGCTAAATCACCATTTGAAGTTTTAATCCTTAAAATAGCATAAGTGTATTTTTGTTGGTATTACAGATTAGCTTCCTAAAGCGAAAGGGGTGTCGTGATTAAACTTACCATTTGCAGTATCAACAGCTGTAATATTTAACAGAAACTGTGTGTTGACTTCCTAAGGCTGCGGTGGTATGCCAATTCACATTAAATGCATTAGAAATTACATTTCAAAGGAAATATGCTTATTACATTTACAAAGGAATATGTGGAGGTTACATTTCAAAGAAATGTGCATGCTACATTTACATTTACAGTATGAAGGAATATGAAGAAGTTACATTTTGAAGAAATATGCTTAGGGTTGGGTAATAAGGGTTACACTTTTTAAAAAAGAACGAGTCAGCCTACCATGTAACCAAGCGCAGTTATGAGAAAAATGAGAGCCATGTTTGGGATTTGGGATTACAGTGACAGAGGTAATTGACACTTGATGATGCTGTAGGTCTGTGCACTCTCATTTTATCCATCTCTTCCCAAGTTACCATATTTAGAAGCAGGTTGTAAATTATCCCTGACAAAAACAGATCTTAAAAGCTTAAAACCATTACATCAGGAGTCTGTGTCCCTAGAATGGAGCCAGCAGCAGCAGCAAGACAAGTGTTTCTGATGCCAAATGCCCAGTGAGCTGAAGGCTTCTTAACCCCCCCCCCCACTTTCTTTAACCACTTTTTGATACCACCGTCATAAAACAGAACATTTGGGAAGCAAAAAACAATGTTGTCTACTCTACAGTCATCGAAATTCACAAGCATTTATTCATTTGATTCAGGCCCAGAATTTTCAGCTGACAATATTGGTTGAAAATCTGATGCTAATGACATTCCACAATGTATGGCTCAGGTTATGGCTCACAATATTTTCCTCAACCAACCATAAATATGGTTGTGTGAGTAATCCTCCTCACAAAATTCACTGGGAAATTTGCAAGTGTAGATTTTCTTGGGAAAGCAAAACTTTGATTTGGCTAAATCTGTACGGATTTGGCTGAATAGGTCTTTTTGGCTTCTGTTTCTAATTTAAAGTGCAGCATAGCTGGGGGGGAAGGAGGAGGCTGCTAGTTCCCCATCCCCAAATGAAAAATCTTATTTTCTGATTGGATGTTTTGAAGTTAGGAAAGAAAGAACCTTCCCCCACATACTTCTTTATCCCAAGTGAAGTGGTTAAGGGGTCTTTATTGCTTTGAATTGGTTGTTGTTTAGTCGTTTAGTCGTGTCCGACTCTTTGTGACCCCATGGACCAGAGCACGCCAGGCACTCCTGTCTTCCACTGCCTCTCGCAGTTTGCTCAAACTCATGTTTGTAGCTTTGATAACATTGTCCAACCATCTTGTCCTCTGTAGTCCCCTTCTCCTTATGCCCTCCATCTTTCCCAACATCAGGGTCTTTTCCAGCGAGTCTTCTCTTCTCATGAGGTGGCCAAAGTATTGGAGCCTCAGCTTCAGGATCTGTCCTTCCAGTGAGCACTTCCAGTGAGCACTTTGAATTGGTAGAGGAGCTGAAAGCAGTGCAACAGCTGCTGCAAGGCAGTTCAGCTGTGCCAAGTGGCATACAAGAGGACAATGGACACAGGCAACCAGGGACTGTGATCCAAGTGGAGGACTGTGTGTGGCTTTCGACCCACGATCTTTCTTGGAATGGGTGGTGCCAAAAGTTGGACTTGAAGTGTATTGATCCCTTCAAGGTGGAGTAACAGATCAACCCAGTGGAATTCCACCTATATCTGCTGCCCTCCATGAAGAGCCATCAAGTAACTTTGAGCCTAGTCCAAAATTTCAAGCAGAAGTTGCTACAACCCACCCTGACAGCATCATCCAGTTGAATGTTAGGTTATCGGGAAATACTGACATTGCATTTCACATGGCTCCTGGTAGCCTTAAGATGATCCATGGGGTAACATGAGCCATAGGAATTATAATCCCCACAGCTTCTGGCAGGTAACTAGTAGGGGTATCACAAACCTCAGAAACTATTTCCACCCCTGACAGCCCTGTATCTTGCGTTACCACTCAGGACTGATTCAAAGCTGCTGAAGAACAAGTGGCTCACACAGATCTGAGCTACATAGATCAATTTGTTTGCCATATATGCCATCCTAAAAAAAATAAATAAATCAGGATGAGCCTTGAATAAAGTATTAGGGATGACATAGGTGAAACACATTTCCAGACCCAGGTAAGCACTGCCCTTCTAGAACCTTTTTGTTCTTCCGTTTGAGAAAGTTGGGCCTGCATAACAGTTTTGTTAAGATGGTTGCCCCTCCCACAAGAACATAATGAGAGCCCTGCTGAATCACTCCAGTGGCCCATCTAGTCCACCACAGTGGCAAACCAATTGCTTGTGGGAAGCAGGACATGAGCACAACAACGCTCCCCCCTTTTGTGGTTTCCAGCATCTGGTACTCAAGAAATATATTGCCTTCAACAGTAGAGGTAGAACATAGCCACCATTGTTGATTGCCTTGCCCCAAACATCAAAAAGTTTCACATTATGATGAATTGCACTGCATTGATGATCCCCTATAAAGTATTACTGAAGTCATAGTTCCCAAAGTGTTCAGTTTAAAGATTTAACATAGTGACAGAACTGTTAGAAATGCAAACTCAAGTGAAGCCGAGGAAACAGCTATCCCAGTGCAGAACTGTAACAGCTTTTATGCTTAATCAATTCTATTGAGCCAAGAACAATATTTTACAAGACGTCTCTTTTCTATAACAAAGGGACATTAACTCTGAGAATTGCATTGATTAGTGATGAGCTGACATGTAGATTCCTGACTGAAAGGGCATATTATGATAATAGGCACATGGTTATAAGTGTAAAGACATTATAAGGCTGCTCCTTGACAGTTATTTTCCGTTTCATTACAAACACAGCACCTAGGCCCAATCATTGTAACGCTACTTAGGCACTTGACGACTGAGGGGCATGCAAACATGTTTAGTAGAACACATCTAATTTATTATAACTGGACACTCACAAGATTCTAGTAACAGGAGATATATCCAAAACTAGATCATGCTTAGCAGTTAGTTTGCTTCCTGCATTTCTATATTCTATATTTATAAATAAATACATTGTACAGTACTTCTGCTAGTTTGGACAAGGAGAAGTAAACTACTGTTGTTAGAACAGCTTCTAAGCCCATTTTTATGTAAAAAGCAATATTGTTGTAAAGTACATCATAAAAGGGATGCAGTCGGCGGTTTGAATCCCCACGACAATGGGTGAGTTCCCATTGCTCGGTCCCAGCTCCTGCCCACCTAGCAGTTCAAAAGCACGAAGTGCAAGTAGATAAATAGGTACCGCTCTGGCGGGAAGGTAAACGGCATTTCCGTGCGCTGCTCTGGTTCGCCAGAAGTGGCTTAGTCATGCTGGCCACATGACCTGGAAGCTGTATGCCAGCTCCCTCGGCCAGTAAAGTGAGATGAGCGCCGCAACCCCAGAGTCGGCCACGACTGAACCTAATGGTCAGGGGTCCCTTTACCCTTTACATCATAAAAGTATCTCTCAATGAAATAGTATTTCATTAGTATATTTCTTTTTGAGTTCTGTGCCCCATTTCTTTCCTGTCCACCTTCCCATGACACAGAGGAATCTTGCTCAATTTTCTAAGCCCTGTGTATAGTTCTTTCAGAATTTATCCTTCAAAATAGTATTCCTTTTAGCTAGCAAACATAAGTTTAGGTCACCAACGGTCTCTAGAGCTAATAATTGTCCTCCTTGTGACCACCTATTCAATTAAAAATAGTTACTGGATGTGTTTGAGTTGCAACTATTATAGCCAGTCTATTTTCAGTTGTCAAGTGATGGAGAAAATAGATTCCATACAAACCTGAATTATGTCGGAAGTGAAATTTGAGGGAAAGGTGGTTTATCTCTGGTTGTGTTCCTGTATTCATCCACCAAGTGTTATAGTGTTTGACTAGCTTGTGTGTTTTAAAAATGTATCTTGCTTTTCCTTTAAAAAAGTTATAATCCAATAGTGTTCAAATAACAGTAAAATAAAAGTTTATTAAAACAGAAACACAAGGAATATTGCAGCATCAACATAACAGCTTTAAAAAGGGCTGGAGATAAAAAGAAAGGCCTTTGCCATACGGTTGAAAGCCATTACAAGGGGGATAAGATGATCCACCCTCAAGAGGAAGTTCCAGAGTCTAGGCACATTAAGACTACAGAAATCATGATGCATTGGGACTGTGAGCAAAATAAGCATGCATTCAAACATCTTGGGCCTTTAACTGAAACAAGCAAGCAATGCTAACAGCAGAAACATGAAGGGCAGGGAAAAAAGTCTCTTGACTGCGGAAATGTTCTTGATGATGGAATTCCTCCCAGGGGCTTTGCATATCACTAGTTGACAAGTTGCCATGAACTCCCAAGAGCTCAGGCATGAGGAAGTGATGCACCCCACCCTGATGCTCCCTGATCATAGAACCAAATGGCCAAGTCACGAGAGATGCACTGAATTTGAACCAGGGGAATGGTGGAAAGAGCACTTTTAAAGTTCCATTTCTGTAAGTCGGCTTGAGATGAAAAATGATGTGTTTTTAACTTGCAGCAACAGCTTTTCACAAGCTGTTCCTCCCTAGATATTGTCAGCTTGATGAATCATGACATTTGTGTCATGCCTGGTTACATTAGTCGAAAGGCAGGATGTTTGTGTATGTGTGTCTAAGGGAAGGGGTTAGCTTCTGTTATGTGACTGCTCATTGGATTTGAACAGGAAGACCTCAAGCCCACAAAACATGTGCTGTCAACCAAAGAGCCTGCTGGAATGATCCAACGTAGCTACAAAATCTTTTGAAGGAACAGCACAAAGGGTCACTTTAATGTGATGGGAATGACAAGCTCTTTATTTTTATTTATAAACTTAAATAGCAGGAGGTGTAAAGAACACTTTGTACATTATAATTTTTTCTTTGTCTCACTTTGAATCATTCATGTGTTTGGTCGTATTCCTGTTCTTGTTGCACTGTGGGGTATGGTGTTACCTGATACTGGGTTTGTATAAAACACCACACAAATTGTTACAGCAGTCACCTCTTGGGAAACATTTGCCAGCTTCAATGGAAAATAATGTTTTTGGTATAGATTCTTATTTGCTTGTTAGCATGAGATCAGAACATTTAAAAATAATGAACCACAAGTTTGAGTTTTACTTAGTGTTCATGCAATTTATGGGTGCTTTTTTAATCTTATTTTTGTGTGATGACCATTCTAGGGTCCTTGTACATTACATGTTCAAAAAGTGACTGATAGATGGCAGGTAAATTATTCTACAAAGGATACATGGAGTAACTTACAAAGGATTCAGATATGTCTTCTGGCATTCAAGATGGTTCACCTTTATCCATCTGATCCTTTATGCTCTGCCTCAATTATTTTTATGTAAATCCAGCAGATATTCCCTTCCTAAACCAACATGCAAACCAAGCACAGCTCTTCTTAAGAATGTGCACTTCCCTGAATTTTGTGATGCAATTCTCCAAAATGCATTCTGTTAGAGGGAAATTGCATGTAAAAATGCATATAATAGGCAAAGTTGCATCCAAAAATGTGTGTGTTATGAAAAAGGCACCAAAAAATTGTACAAATTTTCATATAGATCTTTCCCTACTAATCTGCAAACCCATGTAGAAAGGGGATGAACCAATCTTAAGGTTAGGATAAAAGAAAGAGGAACTGAATTTGACAGATTTATCAACACCTGCTAGGTACCACCCAACATCACCCGTTACTCAGACTGGAGGACAGTTTCACATATAATTATCAAGTCATCCCTTCTTCCACAGGGTCCCATCCCAAATATTTCTCTCTGCCATCCAGGAGCAACATGAATACTGGGCTCTTGGCAGGAAAGAGGTAAACTAGTAGCATACAGTGGCTTCACGTTTTTAATAATGGCCAGCAGACATGCCTATGATGAAAGGGCTCTGGTGAAGAAAGCTGATCTCCTTCCATGATCATGCCTCAAATCTCATTGTCAGAAGACATTTTCAAAGGGAAAAAATGGCAATGTGCATATGTGTATGAATCTCATTATTTCATTTTTTTTTTAACTAGAAGAACTTAGAGGTCTTCATCTTATACATCTCCAAACTTAATTTCACATTATGCAGGCACATTTTCAAAATCTTTGTATGGAAAATGCCTAGGAAATGACCACAGTTTATACTGGAAGACTCCTCGGGTGATAAAAGTATGCATGAGAGGGGTGTAGAAAAGCTTGGGCTAGTCCCCACCCACAACACACACACACACCAGATGTGTCTGCCTGCTGATACAATTTATATCCTTATAGTATAAGAAAGTGACTTGTGTCAAACAAAGCAGCTGATTCTTCCCCTGGAGTTCATGCAACTCATCTTTTTTTCAGATTCCACAGCCCCTTTCCTACTGCTTCCCTGTTCTCCTTGATACCACAGCTGAGACAGAGTAGTTGTTTGGAATACATCTATAACAATATATTACACATATCTAAGATTGCACATTTCATCTACCAGTGCTGAGAACTGGAGGGGAGAAATGTAAGTAGATGATGAAAGGGATGGAAAAGTGGTGGATCTTAAATTAAGCCTGTTTGCTGCACTGTTACCAGTTCAATATGTTTTCTCCTGAACAGATGTGGCTACTATTAAAAACCCTTAAAGAGCATATAGCAATCTTGTAAAAAATGACACTGGGAACAGTGTCTCTCATTTTTTTGGATATATATGTGCATGTGTGTGTATGCCTGTGTGAAGCAGCCTTCAGCTATAGGCAGCAGAAGCAAATTGAGTGCTTTCTTCCTAGTGCCCCACCTTAAGTGTATTTCAGAGTTTAATTAAAGCATCATAAGTGGGGAAGCATATATTAATTAAGAATATTTACTAATGGTATAAAGTAAGTTGAACATGATCTCCTGATTAAGGACAACAGTGTGGTTGGGTGGTGTTTTTTTTTTTTACGTAATTGCCTATGTAAGGCGGATACACATTTTATTTTGCCAGTATTGATGTTTCTCAGTTGCTGCTTTTCCTGCCTTTGATTTACTGCTTGTTTTTGAAACCAGCTGACTTCATTTGGAGAGAAGATTGTCTGGTGAACAATGATCAAAGTGTAAATTTATGCAAATTCAATGCTTCACCTTAATTACCTTGATAGCACTTGTCAGCAGCCTTTTCCAAGGTTTCCCTGATTAGCAAGCTATCACAAATAATTATTATTTCATCTGCAATTAAAATGATGCTGCAAACTGGCTTGTTGCCCAGCCACAGCATTGCATCCCCACCCTCAGCCGGCTCCTCTGGAGTTATGCCACATTGCACATCATAAATTAGCAGTCTGATTTCGTTCCATCATTCTACATAAATCCCTGAACTTTATTATCCTATAAGGCAGGTCCTCTTCCTCACCTTCTAGAGATGAGGATGACTACATAAAAACATTAAATATAGCCCCAGATGGAGTGCTAAGTGTTGTTTTTTGCATATTACTTCCACTGTCTCTCAGAATAAAATTATTTTCTTCTACTGGTGTAGAATGCTTTATTGTTATTATTTCTCAAAAACACATGCATAAGCTTGAGCTTTGTGTGCATTAAAATGTAAAAAGCCACAAAAAACCAGGATTTTAAGGTTCTATTTTGCTTCAAAATGAACACTGAGCAAAGTTCTCTAATAGTGAAGACCTTTTTGGGTCTGAAAAAGACAATCCTTGTGACCCCATAAGTCACCCAAGCTCAACTGTCATTGGACTACAATTTCCACCATCCCCAATTATTGGTTGTGCTGGCTGGGGCTGATGAAAGATGGAGTCCAACAAGGGCTTGCTTTGTTTCTCATTCTTCCCATCTTAAATTCAGTTCTCCACAATTCTGATGCAATTTGTGAATTTTTGTAATAGTAAAAAAACCTCATCTTGAATACTAGTGCAAATATATGTAATTTTGATTATATACACATTTTTGCAAGCAGTTTCCCCTCTTAGAATGCATTTTTATGTAATTTTCACTAAAATTTGCATTTTTATGCACCCATTACTCTAATACATGCATTTTTGTAAATATTGGTTCATTGGACAGCTGCATCACAAAATTCAGATAAGTGTGAATTTTGAAGAATGGTTATGTTTCGGTTATCATATTTTTTTCAGAAAGTGAGGATCTGAAAACTGCAGCTTTCAAATGTGAACTGAACCAAATCTCTCTCCCATCCCTAATTTGGAGAGCAACACCTTCTTCATGCCTCAATCATATAGAAAGCGACATGAGAAAAGTCTTTGTTTTTTCTCTACATCAGGCTTGTAGGCAATCCTATGCATATCTACATGGAAGGCGGTCCTAGAGAGTGCAATAGGATTTTCTTCTAGGTTTAGGACTGCAGCTTTAGAAAGGCCGTCACAACAGTAGAACTTGGGGACATCTGACAAAATTGAGATACAGGAGATTCATGACAGATGAAAGAAAGCACTCTTTCAGGCAGCATGTATGGCCCCCAACTTAGAAAAAAAGGGGGGGTAAGAATCTCCAGGCTTTGTAAAATAGCATATATGTGAGCCCAACATGTTTCAGATAATGTATAACCAGACTATATCTCACACTATTCTATACCTATTATCCTTTTTCTTGTTACAGATAGGTAGCCGTGTTGGTCTGCCATAGTCAAAACAAAAAAAATTCCTTCCAGTAGCACCTTAAAGACCAACTAAGTTAGTTCTTGGTATGAGCTTTCGTGTGCATGCAGCCAATCAGAAGCTGTTCTTTGGTTTCTGAATGTTTTGGAAGTCAAACGGACTTCCAGAATGGATTCGTTCGACTTCCAAGGTACGACTATATATCATATGGCCAGTAATTTCTCTTCGCTTCATAGTATAATTAATTTCCCATATCCTTCTATTGTCATCTTTGGACATTAGCTTAATGACCTTTCTAGCAGCACTTTCCACTGGTCTTAGTTACATGCTTAGGCTTTTCTAATTAATACCCAAGAAGGATGGGAAGTGGACAGCTTCCCCAATGCTTCCCCACTGAGCTGTTTGCCTATGAACACAATAATAATTTATGCATATTACTAGTACATAACGATTCAGTCACTGAAGACAAAATTAGAACTCAGATATCCAGAAATAGCCATCTGTCACAAACAGCACATTGCAAGCCATATAAATTATGCTAATCCCGAACACCCTCCTGCAGAATCCATGATATTCCAGCATTTTATATTGTGAATACCAGGATATTCCAACTAGCATACAAACAGAGCCAAACATAATTATAATTAATAACGTTTTTATCATGCATGATCAGGAATTAAAACAGACTCCATAAAGGCATGCATAATAACAGAACACAGAAAAAATCCACAGCTAACTTCCTATAGTGCAGTTGCCTTTATAAAGGTTGCTGGGCAAAACTATACAAACCAGAACACAAGCTGTCCTTCTTGGCTTCTGCCTTGGGCATACATGATAATGTGCCACCCCAACACATTGTGAATGCAAATACACCATTGGTTCAGGACCATTACAAACAACCTCTCTAACTCTCCGCAACCCACCCTCTGCCCACATCCCACGATAACTCTTGCTCTCCTCCTCATGGACTCACCCACACAAACTCCTGCTCAGACTCTCTCCCCTCCTCCCACCCTCCTTCCATGAAGTTTTGAGGATGAGGAGGAGCTCAAATACATAAAAAAAGTCTGGTTTGAAGTCCAAACAGGACAGGGGACACTCCCCTCCAAAAAAGAACAATCACATTTTTCTAGGTATGGGTGGCAACCCTAATGACGACTGCAGCGAGGAAGCCTCCTGCACTTGTGGAGGTTCCCACATGTTTTGGAATCCTGGAAACCCCCATGGAAGGTGATCAAGCTTTGAACATGCAAAGAGTGACAGAGATGGGGGTAGAGCTGGCCCACTTACACGGCTGTCCCCTGGGCAATGCATTGAACCCTACAATGTGTGCCTGATGAGGGCATGTATCCACACACATGAACGTTCCACGTTCCACATATGAGATTCTTACATGAAGATAGCGGGGACATCAGCCATTAGATCCACAGCTTGCTCCTCTGCTAAAACAGCCAAATTTCACAATATTGTGTCATATGCAAGTTGGGGCTTGGGTAGAAATGAATTAATTTCATTTTGGTGTTTAAAAATTTGAAAGGCAAATGTCAGGTCTTATATCAAAAGCCCTGTCACAAAATATATTTGTATGTCAATTAACTACCTAGGCAAAGGGAACTTGATTGTGCATAAATTTAGGACCTGCCAACCATTATAGCCATCATTAAAATATAAGGCATCTGCAGAGAATATTTGTCAATAGAAGAAACCATAAAAGGGCTGTCTCAATGGTTTAACATTTGTGAAGTAATAATAAACGGCACATTACAGACTAGTAAATTCTGAAAACAAAATGCAAACCTAAGACATAAAAATACTGTTAATATCAGCAACTCTGTAATACTAGAACACAAAATAGATTAAAAACTTCATTTAGAAAAATTAATGAATGTATGCATAACGTTAAAGCAGAGACGGATGGTAAGATCAGGCTGATTCACATTTAAGTGAACTGGTCTAGCAGAAAAGATTAATAAAAGTACAAAAGCCTACAACATCTTGATCACATTGGCCATTAAATTTATCCTCCTTTAATGTTGCTGCCAATTCCAAGAAGAGCATTAGGACTCATTTGTTCCATTTAAATTTGAAAAGGCAGTGTCATTTAGAGTAAGACTGAATCCTGTAAATCAATTACTTCCAAAAGAATTCAGGGAAGAATTATGCATAACTTTAATTAATGTCATGATCAAGTCAAAGTTAAGCACTTTTTAGGTACCATAGATTTCTCACTGACATCAACAGGGCATAAAAGTGCTTAACTTTCGGCATGGCTATGCAAACTCTATCTGTGGATGGTGGTGCAGATGCAAACCCTGCCTACAACCACTTCATACATGTCGTTCTGCATGCTTAGTCCCCAACCAGCAGTTTGTTGAGCAGGGAAGGTCTTCAAGGGGGTTGTACACACATTCGCCAAATGTGTGTAGTACCCCCTGAATGACTGAGGTCCCTGTTAAAGCAAGGCCCTTGATTTGTGTGAGGCACTCTACAAATGTTCCAGCAAACGTAAGTAGAAGCCCCATGAGGGATGGTGACGCCACAATGTATGACTGATGTGTCAAAGTAAGGGTAGCAAAAACACAGCTAGGAAGCTCAAATCATATATATGACTACCACTCTTCTTGGAAATAAAACCAATGTCCAGACTTTAACATTCAAAAGCTTTACTTGCAGAAACTTATAGATGAATTTAAACAGGTCTGGTCCTGACCGGAAGGTTACAGGAATCAGCAAGGGAAACCCACATGACCTGAAAGTGTTGCTGTGCAATGCCAGGTCAATGATGAATAAAACCACTGCCATCCACAACCTGATTGTGGATGGAGGATTTGACCTGGCATGTGTGACAGAGACCTGGTTGGATGAAGCAGATGGGCCTGTCCTTGCCGCTGCTTTCCCACCAGGTTTCTCTTACGCACAGCAACCCAGGTCATGTGGGCGGGGAGGGGGGGTTGCAGTGATTTTTAGGAAGTCATTAGTCTGCACCAGGCATCCTATTGGGAAGACCCAGTTTTCTGAGTGCATGTTCTGGAAGTTTGGCAATAGGGGCAGTACAGGATTCCTACTGGTGTACCGACCTCCCCGCTGCACCAAGGATTCCCTGCCCGAGCTGCTTCAGGTCGTGGCGGATATGCTCCTGGAGACACCCAGCTTGGTTGTCCTGGGGGATTTTAACATCCATGCCGACACGACCTTACAAGGGGCCGCTCGGGACTTCATGGAAAGCATGGCCTCCATGGGGCTGTCCCTGAATAAGTTTGGCCCAACTCATAGCTGTGGACATGCCTTAGACTTGGTGTTTACCTCTACAGATGTTGGTGATCTGACACTAACAAAAGTGAAACAAAAGAAGTGCCATGGTCAGATCACTTCCTGGTGCAACTGGACTTCTCCGCAACCCTTCCCCTCTGCAGGGAGGTGGGACTGATTCGGATGGTCCGCCCCCACAACTTAATGGATCCAATTGGCTTCCAGAGAGTGGTAGGGGATGTTTTATCCCAAGTTGATGGCCTTTCAGCTGATTCCCTGGTGGCACGCTGGAATGCGGAGTTAACCAGGGCTATTGACTGTCTGGCTCCGAAGCGCCCTCTCCGATTGCATGGAGCCCGGACAGCCCCGTGGTTTTCCCCGGAGCTGAGGGCAATGAAACAATTGTTGAGACGGCTAGAGCGCCGGTGGCGGAAAACTCATTCTGAATCAGAACGGACACGGGCTAGAGCTCAACGTCGAGCCTACCAAGTGGCAATGGCGACGGCGAAGAGGGCCTTCTTCGCCGCCTCCATTGCATCTGCAGAAAACAGCAGCAGGAGACTTTTTCAGGTGGTTCGCAATCTATCGGAACCACCTGTACCACCGGGGTCTGGTAGGGACCCCAAGATCTCCTGCAATGCTTTTGCAAAGCTTTTGCAAAGATTCAGAAGGAGGTAGACTCCACCGTGGGAGCAGAGCCAGGGCGGGAGAGTGCTAGAACTCTCCCTGTTACATGGGATCAATTCCTCCCAGGATGTGGACAGGCTGCTTGGACAAGTGAAACCGACCACCTGTCTCCTTGATCCTTGCTGATCCTTGCTGATAAAAGCGAGCCGGGAAGGGCTGGGCGATGGGCTCTGCAGGGTGGTGAATGTTTCCCTCTGTGAGGGAGCCTTCCCAGACCCGCTGAAAAAGGCGGTCATTAAACCGCTTCTTAAAAAAAAACAAAAAAAAACATCTTTAGACCCAGCCAATTTGGCCAACTATTGCCCAGTCTCAAATCTACCATTCTTGGGCAAGGTGATTGAGCAGGTGGTTGCTGAACAACTCCAAGCATGCCTGGAAGAAGCGGACCATTTGGATCCCTTCCAGTAGGGATTCAGGCCTCACCATAGGACTGAAACTACCTTGGTCGCGTTGGTTGATGATCGGCGGGCTAGGGACAAAGGTGAGAGCTGTTTCCTAGTTCTGCTGGATCTCTCAGCAGCCTTTGACACCATCGACCATAACATCCTTCTGGACCATCTAGAGGGGTTGGGAGCTGAGGGCACTGTCATACAGGAGGCTCCTTCCTCCTGGGCCGTGTCCAGAAAGTGGTGGGGGGGATGAGTGTTCAGACCCCTGGGCTCTCACTTGTGGGGTGCCTCAGGGTTCCGTCCTCTCCCCCATGCTTTTTAATATCTATATGAAGCTGCTGGGAGAGATCATCAGGGGGTTTGGACTGGGTGTTCATCAGTATGCAGATGACACCCAGCTCTACCTCTCCTTTAAATCAGAACCAGTGAAGGTGGTGAAGGTCCAGTGTGAGTGCCTGGAGGCAGTTGGAGGATGGATGGCGGCTAACAGATTGAGGTTGAATCCTGACAAGACAGAAGTACTGTTTTTGGGGGACAGGGAGCGGATGGTTGTGGGGGATTCCCTGGTCTTGAATCGGGTAACTGTGCCCCTGAAGGACCAGGTGCACAGCCTGGGAGTCATTTTGGACTCACAGCTGTTCATGGAGGCGCAGGTTAACTCTGTGTCCAGGGCAGCTGTCTACCAGCTCCACCTGGTACGCAGTCTAAGACCCTACCTGCCCATGAACTGTCTCACCAGAGTGGTGCATGCTCTAGTTATCTCACGTTTGGACTACTGCAATGCGCTCTACGTGGGGCTACCTTTGAAGGTGATCCGGAAACTGCAATTAATCCAGAAGAAGAGAAGAAGAAGAGTTTGGATTTGATATCCCACCTTTCACTCCCTTTAAGGAGTCTCAAAGCGGCTAACATTCTCCTTTCCCTTCCTCCCCCACAACAAACACTCTGTAAGGTGAGTGGGGCTGAGAGACTTCAGGGAAGTGTGACTGGCCCAAGGTCACCCAGCAGCTGCATGTGGAGGAGCGGAGACGCGAACCCAGTTCCCTAGATTACGAACCACCGCTCTTAACCACTACACCACACTGGCTCTAGAATGCGGCAGCTAGACTGGTGACTGGGAGTGGCCGCCGGGACCACATAACACCGGTTCTGAGAGATCTACATTGGCTCCCAGTACATTTCCAAGCACGATTCAAAGTTTTGGTGCTGACCTTTAAAGCCCTAAACGGCCTCGGTCCTGTATACCTGAAGGAGTGTCTCCACCCCCATCGTTCAGCCCGGACACTGAGATCCAGTGCCGAGGGCATTCTGGCAGTTCCCTCATTGCGAGAAGTGAGGCTACAGGGAACCAGACAGAGGACCTTCTCGGTAGTGGCGCCCGCCCTGTGGAACGCCCTCCCATCAGATGCCAAAGAGATAAACAATTACCTGACATTCAGAAGACATCTTAAGGCAGCCCTGTTCAGGGAAGTTTTTAATATGTAACGCTGTACTGTTTTTAACACTTGATTGGGAGCCGCCCAGAGTGGCTGGGGAAACTCAGCCAGATGGGCGGGGTATAAATAAATTATTATTATTATTATTATTATTATTATTATTATTATTATTATTACAGTCACAAGCTCATCCAAGCATAGATTTACAGTCTCTTCTAAGTTTTAAACAATTGCAGCTCCTAAGAGAAATTTCCTCTCTTACCTTCTCATGCAACTTTGCTTTCTTTCAGCAGAGAAGAAGCACTCCAACTCTCTATTCAACTTAGCAGTGTTCACAGTGGATTCTAAAACACACTCATCTTGCTTCACATAAAATGGATTCTCTCCTTCACATAAAATGGATTCTCTCCTCCCATGTTATCAACGTTATCCAATCACATGAGGACTACTAGAGAACTCTCTAGAACTCAGTTACCAACCTATCAAATTCAAACACATAGTAATGCATACAAGCATTTACAATTTTAGTTAATTAAATTACTATATTTAACATGATGGACATTGTTTAAGTTTTTGAGGCATAGGTTTGGCCAGCCTGATGCCATTGCAGCTGAGTAGTAAGAAAAATAAAGTGAAATGGATCAGCTTGTATCACCACATGGTATGTTTTGTCTTTAATTACAACACTCACTTCTTCCTAGAGGGGCCTCTTAATTAGCGATTGGGGTTTCAAAAATTAAACAACATTCCCGCACCAGAGCATATTTTATAATTAGATGGTGATGATGATGATGATGATGATGACGACGATAAGAAAGAATCTCCTAAGATGCTGATATGGCAATCTATCCTTGCATGGGAAAATTTACAAGAATAGATAAAAGAGGGGAAAGGTGGAGAAGGAAGCTGCAAGTGATTTTGATCGCCAAGAAAAAATGCTATGTGATGAGATGTCTTTGAACATTACCAAGGACAATGGTTATGTTAATTTGTCTGTGCCAGAAAATGGAGTTATTTACAGCCTTGGGCTACTGGTTTACGTTCATGTTGTTGCTTCTGAGATTGCTTGAATGAGACAATCAAACAACTTCATAGAGCTGATAACAGAAAGATTTATACCGCTGCAGTAGAAACATAAAGGGGGGAAGGCGTCTGTTATTTTGTGATGAAAAACATAAGGAGATGTAGTAAGTGTGGGGAAGTGGGGAAGAAGACAACTGGCATTAAGTCTTAAGGGCAGGTAATTGAACTTCCTTAATTAAGAATGAGGCATATGATAAATCACATTGAATTGACTGAGGAACATGAATGGACTGAAAAGGTACCACCATATCAGTTTTGAGCTTTCACTCTTACTTTGTTTTATGATGCCATCAGCAGGCAAGGGGACATCTGTGTGTGTCTATATGAGAAACTCAAATGTTTAAAACCCAGCCTTGACCTTGCACTATATAAATGAATGGGGAGGCCCATGCATTAGGGAAGTGATGGCCAAAGGAGATGAGAATAAAATTGCCCTCGGCCACAACACTTCCTAACTTTCTATCATCTTCATATGGGCTTTTCTTCTCAGGGATCATTTTCAGTCCGTGTCGGGAGTTCTAAATGTTGACATAAATGTAACCACATGGAGAAAATATCTCTGAAACATGACAGGATTGTGATGCTGGTTTTTAAAATCATAGGTTTTTAAACATGGGTGTTATAAAGAAAGTGAACACGGAAAAGAAATTGGAACTCACATGGAATTGCAGGCAAAGGAAGAGAGAGGAATGGATTCTATAGATTTTCTTTTTTTCTCTCCACTCCCTCCCCAAGCGAATTGCTCATTAAAGAGAATAGTTAGGTACAGGTTTGGGTTTTTTAAAACCCTTCCGCTGAGGGAAATGTTACCCCAAAATTCTTAACTGAGAACTTTCAGCTCAAATTTGAGTGTGGCTGGATGTGAGCGTGGATGGCCAAAAAAAGAGTGAAATTACTCCAGCTGTTGCAAAACACTGCAACTAGACTCTTGATGCAGGCAGACAGTGGCCAACACATAACTCTCGTGCTCAAAAACTTGCACTGGCTGGCCATATGCTACTGAACTAGATTCAGGTTCTTATATTAATTTTCAGCCCCTTAACAAATACCTCAGGACCTCCTCATACTTTATATCCTTGATTGGTCATTGGTGTCCGCCATGGCTCAGGTATATGCCTCAAATTCACAAGGATATGTTGAGGTCAGACAGGCCTCCTCCCTGTTGAACTTCTAGAGCTCATTACAGGAGGTTGTTGTTGTTGTCGTCGTTCTTCTTCTTCCTCCTCCTCCTCCTCCTCCTCCTCCTCCTCCTCCTCCTCCTCCTCTTCTTCTTCTTCTTCCTCTTCCTCTTCTTGTTCTTCCAGCAGGTTGTTTAATTGAAATTTGATTTTATATATTTAACTAATTTTCAGTCATATTGTATTCAGTCTCCTATAGACTGCTTAGAGGCAACTATCATGAAGCAGTAAACAAATTCTTGAAGTAATACTAATGATAATAAATAACATCAAATGACTCAAAGCTGTACCCATTCCAACATCCACTGCAGCTAAACTTTCTGACTCTGGATCTTCTTATCATCACTTGCAAGCAGCTTATTTCAAGGCACACCTTAGAAACTCTTGGTGTGAGCTTGATTTCCCCTGCCTTTCTTTCATCAACCACAAGGCAGCTTCCAGACGTCTTCAACTCACACAGGGACATGTAAGTGTTGTCCCATGTTCTAAATGCTAGCATATTTCTTCCTCTCACGGAACATTGACTTCTTTTTATTGAATCTGAAGAAACCTTGATACAACTTTGGTGTGTACAAGAAATACATGGTATCCAGAAGGCTGCTTCATACATTTTTAATTTTTACTATTCCACTAGGACAGCTTGCAAGCACACGCTACAACTGCTCATAAAACTCAACTTTCCCTTTCCAAGATTAATATTAATGAAAGGTCAATGGAAAAAATTCTCATATCTACAACTATGATAAATAGGCAATTTTCTAGCAAAGAAAAGGAATCTCAACTAGTTCTCAGGCCTATAAGGCGAGGGGACACTGCAGAAAGCAGAATGTTTACATGACAGAAATATGACTGAACTTTTTTGGTCTTATGATATTAGATATTGATACAGTAGGAATATCACTACAAATGCCTTTATAGAGTCTTGGAAAACAAAGGTTTTACTCAGTGCTTTTTTCCCCCTTAAAAATGTTTAGGGTTTCTCTGCTGCCCCTCAATGAGGGCAAACATAGATTCACAAAATGTTTAGGGGTATGCGTACTGAATGTTTTACTGAATGTTCCATCAGTTTGCTTTTCAACACAAAGGCAGCAATAGCAGTGTAAGGGATTCCCCACTCTTAAAAAAAAAACAACCCCTCCTTAACCATACATTTTGGTGGCTATTTGCAAATATCACTCCTTCCCACTGGATTTTGCAGTGATATTTTTTCTTTGTTTCAATAACAAGCACAGCTAATCAGGGACCATGTCTTTAACATGATGTTACCAAAATGTGACCTGAGCTATCAGATTTGGTTATGTGCATCTCCTCTTTTCTCACCCCTGTCCCACTCAGAGGTGGGACAAAGTCCGCCCTGTTCCAGATTTTCTGCCAGACGAAAGCCTCCCTGGTGTTGACATGTTCTGCCAGCATCTTTTGGCAATGTATTGGGCATTCTGTGGGCACCCGGTAATTCCTACAGCCCCTCCACAAACAGATCTCTACTATGTAATTGCACTCTTAAAGTATTTATACTACCCCATGTTTTGGGGACGGGGGACTGAAAACATTTGGTTTTATGACGTGATAACCTTTTTTAAATACTTAAACACTTCCCTGCAAGTATTTTTCCTCCCTCACAAATAATAAAATGGTGTGCCTCAAAGATTAAAGCAGGTTTGACTTCTGCAACATAAACATTCAGTCCCAAGGAATGCATTTCTCTAACTTAACAAGGGTGGGGGAGATGCCTGAAATGATTTTGCTCCCCCTGTGCCAAAGGAGTGAGACTAACATAAGAAAGTGATTGCCAAGGCTCCAAGCTGCTCTCCGATACTGTTGGCTCCAGCTGGTGCAGTGACGTAACTTGGGCTGTTGTGCCATTCTAAGACTCACCCCTCAACCTCATCACCTTCACAGCAGCAGCTGATGTTGCTTTGAATATTTTACTGTGGCCTGCAATTTACTAAGCTCTAATGGCTCACATGACTCCATTTGGAGAAAAATCTATATTGGGAGGGAGAGAAAGCTTTGCATTCATGCCTTGCTGAATATTTCCTTTTCAGCCATGCCATGGACTGAGGGGCAGCCTTCAAATCATGAATTTGAACAAAAGACTGCTCTCCAGTGGTCATAAGAACATGCTCTATTATAGTACAGAACAGTCAACTGGAAATCAATCTGGCAGGGTACTTATTGTTAAGGAAATCAAAACAAGTGAAGTAATAAAAGTCTAGGGACAATTTCTCTTGAGACTTTGCTAGTGAAAATGACAGGTGTTTGGGGATAACTATTCTATTGGCATCTAAGCCATTACAGTATGATCACTGGCCAGAGCAAAACTTAACCATAAGTACCTAGGAACAGCCTAGGTGACCTAGTTTGTCATAGAGACAGCAATATGTGTGATCAATAACCACACTTTTGCTGGTGGATGACTGGTATTGGCAACCCCAACTCTACAGAGATGGGGTGCTATGTTCAGGAATAATGACTGAATTGGGATCTATTCTGTCCTTCTTGCTTTATTTATATGAAGACACATTTCTGCAAGAATAAGTAGCCTCACATTCAGGAGGTCAGAGGAGATATCATTGTTCTTTTTTCAAAGTGTGGTTGAAAGGCAGCTATAATTTAGGGGGCAGTGTTGCTGAAGTGTCCAGTTAAATGCTTTATGGTGTCCCAGTGTTTGGTACATTTCTTTTATCAGTATGTTAACAATACACACATTTCAATTCATGCTTCATCTTTTTTTATCACCATTACCTCTAGAAGGAAAATGCCACATAAGTGATAGTTGGGAGGCATGACTATCTCAGTGTGCTCCCAGAAGATGAAGGTGGTTTGGAAATAAGAAAAGAACTAAGAAACAGCAAGAGCAAATTCCAATAATAGCAAGCCTTGAAGTTTCTATGAATCTTTCAAGGACTTTGGATGCTGTTTTTCTCTTCTTTAATAAACGGTCCTTCTGCATTTTCCATCTTGAATCTCTCTATAAAGGACAGTTTCCCAACACCCCATAATACTCTTGTGTGACCAAACAACTCAAATGTCTCATGTAGTTGAGAGGGTGCTGAACCTGTCTTTCATTTGGCACAGGAGACAGATATAGCTCCATCTCTGTTGTCTACTGAGTATGCCTTTTAAAATGTTTCACTTATAAATGAATAGCTCTAGCCTTCTTGAAGTATTCCAAACTGGCAACAAAAAACACATGAGGGGGCAGTGGGGGACAAGTGTGAGCTCCACTGCCCCAACCATTTCTGTTTCAACACCTTCCAGCTCACTGAAGGTGACTATCCACAATGTGCTGCCTTTTTTAAATCTGTGGAGGCTCCTCATGTGTTTCAGACCTGGGAGATATCAGGGTTCCAGAGCACGTGGTGAGGTTCCACAGATGCAAAAGACTTGTGTCACACACATACACAGCCACCTTCCACAAGTTAGTTGAAAACAGCACTGGTGGTGGGTAGCTAGTACGCTCACTACTTTAGAACAACTGGGGTAAAGAAATGTGGTGCCACAGTAGGTATACTGTAGCTAATATGGCTTTCCCCTCTGTAGTCTTGACATCGGCTGACCTATCCCTCCTGTGACCCTTGGCAGGTACCCAATGATGTCGACCTCTCACCCTGTCTCTGACATTGAAACAGGGAGGGCTGTTTACTGGGCAGATTACTGGGCAAAACCACTGACAGCTCTGATATGATATAGGGGAGGAGGCTTCCTGCTTTCTACCCTGGTGTTGCAGTGGTGAAGGCAGGGAGTGACCTCTCAGGTGGGCGCCATTGTCATTATAAGAGAACAAGGGATGTGGTTCATGGTGAGTTCCGGCACCTCTTTTTCTAGAAAAATAGCACTGGTGGTCACTATTGGATTGACAGGCCTCCCGAGCCAACATGGAGTCTCCAAGTTTGTCTGCCTTCCTCCAGGTGACAGGTGGAGGGCTTGAATTGCCAACTAGGTGACAGAGCTTTTGGTTGTTGTTGCTGGTGATGATGATGACGCTGCAGGCAGCTTCTAAGCTGCAAATTATTGCACTGAATCTCTGGGGGTCTACACTTCCCCCCTCCCAATTAACCTTCAGGATGCAGTAGTGTGAGGAAATGTAGAGGAAGAAGAAGACCTGGGTTGGGTTCAAGAGGAGGAGGGGGTTATGAGTACCTGGAGATCTACATTTGGCCCTCAATTCAGAGTTTCAGAGGCTCCAGAGCTCACTGGGAAGTGGGCTGAGGGTGCAGGAAGTACTCTAGTCTGTATTGTGTTTCAGATAAATTTGCCACTAATTTTTTTTAACCCTGGCGTATAAGATGACTTTTTAACCCCGAAAAGAGGTTAACAAGTCGGGGATCGTCTTATACTCTGGGCATAGCTTTCTCCCGGCGCAGAGCCTGCCCACTACTGCTTCAGAAGCTCCTGAAGCTGCCACCACCGCAGCTGCCAATTTGGGGGGGTCGTCTAATACGCCCAGTACCCTAATATGCCAGAATCTACGGAAATTGTGTGATAGTGAAGGAATTCACAATATAGTCAGCCTTGATGATCCATGTCATTATTTTTTTTTTAGGCTCCTCTTATTTCATCTCATCTTGCAACAAAAGTAGTTGTGTTGAGCATGCATTAAGAAATGCATCTTTTTTCCTGTGGAAATGGTTACCCATTCACCCTGCTCTTTTTCACCATTCTCAGCAATGCAACCCAATCTTAACATTTGTTGTTGTTGTTTAGTCGTTTAGTCATGTCCGACTCTTCGTGACCCCATGGACCAGAGCACGCCAGGCACTCCTGTCTTCCACTGCCTCCCGCAGTTTAGTGAAACTCATGCTGGTAGCTTTGAGAACACTATCCAACCATCTCGTCCTCTGTTGTCCCCTTCTCCTTGTGCCCTCCATCTTTCCCTACATCAGGGTCTTTTCCAGGGAGTCTTCTCTTCTCATGAGGTGGCCAAAGTATTGGAGACTCAGCTTCAGGATCTGTCCTTCCAGTGAGCACTCAGGGCTGATTTCCTTAAAAATGGATAGGTTTGATCTTCTTGCAGTCCATGGGACTCACAAGAGTCTCCTCCAGCACCATAATTCAAAAGCATCAATTCTTCGGCGATCAGCCTTCTTTATGGTCCAGCTCTCACTTCCATACATCACTACTGGGAAAACCATAGCTTTAACTATACGGACCTTTGTTGGCAAGGTGATGTCTCTGCTTTTTAAGATGCTGTCTAGGTTTGTCATTGCTTTTCTCCCAAGAAGCAGGCGTCTCTTAATTTTGTGGCTGCTGTCACCATCTGCAGTGATCATGGAGCCCAAGAGAGTAAAATCTCTCACTGCCTCCATTTCTTCCCCTTCTATTTGCCAGGAGGTGATGGGAGCAGTGGCCATGATCTTCTTTTTTTGATGTTGAGCTTCAAACCATATTTTGCGCTCTCCTCTTTCACCCTCATTAAAAGGTTCTTTAATTCCTCCTCACTTTCTGCCATCAATGTTGTGTCATCTGCATATCTGGTTGCTGATATTTCTTCCAGCAATCTTAATTCCGGCTAGGGATTCATCCAGCCCAGCCCAGCCTTGTCGTACTCCTTTCCCAATTTTGAACCAATCAGTTGTTCCATATCCAGTTCTAACTGTAGCTTCTTGTCCCACATAGAGATTTCTCAGGAGACAGATGAGGTGATCTGGCATTCCCATTTCTTTAAGAACTTGCCATAGTTGCTGTGGTCGACACAGTCAAAGCCTTTTGCATAGCCAATGAAGCAGAAGTAGATGTCGTTCTGGAACTCTCTAGCTTTCTCCATAATCCAGCATATGTTTGCAATTGCAGAAGTAGATGTCTTTCTGGAACTCTCTAGCTTTCTCCATAATCCAGCGCATGTTTGCAATTTGGTCTCTGGTTCCTCTGCCTCTTCTAAATCCAGCTTGCACTTCTGAGAGTTCTCGATCCACATACAAGGGGAGAGAATTTTCCAGATAAAAAATGGTGGTGTTACAGCTGAGAAGGAGAAATCTGAGTGTACATTTTTTAGGAATTCACAAAGTTCACCTTGTTGCTTGTTGGGTAACAGCTCTAGAAAAGACATGACAGCACCAAGGTAACAAAGACTACTAACAGTTGGAAATGACAAAGGCTACTCTTTGCTTTTGTTTCATTTTAAAGATGCCCTGCTACCAGCTGTGAAGGATGACCTCCTAAGAGCAGTGTGAAAGATTTGTCTGCTGCGTATGTGTGCAGAAAATAATAATAATTTAATGCAGGTCACACGGGAAGACAAGAAGGGGAAACTATTGAACTGTTGTGATTCCAAGCGTGTTTATCTGGCCATAAGTTTTATTTATTTCAACAGAACTTACTTAGAGGCAAGTGTTCTTAAGGACAAAAAGCTGAAGACAAAAGAACATTTTGTTACTTATTTCAATTCCACTCTTCCCTGCAAAGAAAGGTAGATACAAGCCATACACTGAAAGCACATCCAATACACATTTAAAGCATATGTTAAAGGTAGTGGTAATTGTAGTTCTATGAGGGGGGAAACTAAAGTTCCCAGGATTCTTTGGGTGTGCTTTCAATACATTTTAAAACAATACATTTTAAAATAAAAGAAAATATATTTAAAGCATTTTTAAACAATTAAGAACATCTAAAAACAAATTCAGACAAAAAGCCATCTTAAGAAATACCCAATCTCATAAAACAATAGAGCCAATAACATAGAGAATCAAAACACACCAATATTTTAACAAGAGAAGGGGAATGTGAGGTATTAAAAAGCAAAGAGAAAAAGAAATTGAGTCAATCACACCTGTAGGTTCCTTTTCATACTCCAGAACAAAGGTACAGGAACAGGGGGAGACATAGTAACTATATATTTTTAGGAAAGCATTTGCTGTGTTCCCATGATACTCTTAATCTCTGCGTCATGGATTCAAGCCCCACATTGGGCAAAAAGATTCCTCCATTGCAGGGGGTTGGACTAGACGACCGTCAGGGTCCCTTCCAATTCTATGATCCTATGAAGGAGACTCCACCACCTGTCTTGGGAGCCCGTTCCTGTAGCTATGTCTCTGGAAAGCTATCATTTCATTTAAAACAGGGCTAGGGATGAGAAAAAGTCAAAGAGGGGTAGTGGAGTGAATCTCTACCCACCCACATTCAAAAACTACTCCAAGCAAAACAAAGAACAGCATATGCAATCCTTAGCAGGCAGGATAGCAAACTTGTAGGCTTCTGTTTGTTCAAAGTGGCATGCTTGGAGTTTATTACTATTCATCTCTTGCTCTTCAAGTGCTGTGCTCAACAACTAGGTATGAAGGTGATAATTACCTCCCTGTTGCAGGCAGAAGCTGATTTGCATATCTACCCAAGGGAAGCAGGATGGCTCTAAATGTGTATCAGAAACACTCCCTTATTTGGAATCTGAAGTGTATTCCTCCCCGCCACACAAAGAGAAAGTGGTAAAATAAAGGCAAAAGGCTGGTTCAATAGTAATTATTTTATACTCTCTTGTTTATCCCTTATGCAACAGGTATAAAGGCCATGCTTTGCATCAAGTTGATATATTGAAGGTTTCTGAATGCTTCTTACTGTGTTAGGGTTAGTAGTAGATTAAGCTTCTCCCTGTGAAATCCTATGCGTTGTCAGCTCAGAAATAAGTCCCATTGCATTTAATGGGGTTTACTCCCAGGTTACCATCTAAATTCTTTGCTGGCTTGTTTATGGGTGTTGAAGCACAGCAGTCTATGTCTCTGTTTTCATAAGCTAGAGATAGATGAGAGGACCATTCAAAACATATGAAAAGTTGCACTCCTGTATCCAGGCAACCTGACTTATGCCCAATCATGGAGAATATTGTGTATCCTTAAGGATTCACATATCGTAAGAGGGGGCCCAAGCAGCCACAGTCTTGTTGTTTTGCTTTACTGCGCATGGTGTAAAGAATGCACAGCAGCAATACTCGAGTTGTGGGAGTAGTTATGTCATGGGGAAACCAGCTTTAGTGACATCTGCACTAACTCTTCATATAAAATAGCTTTATGAATCCATGCAAGCTAGTCAAAAAGAGCAACATGACAAATATTTCAGAAATCAAAAGATTTGCTTTTGTTAATTCAACATCTATAAATTCCATATAGAGGAAAAAATACAATGAAATTACGCAAGGAGATGGCACATCATGGGCTATATTTTTCTATCCAGAAACCATAGAAAACTATTGCACCTTTTCCCTAATGTCATATATCTATCATCTCTCTCTCTCTCTCTCTCTCTCTCTCTCTCTCTCTCTCTCACACACACACACACACACACACACACACACTCTCTCTCTCTCTCTCTCATCTATCTATCATCTATCTATCTATCATCTATCTATCTATCTATCTATCTATCTATCTATCATCTATCTATCTATCTATCTATCTATATCTATCTATCTATCTATCTATCATCTATCTATCTATCTATCTATCTATCTATCTATCTATCATCTATATCTATCTATCTATCATCATCTATCTATCATCTATCATCTATCATCTATCATCTATCTATCTATTTATCTATCTATCTATCTATCTATCTATATCTATCATCTATCTATCATCTATCTATCATCTATCTATCTATCTATCATCTATCTATCTATCATCTATCATCTATCATCTATCATCTATCTATCTATCTATCTATCTATCATCTATCTATCTATCTATCTATCTATCTATCTATCTCTATCTATCTATCATCTATCTATATCTATCATCTATCTATCATCTATCTATCTATCTATCTATCTATCTATCTATCATCTATCTATCTATCATCTATCTGGGTTGGGAGGGTGACTCTGCATTACCACCCTCACCCCGCCCAACACCAGCTATTCCTGATGCAATGTAATGGGAAAAGGGTACTTTTCTCTTCTGCTGATGACCAGACAAAGACATTGCATGAAAAGCATAAATTGTTCATCAGAAACCTAAAGAATTCTAACTGGTGAGAGTCTACTCATCATTAATGAATCAGCACAGACCACGGCTCTTGGCTCAGCCTTTCCCAGTACACCTTACCTTAGATATTCTCTCAAATGGATAGTTAGTTATAGGTTTCACCTTGTTTGTGAAAAAGCATGACGTGTGGAGAATGGGCCCTGACAGCTTTATTACAAAGGCTACTGACTTGCAATAATGTGCTTATGTTGCATGAACACGAGTCCAGCATGTCCGGGAACTCACAGACCTGATTGCCAGCATGACCAAAATAAGGCCAATGGGCAGGTACAGATGTCTTGCAATATCAACATGGAAATTGACCAGCCAAGGTACAGAATTTGCTCGGTCACCCTTACCATGATAATGAAAAACTAATGAGATTTTAATTGCTCATCAAAATAAATTATTCCCCTCCAGCCAGAGCAGCTTTTTCAGGACTGATATACAGTAAACTATGTTAGCAAATAAATTCACAACTACATATTGGAATGTCAGAAGGATGCTTGAGTCCCGATACCAAGCTAGAACTGACCTTAAAGTAATCTTGCCTGACCTCTGCAATGAAACATATTCCTCCCTACCCAGGAGATTGATGCTAAGCTACTCTTTCTAATCCTGGTTCTTCCATCTATAGATACACTGCAGCCTCCATTGTGTTAACAGCAACACAGCTGCCTGTTTCAAGTATAGTGTTGTTATAAAAACAGGGTGGAATTCAACTAATATTGACTCAGTGTAGTCTCACTGGAATTAATGGATCCAATTTAGTCCTTAATTTTGGTGTCTCTACTCTGAGTAGGCCTAGTATTGAATTCCTCACACTATATATACCGGTAGATTTTGCACAGAACACCATTCTGGCCTATTTCTCTGCCTGTTAGAAATGCCTGAGGAAGTACATTAACATCAAGGACCTTACGATTAGAGTACCAGATGTTTCTCCTCTATTGGGAACACTCCAGAAATGCATCTTAGCGCCAAGAAATGAAGTTTGTTGCCTGAGGTGAGGTGCACAAATATTTAGTTTATTTGACTGAATGTACTTATTAAACTTGCCTTGCTCTATAATTGTAGTCATTTCATGGATCTAGGACAAGGTGAATGCCACCAAAACAGAAACTTTTGTTTCATGCGTGCCACCAATGTGGAGGCCACCTACCAGTAATTGAATGAACAGAAATAACTCTTTGCTCTGGCAGAATAACTCTGTGTTCATTTTACTCTAATGCATTTTCTTCTCAGGTTAGATCCAGACTCCGTCATGATTAGAATAGACCCGCTGAAACCAGTGGATGTGACAGGTATCTGGATCAACCTGTTTCTTTATAGGCTTTTTCTATATAGCACTTCAAGAAGAGTTACCGCTGATTTTGCTTAAATATATGTCAAATCAAATGTGTGGGTTCTGACTTGGGAAAAGAATGAAAATTCTGAGTGAATCGAAAAAGCATTTCAATTGGACTAGTGAATTTTCTCAGAAGACTCCCTCCCATTCTAAGCAAGAAGCTACGGATGAACTGTCTTCAACTCTTTAATAAGCCAGAATAGCTGATGGTAAGTCACTGCTCATTAAACTAATTTACTTCACAACAATTTCGGGATAAACTGCCTATCAGAACCTTGAGTGAAGGATGGTTTAAAATGCAATGAATAAATGTGAGCAGATCCAATGATGCCGTTAATATGTGAAGTGGATTGCCATCATATAACAAGGGACAAGTGTTCTGTGATGTTGGAATTCTTGGATTGTATCTTCAGTATTGAGTTTATCTTGAGAGATGCCACCTTAAAAAATGAATAGTCAAAACCAGCCAAATGTTAGTTTTCTCCTACTATTTTATCATTTGATTACAGTGGTTGTTGACGAATGGGGAGGGGAGGAAACTGAAATGTACCTTGAGCCTTAAGTAAACAAGTGAAGAGACTGATGCCACACTAGACTTTATCTGCAAGGTATCTATTTGTCAGGGTGTGTGTTTTGACAGCCACATATATCCATTTGCTTAAGTTCTTTTATGTGCCCCTGTGAAAGGACAGTACATCTTAATTTGTTAAACTGAGGGAATTAATGAGAGCTGAGATAGTTACTCAGCAGCCATGAAGACTTGACGGACTGTTCGCATTTTTAACTCATGTCACGTAATTGCAATAAGTCATTTGCTTGTATATTACCTTTCTGCAGAATAGTTATTTAGGAAGTTGTTTCTTGTTCTATTCACCAAACACAAAGTTTGGGAATTGCTGCATGTATCTATGCTGCACAATTGAACTTCTCCTCAGTGGGTTTGGCCGAGAGGCCCAAGATAGATCTAATGTTTAATCATTGTCAACAATCAATTGACAGCTATCAAATGATAACTTGCCCATGATTAGCTGCAACTGAGGTCAAGCTCTAACATCAACACAGCCAGCAGAGGAGGAAGTAAAATCTTCCCTTGCCCACCCACAACCAGCACTCCCCTCCAGCTAGAAGATAAGCAGCCATTTCTGGAGATGGTTTAGGTCAGGGGTGGCCAACTCCCAAGAAACTGCAATCTACTTACAGGATTAAAAACTCCCTTTAGGGAGGAGGAAAGCCACATTTTTAAGGGTTTTGGGGGAGAAACAGCCACTCACCAACAAATCACTGGGGAAACAAACATCCCCACTGAATAAACTCTATCTTCTGTTCTGCAGGTTGTGCAACACTGGAAGGCTGGGCCAGGTGGAGGGGTCGGATTCAATTTTGCCAACTCTAAGGAAAGGGAGCCAGTGATGACCGCAATCTACCAAAACCTCCCAGGGGTCTACCAGTAGATCACAATCAAGCTGTCGGACATCCCTGGTTTAGGTGACTTCTGGAATTTAGCGTTGACTTCGGAGTGTGACACAATTTGTTCTGGGTGACCTCTTCTGCTGACAATAGCTAAAGCAGCTTCCTGGCTTTCTTGGGAGCTAAATGCAATAACTCAGATGGTTCCCCCACTTCTGTAAACTAAAAACTTGATGAATAAACTCTGTAATATGTTTAGTCTGCTTAGTAAAGTGAGTCTGCTATGCACTAAGGCTGCATTAAATGTTATCCCATTTCAATTTTGGAGCTGAAAGAAACAACAACAAAAAATCCTATTGCGAGAATATTCTCATTGACTGATCCTGTTCACAGCTACCGTTTACTTTATCTGTTGCCAAATGTGAGGAAAGCTGAAAGAGCTTTGATAAGATTATCAAATTTCTCCTGGGCTTTGGAGCATCTCCATTTGATTGCCCTTCCAACTATCCACAACTACAATGATATCAAAATTAAAGGAGAAAAGTTCGTGCTGACAACCTTGTCCATCTTGGGCCCATTAATGAACTGGTTTAGAGATAAACAATGTGGTGGTTTGTTTTTTTTCAATCTTATTGTTACAAGCCATTGCAGTCTCAGCCAAGCCATGCATGAGATTCCAGGGGCTTAGCATTCAACCAGGGTCTTTTCAGGGAGAAATAAGGCATGGGGGAGTCAGCAATGTCTTTGAAATATGGTTTATTAACACATCTGTACAATCTGAGTGTAGATGATGAAGTGCAACATTCCCATCTCAGGAGCGGCTTAGCCTTCCCTGTCACCTGTCATTCAGAGCCATCCTACTCACTATCTCTTTGTTTCTGCTTCTCCCCTCCACAGCAGCCCATGGAATTCTGCCCCAGCCTTCCCAACAAACCTTTAGATTTGAAAAGGACTTTTCCCCGTGACATCATCCCCCCTTGTCATCTTGGCAACCTGCCAACTCTCCTGTCTCTGTCCACTGCTCAGAGCAGGTTGACAGTTCTTTTGCATTCTCAATGGCCCTTAATGGCTCAGTGCTTGGTTCCCCATTGTTCCTTAATGGCTCTGCACTTAGCAAACCTGCCCAGGCTAGTTTTCATAAGCTAAACCAAGAATTTATTATCTGGCATAGTTCTGCAGCTTGTATTTTCCCTTCATATCTCAAATATTATCTAAATGCTACCATTTATTAGTTTCAAATATTCACTCTGGTATCCCAGTTATAATATTAGAGTTCTAAAAACAAATGTGCATATGTTTTTATGTTCTTTGAGAGTAGCCTAAAAGGAATGTATTTCACATACATTATTTGATGCAGTATTGACCCAAAGTATTGGCTCATATTTAGGATGTTAAGCATCAACAGAGGTGTATAACTGCCTCTCCTGTTTCATCACAATATAGAAATATTTCAGTGTCAATTGATGAGAAGTGGGCTTCACACTGCTATTAAAATGCTATAGTAACATTCCGTGGCATTTGGGAGAATTAAAAGGGGAAGATAGTATCCATGAAGAGCCATGTGAAGTCCTGAATTTAATGCTCCCCTTGATTATTGAAAATATCTGCAGTAGGAGAAAATTTTCTCTCTTTACTAAATCATAGTGGCCCTTATGACAAATTAGTATGCCTACATTGTTGTACTGCACTGCAATTGAAAACCAAGGCCAATAGTGGCTTTCTGAAAGCTATCCCAGAACTTCATGGCTGACATGAGTGTTGAATCAAGGATATCAAAACTTGCATCTCACAATTGTAGATGTTACATCTAAACAAGCTCACCTCTTACCTTTTCTCTTCATCTCTGCCTCTGCCAACAACAATAATAATATTTTTGTGTTGAGTCTCTTCTTTCTTCAATTTCTCTAAATTCTATGCAATGCTGCTGTTGAGTCATAAGGTGCTATAAAAGGAGATCCAGTGAACTATCTTCTTCTGATAGAAGGAAGAATCATTGCAGTAGCCACGTTAAGCAACTGCCAGCATTTAAACTCCATTTACAGTGTGTCAGACGTCACCACACTAGGAGCACCACATTTAACACATTTAAAGGCAAGCTTTCAGAATAATTGGATACCTCTCATTCCCTTTTTAGTCACAAAGTTTTTCATCCCTCTTCTCGTTTACTAAGGGAATTCTTTCTATTTTCCCCCAGAGTGAGTTTTGCTCCCAACAAGTATTTGGTTTAGTAAGAATGTTATTTTATAGCAGTTCATTTATTTTTTTAATGTATTTATTCAATAAATGAAATAAGACATAACAGAATGCACAAAAGAAAAATACAGTTAATGTCCTTTGCATGCACCTGGGCTAAAATTCACAAATTGCAAAACAAATATTAATAAATTAAAGCCTTAAAGGTAAGTCAGAAGTATTCTGTCGAGTTGGAAAATCAATGAGAATTCACAGGCAAACTTTTATCTTTCTGACCTGGGTATTTGGAGGTCTTTTGGAAAAGCAAATGTAACATGCAAATTGTGCGGTATTGAGAGACGGTTATGAGTTCCAGATGTTGGCATATTGTACTGGAATAATGTGAACAATTGTTCAGCATTTACATGAAATATAAAGTATTGCAAAGTAGTCAGAATATATATATATTCATTTGGCCTCTGCTGAATCTGGGCTTATAGGTAAATTTCTCTGCATCCATGCAGGAACTCCCTTTGTTTACACCTTCTAAATATTTCCAATGTTTCACTACTAGCTTTCTTGTAGCTATGGTATCTTATAGGTTCTTTACTTAACTACAAGCTGTGGGATTGCCCCAAATGCTCCAAAGAGCCAAGGATCGTGTTATGATCAAATTTATTTCTGCAAACAGTGTTTCCTCAACTTGAGTCTGACACTCCCATCATAGGTGATTCCCCTCCCTCAACCACTACCCCCCATTCCGAAAATAAAAATTCTGAGATTTCAGGAGGATTCGTAGTATGACATTCATTTAAAATGTGCATCTTTTTGCAATATTGTGAGCAATTTATTCCATCAAGTCATAACAGTGCAGCCTTAACTCTTGAATTCAAACAGGTGGACTTGGCCTTTTTGTTTTTTACAAAAGCTAATAAATAAATAAATATGGCATTTTAAACTTTGCCTTTTTGATATACCCTTTAAACCAGTGTGATGCGCTTTGTTTCCTGTCACCTTGATTCTTCTTGTTTCGATTGACCTTTTGCTAATAACTCCACATATATTCACCGGCATGATAACACATGGAAGAATGTATTCTGTTTGTGAAAAGGAAATTACTAGATAGTGGAAGGGTAGCTCACTATACTTGTAAACAGAGTCAGACCAAGACATTTTGCTCCCTGAGGCAAAGCAACAACTACAACCTTCCCCAGCCAGTTATGGTCCATGGTAGTACCCAGTGCACCTGAGACAGAATTATCCACAAGCGTGTTTCCATGTCTATGGCATTAAAAATATACTGATAATATAGTAACTATCTAACCATTTGCTGGCTATTCATGACTGGAAATCATCAGCCTGAGGCAGTTGCCTCACTCTGTCTAACTTCAGAGTAAACCCTACTCAGAAATCACCCCTACACCCTATGTCATCATTGTAGAATTCATAATCATAATATAGGCCTATATGGAATCTTTCACCAGGTTTATAGATCATGTGTAAAAGTAGACCCATTAAAACAGTGGTTTTCAACCTTTTCGAGTCCAAAGTGCCTTTGACCAACCACATTCTTTCTGCAGCTCCTCTGTACCTTCACCATCAAGGTGAAGGCCACATGAAGCTGGAAATCCTCAAAGTGCCTCCAGCAGTAAAAATAACAGCAATAACTAGTTAAACAACAACGATATTTGCTGCCCTTGCATGAAACTCAAAATCATTTGCCTGTGCTAGCCTTCCTACTCTGCTGAATGGTTAGGCTAACTTTTCCACCATCTTGATGATACTAAAATAAAATAAAATAAAATATTCATTTTTAGAAGAGACTTGCTGCGACTGCTTCTATTCACAACAGAAAGCCTTCCCTGAGATCTTCAGAAATGTCACCATTCCCATGGTGATGCCCCCCAAAGCCACCACCCAGGTTTGCCCTCACCCTTCACCCCCGGTAATCCACCCCATAGTGATTATCAAGCAAAATATCAGTATTTGAAAAGTGTTGATTCAGCTTTAACCAAAACAGAGGTCTTCTCTAGACCATGTGCTGTCTGAGCATTCAACGTGATTTGCTTGCACAAAGTTACACAGTTTAGACTATGGACAGTCTTTATTGAGCATTCATTCACTGAGCGTTGTGGGGAGGTTATAGGACAATGAGAACACATCCTGATATGCTTGTGTGGTGTTTATACATCTTCCTGTTCATCCAACACCTTTCAGTACATTTCCCCACCCCTTTCCTAATTGCATGCATTTGGGTGTCCTTGTGAACCTCTTGCATCTTAGCCTGTGTTCTGTGAATGATGAGAGATAATCAGATGATCCTCCTAGAAAGAACATGTATGGGCATTACAGACTGTGTGGACTACCTGCCTTTTCATATATCTCCTGGCAGGTGCCTACACATCTTCATATTTGTCTGGTGTGCAAAGGTGTGCTTAGGACTCCTCTACACAAAGTGCCTGATTGGGCCAGGGTCAGCACCTCACATGGAGAGGGCTTCTTGAATGTAGGTTAATATGCAAGTAAAGGCCATTCAGATGTACTGTAGTCTGAACAGAAAATAGTGTGGCTGTGGTTCACAGCAATGGGGTCCTGCTACTGCCTTTATGTATCCCATGGTGCGTGGCAGGTGGTGGTGGTCAGGTATCATCTGTAAATGGGAAAACTCATGCAACAAAGCAACTGGGTGGAATTCAGTAGCAGCAGCAGCAGCTACCAGATGCTCCTAACAATTTTTCTTAATGAAAGAAACCTGCCCTTGAACATGTCTGTCTCCAGTTCATTTCTCAGATGTCTTTTACTTTCATTTACCCCCTTCCCCATTGTTCCTTGTGTACAGCTGTTTAAGCTATTTTTAGATACAGACAGAGATTGTCTGCAGCCCTGAGTAAATGAATCTGTCACATTGAAAACCAGCAGTTGCAGACATACAATGGTGAGTGAATTCTGGGGCATTTCAGGGTATGTCATCATTAGCTCATTGTGTTTGTTTGTTTGTTTGTGTGTGTGTGTGTGTGTGTGTGTGTGAGAGAGAGAGAGAGAGAGAGAGAGAGAGAGAGAGAGAGAGAGAGAGAGAGAGATTTGTGAAAATAGTGTGAGAACTTATTGCATTATTGCATCCTGCCCTGGATATTGTTTCATACTACTAATTTTCCTCAATTGTAGTTTTACCTCCTGGTTTGTGAGTGTACAATGTTAGCACTAACTTTCCTGTGATATTTTCAGAATACTAGTTATTTGCAAAGAAAGGTAATATTTGAGGGATTATAAACCACTGTCTTCCCACTTCATTATCTTGCACCCTATCTGCACAGTATATGATGTTCATAACCTTTCCACCAAGCAGGAAAGTTACCATGTGGTTAACATCCCCAATCACAAACATTCCATATAGCTCTGGCACCGGGGGGGGCGGGGTGGAGAGCAGGCGGGGGCAGGGCTGGCACATGTCCTGGGGGCGTGGTACTCCACTTGCAGGGGTGTGGCACCCAGCGTGGGTGGGGGGAAAGCCGCAATGGCACCCCACCAGGATCATGCTGCCGGGGGCGGTGCACTCCCCCTACACTCCTCTTCCTCAGCCAGTGCATATAGCTAATAAATTTTCCATGGCCAGAACCCCTCAAACTTTCTCACCTTTGGGATGTAATGATATCTGTTCCTCAACCACACACACACACACACACACACACACACACAGTGGTACCTTGGTTTAAGAACAGCTTAGTTTATGAACAACTTGGATTAAGAACGCTGCAAACCCAGAAGTAGGTGTTTTGGTTTGTGAACTTTGCCTTGAAATAAGAACAGCTTCCTGTTGAGTGTGTTCCATTTGTAAACTGAGTTCCCCGATGCTATGGGAAAGCATGCCTTGGTTTAAGAATGCTTTGGTTTAAGAATGGACTTCCGGAACGGATTGAGTTCGTAAACAAAGGTACCACTGTATGTGTAGATAAATAGATAGATAGATGATGATAGATAGATAGATAGTGAGAGAATCAGTTCTGGCACCTCTCAGGTGGGCACCATTGCCATTATAAGAGAACAAGGATGCATCCCAGTCTTTTTTAGGGTTTTTATTTTCAAAGTGGTTTTATTTAAATGATGTGAAGTTCAGATATTGTGGTTTTTCCAATTACCTGTTGAGAATCACAAGAGTTGTGATGCCTTGTTGCTGAGGTTCTCTCGTGCAAGCGGTGAGTTAGCTAATTTGACTGTATTCATGGGAGATTGCCACCGGGATGTCACTGATGATCTATTGGTTTTATTTGGAGCTTGGAGAAGTGGTATATTTGGGACGTAGCAGCATGAATATTTAATTTCTAATATTCCTGTTTTATGACAAAGTTATTTGAGTTTCGATAAAACTGTAATATAGTTCAGTACTGTAATGGGGATGGTTTAATACAAGCTATTTTTACACATTAAATTTAGAGAACTCTAATGGCATTATAATGGGGAGAGAACAGACTGAATTTTCCCATCAAGCAGGGTAGAATGCTGGTCTTTTAATTTCATGAAAATGGAACAAAGAGGACTTTGTTTTCCCTTCCACTTACGAAAACACATATTTATATTCCATTGTCACTGTGGAGAAGAACAGTTGTATGCCTTTGAACACTTGTGGTGGGAAGTTCAATCTGCTCTCCAGGGTGGCATAAACAAACCAACACAAATTATTATTGACAGCCAGAGTGTTGGACTAGGACCTGGGAAACCAGGGTTCAAATCCCCATTTGGCCATGAAGCTCACTGGATGAAGCAAGTCCAATTAGTGTGATTAACTTCTGAGGTAATATACCTAGGATTCAAATTTAACATAAATTGCAGCAACGTGTGCATGGGCTTTCCAATTTGGCTTGCAAGTGGTTTGCCTAAGCTGTGCCCACTTGCTACACATCTGACATCATTTACAATCAGTTGTAAGGGTTTTCAAAATGTTGTACAAGTGGCTTTGCAAGCCCCACCAATCAACAGGGCTTACATAGCACCATGAATGGGGTCATTGTGACATCACAATTAGAACGGGGGAGATAAAGATCTATCCCACCAGTCAGATCTAGTTCCCCACCCCTGGCATAGCTGGTAGCACCATTTACACACCATATTAACTTCTGGCAGGCTTATGTGTAGATGGTGCTATGTTATGCACAATTCAGTCCAAAAAGCATATCATATTGAGCCAGATTCAACTAATGGGTCCCACTAGTGGAAGCCCAAGCAAGGACATCTGCTGGAGCAGTGTGGCTTTCTCCCCCGTGACACCCCCATTGCTTTGGCAGGGGAGGATGGGGCATCCTTCTGAATGTGGGGAAGGAGGCAGGGGGAATTGTTCCATCAGGGAAGCAGAAATGATGCTCTTTTGCACTATGCTGAATTCCTCCTGTTGTGTATATTATACACAATGCAGCTCATTATGCACCACTAACAGGAAGCAGGAGTTAAATAAATAATGTGGATTGCATCAAAGTGTGTACAGATCAGCAGATGGCAGGGCCAGCTCCAAGTCTGCTAAGACCTGATTGTGCCAGGAAGCTGAGATCAGAAGGAGATGATTCTGTTACTGTTTGGGTGTGGCGATGGTGTGGTGATGGACAGGGGCGCCGACTTATAAAAAATATTGGGGGGCCTCCAAACCCCAAGGCCTCCAAACCGCTACTGCTGGGGGAACAAAAGGGGCGAGCCCTGGGCTGCCCCGACCTTAAGTGAACCTGTGAGGGCCCGCCCTTTGCGGCAGCCGATTGGCTGCCGCCGTGGGCGGTGAATATTAATGAGCTAGGGGGAATCCCCGCTTCTCGCGGGGCTGACGCCAGCCCCGCGAGATTGTTGATGGGTCAAGAGGCCGCAACCCCACCCCCTCTGTAGATCAGGAGTGGCTTTGTTTTAACTCATTACTGAATGTATTTTAAAAGGTAACTATCGTCAAACAAGGAAAATAAAAAATACCAACATAATTTTGTGATTTTACAAAGCATAATATAACTAATAATTTTCTTAAATTATTGGGGGGGCAGAGCCCCCCCAAACGAATTTTTGAGGGGGCTCGGGCCCCCTCAGGCCCCGTGGAGTCGGTGTTATTCTAAAGCAGCAATGCTGCAGCAAGCAAAGGCTCTAGCAGCTCAGTCAGCTGCTTGTGGCTGGAAAGCCAAACAGGAAGTATGGGACTGTTGCCATGGAAACAAAGGGGCAGTCCATTCTCCTTATTGAGCACAGGATGTGAGCTCAGTGTGTGTCATATGACCTGTACAGGATGTACATGGGTGGAGTTTGGAGTTTCTCACTGTTTGTTGAAGAGAGCAGACATCTTTTACTGTATGACTGCTAAAGACAGGAATAAAAGCATGTAGTTACATTTCTGTCTGTGTCTGATTCCCCTCCCTGGGGATATGCAGGGAGGAGGAGAAGCAGGAGAAGCAGTTGGTGTGTTTTTCTCACAGCCTGAGGAAAATCGCCGGAACGGACCTCGTGTGTTTTTCCTGCCGGGAGTTGCCGGAGGGAGGTCAAAGGAATTCAGCCGGTGCCTGGACTGATAGGCACATACCTCTGACCGGGCCAGAATTCCAACAGTCGGCGCCTATGGTGATGGAGATACAAGCAAAGCCTATCGTTGGTTATATTCAGAGAACTAAAGTTTGAAGGGTTGGATAAGCAGTTGTGATTTCAAGAATACCTACATATTATTATGTTTGATGCAGATATCCCCTTCCCCATCCACCATGTGTTTCTGGCAATGATAAGAGTGCCATGGGTTCCAGTACAAAATGGCTGCCATGGGCAGAGAGAGAGAGGGGGGGAGGGAGGGAGGGAGGCTGTATCTAGACATGTCAAAGAAGCATTTGAGTTTAAAGCATTGTAAATTTAAACAGGGAAAACAGGTAGAGAAAAATGGGACTACACATCATCATCTGGTGGCACAACATTATATCGCACATACAATACATATAAATTGTTGGTTTTTTAACCAGTCTAGCTGAGTCCAGAGAAAGAGAAAGAGAAGGAGGGAGGCCAGTACTTTGTATCAGTGAGTATTGTCACAAAAAGGCCCTTGTTTTCTCAGACTAAGTCATACTCAGAGCAAACCTTCTGAAATAAGTGGACTTAATTTAGTCATTTATTTCAGTAGGTTCACTCTGAGTAAGACTAAGTCAAAGACAACCCAGTTTTAATATACTGAATACTTGGCATTAAGTCAGGGAAGGCTGATAGCTCTTCAGATATCATTAGATTTCAAGTCCTATAAGTCCCAGACAGCATGGCTGTCAGCTGTGGTGGGAGTTGGAGTCCAGCAACATCTGGAGGGCACAGGTTAGTCAGCCCTGTGTTAGGTCCTGTTGATAGCAGCTTTACCTGGCTGTGTAGAAAACAGGACAGGATATAGGCTATCAAGGTACATCCTGAAGATTGACACCAAAATAAAATATACTGCTATCCTAGGGACAGGCTGGCTCCAATCATCAAGTTATGCCAGCCTCCTATTAAATTTGCCTTGAACAATTAGGTTTTTTGTTCCATAGAAATCACGGCACCATAATTTGCTTTCTTTATTTTGAGCTCAATCGAGGATTAAGAATAGTAGCAGAATACCAGAACTGAAGAGAAACAAAGATGTGCTTGCTCTAATTTGTATGAAATAATCATTAAAGCCTCTTTGGAGCAGGTGGGGGGATCATCAACTCAAACTTACAGTCCAATGCATATATTAGCAATGGCTAGTTATTAATCTTATAACCTTTTCTAATTAACAGTGTAAACTCTAAAATGAATACAAATGGAGACTATCCAAGGACAAAATCTACTTTAGGCAAGCCTCTGTTTGGAAACATTTATTTCACTTATCTCTAAATAATAGCTTTCAAAGTGGGGAAAGCCTGATTGCAAAAGAGCAAAGGCTGTAAACCTAACCCCATATACCTGGGAATAAGCCCCATTGAATTCCAATAGGACTTCTCAGTAGACATGGTTAGGATTGTGCTATAGCCTTAAAACTTGTTTCAAGGATTGCTTGTCAAATCTGAATTTTTTGGTTTAATGATACATGTTTCAAACACACAAAGTCAATAAACAAATCATTAAGGTTTCTTAGAATGGAGGTAACTGGCAGACCTAGCTAGCAACTGTGGTATACCCATACCAGGCCCTCTTTTTTTGGGGGGGGGGTCTTGATATTATTGCTGAGCAGCAGCATAGCATGGGGCAGAGCCACAGGGGCAGTTGTCATGGGTGCAAAATTGTTAGGGGCACAAAAATTAAACTCCTGGTACTGCCTCAATACGGGACGTGGGTGGTGCTGTGGGTTAAACCACAGAGCCTAGGACTTGCCAATCAGAAGGTCGGTGGTTTGAATCCCTGTGATGGGGTGAGCTCCCATTGCTCAGTCCCAGCTCCTGCCAACCTAGCGGTTCAAAAGCACGTCAAAGTGCAAGTAGATAAATAGGTACCGCTCCAGCGGGAAGGGAAACGGTGTTTCCGTGCGCTGCTCTGGTTCGCCAGAAGCGTCTTCGTCATGCTGGCCACATGACCCGGAAGCTGTATGCCAGCTCCTTCGGCCAATAAAGCAAGATGAGCACCGCAACCCCAGAGTCGGTTACGACTGGACCTAATGGTCAGGGGTCCCTTTACCTTTACTGCCTCAATACAGCTGTGCACTTCCGTTGCCAAGCTCCATTGAAAATGGCTTCTCAATGTGAACTAAGACGTGATCACTCCAGACAACAGAAAGACTCTTCTTTTGTTATCTCTGCAGCTGCGATCCCCTAGGTGACGCAGAAAATGTTTGGCAGTTGAATGTGCATGTGTACTCTGTCTGTTTTCCTCTCTCCATCCAGCCCCGGGCAGTGGCAACACAGGCTACGCCACTGCTACTAAGTAACAGCAGGTTGTTAGGCCAGTACAGTTTGATTTCCTCTAGAGATGAATGGACCAATTAAAGCCCAGTCTGTTCTGTTTCTGAGTGACATTTCAATGGGAAATCCTCAACAACCAGCCCAAAAACACACATTTTAAAAAAATGAAATAGAACAAGGGTTAATGCCACCACTGTTTTACAAGGAAAGCTCCCTTTATCTTCTAACAAGTGATTAGCAATGCCAGAACTGGGACTTACTCATTTTATGATCCAAAATTTGAAATTGCACATGTAGACTTTAGTGAATGGGGGGAGGGGGTTCCAGCACCAGAAACTGTGTGTGTACACCTGTTCACATTCCTGATCCCATCTCAGATGTGTCCATGGAACCTGCTTCCATATGTGCATCATATTTGCTGCTTGGCTAAAAAAATGTGGTTTGTGGGAGATAAACACTTTGAGGCATTTGTGACATGCAAAATATTATGTCAACCCTAATTGATTCAAGTAAATTGTAGTCAATTGGGGAGAGGGACACAGCTGATTCATCAATGTGTGGCTTTGGAAAACACAGGCTTTCAGTATAATAAACCTCAGGTTTGGCACAGGGAGTTGATTAAAAGCAATTATCTGCTTTATATACTATCAGCGATAAGGGGTGATAATGAAAATCACATCATCAGAAGACAGTTATGCTGAATAAAAATTATCCCACTTCCTTATATACATTGTTAATCTCAATGGATGCAAAGGGAAATTTCGCTTTGTGCCAAAATGCCATCTAAGTGCAACTTGAATGGAGTAGCTGTATTTGTCTATTGCAGGAAAATAAGGAGTATTGTGGCTCTTTAAGTAAAAAAGAAAGAAATAACATTTCCATGCTTGTTCCAGATTAGATTTCATACATCACAAACACATCACCATTTCTCACACTGATCACTTCTGAAAGGCTGAAACAAAATTAACATAGGATATTTTAATGTAGTGTTCCAGAATCCAAGCAGTGGGTGGCACTGTGGAATTCTTACACAAGGGATTATACACTCAGAATTCTGTTACCCACCCACAGTCAGGCTGATACCATCAATAATATGTAGGCGGTTTTGTGGCACAGGGTCACTCTTTTACTGAATCAGATGGAAGGAATGGCTCACAATTCTTAAACTATGTCTAGGAACCATTTATCTATTGCACTTGTGTCTTGATGGCTACTGCAGGGATGTGGCTGGCTACTGCAGAAAACTGAATGATGACCTGGATGGTCAGATCCAATATGGCTGATCTTCAGTTCTTAATAACTGCAACAGGTATGCAGAAACTTAGTTTTATTAAGCAGCTACCACATACCAGGAATATTTATTAAAGTTTTCAAAAAATAATACAATGTAAAGTGAAAAAAAGAAAAGAAAAAAAGATGACAAAAATACAAAAATACAAAGGTAATTAAAAACACATAGAATTTCCATTACTTATTTTCTTTTAACTTATTTTCCAAACCTCCTCATACCTCCCTTTCTTGTATTCCAATTCAAATTGTTAGTTCAACAAATCCTCACCGTTAATTTTTACTTATTTCTAAACCTTATTTTCCATATCTCTTAAGCATTACAGCTGGAAACCACTTAATTTCTGCCCAACATCATTCTAACATTCATTAATTTTACAATATTTCTGCAAATAGTCTTTAAACTTCTTCCAGTCTTCTTCCGCCGACTCTTTTCCCTGGTCTCGGATTCTGCCGGTCATTTCTGCCAATCCCATATAGTCCATCATCTTCCATTCTTCCAGAGTGGGTAGATCTTGTGTCTTCCAATATTTTGCAATAAGTATTCTTGCTGCTGTTGTCGCATACATAAAGAAAGTTCTGTCCTTCTTTGGCACCAATTGGCCAACCATGCCCAGGAGAAAGTCCTCTGGTTTCTTCAGGAAGGTATATTTAAATACCTTTTTCATTTCATTATAAATCATTTCCCAGAAAGCCTTGATCCTTGGGCATGTCCACCAAAGGTGAAAGAATGTACCTTCAGTCTCTTTACATTTCCAACATTTATTATCAGGCAAATGATAAATTTTTGCAAGCTTGACTGGGGTCATGTACCACCTGTATATCATTTTCATAATATTCTTTCTTAAGGCATTACATGCTGTAAATTTCATACCGGTGGTCCATAACTGTTCCCAGTCAGCAAACATAATATTATGTCCAACATCCTGTGCCCATTTAATCATAGCAGACTTCACCGTTTCATCCTGAGTGTTCCATTTCAGCAGCAAGTTATACATCTTTGACAAAATCTTAGTTTTGGGTTCTAACAATTCTGTTTCTAATTTTGATTTTTCCACCTGGAATCCAATTTTTTTGTCCAATTTGTATGCCTCCATTATCTGATAATAATGAAGCCAGTCTCGCACTTTGTTTTTTAGTTTCTCAAAGCTCTGCAATTTCAGTTTATCTCCCTCTTGTTCCAAAATTTCCCAATATTTCGGCCATTTGGCCTCCATATTGAGTCTTTCGCTTCCATTGGTGACAACCACCTTGGGGTTTTATTTTCCAATAAGTCTTTGTATCTTATCCAAACATTAAACAATGCTTTCCTGACAATATGATTTTTAAATGCTTTATGTACTTTAACCTTGTTGTACCACAAATATGCATGCCACCCAAAAGCATTATTAAATCCTTCTAAGTCCAAAATGTCTGTGTTCTCAAGAAGCAGCCAGTCTTTCAGCCAGCAGAATGCTGCTGATTCATAATAGAGTTTAAGGTCTGGCAGGGCAAATCTACCCCTACCACATACCAGGGTTCCTCCTAATAAGTGAATGCTGGGAAATCTCTCTCACTTGAAAGCTTCTAGTATAAATATGTGTAAATAAATCATATTTCAAAGACACTGCAGACTCCACCATGCCTCATTTCCCCCAAAGGAACACAGACCTTGGTTGAGTGCCGAGACCCCTCGGAATCTTGTGCACCGCTTGGCAGAGATTGGAGTGTTCATATGTTTTGTTCTGGAAGAATACCTGGGAGAACTGTACTTACAGAGAAGTTTCTGAAAAAGAAGAGTTTCCCATCAATATGCCAGAAACAAACAATATAACCAGTGTGACGTCCTTCGAATATGTTAGTTGATGCTTGCCCCCAGGGGAAAGTATGCAAACCTTTCATTCTGGGTGTCATAGCAACTAGAGGTGCAAAATCAATTACAGATTCAGCTCAAAGGATCGAGTTGTCATGCGGCATTTTTAAGAACACTGGGATGGCTTCTCAGATGTAGCCATAGATGTTAAATTGAGGCTGGTGTTTCTTGTTTTCTTTGGGTGTTCCAGGTGGGCCTTAGAACTCCCGTCTCTCTTTAACACTATATCACGTCGCTCAGGAAATCATGTTAATTCTTTATGTTAAGAATGCTGCACAGTTAGTGGTAGCGGCTAAAGATGCTACTTGCCACAGAGTCTGTGCAATTATATGGGGGAACTATCTGGTGAATCACTGGGACACGGGTAGCGCTGTGGGTTAAACCACAGAGCCTAAGGCTTGCTGATCAAAAGGTTGGCGGTTCGAATCCCCGCGACGGGGTGAGCTTCTGTTGCTCGGTCCCTGCTCCTGCCAACCTAACAGTTCGAAAGCATGTCAAAGTGCAAGTAGATAAATAGGTACCGCTCCGGCGGGAAGGTAAACAGCGTTTCTGTGCGCTGCTCTGGTTCACCAGAAGTAGCTTAGTCATGCTGGCCACATGACCTGGAAGCTGTACGCCGGCCAATAAAGTGAGAGGAGCGCCGCAACCCCAGAATCGGTCACGACTGGACCTAATGGTTAGGGGTCCCTTTACCTTTACCTATCTGGTGAATCACAAGCACCAGTCCATTGGTGCCAACTTCCCCCTTCCAGCTGCATTCTGCCAGCTGCAAGTGAAGTGGCTCCCAGGTAAGGCAAAGCCACAACACTAGCTTCCTGTCAGTTGGGTCCCAATGCAGTGCAGAGGTTGGCACAGTGCAAATAAACCAATGGAGTCACCACATGTGCACCACATCGACTTCCCCATCTTCCCTCCCTGCCCCACTCTTCTCAGTAAGCAGTAGTAACCCACCTGTTGGGAAGTTAACAAAATGGCTCCAGCAGAGCAAGAGAACATTTCAAGGAACACCCCAATCCTCATTATTGTTCCCATCACTGAGGAAAACAATATGCATATTGTTGCTAAAGGAAATGAATGCATTGATAATAGAACAAAGGCATTTATTTTTTGCAAAATGCCCCGGACTTCTAGAACATGGGGCGGGGGGGGGGGGACCTTTCTTTTATGCCCTGCTTACCACCCGCTCCTTTTGTAAGAAATACCTGTTTTCAGATACATTAACTCTGCAACTTTTCTGGTCAATCAAACTGACAATGACAAAAATAACCTCTCATTTCAAGCATACAAAGTCATATCAATCAACTTCATTTTTTTCCATGGTTCTTTAAGAATTTGAATCCTGCCGACATGAACACAAAAGCTATTTCTAGGGCACTCTGATTACAGAGAACTCAACATTTTTGACATGCTGAGCACAAAGTTGAGGGAATAAATCCTCTTCAAATGCTTGCCGAATCTTTGCAATCCATATGCATTTAAAGATATTGAACAATTTATTGACAGCCACTGCATCAGGGCTGACAGTTTTAAGGACATAATTCCAAACATATAAAAGACGACTTCTCCAGGAACAACTGTGGAAGAAGTACAAATTGAAGAGAAAGCTCTGCACTGGCATGTTTAAACATTTCTAGAAAGCTGAATTGTTTGAGGTGAAATATGACTGGAATGCTTTCATTGTTACTGCAGTTCTGTGGGGCACACCAACTTTTCCTCTGCTCGCAACTCAGGTTTTTTCCAAGAGACTCACATTGGCACGTTTTACAATATGAGTCTGCTTGAGAATCAACAGTGCTGCCCCAATACATTTGACTGCCTGAAGCGACACATCAAATTGCTAACGGGCAGAGGTGTCTCTTTGCCAGCTTTTCCAACTAAGCCGACCTTCTGGCAGCCGTTGCCAATGGAGTGACAAAAGAATTACTTCATTGGTGCCAACCTCTCCCTTCCACCTAGCAATAATGCAGGTGGCATGTAGTTCTGCTGATGGGATTCTTGCTGATGGGAGTCAGCAGAAAGCTCCCAAATGGAGTGTTCAAAGGACAGGGAGTGGCCAGGACTGATCTGGCCCAGAATCTGTTGGGACCTGAGCTGGTCTCATTGCCAATGTTTGATGGCAAGGGATTTGATCTGGGGCATCAAGTCCAGCCTAGCCCATTCATCTGCTTACTGTCTTCTCACACCTTCCACCCTGGACACCATCTGCAGTGGCGGACCTTGGAGTCTCAAAATTCAGCGCCCTCCCCACTTGTTGCTTTCCATTCTTAATTATAGTTGTGGTGTCTCCTGCAGGGACCCTGAAGCTCTGCACCCAGTCCTACAGAACCAGTCACAATCCCCTAAATCTGCCTCTGACCTTCTGTGGCATCACCACTCCATACAGGCCTGTCAGTGGAAAGGAAATGTTTGGAATGTATTCAAAAGCTGGTTCCAGCCCCCATATTGTGAAGATGACCACTAATGTAATACACATGTAATCAATTCTATCGGAACCTTTCTCTCTCCCTTTCGGAGATGGAGGAAAGCTTTACTTACTACATAGCAAGGTTTCCAGTTTCCACATTCTACGAAGCATTTCATTTTTGCAAGAGAGAGCTTGTGACCAATTGCCTGATTCTATGTGCTCTATGATGAGGCCATGGTACGAAAAAAAAGGACAATTGTTTCTGTATGCATGGCGGCTGGATCCTTCTGCTGGAATCAGGGTGCTGGCAGCTTCACAGTTTGACACATTTACTACAATTAATTTCAATTAGGAGCAGCAAATGTAAATGAATGTTGAAACACAGTCAACGTACCCATGTGCTGTGTCTCTCATCATTAGACATGATTTTCATTCGAGGCAATTAGTAGAACTTGTAGACAGTGAATTATCTCTTCTAAACAATCAGAGACATTGGGTAAGCTTCATGGTATGACAATCTTTAAATAAATTAATATGCTGCTAAACTTTATAATGAAACTTGATGTGCCCGTGTTATTATTGTTAAGATAATTAGTAATGCATAAGAAAGTGGGAACTTCAACTTTCCTTCTGTGTCCATGTTCTCCATTTCAGAGCTTATGAAAAAGTGATTACACACATACACATTTTGAGCATATTATTTCAAGGCTCCCATCTTGCAGGTTCTCCATCTGCATTTACTATCTTTAGGATTGATTAGTGAGGAAAGCAGCCAGTTTATGTGGTTAATTAGGGCTAAATGGTCCTTCCAGCATCATTTATCTGGGTCAGGTTGCAACCTCAAAGCCACAGTGCTATCCCTTGTTAAATTCACTGTCCGCTACAATGAAAATAATGCAGGCAATGTAAAAATACGACACGTGATGTTATTGCTCCTCTGTGCCAGCTTTTAGAATTATGCAGGGTGTCCCCCCTTCCCTGGTGAATGTAAGTTATGTGCCAGAACTGACTTCAGCTTATAAATATAGATGAACTCTTGACACAATAGACACTAATGTGGACTAATATAAATAGAATTTCATTCTAGTTCTTTTTTTTTTAATAAATGAAATGGATTTTACCTCTTCTTGAGTAACTGCAGGGGAAAGGCTCTACAGTGATTACAATACAAACTCTTGTTTAATCCAGCTATCCCAGCTAAAATCATGGTCTGTATTCACATAATTTTTAAAAAAAAGATGTCACAGGAAAGCTTTATTTATTTTTGCAAGGATTATACCTCACCTTTCTGAGCACAAGTCCTCCCAGAATAGTCTCAACTGCAGTTTTTTTAAAAAACCAACCAACCAACCAATACACCTATAAATATATAGACCAGTTAAATATCAGATTACACAAAAGCAGCAATGATTTGAGGGGAAGGATATGTCATCATGAACCATTATGAACCATAGCGTTGTCTTAACAATGTACAATGTTTTTGTGGCCATTATAAATTAGCCATTTTCTATATCACGGGTGGCCAATGTGTGGGGTGTGGGGTGTGTGTGTGGTTGTGGTTCCAGATCTACTGCTACTCCAGCATGCACTCAGTTAACTTATGCAGTCCATTGTGTCTTGAACTGGTTGTGCCTCTAGCCTAGGGAGAAGACAAACAGTAGACTTGTGCAAAGATTTTTTTTCTTGGAGTGCTACACATTTTTCATAATATTCATTTTGTTATTAATTTACTAAAGCCTCATTTATTTTATTATTCATTTATTCATTCATTCATTCACTGACACTGCATTCATTCTGGTACTTCCATTTGTCTTACTTTCACAGTTTTCTGGCTGTCATGTGTAACAGTGTTGGCAAAAGAAGGCAATGTATTACCTTATTTATTTATTTAGACATATATATACCATTTAATTGCAGCCATCTCGAAGCAAAGTAGCAGCTCCAGTCTATAACTGGGTGGTGGATTCTCAACAGCACAGTTTTTCTCCCGAATGCCCCAGAAATGGTGTTTGCCAGAAAAAAAATGATAGTTTGTTGTCTGATCAATATTTCCAAGTACCCTATGCCACAGAATACCACTAGGTGTGAGGCATTTCAGATCAAAAACGGCAGCCACCACAAAAATGGTGACTGCTAGTGGGACTAACATATTTCCTCAACAAAATGCCACGGAACAATGAAAGGCCCATTTTTATTATGGGGGAAGGGGATGGCAGCCACCAGAAATGGCTGCCAAAGTTAGAAATGGCTAACAAAGTTAGTATTATTACTGCTACCGAAATAAGAGAAGTCCTTCAATTCTTAAATTGTATGACTGGAAATCCTTGACAGAAGTCCCATATTATTATTATTATTATTATTAAAACATATTTATTGAAATTTTCAAGAAATACAGAAAAAGAAAAGAAAAAAGTGGACAGAGAAAAAATAAAAAAAGAAAGAAGAAAAATTAAAAAAAGAAAAGTATTCACCTTTTAAGCCTTATTTTCAATGACATATTTCCATGACTTCCCCACACCTCCCCTTCTTGTATTCCAATTCCATTTATTTAATTTAACAAGTTCTTATCCCCAGAAGTCCCATATTACTCCCTAAGTCTGCCCTGCATTCATTTTGGAATGGACAGAAATGAAACTGTGAGCACATCTATACAAAGGTGTGCAATACCTTAGAGTAGGTACTGTAGGTAGTACAGGTTTCACTTTACATCATAGCTCTAGATCAGGGGTCAGCAACCTTTTTCAGCCGTGGGCCAGTCCACCATCCCTCAGACCATGTGGTAGGCCGGACTATATTTTGAAAAAAATAATGAAAGAATTCCTATGCCCCACAAATAACCCAGAGATGAATTTTAAATAAAAGCACACATTCTACTCATATAAAAACACACTGATTCCCAGACTATCTGTGGGCAGGATTGAGAAGGTGATTGGGCCGGATCTGGGCCCAAGGTTGCCTACCCCTGCTCTAGATCTTCTGCAGGGGATGCCATGAATATGACACTCTCACTGCCTATGACATCAGTGCCACATGGTGTTCATGGATGTCGTTTACATGTTTTAAGAGATCAGGATGCTAGCCAGCTATGGCCTTATATCCTTGAAATGTAATACGGAAAAATGTTCTGGATCTTACTTCTCATGCTTAATTACCAAATTCTATAAATATTCTATTGTAATGCGCTAACAAACGTCGTCTTCATTTTCTTGGCAGTTCTTCAATGATCCTCCATAATGTTCTCAGTAACATGGAAGGCAACAACAAGCATAACAAACCGCAAGCAAGAGTTGTGAATTTGTGGCTTGTACAAGAAGATAATGAAGAGTTGTGCCTGGGATGTCACAGCAGATACTACTTGCATCTTGCATACTCACCCTGCTCTTCTGCTTTGCTTTTTCAATAAATCTAGATCATCTTCTGCATACAGAAGTCCGTATGGCTTGGCTTATATTTTATTCTAAGTTGTCTCTCTTCATTCATATAAGCATATGTTTTCTTCCTTGTTTGTTCAGGTCTCTGGCCATTTTGGGGGGTATTTTTATCCTCCTGGTGTTGATGTCCTTATCTTTCCACCATAAAGTCAAATATGCTTTATTTTCATGGAACAAGGATTTATTCTGATGGTGGCAAATGCTCATCTTAGCAAGTTTCTAACTGTGTATATAGAAGAATGTCTTTTCGTTTTTTATTTCACCCTTTGTTTTCCTAGGGTGATTTGTTTCAATGAGCTGGCACTCCTTTTTCTTACTCTCCTTTTGAAAGCACTTTTTTGTGTACAGGTAGAGTACTGATTGGCAGTGCCATCCCTTAGACTGTTTGCGAGGAAGGAGGCAGATAGTTGGGGGGCGGGAGTCTGACTGAGGGTGAACTGCTGTTAGTGGGGCAGCAACTGCTTACAAGACTTCCTTGGGCAAGGGGGGGCATTGCTAGAAACACCTCTCCTATTATGTTGCTTTAACAATTTTCTCTAAGTCCTGACTTGCTCCCTGGATCTCAGTGACAAACAGTGCTTTTTTCTGTGGGGATGCAGGGGTATGCATACCCCTGAACATTTTGTGAATCTTTGTACTTTTCTCCATTGACTGTATTTATTTTTCCCAATTTGAACTATGAAATAGTGGTTTTCTTGAGTCAAAATGAGAGTAGCTCTAAACATCTTTTTTAAAAGCACTGGTGACAAATATGTTGTTTCCTTTAGCTCTGAAAATACTAAAATAAAACTGAAGACCAACCTAGCACCACATCCTGTTCTTATACTAGTCAGCCAGCTACAAATAGGGAGCCCAGCAGCAGCACTCTACCCAATTGTGATTTCCAGCAACTGGTATTCAGAAACATTCTGCCTCCAACAGTGGATGCAGAAAATAGCCATTATGGCTAGTAGCCAGCTTTATCCTCCATGGATTTGTATAACAACAACAACAACAATTTCTTATTTATACCCCACTTCCCCAGCCACTCGGGGGGGCTTCCAACAAAATATTAAAATACAGTAACACATCAAACATTAAAAGCTTCCCTAAACAGGGCTGCCTTCAGATGTCTTCTAAAAGTCTGGTAGTTGTTGTTCTCTTTGACATCTGATGGGAGGGCGTTCCACAGGGTGGATGCCAATACCTACAAGGCCCTCTGCCTGGTTCCATGTAACTTGGCTTCTTGCAGTGAGGGAACCGCCAGAAGGCCCTCTGCGCTGGACCTCAGTGTCAGGGTAGAACAATGGGGGTCCTCTTTTAAAACGAAGTAGCAAATAATTAAATAAATACAGGGGTTGGATTTGGCAATGCGAAACTGGCACTCAGGTTTTTTGTATCTGGAGCTACTTACTCGTATCAGACAGTCAGCTATATAAATTATATCTTGGTGATAGTTTCAGCCGGGTTTCATCACTTTCTCCTTACAATAAGCTATTCCTTCCCTGAGGCCTCCTTTCTAAGCAATGCATAGAGTGCTTTTTCTGATAGTAATCCTGATTTCGACTCCCCCTCCACTTAGTCCTACAGAGTAGACCGACTCAGGCATCGCATTGAAACAGCAATTCTAGAAGTGGAAATCTTTTATGTTTCTGAATCCCTGCTTACAACATAATGTCTAAATTGCAGGCACCTGGATCTTCTTACAGACCACTCAAGATCTATTGATCTGTTCACTTTGCACCTCTTGTTTTGACCTCAGAGTGGCTCATTACATTCATAAAGAACAACAGATCCGTTAAAAATCCTGACATTTTAAAAATAAAACCATCAAAGAAACAGAGGTGCCAGGGCAAATTGGATCAAGAAGTTAGACATTCTGAATGTTAAGAGGTACAGATAAATAAATGCCTGAAACAAATAAATAAGGTGTTTTCTTTGCACCATTTCCTGATTTTAATTCCCAGAAGTTGCTCTTTGCTCTGTCAAGCCCAGCTCTACCATAAAGGGAAAAGTGAGGCAGCCACTTCAGGCATCGGATACGAGAGGGTTGAGAGCAGCAGCAAGGGCTTTGAGGACAAAGATTGGTTTGCCAATGCAGCCTACTCTGTACTAGCCTCCCAACCTCAGGTACAATGGACATTCTCCTGACACCAGAGTTGAATTTGATTGAAGTGAAATTCCACTCTTGGTATAGGTAGCTTTTATACATGTGCCCTAAGGGGGCTAGATCTTGTTTTTTAGGCAGGTGATCTATTGAGAAAAGCATATAGCCTCCTTGTGGGTATATCTGTTTCTGTTCTGCATGAGGCAAAATTAATATGGATCATTACTTTCAGTTGTGAAAAGTACAGAGGAAAGGTTTTTTTAGAAACCAGGCTGCTCGAACCTCAGTCTGCACCACAATGCCTCTCCTATGCCTTGTGCTTTTACCTTAGTTTGTTTTTGAAAAAAATAACCCAACCCTATTAATTGCAAACCACAGACACACACACTCCCAACAACAACAAACCCACCCCCACAAAACAGACGACAAATACAAAGAAAAATGACTGTTTGATTTGTGATTGCTGATTGTCTGGGGTAGCAATAAAGTGGAAAGCAAAATATGCTATAAGTCAAGTATGTGCTTATTTGCTTGACATATCAAAAATTTAATGCCACAGATTTAACAGAAATATATGAGACCAATTTAGCCAGCCCTAAAGAGGAAAAGACACACTAAAATATTGTAAAACAAATCCTGTTGTACTATGTCAAGTGAAAATAAATATTCAATCTTAGACTCACTTTCTTGGGAGCAAATCCCATTGAATCCAATGGGCCTTCCTTCTGAGTAGACATGATTAAGATTCAGTATTAACTGCTCACTAAAATTCAGTTGAAATGTTTGTTTTTGATGGCTTGAAGTTATTATATGGTGGCATCAATCTAAGGTACACCCCCACATACTTGAGTAAAGATTGGAGAGAGAGACTGATTGGAAGTTGTAATGTACTGAATGAAAGACACAGAATTCTGAGTTTCATACTTGACTTTCAAGAAGGTACATTGATGGGCTCTAAGCACATGCATTCTGTTTTTCTCACCCCTTTTTAGGTGCAAGTTCAACAGATGCTGATTCAAAGTATAGTTCACTGTCTGTCAGATGTTTTAATGCTTCCCCATGCTCACAACTTGTATATTTCTATAAAACATGCCTGTTTCATAAAATGAAGCATTTGCATGCACAGGCACAGCAGAAGAACCAGAAGAACCAGTTTTAAAAAACCATTAAAAATGGATGATTGTTCAGTGAGGTTGATTCTGGATTAAGGACCGTCCTATAGCATGCATTAAATAGGTGTGACCCACCAGGATCATCACAGTGGGGATTGCTATGGCCCATCAACCCCTGTGTGGGCATCCAGACAAAAGCTTCTTCCTTCTAGGTCCCTTTAGCAGGATAACCCATTCTTTGGGGGGTTTGAGACTTCTGAGTCCCTCCCCACTGCCTTGTGTAAATCCATCCCAATGCTTTATCCACCAACCGAGCTGCCAAGACCTCATGTGCTCATTATTTATGGGAAATCTCCAGTCAGGTTCGTTCTCAAAGTTCATTCACAAAGACACCACCACCATCTCCTGTGATTGGCTAAAGCTGCATGGTGGCCCCATAATCCCTAGGGCCAGCATAGGAGGACATGATAACCCCCCCCCATTTGAATCCCTTGACCGGCCCTGGTGGCAAGTCTCACCATACCACAATAGCCACTTCCTTGAGAGAACATAAGCGGTCTTTTGAATGTATAAAGTAGTTTCTGGGTGCTCAAACCTCTTCACAGATATTGTCTTAGTCATCCTTACAACAATATCACTGTGTTCTGCTGTGTGAGGGTCTCCAGTATCCATCGCCTTATTAGGAGGTCTTTTCTGTGAAATATAAGAATCAGGCCTTTAGGGTTGTGGCACCTACCGCTTGGAATTCCTTCCCATTCAATATTAGACAGGCATCATCTCAGTTTTCTTTTCAGTGTCTAATGAAGACTTTTATCTTCCATCATTAAATCAAATTATCATAGTGGATGACATCTATATTTTACTTTACCACAAGCGTAGAGACTCTGAGCCCTAAAATAGAAATGTGAAATGAGTCCTTGGGTTTTGTCACAGCACATCTAGTCGATGGCTGAAAACATAAATCTCCCTTTCTATGATAAGAATAAAAAATTAAAATAGTCAGCTAAGGAACAAAATGTCTGTTTGCATGGATGAATGGATGGCATCACTACGACTCCTGTTTATAATTAATGTTAACAGCTAATGTAAATTTGAAAAGATCTTAATTTACTACTGGCCAAACTCTATTCTGTCTGAAATAACTCATCTTAGTGCCCCAATTAAAATGTTGGCATACTGAATGATTAGAATGACCTTAAAAACAAATTGCTTGACCTACTTAATTGCAGCCCTTCTTTAAAATTCTGTCAATAATATCTTCTATAATGATTTCAAAGGCACATGAGCTAGTATAATTTCTTAGATCCTTAAGCAGCTAAGCACAACAAATTTACTCTATGCTAGTGCCACTGAAGTTAATAATACTATGAGTATTCGAATAGTGGGTTGAGTCCTTTCTGTTCCACCATGCCAGGTTCTGCCAATACATTCTGGTGTGTTTATCTTCTTCTCCATAAACAGTATTTTGAACATATCATACTGGGAAAGTCCCCGATTTCTTATTCAGAGATATAGCACATTTATTTGTCAAGTTGCTGCCACTTACATTCTTCATGATGTATCTGACAGTCATCTTGTTAGTGCAAAGAGTTATGTCTTCCTCTTCTCTCCCTGTGCAACCCGAATCTCTTCTCTGGAGCAGATTGTGGGCAGTGGGGAGAGCTCATGGGGCATGTGGAGAGAGAAAAGGAAGAGGAAGTCCCATTGGGTAGACAGAAGTCCCTGCAGTAAAGGGACAACTCTGTTGGATAAAAACCCATTGTTTATTTCAATTGCAACATGGCCAAAATGCAGAAGAGATTATCCATTTCTCCAGTGAATACTCATGCAAGCAGAATGAGTTGATCCTATGAAAGGCCTCACTGCCCCATGGTCCTTTAATTCTACAAGCATTAATTTCCCCATTTGAGCTCTCCACTTCAAAAGGATGGCCAGATAAACACTGACTGTGGAGCTAAAGGCCACATTGAGGGGTGCACATGCACAGGGACAACTGGAAACCATGTTCCTTTATCATTGTGCAGCAGATACTGAAGCTTCCAAGACCTAACCCCTAGGGATAGCATTGCTATGCCTAGACCAGAGGCATCTCTTTGTGAATCTCTTTGTGCTGCTGGCTACAAATCCCATCATCCCTGACCACTGGCCATGTTTCCAGTGGAAGTACAACAACGTTGGGTGGATTACAGGTTCCTCATCTCTGCTAGGGTTTAAGAAGAAGAGGAGTTTGGACTTGATATCCCACCGTTCACTCCCCTCAAGGAGTCTTAAAGCAGTTAACAATCTCCTTTCCCCTCCTCCCCCACAATAAACACTCTGTGAGGTGAGTGAGGCTGAGAGACTTCAGAGAAGTGTGACTAGCCCAAGGTCACCCAGCATTTAAGAGTCTCCAGACTATAAAATTTAAGGTATGGATGTTCAATCAGTTTAGTCCAAATTACTTCACAGGAAACTGATAAGAACGGAAACAGCCAGAAAACAAAACTGGAGAAGGAAAGTCTAGGACAACTTGTGTTATGTTTTCATTCATTAGGATGTCAAATACTATTACTGTTCCAATTTTATATAGTGAAGGCCCGATGAGTGTATTTCCACTCTTCCCCTCATGTAATGGTATTTGTGGGGGAACACTTTAACAAATTATGCATATTTCTTCATATTATTTCTTATGAAGATGAACAGTCACCTGAAGTTGCTTTTTTCAATATAATTTGGTTGTTGATACATTGAGGTTTTGTGCCTGGAAGTAAAAGAACTATCCAGGATATATATGCATCTATAGCTATCATCTATCTATCTATCTATCTATCTATCTATCTATCTATCATCATCTATCTATCATCTATCATCAATCTATCATCTATATCTATCTATCATCTATCTATCTATCTATCATCTATCTATCTATCATCTATCTATATCTATCTATCTATCTATCTATCTATCTATCTATCTATCTATCTATCTATCTATCTATATCTATCTATCTATCTATCTATCTATCTATCTATCTATCTATCTATCTATGGTATAGAACCCTTGTATATTCCAATATTCCAGCAATTGTTGATTTAAACAGTGAAGTGAGGGGAACGAAATATAATTCGCTGCTTGCACAGTTCACATGAAAGCAGTTGTTTGGTCTTTGGGGAAACACTTTTATCACTGTCATGAATTTCCAGAGAGGGCAGGATGCCATCTAGCTTCCAGGGACGCCTGCTCATGACAGCATCTCATTGAAAGATAATCAAAGAGGGTTGCCGTTCAGCTGCATAAATCTCAGCGCCTCAGAAAGGATCACCATTCATTTTTAGCAATCATCAGAATGAAGACGGCTGGAACACTGAGATGGTCCTTCGGCAAAGTAATATGTCTCTTAAAAGCCCAGTGAATGATGAGATGACAATGAATTGCTGCACTTTTCATATGTAGCTGACAGAGGGGTGCTATGGCCTGGATTTCCTTTTCCTAACCATCTCTCCGGAGCTTAAACAGTTACATGGACAAGGGCATTTATCAAATGTTCCCAACATGTTATCTAAGATCGACTCTTGCAGACTCTTGCCAAGTAGCAATAGATTGTGTTCGTTTTCTTAGCCTCCATTAGAATTCTTCCTTTTCTAAAAATGAAAAGGAACTGCTGAAGACATAAATATTTGCATATCAAAAACCCTTAGAATAATCATTTTATTCATATCAAACCAGGCAACAAATATGCAAACATACACATACTTTTAAAAAATTGGATTTATTCAACAGTGGCAAAGCATGAAACCAGTTATCGTTATTCTATTTGACTAATTAATATTTAATTTATTTCTTCCCTTCTTCTTTCCATGTTGAATATGTCACCACAGCACAAATCCACACCACTTGCTCTTTAAAATATTGATATTGTGTTTTGCATTTGCTTTATTGTCTAGTGCTTTGTAATACTTGCATTATATTGGTATGTCGGCGCAAGGGAGGGCATTAGACATAGAACGTTTTGAATTATTTGAGTGTATGGAAGAAAAATCATTCCAATAAAATGGCAATTAAATTTATTTTATAAGTTTGCATTTCACAAGATGAGAAAAAAAGTATTTACAATAGCAATGAAGAAGAAATTGAGGTTTTTGATGAATATTATTTAGTCACTTTGAGTGATATCTAACTAAGTCGTACTTGGAATAGCTTAAATCAATTGATTTCAATGGCCCTGCTGTATGGCTAAGTTTGGTTCTCACCCATTATTTATTTGCTTACAAAGTTCTACGTGGAAAAAGAAATGTCACTTGGTTGGCTGCATAAGCTCATTGTAGAAGTGGTTGCAGTCCTCTACAGAAAAAAAGCAACAACTTCATCCAAATTGCCATGACCATGATAACCCTTTAGAAGAAGCAGGACTCCTCAGCCTATATTATTATTATTATTATTATTATTATTATTATTATTATTATTATTATTACCCCACCCATTTGGCTGGGTTTCCCCAGCCACTCTGGGTGGCTCCCAACCGAATATTATAAACATGATACAGCATTAAACATTAAAAACTTCCCTAAACAGGGCTGCCTTCAGATGTCTTCTAAAAGTAAGGGAGTTGTTTATTTCCTTGACTTCTGATGGGAGGGCATTCCACAGGGTGGGTGCGACTACCGAGAAGGCCCTCTGCCTGGTTCCCTGTAACCTCACTTCTCACAGTGAGGGAACCGCTAGAAGGTCCTTGGAGCTGGACCTCAGTGTTTGAAGGATGGGGGTGGAGATGCTCCTTCAGGTATACAGGACCGAAGCCTTTTAGGGCTTTAAAGGTCAGCACTATCATGGTTCTCTCAGCATAACAAGAATTTCTTTCTTCTTGGCTTAGAATCTCTAGCATGGAGCTGGGAAGACTATTCAGGACAGGGTGCTGCAGAGGCCTCTGAAAACAATGCTTAAGAAATGCTATTCCATGTAGGATGTCAGGAAGACCACAGGGAAAATCCACAAACGTTTGTTTTTTGCTTCAAGAAGTGCAAGTGGGTTTTCCAAAGAATACAGCTTTTGTTGTTGTTTACTTTTGTTGGATGTAAGCACAATAAGCTAAGAAGGTACACAATGCCTTTTTTAAACACCTACTGCATCTATAGACATATAACAGCAGGAAAGCACTTACAATTCTGGCAAGAAGAGAAAACAAACATCAAGGCTCCATGTAGTCAATGGATCCTGTGATTAAATAAAGCATTCAAGCAAGCCGAATGGTCGTCACCTATGTTTCAATAGCAATATATAAAAAGACTGCATTGGTTATCCCAGAATTATTTTGTGATATTATACATACCTGCCTGCTATGCATCTGGAACAACAAGGGTTTAGGTCAGAGCTTTCCAAACTTTTCATGTTGGTGCCACACTTTTTAGACATGCATAATTTCGCGACACAGTAATTCAGTTTTCCTAGCAAACCAGAGGTTAAACAAACCCCTTTCCAGCCCCAGGAGGAGCGTGGGGAGTATTTGTACAAGACACTTACACCCTGTAGCTGACACACTAACGTGTCATGACACACAGTTTGGAAAGCCTTGGTTTAGGTTAAGGCAGTGGTTCTCAAAAGTGTGACACACCACACTGATGTGGTGGGAGAGGATGACAAGTGTGGTGGGATGATTCATGGACAATCAAAGAAACATTTAAACATTCCAGTATAGTATAGTATAGTATAGTAAGCATAGTATGGTATGGTACACAGGTGGCGCTGTGGTCTAAACCACTGAGCCTCTTGGGCTTGCTGATTAGGTCGGCAGTTCGAATCCATGCAACAGAGTGAGCTCCTGTTGCTCTGTCCCAACCTAGCAGTTCAAAAGCATACCAGTGCAAGTAGATAAATAGGTACTGCTGTGGCAGGAAGGTAATTGGCATTTCCAAGTGCTCTGATTTCCGTCACGGTGTTCCATTGTGCCTGAAGCAGTTTAGTCATGCTGGCCACATGACCCAGAAAGCTGTCTATGGACAAACACTGGCTCCCTCGGCCTGAAAGCAGAAATAAGTGCTGCCCTTGACAGTCGCCTTTGAGTGGACTTAACCGTCCAGGGGTCCTTTACTGGTATGGTATGGTAGAGAGAGGGGGGGCAGTATCCATGAATTCTACAATTCTCCATATTGTTTTGAACAGGGATTTTCAACACTGACAAAACATGCAAGATCAGAAAAAAGAAAGGCTTCTTTGTGTTGATGAAGAAATGAGAATATGTTTGTCTCAAATCAGACCAAATATACATGAGATTAAACAGCAAAAGTCAGCTCTTCGAGCTTGTATACATACTTAAGGTATAAATGTAAGAGACTCATTTATAATTATATCTTGGGAATGATTCATGTTCTCATGTAGTTGCATTGCTTTCTGTTTTTTTATGGATGTCCCATGAGAAAACTATAAAGTAGTTATGTGCACAGTAGAAAAAAAGCTTGAGAACCACTGGGTTAAAGGATAAGGGATACTACACAAGGGCAAAAATGCACTGGGTTTTCGACGAGCAACATGGCCTCTGTACATAACACTGTTTACTAGAAGCCTAAAGGCACAGATTTGTAGCCAGAGCTGGCACAAGACACAAGTATGTGGGGATGAACTAGGCCCATGGTTTATTGAATACAGATCTCAGCAAAGGTTTAGGCTATGAAGAAGCAGCAATGACTCTGCTCAACTTGGATGAGCCACTTACCTGCATCAAACCCCTTACCAGCCTCACTTTCTTAGGCCGTTTTGCTCTCTTTTGCAACCACTTTCTCAGCTATTACTTCCTTTCTTTTCTCCTATCCTCTCCCATCCTTTATCTTGGATAAGAACAACTCATCCAATAGCAACCTGTTGTCTACCATGATATTTCCCTGTAAACTATCAAGAGAGGCTTCATAATCACAGCATCTGTCAAATTATTATGATATGGCCATTATTTAATTTCAACAAAATGAGCAGTTTTACGTTTAGACTTTTAAAATAAGTGCTTATTAATTTTGCCTTTCCCTTAGGCTGAATTCCTAGGTGCACTTATTTGGGAGCAAGTTCCACTGAACTCCATAGCACTTACTTCTGAGTAGCTATGCACTGGCCATGTCCTGAGAATTTCATTTCCAAAAGCCACTGAATATGACCCAATAGTTTGAATAATTTACATTAGTTAGGTAAGAGATTTACAAATAGCTATGTGTTTTGGCACTCTGCACTACAAAATAATTAAAATGCCTCGTGTTGTAACATAAAGTGCTTCGGTATTATTATAACGCTGTTCAGAGATGATTGTGAATAATTAATATTATCAGCCATTCTCCAACAGTGCCAATCATCTAATGAGATATTATTCATCCTAGTCATATATTGATGCTTTCCCCTATTTTGTTTTCAAACTGTGAAGGAAGTATGTATGTTCATTTTCAAGTTACAAAGCCAACCCTAAAATTAGGTAGAATGAGGTGGCCACCTTTGGGGGCAAATCCTGGGTGGTGGGGATTGGGCGCAGGAGACAGGTCTATGTGTGCCACACAGCCTGCTCTGCTCACCCTAAACTATCCTGTTGCCTTCAAGTTCAGTGAAGGATGCTCTCCACTTTCACCACTGTGGAAATAAAATTCTGCTGCCTGTGTAATCAGGAATTAGGGAGACGAAGCATCTCGTCCATTTCCTCAGGTAAAAATGTTTTCTGGCAAGCCCTTGTCTTTATATAAGGTGCCATCGGGGGGCGTGACACAGAAGTTAGCAGAAGGGATATGGTAACAAGGGAATAGGAATCTGGGTGACTCATCTATGAACATCCCTTCAAGTAATTTGGCCACCACAAAGACAGTCACATTGACCCTTTGAACCTAATGCTTGATAATAATATGTCCATTGCAGTTGATGGTCCTTAAAGGGGGCTGTGGGGAGAATGCTGTTGCACACAGGTCCTGCTTTTCAGGCTTCCCAAAGGCATCTAGTTGGCTACAGTGAAAACAGGATGTTCGACTAAATGGGCCATGGGCCTGATTCCGCAGGCTCTTCTGATGCTTTTATATACTTGCCCAATCTTCCAGTCACAAGATGTCCATGTAGGTAGTGCAACTGCAGTGACGTCTGAACACTCCCTTTGTTCCTAACATGTCAATGTCTTTGTCATCTGAAACCCTGAAGAACAATAATGGGTGTAAACCACTTTGTGTCATGTATATCTGTAACATGTGGGATGAGCTGTGCTGAAAAAGCTGTGCCGCAAAGTACACTTTGAAAAGAGGTGCTCAAGACAACACTCCCTCCCAATCATTGGACATGACGGTTGTGTGGAGCTGTGCACACTAGCCCACAACCTCACAATGATAATGACAGACCTGGTGGTCATATGTCTGACAGTATTGTAAGAAGATGTACATGTGTACATCTGTTTGCACACATAGTGCAAACATGTAGGGCCTCATCCTGCTAGCATTGAACATGTAGCTGCGGAAGGTGCAGCTAGCAAATATCAGCATTTGGGGGCATCCACCCTTACACTTTCTATAAACACATGAAGGGGAAATACAGATGTGTCCCAAACCTAGCTTAAATGGAGGGATGGGGTGGTATTCAACTAGATACTTAAAATAAAAGTAATGTCTCTGTGAAGTCAGTAACCTACAAGTTTTCTGAAACTGAACTATAATATGTTTGCAGAACATGGGTATCATTTAGAGCAGGGGTCAGAAAGGCAAGGTTTACCTTGCCTGGGCCAGGTCACTCCAGTGGAGATCCCTCTGTGCCACCACCCACAATTTTCGGCATCTGCACAGACACGATTTCTGGCACCGCAGAAGCAAGTCCAATTTAGCGCCAATTTAGCACAGCGTGCGGGGACTCACCGAGCAGGCAGCTCAGATTGGGGGTGGCTCGTGGGCTGGTTAAACAACCCCTTTGGGCTGCTTGTGGCCCATGGGCCTGAGGTCGTTGACCCCTAATTTAGAGCTTGCAGCATCATTGTGCATTTTTCCCCCTGAGGGCCCAACAAAAGCATATACATTTTCAGAGTAAGAGGGGGTTTATCAGCATCTTCCTTTAATTGCCCCCCACCTTCCCCTCAACCAATGTCTTGGCCATTTTAATAGGGTGGAAGCAGCAGTGCCCTGCAGCCAGTCAGCCAGGCTGCCATATATTCCTATAAGAACTTGTTGGGAATGATGCTACATCATGACATGACACCAAAGCATTGGGGATAATGAAAGATGGTGTCCCCACTGTGTTAATAATGATGCTGCTGCTTGCTCCATTCCTTGGAAACCTGCTTTTCTCTGAAAACATATACACGTTCATCAGTCCGTCTGCAAGCATCCTTGAAAATGCACGGCCTGTTTATGGAACTGTGAATCTGAGAGAGCAATCTTTGCACAGCACTAGTATCACTGCACATCACTGACTATTTGAGCAAAACCACCAAGGAGGCTCAGGAAAGGCCATACAATATCCTTACATTTTTTTTAGGTCAAAGTATGATCTGCTCCCCACCCTCATCTTGTTTATCCCTTAAGCATCGGTGTGATTGTACATTAGCAATGTCATGCTTCTGGCAATTTCTTGTTTTCTCTTGACTCATGGTCACAATAGCAAATCTGGAGGAAGGAAGAACAACAGGGCTGAAGCCAGGGCTTCCACAACATATTTTCCAGGGAAAGCTGGTTCGGAACCGCGACCAGTGACTTGTTGTGCTTGCTCACTGCCTGTTGAATGACTCGAATGATTTCATGGAAATGACTCTCAGTTTCTGGTGTCAGTGGGTTTTTTTCTTCTGGGTCCTTGGAAAGTTCAAAAAGCAACGGTGGGTCATGGTACGTGACTGATTTTCCATAGCAAAAACACACATGATCATCATGGCAGCCATTGGAATCTCCTGGACTGAAATTTGGAGTGAAAAAAAATGCTTTCCAGATAGATGTACCTGTAAGAATGGAGGAGGGGGAAAGAGAAATAACCATAGAAGATACGTCACAAAGTTATATTCAGAAATGTGAACTATCAGAAATGAAAGAACACACACAGTAGCCATTTATAAAATTCTCTGGTGTGTGCATCTTTCACACACACAAACAACAATTTTCAATGTGAAGCTATGATTTGGTTATCACCAGTTCTTGAAAATACTCAAGGGATGTGAGTGTTTGGCAGATTTTCAATTTGACACAGGAAAGCAAGCTGTGTGGACTATCCATTCAACCTCCCCTTCACACCTCTTTGTGTGTTTTCGCCCTCACAACCTGTGAGAACAGGATACTGAACTAGACAGGCATTTGGTCTGAACAAGTAAGACTCTTCTTATGCTCTTATCTGCTCCCACAACACTACTCAGAAAGCACAGAAACATCTCCGTAAGAAAATCTCTCTACAGGACTGCTCAATCCTTTGAATGTGCATAGAATCTCCTTTCCACTGAACACACAGATGTCATATCCTGAGAGAACATTGTCATTGGGGATGGCAGGGGTAGGAAACAAATGGAAAGGAAAACATTACAACCGTTTTTCTGCAGCTCAGATTTTTATCTGAGCCAATGAAGAATGAATCTGAGACCAGCAATTCCTCAGATCCTCTTGGACACTTTGAACCCCTTTCCCCAACCCAACCATTGATCAGTCCTCCAAGGCCCCTCTCCCTGCCTCCCAACACCATTGATAGGATGGTGTTCTGACCATCAAAGGGGGGGGGGGAGAGAGAGATCGATCAAGATCTCTTTTCTCTTCTTTCCTGCTTCTGACACTTGGTAGCTGCCAGGAGTCCTCTAAAATGCTCATTTCCCCAAGAGCTACTGACATTGCTGCCAGGACTGTACGTGTGAATAGCAGGCACCAGCAGTGAAGAAGGTGAGTGGGGCTGTGGTTTCATAAAACTGTTGTTTCTTTAAAAGCGGGGGGGGGGGGAGAGAAAGTACTTGATCAAACTGGGGGGAAAAACATTTTCCCCAAAACTTCTTACTCTACTTCTATTGCAAGAGATCTTCCTCACCAGCTTGTAATCTCAAACTCTATTGCACTTAATCCTATCTGTCCTCCATGGTGTCTTCATAGGAATAGCATGTCTACTATTCACATTTATGAATATCACATTTTAATCACAGCTTCTCCAATCTTCCCAAGTAACTGTTTTTGTGTTTCAAGATCTCCAAAGAGTAAGGTTACTTGTGTAAATTATACAGATAGGAATCCTGCATTATACTGCTAGCACCACAGATAATGCATGCTTATTATCTGCTAAGCATCTATAGTTCTAAATGTTCTTGTCCAAAAATTATGATTCACTATGCAACACACAAAATGGGAGAGAAAAGGAAATAGGAAATTGGGAGTTCAATTCGGAGTTTCCTTCAGGTGCTCCGACCACTTGAGAGGATCTAGATGGTGACTAGAAAGAGAGTGATTACATTCCATTTATGAAACTTCGTCCCCAAATAAGTGTGCCTGGGCATCAACATTACTATCTTTTTAGCATAAGGTGAATATGGTTTTGACTTTCCAGTTAATCTATGGTTATTTTAATATGTTTTTGTTGTACCTGAGGCATTTTAGATGGATTTTTGTGTTTTGTATATTTATATCAAAAATGAAAACAAATGCATTGTTTAAGCTGTGCCTTCAACTATGTACACAACTGGGAACATCACAACACCACATCTCCACCTTTCCCAACAGATGAAGTGGATTAAGCTGGAGCTGGTTTTGACATTAGATTTGCAAACTGCCTTCTTCTTTTTTAATCAAATGAAAACGTGAGCTCAGAATACTGGCAGTGAATGTATTTCAAGAGTTAATTCCACATGAGGCATTTTTCTATCATACATCATTGCTCTCAATATAAGCTATGGGAAAGTTATTCAGTGACAAGCTGACAGAGCTTGGAAATTTCTCGTTGACTTGCTCTGCACTTACACTCAATAATCAAGGTCTTGTGGGTGAGAGGGCTACAGGAGATGAGGGAACAAAAGCCCTGGGCGCAGCTCGGATATCTGAAAATGCAGAGGATCTCTGAGACTGAATTGCCTGTGCAGACAATAAATCACACTTTTAAAATCCTAAGGGGCATTAAGAAGGTTTCACTTGTTGCCTTGCTGGAACAAATGTAAGCAGCATTCTCTTCTGCCCTACTATTCTGAAAAAGCATACTAGGCCATCAAGATAGACTATTTCCCACATATTAATTCATCTTCTTTCTTTGTTCAAGAGACTTTCAGAATAACAGGAGGTAGAGGAAATAAATGTCGATGGAGAAAAGTGTATTTTAGGTGCTGCTTTGTGCCTTTAAAATTGTGCTAAGAAGGAAAACTGGGTAATTTTTGTATTCCTGCCCATGCAGACACTAAGAAGTTGATACTAGGGTGAAGCAGACAGTGGTCCAGAAACAGCAACCCCCACATGCAATGCAGCGCCAAATAAATGATTGTGATTGCTTCAAAAGCAATGCTCACTTATTAGATGGTTAAGTGGGGAAGGTGGACCGTAAATCCTAAAACAGGATGGCCAGTAAGGTCAGCTTTGACAATAGCAGTCATCTTATGGAAGGGGTGGGGAACTGATAGTGCCTTAAGGCCGACACAGCACTGGTGCCTCTCCAACCAGCTACACAGCACCAGCTTCTTTTTCTGTCCCTGTGCAGATTTTAGTCTTGGGGTGTGTGGTGGGGGGAAGCCATATAGGAAGGATTTTGCAAGCCTAATTGAAGTGTAGGGAAATTTTGGAGATGGGGGTCACATCTGGGAAGGGAAGGGTTAATGTCCCCCATTAAACCCTCCATTAGACCTTCTCTCACTGTAATTAGGTTCGAAAACAGCCTATTTACAAATAAAAGGCAACACCCTTCTCCCGTTCTTATCTTCCTATGCCAAGCAAGCCTGTTCCTTTTCAAGGAGCCAATTCTGAAGGCTCAGTCCTGTGTTACCTCCTTTATGGCAACTCAAAAGGTATGAGTGGGGTGGGTGGGTGCTGGAGAATCCTTCACTACATGGCAATTCATGCTGCTTCTCAACCTGTCATTTGTACAGTACTTGCTAAAAACCATTACAACATCTAGATGGTCAATGACAGAGCTATGGCAATGCATTGAAAAGTACTGTTGGGTTGGACAAGCAGTGTTATTCTGAGTTTTCTCTTCTCCAGAGTTCGAACTGTCTTCAAAATCCAGACAGTTATAAACCAGGCTGAGCATGCCCGTAAGTGGAGTCAAAGGAAGCAGCAAACAATCTATAAAGCTTCATAAGGGATTCAAGAGGGAAGGTAAGAAGCATGCTAAAAGCCCAGAGAAACTGGTTTAGGAAGGAGCTGCAGCAAAACAGCGTAAGACCTGGACAAGGAGTGTGAGGGGGAAATAAACGTCAGCTCCACAGCAATGTCATAATGCTCCACTGCATTATGTGACTGTGAAATGCTGCTGTGATGCTTGACAACAGCAACAGAGCATTAATAGATGCCTTTCTCGTCATTATAGAAAAGTAAAATGCATTAGCTGGATGCTACTTTAGTGGAATGACCAATATAATATGCTGTCAGACACAAAGAGCTGTCAGAATTGTAATCTGTAAATTTGATGAACTGTTATAAGGCTGGTCATTAAAAGGAAGGCTGCTCTCTGTACGTCTCCCAGCTGGTATATAATCTCATTGTGTCAGAAGATCATTGCAAGGATTGAATTAATCTTCCAGCAATTAATAATCCCTTTGTTCTGGTAAATTCCTGTTAAGAGTGAGGCTTCATTAGATACTGGAATTGTTCAATGCCATTATTTAATCAAATCTGCAATCGTAAATGAAGAATCAAACTATTTTAACACATAGACTTCCTTCCTAGTGCGCCATTGCAGTCTGCAAAAAAAAAAAAAAAAAAAAAAAAAGAAATAGAAAAATGTTCTCTGTTTTGAAAATGGGATCAGGTGCATCAGGGCATCCCTGGCTTTCAGTAGGTTGTTCCATAAGAGTCTTAAACCAGCATGTTAAGTCAAAGACTTGGGGTTGAAGGCCCATGGCACAATTTTTCATATACAACATACAGTAAAGTAGTTCCATTAGTGCAAGGACTTGCGGATGTGCTATAGAGTGTCCCTTCCTCTCCTCTCTCTGAAGGCGCCATCTAGTGGGGCGGGGGACCATGCCTCCCAATTTTCAAGGAGGGGACCAGCGCCCCCATAAAATTTCATGGCGGTTGTGCATATGACATGTCAGGATGCAAGGCGTGCATACAGCCCCAACGCCCTCCATTGTGGGTACAAGCTGGCACACTTGTCTCCCTGTGTGCTCCCTAAAAGTTTTCTGTGCTTTTCCCAGAGAAAATTTGGGGAGGGTGCAGGGCTGCACAGAGAGAAGAAAGGGAGGGGAAGCTCTATGGCACAAATGGAAATCCTTGTACAAATGGAACAACTTCATTGAGCACCACCTTAAATGAATAGGTGCAAAATGACTACACAATCCTTGCCACATTACTCAGAAATAAGTCCTATTCAGTTCAATGGGGCCTACTCCCAGGAAATTGTGTTAGGACTGCAGCCTTAGGCAGACTTGCAGGAAAGAAAAAACAAAACAAAACCAGGCTTCCTCTAACCTATGGGATGTCAGCAAAATTTTCTGTGTCTATCCTATCCACTTCTCTCATCACTCATTAATAGCATTCACACATGATATTCAGCATCCAAAGATCAGCAAATGGAAAGCAGGAAAATGCCTTGCATTTGCTTGTTTGAAGTCAAAGATGGTAATAAACAGCATTAGCGTAGAGAAAAAATACATTTATTTGAGGTCTGCTAATTTTTTTAATATAACTGGCATCCACATAATTAAACTACAATTTAATTATTTTTAGGTAGGCTACTTTCCTGAAACAGAGGGAAGATGACGAGCAGTCAAACAAGACCAGAATGCATCAGGATATAAATAAGTCTTCCTCAAGGCTGAACAATTGCAATGCCTCTGATAACACAGAGCAAAGTCAATAAACTATCATATGACGGCTTTTAATGCTTGTCAAGAGAAACACATTTCCACAGAAAATAGCGTGAGAAGAAGTATGCATCAGTTGATTAGAGGAAATTTTTCTTAGACTCCATCTCAGCAGTTTGACAATATCTGCTTAACTAGAAATGCTCTCCTCCCCTTTGACAGTTATGTGATTTCACAGTTACCAAGTCAAATATCCAAAATGTATCACACAAATTCCTCCATGGGTGCTTCACGGTGGCCATTAAATGGAAAAATTAAAAAGCATAATAAGGAATCTTAGCTGAGCTGCACTGCCATTTGCTTTGCCTCCTTTAGCTGTTCTGACAGTCAGGGTCATGCTTGGGTTTTCTGATACTTATGCTAACTTTTCTGTTTTCTAGACAAGTTTAGGGTGAGGTCAAGGCCCAAAGCACAGATGGGTAACCTGTGGTCCCCCAGATGTTGTTGTATTACAACTACCATAATCCCTGACTCTTTGCCATGCTGGCGGGGGCTGATGGGAGCTGGATTGCAACATTTGGAGGGCTACAGGTCCTCATCTCTCATGCAGAGGAAAACTAAAACTAATCTCCTGTGGGGTCAAGGAAAGAATTCAAAAAGAAAAGAAAACAAGAGAAGAACATGTTTCTAAGAAAAATATTGACCAGACATGCTGTGAAGGTAGAACAAAAGCTTTGGAACTCGTTTATCTCAAAATAGCCCATTGGATAACCAGACATTCAGAAATAAGAAACTTCCAATTATATAAGGTTACACTGGCATAGCTCTTCACATAACAAACACACACACACACACACACACACAGAGAGAGAGAGAGAGAGAGAGAGAGAGAGAGAGAGAGAGTCTTTTAAGTTCAGTGCCAAACCTTCAACCATTAAATCTCTTGGTTGACGAAAGCCTTACGAGTCGAATGTTTTGACTCCCGAAAGCCACAAACCTGGTAGTTAGTGTTCTGGTTTGTGAACGTTCTTTGGAACCCCAATGTCTGGCGTGGCTTCCATGGCTTCCTATGGGCTGCAGGAGCTTCCAATTGGGAGCCTCAGAAGCCAATCAGAAGCCACACCATGGTTTCCGAACGTTTTGGAAGTCGAACGCACTTCCAGAATGGATTCTGTTCGACTTCCGAGGTACAACTGTATTCAATTTAAAGTACAATAAAAATCAATTGTAGAATGAGTGGTGCCCAGGTGACTCAAGCAACTGAAGGCAAACACAGCAGGCACCCAAAGACTCATTTGTTTCTTGGTGTGGCTGTGGTAAAGGGATAGTACACAATCTCTAAGTTTCTTCATTCCATGGTTTACTAACTATGCTGTTGAATGTGTATCCAGACATTCTGTAATTCAGTCAATCTTCTCTTTTAAACAATAATATTGCACTAAATAAGTTTATATAAGCATTTATGTCCATGATTTCCCTAATATATGAATATTATTTGAAGCCATGAAAGATGCTTTAATTTTTTGAACATGAGACCATTAGGAGGCAAGGCAGATGCTCTGCCATTCAGCTACAGCCTCTCCCTAACTTTTTACCATTTACCCACCCCAATAGGTTAAATGATTTGCCTGGCATTAAATGCTACTGTCCCTTTTGCAATTCTTAAGCAGCATTCAACTAAGTGTTACTCAGAGTAGACCCACTGACATGAATGGACCTAACTTAGTCATGTTTGTTAATTTCAATGGGTCTATACTGATTGAAATTTAGTTGAACTTGACACTCTCAACATAACCCACACCAAAAATTAAAATTTGCATGCAAGAATCCATTCCTTGGACAGCCTTCTCTGCCCCCATTCTCCGCCGTCTGTTATGTTCTACTAGTTTATTAAAATTATGCATGTAAATAAAGTACACTATACATTTTCTAAGGGTTACAGAACTGGAACACACTATTATTTTCTTGGTAAATCCCACTTGCAGTTCTCACACTACATTGCCTAGTCCTCTGCCTTGATGGAGGGAGATTTCTAATAAAGCTTTCAGGTTACTATATTTCTTTTCCTTTTATTATGGAAGACAGTGGTGCTTACATTTTATTGGCAGAGGTCTTTCATTTCACTTTAATCTCATAAATGCTCAAAGTGGACTTCCTCATCTCCATGAATTCCTGCAGCACTTTTAGAAAAACCCACCTGGCCAATTTAGCAACTAAAAGCCATTTGGTTAATTTAGTATCTTGTAAGTTCCAAATTAGTAGATTTGAGAAGCAAGGCTTGGGAAGAATTTATAGGTTTAACTAAAACTCTGTTTAATTCAACTGTTAGACCATGGAGAAGATATTCATCTATAGTAACTCCATCCTCTGTTCACAAAAGTGGATTGTGCACAAATCTATTTTTTGAAGCAGGGGAGGCTGAATTGAACAATTTTATTTTTTCATCTTTCTAAATCTAGATTTGGTTCTCCACATTTTTTGCAGCAATTTATTTTTTTGTTTTAAAATGTACATCAAAATTCATCAGCATGTAAATTTCTCCTAACATTGATGTACATTTTGTGGCAGTTATGACAACCTGGTGGAAATAGAACAATTTTTCCAAAATCAACAGCTACATAGAACTTGTTTTTATATAGAAAAGTTTTTAGGTATTAGATAAGATTTTATAGAAAAAATATTAAATATATTTTGGAAAAGTGCATCGGATCTACTGCACTTTAAGTTTAAAAATAGTACTAATAGAGTTTATTCAGATAATTAGGGAAGAACTGTGCACAAAGAAATATGTGAGGTTAAACATATCTGTATTGGGAAAGAGGAACGAGTGGGAAATTTCCACTTGTAAATATCTGCATCTCAAATGCCTGAACTGAACTCTGCTGTTAATAAGGCACTTGTATTTAACATACCAGCATATTGTTCCTGGGGAACTCAGAGAGGAAAGTGGTATATAAATTGTTCAAGTAATAATGTAACAATGATATAATTATTAGTGTAAAATAAATAATTTACACAGTTATTAATTATGTCTGTTGTCCCTTCTGGTTTGCAACAAACACCTGTGAATGACTTACTTTATTTTAAACTCTATTATGTAAATCCATAATTCAACAGGCTGGACGCAGAAAGAAAGAAAAAAAAGATTTCACAAATATATTTTACAGTGCCAATGTTTTTCTTTTTTAAAAAATGAATTAGCCTCCTTAAAACATCTGTGTTGATATATGATAATTCAGACCTGTCAACATTTCTCTCTCCTCACAGACATTCCTAATTTAGCTCTGGATGGTTTTTAGCTCAGGATGGTTTTAATTCAAACTGATGCTAGAAACAGTATTTAGTTCTAACACACTTCCCCACTGCGTTAAACTTTAATCAATTAATTATGCTGTTTTAATTCAGAACCCATTCAGCGTCTCAGTAAATATCACTAATAAATGAATTTTAAAGCACTGCTGTATGGCTGTCATCAAGAACCCTGCCAGGTTCTATATAATATGTTATATAATATGTTCCACTTTGTTTCTCCAATGTGTTAGATCCTCTTCATATTATTGAGGTACATCGCAACTTTCATTATTCTTACTTGTTTCTAATTGTTGAGAAATAGCATGGCACAGTGGAGTATCTCAGGCCATTTCCAGACTACCCATATTTTAAATTAGCTGGTTAGCTTCTCTGGGTCAGGGGCAAAATCAGCCTGTAGCTACCCAGGAGAAAAACATATCCCTGAAGCTCCTTAGAGTATATCCAGATGGCAATGTGGATAAGGGGAATGTGAACTTACACAGTCTGGAGTATCATACTATTGCAAGTGATACATGCCTGCATTTTGTAGGTACTTCCAGGAAGTACACAGCCAGATGACCTATGCCAGGGGTCTGCAACCCGCGGCTCCGGAGCCGCATGTGGCTCTTTTACACCTTTGCCGCGGCTCCGGGGCGCATACTAGCGAGGGGAGGAGGCGCATTGTGCGCCCCAACACTCCCCACTGTGGTGGGCGCTGTACTGGCTGTGACGTCGCATGGGGGCAGTGTGTGCGTTAGTCACACACCGTCCTGACGTCACCTGCCCGCCCGCCCGCCCGCTACATTGTAAGCTGGTCACTGTTTTGAAGGGGAGTGAAGAACACACACACACACAAAGGTAACTTGTTAATTTAACGTTTATTTCTATGAGGAGGAGTAATTCTGAGGGGTCAAACAAAGAAATAATAATAAAAAGTGACAAAAAAGTTATTTTTATAATGACGAGTTTTGCGGCTCCCAGTTTTTTTTTCCTTCGGAAATGGGTCCAAGTGGCTCTTTTTGTCTTAAAGGTTGCAGACCCCTGACCTATGCATAGGCCCCTGAACAATGTGCTACCATACAGGAACAACTCACGCCAACAGAAATTTTCTGCTACAAAACTTAAAAGCCAAGTGTTCTGTTGTTCTCACCCACGCAGAAGATCCAGAAGTGGAATGAAATGTTCATAGTCTTTTCCCTTTCCTTTCCTGTCTTCACCTGCTAGCTTATCTCTGGCTACATGTGGCGCCCTAACCGATACCCAAAAACCGAATAAGCTCTATAGTTTGTGTGCTTTATCCCCAGTGGCCCAGCATCTGTGTAACAAGAATCCTGTTTATCTAAACAGCAGAGGGTTCACATGCAATTCCACTAGTTTAGGTTGTACTATAGTGTATCCTGAGTTAGGGGAGTGAGAAGTTGCTTCTCTAAAAGAGATTAATGAAAACTGAAAGAAAAAGAGAGGCAATATCCATTCTGAGAAGCCTGTTGCTCCGTTCTGCTGTGTTGTGTAGTAATGTAAGCATAATAAATACATTTGACATTTCACATATGAAACTACTGTAGCATTCATTTGCCAGATGACAGCGAGTACAATTAACAACCTTTTGGTATATCATATGCTTAGAACTTCATCTATTTTTTGTGAATCAAATGTACTGCTTCCTTCTTTCTTACTCCTGCATTTGAAGGACCAAAATATTAGATAAAATTCAAGGAAGCAAAAGTATGCTCTACTAACTGTGTTTTTCCTATCAAGATGAAAAATCAGCCGGAAGGACTGAACTGGACTAGACAGAAATGGCAATTTGTCAGCTTGCTGCAACCAGTACTACTAGCAGTTACCAGTGACTGCTGGTAATCGAAAACAGCTAACATGCCTAGCTATAGTGTATGGGCTGAATATTTCTTGGCCATACTGGCATGTGTATGTCTCTATACAATCTATACAGATTGAGGCCAAGGTACTTGAAGGACTCTCTCTCCTTCAAGGAATCTGTCATTTAAGATCAGCTGTTGTGCCCCGCTCATGTGTGCCTTTGCTTTGTAAAGTACAGTTGGTGGCAATGCATGAGAAGTCTTTCTTTGTGGTGGCACCTGGTATGTCAGGTGTCTCTAATCATTTTGGACCAGTGAAAATATTTCAAGTTTCGGCAGAAGGTTGTGAGGGAGGGAGTCCCAAAATGGCTGCCATGCAGTGTGTGGCCTAAGCTAAGGCTGCTATGGGGGCATGGTATAACCCAAAATTGCTGCCAGGGAGAACATGGCATAACACAAAATTAGAGAGACAACCAAATCTGAAAACCATCTGTTTACCATAGGATGTCAGCTATGTCCTGGTTGTGGAAATCACATAATATTGATTACACAGAGGGAGAGAGATGGCGTTGCTATCTAATAACAACAGGGAACATTCCTCAGTTGTGTTGGCATCCATCTGTCTTGAGAGACAATGGAGTGTGCCTCCAGGGGAGAAGTCAAACCGCTGCATTAGCAGCAACCAAGTGACCTCCCTGGGGCACAAGTCTGAGCAGTGTGTATGGAGTATAGTCCTGGGCTTCCCATATGGCTTCACTGATGTGGTTCCACTTTGGTTGGAATGTCCACTTTCTTTCCTATCCCCCTGAGCCCCTTCTGCACACTCCATATTTTAATTGATTGTTTGATTGTTTGATTGATTGATTGAATGAATGAATTTATATACCGCCCTATACCTGGAGGTCTCAGGGAGGTTCATAGCAGCTCCATAACATGACCCCTCCAAAACAGGGGAAGGAAAGGAAATTGAAGTCCCACTGTGCACAGCATTGCATACAACCAGTGCTATCTTTCTAGAAAAAGAAGTGCAAGAGCTCACCATGAATATCTCCCTTGTTGTCTTATACAGTGGTCACTAGGGTTGTGAATGTGATCCATGCGGGATACACTTTTGCAACCCGCAGTGTTCACAACCCGCATCTGCGCATCTGCACAGGTGCGGGTTGTGATTCGGCGTTTCTGCGCATGCGCAAAGCGCGATTTAGAGCTTCTGCGCATGCACGACCGCCAAAAGCCAGAAGTAACCTGTTCTTTCGTATCAGTAACCTGATATTTCGGTGGTCCGTAACCCGAAAAGACGCAAAGCGTGTTCTCCTTCATGGAGAGCACGTGTTGCGGTGGGGTCTGCTGAGCCACCCCTCTGTTACCAGGCAGGGTCTCTAAAGATGGCCTGGGGCAGTGGTTGGTTCACTGGGTTGCTGGGGTAAAAGTTATGTTGCAATTTTGGTGGGAGGGGTAAAATGTTTAAATACACTGCATGCAGCCTGGAGCTTTCTCTTTGCTGTGTGCATCGGATCACCCGCCCACCCGCCCTAAAGTAAGGGGTTGTTGCTTTGACCTTGCTATGCCTGTCATGGGGTCGTCTGCTTTGGAGCGGGGGCCTGGTAGGAATTTTGTCCATCTGGCTGATTGGCTGGGCCATTTGGTTTTTGCCTACTGCGTAGCAAATCGTCACAACTTGTAAGGTTGCGGTTAGGCATTGGTTATAAATTGGTGGAGGAGGGGTTAGGATAGGCTGGGCCTGCCCCTCCATGGTTGCTGCGGAAAGGGAATTCCGTTAAAGGAATCCTGGGGCTTGCCATCTTTTTGTCCAATCCCTGGAATGGGACTAGGGCCGGCAAGCCTTCAGAGAGCATGCGGATGAGAATTGAGGGTCTGTGACTCTGCTCCATTTCCCCTGCACTGTCTTTTGGTGGTGCCCCGAAGTCAGTTCTGTCCCCAGGTGGGGGGACAGATAGTCTTAACCAATGTCTAAACAACCACTCACGGTTTTGTATTTAAATAAAGTTGTGGCGAAAATTATGCCAAAAACCTTAAACAAAAATTAAGTGTGTGTTGTGAGTTATTTGGGGGGTGGCTTGGGGACCTCGACACGCAACCTGAAGCGGCTGTAACCCGAGGTATGACTGTAATGGCAGTGGCGCCCACCTGAGAGTTCTGTGAGTCGCAGCTGAAAAAAAGCCCTGGATACAACCCAATCCTATTCAAACAAGCTTTTGATTCTGTTACTGCTTAATGTACTGGCTGTGAATGCTGCAATTTGTGTTCCTGTGTTCCACTGCTTTTCTTAGTTTGATAATTTGTGTTTTATTGGGTGGAATTAGGGTTGTTTTTACATTTCCATTTATGCCATTTTGAGCAACTCGTTTCTGGAAGGGGAACACAGATATAATTCTTTTAAATAAATCACATATACACACTTACACACACTTACACACACCCACAAACACACACACACACACAGCTTTGAGACTGAGTAGGAATTTGAACCAAGGTTTCCCAATCCTGTTTTGGCACTAATGATTACATTATGCTGGATTTTTCAAAAGGATATAAGCATGTGCTATAAAAGAGAAATATATTTATTTCTTCTTAATAAAACAGAAGTTTGTAGTATAGAAAAGGAATCTTGATAGGTAACATAAACCCAGATATACTGTTGTTGATGAATCAATTGTCTTGGCATTTATCAGCATTACAATAATGCTTTTTATATGAATACTAAACCAATGTTAGACTTATTAAATCTTTTTGATGCATAGTTCCAAAGAATGTTTACAAGACACAAAGGAATTATTGGGTATATCTGTTTATGTTAACTTTGTTTGTCTTTAGTGAGAAAAAAATAGCTTAGAAAATGAGATTCAGCGGCCATACACATTAGTATAGACTCATTTGCTCCAATATGACTACAACTCTGTAAATGGCCATTAAACGATCCCCTGAGTTTGAGTGATGCAAATGTCCCACGTAACCACAGATCTGCTCCTTATCGGGTGACTGCTCTCCTTGTAATGAAGTTGTCAAAGCAATACATTTTTAATAACTCTGATTCATAGGCCAATAAAGTTCCAGAGCTTTTGCTCATGGTATTTTAAAACCCTACTCCTTTATTTTAATTTTTCCAACCATAACATAAAAATCGCATCTGAGAACAGGGAAATGCAGACCTTGAAAAGGATTGGGTACAAAAAAAGGCTGAAAAAATAGGAATGGGGGAATTACCACATGCAGTTTCTCCTTTCATTGAGGCACTAGGAAGAAGAAAAAGCTATACATGACATTACACTCCACACTGAGGATACATAAATATCTTTTCTTCTACCTAGTCCACACACAATCTGGACCTGTTGCACATTTTATGCCCCTGAATACCATGTTAAAAAAAAAGTTTTGTTCCAAAAATAAAATGTCAGTGGAGATTGATTCCCAGTGGGTCTATTTGAAAATAGATGGAGGAGTATATCCAGACTGCCCATTGGCATTGTGGGTGGGTGTAAACCACAGTGCCAGTTACCACTTCCTTCCCCATTCATCTGGGGGACGTGCAGGGAGGAAGTGGTATGGAGAACTTAATCAAAGGGAGGGTTTTCATATGCGTATCAAGTAACCACAGCCATCGTTGTAGACGGCAGGATCTAAAACCAATCTAGATTAAAAACAGCATGTTGAAGATCTGCAGACACAATTCCATACTAAGAAAAACTATTTCTTTGCGCTGCAAATGGAAAGAGGCACACAGCCTCGGGCACCCTATATTATACCACAAGAGGAAAAGATTGTCTGAGTTTCTGATACACGATGAGCACAGCATATACAACAATGGCACAATCTGCACTGAAGAGAGAACAATGAAAATGGGGGAAGCATTCTCATCTTAGAACAAGTTGAATCATTCAGGCAGATCTGCGCTAACAACTTATTATTGTATTCCTTATTTGGTAGCCCCAGCACTGTTCTAATAGGAACTCTGAAATTCTCCCGCTGTGGCTCTGAACTGTTACAGCCTAAAGCATCTGCGTCATCCAGGCGGGGTGGGTTGGGGAAGAAGCTGGTGCAGATATTAGCAACCAGCCTAAGGAACGTGTGTTCTCAGTACCCTGTGAAAGGAATCCAGAGCAAGCTTGGTATGACACACATACTGTGATTACTAGATATGATAAATGACCATGCCTAAAAGCAAGATCTGGTGGAAGATGTATGTGTTGTCAGTCACTTTTGAAAGCTTACCATAGCATTATGAAATTTGATGTAATATATGGAAGTCGTAAGTTGCCCAGAAAGTACACTGTGTTCACAGTTAACTTAAAAAAAAAATATGAAACTTGGGGGGGGGGGGAATAGATAAATTAAAAGTTACATTTCAAGGGAGAATGAGGAGGGTCAAATGTTTCCAGGATGCTTGGATAATTTTCAAAACCATTATCATATACAGAATGCATACCACACATTTGGTAAGTTACAAAAAAAAAAACTTGAAGGCTGAAATTCTATACACGCTTATCTGGGAAAGTCCTGTTCAATGGGTCTTTTAACAACAACAACAACAACTATATATTACTATATATTATAGTTATCCTTCATTTGATATGCTGCCTGTTAGCCACTTGGGGCACAATTTTTTAGGGACATAACATACAAATAAACAGATGGTGCTGAAATAAACAGATGATGATGACTGAAACTTGTACATCACAAAAGTTAAGGATATGTGTTTCTAAACATACTTTAGCTGGACGTAACATCTGCTGATATCAGTGTAAGATTTACTTTGATGTAAATGTGTTTAGAGGTGGGGGCAAAAGTAGATGAGGTGCTAAATATATGGCCCCTAACAAAAACCACCAGAAAGGCAATGTATTGATGTTCAGTTTTTAAAGAGAGTGAGGTTGGGAGAAGGAAGTGCATGGCTGCCATTTTGACAGCAACAACATATTTGGTACCATATCTATTCAGTGCCTTTACTTGCTAGCAATGCACTTCCTTGACCAAAATTTTATGCTGCGATTTTCTTATTATTTACCAACAACATTTGGCAGCATGAGAGCGGTGTTGTACAGAGGAGCTGAAAAACTGGAAAGGCAGAGAGATGACAACAAAACCATCACAAAGAGCAATTCTGTGAATGCCCAGCCTGATAAAATCAACCACACATCAGAATAAGAGAGCTAAAGAACTGCAGAGATATTTTCTTTGTATAACTGTAGTGTGCTGGAAAGAGATAAGCCCACATGGAGGACCTTTTGGTATCTTGAGAATGTTCTCTGTGAACATTTTTCTATTGTGTCCACAGGGGAAATGGTTTGGTTTTTTTTAAAAAAAAATGATGATCGGTACTGGACAAGAGACCAGTCGCTCAAGTTCTCTCTGGAGGCTAGCAGCTTGAAAGAGGCATGAACAATGTTTTACCGCTTGCCTCTGCTCCCCAGATAAAGCAATGTGAAAATATCAGGGCTGCAATCGGCCAGGCATCTATCTGTTACACAGTGTGAAGAAGCTCAAGCGGACGATGTAACAGGAGTGAAGAATAGCAGGTTCTGCACTTGGGAACATGCTGGGAGGAAATCTGCTATGTCTTTCCAAAAGACCTGAGACGAGGCCAAGGAAAGGCTCTTTTCCCCACTGTGGCTTTTCAAAGGAAGCATCTCATTCTTCCTAGAAACATATTACTGAACTCGGAAGGATGTCTGAAGAACCCTCTCTCTCTCACACACAGCAAATGGTACTTATGGTGAAACCATTCAGAGGAATCAAAAAGGGAAGTGGAGGAGAATGATTGAATCCTGGATCTGTTTGTTGTGTTCTTTTTGAGAGGCTAAATCTCCACCCCTACACATACCCTGCCATCATTTTCCTCTTCCTAGGTCCCTGTACTTCTCTCTCCCAGTCTCTGTGAACTTGTCAGAACTGGTGACCTGGCTCTGCCTAATGACAAGTTTGGATTTGGAGTGAGATGTCATTAGCATGCTTGTTGATATTCATGACATCTCACTTCCAAGCTTGCACAACTCTCTCACTCCTTTTCATCCAACACATGCGTGGCTATAGAAGTGCTAAGCAGATGCCTAGGATCAATAATGCATTTATTTGTTCAGTTTTTAAACCACACTTCAACTTTTAAGATTCCTGGGTAGTTTACAAAATACACATCCATTTATTTATTTATTTAAAAAAGTTTAAACCTTGATCATCACTGTAAAGCAGTGTCTAAACCACTACAGCAGAAGGCAACATATCTGACCTAAAATACTTCCAAAGGGTAGAGTGAAGAGATATGTCTTAAGGTACCATTGAACACTCAGTAGCGAGGGTGTGACAACCAAACTTTCAAGAGGAGAGAATGCCACAGGTGTCAAGAAGACCCTAACTGGCATAAGGGGGAATGTAACTCAGTCTAGAACTGGCCATCTCCCTCATCCCTGGTACATCTAATCCACCATCCTGTTCTCACAGTGGCCAGTCAGATGGCCAGTCAGATGCTTATGAAAATATGCAAAGAGTATGAAAAGACAGCATTGAGTGTCATCCACATATTGGGGACACCATGTTCCAAATTCCCTGGCTGATGTCTCTCAGCAGCTTTATATAGATGCTAAAATGCAATAAACTGGAGAGGGAGTGATTAACCCAGACAACAGTAGATAATTCAAAGGACCTGGACAGTAGTATTCTGGGTGGGCTTCAGTCCCCCATAAAGATCAAATTTGCAGCATGAGCAGCATGTTAGAACTAGTCTTAATGTTGGAAGTCAAGCAACATCTTTGGTACAAAGTAGTTTTCAACAGTTTTTAAACACCAGCTGCAGTCCCCCCTGGGCAGAAGTAGGGTTGCCACAATTATCCACACCCTGGCAATATCTATATGATTATTGAAATGCATTGGACATAGGGTGACCATTCAAGACTTATGTACAATGCAGTTAAACCACCAACTGGGTGGGAATATGGTGCCAGCACTTTTGCTTAAGCAGTAATTGGAATATATGTTGTTGTTGTTGTTGTTGTTGTTGTTGTTGTTGTTGTTGTTGTTGTTGTTTTATAGACACAATTCAATGTGCTAGCTTTGACTGCCAATCCCTTACTCATTCATTCATTTTCATTCATTCATTCATTCATTTTATAGCTCACCCTCCTTCTCAAAGAAGCCTAGGGCAGGAAAACACAAGTGATAAAACAATAACAAACAACTTAAAAATAATTACAATACAATACAGATGCAGAATGGGTAAGAACTTGAGTTAAAAGGCTTGTTGTGTGAGAAAGGTCTTCAGTAAGCACCAGAAATACAACGGAGGATTCCAAAGGCTGGTGCCACAACACTAAAGGCACAATTCCTACATTGTGCAGAATGGACATCTTCAACTCCTCAACTGCAGAGTGCAGTGATGGATTGAGTACATGTGGAGTGATTATCTTTCAGATATCCTGATCCCAAGCTGTACAGTCATACCTCCACTTACGTATCCCTCCGGTGACGTAAACTTCGGGATACGTAAGCAGCAAACCCGGAAGTATATTTCCAGGTTTTTGCCACTCACGCATGCGCAGAAGTGGTCCCTCTGTTTGCAGAAACTTTGGGATTCCACCGGAGCTCCAGAACGGATCCCGTCTGCAACTGGAGGTACCACTGTATAGGGGTTTATATGGCAAAAATAGCACATTGAACTAAGCCCATTAGCTAATTGGCGTGCAGTGCAATTATTTCAATGGTGGATTGATGGGTTGGTGATATCCTGACACAACAAGCAGTCAAGCCACCATATTTTGCACCAGTTGCAACTTCCAGACTAACCTCAAGAGCATCCCAACATAGAACACATTGCAATAATCCAGCCTGGATGCTATACCAGTCCAGAAACAGCTGTAGCTGTCTTACCATCCGAAGCTGGTGGAAGGCATTCCTAATATATGGCTTGGGGATAGGTATGTGAAGGATCACTTGCCCTCATGCAAACCTGTCCACCTCTTATGATAATCTTCTCAGGATCTTCTGAGGATCCTTCCACCTTTGGTGGTTAGGCAGATGATGACTGAATATAGACCTTTCAATGTTGTGGAACCCAGGGAACTAATTCTCTGCTCAGGAACATCCAGCTGGTGCTCACCATGTTGGCTGCCAGCTAAAATTAAATCCCATTCCCTTTTAATGCATGATATTTTATATGCTGCCTTGTGCTTTGATTGCTCTTGCTGTTGTTATTGTCATTGTAGTCTTCTGCATTTATGGCTCTTGTTTTGCTGCTCTGCTGTTTTTGCTTTTATTTCATTGTAATTTAATTTTTAACTATGATTCGGTTTTACCCTTTTTTAAATTTGCTGCTGCTGTTTTGTTTTGTTGTTAACCATGGAAGCCTCTGGGTTGAAAGGCAGAGGTCAAAATAAACCAGACTAAAAAGTATATCACACCTAGCGGGCCTTTAGGGATATACTAGAAAGGAACCAAAATTTCCAGGTGGAGAAGGCCTCCTCATTGCTGAGGTAGCATAGGGCAGCTTCCCATATTCCTATGTAACAGACTCTGCCCAAAGTTTTAAAATTTATTCTGATACTAGAGGCTTTAGCACAGTGACAATGTTAAACTTTGCTATACTGCATGAAATTAATTATCCAATACCAAATTGTTTCCTTTATAGAAACTGGCTTTTTCACTAAGATAAAAGAATAGCAGAGATAAAGGAAATAAGGAGAAGGGTTAGGCACTTCAAGCAATTTATTTGTAACCATAGCCCAAGGCCTTCCTTCTCTCCCGCCCCCAATTCTTTTCAAGTTGCAATAAAAATTGCATAAAATATTTAAAATGGGATCAGACAATTTTACTTACTGTTTCCTGGATGCCAGCGCACTGCATTTAAATATGCATTACAGTAATGGAAGAGAAATTCATGCTTGGATCGGAGAGCAATACCTCGAAGCAAGGGCATCAGATCATGTCCATCAATAATTCTGAATGAGAAAGCATTTCAAAATCAGGGAGCAGAACCCATAAGCTGCCTGCCTGAAAAGGAGTTCTAACTATGCAATTCCATTTCTTAACAAATACTTTTCACAGATACCACTGCACCAAGAGTGTTATGACCAGTTATCACATTACATGAAAGCAAACCTGAGTTTCATGCACCAAGTTAGGTCACCTCCAGTCTATCAGGATTATGTGATTCAGATGCAAACAAGAACTCTCAGTTTGCACATTTCAAGTGGATTAAACAAGTCCACTTTTTAAAAATAAGCAAAAAAACTCCAGACATTTTCCAGTTTGTAAAGTGAAAGGGAAATGTAGTCAAAAGTGTGGGGTCAATGAATGACTAATGGGAAGATGTCAGCAGTTCTCCCCCCCCCCCCCAATTTTTTTTATTGGTTTTCCGAATTTATAACAAACAAATAAAATGAAAACATCAAATACAAACAAACAAACAAACATTTATATTAACTATAATAATTCCACTTTTGTTAACATTGTTAAGTGACTTCCTCGAATCCCCCCAGCTGAGTTTCCATTATAGCAGTTTTCCAAAACCATTTTCACATAAAATTTACTTAGTCAATTAATATCTTTCTTTCTTTCTTTTCATATTGACTTCTATCCTTAATATTATACAATTTCACATATTTAAATCCTAGGCCAATCTATTACTCACAAGTATTTCTATTTAAAGATGTCAGCAGTTCTGGAGGGAAGTTCCCCCCATAATTCCCCTATTATCAATGCAAATGTCCCTGCTCATGTCCTTATCTATTGCTCTTTTTTATAATGATATACATAAGATTTTTATTGAACCATTTTTATGGAAATTCCCAGATGCATTTTGTGGGTTTTTGTGGTTGTTGTTCCTTTCACATCAGAACATATTCATTTCTTCCAGGCTAGCTAAATTTTGTGCTGCTGCATGTAAACCCCCCCCCCCCCAAGGACTAATTTTAGCAAACTTGTAATTTTGTTTTATATTCCTGGCATTCTATAGTATAATGTGGTTATTAGCCATTTTATTGTTGTGGCTCTGTATTTTGTTTTGCTTGGTATTGTTTATGCATTTATACAAACTTTCTTTGTATAAAGACTGATAATAAAGAGATTGATTGATTGATTGATTGATAGGAAGATGTGAAAACATCCCACAAGCAATTCAAGATGAATGCATAACCACCTCTCAAACAAATGAGAATGAATGCTCAATAAAGTCCAAATATAATCTAACCTCTCTGTAAGAAAATCAGGATGGGTGCTCAATTAAATAGGTAGCTGGGAGGTATCTTATAATTTGTAGGGACTGTTAGCCAAGCCTGACTCTTTTTGATCAGTATAATTCATGTGTTTCCAGAGATGCATCTGTTCCATTCATAGGATACATTTGAGGTGTACATTTTAAAATATTGGCTATGTCTTCCCTTCATATTCCTGATTATAGGGCTCATTTTGTCTTTTTTAAAAAAACCCCATACACATGCATAAGCCCCATGCAATTCATAACATAACAAATTGCTTCATGCATTCAATAAGAGAGTACAGCATTCAATTTGTTGGCAGAGAAGGTAGGAGTTGAAGTTATAAGCTAACCAAACATGTTTCCATTCATTAAATTCTCAAATATCTCATATTTACTCACAGGGCGGAAATGAAGCTACAGTTTTGGCATGGTGCGAATCACAACATTTACAACTGTTTACAGAGAATTAACTCAATCTGGAGCATGTTTTGATTGAAGCGTATTGTATATTAAAAGTCTGAAGATGCTCTGAAGCATATCGGATGCAAATCGTGCACTCAGGGCTTGCACCCCAGGACCAGTGTAATAGATTTCATATATATATGTGGTGTTGGCTTCAGTTTTGGGTGACCTTGGCCAAATTCCCCCAGTGGGCCAAGATCCATCCCACTGTCACTGACGGTTGCCGATTTGATAGCACAGTTTCCCAGAGAAGAGCAAGAGGAGCCTTCTCAATCTCCTTACTTTTGCAATGACCGCTCCCCACATTAAATGGAGGGCTCCCTTTGTGTGGGCACACACAGCCCCTGGACCCTAAATGGCACCATTAGCACAGGCTTGGCTTCGCCTTCCCTCAGGTGGGATACCTGGAGGTCTCTGCCTACCTCAGTCAGTTGCCCAATCCCACCTGGGGAGGCATTGCCAAGGTGATCAGGCCAGGTAGGGGGAGGAACCACCTGCCCACACAATAGAGTGAAGATCATACCTGGGAATCGTCAGTTGGCTCCAGAGCTTCTGCCACCCTACCCACCCTCAGTTAAGACTTCTTTTGCAGGTACCTTTTCTCCACAAGTACGCGGGCACTGCTACATCAAGATCGCTGTTGAAGGGTCGGAAAGGAATTCTCCTGCATTGGCAGGTTTGCCTTTCCCGTAGCAAAATGTCACAACTTTGCTGGTATCAGGCCTTGGGCGGAATCTTTTAGTCTATCTTCCCTGAATGGGGAGGCGTGCAGAGGTGACCCATGCCCCCCTCCTCTTTGTGGCAGCGATACCAGGATTCCCCGTTAAAGGGGTTGTTTGAGGGGGGCTTTTGCCATACACCTAGAGGTCGTCATTGCTCTCCCCTGTGATGGCGGCGTAACGGGGGTGGATGCTCTCTGCTTGAACATATGTTCTCCAGAGCCAGCCCATTTCCCCCCCCCCCACTGGATAACCCTGATGTTCCCCAGATCCCTGGCAGGCGACTGGGAGGGATAAACGCCCAATGCCTGAGCCAAGGTCTACCCACATCTGAAACATAATAAAGTTGTGGCCAATTTTAATCCCATAGCACGTTGTCTTGAGTCGTTATTCCACACAGAGGCTGCCCAGGATTTGGGGGACTCTGCCTGTCCATGCAAATGAAGGTTCTGAGAGTTGACAGTGGGCATCCTGCATGGGTGTGGGCCTTTTCAGGTGTCCAAGAATGCCTACTCCCAATGCCAGCCCCACCCAAATGTCTCAAATTAAATCACTGCATTCTTAACAAATGCATGGAACAAAAAATAGGGAAAGCACTTTCTTCTAGTGCTGCGAATCCCTCTTTTTAAAAAACTAGAGTGATGACTACAGTGTTGCAGCATAAAGAAAAAAGACATTCCAAAGGGTTGTATTTCCATGAAATCTGTACACATCGAGACGACTGGACAAATGAAAGCATGACAGAATTACTATTTATATTGGATGTCCCAAGGCAATGATGGATCTAATCTTTCACATCCTGTACCCTTCCAGTCCTGTCTTTTCCCACAGGCATTTGATAAATCATCAGTTGTACCAGAGTGTCTCTTGACTGCAGTTCTGCTGAAATGCCGCTGTCTGGTCTGTCAGCTGGTGCTATGTATATGTGTGTGTTGCATAAAAGTAAAAGTGACCTTGCCTTTTTTGCCCTCAGTATAGTTTGATACCCTGGCAAAATGGGATGGACTAGGTCACTTGAAAGCTAATTGGCTGCTGAAGTGGGCATCTTATACTGTAATTGGTTGCATGGCAAGTAGCCTTTGGAGCAGTCACATTTGAGAGGGGGATGAAGAAGGGCTGCCAATGCTTGGATAATTTGTTTGGAGTCATTAAAACTGTGTTATAAATAAATCAACACTGAAAGAAGTAAACCATCACAAAGCAGTGTACTCTGCAATGATCAGGTGCTTAAGCATCAGCAAGAATTCTCTATGTGGATTAGGTAAAGGTAAAGGGACCCCTGACCATTAGGTCCAGTCGTGGCCGACTTTAGGGTTGTGATGCTCATCTCGCTTTATTGGCCGAGGGAGCAGCAAACAGCTTCCGGGTCATGTGAGCAGCATGACTAAGCCGTTTCTGGTGAACCAGAGCAGCGCACAGAAACGCCGTTTACCTTCCCGCTGGAGCGGTACCTATTTATCTACTTGCACTTTGATGTGCTTTCGAACTGCTAGGTTGGCAGGTTTAGCACAGTCTATATGATCAAATCATAGAACTGTAGAATCAGAAGGGACCCAATGGTCATCTAGCCCAACCCATTGCAATGCTGGATTGGAATCAATATTTCAATCTGTTAAATGGGAAGAAGAGAGGTGATTCAAAGTCTATTATCTCGAAAAACAATGGGAGAAAATGTTCAGAATTCTTGGTTGAACACGTCAGAATGTAAGTCAGTGATTGGCAAAATGGGAAAGAAGCAAGTGTAAAGAATGGCCCTAACCAATTTAACATAAACCCTGAAAATATCACATAGTGGTGCATCAACCCACTTCTTCACTGTGAGCTAGTGATTTCACAAATACTGTGTTCAAGTCCATAATGGATTTTGCAATATCCTGTGTGTGTGTGTTTTATGCTTCATTTAGCATTATATTTATTATCTCACTTTTTAGCCAAGATTTCAGACAAAACAGCTTGCAATTATAATCCACAAACAGGAGCACTATATGTTAAAACGATATGAAGGTTTGTGTGGCAGCCTATTCTAGTTTCTGGCAATATGGTCCAGATTCCAGGCTGTGCCCTCTAGACAGAGAAAGCAAAAGAGTGGCAGATGGACTTGGGGGCAGCTGGTGGTACAGATACTGTCTTGGAGCAGCCTGCTATGCATCAGGTTGAAATGGTCTGATTCAGGTGATACCATGAAGGGAGATTAATTGGTGCCTGAACAGTGGAGCATTCTCAGAGCAATTGTGTTAGCCCTGAAGGTGAGCATCCTATGGACTCTGGTTCAGGCAGCTCAATTATTAGAGCCAGGACCAATGGCAGCCCAAAGAAATGATCCCTTAATTCTGTAGGATTCTGTTCACATAGAATAGAATAGTACATGAATCTTTAGCACCATGTTCTAGAAACTAAAAGGGCATTAAAGTAATATGAAGATTGATTCTTAATATGCAAACATGCATAGAATTGTAATCTTCTATATTTTGGGGCTGATCCTGCTACATTATAGAAAAACTAGGCTTATCCAGTTTAGTGGGCATGCTTAACTCCCAGTGGCTCTGATAGAACAAGGAAGCCTAACTTTCACTGAATGGCATCCTTCACCTATATTACTATACTCCTAAATAAAAGCAAACTAAAGTCAGTGTACTGAAAGAAGCAAAGATCAACAGTGTTGAAGCAATGATTCTTCAACATCAGCTTTGTTGGACTGGTCATGTTGTTCAGATGCCTGATTATCATCTTCCAAAGCAACTACTCTATTCTCAACTTAAGAATAGAAAGAGAAATACTGGTGGACAACTAAGAGGTTTAAAGACACTCTCAAGGCAAATCTTTAAAAATGCAGTATAAACACAGAGAATTGGGAAACACTGGCCTGCAAGAGCTCCAACTGGAGAATAGCCTCTAGCAAAGGTGCCATGGACTTTGAAGAAGCATGAACTCAGGACGAAAGGGATTGAAACATCAAGACCTTGTTCATGGAAGACAACATTGCCTGGCTACAAGTGATTGCCAAAGAAGATACTCCTAAGATGTGTTGAGTACTGACATTTTGTAAAAAAGAAATAAATAGATAATATTTTAAACAAAATATTTGAGTTAATAGCAACTGTATTGTCAATTATTTGGCATGGGACTTCAAAAATAGAACGCGCCAGGTATGTGCAGATTTCCATTCCTCATCAGTGGTATTCACCTAAGACCCATTGAAATTATTCAATATTACTAAGTCAGGTCTAATAATTTATAAAGTTTACTTAGTTGAATAGTACCCAATAAGTTTTAGGCCCAAATATGTCCATGTCAGGCAGAACAATTGGTTCATCACAAGAGCAAACTAACTTTTAAAACACATTTTTTCTCACTTTTTACCTACAACCATAAGAGCTACATTTCTACCCTCTTGACAAAGCTTTCATTGCTGGGATTCCCAGGACTCTGCCATGAACTATTAGAGCCCTAACCAAATGTCACCTGTCTGTGCACTGGTAATTGGAGAAATGACTGAACCCAAAAAACAGCCTAGAGCAGCATATGGCAAGTCTGCTTTGAAAGAGCTTGCTAGCTGAAGCAAAGAGTAGAAAAGATATTCTGAATTTAGATCAGGGGGGTGGGGTGACTTTTAAATTTGCATGATGTAAATGAACACCAGTTGTCAGGCTAGTATTACTTTAGATCTGCAGGGGAAAAGTTCACAGCTGGTGATTTATTGAGTGTATATAAGAAAGAGCAGAATGATGCTGGCGTCACGCCCAAGCATCTATGACTTGATCAAAAGGAATGTGTAAGGTAGGTATAGAGTACTGTCAGGAAGGAAAACCCATCTTCTTCAGCCACGAAGAGAAAAAGTAATTAAAACACTCCTACTGATGCTATTACGGAACTCAAAGATCAAAGCACCTGAAGGGCTTATGGAGAACCTGAAAGTTCAGCTATTTAGCATGCTGTGGAAATGACAAATCATTGCAGTCGGCAAGAACAGCTTTAAAAATAGTGTTACGTATGATATGGTCATAGCAAAGTTAAAGGCAGGTCTAATGCAGCATGTTCTCATTTGATGTCATGTACAAAAGGTTCAGGTAACATTATGGCATACCTAACCTTATTGCATTTTATCTTCACATCAACCCTATAACATAGTTTGGCCTGAGATAGTGACTTGTTCAATGTTTACTCCTTCTATTTAATGATTAAATATGAATTTTCAAATGCAACCTAAGCACTTGACGAGAGCAAAATCAAGCAAATGGTCTGCATGAAAAAGCCATCAGAGAGAAGACAGTAGAGATAGAAGCTTCATGTCAACCTTATCTTTCAATGTTCTCAAAATCATCAAATGATGCCCTGGAAAAGACCCTGATGTTAGGAAAGATTGAGGGCACAAGGAGAAGGGGAAGACAGAGGACAAGATGGCTGGACAGTGTTCTCAAAGCTACTAACATGTGTTTGACCAAACTGCGGGAAGCAGTGGAAGACAGGAGTGTTTGGTGTCCTCTGGTCCATGGGGTCACAAGAAGTCAGACACGACTAAACAACAACAACAACAGCAACCAGTGGTAGACTGCATGTATGATGCAGTATCAGGAAGCATTTGAACCTAAACCACTAAAATTAAACCCAACATCATGTATTAAGAGTATGCCCTACAACATGCTTATTGACAGAGCAATCGTATGCATGACTGCTCAGATCTGAGTCCCAAAGAGCTCAACGGGGCTTCTTCCCATGTAAGTGGATATAGGATTGCAGCTTAAACAAACTAATAATGCAGCAGTAGATAACCTTTCACTCTAGAATAGCCCTGCAGCATTCAAAAAGACTTCAGTGGGGAAAAGCTGGGTTAATTAGATGAGTGACTGCACCCTTAGGAAAATCCTGCTGCTACTACTACTACCACCAATAAAATAAAATATGGAAACTGGCTTTCCTTTACTCATCATAGCCCCAGTGAGGAAACTATAGTTATAATGAAGTAATGACTTGACTGCTACATTGTGCAAATACTAGTAATAGACATAAGAAAGTAAAATGTATATACAATTTCCATAGAAATGCAACACATCATAGAGAAAGGTAAACTGCAATCCTTGTCCTTGACTTCCCATGCTAAATGTGCAGGAAGTTATATGGAGGAATTTCAGCAATACCTGCTTGCTGAAGCCCAGAAAAAGTTTTACTGTCTGATTGTATTTATTTAATAAAATTTATAGGCAGCTTGACATCCCTCAGGGCCATTCAGCCTGCTTTACGAATATGGAGATATTCACACATTATATATGACCACTTGCCTCACAGGATACATCAGCTCCTGTTAGTAGTGAGACATCTAAGGTGAGCAATTGATTTGGGGTCATTTTAAGTAAAGCAATTATTATGGAGCTGAAACAACAAAGTTCAGAATGAGACAATGGAGAAGGTTAAGAAACAATGTGAAGAAAGAAGTGGCAACTATGAACCAGTTATTATTTAAAGAAATGCCTGACACATACTAGTTTAAGACATGATAAATAATACTGAGAACAAGTTATCCTTAGGACTGTTGAAAGTGCCTTCAAAAGCAGCAGAGGTTTGTTATTTTGGGGTGTTATGTCTTTTATGACAAATGAAACAACATTCCATACCTGTCACTGGGCAGTGATGCTCCAGCAAGTTTAACTATTGTGGGGAATATATCCATATTACTTGTGGGCTCATCAATATGTGTGCCAGGCTTAAACACTCCAGGCCAGCGGAGAAGACCAGGTACTCGAATCCCTCCTTCCCAACTTGTAGACTTTCCACCTAGAGAAAAAGGATCACAAAAATTAGGGATGGGCAACTTGAAGAAATCCAGATGTTATAGGACTCCAACTCCCATCATACTCAGAGAGCATGGCCAATGGTCAGGGCTGATGGGAGTTGTAGTCCAACAACATCTGGCAGGCCACAGGTTCTCCATCCCTGTAATAGTCCAATCAAACAATTTGCCAGATTGATCCATCAACCTTCTTATCAACCCAAATGGTGCCCCATTTGTTAACTTTGTAGGCAGCCTACCTTTAGCACAACTGAGAGTCTCGCCAGTTTAAGGACAGGATTATGAAACACTGTTTGGAACAAGGAAGTAAGTCTTGCTGTTGTTGCTGTCTTTGAGCTTTTACAGTAAAATGTTTGATGTCTTACTCTTGTCTCAATTATTAGATACAGCACCATGATTAATCATGGAGCAGATCTTTTAAAAAAACAGCATTGTTTTTAATAACAGTCCTTGGAAACTTGAAGATGCAAGCACCACCTTAAAGAGACATTCTCCCACACACTCACACAAAGGAAGAAAATGTTTCCTGTACACCGCCTAATAACAAAGGATGTACACTTTTGGCTTCACAGTGATTATTTTTGCTTGCATAAATTTAATCAACAGACAAATCAGCCCAAACTCACATGAATAATAAATTCATGATTTATTAAATCAGGTTGCACTCTTATACATTTCTTCTGAAAAGATAACACATGCAGCTTGCCCAATCTGCAAGTGGGCACAAAAGATGGCAGTCAACTAAGTTTTATTTAGTGTGGACCCACTGATATTGTAATAATTGTAGTGGAAAGCTGAAATTTCAAGGGAAAACTAGGATTCTGGTTCTTGTACTTTTTCCTAATTGATAAATCTTTCTCAGACTAGCCATAGTGAGACATACTTCAAAACAACAACATCACCATTTAGAGAGAAATCTACGTACCAGAAAAGGATGGGTGGGTTTTTCATGTCCATCCCTCATGAAGGCTATACAATCCAAATTTCTGTTCACATAAGTAAGGCCACCATTCTGGCAGCATCTTGAACAAAAATATTTCAGATAATGGATTCCACCACCTTACGAGCTAGGTAGTTTTTCATCATTACTGCAACTCTGATTGGTGATTTTTGCCAAAGAACACAAGCCTATGTACCAGAAGCAAGGAAGCAATGGCACGATTGTCCTTTAAAAAGTGGAAGTTTTGCCCAATTGAAGAATTATTATTTTTTGAAGTATAAACTCCGGCTTATTTTGCATCTCTCCCAAAAGGGCCACAAAATGCTTATTTAACTTAAATACTGTTGTGAACTGAATTGTCCGTGACCCCACACAAAAATAATCCTAGGGTTGTGATGCTATTAGCTCACCAAAAATTACCTCTCTATGTGCTGCAGCACTGAAAATGTTGGGAAACATTAGAGTGGATTGCAAAAATAAAGCAGTGAGTATTGTAATTGCATTCTATAAATCTATGCTGCAGCAACACTTGGAACACTGAACTGTGTGCAGTTGCGGCCACCCGCTTTTCTTTTCTTTTTTAAGGATATAATAGAATGAGAAGATGATTGTTATGGGGAGGAGAATGAGATCTTTTCCTGCCAAGAAATTGTGGCTCTTTAGAATAAAGATGACCATGAGGCGAAGCAAGCTCAATATGTTTTCCTTACTGCGTTGAAGGAAAAGATGGAGTCTCCCCTCTCCCACACGCTACATAAATAAGCCAATTGGACTGTTAATTGAACCTTAATTCAGCATTGATGAGGGGACAGTGTTCTCCTAGACAGCTCAGTGAGCAAACTACTCAGCGGCGGCAAGGCAGCTCTGTTCTTCAACACTTCATGGCTGCTGCCTGCTCCCCAGTATCAGCCCCCTGAGGTGGCTGCTTCAGTCTGCCAGACGGTAAGCCGGGGCCCTGCTCAGAGATGGTATTTGATGGCTGTGTATCTTTCTTTCCCCTTCCTTCCTCTGGAAAACCTTCTTCAGGGGGTTGCCCCCCATCCACATTCAAGCAGGAGGTAGGTGCCAGGGAAGGGTAACCCATCAACAGCATTGCTGTGCTTATCAGGAGAGAGGGTGAGACTGTAATACAAGAAAAGCATTGCCTGAAATAGGGAGAAGGCATCTTGCTCTAGTTGTCTACTGACACAAGAACCCTTTGTCCAGTTTTTCGTGATTCCCACCTCCCACTGCAGCTCTGTATAATGCACTGCTGGGTGGGTGAGGAACTGACCTTGGAGAGCATCAGGGACTGGGCAGAGGAGGAATGGTGGAGACTGCCTCTCCATCCTAACTCCTCCAGGGAGGAGGAAGAGGAAGACAGTATAGATTTACAACAGAGGGTTGAGGGAGGTAGCAGCTCAGAGGCAGATGAGGGGAAAAGCTGGGAAATCATGGGACAGCTGGAACAACACCCAGCTGACACGTTGTTATTAGAAAGCATTCCAGACCCTCCATCTCCCAGAACCTGGCGAGCCTTAAAAGTAAGAGAGCAAAGAGCTGAAAGACAGAGGGCATGTAGCAGCACTCATAGAGGAGGCGATGAGAATGATGAACGAGGAAGTGGGAGAGACGGGGGGCGGTGGAGATTCACTTTGGACAACACCATTACCCAAGAGGCTGGGTTCTATAGCCTCTTTCTGTAAAGACTGAAATAAAAAAGGATGGTAGGAAAGTTTTCCTTGTCTTTATAATTTCCTGGGCAACCAGCTGGGAGCTGCTGACAGCATCCTGACAGAGAGATAGGGGTTTTTTTTTTTGGGGGGGGGAGGTATAGGGTACTTTAGAGGAGATGATGACAATAAAGGCGTAGTTGCATGAGCTGCCTTCTGTCAATTAACCCACAGACAATATACTAGAGATTTATTAAAATTATGGATGGTTTGGAAAGAGTAAACACAACTTAAACCATGTTGAAAGGGGATTAGAAAGAACTTTGTCCATGTTTACAAAGCTACTATACCTCTTAATTCCATATGTTAGTGTCAGACTCTGACTTTCCGAAACCAGCTAGATGTCAGATATAATAGTGATCTATCAGTGAAATCCTACTTATGTGTACTCAAATGTATGCACCATTGATTTCAATAGGACTTACTCTCAGGAACATGAGTACAGTCATACCTCATGTTACTTTTGCTTCAGGTTGAGTGTTTTTACGTTGTGTCCCGCGGCGACCCGGAAGTACCGGAAAGGGTTACTTCCGGGTTTTGCCACTCACGCATGCGCGCAAAATGATGTCACGTGCATTCGCAGAAGCGTTGAGTCGTGACCCGCACACACACACGGGCGCAAGTTGCGTTCTGCTCATGTTGCGAACGGGCCTCCAGAACAGATCCCGTTCACAACCAAAGGTACCACTGTATAGGATTGCAGCCTAAATGGACCATTGGTCTGAACCAGTAAGGCAGTTAATTAATTGTCTCCAAAAACACTGGCAAATGCATTTTGCACACTTAAAAATATTTAATGCTTCTCTTTCTTCATCTGGCGTGTGATTGCAGTCAACAGCTTTGTTTGCTGCCTTTCTGTACCTTACCAAACATTCCTTGAGCATGTCACCTTCAGTGCCAATACCCCATGAGGTGTGAAGAGAGAAAGAAGCAAAACTGAAAATCCCCACTTCATGAGTGAGAATGAATAGCAAGCATGCTTTTGTGAGGCAGACAACAACACAGTATGAGAATGTAGAATGGACATGGAATATGCATTATTTCAAAGGCTCCAAAAATATATATATTATCTGTTTGGAATGTGTTGGCCAGAAAAAATCTGAACAGAATTTCACGAAAGGCAACCAAAGAACTGGTAGAAAGATCTATTATTTCAGGAAATGAAAAGGCCATATTTTTCAGCAAGTGATAGCAACAATAGGTGTATCCTCTTGACAGTATAATATGAATTAAATTTAAAATCAATATGCTAGTAGTTTGTGTTTCTTTTTGCTGCGGCTGAATGTGAGGTTAGGAATGCAATATTCTTCAGTGAATTAAAATGTTGGATCAAGGACAGTCTTTCATTTCATGTCAATATAGCAATTATCACAAGTGGAAACAGCTGAGAAGTTTAGGAGTTAAAACCACACTAAAAAAAAGTTCAAAGCAATGCTCAACTACTCTATTATCTAGCCCAGTAGAAATGAACAGGGAAATTCAAAAGAATAAATCAGGGCCAATGAAGTCCACACGTTATTTCATTTCAGCTGTGTTGTTATATTTTGATCACAAATAGTATACTGTGTGCAGTTTGAAGATGACAACTATGTTAAGGATCAAACCCATAAAAATGGCTTTAAAAATCTAAACTAGTTTTAAAAGGGGGGGGGGACCCAACGTGAAAATATCAGCTGCTTTCAGTCTCTCTTATTGGACAGTTAAAGCACTGAATATTTAGTAGTTTCAATTTGAATTTCAGTGTGAACCTTCCTGTTTGATAAGGGAGAAGCTATTGTCGAACAGCTATGCAAGCCATATCAGAATCAAGCTGTGCATATATATATTTTTTTGCCAAAGTCCTGAAGACCAATCATAGCTCAGACAAAAATGTTCAAAGGTTGGTTCCAATGGTTGAATACAACTAAATCATTGTGTGCATTGAGCAACTTCCACAAGCACAACAGAATTTCCCTCCCCTACACCGCCCCAGCCTTCCCCCCCCCCACTTGCAACTGCTCAAATCTGCTCTGGGGTTTCCCCCAAGTATCTGGAGGATATTTGGGAGTAGTGGAGGTTCACAGGAAGAGGAGAGGGAGGGGACATTTCATTGTGCTTGAAGAAGTTGTCTCATGTGCACCATGATTTAGCTCAGGCTTCCTCAACCTCGGCCCTCCAGATGTTAACTCCCATGATCCCTAGCTAGCAGGACCAGTGGTCAGGGATGATGGGAATTGTAGTCTCAAAACATCTGGAGGGCCATGGTTAAGGAAGCCTGATTTAGCTGAACACAACCCTGTTGCTCTGGGAACTGTGGAATCCTGAGATAGTCCAAAGCCCACAGCCCATAGAAGCTGCCATGTTTTCAGGACAAATGAGCTATGTGATTCCAGAGTTTTTCTGGCAGAGTTTAGGCACTCTGTAACATGCCTCAGCCCAGCCTTAGCCTTAGTGTCAGGGTAAGACAAAACTGTTAGCAGGGCCAGGTTTACGTAATACATAAATATAATATCTGTCGTCATTTTAGTTTCATGGTTTGGATATTTTATCGCTGTGCTGACTGAAGGTATATAATGCTTTAAATGGCTGCTGGTGCAATTGTGTGTTGTACTGTAGATGGTGACCCTTATTGTTCTGCGGAGTTTTATAGTTTTAATATGTTGCGAGCTGCACTGGCAGGGTCAGATGTGAAAGACAGCACACTAATGTTGAAATATATAAATCTACCCTGAGCATGGCCTGAGAAGCTCATGGAATGCCAAACTGCTTTGCTCACAAGTCTCAGGAATGCCCTTGAGCTGTGTCAGGGTGGCCCAAGACATATTGTTGCCTGAGGCAAAAAACAAGATCGTTTCCCTGCACTCCACATGCAAAAGCCCCTTGGAGTGGTAGTGAAATATTACTTCAGCACTGGTGACATGAGAGGGCTCTTTGGTGTGCTTGTGACAGCAGCCTAGCAAATACGGGTCATTTAACATCCCCAGCTCTTTCCTCCAACAGACTGGAATGACAGGGGAGCTTCTCCTGCTGCCCCAGCACCTGACACAGTTTTACCTGATGGGAGGGTCATCCCTGAGCTATGTCAGGGAATTCATGAAACCCAGAAGTCCTGCCATTGGGGCTTTTGAACACTTAATTCTAGTGCACGGAACATGAAAGATAATGCAAGGCATTCAAAAGAATACAGGGACGGGGACAGCTGGAGTTGCTCTCCAGTCACAAAGTAAGCGAAAATAAAATGTAAAATACTGTTTTAACTAAGCTCTAACAATCTGATCAGGTTCAATGGACCTTGATTGGATTCAACAGAATGGAAATAAAATTGGCAATAATTGTGTTTATGACCAGGTTATGTCTAAATAACCTCTGACTCAACTAACATAGAGATACTTCGGATATTCGGTCTCATGAGCAAGTACTGGAATAACCATGAAAGAGAACAAAGATGATAATGGCATGATATTCACAGCAGCAATAAAAACAGCAGTTGCAACAGCAGCAGCATTGAAACTAAACTAACCAGATTTTGAAAATGAGACTGAGCAGACTAGAGAGTATTCAGTGTATCCCAAATGTGCAAAATAGAAATTCCAGATGAACAATGTTTCATTTTAAAGTAATGTCCATAAGTTCTTGTTTTGCTGGGCTTTGGACCTGTGCTGATTTTTTTTTCTTCTTCTCTACAGTTTTTGGTCTGGCTCCTGGTTTAATACATATATGTTGATGCTCTGTGCTCTCGGATGTTATTATATTAAAGGTAAAGCGACTCCTGACCATTAGGTCCAGTTGTGGCTGACTCTGGGGTTGTGGTACTCATCTCGCTTTACTGGCCGAGGGAGCCGGCGTACAGCTTCCGGGTCATGTGGCCGGCGTGACTAAGCCACCTCTGGCGAACAGAGCAGCACACAGAACCGCCGTTTACCTTCCTGCCGGAGCGGTACCTGTTTATCTACTTGCACTTTGAGGTGCTTTTGAACTGCTAGGTTGGCAGGAGCAGGGACCAAGCAACGGGAGCTCACCCCGTCGTGGGGATTTGAACTGCCGACCTTCTGATTGGCAAGTCCTAGGCTCTGTGGTTTAACCCACAGTGCCACCCACATCCCATTATAATATAATGGTTATTATATTAACCATGTATAAATTGCACTTTTAATTGCAAGCCTCCTTGGACCCTTTGGGAGCCAAATGGCAAGATATAATTGATTTTACAAATAAATAAATTCAGCTGAAAATGTTCTGTTGAGACTATCCTCACAACCAGAGTTTTCAGTCCACACAACTGATGCCATTTTGTTTTATCGAATTACTGCTAGCTGCAGCCAGGCAATTTATTTCCAAAAGCTCTTATGCTTCATTATTGGTTCTGATCTGGCTGTGCATTATGATAAATGATTGAGTTCAAATTGTGAGGATACACTCAGAGCTTTCGAGTTAGGCTAGTGCCAATTACTGTTGAGCAGATAATGGCATCTCCGATGAGAGGGTTAATTGGTTGGATTGATCTTCACATGTTCATATATGGAAGATACATTATTGAGAATCCTCATCGCAAACACTATAGAAAATTATGCTACAATTTCTGTTTAGACAAACCGATAACCACATGGTTCAACTCACGAACAATACATATGCAATATTTTATTTTATTTTCTCTTCTGGTTTTCTATAGTCCAGAGTAGAAAATGTTTGATATGTTGGACCTTAGGCCTTAATAATCGTTATTTCCAAAGGAAAACATATCAGGGTAAACTTGGGCATACTTAGTTAAACATTTAACTACACGCAGAGACCTTTCTGAAATCAATCCTCTTAATCTAAACATTGAAGATCAAATTATATTTTGATATTGAGCAAACGGTACAAGACAAAGGAAAAGGTAAATATGGTTCTGAATATTTAAACAGAAATGTGTGGTGAGAGACTATTCCCAGGATTGGTGAACATCATTCAAAGCAAAGAAAATAGAATGAGTAGCTAAACGGCTCCCAGCAGTCTTCCTCATCCTAGCATGACCAAGAAAAATAACTCAGAATGGGACAGAATGGGATAAATTGCTGGCTTATGTGATCATCAGCTGAGGCCCTCCTACATGTCCCTCCTTCACAAGAGTTCTAGAGGATGGAAACACAAGAATGAGCCTTTTCTGTAGTGCCTCCTCACTTATGGAATGCTCTCCTCAGGGTGACTCAGCTGGCACCATCTTAGGTGCCAGGCAAAAACATTCTTCTTCTCCCATGCCTTTAGCTAATTAAATAATCTATGCCTTTTTAAACTTCTGTGAGTGTGAGTGTGTGTTTCATTTGTTAATATGTTATGTATTTTTCTGTCTTTATATTGAAAACTGCTGTGTGATCCTTGGATGAAGGGTGGTAGATAAATTTAATAAATAATAATATAGGAGCAGATTTGTTGTCACCAGGGGCAAAGATCAGCTTTAAGCCCCAACCGAATAGTGTGCAGTCCTTTACTTTCTCCTGTAAAAGGAATGGGTGGCAGTCATATCTTCATGGAAAAGTAAAGTCATGGACTTTACATGACTGCAAACCCTGCCCTCTATGCCTGACTCTGGGTGGCCAGAAAATGTGCAGAAGAATAGATGCCTGTGGATGATAGAGGTCAGGAGTTCCAATGACTGTGGGTGCCCTGGGCTGTGGGTGTCATACAGCGTGCATTGCCCTGCCACCAAAATTTGTGGGTGCCCAGCCCCTTCATGGGGAATTTTGCAGGTGCTCAGGTACCCAGGGCCCCAGGGAGTTGGCACCTATGATAGAGGTGATGAAGCTATGGGCCTCCATTTGTTGTTGGACTCAATACGCATCAGCCCCAGCCACCAAGGCCAATCAATGATCAGGGATACTGGGGCTTTGGGATGGATTCAATTAAACAGTTGCACTAGCAGGAGTCAGCACAATGAGCTCCACTAGTTCAATGGGGCTTCCCTGCCTCCCCACCCCACCCCAAATAATCTCTTGAGGGTTGAGGGAACTCCCCAGAACAGCACAAGGGTGAGTGGAGATTGTTTCATCATCATTGGAACAGCAATGATAATGTGGTCTGAATTCCACTCTTGTCATCCAACAACACATTGGGCATATTACTTCCAGTAACAGAGGCAATATGACCCTCTAATTACTAGATGACAGAAACCTGACTGGGAGAATGCTTTGAGTTAATGTTCTGATTGTGGGCTTCCCATAGTCATATGGTTGGCCACTGTGAGACCAGCATGCTGGAAAAGATAGGCATTTGTTCTGATCTATCATGGGCCTTCTTATGCTATTCTGGCAGCTGTTATCACGATATCCAAAATTCTATAGGGCTAACTCATTTGTTGTTAGAGGAGCAAAGTTAGTATAGAAAGGAATAGTGTAATTCATCCAACTTATGTTCTTATTTATTTATAGACATTAACAGAGCAGTGCTGTTTCCACAGGGAAACAGCAACCGTGTCACTATGGTAACATACAAATCTACACTTAAGAGATGGGACCCTCTGTTTTACTTTTCTAGCAGCAATTAATAATTTTATTCAAACATTTGGATCACATTTTCCAAAATGTCCTTTTTAATTACCTAATCATACAAACTTTGGATCACACAGCCATTCATTTGTTTAATTTTTTAATATAATTTAATTCCAAAAATACTCTATAAACAGGCACAATCAGATTTTAATATAGCTTTCTAAACTTTCTCTCGAGCTTGGGCAGCTCATTAAACTAATTAGGTACTCAATTCAGATGCTGATGTAGTTCTGCTTCTTCTGATAAGAAAGAAAAAACAAGCCTTACATTAATTTATGAATTTTAAAGTATGACATGTTACAGTAAAAAATAATGTAAGAAGTGAAAAGGGAATTTATAGTAGTGGATGAACGTGTGTGGTTTACTGTGATTTTTGTATGCTTCTTAAATATCAAATAGCCATGCTGTATACAGTTCTGGTTGTGTCGCTTCAAAAAGGGTAAGTTGGGAAATGTTCAGAAAAGGGTGGTCAAAATTATCAAGGTGATGAAGCAACTCCCCTATGAAGATTGCAGTGTTTCGAACTTTTTAGTTCGAGAAAAAGAGAGTAAGAGTTGACAAAATAGAAGATAATAAAGTTATGCCCGACATGGAGAAGGTGGATAGAGAAAAATGTTTGTCCCTCTTTCATAACACTAGAGCTTGTGGGCATCCAAGGAAGTGGAATGTTAGAAGATTCAAGACATGTAAAAGAAAGTACTTCTTTATGTAAGGTAAAGGGACCCCTGACTATTAGGTCCAGTCAAGACCGACTCTGGGGTTGTTGCGCTCATCTCGCTTTATTGGCCAAGGGAGCCGGCGTACAGCTTCCGGGTCATGTGGCCAGCATGACTAAGCCGCTTCTGGCAAACCAGAGCAGCGCACGGAGACGCCGTTTACCTTCCTGCCAGAGTGGTACCTATTTATCTACTTGCACTTTGACGTGCTTTCGAACTGCTAGGTTGGCAGGAACAGGGACTGAGCAACAGGAGCTCACCCCATTGCAGGGATTCAAACCGCCGACCTTCTGATCAGCAAGTCCTAGGCTCTGTGGTTTAACCCACAGCACCACCTGCATCCCTTGTACTTCATAGTTAAAGTATGGAACTAATTCCTATGGGAAGCAGTGGTTGGCATCAACCTAGATTGTCTTAAAGAAGTTTTAGAAAAATAGATGGAGGAGAGGGCTATCAAAGGCTACTAGCCATGATGACGATGTCCTGCCTCCCTGGTAGGAGGCAGTAATGCTTTTGAGTACCAATTGCTGGAAATCAAGCCCTTGTGCTTGAATCCTGCTTGCAGGTTTCCCAAGCTGCATCTGGTTAGCCATTGTGCGAACAGGATGCTGGACGTGATGGGTTATTGGCTGGCCAAAGTCCTCTCAAGTCAAGAGTTTTTGTTACTGATGATATTTTTTTCAATGTGAGTCTGTTTCATTATATGCAAATTCATGCTATTATCTTGATCAGCCTTTCCCAAATGTGAGTCTCCAGATCCTGTTGGACTATAACTCCTATCATCCCTAGCCAGTAGAGGCAGTAGTCAGGAATAATGGGAGTTGTAGTCCAACAACATCTAGGGGCCTGAAGTTAGGAAAAGGCTGTTCAAGATTGCAGTTCTTTGGGCAGCCGGTCTCATTAGGCAAGGCATTCTCCCCAAATAACGCAGAATTTGCATCACTATTTTCTTCCTGTAGAATGAGAGTTGGATAAGTGAGACACGAACAAATAAAGCTAAACTTCTAACCCCACTCGTATGGTTGTAAGCCCCATTGAATTTAATAGGATTTCTTTCTGAGTGGAGGTCATTAGGAATACACTGTAAGAGAGCATGTGCTTATTCTGAGAGAAAGTAAATCTAATGGGTGTCTTTTTAGGATTTTATGCATGTTAATAGAAGCTACACAATAAGATTACTAGACGCTGGGTTAAAATAAACAACACTGTATAAAATTTATCACTTGAATATCAGTGATAAATGTGTTACTTAAACACACATACTTAATATATGTTCTTCAAGTTTTACAACTATTACTTATATGTCTGTGACATCCCAAAAGCAATAACATTCACAGTCTTATACTAAATGTATATTCACTTTCATGAAAAAAAACATAGAGCATTTGAGTACGGTTATAATCCTCGAAAGATTCCACCAACCGTGTCTCTGAAAATTTTTACATATCACTTGGGAAGACAGGCGAACTAATGCCAGTATACTGGAAGAAGCAAAGATAACCAATGTCAAAGCAATGATTCTTCAACATCAACTTTGTTGGACTGGTCATGTTATTTGGATGCCTGATTATCGTCTTCCAAAGCAACTACTCCATTCCGAACTTAAAAATGGAAAGTGTAATGCTCATGGCCAACAAAAAGTTTTAAAGACTCTATCAAGGCAAATCTAAAAAAATGTAGTATAAACACTGACAATTGGGAAACACTGGCCTGCAAGCACTCCAACTGCAGAATGGCCTGTACCAAAGGTGTCATGGAGTTTGAAGACGCTCAAACTCAGGACAAAAGGGAGAAATGTGCTAAGATGAAAGCATGAAACCCTGACCATGATCAACTCCCGCCCAGAAACCCATGTCCCCACTGTGGAAGGATATATGGATCCAGAATTGGCCTTCACAGTCACCTATGGACACACCATTAAGACTGTGTTCATGGAAGACAATCTTACTCAGCCACAAGTGATCACCAAAGAAGAAGGAGGAGGTTATAATTGTACATTTCCCCCCCAGCTCTTGTAAAACACAATAGTAAGAACAGTAAATGGCTCATACCTTTATATATTCCATTGTAACCACCCTGGACTTCTCCGTTGGCTGATATTTCTTCCACATGTGCCCCATGATCAGATGTGAAGTACACAAGAGTCTGCTCACGTAGGTGCCATTGATCTAATGCATGGAGAATCTGCCCTTTAAAAATATAAGGAAAAGGAGGCAGGATGATAAAAACTTATCAAATCCCTCTGTCAGTGGAAGAACATAGCCATCATCGCTAGTAGCCATGGAAAACCTGAAATTTAATGAATTTGTCTAATACACTTTTAAAGCCATCCAAGTTGATGACATCAATACATCTTAGAATCATGGAATCAGAGTTGGAAGGGAGCCTAATGATAATCTAGTCCAACCCCCTACAATGCAGGAATATGCAGCTGTCCCTTATGGGGATTGAACCTGCAACCTTGGTGCTATCAGTACCACGCTGTAACCAACTGAGCGAATCCCATAGTTTAACCATGCACTACTTCTTTTGTTAGTCCTGAATCTTTAAACATTCAGCGTCATTGGATGACCCTGGATTCTAGTATCCTGAAAGAAGTAATAAAATCTCAGGAAATTTGGAGATGGGTGGATTCAGTATCTGGTGTCTGGTTTTGGGGCCTCAGCATTTGATCAAACATCCCAGTCCCAAACTCCAACCCAAACACCATCTCAGGATAAAGCTCCATAATTTAGATGACAATGTTTAAGATGACAGAATGTAGATGAAGGCTTTTGTAAATAAGCTGATTAGAAATAAAATGGCCAAAAAGATACCCCATGAAGTACAGTGGTGCCTCGCAAGACGAAATTAATCCGTTCCACGAGTCTCTTTGTCTTGCGGTTTTTTCATCTTGTGAAGCACGGCTATTAGCGGCTTAGCGGCTATTAACAGCTTAGAGGCTTAGTGGCTTTAAGAAAAAGGAAAAAAAACTCGCAAGAACTCGCAAGACGTTTCGTCTTGCGAAGCAAGCCCATAGGGAAATTCGTCTAGCGAAGCGACGCAAAAACCGAAAAACCCTTTCGTCTTGCGCGTTTTTCGTTTTGTAAGGCATTCGTCTTGTGGGGCACCACTGTAAATAAGTGCTATATATCTGAGAAGACATTTGAACCTTGCTGTAAAGCCTGTATTCTAGGCACTACAACATGTAGCCAGAAAATAAAGATATTATGTTATATAAGTATCTGATGGAGAAAGCAGCCTTTTTATGCACCTGCTCTCTCCAGCCAGTAGTTACACTACTTCTAATACATGGGGGGAGAGAATCAAATCTATTTAATTTTTAGTTTTTCCTATAATCTATGTTTAGGCTACAAGCCCATTACTTGGGAATAACCCCCAAGGAACACAATGAGACTTACTTTTAAATAGATATACAGTCGTACCTTGGAAGTCGAACGGAATCCGTTCCGGAAATTCATTCGATTTCCAAAACATTCGAAAACCAAAGCGTGGCTTCTGATTGGCTGCAGGAAGCGCCTGCAGCCAATCAGAATGTGCAGAAGCCCCATCAGATGTTCGGCTTCCAAAAGAACGTTCAAAAACCTGAACAGTCACTTCCAGGATTTGATTGTTCAGGAGCCAAATCGTTCGAGAACTAGGCTGTTCGACTTCCAAAGTACAACTTTATATAGTATTTCATTGTGTGTGTGTCTTTTTGCATGCCCAAACAAGATCCTTCTATTTTTTCTTCTGCATTCACCGCTACATTCACAATTCTATTAATTGTTTCAGCTTAAACATAGTGCATCTTCAGACTTCTCAGGATTCATCATGACATTTCCATTTGCACTCCATTTCAAGCCAGTTCCCATCCAACTTCAGAGCCCAGCGTTCTTCCTCACAGAAGAGTGGAGACCTAATAGCTATTTCGCTTTTTATTCTGCCAGGCAGTTCCTTGTCACATAGACTTGTTACGTTTCTCTCAATTCACCCATTTCCTTGTTTTGTGGAACTATGCATCTCCTGTGGAGACCGGTAACACTTATCTTACCATAGATTTTATTTTTTAAAAAACAAACAAACAAAAACCAAGTACTCCATAGATGAGCAATAAGCGACACTTTCCACACCAGCTTTTTCATATATATCTATTTTAACGCGAAAAGAGAAACCCTCTGTAGCTGGTTGATATGGATCCACAAGAGCTAGATGGATCTCTCTGTAATTGATCAGGCAGATTTGATGTCTGGAAGTGTATCTTGCTCCCATTAGTGTTCAGTCAAATTCAGGCTTGTATGCATTAGACCTGTCATTTATATGTATGGAATTTACCTATTTATTTAGGTTTTTATTCTGCTCTGGTTTCTTACAATTGGTTTTAATGTTTATACTATTGTGTGAGTCACTTTGGGTTACTTTGTGGAAAAGGCAACAAATAAATACAATAAATAACAAATAATAATCCAGGTGCTGAGGAAAAGGTGTAGGATGAAATTCCTTCCCTGAATGGAGATCATTACATCTCCTTAGCAGCGATGCTGTTGCCAATACAGTGGTACCTCGGGTTAAGTACTTAATTTGTTCTGGAGGTCCGTACTTAACCTGAAACTGTTCTTAACCTGAAGCACCACTTTAGCTAATGGAACCTCCTGCTGCTGCCGCGCCGCCAGAGCACAATTTCTGTTTTCATCTTGAAGCAAAGTTCTTAACCTGAAGCAATATTTCTGGGTCAGCGGAGTCAGTAACCTGAAGCGTATGTAACCTGAAGTACCACTGTATTGGCTTGGCCATAACATACTAGTAGGGATGGGAGAAACTGTCAATTTTGGTTTCTCTTTGTTCTCATTCTTCGAATCTTAAATTCAGTTCTCCACATTTGCATATCTTATTCTTTTCTAAGTCCTTATGAACATTCATCAGCATTTAGCACAATTTTGTGCTAAAATGCTGGTGAATATTCATGAGGACTATTGTTTCAGAAAGTGTGAATTAGGCAGATTTACCCTGAGGTGCAAACTGACACAAATTTCTTTCACATCTCTACATTCTAGATATGTTACAGATGCGGAAAGAATATATTGGTGAAGTATGACCTGTCCCGGACCTCAGTATTTCATGAAAAACAATCAAAGGGGAATTTATTGGCTTCTATATTTGTTTTACCAATGGCTCCAGTAACACAAGAAAGAAGCAAGTGAACTGGTTATGATGCAGTAGAGTGAAGAATAAAAAAACAAAACCTGATAAAATGACAAGTTATTTTTAGAAGCAATCATTTCTCATCTGTATTTGACATGTGACGACATTCAAAACTGCACATTTTGTTGCTCCTCAGAAATAGGTGTCATGAAAATAAGATAGAACTTGCCTCTCTATTTCCTTTGTGAAGACTGGGATGGGTGAATGAAGGACAAATAAGGCAATGTCTGCATCTTTTAAGTGAAAATAAATCTAATGGGTGTTTTTATGATCATACTATATACAATGAGCTCAGAAGTATTGAGAGGTGACAGGTGGAATGAGCAACATTATAGAAATGTAATACATGAGCCAGTGTGATAAATGCATTACACACACACACACACACACACAATAGAAATGCCCTTTAAGTGCTTTTACAACTCTTACTTACATGGCTGTGACACAATACCAGTAACAATATTCATAGTCCTATTGTAAATGTTTTATGTTCACTTAAAAATAAAAATAAAGTCATTTTACAACATTTACAATTGTGTAGATTTTAATGTATTTTGTTCATATGGCTCTTTCTCAAGAATAAATAGTTAAGGAAGCTCTCTGTCAGCGATAACACAATCATTGTATAATAACCTATACAGGTTACTAAGAAGTAATTCCCACTGACTTCAGTTGGGCTTGCCCCCGGGGGAGTGGGCATGGATTGTTTGCAGTCTAAGAGAAATTCTCACATTTCAAATCACAATGGAATTGCTTCCTGAAAAAGTACAGTCACATACTCTTCCTGTCACTATGAAGATGTCAAAATAGGTTTGAAGCGGGTACAACCCAGAACTTTCTCTCCAAAGCCTGGTACTTCACTTCCACCTGCTGAAGTAAAGAGGACTATAGTTTTGCCCAACAAGGGAGAGAAAAGAGGCTATCCTGCATGGGGAAAAACATATAGGAAAAGCTGTGGCCAGCGGCAGCTGGTGTTTGTTGAAACTAGTAGGGTAGAAGGCAGATAGCCCAACAAAACACACACAAAAAACCAGTTTCAGCAAGGAAAAATAGCAGAAATGGGTTCAACACAGAAGCTAAAACCAAAAAGCTCATGTAGCAGAGCCTTTCATAACTTTCATATTGCTGTTCTCAAGCCTCTTCCCACTCAGCGTTTTCCCCTGTTCACTCTGCTCAAACCTCTGTCATTGTTTAAAATTGCCACTTATTTCTGCTCAATTTCCCCAATCCCTGCTTTAGTCAAACGTCTATTGATGTTTAAAGCTGCCACTTTCTTTTCAATTTCCTCCACCTGTTTTAATTAAACTTCTGCCATTGTTTTAAACCAGCACTTTCCCCTCTATGGTTCTCCCTCCTCACTCCCATACCATGACCACTAGTGTTGTGCAGTCTGCCTTCTCTTTTGCTCCCTTATTCCACCCTGACTTCATGCAAATTCAGGATTGTGGTGCAGTATAACAAATTGTCCAATGAGAGCTGTTCAATGACAGCTTTACATCTTTTCATATTATGGTGGTAGTGGTGGTGGGGACCATCAAGGATATATTTATGAATATATATGATACTGACATAAAATGCTCGCCCGTCTTTTCTTGTATTTCATCTTGTTTTTCCTCCCTTGTTTTTATTAGATTAACACTTTTTTAGTTACAAATGCTATCTACGTTCTAAAGTATAAAACTTAAAATGAATATAGATAAGACCAAATGCAAATTTGAAGGAATAAGTGTTAGATGTAGCAGTTGTGTTATTCCATCCGTGAATAGTACTTATTCTTCAGCAAAAATTCTGAAAACAAAAAAGTTGCAAATCTCTCTCCCCCTCCTCACACACACACCCTATGTGAGCAAGGCACACATCATGAAGGACACAATTCACTGAGTAAACAAGTTGTGACGTTGAGATTTTCCTTTGAGTAGTTAGCCCATGATTTAAATATCTCAAACTGGAGCACATTCTACTAAATTATGGTTCTATTAATTAGTAGATATATTAGTGGAGTGGGTTGGTTATTTAAAAGTTTGACTTTGATGTCAGTAATAGAAGTAAGCATTAAAGTCCACTTACATCCCTTCTCAAAGCGCTGAAGGAGAAAATATCATTCCTGCAGTCTCTTTCAATCCTACTTCACATTTGCTTAAATTATGACGAGGTGGCAGACCTGCAGGTGCTGTTTCATGAAAAGTCTCTTTGTGCCCGAATTTCATTAATTTTTAGAGTGAAGAACCGTGACACAATAGAACCTAAAGAGGCCTCTGGGATGGCTTGGAGAATGTTTCACTTTTACATTATTATCCAAGGAAGAAATGTAATACACTCAAAAATACACCTAGAAAAATAGATACATTCAAAGATTGGACTGGAGGAAGAAAACACCACAGAGTCCGACATTCTGCTGCAAGCCCAGATCATCTAACCACTGGCCCTTCTCACAACAATCTATATCAAAGATGTTGGCACAAAGGTAGAGCGGGTGCAATTCAGAAAGGTGCCCATAGGCCAAGTTACTCTATGGCCTCATTCTGAGATAATGATAAACTATGATCTAACCTTAATGGATTGTGAGTGAGCTTCAGATTCTTGCACTCACACCTACTCTCTCCACCTCTGGTGCAGCTCTAAGTGGGAGCTCTGAATGTTTTGCTGCAATCTTCAGTTCACATTAGCTTAGGGTTTGTACATAGTGCTAAACTATGACTAGTTTAAACTAGATTCTATTGATACAAGCTAGCTTCATATAAACCGTAGTTTGAAGTTGGCTTCCTTCAACCATAGGTAAGAGTAACCATAGTTTGTCCAGATTCTGATATAATGCTCCGAAAGCCCTGCTCTAAAACTATTACAATAAAATAGTTTTAAAACAACAATTGAACAATAACTACATTAGTCTTCTTAACACAGTGCTTAAGTGCAAAGTGCACAGTTTTCTTTGTGGGCAAAATGATTAATGCATTTAGGATTCCTTCCAGTAGCACCTTAGAGACCAACTAAGTTTGTTATTGGTATGAGCTTTGGTTTCTAAGGTGCTACTGGAAGGAATTTTTTTATTTTGTTTCGACTATGGCAGACCAACACAACTACCTACCTGCATTTAGGACTAGAACGATGGAAGGCACCACACTGAGCCACATGAAATGGAAGTCCATGGTATCTGAAGAAGTGTGCATGCACACAAAAGCTCATACCAATAACAAACTTAATTGGTCTCTAAGGTGCTACTGGAAGGTATTTTTTACTTTGTTTTGACTATGGCAGACCAACACAGCTACCTACCTGCATTTAGGATTCTTTGCGTGTCAAATCAATGAACAACAGAGTTGAAAGGGATCCTGAGGATCATCTAGTCCAACCCCCTGTAGTGCAGGAAAATGCAGCTTCCACATATGGGGATCGAACCTGCAACCTTGACATTATCAGCACCATGTTCTGACCAACTGAGCTATTTTGTTGGCCCATTTAAATCCTTACTATCATTATGCACTTTGTGGAACTGCCTAGAGATTGGGGCGTTCCTGGGAAATAACCACCCACAGACCTAAGACTATGGCACAGAGACACCATGGGGAAGGGGAGGAAAGGCTACCTTTCTAAATGGCACCTCTATCTGCATGCTAAGAATAAGAAAGGCAAAATTCCTTAAGCCCAGCACAGATACAGAAGAACTACTGACGCTTAAATACAGTACTTCATTTTCATGCAAGAACTTTCTAGCTAAAAATGTGTTGAGGCATCAGCTGCTGTAAACAAAAACTTAACATATTCAGATGTATGCACTTGAAGTAGAGAGGAAAGATGAATATGTGCCAAAGATGAGGAACCTCTGGCCCCCAAGATGTTGTAGGAATGAAACTTCTAGCACCCCTGACCACTGGAGCTGTTGCGGAGTCCTGGAGTCCAACAACATCTGGAAGGCATGTTCCTCATCCCTGATATATACAGATGAGTTCAGTCCTGTGCATATGGAAGGGGGAAAGATATACCAAGCAAAGTTAAAATACCAGAGCTTGGAATTATGGCCAGTAAGGCTTTTCAATGCACCATAGCACTGGAAGTTGATGAGAAGCACATACTAAAATTATTTCTTCTTCAATGCTATTTGATGCACATAAGCTCTAGTACTGATTCCCCCCCCCCCCCAGTGGAAAGCTTTGTGGTTTCATCTACTCTGAAGTATCTCTTCAAGAATCAAGAGGAATTACAGGGGGGAAGATGGACAGTGCTTTTGAAAGGAAAGTACAGTGAAGAAATGCCCTTGAGTATGGCAATCTCCTTATGAGATTGGAAGACGGCAGGATAATTGCAACACAGAGGCAGCTCACCGAGACTTTTCTCAAGGGAGACACTGGCTCCAATAGCAGAACCAGTATCATGGATCTCCTTTTCTGCAACTGGACCAATGGCTTCAAGTGACAAGAAAGGAGATTCCGACTAAACATCAGGAAGAACTTTCTGACAGTAAGAGATGTTGGAAAGTGGAACAGACTCCTGTGAGAGGTGGTGGACTCTCCTTCCTTGGAGGTTTTTAAGCTGAGGATGGATGGCCATCTGCCATGTATGATCTACTTGACCTTCCTGCATTGCAGGGAGATGGAATCGATGACCCTTGGGGTCCCTGCCAACTCCACAGTTCTGTGATTCAGCACAATTTCTTGTAAACTGGCAGTATTTTAGCAGGCCAGAGTTTACACCACTCTTCCCCTCACTGTCCTCTTGAGAAGGCACATAAAGGCTCCCCTACACATAAGTCAAAATTAGTTGTTCTTAAGATTTGCCCCCAAAGACATGACCTTCCCAGCTTAGGTTGTCCATTTCTTCCATGATTAGAACCTGTCAAGGAACAGAAACCCCAACTGCAACACAAACCTCTGGAAGATACAACCCTTTCTTCGGTGGTTGCTTTTCAGGTTTCTAAATCATAAATGTCAGCATCTTTGCATGCAAATCGCTGATAAACAGAAGAAATCAGTTTAGCAAAGCTTCCTCTGCCTCCAGCCTGTATAATTCTGTATAAGAATCAACGGAGAAAGTGCTGGCTGTTCCTGTGTTTCCATGAATGTGTCATGGCTCCTTGCGTTTTAGAGCAGTGATGGGGAACCTATTAGCCTCCAGGTGGACTACAATTCTATCATACCTGGTTATGGTGAGAAAGGTGAATTCAAGAAGATCTTACATTAATTTCTTGTTAAGTCACGACAACACTGAGCCTACTGACATAATGAAGGCATCCTGTGCACGTCACAGTTATTTATTTAGGAGGTCATCTATTACGATCCTTATTTATCTCAAAGCAAGCCGCATGCACTCCTCCATAGGAATCTAATATCTAATAGATTAGTCCTCCATAGGTCTAATATGTGGTCTTATATGTGGCCTAATACACAGTGGCACCCAAACTGACTATCAATATGCAACAGAAAACACCCACAGGGGATGTTCACCAATGAGGATACCCACAGTATTACAAGGTAATACAGAGATGGGGAAGTAGGTTGAATATTTATTGTTGCAATCACTCTGTAATATGTATTTGTTGTGTGTATATCTAGAAATAAGATTCTGCTTTGAATATGCAAACAACTTATCCAATATTTATACAATTTATGGAATCTTGCTGCTAGTTTACATCCCACCTCCCTATTTCTCCTTATCACTTTTGTTACCATCAATGTGTAACTCTGGTGAAGAAACTGTGGCCAGCTTTTGTGTTTCCCTCCCTTAATCACAGAGGTGCCGACACTGTTGCATCTCTGCCTTGCACTACACTGCCCTATTAGCTTTGTATATTTTAATGCTGTTAAGACACTTGAAGCTTGTTCTGTACTTGCCATCTGTATACAATGCAAGCTGTGAATGAATCTCTTTGCAGACATTGTTAAGAAGAAGAAGAAAACGGAGCCTAATTATGAATTCCCCTCTCGGGAGTCTCACATTGCTGAAGGTAAACTTTGCTCTCTGTCTTTCTGGTTGACATTTGGATTTAGGAAGCAGCAAGAAGCAGCAATAGATTTAGCTGCATTCAGTTTCTTATCTGCCAAAGCACTCCAACATATGTGCTAAAGGATTTGGTTGCAGGAGTGATGGTGACACTCCAGCAGATATTGGCCAAGCTTCTCTACCATCACAGAGGGCAGCCAATATGAACTAGGGAAGAAGGAGTAGGAAAGAAATGGACTTCATAAAGAAGACAGCAGAAGTCTAGGTAGGCAGAAGCATGCCTTCCACATATTTTCCAGATAGAAATAGGGAGATGCTTGTTGTACCACATTTATCCGTATACCAAGAGTCACTTTGCATACTCCAACTGCTCCAGATTCCTCCCAGGAGATCTTTCAGGACAACACTACTCACCTTAGGGGAGCATGGCAGCTACTGCTATATGGATGTTGGGTTAGTATGTGTGTTGGCAGGTGACAACATCAGGATTGTGTGGAAAAATAACAGAAAGATGCTGCCATTGCTGAAGTAGCAGCGAACCAACAACAACATATTATTTATACCCTGCCCATCTGGCTGGGCTTCCCCAGCCATTCTGGGCGGCCTCCAACAAAATATTAAAATACAGCAATGCATCAAACATTAAAAGCTTCCCTAAACAGGGCTGCCTTCAGATGTCTTCTAAAAGTCTGGTAGCTGTTGTTCTCTTTGACATCTGGTGGGAGGGCGTTCCAAAGGGCGGGTGCCTCTACCGAGAAGGCCCTCTGCCTGATTCCCTGTAATTTGGCTTCTTGCAGTGAGGGAACCGCCAGAAGGCCCTCGGCGCTGGACCTCAGTGTCCGGGCGGAACGATGGGGGGTGGAAACGCTCCTTCAGATATACTGGAACGAGGCTGTTTAGGGCTATAAAGGTCAGCACCAACACTTTGAATTGTGCTCAGAAATGTGCTGGGAGCCAATGTATGTCTTTCAAGGTGTTATGTGGTCTCGGCGGCCACTCCCAGTCACCAGTCTAGCTGCCGCATTCTGGATTAGTTGTAATAATAATAATAATAATTTATTATTTATACCCTGCCCATTTGGCTGGGCTTCCCCAGCCACTCTGGGTCACCTTCAAAGGTAGCCCCACGTAGAGCACATTGCAGTAGTCCAGGCAAGAGATAACCAGAGCATGCACCACTCTGGCAAGGCAGTCCACAGGCAGATAGGGTCTCAGCCTGTGTACCAGATGGAGCTGGTAAAAAACTGCCCTGGACACAGAATTGACCTGTGCTTCCATAGACAGTTGTGAGTCCTAAATGACTCCCAGGCTGTGCTCCTGGTTCTTCAGGGGCACAGTTACCCCATTCAGGACCACGGAATCCTCTACACCTCTACACCTCTGCTCCTCTGATCTCAGTTTTTTATTCCCCCCCTTTCAAACATATGTGAAGCTGCTAAACTCTGTCTGAAACATCAACTCTGACTACTAAGTTCTGCCCCAGCCCTCCCACAAAATATCTTTTGAAATAGTGATGCTGGAGATTTGAACCTGTGACCTTCTGTATGCAAAGCACATACTTCTCCATAGAGCTAAGTAGCATACTTTCATCCTCTAATGACAAGGGATTTGGCAGCTATATGTGTGTTGCTTCTTGCAAACTATCCACCAAAAGCTGCTCGTGTATTGCTTTATCTTCCTCGCCAATCCTTGACAGAAATAGACCTTGCACAATCTTGGACATATTTTTTGGAAGGTCACATTACTTGGTTGTCACACCGCTGACTTTATTGCAGTACCTCGAAGCCAAATATGCACCACTCATGCCTCATGCATTTCAAAGCTCTCTTAAAGGAATGCTGTGCATTTTACAAGACAGCCAGATTTGAGATGGGACAAGTCATCCAAAATCACTGGTATTATATTAGTTTTATGTGATCTGATCATTTTGCTTTAAGGCATATAGTTCAAATACATCTTACTCTTTTCCCCAATAAACATCTATGCATGAACAGATTGATTACTATAGTTGGTTCTCTGTACAGGGCACAATTTCCTCAGATGGGCAATGAGTAGCCTACAGGATGTACCATAGAACACATATGTGTTCTCCGCAATCTGAAGAATCCTTGTGTGCTGACTGAAAGGGGAAAGAGCTTTTCTGAGTAAAAATCCTCAGCAATGGGAATGGAGCAATCGGAATCTAAATTTCCAGAGATGGCAACAATTAATTCTACAGATATCAGCAACAAACTAATATTTGCAAAAATTTGTCCAATACACGTATTATTGTTTTCCTAGTTCAACATATATGTACTTCCAATTCATGCTAACAGAATCAGATATAGAAATGGAGGCAGTGAGAGATTTTACTTTCTTGGACTCCATGATCACTGCAGATGGAGACAGCAGGCACAAAATTAAAAGACGCCTGCTTCTTGGGAGAAAAGCAATGACAAACCTAGACAGCATCTTAAAAAGCAGAGATATCACCTTGCTAACAAAGGTCCGTATAGTAAAAGCTATGGTTTTCCCAGCAGTGATGTATGGAAGTGTGAGCTGGACCATAAAGAAGGCTGATCGCTGAAGAATTGATGCTTTTGAATTATGGTGCTGGAGGAGACTCTTGAGAGTCCCATGGACTGCAAGAAGATCAAACCTATCCATTCTTTATTTATTTATTTATTTATTTATTTATTTACAAATTTCTTGTTTTACAGAAGTATGTGTAATGTCTCTCGTATTTTTTTCATGTAACATTTTTACAAAACAGTTTCATTTGTTGAGGCATTGGGGGGAGGAAAGGGGGGGAGAGGGGCGGGGGTGGGGTCAGGTGGCGATGTTTCTAGTTTGCTTAATGTATGTAGGGTTTGGTGTCAGCGTTGCTCATGCAGGTTCTCTGCTGTTCATTTGTATTTCTTTGGTGGTGAGAGAGGTTGGGGTTGGCTTAGGGTGTGGTTGTTTGTTTGTGATTGGCTGTTGTGATCTTTCTTTCGTGTGTGAGTGGGGTGGGTGGGTGGGTGCTTTGGATCAGGTTAGCCATATTGATTTGTATGCTGTTGGTGGATTATTGTCATTGTCTTGTTGGGCTGTGTATGTGATAAAGGGGAGCCATTCTGAAGGAAATCAGCCCTGAGTGCTCACTGGAAGGACAGATCGTGAAACTGAGGCTCCAATACTTTGGCCACCTCATGAGAAGAGAAGACTCCCTGGAAAAGACCCTGATGTTGGGAAAGATGGAGGACACAAGGAGAAGGGGACGACAGAGGACAAGATGATTGGACAGTGTTCTTGAAGCTACGAACATGAGTTTGACCAAACTGCGGGAGGCAGTGGAAGACAGGAGTGCCTGGCGTGCTCTGGTCCATGGGGTCACGAAGAGTCGGACATGACTAAGTGATTAAACAAAAACAACAAAACCTGCCGAGTACAGAGTCTCACGGGTGCCACAACTATGATGTAGAAGGGAAGGTGGGGGTGGTCACCAAATTTGACTGTTGCACAGGGCACTGCTGAAATTTGAGCTATGAACATCTGCAAATAATGCTGGGGGAAAATGTAAGAGCAATGAGTTTTCAGAACACATCCTCCCAACCCTCATGAAGCACATAATGTTTTTCCAGGAAATGCTCACTGAACCATTCAGTACAGTCCAAAGAAGCGTGCACAGGTTCTGCAAAGGTTCTGTATTTTTTTTTTTTAAGACCCATACTTTTACATTATTGATGCAGCAAAGTGAAGATTCAGTTTGTCCACTGTTTACAGATTAACTCAATTAACAAAAGCAAAGCTGTGTCAAGAAAGAATCTTAAATACAATCCTCCACCCCCAAGCTCCGGTTCTTACAAAACAGCTTTGATGTTTTTGGCAGTATCATAATAACTTGCTTTGATTCCCTTTACATGTCCTTAAAAAAAATCTCCAACTTTTAAAAGCAAATGTATGAATATATTTGTTAGGACATTATCACTGATGCAACCTGTCAGGAAAAAATAGCCTTGTATATCAAACTAGTTGACAGGCAAATTCTAACTTCAAGTTTCTGACGTTCAGAACTAAGATATCATTGGCTGTCCAAAGTTTATCCTTTTCTGCTGACTTGGATGCATGATGAATAAAGCCCTTAATGGTCTACAAGAATAGCTTTTGTTTCCCATGAAAGGGATTCCTCCAATTCACTTTTTCTGAACATGGAACCATTGTTTATGTTCACTGTTAAGTTGATGCTGTGGAAAGGACTATCTCATGACTGCATGATCCCTATAATTCTTTAAATGTATGTGGGTGTTGTTGTTTGGAAAAAATCATTTAAAAAATGTAACTGTCAAATATCTTATGGTGTAAAGGTTCAAATGCTTTAAATAAAACAACAGGCCACAAATGTTCAGAGGACCAATACCATATTGCACAACCCAGAGGTGTAACTGCCATTGAAACAGTAGAAACACCTATAACACTGTCATATCTGCAAGCCTATCTGTCTATGACTTGCAGATTACATATCAGGTGGACAGCTGGCCTTCACAATGGATTCTACGTGCTTTACTGTTTTAGGTGGTTGATGGTACATCGGACCTGTAGCTGTGCACTGCTTCTGACCCCAGTACAAAAATCAGCATTCACAACATTTACAGATTGCACTCACTTGAATTTGGCCATTGCTATTCTTTGGGAAAAACTGAGCATGCTTGAGCAAAGGCGTTCAAGCTGACAGCTTTGGAATGGATACCACTGGGGCTGTCACTTTTAGAATAGATTATCACCATCAGAGACTGCTTAATCCTCTAGTTTCTCTCAGGGAATGAAAAGGAGGGAAAATGTATACCAGCAGAACAATGTCATGAGTGCTGCTACATAGTACACAAGTACGCTCATTTCTAGCCATAGAAATGTGGGTTTTTAAAGAAACAGATCTACAATCAATGAAAGTTTTAACCAAATATTAATACAATGATGAAAGACGGTATTGAGCAATAGTTATATTCAAGTTACTTGCTCTTCAGTAGTCTTACAAGCAGGGCCAGATTTAGGTTTGATGAGGCCCTAAGCTACTGAAGGTAAGGTAAAGGTAAAGTGACCCCTGACAATTAGGTCCAGTCGTGGCAAACTCTGGAGTTGCAGCGCTCATCTCATTTTATTGGCCGAAGGAGCCGGCATACAGCTTCTGGGTCATATGGCCAGCATGACTAAGCCACTTCTGGCGAACCAGAGCAGTGCACAGAAACACCGTTTACCTTCCCGCTGGAGCGGTACCTATTTATCTACTTGCACTTTGACGTGCTTTCGAACTGCTAGGTTGGCAGAAGCAGGGATCGAGCAACGGGAGCTCACCCCGTCGCTGGGATTCGAACCACCGACCTTCTAATCGGAAAGTCCTAGGCTCTGTGGTTTAGCTCACAGCACCACCCGCATCCCATACTGAAGGTAATGGGGCCCTTTATATGTCCAGCTGTCCTTGGTCACAGTGGCGTAGTGTGGGGAGTGCAGGGGGGGCCGGCCGCACCGGGCGCAACATCTGGGGGGCGCGCACTCACACTCACAGCTCTCTGCCCCTACCTGGCTCACTCACTCTCTCTCACTGCAGTGCAGGCTGTGAGAATCCGATCCGAGCTGCCGGGTCGCCGCCCACTGTGGAGGGGGTGGGTGCCAGGCGTGCGGTGCGGAGAGAGAGCGAGGGACTATCTGGGGGAGGGACAGTGCAGCGGCCGCCCAGCGCAGCACTGAGCTCAGGAGAGAACCACACCAGACCAGACCAGGCAGCAGCAAGAAGAAGCTGGCAGTGGCGGCAGGTTAGGGGTTAGGGGGTGCAAATTACTTGCCTTGCCCCAGGTGCTGACAACCCATGCTACGCCGCTGCTTGGTCATCAACAAATTGTTGCTGTTTTTTGTGTTGAATATATGAAATATGATAATTTATGGACCTAATATATAAAGCCATTTGCACATGCAGAATGTAGGCACCTTATATATAGAAATGAGCAAACCAGTGATATTTTAGAGAGCAGGCAAGCAGTAGGGGCATTACTTACATCATAGGAGCCAACACAACACAAAACTCTGTTGCTGTATGTAGGTTTTATTTTTTATTTTTTATCTTATATTTTGGAAATGTACATCCAGGTTTTTTTTACTTTGATTTTTTTTGTGGGGGGGGGCAAGAGATTGGGGCCCTAAGCTACAGCTTGTTTAGCTTATACGTAAATCTGGCACTGCTTACAAGAGTCATTATTTGATGACTGTAGCTTCACTTTTCAAACTATTTCAAATAGCAATTCATAAATGCCTTAACAGTCAGGGAGTGGGAACATCCATCATAGCTTTGGATATGTTGGTTTATTCCCTTCCAATTTATTGGTCATCTCATCACTCACTGGCTGTTTTCAATTGTATCAAAAAGTCTGAGCGTGTCTCTTGATTTGATAAATGACTATGCAAACAAAAAAGTGCCTCCCATTGTTTTCTGAACAATACAACTATTTGTTGGATTTGTTCAAGATTAATTGCTACCACAGTACTCAGTGATGTTATCAAATCTGCCCAGTATACATTTTTTACTATCACACATGCTACAGAGGAATTTCAAAATAAAAATAAAAATCAGTAAGCCTGAATGTTTGTGAGTGATATATTTCCACAATGAACTGGTATCATTACAATTTTTATGCAAAAACTGTAATTTGATTTTACAATGAAATGAAAGAATGCACACAGGTCCCTGTATTCAAAACCTTCCAGTATAGTTATGGGTTTACCTGAAAAACTGGATAATGAGTGCCACTGCTTTCCTGACTAAAAAAGAATGAGCACCATAAACATATGAGTTACGAGAAGTTCTATGGTATTAGCCAACTAAATCCTGGAGAAATTATTGGTAAAATTACTGAATTCTGAGTGGTAGACCACTATTTCCTGTGTTTCAATAAAGATTACACAGTAATTTTGGGTAGAGCATCAATCCTCGTCATCTCCTACGTTCCTGCATCTTCCTACATTCCTATATTAATACTAGTTGCCATGAGAAAACTACATTCTTGGGGGGGGGGAGAGACCAATCACTGTAGCCTTGCATTGTTCTTGCAATTCATAAGCGGAAGTTTGGTGCTAAATTTGGACTAGAAATGTGAATGAGGTTGAACTCTGTACACTCGCAATCAGAGCGTGCCGTTTCAATGTTCCTGTCAGGGAACTGCCATCGGAGGGACAGGTGGTGGAGAGGCTCCAGGAGAATAGGAGAGACTCTACAGCAGAAGAAGGAACCAGTAGGGGGAGAGCAGGAGTTCCAGCGGAAAGGGAATCGGGGGAGAGGCTCTGGGATACTTCTAGTGAGAACAGTGAGGAGGTAACAAGACCCCCTTTAGCAACCCCCACCCCTCGCCGGAAGCTGTCACGCAGAGAGTCCAGGAGGCGCATGTCCGTCAAACAACTTTTATGTTGGAGTAAGTTCCGTAGACGCCCACTGTCGGATTCTACCAGCGACTGACGGAGTCATGCTTTGGGGGCTCCGTTAGTGCCTAGGTTTGGGTGACCAGCCAAACCCCAGAGGGATCAAGCTTTTACGCACAAGCAGCTCATTATCCCATCACAGTTCCTTATAAAGCAGGCATCTACTGCAGAGGTGAAAGTCAGTTTGCGGTAATTTAATAAATATGGCATTGTTTACTGAAAATAATTTTGTACTTTGCTTTATTGAACCAGAAATGAGTTGGAGGTGAACGGGTGGGAGGAATGAAAGGTGAATATTATCTTTTAGTGTTGCTGCTCTTCAGCTTGATTGTTTCAAGCACGAACTTGTTTTCACAGATGATTACCCCTAGAAATGGAGAGTCGTTCCAATACGCTGACAAATAAATCAGGACCCTTTGCAGAAACTGGTATATTAGCATTCCTTGGAAGCCTGGGCATTGCGAGACTCTGTGCCCTGAGCAATTTCTTGCTCTTTCTTGTTTGTCTTATGCCATCCTTTATGAAAAGTCACCACTTTGTATGTTAGAATGCAAAATAATAACTAGCATTAACAAATGGATACAGTCTAGCAGAAGGAGAAGCACACTTAGCTGCCATTGATTTCAAAAGGGAACCAAGGCTGACAGTAGGTTTAGATGCTGCAAGTGCCGGCAAAGACCTGTGCAGTCTCTACCAGCTGGCTGCCAGTGTTTCATTTGTATGTGTGAAAAGGGATAAAGTTGGGAAGGCTGTAACAAACAGATATTTTAGTGTGCAGTACAGGAACTTTGGAACTCCCTGCCTATGGGGATCAGGCAGTCGCCTTCTCTGTACCTGCTTAAGATTTTTTGTTCAGGTGTGCCTGTTCAGACAAGTTCAGAAGCTGACCTGTGTTTCTATCGGTTTTTAGTTTATTAATGATTTTAATTATTTTTCTAATATTCTGAATACTTGTTTTAACTGCTTTTTACTGATAATTTTATTGTTTTACTCTTTTCATAAAAGCACTCTGACGTTTTATTATGACCAAGGGCTGTATACATGTTGTGAAATAAATACCGCTTGGAGAATTCTGACATATTAAGCAGTTTAGCAATGCTTTCAGATAAATAAATAAAAAAGCTACATATATTTCTAAAAGGCAATTAACTCAGGTGATGTAAAGCCTCATAACATACCTACACTCCAGTCCATTTCTTCCAGGGCATCTCCATATAATCCATGTTTGCTTTTTCCTCTGAAAGCTTGGGATGCATAAAGAGCTGTATGGACCTGAGTGTAAGCCACAAAAAGAAGAAATGGTGCATTGGTGTTCCTGAAACAGAAAAAGAGAGAGGAGAGAATATAATATGCAGTGAATTGCAATACAAGGCATACATAAAAACAATTGCCACCCTTATACAAATAAAAAACAGCTTTTGGAGCTTTTCTCTTGGTCACCTTCTCTAGAGAATTGTTGGGTCATTATGGTTCCACCATTCAGATATATTTGAGGTCATTTCTCTGTGACTTGACTCCCATTTATTTATTAATTTATATCCAACCTTTCCTCCCAAAGGAACCCAAAACAACAAGTTCCGTGCAACAAAATAAATGGCTTTCTCATTGTAAAACCATGTCCTCTAAAGTGTCAGGAGTGAGAACAATGATTCGTAACATATCCCTTCACTCGCACCGAGGATCAAGACCTGAATTTCTCACACCAGCCACCAGTGGAAGGGTTTCTTGCCTTGAGAATGCAGGGCATACATTTTGAAAATAAGTACATTTTATTAGTTGATAAAGATTCCAATCCTATACCCATAAGCCTTAGTGAAACCTGTTTCTGAGTAGACCTGTGTAGGATTGCACTATAAATCATAATAAACACAATACACAAACAATTACATGTTGCATAATTTGCCTTGTACAAAAAAATAATTTTATACATATTATCCAGACAGCAATGTTTCTGTCATCTTCCTTCCCATGCAAGAAGTTGTGACTGGGAATGGAAATACTTAACTCTTGTCATCTACCACATAGTAATGAATCAAACAGAGATCCTGAGAGCCCAAAGCTAAAATTGCAAGACAGCAATCCCATTTCCCATGTAGTAGGACCAAATAACTAAGGCAGGTTGATTAAAAACAGTAGCAAAGGAGAAGTTATATCTCTTGCAACAGGCATCTAATAGGAACATAGGATTAGAGCGATAAATACAGGACAGGTACAAGTCACCACTTCTATTACAAATGCCCATTTTCAGGAGATAACAACCCCAGAAGCAATATAAAGGATGCCACTACAACACAGAGTTCTTACTCCAAGAACAGGTATCTAATCAATGGTTCATACCAATGGATTTAAAACCATTCACTGCTTTTGCTTTTTCAGTCTACCAGCACTGATTGACAGCTAGCTTTCAGGTAAAGAATCTCACCTATTAATATCCTTTCGATTAGAAAATCAGAGATGGCTATTTTTCTTACACCAAACCCTGGTGGGGATCATAACTGATTACCTCTTCTGTAACCTTGAAAATAGAATGGCACACCGGCTTGTAAGTGGGAGGGAGATTTGACAATAACAGTTAAAGTCCTGTTTTATTAACTGAAGCACTTCAGCAAACAGCTCCTTTGAAAATTTATTGCCATTCCCTTCTACACAATTTACCAAGACCTTCCTTTCTCAACACACCTTAAGTTTTATTCATTGAGGGGACAAGAAAGTAAACTCTGAGCTTGAATAAATAAAACATCATACACATTCATATGGCCATGAAACCTTAGAAGCCCAATACAACATTGTTTAACATATGAATAATTCTTCTTCATGGTGGTTAAATATATTCCTCTCTCTGTGTGTGTCACAGTTTTTGAGATAAAAAGAACCTGAGTAACCCCCCATCCTCCTTTCTCATGTATGTCTTGTTTTATGGAAAGGAAAGAAGCATCAATAAGCTTGAAATGGAGTGGCCTCCATTAGCAATTGTTTACATTTACACCATACCTTTAAAGCACATTTAAAGTGCATTGCTTCCCTTAAAGAATCCCGAGAACTGTGTTTGTTAAGGGTTCTGAGAATTGTACTATTCTGGTGTCCAACATGGCTCCTATTATTACCGTCCCAAAGCCTGAATGGAGGAAAGGAGCCTTCAAGCTGCTATTTCAGCAAGTAGACCAGTAAGAGAATTGGCAGCATAGGTTCGTTTCTTCAGCTGTTGCAGCAAGTATGCCTAGTGAGTGCCAGGCCTGTTGAAACTGGCGCCAGGCTTCCTTGAACCAAATAAAGGTGGCATTACAACAGAGATTAGCAACAACTCTTCTGTTGAGACCTGCATTCCCTCAGGCATAATCTGCCAGGAGCCATATTGGTATCCTTATTAATATTACATTTCAATCTAGCATACTTCCTAAGGACACCAGACTGGTGAACAAAACAATACAAATAGAAATAAAATAAGAACAGTAAAAAAAAATCCTGTTAATTTTTTTTGAAAAAGTCCAAAATCTGCAGATACATTCTGAATTCCACCTTATATTGAACTTAAGGGTCAAACTTTAAAGTTTGACCATTTCCCTTTTGATAAAATGTGAATTGGATTAAAATGCCTCATGATAAATACTTGGAGGCCTTGCAAGGGATGGAAGTAAGTACCTGGAAAAAATGGATTTTGGGTCCACTGGTTATGGGTTAATGCAGATTTGTGGACTTATGGAATGCCTCTAGCATGCCAACTGGAGGGTACCATAGGATGCTGTTGGTACACCTTCTCCTTGCTTGGGCTCCTCCTCTTCCTTACTGCTCCCCCTTCTCTTTATTTCTTTGCAAATGGGCTCAGTTGTCACCATGTCACATAGTAAGAAAATACATGAGGATCCTACTGCTCTCTCTGTTTCTTTCTCTCACTGGTAGAGGGCAGGTGAATAGGCAGAAATAGCAAAGCAGAAGAACAGCGGGCCAGGATATGGGACTTGCCAGGTTCCAATAATGCCCTCTCTGCATATCTATGTACTCATTTTGCACTCTTTAATTATGGAATTGCTTGTTATATACTATTATTTTTAAAAGCTCATACCTCAAAAAGAAACGCTTTATGGCCTTCTCACTAGTAAACTACATATACTTGTAAGCAGTGCTATTTTTCTAGAAAAAGAGGCACCGGAACTCAAAATGGACGCCTCCCTTGTTCTCCTACAATGGCAATGGTGCCCACCTGAGAGGAGTTCTGGCAGGTTCCGGCTGAAAAAATGCCCTGCTTGTAACTATAAAACTGAAAAGTGTGCCATTTAAACAAAATATTATTTAAGCCAAAGAGAGTTTGATGTTGGTACAGCTCCCATTTTATAGCTTTAAGTGTGTCATATCAAAATGGCATTTAAAAGTAGGACTAAATTTAAACATGAGTGTAAAATAAAAACCTGAAGTGTCAGGAACAAATAAAAGCTGAGTTTTACTATCTTGTTCAAATATAGAATAGAAATGAGAAGAGCTTGGCTTCCATTCAAAGGTTAAGATTTATATATTTTTAAACAAAATAATTGTATGTCTCAGTTATCTATTCCTATGCAGAGTAATTTTTCTATGCCCTCAAACAGCTACATACATTTTGACATTTACTTTTTCATCCCTATTTCACAGCCTTAAATCTTCAGATATACAGCATCAGAGAATGATATATGCTTTGCTATCCATGAGACTATAAACAGGCTTTGTCAGTCTCAAGCAAATGTCCAACTTTTCTTCTTCTTGCAAATGCTCACTCTCTCCATTCTCTATTATCCCACATATAAAACAAACGTTTCACTCATAATTCTTGTGGGCTACCCCACAGATGGTTTTCTAAGCTGTTGCCACACAACATTTCAGAAAAATCAGAAGCTTCACCAATTTTTAAAAGAAAAGTGCTTAAGAAGCATTCTTTTTTCCATTTAGAGTTAGGTGAATGTGATTTTGTTTCTTTTTCTCCAACAGTAGTGGCTCGACATCCCAGTGCAGAAATGCACTGAGAAAACAATAGCTTCTAGACTAATTCGAAAGAAGTAAATTCCCTTTAAAAGTGGTAACATCTCCTAAAGACTGCTCTAGCAAGGCATGAGTGTCAAATGCACTGACTATAGTGTTAATTAAAATAATTAACACATGAGGGCTGCTGTCTTTACACCATTAACCACTTGTAAATTGAAATTAATGTGCTATATAGATGGAAAATAATAAGTTCTGTTGGATATAACTGGGACTCATGTATATCTCCTTTGTCTTCCTTTTTAGAGAGGTGCTCACTTTAGCAAAATGCATCTTCACCGTGCTAGTTTCTAGCAGCCAGCCCAGCTTGGGGCCATACCTGGAGTATATGCTTTGCATGCAGAAGACCCCCAGGTTCGATGCCTAGCAAAACAGGTGATACAAAAGACCAGCCATGGTGCATGAGGCTGGGTGCAGCAGTGCCGCTGCTTCCAGGACTGGGATGGCAAGGCAGGGTGGTGGTGAAGACATAGGAAATTTAGATTGATGACTGTGGATACAAATGTGTAGGTAGAAGACAGGTAGAAGACACCTCCCAGAAACCCAGAGCTGGGAAGTCAAATCCCAGAATTCCTTTCCTCTAATTGCAGATGTGTGAGGGTTGACTGCGGTTCTGCAGTACAGAGGGGAAAGTACTCTGCACATGCTCAGAGGCACCTCATTGTTGTTTTTTTCAGTGCCAGAATCAACACCAAGATATCAAACACAACTTCCAGGGTGGAATGCTATTCCAAATTATAGTTTTATGGCAGAGTAGAGTGCAACACTTACTTCCTAGACAAGGCATAGGCAAACTCAGCCCTCCAGATGTTTTGGGACTACAACTCCCACCATCCCCAACCACTGGTCCTGTTAGCTAGAGATGATGGGAGTTTTAGTCCCAAAACATCTGGAGGGCCAAGTTTTCCTACGCCTATCCTAGACCTCTTTTCCTTGCATAAATAAAAATGACAAGCCTACTGGGGACCCACACCTGTGTATCTAAACAGGGGGTTGCTCCTCCTCAGGGTACCTCCCTTCATATTGCATTCCCATGAAATTTTGGAGGAAGTCTGGGTTGGCCCTCAAAGTCCGGTTCACTGCACCATCAAATTAACACAAGAGCACAAGAGACCACATGATCCTTACCCACCCTCTTGAGCCACTGCCAACCTGGTACTCTCCTCACCACTTCACTAAACCATCCTGGTCCTGGCAAGTAGCAGAACCTCCACAGCTGTGAGGGTGGCACCCACCCAACGACTACCTCATGCACTGTGACTACAAAAGACCTCTGCTGGAGAACATGGACAGCTGCTGACAGTCAAGAGTGGACAATATTTGGCAAGGTGGACAAATAGATTAGTATACAATACATCTTTCTATATTATATAGGTAAAGGTAAAGGTACCCCTGCCCGTACGGGCCAGTCGTGTCCGACTCTAGGGTTGTGCGCCCATCTCACTTAAGAGGCCGGGTCACGTGGCCAGCGTGACGAAGCTGCTCCGGCGAACCGGCACCAGCGCAGCACACGGAAACGCCATTTACCTTCCCGCTATAAAGCGGTACCTATTTATCTACTTGCACTTTAGGGTGCTTTCGAACTGCTAGGTGGGCAGGAGCTGGGACCGAAAGACCGCCACGGGGATTCGAACCGCCGACCATGCGATCGGCAAGCCCTAGGCACTGAGGTTTTACCCACAGCGCCACCCGCGTCCCTTAGATTATATAGAGCAAGCTGCAAAATTTGTGAGTCACCACCATTAACACTAACTACCAGCCATGTGCTGAGGCCTCCAGGATCTTGACAGCCCATTGGTGGTGTTACACAGACAGCAGATCCAGGAGATTTTCTGTGTCCCTGGTAAGCTGATGGCCGCCATTTGACTTCATGACAACAAGCTGAGCAGCAATCCTGAGCTGTAGAATGTAAAGGCAGGGCCTAGAGATCAGAGCAGGAATTCAAGGAAAGGACTGGGACTTTGGAGAGTAGTTTGTAGGCAGGATGGGGAGAGAAGAGTAAGAATTCATGCAAGGAGCTGAACCTCAGAGATTTCTGAATGAACACAGATGAAGTTCTGGGTTGAATTAGAGGGTGTCTACAAATATATGGCCCCTTCCTGTCTTCACGCTCAATTTGTTACCTTTCAACAATACCGCCACAAATGGATGGGAAATGAGTAGTGCTTTGTTCACCTGCCAAATCACAGGCACCTTTGTAAACAAGCTATCACTCTGAAATTCGAACACTTTAAAACTGAACACCCTTACCTTCCTATGAATCTTTTGGCTTCCTCTGTGAATCTCTGAGTGAGGTTCTCATAGTTCCAGGGTTGTTGGATAATACTGTGATTTCGCATCAAGAAGCAGTTAAGATTCCGGAAGTTATAAAAGAAGAGCAGCAAAACTCCAACTATCACTGCAGCTATTAAGAAGAAGTAGCCCAGTACTCTGCGGGGAACTCTGACAAGGCCAATGTAATTCAGAACCGCCAAAGAGATCAGAGCAATTGCTGTGGTCTGGAGTGCTGCACGAGTGTGCATCTTCAGTCCAGCACTAAACACGCTTCCGTGACCAGGTTTACAGTCCCTAAGATTGTTCACAGGCACCCCGTAGAAGTAATCAAATCCATGATTTAAAGGGTGGTGGCAGAAGTCATCACTGCTGTTGCAGTTAATCCCAAGATGCCATTTTCCTAAATGCAGGGGAAACACACATATTTCATACAGATATTTTTAAAAAAATGTAGACTTGTATCTTTTCCACTGTATGCATATATCTATACAATTGGAACACCTCCTTCCTCTTCTGTGCAAATTTTGTGCAATTTTTGCCTTGGTCCAGTATACCTGAAGGAGCGTCTCCACCCCCAACGTTCTGCCCAGACACTGAGGTCCAGCACCGAGGGCCTTTTGGCGGTTCCCTCACTGCGACAAGCCAAGTTACAGAGAACCAGGCAGAGGGCCTTCTTGGTAGTGGCACCCGCCCTGTGGAACGCCCTCCCAAAGATGTCAAACTACCTCACTTTTAGAAGACATCTGAAGGCAGCCCTCTTTAGGGAAGCTTTTAATGTTTAACAGACTACTGTTTTAATACTTTGTTGAAAGCGGCCCAGAGTGGCTGGGGAAACCCAGCCAGATGGCCAGGGTATGTATGTATGTATGTATGTATGTATGTATAAATAAATAAATAAATAAATATGCATCTTTTGTACACGTTTTCATCACTCTACTGGACACTGCAGAGCTGCTATGCTCAGGTCCTGCTTCCTGGCTTGCCACAGGCATCTGGTTTGCCACTGTGAGAACAGGATGATGAGCTAGATAGCTTTGGCCTGATTCAGCAGGGCTCTTCTCACGCTCCTGTTCTTTGTTCTTACTCTTCAGAGAATTTTCCGATTCTTATGATTAATTTGGAATTTCACAGGGTGTCAGGCAGAGCGGTAAGGCCTCATATCATCAAAGTGCAGCGCTATATCAACATTACATTTCAAGTTGAAATGACTGCTTTTGTGCGAGTAAATTTAAAGCTGGCTAGATGGCAAGGTGAGTTGTAAGCTGCTTCCATGAATAAGTTAATTGAAGTGAATGTAGATGACTGTAATAATGAAATTAACAGAGCTTTCAAGATCCGTACTATAGTTTTCCCATCAAGAAAGCACACATGATTTAATAACCCAAGGACAACTCGAGCATTACATCTATTTAACTTCCAGAGAGTAAATTATAATATTCTGGGGAAAATTCTACTTGCAGTACAGCATCCTACAGAACATCATAGGGCAGTTGCGTGTCAAGGTCCCCAAGCCACCCCCCAAATAACTCACAACGCACACTTAATTTTTGTTTAAGGTTTTTGGCATAATTTTGGCCACAACTTTATTTAAATACAAAACCGTGAGTGGTTGTTTAGGCATTGGTTAAGACTATCTGTCCCCCCGCCTGGGGACAGAACTGACTTCCGGGCACCACCGAAAGTGCGGGGGAAAGCAAGTCGGGGAGAAATGGAGCTGAGTCACAGACCCTCAATTCTCATCCACATGCTCCCCGAAGGCTTGCTGGCCCTAGTCCCATTCCAGGGATTGGACGAAAAGATGGCAAGCCCCAGGATTCCTTTAACGGAATTCCCTTTCCACAGCAACCATGGAGGGGCAGGCCCAGCCTATCCTAACCCCTCCTCCACCAATTTATAACCAATGCCTAACCACAACCTTACAAGTTGTGACGATTTGCTACGCAGTAGATAAAAACCAAATGGCCCAGCCAATCAGCCAGATGGACAAAATTCCTACCAAGCCCCTGCCCCAACGGCAGACGACCCCATGACAGGCATAGCAAGGTCAATGCAACAACCCCTTACTCAAGGGCGGGTGGGCGGGTGATCCGTTGCACACAGCAAAGAGAAAGCTCCATGCTGCGTGCAGAGTATTTAAACATTTTACCCCTCCCACCAAAATTGCAACATAACTTTTACCCCAGCAACCCAGTGAACCAATCACTGCCCCAGGCCATCTTTAGAGACCCTGCCTGGTAACAAGGGGTGGCTCAGCAGACCCCACCGCAACACGTGCTCTCCATGAAGGAGAACACGCTTTATCAAAAATGCGCATTTCCTGCTGTTTCCCTTATACAATGAGATGCCCTTCCATCTTCTATATGTGATACATTTGGGTTCTATGGCCTGCAATTAAGCTGTGTGTATGTGTGTATATTACAATTAGCTGCTTCAGAAATCTTGTAAAGACCTACATTTTGCCTAGGCTTTTCCTGACCCACTAGATCAGACCCTGTGTATGCATTATTTTTCTTTGTTTTTATACTACTCTTTTACTGCTTTTATGCAGCACGTTTGTTTTAATGATATTGGGTTTTTCATGTTGCATACTGAGTAGGGATTTTAAAACATTGAGCAGATTGTAAATGCTTTAGAAAAGATTCATAAATAAAATAGGATAAATTACAGATATTTATCTAATAATGTAGCAAGAAACAACCATTCTTTTAATCTTGCTATTATTATTCTCTGGTTCTTCTGTTTTATTTTTATGTGAGCGATCAATGTTTTATTGTTGTCATGTTGACTGAGAGGTATGTTAGCCAGGCTAAAGGACTACTGTTTGGAGAGCAATGTATAAACTCTTCAAATGAAAAAAGAAATAAGCAAACAAATAATATGGGATCTTGAAACAGTGATTCAAGATTAGGGCTACATACATATGGATCCAATACCTTTATATCTGCAGCACCCCCCCCTTTTTATTCCATGACCATAATATCCATGGAAACTGCAGCATGTGTTCAGCATCTCGTTTTCAGGAACTGCACTTTTGAATCCACAAGCGAATGCAAAGGCTATCAATTGTTTTAAGTGAACATTCTCATTTTTAAATTTGTGCCTAGTTTCCTCAAAAGCGTTTGGAAATGCAGATGCCATTATTTTGTTTTTATTTTTACCCTCATGGTGGAAAGTAAATCAGGTTGGATAAGTTAGGCCAGTATTTTTGGTTGCTAATGTATCTGATCCTACAAAAGGGGGCACAGCCACTAGGTGGGTTTGTCGTCCCCCTGAATGTTCTGTTTCCCGTTAAGCTTAGTTTTGGCTTAGGTATTCCTGATCACTGATCACAGTGGGGTGTGATGCTTCTTATCTTCTTGTCAGGTGGACTATAACCATCTCACAGATCTAATGCTGCCATTTCCTGTTTAGGCAAGGTGTGGGGCTGCTGTTACTACTTATGGCTAAAGTAAAGGTAAAGGACCCCTGACAGTTAAGTCCAGTCACAAATGACACTGGGGTTGCACACTCATCTCACTCTAAAGGCCGAGGGAGCCAGCGTTTATCCACAGACAGTTTTTTCTGGGTCATGTAGCCAGCATGACTAAGCCGCTTCTGGTCAAACCAGAGCAGTGCACAGAAAGGCCATTTACCTTCCCGCTGGAGCAGTACCTATTTATCTACTTGCACTTTTTTTGGCGTATTTTCAAACTGCTAGGTTGACAGGAGCTGGGACTGAGCAATGGTCACGGGGTTGTGGTCACGGGGATTCGAACCGCCGACCTTCTGATCAGCAAGCCCAAGAGGCTCAGTGGTTCAGACCACAGTGCCACCTGCGTCCCTACACTAATGGTTAACTTCACCCCAAAGAATTTTCTCCTGCATTGAAAAGTCATATTCAAAGAAAGAGTTATTTCAGAAAGTCTCAGTGACTATATTTTATTGTTTGGAATTTCTGTAGGCATTTCCAGTTTTTTTTCTTTCCTAATTGCTTTATTTACTTAGTTGATAGCCCATCTTTAATATGTAGATTGCTTTGAGGGTCAAGTCTGGGTCAGAAAAGCAGGATATAAATTTCTTAAGACCAATAGATAAAGGAACCATGTTAATCAGCCATACCTATGAGAGCTGTAGAATAACCCCTCTGCTGGAGAAGTTTAGCAAATGTTATTTCTTCCATAGGGAGTCCACCAGAAGAAGCAGAAAACAAGAAGACCCCAACTTTGTGCAGGCTAGCCATTCCTGAAGGAATCAAAAATTACTTTCAAATAGGAGGCAAACCAGTTTTCATTAGCACACACTTTAAGTGATATATAACGCTGGTCATAGATGAGGAGACGCACTGAAACCAATGAATGCATGTCTAAGGTAAAAGTAAAGCACCCTGAATGGTTAAGTCCAGGCAAAGAGCCCTGCAGATCCCCCAAGGGACTGATCATCAGACTCCACAGCTATGCCAGCCTAGAGCTGGTGTGGTGGACAAGTTAAGATGCCCTTGCCTTCTGTGTTGGCCAAGACCCAGCAGTACAAGGGATGCAGTGGTGGCTCTTCTGCTTTGTTCCTCTCCATGTCTACTTTGAATTGCTGTGCCCTGATATCTAACAATGGCGTAAGAACATCCTTTACCTGATCTGACAGAATAGCGGCCTGTCAAGAAAGATGCCCTGCTTGGGGTGCATAGTGGTGCGGCTGCTATGTGTTGAGTTAGTGTTACTCCTTCTTTAGATAACTTGTCAATGTTAGGAGTCCTGGAGGGAAAAAAGAAGAAGACAAATTCAAGGGCATGTATTCTGAACATGTAAACACGAGTGAGTTCAGACTATTTAAAGTTCTCATTATGGTTTATAGTGCATCAGCTGGTGTCATACAAATCCAACATGAAGCCAAATTTTATGGTGAATTGAGTGCACCTTTGATCATTGGAGTGAATGCAATTAGGTGTGTCTACATTTGTCTAGGGTTGCAGCCAGTTATAGGTGGAATTTACACACATATAAAAAATGCTGTGAAAATGCTTTTTTAAAAAAATACATTTTGAAAAATACATTGAATTTGGCATAGCTCACTGTCTCCATCTAGTTTCACATTTGTATATTGAACTTTACAACACACTTTTTTATTTTTTTATTTGCGGCTTTATAGCTGAGTCCATAGTCCTTTTTTCTTTTAACATTTCAATCATCAAATCAAAATCAATACACTAAGAACCAACATGTCTGCGTTTTAATCTTGCAGTGTGTTTGTGCTCTGACCACTGTAATGTACATGGGGTTATCTTTGAGGACTGTTTGGAATTTCTGCATTTACCGTATTTTTCACCCTATAGGACACACCGGCCCATAGGACGCACCTAGTTTTTTTGGGGGGAACTAAAGAAAAAAAAATCCCCCCCAGCCGCGGGGCTGGGGTGGGGGAAGCCCGAGCTTTTAAAAACGCACCTACCGTAGCTTTTAGAGGAGAAAAGGATATCTGCCCAAAGCGCAGGGTGCTCTGCGTCAGCGCGCCCCGTGCTCCAGAACTCCCACAGGGCTCCCTAGGCTGCAGATATCTGCCCGAAGTGCGGGGCACTCTGCCGCGGGCTCCCCAGGCTTGCTGATAGCTTCCTGAAGCCTGGAGAGCGAGAGGGGTCGGTGCGCACATCCAACATTTCTCCGACATTTCTAAGGAAAAGCGGGACATTCTAGGATCAAATCAGAAACCAGGGTGGGTTTTATAAATTCGGGACTGTCCCTGGGATATAGGGACACTCGGAGGGTCTGTTGCTACACCTTTAAAAAAAGATTGTGCTATTTTCTGCTGCTTAGGTAGCTGCCCTTTGGGTTTTTACTGTTGTTTTCTTATCAGTAGTGGCACAAGTGGGGGGGGGGGGAGAGACATAAAGCCATCCCCTTAAGACCAGTTTCACTAATCCTTACTTGGATTAGGATGGGACTAACACCACCGATGCACTTGCATGAATCAACCAAACCATGGGACATGTTTCTATTTCCTAATACAATTGTGGTTGTGATCTTCCACAAGCTCTCTGCCCAGAACAATCTCTTTTGTAGCTAAAGCCAAATGTACATATATATCATCAAGTGTGTTGGCAAACCTTGAAGTTGTGTTTCCATAGCATCCCAGGTCTCCAATGCCAAGATCATCAGCCATGAATAATACAATATTGGGCTTTGAAATCCTTTCGTTAATAGCATTGCTTACAGGCCACAAATAAAGCATCACAGGAAGAAGGATCATCATTCTGCTGCTTTAGGGCAAGGATGCTTCAAAAAGTTACCTGTTTGATAAAAGAAATTTGTTTTATACATTTGTTGTTTATATAAAACAATATAAAATGTTGCTTTATATTTATTTTCATAATCGGCATAATAATTGACCTTGCCATTACAATGAGAACACCATGAAAAGGAAACACAGTTCTAGCAATTACTCGTGTTATTAAAGTTTAGAAGCAGCCTGTTGAGTCCGACCTTTCGCATTTTAAAACATTTTAATATATTTCCTTTCATAGTTTTGCTGAAAGAGAAAAGCTGAAATGTAGCAAACAATAGGAGTCAATCTTTCACATATTAGATGATGTTCAAGGACTTTTGAATATTTTTTTCCAAAATGTTCTTTCTTGCAAAAAAAAATTCTGTGGAATTACCATCTGACATAAAGTAGTATTAAGGTATATTCACATTTTCCATCTAGGCGAAGGTGAGGACGTGATTTTAGGATACCTAAAGAACCTAATAGTTGTTTATGCTGGTGAAACTGACAGTCTGCTTAAGGAAGCTGAGAAGGCCGCTCCACTTCCCTGTGGGACGGTGTTGCAGGCAGGCCACATGCTCTCCCTGTGCACAGTGGGGGCTTGGAAGTGCCCCCGTATCATAGAGAGGTGCCAGCCATGTCCCGGCCCCCGGCTGACCAATCCGGTTGGCCAGGGTGGGGGTGGCTTACAGCATTTAAGCAGCCAGGGGAATTTCCTCTTGGTTCCTGCTTCCATATCAACCACCCTCCCACCCTCTTTACATGCGTTTGACACCTTGGCCTTGCTATGGACCTCGGTTAGCCACCTGTTGAGGGGGCCTGGTAGGAATTTTTCCACTTGGCAAATTGGCACCAGTCATTTGGTTTTTGCCTACTTCGTAGCAATTGTCACAACTTTGTAAGGTTTGGCGGTTTATGAACTGGTAAAACCTGGTTCATTGGAGGGGAGGTTGTGGCCATAGCCTGCCCCTCCTCTTTAAGGTTATTCCGTTAAAGGGATCCGCGGATGTGGCTTTCATCCGAAGCCCTGGTATGGGCTAGGGCCATGCCACGACCCCAGCGGGGACCCTGAAGGAGCTCTCAGTTGATGAACATCAACAAAGCTCCCCCTACTGGTGATTGACCCTTACTGGACTACCTGCATGGCGGGCAGGAGTCAGATATAGTTGGTTCAATTCCAATGCCTAAGTCAATACCACTCACATTCTGTAACCAATAAAGTTGTGGCCTTAATTCACCCATTAACCTAAAATACTGGTGTCCATGTGTTTTATTATTCAGCAGATGGGGGGAGGTCTCGGGGCCTTGACACGCAAGGCATTGCCCAAGCCCAAAGTAGTGCACTCCAAACTAGTGAACAAACAGCTTCTTGAGAGCTCCATAAAATTGTGAAACCCCAAACACAGGAGCAGGATATGAAGACCTAAACAGACCATTCTCTTGGAGTGGAAGAGTAGGGAGCACACGGCAGTCGAAAAAACTTACACTGTGCACTGAACTTGTACTAAAGATGTGATCGGGGTCACATATGTGAGATATACAGAGGGCTTGCAAAATTAAACAGAGAGGCATCAAGGGGGGAAAAACCTACATGTGTCAGCTTCCAAGTGAACTGGGCTCCACTTACAGTATATAGCGTTTCAGATCACATGAAAGTTTATGTGCCTACAGCTGTATGCTTGTGCTTCGAGCCCCAAAACCCATCCCTGATGGAAATAAAGACATAGTGGAGACAGAATTTAGTTTAAATGTTAATGGGCATACTTTGGCCACAACTTTATTAAAATAAACAAATGTGACTGGTATTGGCTTAGGCATTGGTATCAAACTATATCTGGCTCCTGCCCCACCCTGCAGGAGGCCTGGTAGGGTAAACCAGTGTTTCCCAACCTTTTTTGGGCAAAGGCACACTTGTTTCATGAAAAAAATCTCGAGGCACACCACCATTAGAAAATGTTTAAAAAATTAACTCTGTGCCTATATTGACTATATGCCGCTTGGGGCGGCAGCCTGTTACCCGAAGCACAGGGAGCCCTACGGAGGGCTCCCCGTGCTTCGGGCGAGTGTCTGCAAGCCTTGCGCGCCCGGCAGGAGCTCCTGCCAGGCGCGCAAGGCTTGGGGCGGCAGCCTGTTGCCCGAAGCACAGGGAGCCCTACGGAGGGCTCCCTGTGCTTCGGGCGAGTGTCTGCAACCCTGCGCGCCCGGCAGGAGCTCCCGCTGGGCGCGCCGAGGCTTGGGGCGGCAGCCTGTTGCCCGAAGCACGCGGAGCCCTCCGGAGGGTGCCCCGTGCTTCGGGCGAGTGTCTGCAAGCCTTGCGCACCCGGCAGGAGCTCCCGTCGGGCGCGCGAGGCTTGGGGCGGCAGCCTGTTGCTCTAAGCACATGGAGCCCGCCTCCCTCCCACGGCACACCAGGCAAAGTCTCGCGGCACACTAGTGTGCCGCGGAACACCGGTTGGGAAACACTGGGGTAAACAACCAGCAGGGGGATCTCCGTCAGTGTATATTGACTGGTGGTCACCCCTAGGGGTCCTGGCATGATCCTAGCCCCTCTCTGGGCTTCAGACGAGATCCAGACCCCCAGATTCCTTAACGGAATATCCTATTCATTGGACGGGCAGGTGATGGCCACACCTCCCCTCCCCACATTCCCCTAAACCAATGCCTAACCACCAAACCTTACAACGTTGTGACAATTGCTAAGAGGTAGGCAAAAACCAAGGGTCCACAGCCAATCTGCCACTTTGGAAAAAATTCCTACCCAGCCCCCATTCCAAAATAGGCGACGAACTGAAGTCCAAAGCAAGGCCAAACACGACCTAATTAACGGGTGGGCGGGCGGGTGTTTGGCAGCGTGAAGCAAAAGGAGGTCCCTACGTCACATTGACAAATAAATACCCCCAACCCCCAACCTTGCCCACGCTGCTGATTGGCTGAAGGCCACTGGCATAACTGTGGCACCACCAATTTCGAGTGGAGCAAGCCCCACCCACAAGCCGGTTAGGGAAGAGTTTCAGGGCCGAGCACAACATGGACCCTCTGTTAAGAGGATCCAACTTGCAGATTTTTCCTAGTCAAACATCCATGCATAAATTCAGGCTGAAGCAAGGGAGGCACACGATAGATGGATAACATAATAAACAAACACCTGAAGGGGGTTCAAGTTTGGGTGTGTGTTTGTGCCTGAAGAAAGGGGATGAAAAGCTTGAAATGCTCTTGGCAGTGAATGTTGATTCAGCAAGAAGCAATTGCTTCATCTCCCTTTTCATTTCATATTTTCTGGGGAAGAAAACTGCAGTCCTGAAGACCAGCCAGATCTTTTGAAGAGTACAGTTTGCACAGTACTGCACAATGTTCCATAACAATAAACCAATGTGCATACTTGATGACAGCAAAGAATGCCTCTGTTTGAGAAGCACAATATTCCTCGTAGGTGTCACTGTGTCAGCCTCAAGGAAAAGGGCTTGCCAGTCTAATTAAAAATAATTGACGTCTGCCACACTCTAAGCAAAATGAAACATTCACAAGCAAGCAAAAGCATTAGCTGCTATCTTATCCTGTAACAAAACCGACTAAGTGTTCAGCTTCACTTTTAGTGTAAGACTTTCACCAGAAGCAATGCCCTTTTCTGGTGGTGGACAGGATTCCCAGTTTTAATAAAATGTTATGGGGGGGGAGAGAATGCCACAGCTGAAGGCAGACTATGCTGCTGTTTCACACATGTGTCAGCGCATGGGATATCTATTCTTTGTAGTACTATCCCACCATTCAGGTTTAGGCGTGCATGAACACATAGAAGGGATGATTGTGTGGGTCTTTTTTCATGCAATATGGACCCTGCAGAGAAGGGATGCAGGGAAGGAAGTTGCCAATCAATTGGGAAAGAGCCACATGGTCTGTCCTGTTCATGTGGTTGCATAACATTATTCACACAGCATCCCTGCAAAGCAGGATCATATTATTCAAATATGGTTCCCTTGATATTCAATATTTTTCTAAAGCTTTTTGTTGTTGTTATGCAAAGCTTAAGTTTTCTCCAAGCCTGTTGCTATCTCTCCCTTGTGTGTAGATGTTGGCTTGATAAGGATCAGTACTCAGAGAATGGGTCTGCTATTAGTATAAAGGATATTGATATCCCAAACAGATTTATGAGCCCAGGGATAAGGGCAGGAGCGATCAATGTTATTGCAACCTGTTGAATATGCATTTGACATCGAAGATAGTAAACCTGCTTTCAAACGAATCTGTATAGTCCCAGCATCAGTTACTGAAATACTCCCATTGATAGAAACCACCCTTGAGCCAACAGAGCACAAACAATACAAGATGCTACACGGGAAATGTTATGTTCAACCAGTCTGGGAATGAACAGTATAAACCTATAATACAAAACCTTTCTCCCCTTCTCCTGTGCCTAAGAATGCTCAGAGATTGATTCCATCACACCACACTATATTATTTTTTCCTTTACAATGATCTTTCTAATATTTGCTATCTTCCCACTCCCCTCTGGTCTTCTACACAATAAATTGACACTTCATTAGTATCTGCAATCCTGTACACATACTTTCACAGGCTGAGAAAGTAGTAAGCTCAGTCTTCTCACCTATTAGCTGCTTGTCATCACTTGATCATTCCAGAAACACATAGCAGATGCAGCCCACTTTGTTTTGAAGAACCTTCAAATCCATTTTCACCCCCTAACACATTTTTCAAAGCAATGAATAACTGCCTGTTTTTTACAATGTTTCTTTAATTCAATATTCCGCAGAAGTGTTTTAGATGTGTTGCTCCTGGCTTTCTTGTTTAGCATGGAAGATGTTATTACTAAGAGAATCAATATTCAGAGGAATACATCAACATATAAATACAGAAGGAACCGTGAGAAATTAATTGGTTCAAGGAGTTATCAAGAGTATCTAGGAAAGGCAAGTATTAAACTTGTCAGATTTGACAAAATAAAATATTCCATATTACACTAGGAACGCCTATAACTAACAATCACATATAATTAATTTTTGATTTAAAAAATGTACATGGAGTGACATGAAGTGAATAAGAATTGGGCCACACACCCAACAATGGGCATTTGTGTGTTTGAACAAATATGCTTATTATGTTCTGCCCACTGGGACATGTGAAGCTAGGTTCTGGGTATCCTGTTATTTCGGTAGTTCATTTTATTATTTTTGTGGGGTGGTGAAGGAAGCAATTAGAAGACTGTCTCCCATACATGATCTGTGGCAGGATCCCTGAGACATCTGGCTGTGCTGTAACTCAAAGTCACCTCAGATGCCAATCATATGACACAGATAGCATCCTGGGGCAGGACGTAGGAGGGACCATTCTCTCACTGGTCTACTCCTTCAAGATTCACATGTGGCTTCAACCAATGTCATCACCATAATACAAACACAGCTTTTTTCTTTTCCTGATAGAGAAGGAATTGGGGCAAAACCATGTCAGAGGGGAGTGATGTGAGCATCTCCTTCCACAGGAGGCCACACTGAGGTAAGCCTTGACCTATAAACATTATACTCAGGGAAGCATGGAGCACATTGCAATATAAGGTAACACATGTAGAAAGAATTCGGGTGAGTGTACATTTGTGTATGTGTTTTAATCCATCCCACAAAACAAATGAGCATCAGCAATTTTTCAAAATACCTGTACATTGTCACTTCTCTCTGAACTGAGTCGAAAAGATCAGATCAGCCAGTGTCAGGGATAGCTGTTGGACTACAATTCCCATCAACACCAGCCAGCATGGCCAAAGGTCATGGAAAGTGGGAATTGTAGTCTAACATCTGGAGAGCAGCATGTTGTCCACCCCTACTGTATGTGGACACTTCAGTAAGTCTTGGCTGAGAAGGAGCCGATTTCATTCACTTTGTGGCTCCGGTGAGCACAGAGTATAGGAATGGTAAACATTCAATCCTTCAGAATTCTAGAATAGGAGCTGATCAATCCTACCTTTAGAAAGCTCTGTCCATATCCGGCATGTCATCCAGTTCTAAAAATACTACAGGCAGGACAGAGTTTAAATTCTGGATATAGCCAATCTCTGAGCTTATCCTCACAGTCTCTACCCTTGTAAGAGACTGCCTGCTGCTCTCTTCTCCAATGTAATTGCCTCAGCATCTGGCTGAAATTAATAACCTCCTTATTCTGGCCCTGCCCTATTCCTCCGGGCTGTTGGCCACCTCTCACTCATGACAGTCTGGTTCCAGTGTCTGAATATAAGGATTGGAAACTAGCCTTGAGGAGAATCCTAAGAGTGCTTATGCCAGGCTCAAAGAGTGCTTATGTCAGGTCAAATGAAATTCCATGCACCTACTGAACTTCCAGGCTATATGGAATGTCTTAGATCTGATTTACAGTTGTACAACAACACTGTGGTATCAAGAGAGACAAGAGTGAACCTTTATTATATAAATAAATCAACAAATGCTCATTTAATCAGATATATGGAGCAGCCTCAGATTTTATATCTTCCCCAACCTTGTTTGAACTAAAACTGCCACCATCCCTGTCTATTGCTTTTGCTGGGTGAGGCTGATGGAAGTGGTCCAAAGTACATTGAGAGCACCAGCTCGAGAAAGGCAGATTTACATGAATAACAAGGGACTCATACTACTTTGACGTCCTAGGAATTTTAATGTCTTAAACAACTTCGCCAAAGTAGATGGGCGTATAGTCAAAGCAATGGCATCAATTGGCTTGCATAATTCTACAATAATACAGAATATTGTAATCTATCTAGACATTTAATGTTTGCACGCTTCCATTAAAGGAGATGCATCATTAATTCAAGACACAAGTGGACATGTTTTGCTGGTGCACCACTTTGATTCAAAATGCAAAAGGAACAAAACCAACAAAAACTTGTTCGCGGAAAACACCAAATACATTAATCCAAGTATGTTTATTTGCAGTGCAAATTAGTCCTGGGTTAAAAAACTGGAGACTCAACCTCTGCCTTCCACAAGCAAAGAATCATTTGTTGTGTTGCCCAAATAAAATGTGAATCTGATATTCATCAAAGCACAATTTAATTAAAAGTCCTGTTAATATCCTGGTACTACAAACAAAGCTACCAAAGGAATGTTTCAGTAGACAGTATGAAGCCCAATTAACATAGACACTATTAATTACCTGTAAACTACAGCAATAATTACATATATACATTAGGAAAGAGATTGTGGCTGTTTTATATTATGGAAAATATCCAAGGAAGAAATCGTTGTCAGCTTTTAAACCAATCTTTAATTAAACAAATGTTAAACTACCTAAGACATACATATTTCACCTTGCCAATTGCAAAGAGCTCAACAAAACTGGGGGTAGAAAGAATTTCAAAACAACAACACCAATAACAACACATTTAATTTCTTAGTCACTTGTTACAAAATTTTAAGAGCATGAAGTACAGCAGATATAAGGAACATTTAAAGGTTATGGAGCAGAATTGTAAATCTCTATTGTTGTTGTTGTTGTTGTTGTTGTTATTTTCATGTGTATAATGACTGTCTGCTAAAACACAATAAACTGACTTGACCTGTCCTGCCAATATTGCTCAACTAGAACTCCCATAGTCCCAGCAAGCATAGTTAATGGCTAGGAATGTTGGGAGTTGAAGTTCAGCAATATTTGCATGGTCAAAGGTTTCCCACACCTGAAATATAACTTAAAATTGGAGAGAGAGAGAGAGAGAGAGAGAGAGAGAGAGAGAGAGAGACTGACTTACAAGGAAAGCCACACAATAATCCATAAAATTGTAGCAATAAATTTGAGTCTGCCATCTAAGAAACACAACGTATGTTTGAGAATGTAAACTTGTTCTATTACCTAGGACTTGCCCAGATATTTAAACTGGGGATTTGGTACCTCCTCTTCCCACCCCACTCCCAACCCGCAGATGGCAGCATTGCTTTTTGGAAAATAAGTTTGAAAGCAGTGATCCTTGTTGGTTGTGACTAACTTAAGCCCCTTGAGATTACAATAAACACACTGGGCTGAGTCCAATCGTGACTGACAAGACCCATTGCTTTCAGTGGATCTACGCTGGGTGTGAATGGATCCAACCCATTTAAGATCACAATCCTATACATGCCTGCTCAGATGTAAATCCTCCTGAATTCACTGTGGCTTTCTCTGGAGATAAGTACAGACGTGCCGTCCCATCCCCCCCACTTACACACGACCGACTTGCGTATGACCACATATATGTGCTGTGCCATGAAATAATTTAATCATTCAATTCCACCCCCACCCCCAATGGTAGGAGAGAGCTGGAGAGTCCTCATGGCTCATGAGCAGACCCTCCATGGCACCCAAAGAGGACATTAGTGAGGGTGAAGGGAGCCCCAAAGAGACTAGAGGCACAGTGGGGCTTTACTTAGGCTGCTCAGCCTCTCTCCCTAACAGCAGCCCCCCACTTTCCCATGCACCCTCCAGCCTTCTGCCAGCCTCAGAGCTTCAATTCTAGTTGCGGATATTAATGGATGCCGTATTTTTGCTATGGATTGAAGATAGAACAACAGCTGGAGTGTTTAAAGCATGTTTAGAGTGTCCTCCCCACATTCTGCATTTTACTTATGAGCACAGGGGCCTGGAACGTAACCCCCGTGTATCTTGGGGGTGTGTGCCTGTATATGCAGGATTGCCGCCTAAATGAACTCCATATTCCTGAGTTATAGAACCATAGCTGTCAACCTTCCCTTTTTTTGAGGGAAATTCCCTTATTCCAGCACTGTTTCCCACTGCTATCCTGGATTGTTAGATATCCCGTAGACTGTCCCCGGGACAGGTGAGGCTGCTGATCCCTTATTTTCAAGGCTGCTGATCCCTTATTTTCAAATCTGAAAGTTGACAGCTATGTATAGAACACTGGAGAAAAAACGAATTCATAGGCTTACTCTCTTATTTATGAATAATAAAACGACTGAATATGTTTAACTAGGCAAACTATTAAGTAAATAAAAATGAAAACATAATAGGATTAGGAAAAGAAATCCAAGAATTAAAGTATTAAGGTCTTTAAGATAATAAATAAGTTCCATAAGTAAAGAATCAGAAGAAAGGCCAAATAGGTCTTACAAAGCCTGAAAGAAATAAGCCATAATAAAACATATTAAAAACAAAACAAAATCAATTCTATCTAGAAATGAACGATATCTTTATGGTATTAAGATTTACATATTTCTTTGGAAGATTCAAGAGCGAAAATGCATTGCTTCACTTCTCTCATTAAGAAGTTTGACAGAGTCAACCGAGAGTTTTATCAGTTCTTTATGACATAAATAGGCCTTTACATATATTGAAATGATAGTTCAGAAATAGTAAGGGGAAAAATTGGCTATGGTGCCACTGTGAATGAATGTATGTTTGAGAGAGGGATTAATTGGAAGCCAGCCACAGGCAGCAAAATATCGGGGTGGTGGGTGGGGTGGCATCCTCATTGAAAATTTGGGGGGCGCTCGGCTCCTCACACCCCCCCATGGCACCTATTTTGATTAGTGTCATTCTAGATACATCTTAGAGCTGTTGTTGCTGCTGGTTTTACTACTACTATAACAACAACAACAACAACAACAAGGTTAACCAATTTTTGTAATTTTATGTTGTGAACCACCCTGGGATCTATGGATATAGGGTGGCATACAAATTTAATAAATAATAATCAAAATAAAGAATAATAAACAAAACCAAGTAATATACAGTGGTACCTCGGGTTACATACGCTTCAGGTTACATATGCTTCAGGTTACAGACTCTGCTAACCCAGAAATAGTGCTGCAGGTTAAGAACTTTGCTTCAGGATAAGAACAGAAATCGTGTTCCGGCAGCGCGGCGGCAGCAGGAGGCCCCATTAGCTAAAGTGGTGCTTCAGGTTAAGAACAGTTTCAGGTTAAGAACGGACCTCCGGAACAAATTAAGTACTTAACCCGAGGTACCACTGTAGTCCCATTCTGAAAATACCTACATGCATTATTATGTCATTTTTGTGTCTAAGATCTTGATTACATCCTTGAAATGGCAAAATGTTGGTTCCACTTTTCCCTAAAGATGATAAAATACACTGTGCTTTCTTTTAGAACTTCTTTCTCCATTTTGATGAAAGATATATGGAAATATTTTTGGTATTTTTGCATGTGTACTAAAACATCTGCTCTCTTTTTATCTATTTATCTTTTCCTCTTCTGCTCTATTAACACATTTTATGGACAATTTCTCAATACAGTTACTTATCTTGCTTTGACCTGTAAGAGAAAGAACAGTCCAAATTCCAAAACCATGCACATAATGTAACAGTGTTAAGTCTGTTTTTTTATTTCCAGTTCATGACCAGACAGCCTTGGGTAGGTCAAATTACACATTAACTTTGTTATATAACATATGTCATCAAGGAACATTACATATTTCACAACTTAAGGCTTGTGACACAGCATATCTTAAGAAAGCACATTACAACCTACTAGCTTTCACTCTGAGGAAAATCAATCTCCAGGTAAAAATTACAAATTTCTTGAATTTAACTTTTCTTCCCCCCTTTTTTGAGCATACAATGGTATAAATGCTGGAAAGAAATCAGTGTCTCACAGCAGGCAAAGGCTGTTCTTAGGAATCCCACTGCTTTTTCCATACCATCAGACTAAAAAGTTATGAAAGGGTTTTCTGCCTTTCGTAACACAACACACACAACAAACCCAATAATGTTTTGTATTGGAATTTTCTCCGGTTACCTTATTTTGCTCTAGAACAACCAACTTGATCATGCATAATTCTGCACAAGAATGGGCTGTTAGAATATCTTTTTATTTGGGAAAGTTACTTTGATGATCAATGCTTTTTATGATGTGACTTTTTGAAGGGAACATGGGAATTATTTCCACTTTGACACGTTACCATTAGAAAACCTTTGAAATAATTATAATAATTATTCTTTATTTGTTGCCCTTCACCATAAGGTCCCACGGCAAGCCAAGGTAACTTAAAAAGTAACTTACCAATCATCATCATCATCGACCCTCAGATTCTAACTGCCAAAACTGAGTTTCACCACAAAATTAATGTAAAATGAAATTTTACAGGGCACATATCAGAAGCAATGCGTCTCTGAATGCCAGTTATTGAAATGAGTACAGTTATGCTTTTAAGCTTCTTGTAGGCTTTTGGTTGGCCACTGTAACAGAGTGTTGGATTAGAAGGATCTTTGCATGATCCAGCAAGCTCTTCCTACATTCTTAAATTGTTTTTTTTACATGCTAGTTCTCCAAACTGTTTCCATTGTCCATTAAAGAATAAAAAGTCCAGAAACATGATTAAAATGGAAATAAAGTTATCATGTTCAAAGTTTTAATTGTTTCTTTAAAACATTTGTATTTTGCCTTGCCACAAATGGTACCCAAGACAGCAACAGAAACCCCCCCCCAATATTTTAGCAGTATCAAAAAAACAAAAACAAAGCTTAAACCAATCCATCAAGGCCCCATTAGTGAACAATTAGCCAAATTTGGCCTGAAAATGCAGCAGGTTGTAGCTTATTGACAGTTATCTCTTCACCACCCTCTTCTAAAGGCCTGATAAATTTTTATAGGACCATTCACCTTTCATGCTGGGCAGCATCAGGCTGGACATCGAGGCCCTTGCGGTAATTTGGCTCAGGGGCGGGGAATTGATGCCCCCCCTCTCACCAACTCCCAGCCGTGTCATGCCCACCCGGCCAATCTATGCTGGCTTGGGGCATAGCCAGGAGGGCTTCCCTCTCTTGCCTCCTCACCAAATCTCCCAAGCCACCCACCCTCTTTTTAAGCTTTGGTATGACACAACCTTGCTATGGAAAAATGTCAGCTGCCTTATTGGTGGGGCCGGGTAGGAATTTTCCCACTTGGCGAATTGGCACCAGCCATTGGTTTTCGCCTACCTAGCAATCGTCACAACTTTGTAAGGTTAGGCATTGGGTAAGCCTTTGTTTAAGGGAGGGGAGGTTGTAGCCTCTGCCTGCACCTCCTCGATAAGGGTATCCTGTCAAAGGGATCTGGGTGTGTGGATCCTGTCCAAAGCCCGAAGATGGGCTAGGGCCATGCCACGACCCCAACAGGAACCCCTCGGGGTGCCCTTTTGATGTAAGTCATAGGGCTCACCCTTCTGGTCGTTTACCCTTAGTTCAATTCCCTGCAGATGGGCAAGAGTCAAGATATAGCCTGGCTTCAACCAATGCCTAAGCCATACCACTCACATCTGTAACCAATAAAGTTGTGGCCTGTTTTAGACCATTAACCTAAATACGCATGTCTGTGTTATTAATCAATAGGGAACTGCGGGGCACAGGACCTTGGCACGCAACCTTATCTTATTGTTGGATGGAGAGAAAGAAGGTGCCTTTGGTACATCTCTAGGAAGTAACTTCCATCCAGACACTTAGAAGGCTGTATCACTATCCCCCTCACTTTTGGCTATCCCCCTCTCTTTTGATGTCAGGTGAATATTTTTTAAAGGCCTCCAGTGACAACTTTAACACACCAGTAGATTTATATGGTGATTCTTCAAGCACCTGGGCCCGCTCCGCTTAGGGTAGGCATCAATTGAAATGTGCCTGGAAACAAATTTATACCCAATTCAGATCTCTGAGCACTATTGCAATATGTTCAAAGCAATGATTTCTCTCTGTTGTACCCTGGCTGCCACATTCTGGACCAGGTGTGGGAAACTGTAGAAGCTTTGAAGGCAGACTCACAGAAAACATGTTATTGTATTCTAACCGAGAGTTACTAAGGCATGGATGACTATTTTCTTTTCCCAGAAGAGGACACAGCTGGTGAATCAACAAAAGCTGATTAAAATCACACCTGGTCACGGAGGCCACCTGAACAACATGGAGCAGGGTCCAGAAGCATCCCAAACTACAAAACCCAATCCTTAAAGGGAAGAGCAAAACCCATCCAGAAGTGAAAACAAAAATCCAGAACTGTTGAACTACTTACTACCAACGCCTCTGTCTTGTTTGGGTTATGCTTCAGTTTATTTTCTCACCCAGTTCATTACTGACTCCAAATACCTGCTCAGAATGTCAGCTGCTATGCCTGGATTAGATGAAAAAGATTAACAGAGCATGGTGTTATTAGCATACTGATGACACTTCAGAATCCCACACATTTCTCCAAGCAGTTCCATATAGATGCCAAATAGCTTTGGAGACAGGATGGGAATTTGTGGCATACCATACACCAATTGCCATGGGGTATAGGAGAAGTTTCTGAGATGATAATTTGAAAACTTCCCAACAGATGGAACTACTGGAATGTACTCAGTGCTTTTCTTCTAGACATTTTTCTATGGGTTTTTATTATTATTAATGTCCAATTTAAAATAATAAACAAAACAAAAATCTAGAGATACTATTTATTACCCCAAACCTGATTTTTCACAAGCTGAAGTCTTTTACTATAATTACTCTTATTTAATTTTAGATAACTGTCCACAAATACAATTATCTAGGTGGCCTACAAAAGGATGGATCCATGATCTTTCATGGAACCTGTTCCCAAACTGTATCTGATTTGATCTGATCTGATCTAGGATTTGCAAGTTACCTGTAGGATTAGAACTAAGTGAAAGCAGGAAAAAAAATAGTTTGTAAACATAAAAGCAGTGATGAATTGTATCATACGTTTTTGCTTTGTAGACATCTTATGCTTGTCTATTCAAAGGTGAGTACAACAGAGTTCCATAGGACTTATTCTTAGACAATTAAGTATAAGAATAAAGCTGTAATCAATAACAAAATGCAATGTTTGCACAAATTCTATAAGCCATATTTTTTATACCAGTGGCTTTGGTTAGAAATGATAGTGAAGGCTGGTGCTTCTACAGACCGAGAGAAGTGGTCCCCCCCCCCCCCTGCTAAGTATTAGGCCACTAGTCCAAAAAGGAAGCTTACACTCAGTGGCCTATACTTGCCTCAGTTTAGCTGAGCCCTATATTGAATTCTCATTGTTGCCTTGTCTGCTTAATGTTTGTCTCAGACTTTGATTCTAAGGTTCTGAACAGATTCTGACACACATGGCTTTTTCACTCATGGAACTGGTGTTATGGAATGTGTTCCCTGCTGAAATATGGGGGATCCCATCTGTAGTTGTACTCTAACAGCTTTTGAAGATGTATCTGTTTACACATGCATTCCGTGATGTCACAACCCAGGTCTCCTGTTTTAATTACAGTGTTGTTTTAATGAGTCTACATTACACAGGACTTAGGATGGCCCTGAGGAAATGAAATACAGGCTGTGCTACATCTGCACCCCTCCCTTTGTCCTGAGCGCCAACAGATTTGGGAATCTTACATAAGACTCCAGTAAGAAAGCTGAAAATTCTCCCAGTTTATTCAGAAGCTGAGATGCGCTACAACTCCTGTAGAGCCACCTGTGTCCACCTAGGAGTAAATATGGCAAAAGCTTAGATTCCACTGTAATCTCCAGACGTTGTCTTTTTCTGTGGAGAGACATCACCTGCACCTACAGGATAGTAATATAAATATAAACTTTCATGGAAATTTCAGGTATGGGAAAATACTGTCAGCTGGACGCTGAGGGGTATGGATAAAGGAAATAATACTTTATCTTGAAAGTTCCTGTGTTCACCTTGATAGCTGTATCCTACTTTTGCTTATGTGCTCGAGTACTTATGGTGACTTTATTCAGAGCCTCAAGGTAGGATTGTCAAGCTTTTCTTCTTTTACAGAGACTTCATGAATTTAAGAAGAGCATGTTGGGCAAAAATTCAGCTAGTGTAAGATTTGTTGCTCCTACAAGTTGCACCTGTTGAATTTCTGTCATGCAGCAATTAACCTTGGCCAAAAAGGCATTTGAAATAATCCAAACGGGGGCATTTCTCCAATGATTTTAACCTCATGAATTGGACCAGATTACATGTGTTTTCCCCTCACGTTAGTGAGTGACAAGAGAAGTCACACATTGAAATTTTACCTTCTGTTCAATTCTTCTTTGGGAAAATTTCCAATGATAAGTACCTTTTAAAGCAAAATACTGTTGTTTTTTATTTTATAAAAGCCTTTTATAATGCAGGCTAAAAAGCCATTCAAAAAACCACATACTTTCTGCATGTATGGGCAAGAATTCCACCACTGCAGGCTGAACGATCTCTTGCTTTTTAAAAAGGTTACATTAATACAGTAGTACCTTGGATCCTGAACACTCTGGAACTCTGACATTTTGGCTCCTGAACGCCGCAAACCCAGTTTGATACTGCAAACCCGTTCGACTTCCAAGGTACGATCTTACAAAGTTACTAAATGTCTATAAATATCAATGCATTTCTTCTGATGCACCCTCCCTCTCAGCCTGCAGGTTGTCACTCAGGGTACAACATACCCTTGGGTCACTCACAAAAGTCTCACAAGAAGAATAGTTCATGAGAACAGTGGCTATCACCTTAGGCTCTCACTCTAGACTTCCTTTTATGGGCAGGCCCAAGGTGGATAGTACTTAGGTTGTCCACAGCTGTGTCCAATTCAGCTGCACTTTCCACACCCAGTTCCAGGTACAACAGGCTTGTTGAATTTCCCAGGGGATCCAAAGGATGGGAAGAGGGTCCCCTTCCATTCACAGTGAAGGAGCTTAAGGGAGGTCCAGAGTACTGTCTCACAGTGTATAGGACCAAGAGACCTGGAGGGTGAGGGAGCTGCTCCAGTGACCTGAAACACCTATGCTATGTTTGTCTTTCTGCCAGAGAACATGCAACAGCACACTTGCAGCAAGTGCAAGCTGGTTGTCTTGCTGGAAGAGAAGGTACAGCAACTTGAGGCCTGCCTAGTTACACTTGGAGCTACAGGACAACATGCAGCGTTTCTCAAGAGCTGAGCTGACTGTGATGGAACAAAACCACAGATGGGGTGCCCCCTAGGGAGGAGGAGGAAGATTGCAAGAGACTAACCTCACTGGAGGAATGTGATGCACAGAAGAACAGACATGAGCCACACTTTGTCTTTGGAGCTGCAAAATCGCTTCCATATCCTAGCTCCTCTGGCCCAGAATCAGTGTCCGAGGTGAAAGCATGTAAGATGAAACTGTCCAGCTCCTTTGTTATTGTTGCTATTGCTTGGAGGTCTAATGTTACCTTTATATTACTGAAATATCTTTGTATGTTGTTATGTGTGTGGCTATTATGTTCTAGTCTTAATATTTCTCTTCTGTCTTTCGTAAGCCATTTTGAGCACTGTTCTTTTGTGGAAAGATGGCATACAGATAAAACGATTAGTAACCTTCCTAGCTAAACATAACCACCTGCTTATATTCTCAGTTAATCAATAATAACATACAACTTACATTTTTGTTGTGCTTTAATCTGGGTCTGCCTGTAGTGTTTTGTACCACAGTTAATCATAGCCCACGGTGAGTGAACTAAGGTTTATTATTGGATGGTATTTTAAATATATGATGGCAGTGGAGAAATAGTATTGAATATAATAAGCAATACATAATGGTAGCTATAATAATCTTCCACATTTGGTAGCAGCATTAGTGGGATAATAAAGGGGATTGTTTACATCACATAACTTTACTAGTTGAAAGAAATAAAGAAAGGAGGCAAAGAAATGGGTTTCCTGCTTCCCTACCCCCCAAGCCACCTTTCTGGCATTGTAGAGTTGGAAGCGATCCCAAGGGTCATCTAGTCCAACCCCCTGCAGTGCAGGAAACTCATTGAAAGCATCAGTTTCAGCTCAAAGCTGATCAGGATTCCTGAACTTAGTCCGAATAATAATAATAATAATAATAATAATAATAATAATAATAATAATTTTATTTATACCCGGCCCTCCCCAGCCAAGACTGGGCTCAGGGCAGCTAACACTGAATAAAATACCATAAAAAACATTACACACACACACACATATATATATTATTTAAATATAAGTTCGAATACAGTTTAAAATGCAGCTTAATTTTAGTGGTAGCCTATAGATCAAAGCCATAAGGGGAGAAAACGTCAAATATTCACTGGGGCCAACTATCCATGCTGATCCTACATGGGCCAGCAAAAAGAGCCGAGGGAGAATTTACATACAAATCCCATATAAGGGGTTCTATCAAAAATAAAGGAAAGAGAGGGGGGTTAGACTGAGTCCAGCCCAAAAGCCAGGTGGAACAGCTCCATCTTGCAGGCCCTGTGGAAAGATGTCAAATCCCACAGGCCCTGATCTCCTGCGGTAGGGCGTTCCACTAGGCTGGGGCCAAAGCTGAAAAAGCCCTGGCCCTGGTTGAGGCCAATCTAACCTCCTTGGGGCTCAGGACTTCCAAAGTGTTGTTATTTATGGACATTAAGGTCCTCCGCTGGGCATACCAGGAGAGGCGGTCCCGTAGGTACGAGGGTCCTAGGTCCTATGGATACCAGATATAAAAACAAAACAAAGAAACAAGAGAGTCACATAAAACCTCCCCACAACTTCATTTATGATTGATTCACAGAAATAATGGCCCCATTCAAGATCACATAGAATCATAGCAAGACACATAGAATCATGGCAAGGTAATAGTACACAGCTGGCAACCTGGTTTCATAAAGTGTTTCTGTATTGCAGTGTCACCATACCATGGCATAATCACCTTTGGGGGAAAGTGCAAGTGGTGTCATAAAACCATAAGTATGTAAGGAGAAGATGATATGCCTCATGGAGCAGCCTCTGATGGACTGTGTTGCACCTAGCCACTTTCATGATGATTGTACATGTGGAAGGAAGCATCAGATCCACAAGACTGAACTGGGTTGTTTCCAATATAAGTTAAATAATCCATGAAGATTTTGGCCTATTGCTCTGAACCCATCTTTACAACACATAGCCTTTTCCAATGGCTGTCATATTCATATTGTTTATTGTCATATCCAATTGTTAATTCAAACTTAATTCTATTGTGTTTTATGTTCGCTTAGTACAGTATGTGAATCTGGTCTGGGACCATAATAAATTTCATTTCATTTCATATTTACAACACGGTTGCAAAATTACCGAAACTGGTTTGAGAGAAGAAGAAAAAGGCTAGTAAATATGGCTGAGTTGGAAACTGAACATGTGAAATGATGAAATAATCATAGACCTTTCATCATCATCATCATCATCATCATCATCATCATCATTTCTTTATATGTCACCCATCTGACTGGGTTGCCCCTGCCACTTTAGTAAGCATCCAGATAATTAAAACATCAAACACAGTAAATCATCAAATATTAAAAGCTTCCCTATACAGGGATGCCTTCAGATGTCTTTTATCTCCTTGGCTTCTGATGGGAGGGCATTCCACAGGGCGGTTGCAACTACCGAGAAGGCCCTCAGAACTGGACTTCAGTGCCTGGGCTAAATGATGGGGGCGAAGACACTCCTTCAGGTATACAAGGCCAAAGCCATTTAGGGCTTTAAAGGTCAACACCAACACTTTGAATTGTGTTCAGAAATGTACTGGGAGCCAATGTAGATCTTTTAGGACTGGTGTTATATGGTCCTGGCAGCAGCTGAACTCTTCCTGGAACCATTCAAAACAAACCATCAGCATGACAATTTGGTCATCATGTTGGGCAGGAGACAGAGAGTTCCTGTGCTGCCACAGCCAATGGTTGAAGACAATATGAAACATAAGATTGCTGCTTCTGGCAGAGCTATTCATATATATATTTCACAATCAAACGTTATCTTCACATACATTAATAAACAAATGCAATAAAAATAAGACATTTACATACCATATTAAATCCATATTTTGGGATTCCTCAAATCCTTTGACTTCCCTCCATTCCCTTCCCCAGTTCTTTTGTGTTATTTTATGTTATACATGTCTATAATTTGCTTACCTTTAAATATTTCCAAATTCAAACATTGTACTACTACAAGTGATTTAAAAAAACCTTCTCCTGTGTTAACTTCGTTACAATGCTTTTGTAAATATGCAATAAACATTCTCCATTCTATTTTATATTTGCTGTCCTCTTGATTTCTTAGTCTTCCAGTTAATTTGGCCATTTCAGCATATTTCATTAATTTACGTTGCCAATCTTCCTTAGCTGGGACTTGTTCTTCTTTCCATTGTTGGGCTATCAATGTCCATGTGGCTGCTGTTGCATACATAAATAAAGCTTTATATTCTTTCGGTATATCTGTTCCAATTATACCTATTAAAAACGCTTCTGGTTTTCTAACAAAGGTTATTTTAAACATTTTTTTTCCAATTCGTTATAAATAATTTCCGAAAGGCTTTTTATGACCTTACATTGCCACCACATATGGTAAAATGTACCTTCTACCTCTTTACACTTCCAACATCTTTTGTTTCATACATTATTGATAGTTTAACTGGTGTTAAATACCATCTATACATCATTTTCATATAGCTCTCCTTGAGTTTTGTACATGCTGTGAATACTATATCATTTCTCCATAATCTGTCTGTCAACTGTATATTGTGTCCCACATCTTTTGCCCACTTTATCATTACACATTTCACCTCTTCATCCTTTGTCTCCCATTACAACAGTATATTATACATTTTTGATAATGATTTATAATCACTTTCTATTATTTCCCTCCGAAATTTTGAGATTTCATACGCAAATCCTTTCTTTTTATCATTTTAAAATGTTTCACATAATTGAAAATATTGTAAACAATCTGTTACCTCTTCTTTTATTTCATTATATTGTTTTAATTTTAATTTATTATCCATTTCCATCAACAGCTCTCTATATGTTCCCCAGTTGGGTTTCATATTTACTTTTTTCAATGCTATTGCTTCCAGTAGCGAAAGCCACAATGGTGTTTTTTGTTCTAGTAGATATTTATATTTTCCACAAACTTTAAAGATTGTCTTTCTTATTATATGATTCTGGAAGCTTCTGTGTACCTCGGCCTTCTGATACCACAGATATGCATGCCATCAAAATCTATTGTCATGTCCTTCTAAATCTAGTAAATCTACATTCTTCAATGTTATCCAATCCCTTACCCAGCACAGACAAGAGGCTTCATAGTATAGTTTTATATCTGGTAGCGAGAAGCCTCCTCTTTCTTTAAGATCCATTAATAACTTATATTTTATTCTTGGCTTCTTGCCTCTCTAGATAAATCTTGAAATGTCTCTCTGCCAATCCTTAAAACAATTCATGTTACTTATCACTGGGATTGATTGAAATAAAAATAACATTTTTGGCAATACATTCACCTTAATCTGGCAGATGTATTCAAACCACCTTTACTCTGGTAAACAGTTTTTGAATTGTGACAAAACCCTGAAAAAAATCTTTTTAACCAAAGTCAACAGCTGGACAAAACAATTGTGCATTGTAAATTATAGGAGGTGATGTCTCTTCTCAAACTACTTCTCTGTAAAAAACAACATCTACCTCCTGCCTAAAATGAACCACCAAGATTTTACTGCTGCTGCTGACAGATCACATGTATCAGTAACAATTTCTGACAAGGAAATATCTTTAACAACAGTATGAGAGACATAGATTTGATGTGTAAAACATTCTCTAGCATGGATAGACAGTAACTGGGAAAGCATGATGTTTTGTTGGTTATATAGCTTCTGAAGGAATAGGATTTCTGCCACAAAACGTCTGGTAACACTGATAGAAGAGCCTGAAATTTCCTTTTCAAAATATCTCATTTTCCTATTTTCTAAGCAGTTCACAATATAAGAAAGGATAATCATAATACAGGAAGTTGGCCTCGGGATGTTGGTCTTCCTACTTCATTAGAACATATATCAATATTAATGTTGAACATCTTGCTATTTAATTCATCTTTTTAAAATTACATTAAGCTAATTTGTTTCTGCTCCAGACAAGGGCAAAGTTGTTAGGCTAAAATGTTCTATTGAAAACTATTATGTTAGAATGTGAAAGAAAGCTGTCAAATATAGTTGTTAAACACAACACTAATTTGTTACAGCTTCTGGTAAGGACTGGTTTAAATGGCATGTTTAACATTTATGAAATAATTATACAACAAATCATTATTGTAGCAGCTCTGGGTATGAGAGAGATAGCTACATCATGATATTGATGATAAATTCATCAATCATATTTGATGCTTAAACAAATTGTTTTATATTTCACATTAAGTGCTTGGTTAACTGTGATCACTTTTAACAAGGGGCAATATTCAATTAATAATGTTAATGACCATGGTAGTTAGCCATCAGCATTTGCAACATCAGCAGAGCCTATGTCATGAACAATAGCAATTTGTTGAAGTATGAGCACTTGGTAAAGAGAATGTCCAGCTTGTGCTGGAAGCCTCTAGTCTCAGACGTTTGTCTTCCTTAAGGAGCTTTGGATCTGCACCAAAGAGGAAACTACCACTTGATATGCCATAATTCTAGGCTTGTTCACATGTTACACTGAACACAGGTCCAAACTGCCTCTACACACCCAAAAACCTGTGTTGGCCCATCAGTACATACAGAAGTTCTTGAAAGTTTGTCCACCTTTGGCTCCTCAACATGCACTCAGTTCTCACCTTTGGCTCCTAGAACCCTGGGAATGGCTTTGACTGGATAGCCAATGAGTCTCAAACTCTTGGTGAGTTAAGAACTTTCTCTGCCTGTGAAGACAGTAGAAGACTAACAGTGCCTCCAACAGTCAAGAAGGCAGTTGATGCATGTGCTGTAAAGGGAAATGAGGAGCAGATGGGGCTTGTCAACCTGGGAAGGTAGCCCATGTTGGAATACTGCCAGGGAGACAAAGGCCATCATGCAGCCTACACATCGTCTCCAGACGATCTCTCGATCTCCCGTAGAACAGCATCAGTCAATTAGCAACAGGAGCCTCAGACACATTCCAAGACTCATGCACACCCTTTTCAGCAGACTCCGCAACAGAAGATGCACCCAGAAGAGCATATTTACAGCTTTATTCAACATTGGTCAGAACAAAGGAAAAATGTGACCGCTTGCCTTCGTGTTGAGGAGACAGCCAGAGACAAAAGCTATATACAAAACGGAAACTCCCTGTGAGCAGGAAGTAAGCACGCTTGTGACACACAACAACCCTTTTTAAGGAGGAACGGAAATATCCTAACATCCCAGGAAAAGGAAAACTCTGATTCTAAACCTCCATTGCCTTGAAGCTATAGTCTTTCATGAGAAAGGCTTTGGGAGTAAACCCAAGGAAAAATTTGTACCCACTGCCTTGTGGGGCATACTTGGAAGAAGAAAAACAAAGGAGTAAACCCTACACAAGAGTGGGTGGTGCCTTGTATGCCTCTTTCTGGCAAGTCTTTCACCCAACCTGGTGCCAAATGTATTGGTCTGCTTTCCTTTGGACCATGTCAGTGAGGCCAGAAAAGGGTATTGTCATCTGGGCAGTCCAGGAGCTCCATACACATTGCCCTGCAGCAAAAGCAACATGGGAGGCAGCAGTTATGAGTTATGGATCTCTGCAGCCATGGTGGGTGCTGTGATTCTCCAGCGCTTTGACTTTGCCCCCAGAAGCACAATCCATTTGTCTTTTGAGACAGATGGATACCCACATCTATTTTGTGTTCTCATTTTGTATTTTTGCGTTGCGATCATCATCAAAAGCTTAAAGAGGACCTCTTCCAAAATAAATCTGCATCTCTGCTCCAATTAATTGGGTAAGATGACATTGTTCCCTTATGTCACCTTCACCCTGTGTCATCTTCATTGTCTTTATCGTCTGTTAGACAGATGCACGTTCAGCGCATGTTGTACTGCAGAGAAAGCTCCCATCATTGACTATGCTGGTCAATTGACCATGCTAGTCAAGTTGAGTCCAACCACTAGAGAGCACCATGTTGTGTACCCATGTCCTATTGTGATGAAACCACAGCTATGGGAATTTCTAGGGAATGGCTCTCTAGTAGGGTCTACCAAGTTTAGTATCTTAGAATCTTTAGAAGGCTTATTCAGACTGTAATTTTAACTAGGTGTATGGCCTCATTGGGCATAGTAGGAACACATAATATTGTACCGCAAGACATTTTTATTTAGCTAAATTCATAGGCATGGAAGATTATGTTATTCCTGGTGTTGTTTTTCTTCTCTTTGTCCTCTGATTTAATTATCTCCCTTGATTATTTTGATTTTATTAGAAGCGTTTTTTTGGGGGGGGGGAATTTAAAAGAAAATCTTCCATTTCTTTCAAAACTGCCTGGCTAGTGGGTTTTTTGGCCATTGAAAGGTGGTATTTAAATGCCAAGTAGGGTTTCAATCCTCTTACTGCAGGAAAATGCCAATCAACACAGTGGGACTTACTTCCAAGTAAACATGCATAGGATCGGGTTGCACATTACATGTTGAAAGCTGATGAGATAAAATTTAAATGCTTTAAAGCAAGATACTTCTAAAGCATTGCACATATGGGGCAAAATATAAATGAGTTTCCAGATGTGACCTGCCAATAGAGAATAAATACAAGATTATATTTCTGTAGCTCATGTCCATCTATCTCACTGAGCACACAACAGGTAAGGGGGTATGGCTCATTAGCTACAGCTCATTAGATGTTATTCTACTTCTCTCCCTACACCGAATGTTCCCACAACTGTTATTGAAACAGGTCATGCCTCATTATATCCTAAGGAAAAGTTTTCTGTATTCGTGCCATGCTATCAAGTTGTAGGCATCGCTCCGATAAAAGCTAGATGACATATTCGGGATTGCTTGGACATAAAAGAATTTTCTAGTGATAACCTCCAGGTCTGGGGCTCATTTGCTGGGCAGCTGCATTTACTTCACCCTGAGGGCTGTTTTTTGTGAAAGCAGCAAATACTAAACATGCTTTCAGTGGTGCCATCAAGGGAAGACATGGGTAGAAGATGTCCAGGGCCTCACTCAGTAGAATGAGGAGGGCCCCAAAACAAAGCATTTTGAAGAACAAAAAAGTAATATACGTTACCACTTAGAGACTCCCCTATCCTACTCCCTGCCCAGTAAGACCATTAAGTCCAGAATCTGAAATGACAGAACAGCACACGGCACACTTTGAAGCTTCATTGATGTAATTATCTTACCTCTTCTGTGAAAACAGCCCCACACAGCCAACCTGAACTCGTGGAAACCAATTTAATCTCTCCTTCTCTCTCTGTGGCAAGCCCTACTCAAAGCAATGACTTGTTTTCCAGAGGAAAACAAACACGTTTTAAAACATTTCCCTCTGAAAAAGGGAAGCAAGATGAATACAGTGGTTAAAGTCCACAGTCCATTTTGACTGTTCCACAAATGAAGCTAGTAGTTACCTATAAATGTTACTACTATGCAACAGCAGGCACTCGTGATTTTTTGTTTCCTGGAGGCAGCAAGTGCCCATAAATATGTCCCTTGTTCTCTGGATCAAAGCCAAGATCCAAAACATATAATTATTATGTAGCAAACACTCAATAAGATATTTTGGTGAGGGAGAGGGTGCTACATTATAACCTATTATATTCCATCTCTATTTAACAGAATGATGCAGAAAGGAGTTGTTTCCCCAAGCAATTTTATAAAGAAGACACCTTCTAAAAGGACGGACTGCATATAGAGAATTCATTCACATGCATTTAATTTTCTACCTGCATCGTTTTCAGCCAATCCTTTGCCACATTCAAGCCATACATTTAAAGCACCATGATACCACATAAAGTCCTGATAGAAATAAATCTGGGAGCTGTTGTTTGTCAAGAATGCTGAGACCTGCAATTCCCAGAGTGGTTTAACCATCAATCCCTCTTCATAGTGAATTCTGGGACTTGTAGCTCTGGGAGGGCAACAGGAGGTCTCCTAACAACCCTCATCACTCCTAACAAACTAGAGTTCATATATTTTTTTGGGGAAAGCTATAGCTAAATGGTATCATGGTGCTTTAAATGCACTCATGAGTTCCACCCAAGGAGCTCATGAGTTCTGCCCATTTTATTATCACAATGTAGTCACAATTATCACAGTAACCAGGGGTTGCCAGTGAGGTACCTGCAGGCACTCAAATACCCACAGAAGTCTTCCCTGCTTCTTGAGGGGTCCTCTCCCACCACTAAAATCAGACTTGAACAAATATTCCATTGGAGGCTGAATAGGTTGCAGTGTGTCCTTGGTTGTAGTGGGGTGTGGTGTTCATCATGGCAGTTTCTTCCGTATGCAATGGTGCCCCAAGGAACCCAGAAGCTGACAACTGCTGTCCAATCCATCACACAATGTGCCTCTCAAAATAAAAGACCATCCTCCTGTAAAGGTAGATGTGGTGTTGGGGTGTGTGTGTACACAAATCCAAGGTTTAAGTTCCTGATCAGCTCTAAAACTCACTGGGTAGCTTAGAGTTCATTCAGAAGGGAGCATCACTGAAGAGACTTACTGACGAGGTTTTTTAGGAATGCAGCCTTAAAGTTCATTTCACAGTCTTCCAACCTATCTCAGTATTTAGCTGTTGTGTGGATAAATGAAACACCCCTTTATAAATGCCTTGAGTTACTCGGGGGCAAAGATGGGATTCAGACAATAGTGAGATTATGAAATGAAGGGGTGGGGGTGGGGAGCTGCTGGCTGTGTGTGAGAAATTAGGCAACTTTATTTTTGAGCAGACTGCGTGTTTGCTCCAGGGACACATGCCTGTGTTCAACTCAGTTCCTGAGAAGTGTATTTAGGACTGCAACCTTGGAAGTCTTCTATCGTTAATTTCTGATATGCAAAATTGAAATCTTAAGCTTGCTGACCTGGGTTTACTGCTAAACTGACATGTATAAGAAAGCACATAGTTCAAACCACATTAGCACTCCTGGTTAGAGAGCTCCACCTGCCCACACTTAAGCAGCCGCGGCTCTCACCTTTTGCATAATACGTACTACTTTTGGAACACGCTGCCTTCACGCTGACCTGAAAATACCCCGAAGTTAAACGCTATTGTACCTTAGCGCTGCGTTCCCAAATTCATTTACTTGGGATTAAAACCTGTGGGACCTAAAACGCCGCTTACTACTTCCCTGTATCCATGCCCTAGCGTCGACCTGTCATGTCTCTTTGGGGTGCTTCTGGTTTATACGACGCAACTCCATTTGAGGCGTGCATTGTGCATTATGTGTCGATGGCGAAGCCCCCCCTTCCCCCTCCTCCAGTGCATTTATTCATTTATTTATCTATCCCCCTCCCCCGCAGCCTCCCCTCCCAAAGGCGCGTTTGCAGCAGCGGCCGCCGAAATGCTAATGATCCCCATCCTGTGCGCACGCGCGCAGCGAAACCGGACGCCCTTCCAGTTCCCCCCCATCTTGAAATTGCCACCGCGACGCTTAAGCTCCTCGTCTCGGAAAAAGCCGAGCCGCCGGGCAGCACAGGCACGCATGCGCAGCAAGCCAGCAAACCACCGCTCGGCGTTCCCTTGTCCCCCGCTCCCTCCCCAACAATCTGCGGGACGCGAGTGGAACCGCCAGAGGCGCACGCGCACTTCAGAGCCTCTCCGGCCGCCCATCTCCTCGCCGCAGCGCTCCGCCCCCTTTCCCTCCCTCCCTCCGCGAGCCTGGCGCTGTCTTTTATCGCTCTGCTGTTGGCGGGGGTCGCTGTTGCAGCGCTATGGCCTCGCCCGCTTGCCCTCCTCCTCCGACGTCGCCTCAGCCCGTCACTCACCTCATCTTTGACATGGACGGTCTCCTCCTGGGTGTGTAGCGCGCCGCCCTCCGCTCCCTTTCCCCCTCCACTCTTGCTGCCGGGAATAGTAATAGTAACTGGGACTTAAGCAGTGCGCGCTTCCTCTCGCCGCCGCCGCGGGGCTTGTGGAGAGCTCGGGCGCGTGGCTTTCGGGCTGCCCTCGGCGGCGGGGTCACGGAGCAAAAGTGCAAAGAAGGGCGGCGATATCCCTCCTCATGTGGTGCTTCAGTTCCCCACCCCGCACCCACTTCCCATTTCCTAGGCGCTGGTCTGAAAATGCAGATGAGTAGTGTGTGGACATGCTCACTCCCCCCCCCCCCGCGCGTGCCCAAGTCCAGGAATTTTAATGCATTTGCCCAGGCTGTCGTCGTCCCACTGCATTTATTTACGGGCTGTGCAAATGCGTCTTGTGCGCGCGCCTATCTAGAGCGTGACTTCCGCAAACAGGAAATCAAAGGAAGGGCAGGTTTTGGAGAACGGTGCTGACGGGGGGGTGTGGGGTGTGGATGGGGATCGCGATAACCCGGCTTGGTCACTTGGGGTGCTTCTTGCATGGTTTTTTTTTTTGGATGGGATTCGGTCACGTATCCACAAAAGCAGCTTGCACAATTGAACTGGAATGAAAGGGAGCTGCTCTCTCTTTCCTGCTCCTCGCCTCCCTCTCCAAATCGATCTTTTTATAGCAAAGAAAGGTGACAGGGTGAGTGGGGAGGTAGCACCGGGTAACAATGATTCATGAAGCAGTGCCCTCTCACCTCCCTGCAGACCTTCAGAATGGAGGCTCAACAAAGAGCTGATTTATCGCAAGATTTGACAAATTAATAAATGCATGATAAACTGGATCCGGAAAGGTGTCACATAATACTTGTTCTGCATTTATAAGAAATCGGCCTTTTAGTGTGTCGGCTCTCACACTTTGGAACTCACTTCCTATTGACATCAGGCAGCTGCCTTCACTATACTCTTTTCGGCACCTGCTAAAACATTATTGTTTATATAGGCCTACTCATAAATGTAGATTGTTGACAAGTGTTTTAATTTGTTTTTAGCTTATTTTCTTTTCTTTATTTTCTTTTGAATATTTTTAACTCTTTTTATTGATAATTTGATTCCTTTTGTAAACTCTTTTGAGGGTTTTTTTTTACAATCTAGCAGCATCTAAATTTTATGAAATAAAATAATAAATAAATGAGTCTAGCGGAGGCGACTTTGAATATAGTAGTTTTAGTTCTGCTGAAATGAACAGGACTTTTGATAGCAATTACGTGTCTAGGATTGCAATTCTAAACGGATACTATAATCCTATACTGTATTCACTTGTTTACATAAGGTTGTGAAGTAGGCAGCAATGGCAGCTTGTTTCCTATTATTTGATTATAGAGTTGTAAACAGAAGGATAGTCTTGCATTTGTTTGGTATTGATCACAATGAGAGCACTTGCTTGAAAAATTTGCAGTTGTGATTAAATGGCCTTCAGGATTGCAGTGCTAACCAAGGCATTGGTTCACATTGGGAATAGAATATTAGTGTAATTGTTTGCTGGATGGGACTCCTATAGTAAGTATGTTATGCCCATAGAATACAGTGAAAACAAGTTTCTCCCCACAAATACTTAACATGGAAATATTAGCAAAGCTGTTTGCGGAAGATAGAAATTTTGTATGGCCGATACTTGTCAGTATGGTATTAATATGTTATTTAATTAGGTAATTTATTGATCCGCTCTGCCTTAAAATCTCAAAGTGGGGAAGCAGCACTATTGCAACAAAGGAGTATTTATTGTACTTGATCATTCATAATTACTGCAAGATTTTTACACATTGCATCTGGTTTGAAGGCTGCAGCAAATGGTTTACAGATATGGCTTAAAGTTCTCTAAAGTGGTAAATTATAGGGCTAATTCTTGCTGTCCTTTGAAAGGCCAGCTGCATTTGGAGCCGGTTTTCCCTTTTGTACATGCTACGATGTATGTTTGTTTTGTGCTTGAGGATATCTCCTCTAGTCCAAATAAAAAGCCTTGGGTAAACCCATGTTGGGTGTATAATTACTAGTGATTTGTGAGTACCATTGAAAGACACACATAAATTAATTGGATTGTAATGGGAAACAGTTTTATTAATTGAATTAAATAGGCAAGGTATTAATTACACAAGATTTGCCCAAACAATTTAGACCATTGATGGAGCTCTTGCCCCTGTGGCCTGGCTGTCCCACCAAAAATGGGCTCCAGGGGCTGGCACAGAGATGAGCTGCTCCTGTTGACAAGTCTGCTAACATTCTGTGAGGATATGACAGCCACCCAGCAATGCTACCTGTCTGACATTTTCCCCACTATCAAAGCAACAACAGGTCAGCTAGCTGTCCTAACTTCTTCTATATGCCACAAGTGATATTTCCTGCCTTTTAATCAGCTCCCTGGCTCTTCATCCACCACCAGCACATCTGCCAAGTTGTGATGAATTATTAGGCAACCAAGTGCAACTGAGTCATCCTTGGCCCTGGGAAAGGTGAAAAATGTGATGTGTCCAGTGCTAATTAGCTGGTTGATTTTTTTAAAAAAAAATCCTTCCAGGTTCCAAATGATATGTCATCTTCATTGCCAGAGATACAAACACAAGGTGGGTGCAAAACTTAAGACAGTAGAAGCAAACAAACAACTTGAAATCTCCCTCTCCTCCTCAGATTTTAATAGCAAAAAGGAGAGTGTCTGTTATTGCCAGACTCTTGCTATAATATAATAATACTCAGTTACAGTTGTTCAAAAAGTATAGTACTGTATCACCTAAGAATGTCCACAAAATTGACAGCATTGGACCTCAAATATTGCCCCCTCCCCTGCAAAAGTCTTAAAGATAAACGTATAATGCCCAAGCCATTCAGCTTCCAGGGGATAGGCTTCTTCTTATCCCCTGTATCTCAAGCAATCCCATACCACATGGTCAACTGTTCCTTCCAACTCACAGATGTCACAAGAAAAGTGTCAATCTATCTGACATTGAATAAATTACTCCAAAAATGTACAGTGCCATGCCAAAATCCTAAACAGGCCCACTTGTTTCATCTTTTGCTGCTGGTTAAATATCCAGAAATCTCCCCAAAGAAAATTACCTCTCACTTGTGAGATCTGCTTTCCATAATTTTTGATCATCACTCATCCGCTTGACCCAACATTTTACTTTCAGAGAGGACAAAGGCAACACAGTGTCAAGTCTTTATACTCCAAAGTGTCCTTGGCTGTCTGATCTACTATCTCATTACTAGCAAATGCTACGTGAGTTAGAATTTAACAGAAGTTTAACAGACTCAAAGACCCATTAACTGTAATTCTGAATTCGGCAACCATATTTCCATTCCCAGATTGCACTTGCATCCCATACTCCTATTCTCAATCGCCAACAACCAAGACAAGGTGTGACTTAAGCCCAGTGCCCTACTGGGTCTCACATCCTTAGATTACTAAAAGCCAACTTTTTCTTTGAAAGGTAATATTGTGTTTCAGAATCTCCCCCCCCCCAAAAGTAACAAATTATATTTCATAACCACCACGCTCACCATTGCTATTGAAACTCAATTGGATAGTTGAATCCTAAACATTGGGACATAGAAAAGCTATACTCACCTGTGCATGCCATGGCTTCCAGGACCCTTCTGTATATGTTAATCATCATTCATCCCACCAGGAAAAAATATTCTTTATGGTTATTCTTGGACCCTACTGGTCTACAATAACTTTTTACTTCTCAACTCACAACTCAAATCAAAATCACCCATTCCCACACTTAAAGCAAACAACCAGGCATTTAAAGAGCATTCTGAATTTGCACCACATTATATCACACCTTATACCACAGTCTTTGTATGAATAGCATTAAGTTTCCACAATAAGGACCCTGAGGCAGATACATGTGCCTGACAGCAGTACTTCTTAATAGATATAATAAATGCACACTAGAACATCAATAGAGTTTTCCTATCCACCATCATGTACTACCTAAAAAGCTCTTTCATTGGATTTGGTAACACTTTACATCTATTTATTGTATACAAAATACGCTGCTTCCAAGTGTGTGTGTGTTTGTGTGTGTGTGTATGTGTATATATATGAGACTTAGAAAATTGTAACTTGAGACTATATGTAACTGTTTTCCAAAAAAGATTCAATGTAATCTGCCTAGAATGTAATCTCCCTAGAAAACACCATACCCACAGTTTTGCGCTGATAAAATTAGAATCCCACAATCCTCCCAATTTCTCCTAACTTACTTAAATCTTCAGTTTAATTTCCTCTTGGTCACTTTATCCATCTTGCTATGAACACATTCCTATTGAGTGTGTATGCAGACATTTGTGCATTCTAGCAGCCACCAGCACCTCAGTTTTCTCTACATTCGCTATATGCAGTTTCTTATCCTCAGTAATCAAAGCTAAAATACTGGATAACATTCAGTTTCCTTATCTGCCTGTAAAGCAACACAATTGGTGTATCTATAAAGAGGTTTCCACAAACTTGCCTCCAGCTATATTGTTTAGCCTTCTTGAGAACACTTTTAACTATAGCTGTTTGTCATTGGTATTCCATTAAAACTTCCCCTCCAACATATGCCTGACCTTTTAGAAGGCTGCTTTGTGCTCCTTACTGCATTAATCTGCCCACCATGGAATTGTATTCCAGTTACTTCTCCTATTCAGGAGTAGCCTGAAAAGATGCTTCTAGTATACCTTGTACCAATGTTTTCAGAAATCTGCTCAGGACCTTGAAACTCAACTCAAGACCCAACAGTGTCCGGTTATTTATGCCTAAATGGTTCTGAACCAGCCTTCTTAAAAATCCACATAGAAACCATGTCTATGCCAATCCTGAATCCCAAACAATGATCATTATTCATATTGGTTTCCTTCATAACTTCCCAAACACACTGAGCCACAATAAACCTTGACACTTTCCTACTCATTCAATGTATGAATTAACATGGGCTTCCTCAACCTCAGCCCTCCAGATGTTTTGAGATTACAATTCCCATCATCCCTGACCACTGGTCCTGCTAGCTAGCAATCATGGGAGTTGTAGGCCAAAAACATCTGGAGGGCCGAGGTTGAGGAAGCCTGAATTAACACATAGGTTAGGTTGAAATAGTGTTCTTTCTTCCTTCTGTTTGGGGGTTCTATATTTGAGGAACTGATTTACTGTACTAGTTTTTCCATTTTTATGTACCAAAAATACATTATAAACATAATTAAACCAATATTTATGATGGAGAAATGAGTGTGTTCATAACTGGGGTTAGAATGTACCACATGATTCCAAATACACAGACACAATGGGATGCTGTGATGACTTAAATATATATCTAAGCAGGTACTAAATAACATATGGATTATTTCAGCCTCTATTTTGAGCTCTTTGACAACTTCAACCAAGTATCTATTTGTAAGTAGGTAAGATAAGAATTTGATGTTTCTGCAAAATGCGGCGCATCCTGGACTCTGCCAGTGTTGTGAAAACTTGTTTTATCCAGTTGTTCGGATGTTATAGAGCTGGTTTCTAGTGAATCTTGTATTGGTGCAAGTGTTGCAGCATATTCTTCAATAAAGAATGTACATTTAACGAAAATATTTGCATACATTAATTAAACAATATGTGCAATGGTTAAAAACAACCCCTTTGTTTAAATCCAATGTTGAAGAGAGTGCTATATTGTCAGAGAATGAGATATGCTTTTCACAGATGTTTCCCTTGTGGTTGTAGGAGTGCAGTTTGGATAAATTAGTTATTTAATTTCCTAATATCACTTAATCTTTCTTACTGAATTTATACAGACCCAGTGCTTCTCAACTATGATGCTGATTGAAAAGTCCATGCTTTCCATCTTCTCAGTAGCCAGTGTTTGCCTCCCTTTCCCTTTTCTTCAAGCTCAGTCTGCTAGGGGTCCCATAACTGTTTGGCATTTGGTTGCTCTCTGTATTTAAGCTAGCATCTCTCTTTTTCATTCAAACTGATTTCTGATCTTTCCATACTTTTGGACTTGTTTTCCAGACTTGGTGCTGCTCTGTGTTTACACGACTTCTTTTCATTATAGGGTTTTCTTCCTGAACATCCTGGATAAATATTACATTTCTTATTCTTTGGATACAGGAGAAAAATGTTGCGACCACATTCAAATCAGGAAAAGTCAGATCTCTCTCTTTCTCCCTCCCTCCCTTAGATGAGGCACACTACCCTTAAGATATTGGATTGCACCCTTCTCATTATAATCAATAAGAAGGAACACTGGATTAAATGATTAAAAATCCTTTAACTTTTAGAGCTAAGAAAACATGCTACATCAGCTTCCCACTTTTTGTAAGATTATTAGTGTTTTATTACAAGTGGAAACCTGAATAGTTCTATAATTGCAGAACAAATATATCTGAATTCTAATATGCTGTTTTAAAATTCTGTTCAAAGCCTAATTTCTATAATGCATATGCAACAAGATTTAGCTAGGCAGCTTAAAAGCAGAGCACACTTTGCTGTGTAGCACAACGCCAGGGGAGTAGGAATAACTGAATTAAAATTTTGATGTACTGCTGAATAATTTTAAAGAAGAGAAGCTGATCTTTATGTATGTGTGGGCAAGGGAGAAGGGGCGGAAGAAGAAAGGCAAACATTTCGATTCTTAGTAAATACTTGTAGCATAGGTGGTAAGTTACATTTACAAGAGCAGCCCCCAACCGAGGAAAAAATTGTTAGGGTGTACTACAATTAAATTTAACAGCATATCTGTATGTTCACTTTTACTTTGTGGGCTGGCTGGATAAAATGGAATCCCAAGTAAGTGCTGGAGCTTTCCAAAGCTTGCTGCAACATATTTTTGTATAGCACTTGGGGTTTATGGAGTCTCTGGCTAATCTAGACGTTTGAATGGGTCTGTGAAACTGACATTGAAGATTTGGATAGAAAGTAGTATGATGAAATTAGCACTTGCTATATGTGTCTGGCTGCAAAGACCAACATAATGATGCACAGCAACTGCTCTTCTTCAAAATCCCTAAGTGAATGGAAATCTAAATTTCATTTTTTTAATGTTATGAAACATGCTGTCATTCAATCCCATGACAAATTGGAGGAAATAGTTCTGTCAGTGGTATCAGTGTCAAGCGTCTAGTGGTGAGTAAGTACTAATTATATTTGTTTAGCTATAAACCTCAGCAAAATAGGAAGCAAAATAAACAAACCGGAGTTGAGTCTCAAATTTAGGTCTTAATTTCCTGGCTGTCAGTGTAAATTAAGAAGCACAAAACGTAATATAATGAAAACTATCAAAACATCAAAAACATGCAAAGTTCTTCCTGCAACTAAACTCTGGCAAGTATTTTTCATGGGGACCTTTGTAAAGTGGACACTGAATAATATAATATAATGGGTAACATCTTGTGTGCCAGTTTTACAAAAGGCACAACGATGCTGTTCCAAGGGTAATTTCGTATAGTGGCTATCCAAAAAGCAGAGGGCATGACATTAAATGTTGGTTCTGTGAACACCTTTCTGTGTAGAGCTAGAGTAATCAGAACCAGTTTTCTGCTGTCCCCAGTTAATGTATGCATACAAACTAGAGAATCTTGAGGAATGAATAATGAGAAAACCAATTTAATGCAGGGATAGACAACATGGTGCCCTCCAGATGTTGGAATCCCAGTTACTGTCAGCCATAGCTAGCATAAAAAATGGTCTGGGATGATGGGAGTTGGACTCCAGCAACATCTGGAGGGCACCACATTGGCTACCCTAATCTAGCATAAAGACTCCCTTAAGTTCTTCAAAGTATTTAGTGTGAACTAGAGACACTGTGAGGAGATGTTATATATTTATTAGTAGTTTTACTGTCTGGCAGTGGTGACTGAAAATTGTTTTGAATGGAGCTATATGCCCCACCAATGTGCAGAGACCTATCTGTAAAGTGACAGTCTCTGGCAGCATCAATAGTAAATCATTTTTGGAGCCCTGATGATGACAGGTGGGACCATTTGCTTTTAATGTATATTTGAACAATACAAAAGAAAGGTAATTTTGCAAACACATTACTTTAGGAATACAGCAGGACCCCCAAAGCTTCAGGTAATATCTGACTAATTCATACTGTGAATAGACTTATTAAAATCAAAGTTAGTCATGGCTCACATATCCATTGATTTTTAGTAGGTCGAGTGAGTATAACTTAGTTGGCCAATCTCTAATGAAGCTGATAAAAGGATTGTAGCAGGAGTAATAGAGCACCTGATCAAGTTCTTCTAGTTTCCTGCTTAGAGCTACTTATTCTTAATTGATGTGTCTTTAATAAGAGTCAGGAACTCCCCAAGTTCCTTGCCTTCTCAAGTTAAAGAAGACCATACCTATTTCCAAGCCCTCTGCATGTTCTGATGGGGATTGCAGAATAGAGGAGTTAGCTTTAAACGATCAGCTGGTAAACCAAGTCAACATTTCTGTACTCCCTAGGGTGGAGAAGAAATTCTGGGCATTAAGAGTTGCTTTGCTTATTGAGCTATTGTGTCTTTCGGTGAAATGTGTAAGTGCTATATGGTTAAGCTTAGATCTCAGCCTGGCCTTCAAGTTATTAGCTCACTTTTGTTGCCATAGATAATACAAAAAGAACCAGAATGGGAAAAAATTACTGCAGTCTTGTTTACAGAAATAGCTCTCTTCTGCATGTATACTTAATTTGAATTATCCATTTTCTTTTTTCTTTTATCTTACCCTACTTGACTCAAACGAATAAATTTAATTAGGCCTCTTACTTTTACGGAACTTGTGCTGGAGGCTGTTTAAAAAGGAAATGGATAGCAGTCTTATTGTGTATCGAGTTAGTATGCGTTTCTATGTCGGAGTTTGGTTCCTAGGTGAATTTTCTCCTGCAACATAGCAAATAGTACCAATTCAGTTTAAGTTCACCTTTCTGTGTAAATTCCTCTTTATTATGCAATTAATCTTGTTAAGCTTTAAAGTAGCAGTCTTCATAAATTGTGTTCCTCATTGTCCTGTTCAGGTGGCTGAATAACTGTGTCCCTTTTCCTTATCTTGGAGTGAGGACCCTCTGATCGGCAGGCCAATGTGATGTGCCATATTTTTTGTTTTCAAGGCCTCTTTGCTCTTCTGCCAAGGGCAGGATTCTTTCCAGATCTGGAGCAATAAGCACACCAGTGGATGAAGAATAAGTAATGCTTTATTTGCATAAGGTTAACAGATAGCAGCAGGCATACAAAACACAAGTTATAGCATACCAGACAGAAGTCACACACAGTCTCCCCTTCAGCTGCCCGGAGCTCCAGCTAGAGCAGTGAGAGAGACCCCAGCCGACAGTCTCACAGCATCTGGTACCTCCATCTGTGAAGAAGCTCTCTGAGCCCCTTCGGCCTACAGCTTTTATAGCCCACTTTAATCTGATTGGTTGCACCTGGTTAGCAGGCATCATTCATGATCAGCCCAGGACAAGGGATGTGACTCAAGAGGAATGCGGAGCAGCTGAGTGTCTCCAACTCAATTCACTACACCTGGGTATCCTCCCCATTAGCCAATCAGCACTTAGAACACAGGGGACCCCGGAAACTCCTGACACAGGTGTGTGAAAAACAAATTATACTACAGTGGTGCCTCGGGTTACATACGCTTCAGGTTACAGACTCCGCTAACTCAGAGATAGTACCTTGGGTTAAGAACTTTGCTTCAGGATGAGAACAGAAATCGTGCTCCGGTGGGGCGGCAGCAGCAGGAGGCCCCATTGGCTAAAGTGGTGCTTCAGGTTAAGAACAGTTTTAGGTTAAGAACGGACCTCCGGAACTAATTAAGTACTTAACCCGAGGTACCACTGTATCATGAATCGGCAAACCTTAAACCAGGGATGTAAAAGGGAAAAAGACATGTCATCTAACTCCTCAAAATTACAATGGTCTTCCGTGTTTCCTCTACATTTGCTATCTCGAAACAGTTCCTATTTCTCTAATTGTAAGGGATTCCCTTACTTGAAAAAACAGCCATATTATGCTATGTAGCCTTTATTTTTCTGAAGAGCAACCAGGTAGTTCTGTATCAGAAGCAGAGATGGGAAGACCTGGAAAAACGCCGGAATTTCCCCCCCCCCCCCAATTTTTCCGGTTTTCCCCCAAGCCTTCCCATCTCTAATCAGAAGATAGTTCTGGTATTTTCCATAAGCATGGGAAATGGAGTTAGTTGACTTTCTGCACTTGTAGCAGAAAATTCAGAGTTACTTTTTAAGCAATGACTGACAAAAACAAAACAAAACGATCAAAAACGTTAGCAGTTCATCCGTCCATGCTGACCTATTTATCAGAGAATGATAGTCCTGGCATGCTGCTTGCCTTGCTGATAACCCCGGGCAAGTGACTTGCTGGAATGGATACAGTGTTTAATGTTCTGAAGAGGCAAACCTTTGTTGCTAATGAGTAACAGCAGCACAACTTGAAATCCCTGATAGCAGTTGGCCCTGCGGCAATGGGGATATATGTAGGGACAAGTAATGTCCAAAGCGGTTCTGGCTTCCGCTGAAATAAAGTGTCAGCCATTGAAAGGGTCGTGACTGCATCAATTTAAGGGGTTTGTAAATCATAGTTTCGCTTTCCTCTGATTTGATTTTGGACTAAGAGGCATATTTCTATACTTTGTGAAGATTTGACAGATTGCCTTACCTGTTCGTTTTTTTAAAGAAATCCGTTGAAGAGTATAGATTTGCAAAGAGACTGTAGTCAGCAGGTGAAAAGAATCAAACAGTAGAAAATGCTGCAATGTAGTATTAAAGCAAATGAAAGGGAATGAACCTAAGCCCAAATCAATAAATAATCTGACCCTCCTCAGTTATGCACTCATGGGCTCTCTTTTTGCTGTAGTTTTTACATTTTGATTTAATCTGAATACATCTCTGAGGGACTTTTCACACATTGCTTTTTTCTTTCTGGTGATTTTAAGCTTACCTTCACCGTGACAATCAAAGGCATTAAAACTGACAGTGAAGTTTAACTTGTCCTAACTACAAACATCGACCCTGTACTTAACAAAGTTCTTTGTAACTGAATAAGCCCTTGATTTTCTCTTGGTGTTTACAAATTATGCAATTAAACAGCATAGGTAATTATTTTCAGGTGAGGCATTTTCATTTAATATGATCCAGAATGGGCTATTCAGTCCTTTCACACACACCTTTTCCATCCATAATCCTAATTATCTTCCCCCTTTACTGTACAGAAAATGCAGTGCATTGCATGTTTCCATAGTTCTCCACCTTGCAATTATGCATATATCTCAGGAAGTAAATAATAAAGTTGCTAATGGCCACCCTGCTATGTTTGCCCACATTGCCACTCTTTTTACACTTCAGCCCTAAGTTGTAAGTATAGCCATCTCTTTGATTTCTTCTAGCTTGTAAAGGGCAGACCTGAGAAATTTGCTTTGTATGGAGAAGTTACAGTTGTGTGGTTCTACCCTGAGAAACGCTTTCTTTTCCTGGCTTCGTGGTTCTGAAACAATACATAGAATCATAGAACCATGGAATCTTGGAGTTGGAAGGGACACCAAGTGTCATTTAGTTCGACCCCTGCAATGGAGGAATCTCAGCTAAAGCATCCATGACAGATAGCCGTCCAATCTCTTCTTAAAAACTTCCAAGGAAGTGGAGTCCACTATCCCTCATGACAGTCTATTCCACTGCTGAACAGCTCTTACGGTCAGAAAGTTTTTACAAATGTTTAGTCAGAATCTCCTTTCTTGCAATTTGAAGCCATTGGTTTGAGTCCTACCCTCCACACCATGTGACAGCCCTTAAGATATTTGAAGATGGCAGTCATATCTCCTCTCACTCTCTTTTCCAGGCTAAACACACCCAGCTCCTTCAAGCGCTTCTCAAAAGGCTCTGTTTCGAGACCCTTGATCAGCTTGGTCAACATGTCCTCTGCACACATTCCAGCTTGTCAACATCCTTCTTAAATTGTGGTGCCCAGAATTGGACACAGTATTCCAAGTGTGGTCTGACTAAGGCAGAATAGTGTGCTACTAATACTTTCCTTGATCTAGACACTAAGCTTCTGTTGATGCAACCCAGAATAGCATTAGCTTTTTCTTTTTTTGCTGCTGCATCACAGTGTTGACTCATGTTAAGCTTGTGGTCCACCAAGACCCCTAGATCCTTTTCACATGTACTGCTAGTGCCCCCACATCCTATATTTGTGCATCTGGTTCTTCCTGCCTAAGTGCAGAACCATACATTTGCCCGTATTGAAATTCATTTTGTTAGCTTGTGTCCAGTTCTCCAATCTGTTAAGGTCATTTTGGATTCTGATTCTGTCTTCTGTAGCATTAGCTACCCCTCCCAGTTTGGTGTCATCTGCAAATTTAATGAGCATCCCCTAAATTCCTTCATGCAAGTCATTTATAAAGATGCTGAACAGCATTGGACCCAGGAAAACTCTGTGGCACCCCACTTGTCACTTTTTTCAGAATAATGAGGAACCATTTGTGAGTACTCTGGGTTTGGTCAGTCAGCCAAATTAACATTAACAATAATCTAGCCCACATTTTACCTATCATAGAGGCAGGCAGTCACTCCTGTTGTCACAAATGTGTGAATTGCCTCTTATTATTATTCAATAAATTGGTATACTTCTCTATACCTCTAGATCTCAGGGTGGTTCACAACATAAAATTACAATATAAAAATCAAAAAATAAGGACAATAAGGACAAAGACAACCCAATTATTTCTCATTCCACAACACATTTAAAAGGGCATCAATGTTAATTAGCCAAAGACCTGGTTAAAGAGGAATGTTAGTTCTTATCTAAACTTTTCATTATCATCATGTTCAATGCATTAATGTTTTATGGTATATGTTAATTTGTTGGTTGTTTGATTGAATTTTTAATTGTTCCATTGTTTTGCTGAATTATTATATTTTACTGTGGTACCCTAGGATGAAAAGTGGGTTAGAAATGCACCTAACAGATATTTGTGTGGTTGGTTGGTTGGTTGTTTTTCAATGGATCTTCCAACCTCCATAGGTTAGGCTGAAAGTGAGAGAAGGCTGCATATACTACTAAATGCGCAATTAGGAATAGTGACACGTGTATATCTTTTTCTAACCTTCAACCCTGAACTGTGCAGGTTGGGAATACAAGGCCATATGACTCAATCCCACTTCCTTGAAAGAAAAGTTAAGACTAGGGCTTCTGTCTCTTAACTTTTCAGAAGTAAGAAGCTTCTGCTTTCCAAAGCACGTATTTGGTAGCAAAAACTAATTGTAATGTAAACCTGGAGACAGTTTTAAGACTTTAACCACTGTGTTGAATGGATAAAAAGGTTCACATCTTTTTGTCACTGTTGCAGTCTTTTTGTTTGGGTAGCTCTAATTTTATGATGTGGTAAATTGAAAGGGGCATAGTAGTACTGCAAGAACCAAGCACATATTCTCTCCTGGCTTTAAAGGGCAAAGGTGCTCTCTCCACTGGCTCATTACAGCAAGCAACAATAATGCTTCTGTTTCCACAGCCTTCTCAAATACCTGGCTTGGCTTGATGGGTTTGGAACTGTTGGGCTGACAGTCTGCATTGTGTGGTCGGAAGGGAAGGCAGAAGTTCATGTTGACAATAGGCTAATTATCTGTGGGCAATTACCGTATTTTTTGCACCATAACACTCACTTTTTTCCTCCTAGAAAGTAAGGGGAAATGTCTGTGCGTGTTGTGGAGGGAATGCCTACGGGTGGCATGCCTACAGATTTTCCTCTAAAAACTACACGTATGTTATGGTCGGGTGCGTGTTATAGAGCGAAAAATGCGGTACATTTCATCTCATGCAAGGAGGGATTTTGAATAAATTCTTGAAACAGAATGAGTTTGGTTTAGGCTTAGCCATGCTTAGGAAAGACCCACAGAAATCAGTAGGACTTTAGTTAGTTGTGAGTAACACACTGTTAAGACCATATTCATGGAAGACAATCTTACTTGGCTACGAATGATCGCCAAAGAAGAATACAGTATGTCATAAGCCACATTGATTTCAAAGGGAATGAATTAGTGCCACACACTTTGAATTGTCCCACCAACACAAACATTTCAGGTTCTCCAATTGCTATTGGGGGGGGGGGGGAGGCTTCATTTTACTGGCTCCTGCTAGCACACCTAAATAGTTGAATTCGGCCCCAAAAGTCTACTCTGTACATAACCAATCCTATAACAAAACATCTGATGATCTGAACTTGAAACGTATCCTCCGGTGAAAAGTATATTCTGGTGAAAAGTATCCTCTGGAGCAGGGGTGTGGAATCTCCAGCCTGATGCCTAATTGGACCTCCCAGTCCTCCCCATTTGGCCTGCAAGGCTATTTTGGCTGAGCCACATCCATCTGACCTGCTTATGTCACCAGTTGCTTTGCCCAAAGGGGGTTTGCAAGCACTGGCAGTAAGTGGCTCAGGACCCCCTCTCCCCATATAAACCAACCAGGACTCTGCATTCATCATCTGAGGCCCTTCTTTGTGTGTCTCCTCCACGTGAGGTCCAGAAGGTGGTAACACAAGTACAGGAATGTAGAATTGTGGGATGCTCTCCCCAGGGAGGTTTGCCTGGCGCCTTCCTTATATATCTTAAGGACTTCCTGCCTGTAATGTATAAAGGTGCAGGAATTTCAAAGGACTATCACAGTGGAGGGTTGTTGAAGTAGGAAATTACAGAGTTATGTCTTAAGTTGTTTTGAAATTTTATTTGACACACACTGAGAAATTCTGGTGGTTTGAAATGTCGCCCAGAGTAGAATTAGTTCTTGACAGTAGCAGACAAGCAGAACTCCACCAGTCTAGTAAATGCAGATAACTTCAGAAGCTGTTTGTTGGGAGTATATCTGATAGAGAGTTGTTATAGTAAAGCAAAGCCATAAGGGTTATTCAGCTGGCTGGCTAAAATGAAGCTTATTGATCAGTTACGCTGCCCAGTAAATTTTTCTTTGAAGGTTGTTGAACGGTACAGTGTAATGGTTTTGTCTATTGTGGCGATCCATCTATCATCCATTGAGCCCTTAATCGGACTCCCATTGTAATAAGTACCAGTTAAATCAGATCTATGAATTGGATCCTTTCCCCTCTTTTTCTATACTAAAAAAATGCAGTGATGGCAGAATAATACACCTTTCTGAATTAACTAGCTTGTTTTAAATGCCTCCTCGTACTCTTAAAAATGTTTTGCTTCTTATTACCAAGTGATAAATATCTTAATACAATAGCAGTTAATAAAGGACTTGCTGACACAACATCAAGGATAACCACATGAAACTGTCTGTATTGTAAAAGAAAAAAAAGCCTTTAGAAGCTTTGAACAAAAATGGTGATTAAAATTATCCTTTATATAGCAGTAGGGAGAACAAAGTAGAAGGTTTTTCCATGATGTTCAGGTATTCTTTCTTTGTATTGTAGACATTTGTTCCTTAGAGTATACTAATATCATCTAGAGCTGCAGTTGGAAAAAGCCCTCACACTGAACAATTTTGTTAATGGAATTTGTTATAATTATTTTGTGCTTCAGTTTCCCATCTCTCTCTGAGAGCTGCCGCCTAGAGGCCTAATTAATGGAAATAGATGGCCTATGAGACTCTCATCTTGTTAAGGTTAGGCCAGTAAAAGCTCTGCATGCCTGTTTTTGAAGCAAAAAATGTGCCTGCTGCAATATTTTTCTCTTATTTCATTGAGTAATTTTTTGTACTGACTGTTCCCCCCAGGTTATGTTTGCATGCAGATACTAAGAGTGGGGCCTGCTTGAAATGGTGGGTACATGCAAAATAATTCTAGAACATTCATTTGGTTTCTGCAAAGGAATGTAGTGCATAATTTGAACTTAGTTGATGGGACCTTTGATCCAACAGGGATTATTGGTAGTAGTATTCTATTTATTACCTGCCCTTCACTAGCAGGTTCCAGGGCAGGTTACCACAATTTAAAAATCAGTATTTTAAAACAGCTAAAAATAATTTCAGTCACGGGAATAGCTTAGTTCTTAAAAATGCACATGCTGGGAGTCAAAGGCCAGAATGAAGATTTATATCTTCCATCATTTGCTGAAAACTGTAGTAAAGGTGCCAGACACATGTGTGAGGAAGGAATTCCACAATTTAGAAGCTTTCATAGACAATGCCCTCTTCTTCTTTTTTTAAAAAATAATTTTTATTAACAAACCAATCAAATCACATTAATTCCAAATTACAGAGCCAAATTTTAAATTTTTGTTGGGGGTATCCATATTTCGAGCTCCGAAAGGGATCCGATCATCTTGTTGCTGCTGCTTTGATGTTCACAGTTCTGTCCAAATAATGTTCACAATTCTATCCAATCCTCTCTTTGTTGTTTTCCTCATCTTCTTGTTGTTTTTGTATATTTTTCCTTTCTCTTTGTGACCTCTGATAGTCTCTGCAAGCGAGTTGAAAACAAGTATTTTTATAATCCTGTGTGGGTTTTTCCATTTCTCCAAGAGTCATATTCAGCCGGCAGACGCATTTCATCACTTCCATAGAAAAAACAATTTTACCGTCTGCTCATTAATCTTTGCAGGCCTGTCACTCCCTTCTTGGTCTTCTGAGGGGGTTCTGCCAGGAGTCCAATATAATAACAAAGCCATAGCTTCCTCCCCCTTGATCATCAATCCACATTGTCCTTCCATACATACATGTTGACACTCAAAAGAATATCAACATGTTAGTAATACGGGATAATTTGTTCTTCTGTTTGCGAACCATTTAAAACGTGTCAAGCACATTTTAAAAGCACGTTTTACTTAAGCTAACTTCCAATCATGTAGTAAGTTAGCTGGCTAAAATCTTCCCTTTTTAAAATTACAAGTAATTTCATCTCTCTTTTAAGAATGTATGAATATCGTTTATTTTATATATTAAATTTGGGGGAATAGCCTACCCAATTGGCTAACACGTTTTTTTAAAAAACAAAACATTAGGATAACAAAATTCAGCAATGTCAAATAACTTTCCTGCTGTTCTTTGTTAATATTTAAGAGCTCATCTAAAAGGCTTGGACAAATAAAAAGAACAAATGTCAGATGGGTCTGGAAATGTATTGATATGGTTTTGTCACAAGTTCTTTTTCATCTTAGCTTGATATAATCCCTCCATTGCCTTCCCCAACAACAGTTATAATATGGGTATTTCTCCAACCTCTGTCAAGATGAAGATAAACATTGAGTTTTTGTCCATTCACTCTATCCTCCTTTGTGCATTGTTATCCAGTGGTTCAAGTGGCTATTTGGTTGGTTTCTAGAGTAAGCCTGCAATCTGTGCACATTTAACTTGTGCACATTCAGCTTTACAATAGTTCCCCAGTGTGCTTTGGGCTAGGGCAAATCAGCGCTGTAAACCTAGCTTTTGAGACTTCTCGCAGTTCTTCTCCTTGTCTTACAGCACCACCGTCTGAATCTACGTGTTAATATATATCTGTAAAAACTGTGGTCTTGCTTTCCTTTTTCTCACTTGGCTCTTTTTACTTCTGTGTGAAGGTGGATGAATCATTGGTTCCCATTAATCTGAAACTGGTTGTTTTCGCTTGCAGTTTGTGGGGACTGGGTAAGATGATTTTGAAGCAGCCCGTTATACATGGGTAGAATGTGCTTCACATTTTATTATTTGAAACATTGTTACACTGCCCTTCATTAAAAGGATTTGAGGGTGGCAATCATTGTACAATTAAACTATATCCTTAAAGTGATAACTAAATCAAAAGCACCACTGAGGCATTATAGATCTTTTAAAATGACTAATAATCACAGCTTAATATTGGAACCATAGAATTATGGTTCCACTCTATGTGGGAAAAGGACCACAAGGCTGATCTGGTTCACTTCCCTACAGTGCTAAAGAATCCATGATGACTCATCCCCAAAAACCTGAGCTGCAGATCTCATAGCAGAACTTGAAATCAGAGGCAGCTAGTAACAGAAAAGGTCTGCAATGATGAACAAGCTTAGGATCTCTCTCTGGGACCAGAGAGAGGAAAATTCACCAAACTGCATAAAGGATTTAAGGGACTGAAGCACATGGCTTGTTTGCAATGTGTTACTTTGTTCTTTGGTTACTTTGTAACCAGTATTGTCATTGTTGGGGGTGTGGTGGGAATTTTTTTATCCTACTGAAAATAAATATTTGCTGTGTGATTTTGTCCCAACCCTCAGATATAAGCTCATCAGTTGATAACTGTGGTGCAGATAGGCTTAAGGGTTTAAGTCAAAAGTTGAACCTTCATGATACCAGAATCATGACTATCCGTTACCAATACCCCCTTCCGGAGATGCAAGTAGGAAAAAGTATCGAATAGTCCCCATTCTGGCTTTTAAGAGACCTGATGATTCAAAAATTGTATACATTAAAAATTGTTAAATTAATTAGTGTGAGTACGCTTTAAATTTGTGTGATTATGCTTCATATTTTAAGGATTAACTATATAAGAATAATAATTCTCTGCTTGAGCCTTCTTGGGACAACAGTTGTGACAATACTACACTGTTTGAACAACCGAACTCTTGCAGTAGTGAATTACATTTTTAATCAAGAAGCAAACTACAAGCATTTTTTTTACACCCAACCAACAGTAAACATAATGTGCATACAGTAGCATCCATTTATAGCAAGTACTTATGCTGTCTTGAATAATATGGCAAAAAACTTGTTTGCAGCAGCTAAAGCCTAAAAGAATAGATACCTGATCCCCATTAGGATGAGTTATAGATACTTTCATTGAATTATGTTAAGTGGTAATCAAAAAAACTTAATTTCAAATCATTGCTTGATTAAATTAGTTGCAATCCTTAGTTGTTGGCAATCACATTATTATTTTTATTTCAGAAGAGATTTATAAAAAAAAGTGCTGCAATATGTGTAGCTTGCGCCTGTCTTTTAATATATTGTTGAAGAATTTTGACTCATCATTCAAAGGTTGCTAATTGTTTTGAGGTTCCATCCATTTTAATGGTTTTAAACTACACTCCCAATATATGTGTAGCATGTGCTATAGGAACTTTGAAACAATATTCAGAATTCAGATATGCTTGTTACACCGGGGACAGTTTATCACACAACCCAACTGAGGAAATTAGTGTTAATCATTGTGCCTATTGGGTGTCTCTGGTGTAATTGTTTTAATCTAGCAGAAGATGCTTCTGAACAAATTTCCAAAATTATAGCCCATCTATTTTCAAGTCCAGATTCAGGAGGTTTTTTTTTTTCCATTATGGGAATTTTCCTTCTATGAATAGGCCTGCATCTAGACTTAATATGAAATCTAGGTTTTATTGTCATTTCTGTGTGATCATTATCTCTACTATATTTTGGTATATTATTGTAATGATTCTAGGGGTTGCTCGTGCGTAAGTTGCCGCCACTCCTGGCTAGGTTACCTGGTTGAACCCTTTCTGTCTGGACAGCCCTTCACTTTGTGGCTGTCTCAGTCGCTGGCAGAATCCGTCAATGGGCGTTTCTTGAACTTCTTCCAGCAAAGAAGTTCTTTGACGCCAAGTCTCCTCCTACTCTCCCTGCGCGGAAGTCTTCTGCGCACAGAGGGTGTGGGCAGCGGAGGACCCGTGCTCTCCCCGCTGGTCTCTGGTGAAGAGTCCTGGAGCCTCCTCTCCGATTCCCCCATCTGCCCCCCTTCTCCACTGGTGTTACACTGATTTCCTTCCCCAGCAGATGGGCTGCCTCTCTCCCTACTAGGACCCTCTCCGGCATCCATCTGGAGCCTTCCCTCCATGTCTAGCTCCGATGGCAGTTCCCTGACAATTATTGAAGGGTATAAGAATAGAAAGGAGTCCTCCTCAGTCTCTTGGTAGATCAGTGATTCCCTGCAACCAAGATAGAAGCAGAACTTTTTCAGCACTAAAAATAAGGATATACATCTTAATTATGTTGCCAGTTCCTTTTCACATAAGCTTTCTGTGAGCATCATGCAGTGCCAAATGAACAGGGTATGAGTTTGTTTGTGTATTGCATGCATCATCAGGCTATCAGTCATGACACCTTTTCGAGCCTAGTCACTGGAATAGTGCTGACTGAGACTTTGTGAGCTTTTGAGGAATCCATGATTCTGATCGCAAGAGTTGGAAAAGGTCATGGAGAGGATTTAAGAATTGCTGGTTTTTCAGCTGTGATGATAGAGTGAGGCTGCATCCCTTCTCTTCCCCCCTCTGCTGCAGCCTGATGTAATGTCTGCTGCCAGATGACAGCTTCTCAGCAGAGCTGATGGTAGCCCTGCACTTCTGTCTTTTCACTCCTCTATCACAGTCTGATGTAATGGCTTCTGTGAGGTATATGGATCACCCTTCCATTGGGCACTAGCAAACTGACCTGCTGAAACGACCTCAAATGCTTACTGCATGAAATTACTGCAGCTAAAGTCAGGTTCATGATAAGAATGCAGAATCTAGAAATGTTGAGTTGCGAGCCACTTGGGAGTTGGAAACTCGCATGAAGTAAACAGGTGGTGCTTATGCACTGTTTGTTGTTGTTGCTTATTGTAGATTTTCGATAAATGGATTATAATACAGCAGAGGTGAGGGGAAGATGGGAAGGAAACAGGAAGACAAGCAATTGGATTGATCTTTATTACGGCCATTGGCCCGTTACATGACAGTTTCCCATATCAACATATTATACTTAAACCTCCAAATTTAAAATCGCCAAAACTTACAAAAGACAAACAGTAACCGAAGCAAAACAAAAACAAAGACCACCATCATACATTACAATAAATTTGTAACCTATACATCGCCCTCTGCTCATAAATTAATCAAGGATATCAATGGTGATATCGCCTAAAACATAGATCATGGTTTAAAACAATGGTGATATCACCTAAAACATAGGTCATGGTTTAAAGGGGTTATCTGAATCACACAGGAGACCGTTTCTCTTCTTTAGGGATAGGACGCTGATCAGGAATCTGGCAACCATGAGTGATTTTAGGGGGTCATCATCAATTAGTAGACATCTCAGTTTGGCTTCAATCGTATTATCGGCAATTCCCTTAAGATATTGAGTAAGAAACTTGCTCCTGGCCGGTAAGTGAAAAGCACAGTCAAAAATTATGTGATGCAACGATTCCGGTGCCCCACAATTACAATCACATAAGAGCGATATCTGTCCATTGGAGAATCTATTTCTCAGCACGTTCGATGGGAAGGTGTTGAATCTTGCCTTTACAAAGGCATATCTATGAGCTGAGGAAGTTAAGGAATTCAAATAGTTTGGGAGCCTTAAGAGGGGTAATAAACCAAGATTTAGAGGTGAGCAGGTACCATTGCCCAAGACCATTTTCTGCTGCAAGTCCATCTCCTCTAGCTTACAGGTTACTGTTCTTTTAGCTGGGACTATGTCCTGCTCTAGTAATTTGGATGGGGAGATTCCCATTGCCGTAATTTTCAGCTGTAAATTATTTACCCATGGGCTCTGGAAATCATCTCTCCACATACATTGTATCAAGTACAAGTTTGGGAGATTGTGCCATAGAGATAACCAGTGACAAAGTATGTGCTTCCACAGAGCATTTTCCAGGGATACAATATTAAGTTCCATGCGTAACGCTGTATTACTTACACAGTTGGGCAGTTTCAATATCCCTCTTAAAAACTGATTTTGAATGACCTCCAGGTGAGATAGGTTGGCAAAAGTCCCCCAAATGGCATAAGCAATTGTCGGGATCACCTTGGCCTTGAAGACTTTCAACGCCGATGGGATATGAAGGGCCCCATCGGTGAAGAAGAATCGCAAGATCGCCAAGGAGGTAGCTTTGGCTCTATTTGTAACATAGGCTACATGGGCCTTCCATCTGAGATTATGTTGTAACCAAACTCCCAAATATTGGAATCTATAGACTTGTTCGATGACTCTCCCATCAGTTCTCCAATTATGGAGTTTCCGGCTCTTTGAGAAAATGAGGATCTTAGATTTTCCATAATTAATTGTAAGGGAATTTGCGTTACAGTATGATCCAAAAATTTTTAGGGCCCTCCTGAGACCTACTCTAGAAAAAGAAAGAATGACTGCGTCATCCGCATATAGTAACAAGGGGCAGCGATAAAGTGCTAGGCAGGGTGCATGAATCCTTTCTTGGGCCTCTATTAGGGGAGTCCTCATGTCACTTATGAACAAATTGAACAGGAGTGGAGCCAATATGCAACCCTGTCAGACACCTCTGTTAATGGGAATTGAATTCGTGAGATCACCCTCCGGGGTGAATCTCACTCTGGCCGCTGAGTTCTCATGGAGTTTGATTATTAGCCAGAGAAGCCTTCTGTCGATGCCCCAGCGGGTGAGTTTTTCCCAGAGGGTGCTCCTGGGGATACTATCAAATGCTGCCTTTAGGTCAATGAATGCCACACAGAGTTGGCCACCTTTTGGGGTGGAATATTTCCAGGCAAGATGCTGTAAAATTAGAATATGATTAATTGTTGACTGTTTTGGGCGGAATCCAGCTTGTTTGGGCCCAATTAATTTTCTCTCTTCGGCCCATTGGCTAAGTCTGTTCAATAGGGAGCGGGCATACAGTTTCCCCACTATTGAGAGCAGGCTGATGTTTCTGTAGTTCCCCGGGTCATCTGGTGAGCCCTTTTTGTGGATTGGAACGATAACAGCGTCCTTCCATACTTCCGGAATCATTCCAGAGTTGTTAACTGCATCGAAGATGGTCACCAGGACCTTGGCCCACCAGTCCGCGTGGTATTTTATAGCTTCTGCCGGGATCAGGTCTGGCCCAGGCGCTTTCCCTGTTTTGAGGTTGACGATCAAGTCATGGATGTCTTCCGGATCGGTAGGGGGCCAGAGGGGAAGCTGATCTTGAAATTCATCTCTTGTGTTAACGATACAGTCAGTTGTGGCAAAGTAATTTTTTAAATAAGATTCCCAAACCGGGGTGGGAGTAATAGTTAAAGGGTATCTTTTAGTTCTTTTATTTACCAGGAGCCAAAATTGTCTGGTGTTCCGTGATGATGAGGCTTCTATAATTGCCCGCCATTGATTCGCTTGCCATTCCAGTCTGGCACCCTTTTGAATTTGCTTGTAGGCCGATTTTGCTTGGGAATATTCTTTTGGCAAGACCGTTGCCCCAGAGGCTTTATACTCTTTGTAGATGTTACCAAGAAGTTGTCTAGCCTGTTTACAAGCACTGTTGAACCACAATGCACCTGTCTTCCTTTGTGTTCGATTTATTTTATGCGTCGGGACAGAGAAAAAAGACGTTAGATCTTCCGACAGATTCAAGAATAGTCTTAGAGTTTGGTCATAATCATGATAATCCTCAATTAAGCCTGAATATACTTGTTTTAGTCCTTGTTGTAAATATACTGAGAATTTTTGAGCCTGTACTTCGGACCATTTAACACTTTTGACTTGCAGTACTGAGTTCGTAATCAAATGTGTTGGATGTCTGTCTCCATCTGCGGTCCAGTCTATAGTCATTGTGGCGACCAACGGTAGGTGGTCGCTCAGTTGAATATTTTCAACTTTAAAATGGGAAAATTTGGGGAATATATCATGAGATACCAGCATATAATCCAGGACACTGTTTGCAGAGGAAGACAAGCAAATTCAGGAACTAATACTTGTTAAAGTTATATGGCCATTGAGGGAGACAGTTTGAGAAGGGGAAGAGCCAAATGAGACTTTATCTAAGCAGGTCTTCAGCTCGACTGCAGCCAAATGGAATGACTGTTAATGGATTAGTTGGACATGCATTTTGGGGAAACTATCTTTTTTTCTCCAAAGAAGTATAAGAAATGGTCTACATTGTCAGCATTCAAGGTGATGCTGAAGGTAATGAGATCCTTTGGCATCCAGTGATGTCATTTCATATTTCAAGAACTGGAAACTGACGACTGCCAGCTGCAGTGGTATAATTGAACCCTTACTGGTACATTAAGGCAATGTTAAAAAGAAGTCAAGAATGTTATGGCCAAATGTGCCATGATGATTGACTAATGGATAGCAATGAATCTTCATCACGTGAACCAGCGGTGTCAACCTACCTTTGTATTTTTGTGTAGTAGGCCTCAAATTAAAAAAAAAAATTAGACCCCTTAACCTTACTGGGGGACAAGTGCTCAACAACTTTGCTTTTAAGAGCCGCAATAAAACTGTACCATAATGGCTATGTTTGCTTATCTTTTTCGAAACTAATGAATTCAGGAGAAGGTTGGTTCCTTGGACTGAAACTTTATATGCATGAGTGTGGCCTGAAGAGAACTTACTTGCTCTTAAACCCCCTTGATTATAGGTTATAGGGTTGTAATTGAAATCTAAAGGTAAAGGTAAAGGTACCCCTGCCCGTACGGGCCAGTCTTGCCAGACTCTGGGGTTGTGCGCCCATCTCACTTAAGAGGCCAGGGGCCAGCGCTGTCCGGAGACACTTCCGGGTCACGTGGCCAGCGTGACATCGCTGCTCTGGCGAGCCAGAGCTGCACACGGAAACGCCGTTTACCTTCCCGCTGGTAAGCGGTCCCTATTTATCTACTTGCACCCGGAGGTGCTTTCGAACTGCTAGGTTGGCAGGCGCTGGGACCGAGCAGCGGGAGCGCACCCCGCCGCAGGGATTCGAACCGCCGACCTTTCGATCGGCAAGTCCTAGGCGCTGAGGCTTTAACCCACAGCGCCACCTGCGTCCCCGTAATTGAAATCTAGTCAGATGTAAATGTAACACTGCCACTGGCAATATAATGTAGACTGTGGCATCTTTTGAAGAACTTTTAAAGTCCTGTTCAAAGGCTTGCAAAATAAATTACTTTATAGTTTAAACAGAATATGTAATGACATCCCTTGAGTACCAGATTTCCTTCTTCATTTGTTATCTTCAGTTCCAAGATAAAGATTACCTCCCAATTAAGGCATTCCTTTTCTTCCACAAATATGTTCCAAACACGTAATTGTGCATTGCAGCCCGCAATAGTGTGTTTTGAAAATATGAGGGTTTGCCTTCTATAGCAGTGTGAATGTGAATTTATAATCTTGTTGCCATGTATTTAAGGTTAAAGGTTATGTGGCACCCTGATTTGGGTGGCCTGGCTGTGACCTTAAGTCAGAAGTTATTAGTTTTGCCTGTCAGAAAAGGCTTACATGATGTTCAAGATGAATTTCTTATGGCCAAGAGTTCAAGACCCTATTGTATTGTCTTTTATTCTTGCCAACGTGTTCACCAATAGGAGCGCTGTCTTTTCCCTCCAAGAATGCAACATAATTTGTAATTACGCCCCATTCTGACATCATGCCACTAATATTGTTTGTTTTTTCTTTCCTCAGATACTGAACGTCTTTATACTATTGTGTTCCAAGAAATCTGCAACCGCTTTGGAAAAACCTATACCTGGGATGTAAAATCCTTAGCAATGGGTAAAAAGACACTGGAGGGATTAACGATCATGCGAGATGCCCTGGACCTTCCGATAACCATAGAAGAACTACTGCATGAAAGTAAAACGAAGCAAGAAAAAGTGTTCCCCACAGCTGCATTGATGCCAGGTTGTATTTCCTCTAATCAAATGTGTGTATATCCAATTAAATCTTGCAGTTTGAATTTGAATAGTTACATTCACAAAATGCTTTTCTCTGGTGCCTGGTTGTTTCCTCATCACCTTGGAAGATTGAACGTTTTTTTATTATTTCTCAAAAAACCCACAGAGGTGTCTTCTAAGAATAAATATGATGCACTTTTCAGCAATGCCATCTGTCTCTTGCATATGGGAGGGAGAGAACATGTGATATTGTTCTTCTTGACAGCTCTGAATGCGTGTATGGTTAGTTGCCGTGTGTTTTTAAGCTGTTGATAGCTGTTTTCACAGGCCTCTCCACACCTTCTGTAGTGTCCCATGGATGCCCAAAAACAAAGTTCCACTACCCTCTACCTATTAAAGGGAGTACTGTCTTGAGGATGTGTGTCTGTGTTCATTTTCCACATTGTCAGGCATGATGCCCCGTCAAGTGATTTGGCATGTGCATTGGGAGGGGTGACTATTGTTGTACTGCTGGATCACTCTTACTCGCAAAGGAATCTGGCGTGGGGGGTGGGAGGGACCTGCAAAATAGGAAACAGCGCAATAAAAGCATTCTAAAAACTTTTAACATGTTTTACATTCTCACAATTTATAATCTCAAAGTTACCAGGAACGGTGTCTCTTTCAGCCACCAAATGCCTGGGTGAAAAAGAATGTTTTTAAATTTGCCTGAGGGGTGCAGCTCACCACAAATGGGAAACCACCAATGAGAAAGTCCTTTTAAGGGTCAGTGCCAACCGGGCAGAATACAGCAGTAACACAACAAATGTTGGCTGGGTTTTTGCAGAAGCAACAAGAGTGACTTGCATCATCCATGCTTTCTTAAAAACACAGCACAAACTTGGGGGATGGGGGAAGAACTTCAGAGAAGGAGAGTGTCTATTCTCTCTCTTTGTGCTGGGCATTGGAGAAGACAAGTGGTGTAAGTCCTCTTGCCCCTGGCTTCTGCCTCCTGCCATAATATGAGAGACCTGAGCTTTCCTTGCACAAGCTCTCTGCTTATGCCAGAAGACTTGGAAGAAGGAAGGCATCAGTAGTGAGTAAAAAGAATGCCACAGCTAGTATGCGATACTCAAGTTTCTACACCTTTGAATCCACACCGTGCATTAATTAGGGGTTGAATAGCTATATTAAGCAAATAAACTACTGCTCTTTCATAAAAAAATCAATTTATATATAAAATGAATGCAGATATATTAAGTGTATGTTAAGAAACATATAGCCTGTTTGTGGATTGACCCCTACATACAAATAATTAACTCTTGTCATATCCAAGAACCACTCTTCATTACAGAAGAATTAGGAAATCAACAGTATGGAGCATTTATTTTTCTTAATTCCCCTTTTATGCAAAGTTTCTACATGCCAGAATCTGAAAGCCATTGCTATGGCCATTGCTTGCCTTCACTTAAAGAGTCATGCGTAATAAAGTAATGCTTTTTGAAAGGTGCAAAAAAGGCAATATGCAATAATATCCCTGTATTTGACTTTTTAATGGGAGTTTGTGATGATGATGACGATAATAATAGCAGAAAATACAGAATTTCTGGAATGGTTATTTAAGGCCATTGCACATTCCAAATAGTTTTAAGCTTATTTTACTGTGGTGATGGGAAACCAATATGCAACTCAGCACCTACTAGTCTGCCTCTCTCCAAAATGATGGAAACCTATGCCCCCCCCCCCTCACAGCTTGAACCTGTAATTGTTCTATAAAATGGTGTTTGGCAAACTACGGGATATAGCAGAGAGCTATACCACAATACTGCCATCATTTCCATGTTTTCTGTTGCTGCTGTTTATTGTGTTCTTCTTCCTAAGCTAGTTAAAAAGACAATTGCTGCTTACTGGATTTTCCACTGGGAATAATGCTTTAATTTATATTGCTTGTTGAAATGTGAGTAACTTTCCAAATGGATGTGTTAATGATTTTCCAAGAACTGCTTTGTTCTACTTTGTCACACATTTAAAAAAAATGGTGGCTCTCTGCTTTGAGCCTGCAGTTCTAGGGATTTGCATAGAATTGTTGTAGATGAAGACTTTTATTTTTTTATTTTTTTACTTTAAAAGAAACAGAAGAAATAGATAATTGATTGTGTTCCTGTTGAGAATCCATCTCTGGTACATCTGTTTCTATTTAAGACCAAAACATAACAGATTCTACAGTTTTTACATTTTCTGTTATACTGATGTCTAAATCCCTGGGAGCTATTGCACCACCAAGACACAGTTTTTAATCATCTGTCTTAAGCAGCAGAAAATGACTAAGTGCCTCTTACACGATATTCTCTAGATTGCTAATTTTAGCCTAGCAGCCCTATCTGATAGGAAATGCAGAGAGACAGAGACAGACAGAGAAAGTAAGTCTGATTGGTCAACAAGTAAGAACATGATGGAAGTTCAATGTTCCCATATTTTGTATAAAAAGGTAAAGGGACCCCTGACCATTAGGTCCAGTTGTGACTGACTCTGGGGTTGTGGCACTCATCTCGCTTTATTGGCCGAGGGAGCCGGCATACAGCTTCCGGGTCCTGTGGCCAGCATGACTAAGCCGCTTCTGGCGAACCAGAGCAGCACATGGAAACGCCGTTTACCTTCCCGCCAGAGCGGTACCTTTTTATTTACTTGCACTTTGACATGCTTTTGAACTGCTAGGTTGGCAGGAGCAGGGACAGAGCAATGGGAGCTCACCCAGTCGCGGGGATTCGAACCGCTGACATTCTGATCAGCAAGTCCTAGGCTCTGTGGTTTAACTCACAGCGCCACCCACGTCGCCATATTTTGTATAGGCCTTCCTATATAGATATTGTTATTGAACTTATATCCTTCCCTTCCAAAGGAGCCCAGGGCAGCAAACACATCCCTGTTTTTGTTTTTTAAAAACTTAATAAAACAGTTAACAGTTTTAAAATCCTTTCATACAGTGTTGCCAGGAACAGCATTATTCAGCCACCAAATGCCTGCGTATTTGTCCTGAAATTGATAATGTTGGAGACATATGCACATCACTAGGGAGCGCATGCAGCCACCACTGAAAAGGCCCTGTCATGGATCAGCTCCAACTGCACAGCGCCTGGTGCCACATTATCTTAACTTAATGTCTGGTCAAAAATTGTGCTAGAGACTAGCTTTTAATATGTTAAAGGATTTGAATACCCTTTGAGGACTGCTTGCTCAGCCCAGTTGAATCATAAGTAAAGCTAGTAAATGGTGTGTTTTTAAGTGTCGGAATCAAATTACTCCTCTCAATTTTATCTCCACTACTGTTTCTCTAGCTGAAAAAATCGACCCTTTACTAAAGTCAGTGCAATGCTGAATATGCCTGTAAGCAAAGTTTCATAGTGATGTTTGCTGTAGCTGGGAGAATCTGAACATTAGAAAAATTAAGCATCAAATGTTAATGCTATAGTGGCAGGATTTGGGGTCATCTGGTGGACTGAAAATACATGACTTGTACACATCTTATGCTCCATGCAATTCAAAGGTGTAAATGTGAGATATAATAAAGGGAAAATATGTGTAAACTAGTATTGTTAGCATAACATCAGCTTGTAGAAATTATTGTAGATCTTTCAGAATATGGCCTTTAAAGGTGTGCCAAATCTACTTTGTTTTTCACTAAACTTGGAGATCCCCCAACCAGACCCTTGTGCAAACATTATCCCTTTAAAGAAGAGGCATTATTGTAGCTCTAGTTCTCTAAGGAGATGGGGTACGGTCTGGGAAGAGTCCAAAGGGCTAATAGCAGAAGTCTGGGGTACTGCATTTGTGATTCTAAAATCTGAGATACCCACCCCTTCTAGTTATAGTGTGGGATGTGATGCTAGTTTCATAGCCGCTTCCACTGATGCTCCAAACTGATAGAGCAAGCTATTCTCTTAGCTCATGTTAATCAGAAATCACCAGGGCCAGATTTAGGTTTGATGAGGCCCTAAGCTACTAAAGGTAATAGGGCCCTTTATATGTCCAGCTGTCCTTTGTCAACAGCAAATTGTCGCTTTTTTGTGTTGAATATATGCTATATGGTAATTTATGGACCTTATAAGTATCTAAATGCCATTTGCACGTAACAAAATATGTATGTTATCAAAGTAATTGCTGAACTGAAATGCAATTAAGAAGAAGTATATTAATATTAAATTTTTTGGCGGGCACCCAAAAGAGTGGGGCCCTAAGCTATAGCTTGTTTAGCTTATACATAAATCTGGCACTGGAAATCAGAATTGCTTTTGTAAAAACAAAACAAAACCAGCTTTCCTTCTTTAAAAAACCAACTGTGTCCGTCCCCACCCCCCTGCAGTGAAATTTAAATTTAATGGAAACATGTTGAAGTCTATTTTGAGTCATTGACACATTATAAAAGAAAGTTGGTCAAAACCAGGTTTTTTTAAGAAAATGAAAGAGAAACCTGGAAGATCCATTTAAATAGATGAGGTCTGCAATATAATCAGTTTTGATTATTTGTGACTGCTAAGCAAACAAGGCAGCTATTGATTGTTGATCTCATGTTATGCCCAATAACTACAAGCCCTTTCTAGAAATCTCTTGGCACTTGCGTGCTCCTGGATTTGCTCAGAAATCCATGCATTTCAGAATTCAGCTGACCCGACTACCCAGATAGTGCAAAAGGTACATGGGGCCGTATGATTAACGTTCTGCATTATGTTCCTAGGTAGTATACAGGATATATTTAGTTGCATACCAATATTCTAAAATTGCTACAGCAGCTAATTAGTATCCATGCTTGGTTGAAAAATAATATTGTAGGAAACTTGACTGGAATCATTTATTTAAAAGGGAATGATTTAAATCAACCCACCCTGGCATTAATCAGTTATGTTTTATCCCCAACAGCTTCACAGATACCACAGTATTTGTGAATACCGTAAATGTTTAACACAGACCCGCTTGACAAGAAAAAAGGTGGAAGGGTTTAAATAAATTCTAAGTGATGTGCAGACTGCATCATTTTTCATGTATGTATCCTGAGGCTTTATGTAGTAATTCTTTTATCCTTTCACCTGGGTTTGTGAAGTCCCAAGTGGAAAGACTGGTAAACATTTGCTAAACTATTGCTGTTTTGAATAAAAGTGATAGTTTTTCTTTCAAAATAACGGTTGGCAAGGAAGTTTAATGACCTCTGTAAAGTGTCACTGCATTAATTATAGTCTGCAGAGAGGGTGAAATGCCTCCTAAACATTCCCCTCATCCTTTTTAAACAAAAGGGACCTGGATTTTCTACTGTCAAGACATGCAATTGGATTTAAACTTATCTTGCTGTTTTGGAGGGCCCCAGAAAGCATACTGATATGCATTGCAACATTAAAAACAAGGACAGACCAGTTGCTAGAAAAAAGCTTATAATACTAGCATTTCAATAAATTTATATGTCATATTGTTGAGTAGAAGTGGTATATGAATGTGCTGGCTGGTTGACAGACATAATGTATGAAGCAGTGAGTGATTGTAGTGGTTGTGCGAAAGTAGTGGTGAATGAGATTGCGTGAGTGGTTGTGCGAAAAGTTGGTTTGCTGGAATTTTACATTTTGTTGCTGTGTAAAGCTCTTCAACCTTATAGTGATACTGTGTTTAAGTTATATTTCAGTTTTTATGTGAATAATTTGACACGGTTTTTATTGTACGTACTGTGTTTATATATGTATTTTATCAATTGCGAACTGCTTCAAGATTTTCAGGTAGCAAGCTGTCTGTATATGGAAATAATACATAAATGAACACACATTTTTTGTGCATGCTTTGCAGTGTAATGCTGTGCATTCCATATCAAAAGAAAGCCCCATTGAATTGAGGAGCCCCATATGTATCCTTAATATCAGAGGATAAATGCAAATACATTGTGGAAAGCAAAATATGTAAATAAGAGAATCGTTCTCACCAAAATAATTGCTGTTACTTGAGTTTTTAGCAGACTAGAAAGAGCAGAAGCACCAGGGGAAAAATAAAGCCACAAGAAAAAGTTTAATTTGAGTTATTTTATGTATTTTTCAGAGCTGTCAAATGGAAAATGCTGAATTATTCCTTTCTGAAAGCTTCTATTGTCCCATGAGAAATACTTCAATTCTGTCAGGATTTTTTAAAAAAATACATCTGTGTTCAGAGTTCTAAATTTGGCATGTGACTAATTATTGTTTAAAGTTCTTGAGGTTTATATATTTTGATCCTTTCAGCTTTATTAACTATATCAGACCTACTAAATATGCATTACATCCCTTCCTTTTATTTGTTTTTGTTTGGCCAGAAGTTCATGTATTACAACACAGTTCCTCTTAGTCTACAGATGTCTTCTCTGCATACTATCTTGATTTTATGTAGTATGATGCACTTCGTGGTTTTTATACACCTGCAGGGATGTGCAGTAGAAAACTTTCCTTTTTTACTTTCCTGTTACATATTCAAAATTGTTTTTGCTATTTCTTTTTTTCATAAAAAATCCATCACCTTTTTAAAAAAGTTCAGATGCATTTTATTTGTACTGTGTATTTCTACTTGCTAAACAGAAGCTTAAATCAGCTTGTAGGGATGAAGGTTTCTTGTAGGGATGAAGGTTACTGTTGCTTTAAAGGTCCTTGGGGGCATTTGCTCCACCAATTTTTGGGCCACAAACTCCCTCCCCCTGTGCAAGTTTATTGAGACAGACTCTCCATTGACTTAGACAGGGATTAACTGATGTATGAGAAATGCAGCCCACCACCAAGGACGTGTTAGGGCAACAGGATTCTTTCGAGGGGGGCGCATTTTTCCACCACTAGCAGCCCTGGGGACTACAGAATTATTTTTTTAAAGCCTATGCAAGACTAGAGATATGGAACTTCTATGGACAAGGACTAAAATATATGGGTGATGGGTGGTGCAGCCAGTGAGGATGTAACGCCAGTGGCAGAAGATGCAGCCACATGTTCCCCCTCACACAGTTAAAATCCACACAAGGTTGTTGTCTGACTCTTTGTGACCCCATGGACCAGAGCACACCAGGCACTCCTGTCTTCCACTGCCTCCCGCAGTTTGGTCAAACTCATGTTAGTAGCTTTGAGAACACCGTCCAACCATCTCGTCCTCTGTCATCCCCTTCTCCTTGTCCTCTCAATCTTTCCCAACATCAGGGTCTTTTCCAGGGAGTCTTCTCTTATTATGAGGTGGCCAAAGTATCGGAGCCTCAGCTTCATTATCTGTCCTCCCAGGGCTGATTTTCTTCAGAATGGATAGGTTTGATCTTCTTGCAATCTGTGGGACTCTCAAGGGTTATACAGAGTTATACAGGAGGCAGCAATGAAAACCATCCCACACAAGGTACAAACACCCAAATAGCTCTATTATCAACCATTAGTCTTTTGATGAAGGCAGGAAAGAGAACTAACTAAATCAAGTTCAGAAGGTGGGGTGAACAACTCCAGTAAATCTAGCTCCTCTGTTTTTGCTCAAACAAGTGTATTTTAACACTTTCATATATATATTTTTCTGTTTCACAGGTGTTGAAAAACTAATCCGCCATCTACATCAACACAACATACCCATAGCTGTTGCCACCAGCTCATCTCGGGTGACATTTGAAATGAAAACAAGTCGACACAAAGACTTCTTTAATTTATTTCATCATATTGTGTTGGGAGATGACCCTGAAGTGAAGGCTGGCAAGCCAGAGCCTGATGTGTTTTTAGTCTGTGCAAAGAGATTTAACCCTCCTCCGCCTCCAGAAAAGGTAGGAATAATCATAGTAATAAAAGCAGCAGTGTATAATCCCAGGTCATGCTTTGAATTTCATTCTTTATATAATATAGTAAGTTCTATGTGAGATTTGATAGCAACTATAAAAAAAAACCAAGTAGGAAAGTATTGGCAAAGATTCTATTTCTTCATTGTGTATAATGGTTTGCAATGCAAATGTTTATCGATTTGCTGCTGTACACTACAAATGAACAGGAGTGTTTTAAGTGTGTCCAATATATTTATAAATCTGGGTGCTAACTGTTTGGACTCCGAGTTTTCCACCTGCAACATTTGAGCTCTTGTGTATGAGTGCAAGCAACCTCTTCTAAATGTTCAGAATAGGACATTTTGTAACACGTTTCATGATGTTTTTGTTTTGAGTGTTGAACGTGACATTATTTCTGTATGTCCTGTATCTGAAACAGAGTAAAGACATTTGCCTCCTGAGCCCAGCAGTAAAGAAGCAAAATGCAAAATTGGGTTTTCAAATGGGCAACAACTTCATTAGCTATAACTTTTTAAAGTATTTGTGATTGATTAAATGATAGATACTAAATTTCTGTTCTACAGTGTAGGTTTCAGTTGGCTGAAGGAAATGTGGTGCTCTCAACATGGTGGACTCAAAAATCTAATCAGCCCCTTACCAGCAGGGCCAGTAGTCAGGGATTTTTTTGGGGGGGTTAATACAGCAGTATCTAGAGGACACCGGGCTGGCTATCACTAATTCAAGACGTTGAACCAAGTCTCCTCACCCCTTTCTAGGCAAGTGTTGTCCCTGGTTTGGGGCTTCTTACTTATAGTTGGAACAAGGGAGCCCTATGCATGTCAACCCTGCCCCACAGTGCTTGAAACAGTATGAAGCTTAAGTCTAAAACTCATTTTACTTATTTATATAATCCCTTGAATAGATTGCATTAGACTAGGGTTTCCCCAAACTTGGATCTCCATTTGTTTTTGGACCACAAGTCCCACCATCCCTAGCTAGCAGAACCAGTGGCTAGGGATGGATGATGAGAACAGCTGGAGACCCAAGTTTAGGAAACTCTGCATTAGACCAGAGAGCTGAACTGAACTTTTGAGTGCAAGTTGGCACTAAATAAAGGCATGTTCTCCATTCCAAACCTTTTTATTTATATGCCCCTGGATGCATGGTTTGCAAGCTGTGTATAATGGGGTAACTTGTGCTGCCCTAATGCAACTCCCGTTAGTTGTATCCATTAAAACTTCCTTACAAATACATTTCCCGCTTTAAATTTTAAATCAAGTGCAAGGCTTGGTTTGTAATATGGAATGTTTTCTTCCAGTATTTTTCACTGCCTCAGTTTCACAAGAGCTTGTCACTATTGAGTACTAAGAATTAGCAGAAACTGGCAAATTGTAAACCTTGCAGGGCACTGCAAGGAAGAAGCAGTTGTCTAACCTGGTAGCAGAGCAGAAATCTGCATTTTCATATGCTCCTTCACTATTTTTACCTTATTCGTATTCAGCATAAAACTGTACAATTGGTTGTATTCATTCCCATTTTAAAGATGAGAATTGAGGCACTTGGGCTTAAATCACATGAATATCAGAGTTCTGGATACTCTACTCCAGCCCAAAGCAACCTGGGGTATGCTGTATATGAGCTGAAGAAAATGGCTTTTGAAACATTTTGTGTCCTTTTTCAACTTAAAATTTCCCACCTCAAGCGGTTTTTTTTCACCTATAGGGAATTGATATGAAAGCCCCATGTCTTTTCCCCTTGGAGAAAAAAACCCTACCAGTTTTGAGCTGTCAGTGCAAAGTTTGTCTCCCCAATTTAAGACTATTTCCCTTTTCCAATGCAACGCCTCATTCCACAACCAAATGCCCAACAGAAGAGTTATTCAAAGCTTTGTAGGTTATCTTTGTACCTGGCATTAACTTGTGTTTTAAAGCTTGCATTCATCATCATTGTTACTACTCACGCCTCATTCCCAAAGCCCAGCAGCTCGCTTACCCAGCTTGGGAAGACAACGTGAGGCCATCGAATGTTGCCAAGGGCCACCAAAAAAGGTCTCAAGGGCCATGTGTTGGACCACCCTGATCTAAACTGACTCTGGAGGCATTTGCAATTTATTTCGATTGTAAGACTTTCAGCTACAAAATTCCTCACCTCCAGCTGGCCTGCTTTTTATTTATTTGAGTGGTGGGATGAGATACTGCCTGTATTGAAAGCAATTTAACCATTGGCCTAGGTTCTGTTATATATCCACAACATGTCAGCCATTGTTATAGCGAAAATATGGTCAACATTGCCATTCTCTTAGGTACTAGTGGTGATGTAAGGAAAGAGTTACAATTTGCTTATATTCTTTGGGGTGCCCCTGTCAAGGGGGTAGAATGTGCTTGCGCTCGTCTTGATAATATATCAAGCAGCTGGTAAGGGACCTCATGAAATATGAGGCAGAATACTAAATTACATTTTGTAACCCTCTTCCCCCTCTATGTGATGTGGGTGTGAAAGCATGTGTTGTTTGGTAAAAAACATTACCGGTATATTCAGATTAGCAGGTCACTGGAGATATACTACTAATTGTTTTAGGGAGCTCATTACATGTATTATCGCATATTATCCATAGGAAGCTGTGGAGGGAGGGTGAGGAAAGCAAAAAAAAAAAAAAAGAGGGGGAAAAACTTTATTTCATGATAAACTACTCACTGAGTTGTGTTTTTCCTATTTCCAAGGCCCTTAGCACTTCTGGCATTGCCAACAGAACAATCATTGAATAGTTAGGTTTAATTTACAGGAATTCTCTCATAAAATGTTTTAAGAGGTGCTCTGGGTTGTGGCAAGCAATGAATTAATCCTCTTCTTAAAAAGATTCAGTGTATTGATCTTACCTCTATAGTTGAAGATGCTTTTTTAATTGCCCCAGTGCTTGTCATAACTGCGCATCTCCACAGGTTTAGAACAAAGGCCGACTAAAACAAGGAATTGCTCTGTAAGCGTTATTTTTATTGTTCTCTTAATTTATTATTCCAGAGGGGTCTGCAGAAAACTCAGAAAGGCCAAATGCATTTTGTTTTGTTGCCGTAGCCTTTATTTTAAGACCTTTTTTTAAAAAAACGATTTCATATTGCAAAAATTTGCTTTTAAAAGTATCCTGATATTTGGGTTTCCATGTTTCTCTCTTACTTGTCTGCAGTTTATGAGGTGCCAGGGTTATATTTATTATTATTGTTCTATATTACTGTCTCTCAGTTGGCAACAAAGCCGCATACACGGTATAGTTTATTAACACTAACAAACTATTTATTGCGTAAAGAGGGCAAAGTATCTTATCTTATATTAGTTCAGTAGACAGCAGCCATGAATATAGTGCAATTATAAGCTGATTGTAAATTTGTAATTTATAAAGTACTGTTTGACGGCCAAATGCGTCCTAGGCTTCAGTTTCATGAAACCTGGGAAATTCTCTTTACTATGTACTGTATATATGGGAAAAGGCAGAAACTTTTCATAATGGGATTTGAATAATAATAACAATAATTTGAATAGTTGTAATAATAATCACTAAAGAGCCCAGAGATTTTCCTTGTTCCCATTTGTATAATAATATCTGATCCATCAAACCCTTCACCTTAATACTATTACCTGTGAAGCAGATTCAAGCAGAAAGGCCATAATAAATGTGTTTTGGGTGGCTGGTCCCCAGTTATGGAACCTTCTCCTATTCTGGGGCCACCAAAATCCAAGATAGAGAAACCTGCTTGTTTGGCCAGGGTTAAAACAGGGAATAAATATCATGGATTTTAAAGTATATTAAACTTTATTTAGTTTTGCTGACAGTGTAGAGACGTTGGTTTTCCCACCCGAACAATTCTTTTGTGTTAGATAGTTCTAAATATATATATAAAAAAATAACAGCACAATTTTAACCATGTCTATGCAGGGCTCCCTTTACCTTTATGCAGATCTAAATCCTATTGAATTCAATGGGGTTTAATCCAAGTAACTAGGATTAGGATTGGAGCCCCTTCACTAAGCCTAAACCCTACTTTATTCTGCTTGCATTGTTATCCATTATTCAGTTTTTGTGTTTGTATATAGATGTATACATAAATATCTGGATGCAGGTTTTGGTGTCCTCGGGTGTCTTCCCGTGTAAAAGTTGGGGTGTCTAGGCGACGTTTCGACGAGGTCTCACTCGTCATCTTCATGAAGATGACGAGTGAGACCTCGTCGAAACGTCGCCTAGACACCCCAACTTTTACACGGGAAGACACCCGAGGACACCAAAACCTGCATTCCTGTACCCGTGAAAATCTACGAAAGCAAATATCTGGATCTGTATAGTTGTATATGCAAAATATTTGTACAAATCCCGAATCAAGAACTGAAGCAGGGCCACTTAGGAAAGATTTGGGGCTTATCTGAGCTGAAGTGGGATCTTGAGGCAAAGTGCTGCAGAGATTTGTATGTTTTAAAAATGCTGCGTATCGTGAGTCTGAAAAACCGAAACATTTTTTCCCAATCTTACTTTATAAGGAAAACACAAGAGTGAGGGGAGGGAATGCTTTTTAGTGACCTAGAATCTAGTTGAAGGGACCATATCTTGAACTTTCGCACCATAGAACTTTGGGGAAGGGATGTTAAAATATCAACTTGTTCTTGTCTGTTCTGTGCTTTTTTTTCTTTTTCTAGTTCAGCTGCTTATTTTGAAAATGCTAGATCATGCTTCCTCTACCTCAGCCCTCCAGATGTTTTGAGACTACAGTTCCCATCATCCCTGACCACTGGTCCAGGTAGCTAGGGATCATGGGAGTTGTAGGCCAAAAAGAGCTGGAGGGCTGAGGTTGAGGAAGCCTGTGCTAGATAATCAAGTCTCCTGCCTCTGTGTCACATGCCTCTATATCCCCTTGAGTCAAATTAGCTTTGGGCTTCTCCTCAACTGGCACCAAGAGTCACAACTAAGTCTAGTCCTTGCTCCCATTCTTCTGAAAATTTACAGATTATTTGCCTTTGCAGCTGTTGAGCAGAGGGTCAATTCCAAGCAGGGAGGCACCCCTGATCTTGGTTGGTAGGGATGGAGGAGATACAAGGAACAGGATCCAGGGTGGGGTTGGTTCCCAGGTCAACCCAGGGCAGGTTAACCCACCCCCACCCCACCCCCACTCTGTTGGAGCCATGAGACAGATTGTTGTAGCGGGGAGCTGTGCACAGCTTATTAAATTCTGTTTCGCTCTGACTTCGGTGACTTGAAGGGTTAATTTTCTGACTTTTCCTGTTGAAGTCTGTTGTTGATTTTGTGCATAATTGAACATAACTTTGTGGCCATGATTGATTTGATTGATTTTATACTTTAGCTCCTTTTGGACGAGCTATATGCCTCAACGAATATTTGCAAGACTTCTATTTGCAAATAGAAAGCTTCTACCAATTCCTAGCCCCGGCCTGTTGACTCCCTGAATTGCCTTATGCCATGCTGTGCTTTGGAGCTAACAGAAGTGCAGCTGCTACCTGCCCCAAAGCCCAGCAGAATACGAAAAACACCCCTCTAAGTATCACAGAGCATGAAAGACCTCTCTCAATCAGCAATCATGCATGCCAGGGAATGTGGGGCCTGGGTGGGTGGCAACCAAAAAACGTTGGTTATTTAAACAAGCAAAAATATGTGGATTTTGGTTATGCTGGGTCGTATTTGTGTTGCGTATTTTAGATAATTTTTTCTAAAATTCTATCGAGCTGTTCCTTTCCTATCAGAGTTGTTAAGATACACACAAGAAAGGAGAGAGATGAGAAATGGTTTAAACCACCTCTTTCTAAACAATAAATGTTTTTGAGCAAGGAAAGTGTTGTTGCTCAAAACAGTTTTTAAAAGATCTAAAGTTCCTCTTTCACCCAGTTGTTAAAAACAGAAGCAATCGCTATGACTGATCCTTCGATTCACCATGCGAGACTAGTATGTGATTTTTTGGCTTTGCGTAAAGCGATTACTGGGAAAGCACTTCAGGCTCAATGTCACTCCAAGGATGAAGAAATTCATCTGTGAAAGTTTTATATTCTAATAAAAGGATTTTGGTGTCGGTACAGAACAAAACCTTGGTGTATAAGAATGGTAGCTTTAGGAGTAGAGCAGGTGTCGGAAGAACAAGGGATACCTGTACTTCAGTATAGTTGATATACATGTTCAGTATTCAAAATACTGTATATGATGTTCTTTAATTGCTGCATGATGACCTAGGGATGGCCTGTGGGTACCTATTTCAATATATCACTTTAGCTTCAATCCTCTGTATGCTTACATAGAAGCAAGAACTTGAGTTGCTTCTGTGATGTAAGAATTGCTATCACTTGGCTTTTTCCCATACTCTGAAAGTTATATGACACAGATTCCCTGGTTCTATTGATTTCTCTTCCAAGTAGGTATGTTTAGGATTACGTTGTTAATATGCCCTGAAAGCAGGCCTCTAAAATCAGAGTGGATGCTGTATTAGAAATTCTGAAAAATATAATTCCATTTATTTTAATATGTACCTTGTGGATTGCATTGCTTTTGTGTTTGCCATCCCCCTCAGAACTTTCCTATTATAGAAATTGCTTGTTTCAAGAAGAGAAACCTGAGTTTAGCCCCCTTAAAAGACAAGACTGGATGTACTGTTTATAGAGCAATAAATGTGCTAAAATGAACTGCAATTGTGTATGTTCTAAAATTGCTTTTTGTTTTGACAGGTTAATAAATCTCAATTGAAAGTCTGAATGACTAGAGATATTAAAAGCTTGCATAGCCTGACAAAACAACAATGTTTGCTCCTCTTTTTGTGTTTCTTGATAAATACACCACACAATAACGTTTCCATTACTATTTGCAGGGCTTCCGCCTGATTTGCAGTTTTGGTACAGAACACCAGATGACATTAATTGGCAAACTCTCTTAAAAATATTGCTGTTCTTGAACACCCAGATCACACATACTCAGTACAGATGTTCAAATGCTGACCTTCTGTTGACATTATAAGGTCTTTCCAAGATCAGTTGTGTTGTGAACTGTAAAAAAAATTAACTCTACCAACCTTTCAGAATTTGACATTACCTGTTCCAAAGAATTTGTTTTTGTCACTGTGTATGCATCTGTAGGAATGGAATTGTAACACATTTTGAGTGGAACAGAAGAATAGATCAGGAGTTTTTATTATTATTAAGGGTTGCAACAGTGTTATAAGGTTTGCTTCCATTTATACTTTGCAAGAAGTTGTTTCGTTTGGATTTTTTTTTTGCTACAAACACTTCATTTCTACCAGAAATAGAGCAGCTTGAGAAGGTTAGTGAAATAAGAAATGCTATATGTAAGTGGTTTATAGGGTTGTACTGGTGATGCTTGCATGCTTAAATTGATTAGATTAATCCTAAACTTTTTTAAAAAAAAATTAAATCGTGGCAGTGACTAATTGAGAAAAAAGTACTGTTCACACAATGCTGCATGATTGCTACTGATCTAATATAGCTTTAAAGGAAATTAACAGTGCAATTCTGTACATATCTACTCACAGTTCAATAGACTTGCTCCCAGGTGAGGGTGCATAGGATTTCACCCTTAGCCCAAGGTGTTAAACCAGTATAAGTTTTTCCCATGATTTAGGCACCTCATATTAAAAAGTCTGATCTAATCACTTGCTTTAACAAGGCCAGTTTCTGTTGCTGCTATTATTTAGAGCATGAGTATACAATCGGTTTCCCCCAGGGAAATCTTTCTTTGAGATGACATTGCACTGCAGAATATCTGGGGCTGGGAAATGAAACAGATTTATATGTTGGAGACAGAAGTACAGGAAATGCAAAGTTGGTGTTCAGTAAATGTTTCTCCTGTGGTTTTATTTTTCCTTGCATAGTGGTACATTTATAAGAATGTGTAATTACAGGACAATGCTGCCTTGTGGTCACCTTGCTCTTAGTCATTTTTGTATCAATTCTGGCCATAGAAGAAATCCTAGACAACTGATGTTGTCACTGTGGTCAAAGCTCATGTATCGTTACTATGAAGAATCTTGCTGAATTACTTTGTAGGTAAACTGCACAGTGGTTGTGCACAGTGGTTGTGTCATTCTTGTGGGGAACTGTAGCTTTGGTGGTGGGAAACATCTGCTGGGTGTCCTAATATAGCAAAGAAAAATCCCCTGGACACCCCAGAAGCCAGAATTTCAGGCACCCTGTTAAATACTGTCGGGTGTTCTCTTGCAAAGCATAATTTAAACCTTATACAAACCAGTTGCTGGAAATCCCAGGAAGGGAAAGTGCTGTTAGTTCATATCCCTGCTTATGGGCTTCCCATAGACATCTGGCTGGCAACTGCAAGAAAAGGATGCTGGACTAGGTTGACCAGTCGCCTAATCCAGCTAGCTCTTGTGTTCCCTAAAAGTGAACACAATTTAAATTGAAACAGTGGGGTGTATTTACCTGTATGATTAATGCTAGCCCAAACAGTGTAAACATCCCTTCTTACGCAAAGCAAACCTCACAAAGAAGCTTCCACATGTGAATCATAGAATCATAGAGTTGGAAGGGATCTTGAGGATAATCTGGTGCAACTCCCTGCAATGCTGGAATATGCAGTTGTTCCATAGGGGATTCAAACCAGCGACCTTGGTGTTATCAGCACCAAGCTCTAACCAACTGAGCTATCCAGCTCATGCTTTGCTTTCTCCTTGAAAAAGCTTATCCATAATATTATTTGCTACAAGCTTTAACTGTTTTGTTTCATGTATCGGATTAAATGCACTGGAGCCTGGAAAAGTTTGTTTTCAGATGATAAAAATTCTGCCCTTAAATGCTGCTAGGATAACTTTTTTTTTTTAAGAACAGAAACACTAGCACATACATATTACCTGTATGTAATCACAGATTTTATCTTTTGTCATTGCCACAGCTGCCCATGGCTGAGTTCCCCACCTCTGGAACTGCAAAAGCCAAAGCCAAAGTCTGGCCTTGAGAAGCTTATAGATATATAAAGCAATATCTAAACCTTTGAGCTTTTTACATGGAATACTTCTAAAAATCGCTATGGAACAACTTGATCATTTTCATAACCAATTGTCAGTATGTTAGCTTTTTAAAGAGAATGTTTGCATTTTTCCATTATAGATATATAGACATTTTTTTGTTAGCCAAAGAATATTTCATTTGCTTTGTAAATGTTTTTGAAAACAAGGCTTTTCTGCCCTTTAAAATGGCTAGACATGGTGGTAGAATTAATATATTTCAAGCTTTTGGGGGAAATCTTCATAGCCGTCTACCTAAAGTGACTGATAATCAAGGCCTGCTTCAATATTCTCCCCTTGTGTGTTTGAAAGTCCCTATCTTTTTATTATTGGTTAAGAATTTTCATCTTAAATTCTTTTGCACTGTTCAGTTACTTGATATCAAGGGGCATGATTTAGTTTGCTGCCCATACTCATACATGGGACTTGCATATTTGCTGCTTTTGAAGACTCCCCTTAGATTCAGAACACATGGCTATTTAATTTTGGGATTGCTATATGAGAAATGTAAAGCCTCATTGATCTCAGAACTGTTTTTGTAGTTCCAGGGAATCACGTGCCTAATTTCTTTTTTCTTATACCCTTTTCCACAGCTATTCCTATAATGCTATTGGGAGTAAGGATATTTCCTTGGCAACCTCACGTTTTTGAGGGCTTAAAAAATAAGGCTAGTCATGTTAATTTTTCAGTCACAGTTTGTTTCAGCAGCTTTTGCACGAACCTGTCAACTCTGATATTTGAGTTTTAATTTGCTCTTCAGAAAATAGTGTTAGTAAAACAGCCTCTCTTGCAACTTCTAATATTTATTCTACCATTTCCTGCCCGGTTTTCTGCTTGCAATTCAAGATTGTTGAGTTAAAACTTTGTATGATAACTAGGGTTTTAAATAATGAAAGAAATCATATGCTTTGTTGCTGGACAGCTTCTCATATTCAACAACATGTCATTTCCTTAATATGTCCTTCTTGAACCCAGACCATCTTCCTTATTGTTGAATTTGCTAGCCTTTGCTCCTACTTCAGTGAATGCTAATCATCAAGCATCAAACATTCCTTATATAAGCTAATTTCCCCCCACCTATATTTGGGGAAATATCCATCTATATTTGACCACCATGGGTGGGCATCCTATATTGGAAGAATGACAATGAGAACATGTCTATGGTGATTTTGTATCTCTCTGGGTAGTTTTCGACACAATTCTAGTATCTTCTAGACATAGCTGTCAACTTTTCCTTTTTCTTGCGAGGAATATTATTCAGAATAAGGGAATTTCCCTTTAAAAAAGTGAAAAGTTGACAGCTATGCTTCTAGATTAAGATAGAAGCTGGGCCCATGCACTTCACTTCCATTCCATCCTACAGGAATATTGCTATAGGAGTCCAACTGGTCGTCTGCCACAAGATTTTGGGTGTCACAAGATTGACTTCTATCATAATCCTGTTTAGCATCTACATGAAACCAGAGATGGCATCTTCCTAGGGATTTTAACTGAGGTACCATCTCCACACTGATAAACTCTACTTCGCTTTTCCATCTAATTTACATGAAGCTGCGGATGTTGTAAACAGGTACCTGGAGTCACTAATGAACTGAATCATGTGACTTAATAAACTGATACTGAGTCAAACAAGACAGAAGTGTTCTTGGTTGGGAATATATATGACTGCTAGATTCAGCTCTGCTTATGGCAGGTGGCAAGTGTCTTTCTTTCATTTTTCCTATTTATGGATTGCTAACGTCCCCTGCTTGGGTAAGATGCTTTTGGGGGGTAGCTTTCCAACTCAAAACACAGCTGAACCTGATCTTTGGAGATGAGCAAACATTAATATCTTCTCCAGAAGGATCCATCAGGTCCTCTTTTTGACAGTGACAAGCAAGATGCCTTCAAGAAGAGTGGCATGACAACAGTTCTTCCCCATCGTTTGTTTCCAGTACCTGATACACAGATGCCTCTGAATGCTTCCATTTCACCTAAACAAATAGCATGACACCCATTGCTTTAAGAGTTAAGACCTTTTATCTCCTATTCATTTTGTCCCTTTCGGTAGCTTGCCCTTGTAAATGTTTAAGGAAACTTGTGTCCTTGATCCTGAAAGAAATGCACTTTGTGCCCTCTGTTAATGGCTCACTGACTTCAAACTGGCCGTAAAGGCAGCATAAAATAAATGCACCTATAAAAGAGAATAAGAATTTAATAATCCCCTGCAAGGAAGCAAATCTCTTTTGAGACAAGCAGCTGGGAAGGTCAATAAATAGACTTCGTAATAAGAAAACCCAAAACATCGAAGACTGAACATAATTGTCGTCTAAATGCTAGAGGAGGAAACTAATGAAAATTATGCTGCTTTTTAGCACCATGACATTAAAATGATATAAGAATGAGTGGAGAAATATGTGAAGGTCAGTCAATATATCTGCAGGAAATCCCATGACTTCCTTGCTGCAAATTTAGATCCAGGCTCCTGGTTCTTCAAGGCCACTGTCCTCGTGCACAATAAAATCGTATCTAAAAATAAATAAATAATGAAATGCCATAGCTTGGTGTAGTTATAGAAAGGCATTTTGATGCATCTGTTTCAAGGATGATAAAATAAAATTTTAGAGGGATATAACTTTCTGTATGCACACAACTTTATGTACTTCTTAAGCAATATTTTTTTCTGTGTAATAGATTCTAATTAACCCTGCAGGCTTGGTGTGTCAAGCATAAGAGCTGATATACTTAGCAGTAAGCATTTTCTGAAGAGCAAGATGTGAATGATGGAGAACAACATTTGTTTATAAATCTCATACTAATATCAGCATGTATTTGTTCTAATCTAATTTCCTGCAGGCATTAGAAGGATTCATCTATGGCAGTTTTTATATGTGCCAGTTCTGTGAATGCTTCATATTTTAAGAATGTTACACTGTCGTTGAATTAGTTCCCACAAAGCAAGCAGAATGTATGAAGCAGTTGTCACCATGCAAACATCGAAAATTTATTCACCTAAACCAGTGGTACTGCCTCTATGCCATCGCGCTCAAAGGTCTTGCAAATTCTGTAAGTGAATTCGGAACTTAAAATAATGGAAACCTAGGGGAGAGGGGAATTCTCATAAAATGTTAATTATCAGAGGAAAATGTGCTAATTATTTTAAATCAAGGCATGTTTTGTACTGTGTACAGTCTGTCTTTTTCTGAAAGTTTCCTCCACCAAAAACCGGAAAGGGCGGGGGAGAGAGAGAATAAGAGGTTGATTATGGAGGGGCTTACCCAAAATGCAGACTTCTGAACACACACACACACACACACACACACACACACGCACACTGAACAATGGGATATGTTTCTTGTGAGAGCTTGAGGTTTTCTGGGAAAGCTGTCAATGTTCTGCTCAAAATTCCAGTGAAGCAAGAGACCAAAAAGGAACAGTACCTTGGACAGCTCCAAAGCTCCATGCTAAGGTCTACAGGATATGTTTTCTCTGTGCAGACAGGACCTGGAATGTGGAAGCTTCTGTTTCCTTTGAGAAGCTTGGTTGGCTTGTTAAGGGGCCTTTGACTTATTCTGTAATCTTTCTCTTCTTAAGGCCAGGGAGACTGAAGTACTGCATCAGCTGTGTTATCTGGCAGGGAGAGCCCTGCAGACAAGACAGTTCCCCCATCCACCCATGCTAGCGGCCTGAACCTTGTCTTGATCAGAGTTTTCAGTTCCTCACTTCAGGGTCCCTGGCTTGTGACATACGTTTTCCAGTATCTTTGTAAGTGGAACAAATGCCATGATCTAGAGCCCAGGGAGATTTGTTAATTCTTCTTCAGGCCTTCCACACAGTCATCACAAACTGGCCTTCAAATCTCCCCTCGGTTTTAAAAGTAGCGCTTCATCTGCACTCATTTAAACATACCACACCATACCACTTTAAACAGTTAAGGCTTCTCCCAAAGAATCCTGGGAACTGGTAGTTTATCAAGAGATAAACTGAGAGTTGTTAGGATATCCCTATTCACAGAGTAACAATTGTCAGATTGGTTTAACAATCAAGTCCGCTTTCCAGAAGACTCTGGGAAATGTAGCTTTGTGAAGGGATAAGAGAAGCTATGACTGGTTCCAGCTGGTATATCTACCACTGAGCTATATTCTTATGCCCTTTTCAATTCATTTAGGGCATAGCCATTACCATTGGACCTCATCGTAGTTATTCATGAACTGGTCATAGATACAGCCCTGCAGATGTGAATTCCAAGGAAAGAGCAATAGCAAGGTACCTTTCAGAGAAACATATCTGCCCCATATGCTCCTGAGAAACCCCTTTGTTTCCTGAAACACAGTTTGGAAAGCTACTGGCATAATTAAATGTTGACCCAAAAAGTCATAGCAATATTGCAGGGTCTCCTCACACGCAATGTCTCAAATAAATTTGAGAGTGCTGTCTTCTAAGCAATACATGCCAACCATCTGGAAGAATTGGGATAACCTCGTTTGTAATATGACCTCGTTACTTTAGAATCACATCATTTCTATCCAACTGCCACTCAAGAAATACATCCTTTCACTTGACTACATCCCAAATAGACACAATAAAGTTATCATTTCTTCTCCCTCCCTACACCTTTGTAAAAATGCATTCTGTGAATTCCTCTGTACCAAAAAAAAAAAGCTGCTTATTTTCCCCTCAAAATGGAGTAGTGTTTATGCAACAGCGAATGTTGCCGAGTATTCTAATTAACAGCTCACTGAAGGGCATTCAAGACATGCAAATGTAAAGATTTCTATTTCTGTGCTGCTGACTTGTTTTCTTCAAATGATGCTCACCTTAACCTTGCATCTGCGCTACTGCTTAGTTTGTTTTCATGGAGTTTTCCCATTGTATAGTGGCAGTAACTCAATATAGAGATCAAAAGAACGATGTGCCTGTGTGCAGTTACCTAAATATCACCTTTATGTAAACATCTGAATATCAGAGTAATCCAGCAGTTATGAAACATTTTACCTTTCTATGATTTACACATTATGAGTTGATTATAGGAATTCCTCATTTTTGACTATGAAGTGTGCATTTTGATATTTTGGACTTGAGTTGCTGGCTGAAAGGATTGGCTGTATTCCTGGAGATAAGAGAATGCTGCAGCTCCAGTGGATGGTCAAAAGGGCAGTGTAATGGTTATAGGGGTTGCTCATGCGTAAGTTGCCGCCACTCCTGGGTAGGTTGCCTGGTTAAACCTTTTCTGTCTGGACAGCCCTTCACTTCATGGCTGTTTCAGTCGCTAGCAGAATCCGTCAGTGGGCGTTTCTTGAACCTCTTCCAGCAAAGAAGTTCTTTGACGCCAAGTCTCCGCCTACTCTCCCTGCGCGGAAGTCTTCTGCGCAGGGTGGGTGTGGGCAGCGGACGACCCGTGCTCTCCCCGCTGGTCTCCGGCGAGGAGTCCTGGAGCCTCCTCGCCGATTCCCCCATCTGCCCCCCTTTATCCCTGGTGTTACGCTAATTTCCTTCCCCAGCCGATAAGCTGCCTCTCTCCCTGCTGGGCCCTTCTCCAGCATTGCTTTGGAGCCTTGCCTCCGCCTCTAGCTCCGATGGCAGTTCCCCGACAGGCAGTGTCACAACAATGGTTCTGTGCAATCTGTGGAGCCCCAAATGCACCACAAAAATGTCCTGATTCAGCCAGGCTACATTTTATACATACATGACGGCTATGGACAATGGTATAGAAAATATCCCCTGACAGCCACATTGGCTTCAGCAATAACTTAACAGAGTACAGTGGTACCTGGGGTTAAGTACTTAATTCGTTCCGGAGGTCCGTACTTAACCTGAAATTGTTCTTAACCTGAAGCACCACTTTAGCTAATGGGCCTCCTGCTGCCGCCGTGCGATTTCTGTTCTCATCCTGAAGCAAAGTTCTTAACCTGAAGCACTATTTCTGGGTTAGCAGAGTCTGTAACCTGAAGCGTATGTAACCTGAAGTGTATGTAACCCGAGGTACCACTGTATACGAAAGAAACAAGTTGAGTCCTGTAGCCAACTCAAGGTTTCCACAGCTTACTGTTCTTCAAACTTTAAGCCTTTAAGGTGAAGCCTTCACCTTCTAAGTTGAAACTGTTCTTAACCTGAAGCACCACTTTAGCTAATGGGGTCTCGTGTTGTCACCGTGCGGCGGCGGCACAATTTATGTTCTCTTTTTTTATTATTTATTTTAAAATAATTTTTATTAACCGACCAATCAAATCAAATCAAATCACATCACATAAATTCCGAATTACAAAGCCAAATTTTAAATTTTTGTTGAGGGGACCCATATTTCAAGTTCCGAAGGGGGATTCCAATCCTCTTCTTGCTACCGCGTTAATATCCAAATCAGTCCAAATAAAGTTCATAATTCTATCCAGTCTTACCTTGTTGTTTCCACATCTCATCTTCTTCGTATATTTTTTTCTTTTTTCTTTATGATCTCTTCTGATAATCTCCTTAAGCAGATAAACACCAATTATAATCCTGTGTGAATTTTTCCGTTCGTACAATCCGCATATCGAGATGGTTTCCATATATCATCACTTTCATAAATAACATCACTCTTTCCATCATTAATCTCGCAAAACTGTCTCGCAAAAACAGCTCTATTTCTCCTCCCAGACTTAAGTCCTCCGACAGAACTTGCCAACATGGCGACGGTATTTTTAACTGCGTCATTCCAAAGCTCTTATACTTTCCACAATCTTCTTAAAACATGCTTTGGTTAGAAAATTTATCTCCACACAGTCATAAATCCACAACTTAAGTCATTAAAATGACATTTCTGACTTGTGGGGGGGCATTCTTGGTTAATAACTTAGAGGGGGGGAAAGGAAAGTTTTTCCCCCTCCCCCATCCAGTGCCTTTTCCTTGGCGTATCTTCTCATGATTTATCTTGTTCCTCCGACCTGTCTTGTTTATCAGAGATCTTTTCAATTAGCAGTCTTTACTCCCCCTTCTTCCTTGAAATATGTGCATTCGCTTCCTCCTAATTGTTTCTTTTGAAGTTCTTGCAGCTAGAGGTGTGCATCAGAGACAGCGTCCAGGAGCGCCAAGATCCACAGGAGGGCATTCTGCCTAGTGCCCCCATCCCCACAAATTCGGGGATGGTATAGGGCACAGCAGGCAAGAGCAGCCCCCCCCCCCAACCTTGGGGGGGTAGGGAGGCTATTTACTCCCATCACAGCCTCCTAATTACCTCGTGTGGGTTGGAGAGATGTTATTGTCAGCCATCTTCCGATGCGCCCCTAGCGGCCCCTCACAATTTCTGTTCTCATCCTGAAGCAAAGTTCTTAACCTGAGGTAATATTTCTGGGTTAGCAGAGTCTGTAACCTGAAGAGTATGTAACCTGAGCTACCACTGTATGTGGGTTTACAGACTCCTCTTGGGCAGGGAGAAAGTTCAGAAACACACACACACACACACATATATACACACACAAACAGAGAGACGCACTCTTTGGGGAACCAAAATAAGCAGCATTTTTGTTCTTTTAAAACCTAATTCTTCAGACGCTTTACACAGCAGGAGCCCCAAATTGCAAATATTGTAGCTATTTAAAATTCATTTATTCGTTAGTACTTCAATAGGACTGCTGTTAAGTGGGTCACTCAAACACATTCTCCCTTTTTTCTAGATATTCTGTACATCAAAAGCAGAAGTTGAATAATACAAAAGGTTTATCATGACATTACTAAAACTGTGCACTTCGAATTTCCATTTTGTATCTTCTTAAATAATGTACAAATAACTATTTTTGAACATCTTGGCAGCACACAGCTCTTTATTTTTAAATTATCTCAAAACTATCTTAACAGTAACCCAAAGCTCACTCAAATAGCATTTTAATCTATTGTCATATGTCTAGGATTACATAGCCTCCATGTGTTGCATCTTTTAGGTGGAAATTTGACCAAATGGAACTGGGCCAAGCATTTTTGTAGTTGCTCTTGAGGAATGAAAAGATACCCAGGCACATGTCTGTACCTTTTGAATAGCAAAACATTGCAAGCAGGAACAAACTTGCACAGCTCTAGATTGAAACAGATTGTATAGGCTCATTTTGAAATTGCTGTTTCCAAAGTTGTCTTTTGTATTTTTTAAAAAAGAATTTTATAGAGAATATTAAACTTCAAACTCCTGATTCTATTTTAGGTAGGAGTGCTCTGAACTATCTTCTCATCAAATATAGTCTGTATGTGCGTGGGAGCTTATGGTTTTAACTAGTCATAGGTTACAGAGCACTGGCATTAAAAAAATGTTTTTCACAGTGAATATGTGATAAGTAAAGGGCGCTGAAAAATTTTCTGCAGGAAGATTGTGACTTTGGTGTAATGGCTGGTATCCACAAACTATTTGAGGGGAGATGATCAATAGCTAGACCCACAAATGGTGGTGTATCCACAACACATATACTGGGTGTTCTACAACTGTGCGCCCATATGAAGTCATACTGTGATGCCTTGCCTGTTGATGAAGTCTTAGTTACAGGATCTAGGCAGCTGATTATTTCTGTCTTAATGGAATCCTTGATTTAAAAGGTAAAAAATGCATTTCGACCCTTCCCCTTTTACTTCTCCGGAGTTGGACCCAGCAGAAGATCCAAAAAGTGCTTTGATGACTAGATTGTAGCAGCCCAAGGGGCTCAAGGTGGTATACGTGGTTCTTTGTAGAATTGCAGGTGACATAGTAGTCAACAGGTAGGGTACTGCGCTAGTAGAATTCACCAATTCCCCACACTTCACTATTTATACAGCTCTTGTTGTAAAGTTCTTCAGTGATTAATAGAAAATGATACTTACCGTACTATCAGTGTGCTGTCATGGTTGGTGAACAAGCTGTATTTTTGAAGTTGTGTCCTTGTCAACATATCCTTAGGTCTTCATATCAGTATAGCAAATTTATATTGGTGATGTATGAAATGTACAATTTTTACCTGTTAATCCATGAACTGCATGGCAGATTGTGGAGTTTATCTGTGAATGGCACCAGGTGCTTTGTCAGTAGGCAGCTAAATGCTAATGTTATTCTCTTTGGACAGTGTTAAAAATTCATAAGGGATAACTTTTTATGCTAAAAGATTACACTATTTGATGCTGTTTTGAACAGGGATGGAAACAGATTATTATTATTTTTATAGCAGCAGCAACAAGAACAAATAATGTCTGGGTGCGGCTTTTTTGTTTGTTTCTATGATCACAAATGGTATAAAATTAATGAAAGAAGCTAGCAACTTTTAAAAATTCATTCCCACTGCTTGTGCCAGTGCTTAAATTCATCTTTTTCCAAAGTGTCTTTAAAACTTCTTTAGGTTTAAGACCAATTTTCAGATATGAATCAGCTGGAAGAATTTTCCCCACTGCAAAATTGCTTTGATGCAGTACTTCCAAATTATTGTCATAGCTGCATAGAGATGTTCATTGTGTCTGCACTCTTATCGAAAGCTTAATGGAATGTCTACTATACCTTCTCAGTGTTTATTGGGCCATTCATAAATGGCTTTAAAGACTTGAAGCAGAACAATCTTACTTCCTTAGTAATCTCACTCTTAATTTATTTTAATGCTTTCTAGACAAAAGCTATTCATATCCAGTATCAAGAACAATCTTAGCTTTCATAGCCATCAAACCATGTTATTGAGCTTAATATATATCAGCAGTGTAGCTCTATAGAAAGTAGCTACTAGGCTTATTGAAAAAAGCTGTATGCTCTGTACCTAATTTATGATATCAAGAGTAGTAGTAATAATAAAATGTAAAAATACAATTTTTCACTTTTTGAGCCAATAAGCCTGATTTCTATAGATCCACGATCCCGCAATTATTGCAGTATATAGTACAATTGCATCTTCGGCACAATTAACTTGCATGATTTCAACCTTGTGCAGTTAAAGCCAGCTGGTTGAAATTGGCAAATTAAATGCTTGCAAGGTGGGGAGCTTACAAGCTCTTTTGGGGCTGGGTTTTCCCAGCACAGAAAGAGCGTCCAAGTTTTCCTCCTTACTTACAAAGCAAGTCCTGATCAGAGTACAGGCTCTGGAATGCTCTTGTGAGATTCTGTGGGAACTCGGATGACCCTGTGAGGTCTTGTGAGAGCATCCCCGAGCCTGCTTGGTATTCCAGCTCCAGAAAATAAGGATGCTCACATGGGGGCAGTTCCAAGGGGCACTTCGAGTATTTGTGTTTTGGCATATATGCACCATCCCCTTGCATAAGATGCAATCACATTGTATTCTGTATACCATAATAATAATAATAATAATAATAATAATAATAATAATAATAATAATTTATTATTTGTACCCCGCCCATCTGGCTGGGTTTCCCCAGCCACTCTGGGCGGCTTCCAACAGAGATGAAAAAACCATTTTCCCCACCCATTCCCTGGCTTTACATTTACATTTCTAGGCATCTCCTATTGCTTTTTTCAAATTATGAAAAATAATAGCTGTTAATTGTAGCACTCAAGCGGGGCTAGATGAAATCCAGTTAAACTATTGCAGTATTCTTTCCCTCCACAGTGAAGGACAGCACTGAAAGCTAAGATTGTTCTTTATGCTAGATATGAATAACTTGCATAGAAAGCACTAAAATAAAATTAAGAGTCAGATTACTAAGAAAGTAAGATTACTAAGAAAGTAAGATTGTTCTGTTTAAGAGTCTCTTAAGCCATTTATGAATGTCCCAATAAACTAGACGCCAACTTTTTCTCATTTTGTTTTCTGTACAGACATCCCATGCATCCCAATGCTGGAAAGAGTTAGTATCCAGCCTAGCAAAATATTTTTTAAAGGAAAATAGTGTTTATAAATTGCTGCGGGGAGGAACTACCCTTTCTAGGTTTCACTAGTCATTTTTCTTTCCTTATATCCTCCTGCAGTTGTAAAATGGGAGGTACATAGCTACTAAATTAAATACCTATTTCCGAGTATGCTTTAGCTGCGTAATATATACATTCAAACTCTGTCAATGGTCAGTGATTCTCTTTAGGATTTTACTCTAATTGTCCCACAACTTTATTACAGTGGACCCTCAGGTTATGTTAGCTTCGGGTAACTTAACTTTCAGGTTGTGAACATGGCACACCCGGAAGTGTATACTTCCAGGTTTCGCCCCATGCGCAGAAGCGCCCTATCGCGCATGCGCAGAAGCAGCACCTCATGTTGCAGACTTTTCAGGGTACATAAGGACCCCCGGAATGAATTAAGTTTGTATCTGGAGGGTCCACTGTAATGTTATACTAAGATCTGTAATCAGTGGGTTTACATTCTTGCTTAATCAGTAGCCCTATTGTACTGTCACATATTTTTCTTCTTTTATTTTTGTTGTCATTATTTTAGTTCTATTTCAAAATCAAATTCCATGTTTTAAAAACTGGTCTGGGGTTTTGCCACTTGTCACCTGTGAGTGCCAGTGTGCCACCAGTATTTCTTGTGAAAGTTCTCAGTAAATATCATCTCAGAATTCACAGTGCATGAGAGACTGTTTGCTCCTGCTGCGGTCCCATTTGCACAGGCTCAGTCTCTTCTACATGTCTCAAACCTCTTTAAACATGCTCTCATTTCATTGGATGCAAAATCAGACACCCACCTCCCTTCCATTCTGAGTAAAGGCTGGGTGAATCAGTGCAGCAGTGGTTTATGTAGGCAACTTTTTGCTGCTAATGAAAAAAACCACAAACAGCATTTTGTTTTCTTGACTTTCTTCTGCTCTTTTTGACTTGGCAGCTATTTTGTGTTACGCCACACCCATAACACTTTCTTAAAATTCTAAATGTGCTCACTGCCCCAGAAAGCTTGGGGACTCCTACTTTAATCAATAGATGCTTTACTCGTTTTATAGCCCCACTAGATGTTGCATTTTCAACTGCAATAGAATCTGCTTTGGAGGTGGAAAGATTTTATCAACAAGAAAAACTCAGAACATATAGACTAGCTGAGAAAAATATATGCGGCTGCATACATAATAATAATAATAATATCTTTATTGTCATTGCCCCCTCTCAGGGACAACGTAATTACTTGGCTGCTCCATCCACCCAGATAGGGCACTCCACTTAAAATCAGAACAACTATAAAAACACTAATTAAAACAATATAATATAATACAGCAAGGAAGATTAGATGACTTCAAAGTCCAGGTTTCCCATTCAGGGCTGAGATCGCTCTGGAGAAGAAGCTGTTCTTGAGACGGCTCGTTTTTGTCATCATCGTCCTGTATCTCCGTCCCGACGGCAGGAGCTCGAAGAGACAGTGACTAGGATGCGATGGATCTTTTACTATGTCCAGTGCCTTCCTATGGCACCTTGTGGCATAAATCTGCTCTAAGGTGGAGTGTGGGCAGCCAACAATGCTCTCTGCTGCCTTAACAACTCTGCACAACACCATCCTGTCCTGGGTAGTACAGCTTCCGTACCACACACATAAGCCATACATACTTATAGCACTCCGTCCTGAACCCCTGGCCTACCTGGCAGCAAGTCGGCAAGTCCAAAGTTCAAAATCTGAGGTTTGATCCAAAGTCAAAAGGTCAGGGAACAAGGTTCAGAGTCAATTCAAGTAACCAAGTCTGAAGTCTAGCAGGCAGGATACAGTTCAGAGTCAAACCTGAAAAGCCTAACTTTTGTGTAGATTGAATGTTGTGGCACACAACAGGACAGGACAAATCTATGATAAAGTGTCAGGGATGGAATTAGCTGCTCAGCACACCTTCTGTCTCCTCAAAATCTGTTCCAGGAAGCATTGGAGGTGCTGCGGTGGCAGCAGGGAGAATTGGCAGAACTTGTGTCCCTCTCCATTCCAGTGACAGAAGCCTCAGTTGGAGCAAAGAACCTATGTGGGGACATATTTGATACCACATAATGATGCTTAACTGTCTTGGCTCTGTGCTTTGTTGTTATAAGAAAAAATGTTATTAGACCCAACTGTTATTCTTACAATAGACAAAGGAGTCATGCTGGATTCAGGTACAGAGAAAGAAAACAACAACAAACAAAATATATCAGTCTTTTTGAGGGGCAAAGTGGCATTCCAGCTTGCACTCTCAATAACTGCTGGAGTATTCTCATATCCTTGGATTTAATATATTAATAGGGAGGGGAAAAGGGCAGTTGGTCATCACTGTGAGTCCTTTTTTTTTTTTTAGTGACCTCTGCAAGACTCCCATCATTTGATTCAAAATACTGTTGGGATGTTGACAATAGGTGTCAGTACCAATAAAAACTGAAGGAAGATTAGGTACATTTATTTGTTGCAGCATTAAAGCCACCATAATTATGGGTCATTTTCCCAGCTTATTGGTAATTAAGTGTTTTAATTGCCTCCGGTTCCAAAGAATTAGTTAAGCTTTTCCATTATGCATATTGCATTCCACAGTCATTGTCGTTTTTCATACAATAAGCTTAATGACATCATGGAAGTCAATTAGATCTTTCAAGGGGACATACTGAAGTATATTTATTTATACTGTGTGGATTAAAGAAAAAGTTTCTGAACAGCCTTGATAATGGTGTTTTGTGCAACGCAGAAGGATCTAAAGGCCAAGTATGTCAGAGTTGTTCCCTTTTCTGCTTTCTGAATGCAGTGGGAAATTGAAGAGTGTGGATTTATGTCTCAGACTAGCTAGATTGTTCACAAAGCCCACAGACAGGAGAGCTCTTCCAGAATTTTACAGCAGCTGTTCAGAGCCTAGCAATGTTGTTGGGTTCTTATTACTGGCAATACCAACAATCAGTAGTCTCTGACTGAAAGAATATTAATGCATTATCACAAGGAATTCTTCCGTTATTTCCAGCGCTGTTGGTAGGGACGGTTGGCATTTGTAATTCAAATTAAAACCCTACATTACCCAGAATGTATGTTAATATTTTAAAATTAATATTTGCCAGTGGCTAATTTGAGATATTTTAAAAGCATTCTTAGTATCTCTTGTGAAAATGTCTTTAATCTTCAACTTGAAATGAAAATAAGTAAGAGAATTTGGTGAAAATGAAAAGATGCTTTGTGAAGGGAGAAGTTAAGAAGTTGAAAAGAATTCATATTAGCAGATTGTAAGGTATTGTGTCTCAGGTATATTTTTTAAAAAGACTTCTTTAGAAATCAATTTCATTTCATTGTTGTTCGCTGATATATTGATGGACACAAGAGGCCAGGCCCTAGATGGATAAGGCACAAATAAATGTGCTGTGTGCAGTTTTTGGGCTGATAACCGCTGTTGGGATAGCTCAGTCAGTAGAGAATGAGTCTTAATCTCTGATTACTCTTAATCTCTGGGTTTTGGGTTTCAGCCCCATGTTGGATAAAATATTATTGAATTGCAGAGTGTTGGACTAGTTGACCCTTGTGGTTCATTCCTGCCCTACAATTATATAACTCTACGACTCTATAGCATTTATATCCATTTAGAGGCATACTTTTGAAACCTGATGATTAAGAAATGTGTTGGTATGGGTCTGGCCTTTTTCTTCTGTTTCTCGTATTGTAATCTAAGCATGAGCAAAAGAAGCACTTGTCCGAGAGTGCCAAGTTATGGCAGGGAACAGGAAATGCCTGGAGAAGAGATGTGATGGTCTTGGGTTCTGCTTAGAAACAGGTGACATTAAATAATTTCCTGAGAGTTTTGTCAACTGAGACTAATAGCAAGAGCACCTAGAGCACGCTTCTGCAACATGATGTCTTCCAGATGTTTTGGACTTCAATTTCCATCCTAAGAGCATAAGAAGAACCTGCTGGATCAGGCCAGTGACCCATCTAGTCCACAAACATCCTGTTTTCACAGTGGCCAACCAGATGCTTGTAGGAAACCTGCAAGCACAAGAGCATTTTCGATAACTGGTATTCAGAGGCAGAACATAGTCCTCACCGCTAGTATCCATTGATAGCCTATTCCTCCATGAATTTTCCCAGTCCTCTTTTAAAGCCATCCAAGTTGGTGGCCATCATTGTCTCCTGTGGGAAGGGGCTCCACCATCCCTGACTATTGGACACATTGGCCGGTGGCTGAAGGGAGCTGAAATTCAAATCTCAAAGGTACCAGGCTGCGGAAGACTGGCTTAGATACTTGAGAGTTCCTGGGGAACACCTTAGCAAGACTGAACCTTGATAAGTCCATGTAAAAAGATTGGGCATTAAATGAAGTGGTTGTAAATAGCATGAGGACATCTCCATCCATATCCTTCAAACTTCATTTCTTTTATGCCTCTCTCGTTCCCCCTCAGCAGCTCCAGTTGTAGTTTCCACAGGTTTTCTAGATGTTGGGCTAAAACCATGTTTGAGCAATATGGGAGATATATATTTTATGGTCATGGCTGGGTCAGAAATTCATGCACCTTTTAAGTGAAACTCTGCCGTACTATGGCTTGATTAAGTAGACATAGCCACCATATGGTAACCACTGGTGGGGCAGGGGGAGCACGCCGCCCCAGCACCATTGGGGAGGGGGGTACCATCGCAGCTGCCCCCCTGGACATGCGCCACGCACCCCCCACTGTGCCGGACCATGCAGCTTCACCACTGATGGTAACCTCACCAACTGGAGGATAAAGTATTATTTCCAAAGATGGTGAACTAAAATCCTCTTTATTCTCTATTCAGTATCTTTGGCTGTTTGGAGTGCATGCTTCTAAATTCCTTTGTGCTTCTCTGATTAGCCATCTCCTTGGTATGTTTCATTACTTAAAGCCATGTCCTTGTATTTTCGACATGTGCTCAGATTTGTATTGCCAGCCAAACTCAGAGACAAGTCAGTATTGAGTCATCCTCAAAGTTTGCATGGAAATTCATCAGTTTTGATTTGCAAAATTCTGTTTCCCCTAGTGTCGCTGCCAGGAATCACCCTTATACTTTAAAATCAAATAGATTTATAGCTGCAGTTTTGTTTAACTGTATGCTGCTGTTCCCAGTTACTGAGCATATTCTACTCCTAGTTTGAACCTCTGGAAATTTTAGACCTGGGTGGTAGAAGCAAAGCTTCCTTCCTTCCTTCCTTCCTTCCTTCCTTCCTTCCTTCCTTCCTTCCAACATGTTTACATGAGCACAAGCTTAAGGGCCAGATTCTAGCTGGATAGACTCTGATATGCATCCAACTCAGAGGAATTGAATTTTGTCCAGTGCTGGCCCTGCCTTATTATGGTCTGCAAATGAACAGATTGCTGCATCCCTACAGCAGGCTGCACAGTCACTGGAGCTAGGTTGTTGCAGGTTCACCTATGATACAGCATTCATGAAAACAGAAGATTCATTGTGCCGTGGCTTTGTAGAAGCATAAGGAATCTTTTAATAGCAGGGGGCATGATTGTTCCTTCAGACATCCTATTACCCGTTTATCAATGCCGTTCAGAAGTGTGGCTTCCCTGTTGGGGAGAATGCTTGCCCCGAATACATATGGATTCTAATCAGTGTCCCAGATGTCCTCTTCCTTTTCTCCAAGAATTTTTTATATGAATAATTAGTCACAATGGGGACAATTTACAGTCTGCAAGGAAAACACTTCTTACATTTATTCACAAAGGAGTCAATTTAAAGTCTGTGAGGGAAATGCCGTGTTTCTTAATTTTGATCCAGGACTAAAATACTTTCATGTATCAGTATTTTGCATCCTTAAGGGTACTGTTGACTGTGCCACATTAGGCTGCGGAAAGGAAAAGGCAAATAGAGTTATCAATGAGAACAGAACACCCTTTTAGCAATGCACAGATACAGACAAACATCCTACCAAACCACTAAATGGGCAAGCTTGAATTCTAGATGTTGGTTTGATTACTAATTTATTAAGGAATTCAGTATTTAAGGGAATATTATAAAGCTTTTAGAAACTTCCTCATTTAAGTGGAAATTAAGCAGTAAATTAATTACTGCTTAATATATTACACCTTCGTGTACTGACATATTTAACACCTGACATAATTAATTTGTTCTATAAAATCAATGTGAGGCAAACCACCAGAGTTCCTTAGATGCCTTCTGAACAAGGTTATCAGTTTATCTATCATCTCATGCATTACTTGCCTTCCAACTAGCTCAGAGCAGTGTACTTCGAGCTAGCCTATTTTTCTCAGCAGCCCTGCACAATAGGTAAGGCTGTGGGATGCTGACTATAGATGTTCAAAGCGCTCGTGCATGGCTCCCCCCACCCCAGTTTGCTTTCTCTTTTTGTGCTCTTTTCTTGCAAGCACTAAAACCAGAATTGGGGAACTGAAACCAATGCCCCCCCAACAAAAATTCATTTCAACACATGAAGAAATGGTTTCTGATAGACTTCTACATCTTATGCAAACCTTCCACAAGATGCTTGACCAAATGCATTTGTTGGTTTCTATTATTTTTTTCAAGAAATCAGAAGAAAAATAGACACTGAAATCTTGTCACATTGAAATGAAACGTCTATTAATATGGAATTTTTTTGCTTCAGATTGTAGTATGCAATGGTAGCTAAACTGTTGTATTAAAAAACCATAAGTGTGTAGTAAGTTTTACTGAAATATTTGCCTTGCATTTTCAATTTATAAATTCAGAGTTAGCACTTAAATTGTTTTATTCTGACCTTTTCTTTCTACACTCCTAACACATCATTTGAGACAAACTGTAGACCAAGAGATGCTGTTCTCTTATGGTGATATAAATCTCTAATATTTACAACTTAACTGAAGGGGGAGGATACAGAACAGTGATATTTTAGTAACAAAATGAGCTCATTTAATTTTCACAATACAGGTCTGATGTGTATTTATTGCTTAATAAAGAATTGGTTCCCTATTAAAGAATAAGAATGACTGAAATAAAATGTCATCATCCCCCCCTTAAAATTTGTATCTGGTTGAGAACTGAGGAATACATAAGTAAACGAATAAGAAATATTTCGGCTATAATGTTCTTGTTTTGTAATGACAACAATAATGCACAGTTCTAGCCACGGCACTGCAATAATGTTGTGCGAAATAGCTGCTTGTCTTACTGGATCAAATGTTTTTATGGTGAAATCTGTCATAATTGTCCATGAACACCATTGAGTGTGGAGGCTGCAGTCAGAGTCAGCAACGTAATTGGCACAAGAGCCTGTAGAGAAATGGGTCAGTGCTTCTGACTGTTAACCAGAAGGTTGGTGGTTTGAGCCCACCCAGGGATAGCTGTGGACAGGATTCCTATATTGCAGCCGGTTGGGCTAGATGACCGTTACGGTCCTTCCGTCTCTACGATTCTATGATGAACTGGCATGTAGGAGCTGGCACATTAATGAGCTTTGAAGGAAGTTGTTCACCCAAATGAGTCTGAAGGACTTTACTCGCTGTCTTTTCCTGCTTCTCCTGGATCATTGCCTGCAGCTGAGAACAGAAGGAGAGCCTGTTGGATCGGGCCAATGGCCCATGTAGTCCTGCATCCTGTTATAATGATGACCAGCCACATGCCTTTGAGATATCTATAAGCAGGACCTAAGCATAACATCACTATCCCCTCCTACATTTTTCAGCCACTGATATTTAGAAACATGCTGCCTCTGACCATGAAGGCAAAGCATAGCCATCATGGCTAGTAGCTAATGTTAGCTTTATGCTCCGTGATTTTGTCCAATCCTCTTTTAAAGCCATCCAAGTTGATGGCCATCATTGTGACTGCATTCAGACACCATTTTTCCAATGTTTCCTTAGCGGATAATTCCCATTTTTTGAAATCTGGAAAGTTTAGTGCTCATTTCCATGTTAATTGCTTCCCAAAGGAATCTGTTTGCAACCCGTTTAAGAAGGAAAATTGCAGGATGAAATTGGGGGAAGTATCTTGGCATATAGTTCTTTCCATGGGTGAATCATGGGGAAAGAAGAAGCACAAAAAAAGTGGTGGCTTTTTGAATGATGTCCGCTTTTGTGTCATACTACGGCCACTAAACGTTAATGACATTAAGTGTGACATTGCGGTATATTGATCAAAAAGCCACAGTTCCACAATTCAACAGGCATTTCCATAGGTTAACTATGCACTTGTGTGAAGAAGTCTCTTTTGGTGTATATGCATATGTTTAAAAATGCATTCTTAAACTACTGGTATTTTCTAAGTAAAGTATTCCCTGAAGACTGTAAAAAAATGTGTATATGACATAGGAATTAAAGCCAAATAATTTCATTTGCTGGATATACGCAGAATCAATTTTCTGATTATGGTACTCTGTTTTCTTTCTACTTCTCAGTGTCTTGTCTTTGAAGATGCCCCCAATGGAGTCAAGGCATCACTGACAGCGGGAATGCAAGTGGTGATGATTCCAGATGAAAACCTGAACAAAGATCTTACGAAAGAAGCAACTCTAGTACTCAAGTCGATGGCTGATTTCAAACCAGAATTGTTCGGTTTAGCACCATTTGATTGAGAATAGTTTAATTTTTAAAACATTTTAATTTAGCCATATTGATTTCAGGGGAAAAAGGCTTTTTAGACTATTGTAATCATATGTTCCACTTTTATTATTAGACTGCTGAAAATAAATCTCATTTATTAAAATTGTACAGATGGAAAGATTGTACACCAGACCCCTTGCCCTTGAAACGTATAGCCACTTAGATGGGAACTCAAAAGGCCCACCCAGTACTAAACACAGGAGGTGGATTTTCAGAGGGATTGCAGCATATCAGCTGTGATTGCGAAGAAATGTATCCCACCCAGACAGCAGTTAGCCTTAGGCACAAAGCTCTCATTGGTGCCAGTCATTGGGATCTTGAAAATCCTCATAGGCCATCATGGAGTTACGGATTGGCTGAGCAACTATTTCCATTCTGATTAGGTCTCATTGGCACTCAATTATTGGTCTAGCCCATCTGTTCAGACTCATTCTGTCCCATTGTACACATTTTGCCTGGCCTTTTTACATTAAGTGCACATTGTTCGGTGCTCTTCATCTGTAAAATATTCAGTTTGTGCACATCTTTTACATAAATTATGTACTTTTGTGCACAGAAAATGCATTGCAAAATCTGGAGAAGTGCATAATCTGACCAGGCGTTCCGATCCACCCGCAAGTTCAGGTGTATCAAGTTGGGTTGGACCATTCCAAAAAACAAAACAAGAAACCAGATCAATTACTCCCTCATCCCTAAAAGCAGTATAGAGAAAAGCAGTATATGCAGGTTCCTTTACTGTGTCTAAATGGGCCTTGAATTATGTCTTGTTTTTTTTCTGCCTTGCTTGAAATTCCGCATTTCTATAATGTTCTGGCTTCACCTTGATTGGGGGATATTATGTACTATAAGCCCATGATACAAAATCTGTTGCAAAATTCTTACTTGCCTGGATCAAAGCCAGACAAACAGGTTGTAAGACTGCAGGCAGGACTCTGCTAATTTGAACATTTCTTTCAAAGTAATTGTTTTAGTTGTGTGGTTATAATTCCTTTATACAGTTGCTATCAGCCCAACAGAATATTCTCTTGTCGTTGTCTTTGCTTGCACAGACTGGCCATGTTCCTTTGCTGTTCTGTTTTTATTTTCATTGTGCTTTTTCCTTCCCCAGCAGTGCCAATGGTAGAGAAAACGTCTCTTGCTAGCTTCAGGATCCCTCTGCTAAGTGCCAAAACAGTTCTACTTCTCCTCCTCCCTGTTTATCTTGATTAACCTTGTCTGGTGACTTCATGATTGCATCATTTGGTCAGATTCAGTTTGCTGGGTGATGTTTTCATTGTTGCCTTTTCTGGTGCTTTGATCAGAACTGCACCATCCTCACATGTCTTGAGATGGCATCTGCAATGTTGCCCATGGAAAACAGAATTGTATGTACCTAGCACTGACCCGTATTCAAATTCTTTATCAGGAAAAAGCAAATAATTGGATTTAAATAAATTCTTCTAATCAAGGTGTTTGCATTTTTGTTTTTGTTTTTCTTTTCTGTAATTCCATTTCTGCTATCCCGGAGAGAATGAACAGTGAACCAGGTAGAGTGGTGAGGGCCACTTCCTGGATATCCTGCTCTGGATTCTTAAAAGTTCACCTGATACCACCCACATGTTTTCAAGCTTATTGCTAAAGAAAAGGAGGCATTTTTTTTAAAAGAGGGGGGAAGGATTGTGGATTTTATGATGTTACAATATTGTGCCTTATACCAAATCACAAAGTGTGATCACCTCAACTGAAAACTTATACCTAAAGTACCCTAAAGCTTATATTTTTGTTTTCTCACGTACATGATTATAGGCTACTTGGTCAGTACTATTTGGAGAGAGTCTTTAAAGACTCCCTCAAGGCAAATCTAAAAAAAAAAAGTACCGTATTTTTCGCTCTATAAAACGCACCAGACCACAAGACGCACCTAGTTTTTGGAGGAGGAAAACAAGAAAAAAAATATTCTGAATTTCAGAAGCCAGAACAGCAAGAGGGATCGCAGCGCAGTGAAAGCAGCAATCCCTCCTGCTGTTCTGGCTTCTGGGATAGCTGCGCAGCCTGCATTCACTCCATAAGATGCACACAAATTTCCCCTTTTTAGGAGGGAAAAAGTGAGTTTTATAGAGCAAAAAATGTGGTACTTTAAACACCGACAATTGGGAAACACTGGTCTGCAAGCACTCCAGTTGGAGGACAGCCTTTACCAAAGGTGTCATGGGCTTTGAAGAAGCACAAACTCAGGATGTAAGGGAGAAACGTGCTAAGAGGAAGGCACACTTGGCAAACCCTCACTGTGATCAACTCCAACCCAGAAACCTATGTCCCCACTGTGGAAGGACATGCGGATCCAGAATTGGCCTGCACAGTCTCTTATGCACTCACTGTTAAAACCATGTTCATGGAAGGCAATCCTACTCAGCTACGAGTGATCGCCAAAGAAGAAGAAGACGACTATTTGGAATGGTGCACCCAATGCCACTCTGAGTCCACAGAGCTGAGATTTGTAGCACAGTGAAACTCAAGTGTTATCCATTAGACCAGTGGTTCCCAAACCTTTTAAGTGGTCTTACTAATTTTTCTGTCCGTTGCAGCAATTATAGCACACTGTGCTAGATGCTGTATGATTTAACACTATTTTTACACCCACAATATGGACCACTTGAATGAAGCTCCTGCATTAGGCTATAGTTCAGGAGAATGTATCTTGAGTGCTATTTTTATAGAAAAAGGGGTGCCGGAACTCACCATGAACACCTCCCTTGTTCTCTGGCTGCCACCTCAGAGATGCTAGAACTGAGTTCTTGTGAGTTCCATCTGGGGCAGGGGGGGAGTCCTGGGTATCTTCATGTTGGAATGTTTTGTACTGCTTGATGCTTAATGGACATCAGTCCCTCAGTTTTTCAGAAATTCTTGAATTCAAATTTTCTTTTGGGCCCATTAACCATGCATTACCTAGGACAATTTGCCTTTAATGGAGCTATTTATATCACACCTTTATGTAGCTATTTATATAGCTTTACACAGCCTTCTGCATCTTAATTCCTCCAAGTCTGGTAATGGAATCCTTTTCAATGTGTGCATCCATACCGTTTTCTACTGAGGAGGGTCCTTTCAGATCTGCTAGGTGCAAGATTGGAAAGAAGGTCACCCTTGCTCCTAACTTCACATCCGGAAGGAAAAAGAAGTACTCACAGCCCTAAGAACACTCCTGTTTTTTAAACAAGGCTGCATTTAGGAAGTGGCATGCAAAACAGTGCCTTCTTTGCAGCATAGAATAAAGACGTAAACCTGAAATGGAGAATGTGAGTTAAAAAAGCCTCAGTGAAAAAGAAACATCCCTTAAATAGGTTCTATTGTTTCATAGTATTATTGTACAATCTTAAGGATTTCCTAAGTCCAGCCAGTCCCTTGCCAAAAGCAAGGTTTTCAGTCAGTATGGGCAGCTTGAGTTCATGCTGGGCTGCAAATGAAGAATGGAAAGAATTGGGAGTACGTTCATACCTTGGTTTTCAAACAGCTTAGTTCTCAAACGTTTCGGCTCCTGAACGCCGCAAACCTGGAAGTGACTGTTGCGGTTTGCAAACTATTTTTGGAAGCCGAACGTCCAACGGAGCTTCTGCAGCTTCCGATTGGCTGTAGGAGCTTCCTGCAGCCAATCAGAAGCCACGCTTTTGTTTCCAAACATTTGGGAAGTTGAACGGATTTCCGGAACGGATTACGTTCGGCTTCCAAGGTACGACTGTACACTCAAGAGGACTGCTAATTCTTTCCTTTGAATTTGGGTTATCTGACGCCATGGTGATGTCAGGTGATTGGAGGTGAGAAGCCCGAGCCACCTACAAAAGAGGTCTGTGGTGGGGGATGAGGGCGTGAGCTCAGGATGTGGCCTGCTGGCTGTATTCTGTTCCCTACCCCTGATATAGGTGATGAAATCCTGCCTCTTCTGCCCTCCGTACAAATTTGTTTTCTTATGGAATAGTGGACTTCTCTTACTGATATTAAAATACAGTGGTACCTCGGTTTAAGAACAGTCCTGCTTACAAACTATTCAGTTTATGAACTCCACAAAACTGGAAGTAGTGTTCCTGTTTGTGAACTTTACCTCGGTCTACAAACGGAAGCTGAACAGTGGAAGGGCACCGGTGGCGGGAGGCCTCATTAGGGAAAGTGCACCTCAGTTTAAGAACAGATTTGGTTTAAGAACAGACTTCAGGAACAGATTAAGTTTGTTAACCGAGGTACCACTGTAATTTTATAATCCTAATGTCCTTCCCAGCAGTAATTATCCACAATCTGATTATTCCAACAAAACAGTCTTTTGAGTTCCTCAAAAGATTCTCTCTCTCTCTCTCTCTCTCTCTCTCTGTGTGTGTGTGTGTGTGTCTCTGTCTTTCTCTGTCTCTGTCTCTCTCTCTCTCTCATCCCCCGACACATCCTAATCAATTGGGAACAATTCTTGTTCACTGTATGTGACCAGCTAAATATTTGCAAGGCTGATTTCACATAGAGGGATTCTTGTTTTAGCCAATATTATTTCAAAGAAAGCATTCCACTCAAATTTCAACTTTTTGTGTTGCCAGGCACAGGAATTGAATCACACTTTTCATCCATTAGTGAATGTCACTATCTGGAGAAAGCTTTCAAGTGTAAAACAGGTGCCTCTTGGGATCCCTTTCCTCCATAATTGCTTGAGTCCAACTGGGGACTTATTAAGTGGAACAAACTCTAATAAGTCAGAATTAAGAATTTTTTCAAAGTATATTTACCATTTACTATGACTGGAATGCAACAGCCAGGGCATGTCTCATTTATGAACTTTTCCCAAATGAATGCATTCTCAATTTGTTAAATATTAGCTGTTACACACAAGAATTGCAAGGTCACCACCATACACTGCCTATGGTCAGTGTGTTCTGAATTGACCCTTGAAATGTATCAGTAACTTCTTTCTTCCCTAACATGATATACATGACAGTTATGAGGAAATCTCTTCTACCGTTGTACCTTGCTTTGTGGCCGGATCTGTTCCGGAACCCCGGCCACAAGCCAAAAAGGACGCAGGGTAAAGCAGTGTACACTTTTGTGCATGCGCGAAGCACGATTTAGTGCTTCTGCGCATGTGCAAGTGGCAAACTCGGAAGTACCCGTTCCGGTACTTCCGGGTTTGCTGCTGACGTTCGCTAGAATGGACGCTAGACAAGACGGACGTTCGCAGAGGTATTACTGTACTTTGAGCTATCTATTACTCTGTTCTTTATAAACTAAATATATAACACCATAATCAAATTCAAAGGCAGTTTACAATATTTTATTAGGTTTTCCTTAAAGATCATGATGTGTGGAGCATAGTTTGATTAATAATCAATCTACGGGGGAAATGGATTCATTACTTGGGCATTTGAGAATCTTCTGAATATATTCTCAATGAACCTGACCTCCAGACCTCTCAGACACCTGATGCCTTCAGCATGCTCATTCACATAAGGGTGACAGCCTCATAAAATTAGAAATGGTGTGACTTGTGCTTATACATATGATATCGTCTAGAGCAGAGCTAGGAAACCTGTGGCCCCCAATGTTAGTTGGCATTCAGCATCCATCAATGCCAGCCCACAGAGTCAATAGTGGTGATGGGAACTGTAGTTTAACAAAATCTGGAGAACCACAGATTCCCCCATTCCTAGTCTAGAGAGTCATATTGGGAAAGGGGTTTCTGTCCATTGCCTTTCAACAGAAAATTCCCCCAGAACATTGTAGGGCTTGGCAGTTCCTCTGCTCTACTTTCAGCTCTGTAAAATATTGGTGAGAAATCAGCACCCAAAGAATAGCTTCTATGTGAGAAAACTAATAATATTGTTGGCCTTAAGATACAAGAGTGGGCATGCAATAGGTTAAGATGCAGCCAACACAAGACCATCCCTGACAAGCTCATAATGATTGCGATGATGATTGTGGGCTGTTCTTCTGTACTATAATCCCTTGTATCAACAGAGAAACCTAATCCTATTAAAGCCTGTGAATCCAAACCCAACCTGTGAATCCAGATGGCAAGCAAACACATTGCCCATATGTTTGATTTCACTACTTTTCCATGAAAAATCTTTCAGAGAATGAGCTGCCAGTTACAGCGAAACGTTTGGGAGTTGTTCTCTAGGAAGATTCTACCTTGACACATTGAAACCTGTAATATTTCATAAACTAGCTTTTACGGAAGGAGTGTCATCACCATATATATATTTTCTACCTCCATGAAAATGTGGGGCCGGGGCCGGGGTAGACACTACATTCTAAGTCCAGATGCTCCAAAATGGTTGCAGCATATTAGCTACAGAATCTAGTTTTCTGCAAGTAATCCCATTCCTTGTGCAGGAACTTAACTAACTTCTGAGACCCTCCTGGTGGTCCCTGTGCAGGGTGAAGTATGCAGTGAGGGGGTTTGGAAAAGGGCCTTTTTGGTTATGGCTCCACTTCTGTGAAATTCTCTCTCCACCGAGGTATCTCTGGTCTCATATACACACATATATACATTATACACACACATATAGGAGGAGTGGGGGGTAAAGATTTGCTAATTGATTTATTTTCACAGATACATACAGAAGTGAGGAACTTTTCTTGAGTAACCAGTCATTTTCACAATTCTGTTGAACTGCAATTAATGGTTTTGGGTTTTAAACTGCTGTACAACTGCCATGATATTTTATGAGGAATGGTCTATAAATACTTTTATAAATAAATGTAATGCAGCATTTTTCTGTTTGTTGGAGTTGCAGAACTGTGGTGCTTTTTAAAAGTTATACTTGATTTTAATTGTATTATATTTTTATGGATGTAAACCAATGTTGTCCTTATTAGCGAAGGGCAATATATAAAACTGTTAGTGATTTAATTAAATAGTTTGCTTCCAGGGTCCCTTCTAATTCTATTATTAAATAGTGTATTACAATGGCTTTACACTGGATTAAAGCCCTGATCTTCCAGGTCTGAGTTCCACACTCCAACCATTACATCACACTGCCGCACACTGATTGCAGAGGTTGTGTATGTTGCCCAGACAGTTTCTCTGGTTTGCAAATGTGACCTATAGGCACAGAAAGGTTTCTGCCTCCTTGAGGGTGATGTGCTGAGTTTGGAAGTGGGAAAACCAGGTTAAAATCCCTTCTCTTCTATAAAGCATCGTTGGTGGCCTTGGGCATGGATCAGTTTCTTTCCACTCACGTCATTGTAGAATTGAAATGCACCTCTCTTAGCGTCTTCTTGGAGGATCAGACTGAAGCAGGGCATCAAAACGCCTCTTGAGTTGTGATGGGGATTCCCACTCCCAGCTGCTCCACCCGGAAGCATAAGGGCTGCCAGTAAAAGCAGATGAGTTTGCCCGCCACTGTTCCGAACCAAGCTCGTCAATTGTAGGACAAGAGTTCAACAGCTAGACTCAGAATTTAATTTCATATTTCAAAAGAAATGGCAAGGAAGGAATCCTGAAGGGAGTCATCTAAAGGTCAGAACCATATATATACTTTTACCACTGAACCAGCAATGATGAGGTGGGGGTTGAGGATCTTCTTGTTCATTCTTCGAGAGCCTGCCTTCTGGGAAAATAGCATTTAGAAATCACAGCAGACAGTTGCCACAGCTTTCTTCCCATCCAGGCTTCACTGGCTTATATTGCTAGGTATTTGCTTGAGTTATGAAGTAGAGCAGGGCTGGAAAATAAGCAAGTTATCCCACCCCCATTCCACAACAGCCCATCTTCCACCAATACTACCCCAATCTGAAATTAAGTTTGCAAAAAGCAAGAAAAGAGTGATAAGGACCAAATTATGGCTTGAAATATAGACATGTGGATTTTGAATTTTGAATTCTGTATCTATATACTTTGAACCATATGTTCAAAGTTGCATCATTAATGAGTTACTGTTAGGGAGACTGGAAATTCTTTGGAAGTACAATATTTCTGAGCAGAATAGATGTACTAATCATTCTGGAGCATTATGGATTTGGGTTTTTTCCCTTGGCACAGGAAGGGAGGGCTATTATGTAAAGGCATGCTTTTAGGGTGTGTGTTCAGGTTGAAATCTAATTATATGTCTCCATTTTTTGGGGGGGGGGAGTGGTGTAGAAAGGTGAGTAAAATGGAGCTTGTACGATGAGCTAAAATGCACCTGAGCTGGAATCTAAATTGCTTGTCCTGTATCATATGATAACCTTTTGGAACATGCAGGGGAATTATGTCTTCAAGCCTCTCCACTGATACCATGGGCAATATCCAGAACACTGTCTGTGGCCATGAGTGATGTGCTGCACTGGGTTAGTGACTTTCTGAAGTTTGACTGAAACAGCAGAAACTTGCAGGCTGTGACATGTAGTCATTCTTCTACATATAAACATTCCCAACAGGCTTCAAGCATGGAAGTGAGAGACAAGAATTTTGGAACATGAGATGTTACTTTTACTCTTTCATTTACCTTTGATTCTGTGCTGATTCAATAGGAAGGGCTATTTGCCAGTTTATGCTATTTTAACATCATCTGAATTGGTAATTTAGTGATTGCTGGTTGGTGGGTTGTGAAGTTCACATGAGACCTTTCTATTGGGACTCTAACTACCTGTTCATCAAACCTTGGTGGTCGTGATGTACCTTTCTGAAGACACAGACAGATACATTGGAGGCAGCAGAAAATGTATGCAGGTAAATGACCCCCACTCCTCCAAAAAATCTCATGGAAGCTGCATAGCTGAGCACACATACTGCACCGCATTCTCATTTAAAGTTCTAAATGAACCGTCTGAGAACATCCTGTGAATTTGCTACCCTCTAGGGAGGACTTCAGGTTCTTTAGACTAATTGATGATTTATGAGACGTATGAAACATACATAGTGCATTATATCTGTGACGGATTAGCTTTTTCATCACTAATGATCCTTCTGCCTGGGCTAACAGCTGAGGTTTGTCATTGAATATATTCAGAGGAAGGGAGAAATGCAATGCAGATCATAAGGAACGAATAAGAGAGTCAGGAGAAATGTGTTCAATAAATAGGAATAACAGCTGCAAAACGAGAGAAGCAAAAACAAATGAACAAACTCCAAAATAAGTGCTGCCAACTTGTAAGAGGCGTTCTTATGAATATGGAAACAAAAACTCAAGATTGCTTGCTAATAGATGTAGAAAAAAGAAATCAAAAACAAAAGTACATAGAATCACAAAAAAGATGGTAGCAAAACATTTTCATCAAAAGATATATGTTCTGAATGTTCTGCTTTTTATTTCAATCATTATACTTCGCATAGTCAAAATAGTTAAGACAATCAATTCTTAGCAGACTTATCTCTGACAACTTAGTCAAAGTTGTCAGCAGTGAACAACAATTTCTTGATAGCCCTATTTACCTAAAAGAAATTGAGGCCACCTTTAAAAACCTGAAACTACACAAAACTCCTTGACCTGATGGTTTTAGCTCCGGATTCTACAAAAGATTCAAGGATATATTAATGCCTTACATACTCCATCTCTTTAATGATAGATTAAAAGAAACTGAAATTCCCAGAACCTGGTTTCTCTCTACAATAGTTACTATACTTATAAAGTCCTCAAAAAGATGTTATCCTTTCAACCATCAAGAAGGATGATTACAAGGATAATTACAAATCAGGATTACAAGATATTTATTTTTCTGCTAGCCAATCGTATAAAACACTTCTTGAAGAAATTGGTTGCCCTGCATGAGGCTGGCTTTGTTTCATGCCAATACATAATGGACTCAATTAGATATTGTTAAATGTCATTGAAAATAGGAAAGGGGAAAAAAGGGTCCTCTATGACAGACATTCTCAAGGCCTTTGACTGCCTTGACTGGAATTATTTAGATACCAGGGTGTATTGATACCAAGAAATCTCAGTAAATTATATCGTTAAAATTACTCCCTAGTCTGGCAAACAAGATCTTAGGTGGGGTAGAATCACTTTTGCTCTCTTACCATAGTCAAATTGACAATTCCTCCAAAGCTAATGTACCTATTCCAAACCCTTCCAGTCTGCTTTGTTTTTAAAATTGAATGGAAAATATAACAACAGACAAGCAAAACTTGTAAGAGGCCTTGAATATTGCCTTGAAAAACAGTGACTTCAGCTATCTTCATATTATAGGTCTCTGTACTCTTGAGTCACCATAAACAGAGGTTGTTCTATGGCACATACCTAAAGTTGCATAAGTGGTTGACAACTGTGAATAAATATGAGCTTGTAAAACTTTATATTTTAGTAAGCATGGAAGAAACAATGGCCCTTCAAGATCAATAGGACAGAGAGAATGGAGTGGTATGCTTACAAATCGTGTTTCTATGATGACGATTGTGCTGTTATCTACCTACATGAATGTGGGTGCCTCCACTAGCTCTTATTGTTGGTTAAGATTCCTTGTCCTCATGTTATTTTGCTTTGTTTTTATTTGGAAGGCTCTGTGAAATAATTTTAAGAGTGCACTTCAAAGGCCAATATGAATCATCTCCACCTTCTTATACACAATCATGTGAACCCATGCTTGAGCGCACCCATGCTTGAGCGCAGAAGCCAAGTAACCTATCCCTTGTCTTGCCAATCAAATCACAGGTACATGATATCAAGAGGTTTCATCAAGGACACTTTGCAGGATTTCAGAGAAGATTTTCTCTTCTACTTTTCATCAGGACCCCTAAGGTGTTGGCTAAACTGAAACAAATAGTGACTCTACGGCATATAGGACTCTCAAGATCTCCAAGTCTACCTCACGGGTTATCTCACACAAATGTAATTTGCCACATCCACATTTAAGTTAGGTTGGAGTCGTGGTGATGGAAATGAAGTTGCTCGGTTTATTAGCCGTCACATCATCTGATACTTTTTCATAACTTACAATATGGAAGACGAGGGAAGGAATAGTTCAAGAGATTTTGCAACTTCTGGAGCAGAATTTATTTTTGTCTTTATTTGCAGGTGCAGGAGGCCCCCCTCTTCATAACTGGAAAAATGGTGTGAAATAAGCCTGCTGGGGACATGGGTGGCACTGTGGTCTAAACCACAGAGCCTAGGGCTTGCCGATCAGAAGATCAGCGGTTCGAATCCCCGCAACAGGGTGAGCTCCCGTTGCTTGGTCCCAGCTCCTGCCCACCTAGCAGTTCAAAAGCACATCAAAGTCCAAGTAGATAAATAGGTACCACTCCGGTGGGAAGGTAAATGGCGTTTTCGTGCGCTGCTCTGGTTCGCCAGAAGCGGCTTAGTCATGCTGGCCACATGACCCGGAAACTGCCTGTGGACAAACGCCGGCCCCCTTGGCCTATAGAGCAAGATGAGTACCACAACCCCAGCATCGTCTGCGACTGGACCTAACGGTCAGGGGTACCTTTACCTTTACCTTTAAACCTGCTTCACATGTTAGGGTTCTTCTATGAACATTCAAAAAATGTGTGGACTACAGCAATGTTCTTGCCATCTTCTGATCGAAACATACATCTGCAGTGCATGCCTATACATTTGATGGGTTCCACATGAAGTGGGTGAAAGGATGCACCTGCTATTGGTTATGGGTGAAGAAAGAAGATGTCCTGGGAAGTAATTATTGGCTCTGTAGTCAAAATAAGGAGAGGGCTTTCTCTTTAGTATGTGGCCTGCATTTAGTGAAGGGGTATGGTGCCTAAAGAATGTCCTGTATCCATGGTAGATATATAGTTCAAATATAACTTGGGGTAACAGACCCTTTGTGGGTTCATTATAGAAAGGAGATAATTACCATGCTTGTCATATCAGCAAATTCATGGGATGTCTGATTGTGCAGTTTGTAACTTAAGGCATGACAGTGTGGGCTGGCGGAGCTGATTACTGGGGAATTTATACTAGTGATTTCCTTTTTCCTCTTCTTGCTAAGATACTAATTTGGAAGGATTAAAAATAGCCATTTTCTTCGCATGCATGGTCTTTCCATTTTGGTATCCTTGAGAGAGGATTCCCCTTTCTGCTTGAACCTTTTCAAGTAGCAAAGATTTCGCCTCCTCCTTTTGCTAATTAACAACTGGTAATGACGGTGCAACACATGTACACATTAGCATTTCTAGCCTACTTTTTCCTCCTCATTATTAAAACAATAAAAATAAAAGGAGGTATCTTAAGTTAATTGAATGCTTACACTGTATTTTGGATATGTTAAGTACTTAAGAAGTGCTAAGTATTATTTTCCTTTGATCTCCCTTTTTCTCAAACAGTGGGCTTACAGCTACTTGATTTCTTTTCTTTCTGTGACTACAACTTTGTATGTGTGTCTACTAGTAGATGGTGTGGAGAAGGGGATGTAAATGAACAAGAGAAGGTCCAACGAACAAGAAATTCAGGACCCCAGAAATTTAATTTCTCACTTGCTAGCCCTTCAGGTATACTTTGCCATATTGTGACAATGACCGCTCCCCACTTAAAACGGGGGGCACCCTTTGCGGGGACGTGTGCAGCCCTGGATCTGGAGTGGCCCCATAAGCATAGGCTTTGCCTTCCCTCAGGTGGGATACCTGGAGGTCCCCGCCTACCCCAGTGAGTTGTCCAATCCCACCTGGGGGAAGCGTTGCCAGGGAAACCAGGCCAGGTAGGGGGATGGATTACCTGCCCACGCAATAGAGGGTGGATCTTAATTGGTAATCCTCACTTGGCTCCAGAGCTTCTCCCACCCTACCCACCCTCAGTTAATGTCTTCTTTTGCAGGTTAACTTTTCTTCATAGGTTTTGCAGGTTAACCTGTCTCCACAGGTATGCGGGCGCTGCTACGATAAGGTCGCTGTTAAAGGGCCGGAAAGGAATTTCCCTGCATTGGCAGGTTTCGCCTTTCCCGTAGCAAAACGTCACAACTTTGGCGGTATCAGGCCTTGGGCGGAATCCTTTAGTCCATCTTCCTCTTTGCGGCGGCGATACCAGGGTTCCCCATTAAAGGGGTTTTTGAAGGGAGGCTTTGGCCGTACGCCGAAAGGTCGTCATTGTTCTCCCCTGCGGCGGCGTAACGGGGGCGGCTATCTCTGCTTGAACATATGTTCTCCAGAGCCAGCCCATCCCCCCCACACACACTGGATAACCCTGATGCTCCCTAGGTCCCCGGCTGGGGACTAGGGAGGGAGAACGCCCAATGCCTGAGCCAAGGTCTACCCACATTTGAAATTTAATAAAGTTGTGGCCAATTTAATCCCATAGCATGTTGTCTAGAGTCGTTATTCCACATGACGGGGGGGGGGGACCACTCGGGATCTGGGGACTCCGCCTGTCCACGCAAATCTAATTTACAGTATTCATAATTTTTATCATGTACACCCTCCAAAGATCTCAAGGTGGCATAGGTGATTCACTCCAACCCCTTTCATTTTTTTTCTTATAAATTTTTTTGAGGTTTTTAAAATTAGAAGAAAATGAAAGAGTTATGAAAATAAAATAAGAAAGTGAAGAGGGGGAGAGAAGCAACCAGAATAAAAGCATTATGAAGCATTAGTGCAGACATGGAACATGATGAGAGCATAAACATTGTTGTGGTTTCACAAATTCTACGTATTTGAAAAAGAAAATGCCACAGTCGTTACCAATACACTGAATGCATGGTGGAGCAAACAAAAATGTTGATCTTAATTCCCTTGCTTTTGTATCATATGTACCTCATATGAATAGAGATATAGTAAGAATAAAATCTGATAACAAACAGAAAATAAAAAAGCATGGGTGTTTTGTATCTTGGTGATGATCTTTTCATATAACCCATACTGTAGCATAAGGTGGAGGGCCTACCATCCATCCATTTGCGTCCTTATTCATAAACTCTCATCCCTTGTCATTTTATCCTGACAACAGTTTATTGAGATAGGTTAGGTTAAGTGACAATGGGCATCACAGCTGATTGTCAGGAGTGGTTGGTGGTGCAGCAGCCTCCTGCCCATGCTCTCAGTCCAACAGTCAGCTGTGGAAGTGAACTAAACAAACAGGAGAAGGCTGGGCTGGGAGCTGTACTGGAGGGGAACACTCAACTAGCAGTAGTATAAAGGTATGGAGGGCAGAGCATTCAGTATGGGTTCCAAGCAGGAAGGGAGCAAAGGGCAGGGAAGGAACAACAGAAGAATGGGTAAAGAGGTAGGCTATGGGCAAGACTTGCTGCAGTGGGAGAGGAAGAAAAAGGCAGCAATTCCGGTGCTAGCTACCTCAGTGGCAAATCAAGGAGGGAAAGGGTTAACTGAAGAAAGAGCAAGGTCACTTAGCATCTGGTGAGGTCACTTCACATCTAATAGTAGGCATCAGGCTCATCATTTAAGCTCATAACCAGCTAGAACAATTTTTCGGAAGGATGCTGTGATGTTAACATAAGAGAGTGCTGGAGGTGAAATAGTTAAACAGGTTACCCAATCAGAACCCAGGGAGGTGGAGTCAGAGGGACTATAAAATCAGCTCTGGAAGGGGTGAAGGGGGAGTTTGTTGGGTGTTTGGTTGGAGTGGGAGTGAATTGGGATAGTGTCTGTGGGTAAGTTGAGTTAGTGTAGCGAAATAAGCTGAGTCAGGAACAGTTTGGGGCAAGGAAGACAAGTAAATATCTGAGAGGTGGTTTAGTGAGTGAGAGCAGGAAGTTATAGGTCTGGATAGGCACCCTATGATTGTAATTGACTGATACCGTTTATGAAACCACACGCTTGTTAAACTGCAATAAATAAACAGAAGTTTATGTTCCAATTTAACCCTGACTAGACTCAGTATTGTACCAGGTAGGGCCTGGGTGGTGGCACAGGGATCAATAGACGGTGAAACATCCGGGGACCCTGTGTGATCGACACAGGTGCTACCAGTAGATGCTATTGTTTTAAATAAGAAGAGAGGATGAAGTAATCACACTCAAAACCCAACATGACTGTTTCTGAGAAGGTTCAGATAATAAGTCTTTATGCCTCATTTTGAAATGGTTCATATAGTTGTTATTGTATACTTTACAGAGGTTTGTTCACAGTGCAGCTGTAACCTTCCTTAAAAGCCCCAACTTTCCCCTTATTTCCTCCTTGACTAAAATTCAGATAGCTCAATCATTTCCCTGAGGTGTTCATCCAATATGGTTGTTTCCCTATCTCAATTTACTGTGGAAACCAGGCTTCTTGTTGTTTCTTTTTATTTTCTAAAATAAGCATGCCCTCCAAATACATAAATCATGCCAGTGGTTCTCTTCTCTGTAATATCTTGTCAGAGCAGAGGAACAGAGAAGTATATTCCACAGATGGAAGCAAAAGTCCTTTTTGAAATGCTCAAATTTCCATTGGCATCAGCTTATGCTGTGCATAACCAAGTGTTTTTATGTTTCTACTTCTGGAGTGTGTGAGAAAAATACTGCTATTCCTTCCAGTTTTGAGTACATCCATATTTATCAGATCTGTGCCTTCCTTTATGTAGCATGTTATTTTTGAGAAGCACATCATTGTTTTTCTTTACTTGTTCATTTTCTGTTGAAGAACAGAATTCCATCAAGATCCTAATTGGCTCATGATTCTTGCTTGTTAATAAACCCAAATCTTCCTGTATTCTGAAGTTCCAAAAGCTTCTTTTTTCCCATCTGACATAACTTTTTTCTCTTTCTATGGTATGGTGATAGTCCGTAAACAAGGCCTTCTGAGGACCTCTTCATTGTTCTCCCAGGAGTTTCTCACAATGGTTACACAAATAAAATCTCATCTGTCCCTGAGCATGCAGACCTCTTCACTTTATTAATAATACCTTTCTATTTACTGCTGATCAAATTGGCTTATACTCAATAGGATGCCTTTCTCTTCTTTGTATGTGCTAAAGTGTTTTTAAACATTTCCCAGCAACAATGGGAGAATCTAAATATAATGTTGTGGTTGATGCACTCCACTTCCCAAACTCAATACTGTATAAGTGTTCCATCAATTGCAGAGTTTTGTTCTTTGTCTTTATTTTCTATTTCTGTTTTGACTTCTTTTTTAGATTCTAAACTACTTTGGAAGGGATTCTACAGAATTTGATTATGGATTTTCCCAGTAAATCCGTTCTGTGATAGTTTATGATACATGTACACTTTGACTCAAGTGGCAATGTCTATGCCCATAGTAGGAGTGTGGTCACCAACATACACATTTTTCTAACTCCCCAAATATGCATTTTTGATTGTTATTTTCACCAAAGTATTCAGTTTTAATGTAGACTTTCCCCTAATATACACATTTTTTTGGTACACATTATTTGGAGAACAGCACCACAAATTCAGAGAAAAGTGAATTTCAAAGGATAGCTGTGTGCCAGTTTACATATTGTTTTAGAAAGTGTGAATTAGGATGTTTCAAATTAAAATGTGAACCAAACAAAATTCCTCTCCTATTTCTCATTGTTAGTGTTGTGCTTGTTATAATCTAGACTGCATCCTTTGTTTTAGCATTATTTCTTCCAAGAGCATTATTTCTTCCAAGCAGTTCCATAAAATGCAAAGCAAGTTATTGGAGCTGTAATATGCTTTAAGGTCATGCCATTGCCCAGGGCAATGTTTAAAGAGATTTCACTCTATGGGTCAGCTTGCATATAACTTTCAAGTGCATTCTAGGACACAATTTCTCCAGGGTAAACATCTTTATGATTTGTGTCTACATTACAGTGCTTCTTATATCAAGTGCTTTGGCAATTTAATTTTCTGATGTATATCATTCAGTCAGCGACAAACAGCAGAGGGAGAGCAGTGGATGATATTCAGATGCATATGAATAGATAAGTTTTTTGTGTTGTTTAAGTAGTCTTTGTCAGAAGTTCAGCAAATTAAAATTAAACTGTGATCTTGAAAGCACTGTAGGCTGGAACTAAACATGATGGTATACAAGCATCTGGCACCAAAAATAGCAGCTGTGTGTTTGGTTTCCCCATTCTTCCATAATGTCTGGTACACATACTCATGTTCAGATGTCATAACATTGTGTGCTGTGCCACATTCTGTTAGTAGCCAATGATTTAAAATGGGCTGGAGAAGCACACAAACAAGGATAATTTGTATTAGAGAAAATGATTGGGGAGACACAGCTTATGTTTTCATCACCAGCTGTGTGTAGATGTCATATCTAATTCTGCCTTCAAAATCTAAGCAAATCACAAATCTGGGATTCTGTTTTGTCTTTGCACATACATGTGCTTTTCACTCTTCTTTCCTTGTTAAAATAAAAGGAAGAAATCTTACCCAAATGTCCGTAGAATGTCTGTGAAAGAATGTTCAATAGACTTTATTTAGGTATAAGAAATATTTTCATGTTGCTATTTATAGAAATGTATCACAACAATAGAACTTTAAACCTTACATTAAAGAAGTTAAAACCAGACATCGGTAAACTATTGTGGAAAGGTGTATTCTTAATTGCCATACCTAGCCTGGCAGAATGCAGGTTTCCTGCATTGGCAGAAAAGAAATGTTTTCAGCAGGTGTTTAAAGGGCAGTCCCAGATAGAGCACATCACAACAGTCTAGCTTTTAAGTTATCAACATCTATACCACAGCAGTTAGGCTATCCCTGTTCTGTTTTTGTTTTTTTTTACATGATATTTATTAGAATTTCCAGTAGTACAAAAAAGTAAAACAGAAAAAAAGAAAAATTCAACATTTACAATCCATATTTTCAATACCATTTTTCCACAACTTCCCCACGCCTCCCCTTCTTGTATTCCATGTCCAAAAATTTGTTCAACAAGTTCTTATCCCTAAATTTTTAACCTTAATTTGTTGTTATATTAAATTCAATTTGTATATCAACTTTTAGCTTATATACATCAATCATTATACTTAAATACTTTTTCTAAGATCGACCCAGTTTCCCTTCCACGAATTCCCCATTTTAATACTAGTAACAACACAAAAAGAAAAAAAGATAGAAGAAATCAGAATATTTTTGTAGACCCTTTGGATTTCCAAACCCCACCCTCCCTTTCCCGGTTTCGATCCCCGAATCATTGTCCATTAGTCCATCTATTATCAGCCTGGCAACCTCACGTCTGAGGCCCTTAAGTCTCTCTCAGTCCCTCTCTGCCGGTTTCTTTGAAAGTCCTTTATGTTAAACACCAAGTCTCGGAGGGGCACTATCCCTATGATGTCCATGTTCCTTCCAGCCAGAACTCCATATTTAAAGGTGGAGCTCAAGTCTTGTTTCTCAATCCTTTTAAGTCCAAATAGCCGATTTTCCAATTCAAACCCAGTTTTTATCATCCAGTTCTTATTTTCTTTTATGTCCATCTTGACAGGCCTCCGGCTCTCCTTTGCCTTCTGCAACATTGCAGCCCCTCCTTCCTGCTCCTCCTGTTCAACATGCATTTCTTTCTCCACTTCCTCAATTTTCTCAAGTTTCTTTTCTTGTTCAGCTGCCTGGGTTATGTACATTGAGTCCTTTTCCAGCTCAGTAGATTCCTTTACTGTTGGCTTCAGAGTTATGGCACTTGTAGACAAAACATGACCTTGCTCTTGCAACTTACGCAACTTTCTCACGAGAAAAATAACCTCATCCAGGTCAGCTAGTATTTTTCGACCTATTTCCATTTTTGTGATGTCCCTGAACCCCCACTAGAGGGATTCTAGTTATTCAGTATTCCTTTCACTTTCAACCCAAAAGCCAAGTTAATTTGTTTCAGTTCTTCTTTATTTTCAGCGATTTGTAACTATATTGTATCTAATGTAACCAGCAAGAACATCAGAAACAAAGTTTTTCCGACTTTGACAGCTAACTTGACAGCTGTCAAAATCTTCTATGTCTCCTCAGCAGGCTCCTCTCATGGATCACTCCCGGTCCCGGGATGGGTGGCACTTTAACTCAAAAAATTAGCTCTCATCCTCCAGCACAATTACTTATACTATCAATCCGTGCAATTAATAGCTTTTATCCAATAAAGAAAAGGCTCTTCTCTCGACCTTAGTTGTCAAATCCTTGCTTTAAATTGTATACAATGGGGGGGAGACGGACTTCCTTTTTGCACCTCCCCTGCTCGTACCGAATCCAAGAAAGTTTTTAGTCCAATTTCCAAATTACTCACGGGTTGTTGTTTTTAAATTTAGTCCCAATTTTCAGAAGAAGAAGTCAGCGCTCTCCGTCGAATGGCATGTGGCTTCGCTCGGCAGGGGAAGCAGAAGACTCACAGCACCGCGCTGCTCCCCATCCCCTGCTCCGTAGCCCTTAAAAAGGCTCCTTCGCGGGTCGGGGGGCGCAAACGGTGCCCGCCGAGTCACCAGGTCCACGGGCTTCCGCGCCCATGGTTTTTGGGGGTCCCTGTTCTGGAATGGCCACAGTTGGTGAACCAGGTGGATACCGGATTTCTACATCTGTCCGATGATAATTTGTTGTGGAGTCCAATGGGCATTCCATCATTCTCATTTTTTTTATTAAAAAAAAATCTGTATTTAATTCTTTCTGAATGTTGATAGTGACACTTAAACAGTTTCTCTCTATTGATTTTTAAGTATGTAACTCTGGAAGATCACGTCTCAAAGTGGGACAAATGGTACCAAAATAGAATAGCTTCTTTTCTTTTCTCAGTCCATAGAATACTAGGGTTCTTCGGCCTCAAGCAAAATTTAAAACTATTTCAGAATTGAAGAGAAAACATCTTTGTTCACCTTTACTAATCCTTCACAACATCTGTTTAGTTGAACAGTAAGCCTGACCTATAAGGGAAACTTAGTAACACCTTTCTTGTTAAAGCATGGATTTTGGTTCAAATAAAATCTCTAAAACTTCTTGCACTTCCAGAAAAAGGTTTGTTATGTGTTTTATTGCCTGTAAAAGGCCAAGGAAGAGTAGAAGAAATAAAAATAAATGTGAAAAGGGGACCATTCTTCCTCTGCTTTATCAGAGTGGCCCATTAGCTCACTCTGTTTTGACAGCTGAAAATGGGGGATGATTTTTTACGGGTAAGGGAGGCCTCTTTGCTCCAAAAGCAGATCAGCAGGGATGCTTACGCTACAAAATAGAGGCTCTAAAATGTTAGCTGCTACTTCTGTTACTATTAACATCCACCATCAATGGCGGATGAAGACAGTAAAAAGATTCCTTGAGAAATGTTGTTTCCCAAAGCAAAAATGCCAGAAATTGGGTAGGCAATCCTTTAGACTCTAAAGCAAAGTTCAAAATGCATGAAACAGACAGGAATGTATAATATCTGAGGCACTGAGAAAAATTTGTTTGGCTGTTTCTGTATCATATCTGATACTTTGAGTATTCTTTTAATAATAGATTCTGCAGCCAGCAGTGGTACTTTTTAACTATGGTGATGTTTGCAATTGATGTCATATTCTGCTCAGTCATGAAGACAACTGCCAATGTAGAAATGAAATACAGAGCACAATTCAGATGGTTCAGGTGCTGTTTATTTACTTTGAAGAGTTAGGCACACATTTATATTTCTCCCATTGAAACCAACAAAACTTTAAAAGAGGTTAACTTTGGTTGGATTTAGCCCTCATTGGTCTATTTAGCCAAATACAGTCTATACTTACTAGGAGTGGATCTCTGGGGTTTCAGGCATGGGGCATCTCTCTGGAGATGTTAGGGGTTGAAACTGGGACCTTCTGCATGCAATGCAAATGTTCTACCACTGAGCTACAACTGTTTCCTTATGAGAGATAATCCATTACTTGCTTGCACAATCACTACATTTAGTGATGTGTGAAATCTGCATAAAGGGGAAAGCACTTTTGCATTACTATAGTTAAATAAAACATTAAAACTATTCAGATACAAGACAGGTGTTATCTCATCATGAGCCACTGCTTCAGAAATGACTAGCACACAAATCAATGAATTTGATGTGCACATTTCAGCAACATGCAGAATAGGTCACAAGGTTTAAAGGGGAACCTAAGAAGAAATGGAGGCAGTGAGAGATTTTACTTTCTTGGGCTCCATGATCACTGCAGGTGGTGACAGCAGTCACAAAATTAAGAGACACCTGCTTCTTGGGAGAAAAGCAATGACAAAGCTAGACAGCATCTTAAAAAGCAGAGACATGCTCTGGTTATCTCCCGCTTGGACTACTGCAATGCGCTCTACGTGGGGCTACCTTTGAAGGTGACCCGGAAACTACAACTAATCCAGAATGCGGCAGCTAGACTGGTGACTGGGAGCGGCCGCCGAGACCATATAACACCGGTCTTGAAAGACCTACATTGGCTCCCAGTACGTTTCCGAGCACAATTCAAAGTCTTGGTGCTGACCTTTAAAGCCCTAAACGGCCTCAGTCCAGTATATCTGAAGGAGCGTCTCCTCCTCCATCGTTCTGCCCGGACACTGAGGTCCAGCTCCGAGGGCCTTCTGGCGGTTCCCTCACTGTGAGAGGCCAAGTTACAGGGAACCAGGCAGAGGGCCTTCTCGGTAGTGGCGCCCGCCCTGTGGAACGCCCTCCCATCAGATGTCAAAGCGATAAACATCTACCTGACATTCAGAAGTCATCTGAATGCAGCCCTGTTCAGGGAAGTTTTTAATATGTGACATTTTAGTGTATCTTTCATCTTTGTTGGAAGCTGCCCAGAGTGGCTGGGGAGACCCAGCCAGATGGGCGGGGTACAAATAAATTATTATTATTATTATTATTATTATTATTATTATTATTATTATTATCACCTTGCCGAGAAAGATCCGTATAGTTAAAGCTATGGTTTTTCCAGTAGTGATGTATGGAAGTGAGAGCTGGACCATCAAGAAGGCTGATCGCTGAAGAATTGATGCTTTTGAATTATGGTGCTGGAGGAGACTCTTGAGAGTCCCATGGACTGCAAGAAGATCAAACCTATCCATTCTTAAGGAAATCAGTCCTGAGTGCTCACTGGAAGGACAGATCCTGAAGCTGAGACTCCAATACTTTGGCCACCTCATGAGAAGAGAAGACTCCCTGGAAAAGACCCTGATGTTGGGAAAGATGGAGGGCACAAGGAGAAGGGGACGACAGAGGACGAGATGGTTGGACAGTGTTCTCAAAGCTATGAACATGAGTGACCAAACTGCGGGAGGCAGTGGAAGACAGGAGTGCCTGGAGTGCTCTGGTCCATGGGGTCACGAAGAGTCGGACATGACTAAACAACAACAAAAGTGATACATCAGATATAGAGAAAAAGGCTGAGTGCGTTGGTTTTCTCCACAGCCTAACTGTATTTAAACTACAGTGTTGTTGCTATAGTAATGGAAACAGCAGTGGCCCTTTTTCATTTCAGATTTGGCACTGTGTTGTTTTCTTCTGGCTGGGCAATATGAAAAATGATTTTGGCAACAGATTGCAGCATGCACACTCAGTATGATTGTCCTACAGTTCTAATATTCCACACAAGAAGACCATGACACCCAGCTCTACCTCTCCTTTAAATCAGAACCAGTGAAGGCGGTGAAGGTCCTGTGTGAGTGCCTGGAGGCGGTTGGAGGTTGGATGGCGGCTAACAGATTGAGGTTGAATCCTGACAAGACAGAAGTACTGTTTTTGGGGGACAGGAGGCGGGCAGGTGTGGAGGATTCCCTGGTCCTGAATGGGGTAACTGTGCCCCTGAAGGACCAGGTGCGCAGCCTGGGAGTCATTTTGGACTCACACCTGTCCATGGAGGCGCAGGTTAACTCTGTGTCCAGGGCAGCTGTCTACCAGCTCACCTGGTACGCAGGCTAAGACCCTACCTCCCCGCGGACTGTCTCGCCAGAGTGGTGCATGCTCTAGTTATCTCACGCTTGGACTACTGCAACGCGCTCTACGTGGGGCTACCTTTGAAGGTGACCCGGAAACTGCAATTAATCCAGAATGCGGCAGCTAGACTGGTGACTGGGAGTGGCCGCCGGGACCACATAACACCGGTTCTGAGAGATCTGCATTGGCTCCCAGTACGTTTCCGAGCACGATTCAAAGTGTTGGTGCTGACCTTTAAAGCCCTAAACGGCCTCGGTCCTGTATACCTGAAGGAGCGTCTCCACCCCCATCGTTCAGCCCGGACACTGAGATCCAGCGCCGAGGGCCTTCTGGCGGTTCCCTCATTGCGAGAAGTGAGGCTACAGGGAACCAGAAAGAGGGCCTTCTCGGTAGTGGCGCCCGCCCTGTGGAACGCCCTTCCATCAGATGTCAAAGAGATAAAGAATTACCTGACGTTCAGAAGACATCTTAAGGCAGCTCTGTTCAGGGAAGTTTTTAATATGTAATGCTGTACTGTTTTTAACACTGATTGGGAGCCGCCCAGAGTGGCTGGGGAAACTCAGCCAGATGGGCGGGGTATAAATAATAAATTATTATTATTATTACAGGAGGAGGTTCACATAGCAAAGAGGCATGTCACCATCTCCTTCCCATTCTGTGGCCATGGCAAGTGTGCAGTGGTGCCCTAGGCACCACTGCGGGAAACCACAGCAATGTTCTGCTCCACCCCACATTTACTCCTGCTCCAAGTGACAGTTGCCTGTGGACGGAGGCTTGAATACAAGGAAGTTGCAGGGAGAAGTGGACCTTGACTTGCAGTATCTAACCATAGGCATAATTGAACCCATAAGCTGCCATCCCTGCAAGAGGGGCAATTTTATCAATCTGGCCAAGAGTTGCAACATGTTTTCAGACCTTGGAATCTACAGGAATTTCCTAACTTGGAGCAGAGGCACATTTAGGGGAGTGCAACCAATTCACCCATAGTGGGTGCTGAGTTGAGAAAGTGCCACAGGGGGCGCTACAACAATGATGTAGAATGGAAGGCAAGAGGTGGTGGGGCGCCAAGTTTTGCCTTCACACGGGGCACCCCTGGAATTGGAGAGCCCAAAGTCCGCCACAGTTTAGAGACACCAGGTTCTCAAAAGGAGATGGTACTGGGAAGCAGCAAGGTCCTGGGGGACACTTCCACTTTACAGCTTAGTATTCTGTTATCACCGGCATGGATCCAGAAAATATCGGAGATCAAATGGAAATAATTCAAGGAGATCGAAGATGGGAATGCTATTTCAGTCCTTCCCTCACACTATGGCTCTGTAGCACTGCTGGCAGCATGGATGGGATGTTGGACTAGATCAGCCTTTCTCAACCTGTGGGTCCCCAGATGTTGTTGAACTACAACTCCCATCACTCCTAGCTAGCAAGGCCAGAGCTCAGGGATGATGGGAGTTGTAGTCCAACAACATCTGGAGACCCACGGGTTGAGAACTGCTGGACTGGATGATCCTTGGGGTCCCTTCCAACTCTACTGTTCTATAAATCTATACTCTAAAGAAGAATGCAACTGAAGATTGAGCTCTTTAGAAGTGCCTATGCAGGTGTCATTACAGCATTAAGGGACTGTTTGGCCACTTGACTATTCTGCAATGCCTTGCATTTGTAAATAAAGTAACACCTCATTTATCTGGACTTCCCACAACTATATTCCTTTTATGTACCAGATGTGGGCTTATGTACACCTACTTCTGTTTAGCTCTGTAGTTTTTATGTCCTATGCACTGTTGACATACTTGGGTACCATAATTAGAGATTCTGCTCTTCTGTTTTTATTGTCCTACCATTTTATTTTATATTTGTAGATTAAATGGAGATGGAGGGAACACTGCATCAGAATACGGCAAGGCTGAGCTAACACATAATTTTAACTTTATGGAAGGGGAAAAAATGTTTCATGAACAAGAAATGCAGGTCCTCATTTTCATTATTCACCAGAAGCAGGTTTCAGTGGTAAACAAGCTGTTAGCATCCCATGTGTGACTTCCCTCAAATAATCTTAGAAACTGTAGCTCTGTGAGAGGTAAACTATAGTTCCCAGGATTTTTCTTTAAATGTGCTATTTATATATCATCCTAGGCTCCATTATAAGAAAGGGAGGGGTATGAACTTTATTATTAATAATAAGAAATAATAATAACTGAATAATTAATGCATTGTGTGTACACAGCCATAGTCTATCATGTTAGGCTGTATGGTAGCACATAAAACACTGGGCTGGATCCAGAAATTAGTCACACTTCGGTCCCCTTGAAATAAATTAGTCATGTCTAATGTACTGATAATTTATTACAGTCGGGACTCAATGCAGTTAATGGACAGAGCAATCCACAGGTCCTGGAACATAGATTATGTGGTAGAGAAATTGCCACTTCCTATAGTCTGCTGGCTTTTAGTCCCCGCTTCACTTTTTTGCCAAGGTCGTTTAAGGTGCACTGGGTTTGGGACTGGCCTTTTATTTCTTTGGAATGTGGAGGAACAAAGAGGTGCAGGATTCTCTGGCTCCGTGGCCTCCTCTAGAATTGTCGCATTTCAGGGTCCACTAAAGTCAGTGTTTCCCTTCATGGGAGAACAACAGTGGTGGAGATTTCTGCTGCCTATCATGGGCCAGGAGTCAGCTTCACCTGCTGAACAGCATCCTGAAGGGGAAGAAGGTGGAGTGACTCAGTCTGCAGCTGTTCAGCCTTCAAGGACACAGAGGAGAAGGAGCTGATGAGAACCAGCGGGCTCCAGCCTCCTCAAGAAGAGAGCTTCTAGCAGTAGCCAAGTAACAAGGCTTGTAGTTCCTGGCGCTACCTTGCTGCTTCCTACTCATCTTGACCCTATGATCATTGGATTCTCTGACCCTTGGACCATCTGACCACATGGATTGCTGTTCGCCTGACCCTAGGACTGGACCTGACTTCAGATGCATACCCTGCCTCCAGGCAAATACACATCAGAGACTGGTTGGCTGGCCTCCCACTCCACTGAGCTCTGCACATTGTGGCTCAGCAATGAGACTAAGTCCAGGGCACTTATGAAAGTGGACCTCATGTTTTGCACACAAAGAAGGTCACCCACTGGCTCTAGGAGCCCTCAGCCACACTATCTAGGGACCCTTAAACTTATGAACTGAGAAACTTATTTGGTCTCATCTTTTAGTTCAGCATTGCGATTCCAGTAGTAGCCATTCAGTAGCCTCTGAGAAACTACAAATCAGGTGATTATGGTGGCAGCCCATGTTACTTGCACAGTGCCTTTCCAGTGGTAGCACCTTACATGAGGAAATCTTTCCCCGCTGACAAGTGTCCGGTTCCATCTCTCTATAGTTTTAGGCTTCTGGTTAAGATGCACCTTTCCTTACGAGATTTGAAGGAGCAGAGACGTGATGAGATAATTGGATTGGTTGCTAGTACAACTATTAGGAAATAATTGCTATTGTGTTTGAGTCATTGTGTTGTTATTTTATTGTCTTATTTTTATGTTAGATGCCTTTGTTGTAAACCGCCCTGCAGTTATTTCACAGGATGGTATATAATTCATCTAAATAAATGAATATACAAAGAGGTTCTATTTTTAGCCATTATGGCCAAGACTCCTGAGTTCTATGAGCATAAGGGTATACTTCTGCCAGTGGTGTAGCGTGGGTTGTCAGCACCCGGGGCAAGGCAAGTAATTTGTGCCACCTAACCCGTGGATTTGCGTCCCCTAACCCTAACCCCTAGATGTTGCGCCCGGTGTGGCCAGCCCCCCCCTGCACCCCCCACGCTACGCCACTGACTTCTGCTGGTGTTCTGAACATAGAGTAATCCAATAACATTCATTTAGGCTAAGTTCTAGTGTTTCGAGACAGGAAAGAGAGAAAATATTTTCTCTCTGTTGTAAATAGAGCAATTTGCTGGTTTGCAGTCAGTTTCATTGTGATCTGGGGCTTGGTACTTCCTGCATCATGAATGAATTTCACTTGAATTACATACACAATATGACACATGGGTGTCATTGCCTAAGGATAATTTAGAACATGTGAACTGCACAACATAATATTAGGCGACGAGCAGAAGAGAAGCAGTGCTTATAGACATTATACACAACACCAAAATATTCAGAGCAGGGATATCATGGATATGGATCTTCTTCTTCTTCTTCTTCTTCTTCTTCTTCTTCTTCTTCTTCTTCTTCTTCTTCTTCTTCTCCTCCTTTTATTTTTACCCTTCTCCACTTAGAAATTAGGCAACATTTCAGCTAAAAATCCAGTTTGTTTCCTTATGTGTGTTTTTTAAAAAATTCTTTCTGGAGTTTTGACTTTTGTGGAGAGGATAAAATAACCTAATTCAATGTAGAAGCAAGTGGCTGGTCCCAAGAGACTGTGATAAGATCATATCCTGCCTTGCTGGAAACATACTGTTCCCAATCCAAAGAATGGAATTCCTACTGAAGTCAGTGAAAGAATATAGTTGCGAGTAACATTCATTTCAATATTTCATATGATTTTGATGGAACATTATGCTGCTTAATACTGCAGCCAAAGTGTAAATGACTTCCACAAGAAGATTTCCAAAGACTTGGGCTGCATTCAGATAGCATTTCATTCCATTTTCCTGATGTCTCCTTGCTTGATAATGTCAACATTTTATGTTATCCCTCACACAACGTGATAGCTACTTCTGGAAAACTAGTGGAATCTAGCGGAAGCTTAGCATTCATTTCTGTGTTATTTGCTTCCAGAAAAATCCATTTGCAGCCCCATTAACCCAGAAAATTGCAGGAGTTTTGCATTGTAATTTCAATTGATGAAATTTGGGGTGGTATCCCGGCCTACAGTTCCTTTCCACTATTTAAAATTTAGCACAACATGGCAGTATATCGATCAAAAAGCCACAGTCCCACAAATAATGCAATGTAAAAGGAATGTGGGATAGAAGCACTAGCATTATAACTGGGAGAACTGATACAGTAATCCTCAAATCTGAATGTACCCTCAGATTTTAATTCCATACCAATGGCAACTCTCTAACTAAGGTGAAAGAATAAGAGGCATTATTGATGGATTACATATTTCTGTTCAGGAAAGCAAAACTCAGCACAGGGATGGACCATGGATATGACACTCTGTCTAAGGTCGAAATTTGACGTGCCCCCCAATAATTTCTGGGTTTTATGCTATGCTTCATGTTTTTAAGATTCTGTAAGCCACGGAGAGATGCTTTACATGTTGTTGTTGTTGTTGTTTAGTCGTTTAGTCGTGTCCGACTCTTCGTGACCCCATGGACCAGAGAACGCCAGGCACCTCTGTCCTCCACTGCCTCCCGCAGTTTGCTCAAACTCATGCTGGTAACCTCGAAAACACTATCCAACCATCTCGTCCTCTGCCGTCCCCTTCTCCTTGTGCCCTCCATCTTTCCCAACATCAGGGTCTTCTCCAGGGAGTCTTCTCTTCTCATGAGGTGGCCAAAGTACTGGAGCCTCAGCTTCACAATCTGTCCTTCCAGTGAGCACTCAGGGTTGATTTCCTTCAGTATGGAGAGGTTTGATCTTCTTGCAGTCCATGGGACTCTCAAGAGTCTCCTCCAGCACCATAATTCAAAAGCATCAATTCTTCGGCGATCAGCCTTCTTTATGGTCCAGCTCTCACTTCCATACATCACTACTGGGAAAACCATAGCTTTAACTATACGAACCTTTGTTGGCAAGGTGATGTCTCTACTTCTCAAGATGCTGTCTAGGCCTGTCATTGCCCTTCTCCCAAGAAGCAGGCGTCTTTTAATTTCGTGGCTGCTGTCACCATCTGCAGTGATCATTGAGCCCAAGAAAGTAAAATCTCTCACTACCTCCATTTCTTCCCCTTCTATTTGCCAGGAGGTGATGGGACCAGTGGCCATGATCTTCGTTTTTTTGATGTTGAGCTTCAGGCCATAGCTGATGCTTTACATAGCACACAATAAATAAATTGAATACATAATTGAAGACATAGTGATTGTGCAGTTATGTGTTAAATCCTCCAACACCATAAAGAAGAATGTTAAATTTCCCAAAATGTACACTAGCTGTAATCTCATATTCCTTGTTTTCAAAGTATGAATGGAGGCACAATTGACTCCCTTTGGTGTACACATGCAGAGGTACTTGTGGGGCAGCAGAGGCAGGATTTGAATAACTGTCCTACGCTTGCTTTTTACATCCGTATCAAGGCTTCTCCCATGAATTCAAGAAGTAACACAAGCTCCAATGTGAAAAAGGCAATAAGGTTAATGAATGTAGATTTTGCTGCCTTTGAAAGCAGGAGTGAATTGGACCTATCAAGGGTTCTGTGTGTAAATTACCCTCATGCATATTCAGTATAGTTGCACAGACTAGCCATGGTGTCTCACAAGTTGTGTTAAGAATAGATTCCTGAATAGCTTCATACAACTTCAAACTATGTATAAATTGCATATTCAAATCCATAATCTGATTCACTTAATTTAAGTGAGGTTTTTTAAGTGTTGGGTTGTGCATGTGCTTCCCTTTTTATGCTACCTATTAATAATGTCATTTGAACTACTGTTATTAAGATGTTACTCTACACTGCAGAATCTACAGGCTAAATAAGAAATTGGTAGGTGAAATAATTACTAATTTTAGTCTTCAGACTGACATGACTAATTTTAAACTGGTAATCAAATTCTAAAAATTTCTACAAATTATATAGCTAGTACATTTAATGGGGTAAATTCCCTTCCTTGGGTGGGGAATGTATTATAGGGCTTTAAACAAAAAAAATGTTCCCTTTCTGTACTAAATAGGTGGAAGGAAGTTGCTACCATTTTTAAATTTTCAGTTTGTGACTATGTCGTTTGCAAACTTACAGTGTGGTTTATGGGATTTTTCTCAGTTTCTATGAGACAAGGCATGTGATGATTTTTAGTGACAATTCAGTATATTCAAGTACATGTGGAACTGAAATTGTGGTGCAGATCATCACTGAGGTTTATTTGGATAAAAGGTAGTCATTTTTCTCGGGAGATAATCCCTGCCAGTGAGGAATCATGTAGCCAGCATGTCGTGTGGCCACACAACCAATTATATTTGGATATTTGATGACTTCTCTGATGGCAGCTGTGTTCAGATATCTGCCCATACACAGTGTGGGGAAGAAAAAGCATATCCCAGATACCAGTATAACCAAGCCAACATTCCCTGTTTCATTGAGCACTGTGTTTTAGCTCTGTTAAAACTGGAGAAATGTTTCCTCTTCCACAAACATTTTCATACTTTGAGTAATTGGAGAGAAGTGGGATGCTTGATGGGAGTTTGTAAAAATGTCAGCAAACATCAGGCCCCCATTCGGGCTCTCCTTTATGTCCCAACTAGAGCTATTTGACTTATTACCACAAGTTCTTTCAGGAAGTAATCTGTTGTTTTGCCAGAGCAAAATGATTACATGCAACGCATATTCATTTCATTTACTGCCTAAGCAATTTAGCACAGCTCTGGTTAAAGAGTTTTTCCTATTCAGACCAAATTTAATCTTGTACTTCTATGCAAGTTTAATCACACATCAGTTACTATGAGCTGCCGTCCTCTTTTAATGAATATCAAACACCTTTTAGACACTGAGTGCTACTACCTAAAAATGAAACTGTTCTCTCCCACCTTCCCTGGCATTTTCCTTTGGATGATACCTTTTATTATCATCCCTGAAAAATGCTTCCAAAAAACAAAATAAAAAATCAACCTTCAATAATTAGTTCTCCCTTTAACTAAAATTGATTCAGATTTGACTCTGCTATTCACTTTGACTCTTTTCAGGCAGCTCTTATGAGAGTGAAGAGGGGGGTGGGGAGAACCTGAGCATAGAATACATTTAATTTTCTTTTTATCAGCATGAGAACAGACCTCAGCGCAGTGCAAAGCATATGGAAGGCACGTAGTTTGATGGCTCTGGGTCGGAGGACATTTTTAAAGTATGTTATGACAGACATGCAAAAATAGACTGCTCTAAATTCAGCCCTTCGAATGGCCTCTGTGCTGTAACTGACATAAGGGAGGCCTTTCTTTAATTGCTATCCATCACGCCGCCATTGATTAAGCAGTTTATTTTTCATCCTATGGGAGCGCATAGACGAACATTTGCATTTTAATGCCTGCAGGAAACAATCATGAATGTAACTAGTTACCTGGAGACATGCACACATTTGGTGTGACACTACTTCACATGCATTAATTAGGAAAGCACCTGCCTAGAAATGTTCTTGTATCAATTGAAGGTAAGCAGTGATGAACATTGCTGACTTGTGTCCTGGGCATAGGGGCAGTGGCCAGTTTCCTTTCTGCATTGCAATTAAAGCTCCCCGGAATAATTTGCCAGAAATCTCAGCACTGTCAAGCTACATCCTTCTAGACATTTATCTAGTTGGGGAAATGAAGGGCGAGGGGTGGGGGGTGGAGAACCCCTTCTAATCCAAAGCCGAATACAGAGAAAGGAGGTAGTTTTACTGTCTATCAAAAGAACCAAGATAGTTTGGGAATTAGAGAGGTTTTTATTTTTTAAAAAATTGTCTATTTTGTGAATCCTTCATCAAAATAGCACCATTTAGCACTGGGAGCTGCTGCACTGGTTAGGAAACACATGTGTTCCTAGGAAATCTAGCCTATGGTGCATTTGGATGTGATGTATACACAGACTTGGTTCTTCTGGAGACCTTCTGCGGCAGGTCCCTCAGAGTGATTTCTGCCCTCAGGTTGCATAAAGGAGAGGGTAATGTTTTTCTCTGACAAAAGCATTTTGCTCTGGCGAATTACCTTTCTTTGTTGTGTTTTGCTAAATGCTCCATTTCTCCTTTCCGCGAACCTTTCATATGACCTGGTTCTTAGTAAACAGAAGAGTAGAATGATTTATTTTAGCCCTATTTAGGAGTTCAAATTCCCCATATGATTGGTATTGTGTGCAAGGATAATCATGCCAGCTCCACTCCTCTGTCAGTAGTCCCCTCGTCCCCCATGAGATGGAGGGCTGAATGTAGAGCTAGGCCCCTTTTTGTATGCCTCACATGATTTATAACACTGATATGTTTCCAGGGTTTTCAATTGTATATGAAGTCTCCATGAAGAGAAAAAGCTCTCTTCTCAACACATGGAGACTAGAGCTTATTACTGTACTCCTCTTATCGCTTGAAGCTGAACACCTGAAGAGGATTATCATTGTAATCAGAGGATAAAGCTTTAATTGTATTCACCAGCCCAGGGAAGGGCAACTGGATCTGGTGGGCAGGCTGGGCCCAGATCTCCCTACCCCCACCTTGTGAGTCAGGTTTGACAAGTGGATAGGGCTGCCCACCTGAATGTCCCCCGATTTTACAATAATGCCAGGCAACCCATTTTCATCTGCACAATTTGACATTAAACTGTGTGGAATGAATAGCACTTTGAAGCTCCAGCAACCAAATTGCTGGGGTTTCAAAGCGCTGCACAGGTACTGATCAGCTGATTGCTGGGGTGCGCAAAGAGGACAGAACGCTATGCATAGGAATGTGCAGGTGTAACCCCCTTTTTTTTGGCTCAAACACATCTTTATCTGCCAGGTATCCTAATATCTCAGGCATAGGGCATGTGGACAAGGCTTGGCCAAAATAACCTCTTTGGCCAAATTGGGAGACATTTTGTTAGCTGGCTTTCTGCAAAAGTTGTTGCCTGTGTTTAATCTTTGAAAGCTTTGATTCAAAATTGTAGCATATCAGAGTCTAACCTCTTGACAACACCATTAGAGAGGTGAACTTAGAATGGACATGGTCTGAAGCATCTTTGACATATATTTGCAAAACACTTATTTAAGAAAAAGCTGATTGTTCACATTTTCCCATCAAGCAAACTCGATGTGAAAAAGACTTTGTTCTTCTTTGTTTATTACTCTGAATGAGGTAATTGGTGTGACCTTCTTGGAGTTGTGGTTAGGCAGCATCAAGCATACTTCAGAATATTTATGCTTTGTGACACTTAAAATACAAGGCTACGACTTGAGGAAGCAGCAGACTCACATGCAATTGGTACCTTTTATGAGTAAGATTGAAAGGGATGCGTGAAATGTGGGGGAAAGTAATCATTTTTATCTGTCAGGAAAGAGACAGTTAACAAAATCATCTCAGGATTCCTAGTCCCCCCCCCCCCCTCTATTACATGAGAAAGAGTAAATTGTTATTTCAAAGCTTTTTCTTGAAAAGGCCAAGCTAAACAACAACAACAACAAAACGAAACACCAACCCCTGTTTGATTTTAAATATTTCTATTCAAATTAGACTTGAACTTTTGGCTTTGTTATCATCATTGGGTATGAGGGGGGCATTTCTATCCCTCCTCCCAATGTATTTTCTACAGCCTTCTCAGCCATTTTAATAGGTTTGGCTAGGGGTGGGCCATGAACATGGCTGCTTCTAGATACATGAACTAGGGGATAGAGATAGAATGGTAGGATTAGTGGAAGTGCAGATTAAAATAAGGCTCTGCCCAGTTCCCTGGATCAGGAATCTTGGAGATGCACAGAAGCTGTGGCTTCAACAAGAAGCTTCTCAGACTGGGAGATAAGTATAGAATCTGATGGCTCCACCCCTTCCTTCTTGGCTCTTGGCCAGGATCTGGGCAGGTACTTCCATGTGCTTCTCTCTCCTCCTGAGGAGCCAGACATGCAGCTGGTCACTTCAGCAGTGGTGCTGAAGCTCCTGCCCCACTTGTCTCCTCCTTTGCTCCTGTGTGCCTGGGGAGACAAGGGGGGCAGTGTATGGGCCAGTAATGGGTAGCTGGTGTGTTAAGGCCAAATGCTAGGAGGGGTGCCTGTCTTTTCAGGGTCACTGGCAATGTAGAGATGTGTTGCAGTGTCCTCTTCGCTCTGCTTCTCCCCCTCCTCCAATGAGATCTCAGGTTCCCAATGTGGGAAGGACTAAATTATAAATTCTAACCAGCTTTTATATACAGTATTTCTCTTGTGGAGTAAGGAATGCCTACTTTCATTGCAGCTTCGCACATAGAAGTGGAAATTTATACCTTACTCGCTTGCATACCTTTAAATGGCCACAAACGACTCATGTCTGGGGCCCACAACCTCTAGGGCCTGCCTAAAGGACAACATCTGCTTTGAATTTTGGTTGTTTGAGCTCCCTAAGTTCAAATCTGAGACAGGTTCAGGCAGAGTCTCATGCCATCTCTATCCCTAACCAATTTAGGCTGTAACCACACATATGCTTAAAGAGCCACCTCTTCACCTCTTCTGATTTTCAGACAACCCAACTGACTCCTACTTCTATTTTCCTGCATATTTATTGCTTTGCCCCACAGAAAAGCAAACCATCAATGCCCTTTGAAGTCTGCTTTTCACGATCCTTCAGGGTACCGAGGGAGAGGTGCGTGTTAAAAAGCAAACTATCTAATTTTCCACTTGTCTGCTAAAAGGTTCACACAGTGCTGACTTAGCAGCCATTAGCAAAGCAAGATCACGATTTAACATAAGAACCCCTATTCAAAGAGTAACTGACAAAAGTGATTCTCCCTCCACCACCCCCATTTTTCAAAGAACCAAAGAGTATCTTGAGGAGAGAAATAATTCAAGCTTAGGTTACGATTGATGCATTTCAAAAGTAGTGCTTTGTATGATGAGAGAACAGCAGAATTATTTTTCATTAGGTCTCAGGTCTGATCCATCATTTTCATTTGCCCTATAATAGTGGGAGAAGGTTCTCATAGGCCACTGCTTTAGATTTCTACTTTTTCTTTCACTACATAAATTCTCAACTGAAACAGCAGCAATAGGACAGATATAACACACAAACACACAAGCGCGATCCTATGTTTGCGGTAAGACTTATTCCATAGTAGATGTGTTTTAAAACTGCACCCAAAGTTTAAAAGTGGCATTCATAATAAACTTTCATTTTGAAGTGAAACTGTTGTTTCTTTGTTTACCAGATTAATAACCTGTTTTTAAAGAGACAACCTTAATACAACGGCTTGCAAATATATATTGAAACATAACCATTAACATATTTAATTCAAAGCATCTAGTTCATGATGATTCTAACAGCTGGGACAACAAATAGCTCAAAAATTCATTCATCCAGTTCGTTTTGTAAATCACTAGCTTTGGGTATTCAAAGCATTTTACAACCATTTTTATTAGCAGGGTTTCTTAATAAACACTTTAAATTATATATATTTAAACTGAAAACCCTCCACTGAAGTGAGAATGCACAATAAGCTCTATATCCTGCCTTTGCAAACATAACTTTATCAAATTTTGAGCATTTAAAGAACCAGATCCAAATATAAGTTAGAATAACTTCAAAATTCAAAGTCACCAAATTTGTTCAGGGAAGGAGAAACTTTCAACAATTTTTCATGGATGAGGCTCATCATCGGTAAGGGAACGGCTGCAGTTTCTTTTACCCCAAGGCCTTTGTCTATTTTTGTTGCTGCTGCTACTTCAGATTTGTGCTATTCCAGGACATGGCGGTAGTAGGAGTGGTGGAGGAGGAAGAGGTAGCTTTTACCACCACCACCCCAATACACACTCCCCCCCCCAAAAAAAAAAAGTGATAGAGAATTATTGGATAAAATGCTGCAAAGTGGCTGGTTCTTTCTAGCAGGGCTGAGGGGAAAAAAAATAAAATCTCAAAGCATTTTTCAGTGAAGAAAGAAAAAAGACTTCTGAGAAGTTTTAGCTCATTCCTGCTTAAAAATCTAGGAGTGCTAAAAAAGAAAGAATGATTCAGCACCGGCAAGCTGTGTGAGAGAGGCGTGCGCGCGTGAGCGCGCGCGCGCACACACACACACACACACACACTCTGACCTGTTTAATGTCTCCTTGCTCAGATAATTAGAAAATTGCCATTGGAATATTAAATAGCCAATGTTCCACCATTACCACTTAGTCAACAGTTAATCTCACCATTAGTTTCTAAAAGGGATAGTTCTTCACATCAATTTAGCCTGTACTTTGGTGCAGGGTTGGGAAGGAAATAATCTTAGCTGATATTCTTAAGTGGCAAGCCTCAGCATTTGAAGTGTTACTTAAAGAACACCTCTTTGTTCCGCAACGTGTCTTGCGCTGCCATAGCTGCTCTACAATCAGTCTGGCACTGCCCTTGGTCCCCCCCCCCTTTTTAGTGTATTGTTAGATGATGTTAATGTGGCATGGCTTCATCCTTGCCCCATCTTCAAGTGGTTTGTGAAAGGATTGAGGCGAACAGTGCTGCCAGTGGGACTTTGTCTGTGCTTTTGCACCACTGAAATACCCCCACCTGGCACACTATGCAGTCTTTGGAACCTTATAAGCTCAGACCCTTTGGCATTTCTTTGCATGTGACCGGTTGAAAAGACTCAATATTGTGTTTCTCTTCAGAAATGTGGGCTAGTCCTATGATTTCAAATGGCTGTCATACCATCATGTCCTGTTTTTGTGCTATCCATTTTAACTGGCAGATGTTGCATCTAACGGGGCTCCGTCTTGCAATTGTTTCAGGCTTCTTTTCCTTTGATTCCATTGCTGCCCTTGCTTAAGGTCTCAGGGTTGACAACTTTATGGTGAAATGGATCCTTATTCCCCAAAGGTGTGGTCAATTTCTAGACGGTATTTTTCTTCTTATTCTTGTTTAGTCATTTAGTCGTGTCCGACTCTTTGTGACCCCATGGACCAGAGCACACCAGGCACTCCTGTCTTCCACTGCCTCCTGCAGTTTGGTCAAACTCATACTGGTAGCTTCGAGAACACTGTCCAACCATCTTGTCCTCTGTCGTCCCCTTCTCCTTGTGCCCTCCATCTTTCCCAACATCAGGGTCTTTTCCAGGGAGTCATCTCTTCTCATGAGGTGCCCAAAGTATTGGAGCCTCAGCTTCAGGATCTGTCCTTCCAGTGAGCACTCACTTCTAGTGAGCACTCAAGTATTTTCCTTAGCTGATACTTATTTCCAAGGCCAAGATTTGGCTTGGTTATTCTCCTAAATTGGTTTGATTCTTGTAGTAATGATAGAAAACATCTTATGCATGGTGGCGGTGGTGGTAGTAGTGCTGCTGGTGATAATGATCTTATTCTCTTTGACAAAAGGTTTTTGGCCAGTTTGTAGTGCATATATAGTTTTTTTCCCTGCTGTTGTTTCAACTGGCACCATCCTAGAACACTCATATGACAGCTCTGATAATTTGCTTTTGCCCATAGTGATTACGTATGACTCCAGATGAGAACTAATGAACATTCGTACAGTTCCAATCATTTTTGTTTCCAAAGGTGTGCTGTCCACACCTTGTTGAATCTAAAGATATTTTAAAGTGAGGCAAAATAGGATGCAAGAGGCTTCATGCTAAATTTCTTATTAACTGCCTGGTGTGAAAACAGCCTTAAGGATGCTTCAAAGAGGTGGGTACCTTTTGGAATGCAAGCTGGGCAACAGGTTCTCCTAACTTCCACCATCTATCACAATCCATGTCTAGCAGATGATAGATTGCTCTCACCCAAAGGGCTCCTGTTCCTGATTAAATGTGTGATGTGCATGTTTCAACAGCATGTAATTGTTCAGGAAGGAGCTTAGGAACTGACTCGGGGTTTCCACCATCTCCTGCCTCCATTCTCATTCTGCTCAAAAAATCATAAACAGACTCTGGATGTGGTTTTCAAAGCTTCCTGCTCCATCTTTAGGCCTCCAGTGGCCTCCTTTCAAGTGTATTATAGTATATTACTCAATGGAGGCAACTGTCACAGAATTACAATTACACGGAGTTTGCATTCTAGTACAAGGCGACAAGCTATCCATCAGAAGTCAAAGGTTACTTGATTTATTCCACCATCAGACATGCCCTCATTAAAAGCCACTTTGCTTTCCAGGTGCCTTTCTCCATCAGACTGAAACTCAGCAGCGTGGAGGTGAAAGCAAGTTAAAAAGGAAACCTTTATGCAAATGCCACATTTTACTTGCAAATTCTTAAGGACAATTATCTATCATGTGTCAGGAAAAAAGGAGATTACTTATGCACAAAAAGCAAATAATGAATAATTACTATATCCAACTATCATGAGAAATGCTAAGAATTATTTCTCTATAAAATGGATTCCAGGCTTTCTCCCCGTTCTTATCTAAAAATCCAAAGGTGCCAATCAAAACAACACATTCCATGTCTTTTTTGGAATACCCCAATAATTGCTTGGACATTAAAGACAGTGAAGGGAAATTGACTTTCTTGTATTTCAAGCATATTTAACCTTGCTTTCCCAGCACAGGTTCAAAATAGTGATTTTAAGTACCGTATTTTTTGCTCTATAGGACGCACCGGACCATAGGACGCACCTTGTTTTAGAGAGGGAGAACAAGGGGGGGAACTCTTCCCCTCTCTGCGCAGTGCCTCCTGCCGCTTTGCTGAAGGGGCGTTGTGCAGAGAGGGGGAGATTTTTTTTCTTGTTCTCCCCCTCTAAAACAAGGTTTGTCCTATTGTCCGGTGCGTCCTATAGAGCAAAAAATACGGTACCCTGCAAACTGCATATCCCATGGCTCCTTAAGTCTGGGGTGCTGCTGCTCATCCTCATGGCAGCATCCTGCAGGAAAGGACAAATGGAACATGTTAACATGTTTGACATCCTTATCAAATACTCAGGTGCCATGGAAAACTCTGTGTCCCAGGGTCCCAGGCACCCTGAGATGCTGCAAATTCCAGTATTCCTTGACCCTGAAGGTAGTGGAACTGCTACAGACAGGCCTGCCCATCCCTGCAGCCACCAACCAACTGTGGCAGATGAATTGGCAAGTAAGGTGGATCAATGTGAGCTCTTTACAAGACAGACCTGAGCTTCAGGTTGTCACAAATTCTCCACTTCACCATGACAAGCCTCCAGTTTTGATCTTCGGTGTTGCCACTTGTTGGTAGTTGGCTAGAGTTATGACTCTCTGTTGCTGATTGATGAACAAAAGAATAGTTATTCTGTACAGCGTTACACGATTGGCATCTTTTACTTAACCAGTTTGAAACATGGAGCCCCAAAGGCCCTCGACACAGTGACTAATTTTTATACTGTACTATTGTGATGAATACCATGGTTAAGGATCCTTTAGGGTGGCAAATATATTGTTAAGCTCAGGAATGGTATGCTTAGTGCAAACAGGAGCCAAGTATCTCTTACTGTAAACATAATCAATTCCAGTCTAGACGATGACGCATCTCCTACCTATACCGATCTTTGGATCTAGTTTCAGAACTGCACCTTTGCTTCCAGTAGGAGGCTTAGTTTTACCTTGTCCTTTGTTTGGAGGTGGATCATGCTATTAGACTTGGAGGATTACTGTCAGAAGCAGACAGTGGTACAAGGCGAGGAAGATTAGGTAGCAAATGGTTTATTTCACTTTTTGACATTTTCTGAGAGGGAAGCTGTGAACTGCTAGTGTTAGGTGATGTTAAATCACTCTCAGTAACACGAAGCTTACTTCTGTCTTTTTTTTAAAAAAAGACTTGTCTTTCAGAACCTCTCATCCTCTTTTGCGTAAATCAACATGCATAATTATCATCAGTGGCACCTAATGACTGATTGTGCGCTTTCCCCTGATTCCAGAAAAGATGCTTCATTTTAAAGGTAAAGGGTAAAGAAACCCCTGACAATTAAGTCCAGTCGCGAACGACTCTCGGGTTGTGGCACTTATTTCGCTTTACTGGCCAAGGGAGCCAGCGTTTGTCCGCTTCTGCAGACAGTTTTTCCGGGTCATGTGGCCAGCATGACTAAGCTGCTTCTGGCAAAACCAGAGCAGCGCACGGAAACACCATTTACCTTCCCGCTGGAGTGGTACCTATTTATCTTCTTGCACTGCGTGCTTTCAAACTGCTACGTTGGCAGGAGCTGGGACAGAGGAACGGGAGTTCACCCCATCGTGGGGATTCAAACCGCTGACCTTTTGATCGGCAAGCCCAGTGGTTTAACCCACAGCACCACATGCGTCCCTTATGCATCATTTTAGATCAAGTTTAAAGTTGTAACGGTTCTCACTGTAAATCCATATTATGTGTCCAGCATGTTTTCCTCATTGCATTACAATAAATGGTCAGTGATAAAGATAACCTTAAGTGGAAATACTTATTAAACTATGGATTCTCCACCCCTTCCTAGTACAGCATCCTTTCAAATGCAATATTTTCTCTGGATTTATGCTATGATTGTTTTAAGTAATAGCCGAAGCTGTTTAAATAGGATTTCTTGTGTCTGCATGTTTTGCCATTTCACATGCAAACAGTAATGGTTATTGACACGTGGAGATGTTTTTAACCCACAGAAAGTGAGAGCCTCGTTGGGTTTATGACAGAGATTTCTGCCTCTTAGAAGACTATGTGATAGAATTATGTTAATAAAGCTTGGAGACAAAGAAAGAAAGAAAAAAGGGGAATCCATTCCTAGTCATACATGCTGGATATCCTACTGGGTTGTACTAGATAGGATTTTTAGAGCTTGTCACTAAGTAATCCTATCAGTCTGCTTCCCTAGGAGCATGACAGAGCACTCTAATGTTCAATTGCCATTCACTCGGCATGTGGCTAAGGAACCTGAATGTAGGCAGCAGTAGAATTAAAATGTCAGTCTTGAAACCTCTATGTGTGTCGATAGACACAGAATAAAATCCCCCAGAATCATCATGATGACTCTCGTATCATTCCATGCTTTCAGCAGAGAATGCATGAAATACTATCCGCCAGTTGCTTCACATGTCTTGTAAAGACCCATCTTTCCCTGACTCATAAAATTGGACCTCAGTATTACTGGATTTTTGTTTTTATAGCACAAATTTGTTGTTTTTGAATGCTGTATTTTTGTACACCAGGTTGAGATTTTTTATTTATGTGTGACCCAACCTTTGCATTTCTGCCTGCTGTGCTTTCAGCAGGTAGAAGAGGGTGTTCTGCATTACAGTGGTACCTCGGGTTATGTCCTTAATTCGTTCCAGAGGTCTGTTCTTAACCTGAAACTGTTCTTAACCTGAAGCACCACTTTAGCTAATAGGGCCTTCTGCTGCTGCCGCGCCGCTAGAGCACGATTTCTGTTCTCATCCTGAAGCAAAGTTCTTAACCCGAGGTACTATTTATGGGTTAGCAGAGTCTGTAACCTGAAGCATATGTAACCTGAAGCGTATGCAACCTGAGGTACCACTGTAACCTGAAGCGTATGTAACCTGAAGCATATGTAACCCGAGGTACCACTGTATGGTATGGTGGCAATCTGTAGTTAAGTTGTTTGAGTGTTTTTTTAAAGATATTTTTATTGGGTCTAATAATACACAAGAATTAACAGAACAGGAAAGGGGTAACTTATTTTGGGGGGAAACAGTTTTGGAGTTTGATAATATTCACTTCAAATTTATGTTTTCCATAACCTCTGCCACGTGAAATGATTAGGAAATGTATTGATGGGAGTTATGATGTGACCCTGCAGCTCAGCAAATCTCAGTGACCGTTGTGACTAGCCAAATGGACAATCATTACATAAAGGAGTGAAAATCCTGGCAGTTTTCCAGGCACCCCACAGCTTGATAATGCATAAGTTGCAGAAATATGCAGTGCTGTGCATTCACAGGAGCCGTGACAACGACCATGTTCCAATGTGTGTATCTTACCATTGATTTTGCGTTAGGGAAAATGATAGCAAACACAATGCATTTCACAATATATTCCAGCTTGAACATGAGATATAAAATAGGTTAGTAGAGACAGTTGCTGTCTGGATTTTAAAAAATAAACTGCAATGTTGATGGAATATAAAGGTCAGAACTGCACTGCCTGCCATCCTACACAACTTCTGAAACCTACATTTCTTGGTGCTGCAACACAAAGGAATGTGCAGGCAACTGTAAATGACCTTTACAGGTGGACATCAAAGGAGTAAAGGGATTCCTAAAGGAGGATGGTGAGATTACAGGTAAGCTGAACAATTTCGATCTGTATTTGCTACAGAAGGAGTAGTGGGCATGAGTGAGTGGGATGGAACCTGCAAATATGCCACCAAATGCCAATTCCTAGGGAGCAAAAGCAGGAGAGGGCTGTCATCTGTATGCCTTGTTTGTGGGCTTGCTATGGTAGTTGGTTGAGCAGCACGGCCAGTAACTATTACTATTACTGTTACCGATACCTATTTTTTTCAGATGGACATTGGAGGAACTGAAGCTAATAGAGGTGGTAAGGCATGAAGTTATAGTTAAGAAATCACTTAATACTTGGGTGCTTAAAGAACTCAGAAGTGAAGTACTGTTGCCACTAAAATTTATCTCTTTAACAGAGTACAAAGTAGCAAACATAGCTCTGGAATCAGCAGGAGGAAGTTAGAGGCCATTTAGCTAAATGTGTGTTTCAGGGAACTTGTTAGAAAATATTAATAAATATAATAATAATATTATAATAATTTATTATTTGGAAGCCGCCCAGAGTGGCTTCAGATGTCTTCTGAATGTCAGGTAGATGTTTATCACTTTGACATCTGATGGGAGGGCATTCCACAGGGCGGGCGCCACTACCGAGAAGGCCCTCTGACTGGTTCCCTGTAAGATGGAATTATTGGGCATATTTAGCTTATATCCAGGGCTGAATGTGAATCCAGTGTCAAAAGCAAGTTCTGCTTGCAGCAGGACCTGGCTGCAATGGGAGGCTCCCAAGAGAAGCCGGTGTGGTGTAGTGGTTAAGAGGGGTAGACTCATAATCTGGTGAACTGGGTTCGCGTCTCCGCTCCTCCACATGCAGCTGCTGGGTGACCTTGAGCCAGTCACACTTCTCTGAAGTCTCTCAGCCCCACTCACCTCAGAGTGTTTGTTGTGGGGGAGGAAGGGAAAGGAGAATGTTGGCCGCTTTGAGACTCCTTCGGGTAGTGATAAAGTGGGATATCAAATCCAAATCCAAGAGAAACCATAAATGGCAAGGTTCCTAGTTGGTGCCTAATTTAAAAGTCACTGAACGTAAACCCTGCTTACAGAGGAATAATTGGGAGTGCACTGTAAAGCTCCTGATTGTTTCTTTGAAGCTATGCTGTACCTGGTTATATAGACAGAAACAATATGCCCCTGAATATCAGTTGCTTATGGAGGTTTATGGCTTCCATTCTATGCTTGTGGACTTCTCACAGGCATCTGACTGGACCAGGTAGTTTTCATTCTAATCTATATACTAAGGACTTCCGTACTGTTTAATCTCCTTATTTGCCTTTAAGATTGGAGCTTTTTTAAAAAAAATAATAATTATCATTTGTTTTAAAGGTTTAAACGTTATTTTCCCCCAAAGCAGAAAAGAATACAATATAGCAAAGCAATCTCTGACACCCGCCTTTACTAATAGCAACATTTAAAAAACTAACACAAATCTACTAACGTCATTATTTTTTAAAAAAATCAACACTTTTTGGAAACAGCTGCCAACATGAAAACAGCATTAAAAAATAAAGCAAAAATTAAGCCGGCAAAGAAAAGATCCAGCCAAGTTTTGCTTGCTGCCTTAAAACAATGGAGCAGGGATGGGGAACATGTGGCCCTCCCTTTGTTGTCGGCCTATAACTCCCATCAGCCCCTGGGTGACATGGCCAGTGGTCAGGGAGGATGGGAGCAGCATCTGGAGAGTCACAGCATACTAATCTCTTCAGTAGAGTATTCTGGCCTGATGGAACTCGGTTGGTAGAATGTTCGTATCATGCTCAATCCAACAAGAAAACCTGCAGATGATCCAGATATCAAAGTAAATGGTTTTCCTCAGATCAGCCTTCATCTTGGGCACCCTTCACCAACCTGGAAGTCTCTAGATGTTTTGGGCTACATCTCCCATCAGCCCCAGCCAGCAAAGGCTGATCTTGGGAAACAACTTTCCTTTCTACTGGCTGCACTGCTGTTGATTCTCAGGAGGCCAACACATCTGTGATGATTGGAAGAAGGACTTCTTGTGTACTACTGCTAGACTCTGCAAGCAATTTAAGTCATCACAGTGAGTTCTCCAACCAAACGTGCGTCCATCTAGTGGCACTCCTACATGCACTGGGAAATATCTCCTTTTAATAATCTGAGAACTAAGTGGCTAACAATTCACTGCTCCTTTGAAGCATCTAAAATCAGCTGCCTGAGGTGGTGGCCTCACTCTGCCTAATGGTAGAGCTGGACCTGAGGGTCAGTATAGTATTTCCCACTAAACTTTCCAAGAGCGATGCAAGGTGCACTTTCATCAAAGTATTCAAGGCTAGCTACGGTGGAGCTAGATAGTTTTATCAGCTGTGGCAATTTTCACTGCTCAGATATACTTCATATAGGATCTTTTTTAAAAGTAATAGTCATAATTATGAGATGTTTGTTTCATTTGTTGTTTATATGGTTGTATATGGTGGTGGTGTTTTCACAAGCATGTGAAAAGATGATATACAAATTGATTTAATAAAATCAATTGAGGTTTGACAGAAGGGGACTCAGTAATGCTCATAGTATGCTTCACTATGTAACCAAAAAGTACTAAACTAAAGAAGACTCTACAATAGGGGATGAAGAGCATCAGCTTTGCATGCAGAAGACTCCAGGTTCAATCCCTAGCATCTCCAGGTAGGGCTGGGAAATCCTAGAGAGATGCTGCCAGGCCTTGTAAACAGTACAGAGCTGAACGGAACAGTGGTTTATGGAACAGTGTCCTATTTCCCTATGAGGTTAGGTTCATTATCTCCTTTCAATCCACCTCTCAGGCATCAAAGCAGCTTACAGGAAGATTGATATGACCATCAGATGTTGTACACATGGGGAGAAAATGGCAGCCCTCTTGATCTCTGCTCATTAGGCTTTCATATTGTCACTAATCTCTTCAGCCTTCTATACTTAATTGAGACAATCACTCACTCCAATAAGCAAGGCATATGTCTCATTCCCATGCCCCCTTAGCAGGTATCTGTGACAACTCTTGCTCCAGTAAATGATGCTGCAATTAGAACACTGCTGAGGAACTAGTTGTGGCTGAAGACCTTTGGACAAGTAGCGCTCGGGCCACACAGCAGAGAGGTTGGACATCAACAGCTGTGATTTCTGAGGGTTTCAAAATGTGCAGGCACTTTCATGAGTACAGGAGGATTCCCTGCTGCAGACAATAACCCTGTAACACCTAGTGAACAATGGAGATGGGTAGGGTGGGTTTATTATCTCCTCACAAGCCCTGTTGAAATTGAATAGGTTCAAATGAGTCCAAGTTCAGTTCTTTCAAGATGTGCTCCTCTAAATTGAAGTGTTCCACACCCAAGGGAATGTCAAGATTATTTCACCTGCTTTATTTACTAGATTATTTATTCCACAACATTCATCCACCTCTTGACTGTAAAAGAAACCTCTCAAAGAGGTTTACAAAAAGATCAGACTTGAAAATTATAACCATCTTTTAAAACATACAAAAGTTAAAATACTAAAACAGATCTTCTTTAGACTAAGCTAAGCCAAAATCCCTGAAACTGAATCCAGGATTTTTCTCTGGTCTCTTAGAAATGGCTTTACTGGAGCCCTCCCAAGACTCTCTCAAAATGAAATGCCCTTTATAACATACCTAGGACAGGTTGTTGGATTCCAGCTCACATCAGCCCCAGCCAGCAGGGCCAATAGTCAGGGATGGTGGCAGTGGTAGTTCAACAACATCTGGAAGATACCAGGTTTGCCATTCCTAGAGTAGATTGTCTTCTGGTCTGAAATGGGTTGGGCAGCAGTGTCAAGGATTCTCTTCTGTGTGATTTAATGGTCGTTCCTGGAAAGGGGTACCAATACCTCTTAAATAAAATGTTCGTCATAATTAATTTATTATTAGTAGTATTAATTAGCATTATTATTTAATTTATATACTGCTTAATGCCAAAATTAGCTTCTAAGCAGTTTACAAGTGTGGCCTTAAATGTACCTTCCTATTACTCTGAGACTATACCATTATTGCCATTTCACTGTTAGGGCTGATGAGGAAGCCAAGCCAATATTCAAAAAAGCTGCCTGTCTGTAGGCTAAGGGAGTAGGGGGGAAACAACTGGCTTCACACAAGCATCTTGTGGGCTATTGCAATAGAATGTTGAACTAGATGGGCCACTGGCCTGCTACAGCAGGCTCTTCTTATGTTACTGCCTTACTGCTGTTAGTAGGACTTTATACTTGTAAACTGCTTAGAACCTTATTTTGGCAATAAGCAGTATATAAATGAAATAATGCCAACTAACAACAACTAACAATGATAGTTAATAACTATTATTATTAATAATAAACATTTTATTTGAGATCTATTCTCTAGAAGAGAAACTGTTTTATGGATCAAGAACGTATCAAAACCAATCCAGATGGCTTTTTGTGTGCCTTGATTAACTTCCTTCTATCTGCATTTCCTGTTTGTCTTCTCAAGCCGCAGTAGTGTTCCATTTAAAGAAAATGACAGGGCAGCCTACAAATGATAAACGTTTTGAGGCAAACTATCAAGACATACCTACTGATTTTCCTGTCATATAAGCTGCATTTGCTTAATACTAATAAACTGATTTATCTGATCAGGCTCCAAGTTCCACCAAATGGAATGTTAACAGCATGCCTGTGGTTTGCTCCTGTTTACGAGAGAGCAGCAGGTGTTTCTAATCCGGTTCATTATTACATCCCGTACAACCTCCTCAGACCTCCTGTGTGATTGCAACCCCCCCCCCCCAAAAAAAACCCCCACCAAAAAACAGGCTACAGAGTGTACTGAAAACTTTTCAATGTTATCCTATTTGGCACTCCATGTGGATTAATACAAAAGGTTGCCCTTGTCAGACTTCAGCAGCACAATGTACCACAGTGCGTTAGGGAACGGAATATATTGAACACCCTGGTGCATGATTTTCCCCTTCTCATCACAGCAAAAGCCGCAAATTCTATTGTTTAATCAGCGGGACAGGTATAATAGCTTTAAATGATGCAGAATCATCCCCTTGTATATCTAACTTTGAAGCTGGGGATGTATCCAAGTGGCAATTTTAGGATTTTGATCTCAAACCCCAATTCATGTTCCCTGGTGTTCAAAGCTCTCTGAATTGCTACTTTTCGCTGAGCCTGTGGTTAGAGCCTAGTTGACAAAAGTTTTGGCTTCAACTTCTAGACGCTAAAAATGCTTAGGAATATCTGGGTCTGAAATACTGATCTGCATTCATTTGCTGTTCCTAGGTTGTTGTTTCTTGGGTTTTTTTGTTTTGTTTTTTTGGATTATTGAAATCTCCCAGCAGAGCCGGGATAAATAAAAACTTGTGATGATCTAGCAAGGTTGAGCACTTGCACATTTGTTCAGACAACTCTTTGTTGAAGTGCTTTGGTATAAAGGATGTTTGTCCTCTCCTTAGGATTCCTGGTAGAAAAGGCTTCTCATTGGGGGGGAAATTGTCTTAGTTGCTAAAGTTCACACCATATTTTGTACCTCTGCCTTGACATGGCTAGGAGGTGGGGGGAGGAGAGGAGAAAACATTCACTTATTAGGAGTTAAATATGAATGCCAAGATTCTCCCCCAGGAGGGTTTTTATCTTCACAGAGGAGGAAAGATAGATATGGCTCTCTTTAACATTGTTTAGATGGTGGGATGCCTAGGTGGAACGGGGAGAGGAACCAATGGTAGGGAATCCTTGGAGGAACTAGTCTGGAGGTTAAGGAGATCTGTGTGGTTGTGAGAAATGCACATGAGGTTTTAAGTATGTATTTTTGTATATGCTAGGTTGAAACTTCTGTATCCTTACAATTCTGGCTCCCCTGCAACAATTTATGTTGTGCATGAGAGGAAAAGCTGGAACAGAGAAGTGGGGTTTGGTCTGATGAGTGAATTATCTTTGCACTATTACCAATTTTGGATCTGATCTTTGGATTCTATTTCTCAAGCCCCCCCCCCCTTTCATAGCAGCTATGCCTAAATGTATAGGTGCAAGTTAGCAGTAAGCATCCCAGAAGTCTGAAGTCTCAAACACCCCTTGGCCACCTTGAAAGTTAGGCAAGCACAACAAAAACCATGCAACCCATCCTTGAAAATTTCATTATATTTTTTCCTTCCCTTTCACAACTTTTGAATGTGATTTCTTTCCTTATGAATTGATGGCAAATGGTTGTGTTAAGTACTACTACTACTGATGATGATGATATTTTCAGCACAGTGCTAAATCTATGATTCTTTCAATGTGTCTGATTCCAAGTTGCTTGTTCAAATTGGTAACATATGTATTCTTTGCTTGTTCTTATGATACTTCAATTTGACGGAGAAGTTTGGTTGTGCTTGCAGTTCAATGAGAAACTACCTAATTTTTAAACTAGCTGTCCTTGAAAATTTACACTTCTTTGAATTTTTTTCCATAAAGTTCTCAAATCAAACAATATGTACAAAATGCATATATGTTAGGGAGAAATACGCAAAAAATGCATATATTGCTGAAAATAATATACAGAAATGCAACAAATCTTCCATATTAATGAATGCAAAAATATATTAGGAAAAATGCTTGCAAAAATGTATACATTAGTCCAAATAGCATAAATGTGTAAATTAGGAGAAATTCACACCAAAATGCTAACAAAGGTTCTTGAAGATTTTTTTAAAAATTGAAAATTGCTGTTGAAATGTGGAGAATTGAATTTAAGATTGGAAAAATGACCTCAACCCTAATCATAGCATTTCCATTTCCATTCACAATATTTACATTGTTGATACAGCAATACAACCTGAAGTGAAAGATGCATGTGAGAAAGTAATGATTTATGTAGCCTTAAAAAAAATCAAAGCCTGTGTTACATTTTTACTATAAGAGAAACACAAATGAATAATTAAAGGAAATTGATAATATTGAATGAATTGACACACACCAAACTAAGCAAAAAAAGTTAATTGTCAGCTGGATTTCCATTCACTGCTTAGGAAAGGGAAGGGGAAATTAAAGGCTGTAGTTAATCTTTTATAAACTCAGCAGCCCAAAATTGTGCTTTGTAACATTGAGAACCTTGTTATTTGAAGGTATTCATGAGCTGTTTTTTTTTAAATGCACCCTAGAAAGACACACACAAAAATCCATTCACCATCAATTCAATTAACTGCTTTAAATGCTTGTTGCTTGGAAACAATGTTTGATTATGGTTCATTCCTAAAATACCTAACATATGTGACAATATTCTGCTGCTGCCTATCTTGTAAATGTGGCCTTGCCGAAAATACTTTCTTTTGAGTTTTGAGCTAGTACTATGTAGATTTTCTTAGATGTACATCTTTAATACCCGTCATTCAAATGTGAGGTAAACATTTACGGGTTAGATTTTCTTTTGTATTGACAAACAATTCCTTCTTTTTGAAATATTATCTAAGAAATATTTAAACAATAGAAATATATTTACAATTGAATTGGGTATATTGAAATATTATAATTTATTGTCAGGATTTATAGCCTGCTATTCAGCATATTCCTAGGGTGGTGTCATGGGCCCCACTGATCAAAACTGACAATTGGCCTGACTATGTCTCCCCTATCTCTGGCACATTCTGTTCCATCTCGACAAATCCAGCAGGTTTTTTTTGTAGTTGGCCCTGTGGCAGCGTGATAAACTTATTGACCCCGAAGTAACAAAAATAAAAGGCTGACAACAAAGCCATGACTATGTTATAGTTAAGATATTCTGAGGAATAAGAAAGACTTGGAGTTAACCTTGTTAATAAGAAAGTGTTAAAAATAAGCTAACCAATTGGACCTGTTCCCAGAATAGAAAGTCAAAGGAAGCAAAGAGCAGTATAAGTGGGAGATGAGGGATGGAAGATAGATGACAATTGGAACTGCCAAAATGGAGGAGACATCAGGCTTTGCTTTGAGCATAGGCTGGTTGGACTAATGGAAAAACGGACTGTATATGTATTGTTCTGATTTTGGGGGTGTCAGTCTGGATGAAACCTTGTTTCCACTTCCAAAGCTGGGATCTTGGTTCTGTGAGGGTGAAATCTAAAAGGAGCAGCTTGCCAAACCAATTCCTCTTTCAGGTTAATGGCATGGGCTGGCTAGTTAAGTAGGATGATTTAGCATAACCCAATAAGTTGCTCTGTCCCATAGAACAAATGGGTGGGCCTTTCCCTCACCCCTCTCACCCAGCTGCTACATAGGAGAACAACAGCAGAGATATGTGCGAGTGAGCTGGAAGTAGCTGAAAACACAGGCACATGCTCTGCTCTGTGCTGAACTTTTGGGTTCTCCTGGAAATCTAAGAAGAAGCAGGATCTATGGAGCTTTTGATGCTGTAGGCCCCTCCATCCTGTTGCCAAGTTGTGTATATGTGTAAATAAAACCATTTATCTGAAAGACAGCACAGTATCTTCTGACCTTCATTCTAAGGAAACCAAACCTGGAAAAAAATGCATGGAACCCCTGGTATCTCTTACTGCTCAGAGACTTGTGTGGCATGTAGCAGGATCTTTCAGATCTATTAGAGGGGTTCTGGGTAAGAGCATGTGAATTACAAGTAGAATAGATTCAAATATATTTGAACACCTGTGAATTATTTTCAGTTTTGTTTTGGCACTGAAGCACAGCATATCCATATCCCTGTAGGCATGTATGAATATATGTGTGTGTGTGTGTGTGTGTGTGTGTGTGTGTGTGTGTATGTAAAGTTAAAGGGACCCCTGACCGTTAGGTCCAGTCACGGACAACTCTGGGGTTGCGGCACTCATCTCACTTTACTGGCCAAGGGAGCCAGCGTACAGCTTCTGGGTCATGTGGCCAGCATGACTAAGCCCCTTCTAGCGAAACCAGAGCAGCGCATGGAAACGCTGTTTACCTTCCCACCGGAGAGGTTCCTATTTATCTACTTGCACTTTGATGTGCTTTTGAACTGCTAGGTTGGCAGCAGCAGGGACCAATCAATGGGAGTTCAGCCCGTCGCGGGGATTCATACTGCCGACCTTCTGATCCGCAAGCCCTTGGCTCTGTGGTTTAGACCACATTGCCACCTGCGTCCCATATATGTGTGTGTGTGTGTGTGTGTGTGTGTGTGTATACATACACACACACACATATATATATGAATATATATGAATGAATGAATATATATATATGAATGAAATAAGGGTTTGTTAAGATCTTTTATTTTCATCCTGCCTCTCACTTTCTAAAATTTATCTGCGGATGAAACCTCATGGAGAAGTGTCCTGTGTCTTCACAGCTTCTCATGGGCAAAAGGTTGCATAGACTCTGGGCTCCTGAGGGTCTTTTCGTTCTCAATTTCAGCTTACCTCGGATCAGATCAGATTGGATTGAGGTCCTGAAAGCAGAATACAAAGAATGATGCTGCAGTGACCAAGAAGAAAAATGTCTGTGTATGTGAATAGTTAACTCTGAATGTAAAAACTGACAGAACAATGACTGGAAAAACCCATTAAAATCACCACAACCAGGTTCACCGATTCCAAACACAAGTGACAAAGGTGCCAACCTGCAGAAAATCTTGGAGGTGGCCACCCCTAAATATTTTATTGAGGCAAAGGGCCCAGGGCCCAGAGAGGTAGTACCTATGGTGCAAAGTTACTTCTACAAAGTGTCAAGCCATATATTTGGATCTATATGATTAAACCTCTGTCACACTATGGTTGTAGTAGAAATGGAAACGTTTTGGTGCAAAGGTGAAACACAAATGCTTTGTTACATAGTATTTTAGTGAAAGATAATAGGAGCTGTATGAGATTTGCTTTTAGTCCGTTAACTTCAAAGTTAGATGAAAGGATAGCAAACAAGTATTAATCTGTTTTTGCAGTCTTCTTCTCTGCCAGGTTGTGTCTTTTGGGTGTCATTTATAAAGCAAGGAAGACAGTGAAAAATGAAAACTTTACAATTGGTCCTTCCTGACCCTCTTGAATGCTATTATTTCTGTCTTGGAATGATCCACTATGTGTCTGCTGAAAGATGATCTTGAGCTGAAAAGTAGAAAAAGAATGAAATTTCAGGCATGGCTGAAGATGAATCTGAATTCTAGCTGTTTTATCATAATGCAACACATGTTCAGGAGCATTCTTCAGGTTCTGAAGGTAGCAAAAATGGAGACACATGGCTTACAGACTATTTTATTTCCCTATGAAAAGCACCTCACCTGGGGTAATTTTTCACACTACCATGAAACAGCATTGGGGCAGATGTTAAGGCAATGGGGTCAGAGGCAATACACCCCCATTGCCATAACAACTGGAAGAAGCTTCTCTTGCTTGTGTGCATTTCGTTCTGAAAGAATGTGGATGAGCTTCACAGAAAGGATTTTTCACTTAGCAGTGCTCAAGGTTAGTCTTAATGGAGTCTCAAAAGTTTTCACTGATGCAGAATCAGTACAGTAATTTCTTTTGGCTAATGAAACTAAGGAAATGGAAACCTTCACCTCATGCATCAGTGAGGAAAAAGGAAATAACAATTAGAGTTCTGCAGAGCAGAAGACACTTGTTATCTGTCTAGTTGGTAAGTACTTTGGATTCTGCCAGATATGCCATTATTTCTGAAGGAAGGGGGACAATGTTTTATCTGCCCTTATTTTTGGTAGAACATCTCAGTATTGATCATATATGAACTCATTTTCTCACTGTGGATACATATAGTCAAAATCCATATAAATGTGGGAGGTCTTGGGAGTTTTGAGGAAACCATGAGCTTTTTAGATAAATGAAAAAATCTTTAAGGGGGGAACTAAGAGGAGACACCCCCCAACACAGCCCAATAAACATTGTACACTTCAACCATACACCAATTATTTTCTATTTTAAAATTCACAGTATAATTCATGTAAGTAGTACTTGTTACAGTGCAGTTCACACCACTTGCTCCCTAAAACTGGTTATTTATATCATGTTTCGTCCCCCCCTCCTCCCAGTTTTGTGCAGTCCAGAACAAATATTTCCCAGATTAAGAAAATGTTGCCAGATATTGTACTTTTGGCAAACAAAATGGCCAAAAAAACCCAGAATCTCATAATTGGCAAATTCCTGTTCCATAGCCTTTTGGTTGGCCAGTGTGGGAACAAGTTGCTGGGCTTGATGGGCATTTGGTGTGATCTAGCAGAGCTCCTCTTAGATTCTTATGTTCACCGTATGACTGACTTTGCATAACATAAATACGACAGGGAAACATAAGGAGCTTGTTCTGAATGCACTTCAGGTGCCCTGCTTGATAAGATGTGCGAGCTTTGTTCCCATTCAGTACCTGTGAACCCTGTAATATTGTTTCTGTAAATGTCACCAGAAGGATGGCCAGGACAAATCCAGGTTGCTTGACTTCCTGTGAACCTGGCTCATTATAGCACCTGAGCCTACCTGCTAAATCTTTTGTTTAAGGGGTTTCTGATAAATGTAAAACTTAGATCAGGGTCTCTGAAGGCAAACGCCTGAATTGGAAACTGAAGGAAAAGGCACATGCAGTGGGACTGGGAATACTTTAGTAAGTTTGACCAAAATGAATGGCTAGTTTGATCAGTTATGGGCAGCCATGAAGGGCTGTCATAGAATACTTGTGAGTGCTACAGAGTCATTCCTGAAGAAAACATGCGGTAATTGACTCACTGATTTGTACGGATGGGAGAATCTGTCATTTTTGGTTTCACTCGGTTTCCCATTTCTCTACTCTTAAGTTCATTTCTTCATATTTTCACAATAGTTTCCTTTTTTTTCTTGTTTTGAAAACCTCATGAAAATTCATTAGCATTTTCGTTCTATTTTTTCCTAATATGCATATTTTTGTATGCATTTTTGCATAATATATACATTTTTTGCAAGCAATTTCCTCTAATATAATAAAGTTTTGGATGTTATTTTCACCAATATGTGCATTTTTAGGCACACATCACTTAGCATATACATTTTTGTCCACATTGCTTGAGAGAAGAACTGCATTGCAAAATTCAGAAAGTGTGAATTTTGAAGGGCAACTGTGTTTTGATGTGTCTTTTGTTTCACAAACCATAAATTAGGTAGATTCCCTATTGATGTAGCCAGCAGAGGAAAGGAAAGAACTTGCAGTAAATATAGCACAACAGAATATTGTCATGTATGAGTTGGGTGCAGTCACCTGAGGACACAGACTAAATGCATAGCAAAGCTCAAGAGAAAGGGACTCCCTTGGAGAAACCTTGTAACTCCCATTGTGGTCCTTTCTTCATACATACAGTTGGTTTCGTTACCTTATGAGGGGATAGCAGCCGGAATGAACATGCTAGCTCCACCCTCGTTGCTGTTCCGCTCAGCTTCCAACTCATGAAAGATGAACCTCTGTAGGCAGGAAGTTTTGTATCCACAGGTCACGGTCTGCAATGCATGGGGAGTCTCCATAGTTACATAAAGCTGCTCCTTGCAGATGGCCCCCTTCCACAAGAAACAGTGGCACTGGATGGAGTTTGTGCACCCAGCCCCACTGACCACCTTGTGGTTTAATTAACCTTTCAGTGTCACACCAAAGAAGGGTTTCCATTTGCTACATTTTAAGTATCCATTCAAGTTGTCTGATCCAGATGCTATTAACACCCCTTCCAAGTAGGTCCATTGGATTTTGAAACATAATCTGCACCCTTACAGAAGAGCAAAGCATCTTAGGGGGAGAAAATCATCTGAAGGACAAGCCTTTCAATGCTTAATGGGTAATAAGCATTATTCAGTCTCTCTCTTCCCTTAAGGACATGGAGAGCCCTTTGCTTGTCTGGTTGTACATTTCTCTGAAGTATGCAATTTATGGAATGAATGTCAGATCTAATGACTACAAACCTAAGCAAACATGATGGAAAAGGGCAACCAAGAGGTTATCCGAGAAGTGAATGATCAAGGCTAAGCACCAAAGACTGTATTTTAATATATGGTGCTTAGTTGCAATATATACTTGAAACATCTTTCTGCCAGTAACAAGTCACTAGGTTAGTGGCAGGTCAAAAGGAAATGATGCACATAATGATAAGGCTATCAGTGACTGTTACTCATGATGGCTGTGCTTCGTCTCCATGGTTGGAAGTGTACACTTCTGAATACCACTTGCTGGAAACTGCAGGGGAGGGAGAGTGTTGTTATGCTCAGGTCTTGCTTGTGGGTTTCCCACAGGCATCATGCTGGCCATAGTGAGAACAAGACTCTGGACTAGATGGGCCATTTGCTTGATCCACCAGGCTCTTCTTATGTTCCTTTGTTAGTTTTTAGTTGATCTCTCCACTCTCCCTTTTTGCCCAAGCACCTGTATCTACATCTGAAAAGTTATTTATAATTAATTGATGACTTAACAGGATTTATGCTTCTGAAAATATATTTGGGCAGAGTCTTGTATTGGTTCCAAAATCAGAATGACATTTGTTTGAGTGATGTTGGTCCTATTGCATTGGTACTTTAGGTAGAAACACTGGTTGCTGTAAAGCTAGTAAGACACCAACACATTCCTGAATGCGTTGCCTCTGGTTTCCTTTGTAATAAGTTTGCTCATCTTTCCTGGTGGGCAGCATTGAGGCCAGGCATCCAGGTCCCTGCTGTGATCTGGCAGGGGGTGGGAATTGACGTCCCCCTCATTGCCGTCCTGGCCGCATCAACAGCGCTGGGTGGGGCTCCACCCAGGCGAGGCCCCACTGACCAATCAATGCCGGTTGGTAGCATGGCTGTGGGAGATTGAAAGCATGGTGCAGCCGGAGAGCCCTGCTTTCTCATGCTTTGCCAGATCTCCCAACCCACCTACCCTCTTTTCTGCTTTGTTTTGAAACAACCTCGCTATGAACAAATGTCATACTGCCATATTGTTGGTGCTGGGTAGGCATTTTTCCATTTGGCAAATTGGTACCAGCTATTTGGTTTTTGCCTACCTTGTAGCAATTGTCACAACTTTTTGAGTTTTGAGTTTAGTTATCCTTTGTTTGGATGGAGGGAAGTTTGTAGCCTCCACCTGCCCCTCCTCATTAAGGGTATTCTGTTAAAGGGATCTGGGGTGTATGGATTCTGTCCGTTGCCCAGACATAGGCTAGGGCCATGCCACAACCCCAACAGGGATCCCTCAGGGGAGGGGCTGATTTGATGTAAGTCATACCAGTGATTTACCCTTAGATGGACTCCCTGCAGGCAGGAAGGAGATGAGATATAGCCTGGCTTCACTCAAGGCCTAAGCCAAACAGCTCACACCTATAACAAATAAAGCTGTGGCCTGTTTGAACACATAAACCTAAATACTCATGTTCGTGTGTTTATTATCCACTAGGGAACTGCAGGTCACAAGGCCTTGGCACGCAACTTTAAAGCAATGTAAAATAAGTCAGACATATAAGCCCATGCTGTCAAAAATGATGAGTATTTTACACTTTAAGATTGGTATTAGCCTTCTTTAATTTATGTAATTACATCTAGAAATTAAATATAAAATGGCTTGTATTTATTTAAATGACATTTGTGTTACTTTTTAGGATCACAGAACCCCTCAAAGCAGCTGTTAATAGAAGAATCACGGACAAAACCGATAAAGCAATGTGTACTAACTCCATGGTTAAAATCAATGCATAATTTAAAATTCTTTAAATGTAAAAGCAAATGTAGCAACAGATGGTGACATCCTCATAAAATCACCAAACCAGCTCTACCAGTTCCCAACACAAGACCAGTATCCACATTAACAGGCAGTCCCAATGTGCCTTATCTAAAGTAGATAGAAAAAGAAATATCTTTAGGACTTGCTCAAAAGAAATTGCGGAGAAAGCTACATTCCTGAGGAAATAAGTTCCATATTCTCTTTAGCAGGAAATATTTTGAGCTAAGGAACTAGCCTATATTAGAAGTTTTTGGGTTTTTGGGTATAGATTTCACAGATCTCTCTCTCTCTCTCTCTCTCTCTGTCTCTCTCTCTCTCTCTCTCTGTGTGTGTGTGTGTGTGTGTAAAGGAAAAAACCCTAGGCCAGCTAGTAGCTATGATCTGTAAGGAAGCCAAGTGCTTATCACTGCGGGGGGGGGGCACCTCTTATACAGAACTATATTAAAAATTGATTCAAGTATATATTGGAGGTTTTACTGCTCCTTAGAGAGAATACCAGGGACGCGGGTGGCGCTGTGGGTTAAAGCCTCAGCGCCTAGGGCTTGCCGATCGAAAGGTCGGTGGTTCGAATCCCCGCAGCGGGGTGCACTCCCGTTGCTCGGTCCCAGCGCCTGCCAACCTAGCAGTTCGAAAGCACCCCCAGGTGCAAGTAGATAAATAGGGACCACTTACTGGCGGGAAGGTAAACGGCGTTTCCATGTGCTGCGCTGGCTCACCAGATGCAGCTTTGTCACGCTGGCCACGTGACCCGGAAGTGTCTCCGGACAGCGCTGGCCCCTGGCCTCTTAAGTGAGATGGGCGCACAACCCCAGAGTCTGTCAAGACTGGCCCTTACGGGCAGGGGTACCTTTACCTTTTAGAGAGAATACCTAAAGCAGGTTTTAAAATGGTTTGTTGCATAATTGAGAACTTACCTAGCAATCTTCAGGGTTGGTTTGTTCGTTTAAGATGTCAAATGGCAGAAACCTGAGTGCTAAACCCAGGTGCCCCACTATTGAGGAGACTGTTTCGCTTCCACAGTTAGTAAGGACTAGAGATTGCGTTGTTATTTTTGTATGAAATACTGTGCATTCAACCCAGCCAGCATGAAATGTCTTCCAATGAAAAATGGTTAGTCAGCCAAATTATTATGCTATACATGTGCATGCCCCATAATGATTTAGAAAATATCCAACATGGCTCACATAATCTTCAAATGCAAACTACGATTTAAAGCAGGGTTGAAGCATTACCAAATCACCTCATTATAGCAGGGGAGATATTTCAGACGGAACTTGCTGGAACCTCTCAGTTGGGTGCCATTGTAACAGAACAAGGAAGGTGTTCATGATGGGCTGCTATTATTATTGTTGTTATTGTTATTTGTATACCACCCTATACCCACAGGTCTTAGGGCATCTCACAAGATAAAATCAGAATATAAAACCACAAACCACACAATCAAAATAAAAACAAACCCAATAACACCCCCCAACACATTTTAAAAGGACATAGGATATCAACCAACCAAAGGCCTGGTTAAAGAGGAATGTTTTTGCCTAAAGATGTAGAGTGAAGGTGCCAGGCAAACGTCCCTGCAAAGAACATTCCACAGTTGGGCAGCCACTGCAGAAAAGGCCCATTCTCGTGTTGACACCCTCCGGACCTCTCATGGAGTTCTGGCAACTATTTTTCCTAGAAAAATTGACTTGCAAGCTGGTGTGTTGTTCGATAAGAGATTGAGTGTTTGGGTGGGGAGGGAGGCTCATTTAATTTCATTGTACACAGGTTGTACAATGACAATAAATGTATTATTATTATTATTATTATTATTATTATTATTATGAATAGCACTGTATTATAGTATCATTAAACTATAACCCAATCAACTAAAATACATTTCAAAAGCGCACTGGAGTAGGTATTTTCAAATAAAAAGAAAAAGGGTTCTGCATAATGTGGAGGAAGTGGACAGAGGGAAGTCTTTTCCCCTCTCATGAAACTAAAACCCAGGGTCATCCTGCGAAGCTGAATATTGGAAGATTCAGTCCAGATAAAAGGAGGTGGTACTTCATATAGGGTATAGTTAAACTATGCAATCCGCACTCACAAGATGTAATGATAGCCACCAATTTGGACGGCTTCAAAAGAGCATTAGACAAACCCCAGAGAATAAGGGTACCAGTGGCTTGTAGCTAAAATAGCTATGTTTTACATCCTTGGTCCTGGGATGCTTTAGACCTTTCCTGGCCCAAATCAGCATCAATTAGGCCTCGAAGCAAATTAGCAATCAATGTGCTTACTTCTTCCAGAGAAATCAATGGAACTTAAATGTACCTACCCATCTTTACAATAGGGATTGTCAAAATGCTGGCAAATATTTTCAAATGGTTTTCAAAGCTAGAACATTTTATGTGAATATTACAGAGCAGAGTAATTTTTGTGCAACGCCCCCCCCCCCGGGTCATTCTTTCTTAATGTATTCTCCCTTTCTCTAAAATGGATCTTCCTTCACACTGGGAGCGGAAGGCAAAAAGGAGAGATAAGAGAGGGGGAGCCTTTTTTCTTGTTGACAGTATTATACAGTACTGTATTTCACCAGCTAGCTGGTTGTCATGCAGCAGTGTTATTGTTTTTTAAAATCAAAAAGCATAAGCAAGGGGGAAAGGGCTAGCTCTATAAAAAGATGTCCCCATATAAATAAGGCTGGTGACTAATACTTAAAAGTACATAGAAAATGAAATGAATGGAAAACAAACAATTGCTATTACATAAAAGGTTGACATTATTACCCATGGCAACGTATTAGTGCCAAGCATAAAAGATTCCAGAACTGCTTGACATCTTCTCTACATCTGTCTTGTTACTAAAACTTGTTGGCTTCCCTTCACAATTTGGTTTTGAACATAAGAACTAGTTTTGATAATGGTTACAGTCTTATAAGCATTTCTTTTGAATCTATGGTGTGGATATGACCTCTGAGTACTGGGCCTACCAGATGCCAATCTGGAGCTCTTACCTGTAGCATGAAATGAATTTTGAGAGACCTAATGGAAAGAAAAGAAAGAATTAAGCAGCCTTTCTTCTCTTCTATGCCCTGTTGCAGTCTCAGGCTGTTCTTTGCTGTTTATTTTAAGCCCTCAGATCGTGGGGATATTATTCATACAGTACATCTCTAATGTCTCCTGCCAACCTAGCAGTTTGAAAGTACATCAAAAGTGCAAGTAGATAAATAGGTACCGCTCTAGCGGGAAGGTAAATGGCGTTTCTGTGCGCTGCTCTGGTTCGCCAGAAGCGGCTTAGTCATGCTGGCCAGATGACCCGGAAGCTGTACGCCGGCTCCCTCAGCCAATAAAGCGAGATGAGCGCCGCAGCCCCAGAGTCAGCCACGACTGGACCTAATGGTCGGGGGTCCCTTTACCTTTACATCTCTAATTTAATGTTTGATTTGCCTCATAAGCCCATGTGATATACATATACACATACACATACACATACACGTACACATAAAGGTAAAGGTAAAGGTACCCCTGCCCGTACGGGCCAGTCTTGACAGACTCTGGGGTTGTGCGCCCATCTCACTTAAGAGGCCAGGGGCCAGCGCTGTCCGGAGACACTTCCGGGTCACGTGGCCAGCGTGACATCGCTGCTCTGGCGAGCCAGAGCCGCACACGGAAACTCCGTTTACCTTCCCGCTGGTAAGCGGTCCCTATTTATCTACTTGCACCCGGAGGTGCTTTCGAACTGCTAGGTTGGCAGGCGCTGGGACCGAGCAGCGGGAGCGCACCCCGCCGCAGGGATTCGAACCGCCGACCTTTCGATCGGCAAGTCCTAGGCGCTGAGGCTTTAACCCACAGCGCCACCTGCACACCTACACATACACACATGCATTTTCTATTCTACATATACAAGCGAAATTAAAACACAAACACATAACCGCTTTTGACTTCCCTCCTCCCCATTGTGGATCTTAATATAATTATTTTCTCCTCTGCATCTCTTTCATAACTCTATTCTTATAAATCCTTTTTTCATTCCATAGTTCAAATTTTTGCTAAAAGTTTTCTGTCAATCCTACCAATGTGTGTAATTGTTTACAATAGTTTTTCAAATAAATTAGAAACTTTCCCCATTCTTTATTAAAAACCATCTCTTCCTGGTTTCTAATTCTTCCTGTAAATTTTGCCATCTCACAGCATAGTTCATCTATTTTATCTGCCACTTTTCCTTGGTCGGAGTTGTACCATCTTTCCATTTCTGGGCTAACAGAATCCACGCAACGTACATGAATAGTTTCATCTGGTCCTTTGGAGTCTCTGGGCCTATAATACCTAAAAGAAAAGTGAGAGAATGTGGCCATCGGTCTGAAAAAATGTTTCCCTCCCCTACTCTACAGCTATGTACCAAACTGGTAATAAATATTCCAATGCAGTGGTAAGGAATGTTCCCTCAGGGGTAATCTGTGAAGAGTCATATGCTGACAGCAGGACGGGCCCAGAGTCAAGTGTGGCTGTGATGACACATCCACTCTCTCTGTCTCCCTCACCCACCCAGCAGGCTGCCAGAGGAGAGGCAGATTGCTCTTGTTAGGGGTCTGAATTGGTTACTGGCAGAGGATTTACCCCCTTTCCATCTTACAACACCCCATCCATTTTGGCTTACTGAATTTCCCACCCGTCTTAACTCCATCCAGTTCCCCCCATCCATATGAAACTCAGACAAAGACCACAGGTTCCTCTTAATGGGTGCATTAAGAGGATTTTCATGTACCCATGCTACTGCCCTTATGGTATAACCAGAGTCTGGTATGGGTTTAATGTGGCCACCCTTGTACCATTTCTGAAGCTCTCATCTGGAGCAATCAAGTTAAATGTTTTAGATTGAGCTACACAATGTGAATTTTTCGCAGGCAGCTTGCATCCCAAAATATACTTCTGCTGCTGTTTTGCAGCCTTCAGAAATGTTTTTATTCACATAGCTGAGTGAATATGTTTACTTATACTTGCGGAGAGCCATAGTAGGTATGGGGATAATATATTAAAAAGTAGCAGAAGCAGATGCAGAACTGGCATGGCTTATTATGTTTCCTGCAATTATATGTGATGGCTCTGCAACATGATTATATCTGGTTGTCCTCTTCTGAGTTACTTTGGTTTGCATAATTTTATTTGTCTCCCAGTTCCAAAGGTTGCTATCAGATTACAGTACATCCCACGAGCATCTTGTAATTAATTTATCATAAAACCAAAGACTTTCCACAAGCATCTGATTTCCAAAGTGGATCATGCAGCGCTTATACGGAAGTAAAAGGGTAGAATGAAGAGCAACGAATCCCTGATTTTCCTCCTGCTCTTGTTTGTTGGCAGTCTTACTCTTGCCACTATTAAAATTATTCAGGTGAATGCTCTTCAGATTACATATGAGGTAATGGTCTATTTCTATTCTATGTCACTTTGGCATGTGTATTCTAGTGAGTCTATCCTGTCCTGTTTCTACCTTAATTTGTTATGTGAAATAATATTTTTTTTAAAAAACCCCACAGAAATGGAATTTAAATAGACATTTAAATTGCATGCACAAGTATTTTGAAATGCATTTGTGTGTATGCACCAAGAGCACCCAGGCAGTGTGGAAGATGGTGGACATAACTGAACTGTCATTCACACATTCATCTAGGAAGTGTGGATCAGACTACGTAGTAACAGAACTTACAACGATAGAATTCTTCAAGCATCTATTGTTATATAGGGACCAAAATCTGAGGTGATGAGCTATCCAAAACATCTCCTGAGAGCTATTTCTTACTTATTGACCTTACTGTCCTCCAGCATTAGGACTGGGTAAACATAGATGCTTTATGGTAGGGATGGTGAATTCTGTGTGTCTCCAGATGTTGGACTCCAACTCCCATCAGCCCCAGCCAGCATGTGGCTAGTGGTCAAGGATGAGGGGAGTTGAAGTGCAACAACATATGACATGGGCAAGAGTTTCTCCATTTCTGCTTGGTGACCCTCAAATTTATCATTTTCCTTTGAAGATGAATTTTCAATATTATTTTCTGATCTTTATCAAATGTATGAGAAGATATTCAAGTTGACTTTGCTAACATGGGAGTGATGTAATAAAGGGCTATTGTCAGGTCCTGTCTCATGCACAGACTGTTTACCTCATATTATTTGTGTAAGGAATGCACTTCTGTCTCAGTACTGTTTTAATATTGGCAGTGAATAAAATTGCTTCATATTGAAAGACAATAGCAGTTCACTTACACTCTACAAATAATATATTCATCCCCCAGTCCCTAGTTTAAACTGGAGATAATTTCCTGTTGATTACAAAAACAAATAGCCCAAAAAGTTGTTATCTCATTTCCTGGTGCTAAATCATACAGGCAGCTAATAAATCTCTGTTCTGTGTTAAATGGAACAGGATGAAGCAACAGAAGTTGGACTTTTCTTCTAATAATTGCCAGTTCTGAAACTCCTCTGGTATGGAAGAAGCAATGAACAGAACTGTGTTTTTTTGTGATATGAGCATTCATATGGTGATATATGTGTGTGTTGCTTGATTTTGTAAAAATGACAGGTGCTGAGACTTAAGTCGCCTTAGACATCATGTCCTCTGACCCAGGCGATATGATGGAAATGGCTGTAGACCATCAGCGATGCTAAAAGGCATCCAGCATTTGTGCAAAGGCACTTGCTTTACTTCACACATCTTGGAGCTGGTCGGACGTGCAACAGCACATTCAGTTTGTAACTTAAGGGTTAATTCAGTTGTCAGTAAGTGAGCCTGCCAGGACAGGGTGATAGAGGTGCTGCTTGAGAGTCAGTGTGGTGTAGTGGTTAAGAGCAGTAGTCTCATAATCCTGTAAACCGGGTTCGCTTCTCCGCTCCTCCACATGCAGCTGCTGGGTGACCTTGGGCTAGTCACACTTCTCTGAAGTCTCTCAGCCCCACTCACCTCACAGAGTGTTTGTTGTGGGGGAGGAAGGGAAAGGAGAACATTAGCCGCTTTGAGACTCCTTAGGGTAGTGATAAAGCAGGATATCAAATCCAAACTCCTCCTCCTCCTCCTCCTCCTCCTCCTCTTCTTCTTTTTCTTCTTCAAAGTCGGTAAGATGACAAAACCCTTAGCAAGATAGCATATGCTCTGCCTGTGTAGCTGCAATGAAGTCTTCCTCTGGATGTTTGATTGAATCTAATCTTGTTTTCAACAAGACCTGCCCCTAAAAGATAACCACATATGTTTCTTTCAGCTCAAGTTTTATACTATGCTGTTTAGTTTGTTCAGTAAAGTGTTATCAGTGTCAAGGGAGTGGCTCCTTTCACTAACTCAGTTTGCTACCAGGTACTGAGTTTCTTGAATGAAAACACAACCAAGGAATATTTGGTGAAAGGCAGACCAAAATAGGTACCTTTCTTTATTTCTGCTGTGCAGCAGGACAGCACCTCAAGTGAAAACCCAAAGGTACTGCCATGAACAAGGAAATTAACAGGTTTTTTTGTATACATTTCTGTAACTAGGAAATAATTAACAAACTGTACCAAAGCCTGGGACATCCTGAGACATTGTATTTGTTATAAATACAGTATTTTTTATAATATATTTATATATATAATATTTTATAGCTTAACCTCTGCTACATATCTGCCTCTGCCAAATTTACCTATGCAAATAGCACATATGGATCAAGCTGCATATAGATCAAGTTGACTGGGCAAGTAAGCAACCTTCAGTCAGTCAGTCAGTCAGTCAGTCAGTCAGTCAGTTTTATTGCACATAGCCAAAGGGTGCCGCAATGTACACAGAATCATTCAACAGTTAAAAGGAAATATGCTGGATTAATACAAAAAAACTTAAAGCATTTATATTATCCAAACATTACCTACTCTAAACAGAGCTATAGAAGTACCTTAATATGCAGGTCAAGACTTTAAACAATAAAAATTATAGGCTAAAATCACCACATGGCCACTAATATATTAAAAATAATGTTAATTAATACAATGTACAATTATATTTAGGGATGCAGGGGGCGCTGTGGGTTAAACCACAGAGCCTAGGGCTTGCTGATCAGAAGGTTGGCGGTTCGAATCCCTGCGACGGGGTGAGCTCCCGTTGCTCGGTTCCAGCTCCTGCCAACCTAGCAGTTCGAAAGCACATCAAAGTGCAAGTAGATAAATAGGTACCGCTCCGTCGGGAAGGTAAACGGCGATTCCAAGCACTTCTCTGGTTCACCAGAAGTGGTTTAGTCATGCTGGTCACATGACCCGGAAGCTGTATGCCGGCTCCCTTGGCCGATAAAGCGAAATGAGCGCCGCAACCCAAGAGTCGGTCACGACTGGACCTAATGGTCAGGGGTCACCTCCCAAGACAAGCCGAGGGTTAGGAGAAAGAGAGTCTATACTTTTGAGTAGTTGGTCAAGTTTTTCCCAATATGATCTCAGTTCCCCACAAGACTTTACTGGAGGTATGTACATGCAGATACAGTAAGTATTTCTCCAGAGACTATCAGAAAGGGACAATACTAAAAAATTAGAGGTGGTCAGTGAGGGACATTGTTGAATTGATACATTAAGAGATGTTGACAACATCACCGCCAGCCCCCTGCTAGGCCTTCCATACTTTACAGTTTTAAGAGCTGGTTGAGTGTAACATGCAAAACCCTGTAATTCAACCATAGTGCCCTCTTTTGCCCAAGTTTCCTGAAGAAAGATGATACAGTGGCATAGTGTGGGGGGTGCAGGGGGGGCCGACCGCGCTGGGCGCAACATCTGGGGGTTAGGGTTAGGAGGTGCAAATCCATGGGTTAGGGGGCGCAAATTACTTGCCTTGCCCCGGGTGCTGACAACCCATGCTACGCCACTGAGATGATATCATGTGTTTGTAGATAGGAACAGAAATCACTGTCTTGGATCTTGTTTGGCCACCCTATTACATTCCATGAGAGAAGTTTAATTGTTTTACAGTTATTTACTCTTGTTGTCGCCATTTCACTTTGGTATTTTGGTGTTCTGTTACGGCCTGCTTGTTATTAACTAATAAACTGTGGCCCTCTTTGGATAATTGGGTTATTTGAGAAGAAGACTTTGGATTTGATATCCTGCTTTATTTTAAAAAATATATAGGTTCAGCCTTTCATGGACTTAAATCACAAAGTTGTCATTCACTGTATTCTGGGAAGGAGGAATTATACATGTCCTTTTATGTTTAAAATAATTGTTCACTTTTTAACTATAGGGTTCCTACAAATAGATTTTCTTTTGCCCATTCCCCAGTGAAAGACAGATACAGTGTTCTCCTTTTCCTTGAATACAGAATGCACAAATAACCAGACCACTGGAAAGATTTATGATTAAAATATAAATTTTTCATAATGCTTGATAATCTCTCCACTGAACCTCTTCTCCCAAGAGAGTAAGGTATCATGCTGAGATAAGTGGTCTGCTTACTTTTGTAACAATGGTATATAGCCAGTGGCTAACCTTACAATTCCTTTACCCCAGCTCATTTTGAAACTTTCAGCCAGTTTTGGAAGAGGGTGGATATCTATAGCATCCAGCATGGAAGAGAGATAAATGCACTATGGCCACAGCACACACTCAGTTACTCTTTATGTTCCCATCTGGGTTCTGCTTGTTAGAAGAGGCCATCTGCCTGCCTCTGGAACCCAGCTAGAACTCAGGGAGACACTGAATGAGTTTCTACCTCTTCCATGCAGGATACTGTCTAGCGGTTGCCCCTGGTGCATGTGCTCCTTCTTGTCCCTCCCCCCCTTGATCTGAGCCTGGAAATATGGCCAAACATTAGTATTTATCAAATTCAAAAACTTAGAGCAGCACTAAGGGATTGATAATGCATGCAAAACAACAAACATACCCAGAAGTACAAAATTCCCCACTTTCTGCAAAGTTGAGATGGATCATTTTTTCCCTCAGCCTCACAGTTAATCCAATGGTGCAGTTAGCTGTGTGCTCCACACAGAGGCAAATCTTTGTAGAGCACTGCAATACAGTGGTACCTCTGGTTAAAAACTTAATTCGTTCTTAACCTGAAACTGTTCTTAACCTGAAGCAACACTTTAGCTAATGGGGCCTCCCCGCTGCCGCCACGCCGCTGCCACACCGCCGCCACACCGCCGCCATGCAATTTCTGTTCTCGTCCTGAAGCAAAGTTCTTAACCCGAGGTACTATTTCTGGGTTAGCAGAGTCTGTAACCTGAAGCGTCTGTAACCCAAGGTACCACTGTATTTACTGCTTCAGCAGCTGGGTGCATTGCAGTCCTCCTACCAGATGGTGGCAGTGAAAGAGTTCCTTTTGCCTTCTGCAGCTTTAGTGAATAGGAAGTTCAATCCAAGATGCTGATCCAGCAAACAACTTTCATTCCCTAGGAGTTATTTCAGACACAGGAGCAGGGACGGACTTCAGTCTTTCAAATTTCAGCGGTGCCCTGTGCAAGGCCCAAATTTGATGCCCTCAACTCTCACCTTCCCTTCTGCTGAATTCAATATGTCATAGTTGCAACACCTTGCATGATTAAGGAGTACAGGAGCAGGCCAAGAAGTTCAGAAGTGGACAGAAGTGATGATGTCCCAATAAGTTTTGCCACCCCTCCTGGCAAGCTTCAAAGATGAGGCATGGTACACATACTTGTGAGACTCTCTTGCATTGCTGGAGTATTGGGCTTGCAAACATACATTTTGTTAGGAAGGTAGATCTGCTCCCTTTTGCATGAGAGGACTCTCATCTCTGCCACTGGTCTTCCCATTCCCAAAACTGACTTGGGTGAAGAGGAAGGAGCATTGGTGTGGAGAGCTTTAGCAGTGAAAGAGATATTATTTTCATAGCCTAAACATGCCTGGATTCTTACAAGCATGCCTAGAAGGTTCCATTGCCACCAGGGAGTACAGGAAATCATATAATGCCCTTTTTCTGCTTACCCTGATGGGAATGATAAGTAAGTCTCAGCATTTTTCTTTTGAGCAAACTGGCTTTTTATAATTTCCACTCAAAAAGACAGAAGTATGTCATAGATAGCCATAGAATGCCGAGTTGCTTAGAATACTCCCAAATAGCTCTCTCACTTGCATTTCATTTCTTCGCTGGTCAAAAATAGCAAAAAGAACATTTATTGATGCAACATTGCAGAGAATATTTGTGCATTTGTGAAGCTCTTTGATAGCTTTTTCTTTTTCTTTGGAAAAGGTGTTGTAAGGGCACCTTACAATACACAGGTTTTTTTATGCTAGAAAGCAAGGACACTGCAATGAAAAGAAACTGTAAATGAGGTCAGCTTTCAGATAATGTTTTCAAGACCTTTCTTAGTTCTTCCAACCTTATTTAGAATTTGCTCACTGTGTGCATCTTGAACTGCTGAGTTTAAAGAAAATTCAACATAATATAGTAGATGCTCCACTGTGGGAATCTACGGAACTGTGCTGCTTTCTGACTTTTTTTTTTACTTCAGTAGTATAATATTTGAGAACAAAGGTCTCTGCTTCAGAGAGATGATAAAAAAAGCCCTCAAGAGCCATATGAAACACAAATTGGCTAAAATGGAAAGCAAATAAAAATATATTGGTGCATTACTAATGCCAAAAAAAGCACAGGAGTCCAATATGGGGCAACTTTCCTGCTCAAACCCCACTGGTGGCTGAAAGATAACTGTTCCTGGCAAGCTTGAGATTATTACTTGTGAGAATATGTGATTGTCTTAAAATGTATTCAACGGTTTTAAATAGGTTTATTCTATTTTTAATTTTATTGTTTTGGTGTTTTCCACCTTGGGTTCCTTTGGGAAGGAAGGGCTAGAAATATAATAAATAAATATATTATAAAATAAAATAAATGCTAAATTTCACAAGACACGATGACAATAAATTTTGAACATTGCATTTTGGGGACTCTAACATGGTAACCAGTTGCTTGCCATGCTGCTCCACCAATCAGCATGGGGAGACCAGGGAGCGGTATTAGTGGGTGTTGCTTCTGACTGGACAGGGTCCCATCACCAGCACCATGCTGAGGGCCTGCTAAAATATTCTGGAATTCATGATTCCAGCTGTGTCTGTCATCATATGTAGTTCAACTTTCATCTTCCATAGCACATGGTATAAAACCCGAAGGATTAAAGTTAGTCCATTAGCAATGTTTCTTATTTGCCTCTCTTTTTGCTCCCAAATTGGACAAAGGCAAGTTTAAACCACATGTAAACAGAAACAGACGGGGCAAGGATCTGCTATGACCTCTAAGCGGAATCTCTCACACACTAACAAAACAATAGAAATGATACCCTCTTGCGTCAAGCAATGGTCGTTGCCACAAACTGTGCTGCACATTCGGATCTTTTCATTCTTTAATGACAATTTCCCAGCTGACAATCTTTTTCTCGGATGACAAACTGTTTCAGCTGGCTTCTCAACCAATAAAATAATGGTGCAATTCCTTTACAGAAACAATATAGCCACAATGTGTGCCTGCAATTTTCACTCTCTTTTTTTAAAAAAAAGAGGAAAGGAGAGAGACTGATTCAGTTAGTGAAGCATAAAAGAAGGAAACACAATGGCAGAACACATGCAGAAAGAGCCTGAAAGGAAACAGTAGTGTTATAGTTTGTGGGTGCTAGACACCCCACATTCCTGGATTGAGCAAATTGTAGAATTTAATGAATGCTCAGAGGGTAAAAACTAAATGTCAGACACTGGATTTAGCAAGTATTAAAATATAAGCCAGGCCAGCTTCCTGTGTCAGGAAATTGCCTGGGAGAGGAGCCATTAAGAAAGAGCAAGGGAAGGTAATGAGCCATTTGGAAATCCAAAGAGAGGGGGTTCTCTGCAAGACAGCAAATGGAGGGGGCCCCTCCCTCAACTCAGAGTTTAGTTTGGAAGACAAAGCAAAGTTTAAAAGTAGAGTTTAAAAGTTGCTTGCGAAGTGACCTAGGGGGAAAGGTTGCAGTCTGTAAAAGTCAGCAAGCTGCAAAGAGTCAGAACCATGGTTGGTGTTTGTTTGAATCCAAGGCTTCAGCTATGGAAAAAGCAAGACCTTGGGGTGTCAATGCCGTGACCCCCTCCATCATAGGCTCAGCTTGTATATACAGTGGAACTTCGGTTTTCGAACGTCTCAGCTGTCGAACGTTTCGGAAGCCGAACACCGAAAACCCGGAAGTGAATGCTTCCATTTTCAAACGTGCCTTGGAAGTCAAACGGCTTCCAAGGCGCAGTTCTTAATTTTCACCATAGACTTTGCCAATAGCCCTTTGATCCTTGGTTTTTTAACGTTTTGGAAGTTATGACTGTATGTCATAAAGATACCACAGTCTCCGCTGTGCATCATTCCCAAAAGGAAACATAGACCCTGTGCAAGTGCACCTGGAACCCCTGGAAAAATTTTGCTCAAGGGGCTGGATTCTGCAACACACTCAGGGAGTCAGTTTAACCCCTAATGCTTAGTCGACCACACCACAGTGGGGTCCCGGCAGCTGGGCTGGGAGGGAGGAGAGAAAGCATTGGACAGCAGGTGTGCTCTCAGATCACTGATCCATGTTCCATGCTTAGGGAACCCCACAAAAATTCCTGTAGCCAATAAATTTGTTGCCTCTCTTCTCTTCACCCATTTCTGCTCTGTGACACCCATTATTCTGTTCCTGAGGTCACAGCATCTTGTGTGGGGTGCAGAATAAAAGCCGTAACTATTGTCACAACATTGAAATGTTTACATAGATGCTTAACAGTTTCAAGACCTAAAGTTTAGTCATAAACAGTAAACTAATGAAAACTTGTCTTATTAATAAATATACAATAAAACACTCCACTGAAACTTCATAATAATGTTCAACAATAAAATAATCCAGATAAAAGCAAAAGCAATACATCTCCAAAACTAAATCTTGATCCTAGCAGCAAGCCCTAAACAATCCTGCAACCTGCTTAAATGCTCCTCAGCTTGAGAATATGTATATATACATATTGTACTGTATCCATTTGGAATGAATTGCTTGCTTTTAACTTAGCATCACATAGACATCCATTAAAAATTCCATACAAAGTTTATCAGCATGTTATTGTTAAGTTTGCAAATGGCAATCTTATAATTTGCATGACAATGGCACTGTGCATCTGCATTTGTTCAAAGCAAGAATTTACTTCATTTCAGATGGTGAAGCATTTGAAACTTGTCAAAGCTTCTATTCATTGACATCAGAAGTGTGTGCGCGTGCACATATTTAAACTTTCACATTGCTCAGAGATCCTGTGTTAAAGTTTGGTTGTCAAACTATTCTCTGTCTTGTAGTGGGCTTATAGGCATATGTTTCTGTGGTGGTGATGGCTTTCTTTCTAGGATAAATTTCAACCAAAGTCTTATCCAGAAGTATCTCAAACAGTACAGTGCTGGCACATTTATAGCCATCTTGACAAGCACTGGATTTCTTGTGACCTGTGCATTTTTTTCATTAAGGCCTTGTTGTAATAAATTAAAACTGTAACTAACTTTCTTTGATTGCAACCCTATGGACACACTACCTTGGAGTCAAACCCATTGACCTCAGTAAAGCTTACTTCTGTCTAGATAAGACAGCTGTAGTGAAAATCCCAATCATCTCAATGTCAGTGCCACCAACTGGACTCATCCACTTCAGCCCCGACTGGGCCAGGCGAGCTAGGTAGCACTTCCAGAGACCACCTTCTGCACAGGAACAGGTCAAAGTGCTGTGGACTCACAGCTTAGAGTTGTGAGCACCGGATTCACCTCCACAAGAATACAGTCATTGCACAGCAGAGTATAGCAGAGTATAGCAGAGCATAAACGACTCGGAGAGCAGCTCTGTAGAATATCTTCTTTATTCTATCTACAACTATAATACACAACTATATACAGAGCTAAATGAGGTCTAAACAAATGCTGAACTGCACTGAGTGTCTGCAGCTGCTCTTAGCGGCAACCTTATCTATACACACGTTCTCTCTCTAACACTCAGTCTCTCTCTCTCTGATGTGAGGCTGGAGCGGAATAAGTAGAGAGCAGGAAACCGCCCCTCCTCTCTGGAGAATCAGCAGAGAACATCAGCAGATTCTTGGATATGGGAGGGGTGAAATCTCCTCACTCAATGGGCAAGCATGGAACTTCTTAGTATCTTCAGTATCTATGCTTCCTGGCTTGCTAAGGCATATGTCTCCCTTGAACTCAGGAGTATCTCAGTATCTTTCTAAGCTCAAGGGCTGAGTTTCCTTCTCATTAATCTTCTGAGAATCATATGCAAGAGGCGGGCAGGGCCAGAGAGGAAGTGAGTGGAGTTCCAAGTGTAGATGTTACCTTTGTTTAGTAGGCTAGTTTCTACACACCCCTCTCTTCTTGTCATCCAGACAAGCAAAAGGCATTATCCAAGATCAAGGACATATTTCAGCCAGGATGGCAAACATGTTTGGGGTATGAAGTAGGGTGAGTGATAATGTATAGCCTGGTTAGAGGAGTGTGGCTTGTGGAAGAGGCCCGTGTGCTTGATAGAAATAATTGGAATTTGCTCCAGGATTTGGGGTTGCCTACTCCTGCATGTAAAACAGGAGTCTTCCTTCTTGTTTATATGTGTAGAAGCTCATTTTTACAGCTGCACAAACTGGGGAGGAAATGGAAGGGTTTATTGCTTTGGTGATATATCAGCCTCATATAACCAACATGCTTAACTTGAATTGATGCATGAAGGGGTTAAGACTATAGAGTAAGCTGTGCTGCCAGGCTTAAGTAGGTGGCACCTCCTCACCTTGGGAGGAAAGGTTACCAAACACTTTGCCCTTCCTTTTTTTCATCATGTAACCAACCAGTTAGGATGTCTAGGCTGGTTGCTTCAAGACCAGACCACGTGGTTTCAGCAAGCCATCTTTGTGTTTCTACAAATAATTTAGAAACACTTGCCAGTTTTGAAATTGTTGTCCTTGCTGCTCTATGGGGAAGCACACAAATCTGACCTTTGAAGAGTTTGTAAGTAAATCATTTTAAACTTACCAAACTTAGGGTCCCTTTCTATGCTAAGGAAAAGTGGAAAATTTTGAAGGGACTTAGAAGGGAATATTTTAAAGGTCTAATGGACTATATTTCCACGCTTTACTTTGCTGCATGTTTTGTGATTTTAAATCTTTGCTGGGGCTCTCTCACCAAAGAGTATGTGGCCCAGGAATTCTCCTTTTATTCTTTTAACCAAATTACCCCAAAACACCAACAGAAGCGACAAACAAATCCTCTCTCTCTCTCTCTCTCTCTCTCTCTCTCTCTGTGTGTGTGTGTGTGTGAAGGAAAACACAAGATAGCTCAAATTCTTCATTCCTTTTCCTAGAGAGTGTGCTTTAGAAATTGCTCAAATGGAAGTTGTTTACTATGTGTCACAGCAGTGCTATATTTAACCTGGGGTGGCTGGCTTTTGTTTTGTTGTCAAATAAAAATCGAAGACATGAAAGCTTAGAAAAGTGGGCAGAATCTTGTTAAAAAGTGTCCACCACAGTGGCAGATGCAGAGGTGGAGAAAGGTCTAGGTGGCTTACTTGTTTATATACACAAGGCCATTAAATGTCCAGGGAACAAAAGGCTTTCCATTTTTTCCCCTCCCCCCCCCCATCACTCTCTGAAGCATTGGAGGGCAGCATTACATTAAATTAGCTTCCGTGTACATATTCTTCTGGGGACTAATCAAACAGAGCCCATGTCTCTAGGATCAAACAACTAATCTTTGCAGCTTTGTCAGACTGCTGACTCTCCCATCAATCACACCACAGACTTCGGAAAAGTGGGAGATTCTGCTGAATAGCAATCTGTTCTGGACTGCGATGAACCTCTTTTGCTAGCAAACCTACAGTAGGAATACAGGAGACAGGGCCTAAAATGTTGCTTGCATGCAGCTGCTGAAAGTGATGAGTGCAAAACAAAAATGGGGACAGGGGTGTTAGATGTTTTAGAAAAGTAGAAAATGCTAATCATTTTTTTATTCTTTTTCTGAAACCGAAGTAATTGACTACTGGAACTGCTTGTGTTGTGAGTATTGATCAGTGACAGTTAGAGGCGTTCTTCACTATCACTTGTCCTGTGAGGCCTAATTAACAAAGGCTGGCTTGCTGAATTAGATAAAGCTCAGTGTCCACTGAAATTAATGTGATGCTGTCTGAGCATCCTTCACCTAATAGGGGAAAATCAAGTTTAAGTGGAGGAAAAGAGGAAAGTCCTGTTAAGAGCTAAAACAATTGTGACTAGAATATAAGTGGATTAATACAAGAGCTTTGCATGGGCAAACTTCTTCTTTTTTTAAAAAAGAGGAATGTGGGATGCTCTGTTTTGTCTCCTGATACTTCTAATGATGCCTTTATTATTAGGAAGTAGGAAGACATCCTTTCTACCTTTCTAAACTAGCTTCTTCGTGCAAATGCATCTTTTCAATGTTAAACCTTTGCAGTATGTTTACGGATAGAAGTTAAAGGGAGTAGAAGAGAGAATTGGCATTCTCTGCACCACCTTGCATTATGCAGTGGATAGACCAAGCCACCTGGCTGCAAATTTGTAACTGTGCTTTCAATGCATTAAAGGTCTATTTTGTGCATTGCTAGTGGGATATGACGATCAAAGAACTTTGGCATTAAGGATCAGCAGTGATGTAGGGATGGGAAAAATAAGTTTATTTCCAGTCCTTGTCCCTTTTGCCTGAAGTCACCCAGAAATCCATTTCATCTCATTTCTTCAAACAAATTTAATCTGCACCAAAAATAGCAGTTAAATGCATGTTTCTAAATGTGTAGATGCATTTATTTATTTATTTAGAGCTAGGAACTGCAACAGAACTTTTAGGAAGTGCCAAAGCCAGTATTCCATTCCATACATTGCTTTGGGAGGTACAGATCAGGTCAGCTGGTCTGAGGTCATGGAGCTCCATCAAGTTTGCAGAAGTTCAAATATGAGGTTGCTCACAGTTACTACACTGGGGGAGTAAATCAGAATTCTAATTTCATACACAAATCAAAACCGATATCTTCTCAGTATGGCAACAAATATATATATATATATATATATATGCAGGTTTTGGTGTCCTCGGGTGTCTTCCCGTGTAAAAGTTGGGGTGTCTAGGCGACGTTTCGACGAGGTCTCACTCGTCGAAACGTCGCCTAGACACCCCAACTTTTACACGGGAAGACACCCGAGGACACCAAAACCTGCATTCCTGTACCCGTGAAAATCTACGAAAGCATATATATATATATATATATATATATATATATATATATATAATAACACCATATGCCACTGCTAAAAAAAACAAAAAACCCAACAAGACAAAATTAAGTAATAAGCATTGAGAGAAAGAATTAACGATAATGAGTCATGAAAATAGCACTCCTATACAAGTTGTTCTATAATCATCATTTGGTTATGTAAAATACCTACTAAGTGTTTTTTGGTCCTGAATTATTTGAATATCACCTTGTTTGAAATATTTCTCACAGTTCAGATTCTGATTTGTTTAAGGGGTGGAATTCTATCATTGGCTGCAGCAATGACACATTGGCTGTCACAAGATGTGGAGATGCTGGATGAATGTATCATGCCTGTTATATTCCCTCCTAGATCTGAGATAACATGAATTCTAGTTGCTGGGGAACAACAGTAGAAGAGGGCTATATTGCACTTTATATTGCTGGACTGGATAGATCAAGTGAGGAACTTTTTTTCCCAATCTGGGAGGGCCACATTTCCTTCTGGGCAATATTCTGAGGTGGGTGGTGGGTGAGGCCAGAGCCACAAGCAGAGCAGCAAGTGAAAATTTTACCTTGATGGAATAGGCTAGTTTCTCCGCACACTCGCCCATCCCTCTTATATGTCATCCATCCAAAAAAGCAAGAGGTGTTATAATAGTTTAGGGATCCATTCCAAAAACACTTAGGGGGCAAAGCAGAGCCATTAAGGGGGAATGGCCTGAGGAGAGTCCCAAGAGTCAAATAGAGAGGCCTTTACTTTGTCCCATCTTCTTGCATTTTCATGATCACTTTATGCAATTCAGAAATAGACCACCATCTGGAGGACTGCAAGGAGATAAAACCTCAAAGTTCCTCATGTGAATGTTCAAGCTGCTGCTTGAATTATGTGCAGTTGGTTCTGCGAAACACATTTCTGCATGTGGACCATCCCTTGAACTTTTAATTTTTCCTTATATAAGTTTCCTGAATTATTTTTTTTTGCAGAAAGAAAGGAGCTGTTCCTTATTCAGAAGTCTTTCCCTTCAAGCAGAATAGATTATCTAGTTTATGGCCAAAACAAATCCCTAGTTATCCCAGGACAGCATTGTAAAAGGGGAAAAAATTGCATATCATGGAACATTTGGTTCTTTTGAGAGTACCTGGTAATGAGGCAAGTTACATAGATGTTTAACTTCAGCTAATACCATGGGAGTCATTCAGGTTCTGTTCCTTGAAAAATATACTACATTGGCATAGGAACGATCCAGATGTCAGCTACCAAATGATCACAATTATCACATAAACTTCATTTTTGTGTGATCATTTATCAGCATTGCGTTTCTGTGGGATGCGAAGTGGGTTTTGATCAATATGAAGAGATCAGCTTGCTTAGCATTGATTGATTAAGCAAATCGTTAGGATGATGATAAGAAGTTACAGCTGACACCAATCACTCTGTAATTGCCTGATGGAGTTAAGATCTTTCTGATAGGGCCACTAACACACCACAGGACGGTAATGTATAGCTTCTGTGATCACCAGATGACATATGATTATAGAGGTATTTAAGGCATGTGTCTAGAAGGCACAAGTAAGGGGGGGGGGAGGGAATGGAAGATTGCTTTTCACACACACCCCGTATGAGTGAAGGTAAAACCAAACATGTACAGCAAAAATTATTGTGGTAAAATGCACTTAGTTCACTTTTTAAAAACCATTTTCATTGGCTTTTCCTCCTTTAAAAAGGAGCCAGTTCCTCCTTTATTGCCACTGAGCAATAAAGAGGACATAGATTCAGACTTATTCAGCAATCTGTTGTGATATACTCTCCATTTAGGGGGAAATATTCACACTTCATTCCAGTTCACATTTTTCACAGGACCTCCTCCCCTTTGGAAAGGCAGTTTCCCTCCTAACATAGAATGCTATCATCTTGTGCTGAATTTGGTAGCTTTTTAGGTACTGACACCTAGGCAGTGGTTCATAAAAAGCACTGGTAGTTTAGGGGAAAGGCATTGTGTTTATATTCTCAAATACGAGTTTTACAGCGTTGAAATGAGAATTTGATATTGGCTTTGTATTTGCTGGATGGTGTATTTCTTCCTTCATTTTCAACCAAGGCCTTTCCTACAAATTATGATGAAAAATAGAGAATTTTGGCTTCAGACCAGTAACTCTGGGTCACTGGTCAAGCACCTGCTTTGCATGCAGAAGGTCCCTGGTTCAGTCCCTGGATGTCAGGGACTGGCTGGATGAAGAAGAGTGGTGGGAGCTGCCTACTCAAGAGGAGGGCACAGAAGATGATGATTGAGATCCTGGATCCTGGTGGTGGGATACCGGCCACACCTCAGAGGCAGGGACAAGCTGGGAGGTCCTAGATGCAGGAAGTATGAGGGATCATGGAGAGGCAGAAGCAGGCAGGTGGCCCAACGCAGGGCAGGATGAGGAGGTTTCCAGTTTGGATGCAGGCTCTGATAGAGGCAACAGAGAGGGGCAGGACCCTGCATCTTCCCCACAGCACCAACAGCCTCTGAGCTGAAGGCTATCCAACACCACTGACTCACAGAAGGATGTTACATGTAGCTGAGCAATGGGCCATATGGGCACAGAGAGAGGCTCCAGCTGCTTACCGTAGCAGAAGAGGTGCTCTGACTCAGATAGCTAGAGAGTGAAGGAGAGTTCAAGCAACTTCTTCATGAGGGGGGTTGCCTTTATGAGCCTCTTTGTATTTTCCCCCCTTTCCCTAATAAAGAAACTAACTGTGTTAGCCTCGCTTCTCCATCTCAGACCTGTGAATGACCTGATCATCATCTCAGGCCCTTGACACTGGCATCTTCAGGTATGGCTGGGAAAGACTTGCATTATGAAATCTTGGAGAGCTGTTGTCAGTCAGAGTCAGTCAGTACTGAGCTAGATGGACCAATTAAGCAGCTTCCTATGTTCCACGTAGAATATTCTCTTTATTTATTTATTTATTTAAATTTTATTAACATATAAAACACATATACATATACATTTACACAATACACATGCACAACACACTACCTTATTTTCATAACATAAAACATACCTACATTACTCTATATAATGCCTACCTATACTGTACATATCAACATACCTACACACCTACTCCACACAGACACCAACAAACTTCCAGCCGTTCTTGTTACGCTACTTTATTTTTCTAACTAGCTTAAATGCATTTCATTATTTCTTTAATCTCTTCTTCTATCTTGACTTTACTCTCCTTTCACTCAAATCATTTTCTGGATTCACTCACTATCTGTCAGAAATTCTACTTTTTCCACATAAATTGTAATGTATTCCTTAAAGATAGCCCACTCCTTATTCACTTTTTGTACCATATCTCCTCTTATCCTCCCTGTTGGTTCGGCAATATGGAAGTATTCCATCATTTTAGATAACCAGTCTGTTTTAGTTGGGGAGCTGCTACTTTTCCAATTTTTGGCAATCAGTAACCTTGCCACCGTAGTTGCATACATAAATATTGGTCTCACCATTCTTTTTATTTCCTCTGACATGATACCTAGGAGAAAGGATTCTGGTTTTTTCCAAATGAAAATCTAAACATCTTTTTCAGTTCGTTATAGATATTTTCCCAGAATCCTACTATCTCTTTGCACTCCCACCACATATGTAGAAAGGTTCCTGCCCCATTGTTGCATCTCCAACATACATCACTACAGTTTTTATACATTTTTGCCAGTCTGACCGGGGTCAGGTACCATCTGTATGGCATTTTCATTACATTCTCTCTTAAATTATAGCATGCCATAAATTTGATATCTCTTTTCCACAGCGTTTCCCATTGGCTCATCATAATATTTTCCCCTAAATCCTGGGTCCACTTTACCATCACTGTCTTCACTTGTTCCTTCCACATAGAATATTTTCATGTGGCGGGAGTGGATGAGACCCTTAAATGAAAATGGCATCAAAATCCATATCGTGAACTAATGACTGTTCAAGTTTTATTGGCACCTGGCGGAAAACCCCACAAGCACTTGTTCCCACTCCCACTGCAGATATGTAACTGATGAAGCCAGACCGCTTCATCAGTTATTGCAGCTGTAGTCTGCCGCTATGCTGTTCTCAGTTACATTTACATGGAGGAATGTTTCTTCCCACACCAACATGGCCTCTCCTGCTTACCAAGACCAGTGATGTTGGACTGGGTAGACTGAATTCTTTTTAGCAACTTGTGCAGTGCCCTGAGATCGAAAGGCAGGATGAAATGATTTTATAAACACACAAAGTGTCATCATGCAGATGGTGGTGGTGTCTGTTGCTTACAAACAGCTATGAATTTCGCAAGGGAGAACAAGATGCATGTATGTATATCAATATATAAATGATTGTCCATAGTAGAATGTTGGGGTTCCTCCATGTCATATCACCCCTTCTTTTGACTTTTCCCAGAACTCTCTGTTTGGTGGTAACTTGCCAAAACAGGGCTGATGGAGATATCTCTGCAGAACACCCTCATTAATGAGTGAATAAGAATGATTTGGTAGTGTCAGTTCAGCAATGCATGATTTCACAGGATCAAGCCAATACTCAGATATAAACAGGAGCCCTTGTTGTAAGCATGTGAGAATGAAATTCTGGAGCCTTCCCTATGGAAATGAGAGTAGGAGGCTGGTGAGTAAACAGCCAAAGAATGCCAGCCTTGGCCTAATCTCTCTCTCCCCCCCCCTTTATATTTTTTAGTTCAACTTAAGTTCACTGATTTGTGTGGGGAGCGGTTCAAGCCAGCAGTGACAGCCTAGCATTCTAAGAGGGGGTGCTAATACTCTTATGACACAGTGACATCCAAAGCAGTAGGAAAGTGCTTCGAGTGACAGGTGGCATTCTCTTTGTTACCCTGCCTTGCACATGTCTCTGACATCTCTTCATGGACACAGCAGGGCTTTGATTCCTCAGTGTTTTGTATTCATGCCCTTTCCACAGCGCTGCCACAGATCTCCAGAATGCTTGGAATTGCAGAAATTCAAAGCATCTAGTTACAAGGGAAAATGATAAATTGTTGATAAAAAAAATGGATGGGGTCAGGCAGTGGAAACAATACAGCTCTCTCTTGTGTTCTGGGAAGAATGCAGAAACTCACATGGGATTTTTTATTTTATTTTTCTTAATGATTTCGGTGCTGTTGTCTTCCAGTTTTTCCGACTCTTCTAGGGACATTTCCTGCACTTAAGAGTAGTCTTCAAAAAGAAAAGAGGAGATTGAAATGAGCAGAGGTCACAAACATACTCTTTCCCCAGCCCAGTGATATCGCTTAATACTGCAAGTGTCATTGTGCCACACTCTAGTTCAGGAGCTGGTTTTAGTATTCAGAGCGCTAATTCATTTTGTTGCTGGCAGCGCTGCATTAATGATCAAGCTACAACAATGAACACTGTCTGCATAACAAATGTGCCTTTCTCAAGCTGCAGTAAATACAAAGTGATTAACATGGAATCGCTGCTCATGCAAACTGCCTCTCTCTGCCTTTTAAAAAGATACCAGGTGCTTTTAAAAAATAAAAAAATAAAAATGAACCCCCTGCAAATTGTCACATTTCCTTGGGAGCAGGCTAGTATTCTTCTCTTTGCTTTCCACTAAAAGAATAAAATAAATGCATCCATTATTTCAATGGAGTTACCTTCCGGTCTTCTTTCGCCGACTCTGGTATGCTCTCTTTGGAAGGCTGCCTTTACTACATTGGATGCAAATGATTATTAATACTCTGTTCCTTGCTTCTGACATTTACCAAGGCAGAATCATCAAACAGAACTAAATCACGTCATGCTCCTTCTGGCTAGCCTAATCCTGCCCTTCTATTTGAGCTAATGGGAGGATGGGGCGGAGGCGGCCGGGGGTGGGGGAGAGAAATCAGAGCAGGTCCATGTTGCCGTTTTTAAAAGCCTTTACATTTAAGGATCACCAGGTGGTGGTCGTGATGGCGATGCACTTTTAGCATGTGCCAAGCAAGCTCCGATTTTGGATGCTTGGACCTGAAGGAAGCAAATATGCGGAGAGGGTCAGCCGCATCTCCCCCTTCTTTCCTCTCTTAATCATGGCATTGAAGTTCTGGGCAATGTCAGTGTATTATGAAAAGATGGGATTATGCTATTCTTAGAGGCAGAGACACAGTGACGGTTCACTTGTCAGGCAGTTTTCCCTTCCACATCATTTCTAGCGAATCTTTATTGAGGAAGCCCCCCGTTTGAAACGTAAAAGAAGTCTGCCGGGATGGGGAGGGGGAGGGGACAGTAACCCTCTATTAAGCAGTTGGATATGGCTGTCTCTCAGCCACTCTATGCTCTGAAGCAATGCTGTTCACATCCTTATTGCCATCTCATTATAATGTGCCAAAAGCTTAGTCTCTCTGCTCCAGAGCAGCCTTTTAAAGACAGAGCTTTATTGGAAGAAGCGTCATTCAAAAAAGAAAAGGGGAGGGGGGGCAAGCTCTAGTATTTTTCTTTTTTCTTTTCCCTTCCTTTTATTCTACTAAGGCACTGCTGAAGGGATTTATTACTTATATGTGCTTTTCAAGGTCTGGAATCTTTCCTCATTTAGACATAAATATAAGGCACTTTTTAATAAGCTGGCAATCAAGCTAGAAGAGCTGCCTAGCTGGTAGAACTCCTTCGTCCCAGGCAGTTGAATGAAATTTCACTTAAAGATGTATTACAGACCAGACTGTCAGCACCAAGCAAACAGCCTAAACGGAATAGATTTACCTCTAACAATGAGAGGCTCTGAATTTCTGTGAGCTTGTGCATCACACGCATCATGAACGTATTTGGGGATTCCCACACACACCATGAAGAATTGTCAAACCAAAACAAGAAGAAACGGTGTTCAGTTCTATGGATTTGCAAACTATTCAGGGTTGATTCACATATGTGTGTGCTTATTTGTTTAAAGGCTTGTGAGAATGAAGCTTCAGTGCATGTGTGAATAAAATCATGTGGTTCAATAATCCCATAATCCTGAGCAGACATTTCACAACACATCACTTCATGCATGCTACTTTTTAGCAACTTGCTCATGCTTGACGATGGTGAGCTTTCCTCACAAACGTGTCCCAAAGCATCCCACAAAAACAACAAAACTATAACAAACAGCTAATTAAAAACCTGAAAACGCAACTATACAATATCCTTGTTGTCTCGTAGCTCAGTCGGTACGGATTCTTTATCTCAGGGCTGTGGGTTCAAGCCCTGCATAGCGCAAAATATTCCTGAATTCCAGGGGTATGAACTAGTTGAACCTTGGGGTACCTTCCAACTTGGCAATTCTATATAAAAAAAGAATGGGACCAAAATAATATGTGGGATTTTTTCCTTGGTTCAATGTGTTTTGAATTAAGCCTGAGGAAGTTCTCCACCAATTTTCTCCCCTGCTATCCATCTTTCTGAAACATCATCTTGTGAAGGGATGAGGACCACTGGGCTGCAGGACTGCTAACAGTGGATGCCTCAAGGTTTGGCCATTCCCCTGAGATGTACACCAATTACCATTTACAATGGAAGCATTTGTGAGGTGTTAATTGAGGTTGTTATGCTGACTGTGACCTTCCTGGATAGAGAAAGCCTAGCCATAGTTATCTGAGCTGCTCCTGGTGACTTCAAGGTTGGGTAACTGCAATGCACTTTCCATGGGGCTCTCTTTGAAGACAGTTCAGAAACTGCAGCTAGCCCAGTAAGCAAGACCATATCTTTCCTGTATTGAAACGACTCCATCCTGGGTCTCAATACCTACCCAAGCTCAATTCAAGATGCTGACCTTCAGCTCTAAACACAGTTTAGCACCAAGATAATTGTTGGACTATGTTCTTCTGTATCAGTCTAACATATGACCCACCCTTTGAATTGTTCTGATCAATTTCAAATGGTTTTATATGTTTTATAACACATAATTCTATAATTGCATCTATTATTGTTGTAACACACTCCGGGACTTCATAAATAAACAAAGCAAAAGAAGCAAACAGTTCTGGCCTTCCTTTGAGATTTTCGTTTGAATCATTTCTTTTTATGCCTCTATTGCCTAAAGGGCAGTTGCTAGCATCTGACTGGGCTGGTATCAGACTTCTCTGTGTCCTTGGCTGCTCACCAGTACCCCTTCCACCACTATCATTTGCTGCCACCAGTCACTCATTTCACTTTGGGCCAGACTGACATGGGTGAGTGGCGGCGAGGTGCTGTTCAGTCCCAGTCCACAGTGCAATATCCATTCGCCACATTTGATTCCCCCAAATGCAGCGCAAAACCCAATCTGGATGTTGGCTTGTCTCCCATTCTAAAGTGCTGCTGCTGGCCATAAAAGCCCAGATGGGCAGTGGGGGATAAGGTGAGGGAGCAAAAGCGTCATGCCCTGGCTCACTGGTGACAGGGGTAGCCAGGATTGCTAACTGTGCTAACATAAGTGCTAACTGACCGGGGACCATAAATTATATAACAAAAGGGTGTGATATAACTTACATAAATAAATAAATAAATACTTATTTATATTAATGGGGGATCCCACAGAAACATGAAGGCCTCACATTGCCAATCCTTCTTTTTCAAGAGAAAGAAAGGGGTGGAAGATAGCGTCAGGGCGGAATGGTAGGGATGATCTGCATGCTAATGCTGCAGACTATAGAGTTTATTCCAAACAGGACCAGAGTTTCAGAGTGGTTTGGGCCACCCTGTGTCTTGGCTTTTCAAAACAGTACACATACACAGATGTATGTGATGAGACATTCAATGCTGGGTGTATAAATGAGCCACTGGTAGTAGTAGTAGTAGTAGTAGTAGTAGTAGTAGTAGTAATTTATTTATACCCCACCCATCTGGCCGGGTTTCCCCAGCCACTCTGGTTGACTGTGTATGTGTGTGTGAGAGAGATTTTTGGTGGAGGCTTATGCTCATTTTGTTCTCACTGATGAATGCGCCTGGGTTCAGGGATGAATGTGTTTTTGCCTTTTCCTGTGGTGCTTGGCTCAGTTATCTGGGGCTTCTTGCTTTACAGTATTCCTGCTCTCTGCTTGTGGCACGCAATAAGATAGATGGTATAGGATCCTCTTTGGTGGATGGATGGCCCTGCCTCAGTGGAGGTTGGACTACACAACCTTTTAGTTTCTTCCAACTGCTCTGTGATCCCATCATGGAATAAGGAACAGATACATAAATTAGCCTTGCATACAATGCATGGATCACTAGGTGTCCAATTAGGGTAGCATGCAGCAAATTTAAAACAAAGGGAAATGTTTGGTCTGAACACACACACATTGTGAAACTTACTGCCTCAGGATATGCTGAAGATTAATAGTGTAAGATTTCAAAGGCGGTGAGGTTAAATTAACACAGAGTAGGTCCAGCCTTGGCTATTAATTAAGAAGATCACAGTCAGGTTCTTCTTATTTAACATAGCAGCTGCTCAGTTTGCTGAAAACAACGAGTTGTTGCATATTTTAGTTTTGCTATGCAGAGAGGTTATTCAGTTGAAAGCAACATTGTGGAGGGGAGTTTCATTCATGATCTTCATTAGCAGAGATGGCACTAAATTTGTCGTGCACTTTGTTGTTTAGGGGCTTGCTGAGCTGTGAGAAAATGATAAGGACAATGACAGAGCATGAACTTAAAAAAAAAAAAAAAGACTGAGCAGAGCACCAGCATATTAATTGACCTTGAACAGTTTTAACCCAAGAGTCTACAATGGTTCATGAGATGGTTTGCTGGAAGCTACCAGTATTCATTGCTGAGCACTTCTGCATCAAGGTGTAGGGAGTGGCACCCTGGTTGGGAAGCATCACAAGATGGCAGCAGAGGCACAAGTGAAGTGTCTTCTAGGGTGCTCTGTGCAGGCAAGAGCATTGATTCGCACTTGAAAGTTGCAGAGCACGGGCCTATGACATATTTTGCATATGTTACTTTATATGCATAGAGTCGTGTACATAATTTTCAGAGGGAAGCAAGCAAGCAGACTCCAACCTTTGCTCTCTGAGTTTATTCTTAGGTTAGGGATGCCAACAGGATTTTCTGAGCCCAGGATAATATGGGATATTAATTTGTCCTTGGGGGCAAATTAAGATGGTGGGGGATTGGGTCTCTCACAGTGCTGTGCTTTCCAGTCTGCCAGCCATCCTGTAAGCCAGATGTGAGGAGCCTATGACATGGCTGATGGCCAGGGATGATGGGAGTAGTAGTCCAGCAACATCTGGAGAACCAAGGTTTCCCATACCTGCTATAAGCAAATGTGTTTTTCCAAGTTTGTTTTATAAAGGGGGGTTGGATGAGGGAATCCTTGGTCCATGGGATAGGACTCAGGTCCTAGACCCACCTTAGCTACCTCAACAGCACCTCTGAGTACAGGCCTCTGATGCCATGGACTGTGCCTTAGTAGGCTCTGCAAAACTTTCAGTGTCTCTGCTGAGCTAAGAGACCTTATATCTTTGCAGGCATACCAACTCTCCCCACTTCCTTCACTCTGCAGTGGGTACTGATATATTCCAGAGACGTGGTCCAAGCATTAGGAGGTTTAGTTTGATGTTATGACAAGAATAATGCTCCCTCACTCTTCACAGCAACAACAACAAAAGACCCCTACCTGTTGAATTCATTGTTGCCATTCCTTGAACTTTCCCACAAAGACTCTACTAATGAACTTTGGCTCGATTATCAAAGTTACGTAGCTGCAGCGCTGTGCTGTTGGAGAAATTTGTCCTTGCAACATTGTCCAGTTTTTTAAATACTACAACAGCTTTTGTATATCTGAAAGCTTCTGATTGAAACATCAGCCTTTGTATATAGATTATCTCAAGTGATATTTTGCTCAAAACCAGGAACAATAAATGCTACTTTCCTGATAACACACTGCTGAGATTACGGACTATTAATGTAAAACTTGGGAAGAAAGAAAAATTATCTTCAGCTTGTTTTCCTTATAAATCTTCAATTACTCACAGTGTCATAGCAGGACTGAAGTTACACTACTGGACAATGAAATGATTTTAACACACCTCTAATTGTTCTGAGCTATGAAATCCCACAAGAACTGCAAAATATCTTGCCTGTTTGCTTAGTGGTATGAAGTTCCAAGAAGAAAAGCCTCGAGGAGTGTCAAGGCAGAAGACTGAGTGTGACCGAAATGTGAAAGAAACCAAAGCAGTGTTTTTTTGTTATGCAAGAACAAAGCAAGAAACATTCAGCAGGGAGCTCAATTTCCTGACAGTATGCTATGAGAAGGAGTGTCCTCTTACCAAGTCTTCAAAAAAAAAAAAATAAAAGAAAAAACCCAGCCAGCATTGTCCCTCATTAGAACTGTTTGTCAAAGAGGCTTTGATTGTTAAGTGCAAGTGACTGATAATGCAAAGTGGGGGGTGGGGTTTAAATTCAGGCATAACAGATATCCTGGCTCTTCAATTCTTATTTTTAACAAACGGCTCTGGGAATGGTAATCACTTTGGTTCTATGGAGAATGCCTTAACCCTTTTCCACGCTGCTTTCCCAACATAACCTCCCACCTCCCAGGTGCTATTTGCACTGTGAATACTAGGTTGGGGAGTTGGGCTTAAGCCCCTCCACTAATGACACAGTAGTCCTGATCCACCTGCCCCTGCAGCTCCCTTTTAAAATAAACAAGCAAAATTTATTTGCTTATTATATGATCATACACCTTCAATGGCTTGTCTGATTTGTTCCTCCCTGTGCATGAGATCATCTTTTGTATACAGGCAATTCCATGAAAATAGCAACCTGCATACTCATTTTTCGTTTTCATATGTATAGTTAACATGTTCTATATCATTTTAAAGATGACTTTCCAAAGTTTCATTATCTGGCAACAGTTTTTCAAAATGGCATTTTGCACATGAAAAGAACCACCAGAAGTGTGGAATGTAAAGTGATTCAAAATTTCTCCCTCTGCTTCTTTTAATGAGGTTCAGTTAAAAATTCCACACTATATTATATTGATAGTTTTGCTTTCCCACCTGGTGAACTGGGAAGAAATTTTATGTTAAGAACAAAATCAGATGAGGTTAAGACAATAAAATTTATGCTGGTTGCGTGTGTTACATTGATCACAAAATACCCACTCCCCCACGCCAAAAAATGGGAAGAAAAATCTGTATGTTTTAATTTTATTCTCTTTTTGAGGTTCTAGGTATTAAAACTGTGCTGAGATCTGCATTTTGCACACATTTCTTGTGACTAACATAACACCACAACAGTGCAATGTACATAGCATAAATGTGTGGCATTTAAATCTCCTATTTTCTTCTCAGATAAATTAATAATTATTAAGGAATCAATATTATCCGCAAGGAACTGGCCTAAAGCAAGCAACTGTAAATTAAACTGATAATTAAACAGCCCCAGTACATGCACTGTTGTATACATTACTGGGCTGGAGAACCACCAATGTCAAAATTCAAATTTCAAAGGTTGTGTGTGTTTCAGTTCTCACATTGTTTTGGAAACTATAAACTATGCAAGTTTGCTTTTAGATGTAAACTAGACTGGATTTCTACACCTTCTCTAGCAAAGCCTCTGTTTTGGGTCATGCTGCATCCAACAAGATTGGGTGCAAGAATGCAATAGCTTACATTATATTCTCAATTAAGTAGGATTCTACTATATCTGCACAAATTAGGTATGAACACACAATATATCTCCAAGTGTTCTACCTATGGAACCACGAGGAGATGTCTAAGTGTATTCAGTAACATACAAGCTTCCTTTAGACCTTCATGCCAAATCAGTGAAGGTTGGGGTGAAGTACCGGTAGCTATGCCCAGATACATTGAAAGAGGGAGCATTCCCCATCCCTTTATATACTTTTGCCCATGTGTCCATGATAAACTCCCAAAGAAGGCTAGACTCTTCCAACCATCTGAACCTGCATACAGTACATATAGAATCATAGAATCATAGAGTTGGAAGAGACCACAAGGGCTATCGAGTCCAACCCCCTGCCAAGCAGGAAACACCATCAGAGCACTCCTGACATATGGTTGTCAAGCCTCTGCTTAAAGACTTCCAAAGAAGGAGACTCCACCACACTCCTTGGCAGCAAATTCCACTGTCAAACAGCTCTTACTGTCAGGAAGTTCCTCCTAATGTTTAGGTGGAATCTTCTTTCTTGTAGTTTGGATCCATTGCTCCGTGTCCGCTTCTCTGGAGCAGCAGAAAACAACCTTTCTCCCTCCTCTATGTGACATCCTTTTATATATTTGAACATGGCTATTTTATTTATTGAACATGGCTATATAATATGGGCACACATGCATTGTAACAAGTGAATGCCCTTGACAATAACACTGTTCTTCCAGCTGACAGAATTTCTTTTGATAGGTAGAATGATACTGGGGCATTATCTAGAAAATCCCTGTATGCTCCATTGCATGCGAATAAAAGCTACATGCATTCAGATCAACAAGTCTGTGTCCAGTCCTCTTCCAAGAAAATGAAGTACAAGTTTACAGAAATGCACAGCAATTTGTATCAAGACAATAAGGATCCATTATGAAAGGACATGAAAGTCATACTTACTCTGCTTTTGGGTTTGGCTGCCAAGGGGAACAGTGTGCCAGGCTAGATGCATTGTTGGTTAGACCTTGGTTTCCTGCATGTAGATGATGACAAAAGGGCATGTTAGAATGAAATTGGGCTGATGAGACTTTTGCTTAAATGCACAAAATCGGGGGGGGGGGGGGGAATAAAATAACAGTTTGTCTTAAAATGACGTCTGCACTCAACCCATCACCATACAAACCCCATCAGAAAAGAAGGGAGAAGCTCCTCTGGGTTGTCTTTAAAAAATCAGTTTCATTTTTCAGCTTGCTCATTGTTAAGTGTAGGTCAGGTTTATGAAAACTTGACTCAAAGGAAACAAAAATATTTCTACTGTGGCAAACCTTTGGGTGGGTTCAGTGTTTGATTTTGTTTTTTAAAGAAGCTCTCTGTTGCTGGCAAGGTCTCTGAAGAACTGAGCAATGTGTGGCAATATTAAGAGAGGAGAGAGGGAGAGAGAGATGTTCTAAGTTGGTATCATCTTCATCCTGCTAGGAAGAGGACATGTGCTGCTCAGCAGTGTCAAGTTAGATGCTGCCCAGAGCACTGTGAGATGGAAATCGCAAGATGTGAAGAACTCATTGGAGAACAAGTCCTTAAAGTTCTGGCCCTCCAGCCAGCAAAGCTCTGCAAAGCCCATTAGCCTTTGTGATGCTTCACTGATTTATACTAACTGAGGATCCACTAAGGGTGAACAGGGGATAAAGCTAATGCTCTCTTTAAGCCACCAAGATCGACAGGAATCTCTTAATAATGCACAACTCTTCATCCAAGGGACTCAGAGTTCCTTTTGAAACAACTGAGCACAGCCTTCTCTCTCCTCCTGTCTTAATATAATATCCCACCCAGGATATTAATAAGACCAAGTCTGTGAGTGAACTGCTATGGAAGCAGAACTCAAGCAGTACCAGAAGCCTACAAATGAGGCAAGAGCACTGCAAAATAAAGCTGCTCTCATTTAAATTATATCAACTAGAAATAAATATTGTGCCAGTTAGCTGGACTCAATATGCAAAATTCAGCCCAGCTTCTCCAGCTGCCCCTTCAACCCAGTCTTTCTTTGTTCCTTCAGTTCCTTGATGACTGAAAATCACTCCATCTAAAGCTCACTTGCTGATAACTCTCCTTCTCCTGCCAACAGCATAGAAACCCTTCTGTCATAGAACTGTAGAGCTGGAAGGGACTCTGAAGTCCATGTAGTCCAAGCCCCTGCAATGCGCAAATCCTAACTAAGATTGGTCATCTAATCCCTGCTTAAAAACCTCCAAGGAAGGAGATTTCACCACCTCTTGAGGGAATCTGTTCCACTGTTGAACAGCTCTTATATCAGAAAGTTATTCCTGATGATTAGTTGGAATCTCCTTTCTTGTAACTTGAATCCATTTGTTTAAGTCCTACCCTCCAGAGCAGGAGAAAACAAGCTTGTTCCATCCCCCATGTGACGGACTTAAAGATATTTGAAGATGGCTATCATATCTTTTACATTCTCCTCTTTTCCAGGCTAAACATACCCAACTCCTTCAAGTGCTCCTCATAAGGCTTGGTTTCCAGACCCTTGATCATCTTGATCGCCCTCCTCTGCAAACATTTGTCAACATCCTTCTTAAATTGTGGCACCCAGAGCTGGGCCATGTATGGTCTGACAAATAGAGAATAGAGAAGTACTATGACTTCACTTGATCTGGACACTATACTTCTGTCGATGCAGCCTAGGATAGCATTAGCTTTTGTTCTTGCTGCATCACACTGTTGACTCATGTTAAGCTTGTGGTCCACCAAGACCCCTAGATCCTTTTCACATGTGCTAAAGGCAGGCTGGGTTTCTTCCACCTTATATTTGTGCAGCTTGTTCTTGCTGCCTAAGTGTAGAACATGACATTTGTCCCTATTAAAATTCATTTTGTTAGTTTTGGCCCAGTTCTCTAATCTGTTTAAGGTTATCTTGAATCTCGATTTTGTCTTCAGCAGCACTGACTATCCCTCCGTAGTTTGGTGTCATCTGCAAATTTGATGAGTATCCCCTCAATACCTTCATTCAATAAGTTTATAAAGATGTTGAACAACAACCGGCCCAGGACAGAACCCTGTGGCACTCCATTTGTCACTTTTTTCCAGGAACATGAGGAGGAGGAGGAGGAGGAAGAAGCAGCAGCAGCAGCAGCAGCAGCAGCAGCAGCAGTGAAGGAGGAGGAGGAGTTTGGATTTGATATCCCACTTTATCACTACCCTAAGGAGTCTCAAAGTGGCTAACAATTTCCTTTCCCTTCCTCTCCCACAACAAACACTCTGAAGTGAGTGAGGCTGAGAGACTTCAGAGAAGTGTGACTAGCCCAAGGTCACTCAGCAGCTGCATGTGGAGGAGAAGGGAATCGAACCCGGTTCACTAGATTATGAGTCCACTGCTCTTAACCACTACACCACACTGGAGCCATTAGTGAGCACACTTTGGATTCAGTCAGCCAACTAACTACAAATCCTCTATGCCATCTGTGTCACCCCCTGTTTCTCCTCTCCCCTGATCATTTACCAGCTTCCCTTGTTCTTCTGAGCTTAGGTCTTGTCACTTTACTCCTTCCATCCTTTAATTTCTATTTCTTTCTTTTGAGATTTTTGTCCCTTGTCCTTCCTGCCTTTCTCTGGTGTCATGTTAATAGCACATAGCAGATTGTTTCCCAGCCAAAATGACCTTTCATTTTACTCACAGAAACAGCATACTTCATAACTATGTTATCCTCTTGAAAGCTTCCTCTTGAGCAAATGGAATTTTTTACAACTGTTTGATTCCATCATAGCAGTTTACCCAATGGATAAGAGATGTCTAAGGAAGGGGGCAGAAACTGCCAATAACTTGCTTACCATATTTCTGTTACTAATGTCTGTAAAAACTGTATAATGAACATGATACCAGCTAGTGAAGTGAAACCAGCACCCTGGAAAATTGTATGTTTCTTTTTGTAAGAGTTCCTTTTGAAAGCCTGGAAAACACACAAAAAACGAAATGGGTGTTTGTTTGTGTATCTTTCTTTACACTCAGGATTACGCGGAGAATTTTAACATAACAGGCCAGTGATAGACAGCATATAATAGATTAAAAATAAAACTTTAATGAAAAATAATATCATTCCATGCCAGCAAAGCAAGAATTTTGGTTCAGCTCCATGGCTCTGAAGTCTGTTAAACTTATTTCAATTGATTTGTCAATTAAATAAAATAACTTGCTATCTGTGAGACTGAATGAATAAATAAAAGGCAAAACACAAACAAACAAATAATGGGAAGGCTGAGGTAAGGTGCTTAAACAACAGTTAATGTCAGTCTATTGAGATGCAATGGTTTACTTACGGAAAAATAACTCAAATTGCAGTGATCTTTGCTATAATTTCTATAGCGTGATGTGTTATGAGAAACACGGGTTATATAACATATTACTAGGCAGGTTACATGTTATGAGAAACATGGAGCTTGACACTATTGCCCTATGTCAAGTTCTTACACTACCACCATAATATATAGCAAAACGTACTCCATGTCTTCCTGACATCATATTGTGTGTTTCTCTGCATCTCCTTCCATATATTGCTATTTCTGTGCAATAGCAACATTGCACACCCCACCAGCCTGTCTTTGTTTGAAGGGAGTTTTAGCAAGGCCTGAGTGGATGACAAGGTCCCATTCAAGTGGTCTCATATTCCAGGGCAATAACAAAAGGTCAAGCCGCATTCCTGGCTGCTCTTTACCACACTGCTGCTTCACCCCTCCAACCCATAATTGCCTGCCATAAAAGCCAATAGTTGAGCATGAATGCAAGCTCAAATTTATCAAGGAAATGTGCTATTCTCGTAAGTACTGTTATCACACGTTTCCCTTTGATTTGTATAAGAAACACACTGGAAATATCAATGTGCTATTAATTGCATAGATTTTGCTGACCACTCCAAGGGGCGCCTGAGGCACAAACAACACATCATTAATGGCAGCCCAAATCATTTCCTTTCTTAATAATGCGGCAAGTTTTCTCCAGTTCTACCATTCATGAAGCTTTTTTTCCAGTAAATTAAGAAGTCCCTGCTGAGAAGTACTGGTAAAAGAAAAGAAAAGCAGTAATCAGAAAACAGACAATTTATAACTATATTAATATAAACCCATGGCTTCAATACTAAAATAAGTTCACTTAAGGAAGTTCATGGAAGGAAAGCTTCTCATTCTCTCCCCACAACCTGGAGTTGTCTGCAACTCCCCCCCCCCCCGAAATTCACAGAAACTTCCCTTGACAGTTAGGACACCCTCCTCAGCAATGTGTCATGGCGTACTGGGGTGGGGGTGACTGGAAAATGTTTCTCCACAGCTTAGGGTTAAAACAACAATCTTGGAGATGGTTCAGACATGTGTGGAGGAAAGATGTGGTTGAATGCAGTTCTGCACTAGTGGGGGCTTATATCAAGCCTACCTAGTGATAGTGAAGGCATTTTTGCTGCCTCCATTGCATCCTCATTATGTCATCCGGCATAGCTTTTCTGGGTTGTGCAAGGCCTCTTACAATCTGATATGAAGGAGGTGGTGGAACCAAAGGTAGCTCACTGTGAATTCTTTGCAAAGCATGTTGAGGACAAAATCGCTTGCCTCCACCAGGAACTTGACTCTTCTGTTAAAGCAGATGAATCTCAAGGGGGATCCAGAGCAGTGTCTGGTTTCTGGACCCAGTTCTGGTTTTGAGCTCTAAAGCATTAAACAGCTCAGGACCGCAGTACCTCAAAATCTGCATCTTTCCATATGAACTTACCTGGACCCTGCAACCATCATCCTAGGCCCTTCTTCATGTGCTACCTCAATGAGAGGTCTGGAGGGCAGCAACATGTGAACAGGCCTTTTTCACAGTGGCTCCCCATTTGTGGAATTCTCTCCCCAGAGAGGCTCACCTGGCGCCTTCATTATACACCTATAGGTGCCAGGTGAAAATGTTTTTCAGGCCTTTGGCTGATTAATATCCTATACCCTTTTAAATCTGTTTGTGTGAAGGGTTTACTGGTTTGTTTTGTTTTTGTTGTTATTATATGTTTTGTGTTTTTATATTGTATTTCTGAATTGCCCTGAGATCTATGGATGAAGGAAAGTATACAAATTTAATGAATAAAAATAAATGTCAATCTGTACTACTTCAATGGTTTTAATGCCATGTTTACCATGTTCATTGTCTCACTTACTTCAAAACATAGTAAGCCAGCTCTATAGTATATGGGGGCTGAGGTTGAATGGAGCTGGATGCTAGAGGGCCACAGGTCCCCCACCCCTGAGTTAAGGGATCAAATACAAATGGTTTTCTCAATTTTATTTTAGAAAATTCTTCCTGTTAATCTTTCCATGGCGGTTTTCCCCACCCGCTCTTCCAGCAAAGCTATAACTACAGACCTGCAATCAAAATAAATAAATAACGATAGACTAAATATTTCACAGCAACAGTGATCAGAAAATAAGGGAAACCAGAGAGGGGTTAGAGAGAGCACAAGCACACACTGATTGTTTTCTGACTTGCATGGAATTTCAAATGAGCCCTTGACAGTCTTCTTTGATACTGCCTTCTATAGCAGTGATGAAGAGCCACCAGCTTCTTTCTAGTTACCCCCGTGGCTTAATGAAGAGGAGAGGCAGAAATTGCATACTGCCATGCAGAATGACCTTGTCTGATAAGTCTGTTTTGCCTTCTCTGCAATAGGTGGCAAGGGCACGCAGGATACAGCAGCCTGTTTTTCCTGCACCTTAATGAGAAAAATTGACCTGTTTGTCCACCAGCTGCCTTCTTTTGTTTCAAATGCAAGTCATTTCTGGAGGATCCTTGTTCTGTGCTTCAGCGTAGAAATCAAGCAGAATCCCCTGTAGAATGGCTTGTGGCTGGCAACGTATTTCAGCTCTGCACAAGTGGCAGGGAAATGGGCCTTCAAACTGGCACATGAATAGCATAGCATGACACAATGCCCCACTATTAGTTTGGATAATGTTGAGGTTGGAATTGAGCCAGTTCAGAAGATATAGCAGAAGTAGGGCACGTGGAGAAGATATAGCAGAAGTAGGGCACGTGAAGAATGCAACAAGTTTAGGCGATAGCAGCCAGTTTAGGTGATTGTGGCTGGACACATGGTCAAAGGTAAAATCACAGAAGAAGTTACTGGATCAAAGCTGTGTGAGCAGTCCATAAGGACAAGACAAATGGTTTGCAGGTAGGTAGTTGAACCCTACTTTGTCACTTACAAGGGAAATAAGCAGCAGGTTCTGAGGGAGATATGCCTCACTTTCTGGAAGCAGTCTAGAAGCAAATTCAGAAAGGTCCCTTCATAATAATCACAGCCACACACCCTCACAGCCATGCCCCCTTCTAAGTATATATAACCTTCTAAAATTATTATTGAAGTATAATTATGAGATTATTGGATAACCAGAGATGTGTTGCAATAATTAACGTGGATCTCTGTGTGTTTCCTTTCAGATAGACCTCCTGTTTTCTGTGCATTTACATGGGCAAATGATTTGGACTGTTCAAGTATCTTCTTTCAGAGTGACTTGTGCTGTGTTTTCCTTGAGGTTCCAGTGTATGCTACACAACACACACACCATTCTCTTGAAACTGAAGCACCCTGTGTTTTCGGTGTTCCTAAATGCTTAGATATGGAGCATGCAGCACAACTCCTTTCCAGGGTTTCCCCCACATGCTTTCTCTAGAGTGACCCTGGGAGTCCATTCTCAGTAGCTGACTCACCTTTTACTCTGATTGGCTTTGATCAACACACATGATGTGAAGACTTATTCTCAGTGGCTAAAATGCTCCTCTTTTGTGCTGATTGGGCAGCTCTAGGAAGCTGGAGACCCTGCTTCAGAAATAGTAGTTTCAGGCTTTCTACCCAATGGCATGTAGGAAATTCTATATGCCAAAGCCAAAATATTTCCGAACATCATTAGAGGGGAAAGGCAACCATCTTCTTGCTGCTACTTATTTAAAACAAATGGCAGTGTTGTTTAAAGTTGCTTCAAGTCAAACTGGAAATTGACTGCAGAGCATTCGATATGAGGGACTGCTTCATTATTAAAAGGGCTTCATGCAAATTTAAAATTTACATAAAATCTTTCTAGTGTTCGTAGGTATACCCACATGGAAAAGTGTTGAGTGTGAATTTGCATATTGCAGATTATCGCAAAATGAGAGTGGGGCAATCAACGATTATATTAAAACTCTGCTACGCCTGCAGATTTGATATTGTCCTGTGGCTTCATTAAAGGGAAGGTAGCAGATAAAAAAGATGTTATAGTTTCCATCTGGCCTCGTATACAGCCATAATAGTCTTCCTAATGAAGGAAATAAAAGGAAAACAAAATCCTGCCCGCAATCTACTTCATTCACTAATATGAAAATGTCTCATTAAACAAATGGCTACCAAGTACAAGTGTTTCATGACCTCTAGCAAATTAATGTTAAAATAAAAAAGCACGTGAAATTGTTTTGAGGTTTGCACCGCTGTTAACATGTCCTGTTAATAGGAGTGCTGGAAATGTTAGTTTTGCAGTTAAAAATTAAGGACTTGCTTCCAGTAAACAATGCAAGGCTCATTACTTACTTAGTATCTTGTCAGCAACATTAGGGGTGGGTAACTCATTTAGCACTGAATTCTGCCTTCAAATTATAATGCAAGCTGAAGAACTGGATGAAATGTTCATATGTTTCATTTACATGCATTTTGTATAGATTTATAGAAACCTGGCAGGCATCAACCAAAGGCTATGGGTGGCAGACATTAGAGTCCATTCACTACAATTCTGTCTATGCTATTTATGTTCACCTAGTATTAATGCATACACAATATATATGACTGGTTGTAGTGTAGTCTAAGCATATCAATATTCAGAATGAGGTCCCATTGCTTACTTTTTCATATTGAAAGAGGAATAGGCAAATTCATAGAAGATAGTGGTATGTTCTTCCTCCACTGCAGAAAGCACTGTGCATGTGACACTAGTTTTTGGAAATCACAGTCAGGGAGACCACATTTGGGCTTCCCAAAGGCATCTGACGGGCCATTGTGACAACAAGATGTTGGACTGGATCGGGCCTTTGGCCTGATCCAGCAGGCCTTTTCTTGTGATCATTTACTGGTCCCTAGTAACCTTCAGTCCTAACATGTCATTTGTCCATTGTTCACAAACACTTACTAAATTAAGAGTTGCATGATGGTAGTTATCTAAAAGGATTAAGAGCCAATGACCCCAGTTCAGCTAAAGTATCATCCTTACCTGAAAATGTAAATCCCACAGAACCCAATAGGACTTATTTCTGAGAAAAGATGCTTAGGATCCTTCTGACAGCACATTAAATTCAGTGGAATATGTTAGTCCTAACTAACTTAGGAGTTCGAAAGCACGTCAAAGTGCAAGTAGATAAATAGGTACCGCTCTGGCGGGAAGGTAAACTGCATTTTCGTGCGCTGCTCTGGTTCACCAGAAGCGGCTTAGTCATGCTGGCCACATGACCCGGAAGCTGTATGCCGGCTCCCTCGGCCAATAAAGTGAGATGAGCGCCGCAACCCCAGAGTCGGCCACGACTGGACCTAATGGTCAGGGGTCCCTTTACCTTTAACTAACTTAAATTCTAATGGCTTCAATGGGACTTACCTGTAAATAACTTCAGCTGGATTGGCGCCAATGGTTTATGATAGTTCATGATGATGTTGTGGCCAATATTAGTAGTTTTAAACCTCTTCATTATCAAGTACTAACTTTCATTTACTTATATCTAAAAAAAATATCAATTGAACTCAGTAGAATTTACTTCCAAGCAACTACATTGATAAAATAATAATAATAATAATAATAATAATAATAATAATAATAATAATAATAATAATAATAATGTGGTACAGTGTACAGTTCAACAGAAATGGCAATTCCAAGATAATATATTATGTGAGCAAGTCTGTTAGTCTGTTCTGTGAAAGCTTACACTGAGCAGAGCATGGTCACCTGACTTTGCCCACTAGTTTTCAATGCAACTGTCTTACACCAACCCCTTGTCCAAGAGTAGGACTAAAACAAACTCTCCTGAAGTAAAGAGTGATCAAATACTCTGTTGACCCTACAGCAGGCATAGGCAAAGTCGGCCCTCCAGATGTTTTGGGACTACAACTCCCATCATCCCTAGCTAACAGGATCAGTGATCAGGGATGATGGGAGCTGTAGTCCCAAAACATCTGGAGGGCTGAGTTTGCCTATGCCTGCCTACACCTATAAACAAAATCAAAATGATTACTCAAGTGAATGCTAATGCCTAATGCTTAGAGTAGAAGACTAGAAATGAGAGACCTGGGTTTCAATCCACACTCACCCACTCTGCGCCGTAACTTCACAAACCAGTTGTGACACCCCCCCCCCCCGGGAAGGACAGTAGGGGAGTGATGTACATTACTTGGGGCTCCTTGGAGGAAAGGTGAGATATAAATATTTATTTATAACTGGCAGTACCTGAGGGAAATAAATGCCTTGGGGAATCCTTTAGAATATCTTAAATATACAGTTACAGCACTAAATAGCTGAAATACACACAGATGATTTTCTCTCACCAATCTTGATGCACTAATTATTATTTTTTATGTTTGCATCTCTTTTCCAAAACAAGATGTAAACCAGACCATATACAAAGAAGAGGAAGGGGAATAAAACCCCAGCAATATCAATGATTTCAACATGGCTCCAAAGAGCTTCTCTGTTCCTACAGAGACTTTACACAAGATGCTGTTTTCTATCTAAAAGAAGACATTTCATTTTTCTTGTTTTGTTTTTTTCTTACTAAACTATTGATGAACAGGCTGTTTTCTAAATAAATTCATAAGAAATGGAAGACAGAGCTCGAGGAGGTAATTACAAAAGCACGACAAGGGACAGAAATCTGCCTGCCTCTCCTGCTGCAATTATTTCTTTATTGGAAACTAGAGGCTTTGCATTGGCTGCTTCCCCCCCGTGCTTCCCAGTGAATTATTTGGAAAAAGAGCAAAATATTGGAAATTATAAGAGCTGAGACAGGAAAAAACCCCAACTCAATTTTTTGGTTTTTGGCAGAATAAATCTTTCCCTATGATTGCCAACATCGGCCGGGGAGGTGGGGGGGGGCAGGCTTTGGTAACCTTACTGTGATTTCTTGACAAGATAATATTCTTTCTATGCATTTACACACTTAGCTTGGAGAATCAGGGGAGATAGGTGTTTGGAACGTGAACTGCAATAGACACCAAAATGGCAGTGGCTCCCATGCTTGCATCCAGAAAGCAGTAAAATCCTCTAACATCTGAGAATCTCCCCCTCGGGCAGAGTTTGAACAGTAAACATTTAACAAACGCAACTCCCATCTTGTCTTTCCTCTCCCTGTGTGTCATCTGTTTCATTTTATTGTTTGTTTCAGTTGTTTCTTTTACACAGAACTGTGGGCTAATCAAACTATCAACCTTCTGGGTATAAGCTGGATCACTGCAGGGATCCATAAGGGAGAGGTTTTGCTTTGTATTTCAATGCATTGGTAGGGAGTTCATGATGGGTTGTTGTTGTTTTTTGGTGTCTCTCTGTGTGTTTTAATCACAGCCGCCTCTGTTATCGTCTTCTACATGTGGGAATAGCAGCAGCTGGCAGGATACAGCAGCTGGCAAGGTAGGTACTCAAGGATCAAAAGAACAAGAGCCCCTGAGGAAATGAGTTGCTCCACCTGCCTGAAGTTCAAGAAGATGGCCACAACTGGAAAAAAGAAGAAGAAAAGATATAGACTTCCCCACCTCCCCCACCCCACAAAAGAGTGGGATGGGTGATAAGAGACATTTTTGCTTCTTCTGGGATTTTGCTTATGGGCTGAGATGGACTACTTTACCATTGTATATGGGAGTTGGGTCTTGCCATCTAGGTAATGTTGAGGAAGTCATGGACAGGCCTGCATAATGGTGGTCACAACAACTTCTCTGGTACCCTGATGCCTCTTTGAGGGTGAATAGTACAGTGAGGAAGGGAGCCTGTGGCATTCTTTGCAAGACCACAACTCTCAGAATATTCTTAGCCTTCTCTTACACCAGAGGAGAGGGCTTAGAGCTACCCTTGGTGCCTGCTCATCATAGCATAACCGCTGCTTCTTCCCTTGTGGCTGCATTCTACACATGCATCAGTCTTCCCCCAATCTTCTTTGGAGATCTCTTTTTGAGCCTCCCTTGGCTCTATCCTTGGTCCTCCCTCATTGTCTGTGGCCTTATAAAGGACTCCTCCTGTGACGCTTTTCTTCCATCCCACCCTCCTGCAGGGCGCCTGAGCTTGATTCCATATAGGGTTCATGAGTAGGAAAGCAAATAGGCTCAGCATCCTCTTCACTTTCAACACAGCTCACTAAAGTTTTCAGGAGGAAAGGTATACACTTTGGACCCTATATAACCTACCCTTTTGATGTTGCTGCTGCTGCTTCTGCTGTTGCTGTTAAGATTTCTTCACTGTGAGGTGCCAGGGTAGTTTACAACCATTTTAAAACACAATGTTAAACTCAGCCAAAGCATTATTGGTATGATAGAACCATACCAGCAGTGAAGCCGATGATGGGTTCCAAACTTCTGGGAGTATCATGTGGGCATCATAAGAGCTCTGCAGGATGCAGAATTCAGAAGGGTCAGAGTATCCACACAAGCGAGCTTAGGAGGTCCAATAGTGCCGCATACCAGAGATCTCAAAACGAAGTTCCAGGTGTTTGTCCCTTGGCCATCCCACAAGAAAAGTAAATGTGTGCATAATCCTTGGAGGTTGTACATTACTGGAAGAGTTGCAAGTCATTGTTAACCAACTGCCTTACTGAATTCCATGTTGTCTTTCCATTAGTTGAAATTTAGATTGGCAACACCTCAGGGCAGACCTCATGCTGCTCTTTAAAGTGCCATCCACATTGATGGCAGTGACAGGCAAACTCCCCTCAGTTCATTTGGGCAGTTCATTTTGGTACTCAGTGAGCATTCGTAAACAAACAAACAAACAAACCACATTTGTTTTCCAAGAGAGTTTTCTCCATGTTTGTAATGTTGGGGAGAGGCCACAGCTCAGCAATAGAATGCATGCTTTGCATACAGAAGGCCCAGGTCCAATCCTTGCCATCTCCAGCTACGGGAAATAATTAGAAAGGCCCTCAGCTTGAATGCTGGAGAGCCACTTTCAGTCAGATAGACAGCACTGGACTAGTAGTCTGATCAATCACAGCTTCTTATGTACTGCATGCATTAACGTATTGCGTCCCTGGGAATTGCAGCTTGATTTTGCCAGCTCTGAATCCACTCCTTAACACCAACCATTACGGAGACCCATCTGGAAATTTAGGTGCTTCCTCTCCCTAGCTAACACCTCCAGGGACATAAGAAGGTTTTAGAGATGGAGTACGAATCCCCCCCCCCGCCAGCCCCACAAGCTCTGGGAACAGCGGGAAGGCTGCGCACAGCCTGTCCGCTGCTCCCCAAGCTGCTCTTTGGGGCGGGGGGGGGACCCGTGCTTCCCACGTCAGCCCCACAAGCTCTGGAAGCAGTGGAAGGCAAGCTCCTGAGCAGCTCTGTGGTAGCCTGCGAAGCCTCCACAGGGCAGTGGGGAGCCTTCATCCTGCTGCCCTGCGGAGGGAGGCTTCGTGCGGCTATCCCTGGCTTTTGTGGGAGGTGGGGGAAGGGACAGAGCACTCGGCTTTGTCCCTTCCCCCACCTCCTGCAAAAGCCAGGGATAGCCGTGCTCCCTTTAAAGAGTGCATGGCTCTTGTGGGAGGTGGGGGAAGGGACAGAGCGAGGCTCTCTCACTTCCCCCACCTCCCACAAAAGCTCCCAAGAGCCGTGTGGAGTGTGTGTATGATTGAGGGAGAGGCGGAGGGCAGATGCAAGTCCCACGCTGTCATTTCAGGCAGTGCAGAAACTGCAGGCGCCCAGGAGAGAGGCACCTGCGGTGTGGCACCCAGTGCCTGCCGTGTTCCGATACGTTTGTTGACTGAACCAATAAGTTTTGTGAGCTCATTTTTTTTTTAATTTTAATTTTTTAAAAGCTCATATTTTTGTCATTTTGTCACCCCCCCTCAGTGATGACACCTGGGTCAGTCCGCACCCCCTGTACCCCACTTCCTCTACCACTGCTCAGTGGTTTAGACCACAGCACCACCCATGTACCAGCTCGATCAGTGCTAGTTCCACAGATGAAAGCAGCTGAATGGGCATATATAGGGAAGGCGATCCTACAAGTAAACTGGTCCCAAGCTGCTAAGGGCTTTATATATAAATAGTAACAACTTGAATTGACCTGGTAGAAAATAGGCAACCAGTGCAGATCTCCAAAAAGAGGTGTTATATGCTGCAGTTAGTGTTTAAATGATTGAAATGAAACCTAGAGAAACTTTCCCTGCCAGGAAAGTTGCATTGTTTGATATTGGTTCAGTAGTGAAATTGTTTGAAACTGGACTGGGGAAAACTGCAGCCCTCCTAATGTTGTTGTATTCCAGTTCCCATCAATCCCAGCCCACACAACCCAATGTTCAGGGGTGATGGGAGTTGGAGTCCCAGAACATCTGGTGGGCCACAGGTCCCTCACTCCTAGGTTCAAGGAATTTGATGGTGAACAAAAATGGTGGCAACCTTAGTTACTTACAAAGGGTTCTATGCCTTGCTTTGGCAAGGGAAAGTGCCCCAATTTGGAGTCCTACTCAGAAGCAATAAATGCCTACAGCAAATCTCAGATGCGTCACAATTCTCTGAATCACTTGGTTAAACTTATACTCTTGTTTTGGTATAATTTCCATTTAAAGGCCAGTAGAGGTCTTCTGGCCTGCTGCTTTTGTGTTGCAATTTTCTCTCTTCGCTGTGAAGCTAATGAATTTTTACATACTCAGTCAAAAGGTTTCCCAAGGTCCTCTATTATTCATTTACATTAAACGGCATGAACTTGCACTTTAATTGCAGAGCATTAAATTACAGGTTGTTGGAAGTACTTTCTGTTTTTCTTTCTTTGCCTATACTGTTGATGCTCCTCCCGTATTAATGAATTCATTTGCAGCACCATAAACAAAGGTTGAGTAAGGGTAATTCTTAACTGTTCCCTCCCCCTTCCTCTAATTTTGGTTTAATATTACAATATTATTCTGGATGCAAGCATGTGTGCATGTGATCATCTCTCCTCCTCTTGATTTAAAATTCTTAGAACGAATTCTTATTTGTCAAAAACTGGCAGTGCTAGAATGTTAGGATAGTGTAGTGTAGTGGTTAAGGCTGCAGTCCTGTAGGCACTTTATGGAGGAAGGAGAGGGCATGAATCATAGTCAGTTGGCTGTTGTTCATCTTCAGAAGTAGTACCAAGCAAATATTTTAGTTAAGAACATCTTTTGAACTCTCAAATATTTCTAGATCTCCTGTTGCTGCTGCCACTGCCTTTATAGCAAGGGTTGAGAAACCTTGGTACCTGGCTTAATTTCCTTAATTTTCCTAATTTAATATGGGTAGTAATAGTCCAGAGGTAGAGGAAAGGCATGGGAAGGAAAAACAGAGAGGAGCTGCTGGTCCACCTGCAAATCTGGACCTGCCTGGATATGGTCCCCAAAAGATTATCCCTGAGGGAATATGGTTTCCAACAGATAAAAGGCTCTGCACCCCTGCTTGATGGGATGTTATGCGGTCAGTGTAGTTTTTTGCTTTATAAGATGGGATTCCCAACACTCCAACCCTGTGATCTTTGCTTTGCTGATAAAACACTATGGTGGTTTTCCTTTTCCTTTTTTTGCCATTTCACTGATTTATGTGGCACAAACCCAGGCCTATCACTGAATGAGAACTCAACAGGGAGCTGCAGCTAATCATGGTGCCCTGATGAGCGCATCTATTTCAAAATTGTGCTTATTATATTTACGCCCACATGAAATCACATCTTACATGCAGCCTGAGGTTGATTTCCCCTATTGCTCCTTTAAAACAACAACAGCAGGAGACATCCTGAGTTAGGGACTGCAGGGGCTGCTTAGTTTCTTACCTTCTTCCAAAATTTGCTCCTCTCAAGTTTGTCATGAGTTTGAGCAGAAGCTACAAGTTGGATATGGAGGCAGAAGAACCTCCTTATGAACAGTGCTGCAGTGAGGCTCAGTCTGTGCTAGTGGGCCACAACTCCCAAAAACAGAGACCTTGAGGCAGCTCCTTCAGATCCAAACCCCCAGCAAATGGAGCTCCAGCATGCCAGGCCCCAACTTGTTCCCAGTGGCTGCTCATTGGTGCAAGGAGTGTATCACGTGAGAGCTAACTTAACTCTTGGCTCCAGACTGCTTTTGAGGGCTACCTTGTGAAGTGGCTCAAAAAGGGGCATAGGGTCTCAATGGGGTAATCAGTGCTTGCAGGTATACAAGCAATCAGTTGGAACTGGAAATCTGTTAGAGCACATATATAACTTCCAGTCATCTGTCCATGGTCCTGAAAGCTTTGTGTCCTGACATTCTTCTCCACCAGATTCTGGGCCAAGGGTTATATATGCTTTCTCTCTCCAGACCACCCTTTCCCCTGGTTGTCTGTTGGTTCTGCCTGCCCCAAAGCAGGATGCAGCTGTTTTCACAGCCATATGGAAATTTTAGATAGACAAATGGGAGGAAGAGGAAAAGTTGAACACCCCTTCCTTCATATCACTCTCTCATCAGATGTAGTTCTCTGCGAGGATTGGGATATTGTCCCTCAGTATGTTTGCCTAGGTCTTTGCTTGAACTTATAAAGGCTCTTAGTCAATATCACTGCTCCACTTGAGATTTGTGTGTGCATGCATATTCCAAGCAATGACCTAGTTCTTAGAGCTGTATAATTTCAAAATCATGATATTTAATTCAGAAATGTTAAAAAATTGATTATGTCTCATATTTCCTATTCATATTGAGCAGAATCTGATATGCTATTTGGCAGAACAGCAACATAATTACTGCAGGACTGTCAGCTGCTGGGGGACCCTTTTCACACACACACACACACACACACACACACACACACAGGCTGATAAAAATAGGCATGTATTTGGCTAGGCAGGCAAATTTATCCCATGGATAACCCTTAGCTGCACCACTGGTTATCAGTGAGCTGAACCAAGATGCAAACTGAATCTTGCTTTTTCCCCACCTGGAAATAACAGACTGGACTTTTTGGACAAATGTCTACATAGAGTAATTCACAATCATATAGAGGAACCATGTGAAGATGGGAGGCAGATGGCCATGCAGATATTGTTCATGAAGCACTTGTTAATGCATGCAGTTGCTTATCCAATTTGGGATGTAAACAAAGAAGCTTGTCTCCATACTTGTATGGACGCAGGATGGATTTGTATGTGGGCATGAATGCATTCTCCCACTGGACTCCCACAAAACTGACTGAATTTAGCCATTTAGAGGCGGTGTGGTGTGGTAGATATAACATTGGACAGAGAAGACATTTGCTCACTTTTCTGCAGAGTCGCAAAGCTCAGGGGTTGATCCTGGACCAGTTTATGAAGCAGGCTATCCTACTTCACAAGGTTGTTATAAGAATAACTTGGGAGGGGGCTCTGAGCTCATTGCTGGAAAGATGGACTAAATATATTATAAATAAATGTCTTTGTCAATTCCTTAATGTAAATTTCTTTGAGACTATTCTTAGGAATCTAACAAAGTGAATCATTATTATTAAGGATAATTAATTAAAATGCATATGATTCAAGAGTCACTGCAGAAAAGCCACAATAACTGCTAATCTATATGCATATGCTCAGAAGCATTTTATTATTGTTTCTATTCAGCAATGAGCCGCTGGAAATAACACTGGTGCTCTATTTTACTGTGTTCTGCCTCCAGTTGGCTCCTACTCCTAATTCATATTCTAATAACATTATGTCTGCGATCCACAGGTTACTTTAAGGCAATCTTATTGAGATTGCATCAGGAGAGACGGAAGAATAGATACTTGCTCACCTGAAGCCTCACAGCACAATTTGCTGTAATTGTAGATTGTAGAGAAAATTGTAGTTATCATAAGCATCTTGAACATAAGCTAGTATATCTGGAAGGCCCACATGTAAGTAAGCAAGTAAGTAGGGCTGCAACTTTAGTTGGACAGCAGGACTGGCACATGACATTAGTTACAGGAGATATCACTTATTTAAATGAGACTTAGCTTGGTACTAACCCTTTTATACTTGGAAGTGTTTCCTATTGACTATGCATAATATTGCAGCAGCAAGCCCTCCACCTTCCTCTGAATTGTGCCCATCTAAATTTATTAGTCCTTCTGGATAGGGTTTTCATGTGATCATGTGATTAATTGGTTAGAAAAAATGTAATTGGCAATGACTAATTTAAAAAAGTGGCTTTTAAAAGATAAAAAGTACAGTGCAATGGGGAGTCATGCAGGATAAATGAAAGAAATCTTGCACTCATTTCTCTCTGTCTTTTGTTTTCTGTTTCACAGGTTTTTAGTTCTGGGGTGAGAAATGGTGCAATAACTCTTCTGGAAATGTATGTCAGGCCTGTAAGATTATCTGTGTCCTCAAACTGCCTCTTGTCTACTCTCCGGGCATGTGGCATCACTCTTGAACTGTCTTGCAAGGGTGTTCAGTGCTAGTCTAAGATGACCTCTTTATTTTTCATTTGTCGATAATTTGCCAATAGCTTAGCGTGCATCTGCTTAATGAGAAGTTTGAAGAAGAGCTAGATTGCCAGATGGCCAGTTTGCTTAAAAGCTGTTTCCATCTGATTAAGGCCAAGGACGGCTGGCAAAACAAAGGAGAGGATTGTTGACATTGAATGAATGGGCAGATGCCAGACGAAGAATATAAGATGCCATTTCTGAAACAAGGAGAACACTAAGGTCAAATTATGGGGGTAATCAGCACTAAAACGATGAAAGTGGCAAACAAATGGCTCAATTTATGGCGGCTCTGTTTTGAGATGCTGTGAAATTGACAGTTTCCATCTTCTGACCCAGTTGGCCACTTGTACAAACAATAGGTAACGTTGTCATCTTTGAGCGAGTGGTCAGATGGCACTAATGATCAAACATTCATTTTAGCAGTTTATGGCAATCATGAAAGAGAAACAAGCAACTGAGATATTAGAAAACACATCATTTTATTTCTTATTATATTCATTAATATCCCACTTTTCTTTCATGGAGTTCAGGGGATGTACACTCCATTTTATCCCTGCAGCATTTTATCCCTCCATTTTATTCCTGTTGGAAATTTGGAGTGAGTTCATTCATGAGCAATTTCATACACAGAATAAGCACATCACACATAAACGTCTCCACGTAGAGTACAGCTTTACATTTGCATTTGAGATGAGTAGGGAAGGGTGACACACTATTTGAATGGATTGCGTCCAAAATGGGCCTTTGGCCTTTAGAATTCTATGTGGTAAGCAGGCTTTTGTAAATCCTCTGCTAAAGCCTCCCCAACTCACCAGGGAAGGAAGTTCTGGATTTACACAGAACCATCCGGACATTATTCTGCTTTATTAGTTGCTCTGGGATGGTTCCCCAATGTTACCGCTTCAGTGCCATCTGCAGAGGCACCTTTGCACTATAGAACAACAAAGGAAGAGGGAAATAACCTGAACCTTCAATACCCCTAAGACTTTTGTGGTGTAAAAACAGGATTTCAGCAGGAAGCTATGGAACATGCACCATTTGGAAATGAAGCATTGTACCCTCCAACCTTTGCAAGTGCAAACAACATTGCAAGTGATATGGTATACAACTGTCTTGCTAGCATCCTGAGAACAAACCATCATGAATGCACAATTCCAAGGCTGTCTGGGGATGCCCTATACCTCCTTACATATCACTAATGTTTTCTTTTGCGATGCTGTACTAATACAGAAACACTGGTACATCCACGTCTAATTGCATATTTGCTCCTATAACAGCCTTAGGATTTCATCAAAAGGCCATACACCTACGCTTGCTTGAGTTCCGCTGAAATCAATAGGACTTCCTTCAAACAAATTTATATAAGATTGCAGCATAAGTGCCATTGACTTCAGCTGGACTAAAATGGCCTTAAATACAAGCCCTCCAGTTGTATGGTTTGTTGATTGCAACCTTAGGCAGGGGAGAGAAATGATAATGACACAGTTATTCATAGGCAAGGGCTTTTAAGATTTCAGCCCGTAGACTAAATGTTGTTGCAGAGTACTTCATAAAGTACTAATTCTCCAGTGCAGAACTATAGCAAGAACCTTTCTCCTGTTAAATTAATTGCCTGCTTAATAAACACATCAAGTGAACAGAGAGGGTTGTTTTTTAATTGATTCACTTCCTGGAAGTCCAGCTATTGACAAAGGCTATTCCCAGCCAATCTATATGCTAACATTGATTTTGGTAATGATGAAAGAAATACACTTTAACAGGACGTAGTGTCATGGGTGAATTTTAATGAACCAAACAAACTGTCCTTTAGTTTTATTAAGGACAGTCATCTCCTTCTTTTCTCCCACGAGTGTTTATTAACAATATAGAAAGCATCTTCTATTATAATGTCCGACACATTTGCAAGTCTCTCTGCCGGCCTGTTTGCCTTCTCCTCCTGAACTGTTGTGCTGATGGATGTGATAGAGATGCTTTAGAAAAGCAGAGAGGGGTGGAAGGCAATTAATAATGTTTTGGGAGGCTGCAAACTTTAACTTAGGAAAAAGCTCTCAAATGTCCTTCCCTTCTAGGACCTCCCTAAGACAACTGGGCTAGGGAAGGTTGAGATGTCCCCCACCTGTTCAAGTAATGCATTCAGGGACAGGTGCGAACACCACTCCTGCTGGTCACACCTTACCTTTCATCTGCATGGTAGCATGTGTGTGGAGGGGCTCTACACCATTATCAACTTCCCACACGAGGCATTCTGACTGGGTCAGGTTTCCTCTTATGTGGAGGTTCTCTACATACAATGCACCTAGAACCCGTCCTCACATGCATGGATGGCAAGCTAATTCATGTGGCCCTGTGACCACCACTCACACATTCCTTGAACACAGATCAAGAAGGAAATGTATGAACCCTCTATCAGCGCCACCTTTCCATGCCAAGCTTGCTGTACCCCCTTTGTCCAAATTTGCATCAGGGATGCAATGATGGCTCCGTGAAGATTTCCTAGGTTCCAGCTGAATATCATGTGGGGGATTATTGGTTTGTTTTATTCTATATTTTGTGCTTTCATTTTGTATTTTTATGTGGTAAACTGGCCTGTGATCTTCAGATGAAGGGCAGTATGCAAATTTAACTAACAACAACAGCAACATAAGCAGCCATTACTCCAATCACCATCAACTTTTCAGACCTAATTTCAAGACAACAGTGTGGTGAAGGTTCTAGGTTCAATGCTGGGCATCTCCAAGTATGAAAAGAAGAGTCAGTGTAGCTAATATTGTGCTAGCTGGCCCAGTGGTCTGACTCAGTTCAAGACAGCTTCCGTTGTACCCAGAACTCATTCCCTGCTCTTCTATACCTCATCATGATGGCCATAACTACATACACTTTCTGAGGTTTGGGTGGCCAACTGCCTAGTTAACAAATAAATCACAAAGGTTAGCCAACCCTATTCTAGATTTTACAAAAATTCAAGGATCTGCTCCTCACTGCCTGCCCCTCCCCAACAAAGCTTTGTAAAAGAAAAAGAAAAAGAAGAAGAAGCTAATAAACTAGCAGACTCTGAGGCTCGAAGTAAAGCTTAGGAGTGCAATTCCACACATAACAGCTGTGAAGAAGATATAAACGAGCACAGACGTCTGCAGATGGAATTTCACACATTTGTACAATGGATCAAATTGTTAACCTGCTAGATTATGTGCAGCAAAGCAACAAAGATTTCACATTTCTAATGTGTTTATGTCTGTGGCAGATTTCTGATGTTTCTAATGTTCTAGGGTTTTAGAACCATGTCCAAAAACAGGAATTGGATACTACTTCCAATTTCGATGTGCTTTTATTTTTATTCCCCCCCCCCCAAAGCATGCTAGTTGTTGTTTTTCCCCCCAGGAGCTGGGGGTTGGTTTATGATCTCTGGATGAGAGATCATCAGCTTGGTGGCCTTCGAGCCAAGTCTCTCCCACTGGGCTTTAACCCTTGGCTGTGAGCCTGGAGGAAAAAGCCAAGTGTGTAAAAAGGCATGGAGCTGATGCAAGAGAGATGGTGGTCTCACCCTCCTCCACATCCATCTTAAAAGTGTAATCCATGTAAAATAAGGCTGCATATACTCCATACTTTTAGAGCACCTCCTCTCAAAATCCTGAGAAGCGTAGTTTACCCCTTACAAAGCTACCATTCCCAGCACCCTTAAGAAGCTTTCCCCAGCATTCTTTGGAGGGGTATGTTTTTGTTTTAAATGCTTTTAAACTTATGGTGTTTATGCACCTTGAGCTGCTGACCTCAAAGTTACTTAGAGGATCAGTATGTCTAAGATACTGTAGTTAAGTTATTGTGACTTGCCTGGTTTTCATTTGCCACTGAATTCAATAGGAAATTCAATCCAGTTTTCTAATGTTTCTTTCACACAGCAGGACCTGCTGTTTTATGGAATTGTGGCTTTTAGACCAATATACTGGCATGTCATGCTAGATTTCAATGTCTTAACCACTTAAAATCGTCATGCAAATATTCTTTATTCTAGAACCTTAGAAAGCACATTGAAGGCAATCCACAGGCTGCTTCTCCTGGTTTCTTATTTGTTTCAGTAGGATAACTGCTAAAGGCAGTGCTTTTTTTCTAATAAAATGTCTAGGGGTACTGTCATTTTGACTCAAGAAAATCACCATTTTATAGTTCAAATTGGGGAAAATAAATACAGTAAATGGACAAAAGATTCACAAAATGTTTAGGGGTATGTGTACCCCTGTGTCCCCCCAGAAAAAAGCACTGACTAAGGGTATTCACAGGATCTGTGTGCAGTCTCAAGTACAAGGATTGGAGGGTGATTAGGGTGAGATTTTCATTTGTCCAAGTCACTCTATGCCACTAACAAGGTATCTCAAGATTTCCTAGGGTCCTGACTTGCTCTGTGGACTAGGATGCCTTAAAATGCTGCATTTTTTAAAAGTAAACACTGTATTTTGGTGGGTTTTTTTGTTTTTTGTTAAAAAATGAGACTAGGGAGATGCCCTGTGCTTGAATGGGGGAAGGAGTGGAAAGGCAGGAGATCTTTGCCAAGTAATAAGTTTTAATCACAGTGAATTATTTTTCCCAGGGCACTCCAATCACAGTGATTTGGAGGAAAGGGTGTTCAGAAATGTTTAAGAGAACTCATAGGTTCATTCTACGTTGCTTTTCCTTGGTTCAGCTGTAGGGCTTTCATGTGACTTGTTTGCTCCTATTTATTTTGTTGCAGGCTCCGCTTGTAGCATACTGGATCAAGCACTGTGGATGTATATTGAACGCTCAGCTAAAGAGAGATGTTGTCTGTTCTCACTGTGCTACTCTCAGCTGGATCCACAACTAGCCACACTGGACGAAGGTAAAAGTGTCTCTGTGAAATGTCAAGTAATGGTGGTAATCAGCATGACCTGAGAAGAAATTCAGAGTTGCTTTAAAGGGTCTGATTATCCTTTTCAGCACCGGGGGTCGAGAAAAGGATTTAGCTCTTACAGTACATCTCATTGTGCTTTATTGGGGAGAAAGGAAGAGTCAGAAATAGTGGTGGTAACTTAGAAATTCTGGCCAATGGGAAAGCTTTTTTGAATCTCCTTGAATCCTACTTACAACGCCTGCTGAAAATAGATTTGCCCTTTTCCAGTGACAACAATAAAAGTGAGCACTAGGACTTGGTTGCGTGGAAAGGAAATCTTACACTTCCCTTTGTTTGTCAGCTCCACATTGTGCCTGATGACTCCAAGACATGACAACTGTGCATTTTATATCTACGGGATATCTTCTCTGTGAAGGGTGATTATTATGTAGCTTTTGTGGTGCTCATGACTTACTGAAGTCTTTCTCCGGAGTGAAAGAGAAATAATCATCACCCTTCACTGGAGATATTTTATTTGTTCTGTGAGAGACTGCTTCTTCATATTAAAAAAAAAGTCTAAAAAAGCCCACATCTTAGCTTTGGAATTAGTAAGCACATCAGCTTCAATCAGTCAAGTTTTATTTCATACTAACTAAATCTGAAATGTGAATGCTAGCCTTTCATAAGAAGATTTGCTTCTTTTAAAATCTGGACTGCTTTAGTCAGAAAGAGAGCTAAAAGGAGGAGCTGAATGATAATCAGAGAAATTTAAAAGGCTTTATACACCTGAAAATCTACTAGCCTATAGTGCATTTGGAGTTGGATCCATTATGCTCCTGCTCCCTGACATACATACCCCTTAACTGGGAGTAAGTCCCAATGAATTCAGTGGAATTGAGTGCAAAAACAAATACTTGCATATATTTCAAAGAAGGTTCAAAATGTTTTCCCTAACATGTTCTTAAAGGTAAAGGGACCCCTGACCATTAGGTCCAGTCACGGACAACTCTGGGGTTGCGGCGCTCATCTCGCCTTATTGGCCAAGGGAGCTGGCGTGCAGCTTCCGGGTCATGTGGCCAGCAGATGCAAACCAGAGCAGCGCACGGAAATGCCATTTACCTTCCCGCCGGAGCAGTACCTATTTATCTACTTGCACTTTGACATGCTTTCGAACTGCTAGGTTGGCAGGAGCAGGGACCGAGCAAGAGGAGCTCACCCTGTTGCAGGGATTTGAACCACCGACCTTCTGATCAGCAAGTCCTAGGCTCTGTGATTTAACCCACAGTGCCACCCACGTCCCAACATGTTCTTAAAAGGGGGCAAAAGATGCAAGTCCCCTGCCCCACCCCTTTCTCATATAGTGTGCTTCTGGCCAGCTCCAACATGACCAAATTGACATGGGAAAGGCGTAGTGCAGGAATATGAGATGAGGGGTGGAGATAGGTGGCAGAAATCACTGCAACACAATCTTTATTTCTTGTAGTCCCTCCTACATAGACCAGCTGCCAGAACAGCCCTGCAGAGGCAGGACTACAACATTTCGACCCTGCCCTTTTGCCAATAAGAGTCAGAGAGGCTTGCAAAAACCAGTTCTTAGACAGTCCCTGCCTTCAGACAAATAATGTGAGAAGTCATGACACAAACAGGAAAAAAATGGGAGAGAGGAGGGGAAAGGAAGCATAAACACACGTTAATAAAGATACAGTTACATATATTATTAGATTATTATTCACTAGTCTCACCTTATGTAACCTAAGCCTCCTCTTTTTCCTGGCCCTGTAGCTTGTTATCCTGCCCAGGGCAGCTCATTCTCTCCTTGCCCTCCATGTACACAATGAGGGAGCAACAAAAAGCACACACCACTTTCAGTCTACCCTTGCTGGCTTTCTCTTCCCTCACATGCTTAAGAAACCCATTGGCCCTGTTCCCATCCGATGCAGCATCTTGTCCTAGCAATGTGTCAAGCCTTCCATCCTGCAACTTAAATCTTGAGCTTAAGTCCAGGTATATTTCAGGAGTACACCACTCCTTGTGTTGCTGGAATCTGGCCCTCCATCTCAGAAGGGAAGAGACAGAGAGGCCCCATGAGCTAGTCAGAAACAAGCCACAAAGCGAAGTTGCTCAGTACATGAGATTGCTGAGTAATGCTGTCAGGGTAAAGTGAACTTTGCACTGCCCATCTTTTCACCAATCCCCATATGGTCTTGAAAACTCCTGTTACCGGTTTTATTTTTCATGATTGTGGGAAGCTTGGCTTTAAAAGACTTTAATGTTACCAACATTGTTTTCCGCTAGCTTGCTATGTGCATACAATGGAAAAGGCTGCATTTTATAAGTATCTTCATTCTTCAGGACTTCATTTTTTTTTATTAAAAAAGTGAGGGAAATAATTCAAAATGCTTTTGAATTATGGTGCTGGAGGAGACTCTTGAGAGTCCCATGGACTGCAAGAAGATCAAACCTATCCATTCTGAAGGAAATCAGCCCTGAGTGCTCACTGGAAGGACAGATCGTGAAGCTGAGGCTCCAATACTTTGGCCATCTCATGAGAAGAGAAGACTCCCTGGAAATGACCCTGATGTTGGGAAAGATGGGGGGCACCAGGAGAAGAGGACAAGAGAGGACGAGATGGTTGGACAGTGTTCTCGAAGCTACCAACATGAGTTTGACCAAACTGTGGGAGGCAGTGGAAGACAGGAGTGTCTGGCGTGCTCTGGTCCATGGGGTCACAAAGAGTCGGACACGACTAAATGACTAAACAACAACGAGGGAAATGTAAAGAACAGGAAAAAAAACTTTAGATTATTGTGTGAGATAATAGAAATTGCCAGAATAAAACAAGAATGTACAAACAGCCTAATGGATCAAGCCCATCTAGTCCAGCATCTCAGTCTCCCAGTGGCCAACCATATGCACATAGGAAACTCACCCTCTCTTGTCCAATCCAAATCTTTATTATGGTCATAGACCAGCATATCTCCCCGCCTGTAGTTCCCAGCAGCTGTTTGAGAGGCATACAGCATCTGACGGTGGAGCAATAATATAGTTAATAGCCATTGACTGCCTTATTCTCCATGAATGTCTATTGTGAGATTTGTCCTGGACCACTTTGCTGCCCCTTTCCAAACTTCTTAAAAAATATAGTTATGGAACTTGCCTTTAAACCAGGAGCTTTTCAGAACAGATTTACAATCTGAAACACCACAAGAAACTTTCTTTTGCTTCCGACTGACAAGGATTAACAACATGCAGAGCACACCAATCTACTTTAAGGATAAAACAAAAAGCTAATATTGATCTCATAACACTTCAGGCAATTAGAGCCTACTGATACATTCAGAGTATTTGCTAATGTTGTGAAAACTGCAGTTAATGTGGCTACAGATGTAATAAGTTCAAAGCATTGCTACAGTTATAAGCATGTATGCCTTAATATATATATAGATTCAGGTAGGTAGCTGTGTTGGTCTGACACAGTCGAAATAAATTTAAAAATTTAAATATTGTCCAGTAGCACCTTAGAGGCCAACTAAGTTTGTTCTGGGTATAAGCTCTCGTGGGCATGCATGAAAACAACCCAGAACAAACTTAGTTGGTCTCTAAAGTGCTACTGGACAATATATATATAGAGAGAGGGGGGGGGAGAGAGAGAGAGAGAGAGGGAGGGAGATGTTGCATTTTAAAGGTTGTTTAGCTGGTATCCCCCACATTAGCTCCTGACTTGTACATATATTCTGGTGACTACCACTGTAATTTTTGCTCTCATACTTCACTCCATCTCAGTTTTTTCAGATAAATTCTGAATGGCATCTGTTGTGAAGTGATGTCACAAGGAAATCAAGGGAAGCAATGCTACAAAAATATAAAGTAAGAATCAGTGATTTCTTCAGGGCAAACCACTAGGTATAGCTTTTAACTTCCCTTCAAATTATCAAATGTATGATGGCATACTTTACTTCTAATGACATTATCCAACAGAGGACATGTTGAACTTCCCTCAGGCTACACTTCTGAGAACTTGGCTGCCTAGAAATTGGTATGTTAGATATTGATGTATTAAAGAAAAATAGACATGATATGGAGCATTTTGAAGCTCAGTATTAAAAAGCACTATTGGTCCACAACATTATAAAATATTACTAAGAAGAAAGATTGTGCCCATTTCTAAACTCAAATGCACAAGGGATGTCTGTATAGGACTTGGATGCACTGACTCATTGATCCTGAAATGCTGCTGCCACCAGTATCCCTTCCCATTTCCACTCCTCCCTTTGCCATTTTACTGCATTTTTTAGGAAAGAGTTGGGGAGTGGCAGAGAAGGCTTGATGGCAATGTCTCCCCTGCTTGGTATTTTCCTACAGCTTTCAGAAATTCTGCACCCCATGCTTTTTCCACGAGAGCTCAGAAAAACCAAGCTAATTGCACAGCAAGCCAGAGGGAGCTCAGCTTACTAGCATGAGCTATAACTCATTTACGTGTCGTCCTTTTTTCAGTTCCTAAGTCAGCCTACCCCCAACATAGCATCCATGGATGTTTTGGACTACAAGTTTGGACTGCAACTCAGCAAAGACTGAGCTGGTTAGGAATGACAACAATTGTAGTCTGAAACATCTGGAGAAATGAGGTTCGAGAAGGCTTTGTTAGGTAATCTGGGCCAGATAGAGTCATAGACTGTAATCAGCTGCTGTACACATGCTGGGTAGATAATGAAAGACCCTGGAATGTATATTTTTATGCTTAAGATTAAAATTTATAGTGTATGAGAACAGCAAACAGACAGGATATGTTTAATCAGGGGATATTTCCTTTCATATTTTTTTTTTTTTGCAGCCAGAAGGAGAAATCTAGCTCATGCATCTATTATTAGGTTGTTTCAATCTGCCAGATACCAGTCAGAAGTCCTACCTAGAAATTTTGAGAGAATAGGAATTCCTAATATGATTTGGTCATCTTTACAGAAATTACAGGCAAGAAGCACATATACCAATAATTCTATAACTTTCTAACCACAGGGACAGAGATATTCAGTGTAAGGGATAGCCTTAAACCAGCCATCAAATACAGTGGAAAGTAAGTAAAAATCAAACAGTATTTGAGAATAGTTAACTCTTCCAAGTATCTAGCATGGCTTTAAAACCCATAGTGGGGAACAAACCCTCTGGGCAGAGAACCCAGAATATTGAATATCAATGTCCTTAATTTGACAAGCAAGAGTGGATTTTGCCTGGCGATAGCCCAGGGTAAGCAAAAGGTTTGAAGATAAACCTAGAAATTGCCATTGGTTAAATGTTTTATACCACCTGCTGACATACTGATCCTGTTGGAGGAGAAACAGTAGTTCCATGGGAGAGATCCATCCATCTCTATTTCTGATGATACCATCAGCTATTCTGGTTAATGCCTGAGTATACTGTAGGCTGGTATTTACACATACACATGTCACAATTTGTGAGACCAGACAGAGCTCAATAGATGCACCTGCAACTGTATTGCTTTTTTGGTTTCACAGGGGACACTTACCATGCACTCTGTCACAAAATGTATATCCCTCTTGAGAATCCTGAAAGATGGTTCTGTTGTCGTGTCAAGCCCCGTGATCCCTGAAAGAAGGGCATCATTGGAGCACTGTTCCCATTTTTTAGTTTTGTTTTAATCAACGTTGAAAATTAACTCCACTGTAATTCAGAAGAATGTACTCAGTGACCCGTTAGAGACTTCTTTTATCCTAAATTCTCCTTTGTAAGATAGAAAACTATGACCCAGAAGTGTATGCAGCTTAATGCCTGGCTAAAATTTATCACAATCATCTTCATTTGACAAGCAGGTGTTCTAATTAGCTGCACTTGGAAGTAAGCCTTAGACAGAGAAGTCAAAGCTGATCATATCTGCTACATGTTATTTTTCAATCCTCAATACACTATGGGCTGATTCTTATGGGGGAATGGGTGTAAGAATAGGAAAAAATAGCATTAAAGAGTAAAATCTGTGTGGAATAAAATAATACTCACTCTTACTGTGAGTTCTTCCATATATTATCTATAGGGATTTTTAAGCGCCACATGATGTTTATTAAAAGAATCCCTAGCAAGAAGTAAAGTGGCATGTTGGAATTAGTCTTTTGAGGAGAAAAGCCATTTGGATTAAATAGAAAACAAGTGTTCCACTGATATTTCAAACAAAAGCCTATATTCATCTGGTTCACCTTTCCACAGATGATAATCCAGTGGTCCCGTTTGCCTCTCCTATTAGTGCTTGCTATACACATACGTGTGTGTGTATGTCAGAGTTATGAATGACTCTGATGTATGTTAGTTGTTTGATATGCTCCTGAACTTCCTTCCTGCTCTGTTGCATACTCAGAGAATTCCCTGATTCAAGGGTGGGGGACACTTTTATGTCTAGGGCAGCATTCCCTTGGGAAGTAATCTACTGGATGCTACTTGCTGGTTCTAGGTGGGGCAAAAGGGAGTGATGGTCAGGAGGCAGATCTGGTCAGAACATTGCCTTCTCTTTCTCTGTGTCAGCACTGGTGAAGGAAGGTGGGTGAGGTGGGTGTGGTCCGCCCTGGGTGTCATCCCTGAGGGGAGGTGACATTGCCCCCCAGGACACCACAGGCGGTGCCCCCCTGGGATGCTCACCCCGCCCCTGTGGGCGGCTAGCCCTGTCCCCGGGTGCACAGCATGTTGCTCCCTAGCCCCGCCTCTGTGTGTCAGCCCCTTTTCCTTCTGCTCCTCCCCAGCATTGCTGCTCCCTGAAATTGAGACGAAGGTAGCATATCAGCCCTGATTCGTGGAAAGGATACTTGTGGAGGTTCAAGTCATTACTTGGATATCTGGTACATTTATTTCATTGTTTGGGGTGGGGAACTAAAACACTGAAAGGGTAGAACAGGCTTATTATTCTCACCCGCACACAAAAGAGAAGAATGTTGGTACATTTTACCTCTTATCGCAGGTTCAAAAAATGGTAGAAGCTTACTTTTTCTAAAATATAGCAACCTAGGAACACCAAAAAGCAGTTGCCAGGTAGTTGACCTCTCGTCTACTGCACAACTCTCCATACTGGACTTTTTGGGACAATCACCCCTTGGCTTTATAGGATGAGAGACATATGAGTCTTTCCCCCTTGCTCACAGTCTGTTTGCTCCTTCCTTCACAGCATGGCCTGGTAAGTAAGACAAGATGTCTTCAGTTATAACCAGGATCTTCTGTTTTGATGAAACCAGGAAACTATGGTTACCAACCTCAGGAGAAGCCAGGAGCTTAAACTAGCTGATAATTGTAGTTTCCAGGTTCAAATGAAGTTAGAGACTTCCGGACTTGTAGCAAGCAGCCAAAGGAGAAGCAGAAGGGCATTGTGCATGGGTAAAAGACTAGTTAACATTTTGGCTTATTAAAGTTAGAAATGATAATCTGAATGCAGTCTCTATTTCAGAAGAAAGAGCAAAAACTGCATTATTTAATAGTGTTAATGTTCCTTACAGAGAAGCTTGCACCACTTTGACTCATATAGCAGTTGTGAACTGGTGTATTTTTAATTATACTAAAGTACACTAGAATGGGGCATGCTAAACATTCAAATGAATAGTAAATGTAGTTAGCCATTGATGTTAACTACTGTATCCATGGTTCCAAAGTATTCCATAACTTAGCCCTCTTTGCATATATTCTGTGCATGATTTCATAACACTACTTCTATAAAAATAAATATATTCTGCCTGCTTAACCATTTTCTTCAGACTTATTATTATTAAATTTTCTTTGTTTTTAATTTTTGTAGGACATCATTTCATTTAAAGTACTTTATCTATAAAGAATAAATCATAGCCTCAATTAAATTAGCCATAAATTGTAGCCTCAATTAAATAAATCGAAAGAATGGAAAACTTAATGTTGAATTATATGTACCCGTACATGGGCAGGCAATCTCTGAAGATCTGATGAAAAGAAATTATATTTAAATCTCTGTGGAAACATTGCTGTCTATGATCTTAATTTAACTAGCAGCCTAAAAGTAGCAATTTTTCATTCTTTCTCTCTAACTTAAAATGCTAAACTTGTCAGTGTGACATTTAAGAATGGATTTAGTTAAAGAGTGCTCTCTCTCTCTCTCTCCCTCTCTCTCTCTCTCTCTCTCTCTCTCTCTCTCTCACACACACACACACACACACACACACACACTCTTATCCTTCTAGGTGGGACTATCAGAGACCAAGCAAATATTCCCATCCTACAGGGGAAGTTATAGCAAAGACCTCACATGCATTTAACAACAAAGAACTTGGTGCACTCTGTCCAATAGCAGGTCAAACAACTATGGGAGGTGGGAGAACTATCTGTAGCATACTAAATAACAGTTGAATCATTAGCACAAGCTCTGTTTTAGCATTATCAAAACACTAATAATGTGAAAAGTCCTGAATATTAGAAATTAATGCTTTCAAAATTAATGTCTTAATTATCAGACTGCTCATTTATAACTTCTTCTTTTTTTACCACCACAGTAAAATTCCATTCATTACCACCCCTCTTAGTCCTGGCTTGTGAACAGCAGTGAAACCATAGTTTCTTAGTTTAGATGTGACATGGAACTGTGGCTTCAGAAACCGGAATGTAAGTGTGTCGGAAGGGGAGGAGGTGAGTGCACAGACTCATTCCTTGACCAATAAACCATGATTTATTAGCCTAATATCATTATGTCAGAACTGGCCTTGTGTGCTTCCCTTAACAATCAATGTTGAGTAACAGCATCTACTATAAATTCTAGCTGCAGAATATCTGATTGTAAAACACCAACAGCTAGATAACTGAGTGAAAAGATTTTAAGGAAACATTAACTGTCCATTGAAAAGTACACATTCAGATTAGTTTTCAATTATGTAGTTGCCAATACAAGTTAAAAACAATTGGGGTTTTGTGCTTTTCCCCCAAGGGAAAGCTCTTTTTAAAAAAGAAGAAAAGTGCTGCATTTTGAAATCTTGTTCAGTCAGCTCAAAAGAATAATAAATGTATGGGCCGATATTCCAAGGAAATCACAGGAAAGAATGCTAAGCTGATGGCGTTTGCCCACAAAATAAACTACAGTCCTGTTCATGTGTTACTTGAGCCTAGGACTTGGGATGGTGACATTGTGGCACAACCACTTTCAAGTCTTTCTGCAAGACTTGTGTGTAGAGACTCCACATGACCGGGACACCTGGCTGTTTTGCAGGTCTTCCAGTGGCATTGAGCTCTTACAAGTCAACACAGACATGCCCTAAATAACAACAGAAACAAAAACTTATATGCCACCCAGCTGATTGCCACTCCTCACTGCACACTATATTTACAGTGAGAACACTCATGGAACATACTTTACACCTGTAATCTAATTAACCAAAAAAGAAGATGTATCTGCAAGCAGTGTGCTAAGTAAGTCTCTATTGGCTTTGCTGGCTAGGCTGACTGGAGTCCAGTGACCTCTGGAGAACCACAGGTTCTCCACCCCTGCCCTTTAGCACAAGTCACAGTTGTGGATTTAAAGCTATAGTGATGCATCTCAATTCATTACTTCTGCTTGTTATTCCAGTGCACTGGGAATCGTGTGGTTATATTAAGTGCAAGGACAATGTGGGAAAGGGGAAGGAAGATTTGCAAAGGGTAAAGTGCTTTCTGCATCATATACATTATCTTCTTACACTACCTTTGTCAATATCTTTTGTGCTGAGCTTTAGTTTTATAAACACTGTGCAAACCTTTCTACCTTTTCTTATTGATCCTCTTTAATTACGGCATTGCATGAAACACTGTGTCCTTCTACTTTCTATACACACAATCCCTTCATTTGCAGCCATTTATCTGCACACTGCCAAAAATGGTTCAATTATTATTTTACTGACTTTATCTTTTCTTGAAAAGGGGACAGAAGATCTTCAAAAGCAGATTGAGAGGAAACATACAAGGAAGCATATCTTTGTTAGATTCAATTTTGTCACATAACATTTCCCCTAAAGTTGCATGTTTATACATTCAATCCATGATTTTAGTTGTTTAAAAAGAAGGGGATACAAAGACTCAATTGTAAATTATATTTGCAGTCATTGATGGTTTCTTTAATGTTTGCACTCGCTTGAGTTAACTAGGCTCCCAGTTTATTGACAGTGTGACTTCAATGGGACATTGATTGTGTGGGTCAGTATTGTAATGCAACAGTCTTAAGACCGTATTCATGGAAAACAATCTTACTCAATTATAAGTGATTGCCAAAGAAGAAGAAGCAACAGCTTGACCAGCCCTGAGTAGAGATGGAGAAGTTCCAAATTTGCATTAAAATGCTGATGAAATTTCATGAGGTAGCCACCGCAGAAAAGGCTCGTTCTTATGTTGCCACCCTCCAACCCTCTCATGGTGGGAACAGACAAAGAAGAGCCTAAGATCATGATTGCAGGGACCAGGTCAGACTGAATAGATTTTCCCATTTATTTCCATTTGAATGTTTAAGTCATTGAGTATATTTGCATCCTTGCCAAGAATAATAATTTCACCAATGCAAAGTTTAAATTTTTGCATACTATTTTCACTTCTAATAATTATTATTCTGTGTTATATACTAAAATGTTGCCTGTGGTTTTGAGGGACAGGTTGGAGGGTGTGTGTGTGTGTAGTAGTAGTTGGTTCCATAATTGTAATTCCTTCTAATTGCAAACGGTGTTGCACTTAGCAACTTGGTTCATTTTAATGCTTCCAGTGTTGCCTCCTTTTGAGACTGATTTAGTGGTAATGAAGCAATCTATATTTAGATATCTTCCACTGGATTTTCCCCCCCTTTTCATTTTAGCTAAATGTTAGGTACATGGGACTCAGGTAGTACATGAATTATACTGTGAACAGGCAGGGAGCACACAGCATGTTTTTAAAGAAGCATCTAAGACATGAGTTATTTTTAATATGACATCTTTCACATTCAGCTTTAAACATCTCTGTGGTGCATATGAAATTAAAAAGTGCCAAAATATGGCAGATCTGTTCAGGCAGGAAAGTCACTTGGATGCCCATTTTGTTTTTACAACTTCATGACAATGCAAGTGCTAAGGTTGATATTCATGAGGGGGTGAGAAGCCTGTAGCTCTAATGTGGAAGAAGAAAACTCATTGTAATGGAACTATATGTTTTGTATACTTTGGCCCACTGCTGTTGCATATGTACCCACCCTGCTCAGAGACGTACTACAAAATCCTATACATGCCTACTCAAAAATGGGCCACCTGATGTAATTGTGACATCAGGTGATTGACAAGTGGACAGCCCTGTCCTATTGTCAGACTTGACCCATGGGGGTGGAGAAGATAAGGATCTGGCCTACCAGTTGGATCTAGTTGTCCCCCTGCCTATTGACACCAGGAAGGTGCCTTCACTGTACCCTTTTTGGCAGCTGAATAAAACATTTATGTCTATGCAAGCCTAATCAGATGTGTACATGCCACGTGTGTTTTATTTCTTTTTAGTTATTGTTGATTCTTTTGAATATTTTTAATTACCTGTTTTAAACTGTTTTTTACTCAAAAGTCTTGATATTTTATTTTACATTTTGGACAATGCTTAGAGGTTTTAGAGGGAGCTAGACTGGTGACTGGGAGCGGCCGGCGAGACAACATAACACCAGTCTTGAAAGGCTTACATTGGCTCCCAGTATGTTTCCGAGCACAGTTCACAGTGTTGGTGCTGACCTTTAAAGACCTAAACGTGCTGATGTTTCAATGTATTTTAAATCTTTTGTTGTAAGCCACCCAGAGTGGTTGGGGAAACCCAGCCAGATGGGCGGGGAATAATAATCATCATCATCATCATCATCATAAAATTAGAGATCTGGACAATGAAGGTGAACCCTGAAGAATGGCCATGCTAGAAGTTCAAACTAACAAAACATCTCAAAAAAGAAGAAAGAAAGAAAGAAAGAAAGAAAGAAAGAAAGAAAGAAAGAAAGAAAGAAAGTAGAATAGATATAAATAGGGTGATTTGCCAGAAAATAGACACTGTCCCTGGTAAACAAGGAAAGCTGGAACGTACTATTTTGTTAGCATATCTATTTGAATTGAATAATTGTACTGTTTGTAGTTCAGTGAAGACAGAAAAGCTGCTTAACTAAATAGGCATACAATAGAACAAATACAGTATATTCAACTTCTATATAACTGGGAGGGATCTCAGGATATACTACTGTAATATAACTTAATTTTGCATTAATGAAAATATGTCCATTGAAGAATAAATAAATAAATATAACAAATACTGTTCAATGAATTTGATTTGGAATTTTAAGATAAAATATAACGTGAATGCCAGATTTTAGAACTCACTCCCCCTCACTATTATTATTATTATTCTCTTCCGTAATAATTCCTCTTTCAACTGCGCTTTTCAAATTTAAAGCATCAGTGTAACCCAGTCCCTTCCAGTGTTGCTGTTTCAGTGTAACTAGTATTGTCTGGATATACAACAAGGTCACAGACCACACTTTTGTAATTTATCACAGAAATTATATGTACACTTGGACAGGTGATGAATGAGCTGTAGAAAAGAATTGTCTGTGGATAATTCAAACACTTGTTTCAGCCAGATATCCAATCTAGTAATTATCTTTCTTAACAGTAAATTGATTACCCATACTTCCTATCTGACAAAGGTGAATAAGCTGACCTCTTACATAACCCTGGTATTATTGTGTGATGAGGCTGTCTTCAAGTGAGACAAAAGAGGCTAAAAAGGCAACACAAAAGGATGGTTTATTGTTCTATCTTCAGTCCAAAGCAGCGAGCTGCAGAAGATCTTAGAAAGGGAAAACAGAAGAAGCAAAAACACTCAGTGAGATCCAGTTGTTGCAGCCCAATAGCACAACAGTCATTCAGCTAATGGAAGCCCCATTCTTATACAGCACAACATCCAAATCCAATGGGAAGCTTAGGCCAGCGGAAGTGTTATATGGCATTAACCTATTATATGCTGTTTCTGCAATGTTTTGTATTGTTATACTACTACTCCTTGCACTACCACTTGGGCAATGAAAACTTTTGGTGTCACAACTGCAAATTCCCCACTTATTGTGCCAACGTTATATTGGATCTCATCTACTATGTGTCATCTCTTCCTGAAGAATGCATTCTAGGTCTCAAATATTTAGTCATTTTCCTTGCCAATGTCCAAAGTATAAGAATAAATATTAGTAAAATAATCCTATACCCTTTTGGGGGTGTTAATGGGTTATTGTTCTTATTTTGATTTTATATATTGTGATCTTTTCTGTGATCTGCACTATGACCTTCAGGTATAGGGTGGTATATAAATTCAATCAATCAATTTGTCTATCACATTTCTCAAGAAACCAAGGCCTCTGAGCATTATTTGAGCTGCAGTTTTAGTGCATATTGAATCCTTTTTCGGATGAGGAGAGTGTGTGCAATTTTCTAATCAGTGTGTTTGATTTTCTAACCATAACTGAGAAAGCAAAACTGACACAACTGAGCAGAGTTTTGAAACCAAATCTTCCTACTACAGGCAATAGCATACCGTGCAGAACTTACTTTTTTGCGTGTGCAAATGGTAAATATTTGGGAGAAATAAATGAATTATGCGAACCACTTGACGCAACATCACAGTTCCTAAAGGAGCAAATTTCAGATGGAATGCATAACCACTTATTCCTTGTTTTCAAAAAGGTGACAGTTTGGCAAAGATGATGTGCAATGTGGACAAATTGGAATCTAAAATTTGTGATTATATATATATATATATATATTTGCTTTCGTAGTCTGATATATATATTCCATATATATATATATTCCATTTCAACATTGTGGAGGCTGTCTGGGCATTTTAATTTTGCATTGCTCCAATATTGCATGCTGAGGCTTTTCCTGCTCTCTTTGAAAATAACGCATAGGGGATGATTCAAAGTGTTGCATGGTCAGAGGCTTCTTGTTATCATTTTGGCTAAGAAAAGCTCTGCATGAACATGCCTCCCTGCTCATAAATGAGAACAAGGAAGCTCTTGTTCATTGGAACTGTTGATCCAGGCCATGGTGTGATAAGGATAGCAAAAATAGGATTGTAAAGGATTTTTCCACTCTGTGCAATAGCTGTAGAAATAATAAAAAGGAATAACAGCTGTGAATAATAACTGGGTTTTTACTGTACTTAATAAGTTATGGATATAGAACATTTCTCAAAGCGCAGCCCTAATTGAATGTGCTTTTTACATGTAAATCGCATCAGAACAGCACCCACTTTTCAGGAAGAGACAATACCAGTTGAGGTAACACAGTCTGCAAGAAGCCTGCTCACTATTATTATATGAACATTGCTCCCAGGGACACCCTGACAAGACATTTCAATTACCAATTTCAGCTGCAAGACATTTCAACTGTGGAGGCAAAGTATAGAAATACCTGCCTATTAGCACCACGGGCCCTTTCACAGATTTTCATGCTCCTTATTCTCCTTCTTTTGACCTTGGTTGACTTAAGGCAGCCAAATGAGATGATACAGGACTCTCTAGTTGAATGTGAACCACCAGTTTGCCACCTTTTCTACTGTATTTGTGGAACTAGTCCTCAGGCTTCACTTCCAGGACATGATGGTGTCATTGAGATATATAAGCTGTATTAACTTCCCTACAATATTCCTTACAACGCTTGGAAAGAACTCTGGTCTTCAAAAAACTGGCTGCTTATAAGGGCTTAAGTACCTACTCACAAGAAGATTCATTCACAGTTAGGTGCTCCAGCCTGCTGTTTTAAGCAGCAAGTTGATCACTAATTGTAAGTAAATCAACTCAAGAGGAAATGAAAAAGTTCAAAAGAAACTCTATATTATTTCTTGGATCCCACAGATAAGCCCTGATAGCCAAGTCATAGGACTACCATTGTGTTCCTGACTATACACATTATGTTGTATTGCATTTTAGCCCCCTTTTCAAGTTGGATCAACTTTAGCATATCAGCCCATGAATTGCATTGATCTGCAGTTATACCCTAATCCAGTGTCACAAAGAAGACACCTATTACATTTACGCTAAATGTATGCAGCAGAACTGAGCCCTTAACCATATGTCAGCAGGAAGATGTCCTCCTTTAGAAAGGACACTCCCCTATTTGAACTGATGTCCAATCTAAGTAAAGTTTACAGTTTTCCACCAGTAGTTGGCACCTGAACAACACACTGAGCAGGCACATGGGGTCAATCATCAGCATGATAATATATTAAATTTCCACTTAAGTTATAGTAGTATTTTCTAAATTGGCATCTCTGTGCATAAAAGAATATGCAAATCTTATGCAAATGTGCACTGTCTTTTGTCCTCTTTTTTTTGCATAATGCGCAAGTGGCCACCCTAGTCTTGAAAAGCGGCCATACTAAAAGAAAAACAATCATTTACAAAGGGCACCCAGATCATTTCCAGATCTGGTAATGAGGAAGGGAAGGCTAAGAAGGTGATTTCAGAAGCCTGAACACTAAAGAACAAGCTTTTGCCTCTCGCTGTGCGCTGGAATAGTCACACTGCAGCATGCAACATTTGAAAATCTTTGGTTCTTAGATCACCATAGCGGGAGGTATACTTAAGGAAGTACAAATGCTTAGTAGCAAACAGCAACTTGAGATCCAGCTTCTTGTTGGAACTCTAGCTTGAGCTCACCAGATTCTGACATCACTTGACAGCTCGCACTTGAAGTTTATCCCACCAACTGTCCATCTGCCCTAAGCTACACGCACGTCCAAAATTCAGCTCACAAACAGAACAGGCAAATCATTTTTTATTTAGATCAGGTTTTCTTTTGTGACAGCAGCTCTTTTGAAGGCTAGAATTGAAAAACTGAGTGCTTCATTTCAGGAAACAGGTTGTACAATGGACCTTAAAAAATATACCCACCCCCCTTGTGCTTTTTAGCTGCCACATTGCATTACCAGGAAAAAAAAGTGCCAAGGATAGAAAAAGTAGAAGATGCTTGTGTGTGGACTGAGTAAAATGAAGAAACGTCAACAGAATCCTAAACACACCGACAAGTGGATATGTTTGTTTTTGGTCCTTTCACATGTTTTTAGTCCTAGTTTCATTCCATTCTAGTTCCATACTAATCTGGTGGTTAAACCCCCCCCCCCCAAAAAAAAAACCCCTTTGAAATACATGTTTAACTAAGGGGTTGGTGGAAACAGTTATAGCTGAACCATTTCAGCCCTGAAATGGCATAGTTTGTGAGTCAAAATAGTGCTGAAATGAATGGATTCCTCCCCCACCCCCCCGAGCATACCTGAAATGCTTGGAAGACATTTATCTTTGATCTGACGGCCGCAGAGCAAAGAACAAAACAAAAGCCCATCACTTTCTTTTGCACAGAAAGGGTACACTTAGATGGTAGCATTATAGCAGTATTTTTACATTTATTTTTCCTACTGGAAAACAATCGTAGAGCCATAGAATTGTAGCATTGGAAGGAACCATGAGGACCAACTAGTCCAACCCCCTGCAGTGCAGGAAACTTTTACCCAAAGTGAGCCCCAAACCCACAACCCTGGGATCAAGTCTACTGACTGAGCAATCATGACCTCTTCCCACTACTTGTTTTTATTCCACTTATTTCCCATGAGATTTGTGGTTATTTTCATTCACAGCAGCAGGCATGCACCCCCCGCCCCATGGTGGAACTTGGCTCTCCTTTCTCCTCCCATCCATGTTCTCTGCAATCTTCCCACCACCTTCACTGTTGCTAATATGCATGCTGGCTTTGAGCCATTGGAAGACAATGTTATTCCGAGCATGAACTCTTTGAAAAATTTCAAAGTCAAGGCAGTATGCAGAAAGGTTTTACAAGTGTGAAATGATCCTGTTGCACAATGGATACCATACTTTTGATTCATTTGCTATTGCTATATCTGGAGATATATATCGTACTTTTGAGTGTGGTTTTCTACCAGCTACATTGGTACCTGGGCTCTCTTCAGAAGCAGCTCCAAAGACAGTTCCTGGTGATGGGCCTAAATCTACACCCATCACCACAAACAATGGTTATTACTGACTAGGAAGAGGGCCAGCAGAAATGTTTTAACACAACAGTAGTGAGAAACTTCCATCCAATGCTCTATCCATGGTCCTGAACAACTCTACCTATCATTATCCCAATTCTTCATTATGTGTTAAATTCAGCCCTTGCTCACCAAGACTCTGTCCAAGTTTTCTTTCAGTTTACCTTCCAAAGCCTGAACTTGATGACACTGCCACTACACCACCCAGTGAATAGGCATCACAACTGTAATTCATTATGGGAGCTCAAAGTCTAGCCAGAAGAGGACTGGAGTACTGGAGTTAATGGACTCTGGAATCTCCATTTCAAATATCAGCTTAGCTTTAATTGGGTAGCTTTTGGCAAACCAGTATACTCTCAGCTTCCTCAGCTGTGATATAAGTCCCTTTCAGGTCTCTGATTCTGTATCCAGTGAGACTTAGAATCTAGTAGAAAAAAATGTTGAACCGATCAGACCAGGATTTTTTGTAAGATAATGACCTCATACAGACAAATTGGGGTAGCCCTCATCCCCCACCTCACCTAGTTGGAGTGACATTACCTTGTATGGTAGACTAAAACTAGCTAAACTTGTGTGCATATGTTTTCACTAATTCTGGAACCTGGAAACATAGAGGCTTGTATTGTCTGTGCTTGTCCCAAAGTTGTGGCTTGGGGCTTCCCTGGAAATCTGATGGGGAGACAAGAACCATCGGTATGTTAATGCTGTGAGCCCCTCCATCCTATGCTCACATTGTAAATAGGGTAAATAAATTCATATATCCAAAAGTCACCACAGTTTCCATTGTCCTTTGTTCCAAGGAATCCAAACCACGGGTAAGCGCTAGAACTGCTGGAATCTCTCACTGCTCAGATATTGAGTGCAGCAATAAAATAGTATATATATTATATAAATACCAGGGTTGCAGCCGTCTGCATAGCAGGTTGATAGTAAGCTCCATGGAAGTTCTGTTGAATCGTATTTAGAAACACAGATACAAATGAGAAGCTTCTCTGTTGCAGTCAGGACCACAGAGAAAGATTGTGATGGGAAGGTATTCTGCTGAGAACAAAGAGTTGAGAGTTCAGAACAGATGCTCTGTCTCATTAGTGCTGTGATTTTCAATTTGGACCTCAATGGCGGTGCTAAAATGGAGAGGAAGATCCAACAGAACAACCTGCTTTGTAATAAGGCACTCTGACTTCTTGGATGGCTGTTCAGAACATATTTGAAGACTCAATGCAATTATTCCACTTCATAATCCGTGCAGGGGATCACATTTGTTTCAAAGTGGCACTGCACAATAATATAAACCCAGCTCCCTTCCTGTTGTGATAGCTTTTCGGAGGCAGGGGAAGGGAAAAAAAGATATTTTACACTAGCATTCTGAGGTTGCATGGAGAACTGTGAAGGGCTTCTTTCCAGTGGCGTGGCGTGGGGGGGTGCAGGGGGGGGGACGTCCGCACCGGGCGCAACATCTGGGGGTTAGGGTTAGGGGGCGCAAATCCATGGGTTAGGGGGCGCAAATTACTTGCCTTGCCCCGGGTGCTGACAACCCATGCTACGCCACTGCTTCTTTCACTCACCACCCATTTCCTACATGGAAAGCTTTCTATGACTGGACAGCAGGCTCCTTAATACTAGTTGTTGGAAACCTATTTCATTCAGGTGCTGCTTGCAGACTTCCCACAAGCATCTGGGTGGCTACTGTGAGAAGAGGATGCAGGAAAATACACTCATGTACATCAGCTGCCATTGGGGTATCTCTCTTGTGCTGATGGAGATTTCTGCCACCTGCTATTACCTCATCCTACTTCAGGGTTAGGTTCCCCTGGCATATGAATGGAGGAGATGGGTGATAAGTAGCAGTGACAGCAGCCAGCATGTGATGGAGAACCATTGCGAATTTGGGGAAAAGGTTTGCTCATGAAGAATTTGTGTCCATCTGGAATTGGGGCTATTCGAAATCAAGCAGGTGTGCTTGCATATTTAACCACTCCATCCTAAATGTTCAGAATGAATAGAATCATTATCATCTCATAGCCAGGAAGAATGGCAATATGAGGGGAAAGTGGTTAGTCATTGCATAGGCTTTAAGGAAGTGGTATCTTCCCCCCAGCTTGCATCAGTCAATTTCCCCCTTTCTGTCTGTAGGTCCCTGTGATACCTGGTACATGACACACACACCTGCCAAGAAATTGGCATGTTGCATTTATTTAAGGCATATAAAGCCACATTGCATTTGCAAAGGTAATATTGCATTTACTGTGAATTGTTTGAAAAGCTGGAAGCCAGGTTCCCAGTGCCAATTAAAAATGAAGGATAGCCTCGTATTTCCGCTCGCAAACATCCAGAGACATCAACTACTTTTAGGGAAAGAGAAAATACTTTTCAGTGAGCCCCTAGCCACTGGGGGAAGGTGAAAAAAACCACCAGAGTAAGTTTTACTTAATATATTAAACACAGTGAATCAGATTGTATATGACACCTATCCTGCGTGACAAATGGGTTTATAAAGTATTACTCACATAGCATAATGGTAATTTGTCTGCTAGGTAGCTGGAACATATGCATTACATTTTTGCTTAACAGTTATAATTCATCATTTCAATACACAAAATACTAGGAAATACCTCTTTTCTCAACAGGGGATAAATAGGATGTCAACACTCAAGTTGCAATGGTTTCCCTAAAGCAGCACCAGTAATTTATTCTTGTGTTTGCCCATAAGTAGCAAAAGAGATGGTAGCTGTGGGACTGCAGCATTTAGGAGCAATATATCAAGACCTGCATCTGAATCATCATTTTTACAATATGGTAGCATCATGCTGATCAGAGCAGCTGTCTCATTTTGTGGAGGTGTCATGAAATACAGTTAGTACACTTCTCTCAAAGGGTAAAAGTGACATTTTCTTCTAAATACCTCAATTGAAATAAACATCATTACTATATTAAAACTGCCATTAACACCCCTCCCTCAATTTGATCATCCCCCCATCTTTCTTGCCCTATTTTCCAAAATGTTCAGGATTTCTGCTCTACTATCTTAAATATGGTGGCCCAGTGAACATGAAAATACTTAATAAAACAACACCTTGTAGATACAATATTACAAAAATGTTCAAAGGTGTTCTACATTTTGGCCTATTTTGCCCCTCATAGTAATGTGCTTGCTGTCAAAGACAGGTTGCTCTGGGCCCATGGAAAAATGTACCCATTCTCACCCCACTATCACTGGGCACTGGGCATTAAGGCTTCCATGTGGTGACTACCAAAACATACTAACATGTGGTGACAGCTATGTGTATCCTCTTAATTGTTTGTAGAATTTCCATACTGGTGTCACAAACCAATAGCTAGACTTAAGGGAAGCACTGATTCACGGAAAACCACTTCAGATTACAGAATATTGGTGCTCTATTATGTCATAGTTCTCAAAAGTGTATTATTCTGATGACCCATCAGCTTCAAATCCAGTCAGATGGATGATGTCCACAATTCAATTTGTTTTGCTTGACTTGCTTTCATTTCCTGTTGAATTAGCATCTTGACTGAACCATGCAATACTTTCAACAACCAACATTTCATAGCTTTGTTCAGTAGGGCAGATTCTTACAAAAGATTCAGCTGATGTTCATCTACTTCCAGAAAGAATGCTGCAATCTGTGATGGATTTGGGGTCAGGGGTTTCCCCCCTGGCTTTTTCCTTTTTGCATAAGGGTTCTCCCCAAAAATAATTAGGATAGACTGCTACCAGGGAGGCAGAAGCTCCTGACCCACCATAAGCTGTCCTGAATTTTGTGGTGTTTCTGAACCTGACTAGCAAAGACCCGTCCCTTCAGCCCAGCTCTAGGAAAAATAAATGGATAGAGGGAATCATTGAATTTACTTTCCCAATGCCCTGTGCACACAAGTCTTAACAAAACTTTATGAAATATCCTCAGAACAGATGGTATAATTATTATTTACATGTCCTTCATCAGCAGGTCCCAGGGTGGGTTACAACAATTTAAAATTCAGAATTAAAAACAGTTAAATTACAAACACAGGAATCTGTGGGTTCTGAAAACACATCTCAAGTGCAATCAGAGCAAAGAGACATGTCTTCAGCATTTGCTGAAAGCAGTATAATGTCAGATGCATGTATACGGGGAGGGAGCTTAACAATCATGCAGTCTTCACACACGGGGAAGTTTTTAGTGAGGAATTTAGCGAGGAAATGGAATACACTAATTGCACCAGAGATTATGAAATAAAAAGACCCCAATCAAACTTAGCAAGTTACATGCTGCCCACCTGAGCTGAATTCTGGGTTTCAGAGCCTGTACAGAGTTCTGCAAGGTGCTAAAAAGATAGCTTGAAGCCTCATATTTTTACGCGAATCTGAGACTTTTTAAAAAAGCCCCTTCATGGTGATAAATTGTTGTATGGGCAAAAAGTGAGGACAGCTCCATTTCTAAGGTCAGTGCTCCAGGTAGCCAATTAGAAATTTATTTAGAGGCCATTTTCATGTCCTTAACATCTCTAAACTTATATGTCAAAAGAGCGAGCCAGTTCTCAACAGTTCTATAGCACAGGTGCTTCCATAGGAAACACCATGCTACTCATACTTTGTGCAGGTGGACAACAGTGTTGAACATCCTAACACCACAACCACATATAAGCTACATAAATGATATGATCAATATGATGATATATTAGTCAGTTTGCTTTACTGTCACTAAAAGCACTCTTGATAAATATTTGATGCTGCTCCAAAGGAAGTCTCAGTTAAAACATGCAGCTAAAAATCAATGCCCCTTTCTTTTTCAAACATGAACACACATGAAAGCGTTAACTGTAGAAATCCACATTCTATACACAAATAAATCCCCAAGTAAAGAACTTTGTGCCTGTTAGAAAATGTATAGCATTAGCCGCGCTGAATAGTTATGATGTAAAACTTTAAGGCACTGATAAAATTTATCATGGGATGTAAATGAAGTTAATGAACCATTATTGCAGGGAGAAAAGTGCTTGAATATCTTAGCAGGAAGAAATATAAAACCCGTGTTAAGAAGAACCATTGCAAAATGAAAGATTTTTTAAAAATCTATGATTGATTGTTCAGAGCTATCATTCTTCTTGCAGCTCTGAGGAGTGGCTTATTTTTATGCGTGGTGCATTTAGATCCAATACATGAGTTAAGTGGAAAGGTGGATTTGTGCTGGATGAGGGCTTTTCACTACCTGTGTGAGAAAAATGGGTATCGAGGACATTCTGCATTCCAGGGAATGAAGGTGATACAACATAAATCTTATTGGTGACAGCAGAGACAAAATAGCAAAGAACCAAAGGGGGGGGGGGAATGGAGACAGCTGAAAATTCATATTTAAATTTGAGCCAAATTCCTAACATATGATGTCCAGCTATGAAAAGAGACTGAGTCTTCATATTAACATTACTGATCAAGGATAAAAGCCAGAAATCTGACTGGAGATGTTGACTCTTGAGTGGTTAAATACTGTTGCAGTGTTGGAAGAGTTGCAAGCTCTATTTAAATACCAGAGACACAGTGAATAGTTTTAAGAGAGAATGCACAGTAGATTTAGGAATTTGCCGGTGGAAAGTACATGCCAGATTTAGGACAGCAAAACGCAAATAGCTTTGTATGGTTTTACAACAGTTTAGGCCAGTCTTGGTCAACTTGTTGAGCACCAGAAGTTAAGATTAAAACTATGGAGGGGCAGGGGAGAGATTTAGTTCAGTTTAAAGGCAAACCCACCCAATTCACAATTTTTGAAACAAGGCACATTCTGAAACACAGCCACCCTTCAAATTTCACACTTTCTTGAATTTTGCAACGTAGTTCTCCAGACAAGTAAAGGGCACAAAAATGCATATTCTAGGGGGAAGTGTGCATAAAAATGCATTTATTGGGGAAAACAGCATACAAAAATGCATCCTATTAGGGGGAAAATACTTTGTAAAAACAACAACATGTGTGCATTAGGCAATAGTGCTTATGAAAATGTGTATATTAAGAGAAATTCAGACTAAAATACCGGTGAATTTTCATGAGGACTTTTGGAACAATTCCCAAACTGATGTGGAAATGTGGAAAACTAATCTGAAAACTGGTGGTGGGGAATCCTATTCTATAAAACAAACTATAAAACATATAAAGCAGGCACAGGAACTTTGTCCTCCTTTTCATTTAGGAAGGAGACAGGAAGAACAGGAAGCTGCCTTATACTTAGACCATTTGTTCACCTAGCTCAGGGTTATCCACACTGACTGGCCTTGGCTCTCCAGGGTTTCAGGCAGAGGACATCTCTAGTCCTCCCTGGAGACCACACTAAACCAGGTACCTTCTGCATGCAACTGAACTCTAGCCATTTCCCTTCCAATTAGCATCCTTCTGACTGGTGGAAATCAATGCCCACTTACAGTTAGGCCCTTTTCTTCCATGCTCTTACATTAGTTTGTCAATATTAACTATGTTAAAATTATTTTATCCATTGGCTTGTGATCATATTCATACACGTACCAATGCTAGTAGTATAGGGCAGTCCTGGGTAGTGGCTGCTTACCTGCTTGGGACAAGGTGGTGGCAAGGTCAGTGCCATGTGGTTCCACTGGTGGGGTTGCTGATGCCAATCTGGCACCAATCTGATGTCGGGTGGGTGATTCTGCTGCTCTGCCCCACCACACACACTGTGAACATTAACATTCTTAATCAGAACAGTTTTGCATATTTACTTTTCCGTTGTTCTTCCCATAGGCTTCAGAATGCCCTGCATTTCACTGCACTTTCATCTTACGCCATCTCTATCTTGCTATTGCAGTATTTCATTTACCGCTGCAGCACATTCCATAAAGCTTTCAAATTCTGTTGCAGTTCATTGTTGTGTCTATCGGCTCTCATCCTGGTTAAAATTAAGTAATTATAGCAGGCTCTCTTAGCCAGGGGAATAGTGTTTATTGCACCTATTTCATCTATTCAGGCCTTTATTTACAGGACCCAAGAGACCTTTTATTTGTTGTGCAATTCCAGCCCATAAATTAAATCTATTGTACCAGAATGCTGCTGATGGCAAGCTATTAGCCACTAAAGTAAGAACAGGTAAATTCTTAACCATCATTTCCTTTCTTTCAAATGAGTACTAATTAGTTGGCTGCGGGAAATTAATAATCCTTCCATTTCCCCTTTCCTCTAACTAGATACACATGAAAGGACTTTATAATTCTCCCACCTTGAAAGTCTGCTGGTGGTAGTTTAATCTCCCCCAAATTAGCAAAAATCAAAGACTAATTTAGGATTTGGTGTGATTTAACTAGAGACCTCTATTGGATGCTTGTTTTAAAGAGAACATTTAAGCATTTACCTGATACAAATTCAGGATGAAACACTCATTTCCGGGAACTAATGACAAACAAGATTGTTGGACTAAAACATTATAGAGAAAATGGTGGGGAAGACAGCATGGGAAGATGAGAGAGGGAACTTGGGTTTATGTAACTTCATTAAGAAGTTCAGTAACATTTGTGGAGAAAAGATTGTAAAACACAGCCCCTGACCATTGATCATGTTGGCAAAAACGGATGAGAATTCAAGTCCAACTGAATCTGGAGGGAGACCAGTTCTACACACCTGCAGCAAAATGTTGCATAAGCCAATTGGGGGGAACATCCTGAATGGGTATGAGCATAGATTCCTGTACATCCCCCCCCCCCCCGCCACCCAATGAGGCTGAGTTAAAATTGCTTGTGTGACAAAATATGACAGATCAGTAAATACTCTATTATCCTATTGTCAGGTGGTTTGGGCAAACAGGGTCTCTATGCTCTCTCTCTCTTTCTCCCCCCCCCCCCCCCGCATACAAGGACAATTACTGTATAAGGCAATAATTATTCCTTTCTTTAGACCCCTTATGTGGGTATTAGTGTTAGAACTGCAACACACAGCTGCCATAGGAAGCTATTGGAGGGCACAGTAAAAAAAATCCATGAACAAACAAAGACACAATTTTTCTCTGTGTATACTTCTTGGAGAAGTTGGGGGAAGAGGTATACAGTGGTACCTCAGGTTACATACGCTTCAGGTTACATACACTTCAGGTTACAGACTCCTCTAACCCAGAAATAGTGCTTCAGGTTAAGAACTTTGCTTCAGGATGAGAACAGAAATTGTGCTCTGGCAGCACGGCAGTAGCTGGAGGCCCCATTAGCTAAAGTGGTGCTTCAGGTTAAGAACAGTTTCAGGTTAAGTATAGATCTCCGGAACGAATTAAGTACTTAACCTGAGGTACCACTGTAATTATATCCTGTTCCTCACCAGGCCAAAAATCTATTTTCCCCACTCAACCATAGGGGATTCCTTAAGACCTCTTACTAATAATTAATTCTATATTGGTCACTTCCAGGACCAATAACCTACCTCTGTGGACCTGCTGTGGGTGGTTGTCTGCTGAAACATGTAATTTTGTAAGCCTATATGCCTGGAATAGGATGTCCTCAACAACCTAAGTGTTTATATATTTTTCATCTAATATAAAGTCCCTCTGAACCCCCCCCCCCAAAACAACACTTCTGTTTTCAGTTATAGAGCGTATTTTGGTCAAGAGCATTCCATGTTCCTGAATGGGTGAATAGGTGGTCAGGTTCACTTCTACTAGCTATGTCCCCCAACACTCTGCATGCTAGCTACCCCCGCCCCCCAAATATGTCTTCACATCAGTGTGAAAAGTCCCTCCATATGTATTGATGGACAAGTGTATGGAATCCTCCATGCCCATGCACATATGGTTGTTTCACACTGTTGCCTGTTGCGCAATTGGCAGAGGAACATAGGAAGGTTCCTCCTACTGAGGCAGGCCATTGGTCCATCCAACTGACTATTTTCTACATTGACTGGAAGCACCTCTCCAGGATTTCAGAAATGATTCTTTCCCAGCCCTACCTGAAGATGCCAAGTATCAACTTTAAGCCTTCTGATACTCTACCGCTTGAGCCACTATGGCCTTTCTGGGCACTACTGGTGTTCATATTGGTGTCAAGGGGTGAGATATGCAATACTGGGTCAGGGTTCAGAGGTGCAATCCTACTGGCCCTTCCACATATACATGCAATGTGTGGAGGGGTCTCGAGGGGCCCATCCAGTGATCTCTCTCTCTCTCTCTCTCTCTCTCTCTCTCTCTCTCTCTCTCTCTCTCTTATCCTGCCCTTATAAAATAAACACAGGACCAGAGGAGGCAATGGGTTGAAGTATTTCAGATTTTGGGGTGTCAGTAATTACTTAAGAGTATATGTGCCTTTATACGTAATATAACATATTCAAGTGCCCTTTTATGGGACCTTCAGTTTAATGTTAGCTATTCTCGCTACACAACCCAGTGTTATAATTGATTTTTACATTTCAATGTGAAAAGGCCATCTCTAGCAGCACTATAAATCCAAATTTCATGTGAAGTTATTGGTTTAAAATTAGCTTTCTGGTGTAAATGTTAACTTAGCCTGAACCGACTCAGCTTACGGAAACTGACACGTTCATAGTGTTTTGACCAAAATATCTCAACTCATTGTGTGACACTGTTTTTGTGGAGGGTTTATTTTTTATTTTTTTGCAATGAAAGGCATTCTATATTTATCAAGTAGCTGAGAGAAGGAATATGCACAGAAGGGGAAGATTTCTAAGAATGAGTGACACTTCATGGGATGCCCATGTCACCAGTCATTCTTGTAATGGTTTCCTAATAAAAGAAAGTATTTTGAGACATGCCAAGTGAATTTCAAGGGTGTTTTTTTTTTTTTTGCAAGTTATGCCAAAAAAGTGGATTTTCTTTCTTTGGATGTTTTCCTCCTCTCTTTTTGTAACTTGCTGACTGATGAGGTGCTGCCAGGGGGTCTTAACAGGTGCAAAGGGTAGTACATGATGCAGCTACCCTTTATTGCATTTCCAATGTTCATACCATATATATCTCCCTTTAACTGAATTCTAAGTTCAAGACCATATTGCAGATCACCACAGTCTACTTGCAGGGCATCTTTCTGCAAAATGCGACAGCACTAAAAAAAACTATTATACCATCAGCTCTGGCAGATGGCTGTGGGCATGCCGAGTGAGGTATACTGCTGCTGTTGCCATCTTTTGTAATGTAATTTCTATAGCACTGACAGAGTTGTAAGTATATAATACCTGTCAAAGAACAACTTAAGGCAGGCAAAAAAGACAAAAAGAGAGGCCCATAGAGATTTGGGTTGATACCTTTGCCTGAGAAAAAGAAGGGGGATAGTATTAGATTTGCATATATTCATTATTCTTAAACGGTGGCAGGGGGAGAGAGGTGGGGGCAAATTTAAGATTGCTCTTGGTCTAATATTTAGGCTGCTACAAGAAAGGCCTGTTCAAAGGGAAACAGATCAAGTTTCTTTTAAAACTAAATGACATTCCACACACACACATGTATACCTCACACAGCCTTTTCGCCTTGGTTCCTTCCAGACATTTTGAAATGCAACTCCCATCATTCCTGACCATTGGCCATGCTGTCTGAGGCTGAAGGGAGTTGTAGCCCAAGCTGAAGGATGCATTTGGCAGACATCCACTCTCCCCACCTTCTATAATTTCCTGTTCACCAAAAAACATTGATCTGAAGCGTGGATAAAGCCCAAGATAAGCAAAGGCGAGAGAGGGCCAATAGCACATGGCAGCTATGATAGTTGAATATCATGTTGTACACAAGCAGAAACAGTTTCCCCTCTTCAAAGTGATGTGCTGATGTATTGTGGGAACATAGCCTCTGATGATTCTGGTTCCAAGACCAAGCTTTTTCAATATATATGCTGTAAACCAGCTGCTGATTAAATCACCCTCAGTGCCACAGTGTCTCATGGGAAATTGGGAGTGTAGACATGCCACTATTGTCTGCTTACCCAAATGTCTTAGATAGCCTCAGGCATAAGAATTAATGAGGCTGTTTTATACTTCTAAGGGATATGGTGACCCCCCCTCCCTGCTCTCGCTCTCTTCGTTTTGAAATAGCTTTGTCTACTGTCATTACAAATCACAGTCAACAAAGCACAGAAGAAAAACAGATCTATATTTTTCAAGATGGTTTGGCATTAGCTAGTATTTTCAGCTCTTTGTTCTGTCTGTGCACCTCATTAGTAAGCCCCTTCATTTTCTTGCATTCCTTACAAAAGAAAAGGACAACATTGCTTTAATAACAGAGTAAAATGTTAAGCCACATAAAGCGCTGGTTTTCAGATGCCACTTATTGGAAACTTTTATTTTACCATTACTGTTAAGTTTCAGATCAGATGATGTGTAGAAGTCAATTAACAGAACTAAATTGGCACGCTGAGGCTATGGATTGATGGGGGCCTATGAAAAGTTTGGCACACAGTGAAGTAGTAATATGATTGTTTCAGGTTACCACACAGCTCAGTGTGGTATATATCACAATGCACATGACATAGAGCATTATGAAATCTCCAAAACCTGATTTTTTGAATTCAGCTTGTGCCCCGTTACAAATTCATTACAAAAGAGAGAAAGAAGTTTGCGGAAAACCTGAATGAATTCTTTGTGTCTGCCTTTTCTGTGGAAAGTACATGGCAGATCCCTACGTCTGTATTAACTTTCTCAGAAAGAGAATTTGAAGAACTGAGACAAATAGTGGTGATGAGAGATGAAGCTCTCTGAGCTATTGGCAAATTAAAAAGAAACAAATCACCGGGTCCAGATGACATGCACCCGGGAGATCTTATAAAGAACTCAAATGTGAAATTGCTGCTCTTCTAGCAGAAATTAAATATAGAACTTCCCCCCTTAGTTTCTCTACTTGAAGAAACACTATTCTAAATACGGAGGGGGTGGGTTACAGGCTGTATAGTGTAATGTCTATTCCAGGAAACTGGTGGAAAACATTATTAAAAATTAAATTACCAAAAGTATAGAAAGGACAAGTGTTGCTGTAGAAGAACTAGCATCGCTTCTGAAAAGGTAAGTCCTGTCTAACTAACCTTTTAAAGTTCTTTGAGAGTGTCAAAGAACTCACTACAGAGAAATGTAACAAGTGGAGTTCCCAAGGAACTGCACTTTTCAACTTGTTCATAAATTATCCAGAGTAAGGGGTGAGCAGTGAGGTGGCAGGTTTGTTCAGAAACAATAAGGAGAGAGAGAGAGAGAGAGAGAGAGAGAGAGAGAGATTGTGAGCAACTGCATAAATATTTCTCCAAACTGGGTGAATGGGCATTAAAACGGCAAAGGGAATCAAATGAAAAGTGATGTATGCTGTATCAAAAAAGGTATGATACCGAGGTCTAAACTTGCAGGAACTTGCTAGGAAATAGATCCTCAAGTTATGGTGGGTAGCTCTATGATGATGTCAACCCAGGGTATGCCATTTGTGAAAACAGCAAATTTCATAGTTGGGATCACTAGAAAAGTGGCACGGCCATTCAGTTCTGGTCACCACTCTAAAAAAATGCCTTTGTGTTCTGATTGTAGGTTTCCCATAGGCATCTGGTTGGCCAGCTCCATATTTTATCTGATCCTTCTGGGCTTCCCTTGTGTCATTATTGTCAGAACTATTTACAGTGGTACCTCAGGTTAAGTACTTAATTCGTTCTGGAGGTCCGTTCTTAGCCTGAAACTGTTCTTAACCTGAAGCACTATTTTAGCTAATGGGGCCTCCTGCCACCGCCACGATACCAGAGCACAATTTCTGTTCTCATCCTGAAGCAAAGTTCTTAACCCAATGTACTATTTCTGGGTTAGTGGAGTCTGTAACCTGAAGCGTATGTAACCTGAAGCGTCTGTAACCAGAGGTACCACTGTCTTGATAATTTCAATGCTATCTTTCTCACTGGGGGAAAAAATGAGTGGGTAAACACATTATCTTCAGAGTGTGATGAAATTACAGAGAAAATGATGGGAGAGAAAATTAGGAGAAAAGATTTTGATGGGGCACCTGTATTTTCAATTTTTAGGTAGATCAGTACTCCTGCCACCTTCACCACAGAACAGCTTTTGTATTTCTAACGAGTCTTAGATGAATTCAGTGTATCATTATTTTCCCCAACATGGAGTCTGAGCTATATAGATATAAAAAAGTGCTAAAGTTTCAAGTCGAAATGCAATTTAAAACCCTTTGGCTAATTTAAATGAATACCAGTCCAAAGTCCTGCACACACCACACAACTTGTGGCCCATCAAACATATGAAGCAATCCTTCATGCACAATATGGAAAGCAAACATATCTACATATGAGAAATATGCATATGTACAGGGCTTTTTTTTTAGCCAGAACTCACTAGAACTCTGTTCTGGTACCTCTCTGGTGGGTGCCATTGCCATTCTAAGAGAATGAGGGAGGTGTTCATGGTGAGTTCCGGCACCTCTTTTACTAAATAATAATAATAATAATAATTTATTTATACCCCACTCATCCCACTGGATTTCCCCCGCCACTCTGGGCGGCTTCCAACTGAATATTAAAAACAGTACAGCATCAGATATTAAAAACTTCCCTAAACAGGCCCGCCTTCAGTTGTCTTTTAAAAGTAAAATAGTATTGCAAGGAGCAGAATTGTATAATTAGAATATGCAGATTAGAAATTTTAGGCTTCTGTTTTTGAATCTGGTGACAGCCAGAGTTATTGGAGCAACAGAAGTAGCTGCCTCGAGGTTCACACTGAAGTTCAAATTCCAAACTCAAAATGAGATTGCATGCCTCAACTCAGGCAATTGACCTCAGCTTCATGCCCAATCTACTTTAAATTACCAAAGCAATTGACTAATAAAGTGGCAGGCTGAATGCTGCTTTCTCCCTTCTCCCCTAATAAATGCTCCCTAACCTAAAAGGTGGTTGTATACTAGCTAAGCATAAGTTTTGCATTTCACCAGAAACCCTTTGGTAAAATGCCAGAGCTCTTCCGGTAATTGTCAGAAAGCTGGGTAGCATCTACTGCATTGCATGGATGGACTGTGAAATTTACTGAAGCCCAAATGAGGGGTGAGGCAAATTTATGCAAAAATGCATTCGCCTTCTCAGTACACCCACACACCCACACACCAATGCCACAGAGATGACACTGTCTGTGCAGTTTCCATGCAAACATCAATGGCTTTTATAGACTATTAAGTTTGCTTATAGGCATGACTCAAGGAGATGGCTGTAATTTATAAAGCTTAAAAGAGACTGTGCCCAACGTACTCAAAAGAATGTCTCCTTCTAGGTGAGCCTCAACAGCAATGAGGTCCATCCTTTGCACTGGGCAGATCTGCAAAGGACAATGTTCACTGAGGCTACAACAAAATTACGGAATGTGTTGCTGAAAGGAAGGCTTCAGATGCCATACCCCTCTATGACTTTTAATAAGATAGTGAAGACTTATTGATTCTTCCAGGTATTTGGAGGGCTCTGATTAGCAGAACTGACTGGACAGTGATCAATATATGGATTTTGGCTGTTGTTTTTATCTTGAATTGACTGTAGTCCATTTTTAATTGCTGTGTGCTTCCGTGTTGTTGTTTTAATGGCTTTAGCTGCCAGCTACCTTGGGTATTTTGGTTGAAGGATGGGATATTAAACATTTAAAGTAAATACATCTGCCTAAAGACAGGCCTTAAAATTTTGATCTGAACTTCCTTACTACTGTTTAGGGAAGTTTTTAAGGATTGGTGTTTTTATTATGTTTTTAGATATGCTGCAAGCTGCGCAGATGGGTGGGGTATAAATAATAATAATAATTACTAGTATGAAATTATTTTTTATTATATATAATTGTATCAAAGACTATGCTACATAACTTTACCAAACTTTGGAGAGTGGTTTACCTTAGAGGCCATAAAATGGCAACCACACCTCACATTATTTCCTCTGAAGTGTAATGACATCATGTTTTACATTTCCCTGCTCCTACTTATTGTTGTTGTTCACTAATTTATTAAATTTCTATACTGCCCTTCACCCAAAGATCACAGGGTGGTTTACAACATAAAAACAAACAAACAACAACAATACCCCACAATTTCTTTAAAAAAAAAACTGAGGAAAGGGGAAATGGCCATAATTTAGTGGCAGAACAATCGATCTGCATGAAGAAGGTAATCTTTGCTGCAAACATGCCTTCAAGCAGCCTCAGTACTTTTTTTCTTAACATTCTAGCTTTGGTAGCTTTATTGCAGAATTACTGACAAGAGTAAGCTAGGTGTTGTTTTCCTTGGACTTACCCTTTTCCCCGGTTCATGAGCTAACATTAGTCCATCAGAAAAAAGTCAATTTAATGTTTAGTGTTTAGATGTCCCCATTCTTTCAGTGACAAGTCTGGAAAGTCTCAAAAGGCTCTTCTCTAAAGTGAACAAAGATTAGACATTACCGGTGCAAGTCCATAGTGAGCTTGTCCTCTTACTGATGTCTGATTACCACTTAACGTGTTTCACACCATTAGTTGCCTAGGATTTAGTGATCATTAGTGGGCTTGAAAATGAACAAGATAAAAAGAAGTTTCATGTTCAATTCCAAGGATGGTTTACTTTTTCCATGCAGCATCATTTACAGCCAAAGAGGTGTGTGATGTTGATTAAAATTTAGCTTTACGCACTTCTTTGAAAAACAAATCACTCCAAGGATGGTGTTGTGTAGAATTTGACTGTTGCCCCGTATTATCTTACACTGCAAGGGATATTTGCATTTCTTACATCAGTGCTGTCCTTTGTACTAAAATAAACTTGAACATTTTCCTTTTTGGACAAAAAGATGCCAATAAGGATGTGTAGATGGCTTACAGCTGTAATAAAATGCAGGCTAAAATGCCACCAACAAGAACCCCAGATATATATGCTGAAAAATACGGGAAGTCAAAAAGTACCTGCTTGTTCACCCAGCTGCTGCCCCCAAACTGGTGGGAGTTGCATATAAATGCTTTCCTTGGGAAACTAGAAAGCAGAGAACAGCGTACAGACTAGATCCAACTTGTTTTTCCTTACAGCCAATCCCATGCCTCTGTGATCATTTTGGGTTCTGGGGAGAAAAAGGAGAAGCTTACCACCTTGCACTAATTGATGGAAGCCACAGGAGAGAAGAGCGCTCTTGTGCTTGGGTCCTGCAGGCATCTGATTGGCCAATGTGAGAACAAGATGCTGGACTAGGTGGGCGATGTTCACATGTAGTCCTTAAAGCCATCATGATATCTCGACTTTCTTGAGCTGATGCAACGGCTGCCGCTCAGTAGTGGAACACACTTTGCAGGAGATCCTGGGTCCAATCCCTCCCATATCCAGGTAGGGGTGAGAAAGACTCCCGTCTCAGACCCCAGAGAGCTGCTAGTGGTCAGTGTGGACAATTCTGAACCAATGTTCTGACTCAGTATAAAACACTCTCCAAAGAGAGCTCTTCCCTGAGCCTGGATTAGAGCTTCATTCTTTCTCTGTACGCAGAAGGAGTTCAGAAAGAGAAGGAGTAACTCTCCCCCCACAAACCCTTCTGCCCCAAAGCCCTTGGGTCAATTGGCTGCCTGGGATCTTTCTAAAGACTATCACTGCTGCCCATCTGCTTGGCTTGCAAAGTACCCAGATGGGTGGTGACTGGTCTCAGATATTTTCCTTCCATTTACTGTCCCTCTGCACTTTCTTCTATGAAAATATCATTCATGGTTCCCCACTTGTATTTACATAATATTAGTGTATGTTGCTTCTCCCCCTGCCACCTTTTTACAAAGGAAGGCTATCAGTTTCCTCATCTTGTAAGTAAGGAAATCTGGGCAGGGAATAAAATAGCCTGGCTCTGGTTAAACAGAAAGTCAATATTAGCAGTAGGGTGCTGCTCCCTCCATCCAGTATAATTTCAGTTCAATCATATATATTAACAATGCCTTGGGAGTCAAATAGTTCTGTTTTTACAATATATTCTTTTTTTTTTTTTAGAAATAGGGCATAAGATCTGTTGTTACAATTGCTACTAATAATACACATAGTTTTCCTGAAAGACTTTAAAAGCACATTTGAGCCTCTTTCATGCTATTTGTGTGTGCTTGTGGTTGTTATTATTGTGGGGCTGAAAGCAGGAATGAGCAATTTTCAAATTTGAATACATGTTTTTGCCAGTGTACTATTGCAGACAAATGACAGACATGGAATGTGCAAACACACACACACACACACACACACACACACACACACACACACAATCCCTGTTCGTCATGTGTGAGAAAGCATCTTTGCATGGCTTAAGTGTTCAGATTAATAGTGTAGTAGATGCTACTGGGCTAACTATACTTCTTGGTCCTGCTAAGCAACAACAAAGGGCAAAACACAGCAACCACGTTTAATGTTAGACTAAGTTGCCCAATGGCCACTTCTCCCTTGAAATGTGGCTTTTGGGAGGAGGTGATGTGCTGCTGAGCAGAGTGCCAAACCCATCAGCCAACATTAATGTGGGAAACACATTTTCCTATTATGCGAGCTTTCAGCAGCAGTAGCAGCAGCCGCAGCAGCAAAAACACACTGTTGGAGCTTCCATTGGGCTGGGCAGTTTCTACAGTAGATCCAGTAGAGACAACAATCCATCACCACTGTATATAGGAAACCAGGGTGTTGGTGTGATTTGTTCGAGGGATCTGGGGAATGATTGTTCAGTAATTGGAAGGTGTTGCAGAAAGGTCTGACATGTTAGGATTACTGCAGGGTACTTCTGCTTCTTTATTAATATTGTCAGTCCTCTAGAGGAAAACGGTGAAACATTTTAGGAGACAAGTTAATGTGTTGGGATTAATACAACCCCCCCTCCCTCTGGTAGTATAGGAAGAAAGCGTATGCTTCAGATCTCAGCTGTCATGCAGGGCGTATGTCTCTTCTTCTGCCCCTCTACAGTTGTGCAATGAAAGGAAGATCCCATGCACATTTTCCTGTAAAAGGTGCCATCTTTCAGAAGGTGGCGGAGGTCAATTGCAAATGCTTTAAGCTGATTATTCCCATAAGCACTCTAAATGCTTCTTCTTATTAAAGGGACCTGAAAGCAAAAGATAATTCATGCCCTTATGAAACATGTTAACATGCTGCTTTGTCATTTGATCAATATGTGTGGCTTGCTGAGAAGCAAGGTACTGAGGATTCCCCAGGAAAGAAGGTGGGAGGGAAGTGAAACTAATTATGAAAATGCAATGAATGAAATATGAATGTGGGCAGCTAAATTGCCACTTTGAACTTTAGATCAAGAGCCACCCTCTGTGTTATAGCTAACACCTACCTCTATAGTAGTCTTGAGGATGGATCAAGCCAAACAGAACCTACAAGGAGTGTAAGGCAGCCCAGCAGTAATTCAATAAAATTTCTAAATTTGCTTCATGCTTTGCAGTGAACAATCAAGAAAGGGGTATCGCCAAGCACTGGCAGGCACTATATCTGCCTCGGGGGCTGCATTTGGTTTGATTTACTTTCATGTTTATTTAGAAGCAAAAGGGAACCCTGCCCAGCACAGTGGTACCTTGGTCCTTGAATGTAATCCATTCCAGAAGTCTGTTTGACTTCCGAAATGTTCGAAAACCAAGGCATGGCTTCCAATTGGCTCAGGCGCCCTGAAAACAATAGCTGACAACCGCATCGGATGTTCGGCTTCCAAAAAACATTCAATAAATTGAATAATTACTTCTGGGTTTCTGGCGTTCGGGAACCGATTTGTTCATCAGCTAAGCAGAGGCCTATGAAAAGCCTACAACCAAGTCCTGAATGCAACAATGTTCTCCCCAGCTATTCAGAGCTGTGGTGGTATTCCCAGTGGTATTCAGAGCTGTGGTGCCTCTGAATTTATCTATATATTTATTTGCAAACATTTTAATCCCACCAACATTAAGAAGGAATATCTTGGCAGTGGACAGCATAAAAACAACCATAATATGACTTTCAAAAGTAAGAACAAAATACATCACTCATCAGTAGGTTTGTGCCAGCCTGCTCCATAATGTTTATTAGTCATTGCTTGCTTTCATGTCTCTGAAGTGATGGTGATGATTTTGACTATTTTAGGTATTTTGGATTTAAGCAGAAAGGTGGGCTATAAATATTAACAACAACATTTCACCACCATCTTCAAGGATGCTTGCCACTATTGTGTTCTCTTGCCACAATCCTCAGACTGGCTGAGAAGAGAAAGAAGAAGCCATTGCTTCCACTCCAAAGCATCTAGACTAGAGGATGTGGCCTTTCTGTACTCCCCCAGATCAAGTGATATGCATCCAGTTCATCAATTGCTCCATCCAAACTGTAGGTTGCAGTAGGAGCTAGTCATAGAACAGGGCAATGGCATGCTGCTGAGGCACCAGATCTCTCTGTGTGCATCCTAGCTAGCACTGTGAGCTTCTGCTGAAGAGATGCCTTGTGCTCTGCTGAAGAGGAACAGATAATAAGGCTAGTGAACAAGGTAAGAATTATTGGAACAATTTACTAGAAATATAAGTTGTTTTTCGAGCCTTTATTAAATGACTTCATGTTCATGGTTGTTATTTTTCTTTTGTAAATACAATAGCTGGTTTGAATACAACCAATAGTTGGTTTATGTGTTGATGCTCACCCCTTACTGTCTTTTGATTTATCTGCAAAATCATGCATTTTTGCAGAGGGTACTACCACTCTTTAGTCCGGTTAGGGATGGCAACAGTTTACTTTTAGTAGGTTGGTGGTGAGTCTGGATCCAGTGGATAGGCTGAACCATTTGACATGAAGTTACTCTAGCTTACTCAGTGACCTCTAGAATCTGCAGTTTTGTGTTTGTCCCAGGGACCATCATGGATGTTTTCTTTTTTAACCACTGATTAGCCTATTGGCTTCAAAGAAAAAGTGGTCTAGGGAAAATGCTTCCAGATTGGAGGATATATTACTTTTAACATGGAAGTTATAATTCACCAAAGAACCTGAAGAACTAATGAATAATTGGGGAGTGAATTTGATGATCAACCAGTTGTTGTTGTTGTTTAGTCATTTAGTCGTGTCCGACTCTTCATGACCCCATGGACCAGAGCACGCCAGGCACCCCTGTCTTCCACTGCCTCCCGCAGCTTGGTCAGACTCATGTTTGTCTCTTCAAGAACATTGTCCAGCCATCTCGTCCTCTGTCATCCCCTTCTCCTTGTGCCCTCCATCTTTCCCAACATCAGGGTCTTTTCCAGGGAGTCTTCTCTTCTCATGAGGTGGCCAAAGTATTGGAGCCTCAGCTTCAACCAGTAGTGTCTATTAACAATGCAAGATTCAATGAACTGCATATGAACAGGAACTAATTTATACTTGGTTCAGGATAGCAAGCCAGAATTTGCCACCTCTGATCCTGGAAATAGGAACATGGAATAGTAGCAGAGCTTTTGACATGCCCTTTGAAGTAATTGAGACAATATATATCTATATATCTATACATAATTGCCATGAGATGATACTGAAACTCTTTTAATTTTCTCCAAAAGGTAGAAAACTTCAACTAGTCTTAAAGTTATATTGCATACCATAGCACTGAGACATATCCCTGAAAGTATTAGCTATAATTAATTCGTTAGTTTCATAAAGTCTGAAAACTGAGTTAAGGAGCAGAAGCCTATCTGTGATAAAGGTTATCCACTTGTATTTGAAGATAATTTTCACTTCCTAATTTTACTTTGTACAGCATCATTATAATATGAGCTACTGAGCAAAACCTTCTATTAAAAATAATGTTTGATGGGGACAGATGCCACAATGTCTCCTCTGCAAATTTCTTTTATAATTGTTGAGCAGGGTTTGGTAATTAAATCTTGAACTTAGGATTCTCAATTTTTAATATGTTTATTAAAAGAAAAGGTTGGTGAATTACAGAGAAGAATAATTAACCATTTCCTTTTAATGCTAATTGTGCTCCCTCATCACCCTTTTAAACATTCCAGACAGATAGATCTCACAGGATCAAAACATCACTGAGACACTATGTTGAAAGATAAATTTGAGAACTACCTCAATTTAGCTGTTTGCTTTTGATTCAAAGTATAAATAAGTGAATGTGCTCAGATGAGCGTTGCCTCCCCCTTTTTCACCCCAGTGCTTAACTTAAGTGAACTATGGGACTTATATCATGGGACACACACACACACACGTCCCTAAAGAAGTATGTCCTAATAAAAATTGCACATCTGGCCAATACCTTGCCTCTGCACCTATATCCTTCTTTTTCTCTGTGTACTCTAAGGAGCTCTGTTATTTTGTTGAGGGGCTGCAAAATCTGCAGATGCTTCCATCCAGTGTTGGCCACAAGAACCAAGTGCTGCCAGTGCCTAACTATAAAACACCGCCACATAATAACATTGAAAATGTTGCGACTTTGAACTTGATTGGGTGATATTCTGCTTCACTTGGGAAGAGCTCAGTCTTCTTTAAACAGGGTTCAAATCTCTCATTGGATTTGCTCATCCAGCCATTAAGCTTTCAGTTTCTCCATGATGGAGAGAGGTCAGAGAGGGTTTAAGGAGGAAGTGCTTGAGCCAGCCCAAGCCCAACAGCAGTTCCTGACCTTGTTTTGGGGAGGGGAACATAGGAAGCTACCTTATGCTGAGCCAGACAATTGTCCCATCTAGCTCATGGTTGTATACAAATGGCCACCAGGGTTTCAGCAAGGGATACTCCCAGCCCAACCTGGAGAAGCTTGGGGTTGAATTTGGGATAACCTTGTGTATGTGAGGCAAATGTTCTCCCACTGATCTATGACCCTTCCCAGAGGTTGAGACAGTTATTTCTGGACCCCGTAGGGGGTCCTCACTCTAGCTGCTGTGATCTATGCTGTGATCTGTCAAGAGGCAAATGAAACAAAGATTGCAGGAGAACATGGATGTTTAAGCTTGACAAGGCAGGGAAGAAAAGTGCAGTATGTGAGAGACTATATGGGACCTAGTAAGGATGGATAGACTATTTTCAGTTTGTGTCAGCTTCACATGTGTTCGTTCATAACTCCATCCCATCCCATCTCCAAATCATTCTGCAATTTCTTTTCAAATAAACTATGGCAATTTGCATTCTTAAACCTTTCTTCACAAAATACACCTTCTCCACATATTCTCCTAAAATACACATTTTTCTATGCATTTAACTCAATACACACAGTTCCTATGCATTTTAATATGCATCACAAAATTCCAAGAAATGTTAAAACAGGGATAATGGTGTTCCAGTCTTTGCATTAGTCCAGAAGCTGTGAGTTGTGTAGGCTCACTTAAAAATGGAGGCTGTACTAAATCCTTAAGCAACCCTTGGTCTGAGTATGGATTGTAACATCTTTTAAGACATTACTAGAATAATCTAGACACATATCTCAGAAACTTTGTTGTGTTATGTTGTACTATGTTAACAAAACCTTTAAACAGAACATGCCTAATGACTGTGTGGTTGTAATATTCAGATTATTTACCAAATCAGTCATAATCTGTTCTGATGTTCACCTCACTGTGAAAAAACAACAACAGAGTAATGTTCTCAATGTTTGTTATAGGAAACCGAACTGTTTCTTTGCAATTAAAATGGTCAGCCCTCCGCATTATTTTATGCAGGTTCATTAGCATAATGAACAGTCAGTTCCTGACATTGTATACTAACTAGATGAGGCACTTGTAAATGCTACAGGCTGACCTGCTCCGCCTTTGAATACCCACTGTGAGGAACACTCTAACAGGAATATGTGATCTGAAAAATGCTGAACACAATTTGCACAGAGTCATATTTCCGGTGAAATAGGAAAGAATAGAGCCAAAGTACAGTGGACCTAAAAATGTGCATTTCTCTGCCTAATGCTAGCTTTATCCACCTGAACTAAACTAGCCACTCGTGACGCTTATTGCTTGGCTCAATAAAAACATGGGGTGGATAGGTCTGCATATGTTACTGCTTCAGACACGTCTCCATACCAGCTGGGGTTATGGAATGGATCCTTTATAAACGCCATGTCTAGTACATTTTGAGTGAACTATAAAAGAAAAAGATGGGGAATTATGAGGAATATATTTTTCAATGCTTATCCCCTGCCCCTCCGCCAAATGATCCAGAAAACCATCTAGGTGCAATTTTGATCCTAAGAGATCTTCGTTGTTGTTTAGTCATCTAGTCATGTCCAACTCTTCATGACCCCATGGACCAGAGCACACCAGGCACTCCTGTCTTCCACTGCCTCCCGCAGTTTGGTCATACTCATGCTGGTAGATTCAAGAACACTATCCAACCATCTCGTCCTCTGTCGTCCCCTTCTCATTATGGCCTCCATCTTTCCCAACATCAGGGTCTTTTCCAGGGAGTCTTCTCTCCTCATGAGGTGGCCAAAGTATTGGAGCCTCAGCTTTAGGATTTGTCCTTCCAGTGAGAACTCAGGGCTGATTTCCTTAAGAATGGATAGGTTTGATCCTCTTGCAGTCCATGGGACTCTCAAGAGTCTCCTCCAGCACCATAATTAAAAAATGAGATCTTCACTGAAAGTTAAATTCTAGAACTACTTCCATTTAGCTGTTTGCTTTTGATTCAATCTCATGGCTACAACACCCCCAAGCATCACCTTCTGGAGTCTTCTGTCCGGATAGGGGCAGAATAATTACAAAGCAGGGCCTCCAAATCCCAGCCTGACTGGTCACTCTAGAAGGACATCATGGTTGATGGCACTGGCAGCCTTCAAATTGTTGAGAAGTATCAAAAGGGGGCACACCCCCTTCACCTTTTCCCCAGCACATACAAGGCAATCAAGGCTGTCTCAGTGCTGAAACCAGGCTTAAACCCAGATTGAAATGGATCTAGAATCCCCTACTCAACCAAGAATGTCTGCAGTTGTCCAGTGACCACCCACTCAAGAACATTGTCAAAGAAGGGGATATTTGAAATTGGCTTATTCTTAATTTAGATCTTTCCAAGATCTGTTCAGTCTCTCTCAAACTGCTCCACTCCTTATTCAGAAGTCTAAAATATAGATGAAAATGATGTCAGTTTATGCATGTATTCAGTTGGTTAAGATATAGCTGCACAAAGCTATATCTGTATGCAGGTGAAAATGTAAGAGGGAAAATTAACCACATATATGAAGCCTTTCTCCCTAGGCAAGATTACACCAGTTGGATAACCCAAACCCTGAAATGTCCAGTCTCACTCCTGAAAGTCAAAAGCTCAGGCTTGAAAATCAGCTCCACTCACATAATCATGGTGAGAGGGAACCCCTTTTTGTATGGCTATGAAGCAAAAGTATCTGAGAGGTCTATCCATTTATATGCCAAAAATAATTTCAACAGTGTGAGAACATTCAAGTAACTCTGAGGCTTTTTTGAGCTTTCTACTACTATAGCTATATTGCTAAGTGGTTTGTGAAGGCTTTTCGCTTGAAAGCAGAGATATAAATACTTGAATGAATGAATGAATGAATAAAATAAAATAAATAAAGATGAAGAGAAGGTATTTAGAACAGACTGAAGGACACAGATGCTTGCAACAATTGTTCCTGTGTCCACTCTGTTTTCTCTTACTCAGTGTGTATAGTGAATTAAGCATGAAAGGATGGGTAAATTGAAATATGTTTTCCCCCCATCTTGTTCTTTGCTTTGTAAGCTGTAAAATATAACTAAACAGTTGTTTTTAAAAGTTTGAAATCTAAACTGTTGCATGTTCATTACATCTCTAGTCATCTTTTCTCTGAACAATTTTAAGGCAGGAAAAGGGTTTGGAAATGGTTTTATTCATTTTTGAATTGAATATAGACCAGAATTGAATATAGACCAGGAGGGAAGCAATATCATGGATGGGAATGCACAAGTAAATTCCATTTTTCCCCGTCCCTCCATGCACGTTCCAGGGAAATTTCATTATTGAATTATCTATAGAAGCTATCAATCATCTAGTGCAACTGTATATAATTGTGTTATAAGATGTAATAGAGAACAAAAAGTCCATTGACTAAAGGAAAACTGATTTAACAAAGATTTCTATCAAGGTGTCTAAGCATTTCATTTAATACTAAGAGCAAGGGAATGGTGTGGTCCATATTTTACTGTCATCTATCTCTGTCCTCAGATTTTTCTAGTTTTCTTCTCCTGCAAAAGAGACTTTCACCTCTGTCCAATGCAGTGGTACCTCGGGTTATGTACTTAATTTGTTCCAGAGGTCCATTCTTAACCTGAAACCATTCTTAACCTGAGGCACCACTTTAGCTAATGGGGCCTCCCACTGCCGCCGCACTGCCGGTGTGTGCTTTCTGTTCTCATCCTGAGGTAAAGTTCTTAACCTGAGGTACTACTTCCGGGTTAGCGGAGTCTGTAACCCGAGGTGTTTGTAACCCGAGGTACCACTTTACACACACACACACACACACTGTAAAATAAGTACCGGTAACTACTGAAAATCTAGGGCAGGACACCCTGAAAGCTGTTGAGCCTTACTTAAGGAAACCACCGAAATTGTTGAGGGTTTTTTAAAGGAAACCCCCCAAGCTGTTGAGCTTTTACAAAAACACACAAAAAGCCCCTCCCCTTTTCAATTGATTTGCCTAAGACCCAGGACAAAGGGCCACCTTTTGGAAATCTGCCCCCGCTCCCCAGGACATCAATTCCACCTTTGAAATCCTGGTAATGTCTGGGAAAATCCAGACATAGGGCAGCCCTAGAAAATCCCCAGGATAGGATTTTTAGGAACATTTCTTCATTAACGTTTGAATTTTCCAAAATAAAGTTGGTGGCTAGCATTTTAGCATTAAAAAAATATCGCTGCTAACACTTATGCACACATCCTCTTCAGCTCCTGGCAATTATTTGCAATATGTACCTGCCAGCTTGTATTTTTTAGTGATAACCCAATTAAGGAACACATTGCTCTTCTCTAATTGCAGTCCTTTCCTTTGGAAATGCTGAGTAGTGAATTTCCATTTTCTCTCTCTCTCTCTCTCTCTCTCATTTTTATTTTTTCAAACCATAGCTATGGTTGTCACTGCTAATAAAACAACAGGTGAGACTTTGCACCGGCTGCTGTGACTTACACAGTAATGACCTAAATTCTTTCCAAAGTGATACATTAATCCAGTAATACTATTCTATACTCCCTCCCATCATGAGTAAGGCATAGCCAAAGGAGAGAAAATGTATGTGTTGCACAGTGATCTAACAAACTAATTGGATTATCAGGGATGAGAGGATCTAATACCTGCTCCCTTGGCTTATCCAAGTATGTGCAATAAAGACCTTGTAAGGATGGACAAACTGCTGTGAGAGAATGCATTCAAGAGCCAATTATGACATGCAGCTTAAGAACATGAGTTTATACCTGGTCACACTACTTGTTTGTCTAACTCAGCCATAAAATGATGCAAGCAACACAGCACAGTCCACTTGCAACAGCACAAATCTGTCCATATATTACGATGGGAGCCAAACCTTAACTCTTGAAGACCTGGTGGTGTCAAAAAATAAAGATCACTAGGGGGAGTGAATTCTATAGCCAGGGTGCTATTTTTGGCAGTTAATACACCATATTGATATTAATTCTGCTGCTCTGCTCTCAGCATGAATTCAACTGAAGATCCCAACATAGCTGCTTAAAAGCTTAGCACATAGTGTTGTAATTCATTGGAGAGGTAATTAGTTGTAGCCTCTAGGTGGTTAAATACAGTACTACGATGCCTCCATTTGCCAGATTTCTGAGCAACTATTTGGGATGGGAGGAGAGGGCAGTGGTAATGCTAAAATTAATTGCGTCATTGGGTCTGTAAATATCTGTTTCCTTATGCCATTAGATGTGAGTTAACATTATATACCCCTCTTAGGTTTTCTGGTTGTCTGAAAATATCCTCAGAGTACACCCCATAAGAGTAAAGGGAATTAAGGACTCGCTGTCCATAAGGACTTTATGAACAAAAGTGAAGGTTTTTGTGTGGATAGTGTCATGATATGGTTTAGTCACTAGATGGCACTGGACATACTTGTACTTGTGTGGAGTCCTGAGTTTCTGGTGTCTGTTCTTATCATGTATGAAATATCCCATAAAAGTTACCTGCAGGGTTGGGGAACCTCCGGACAGGTATTATTGGACTCCCATCATCCCCAGACAGCATTGCCAAGGGTGAGAATTACGGTTTTTGTATTCCAACAAATATCAGGAGAGTCACAGATTTCCCATGCCTGCTGTATAGCTCTCATGACATGGTACCCAAAGTCAAGTTTTAAACTCACAAATCCTTTTTTTTGAAAAACAAAGAAAATGGCACAGCTCTTTGCACCAGGATCCTTTAGTTTTAATAATCCAGCAGCATGACCTGAATTGAAGGGGAAATCTGCTTGGTTTTGGCTGGCTACCAAGCTCCACCAGGAGGAAAGAACAGTGCAAGTAAGCTCACTCCTTCATGCTATGTATGCTAGATTCCTGTTTCGTCCCCAAGAGGAATGTCAGTAATGAGAGGACTTGCTTCTATCAAAGAGCTAAGAAGCCTTGAGAAACTGTTGATTCATTTGTTAAGGCCTTGCATGAACATGTCAACTTTACATTTAACTGTAGCATATTATTTATGACTGCTGGTTTTAGCTAGCATTATTTTTATTTATTTATTGTGTTTATATATTCTCTTTCCCCTGGAAAGAACCTAGGGCAGTGCTCAGCATGCTAACAATACAGCCATTTTCACATTATAGCTAAAACTTGGCATTTAAAATCATCTCATCTCTGAGTTCTGGAAGACTTGCTCCCTGCCTCCCTGGCCTTTTCCCACGTGGCCTAGGAAGAAGGGGCCCTGACTGACTCCAGTTACAAAAGCTGAGACTGCTGAACAGACTCGTTGGATGGGGTATCATTTAGAAGAAGAAGGGTTTGGATTTGATATCCCGCTTTATCACTACCCGAAGGAGTCTCAAAGCGGCTAACGTTCTCCTTTCCCTTCGTCTCCCACAACAAACACTCTGTGAGGTGAGTGGGGCTGAGAGACTTCAGAGAAGTGTGACTGGCCCAAGGTCACCCAGCAGCTGCATGTGGAGGAGCGGAGACGCGAACCCAGTTCCCCAGATTACGAGATTACCGCTCTTAACCACTACACCACACTGGACTGTTGTTGCTGTTTTTGACCCCCCCCCCCGTATCTTTATTTTAGATGTTATTAAGATTTATTTGGAAATTGTTTCAACTTGGTTGTGTGCTTTTTAATTATTGTTTATGGCTACTTTTGTTATGTTTGTAATTATGTATTTTTACATGTTGTAAGGCACCTTAAGCAAGGTTTTAACTATTAAAAGTCAGCATACGAATAAAATTCTGTATGCATGTATGTATGTATGTATTATATATGTATGTATCTATGTAAAACTGAAGCCGTATAACTGCTATATTCAAGGAAGCTCAGCATTTCCTCGAAGTTGTGGCCATAGAAAGGTGCAGCAAATCCTCTAGGAATTCATTCAAGGTACATTTTTTTCTGTCCTCTCAGCCATTCACCACTTTCTCTTACTTTTTTTGTCCAGTTCTATGTGTGGTCTTCAATGTTGATCAGAGTTGCATTGCCAGGAGGGTTAGCTTTCCTAACCCGGCTCCTTTGGCATCCTTCCACGTTATTTTGATTGCTATTAGAATAATAATTTTATATTTTAATAAGTTGGCACATTGCTAAAATGATCTAATTTCATCTCAAGCACCCAGATTATGGTAATTAAACTGCATTTGTGTTGTCATCGTTAAGATCAATAGTGGACTTAATTGCTAAATTTATTAACAGAAAACATTAGGAGATTTTAAATGAATGTTAAGTAATGCAAATCAATCTAAATTAGTTTTGCTCATTCAAGGAAACTGCAACTCCATTTTTAAATCATGAGTTCAATAATAGGATCATGTACTCAGGAATAGGATCTCCACCCCCTATTTTGTTGATCGTGTAATTTCAGGAGATCACTTGTTTATGTGTTCATCCACAAAAGTACATGTTGATGTACATTTGGGCTTTTTCAGCTGGAACTCACTAGAACTGAGTTCCAGCACCTCTGTGGTGAGTTCCTCTTTAGCATTTCATCCCTTTCTTGGGGCTGCAAGGCTGGTGGCATGGTGCTTGTAGATGCGCAATGGAGGTGACAATGACGGTGCCAAAAGCAACTGCTGTTGCCCCCTTTGGTGCTCCCTAAAAAAAGAGTTGTCCCTCCAAAACAGGTGGAGGTTCCTGCACTTCTTTTTCTGGAAAAAAAGCACTGCTTAGAGACATACATTTTGTTTACAGCAAACCCTTTTCTGCAGCAATTTTTTTTAATGTTTGGATCATCGTCTCCACAAAGTGTTTCAGGAAACCTTGATTTGACTCATGCTACCTCAAATAGATCCTTCTTCACCTCTGACGAGCTGAAAATAGCTCCAAGGCACGTTCATTTAAAACATATATTCAAATTTGCTCCCTGCTTAATGGCAGAAGAGACAACAATGAAAAAATCACTGCGACTTGGATCTTTTGAACAAAGACTACTATAACTCAGGACAAGGACTTATGTGTTAGCTCCCACCTTCATGCACCAGAGTAATGAAACATCAAGATAACATTTCCTTCCAGACTATCCAAGCTAGCACACAGACATTCTGTCATGGTAAAATCATGCCCCTTTCTTTTAAACAACAGACATTTGAAACAGACAGTGCTCAGGGTCTGTGCCTTCTTTCAAATATGAATCTTTCACAGTACCATCAGACATTCAGTGCATTCATTATTGAAGCAATGATAGTGTGTTGCTATAATGGCAATACCCCACATTCTCAAATTATATATTTAAACATGTTTAAAATGGCTTCTCTTTTACCAATAAGTGGTAGCTTTAAATTGCTTACTTAAATTATACACAAGAGAAATTGTCTTCAAAGATTTTTACGAAAGCACCTCAACTGTTTTTGAAGCATGTAAATTTATTTAAATTTAATCAAGTAAGGCATAAACTGTCTGCATACTATTCAACTAAAGCTGCTCTAATTAAAATCCATCTATAATTTGTAATTTGGAAAGTATTTTTGTGCCATACTTCTAAGGAGTATAGTAGCAGATTTATAAGAAAATGCTATTTTCTGTTTTGAACCTACTAATATAATGTTTTTGTTTTTTTCAATTTCAGCGGTACAATTAGGTAATTCTAGATAGGCATAGTCTTATGGAGGCTCACTCTGCAGATGGTAATGTGCTTTAACTTCACTTACTTCAAAATATGGTGTTTAATATGCTTCTTTAAGCCTATAATGCTAATGTATTGCTTTCCAAAAATGTATTTAATTGCATTACTTTATTATTCTATAGCCACATCAGCAGTCCAGGGGGCACTTGTGGTTTTGTAAGGCCATTGGTAATTAGTGCTCAGGCTCAGAATGCCACATAAGAAGTAAATGAAGTCATCATCTCCATCTGTGATCTCTCTCTACTAGTTTTAGAATATGTCTGGAACTCAAGGATCCAAAATAATGATGGTCAGCAGTTAGAAATTTTAAAGGCACTGCTAGGGAAGAAGGATAATTTAATTCATTCTGCATTTTAAAGCAAAAAAATAATAATTGGCAGTTCCTGGACTTATATGTGGAAGGGAACACAGTTAACAATCTGATTATGCACTTTCCTGAATTTTGCGAAGTAGTTGTGCTTGAAAAAAAAAGTATATTAGAATTTCGTATTTTATGGTTCATGCTGGGCCTCCATATTTTGTTCAACTTGCATCGGGCCCCAGCTGGCATGATCAATCATCTGGAATGATGGGAGTTGTAGTCTCGCAAATCTGGACGATCAGAAGTTCCTCATCCCTGCAGTAGTTGGTACCACGACCCCTACTCCAGACATCATCTAGGACTGACACAAAATCTTAGGAGCTAGCTAGATCAGAAGGGCCAGTAGCACAAGCTACAGAGGTGTTGTACCTGGGCCCCAACAGAAACTGAGCATGTTGGCTAAGAACACACCAAACTCAAGCCTGTATTCACCTGAGGGGCTGGCTTTATGACTCCCAGCATTTCACACTCTACGGAGCCGCCTAGCCAACACAGACAATACACACAGTGAGAAATAACAGAAATAAGTGTGCAAAGGCTCCAGCCCACATGACTGCTCCATTAAAGTGTTCTATTCTGCTGGAAAGGTGGAGAGCCTGAGAGGACTAGTTAGCCCCCCAAATATGAAAAGTTCACATGGCACCACACACATTACAAGATGTCTGCTTGCTGGCATCTGTTCATGGTCCTGAAATGCTTCAAATTATTTTGTATGGTTTAAGTTTGTGGGGCTCACCGAGAGCAGAATATAACCAGAAGAGCTAACTATTGCTAAACTACCAGCTACTGTTATCCCTAGGCTGCTTTCACCATGCAAATAAAATTGAAAACTCACTAAACAAAAACTGCAGGAGGGTAATACCAACATATCAAGAAAGTTTAATAAACTGCTGTAAATGTTACCATGAATAATCAGATTTTTATTACTCGTGACTGGTTTTTAAGCTTTCTCCAATTTGAAATGATTGCATATTGGGATCAGTAATAGAAGGATTTTTCAAGTGGAAAATTAGCCAATTTTTTTTTTTTTTAAAAAAACCAAACTGAGCAAGCAAGATTGAAAGCAGAATGGAATTATTAAGTGTAAAGCAGTGACTTTTAAACTGTGGTCTGTAGACAACAGCCCACAAGCAAGATTGAAAGCCGAATTAGTGATGGCTGAACTGATTGTGCTATAATTTGAAACTGGGTAGCCAAATTACGAATCCAGTGTTATAAAACATGGATGAAAGTTATAAACACTGGTGAAAGTTCTGTATTTCAATCTTGCAAAGCAATTTCTTTTCATATGCATTTCATTCATGTACATTGTAGAAATACGTTATGTGCAACGTGACAATATTTTATAAACCCTATGTGTCATCAGTGTGATTGGTTGCTGTACGGTTTCAGATCCAAACTTTGAAATTGATTGGTTCCTTTGACAAAGAGTAACTTAATGGTTAAAATAAAATTCTTATGACATGCACACAGTGGAGATTTCCATTTTATTTGGTAACTAAGGGGCTACAGCAGGCAACATCTGAGCATGCACAAAATGTAGCAGAGTTTAGCTGCTTAGTTATGCTAAGCGGGTAGATGCAGAAAAGAGACATTTGCTTGCAATAAACATTGGCTTTAATTATGAAAATGTTACACAGTTTTACTGAATCAATCAGGATAAAGGCAGGTTTTGTTATACTGTACATTTGGGAGTTTTGACCAGGTGAGATATGGACTGATTAATTAGGAGTTTCAGCAGCACCACTAAGCAGAATAGAATGATTAAGTAAAAAGTAGGGATTCTTAAATGACACAACTATTGCACTCATGTCTTGCTTATGGGCTTCCTTTAGCCATCTAGTTATCCACTGTGCAACAGAATGCAGGGCTAGACATGTCCTTGTGAATGGAGTCCCACATTTGCAGATAGTCTTCACAACTATGACAAGGCAAATAGAGATGAACACTGAAAATCTTCTCCAGAGCAAGATAAACAAATAAGGAACTAAAACTCATCATCTTCTAGACCTCTTATTATGGCAGTATATACCCAGAAGAACTAGCTATGACCAAACTATCAACTACTGTTATCTCTAGGCTGCTTTCACCATGCTAATGAAATTGCAAACCCACTAAACAAGAGCTGTAGGAGGATAATACCAACATATCTAGAAAGTTGAATAAACTGTTGTGTTACCATGAATAATCAGATTTATATCACTCACAATACTTCTAATCCTAGTAAGATGATAGAATTTTGCTACCTTCGAGTCCAGGAAAGAAATTATCCTAGTTGCATTCTTTCTAGAATCTTTCTCAAATACTTGCTGAGTTCCAATCTGGTCCCTGAAGTTCCTATTGTTTTTCATGTTAAATTTAGTTTAGCTCCTTTGCTCAGAACAGCTTCTACCTTGTTGCATTTTCAGAATATATTACAGCTAATTTCTGCTTTTATTATTGCTATTGGTACTGCGGGTTGAGGAGCAAATAGTTGTAATAGCACTCCTTACGCTAAATAAGGGCTGCTTATTCTGCTATGTAGAAGTTGAATATGAGGTCACTGATACATCATTAGAGATATTGTGCTGGGTGTTAAAATTAGTTATTGAGCCACCTGCAGGCTACTGCTATCTATTTTAAAGGTAAATGGACACAGACTGACAATTGTATACATTCATATATCACACCAGAGCTGGGTCAATACCTCAATGATATAGACTCTATTATATGTGACGAATACCGGTAGTTAGAATGTACTGAAGGTGAAAATGGTTATAGTTTTATGACAAATAATCATGTTAATCTTACTTTCAGGGAAATTGTTGCAAGAGCTATGCTGAGGAGACAGTCTAAATAACCACATGTTTGGGTAACATACGAAGTGTGATTTATTTCTGATGTTTTCAGCTACACGGACAGAAGGTTGATTTAAATGTGTTATACAGCTGTCTACTTCATATGCCTAGAACTGACAGTTCAACTAACAGATTGCACTTTAAACATGCATATCTTTGTTAATTAAGTATTTTGCATACCCTATTCCCCCCAAAGTGCTGATGTAAGGTTGCAACTGATGTTACGTCTCTGCTGCTAACAGTTGTGATAAGATATTCCAAAACAGCTAACAAGAAAATCGTGATAGTGTGTCAACACAACAACACCTATAGCAAACCTTTCAGTATAGGTTTCCAGACAACTTTTATGACAAACAAAAAAATAGGATATAGATTTTACCTTCTATAAAGAATTTATAGGATTGACTTTTCTCCATTAAATCACTATTAGGTTTAAAGGCATTTGTCAAGACAGCATATTTTCCAATCATTTTTATGCTATCAGTTATTAAAAGATAGTTGCTATATGTCAGAGGTGGGGAACATATGGCCTTCCAAACATTGTTGGCTTAAGGGTTCCATCAACCCTTTAAATGTATGGGCATACAATTATGGAGGAAAGATTCACCTGCTGACCCTCAGTCTGTTAAGAACATAAGAGAAACCTTTTGTTCAGTGGGTTGATTGATAGAGGATGCACACCCTATGACTGCACCAAAACCTACTGACATCTGTAATCAATAAAGTTATGGCCTGCTTAATCCCCAAATGTTTGCACCGTGTTTACTGCAACTTCACCAAGCATTGATCCCACCACCCACAGCTTTGCTGCACCTGGACCCGCAAGGAGGCTATTTCTACAATATGCTGGTCCTAGGCCATTTAGAGCTTTAAAAGATCAAGTCCATCCCTTTAAGCTGAGCTGGTAAAGCTGTTACAGGAGAAAAAGCTCCAAATCTCTCCCCTGCTTCAAATGATTATGTCTGCCAAAGACACTTTCCTTCCATAACAACAAGGCAGATGAACCATATAGACATGAGTGTAACAATAGGAAGACAATGGATTAAAAAAAAGCAAAGGGAGACATTTTCTCAAGTTTATACCTCTTAAGCTGCTTCATTTTCATGAGTGAAACAAGGTGTTAAGATTGTTGCCCTGTATTCAGGACATGGCCCTGAACTTCATCCACTTCCTTTCTCACAGACAAAGCCCTTCTGGAATACCATAAAACAGGGAGGGGAAAGTTGAGTATGCCTTTGCCTCCACTTACCCTGAAGATTGCTGCAGGCTGTCTTCACCCTCGAGAGAAGTCCCAGGTAACAATGCACATTAAAGATGCTCTTTTCTTTCTTATTTTAAGTGCTGAACTTGCTTAAAACTAGTAACTATGTGCGGTTAGTTAAAAATTACTGTCTGTTCTTTTTATGCAACCTGATATTTCTCACTACTTTACCTTGACCCATTTTAATAATTATCTTAAATTCGAAACCTGAAGTCGCTTCCAGAGCTTTTTCCCTCAGACTCCCCTGCCAAAATCTGCTCAAGTACCAGAAGGGAGTTAAGGGGTGTCTCTTCCCCTAGATGTCTAATATGATTTTGTGGACATTTAAAGTGGGAGATGATACTTTATCAGCATACAAGGAAAGTATATACACAAGAGTGCCTGTCTATTAATTACAGATGCACAAACCTGGCACAAAATTAGCCTCATGTTGTCCTTTCTGCCAATCTTGGGTATGAGGCCAGCCACAACATTACATGAAATGTCATTATATATGTACATAAAATGTCATCATATGCATAAAGCCATCATTAAAAGTAAATATAAAATCCATGAACAAATTTAACTAAATCATGTGTCTAGATAGGCTTGCTGAAACACAAAAGTTTTCAGCAGGTGACTGAAATGTGGTATTTTGTAAAACAGTTCGGTATAGAAGACAGAAAAATTAAAAAAGGAAATGTGTTGTTTCACATTTGCATTGACTTAGTTTTAATTTTAACGAAGTTTTGTTGGAAAGCCTTTTTCCCTGAGCAATTAGCATTTCCCCATATCCTAAGAACAAAGAATATCACATTCCCATATCTTCACGTCAAACCAAAAATGACCCCAAAGTATTGATCTGTGAGGTATAATCCTGTGCATAGTTACTCAGGAGCCCAGACTTTCAAATCGGCTTCCTCCTTTCAAAGCGTGCATAGAAAATGTGGTTGGTTTTCTTTATATATTCATTCATTTATATATTAAAGCTTATTGGTTGCAATACGTACAAGAAATTTCTGACACAATGATTACCAGGATATAGTGACTTTTTTGCTTTGCGAAATAGAGAGAAAAAAAAAAAAAGTGTAAAGAAATTCACCTACAGGAAATAACAAGTGACAGTGATGTTGAAGTCTCCAGCCCCCACCCTAGTTAGAATTTAAGGTGAAAACATAGGCTCAATTTATAATTCCTCTGATTTACTTCAGAAGCTGCCTTTTTAAAATAATGACTGAACACAAGAAAAAATAATGCTCCTAGCTGCCAACTTTTGCATACTTATGCTACTGGAAGCAAGGTTAAAGATATAAATAGTGATCTTTTGCAGAATGCCAGTTCTATAAATACAGGAGAGGAGAGACAACTTTACATTTTCTCCTGTCAAGAATAGTTCTTAAATGGATGACAGTATATTAGGCAGATTTTTAAATGCAACAGCAATATGCTTGAATGGGCAACAATTTCCCTATTCTTGGGGAGATATTGAACCAAGACCCAATTATGTCATCGGGCTGTTAATAGCACCACTGTTCTCAGAATGATGTGGTCTCCTGAATTATCTTAAATGGGACAGATGATTGGTTTAATGTCCCATGCGGAGTAGCAAACAGCAGCACAATGACCATTCTAAGGGCTGTATCACAGAAGCATTTTCATAGCCTCTTGATGGAAGTGGAACAAAGACTCAGTCATAGGATTTTGACCAGCTCACTGGCTACAGACAGAACAAAATGAAGCTGGACGTTAACAGCAAGGAAAGGCATTCCTTCCCGGCATGTCAAGCATCTGAGGATAGTTTGCATAGACCCAAAATTCAACAGACAGCTTTTGGAGGGCTAGAATGTTTCTCTGTGGGTTCCCCCTCCCCTTCTCAACCTTCCTATTTCGGTTTGGCCAATTAGCCTTGTTGTGGTTACATAAATTTGTATACAAGTACCATGTTTTACCATTATGCAATGCTGTGTGACTGTTGCAGAAATGGCAAAAAGCTTGACTTTTCATATGAACACATCCAAATAGCAACACTACAGTGGTACCTCGGGTTAAGTACTTAATTCGTTCCGGAGGTCCATTCTTAACCTGAAACTTTTCTTAACCTGAAGCACCACTTTAGCTAATGGGGCCTCCCGCTGCTGCTGTGCCACCAGAGCACAATTTCTGTTCTTATCCTGAAGCAAAGTTCTTAACCCGAGGTAATATTTATGGGTTAGCGGAGTCTGTAACCTGAAGCGTATGAAACCTGAAGTATCTGTAACCCGAGGTACCACTGTAGTTACAATAAGGGTTTTGTATAGGGAGTTGAAGAAGAAAGATTATTGTAATGCAGAATGGTGGGTTGTCTTAAGGAGCATAGGTAGCAATCCAACTCCAACTCCCTCAGCCTGGTGGGGCGATGCAGGGCAGCTGGGCCAGCAGCAGTTCTGTGGTTTGTAGTATAGCAACTGGGCTTGTATTGGCCCAGTGCAATCATATGATGCCATGAGGGTGGACAGGATCTAATAGATTCTGGGGTAGGTCAGCCCTGCCCTCTGCACATCCCCAGAAAGCCCCATTTTAGAGCTTTCCACCAGCTGCAACTTGTGACCTCTTTAGCAGGTGGAAGGAGGAATTCCATGCCAGTGATGCTATTGTCTCTCTGCAGGTGGCAGCCAGTGGGAGGTTGGCAGGGCTGGTGGAGAAACATCGCTGAGCTATCCAATCCCCCTGCTTCCCCAGCCCTGTGCAAATGAGCTTTGTATTGTTCTGCTAAACCACTCCTGCAAGGGCGTGAAGGTGAGCATTGGCACTAGTAAGTCAAAATATAACAGAGAGTGACAGGCAGTAGTCTTACAAAAGTAGCCATAGGAAAGGACATCAAACAGAAGGTACAAACCTGGTATATTTACACTTGCAATGACCCTGCACTGGATGTTTGGTGCCAATGGAGAGGAAGAAAGGACCAGACCTTTCTTAATTAGCACATGGTTTTTATTCTGCCCATAATTCCGTAGAAGTTCTAAACAGGGGACATGAGTAAACGTCTTAGTTGGTTTTGGAAACACATCAAATTAAGTGGCAGGCAAGGCAATCCATATACAGAACACCAGAACTGAAAAGGCCAATCACCACCCACTTTGCTCCAAGAAGGGCTTCTGATAGTGACCTTGTTAATGGGGTAGGCTTACTCACTTGGGAAAAGGTACGCTGAGATCATCTGAGTTGCAAACGTTTTAACACAAAAACTTTGTGTTTCACTCAGAAATGGACAAGCAGCCAGTGCATTTGCTTAAGTATGGGAAAGAAGTGTTCCCACAGCTGGCCCCAGTTACTCTTGCATCTGCTGAAATGGGCTCAGCTCAACAAAAGCTTGTGCCTCAATAAATCTTGACGTCATTAAGGTGTCAAAGGAATCTTTTTCTGTATTTAGAGCGGAGATGTGATGCCAGGTTTGTTTGCAGTCATTTGCCTAGCAAAAAGAAAAGGAAAGAAACACTTCCTCTGAACAATCAGGTTTTTAAAAATACCCTTTTTAAAAAAGAAAAGGGAGGAAGGATTCCCTCCCCCTTCAGCCTAAAATAGCTAATATACATATGGAGCAGGTTAGCAAATGTATTTGAGGGCTAGTAACCTTTGGGAGACGCAGGTGGCGCTGTGGTCTAAACCACTGAGCCTAGGGCTTGCTGACTGGAAGGTTGGCGGTTCGAATCCCCACAATGGGGTGAGCTCCCATTGCTCGGTCCCAGCTCCTGCCCACCTAGCAATTCAAAAGCACATCAAAGTGCAAGAAGCTAAATAGATACCGCTCCAGAAAGAAGGTAAACGACATTTCCGTGCGCTGCTCTGGTTTCACCAGAAATGGCTTAGTCATGCTGGCCACATGACCCAGAAAAACTGTCTGCAGACAAACACCAGCTCCTTCGGTCTGTAAAGCGAGATGAGCGCTGCAACCCCAGAGTTGTCCATAACTGGACTTAACTGTCAGGGGTCCTTTACCTTTTTTAACCTTTGGGGGCCATTGCCCATTGGAGCTGGAAGGGTAAAAGGCAAGGAGATAAATAGCAAGGAGATAAATCAGCTAGGCCTTCGGCCTTGAGAACAATCCTCAAGGAATTGAAAGGACCACCATTGCTGTTCAACACCCTGCCAACCTCAGCTTGAATTGTATGGTTAATTCTAGTTATAAAATAGACATTAACTTATAAACACATTCAAAATAGAACTTTAAAAAAAAGCAACATAGCATATCATGGAATATTTGGTGCACCAAGGGTTAAATTCTTTGGAAATTCTTCTCCATGGACCCTCACGATGGGCCCCTGCATCAGCCCTGGGTCCCTAGGCAGATGGCCAGCAGTGCTTTTTGCATAACCTAAATGCAGACTCCAGGCTCGTCTGGAGAAAATCTTCAGCAACAGATAAAATAATTATGTTGCAATGAAGCTGAAATTGTTGGCATATGTCTTACTTTATTTTTAAAATCTCCTCTTTTGATCCCATTAGTATAATTGGTTTGCATAATTTAAAACACATGCAGTGTTCCATTTGCTAAAAAATGTACTATTAATGGAAGGAATATTAATATTTGTTTAAAAAGGCTCACTGTATCCTTTTCTTGAGAGCACAGGGAAAACCTCAAGGGCCGTCTGCCGATAACTTCTCCCTCCCTCAGATGCTTAGGGGTCAAATGACCAAAACCTCCACATATGTGGCCTCTGATCCTTCTGGACTAGTGTCATTTCTAATTACTCTAATACTCACAGGCCCCACTTCATATTTCCTGATGACATTGGCATTGCTGGATTCCTCCACAGAGATTGTGAGAACTGCCCTCGCAAGAGGCAGTCTCTTTGGTAGTAGATTCATCATTGACTTTGATGGTTTAGAACAGGAATTGGGAGCCTTTTTCAGCATGAAGGCCACCTTCCCCAATAGGAAATCTTCTGGAGGGCACATGCCAGTGGTGGTCAGAGCCAAAGGCAAAAATGTATCAGACTCTTCCTTTGGCACAGTAGGCAAACCTTTGCAAAGCAAAGACATACACACCTTTGTCTCCATTTAGGGAAGCAAGAGGCACCATTACTGTTCAAGAACACATTCTAGATAGGAAATAAAACAAGCACTTGAGGAGAGCTATTGAGGGGTGTGGACTGAGGAATGGGTGTGGTCTGAGGATAGAGTTGAGGGCCAGAAGAAGAAGAAGAGTTTGGATTTGATATCCCACTTTATCACTACCCTAAGGAGTCTAAAAGCGACTAACAATACCTTTCCCTCCCCCCCCCCACAACAAACACTGTGAGGTGAGTGAGGCTGAGAGACTTCAGAGAAGTGTGACTAGCCCAAGGTCACCCAGCAGCTGCATGTGGAGGAGCGGGGAAGCTAACCCGGTTCACCAGATTACGAGTCTACCGCTCTTAACCACTACACCACACTGGCTCCAGAGAGAGGGGTGGAAGGCCCTTAGGTCTGAGGTTCCCCACCTCTGATCCAGAAGAATGCATGGTGTGGGTAGCCAGCGCCCAGGGCTGCGTGAAGGGGAAGGTGGGAGGGAGAGAGGGAAACAGACAGAGTATTCTTGTGCATTCAACTGCCTAAAAGAAGAGTAGTTCCATTGTTTGGAGAGGTCACTTCCTGTTTTGCATGGAGAAGCTGTTTACAACAGAGCCCAGCAATGGAAATACGCAGCTGTATTGAGATAGCACCAGGTGTTGAAATTTTGCGCCCCTAACAATTTTGCGCCCAGGGCAACCATCCCTGTGCCCCTCCACCTACGCTACTGGCTCACACTGCTCTATATGATCAGCTGTCTTCAATGCCATAACAAGTCATACAAAAATACATCAATACCTTGCATTCATATTGCAGATTTTTGACTTTGATCAAGCTCTGCCTTTCCATTGTGAGGAGTCTTGATGGGCTGTGGAGATCCCTGGCTGTCCTTAGAAAAGGTGTTCGTGTAAAGAACTTAATAATACTTTCTCTATTAAAAGTTAGTTTGTGGCCTTAAATAACCATCTGCTCTTCTGTTTCAGCTTCTCTAAACTCATTGCTAGCAATATATATATTGATCTAGCACTACCCATCTGCTACCATGAACGGTTAAAAAAGCTAACGCTGTTTGAAGACGACAATTTTGTATTAAAGACCTAGTTTGGGAAATAGATTGGAGAGAAAGTAAGAGAAAAGAAAAGCTTTCTTGTACCCTGCATCAAGGTCATTTTGCAGAACTGGTTAAACCTTCTCAAGCATCTGATCAATACATAGCTGAAACTTAGTATGGGTGGAGAATTTTTTTAACTTCAGTTGAGCTGCATCAGTTATAAATAGATGAGGATCTAGGAATCATGGGATCCTGAAAGGGGATGGGCATAGGGGAAGACAATTCTCGTGATGAAGTAACTCTTCATTAAATTCTAAAAACACAGCTTGTGTGATTTGTGTTTTCTGCTAAGCTTGGAGAAAGATTTATTTAACGTTTCCCCTCTGAGTTCTATTTGCTTTTGGCTGGAAGGCACAAGTCTCTACATTGTACAAACACTTCATACAATGTAGTGATTTGTGTTCTTGGTGTGGGAATGTTAAAAGGACAGGGACACCAGTGCAAATATTCAGAAGCCCCCCATTGTAAACTCATACGTTCTCTGATCAAGAGTCCCATGATGACACAGAGTTCCTCTAACCTTTTGTCAAAAGAAGAAAAGAAAGTACTTCTTGCAGCACATAGTCAAACTATGGAACTCCTCCCCCAGGAGCCAGCAACTTGGATGGCTTTAAATGAGGATTACAAAAATTCATGGAGGAGAGGGTTATTGATGGCTGATATCTCTGATGGCTATGCTCTGCCTCCATGGTCAGAGGCAGTTGTTGTTGTTGACATCTGTCTGTCTCCAAAGACAATGGAGTGCACCTCACAGAAAGTCAAATTGCTGGAGAATCACAGATTTCGCTGTGGCTGCAGAGACAAGTAGCTGCTGCCTCTTGTGTTGCTTTTGCTGTGTTAACAGCAGCAAAGAGACTTCTCTGTGGTACAACCCTGGGCAGTGTGTTTTATCCTGTATTTCTATGTTGTAAAATGTCCTGGAATCTATGGATGACTGGCGGTATACAAATCAAACAAACAAACAAACAAACAAACAAACAAACAAACAAACAAACATTGTCTTAATATGGATTTTTTCTTATGAATCAAAACAGAGCCCTTCCCTTGTTCCCCTGCTTCTAATCTTGTTTAAACCTCATCTTCTTGTTGTCCTTCCCCTTACTTACCCATTTTCTATTTGTGGCACTTCATATATGTCCCATCCTGGACAGCTACCATGCTTCATTCCTAACCAATGTAAGACTTGCCTTTCCACCCTTTTTTACCAAATAGAAATGGCTTCTGAAACATTTGTCATTTACTTAGCAGGGCAAGACTTCACAAGGGATTCTTGAAATAGATAAACAGCAATATATAATTAGAAGCAGTGCTATCTTTATTCAAGTTTCATACCCTGTTATTCTGTTGATAATTATGACCACAATCCAGCATTTCAGTTGTGTAAGATTCAGGCTGATATATTTAAAGCATACTCAACACAGGCAGAAATTGGTGCTAGATTGTGGCCTAAACACATGTAGCTTTCTGGTTTTCAGAGTTTCCATGCTGCTGTTATGTCTGTGTTCCTCCAGTAGTGTACTATGGGTTTCAGCAACAAAAGTACAAACCTGATTATGATGCTACATTTCTACATGATCATGAACACTCTTTGCTCCTTTCTTCTCTTATTCCTAATGCAGAAGTTATGAAACCAGCAAAGATGGCCTCCTAAAACTCACAGTGAAAATCCCAAATGCAAGACTCCACCAGTAGAGGCAAATATGAAATGAGCAGAGATTCATCCGTTCCATACTGATTGTATGGACAACAGTCCTTGTCATAATGAGTAGTGAACGAAAGCCCAATTCATATTTCCATTAATTTTTGTTTCTGGTTATAATGTGACCTTTTACAGGAAACCATGTATATAGTGACATGGATCCAAAGGGCTCAGAAGGAAATTTCAAATCTTCAATGGAGTTCCAAAAGTCCCCTTTCTGGTTGCAACCTTCCACATACAATGGGCAAACCACTCGCAAAACTCTAGTGGCTTGGGAAGGGTGGTGTGAAAAGAACACAACAGCCATGCGCCCTACAATCCCAACCCCTCATGGGCAAGGCTGGAATTGAAGGGCGCATGGCATCCTTCTCACACCACCCTCCCCGAGCCCATGTGCAACCCAGGCATCAGGAAAGTACACTGCTGCTGGCTAACTATTCTGTTTTTAAGTGATCTGGGCATTGCTTCATTTCCACCAGATGCTTTTGCTAAGAAAAGTGATACCCTATTGCAGAAGCCTACCAAAACACCCTCCTGTAAGCAAATAGATTTGCTACCTTGGTGGTTCGGTCTTCAACTCTGTAAAGTATATTATTATTTTCAATGTCCTTTTCCCATTTTTTTAAAATGCACAATTCTTACTAGTATCATAGGCTTCACTTGATCCTTTCCTGAAAGGCAATTCACTCCAAGGACTTACGGAAATTAAGGGCTTATTACAGTAATATCCCTGCTGATATGCACCTGATGACATATAATGCTATAGTGCTTGAAACAGTGTTCACCATTTTATAATCTTTCCTGAGAGTGGCATTGCAACACTCAGGCCCATTCTGAAGCATTTTCATTAAGAATGTCTGCAGCATGTTTCAGTCTGCAAATGGTTTTTTAATTCTTCTTCTCCCATTATTTGCAGGAAGACTGGGGGATAGGTTTGATTGACAGAGTAACCTTGAAGGCCTTTCAGAACTTGGGGGACATCCTCACCATATTTGCCCAAAGATGGTCCCCTGAAGACCCAAGGTTACAACTGCACACTTCTCTTTGCAGCCTCATATATTTGCTGCTGCAAAAAGAAAGCTTGTATGTTTGATCCTAGAACTTGCGTGTTTTAGAAGAGATGTATATGTAGTTATTTTATTTATGTATTTAAGCTGCTTATATACCACTTATCTACAATTGCTTCTAGGTGGTTTACAGAGACACGGTACTGAAAATAATAATGATGATGATGTTGATGATAATAATAATAATAATAATAATATTTTTTTAAAAAAAATTGCATCCCACAGTCCCAGGCTCAGAGCGGCTAACAACAAGTAAAAATAGCACAGTGTACATAAAATCACACAGTCAATTAATTAAAATACATTCTAAAATCAATTGAGAATCAAATTAATGGCAACCATTGGGTTAGAGTTTTATGAGGATTACAGAAGGAGAGAGGGGGGTCAGGCTGTGCCTTGGCCAAAGGCCTGGCGGAACAGCTCCATCTTGCAGGCCCTGCGGAAAGATGTCAAGTCCCGCAGCGCCCTAGTCTCTTGTGACAGAGCGTTCCCCCAGATCGGGGCCACGGCCAAAAAAGCCCTGGCTCTGGTCAAGGCCAGCCTAACCTCCCTGTGGCCTGGGATCTAATAATAAAATGCCTGCTAGAATAATATAAAAAAAAATTTCAGTAGGTGTCAGATGTTCAATAGGAAGTTCCATAAAATTGGGCCCACTATGTTAAATGCATGATTCCTGGTGGATATAGGTTGTGCATCTGAGCCATGGGGGACCGCAAACAGTGACTCCCCTGAAGACCTTGATGATCGAACAGGAAATGCAAGGGATTGGGTGGTCCTTGAGGTACTCTGGACTCAAATTACTAAGGGCCTTGTAAATTAGTGATCATGTTAGTTGAAATCTAAATAAAATCAAACCCAAAACCTATCCTTCCCCGATCAGTGTCTTGGCTTGTTAGATCACACATGCATTCAATGATCATTATGGGGCTACCTACACAGAGAGCCTTCATACGAGGGAGAACTTGATTGGAGCAGGAGACTCTCTCATAAGGAGAATTTGTTCCCCTGTACACACCCTTCTCGTGCCTGTTGAATGCATGGACAGGAGATGGGGGCATTTGGGGCATATCAACAGGGGAGGCCAGAGTCCCTTATGCATTTATTGATCACACATGGTAGGGTCTTTGGAACGCCTTATTGCGAATCATGCAAGGCTGTTTTTCAAAAGGCAGGATAATTGCACATTCATCTCCCTTACGTGACAATGGCTTAATAGTGAAACAAATCACTACTTTATTCCCCTTCCCCCAGATCTGTGATAACTGTCCAGAAACTTGCCATACTTTATTTGTAACTCTTATCTACAGCTGCAAGTGCGCAATTTTCACTCCTCGGTACAAGAATCTGAGAAGTGATTTGTGCCCTACACCATGTAAGTAAGATGCTTGGTTTTCTCAGTCTCTGAAGTTAAATGACATTTCCCAAGTTTTACAAAAACCTGATGAAGATAACACTATGTAAATGTGAATCTTTGTCACTTCTCCTTCTAACCATCTCACTAAATGTTCAGAGAATAAAACGTCCTATATATTACTTGCCTGAAATATAAAAGGGAGATTTCTTGTTAAATTCAAATAGAAACGTATTTATTGTGTTTGAAAATAGGATGCAAATTAATACATTTAGCCTATGGTGAAACATCTGATATCAAAGGACTGTGGAGTGCTAGGCAGTAAGCAATGTTTATAACATTAGAAAGGAAAGGAAGATTGAATACTTAATGCTCCCAGCATGTAGAAAGCAAAGGCTACAGTCCTATACACACTTCCCTGGAGTAAATCTCACTGAGAACTAAATGGGTCTTACTTTTGAGTACAGCATTAATATAATTGCATTGCCAGTAATCTTAGCAGTGTGCTTACATCAACATTATAGATTCAGGCCACCTTTTCGGGCCCCAGTCTTAAATAAACTTATGTATATACCTATCTAATTCATAGATGGTAAACTAAATTAGAGCTCTCAAAAGCACACACACACAAAAGATCCACAACAGATGAAATAAAGGGTTCATCTAGTTGAGCTTCCAGCAGTAACTATTCAGATTTCTCTGGAAAGCTTTCAGGTAATGCACATTGAGCAGCTATGTTGATATATCTGGACTAAGACCTGGGAGACCAGGGTTCAAATCCACTTAGCCATAAAGCTCATTTTGAAGTTGCTTTTATATCCTGCCAAGTTGTAAACGGCGTTTCCATGCGCTACTCTGGTTTCGTCAGAAGCGGCTTAGTCATGCTGGCCACATGACCCAGAAAAACTGTCTGTGGACAAATGTCTGCTCCCTTGGCCAATAAAACAAGATGAGCGCCGCAACCCCAGAGTCGTTTGCAACTGGACTTAGCTGTCAGGGGTCCTTGACCTTTTAAAAGATGTATTCCATACAAAGTTTTCACTACCCTTTGATTTTAAATGCCACCAATGTACAAATTCTTTGTGGTATATTATCATTGAAGCTTACCTGCTAAAATAAATGTTTTATGGTATTCAACCTCTGTTTTATGGATATTATAGCTGATAGCTTTCTATGTTATGGTTACCTCCAGATTAATAATAATAATAATAATAATAATAATAATAATAACAATTTATTTATATCCTGCGCATCTGGCTGGCTTTCTCCAGGCACTCTGGGCAGCTTCAAACAAAATATTAAAAATACATTTAAACACCAGTTGTTAAAAACTTTCCTAAACATGGCTGCCTTGAGGCTGTCTTCTAAAGGTCAGATAGTTGTTTATTTCCTTGACATCTGATGGGATGGTGTTCCACAGGGCGGGCTCCATAATAAAAATGAACTGAACAGAATTGTCTGTGGCCATGCATCACTAAGGTCCTACGAGGCTGGAAAAGATAAGGAGATAAAGAGAGATCAGACTTTGAGCCCCATGTTGGGCAAAGGATTGCAGGAGGTTGGACTAGGTAACCCTCATAGTCCCTTCCAACTCTACAATTCTATGAGTCTATGAGAGTTTAAGAAGGTGAGCTTAGAGTTCCTAATTGTTCCTTTGCTGGCGCAAGGCCTGATTGCACCATACATCAGCAGCAGCTCACTGGGGTTTCAGACAGGAGTTCATCTCAACTTACCTGCAGATGCCAAGAATTCCCTATCGGTGCATAGAGTAGCCCTTCTACTGGAGCAACAGGGTAGGCCTAGTACATACTCAACTCCACATGCTCCCACAGCTCAAAGGAATTATTAGGTTAGGCGACACAAGTCTATTATTTTACAGTTTCCTTCTATTCCCATTATTTCGGTGTAGCAATATTTCCCAACATTTGCATCTCCTGCAGCAAATTGTGTTGTAAACAACTGGGTTATATCAGCATATTTTAATTCACATTCTTCTCCCAGGTGAACAATGTTGCATACAGTGTTTCCATTCCTATTTAATTTTGGAATGCATTATGGAAGAATACCTAAGGTAATTACAAGTCATGATTAAGAGTCTCCAGTATGGTTCTTATTACAAACTGTTTCTACTTATTGTGGAGCAAAAGTGAATGATACCATGGAAAATTTAAAGGACCTTTTAATTTATAATCCTAAAAGAATGTGATCAAGCTTTAGATTAAACATAGTCTCACCTTCTGTGATTTAAAAATTATATCAAGTTGATACATATATAAAAGGAGAAGGTTAGACTTTCTAATAATCAAATCTTAAATCTTAACATTCTTACAAAAGAGTAGATTGAAAATTTTGCTGGATTTTATTGGATTCAGTAGGGCTTATTCCCAGGAAAATGAGGTTTGGCTTACAACCTGAAAATCATATGCCACCTTGTGAAGGCTTTCATATGCTGAAAGGCAATTCAGATATCTCTTAAATAATAATGATAAATTGATTGTTTAATTACTATTTTGAACAATGAGGCATGTGGCAAAAGAGAAGGGTATATTTACAGTTATCTCAATGATGGGAAGATGCCTGATAACCTCTTGATGTATGAGGCTGGCCTAAATTAAATAAAACCATGCAACAGCTGGTTGATCACCAATTTCCCCCCACTATGATTTTTTTTCAAATAAGCTAGTTGCAGGCTGGTCATGGTGATGATAAATACCACCCAACTGGTATGTTCCAGTTACTATATTTGTGTGTTTTTGCCAAGCTTTTGCCAGAACCACACTACTTCAGAATTACATTTCAGAAATAGTTCTAGGTGGGCGGATAGAGATGATTTTAAACTCAACCATTATTATTTCAAATACTATTAAATAAAGCAATGTGGGAAGAGGTAAGGATGCTTCACACAATAAGTTTTTCACAACAACTGTGTGAAACTGTGTGAAACAACTGTGGAGGAAGACCGATCGAGGGCTAGGTCTGATTTCTGTAATTGAAGCCAAATATACGTGGGAAGAGTAGGATCTAAGCCTATCATACAAGTGGTGAGTGATGCTTTGTTTTATGAGGACCTGGGAATTAAGTCTTAATGAATATGAAATTAAAAATAGCTAGGGACCGATAAGCATTATACTCACTTATTGCTGTTAATTTTATCTTCCATGTAGCTATTCCTAGGCACACTGACGTTAAAGGCTATGCTTTAGGGAAGCAGTCAATGAAATAAAATCTAATTTATCCCAATGGCTGCAGGGACGTAGCCAACATCATTTGGATAATCAGAAGTTCAAATAATAGATTAAAGCAGCACACATGAGATTAGCCTGACCTGCAACTGTGTGGAAAACATACAGTGACTCTGGATAACTGAGACTTGAATAATGGGTGTTCCTTTGTATAGTTTAGTTTGATGGGAGACTGTAGAAACTTGTCATGTCAAGATGCTGTGGATATATGGGTATATTTTATTGAATAAGTGTGCTTTCCAAATCCCGCAGAACAGCTGCCAGCATACTTTTCTTTGTTATTCCTAGATAGCTATGGATGAGCTCTTTTTGGCGCTTCCTGGCATTTAGTGAGTGGGCAGCTTCTCTGGGAATGTGCACAGAGGCTTTCTGGCATCCTTAATTGCAATTTTATTTCTTTCACCGGTATAATATTGAATGGCATTATTTAAGAGCAACAATCCACAATGAGCAATCAACCTAAAAGACACTTAATCCATTTTCCCCTTAATTTCCTCGCTGTGAGAGTAAAGAGATAGCAATGTCCTGAATAGTCAATGTGTTATTGCTACCAAGGATAGAAATCCCTGAAAAGACCAATTTGTAAAACTAGCCTGTGTTTGGTGCCTGCATTCACATATGTCCCAACATTTTTCTTCTTCTCCTCTGACGGTTTATGATATCCTCTGATCTGAATCAGTGTTAAATGCATGGCTACCCTTGTCTATGCATTTGTAACCCCAGGGTTGGATTTGCAAGGTGCTTTATTATTCTAGGACTACCCTTAAGGTTGGTCAGGAAGCTGCTTCAAATCACGTACACGTAAAAGACAATAAATAAATATCAATAATAAACATGCAAGTAATTTCATCACCTTGTCTCCCACACCAAGAGTCAAAATGTTCCCCCATCTCCAAACGGAGATGCATTGAAAAATTCAGTCTTTTTACTTCTGACATGCTGAAGTCTCTGACTCATTAATTCAAGATGCTAATCTTTCTGAGACAGTAGATGAATATTCTGTACTGTTTTGTGCTGTATTTGAATAGCTTGAATTTATTGATTAACACCCAACCCTAACTTTGTTTTGAAATGTGCTTTGTAACAGTGCACAATGTAAGGTATATTGTACGTAAAAAAGGTAAAGGCAAAGGACCCCTGGATGGTTAAGTCCTGTCAAAGGTGATTATGGGGTGCAGCGCTCATCTTGTTTCAGGCAGAGGGAGCCGGCATTTGTCCACAGATAGCTTTCTGGGTCATGTGGCCAGTAAGACTAAACTGCTTCTGGTGCAACAAGACACTGTGACGGAAGCCAGAGTGCACAGAAACACTGTTTACCTTCCCGCCACAGCAGTACCTATATATCTACTGGCACAGCCATACCTTTGAACTGCTAGGTTGGCAGGAGCTGGGACAGAGCAATGGGAGTTTACCCTGTCATGGAGATTTGAACCACCAACCTTCTGATTGGTACGCCCAAGTGGCTCAGTGGTTTAGACCACAGCACTACGTGCGTCCCTTTGTATGTAAGAAGTTTCAACCAACATGGTATGATTGACACTCCCCCCTCCTCTCTTAAATCCTCCAATTGGATCATTTTCCCACCCCAGGACAGAACTGGTGGGTATTGATATGCAATTGTATTTGAGGAATAAAAGATTTCATTTTGTAGACATTGGTGGGATTTAGTTGCTGTGTTTTTATGAGGATTCTACAGATATGGTCAAAAGGATTCCAGTTGGGATAATTCCAAGCTTCACTGGATTAATTGAATGAAATTTCTGATATGCAGTTCAGACATTTTAAGTACTCCACAGCCTTCACTTTCTTACCATACAAAAGCCATATTCCACCACTGCTTGGGGGGTTCCTCTCTCCCCAAATTATGTGAGACCCTGGCCCTAATAACAGTTCTCATGAGATTTCTGGCAATTTAACCAAGAAATCTTATTGTTCCAAACAGAAACTTGCCACCTCATCCACACCTGCCTCTTTTTACACTTTGCTGCAGATAATCTGGCAACTTTTCATTGCCCTTTTCTTGTTGTACTGGAAATAGCGAAAAATTCTGCCTCATTTTGTTGTCCACCATCATCAGTGGTTTCCCAACTGTGCACAATGCCAGCTGTACAAATCTTCACATCAAAAGTTAGCAGCTAGAATATTTGGACGGGCTGGAGCTTGTTTTTTGTTTTTTTTTTAATAACAAACAGAGATGGAGACTGGAACCAGAAAAATGGTGTTCTCCACTTGAATCTGTTGCTTGTGGCAACTTCTTGACAGTTTTCCCATCTGGTCAGCACAGATTGGACAGGTGTAGCAAGGCACCATAACAAAGCATTTCATGTATTCAATTAAACACAATTACCATTCGCTTTATGTTTAGATGTTCTTGAAAGTATAGACCAGACATAAACCTCACTCAAGCCAAATCCTACTAAATATTGGACTCTTCTGCTGTCGAGGTGTAGCAATACTTCAGTCAGTGCATGCTAGCAGCTGTCTGGCACATAAATCTAAGCTTTAACACTTGGCATATATTGAAATCCATCAAGAGGTGATTGTTGCTGCCACTGCCGCCAGAATAGAAGTATGTCATGAATTATTTTCTTATGCCTTCTTGCTGTTGTATATTATACAAAACTGTAGTATTTTAGTTGCCAAGTGATATTTTAATTACAGACAACAGAGATGATATCACTTTAATAATATATAGAATTTTTGTTGACTAAAATGCATACCACTTCTAATGGACCCTATGATCTAGTGCAAGGTTGAGGGACTTCCAGCCTGGGGACCAAATGCAGCCCTCTAAATATTTTTTACACCTCATCCTCTTTCTTAGGCTGCACCCCTCAGTGGCCCAGCCTCACACCTGGAATGCTTTTGCCTCGAAATAATGTGTCCTTGAATTCTGATAATGCATCTTGCTTGCCTTAATAGGGAATAGAACGGAGCACGTGATTACATGTAACAAAATAGCCTATTGTGTAAAGGTAACCATTCCATATGTTGTTCCGCCCACCAATGGCATGTGGACACTGGAAGTCCCCCTGCCCCAGTTATAGTCCATTACCAGCTTCTATTTATGAGTGTTGTGCTTTGATTGGTGCTGCAATATGTTTGGGTATTTTGCATTTTGAAACATTTTGCACCATCAAAATAAATTAAGCCGAAGAAAGGGTGATATGACTCAGAGAGCATCATTGTCCATTGACTAAGCATAGCTTCAGGCAAGGTTATAACAGTTCAAACTCATAATAAGAACAAAAAGGTAACATACGTCCCCTATCTAGGCTGAGTGGAGATTCTGTATTTATAAACTGTGTAATAAATTGCAAGTCTTCACACTGTGGTAATCTGTTCAATACAGTTTAGATATCTGAAGTGGTATTATCAGCTACAAGTAACATTATTTCCTCCAGTGTGCCTTTCCAACTTTAAGATGGCCAGCTTTGATATCTTATATATGTACTGACTTTTACAGCCAGATGGGCAGAGTATAAATAAGAAAATTATTATTAATTTTATTGGTTTTCATATAAATAGAAGAACAACATAGAACTACAGTAACTTGTTCAGTGGTACATTCTTATTGAGTTTCATATGTCGTACACAATACACAAGCAATATGTTTATTTATGCATTGCCAATTCAAGTATCCTCTCCACAGAGATTATTGTGTTGTGGGTGGAATAAAAGTATCTTCTGTCTCGTTTATAAAGGAAAAGAAAGGAAGCCAAGTCTCGCCAAAGTGTCTATCTCTGAAGTGCCTTTGTTTCTGACTTTTAGAAGATGCCTTATATAGGAACACAGGAAGATGCCTTATGCTGAGTTAGATATTGTTATTGTTCCATCTAAGTCAGTATTGTCTCTACCAGAGCCAGCCCACCCATGACACAGGTTGAAGCAGCTGCCTCAGTTGGTGGGAACAGAACAGGCAGCACTTCTGTGAGCGCCCTGCCCACCCCACCTCCACCACAGAAACAACATAGGTAAGGGAGGCTGTGGCAGGGACAGAACAGCACAGAGTTCCACCACCCAGGTTTGCCACCAGTCTTCCCTGTCCCAAGGGGCAGAGGGCAGGAGTCAGTGGCAAAGTTCTGGGGCACCTCTGCCATCTCCCCAAGTCAGAGAGAAGGGAACGATTCTACCATCCAGCTTTGTTGCCAGATGGGAAGGAAGCTTTGGAAACTGCTTCTCCCTTGGAAAGTCTTTTTTTTGAACTGCTTATCAAAAAAAGGATAATATTAGATTAGATAATAAGGAGACTAGGGTAGCTTGTAGTTAATAACTAAGCAGAGAAGACTCTATGTTTATATGCCACAGTTACTAATTTGAAGTGATGCCATTACTTCAAATCCTGAAAGGAAGTGTTGGCAATATTTTAATCACTGCATGGTGTGAGGAACCTTTGGGCCTTCAGATGTTGCTGAACTAAAATTATCATCCCTGGCTATTGACCATGATTGTTGGGGCTGATGGGAGTTATTGTTCAGCAACACCCAGAGGGTCAGAGGTTACCTACACCTGCCTTAGCCCAAAATCATTCTGTGGGTGCCTTCCTGTTCTAGTTTTAATGGCTTTCAAACACGAAATATGTTTTGTGGTTCAGAGGTTATCCCTAGTAGCGGACTGAGCTATGGGATTTGGGGGGGGGGAGCCAAATCTCCTCAAAGGAGGTCAAAATAGTGGATTTAACAAAGGTTCTGGATTAATAGTGATGCCATTTTCAGTATATGGCACAGTTAAATTATCTCAGAATGTGATTTTATTATGCAAAGTATGTTGATTACGGGTCATATCATTGCAAAGATACCTGAATTGGGAGTAAAAAAATTAGAGTTGGCTTTTCCAAAGAAACGAGCCTTTAACAAAAAAAATCCTCAGTCTTTTCATTGCCACGTAATTTAAATATTACTGACACAGATGTTTGTATATATAATTGAAACATTAATTTGGCTTTAGATTTCCCAGGAGAGTTTATAGAAGGCTCAGACACTTGAAAGAAGAGAAACTATGCTACAAAGTGATTACAAAGAAGCAGCACAAGCAATTAAACGATCTGAAACTTTGTTAAATTGTTTGTGAGTCTTTTAGATCCTTAATTGATTCCTGGCTCATTTATTAAAGAGAGGAGTGTCTCTTTCATGTTGAATAAAGGTCCTACAAAGATATAACAAAACTAATCTCTCATCACAGAAGGTTCACTTGAATGTATACAGACTTCGCATTCTTTCACTTCTCATCCTCATAATCCTATCAGATTTATTGATATTGATCAAGTATCTTTAGCTGGGAACAAGATTCATTCCTTTGGTTCTCAGTCGCACAACATCAAACCCAGACACCTGTTGTACATTTACTCCCAAGGCAAAGGTCCAGTTCATTCCTTTGGTTCTCAGTCGCACAACATCAAACCCAGAGACCTGTTGTACATTTACTCCTAAGGCAAAGGTCCAGTTCAACTAATGTAAACAGTTTTCTTTTTGTTTTAGTTGTGTTGGTGTATTGCACAATGAACAAACAGAATTTCCAGTATTTTTTCATATTACACACAGCAATCACAATAAAGACCAGTGCAGCACCAGTCTGCCTGCCCTGCCTCCCACTTGTCTATCCATTCCCAAGAGCAAGGGCTGACAGACCAGCTGACTGGGGTCCCTCACCCACTTGCTTGTGTACTCTGAGGTCACCTCAGTTCCCATGGCCAGCCCTAGAGGCACCATTTGTCTGGGGATCTTGTAGCCAGGGCTGCTAGAACAGCTGCACAAGCCTTTGGGAGGCAGAGACCTGAAAAGTCATCAGAGGAGTGAGGGAAGGAAAGAAAGAGGAACAAAGGCCAGTGTTGCCTGCGGCACCCCTGAGCATTATTCAAGGCACCTCAGGGTACCATGGCACGCTGGTTGAAAACCACTGCCTTAATATGTTATGAGCTAGAAGGGGTGTCAGAAGAAGAAATTAACATGTTTCCTTTATCCATTCAATTTGTTTATCCCTGTACTGTACTTCTTACTTATAATGTCTATGTTAATTCCCACATATTCTATTCATGAAAGAGCTGGGTTGATTAGTAAGATTGAGGGATGTTTGAGGGAGAGATGCTTTTCTCAGCTTTATTTACCAGCCATTTAAGACTTTGCATGACATAGCTAATGAGTCAGAAAGAACATTACCTTTGCATGTCATGTCTGGCATTTGAGGTTCTCAAGAGGAAACGCTGTTTATTGCTTGAAGCCATGGCCAATCAGGTAAGACTAAAAATGTCATTGGTGTTTTTCTTTTCTTTTTAAGTCATAGCTTCTTCTTCTTCTTTTTTAAATCCACATCTCTTAGGTGCCAGGAGCAATATTTTAGCTAACTATGTGGCTGATGCCATCCATGCGTCTAGATAGGAAACTGACAACCTAATCACACATTTGACTGCATTTTGAACCTTCCTTTTTTAAACAACAACAACAACTAGGACCTCAATCTTTGAACCATGATGAGCACAGCAAGCGCCTTAGTGATGCCAGCCTATTTAATGGGTTTCAAACTGCACGCAGTGAGCATACACCAATTATGTATTTAATGTTTTCGTTTTGTCACAATCTCTCAAATCTAAGAGTTTGATCTGGTGCTTTGCTGTGTAAAAGGTACACAAAACCAGCAACTTATTGAGCCAAACAATGCAGTTTCTGATCACTTAAAAACACATGCTAAAGGATTAATCCTGGACTCCAAAGGCTGGCACCTTTGGTTGTCTATACAGTGGTATCTCGGGTTAAGAACTTAATTCGTTCTGGAGGTCCATTCTTAACCTGAAACTGTTCTTAACCTGAAGCACCACTTTGGCTAATGAGGCCTCCCGCTGCCACCGCGCCGCTGCTGTGCAATTTCTGTTCTCATCCTGAAGCAAAGTTCTTAACCTGAGGTACTATTTCTGGGTTAACGGAGTCTGTAACCTGAAGTGTCTGTAACCTGAAGTGTCTGTAACCTGAAGTGTCTGTAACCTGAGGTACTGCTGTATATTGTTAGACTCCATCTCCCATCAACCCCAGGCAGCATGGACAGTAGTTGTAGTTATGGTAGTTGTAGTCCTGCAACATCTGGGGCAGAGTTTCTCTACCTCTGCTGTACATTGCGGCTGATGATGCACAACTAGCCATAGGCCCAGATATTCAAGTTGTTTCCTGATCGCTGTCATGCAAGAAATGATCGTATACATTATTGTAAATGCAATTCAAGCTGGCTGTAAGTGAAATTTAGGGGTGGAATTTATTTCCCACTGTAGATCGCCTACCAAGAGGACTAATGCTATCTCAGTCCCAAAACAACATCTAAACCCAAATGGGTAAAGATAATCTATTTCTTCCATGAACCACTGATGCCTAGATGCGAATCTAGTGCAAAACCATTCATTCATTTCCGAAGCTCGAGCAATTCTGCAGATAATGCTGAAGTTATTGTGGGAAACTTCAAATAATTTAGAATTTGATGGCATTTCTGGAAGTCCTTGCAGCTGAATAAATGTAAGGGTGCTAGGTTTACACAAGAGGTGATATACACTTGAGAACCCATGTATGTTCATGTCAGAAGCTTTGCAGTAGGCATTTTAACAGTATGGAAAGAACAGTAAGCACAGTAATTTTCACAGGCAGGAGCACTCAAGAGGTTTTGCCCTGTGGTTACATCTTTATGAAGGCCACAGTTGTGGCTAGAAAGGGTTTCCAAAAGCAGTTGCGGTCACATTACCTTTGTCCCTCAGGATATTTTTGGCAGTACCTTTGGGGCATAGATATCTATTTAACTTGCTACAGTGAAGAAGCCTTCCCTAGGGTCCAGCGGTTTCTAATTTTGAACAGGTGGACCCATTAAAGTGAATGTGGCTTACTTGGGGGAACATATCCTGTAACATGAGGTCAGCAATCTGTGACGGGTACAACCAATTTGGAAGAAGTTATCCATTTCCTGGAATAGGAGGGGCAGTCCTTAAACTAAAGATCTGACTATGCAGGGAGACGGATGGGCTCTTAACAGCATAGAGTACAAATTCACCCACCAGAAAAGGCTTCTGAGACTTATGTGGCTGCCAAATGTATAACTGCTTCTAGGCTGGAGGCACTTGACAGTTCAGTCCTCCATATTTGAAGCATTCTGGCAGTAAGATCGGCTTCTGAGCATATTGCATTCCTTATTCATGAGGGAGAAGTGGAGAAACTGTTGTATGGCTTGCATTAATGTATTACTAATGACACTTTGGGGAAAGGAGCACCAAGCACTGAGCAGTTACGGATGGAATCCTGTAGAATGCATGGATTATATAAAGCTTGTAAGGCAAGGTATAATGTTCTGTGAGGTTTTGTTCAATAACCCTACATGTTTCCGTGTACAAAAGTTACCCACCTTTTTCTAGGTTTCCTGTCCTCTGTGATTACATAGAAATTCTCTTTTTAAAAAAAGAGACAAAAGTGAAATGTCCTAAAAATACAGGTCTAAATAAAGGCAAATAATCATGTCATTGTACCTGGAAAGCCTCAAGACCTCTGCAAAAGCCACAGGATTTTAATCTAACTTGGACAATTTTTTTGCACTGGTAAAGGGATAATTACGTACTTCTATGTCTCCTATTGTGGTGCTGGTTTTTTAAAAGGTATTTTCCCTGAGGAAAATTAAATCCCCAAAGGCGAGTCCCCTTGTTAAGCCAAAGACAGCTACAGCCCTTTTTGTTATACAGCAACCCAGGAGAATAAAACATAGCCAGCCAGTTCAAACATTATTATAAACCATGGTATATGTATGTAATCCAGCACCCTATTTTACTTCCTGGATACCTCTCAGAAGTCCATATCCAGGGTATATAAACTTTATAAAAGCAACAGGGCTTTCCTGCTGTTGTTTTCTGTGGTAACTGTGCATAAAGGTAAAGGGACCCCTGACCGTTAGGTCCAGTTGCAGACGACTCTGGGGTTGCGGCGCCCATCTCACTTTACTGGCCGAGGGAGCCAGCGTACAGCTTCCGGGTCATGTGGCCAGCATGACTAAGCCGCTTCTGGCAAACAAGAGCAGCACACAGAAATGCCGTTTACCTTCCTGCCGGAGCGGTACCTATTTATCTACTTGCACTTCGTGCTTTCAAACTGCTAGGTTGGCAGGAGCTGGGACCAAGCAACGGGATCTCACCCCGTCATGGGGATTCAAACCTCCGACCTTCTGATCAGCAAGCCCTAGGCTCTGTGGTTTAACCCACAGCATCACTCGCATCCCATTAACTGTGCATAGAAATGCACATATTGTTGAAAATGGCATGCAAAATGCATTTGATGGGGGCAATGAGCTTTGCAAAAATGTGTATAAAGGAGAAATTCAAAATAAAATGCTGCTGGATTCTCACAAGTTTATTGTTTGTTTCATGTTCTTTAAATGCACAAACTGATGTGGAAATGTAGAGAACTACAGTGAACCTAGCATTGGGAAAATAAGAAACTGAGAGAATCTGAAAGTGACAGATTTGCACACCCCTTAACCATGATCAGCATAACTTCTGCAGCTCCCCACACCATGTAGAACCCTAAAAGTGATTAGGGTTTCATTGCCATGCACAGTGACAGGCAGACTGCAGTGCCTGAATGTGACGGCAGTGTTAAGTGCATGGTCCTGCAGCCCTCACCAGTGGACCCTTCCTATTCATGTAAGTACAGTGGTACCTCAGGTTACATACACTTCAGGTTACATATGCTTCAGGTTATAGACTCCGCTAACCCAGAAATAGTACCTTGGGTTAAGAACTTTGCTTCAGGATGAGAACAGAAATTGCGCTCTGGTGGTGCGGCGGCAGCAGGAGGCCCCATTAGCTAAAGTGGTGCTTCAGGTTAAGAACGGACCTCCGGGACAAATTAAGTACTTAACCCAAGGTACCACTGTAATGTAATCACCAAATCCTCTGGCAACAAATACACTTTGTTACAAAATACTTCATTTTGTCTTTCCCAAATCTCCTTCCTTTCAGTTTCAGTAGATGTCCCTGTGTTCTAGTATCATGAGAGATTTTCTGCACATCCTGCACCCACCTCCACCCTTCTTTCTCGCTTTCCCTCCTAAACTAAAAAATATTGTCAAAACCCAATTAGGGGAGTGGTTCCAACTTAAATCTGCTCTTTGTCTTTATATGTTTCCACAGATGCCTGGCTGCTACTTTTACATGAGCTGATACAATGTGGCCAGCAATGTGTTAAAACCTTTATGACAAATATTGCGACTTAATGCAGTAGTCCAGAATTTTATATTCCCTTAATCTAAGGATCTCCTTTTCTGCTTCTGTAATCCTGCATTAATCCTTTCACAGCTAAAAGAAACACACTATTGTACTGCAGAGATCAGTGTCAGGCTCAGTTGCATTTAACATCTTTATTAATGAACTGGAAGAAAGTGTAAGCAGCACATCAACAGCAGTTGGAGACCATAATAAATTAGTTTACCGCAAAACACCACTAAAGACAAATAATGCTATTAATATAAGAAGACCTAGAAGGTAACAAACAGAAATTTAACCTGGAAAACAGGCTGTTATGCAAATAGGGGGGCATTCAGAAGAAAAATACCAGTGCTGCATTCCAAATATCCTCTTTTTGAATAGCCAGAATCAATGAGAAAGAGAACAATAGGAACCAAAGTGCTGTACCTTCTTACCCAAGAGTAAGCCCCATTTAGTGCAGTGGGATTTCTCACCAGATAGCTGTAGAGCTCCATTGGAAAGACACTTTCGATGCCTGCTTACTCAAAATCCTGTTTACCATGTCATTTAATGGGACTTTCTGCCATGAACAGGTGGGATGTAGAGAAATGGTGGGAGGAAGCAGCTGAGGAACCACCAAGCAAAGAGTTAGAGAATGGTGAGATGATGATGAGGGAGAAGAGGAGGAGCGGGAGGTGTCAGAAGCTGAAGAGGTAACTGGGCTTCGTGAGCTGGGAAAGTCTGTGGCAGAGATCAGTCCAGAATCAGTGGCAGAAGCTGATGCAAGAGAATGGGGTAAAGGAGACCAGGAGGCAGAGATGAGTCAGGCTGATGAAGAGTCCTGCTGTGACAATCTCCCCTTTCCTTGTCTCCCAGAACCAGAGGAGGCATAAAGAGGGTGGAGGAAAGGTTGGCATCACACAGGTGCAGTCTCCATTTGCTTGGGGGGGGAAACCCTGGAGAGGGGGGACTTTCAGTCTTGGCAAAGCATCCACAGGGCAAGACCAAGAATGAGCTGCTGGGCTCATTACACCTGACACTCTGCCAAGACTGTGCGGTGTTACCTCCAACTTGAAGGGTGTGATTTACTGCGTGCTCGCTTTTGTCACTTACATTCTAGTAGGCGAGTAGCAGTCTGAAAAGCATTTCCACCTGGCCAAGATCAGGCCTAGGAGGAACTATTGACACATGTATGCTGAAATATAGGGAAAGATGACTATTGAGCACTGCATACCAGACCACTCATAATCTGTTTGCAATTGTGTAGTAGAATAATGTACTGCACATCTGGATTTTGACTGTGTAATATCAGTTGCTCAATAGCAGCCAACCTTATAGAACTACAAGGGCCACTACTGCTGATGTTGTGCTTCCTCTTATTGCCCTGCCTTTAATTTATTTATTTTTGTTGATGTCATCAGTGGCACTAATGGCAGCCACACTCTTCTTCTTTCCCTCCCACTCTCCCTTGCAGGTAGAAGTGCCTTTCATGCTCTGCTGCTAGCTCTTTGTTCCTGGAGCTCCTTAGCAGTATGGATGTACTGCCCTCACATTAAGTTTTTTATATACAGTACACAACATAGCAAGAAAATAGCATTCGGTTCACAGCATCTATGATAAAGCATCATAACACATGGAAAGAACAGCTGACTCCTGTAAAGTTAATGAAGCCAGTCACATTCAGGTATCCCACTTGGACAAATATTTACTTGGAATCATCCACCATTCTTTTCATGCTTGCATAGTGGCTGGATGACAATACCTGCAACTCTGTACCTAGATATCCGTATTGGCTCCACATTAAATCATTTAATTGTCTCACCTCTCTCTGTCTTGGACCATTTGTGTGCAGGGAGGAAAAAGAAGATCCATACTAAAATTTCTCCTGAGTTTCTTACTGGACAGCAATTTGTGTGACCATTCTAGGTGTCTCCTTGATAATTTTCGGTTGCTTTGTTTACTGAGGTATCATCAGCATCTTTGTTTTCTACATTTCGGTCACCATCTTTCTCTAGTGTGTATCACTCTTCATAAGTGATTTGTGAGTTCTGAGTTTAAATAACAATGTACTTAAGGCTATTTATTTTCTAATACCCAATGGCACATATGGCTTACAACATTGCATTATATTTCTATTTCATTGTGTTGACATAATTAACATTTTAATAACATTTCAATCAGGACAATCTGTCAGCGAAACACACGCTGATTTAATTTCTGCTGAATTTCTCTTAGGCTTGCTAATGTGTCATACCAGCAGTAAAACTCTGTAGTAGATTACAGGATTGTGTTATGACTGTGCTGCGGCAGAAATGACTGCATCCTTCAACTTAAGTGTAATTCTGAAAGCCTAATACTGGGGGTGGTGGGGGTAGTATGTGGGTATATATGTACACCCACACCCACACCCACCCTGATCCTCAGCACCTTTGTGTGGGTGTAAGTCCAATTGACCTCAGTGGAGCTTGCTTCTGAGTAAAAATGCATAGGAAGGCAAGTCTTCTTGAAATCAATAGGGCTTTTTGCCACAAAAAAATATGGCTTAGGTCCTGGACCTAAGTGGATAGTGCATGAATCATTATGGCAGAACTCATAGCTTCAACCCTATGGCTTCCACAGCGTGCTGCGGGGGGGGGGGGGGTTGACCTTTATGAAGTAGCAGATACAATCATTATCTGATACCCAAAGAAATGTCTCTCCCAATACCAGCCTGGCCATGGAGGAAGCTTTCCTTCTTGTCCTCTCACCAGGTGAAGTGCCTAGTGTGGTGACGTGTGAAAGGACCTTATCTGGGATGTAGAGATGGGCATATATGTCAATTTTGGTTTCTATCAGTTTCTCATTTTTCCAGTCTGAAATTCAGCTCTCCACATTTCCACAAGGTCATCATGAAAATGGTCAACATTTTAGTAGGAATTTTTCCTAATGTGCAGATTTCTAGCACAAAATCTTTGCCTAATATAATGCATTTCTATATGCTGTTTTAACTAAAACAGGGCTTTTTTCCAGCTGTAACTCACAGGGATTAAGTTCCTCTCAGGTGGGCTCCATTGCTATTATAAGAGAACAAGGAAGGTGTTCATGGTGAGTTCTGGCACCTCTTTTTCTAGAAAAATAGCACTGCACTAAAATATACATTTTAATGCACAAATTTACCCTGGGTAAAGCACGGTGTACACATTAGGCATTTGAAAAACAACAACAGAAGGACAGTTACTTTGATTCACTTCTTTCCCAGGGACCAGAACTCTGATAACAGACAAGTTTTCCCACAGATATTTGTGACATGAAGCTGGAAAGGAGAAATAAATTGCCAAATTTCCCCTCTGAGTTTTATTCAGAGAATTAAAGCACGAGCCACCATCACTTATGAATGCAATCAAATGCACATTTACCTATGGGGAAGTAATCCCCAGTAAGCACATTATAACTTACTTCTAAGTAAACATCACACCGACACATCCTGTCAAATTAAATGTAATTCCAAAGGTGAGCTGACAAAAAGAATAAATATAACCAAAAGAGTAAAACAAGGATGCGTCCTGGCACCTCACCTATTCAATCTATTCTTAAATGACCTGGCTCACTATCTCGAGGACGTAAATGGGCATCCTTCATCATTAGGACACCATAAAATAAAACTGCTTTGGTACACAGATGATACTACAATCCTCTCTCAGACACAGGTCAGTCTCAGAAGCCTTTTGAAATTGTTCTCTTCCTTTGGCAGATCAACTTCCTGGGAATTAACTATGGAAAATCCAAAATCATGATTTTTTCCCTCAAAGCCGTCAAATTGCCAAATGGAGACTAGACAATTACCCCATTGATCAGGTCAAATACTTCAAATACTTAGGAATATTCTACCAGTCAAATTTAAATTGGACAACACACAGATGCCAAATGATCATTCAAGCAAAATGTACCTCTTCTGCTATTCTTCATTTTTTCTTCCGTAGAGGCAACCAGCTGGTCCCTGCTGCAATAAAAATCTTTAATGCCAAGGCTCTCTCTCAGCTATTGTATGGCATTCCAATTTGGATACAGGCATTTAGTAGAGAAGTTGAACAAATTCAAGCCACTTTCCTTTGCAAGATCCTTGGTGCCCCTAAATGCATAAGCTATCTAACCTTATGCGTCGAAAGCAGCCAGTGCCTGGTGGAAACCAACGTGTGGCTCATTACAATCAAGGCCTGGCTGAAAATACATTACAGAACAACATCAAATTCCCTTTTCAACTTCTATGCTTGAAGACCGTACATCAGCTGGATGGTATTATACAGTAGAGCAATTCAGGACAAAATGCACAGTTTGGGTATTGCTCTGGAGAACCTCGAAGTATGTGATGAGGGCTACATACTCTAAACAATCAAGCAGCAGCTTTATGACCATGAAAAACAGCATCTGTCTCCTTACACTCCAAGCCACTGTTCTCTGGAGGCCCTAGGCATAACTACATCTTAAGGATTTTGTACCAATTACCTAAGGGACCTACTACTTCCTTCCCAATGAAGAGCTTTTATGCTCACAAGACTAAATGCTTTTCCCTCTGCAGTGATTACAGGTAGATACTTGCAAATTTTTATCAAGACCACCTGTGTGCCTGGAAACACGGAGTGCCAGATTCACTGGACCATATTCTTTTGGACTGCCCTTTGCACAGCAGACTGTACAACAGATGCTGAGCAAGATGCTGGACCTGCGACCCACAGCTCCGAGAGAAAGCCAAATGAGGTTCCTCCTAGCGGACAGGGACAAGGACGTTACTACCTCAGTGGCTTCCTTTTTAATCTCCATCTCACTCGAAAGGGTTCTTAATGAATCATCCCTGGAATAGACAGGGTGAAGCAGAACAAATGAGTGCCTTGTGACCCTCGGCAACCTTACTCCTGTCCCTTTTAATTTTGACCCACAGATTTGAAATGTCTTAACTTGTAATGCCAATAAAGGTATTTGTATTGTATTGTATTGTATTGTATTGTATTGTATTGTATTGTATTGTATTGTAAGTAAATATTCCTGCTATATGGTGAGTCTTTTAAAAGAGGCCCCGTGGAACATGTGTACTCTGTATCCACCCTGTATTGCATTGCTTATTTCACTGGGTTAAGTGGGACCTTATAGGTGCTTCTTCTTCTTTCTTTCTTTTTGCTTTTGAAAGGGACATCTAATGTGTTGCTCCAAAGATGTTGGACCCCCATCATATAATCCATCAGCCTAAATGGTCAGTAAAATAAGGAGAACACCATATTGACTTATGGTCATCAATGTGTTCAACCCAGGAATTTATGAACAGCAGCATTGCTAATATTCTCACTAAGGACTGAATATCATCTTCTCTCTATTTTTTCTAGAATGTCCGCCCACCTTCAAAAGTTGCATTTTGGCCTTTTCTGTTATGCACACATAGTCCTGGCATCAAACAAGCTTATAAAAATGAAAAGAAAACCTTATGTGGGCTCTTGTCATTGATGTTGAGTATCTAGTGCTGAGGAAAGACATTACATAAGCACACGATTAATATTAAGGAGTTTATATTCAAATATTCTTATTTCTCTCCAAATGTTAGGTGTCATTAGTCCCCTAGAGAATTATACTTTTAGAACTTATCCTGTCTCTATTATCATCATTGCTAGTGCAAACAAGAAAAGATGCTGGTTTGTACCATTAAAGCAATTCTACTAAAATAAACAAACCATTTTTCTTTTATATAATGGTTGAGGGTGATGCGATGTCTGGGGGAAAATAATGCTGACAATGAATCATAGAATCTCAGAATTATGCAGTTGGAAGGGGCTCAATGGGTCATCTAGTCCGACCCCTGCAATGCAGGAATCCTTTGCCCGATGCTGGGCTCAAACCCGCAACCCTGAGATTAAGAGTCTCGTGCTCTACCAACTGAAGTGCATCTTTCATTTGGTTAATTTTGTAGAAGATGGGGAGAGGGCTACATTTTATTTATTCTGATAAATATTTCCCTTTATTCATTCAGAAAACTAAAATGTATGGCCTTGCAATTATGGAAGTCAGAGGAAATTGTATTTGCCAGCGGATATTTTGATTCATTAAACATGTCCAGTAATTAATGATTACTCTCTGGAGGGCTAACCTTTGAATGCATTCATTATTCCTTTCTCCCCATCTTTGCCTTTAGCTGTCCTAGCTTTTAGGATTGGATGTCCTTCAACTTTGGCTCCTCTGCTGCTTTCTCCCAAGAGGCTTTTCTGTAGTCGTGCTTTGATTTTCTCCAGCTCTTTAAGTCATCTGGCATATAACCCATCTATCCTTCTCCTTTTGTTCATCTGGGAACTGATGGCTCTCTACCAAAGTGTTGAATTCTCCAGAGAACATTGCAGCCGCTCCTCTGTAAATAACTACAGTGTACAATGGTTTCCAGGCTTTTTTTAAAAAAAAATATTCTAGAATAAGCTTGCAGTGAATTTTGTAAAGCATCTATAGGGTTTCATGCCTTCCCTAGAGTAGAAAGGCTGTAGTTGTTCAGTTGTTCTTGTGTGGCTTTTTTCTGTTTTTTAATAGTAGTGTCTGACTTTCCCCAGTTGACCTTTAAAATTTATGTCAGTTTAAACAATCAACTTACATGGACTTGCTTTCGCATTGTTCTAGCTATTCAAAAGCTTGTACATGCATGCAATTTTCAAACAGAACAGATACTTTTACCACAACAGATGTGGTTTTGTTGTTGAACATGCAATTAAAAGTCTCTATCAGATAACAAATACATACACTATGTTTGTGTGTTTCAGAGGAGGAGGGAAAAATTGGGTGTACATTTTGCTTTGTTAGAACCCTATTTTCTTATTGAATTTAGAACCTAATGAAACTTCACTAGAACACTAATAGAAACTGTCCATCTCTATTCCTGTGTGCCGGAGCATCTTCCTTGTTGGTGATGCTATTCCCACGCTGGTAGAGCTTTAGAACCGCTTATAGTGGAAGTCTCTGTTGTATTTTTCTTGTCAGGCAGCATTTGTTTTGTTTTATTTCTTGGGCTCTTTACTGCCTTAACATTACTATGGACTTCTCTGGATTGCACATTTTCCCTGCAGGAAATGGACTAATCTTTTCCCCTCTCAAGGTCAAATTTCTGTTGAATCTTGAAGACTAACGGTGCACATTCAGAAGGGCTTTAAATTTACAAAGCGCTGCGTAAACCGTAACTAATCCTTGCCATGCCCAAGGGAGATGAGTAAATTTTCTGGAGCAGATGGTACCCATTCCTCATAGAAATGTTGATTAATAAGGAACAGGGTTTTTTCTTTTTTCTTTTGCCGAAATACCTGTAACTAGATACTTCTAACTTACCCACTTCACACCCCAGATTCAATACATGCCTACTTCTGAGGGAAATGCTACTGTTGTGGGACTAGCCCTCTGATCAACTGGAGTGAAATCACAGTTGACTGAAGATGCTGAAAGCACAGTGGGAGGAAATCGAAGGCACGGATGCTCTGAACTGCTCTCATGGCACAAAAATGTGCTGACTGTCGAAAGAAGGAATTGCTCAGTGTTGCATATTTTTCTCTGTTTTTGTGTGTGTCTCCAAAGCCTGAATAGGGTGCCTTGGGGTCTGGGACTAGCCTGATGAACTACTGTGAACTTTCTGGGCAACCCTCTCCAGGCAAGAAGGGACAAGGGATGTACAGCATTACCTTCCACATGACTAGAAGGGACTATGAAGCCTTTGCCCAGCCACCTGCTCAAATGCACTTCAGGCTCCAACCTAAGCTCAGGTCCCTCAGGCTAGAGTTGGTTATGGCTGCATGTGAACATAAGAATAAAGGAACCGTCTCATACTGGGTTGATTGTTTGCTCTGATTGACAGCAGAACTTCATGGTCTCTAGGTGAGGTCTTTCCAATCACCTGCTACTTTCCAATCACAACTCTCCATGGAGGCGCGGACCAATTCTGTGTCCAGGGCAGCTGCCTACCAGTTGCATCTTGTACGCAAGCTGAGACCCTACCTGCCCGGGGACTGTTTTGCCAGAGTGGTGCATGCTCTGGTTATCTCCCACTTTGACTACTGCATGGGGCTACTACATGGACTACTACATGGACTACTACTGCATGGGGCTACTACATGGACTACTACATGGGGCTATCTTTGAAGGTGACTTGGAAACTACAGCTAATCCAGAATGCTGACTGGGAGTGGCTGCCGAGACCATATAATACCAGTCCTGAAATACCTACTTTAGCTCCCAGTACGTTTCCGAGCACAATTCAAAGTGTTGGTGCTGAATCTTTAAAGCCCTAAACGGCCTTGGCCCAGTATACCTGAAGGAGTGTCTCCACCCCCATCGTCCAGCGCCAAGGGCCTTCTGGCAGTTCCCTCACTGCGAGAAGTGAGGTTACAGGGAACCAGGCAGAGGGCCTTCTTGGTAGTGGTGCCCGCCCTATGGAATGCCCTCCCACCAGATGTCAAGGAAATAAACAACTATCTGACTTTTAGAAGCCCTGTTTAGGGAAGTTTTTAATGTTTGATGTTTTATTGTGTTTTTAATATCCTGTTGGAAGTGGCTGGGGAGGCCTGGCCAAATGGGCATGGTATAAGTTATTATTATTATTATTATTATTAATAATAATAATAATTTGATGCTTTTAACTGAAGATGCCATATCTGGGACCATCTGGAGGCAAAGCCAGTGCTTCTGTCGCTGAGCAACAGCCTCTCCTCACATCTCTCCCCAGTGTTCGCCCCAATGTTATACTTTTTACTCTGAAGAAGAAAAAGTGTGTTGTCATTAGATAAACATATCAAACTGTTATGTAATAAGCTTGGATCCTAGAACAATTGGCAAGTAGGATCCTAGAATGCAACAACTGATTGGCCTGCTGTAGCAGCCCAATCAGGGTCCAGGAAGGAAGCAGAATCAGCCACTCAGGTGGGACTCATTGTGTAAAGAATGTATATAAAAGCCTGAGGTTTGGGGGGAAACCAATCACTGTTTTACAAGCTGCAATAAACAGCATGAAATCATTGCAGGACTCTGAATATATTTCACAAACCTTGTCAGCTAGAATGTCTAAGTCAAGAGTGGGAGACCTCAGGACCAGGATCCAAATGAGGCCCCTTAGAAGTCTCTCTCGACCACACTTCTCACTAGACCTGTTTCACCTTTCTCTCAAGTGCCTTTGCCTGGCTGGAATGTGCCATTGAATTCTGATGGATGCCTCTTGCTTGTCTGGATCGAGAATAGAAAGAGAGAACAGGTCATCATCTCGTAGAATCCTCACCTGCTTCCACTTACATGTTCCCAGTGTCTCTGGTCTATCACTACCAGACTTCCCTTTTCTTAGCTGACTCAAAATGAGAACAATCATTTTGATTCTGGTTCACATGCTACAAATTGGGTTGTTCCAATATACTGGAAGAATGGCCCCATGCTCCCCGCTGAATGTTCATCCTTTCCTCCCTGGACTAGCATCCCAGGACTCAGAAAGAACAGAATCAAGGACTGGTAAGAGTCCCCTTTCTCTTGAAATAATTTATAGAATCATAGAATTATAGTTGGAAAGGATCCCGAGGATCGTCTAGTCAAACCCTTCGCTTCCATTCTCAGCTTTACTGTAAAAATGCCCCATGCCCTCCTCCCCTTCCTCAGAGGTTGTATTGTATTGTGCAACTGTGCCTCAACCCCTTCAACTTCTTCTCCCTCCACTTGTGGGAAGCCAGTGCTTAATCATTTAATTGCTATTTTGTTATTCTTTCATTAAAAAAACCCTCAATTTCTCGAAAAAGAAATGGCAGGGATTGAAATCGCCTTGTAAAAAACACAAAGCCACAGTATGTCATCCCATGCACCCTGCCTTTTAAACCATCTTTACACTGAGATTTCTCTCTCCCCTTCCTATAAAATCAGATTATAATTTTTTTGAAAAGCAAACACCAAAGATGCCTTATATGAAATCAGTCCCCAAGATTTATATAGTTTATAAGTTATCTCATGCTGTGCTGTTGTTGTTTGTTGGCCTATCAGAGATTAACAGTGCAATCCTACGCATGTCTAATCAGAAGTAAACATCATCGAGACTTTCTCCCAAGTAAACGTGCTGATTTGAATTACTAGGACAATTTAACACATATTTCAGTTCCTTACCATCCCTAAGGAACACAAGATGCAGAATTAATCATGCGACTTCCAATATTCCCTGGTAAGCGTAGGGAGCGTTACTGGAGTGGGGAGTTCCAACTTCCCCAAGTGTTGAACATCTTCCTTTTGCACTCATTCTGCACTCCCCCTGTTATAAATCTGATCAACAAAACAAAGTACTAGGTGATCACAGTGAGGTCAACATGACTTCCCTTTGGCTTGAAAAAGGCTAAATTAGCGCATCCTGTGTGGTCATTAAAAACCTGTTAATAAAAGATCTGGGAACCCTCACCACAGACCTCTTCACATAATGTTGTTAAGTGCATAGGCTGCCATGTTTTTGTGTATACAAAAATTACCATGAGCCTAGCTGAAGAGAGAGTGCTGATGAAAATAATTAAGCCCATGCCTTTGATATTATCACGTTGCTTCAGGGTATTCAAATTATCCATGAATGCAAAGCATGAACCTTATTCCTTGGTGAAAATAGATTTCCTTGTCCCCAAGCTGTTGTGAAAACATCAGGACATTCTTATTTGGTGCTTGTGCAAGATGGCATGTAATAAAATAGTTTTGATGGAAATGGGGTCAGCTCAGCCAGTAGCAAAGTACAGATCCTCCCACTATCACCAGAGCAATGCATCAGTTTGGATTGAAATATGCACGGCATCACTGCTCTCCTGAGTAATTAGAAGTACACTGTAATTGCCTATTCTGCTTTTTACAGAGTTATCAGCCTGGCTCCTTAATAGAAGCTGCATAAATAATATTTCAGAAATAGCCAAAAGTGGTTCTGTGGGAAGCACTGCATATTTTGAAGATAACATGTTATGTTAGAAATTCTTCAAAGGCAGAAATTCCATCTTTCAGGAGGGCAACAATGGACATTGGTGGAAATGGAAAAATAATTATTCTACATTCCTTAAATACTGACTATGCAAGTGTTTATCTTCTGGTTCAAGTCAATGAGACCACTTTCCTTAAAAAAAAAACAAAAAAAACCACTGACTCCTACTTATTCATACACACACACACACACATATCATTTGATTTGTATTCCACCTTCCCATAGTTAAAATCATTCTAAAGGTGGCTTACAACATGAAAAAATACATAATTACAAACAAAACAAAGGTAGATAAATAAAACATCAAAAAGTATGCAACCAGATTGAAACAATTTCCACATAAATTATAAGATCTAAAATAAGGAATAATGATAATAATAATAATAATAATAATAATAATAATAATAATATCAAGAGCAGCAACAACCTCTCCAACAAGCCTACCCCAAAAAACAATATCCCAGCCCATGAGTCTGTTCATCAGCCTCAGCTTTTGTAGCTGGAGTCAGTCAAGGCCCCTTCCTCCTAGCCAAATTGAAAAAGTCCTACAAGGAAGGAAGCAGATCTTTCAGGACTTACAGCCAAGGGTGGAATCCAGTGTCACATGCTTCTGATCATTCCACCAGCACAAGCATTTCTGCTTGCCAGATGAAATGATTTTCCCAAGCACCCTTCCCCACTGGACTTAGGGAGGCATGGGAAGGAGAGAGGGAAAGAGAGAGGGGCACCACATTACACTAAAGGAAGCCCTTCTGCTACTTTTCACTGTCGTGCCAAGTTAGTTGAATCCAGGCCTAAATAGATTTGATAAGGACTAAACCCCATTGAGCACAGTGGGATTTCCTTCCAGGTTTCTATGCATAGGGACTGTCCTGTGAAAAGCAGTAAGTGCCTGCATGCTTTTTGTGGGCCTGGTTCAGGCACTTATTTGACCTAGTGTTTCAATTGCCATGCATAAAGCATCTACACAACACAGTAGCCCTCTTCTTACTCATAGAAGGTGGCTGTCTGAACTTGGGAGCCTCCTGTCCTCATGGAACTTCTCCACACATTTTAGAACCCTGATTTCTCAGGGTTCCAAAACAAGTACAGAAAGCTCTCTGCTTCGGATAGTTGTCTTCAACAAGTTGGAAGGCACCAGAAAATAAGATCAGTCCAGAGGGTGGGGAGGAGAAGCTATTATGCCTTTTCCCACTATCCCCATCATCTGCTTATTTTGCAGTATTTGTGATGTCTGAAGACAACTAATATGCAGGTATTTCATATGGAAGCCTTATAGATAGGATGGCTAAGTATCAGTGCCTGAAGTGTTGGTTATTCTTACTTTTTTAATGAAGTCTGCTACATCTGTTTTATCACAACACAGAATGCCGAGGCTGGTCCAGAGGGAATCCCCCCCCCCCCCAGTGCATGCACAACAGTTTTCCAGTAAAGAGTTTCTGAGAAAAACCTAAAGAAAACTGCAGCAGATACAAGAATGATTTATAGAAGTTTCTCTTTCATGAAGGATGAGCAGGTAGTTCGGAGAGCCATATCCTTGACTCAGAAGGAAACATGATTTCTCTTGGAGCACAAATGATAGGTACATAATGCCAGTTCATCACAGGACAAGCTTGTAGAGCCTTACTAATGCTGGGCCACCAGGATTTCAGAAAGCTATTTGTACAACTGTTTAGTTAATTCTACTGTTGAATACAAAGCTTTGATTTATAAGTTCTTACTTGACACTCAAGATGAACATGGCAGCTTTATCAGTCAGGAACCGTTGCAATCCATGTTATAAACACTTACCTTAATTTAAGCAGGACTCCAGAAAACCCACAAGGACTCTCTCTAGCGCAGTAAGGAGGAAGCTATTTTTAAAAACACTTAAACACCTGTGTTTAGGTGAGCACTCTATGACTACTCTGTATCCATAAATCCAAGCATTAAAAATCACTTCTGGGAGTGAATTGTTTCCATTCCAACTTGCTGTCTTTAACTGTACACAAACAGACCTAAGAACTCTTTAGTATGCAGTGTATTGTACATTACTACTTCCCAACTCTCAGCAGTTGGCTTCAGTGAAGATGGCAACTTTAGAGTCATTTACAGCTCTCTCGGGGACTGTTTTTAATCATGCTAGGTTGGAGTAATTTTTCGGCAATATTTCTCTTAAGCCAGTTTATCAGATGCTACGGAGAGGTGCTGCATCACTATTAGGCAGGTCATATTGTGGCAAGTGATTCTTATGGTTGGGTAGATTAAATGCTCTTTATGGCTTCCTGAGCATAGCCTTCAATGATGAGGCAAGTGCATGAATGCATACAGATGATCCAGCTCTTCCAAGGTGATCTCTTTAATCCTACTGGAGGCCAGAAATGATTCTTGGGATGAGGTACAGATCCTTGTTGTTTACCCTGATAGCTTATATTCATAAAATCATGTAGAGTTGGGAGGGATCCCGAGGGTCATATAGTCCAACCCCCTGAAATTCAGGAATCAGAGCCAAAGAATCCTTGACAGATGACCACTCGATCTCTGTCTAAAAACCTCCAGTGAAGGAGAGTCCACCACTTCCTGAAGGAGTCCATTCTACTATGAAATAGCTCTTACCATCAGAAAGTTCTTCCTAATGTTTGGTTGGAATCTCCTTTCATGTACAGTCATACCTTGTTTTGTGACCAGGATCCGTTCCGGAGCCCTGGCCGTTAGCCGAAAAGGATGCAGGGCAAAGTGCTGCATCTGCGCACAGATGCGAAGCGGTTTGCGTTTTTGTGCATGCACGAAATGCGATTTAGCGCTTCTGCGCATGTGCGAGTGGCAAACCTGGAAGTAACCCGTTCTGTACTTCCAGGTTTGCCGAAGCGGACGCTAGACCTGGCGGACGTTCATGGAGGTATTACAGTGGTACCTTGGGTTACATACGCTTCAGGTTACATACGCTTCAGGTTACAGACTCCGGTAACCCAGAAATATTACCTCGGGTTAAGAACTTTGCTTCAGGCTGAGAATAGAAATCGTGCTTTGGCAGCGTGGCGGCAGCGGGAGGCCCCATTAGCTAAAGTGGTCTTCAGGTTAAGAACAGTTTCAGATTAAGAATGGACCTCCGGAACGAATTAAGTATTTAACCCAAGGTAGCACTGTACTGTAATTTGAATCTATTAGTGCTGTCCTCTGGAATAGCAGAAAACAAGTTTGTTCATCTTCCTTGTGACAACCCTTCAGATATTTGAATATGGCTATCCTATCCTTTCTCAGTCTCTTCTTTTCTAGGTTAAATATACCCAGTTCCCTAAATGTTCCAGCTTGTCAATATCCTTATTAAACTATGGTGTCTAGAACTGGACACAGTACTCTAGTTAGGGTCTGACAAAGCAAAACAGAGTAGTACTATTACTTCCCTTAATACGTCTGTTAATACAGCCTAGAACTGGTGCAAAAAGAAGATATATATGAATGTATATAAGAATGCATATATTATCCAAGAATTGTGTGCATTTTTTACAGAAATTCAGGAAAAAACTGGCTCCTTTTTAAAAATAAGGAGGAAAATGGGAATTAGAAAAAAAATATCTGTGGATAAGCTAGACATCAAGATTTTAAGCAACTTCCAACCATATAACTTTGGATATATGAAGTAGCAACACAGATCCTTGAAGACTGAGCTGCACTTTACTGTCTCTTTTCTAGCTGGTGAAATTGTTGATGACCATTGTGATTGTAAAAACTTTTTATTGTTCTTCAGCTGTTCCAGATTATGTGAAAAAAAGCAAAAAGTAGGGGAAAACACAACCCATTTTCCCCAGCTTTAAGTTACATTCATCATGTTGGCAGTCAGAAAGTAAAATTTGATGCGAATTCATCATTCCTTTGGAAGCTGTGAAGAGAGGAGAGGAGTTTTAACACTGGAAGACAGGAATCTCCAAGGCACAATTTTTAAATTATTAGGCAGGGTGCTTCCTGTGGCTTCTACAGATTTGGGCCATATAGGATTAATACAGAAAACAATTAAACCTACAGCGGCTTTTAGTTCCAGTAATCAAGACCAATAAGACCAGAACTTGGTTATCTGCAGAAATATTTGTGAATTCTAAAATGGGCAGCTACAGCAGGAATTTAAATTGAATTAGTTAACAAGCTACAAAACCATAGAGTGTGAAGATACTTAGGAGCTCATATTGTCCAACTTATTGCTAAACCCAGTGTCTGAAATGCACAATATACACAACTGCAGTATCCCTGGCAATTGACTTTCCAGGCAGCAAGTTTCCCATGAGAAAGTATAGCTCTCAGAGTCAAAAGCAAGGTTTGTCATGCAGCACTTAGACACTGAAAACCTTCAGATGACACCAGTGGAGACTTTTAAAAGCCAGATTGATCATGTTGGGTGGTTTTCATTGCATTATAATTGTAAACTGCTTTGCTATTTTTAAAAATGAAATTGTGGCATACTTTATTTATTTATTTATTTATTTATTTATTTATTTACTAACTACCACCATCTCTTGAGGATCAAGGTAAAATCTACAAAGATAATGTAAGAGTTGTTGCTCATGTCTGTTGGTGGGGCTTTTTGTTAGATATATGATATTTATCTCTGTCCTTCCAATGCTTCACCACACCTTTTCAGTTGGAGGCTGTTGATCATTCAGACAAAACAAAAACCTATATTCTTAGCTTCCTGTCTGTTTTCTTCCTTTGCATAGATTTTTTTGTAATAGCATTTGTGCCACTCATCCTTCAAGTCAATGAAGGCTAGTTTCACTTGACACAATCTCCTAGTAACAAAATTCAATACATTTTCTTACATTTTATTATTAGTTTTTAATGATTTCTTCTGTTTATGGTTACTAGTAAAACATACGCGGGTCACCAAAACATGTTTAACTAACTGCTGTGAAACATTTACTTTGCTTCAAGAGTTAGGAGCTTTTACAACAAATTACTTTCAGAAGGGTCAATAAATCATTTATAAGGCAATAAACAACCTTTAAAATCTCAAATGAGTTTGTAGTGGTCATTGACTTGTGAGAGCTGCTTAGTGAGCCATCCATGGGAAAATAAAATAAATGTCAACTTATATGCTGCATAAATATCAATTTTATGTTAATTCAATAATCTTTATAATTACAGATCCAATCCTGTAAGCATAATAGGAAAAAAATTGCATATAGAGCTTTTTGATGTTTAAATGACCTATGGCTACAGTATTCCTATTTCTGCTATATATTTAATTTGCAAATTCATTGGGGGCAGAATTGTTATTTACTAGCAAAGCCTGGCTGCCATTAAACTTTGCTTTTTCCACCAATTCATGTGCTTGCTTGGGTACACCATATGGGTGCCTTTTCTAGCTGACTGGAATACCTAAAGTGGGACTTGTCCATTGGCTGTTAAAAAGTCGTTGATGCCTCATTCAGAGAGGGTGTTATTTCAGCAGCAGCAGCAGCAAAGGAGGCTGCAAGTTGTCTACTCACCCCTAGCGACTTTGTCAAGTCCTCAAAACTAATCTATGACAGAGATTGTCTCTGAACCTAGGTTGGTCAGGATGAAGGCATACTCTTTACGTCTATTGGACTCTCAGAACCTTCTCTATAAAATGCCATGTCTGGAGCTTTTGTTTTTCAGTTATGAAACTACATTTTCTGTTGCAAATCTTCATTTGATGATTGCTGGCCATTTGCCGCACAAAGAATATACTACGAATTAGAAATTTGATAGCGTTCTTCCATCACTTTTGCCATAAACACAGTGATACACAGTCTTTGTGTAAGCAAATGAACATGATTTAGCTTTTCCGCTTCTAAGGGCAAAAAATCATCAAGCAAAGATTTAGAAAACAAAGCACCATTAAGTGTGCTCATCTAAATGATAATAGAGCTGACTGGAACATGTCCTTCCTTTAAAAAAAAAAAAAAGGTTTGCCTCAAATTGGATGCCAATTTCTATGGAGCTATAAATAAACTAATGGGAGAATTGAGAGGGAGAAACAAACTTCCGATTGTGTATTGTTCTCTCTCTCTCTTTTTAAGGAGCAATGAATTTTATTTCACATTTTCCTCAAAGAATGAATGACTGGTAGTGCTCTTCAGGTCTTATGCACCAAAATAATGTAAACAGGTGGTGGAGGGCAGTGGGGATGAGTATGCTGCTCTGCCCCTATCACCATTCCAGTCACTCTGAAAAGGTGCCTGAAAAGGCCTAGGATGCTTTGGTCAACCCAAGTTTGTTTCCACACCACGGTCAGATACTCATAGGCATGGAGGAGAGATTTAATTCCATGTGTGTTTCAAGCTGAATATCGTAAACCCACACTTTTTGAAACAATAGGCAAACCAAGACCCACCAATGTGTGAAAGGTGGGCCCAGGCGTTGAGGGGCCTGCCCAAAGTGCTTGCTTTTGGCTTGATCAAGCTCACAGGCAGTTTGTCTTTCTTCAGAGGTACCATGCAGTACTGCTGGAATGCAGACGGTGTGGTGCTCTAGATGCTGGTCCTCTAGACTCTACCTATGAGCCTTGGCCAGCGTGGCCAAAGGTCAGGAAAGATGAGATCTGTAGTCCAGCAACATCTGGAGGACCACAGGTCCCCATACACTGCTATATCGTGAGGAGTGACCACCCCCCCCAAGAAAACGATCACTTAGCAGTGATTTTTTTCTGAGGGAACACATACCCCTAAACATTTTGTGAATCTAAGTTTGGCCTCATTGAGGGGCAGTATTTCAATATGAGTAGGAAAATGCGAGTACCCCTAAACATTTTTTTTTAGAAAAAAAGGACTGCTTAATTGTGATTGTGAGGTCTGGGTAGATTGTTCTCACTGGATATTGCTTGTATTCATCCATCCATCCATCCATCAATCAATCCATTCTTTTCTCTTTTCTTGTATTTTTATATCCCCAGTCCAGTAGCTCAAGGGAGTACACAAAAATCAATCTACTTCATTAGTGCTATAAAAAGGAATCATAAACGTGCGTAATAAAAGCAGGCTAAAACTAATTAAAACAGAATTAACAATAGAAACATCCCCCTTTAACTAGCCAGTAAAATCAAGTCCAAACCAAAATGTCTACCTGCTCACTGGTGCTTACACAATTGCTTCCTTGCCTGTTGTTGTTGTTGTTGTTGTTTCTATACAGTCCTTCATCTGAAGATAACACAGCAGTTCACAAGATGTGAGCTGCTCATATGTTTAGTAACTCCATAGCTGACAAGCAGCCCCTTGGTAGATCGCTTCTCTAATGGAGGACTTGGTGGCTTCTACACAAGCAACTCATCATACTTACCTGAACTGTGTCACTCAAGATTGCTGGTGAGAGAGGCTTACTGTTTGGTTTAAAAGATACTACATATAGAAAAGACCAAAAAATCATGGAAGAGACTATTCATCTCACCTGTATTTGTAGCTGAAAAGATTTCTGGGTCGTCTGCACTCAGTCCCAGAGCCTTAAAAAAAAGAAGAGTGCAACAAGCAGAGTCACAAAAAAGAAGAGCTTGTTTTTGGAAGTTTTGCATTTTCATCAAGTAATGTGCATATTGGCCAGGTAATGTGCACAATTATGCCATTGTATGCGCATTTCCCCAAGTGTCTTGGGAATCTTTTGTTTAAAATTATTTAACAATCTACTCTTCATGGTTCACAATCATTAAGCGAGGGACAACAGTAACAGAAAATAAGGCTGTGTTTCATTGAAATTCAACTCAAACTAAAAACAGACAGTATGGTAAGCGCATATTATGCATAACCCCTGGAGAACATGCAAACCTCTGCCGAGATATCAACATTTCCCAAGGTTTGCTGGAAATAATGCACAATCCCTGGAGAATGTACAACAACCTGTTAACATATACAGAACTGTCTAAGTACCAGCGGCAGGGGAAAAGATTCTAAGCTTTCTCCCGCCTCCACAGGACTCACAATGCTGGAAACTGAATTGAGGCTCATAATATTGTCACCTATATTAGGAATGGGCTAAATTGGTTTGTTTTGTATTTTCATATAAACCTCGCTCATTCCTAAAAACAAACAAACATGTGAACTGAAATATAGCTGTCATTTACAATGTACATTATTCTGAATTTTGCTTTCCTGTGCTCCAACTGAAACTCGCATGCAAAAGAGCATATAATATGGGAAGATGTGCATTAAAATTAATGGCAAATGGAAAAAAATGCCCAATGTTGGGCAGTATGGGCATACAAAAATCTCTCTATAATTTTTGAGAATTTTTTATAAATGGGTGAAGTCCCTGAAGAGGATGGAGGATGGAGCAAGCTTGTTTTCTCCTGCTCCAGAGGCTAGGATCCAAACCAAAGTGACAAGAAAAGCAATTTTGACTAAGAGATGGAAGAACTTTCTGACAGGAAGAGCTGTTTGACAGTGGAACTGACTCCCTTGGAAAGGGGGTGGACTCTCCTTCCTTGGAGGTTTTTAAGAAGAGGCTGGATGGCCCCTTTTCAGGGACGCTTTAGCTAAGATTCCTGCATTACCGGGGGTTGGATTATATGACCCTCAAGGTACCTTCCAACTCTACAATTCTATGATTATATGAAATGTGCGCTCAAATTCTGAAAAATATATATATCATTATCACTTTTAAATAAATGAATAATTGATGCAGAAACTTCTAACTGGAAACTGAGAAACCAAAACTGCAGATTCATTTTCCATCATCTCTATCAGGGATGTCCAACTGGTTGACCTCGATCGACAGGTTGATCCCCGAGTGCTAGTGGTCAATCACGGTCGATTGCGGGCTCATTTTCCTCCGGGGAGGGGGGAGAACATCCGCCCCGCCCCTTGCAAAAAAAGGAAGGCGGAGTTAACACTGTGTGGTTTATTGTTGGTGAGCGACCCCTAACATGATGTTTCATGGTACTTCCTCTTTTCTGTTACCAAAGGGTTGTTTGGTGATCCCTATTCACCTAACCAAGCTACAGTGCTCAAAGTGGTTTAACAATCATTCTCTCTTCCTAGGGAGCTCAGGGAATGTAACTGTGTGAGGGATAGAGGGCCCACTTAACATGTCTCTGGACCCTTAAAAGACTATACTTCCCAGGAAGCCATGACTGCTTAAAGTCGTATGATACTTCTTAAAATGTATTGTGCAAAGGGGGCATTAGGGAAGTGTCTCTGTCAGACAGAGATGCATTCTTTCAGATATTTGGGACGCTAACTGCATGCTTGAAAAAGCATGTTTCTCATTCATGCTTTATACATTTCCTGGAGAAAACACCTATGTGTTACCACAGTAGCTTCAGCAAAATGATTACGGCTTGAGGCAACCTGCAGTAAGCCACGGCTGGAGGGAAAGAGTAACATTTCTTCTCCCACTTTCTTGGGTGCACACAATAAAACAACTTTGTCAAGATTAAATGCTATGTACAGAAATGGGAATGAATAGAAATGAAATGTCACAAAAATAATTTTTTGCTAGGAGGAAGGTAATTTTCTTAGGAAAGCTTTGACAAATGCAAAATACTAGCTCCAGTAGTTCATAAACAGTGCAAATGTCTTTATCACACAAGTTATACATTGTGTTAGTTGTAAAGTTCCATTTATAGATATATCTTTAATCAATTCTTCTTTTACTAGACTTAAGTATATGACTTCCAGGAATAGATGTTTAGCTCAGTAGCACCTCTGATTCTCTGCAGCCTCTTGTGCACTAATATTTTAGATAGCAAGAAAAGAAATAAATGGCTCATATCTATTCAGTTGCCAACATTGCTTCGGTCTACTGCCATTGTCCCTGTATTTTAATTCTTAAAAATCCCCCAAGTTTTTTCTCTTCGTATATTGCCTGCATACTGGAATTTGCTGTATACTTTGCAGCACTGTGAAGTAGGTGAAAAGGGAGGCATCTTAGGACCAATCAATAACTGCTTTGAAAAAAGTCCTACTCAGCCCATTGGGATAGGGGATTAACAAGAACCCACACCACATATCAGGAGAGAGGGAGGGTGCAACAAAGTGATGTGCACAAGGCCTTCTCTCACCTTCACTCCAGGAGCCCTTCTCCTGAGTCATATTTGTAGAATGGGAAAGAGTAGAGGGAAATGTGCCTTTGCAGCAAGAGTGGAAACACGTTTTGAAAAGCACTGTGTGGCTTTCTCTGCAGCTTCCTGTCAGATGTAGGTTCCATAATTTCTTGGGAACAAGGCCACATTTCATTGCAATGCCTCACTTCCAAGGCATTCTGGGAAGAGTGGAATTGGTGTGAGCGTCTCTCCATCCTTTTACCTCAGCTGCTCTCTCCCAAGGCATACAGTTTTGGCCAGTGATTTCAAATAGTTGCGCCTCAAGGCCCACCAAACCCACTCCCCAGAATAAAGTCATGATGACACAGTAATTAAGGTTAATGTTAATGGACATAATTTAGGCCACAACTTTATTGATTATAGAATGTGAGCGATATTGGCTTAAAGGTAAAGGTAAAGGTACCCCTGCCCATACGGGCCAGTCTTGACAGACTCTGGGGTTGTGCGCCCATCTCACTTAAGAGGCCAGGGCCAGCGCTGTCCCGAGACACTTCCGGGTCACGTGGCCAGTGTGACATCGCTGCTCTGGCGAGCCAGAGCCGCACACGGAAACGCCGTTTACCTTCCCGCTGGTAAGCGGTCCCTATTTATCTACTTGCACCCGGAGGTGCTTTCAAACTGCTAGGTTGGCAGGCGCTGGGACCGAGCAGCGGGAGCGCACCCCGCCGCAGGGATTCGAACCACCGACCTTTCGATCGGCAAGTCCTAGGCGCTGAGGCTTTAACCCACAGCGCCACCTGCGTTGGTAAACAAGACTATATCTGACTTCCGGCCCGCTTTGCTGGAAGTCTGGTAAGGGTAAACCCCAAAGGGGTGCCCTGCCGACGTGAACCGACTCGAGCATTCCCTGGGTTCCCTGGGGTCGTGGCATAGCCCTAGCCCATATGGGGGCTTCGGACAAGATCCAGACTCCTGGATTACTTTAACGGAATACCGTACAGCATGGAGGGGCAGGTGATGTCCGCACCTCCCCTCCCCCCCACACCGCTATTCTGGCAAAAGGGAATGAAATGGCGTTGCACCAGGGTTTAAATTGTCCCAGCCACACCCTCAAGCCTCCTGATTGGGTGCTCGGTGCTGTGACATGGCCGGGACACCTCGCCATGACATGGGACGTTGTCCCACCCATGCCGAGGTGGGTGGAGGTGTGCCAGGGAAGCCAGAGCACAACACGCCCCCGCTGTGAGGCGGAAGCAACTTGCCTTATACAGATAAAAATACACAGGAAAGGAAAATGGGGTGAACAATATGTTATGATTGATTTAACATTTTCCATAGTCACAACCTGTAGTTCAATTTGATTTAATTCAGAAATATTCTACAAGTGGGTTTTCCCATCTGAAATCTTCACAAAAGCATTCATGGGAGCATTTGTGAATATTTCTTCTCCTCCTCCTCCAGGTTTCCAGTGCTTCCACATATTCCAAGTTTAGTAAGCTTGTCCCTGAGGGAATTTTATTTTTAAAAGGACCTCAGGAAATGGCAGCACATTATGGTTTTATATCTCTCTCCACTCCATGCTCCCCATGTCCTCGCTTTTAGAAAAAATAATAATTCTAATGACTTTTTCTCCAGGATATTAGAAAAGCTTCATCTGTACTTCCTTTTTTTTTTTTTTGTAATTCCATTTGAAGCCAGAAGACTTGCATTCATTTTGTAATGTCTTGAAATCATTGGTGTACTCCATTGCTTATCTGGGGGTCCCTGCCATAGCTTAATTGCTTTATTGGTTTACAGTCCCAAAGGAGACAATTCCCAGTTGTTCAATCCCAAATTTGTGTTTGCATAGAGAGATTTAATTTAAACTCATGTTAATTGTTATGCCTATGAAGAGCTCTGCATGTTGCAAGATAAAACTCGCCAGTGCGTAAATATATGCCCATTTTGAACACATTGCCAAAAATGAAAAAACAAAAAAAACTGTGTGTTTTGATAATAACCTCAAAATACAGTCAGGAGCAGCAAGCCCATTTTGAAAAAAAAATGCTATTGACTTATGGGGGTGAGAAATCACTTTTATTATTAATGCTGTAATTGCTAACATTTCTCTTTTGCTAACAATTTGCAGATATATTGTCCTGCTCAAGGGAAGTCATAGTACCACTCTGTTCTGCTTTGGTCAGACAATACCTAAAGTATTGTGCCCAATTCTGCACAACACAATTTAAGAAGGATATTGCCAAACTAGATCATGTGCAGAGGAGGGCAACCAAGATGAACAAGGGACTGAAAACCAAGCCTTATAAGGAATGGTTGAGGTTGAGGGAGTTGGGCATGTTTGCCCTGGATAAGAGAAGACAGAGAGGAGATAACCATCTTCAAATAGCTAAAGTGCTCTTGGTCCATCATATGAAACCAAAAGAGTAAACTAGAATATAAGCTTTAACCCACTGCATAGGTTGCACAGCACCTTCAAATGCAGTTACTGTGAAGGCCCTTGTGTTCTCATTCTTTTCCCAGAATTCTTTATCAACAGGATTTATCTGACAGGCTGTTATCTGTTGTAAACCCATGCAAACAATAAGCAATGGTGGCATATATACAGCATCAATGGCACTGTAGAGCCGAGGATGGTAAACAATGCCTGATGTTGAGCAGAATGTCTGAGAAACAGTCTAGAGATTTCCATGCAGTGTTATACCTGCTTTCACTTCTTTCTCTTAATAAAATAAAAGGAGAAATCATTTATTTGATAGGGTGTGTCAGCTTTATTTCCCCAGATGTGTAAATGGAGTAGTTCCACCTCCCTCGGTCTTGTAGGAGTTTCATGTGCAATGTTTTTGACTGGCACGCAAGGTAGCGCTATACTGTGTACCCATTAGAGAAAGCCATGTGCGTGCTTCAGATATTTGATTCATGAGAAACAGAACATGGGGCCTGGATCCAACGAATCTGTGGCAGGACACTGCTCATATCATGCTGCAGAAGGGGTAAGACTATTATTTCTGCTTCTCGTTTCCCCCTGCAGGTTCCTGCACTCTGAATCTACTTCTTTTGGACCACCATGAAAGGTGGCATGGGGGGCATCAGAGGGAAGGAGGACCTGGCAAAAATACCACTCCCCTTCTTGCCTTTAGGATGCTCCACTAGCTCAATGAACTTTGTACAAATGGAAAGAGCCCTTCTGCTAAGAGAAAGCAAGTCTAGATCCAAGCCTAAATCTATTAAAAGTTGCCAAAATCTGCATATAAGAAAATAAGAAATGGAAGTAAAAATGTGAGCATAATTAGGGACCAGATAGAGGAGAAACATAAAACTCAAGTGCCCAATGTGAAAATACAAAGTGAAAAGCTGAGTGTGACTGTTAGCTTACATGCACAAATGTGACTTGTGCAGGTATCTCATATTGAATGAAAAGCTAATTTTAATCACAAGATCTTTATTCAAAAAGTAAGGAAAAAATATTGGTTGAAAAATAGAAACAGGAGTCAATACCATGCAACATTACTATCAAAACTCAAATAAGCATTTATTGTATCTCCTCTTGATGTGAATAGAGGAAGCAAAAAAATCATCAAGGCAAAGCCTCCTAGAACAGTCTACATCATTCATCCTTCCTGTGAACCGGAACATGGACAGAATATTAAGAAGAACAACACTGTCATTAATAAACAACAAGGAAAATGCATGTTTTCCAAGGCCTTTTACGCTCCCTGTTGTGCCATCAGGATACAAAGGCCGGTGGGATGAGATTACATCAGAATCTATCTATAGATGCAGTGTGGAAATCATAACAGTGAACATCTGGAGGTAACTTTTCACTATGTAACTGCTAAAGCCCTTCGGAGTGCTTTGAAAATGCACCTGCTATTAGCTAGCAGAGTGCTCAAGTGGGATTCTGGTATCGCTTAAACCAAACTAGCATTGAGCACAAGCCTGTATGAATACAATAGCAATAGTATGGTAGAAACCACTTTACAGAGACCAGCTTCCATGCTGTTTGTAAACTGTATACTTGTAATTCAGCTCAAGCCAATGATGCCAAGAGTTTTAAACTCGGGAACATCAATCCATAAAGAAGTCTTTGGCTGGTGTTTGTTTCTAGGCCTCAAAAAGGCGAATAGTAGCTGGTGTTATGGGCAAAGTGTGTTAATTCAATTATTAATTTTACTTAGGCTGAGATGCAGTCCATTCTGACTTTACCAAAGGACAAAACTGTGTTGTTGTTGGTCTATCATGGGTCACCTTGCCCACAAGTCCCTCATAAAATGTTTCTCTGAAACCCTTTAGGGAAGGGAAGACTTACTTCAATGAGATTATCTGAATGGAGAATGGCTGAACCACATCCATGACCGTTTCTGACTTCTGATTATCTCCTCCCAGTTCCAAGGAGGTTAACGGGGAAGAGGTCTACAATTGCATACAGCACATACCACTTGCATCCTTTTATTAATAGATAGGCCATGTATTTCCAATTCAGTAACCTATTTCAGTGACACAGGAGAAACACAATGGCCACAAAAACAAGAGTACCTCTCATAGTTACAGTTGGGACATGTTTTCACCAAAGTTTAATAGGCCATTGATTGTAATGATGATTTCAAGGGTCCAGTTTGTCACTGAAACCAATATGGTTTATGAAAGTTTAACTTTGGCTGAATTGTAGTGTAATATTTTATATTTTGAAACAAATGTTTGTTGTTTCACAGTCCCCTAATGAAAATCCTTAGGGTTTTAAATATATCAGATTGATCATTGTTTAACAAAAGTATTTTCAAGAGCACTTTTGGGAAGAGCATTTTAAAAGATGCCTACATTTTCAACATCAAGATAGTTTAGGAGTGATTAACATGGTACCCACTAGAAGTTGCTGGAATCTCTGACCATTGATCATACAAGCTGGGATTGATGGAAGTTGTAATCCAATAAGACTATATTGGCTATCTCTGATGTAGCCGTGTATTTCACATTCCTGTGTATTTCACATTTGTTGCTTCTTTCAGCAGCAGGGAATATAATCTCCCATTGCAATGTTCTTCAGTGTGATGTAACAAATTTAGAAAAAGCTCTGAACAGTGCTATAGTATGTTTGTATTGAAGAAATCAATGGTTTTTGGTAGAAAAGGTAATGTTTTGCTTAAGTCAACCTTAGAGACTCAGCCTTTCTGAGGATCACTGTTGAATGCTACCTCCCTCTATTCCACTCACCAAAGGGCAGGAATGCTAATAAAAAAGAAATTCAAAGAAATACATTGCAGCCTGCAGTCTTGAACACTGACAAAAGTGTTGGCTTGGAAATGCTAATATGGCACCTGATACGTTGTACTCAGAGGTTCTGAAGTAAATATACAGTTGTTTAATCAAAGCTCCAAATGTGCTCTGATGCACACAGAGAGCTCTCCTGCCAAGAGGAACATTCTCATTGACTTCCTATCCTTTCACATGCATAGAACTTTACCCTTCATCCAAGTGGATAGAACAGCTGATCCTTAAGGAATCACTTGGTAGGAAGCATTTTAAGTGTTGTGAATAAATATAAGGAAAAAAATATCTCATAGACCCTGGATAGGCAAACTAAGGCCCAGGGCCGGATTCGGCCTAATCGCCTTCTAAATCCAGCCCATGGACGGTCGGGGAATCAGCGTGTTTTTACATGAGTAAAATGTGTCCTTTTATTTAAAGTGCGTCTCTGGGTTATTTGTGGGGCATAGGAATTCATTCATTCCCCCAAAAAAGATATAGTCTGACCCCCCACCACCACAAGGTCTGAGGGACAGTGGACCGGCCCCCTGCTGAAAAAGTTTGCTGACCCCTGTCATAGACCAAATGGTAACAATCATGCTGCAAATAATTGCTGCATTGGCTGCACACTTCTGTGCTATTTTCCCAAACTTACAGTAGTTTTACTACTGCAAAACGTGGCACAATACCCATTATAGCCATTGCCACACTTCTTGGCCAGTGACACTGAGCCATCCAGTTCGGAACCACCATGTTGGATTTTGGGAAAGTTTGTATCCATTTGGATGGCTTGAGGAGGCCTTCTCCAAGGTCTTGTCCCCATTTCAGGTTGCAAGCTGCTGTGATTCTGTTCTTCCATGGACCATCAGTGCCACCAACAATGATTATTTGTTTACAGTCCACTGCAGCATTTCCAGTGACCTCAAATGCTTGGAATACTTCTAACTTATTTGTGGGTTAGCTAAAAAACCTCATGCAGATGAGTGAATTTTATCTTTTTGAGGATAGGTATGGAACCTTCCTAAAAAGCTGTCTGGAGACCACAGATAGAACCATCCTATGGTGGTGGGAAGCAACCACAACAGCCATAGTCTTGCTATAGCAATTGCAAGAGGCCTCTGCTTCTTTCCCTCCTCTGGAAGTTATTTTCTTTCCTCCCTCCCATTGCAGCCAATGGGAATTACTTGTGCCAGGAATGGAGTAGTTTGGGACCCATTAGGAGATGTGGCATTTCAGCGGCCCCCAGCAAGCCTATTATCTCTGGGACATTTACACCCACAGGACTTTCTATGGGCACACTGGGAAAGATGACACGTGTGTTGTCCTGCTGGTGGACCTCCCACTCCAATGACAGAGTGAGCCTTGCACCACTTCCAGTGACCCTTTAGCTGGACTTTGGGTGGCATTGGAATTGTTCCCTCCATAATACATTAAGCAGCAGGTGCTTGTTCGAAATGGACACAGGATATGTGCACGGATTGAGAGGTTCAGTTCCTGGCTTGAAGTCTCCAGGGTGAAATCAATCACCTTCAGAGGAGTTGTAGCAATGAATGGTTTCGCTTTCTGCTTTGTTTCCTTCCCCTTTCTCTTTTTGTTCTATTTCTCTTTCACAATCCCAATCCCAATGTTTGATATGTTTGTATTCTAACCATGAGCTTTGTTCTGTAGAATAATCTGAGGCTATTATCTCTTATTTTGATACTTCTTAAACTATTGATCATGACCCAGCACCATGACCCTCTCTTCTCAGATGTGTCATTATGAGAAATTGGAAAAGCACAGAAACTCCATCAATGACACACAATATGGGAAGTGCTGGTTATGAGAAAATTGGCATGCGACTTACTAGATAAATGTAGCAACTCTTCTGCCACCTGCGCCCCATCTATTTCTCTCTTCTCATTTTTATAAGTTATTTTCACTGAACTGCCATCACATCTGCAACAATCCTAATTTCTTGAAATGCATTCGTAATGGAACTTCTCCATGGCTAGAGGGGAAAGGAGCATATATGGCTAGAAAAAATTATTATCAAAACAAACCTTGTGGGTGCCATTAAGGCATTGCTAGTCTAGGGATGGGATGACTCAGAATTCCTCCAGTGTCATATCCTGTGGCTTGGGAACAAGCTGGATACAGTGGTACCTCAGGTTACACACGCTTCAGGTTACATACGCTTCAGGTTACAGACTCCACTAACCCCGAAATAGTGCTTCAGGTTAAGAACTTTGCTTCAGGATGAGAACAGAAATCGTGCTCCAGTGGCGCGGCAGCAGCAGGAGGCCCCATTAGCTAAAGTGGTGCGTCAGGTTAAGAACAGTTTCAGGTTAAGTACGGACCTCCGGAACGAATTAAGTACTTAACCTGAGGGACCACTGCACTTTAAGAGGCAGGGAGAGGCTGTTGCTTTAAGTTTGTTTCCTTTTACTTCCTTGTAGCATGTAACAAATAATAATGCATGGCATGACACCACACCCCCTATCTCCTCGCATCCTGCCTTGCCAGCCACTGTGGGGCTCTGATTCAGTTGTTCCACAAAATGTGCTTTGGGATGAAAAACAAGCAACCCAAGTCAGAATTTCCTTCTCCTGCCCTGCCACCAACCAGATTTCACAGTTACCTAAAGGTCAGGAGAGAAGGGATTCTGAACAACACCTTGACAATTATCTTCTGTTCCTTGGTTGTTTGGCAGGAAAATGGAAACTATGCAAACAAATGCTCTGGGTGGCACAGGAGAGAGAAAAGATTTTATTGTCATTTCTAGAGAGAAATGAACAAATGAAAGAGAGATGTGCATAAAAGTGTGTATAATTCACGTTTACCCAAGGAAGATATCCACAAGCTAAATACATTACACAATTCACTTGATCTGCACTTGTAAACAATGAATCAGATGTGCTACATGTCAGGAATTATGCACTTTTTCATCCATTTATTAGAAATTATTTTCATTTAATTTTTTTAAAAACAAATGTACATGGAAATCTGATCTTGCTGCAAGGAACAGCATATCCTTCTACTCTGGTGACAGAGGGGAAACAAAAGGCATTGGATGCCAGTGCTTAGAAGAAAAGCTACAGAGGCATTCTCCAGGTAAGATGTGTGATTCTGGAGGTAGAAGAGGGGTTGCTCAAGGACTTGAATTGCCTTTTCTCAAGGACTAAGGATCTTTTGGAAGGGGTGACACTCAAGGACGTGTTGAGTTTTGCAGGAGGACTAAATACCTCTTCCTTGCACTATGCTTTTAGGTATAAACCAAATCATATTTTAAGTGTACAACAAAAAATGCAAAGCATGGATGGGATAAACAGATATTTACAAACATGCCTGTAATAGAAGAACGCTCGCTGTGCAATGTATGAAATAACCTTAACTGCTCACCATCTTGGGGGGTTCACTTGCCATTCCCTCAGCTGTGTGGCTTGCCCATTGCAGCCATTTGCTTGGCCAACAAATCCCTGCAGTTCAGCTGCTCTCTGCCAGACTGCGTGGATCTGCAGAGGACCTAATAGAGGTGGGGAAGGAGGGCATGTTTAGGCAAGGCTTCAGCCATGGCAATTCCAGGCTTGAAGTTGGCCCTGGGCAAGATACCCTGTGCAGAGGACTCAACCTGGGTCGCTGCACCACCCTGACTTTTCCACCACTGCTGCCTCACTTTCTTTCTCCTGGATGCCTTGCTATTATCCCAGTTTCTCTGCTCTCTCCCCACCAACTTACCAGGAAGTAGGCTCAACAGGAAGCACTTTCAACTAAGAAGGGGAGCCCTGTCATGTAGTAGTGATTCTGTAAGCAAGTATCGCTGGGTGGGGCCCCTCAGACAAGTGGTAACAATTAGTCCCCAAAGTGGCTGCCAGCATTCCCCAGCCCCTATAAATCTTCGAGTTAACCTGCTGAGGGTGGAGAGAACATGCTTTGTATGAGACAGATGTTTGATGTTCTGTAGCTGGTGCCAGAGATGACACAAATAAATCCTGATAACCCGTTTGGTGCCTGCGTGTGAGTGATTAGTAGCTTGGAGGGAGGACTCAGAAAGTGACCCCCTCCATGACAGGCCATTCCCATTTGGTCATCACCCTGGGCAGTCTACTCCCTCTCGGCACCTACTATATCAGGTGGCAGTGGGAAGCAGGCAGAAAGATGGACAAGTCACCTTGTGGGCAACTTTCTTGGGGGGTACTTTCCACTGGTGGATGTAGCAGAAGTAGATGTGGCTACAGAAATCTCCACCCTCCATCCAAGCAAGCAAGCAAGAGATAGCATCAAGGACATATTCCAGCCAGGTAAAATCATTAGAAGACAGTGAAGGTGTCCAATGAGGACTTCAGTCTGGGAAGGAGACATGGCCTGGGCAGAGTCCCAGGGCAAAACTGAGGATTGGAGGGTCCCATTTGGCCCCCTGGGGTCTGGATTCCCAACATTCAAACCTGCAGTCTGGTCCTAGTGGGCCATCTGGGCTTAAGGGCTTTTGTCTCTTTTGGGTCCTGGCTCAGACCTCCTGTTGTCCTACATGGAGATGATTTATTTTTATTTCAATTTTCTGTTAGTCTGATTTCTCCAGCCTTTCCCCTTTATATTTACTGGGTACAAGAAAACACAGTGCAGAAATCAACCGACTCCTCCTTTTGTAGCAGAACGCTATGGCTGTGATAGAGGGTCTCTATATCAATAGCCCATAAACTCTTCGTTGGCGAAGTCGGGGGATGCAAATCAAGAGTTAAGACACCCAAGGTCCTGCCCTTGCTAGTGTAACAAACAGCATTCAATTAGCTTTCTTGGTTTGCTATTGGCAGCCTATGTGTTTTGCCTTATTTTAAATCCTGGACTCCCTTTACAGCAGGCATATTACTGCCACGGATCATAGTCACTGCTTGCTGTTCTCCTGGAAGAATTATACTTAAGCAGTGGTTTCAAATAAGCCACTTTCTGACTTAGATGGATTTATTCTATCAAAGCTATCCATTCTTCATCAGGGGGAGCCTCTTTTATGTCCACAAATGCTGGCAGCAAAGAACGTCTAGAACTGCATTAAAGCTATGGGGATGTGGGCAAAGACAGCAGGAGTTTTGACAAAGGCAGCAATTCAGTTGGTTTGCTGCGGTTGAATCAATCAATTTGGGAGCAGCACACTCTCTCATCACTCCATATTACGGGAGAAGAACCAAAGAGCCTAATTCTTTTGAGGCCAACCTTCCAGAGTTGGGGATGGGGGTGCATTCCTTTGGTAGGTATGGATGAGCTTATTTCCATTCCATATTTTTCCAACTGTCAATCTTCTTCCATATTTCCAGATCATTTTACATTAGAAAAAGCAGTCTTCGGGGGGGGGGGGGAGCCACCACAATTCTATTGTGAACTTCTCCTGATATGCATATTTTTGCATGCAATTACACACACACACACACACACACACGTATATATACACATATATATAAAATATTCTGATGCACACTTTATCTAGCTAGCAGATGAATTTTTGTACACATTGCTTGACTGGAGTACCTACTGCATTGAAAATTCAAAGAAGTGTGAATTTCGAAGGCTGTCTATTGCTTTGGATTGCATAGTATTTCAGAAAATGCAAATTTGGTAGGTTCACCTTTAAATGCAAACCACAGGTGCTGGGTTGACCTAAGGTTGAAGGGGCCCAGCTCATGCATGTGATGTCATATGTGTGGCGTGTGACATCACACATATCTCCCAATGCTGCACAGGGTGGTGCAGCCTTCTGCTAGATGTGGGAAGGCCCAATGGGGCCCAACACAGGCCACAGAATATTGAAGGGAGCCTTCTCCTTGGAAATTTTGGGGGGCCCTCAGCCCCCACCCCCATGGTGCCTCTGATGCAAACTGAGACTAGATTTGTCCACAAAGCACTATGTTCCCACTTTAAACTGTCACGACTTCCCCCAAATAATACTGGAAGCTGCAGTTTGGGTTAGGGTACTGAGAGTTGTTAGGAGACTCCCATTCCCCTCCCAGAGATACCATTCCCAGAGGGGTTTAAGATTCAATCCCACCTCCCTGGCATTATAACTGTTAAAGGACAATTGAAAACCAAGAAAAGCAATGGAGGAGAGTGTGCAGGAGAGTCTGCAAAGGTGTGTGGTCTGGGGAGAGTCCCAGGAGCTCGACAAAGTCCTGAAGGGCTGCATCCAGCTCCTGAGCCTGAAACTCTCCATTCCTGCTCTATGTTATTGATCTCAGAACAATATTTCATCCCTAGCACTTTTCTCATAATTATTTCCACCACCACTTGCCTTCCCCTAAATCTCTAAAGCAGCTGCTAGGTTTTCTTCCTCCAGTTATCTCCTGTGCCTTCAGCACTTACATCAGCAGAGCACATAAGTCTTCCCTTTTGCATATCACAGTTGAATTTCTGCATGTATTTCAACTGCTGAAGGCACAGTCGTCCCGTGATTTCTTGCTAAAATCCTGTAACTTTTTATACCACAAATGTTCTGGGTTATTTTTGTTGCACTTTAGCTCCTCCAGACATCGATGGTGTGGCAGCATTGGGGAAGCATTGCAGAAGAAACGAAAGCAGATAAACCCACCACTTACACATTATTATTGTTTCAAGAACATGTTGCAAAATACACCTGCAATAAAATAGCACTCTACAGGGGCCACTAATCCCTGGAGAATTATTCTTGGAATGCATTCTACATTGGATTCATGTGTTGTTCAAGATTCCCAGGGGAAATTCCCACTTTCATGCCTGCTAAACAGTTTAAAGGAAACCCTCGGTGTGTCACTTTTAAGCTGGGGTCATGAATATTGTGTGTAGGAGGTAAGGGTGTGAACTGTGAGCTAGCAGGTCCTATTCACAAATAGCCAGTGTGATACTTGTAGTTGAAGTGGGGTGGGGTGGGGATATATTCTGGCATCTGTATCTATTTGAATGCGTAGTGTGCATACAAGCACACACACACAGACACACAAATGGATCTCCTGTTATCTAGTTTGGGAGGAAGAAATTACTTCGCACACTGATAGTCTGCTGGCCTCGTGCACTCATAAGAAAAACTGAACAGCAGCCACTTACATCGTGCACACACTAAACGATAGTACTTGTATTTCTCCAGATAAGAGCCTGGAGAACAAGTGGCCTGAAACCATTTGCCCTACTGAGAGGATAGCCCAATTAAGATAATGGCCAAGGTGCCCTTGCTCTGTGCTGTTTTCAATTATACATGAATAAAAAAATGTTAAATCAATATGCCAATCTGCTCTTCCAGTACCCTCTAATAATAAAAAGGCTTTGAAGGAGCCCCAAAATGTCAGTAACATGGGAGATGCATAAAATGCACCAGGGCACAATCTTGCATCCTCAGAGAGTGATGGTTGAGGCTCTATCTGGCCCCAGGATCATTTACAATGTTATTAAGACCTGTAGGGTCAATTCAAAGGGCCTTGGGAATAAGACTGCTAATATATCTAGATGATATCTTAATAGCAGCTCCATCAGATGAACCTCCATTAGTTCACATAAAGGCCACAATTCATTTATTAAAAGCCTTGGGCTTTGTAATAAAGGAGTGGAAAAATCAATCTTTTCACTTCAAAAATCAATAGCCTACTTACATTTTTGGGGGTGGGGGTGGGGAAAACACTCGGACCATGACAATAATGATACCTTGGGAAAAGAAAAGAGTTAATACCAAAAGGAGGAGGCGGGGGGGGGGGGAGAGAAGTGTTTGCCGAGGTAAAAGACTTTCAGGTGCATTATGTGGTTAGACATTTTTCTATCATCTCGTTCCCTTTTCAACTATTTCCAGATTGTATAAAGAGCTTGTATCTGAGCTGGCCTTCAAACGCCACACCTGTGCATTTGAGGCAGAGTGGAGGTGGCAGATTAGATTTCAGGAAGTTTAAAATATTCCGTAGTTGCATGGAAAGTGACCTAACATAATTCAAGTGAGTTCAGCATATCATGCTTCTGGGGAGGGGTCATAGGTGATGGAGCAGAGTCATAGTTGTGGATCTAGACCAGGGGTGTCAAACTCAAATTCATCAGGGGCCGCATCAGCAGTTTGGTCACCCTCAAAGGGCCAGTTGTATCTGTAGGACTATGTGTCCACTCTTTATTATCATAAATCATTGTCACTGCATTCAATTATTACTGTTTTTTTGTAATAATGTAAGTAATAACTAGCTCTGAAAGCAGAAACATAGTCAGAATAATGGCAAGTAGATATTCAAATGTACAATTATTGTACAATTTATTGAAAAATGATTTTTGGTAACAGACAGTAATTATTTTTTTTAAACATACAAATATTGCCAAACACTGTTTATTACACATATGGCAAACACAAGCCATTAACATTTTTTTAACTTTTCTGACTAGATGGCTGACATCGTTTTCCTGAGGTCAGTCCATCGATGTCTGGCGTTAGGTCTTGTGCTGTAGCAATCCGCAAAACAGCATGGAGGTTGGCATGCGCTGAATATAAAAACAAGTGGAGGTTTCCTGAATGCATGTAAAGTGGAGGTTTCCTGTGTAGAACGGCCGGCGCCGCTAGAAGGCAGACGTTCTCTGGCTTGTAGGCTGCCACACATGCGCTGAAGAGGCGGCTTTCTTGTGTCAAAAAAAAAAAGCGATGATAAAAGGTGAAGGCTGGCGGCTGGCGGCGAGCCACATGACAGGCCACATGACGGGCCACATGACGAGGTCTGGCGGGCCGAATTTGGCCCGCGGGCCTTGTGTTTGACACCCGTGATCTAGACTGTCTCAATTCAATCCCCAGTATCTCCTGGACAGCTGCTGCCAGTCATTGCAGACTACAGATAAACCAGTGACTGCTCCCCACTTAAAATGGGGGGCGCCCTTTGTGTGGACGCGTGCAGCCCCTAGATCTGGAGCGGCTCCAACAGCATAGGCTTGGCTTTGCCTTCCCTCAGATGGGATACCTGGAGGTCTCCGCCTACCTCAGTCAGTTGTCCAATCCCACCTGGGGGAAGCGTTGCCAAGGAGACCAGGCCAGGTAGGGAGGGATTACCTGCCCACACAATAGAGGGAAGATCTTACCTGGGAATCCTCACTTGGCTCCAGAGCTTCTCCCACCCTACCCACCCTCAGTTAATGTCTTATTTTGCAGGTTAACTTTTCTTCACAGGTTTTGCAGGTTATCTTTTCTTCACAGGTATGCGGGCGCTGCTACGTTAAGGTCGCTGTTAAAGGGCCTGAAAGGAATTTCCCTGCATTGGCAGGTTTTGCCTTTCCCGTAGCAAAACGTCACAACTTTGGCGGTATCAGGCCTTGGACAGAATCCTTTAGTCCATCTTCCTCTTTGCGGCGGCAATACCAGGGTTCCCCGTTAAAGGGGTTTCTGAAGGGAGGCTTTGACCATACGCCGAAAGGTCGTCATTGCTCTCCCCTGCGGCAGCGGCGTAATGGGGGCGGCTATCTCTGCTTGAACATATGTTCTCCAGAGCCGGCCCATCCCCCCCACACTCGATAACCCTGATGCTCCTTAGGTCTCCGGCTGGGGACTGGGGAAGGAGAACGCCCAATGCCTGAGCCAAGGTCTACCCACATTTGAAATTTAATAAAGTTGCGGCCAATTTAATCCCATAGCATGTTGTCTTGAGTCGTTATTCCACATGACGGGGGGGGGGGAACCGCGCGGGATCTGGGGACTCCGCCTGTCCACGCGATGATCTGACTCACTATAATTTTCTTATTTTATTATTTATATCTCGCCCATCTGGCTGGGTTTCCCCAGTCACTTTGGGTAGCTTCCAAAACATATAAAAACAAAGCAAACCATCAAACATAAAAAACTTCCCGATACAGGGCTGCCTCTTCTGTACATGTTCCAGCTTGTCAATAGCCTTCTTAAATTGGGGTACCCAGAACTGGATACAGTTCTCCAGGTGTAGTTTGACCAAGGCAGAATGCAATGAGACTGTTAATTCCCTTGGCCGGGACAATTGACGTCTGTTGATACGTTTGTAAGGTAAATCTGTTTTGTCATATTCAAGTGGTGTTATCTTTTTACTTAGAATGACAAAAGCTAATTCTGGTGTTTTGAGTAGGTGTTTATCACTTATCATATGCACAAATCTACTTTCATTTGTATATGATTTGATTTAATGTGTCTCTCTGGTAATTGCATCTTCCTGATCCTTTTAAGTAACTTGAAGGTAATGAAGTGAGGGAGCCACTAGGAGGTATTGGGTGACTTCCAGTTATACTACAGAGAAAACTGAGGAAATCAAATTGCAGAATTCTACTCATAGTCATTGTATAATTCAATAACATTACAGCAATCATTGCAGCAAAGGTTTACAATGCTATGAATTATCCCCTGCTTTCTGTTGGCATTGCTTCCTAAGAATAACTTAGTTTAGAGTTTGGGCAATCTTTATCTAAGCATTCCATAATTTATAGCTTTGTGGACCAGTTATGTCATCCTACCTTTGTAAAAACTTTGTGAATTATATATTGGTTGCAAGAATAACTGTGATATGTGATGATTTTTTTTAAGGTTTCCCGATAATGACATTGGAGGAAAACTACTAATCTGCTAAATATTTTGAAAAGTCTTTTAGTCTGTCCATTTCTTTCTTTGTTCTCTATACATTCGGACACCTCTCAAGAGATCATTGACAAACATGGTGTGAAAGTTTCATTGACATTCAGACACCATTTTAAATAAATATGGTGGACCAAAATGAGACTTTGCTCATTTTTTTGGCATAGGTTTGGCTGCCTCTTGAGATAATGTTCCTAAATATGGCATGAGAGTTCTTGAGGTGGGAGTGTTTGGACAATGAATGCCATTTTTAACAAAGGTGGCAGACTGAAACATGGCTTTCATGTGACTTTGCTATGTATGGTTTTTGGCATAGTTTTGGACAGCTCTTGAGATATTGCTACCAAACTTGGCACAAGGATTCCTGAGATGGGATGGGAGTCTACTTCAATGTTTCATTGCCAGACACCATTCTGAATCCAGATGATGAACCAAAATGTGACTTTAGATTGACTTTAAGCAATTTTAAAAATATAGTTCTCCTCAAAAAGTGAGTTCTTGTCAAAAAGCAATTTCACTCAGCTATTTCACAGTAACCCCCTAAACTCAGACATTTGCTATTGTCATCACAAATTATTATTTGGGGAACATGCTTATAAACTTAAGATCATAACTTAAGAAGTATTAAGAGAGTCATCTGCCTTTTTGTTCAAAACCGATCAAGCTTCAGCTTGACAACTGAAGTTTTTGCCTGCAGATGTATCTACACCAAATTATGACATTAAATGCATATTTGCATTTATTTTTTTGAAAACCACAGGTTTCAAAGATCTTTGACCAACAGACACGATAATCATGGGGGGGTCATGTAAGATGTGGAGGGAGTAACTTAACCCTTTAATCTTCTGCTGTGATCCTTAGGTGAATCCGTCTTCTGAAGCTAGTACTAGCTTTGGGGGGGGGGGTAAATCTCCCATTGCAAATCTCTCCCAAATGCAAATAACACTTTTAGAAGTTTTCCTAAAGATCATAGCGGTTTGCAGTTATTTTTGTGAATCAATAAGGAGGGTTAGGAGAAGAAATGAGGGGTGGCTTATCTGTGTTACGACTTTCCATATTTGTGTGTTATTGGAACTGTAGACTTTGTGCGTGTGTGCCTAGATTTTGAGAGAAGCATTGAGGTTTTGCATTCCTGTTTTCCTTTAGGTTTCAACAATGTTGTGTGTGAGTTTGTGTGTTTTTGACTGCTGTGAGAACAAGATGTTAGACTAAATGAGTCTTTGTTCTTATCCAGCAGGATATTCTACCTTGGTGATTATAGCATGGGCTTTCTATACATGGATACCTGTTGTGGAATCATCTTATTAAATACAAGCCGAGGTTTCTCGTTGTTAAGGCAGATGCACTCAGTGCACTCCCAAGCCATTTACTCCTGATGCTTGTAGTTTCTAGTTATGTCTCCTCTGTGAGAGGAGGCTGTGGTTTGTGAGGAGAAGTTGGTGGTCCCAATAGATAACTCCCTAGGCTGCATCACACTTCACAGAAACCAATTGGCAATAACATCCTTGTCTTCATACCTTATAAAAACAAGCACACCATAGGATCTGGAGACGTAACTTAAATATCCTCCTCTCTATGCTTCCAACAGTGGAGGCATTGATCAGGGTTGGTAGTCATGAATGTGTTATGAATGTGTCTAATCCCTTTTGCTATATCACTATATTAACCACTGGACTTTAGGTATTCCGTAACTTCTTTTTAAACAGACATCATGCAATGTAAACATTTCCCATCAATACAGAAGTTGTTACCTTGAATTACCAAGTGCAAAAGTCTAATTATTTGGATGCCATGACAGTATTTGTTTGAGATGCATGACCTTTTGCAGAAGTTACTTCACTTCATGAGCAGGTATTACTGAGCTTATGTTAATGTACCTGTGAACACTTTATACTGTCAAGATTGTTGTTGCTGGTGACTCTGGGATAAGAATTTAGGATTAGGCATTAGAAACCATTTAAGGATGTACTAATCCACTTTGCAAATTGGAAAGTCAACATCTTATTTCTGACGAAGAGGCAGGCCAACAGTATCTTCTATTTCCTTGTAATTTCTGCACATTTAAAGTATTAACAACAACCTCGTATATTATATATTATAAAAAGGCATTCTATTGATGCCATCAATAGAATGTTGTATCAAATGTAAGGAGTGGGAGTTTTCATTTGAATGTGTTTTGGTAAAAAGTGTCAGGCTGCAGAATTTTGTATTATGTGTGCAAAAAACCAGAGAATGACATTATTACATTAACTTTATCTCAGAATGAGCTGACTTTTATTTGTCTACTTCTCTGAGTTTTAGAAAAATGCACGGTGCTTTTGTTAGGAATGCCAAAGCTATTACACAGATTGCAAAATATAACAAATCCTCAATGGAAAAAAAAGGTCAGTTGTATTTGCTTCAGGACTAAGAATAGCCAATGGAAGATGTTTATATGTCTACCCTGAGTTCCAGAAACATTTAGCAGAAGATGTCATAAAGAGCCATTCAGCATTTCCTAATTTCTCGATGGAGGATATTTTGGCAGTGACATTTGAAAACATGGAAACTGTTAGTAGAATTCCAGTAGCAGTAATGACTGATTTATCTCTATAAGTGTGTCCTATTTTATGCTTAAGATTAGGATGCTAAGAGCCAAAGCAGATGTAGGAGAATAAACATCCACAAAGATAATACTATGCAAACAGATGATAAATGTAGTTTATGAATTCTTTCTTCTTCAGGACATTAAGACAACCAGAAAAATGAGGAAATGATGGTGAAAGGGACTTTTTATCCAGATTCAGAGGCAGAATAATTCTGACTACTAGATGGTGGACAAATCCCAAGGAATGGCAATAACTTTCTTGCTCTACTGTTAATTTCTCCAAATATCCAGGGGGGAAAAACACTGGAGAAGGACTTTTCATACTCCCACACAGATACCATCATATGACTGACCAGAAAGCTGCCTGCTGAGCACTGAAAGAGAGTATTGGAGAATGTTTTTTTTAAAATGAAAAGTTTCATTTAACTTGTTTAAAACACTGTGGAGGGAAATCATCTGCTGCTGTCATTTAATCTGAGTGGGTGGAGAGATTTCTCAGAACTATTCAGCTTTCTGGTCAGCCATTCAGGTTTCTGGAAAACCTCATGAAGGTAATTTTGGAGTGGCCTTCTCTAAGCAGGCATTCTTTGAAAGAAGGAGACAGAGAAACTAGCTGAAATTGACTGTAAATAATGGCTAAATGCAGAAAGAGACACCACTCAGAAACTCCATAATGGTTTTTTGAGGTAGGAACAAGAGCAAGGCCATCCCCATACACAAATGTTTCTTTGATAGTCTCCTGATGACCTTTACACATGGATTTTTCCCCCCAGACATTCCCCCACATGAATGGTTGTGGGGAAACAGGCACAAATATTAGCACAGCGCTAATTCTGACCAAAGAATTGCTGAAGAATTGATGCTTTTGAATTGTCAGACTGGAAATAAAAGAGGCAGGACAAAAAGTATGGAATTAAACAAGACCACTAGCTACTACTTAAGTAAAAAAAGAGCTAAAGGACCCCTGGACAGTTACATCCAGTCAAAGGTGACTATGGGGTTGTGGCACTCATCTCACTTTCAGGCTGAGGGAGCCAGACAGCTTTCCAGGTCATGAGGCCAGCATGACTAAACCGCTTCTGGCGCAACAGAACACCATAACGGAAGCCAGAGCACACGGGAATGCTGTTTACCTTCCCACCACAGCGGTACATATTTATCTACTTCCACTGGCGTGCTTTTGAACTGCTAGGTTGGCAGAAGCTGGGACAGAGCAACAGGAGCTCACTCCGTCGTGCGGATTCGAACCGCTGACCTTCTGACTGACAGGCCCAAGAGGCTCAGTGGTTTAGACCATAGTGTCCCAGCTGTGTCCCAGCTACTACTTAAGAACCTGAAAACTCAAGAACTTACCAACTTATAAACTTAGTAGGGGAAATGAGACCAACTGTGGGAAATATGCAAATCCTACGTCATGCTCCTAAGCCTGAGTAAGGGAAGTTAGCTGGTTCCAATTCCAGCTCGCTCCCCCGATATTCATTAAGAGGAGAAAGGTGGTTTTACCCACTCAAAGACCCACAACTCTTAGGTGACTGACAGAGGTTAACCTCAATTGTGATCCATACGCCCTCAAAGCAAATTTCTGGAATCTCAATTCAGCTGAAAAGTGCCTCTAGGTAATTAGAATTTCTGTTAGCATCTTCCCTTGCCTGCACACACCTGCCAAGTGATCAAGACTAATCAAGTCAATCAAATCGGTCTCATCATCCAACACCCACTACTAACTGCTCCTTTCCAGCAGTACAGTATGGAGCAGGTGAACAAAAATTTCTCCTGCCAGCCAAACAAAGCAAGAGAAGAAAATAATTATTCTCAGCCCCAGCTATGGTGACCTGTTCTATTTACACTGCATACTGGGAGGGAAGGCTGTGTGCCATATCTTGTGAAGGAGAAGGAAGCAAGCAGGAAGTCCTTCTGGATTCTCTGCCTGCTTCTCCTGTGTCTTGATCCTAGCATCCTTTTCAAACTGGAAGTGGCTTATTGCCAGTCTTCTGGTTCCTCCACAAAGGTGCTCTTGAGTAGAATCCTTTCAGATGGAACAGGAGCTAAGTTGTCCAGGAAATGGACAAACAAGATGGCTATTCCTTTTCCAGTGAAGGCTATTATTTATTCTGTTTTGGAATATACACTGTGACACTGAAAATTTGGATCACATTATATTAATATAAAACATCTTAAATTAAAAACAACAACAACCAAGCAACCATCTGTGGCGATCACACAGGGTCCCCGGACGTTTCACAGTCTGTTGACCCTGTGCCACCACTGCGGTTGCTTCCTTCGCTGCCACCACCCTGTTTCTCACGGGGACACACGGAGTCCAGACAGTTGTTAACATAAACCATTAATCAAGTTTATTTTTAAATGCAGGAACAAGTGTATGGTTACAGCTTATTTTTCTCGTGTCAGTTTCCTAATCTTAGTTCCTAACAACTCCAAACTGATTATTCCAACTATCTATCTGACTCAGCCTAACAAGTCCTCTCACTCTCTCACAATACAACTCGACCAACCCGCTGTCTATTCCACCCTCTTCCTTCTCCAACACCCAAGCCTCAACTCCCAACTCCCAAACCTCAACTGACTTTCAAAACCTCCCACTCTATCTTTTACTTCCCCTTTGCATTCTCACTGGCCAATCACATCACACCCATTTTAACCCTTTCCTTGACCCATCCTAGGAGGCAATCACCACACCATCTAAACAGAATTTCAGCAAAAGTTAGCTCCTAGAAACAAGTAAAATAGAGATCCCCGTGCTTCAACATCATCCTTCAAACTTGTTGATGCATGGATTCCCATAAACTGAGTCCTATGGCAAAAGAGAAATGATGGCAGTGGTGGTGTGAGTGGTGTGTTTGTAAGACATGGAGGTACCATTTCATTATTCCTTCTACATACCAAATGCTGGACATGGTATCTTGATAGCCTGAGGTCGTCTCTCAGATTTCAGTTTCAGTGGGATTTGAATGAGGTTATTGAAAGCAGTCATTCTTAAAAGAGAAGGGCCTTCCAAAATTAATCATAAGATATGAATTCATTCTGTGTTATCAACATGTTTTTTCAGATACATTCTAATTTTAATTTTAACAGGGCCATTTCTTATTAAACAAGTTCTGTTTGGCATTGTTATATCAAAAGCAATTTCACAGGTGTTTATGCATAATATAACTTTACTGATTGAACCAATGTTAATAGCAGGGTTTCAGAAGTCCTCTGGTTTCCCTCCCAACATTCTTACCTTACTGAAAGGGAAACATAATGAACTACTTTAATAATAAAACCTTAAAATGAGGTGAACATTAAAATTGAATTACAGTAAGTACATAGGATTCACAGCCGGTCAATGAGCAACAGATCTCCAAAGGGATGATCTTGCCTTCCTCTCCTTGGATCTCTGTACCTTTTAACTAATAAGGCTATATGTTTAGCAATTCGTTGTATAAGTTTTTAAAAACTGTACAAGCTCTATGGGTTTTCTGAGGCATGACCTATGAACAGCAGTGTCCTTATTGCCTGGAAATCTAACATTTTCTAGCTGATTGCCCATTGCTGCATCGCTGCCTCTTACTATACATTAACAAGGGAAACGTTGCAGATTTCCACATAGTATTTATCACTCCCAGTACCTCTTAAAGCTATGTGTCTATGGACCATAGCTCCAATATTTCAAGAAATCAGAAAACTAGCATACCTGATCACATACTACCCCAAAATGGTAAAACGCTAGATTAGCAGAACATGTCCTCCCCAGATATAATCGTTGTTGACATTTGATCCCAGAAATAGGTGTAGCCTTTATTGCATCACCTCTATCTAATCATAGGGCTGTGACCCGAAAGCAACATTTTGGACCCATGGAGCTAATGGCAGAAGCAACAGTTTACATCTGTTGGATCCAGACTTAGTCATGCTCAGTGCAGAACATTTGAAATCAATGGGATTTAAGTCAGTCAGGACTTACAGAGCAATCATAACCATGTCTACTTAGAAGTTCTATTGAATTCAATGAGACTTACTCTTGGATATGCAAAGTTAGGATTGCAGTCCCATTGATTTCAGTATGTTTACTCTAAACATGACTAAATCTGGATGCAACCCTATGTGGGCTTCTACAAAAAGAAACCCCGAGTTCGGAGACTGCTTCAGCTGTGAGATCTGAATTGCTCCAATAAAATTTGACTAGAAAGCCAGGAGGATCGGCCTCTGAATTGGCTTCAGTTGTCGGTGGTAAAGAAGGCAATGGATGCCCTTCATTTATTTCAACAGTGCACTGCCCTGCCATCTTGAGGGCAACCTCCACCCACAATTATTAGGATGGATTGGTTTTTAATACATTTCTGCCCTCAAGAGGGGCTGTAAATAAGGGTTATGAGAATCTGGTGTCAGAGGCAGTTTTAGGGAAGTCCAACCAGTTCGGCTGCAGGGGAAACCACAACAGTGCTATAGTGCAAGAGGTACAAGAGGCAGGGGATGTTGAATTTTAGTGTTGCACCTGGTGCCGCTGAAATTTGAGATCCCAAAGTCTGCCAATGCTGGTATTAGTGTAGGAGCACAAATATGATTTGCAGCATTCACACACTGCCTGTCTCTGCAAATTGTGCTGGAGAGTTTCAAGAACACTGGTGCTTTGGGGCCGCCAGACTGTGGCAGAAGAACAAATGAAGGAACCTCATGTGCCATCAGTGGTCTTCTTAGGTAGCTAGCGGATGACTGGACAGCTACCTTCTTTTCAGTATACATTGTCAATGTTTTCCCACTTCTGGTATCCAGTCTAGTCACCTCATTTCACCTGCAGAAGCAGAGGTCATACTGATAAGAAACAGTTGCCCATTTCTAAATGAGAGCATTTCCCTGGGCAGTGAAAGCTGGCCCACTAGGTCTTTTCAGGCATTGGCTCACCAACCTCACAGCTCCACCTGCTTGTATTCTGACTTACAGACAATCCAGGGGATGTCACTGCAAGTCAGCTTCTGCTTCCTTAGTGTCAGTGTCATCCCTATAGAACTCAGGAAGGAAGAGTACAGGGACAAAAATAGAAATAGTTGACTCTGCCTTTGATGGCTTCTGCTTCCATTGGCTGTTGTTACCCCTGCCTTCTGCCCTCTTGGTGCCAATGGGACCAGCTAACACTGTCCCTGGGTACCACATTTTGACCCACCAGACCCAGCCACTGCCCGGCTCCTCTGTTGAGAGTTGCTTAACCAAGTGTGTGTGGGGGGGGGGGTAGCTCCCATCCATGCATACTTTGAGACAACCTAGTCACATCTGAATGAAATATTTTTACTCTCCTATTCCAAGCAATGGGGAAAACCGTTAGTTCATCATCTCCTAGCAGTGCACTGCCCTCTCCTCCGGGAATAAGAAGTTGATAGTATACACAGAAATGTTGATTCTCTTACTTTTTTCCCCCAAATACTTTTTATTGCTTTTTTGTAACAACAAATAAAATAAATACTCTTACATTCAAAAATTTGTATGTCTGCTTATTTACCCTGCGCCTTATTGATTCTCTTACTTTTAAGGAAGATACACCTTTGTGGTATTTTGTTAGTGGGTTATGCCTGTAGAGGAGCTTTGTATTTATGAAGAAATACAAAGATTTCATGTTTTATTCTATATTATGTATATATTATGTTTCTATAGTGCCAAAAATGTAATAAGATTTCCATTTTCACTTGGCGCTAGTAACACCAACCATACATTTCCTTCATAATCTTTTATTTTTTGCCTCAAGGAAAATAGACTGGGGCTATGTACACTGGATATCTGTAAAACACATTTGAATCACATTATTTCCCTCAAAGGACAATGGGCACTACAGACCCTCCAAGTGTCCCTATTTTCCAGGGATGTCCCTCATTTAGAGAAGCCATCCTGGTTTCTGATTTGATCCCGGGATATCCCACTTTTCCTTAGGATGTCCCTATGTTCATTGGAGAAATGTTGGAGGGAATGGTAGGATGTTCCTAGTTTCACTGGAAATATGTTGGAGGGTATGGAGTTATCTGACCCCCGAGACATCTGAAGGCAATGCTGTATAGGGAAGGATTTTTGTTATTTTGTCGTTTTTTAAAAATGTTTACTGTTTTATTATCTTTTTATATATGTTGGAAGCTGCCTACAGTGGCTGGGGCAACCCAGTAAGATGTGTGGAGGTATAAATAGTAAAACTATCATTATGGAACAGGACGTCCCTATTTTCATTGAAAAAATGTTGGAGGGTATGGCACTGTAGTTTATCCATCACAGAGTTACAATTAGCAGCAACCCCTAATAAATGCTAAATGCCCAAAATTTGCTGCAGGGGACCACGTGCTTCAGAAGTACTTTAACACTTAAAGCATATGCCACCTTATTCAAAGTGATCCACCTTATATATGAGAGCCAGTGTTGTATAGTGTTTAAGAGCAGTGGACTCGTAATCTGGTGAACTGGGTTGTGTCTCCGCTCCTCCACATGCAGCTGCTGGGTGACCTTGGGCTAGTCACACTTCTCTGAAGTCTCTCAGCCTCATGCACCTCAGAGTTTTTGTTGTGGGGGAGGCAGGGAAAGGAGATTGCTGGCCGCTTTGAGACTCCTTAGGGTAGTGATAAAGTGGGATATCAAACCCAAAATCTTCTTCTTCTTATATGCCACCTTATTCAAAGTGATCTAAACATTGGATTAGAAATGGTGGTTCTTTCCTCTGTGACCTTATCAAATCACACCTCACTTCATACTCCCAAATATCTTCAGGGTACCACTGTGCCTTAGCTTTCTTGTGCTTTTCTTCTATCTGGGCCCATAGACACCTTAAAGATCACTGCACTGAGATTGCCAAGGAGCATAAACAGAAGTAATAGGTGACTCTACTAGGAGCTAAGCACTTCCCTATCATAAAATACAATTCCTTACTTTCATGAAATGATTATATACTTCTAAATCTTTGGCATTATGGTTATTTCTGAGCCTCCCTATGTATCAAAAGTTGTGACGTTACTTTGTGGAAGATAATGGAGATTCAATTACTTTCATAGTTTATCATTCTGAAAAAGAACATGGCCACACAGTAAAATGGATATTTTCTTTATATGTGAATCCTGTGCTGCTGAATTACTTAAAATACGTAAGAAAAGTCAGGTGACTGCTCTTTTCATCTTTAAACAAAATGCCACATAATTCTTTCTCTCTTTTCCCTCTCTCTCTCCCCACTCCCTCCCTCTCTTTTTCATATGCTAGATTAACCCCAGTTTAATTGGGGGGGGTGCAAATTGCAATTTGTGTATCTTTGGACGCACTGATGTACAGCACTTTTCAAATCACATGAAAAATGCAGCACCTGCAGTTTGCTTGATAGAAAATATTTACAGTAACTATCTCTGGGGTAGAGAAGGGGAACATAATTACACTACTGCAGATTCTCATGCTTAGTTGAGAGAAAATGCATAACATGTTAATGGAAGGGTTTTAAGTGAAGCAGAGTGAAATAACACAAATAAAAACACTTCCGTCAACTAATACCAAATGTTAATCAAGGGCATGAGCCTGCATGGGTGAAGCAAGCACTTTTGAGTCCTATTTATTTTAATGGGAGTGAATTAGGTGCACGCTTAGAAGTCCTGCTAATTTCAGTCGGAGACTTCAGTGTATCAGTTTAGCAGGGTCAGGCTCAACCTAAAAGTACATAATGTCTTTCAAAATCCTAACCATAAGGGTAGCTATATTTCTTTCCACCAAGCCTAGTTTATCTCATAAGAGCTATGAAGCCCAGACACGATCAAGACAAAGTTAAGAGTTATTTAGTCCCACTAATTTTCACTGAGTAAGGAATGTTGCAATCCTCAGCGCTTATATGGTATGGGAGGAAGCCCCACACTGAAGTAAAAGAGAGTAAATATTCATAAAGGTAAAGGTAAAGGTAAAGGTACCCCTGCCCGTACGGGCCAGTCTTGCCAGACTCTGGGGTTGTGCGCCCATCTCACTCAAGAGGCCGGGGGCCAGCGCTGTCCGGAGACACTTCCGGGTCACGTGGCCAGTGTGACATCACTGCTCTGGCCAGAGCCAGAGCCAGAGCCAGAGCCGCACACGGAAACGCTGTTTACCTTCCCGCTATTTATCTACTTGCACCCGGGGGTGCTTTCGAACTGCTAGGTTGGCAGGCGCTGGGACCGAATGACGGGAGCGCACCCCGCCGCAGGGATTCGAACCACCGACCTTTCGATCGGCAAGCCCTAGGCGCTGAGGCTTTTACCCACAGCGCCACCTGCGTCCCTATATTCATAGAATTGGGCAATAAAGCTCTTCCACTGAAATCAAAAAGCTAAATCATATCCATCCTTTTATATTTGATTCCTATGTTTATTTTGTAATTTAGAAAAGGCTTAATATCACAGCTACTGCTGGAACCAACCATCCTTCCATAATTTCCTTTTTCTCTTATAGGATAGAAGACAAGGGCTAGCAGTGTAAGACACAGGGTGGAAATCGGAATTGCACTGATATGGATACTAGCCATAATACGGCTATAAGCCATGGTGGTTTTGCTCTGCCTTGCTGGTCAGAGACAGTAAATGCTTCTGAATAGCAGTTGCTAGAAACCAACTTGAAGGGATAGTTCTTTTGAGCTGATGGCTTGATTGCTGTCTTCCCATAGGTATCTAAGTGGCCACTGTGAGAACAGGATATGGCAAGAGATGGGCCATGGCCTGATATAGCAGAGTTTTCTTATGCAAATACGGTTATTCCATCAGCACAAACATTCTTGCTTGTAAGACAGAGCGATCTCCCCTATCCTCATTGCTCCTACTCATTGTTACATGGAAAACCATATATCTAAAGGCATCCAAATCGGTGCAGTTTAGAATATTTTGGTCTGCCATCTTGATTCAAATTGGTGTCCGACCATGTCCAAACATAAACAAAAAATGTTTCCGGAATCATCATACCAAATTAGATGGTGGTATGTTCAGAAGCGTCCAAATGTAAAGAGAAGAGACAGGAAGACAAAACACATTCCAACATACGTTGTAGAAGTTGTCATTATTGCACTTCCCCAAGTGACTAAAGCCCCATATAGCCTGTTTGAAATCAGATTTGTATTTGTGGTCTTTTCAGCTGCTCACACAATACATCCTTTTTAATGTAGATGCTACAAAGCTTATAAACAAAAACTCCTTCCAGCTTAAATTGTCCTTATGAAGCAATGAAAGTAAAAGCACAGATAAACATGATTATGAATGACACCCGTTTATTTGCTGTATTTATGACAGAAATCCCATTATGCAGACACTTTGATGGATGTGATAAAAGAGAAGTTTCCTGAATACAGGCCGAAGGAGTGTTTGTAAATCTGAACATTCTAAAACGTTTCTCTGTGTCTGTAGCCATTGAAATGCCTTTAACTTCAGATAAAATGGGAAAGAATAGATTTGAATCCTTTCAATGTGGTTCCTATTGAAACCAGACAGGCACTTACAATTTTGATATTTTGCTACCACTTGAAAACATTCCTGTTACACCAAGTGTTTTCAGATAATTAATTTGTTTCAGTGTGGATCATTTGTTCTGTATTTTACAAATTTATAATTTTGTGATGCCTTAATTATTTTATTGTACACTATCAGGATATTTATGATTTATAAAAAGCCAATTCATGGAAAGTAAATAAATCTGCTATATATATGGTTTTAACAATGTGTCCATATGTATTTGTAGCAGAGGTGGGGGGTTTGTAGGGTTTTGTTTTTGTTGTTCTTGTTTTTATTATATATTTTGTGTTTTTATCTTGTATTTTTATTCCATGCACAGCCCTAAGATTTACGGGTGAAGGGCTGTATACAAATTTAATAACATTAATTGCAGTGTCCAGCACTTCCCCTTCCACATTTCCTTCTCCAGAACAGAAAAGCCTGAGTGAGAGTGCTAATTTTGAGATAACACAAGCACATTCTCCCCAGCTTTGGAGCTGCAGAGGCAGTAGGGATCACTGCATTACTTCTGGGTCAATCTCTGCCCTCCTCTGCCCACCCTGCACTTTTGATATCAAAATGGATGCACTACGACCTTTGATGTTGCTTTAAGTGTTCTGATAGTCACATATATTCCAATCCCACACCATTTGCGCATCAAGGTCCCCAAGACACCCCCAAAGAAAAACACAATTGACCCTTAATTTTTGATTAAGGTTTTTGGTATAATTTTGGCTACAACTTTATTCAAATTACAGCAATGTGAGTAGTTGCTTAGGCATTGGTAGCACTAACTGACCCCTCACGGGGACAGCTCTGACATTCTCACCCCCCGCGAAATCAGCAAGGGTAAGTCACCTGGGGAGAGAGACGGGACTGGGAACCATGCCTCACCTCTACCCAGAATGCTCCCAGGGGCTTGCATGGCCCTAGCCCCTTGCCAGGGGGTTTCGGACAAAAGCATGGGGAGCCCCTGGGTTCCTTTAACGGAAAACCCTTGAAGCAGCAGCAGCAGCATTTTGGAGGGGCAGGCACAGCCGAATCCATACCCCTGCACCAACCAATTCCCAGACCAATGCCTAACCGCAAACCTTACAAGTTGTGACGATTTGCTATGCAGTAGGCAAAAACCAAATGGCACCAGCCAATCAGCCAAATGGACAAAATTCCTACCAGGCCCCTGCCCCAAAGCAGACGACCCCATGACAGGCATAGCAAGGTCAAGCAAACAGCCTAACATTAGGGAAGGGAGGGCGGGTGATCTGAAGCATGCAGCGAAAAGAGGAAGTTTGTCGCTGCATGCATTGTATTTAACAAATAGGGCTGTCAATCAACAAATGGCAACATCTAGATTTCCCCATTAACAGCCTGCCCCTGCTTAAAGGATGGCCAAACCATTTGCCTAGCAACAGTGAGGTGTCTTGTCAGCCCCGCCCGCAACTCGTGCTCTCCATGAGGGACAACGCGCTTTTGTGCTTTAAAAGTCAGGTTCAGTTGCCTGTAAAGAGCCCAGACACAATTTCATGACCAGTATAGATAGTATAGGGTTGGGCCAATATGTTTACCCCTCATCAGCAGTCTGAACCAGATGAAGTTCCAAAGCAGTTTCCAAAACCAGTCCAGTACTGACAGCAATGCGCTAATTCTGTCTGGAATTCAAAAGCATGAATTCCTTTGGTTGTGTTAGTCTTCTCCAGAGAGAGAGATATGCACTTGGCAGGCTAAGGTGGCAAAAAGCATGACAAGCCACCAGCAGATCATATAATTGCATCTCCCTCTGCCCAGAATGGCATCAGAATTTTTTTTTTTTAATCAAAAGCAGAGCACCCTTAGAGCACTGGGCACAGCTATTGCATCTTTATGTAATTTATATTGAGTTTTGTTGAGATGTAAACCTCTTACGAGATTCTTGAAATATAAAGCAGCATATAAGTTCATTAATAAATAAATATTGCAAAAAAGGGAAAAGAATAGAGGGATTCATTCTGTTGTCTCCTAAATTTGGGCAACAAGGATTCTAGAAAATCTAAATGGCTTGGCTGCTGGCTCACTACAGACTAGTAATATTAATATTAATATTAATATTAATAATTAAACTTCTTTTAAAACCTGCCTCTTTCCTTGTTCTGAAATGTGTTGTTTTGGATACGAAGCATAATACCCTCTTTTTCTTTTTTTAATGTCGTAAAAATCAAAACAGCTAGCAACCCTGAGGAAAGTCTGCTTCACCTAGGATTGAATAAGTTTGTTGATTATAAATGGGAATGTATCAATAAATAATCCTGCCTGAAACATTGTGCCTCCTGCTTTTCAACTGTATTTGGGTAAGTTATCTCAGAAATGCAGCAGGTGCAGAGAGACTTTCTCATTTCTAGCGCTGTCATCACAAGCAGCAAATTTTATGGTTTTTGACGATTGACAAATGATGTTTTTTTATGGGATTGACACTAAATAAGAATTTAATTTAGTGGGGCTGCCTTGTTGACTAGTGCACAGAGAGCCCAGCTCAAGGCCTGAGCTTATTTAGGACATTGTAACAGAGAGAGATGTTCTAGTTTTTAAATTTACTTTTAAATATATGTATTGTTTTCCCACATGGGCATAGTGAATATTACTGCATAGTACAGATTGGGATGCGGGTGGCGCTGTGGGTTCAACCGCAGAGCCTAGGGCTTGCCAATCAGAAGGTTGGCAGTTCGAATCCCCACGATGGGGTGAGCTCCCATTGCTCAGTCCCTGCTCCTGCCAACCTAGCAGTTTGAAAGCACGTCAAAGTGCAAGTAGATAAATAGGTACCGCTCCAGTGGGAAAGTAAACAGAATTTCCGTGTGCTGCTCTGGTTCACCAGAAGCGGCTTAGTCATGCTGGCCACATGACCTGGAAACTGTACGCCTTGGCCAATAAAACGAGATGAGCGGCACAACCCCAGAGTCATCCGCAACTGGACCTAACGGTCAAGGGTCCCTTTACCTTTATAGATTGAATGGCTATAGGGCAGAGCTGGAGGGCTCCACAGAGAGATTCCCTCAAGTAACTATGTCTACCCACAATTCTCGTCTAACTGTTCCACTTTGCTCATGGTTCCCCACTTCTTGTAGTTCGACAGTAACAAAAGAGTGAAAGGAGATTAAATGTGGTGGAATGTGGGGCAGAGTTAGAGTGAGTGGCAGGTGGAGAGTGCTGAGAATGACAGTCGCTGAGAGAATGAGAGGGAATGAGGTGGAAGAGACAATGGTTGCACAGAAGAAAAGTTAACTGTTTAGGAGGTTAGGATATTGCCTCTCGGTCATGTTGATTTTTGCTTAGCCGAAGGACAGGACAAAGTTGGAATAAGCAACTGTTCAGTATGTCCTGAGGTAGCTTAGGGATGCATTCCTGAGTCCCTCCTGTAGAAGCACCCACCACTGGCGGAGGAAGAGGAGTGCGGGGGGAGTGTGCCACTCCCGGCAGCGTGATACTGGCAGGGTGCCATCACGGCTGTCCCACCCCCAGGACACGCACCAGACCCTGCCTGCTCTTTGCCCCCTGGCGCCGGAGCATGAAGCTCCGCCACTGGCACCCACAAGCCGCAAGTTGCAATACCAGTGTGGGAGAGCCAACTGCATATCATCTGAAAACAGAGAAGAATGAAGCAATGGTTCTGCAATGGTTCAATGCAAAGAGGAAACAAGGCTACTGATTTGGAAAGAGGATTTATCAAGTATAAGAGATTTCTAAGGCATCATAATCCTAATACCTGCAGATGATTTTGGCTTTTAATTTGTTCTTATTGCCACAGCTCTCACAGAGTTCATGTTGAAAGACTTTCAATAAAAACTAAACAACTTAAACAAACATATCCTCAGCCTAAATGAAGGTTAAAGCCCTGTAAGAAATTTGTGGTTCGAGGACCCGATCCCCGCTTTGCGGAATGAAGACACACAGACACAGAATATAATTAATGGGCAAGAAAAGGCAAGTGAAAAGGTATTGGCTTAGGCATTGGACCACGACAGAATGACTCCACCCACTCTGAGAGGGGGTGAGCCCAAAGGGGGTTTATTCACCAGAAGGTGGAGCCTGTTGATGCTAATACAACTATAGGCTCTCCCCTGATGTCACAGAGGGTCGTGTCATGGCCCCCCGCCACACAGGCATCGGACAGGATCCACGACCGCTGGATTCCTTTAACAGAATACCAAAAATTGAAGAGGTAGGCAATGGCCATACCTAGCCCTTCCACACACCAAGAACACATTCCAATGCCTAACCTACCCGCCAATACCAAGAAAGTTGTGATGATTGCTACGAGGTAGGCGAAAAAACCAAAAGACCTAATGCCAGATGTAAAAATTCCTACCAGCCCCCCTGGAAAACCTGGGTGACCAACCTAAGGTCCATAGCAAGGCCAAGAGAAAAAATTAAGCCCTAAGCTCTAAGGGAGTGGAGGGTAGGTGACTCACGATGGGAAGGTGGAAAATGAGGCAGAAGGGCTGACGCAGCAGTAACTTAAACTGCAATCCATGCCCCCTCAAAGCCGCCCAGTTGGGCGCTTACCTGTGGGTGTGGTGCGCCAGCCAGGTGAGCAGGGGCAGGGGGCATAACGCCCCCTGCATGACGCAGAAATCACGCCCCGCCCACAACACCTCCCCTCTTGTAGGAGGAGAGGCTTTACAATTAGTGAAATGTTTTCCAAAGTGACCACATTTTAACAGTCATAATGTAAGTCCACCTGAGCCTACATGGATAATAATAATAATAATAATAATAGTAGTAGTAGTAGTAGTAGTATCCTGCCCACCTGACCAGGTTGACAAAACAGTTCATTGGTATCTGTCCTGGTAGGAAAAGGTGCAAAAGCTACACTCAGCCTTGTAACATATTTGAAGTAAGATCCTCTTTAATAGCTGAGGAGATAAATGGAACACATTTTATCACTGGATTCCGTACTCTCTATAAAATTGCCAATAAACATCCCCTCTCAGACTGAAGGTTTCGATAAAAGTAGTAGTGGGTTATTCTCAAGCTGATGTTAATATTTCCCTTCTCAATTGGGTATTGGCTGTTAGGGAAGAGATAGAAGAAGATTTCCAGTGCTCTCCACTGCTGTCACTCTTCTTTGCCCCAAACCAAGTGATATTTGAAGATTTTTCTGTATCAATATCTTTTTCACACCTTCACACCTTGTGTCTGCTGTCCTTAGCATTCACATCATGGGGTATATGAATATATTTAAAATGCTTGCAAATATTGATCATTTGTGCCTGTTTAAAGATAAAGGCATTATGCACCACCAGTACTGTCTGCCTTGGAAATAATCTATCTCTAATATAAGAGAGAAACGATGTAGGAATGTGTGATTAGCCTCTGATTATTTCAGTCTTCAGCAGCAGTGTGTGTTGTTGGCATCCATCTGTCTCAAGAGACAATGGATTGTGCCTTTGGGAGTGAAATTAAGCTGCTGGAGAATCACAGTGCCAGTTGTGGCTGTAGGGACCGGTAACTCGTAACTGCTGCCTCCCACATTTTTGCTGCATTATTAGCAATGAAGTCTGGGCAGTGTGGATGGAGGTCCTGGGCAGCCCAGATAACAATACCTCCCTCTCATCCACACTGATGTGGTCCAAAGGGAAGCAGAGCACCAGTTTGGCTACTGGAATTGATGGAATTTGACCTACAAGAACTGGTCCTACAATTTGACCTACAAGAACTAGTCCAATGGTAAAAATTCAAACTTCTAAAGAACTTTACATTTTACATGATGTATTTGTTTTCATATTTTAATCTTCTATTCTGCCTTGGAAGAAAGGTGGTATATAAATGCAATAAATATATGTTTTAAAAGGATGACAGAACATCATTTTGAAGCCTATTTACCATTGCCAAGATTGCCTCCACATTGTAAGCTGTTTTGTCTCTAATTGCAATTACTTGGCTGAAAGGGAGGGTGAGATCTGGCTCATCCATGGATACAGCTGTAGTTATCTGACAATTATTTCTGCAACCATGATAGCACCTTTTGAAGGTGGCATGTTCAGAAGAATTGTCTCTAGGTCACTTGCACTGTATCTAGGGCTGTGCCAAGTCATACATATCCTCCATATTGTTTGCTATTACTCAAGAGATAATGTGGCTAAATTTTTGACCATGTGAGTGACTTGTGGTGGGAAATCATATGACCCATGTGAATTTCCAGATCCATTTGACATCAGATATTGAAATGGCATTATCTATTTTATTTAACCAGAAATTCAGAATCTATCTCTGCTTAAGCTGACAACTACTTCTGGCTAGCCTTCTCTGCCTTAAAAGTAGAAAGGAATGAAGCTTTTTCTATCAATAAAATTATTGGGAAAAGCTTCAGTATATGACATTCTCCTTCTCATTCAGTTCTTAAAGCCCAGATTTCTGAAAGACTCTTTTAATCAATGCTAGCAAGAGGAACAAAGACTTCTGATTTCAAGAATCGTTAGTGAAGTGGGTATTGACATTTCAGTATTTTGATGTGAAATGTATCCATACTCCACCTTTGCTTTGCTATTTCATATGCTTTGATTTGCTTTTGCAGGCCTGCCTGATATTGTTTCCTCCCAAACGAAAAAGCATGAAGGTTTTTTGAAAAGGTCTTCCTGCCTCCCAAAGAAACCAGCTTCTTCAAGATTTGCTTTTCCTTTCTTCCAGAATATGGCTTCCACTGTGTTTCAGGCCAGGTGTTGGATTAATAAACAGCAGTGCTGATGTCAAAGAGCAAACAAAATGAGTGACTTCAACCAAGGCTCAATGGAAGTGGAGTAATTGAGATAGAGACTTGCTTCTCTCTGTCCTTCCTAATGTCAGGAAGCCTGATAAAACAAAACATCAAACATTAAAAACTCCCCTATAGAAGGCTACCTTCAGATGTCTTCTAAAAATTGTATAGTTATTTATCTCCTTGACATCTGATGGGAGGGAGTTCCACAGGATGGGTGCCACTACTGTGAAGGCCCTCTGCCTGGTTCCCTGTAAATGTTGGTGAGCCACTCCCAATGAGTGTAGACAGTGCTGAACTAGGTGAACTGATGGTTCAGGCTCTGTGTAAGACAGCTCCCTGTATTCCTGTGTCATTGGCTGTCCTTCTCCTTCTCAACTCAGTGATCACCAAGCACCAACAACCTGAACTCTAACTCCAGCACCCCTCTCTGATGCCTGGACCTATCATGCCTACACTTCTATTGGCCCCTGTAGTCCAGCTGCAGCCAATCACACTGTCTAACTGAAAATTCCAAACCTGCACCCACCAGTAGAAATATGCATATCTTTTTACCTTTCTTTTGCATGTTGAGAATTCTGACACCAACCCTGTCAGTTAAGGCCCCAAGTGACAGTCAAACTAACTTTCACCAGACCAGACAGAAAACTTCCCACATCAAACACATTACTATGTACATTGCAATACAAATGTCAGAATGCATTACACAATGCCCATTAAACCTTAATTCAAATAAACAGGTTTTCTTCACAATGTCATTTGTACATTTAACTCTGGAAGGTTGTAGATGCCACATATCAGAGAGAAACCAGCATCTACAAGACTGGATCAGAAAGTCATGGGTTCAAACGTCTCTGCCATGACCTCATTATGTGGCCTTAGGCAAGGTACCCTTCCCCATTCTCAGTTCCCCAGTCTGCAATACGGAGATACAGTCTTACCTCATGCTACGGACGCTTCAGCTTATGTGCTTTCGGGTTGCTGACTGTGGAAAACCTGGAAGTACCGGAATGGGTTACTTCCGGGTTTCGCCGCTTGCACATGAGCAGAAGCACCAAATCGCACTAGTGCCTGTGCAGGTGTGATGGCTGCACACGTGCCTCCACCATGGATTATGTCCGCAACCTGAGATTCCATTGTAATAATACTGACTTGCCATATTGGGTTGTTGCTGTTGTCAAACGCTTTTATAGACTGCTTCACGGCATAAGGCCTTTGAAGTGGTGTACAAGATAAAAAGAGAATGAAACACAAATTCTAAAAAATAACAAAACCATCCCTCCAGACTCCCCAAACCACAAAACACTGTCCTCAGATATGAAACAGATATTCCATAAGTGACTGGGTTACAGCGTGGAACGTGACTGCTGATGCTGCCACTGCTGCAACACTGGTAAGAGAACGCCTGAAGTCTTGCACCCATGTGGCTTGCTCTGAGATTCTGGCTGCAACCTCTCAAGCAACCTGGTTGCTAACCATGATGTCACAGCAAACAACAAATGTGGAAGATTTTAGTGATTTTCTTCCCTCTGTGGGAGCTACGATGCTGCTAACAGTATGTAGGAGGAGGTTTGGCTGGAGGAAGAAGTGAAAAGGCTTCAGGGCTTCCAGTGCCAAAGAGCAGACCTAAGCAATGGTGATGTGGTGAAGAGTTGGGGAGAGGAGTGAGGATGTCATATGCCAGAGACCAGAGTAGTTGACAGACCTTCCTGTGAATGAGGTGATAATGAGACTTTCAAGATTTATTGTTGTTTGTGACAGATTAGCATAGAGGAAGTCAAAGAATTAGGAATATAAGCATAGGAATGAAGATTCTTTCCTTGGATGGAGTCCCTACTTCATTAGCAGTTTAAATGTTAACACTCTTTCCTGGATTGTTTGCATTTCTAATTAAGGGCACCTCAGCTGGCTGATGATTTTGTGTTAAACATCTATGTGTTGAACCTATGCAATCAAAAGTAAGCACCCCAAGTTCAACAGAGTTTATTTGTTTAATTCCAAGCATAGAATTGCAGTTATGCCACATGGCTGATCAGTGATGTGAACCCAGGTCTCCTCAGCCAAGTTCTAACATGTTACCACTGCACCCTCCTTTGCCAGATCCCTATTCTATGCCTGTCAGCTGACACCATCTATTGCAGCTGTTCTTTGGAAGTATCTCTCTATACTATATTTGCACTAGTCTGTCATCACACTATTTTCATTGGCTTTTAAAGGTAAAGGTGGCGATGAGGAAGGATGGTGCAGGAAGAAAAAGGAAAGGACTCTTAAGAGAAGGCCTTGGTGGAGGGAAGAAGGGTCTTTCTCTGTGTGGCAGTTTTAGTCCTCTGATAACAAGTAGAACAGAAAGAAGAAATTATGGAAGGGACAGATGGAAGTGGATGGGTTTAAAGGAGACATTTGCAGTGCTGTGGAGGAGCAATAGGGGGCATTGTTAAAAAGAAAGGGGTTAAGTCAGGGTCCTTCCCTTCTTGATGTACTCAAACTTCTTGATATTTCATTCTTCTGCTGCCTCACATGAGAGACATAAAGAATGTGGAACCATCAAATATTCCATAATAGTTTCATACAATGTCTTTCATTCCTGGTACCATATGTGGTCTTCAACATGAAGTTCCAGATTCAGTGTACAGTGATAGCTTGGGTTACATACGCTTCAGGTTACATACGCTTCAGGTTACATATGCTTCAGGTTACAGACTCTGCTAACCCAGTACCTCGTGTTTAGAACTTTCCTTCAGGATGAGAACAGAAATCTTGCTCCGGTGGCGCGGCAGCAGCAGGAGGCCCCATTAGCTAAAGTGATGCTTCAGGTTAAGAACAGTTTCAGGTTAAGAACGGACCTCAGGAACGAATTAAGTACTTAACCCAAGGTACCACTGTAGTTATTTAGAGCAGCTATTTCATTGATGAGCAACATCCATTAACTGAACTTGCTCTTGAACACACAGTACCATATGTCATCATGGTGCATACATGCAAAGGGGGCTACAAAAGAGGGAGGCATGGAAATGAGGGTGAAGATAAAAGTGGGGGTACAGAATGGGCTGCCAAACAGGGGATGGTGGCTTTGTAATTGGGCAGAAGGTGATAGTGTTGTTTAGAAGTTGCAATATGTGGGAGGACAAAGAGGATGCTATTGTAGGGGTGATGTATGAGCATGAGAGGGTTTCAGAAAAGTAAGGGGAGATATAGGGTGAAGGTGAAACTTGGTGTTGCAAAACAGAAGAGAAAAGTGGCTTCGGAAATAGGGTTGGGAAGATGGAAAGGGGGGTTAGTAGTTGCATGGTGTGTGAAAGGGTCAATTGGGGAGAAGGGATTGCTGTGTGTAGCATGAAGGTGGCAGGGCTCCCTTAGTATGCGTATGTACATACAGCATCCTGAACCTTTGGATTCTCCTTGGGGATGGAGCTAGATGGCTGTCCTGATGAGTAGACATATCAGGATTTGGCACAAATGAGTGGTCTTAAATCCATCTACAGTGGTACCTTGGGTTAAGAACTTAATTTGTTCCGGAGGTCCATTCTTAACCTGAAACTGTTCTTAACCTGAAGCACCACTTTAGCTAATGGGGCCTCCCACTGCAGCAGTGCTGCCGGAGCACGATTTCTGTTCTCATCCTGAAACAAAGTTCTGAACCTGAAGCACTATTTCTGGGTTAGCGGAGTCTGTAACCTGAAGCGTATGTAACCTGAAGTGTATGTAACCCGAGGTACCACTGTACTCAGAATAACCCTCCCACCTGTGGTTTGATGGTCTATTGAAGTAAATCGGGTTCAAATAACCCTGATCCCAGTCCTTACTGCGACCTATCATAACCCGAGTCTTAGTTTTGATACATCATTATTATCAAAAGCATTTATATCCCACCTTTTACCTAAAGAACTCAAGGTGGCACACATGGTTCTCCCCCCATTTAAACTCCACAACAACGCTGTGAGATAGGTTGGTTTGATATTCAAATTCAAACCAAACGTGGAGCCATTATATTGTACTAGAAAAGGCATTTGCAACTCGTATGAGGTGTGTGAGAGAGAGTGATACTCATGTGTTCATCACAGCATTTCTCAGTCATCCTATCAGGTGCAGCAATTTCCTATGATTTGTTACTATTGGAACAAGTTTTCAGGCGTTCACTGCTGGTAGTGGAAACACTATTTCAGCAGGCATGGTGGCACGAAAGGGTTAAGAGCGTGCACTGAGTAAAAGAGAAGCTAGACCAAAAAGTAGGCAGGGACTCTAGAGAGGAGGAGGAGTCTTTCCTTCTTGATACCCCCGCTTTTTCCTTTTCTTTTTTTATTCCTACATGTGTAAAATGCCCACCTGTTCAACCACTACAGCCACCCTTGATCCTTCTGTTCCAGCTGGTTTGCACTAGGCTTCGATGCTCTTTGCATGCGGTTGTAGATGTAGGTATGCTTCCTGTAGCGATGGGGCCGGCTGCGGAGATCTATTGGCTGCCGGCTTTGTAAATTCCATTCAGTTTGGTCCAATCGCGGGAGGAGACAGCCTGGCACAGCCTGGACCGCTCGCTCGCTCTTCAATCTCGCTCTGCCTCGCCAATCAGTCTCGCTCTCCCTCTCGCTGTCGCTTGTCTCCCTGCAATAGGCAAGCGGAGCTCCCACTCCCAGACCCAACGCGACTTCTTCTTCTTCCGCTGCTGCTGCTGCTGCTGCCGCCGCCGATTGCAATGCATTTGCCGCTTGAATGTAGGTCATTTACAACAGAAAGCGCCGGGTTCTTTCAAACCTAGTGCTGTTGTGGTTGCTGCCGGTTTGGGGTTGTTGGTTTGTTTGTTTGGTCGCTCTCCACCACCAAGATTTTCTGCTCTCTCTCTTTTTTTGCGAGGGGCTGTTGCATTCCTCTGGACTAAAGGGGGAAAAAACAACCCAAAACAAAACCGTGTTGGATTTCACACGCACACCAGGCGAGCTAGGGGGTGGGGGGAGGAAAAGAAGCTGGACCCCGGCGAAGCCTGCTGTGTGCTGCGATTCTGCTGGAAGTCGCCTGGGAAGAAACAGGCTGCCAAGGACCCCTAAAAGACAGAGGCAGCTTCCTCCGCCGAGGTAGGTACAAACCAGAGCTCTGTCCTTTTTGCCTTTTCCTTCCCAAACTCCCCCCCCCCCCACCTCTTCGTTTGCAGCTGGTACTCCAGAGGGGGGACTGGTTTGCTGCAGTCGTCTCTGCACTGTTTTCGGGGGGGGGGAGCATTGCCACCCTCTTATTGGGAAAAAGAGAATACTTCCCGTTTCTCAGCACTGGAGATGATTTCCATGTCTCATGTATGTAATGCATCTCTAGATCTCTTTGCCCAGGCACCCTCCTATGTCCCTGGACCACCGCTCTTAAGTGATGGGGGGCACTTTGCTGCAGTCAGCTCTTTAGGAAGGCTCCGGGGCTCTGTGTGAGATGTTTACAAAGTAGCTCTGCCTTTACAGGCAAATAAACAGAAGAGTGTGGCGGAGAGGGAACGGGGGGTGGGGGGGGGGACGGCGGCTCATATCTGCAGTACACAGAGAGAGATAGAGAGAGCATTGCTACAGTTTCAGCAAAGGGGGGAAGGCAGAGCTTGGGAAAGGAAACAGCACCCCGGTGCCCTGTTCTTTGCAGCGGGGGTGGGTGTTGAGAGAGGCACGCTAAGCTTTGATTTAACCTCTCCCCCCCCCCCCATGTCTTTTCTTAAGAAGGAACGATTTTGGAGTCTCTCTGGAGGCATTCAGCAAGTCCTTTTCTTTTTCTTCATCTGCCGGAGGCTGCCTGTTGTTTTTTTAAACCCACGTGATTGATTTCCAGGGTGGCATTTGGGTGGGTTCTTCTCCCCCCCCGCCTCTATCGGCCCTCTTTATTATTTGTTTGTATGGTGGAGGTGGGGGTATAAAGAGGGTAACATAAATCGCTTATTCTACAAAGAAGCGGGGCAGGACTCCCCGGGAGGGGTGGGAATGAAGAGAGCAGGATTGCAGGGACGGGAGGGGATTTGTCTGTCCAGAGATTTCTGCACCTTCCTGGAAACTGGCTTGGCGGGGGGAGGGAGGGAGAAGCGGACGCTGCCTCATCTCTTGCCTTGAATGGTTTATCAAAGCTGCCAACTCTTGACTTTCTAGTGGAAAGTTAAGAAGCCTAGGACTGATCCTCTCCCCCCACACCCACTTCTGCCTAAATGCCCAGAATCCAGGGGCTGCCTCTGCTCATTGCTGCCTCCCCCTCCTTCTCTGCACTGCAGCTGCTTTCATTTTCCGAGCCCCCCCCTCCCCGCGCGTGCTTTTCACTCTGCAGGGCGCTGTGAATGATGCTCTGTCCCTTCTGCAGCCACCCATGAAGGGGGTCAGAAGAGCGGCCGCCTAACTTGTTACCCTCTCCTCTCCCCCACACCTTTTGCTTAAGCGGTTTCCTTAGCCTCACCCCCACACAACCCCCCCCCCCTTTTCCAGCCTGCGTGGTGGGACCTCTGTGACGTGTTTAAGATTGCAAGAAAGGAAGACCCTAGTTGTGGGACGAGAAGCAGAGCTTTCCCCGCACCCACCCCCTGTCAAACCACTGCAGACACGTCCAAGTCCCTGATGCAGACAGGTCTCCTCCATCTGCTGTCCCTCTTTGGCACCAAAAGGGTTCAGCTACACACACACAAATCCACTTTCAGCCTGTCAGGCTAACCCATCGAGTTTCTCTAACCATGCAGAGATGCCAGACAGTTTTGGACATCCTCTTGCTTTCCTCTCAGTGACCAACTTTGCCGCCTCTTGGTTTCCCAGACCCATTTCTGTGGGTTTTGTTTTTTCAGGTTAAGTTGCCTATCCCATTCCTTCCGCAAGTTTCCCAGCCATTTGCCAGGTGATCACGGCTGCCACTGCTGCAGCCAGCCCCCAAGGGTAAAGTGAAGTGAAGTCACCAACCACGCAGGCAACCCCCCACCATCTTGCAGCAACAGTTAGTGATCCTGTTTGATAGGATCTGTGCCTCAGGGTTGACAAGAACCAGGTACAAGAAAGGAAATCCTAGAGGTCAAGAATACCCACCTAGGGGGTATATCCTCTGCTTTGAGTATCCTGTAAGTAGCTACGGTAAGAGATGGAAGAAGGAAAGTGGATTTCCTAGTCTGGCCATCATGCTCCCTAGCTGGCTTTCCGGTTAGTGGAGATTTACAGGTTGTGCTTTCCTGGTTTCCATTTTGAGTGCAGAGAGGGATGCATTGGAAAGTGGCTGCATTCAGCGACTGGTTAATTATGATCCTTACAGTTCAAAGCTATGACAGTGAGTTATTTCAAGGGAAGGAGATGGTGGTGGTAGAAATAAAGCAAAGCGAATTGTCGCAGCAGAACATTTTCCATTTTGAAAACCAGCAAGACAACCATCTCTATCAGTCCTTTTGCTATCCATACAGGATAAAGAGAAGAAGAAGAATATAACTTTATTTCTTTTCTTCTTGCGTCTTTTTTCTTTTTTGGGTAGAAAGAAGCAGGTGTTGCTCTTGCGAGAAGATTCCACAAGGTGGTGGTGTGGACACTTCTTAATGATGTGTATTTTATTTATTTTTTGAAGGAGGTTTGGTCAATTGCTTGAATGGCTTTGCTTCCATGCACTTCTCTCTGTATCTTAAAAAGACTCATTGTGTGTCTGTTTTGCAAATGACAAAAGCAGGATTGTTGTACAAATCATGGGATATATTCAGCCGGGCCTACTCTCCTTTCCGTTGATAGTGTCTTCTTGGGAAAGAGAAGGGCTTAGTGAGATCTCGAAGTTATATCTATTTTTATATATATGAGAATTTCAATAAGGGCAGGAACTGGTTGTGTTTGCGATGAGATGTAGCAATGGTATTAAATGATATGCAATAGAATAAACTCTCTTCAATTCTTGGTTGTGTTCAATAAATCAAGTGTTCTGGATTAAACTGTAACAGGTCTGGTGATTCAGTAACCAGAGGCAAAGACTTGATGTGGCTATTGAATCCATTACACTAGCTGTCTTTGATTTTGCTGCCAAGTTCTTGCTTTGGTGTGTGTGTGTGTGTGTGTGTGTGTTGTGGAGAGCATTGCGGTCCCTGAGATGTAAACAATTTCTCTTCTTGAGATACATTATTTTATTTTATTTTTAATGGAGTAAAAGAAGCAAGGAGAGAAGATATACCCTTGCTGTAACTTTCACTGAGGGAAGAGGGGAAAGGTCTTCCTCTAAGCTGAAAAAATATTTTGAATCTGTATGTTTAAGGTGGGGCATATAGGACAATATAGAGATAGTGTGGCTTGAAAGGAAAGGGCAAAAGGGCATAGCAATTTGACAGCATTTTCATGTGGACATAACTTGGATTGCTACTTTCTTATCGTTTTTAGGAATCTCTGCAATATGGAGCTTAGTGCAAATTTGAAACTCAGATTTATGGAAGGCCAGAAGTATTTTTCTTACGTAATACAGAGAGATATTGAGACATAAATGGTTTCCTTGCTATTTTGGGAACAGAATATGGTTGATGGTATCATTCTGTTTTATTCACTGGATGGAAACCTTTCCTTCCTATTTGAATTTATTGGTTTATAGATGATTGTTTCCAGTGGCAGAGTGGCCCTTGATCTGGTATAGGAGTGTATCTTACTGGTTTTAATCATGTAAAACTCTTCATATATAAAAGTGCTGTCTATAATTACCTATCAATAATTTACACAAGCATAAGCATTTTGGTGGTATACCAATGAAATTAAAAACCAAAGAAGTTATTTAATGTTAAAATTTATTCTGAAATGATTCAGTAAAAAATTGCCTTTCCTTTCTTCACAACTATGGGGAATAAATGCAAATGTAATTTCATTTGTTCCTTGGATCATAATTGCATTGGGTCTCTCATGCTGTTTCTTTCTAGTAGTTTCTCATTAATTCTATAATACTTCCAGGCCCTAATATAGTCTAGACATATGAGGAAAATGGCTGGTTTATTACCCTACAAATACAGTTACCTTTAAATCTATGTGTTGCATGCGTCAGAATATTTCATTTCCAGAGTGAATAGGAAATGTGTTGGCAAATAAGAATAATAATTAAACTAAACTAATGCAAATAAAAACTGACTGCCATATATGATAGGTAAAATGAAACTAATTCCTTTTGTACATTGTGTCTATTGTCATCTCAGCAGAATTAACTATTATTATTGAATTTTGACTGTATTATGAAGTAAAAAAACCCCAAACCAACTCCATGTGTCCCACTTCGCTGCACAAATGCTCTCTTGAATCTGTTCACTGAACTTCATGTTCTTTAACAGCCAGTTTGTCTCCAAAAGAACAATGATAAAAGGTTTGTCAAAAATGGCTGTCTTAATATGAGGATGCCAAGCTGAAGTTCATCAGTAGTCAGCGAGATGAAGCTGTGAATCACAAGGAAGAGGCACTTGCTTGCAGTCTCCAAATGGAAATGGCTTTCAAATGTCCGTTTCTTGCATGGGGGCAGGAAAACGTGCACTGCTGTTTTTGATGGGCCCTCAGTACAGCTGCTACTTGTCTTTTAAAGGTGAGGGCCTGTTCTCTGAGGAGTTCAAATCACCCACTGTGTGGCACAGATCCACTTGTGTGGAACAGCAGCTGTGTTTAAACCTCATAGAAGGTGCTGTCATTCTGCCATTTTATGACCTTCTGTGTAGGGGGAAAAAAACAACAACAACAGAGTGACAGGAGGCTTTTGTGTGCCCAAGGTTCATTAGCAATGCATATGCCTAAGTACCTGGAAACCTAGGAAGAAAGAAAAAAGAAATGTTATAAAACGAGGCCAAATGCACAAAACTAGCACTAAGCCATTCAGAGCCACAGTGGGGCTTTCCGTCCAACCTGCATCTGTTCTTTGTCACCATGCAGCTCAGGTGTACTGAAGCGATGTTTGTAAAGCATTTATGTTATGAGCCATTTTGATCCCCACATCTGACAGGGTTATGTATTCAGCTCTCTCACCTTTTAATGGGCCTCGTTCTGTTTGCTTTAGTAGTCTCCTGATATGAATTCCAAGGGAGGGGGAAATGCTTGTTGTCTGATAGAAATGAGATTTCATTGGCACTATTCCTGGAAATAATGGGTAGTGAAAGCCCGCTCAGTAGATCCGAAGGTGAGGGGAAAAAGCAGGAGGTGGGGGTGGGAAATGAAAATTGTGTGTGCACAATGGAAAATTCCTAAATATAACAAGTTGCCATTTATCTTTTGGAATATTAGGAACAACCATTTTTGATGTTCACAGTTTTTAAGGTTTTTTTTGGGGGGGGGCAGTAGTTCTTATTCCATCCTATCTTCACAACTCATCAGCTTAGGCTAAAATATATGACTTGCCCAAAGCTATATGGTGAGTTTCATGACTTACACTTCTCTCTTTCAACCTCAACATTTTGTTCAGGGGACCACGTGCATTTGTGAGGGAAATGGTTGAGAATTTTTCTAAAATAAAATTGGTACATTTTTTTTAAAAAAAGAAATATTCAAAAGTAAGAATGGGATGCAAATTTCCCCCTCTGCAATCAGGTTTGACAGTTTCTTGTTCCTAATTCACATTTACATAAATTAAAAAGTAATTTAATTTGTGATTCCAAGACTCTGGAGAGGAAGAGTGGAAGAACAGCAGGGCAGCATAAAGAAAAGAGCTATCTTCAGAACGAAGGGTTTGCCAAAAGGCCCAATTTGGAAAACAAAAAGTTTGGAGTTGTGGGTTATGACCCTTGATAATCAGCTTTATTTCACCTTATCTGATCTACCTGTTCCATAACGAAAAGCATATATTGGGGGTGGCAAACCCGTGGCCCTCGGTTAATGTTGCACTACAATAGTGGCAAGAAACTTTTTAGCTTGAAGGCTGCACTGCTACATGAGTAACCTTGGGGATGACCTGCTGGTGGTGGGTGGGGCCAGCACTGAAGTGGATGGATTAACAGGTGTGATGTTTACCTTTGTGGAGAAGACCACATTCCAGCCATGCAAAAGCCAGAGGTTTCTACAAGCACATTACTCTATCCAGCAAAATAAGAGGCATTATCATTTTTCATGTACACATACCAGCCAAGCAAAAGCACCTGAGGTCATGGAGCAGGGTCATTGAGGTGTGTTGTTGGGGGAGAGGTGTTACCTTGAGAAAGGGGGGCGGGGTAGAGAAGCCTGAAGCATTGCATTCATCTCCTGTGCCTTAGGTCACCTCCTCCATCACCCCAGCTCTACACCTACCACTACCATCATCCTTGCCCACTGGCCTTCCTCGCTGTGGCTAATAGGAACTGGAATCTAATAATATTGGCAGCGACGTAGTGGAGGAGTGCAGGTTCTTCATCCTTGGCACAAACAGAACCTGTGAAACATTTTACTGTATGTACTTACTGAGACCAGAGACCATAGCCCATTGAAACATTGTCCTGAACCCATGTGGGCTCAAAGTGAAGACATGGAAGGATTGCACATGTAAGACTGGCATCCAGTGTCCTTTTTGGACCTTATATTTTGGTTGCACACACTTAGAAACATCTGCATGATAATCAGTCTTTAAGAACGATTCAAAATTGTCAATGAAAATGGAGATAGGGGCTATTTAGTAAATACTTGAAGCTCCAGAAAGCTTCTGATAAAGCCATGAGTCCTCACCAAACTTTGGATACACATGATATGTGGCATTGTCTTTGTATGGATCAGAAAATGATTAAAGAACAGGAAGGAGATGACCAGAATAAATTGAAGGATATAAGCAATGGACTTCCCCAAGTATTTCTGTTGGGAGGAACTGATGCTGCTTAACTTACTAAGAAATGATCTGGAGTCAGGACTGAATAATAAGGTTATTAAGTTTATGGGTGCCATCCAATTATTCAGGAGGGTGAAATTCAAAGCAGGCAGAAGAATTTCAGAAGCATTTCTTCAAAATGCTGAAAGGGCAACAAAATGGCAAATGATATTCATTGCAAATAAGAGCAGGTGATACCATTGCTCTTGCAGCAAAGTATTCTAAGTTAATGCATTTGCTGATGAAATTTGAATTGGCTGTGATTACCCAGGACTAAAAAGATCATGGGATGTGGTGGACTGTTCACTGCAAATGTCAGCTTGGTATGCCTCAAGTGTTTCGAATTATTAGGAAATGGCCTGAAAATAAAACAGTTGGTATAATGCCTTTATATGAATTGAGGGTTCAGCCATATTTGGAATGCTGGTTTGTATCAGTGATAATGGAAGAAAAGTATAGGTGGGACAGGCCAAGATTTGTAACCAAAGGATCTACTGAAAAGAGGTGGGTAGGAAGAAGGAGCAGAATGCCAGCATCAGCAGTAGATGGACCAAGGGTGCTGTAGGCAGGTGTGAAGGAGTGGAAGGGATGGGCAGCAAACATGAAGAAGAGTTTGGATTTGATATCCCGCTTTATCACCACCCAAAGGAGTCTCAAAGCAGCTAACATTCTCCTTTCCCTTCCTCCCCCACAACAAGCACTCTGTGAGGTGAGTGGGGCTGAGAGACTTCAGAGAAGTGTGACTAGCCCAAGGTCATCAGCAGCTGCATGTGGAGGAGTGGAGACGTGAACCCGGTTCCCCAGATTACGAATCTACTGCTCTTAACCACTACACCCCCCTGGCATGAAGTCAGGCAAGGAGTCAGCAGAGCACAATAAGTTCTAATTCCTTTTTGGCCAGCCAAATGACTGTATGCTGCCCTAGAAATATTTATATCCTGGCAAATTGCATCCTCAAAAGTGGAATCAGGTTAGACCTTGCTGTCTGAGTGAAGCAACCATCTCAGACATCAGATGCTGGGGGCAGTGAGTGACCATGAGGTGTTGGAAGACAGCCTACCCTGTGCCTTCTAAGCTAGCTGCTGCTCCCTGGAATATGCCTCATCACCAATCTCAAAACAAGATTAAATTTTCAGACCGTTGGCATCTGCATGTGAAATGGGGGTGCCATCTTGTCATTTACCTCAGGCAAAAATGAAAAAAAATGTCTTGAAGGCTCTTGGTGGAATTATGCCAAGAGATAATGCCAATGCATCAGACCTTTTTCACGGATGAAGTCTCTAGCTGGAGAGTTGTGGTAGAATCCATAACAGCCTACCAAAGGGCAGCTGGCCTTGAAAATGTTAGCCTTGAAAGGGGTCTAAATCCAGAACGATATCATTTTCCTTCCTGCTACATTTTTGAATAATATTGAACTCATTTTTAAATGCTTTGTTCTCCCCTTAACTGTTCATTGTTGAGATAACAACCTCTGAAGTCATTTCAATCTCTTGATTTGTTTACAGATTCAGGATGTGTATCAAAGACTAAACTGAGTTGAAAGACACCTCCAAATTCTTTTCATTTATTCCTATAATTGTAGGCCATGACAGCGCTGACAGAATCAGATATTTGCACTCTCTGTAAAGGATGGCTTCATCACACTGAACACATCTGTGCACTTTAACTGTAATGTGCTCACATTCCAACCCTGTCTTTAATGTACTTGGAATGTGATTCATTTGAGTAATGCGGTGAGATTTCCAAGGTTCCTCTCTCGCACAGTATTTTGTGAATGCTCTTCTTCTTGATGGAGATGTTAAAACTTTTAAGAGAGCCAGGCTTTGAAAATTACTGTAACTCTTATTAGAAGCACATGATAGAAAATATCACAATGAGCTGATAAAAAGACTTGGCCCAGGGAAGGGAAAAATGCAGTATCACTCATTATTAAAATAAGTTGGTTTTTTAAAGGCACCAATTTATTCATGGGCAGAATGGGGCTATTTTGTTGGATTCATGTAAGAAGACCATATCTGAGAGTGACTGACAGAGTAAATGGAAAAATTGGAAATTTGTAATGACACCATTGAAGCCCTGAAAAGTATAAATCTATATATTATTTAAATTAAAAGCTTGAGTGAAGTATAAATTTATAATTGTTCATTAGAGATTCTGTTATATCTTATCCAATGTGGACTACACACTTACAGTAATGTGTTTGCCCCTGAATAAAGTTTCCACATCTGCTCAGGCAGCAGCCATAGATCATTGCATTCAGAAGGTTCCATCACTGCTATCTCTGGCTAACAGGATTAAGTATAACAGGGCTAGAAAATATCCCCATTTTGAGACCCCAGACTGCAGGTCTCTCTCCCCAAAACAGCATTGAGCTGGACATGCTTGAATCAAGGTAGATTCATATGTCACATTCTGTCAGATTTTGATAACAGGCTATGGAGCTAACTAGTTGTATCCCTTGTTAAGTTTTCTTGTACTGCATTAGTGTTGGATTACATGTAACAATTACACCTAATATCTGCTGTACCAAAGATTTTTTCTTGCCTTTTATTTGTTCCGCCATTCAGAAATTATTTTGTTGTTGTTAACTTTTCAGTGTGCTATGCACTCCTTGAGATAATGAAGATTAAAGTGAAACCCATGGTGATGGGATAGTTTTGGTTCAGTTTATTTAGCTGAATAAATCCCTTCCAGAAGAGTAGCCATATTGGATTCCCATTTGTGCCCTTGTGCTCATGGATTCCCACAGTCCCCTGGGAAGTGGTGTTAAGGGGATACAGGAGGTACCTGCCCAAATCACCCTCCCCATCTCTTCTGTGATCATTGGTTTCCTTCGGATCAAAAACCCTGCTGTGAGTGCAAGGAAGCAGTTGAGTTCTACCCTATGTCTATTGTCCCATGTTTTAGTGGTATCTTCAAGACAATACAGTGGTACCTTGGTTCTCAAACTTAATCCATTCCGGGAGTCTGTTCGACTCCTGAAACCCTTCGAAAACCAAGGCACAGCTTCCAATTGGCTGCAGAAGCTTCCTGCATTCAAGCAGAAGCCGTGTCGGACATCCAGCTTCCAAAAAACGTTCACAAACCAGAACACTTACTTCCAGGTTTGCGGCGTTTGGGAGCCGATTTGTTCATCAACTAAGCCGTTTGATAACCAAGGTACCACTGTACCTTTTAATGTGATACAAACTTTCATAGGCACTTTGCAAAATTTATTTATTTAATATTATTAATTTATTGTATTTATAGCCCACATTTTTCTCCAGGGACCTCAGGATGGTGTACATGGTTCTCCCCTTCCTCATTTACTCTCCAAAATAACCTTGTGATGTAGGTTACATTGAGAGACAGTGACTGGCCCAAGGCAAACCAGTGAGCTTCAAGGCCTGAGTGGGGATTTCACAAACGAAGCCTCCCAATGCTTGCCTGACATTGTATCTGCAGGGCCTCACATGCTTGCTTGGCGATGGACTGCTTTTGAACGAGGAGTGCACCTGTGTATAGATGGGACAATTCAGTAGACATTGTACAGCTAATGAGGTTTTGGGTATAATATTTGCTGCTGGTCTCCTTTAGATGAAAGGAAAATAAGTAGCTTGTACTATCCCTTGGAGTGCTGAATCAGTAGAACATGGTTTAAATTATGCACAGCTGGAGAGACAAGCTGCAGCACTGGAGGCTGTAAATTAGATAATGCAACCTCTCTGCAGAAGGTATGTAGCCCAAATTTGTGTGTGCTGTGTTTGTAGACATTCATAGGGCATGCATGAAATTGGAAGGTGTTATGCAGCTCTGAAGTTCAGTAATCTCTGAATAAACTGGCACTTATTCTATCCTTGCATTGTTGCTTGTATGGTATTAACCAGTCTGTATCATACCAGTTTTGGAATCGGTCCACCTTCCTTTCTTATGTGGAAAACTGTTTGTATTCTGATAATACTAAACCGATTCCTTTACCATTGGGTTTCTTATTAGCAATATCAGCAGTCATTGGAACCCAACAGTAAATTGTGGTTGGTAAGCAGCCCTGGTTTTCTCGTGGCAACTTGCTCACCTCCCATGAAGTGTTTTTAAAGATGTTACACATAAAGCCATTTGGTGACCAGACAGTGGGCTCTGTTATTCCTTTTAGAATGTGTATCAGCCTTCATCTCTTTCTTTCTCCTACCCCACTGGTACCGTAAGTAAATATTATACAATAGACAGAATGTTGAGTTTTGAGCATGGAACCTCCTCATCTGTATCACTTTTGTTGTCCAATTTTGAGCCTTCTCTTTTTGGAAGGTTTTAAAACAGGCATAGGAAGGAAATCTTATTTGTCAAAATGGCTTCCTGCAAAAGAAAAATACTGGCCATGAGCTGAACACAGTTAGAATCCCAGTCCTTTGGAAGGGTTCAACACTTCTTATTCTGAAAATTCATACTTCAGAGCTTCCTACTGAATCCATGATGATCAGAGTGAAGCCTTTGAGGGTTGGATTAGGGTTCCCCTTCCATATGGAAAACACTGCTTTCATGAACAGAGGCTCCCCAAAACTAGGAATCCAAGCTATTATCTCTTACTCCAGATTCCTACTTCTGCTTGCTACAGAAATGTATCAGTTATTATTTTCTTGCTCTTGGGCCAAAGAATCAGGGGATAAAATTAACACCTACTGTGTAAATATTTTTATCTGTAATCAGACCCATTACTGAAAGAGATAAATTTAAAAGTTGATGATTCATTGTGGTTTTCCTAACCAGTGTTCCATGTAATCTTATTGCATACTCAAGGGAAACAAATGATCATATACAACGTATTATGCACTCTAGAAAGTTTCATATAGAATGATTGCCAAATATGTAATATTCACCAGAACTGGTAGGGTTTCATTTGATAGATTTTTGAAAATATGTCTAGCATATTGTTAGTTTCTGCCAGGACTACTGCATTCTTGTTCTCAGCAGTGCAATGGAGGAGGGAGATGCTTAGGAATTTTTAATATTCCATTTCTGGGGATGATACAGATCTCATCTCCCCTGTCATAAAAGTATCAGTCAGCTATTACTGGCTGTCATTATTTTAATATCCTTTCCTCCTGATGCAGCGTAACATTTTGCACTGAACTCTGCTGCTTGTTTAGAAAGGAGATAGTCATGAAACAGACTGGAATTGGAATTTCTCTACCGCTGCAATGTAATACGGACACACAGAATGACTGAGATTGCATTTGAAAGCACACTTCTCGTGCAACCCAAAGCGTGTTTCCTGAGAAATAAGCCCCACTCAGATCCAAATATGTGTGTACATGGTTTATTTTAGTCTGACTTTGGAGCAGTAGTGGTTGGTTTGGTGAGGCCTTGATGCTTAAACAACCTCTTATAACTGGTGTCACTGCACCTCACAGGAAAGGACCTGGTGATGGGTAGGTCAGCATGGCAGGATTATCAGAAAGGAAGTTGTCAAAGCTGTTTCCCAATTCCTAATTTTTACATTTGTACATCACCTTTCTTCCATTATTATTATTTCTGAAGTTATTCTGGCTCTTGTGTGTTGCTGTAAGAGAGAAACAGAATAGTAAAGATATTGTAATAGTGCTCCTAGAACCATTGCAGCCACTTGAGGCCCAAGTGACTCCAGCAACTAGAAGTGCCTATCCTGAGCTTCAGGTTGGTTCATCATCTATGGCCTTTTCTGAACAGGAATAGTCTGCACACAGTTATCTATGTTCTGGTATCTTCCTGGATGGACTACTTTAATAGCCTTTATGCTCTTGAAGATGAACCAAAGGTGCAAAATGCAGTGACGAGGGTGTTGATGGAGCAATGAGCTTGTTGCATATAATTCCTGTTCTCTGTTACATTGGTTGCCACTTATCTTCCAGGTTCAATTCAAGGTGCTAATGTTGACATTCAAAATCCTAAAAGACCTGGGGTCCACATATATGAGGGAATGCTTTCTTTCATATCAGTTTGCTTCTCATTAAAGTCAACAGATGAGCCTCTCATGTTGGTCCCTACATTAAATGAGGTGTGTACTGTAGCTTTTACAGTAGTGGCTCCATCACATCACTGAAATGATTCTTTCCCCCACTTCATATTCATTTAGACACTAGGTTAAAAACCTCATTTTTGTCAGGCTTTCAGAAAGGCAACTTTGCATTTGATCCTGCTGTATTTATACTCTCTATTAGAATTATTCAACGCTTATTATGTTTTGTATTGCCTTATTCTGATATAAACCACGCTGTGAGCATTTTTGTTTAAAGGCATGATGGAGGCATCTTAATAAATAAATAATTTCACACCCGAAGTCATGCTAAACGGTTACTCAGTTCAGTTCAAAGTTCTGCATGTGTGCTTCTTATAAGAAACAGCTATATGTGGACAAGTGTAAACATTCATGATTACCCAGAAGTGGCTGAGCCACAGCAGTGTGTTGTAAACAGTTATTCTGAGCTTGCTGTGTTTAAATGTTATGCCTAATGTGAAATGGTTGGGAAATGCTTTGGTAGAGTCGGGATGGGGTCTATTAGAAATTGCCATAATGTATACGTTCTGCTACGACGTTGACAGGAGTGCCTGAGGGTTGAGAGATCAAATTTCTCCATCTGTTAACAAGATATTTTGTATGCCAAATAGTAGGCAAACACTTGATTAGATTTAAATGTCTAATGGATTCTGCTGTCTGGGCTGGAGCTGCATGACGTCCGGAAGCAAACAGACTGATGCAATCATTTCGGCACTTATGATTCAATACCTGATATGTGTCCTGAGATATCTCAATTTTGTCTGAGCAAGTCTGTCAAACCTTTATTTTCAAATATAGACACCTCCCTGATGATATTATGAAAATATTCCCATTCAAACAAAGAGTCTCATTGAATGTATTCATATATCCTTTTTAATGCATCTTCTTTCAGCATTGAAACACAATTTTTAATTATTTCAACAGTCTGCATATCACTTAAACACAGTCATCTCTAAATATTGTACAGGAGACCCAATACAATAAGACTAACTTACAATCAGAATTTATTTAAAAATTGTACTGGAAAAAAGTATTCAGTAAGTGCTGGAAGTTCAATACAAGAAGAGGCTCTGGGTCAGGCCGGTGGCCCATCTAGTCCAGCATTCTGTTCTCGCATTGGCCAACCAGATTCCCATGGGAAACCCAGAAGCAGGTTTCCAGCAGAGGAGCACCATCCCCTTCTGTTGTTTATACCAACTGGGATTCAGAGGCATTATTGCCTCTAGTTCTGGAAGGAGAGCATAGCCATCATGGCTAATAGCCACCAGTAGTCCTCTCCTGCATGAATACGTCTAATCCACTTTTAAAACCATCTTGACTGGTGGCCCCCGCTGCCTTCCTGGGAACAAGCACCCCCATACCCTGAACCTGTTCATTCAGATGGAGTGCAACACCATTCAGAACAAGCTGCTGGCCAGTTTTCCTGACACAGGAACCACCATCCCATAGTGCCTCCATCTTCTGAAGGTTTGACTTTTGTGACAATTTATCATACACTTTATTGTCATTGCCACCGTGATGATGATTTAAATGTATGATGAACCATTTTGTCACAGCAGTAAACAAATGTTAGGTGCCTGGGTGTTCACAGCTTTTCAGGAACATTTTCCTGGTGCCAGGTTTTGTTCCAGATGCTCATAGCCATCCTGGGCTCATATACACCTGGCACTATGATGGTATGAGAAAGTAACCAGTGAACTGGGCTATTCAGGGGTGGCCAGGGAGATACAAGGCTCAAATACAGTGGTACCTCTGGTTACGTACTTAATTTGTTCCAGAGGTCTGTTCTTAACTTGAAACTGTTCTTAACCTGAGACACCACTTTAGCTAATAGGGCCTCCCACTGCTGCCATGCCGCCGTCGCGCGATTTCTGTTTGCATCCTGAAGCAAGGTTCTTAACCCGAGGTACTATTTCTGGGTTAGCGGAGTCTGTAACCTGAAGCGTCTGTAACCTGAGGTACCACTGTACATAGAGTATAGCTCAGAACTGCCCTTTCCCCCAAACGGATGAGGGTAGTGGTATGCATTTACCTGAGATAAATATTCACTTACATATTTTATGAGAACAGAATGAATTACATTCTTTAAGGCTCAAGCACCTGTTTTTATTTTTTATATGAATCATAGGAATTCTGTGCTGCTTCCATTTTTCATTTTAATTAAAAGTGTGTCAATGCTACATTTTTAATAATGGGTTGCAAAACTGAACAATGGACTGATGAGATGGGAGTAGGGTTTTCTAATCATGGAATACATATTTATAAAATCTCAAGTGCTGTATTTATTTTATAGTGATTAAAGGATCTATGTAATGAAGACTCATAACTTTTTTAGTTTTATCTAAACTCTATTAGTGTGTGCAGTTTAAATAAAACTAAAAAAAGAGTTATGAATCTTCTGTATTAGTGTGTGCGGTGGGGACGCAGGTGGCGCTGTGGGTAAAACCTCAGCGCCTAGGACTTGCCGATCGTATGTTCCCGTCGTTTAGTCCCAGCTCTTGCCCACCTAGCAGTTCGAAAGCACGCTTAAGTGCAAGTAGGTAAATAGGTACCACTTTATAGCGGGAAGGTAAATGACGTTTCCGTGTGCTGCACTGGTGCAGGCTCGCCAGAGCAGCTTCATCGCGCTGGCCACGTGACCCGGAAGTGTCCTCGGACAGCGCTGGCCCCTGGCCTCTTAAGTGAGATGGGCGTGCAACCCCAGAGTCAGTCACAACTGGCCCGTACGGGCAGGGGTACCTTAACTTTACCTTTATTAGTGTGTGCAGATATTCTGCAATTCATCTAGCCTTTAGACACCACTTTTCTAATATTCTAGTGGAGTTCTTAAAATAGAAATGGACAAAGTTAGTCACACATATTCTGCAAAAAACCTACTAAATATCAACTATAAATTCTCATATTGAAATAACAAGCAGTGGTATTCTCAGTTCAAAGTTGGTGTTAAATAGTCACTATAATTTTTATTTTGTTGTTGCTGACATTTGTCTGTCTCAAGAGACAATGGAGTGCACCTCCGGTAGTTAAGTCAAACCGCAGTTAGCAGCACGCAAGTGACCTCCTTGCAGCGCAAGCCTAGGCAGTGTGTGTGGAGGTCCTGGTTTGCCCAGACGACCAGGCCCCCTCTTAGCCTCACTAATATGGTCCAAAGAAAAACATTACAATACATCTGGCACCAGCTTGGCATCATCCAACCGTCTTAGGGACTCCACTCCAGATTTGTGTAGGGTTCTTCCAAAGATATCCTGCGAGGCAGTGGACATTTTGGATCAACGTTTTCCTTTTCCTGTATGGACTACCTTCCCAGTTTGATGAGCCCCATCTGCCCCTCACTTTCATCTCTCCCACATACAGAAACCAACCTCTTGACTGTTGAACCTACTATTGGTCTCAAGATTATTGAGGTGAGATTTATTTGTAGATTGCAGGAAATATTCTTCTGGTGGTAGGAGGGGAGGTGATCTAAACACAAGAGAATCAAAACATTTACTGGAGTAGATACTGGCTAGTTTTGCTTTGGACACCACCATTTTCCCTCAAAACATTAAAACAAGAGTGAGAAGCACTTAACAGTTCTTGCTTTGTGAGATCTTCTGAATCAGCTAAAAAGATACTTATCAGTGGAATGTGGTCATTCACCAATAAGCCATTGTACTGTGCTGATCACAACCTTTCATTCTGCAAGTGTGGGTCCATATTTGCGTTTGACCTGGGAGGTGCATTTTTAACTCAGGTGTTGGGAAGAAATCAGGACAAATCTTTATTGACTGCAGCAGGCAGGTTAAGTGTTGGCATGGCAGTAGGGCCAGACCCAGTTCATCATTCTATTCACTCCTTGCTGGTGGAATGGGATCCACTGGGGTTGGATTGTGCCAAACCCATTCCATGGGAGTAGCCTAGTGTTGCACCCTGTTGTGCTGCAAGCCAATCTGGCAAGGTCTCACTAGGAGACCAGGGTGAGGGTTCCAGCCAAGCTTGGACCAATCCTTCCCACAGGCTCCTCACAACAATCCCCCCTTCACTAAGCTGCTGCTGCCCAATGCCATTTCCACCCCTATACATACACAGCATTAATCCACCTAACCAAAGACCGCATGCTGCACATTGACTGTAACAATAAAGATTTGATCTGATTTCAACACGAACCTGCATTGGAACTTCACCTTCCAGCAGAGCCACTGGTGAAACTAAAGGAAGTTTGAAAAAATATAGTTTCTGAGATGGGATGCTGTTAAAAGCAGGGAAAAGCTTTTCAAACCCAACTTGGCTGTGTTCAAGCCTCTGGATGTCCTTAAGAATTTCAGTTAAAGGAACATGGGCATGCATGAGCAAGCCTTATTACTGGAATGCCATTTGTTGAAATAACTCTGGTAGCATTCTGATTCAAAATTATTGTGTTGGCACATCTTTCTGCAGTACTGGCATGATATCCTTGTGGCACTGGTACAGTGTTTTATACTTTGCAGCAGTAGTTCCGGTGCATCTGTTGGAACATCCTTTCTTAGACATTTATCTGCTTTTGCAGCCATTCTTAGGCTCAAACTGAAATCCCTTTGGGGATTCCTGTACCCTTTTGAAGTCAAAGATACAAATCTACACTTCTTCACCAAAGATGGTTTGATTTGTTTCCTTATCTATGTCATTTTAAGGACATGTTCACTCACTCACATACATAGAAACATATTGCATGTTAGCCACAGGAAAAGGGCTTGGATGATGTAGATTTTCTGGTTCCCTGTTTATAGCTAGCTTGCCATGGGCACAGTAGCAATCTCTATCCCATTCTGCAGGCTATACAACAGCTTTCTCAACGGTATCACCACAGTTATAGAAGCATAGCTGTCAACTTTTCCCTTTTCTTGTGAGGAATCCTATTCGGAATAAGGGAATTTCCCTTTAAAAAGGGGAAAAGTTGACAGCTATGTATAGAAGTGCATTCTGATGGAAGGAAGTTTGGCTACATTCTTGCTTGCTTTTAGGTGTCAAGTAAAAATTAGGGATATATAGTGTTGGGGTCAGGTTTCCAAAACTCACCTTGTAGGATGCCCTTGACATGAGCACTCCCTCCTTTAGGTTGTCCAAGTCACCACTGTAAAGCAGAGGAAGCCTTCCTATTCTGCTTAATACTTCTGTTGCCTATTGCCTATTCTTTCAAAACAGCAATAAGTAAGGAACAAGAACTCTGAGTTATCTTGACACAGGAGTCCATAGTGGTTGTAAGTCTTCTGTTAAACAGTTTCTCACTAAAGTGTTTTCAGTTTGGATTTTGATCTACCTACAAAGTTAACTATGTATGCCTAGAAACCATAATGTTAATATTCTGTCTTGGAGAAGAGGGATGTTTTTGATGGTTGATGCCCTCTATGGAGCTATCTGTAGCCCTTGGTCTGGTAATGTTTTTTTGAGGTAACATATTAAAAAACCAAAGAACTTTGCAAGGGGTTATTTGGCTCTGTTATTTGGATTTTATACACTGTCTATCTTACATATACCCTCAAAATCTTTATAATTTTTTTTTTCAGTTTTGTGTTCACTTGGCTTACCATGGCAGTCTTCTAATTAGTCCCAGAGCAAGGCATGTTTATAGCCTCAGCACTGGTTCTGTGTTTCCATATACTGCCACAAATAAAATGACCCCTGATCTTGGCATATCATCTCCAACTCACAGATATCTCTGTGTGGAATTACTGTCTCATTGTAAGTTCTCAGTCTTACATTTTTGGTTATAACCCCCACAGGTTTTTCTCTCATTTTCTCGCTCTCTCTTGAAGGACATTTTGAGAAACTACATCCGAGATCACATTTGCCTTGGCTCAAGTATCCAACTTGTATTGCACTCCAGTCCCATTTGTTTCTAAGGGAATTGTCTATTTCTCTGGTCTGTTGATACCAAGGTACAGGTGTAGAATTCTTCCTGTTGGTAGCCTGCTTTTGCTACAGTTTCATTATCTGTATACATTGCAACACTTACCTATGGCTGGACACTTTCTATATCTGTGATTGCCTCCACGCTGTGTTCACTTATCTTTATGGACTCTGGATCCAGAGACCTGTGGTGGTCACATTCTGATGTGTGCGCCCATTTCTTGTTCTTCTAAATTCCTTCCCTCCTTATGCAAAACCCTGACCCTGCCATGCTTGGGTGACTTTGGACATCCACCTGCACTTACTGCTTCAATTGAAACATTTGGAATTCATTTCCTCTTAAATCTTGCATTCTGCTCTCTACTACAAAAGTAAATCGTTCAAGTTGATTATCATTTCTGAAGTCAGATCATGGTCTCCCAGGAGTTATAGATTTTTAAAGTTTACAATCTGAAAGTCCTAACACTATCAAATACTTGATTAGTGACCTAGGGCCTCAAAGTTTCATGGCTGGCCCACCAGTTTAAGGTTCGTAAAGAATTCTATTTGTTTCCCTTGTTGAGCCCTGAGGTGCCACTTAAATTTGTTTAGAACTACTGAAAATTAGCCTGTTCCTACCAGCTTAACGGCATGCTATGGTGCTATGGTCTCTCTCTCTCTCTCTCTCTCTCTCTCTCTCTCTCTCTCTCTCTCCAGGAACATCTTTTTCACCCATTAGGAACATAAGAAGAGCCCTGCTGGATTAGGCCAGTGGCCAATCTAGTCTAGGATCCTGTCCTCACAGTGGCCAACCAGATGCCTTTGAGAAACTTGCTTTCTCTGGCTTTTATATAGATAATGAATTTCTGCTCCCCCCCCCTCCCCAGTATTCTGCTGCATTGCCAATGAGTTTCAGCTTTGCTGGGGCCTTGAGACATTCCATCTTTTTGCTACAGTTTCCCATCTCTTATATTTCTTTTTCATTTTGTCTGTAATGAGGAGCTGGTCACTGTAGATATAAAATGATTTCTTAAGGAACTACATATATGCAAAAGGTTTATGCTCTTTGAACTGCTTTCCCATTCCCTATAGCCCTGTCCTTTCTTTTTTATCCAAACCTCTTAATCCGGCTAAGGTGGATGTCCCATTTATAATTGTGTAATCACTGGTTCTCAAACCACTTGAAAATTGCCAATAGTCTTGATGGGTCATGTGTTATTTTTCTCCCTGTGGTAGCAATTGTAATACAGTGTGCTAGATACCATGGTTTTTAATTGTATTGTTAATGTTTCTTATATTTCTTATATTGCATTTTACTGTATTACAATTTGTATTCCATAGAATTCAAATTATATTAAATAAAACACTGCCAAAAGATTGCATGTGGAAGGGGGAGTTAGCAGAAATTGTCCCCCAACCCACCCCTGAACAGGGGAACAACTCAGAGCTATGCTTTTATCTTAAACACCAGCTTAGCACCAAATCTTAAATCTCAAAGTCACGATTCATCTGCAGTGCGTTTCTCTGTGCTGAACCAACATTACACTTCCAGCTTGATATGCCAGTCAAGCTATATTGATCCGAAGGAAAAATATGTGAAAAATCTAAGGTGCTTTCCCTTAAATTAGTTTTGTTGTGTATACTGTTGCTTTGAATTGCTATGGTATCGATTGATCTTCAGGTTGTTGAAACAACAATTGCATGTGCTGAGAGGAGTCATGAGCTAATCCTGTCAACTTCCTTCTGATACTTGTTTAGCTATTACAGGTGATACTCCTTAATTCATCTGCAGTTTTGGGCTCTGCCACTTAAGTGCCTATCTTCCCAAATTAATCAAAAAAGGAAGAAACTGTGGCAGAAACCAAGTTCAGGTTAAGCACTGAGCAATCAACACCACAGATTTGTCCTACAGTGCTGGAAATTTCACTAAGAAACATCTAAAAGAATGAAGGGTATCCATAACAGTTTTGAAAGCTACTTTAATAATTTTATATTATCTGTTCCAGAATAGGAGAAACCCAGAGGATCTTTTATTAAATAATCTTACAATACTTGCTTGTAGTTGTACGAACTTTCCTCTTTTTTGTTTTGTTAATTGTAGGAAAGTATAGTAACATACTAACTACATGTGGTATTTAGTTAAGTTTGGGAAATGTTTATTTTATGGCAAAATTGACCCACTAATGATTAGTTGCTCTAGTTATGGTAAGTTTAAGTCAGGAGGACTTACAACTGTTTGATTCTGACTTGTAACTCATGTAGATTGCCTGAACATTTGTAAGCCAACAAATACTGGTGTGTGTTTGTGTGTTAGTTAGTGGTAATATTTTTAGCATTTGCTGTGATTAGGCTAATTGCATCTCTTTCAATATTCATCAACTATAAAAACGGAAGATAATGGCTTGTTATTGGATTAATCTGCAAGGTAATAGGGTCTTGGTTGTTAATTTATTCTTGCTAAATTATTGTTGTTTTGAGTAACCTTTTATTTTGTCTTTACTATTGATCTGCTGTGTTATATTAGTTATGTTTTTATATTGCTTGCTAAAACAATATAATCAATTGTGTGGGGTAGGGAGCTGTCCAAAGTAGTGAAGTCTAGCTACATGGAAGGGATTTTTCTGGTTGTTTTATTGTCATTGATGTGACTCCTCAAATAGGCCTCTGAAAGGACAGGCTATTTAGTGTCTTAAAAACAAAACAAAACAAAACCACAGCGCCATATTAGTATATCTGGGTTGTATTTGGCTGTTTGTGTGGATCTCAAGGGCACTTGCAGAAACTAGCTCAATATCTTTAGACGTGGGGAGCTGGTTAAAATTTTTTTAACTTGGATCGTATAGGATTTTTATTCCTCAGAGATAACTGGGATAACTATATACAAATAAGAAGATACCATCGTGGCAAACTAGCTTTCAATAGTGGAGGTTTGGATAGCTTAAGTCAAAGGCAGTTTATTTTATTTATTTAACAGCTAAATACATAAAATAAATTATACTGACCTTGTCGTTGACTTAGATTACTTAAATCTTATCCCAATTTAATAACTGAGGAGAAAACCTAGTCCGTTTCCCCTTGTGCACACAGCTCTGTGTGCTTTGGATTGGGGCCTGTTGCCTTCAACACATAAGTGAGCCACTAAATGCTTCAGTAAACTCAGACCCTAGTTTCCTTTGTTAGTTGGCAACCTAAGATTACAGCACAGTTTCCTGGTTTGAATATAACTGTAATTTCAAGAAAGCAAGGCAGCAAAGTTGAAGCTGGCACATAAAAGGAAGGGGGAACAAGTGAGAGCGAGTATGTTTGCCTGATTCTCATGTTAATAAGCCATGATTGATTAAACTATGATTGATGTATGAACGGGCCCATTGGTTTGGTTAAGCATAGTGTGCTAATCAACTTCACTGGTTTCCTTCAAAAATGTAAAATGGACAAGAAATCTCTTCTACTTTTTAGCATTTTGTACAATTCTTAGAATATGAGAATTCAACCCCACTTTGTCACTTGACATAGAAATTTTCTTTGTGCATACATATGCTTCTTATGTATGCTTATCATGTTGAGATTGTTGAGAAGAGAGCAATTGAAACTCATGCAGATTAAGTCTAAATAAGTACTGCAAATGGTCAGCAAAGGTCAATTTGGTTAAGTAGGGATGTGCAGATTAAATAAAAGTCAGAAAGCTTAAAAATTACAAGCTGATGATCAAGAAGAGTTCAGAAAAAGCAGAAATAATATAAACCAATGACAAAGTAAGTTTTCACAGTGTCTCAAGTTATGTATGCCTAATGACTCTCTTCAGACAAACATTGCTTGAATAAACATAAGTTATAAACTACATATAACAATTTAATTTGTTACTGTCTATAGATCTGCTTTGGGCTATGTGGCTTGAATAATCTACACTGGGAACCTTAAAGCACATAGGATATAAGAACGAAGAGCTTCAGGCATACTGTCTTCCGAGGATTAAAAAACAACCTGGAAGTTAGGAACAGAATATTATGTATGATTACAAGGAAATCATTTTGGCTTAGAAACCATATGCCTGCATGCTTATAGCATGCATGCCTTACACAAAATGCTGTAGAGAAAGGAACCTGTTGAACTCAACTTCCATCAGCATCAACTAGCATGGGCAATGGCAGGAATGGTGGGACGACTATAGGTTCTCCCTAAACCTTAATAGTGTCCAGGTATTCTGAGAGAAAGGAAGAGTGAAATGAAATTAAAAAGCATGATCATGATTGATTCCTTGAAAAATAACATTTGGAGGCATCTTGACCTTCATAGAAAGTTTTTAAAAATGGAGAAAAAGTAGTGTGGGCATATTAATTTAAGATGGCGTGTTGTCATTTCTTTTACTGAAGGGCAATCTCTACCTCTTTCTGTTTCCGACAGGGGGAAAATGTGTTAAAATCTAAAATGGCATCATGCTACCTCACACAGATAGAATTTGAAGGCTTCTAAAGCTGCAACACTGTTGGTAAGCATTTTTATAGTAAAGGTAAAGGAAAAGGTACCCCTGCCCGTACGGGCCAGTCTTGACAGACTCTGGGGTTGTGCGCCCATCTCACTTAAGAGGCCAGGGGCCAGCGCTGTCCGGAGACACTTTCGGGTCACGTGGCCAGCGTGACATCGCTGCTCTGGCGAGCCAGAGCCGCACATGGAAACGCCGTTTACCTTCCCGCTGGTAAGCGGTCCCTATTTATCTACTTGCACCCGGAGGTGCTTTCGAATTGCTAGGTTGGCAGGCGCTGGGACCGAGCAGCGGGAGCGCACCCCGCCGCAGGGATTCGAACCGCTGACCTTTCGATCGGCAAGTCCTAGGCGCTGAGGCTTTAACCCACAGCGCCACCTGCGTCCCTATTTTTTTTTAATAGTAGTCCTCCCTAAAACCCAGTTAACATTTTAATCATTTTCACTTATTCAGGAGTCAAAGCAGATGAGACATAACTGAATATTCTACCTCTTTGATTTGGTAAAAAGCACCTCTGGATGGTGCTGAGAGTGGCAGGATCATGGTACAGAGATGTTAGGGGATTTCTGATTTTTTGGGTGTGTGTGTAAATAATCATGCATACTATATATCTGGCAACATTTCCCTTTGGTTATTTACACTTGCTCTGTAATATAATAAAAGAAACTTTACTCAAAATCCTCTACTCGGCTCTGAACTTTTTATATCAGAGATTATGTGTCTTTGATTCTTTCTCATATGGTTTTTGGAAGGCACTATTTTCATGACTATAGTATCTGGTCATAGATGCTGCAGTGCAACACCATTGAACTGGACATTTCATGGAATTAGTGTAGGAGTTGTAGATTAAACCACTATATAATTCAGAGCCTTGATCTCATTGTGGACTAGTTCCTTCTTTGAAGTTTTTAGGTTGTTTTATCTAAAGGATGAAAAAGGTCAAGATTTTGTGTCCTCCCCCTTATTTTCTCCTCCTCTTTTCTAATGGTTTTGTTGTTATCATTTTCTTGTTTTTATGATACTGTGCAATAAAAGAAAATTGAGGTAGTCCTATTCCTTGTTTAGCTAAGCTCAAACAAACAAAAAATAATGCCCATGAGAACATTTGGTATTAGTGTATTATTATGGTGGCTGTGAATAAAGCTTTTGATTTTGATAGGTCTATATATTGGTGACACAGATGGGGGTGATATGTTCTGAGACATAGCTGCTATTATTGCTAGTGACAGGGCTTCCATTAATAGATGCAGTGGCTCAGAGGCTGTGAGCGTGAAATGAACTGATCTAAGCAGAAAAGAGAGCAAAACAAGCTGAATTGTGCATTTAAAAATTTACGGTGGGTCAGTGAGACCAGGATACAACTGTGAACTTCTTTTTTTAAGAAAGAAGCAGCAGCAATAATAAATGAGGGCATCAGGACAAATTACAACTATTAATCGAATGCTGTTGCTTAGACATAGAATATACTTGGTTGTGGTTCCTTAAATTATAAATTAATGGCTGCCAAAGAGAACCTGCCCTATCAAGAGTGTGTAGTCTCATGAATTACTTGTAAACTATGTAAGATAATAATCTTTTTCAATGCAAATATGAGGCTGGGTGGGCTTATAAAAACTAGAATTATGGAGTGCTGGTATAATATATGAATGGTGAAATCTGTGAGTCAAATCTCATCTTACCCACAAGCTCACTAGGTGGTCTTAAGACAAGGCATTATTATACTTTTTTTTTCATTTGCACCCTATGATCATAAGATTGGTCTATCTTGGGGTGTGATTATAAGTAATTACTCTCATGGCTCTCACCATGCTTGACTATTGGCTCTGGTACCTGGGTGATGAAAGTTGTAGTTTGGCAACATCTGGAGTTTCCCCCAGTTGGTATATGAAGCAGTTTGAAATATTTATCGGTGCTTTTAACACTATTGGGTTGTCCTTTATGGTGACATTGCCTTGGTGGAAATCACTTCCACAAGCTGCTTTTTGGTGGACACCCCCCCCCATGGTTCCCACTTCCAGATCTCTGTTCCAGAGGAACCCTGCCCCCCACTCTCAGAAAACGCTTTCCATGAGGTGATGGGAGGCTTAAGTCAATATGGGAATTGGGGGAAATGGTGGTGTGATTTGAATGAATGAAAGCATTGTCTGCTAAGGTAAAGCCACATTACACATAATGATATTTTGTTTGCTTGTTGTTTTTTTAGGAGATGATGGGTTGGGGAAGGTTGGATCCAAACATGTTCTTCCACTCATGGAACAGCTATTTCCATCAGCAACAGTATACTCTCATAAACAGCAAATCCCTTTTCTGAGTGGAGGGTCTCACTCCATCCAAGTATGGATCCATCCAAGTATCTTCTCTAAACTCTAGAAATTTAATTCAAATTTCTCTGGTGGTCTATGCATCCAGACTTCTAATATCTCCATAGTTTAGCGTATCTCTGTTACTCAGAGACTTTACAGTAGCCCTATTTCATTTGGAGCACATAGCAATAGTGACAGAAAATTCTAATCACTGAAGACAGTGTTATGAAACTGGTTGGTGGTGGTGACTTGCAATGAATCCATTATAGGCAAATATTAAGTTTCTGTATATAGAGACCTGCATTTGCTAGATAAATGTGGCTGCCTCTTTCAGTGCCCAAAGGAATTCTAAGGCAAATGCATGAAGGCAAATGCCTTGATGCATGGAAGCAGTCTTTCATATGTGGATTTGCTTTCTACTCTGGATTGGCTTTCTAGACTTTGTTCTATGCATTGAAAGGAAAATAGAAGAAAGGTTAAACCCCTATATCTACCATCCAGTGTTCACAATAAGTCATAGCAGATGGGTCCTGCAGAAATGGTTTATGCAACTTTGGAAGTACTGATCACTGTTCTTTTGGCATGAAGGTGGCTTAAATTAAGGTATATCCTCAAACAGGTTATCTAAGTTGACCTTAATGTTGTTGGAAATCACTCAGGGATGGAGGCGAAATGTGGAATATAGACATGTTTTAATGGTACCGATCAAACTGTGACAAATACTTAAGAATTAAAACTTTGCAGGCTGGGACTTCCCCACCCGCAAAATTGTTAAATGTTCATAACAACTCATTTATCTTCACTGAGGGCGATGATGTTCGGTGGGGGGATAATGTGAGTAATTTTAAAATTGTTCAGTTTACTTAGAGAAGTTCATAAACATTGATTTGTCACATCATGTATGACAAAATGTTTTTTGATCTCCAAACTTTGAGTGCTGCTGGAACAAAGCAGTGCAATAAAATGATTTTAACTGATGAGACATAACTGCATCAGTCTATTTCCATGCCAAATGTAAGCAATCCACCTCAATTATGCTAATTGGTGCCCTAAAAGAAAATGTTACAGCTGTTTGGTAAATCAGGAAGGTAGAGAGTTTCTTTTTCAGCAGAAAACATTCCACAGTGTTCTTGCAATATAATAGTCAAACTGTTTGTATTTACATTTTTTAAAAAATAAATCAATCATATAATTTGGCATCTCATTCTCATCATCAAAGTTGCCTATGTTTGCATAGGTTGTGCATATTTTCAGGTTCTGGTGAATCTGAAGGTCTATATTTGGTCTGTTTGAAGAATTCTGCTTCATCAGTTTTGCCTCATTTGTCCAAAACAAATGGACAGGTTGCAGTAGTAAGAGGAAGATGGGAATTGTGACCAGTACTATATCTCTTAATAAAGATCTTCATGTTGTTGTTTTTGGAATTTCTGTCCAACACAGGCTTTCAGACTGCTCAGTCATATCTCTGTCCTCTTAATAATTTTAAATAAGTAAATGCAACACACCAATAAAATATTTATTTATATGAAAAGCACACTCTCTATTCAGTTTTGCAATATTGGTTAAAAACCTTTGGTCCCTAGCCCGGCTTTCCATCAGTGAAGGAATTGCCAGAAGTATGCCATAGCTCCTCTGGGAAATGCTAAATTCTAGATGGATCCTAAAACAGTACTATCCCTGAGATTATATGGTTTAATTCCCCCCCGCACTTGTCTAAGGAGCATCAGGAATGGGAATGTGTAGGTTTTATTATCAAATGTTGCAATAGCTAAAAGCTAACAGACATTACTGAATTTTCATTTAATGCATTTAAGTCAAATCAAATACCACATATAGGTTGTTTCTGCCATGAAATACAGTGCTAGCAATTAGATGTATAATTGAAGATAGCAATGGAAAGCCACTCCACATGCCATCAAGTGCAGTGCAGAGTCTGGAAAGCCTAAATGTTGGCCTATTTTACTGGATATCAAAACATTTCATTTGGGAATTAATTAACACTGGAAACACATTGTGGTAAACTCTTTAGGCATATCTGAGCCTGGCTTGAGTTCATGCTGTCTGAAGAACACCGCCGTTAGTTGGATATCCTGCTGCTGGCAACCTATAAACACATGTGGTCACTTTCATGATCCAAATGTCTGTAGGAATTAGTTGCACTCTTAGAGGCCCCAGTAGCAAACTTGTCAGTTCTCCTGAAATCTGTGTTGATGGCAGAAATAATTGTCCTCCAGCTTGACTGGGAAAGCATAGAGGGAAATGACCCTAACAAATGGTGTTTCAGCCATTTTGTGACCAGTAACATGCTGGGATTCCAGAAATTATTGGAGCAATAACAGCTAATGAGAAGAAGACTTTCCAAGCTTTGAGGAACCTGATTAAAAATTGTGCAACTGATTCTCACCCCCACCCCCCATGCTGCAAAGCACATGACAGCATAGCAACTGAGAAGCAGGGAGGCAGGAGCCAAATGGGCATCACCTCCCCATTGCAGGCTATTCTGTACAAATGCCAAATCCTGGCTGGTCTGTTAGTTATGAAGCAGGATCTGTATGATGACGAGGCCAAATGAAACTCAAAGGGTAAGAACACAAAACACATGATTAGCAGGCCCAGAATCCTACCAACCAACCTGGAGCTATGCCCAAATTTCCTGAGAATGTTTCTGATACCTTGCTTTTTCTCACTCTTCCCGAAAGGCCACTTTGCTGAATATACAGCAACATTTTTTGTGGTGATCACAATTTCATCCCCACCCCCAATACCCCAGAAGAACACCAGGCATTGTGGCTTATAGAAAATGATTGCCAGCATGTCAAAACATTTGCAGCAGCCAAGAAACCAAACCAAAACAAAAACAAAAAAACAATGGACGGTGGGGGACAACTAAGCCATTCCACTGTCGGTGTTAATTTTGACCTTATTTACTGTGAGAAACTGTTGAAGAATTTATCCACACACCTCAGGACAATTGGCTGAAATGGTGCCCCAATTTCTCTGCCCAAAATAGGCTTCAAAATGTTGCAGGGTCTTCTACCATACTATTTTCCAAATGTACCTTTGCTAACTGATTAATATACTGGGGATGTCTGTTTATGATTGCCAAGTATAATTACTTTCTCTGTCACCAATTTGTTTTGATTGTGCCATAAAAGAGCATTCTCTTGGCATTTAGAGTATGATAATTCAGGGAAAACCAATCAGAACAACCAGCACTTATCTCTGTGACTATATTGCCTTTGCATAACTTATCAGCATTCTAGCTGAGCGATGCATAACAACCGTGTTTTCTGTCCTGAATCAGACAAATTGTTCTTAGCTAGAGGTAGCTAGCACAACACCTTCCCTTGGAACATGGTTAACACTTATGTCCACACAGCACCCTATGTGACTTTTGCAACCACTCCTGGACAGAGATAGCTTGCTCACTGTGATCCTTATACTGGTAACCTTTCAATTGCAATATGCTCTATGGGACTTCCCTTGAAGTTGATCTGGAAGCTGCAACTGATGAAGAATGCTTCTGCGACGTTGCTGAGATGTCCACATCTTTTACCTGTGCTGAGGTAACTGAATTGGTTGCCAAACAGCTACCTAGTCAGGTTTACAGTACTCTTTTTAACATAAAAACCCTGAACAACTCGGGACCAGGTTACCTAAAATAATTCCTGGATAGACCTTTAATATCACTTAGATCATCTGGGGAAAATTCTACTCATGGCACTGGACCCTTCATAATATCACAGAGCATTGATCTGAAAACAGGCATTTTCTGTAGTTGCCCCTCTTCTGTGGAATACCCATCCCTCTGCCATACACAAAGTAACAATCATGTCAGCTGCGTTCCATTGCTGACAGAGGGGGAGAGTGTGGAGAGACAGGTGGAGGTAATAAGGCAGGAATGCAGAAGGGGGAGGAGGAGCCAATTTGCAGTAGAAGCCAGAGAACAAGGAGAGCTGAGAACAAGGAGAAGGGAAGGGGGAGTTCAAAGGAGAAGATGCAGACTGACAGCTGTAGCTCAGGCTCAGAGGGAGCGCTACCGGGAATTGCCCATCCCCAGGTGTGTAGGCTTGCAAAGATTAATGAAAGGTGTGAACAGGAAAGGAAGCGTAAGTGGAGCTTTAAAAGTGGGAGGAGGAAGGGGCGTACCTCAGACTCAGCAACAGCAAACCTGGAAGCTGACACTGAGTGACTGAGCTCCAGAGTGATTTGTGTGTTTTGAGCAATAAAACCTGAGTTAATTGTTGCCAGCGTTGTCTTGCTTCGGTGGGAAAGACCCAACCATAACAAATCATCAGTTGCTGCAGATGTGTTGCGAAGACTTATCTCTGCCCAAGCTTTCCTTGACCTGTATTATCAGACCTGTTTTATGTGAATCCCCTAATACCTGTTTTATTATTTTTACATGGTTTTATGTTGCTGCTTTATTGGTTTCGGACTGCATTTCTTATTGATACTTCTTATCATAAATGTACTCCACTTAGATTTTTGAAATATTAAGCAATTTATAAATGCCTTTAAAGATGCTAGAAATACTTGGGACTATGGCAACCTGGGTTCAAGTTCCTGCTCAGCCATGATGCATATTGAATTATTTTTAGCTAGTTATTATCTCTCTGTTGAAGCTATTTCATAAGAATGTTGTATATTTAAAATGGGACAAACACAAATCATTTGCCCTTAGGGGAAACATGATATGCAAATATGATGAATTAAAAAGAGTAAGAGCTCCTCCAGACAAACTGTTTGTTCAGCACTCATCCTGACTTGCTTGCACAATAAATTTGGTCTTTATTAAACATTCATTCTCATTCGTTTACAGGGTAGTTATATGACAATGAATATTCATTCTGCACTCATCCTGGTTGGGATCCCATTAATTATTTCTTCATCCCACACTTTTAAATTCATTTCGCCATCACTTTCCAAACCACAAAAAGTTGCACTGGTTAACAGCCACTTAATCCACTTCAATTGAAAAAAATCTAAAGCTACAGTATGCCATTGAATCCTTCCTGAAAAATAGGAATGGTCTGGAGGCACCCTAAGTGAATAAAATTCAGAAATGTGCACACAGAGCTCCTGTGCTAAACTACCCATTTACATAGGCACCTATGTGCAAAGATTCCATTGTATAAGCATAGCTGCCCTAAACAACAAAGAGAATAGGAAAATATGCACCCATTAGAATTCTGTGTGTACGCTTGACCTCTTTGTATCGGAGCCATATTGTGCCACTCATGCTCCTATGAGTCATGTACTTTGTTCATACCAGCTTTGGAGATTAATGTAAGTGTTATTTTTGTCCACTGCCTAGTTTCAGCCAACTGCTACGGGCTATTGGATTTAGTGACACTGAGCAATGAAGAAAATAAATATTATTGCCTAGAGCACTGTGTTACAGGGCATGCCAAGAAAAAAAAAGTTATAAGGTTTTGTTAGATTATAAAGAATCCTAAAGGATGCTGGGAAGGGGCCAGAAACCTAAAGCACTAAATAGTATAGAAAAACGATGCCAGATCATTTCATTTTTTCTTTTTTTTAACCCACCACTTAAAATGTCCTAGTTCAGGACGGCAGAGCTTCTGATTTTCCTAGTGAATGCATTCTGCCAGGCGTCTATTGTAGCTAGGGATGGATGGACCTGTCACTTTCAGTTCTCTGTTTATCTTTTTTTTCCCAATTGTGAATTCAGTTCTCCAGATTTCCACAGCAATTTGGGATTATGATTATTTTTTTAAAATGTAATGAAAATTCATCAGCATTTTAGTGTAGATTTCTCCTAATAAACACAAATTTGTATGCAGTTTTGACTAAAGTACATATTTTTGCAAGTAATTTCCCCTGATATAATGCATTATTGGTATGTTATCTTTCACTAATATATTTCTTTTTGTGCACACCTCCCCATAATATATGCATTTTTGTAAGCATTGCTTTGTTGGAGAACTGCATTGCAAAATTCAGATAGGTGTGAATTTCAAAACGGTTTCAGAAAGTGATAATTCAGTAGATTTGTCTAGTAAAGAAAATGCCACAGTCTACTGCATCTGGTCCAGCTGACTCCTTCTGAATTAGGCCCTGGAGCATAATAAAACTTTAAAATGATGACACGTGAAAACAAAGTAAGATGCCTAAACATGCTCAGTGTTTTGTTTATATGATCAGTTGATCTCTCAGGAAATATTCATCCAGGTCTAACCTTGTGCCATCACAACAAATATATTTTTATTAGTACTTATGAACATTTAAAACTCTTTACAATCACAAAATCTATTATCAGTTAACAAAATCAAGTCTTTTACCAAATCACTTGCGACTGAACCTGGTACCTTCAGCTATTCATTACTAAGGAGGGTGGTTGGCTGCAGAAGTTCTGTTAACTGGACTGTTACCAAAAGCTGTCTGTATGATCCTTATTGTAGGAATGTTTCTTCTGGATAGCACTTGTTGAAAGTTTCAAGAAATGGGTGTGTGTGTGTGTTTGTGTGTGTACATGTGCATGGCACGTGTGCTTGTGTTTTTTGTGGGGAAAGAGAATATTTTGCTCCTGAATATTATTTTTGTTTTCTGACTTCTTCCTCTTCTGGAACAAAGATGCTGAATTGAGTTAAAATTTCTGAAAGCTCATTGATGTGCAAAAATGTAATTAAGCACTGGAAGACATTTTTAAATTTTATGTGTTTGGCTGGATGATAGGGGCTGTCAAGCAAATCATTTTAACAGGTTTAGCTCTGTTATTACAGAAAAGCACTGAGACAGCATGTTTTCTTACTAGGGACTTGCCATGAATAATAAAATTCTGTCTTACTTCCCTTATTATCTGTTTTCCTTTCCTGTAGGGGGAATAAGACACGATTCTAAGCCTCTGCTCATCTAATTAAATTGCATTTCTACTGTATTTTCCATTTTGTAGTGAAATATATCATACAGAAAAGACCCATTCTCATTTTGGCACCACTTCTGAAATACTGGATTTCATTCTGTAATTGATCATTTTTAGTCTTTCATCCATTCTAGATTGAAAAGGATAAAGAACCGGATCTTCTGTCACTGAAATGACAATGCCTTAATCTCCTTTCTGCTTGCTATTTGAATAGTAACCTGGGAGCTGCCTTACTGGGAAAACTATGAGTCCATTTAACTTCCTATTCTTACTCAGACTGATTGTAGAAAAGTATATAGGTATACAGAAGAGTAATAATAACTCATTCCTACCAGCCAGTTCCTGTAGTCTAAGCTTTAAGTACATTGCTATCAAGGAGATCTACACCAATTCACAAATGACCCCATACTTGTGTGAGCTTCAGACTTTCCTAAGTAATCATTATGTGTGCTTGGAATCTACAGATCTTGAATGCAGTCTCAGAAAAGTCTGAGAGAAGGGTAAAGTGAATAAGTCAGCCTGTTTTGCTCAGACAAAATCCAGTGTCAACGTCATTATCCCACGGGGTTTTGGATGGAGGCAAACTGTTTTGTATAGCATCCAAAAGTATGATAAGGGTGGTATTAACTTGGATTGACACTGGAATGCAACACACACACACATTAGCTCATGGATCAAATGGGAATTGAGGTGTGTGTGTGTGCGTGCACATGTGTGTGTAAATAAAAGTAAATAGCAAAGACAAACCAACCAACCAGACATTCTTGAATGAAAAATTATAGCAGAAGTGTTAAATGAGAAGAGGACTATGCCATGTCTGATCAGGACTCATGAGTACTGGGCCTGCCTATAGCATTTAGTGGAAGTCCCCTACCCTTATTTCCAAAGGGAATGTTGTTTTGGACTTTGAAAGTTGAGAGGTCACAGCTGTGTAAAGGACTGTGTGCATGGACAGAATCCAGACAGGGACCTTCTTGTATGGGAGACATTACTACCTTGATTCTGCCCATAGCAGTTAAAGCACAACTGTTCACATCATTGAGCATCCCTGCTCCAATTCTTATAGTTGTGCACTGTATCCCCCCAATAATCAGGACAAGTAACTCTGGGACAATTCTAAATGTTGTATGTTCTGCCTTCTCCCAACCATATATTTCCTTCCTTGTCCACAGCTGTTGCCCTGTGAAAAGGGAGAGGCAGACACAGGAAGCCGCTGGCTCTCTGTAAGACCACCCATTGGCAAACACAGCCTTAGAGGATGCAAACAAAGCAAAGCTAATCTGTGTGTCATGCAAAGTCTTTTGTGAGGTTGGGGAAGGAAGATTGTTGTTGCTGTCGTTCTGCCATTTATGCATGGTAATCTAGGAAAACATGTTCTCCTGAACAAACTCAGAAGGTATAACAATCATTTAAAACAAGGTTGTGAAAAGCTCTGGAGTAGCTTAGAAATGTTTTCCCCTCACCGTTAAGTAAATACAAGCAACAGAGCTACTAGCATAATTGCAAAAGGTCAACATTTCCATGACCTATCACAGGTGACTCTAAGGCCCTGTTCTAAACAACAACAGATGGTAATGAAACTCTGCCTGGGATGCACTTCAGGCTGCGGAAATAGCTCACATCATTAAGTAGACTTGGAGCGGTAGAGCTCTTGCTTTGCATTCAAAAGGTGTCAGGTTCAACCACTGGTATCTCCAGGTAGGACTGTCAAAGACTCCAGTCTGAATCCCTATATTCAGGGTCAGTGTATTTGTGTACCACATTTTCTACAAATACATCTGTGCCCAAAGCATTTTACAGGATAGACAACTGAAATGCCATAACTGTGATTTGAATACATTGCAATGCAACATAAATCCATCATTTAATTCAAAACAGTGGCAAATGTTTAAATGAACATAAAACATACCAGTTGGTCAATTAGCAATATCCAATGCCAATAATATTACAGTGGTACCTCAGGTTAAGAAATTAATTCATTCTGGAGGTCTGTTCTTAACCTGAAACTGTTCTTAACCTGAAGCACCACTTTAGCTAATGGGGCCTCCCACTGCCGCTGCACCGCCAGCACACTATTTCTGTTCTCATCCTGAAGCAAAGTTCTTAACCCGAGGTACTATTTCTGGGTTAGCAAAGTCTGTAACCCGAAGTGTCTGTAACCCGAGGTGCCACTGTACTGTATTATAATACCCACAGTATCCAATGCATTCCAGTGGTTCATTATGAGACCTAAGAGATCTCACTCATATGAAACTCAAGGAAAAAGACGAAAAGATAAAGCAAAATAACCACTAGGTTCTTCAGGCAGCCCACCACTACAGTAAATACCATTCTCTCACCTGGGCCTCAAATTTTGGTCCTAAAGGTGCACACTCATCCTTGTGGCAACTCCCCTATTGGCTGACTCTAGAAAGCAGAGCACCAAGAGAGGCAAGATGTCCCCATTAAAGGTTATGGTTCTAAAGAGAGCATAAAAGCCTTTGCATACTGACAGAGCCATTGTCTGCTGGTTTAGACAATACTGAGCTAGAGATACTCTGGCCAAATTCTGTGCGACTGCCATAAAACTTAGGGAACAAGTTGTGCTACCAAAATGATTAAGGTTTTAAATGATAATTTTAGGTTATATTTTAGTGATCAAGATTTAATATTTTTTTAACTGCCTCTATATCTGAATTGTGTCTGTTATACCCAACTGCAATTCAATGTATTCCTGCTGTGTTTTATGATTTCCCTGATATTGTAAGTGACCCGGAACTGGTCTGTGACTGTAATAATAAAATTCTATTCTATACTGAGCTAGAGAGACCAGTGACATAATTCAGTATCTGTGAATCCTAAGAACCCTACTCCACAATCTTCCACACAAAAGCAAGCCATAAGATATATAAACAAATAATGACAATAATCTTGTGTGTGTGTGTGTGTGTGTGTGTGCCTGTGCGCATACGTGTTTACTGTTAGAGGAAGTCAAGTACCTCCCAGCAGATGGGAAAATTTGCTCCAATGTGCTCAGTGATCTAACTCTTAGAGTTTAGTTTCAATGAATTTCTGTATGAGAATGTGGTTAATACAGTTTAGTTTTAGCTGTAGTTGGGGTGCTGTCCCTAGTGGAGCGGAATCACTCATGTTTTCTTTTCCTTTGACTGAAAATGTTTCTCACATTACATTTTTGTGTATTCCATGATGCAACATTCATACAATTCATCCGACATTTTCCTTTAGGTTAGCTTGATATGAGTCTAAATGCTACGGAAACTTCTTGTCATTGTCCTGACATTTAACAGTGTAAGCAAAGTCCTACATTAAAATTAGGCCACTTTCTCAGGGCAAATGTGGGGGAGGGAGTTATCTAGATAGAGAGTGCTGAGTGCTCACTTCTTTAAAGAACCCTGGCATGGATTTGTTGAATATTTTGGACCTTATGTGGAAAATTGCAACTTAATGAGGAACTTGAAAGGACACTTCTGTGTTGAGTACATTTTATAGCTAAAATAATGTAGCTATGACAACATGTTCCTTGACAATGGAAAAATTAAAACATTTCACGTTTGCTTTAGTTATTTTTTTTTTAGTAGATTTGCTTTCAGCTTTCTCATTCCAAAGTCTCATGGTAGGGTTATACATAAAAATGTGCAGAGATGCAGGCAGGGATAGAAATAATCGAGGAAGGTCTGTGGCTCAGTGATAGAGCACATGCTTAGCTTTGGAAAAGACTCCTGTTTGGAATCCTGGGGAGATGCTTCTGATCAATGGAGACTATACACAGCAAGATGAAGCAGAATAAGGCTGCTTCTGCCTATGTCCCAATTAAAATGTTAGGCAAATAGCTAAGCCTAACAAGTATAAGGACGCAGGTGGCGCTGTGGGTTAAAGCCTCAGCACCTAGGACTTGCCGATCGAAAGGTCGGCGGTTCGAATCCCTGCGGCGGGGTGCGCTCCCGCTGCTCGGTCCCAGCGCCTGCCAACCTAGCAGTTTGAAAGCACCTCCAGGTGCAAGTAGATAAATAGGGACCGCTTACCAGCAGGAAGGTAAATGACGTTTCCGTGTGCAGCTCTGGCTCGCCAGAGCAGCGATGTCACGCTGGCCACGTGACCCGGAAGTGTCTCCGGACAGCACTGGCCCCTGGCCTCTTGAGTGAGATGGGCGCACAACCCCAGAGTCTGGCAAGACTGGCCCGTACGGGCAGGGGTACCTTTACCTTTACCTTTACCTAACAAGTATAAACAAGTCATCTCAAACTGTTCTGAATGATACTCAGATTTGAGCTTGACTCTGCATGGGGCAAGAGGTGCAATGCATTTTCACACATGTGACTAAAGCCACCTTTGACCTCTTTCACTACTATTGTATGCATGTGAATGATGTTAATGAGAAGTAAGAGAACTTTTTTTCAACACCACATCTACATTTTAGTCAGCAACAGTTCTGCATTTGCTTGAAACAAGCCAGGCAAAGGGGGAGAAATGCACAAAACACCCTAAATTACAACCCAGTGTGCTGAAGTAGATACTCATTGGACTTCAAATGTTGGACTACAGCATCCTGGAGTTAAATCTGTGCTAGTCACACTCAGCATAATGCTTCTGGGTTAAAATGGGGATGAGATACGATATATGCTGCTCTGAGCCCCTTAGAAGCAGTGATGTAAATAAATAGTCAATGCACAAAATAGTAATCAAAGCTGGTCCCCTCTGTTCAATGCCACTGAAATCTTCTCTAAGTTAAAATTTATTTTTTCATACATACAGACAGCAGATGGTTCTGCAGCTAGTTATATAGCTGCTGAGAAATGAAATGTGCAGTGTCACTGCCCAGTGGAGATAGCAGCTACCGTTTAATGGTGTGCTACTCAAGCATTTCTCATTAGCTGTATGTCCCACTGGACTGAAAGGCATTGGAGAATTCCTATATCCTTAAATGGCAGCATGATGTTAATCTAGCAGAAATGGATGAAGGTGATGAAATGGCAGGGAAACAAATTGAAGATTTATTTTAAAATATTGTCAGCAGCAGAGTGTATGTTAATTCTCCCTCTCCCTTCTTTGTTTATTGCACAGGTTGATTCATCATGCTGGAGTTAACTGGAAGGAGCCACCGTGCCAACATAGCAGAGTAAATGTTGAACATCTTGCCACTTCTGATTCTTGGATTGTGATATCAGCACCGAAATAGAAGCAGACCCAAGGGATGGGCTTTAAGCAAAAGAACTCCCTTGCTTTTGGTGCCACGGGGATCTGTCTATGGTCGTTCTGCTGAGACACATACAACACTCATTTTGGGGGCTTCTTTCTGCCTTGGCAAGATTGTTTTTGCCCGTTATTTTATTTTCCTTGGTCAACTCCTCCCTCCCCCCCACTTGCACACTCCCCTCCCTCCTCACTTTTTTGCCCTTTCCCGACTAATTTGATTCTCCATCTGGGTGTGGAAGACAGAGGCCTGCGAATGTTGATGTAAATCATGTCACGGCCAATGGGACTCTTATGGCTGCCTTTGATCTTTACTCCTGTTTGTGTCATGTTGAATTCTAATTTCCTCTTCTGGATAACTGCTCTAGCGATACGGTTTACGCTTATCGATGGACAAGCACAATACCCAGTCGTAACCACGAATTATGGCAAAATACGTGGTGTAAGAACACCTTTGCCCAATGAAATACTTGGTCCTGTGGAGCAATACTTGGGAGTCCCTTATGCTTCTCCTCCAACCGGGGAAAGACGATTCCAGCCCCCGGAGCCTCCTTCCTCCTGGACCGGCACACGGAATGCCACACAATTTGCTGCTGTCTGCCCACAGTATCTGGATGAGAGATCACTGCTCAACGACATGCTGCCTGTTTGGTTTACTGCCAACTTGGATACTGTGATGACGTATGTTCAAGATCAAAACGAAGACTGCCTGTATCTGAATATTTATGTGCCCACTGAGGATGGTAAGTACATTATTCAGCCATAAGCCGGCCAACTAGCCTGCCTACTACAAATAAGTGAGACTAGGGTATTCGACTGTAGAACATGCTGTAGTCACCTTTCAGCTTTCTCCTTGACTCTTGTTAGACAAAAAATGTTATAAAACAGAGGCTTGTTTATATTAATGCTGATGTGTGTGTCGGCTGTGCATATTTTGCTATCAGAATGCAATTCTATTTTCAGATGTATATCAATCCCCACCACAATGGTTGTTCATGGAGGAAAAGTCAATAAATAATAATAAGAAAAAGAAGAACAACATTAAACCCATTCAAATAGGAAATGAGTTGCTTTGATTATTAGTGTACTATATAGGCCCTCTGAAGAGAAAATAGGTATAGTGTATTTTATTTTGTAGAAGACTTCTGAAATGTCATTGTTTATGTAGGAACTCGTTATACTTCACATTTCTTCAAACTTGTTTGATGAAGGTGTTTGCAGTATAAAGACCTCATCATTTTTAGAAGATTCACCATTTTAATAATGCTGTACATATATCATTCATGCTGGCAATTAAAAATGGGTTAGTCAACAGCTATTGCACAGCAAAGAGGAGTCACTATCATTTCTGCCCCACCCCCACCTTCTGGAACATCCTTCTCTAATAATTTCTCTGTTGATACCTTTTATTGCAAATCTTAATGACATACTTTTCCTGTAACAGGAACAATCTTTTAAACAACATTTTTTCTGTAACATACTAACAATGTACTTTGAAAAAGACACCATCGGAGGTATTGATTTCTGGCTTGCAGGCCATGCCTTATTCGAAAAATAACTTACTGGTTCTACTTCACAGAATAATGGAGAATTGTACTACGTAACGATGTTGGTAAACACTCCAAAGCAGACCATTTCTGTTAATGTCTTATTTTAATAACTGTATGATTTGTCCCCAGTCTTGTAACCTGTGCAATGTAGGTATGGAAGACTGAATGCCATTAAGTGCTTCATTTTCAATAGCTAAACACTTCTATATGTATTTGAGTATCCAAACTGTTGTAATTCCCTTGCTTTGACTGCTGCTTGGATCTGAGTACGTATTGTTGCTGGCTAAATCATTTTTCACTTCAGACGTGGAAATGTAGAAAGTGTAGTAGATGGAATATAATATAGGACACTTAAGCCACCACAAATCATTCTCCCCCACATCAAGGGTGGAGATCCTACAGTTCCAATGGACTTCAGAATAACGTCCTTCAAGCTACCACCTGCTTCTTCTGTCACACTACAGCACAGCAAAAAACATTTGTATCAAACTGAGATCCTCCTCTCACTTTACCTCTCACTTTCAATGCACTGAAAAAGTCAGTGCATTGATCTCCCACAGGTCATCTTGCTCAGCAATGTTTCCCCTGTGCTGGCAGTAATCTAGGATCCTGGGGTTTTCATGAGTTACGGGGAGCTCCAAGGTAAGGTATGAGACAGCCTTAGTTTAAATGACCTAGCCAAATTGCAGCTAGCTTGGTAAGAAAAACAGCAGGGAAGAGTTCAGTGCAGTTTCTCTGTTCCTCTGGTTCAGAGAGAAGGCTGCAGCATAGACTTTCTGTCTGCTTTCTTTTCTTTTGCATGTTAAAACAAAGGAGATCTCACCTAGCTGTTCTTAGACACGTAGGAATTCAAATAAGTGCCAGGGTTTCTGCTTTTACTTCAATATTCAAAAAAGCTCAATGACATGGTGTACACAATGCAGGGTGCTACACTGTAGGGGGCAGAGATGGGAAAACTGTGGTCCTCTACCGATGACATTGGACTCCTACTCCCATCAACCACAGCCATCACAGCCAATGTTCAAAGAAGATGGAAATTTTAGCCCAATAATATCTGGAGCGCTGCTCCAGGTTCTCTGCTGGTGATCTGTGGAGCTCCCTGTGTGCATTTGAATGCTCATCAGAAGCACTCTTTGTAGAGCAACTCCTGGTTGATACTTTATCCTGAAGTTTTCCCCCTATGAACTCTGTGCACAGCTTTAGACCAAATTTCTTATTATTATTTGGAATGGGATACTTTCATATCATTAGTGGCATATGAGTTTGGAAAATATGATCTAGGACAATCCTTAATCACAACTAATCTGAAAAGCTCCTGTTTGTAGGTAACTAGAAGGAAATATTTCAAAGTGTGAGTATTGTGTGTGGGTGGGGGAGGGGATTCAATGCAAATTTTAAAAGGGATACATATATTTTTCCTATGTTGTCCTTGGAGGAAACTGATGGCAGATTGATTCAGTTCCTTCTTGGTAACTTGAAATCTCTGAGCTAAGCCCTTTGTAAAGTAATTAGCATGACAGTTTTGTTCTAACAACAGCTTGGGCATGTAACAAAAGTGTTTTAACACCAGCTGTTGTTGTTTTTCCTGAACATGTATGCCTGGGGGAAAAATATTCCTTCCAAAGCTTGCTTCATGCACTTTTAATTAAGAGATGACCCCACAGAAATTATTGTCTCTCCCACCTTCTTCTTCTTCTTGCCATGAACAATCACTGAAATTTTTGAAAGGTTGTACTTACTCAAGAAACCAACAGAGGGCTCTTCAAGACTTTGAGATACAGGTGATCCATGATGGGAGCTTGAGAGCTTTCCAAATCATTGGTTTCCTGGTTCTGGGAATTCCTTCTTTGTAGCAGGCAACAGCTCTTTGTTTTGTTAAGTATGGTGGAGGCAATTGGAGGTGTGCAAAAGTATTAAGAGTAGGGCAGCTGGATGTTTGATTCAGGCATATTTTAAACTAATGACTCGTCTTTAATTTATCAGGGGATATCCAGCATTAATCGTACTCAGAGTAGACTTGTTGAAACCAAGTTCATAGCTTTTAACGGGTTGACTCCGAGTTGGATAGCACCCATTCTCTCTCTTTTTGGTGTGCAGAAGGGACCATGCAGTAAGGGCACAATTTGGGGAGCAGCTTTAAGGACAGAGATTTTGGAGAAATGACAGAAGTCATTGTACAATGACAAAAGTAATTGTGTTTACTACAAATGGGTAAAAGGGACGTGGGTGGCACTGTGGTGTAAACCACTGAGCCTTGAGCTTGCACAGTGATTGCCGGACCATCCGTGGGCCGGATTGAGAAGGTGATTAGGCCGCATCTGGCCCCCAGGCCTTAGTTTGCCTACCCATGTGGTTTGCCGATCAGAAGGTCGGCGGTTTGAATCCCCGCAATGGGGTGAGCTCCTGCTGTTCGGTTCCAGCTCCCACCAAGCTAGCAGTTCGAAAGCACATCAAAGTGCAAGTAGATAAATAGGTGGCGGGAAGGAAAATGGTGTTTCCATGTGCTGCTCTGGTTTCGCCAGAAGCGGCTTAGTCATGCTGGCCACATGACCCGGAATCACTGCAGACAAACGTTGGCTCCCTCGGCCATTAAAGAAAGATGAGCACCGCAACCCCAGAGTTGTTCGCGACTAGGGTCAGGGGTCCTTTACCTTTACCTTTTACAAATGGGTAATGTGCCCCATCATCCTTGAAGGAGTGGGAGAGGAGGGGGATATGACATGAAACAGCTTTTCTGCTCTGCAGGTTTCTCTGTTTCCTAGTCTTATACCATACTCAGTCTGGAGCTGTGTATCTTTGTTTTTTTGTTTGTTTTACTTTTTTATATTTATAAAATAATGAGACGGTAAACTGTGCTTAATTTATGGGCAATAGCGTTCTGTGTGGCATGACATCCTTCTAGGTCTTTCTCTCTCCATCTGATCTTTTAAAATATATCGGGCAAAATTGGTAGTTTGCATTGAATAAGCTATGACTGTAACATTCAGCTGGAGTCGCTTGAGAGGGATTATTCGGAGTGAGGAGAACACTACGTATAGGAGGAGAGATACCTAAAATAAGTTGAAGGATCCAAGATGTCTCACTTACTTTCTGGTCAGATACCATGGCACTATGGTCAGGACTTTGGCCTGCTGTTATACAAAATGAAGAAGAGAGAGAACTGCTGGGGGAGGAAACAAGAGGACAAGTGCAACTTTTCCACTCCCAACAGCAGCTCGATATTCCATTCTCGTAGATTACTGGTGACATCAGGCAATACTGCTGCTTTGGGACAGATTGTAAGTAATTCCTCGCAGATCTCTAGCCCAATGGTTGCCATTAATTTGATTTGAACTGATTTTATAATGAATTGATTTTAGAATGCTGTATTATTTTACTGTTGTTAGCCACTCTGAGCCCGGCTCCAGCTGGGGAGGGTGGGATATAAATAAATTTTTATTATTATTATTATTATTAAGTGAATATAGAAGCACTGGTGTGATCACCTCTCCTTTATCTGATGCCAGTCTCTTCCTCAGCTCTTTCCTTGTTGTTATGCAAAATACTTTGTTGCATTTTACGGTTAATTGAAAATAGAAAAAGACCCTGCAATCCTACTTTTGTGACTCTGGAAGCTAAGGACAAATTGACACTATTGAAGAAGACAATGACCTCCTTTTGCCTCCACAATGTGCATATGTCTATAGAGCACATGTTTGGATGTTTGGCATATTGACCCAATGAGAAATCTGCTTCTTTCAACTGAGAAAATACAACGACGCATTGATAGTTATTTTATTTTCTGTCCAGTTATTCTACATGGAAGGATGCTGTCACCTTTTCATCTGCACTTTGGATTTGGCTGCCAGAATTTTCGACCCTATGAGACTCCTTTTTTCCCCTCAGGGTGGACAGTTCTCTCTTTCCCATAATAGCCTTCTTGCTTTGGAGAGTTGCCTGAGCTTCTGTTTATAGTGTGGTGTCCTCTATATGTCACAGCAGAGTAGATTCGCCCTCCCAGATATAATCTGCTTTATCATTTTCACCTCAGCTGACTCTGGATTTAGTGTTTCTGTACACTGCACTCTGGCAACAAAACGCTTAGTCATTTGAGCCCTGGCCCAGGCCTTCAGATGAATTATTTAACAATAGCCTCAACCTTACTTAACAATCTGTAGTGTGAAATCTCTGTAACCTAAATTGCAAAGCATAGAATGAAGGGGGTCAATAATAGGAATTATTAACTCATCCAGGATCACCCGACAGTGCGTTCAGATGAGTGAAAACAACTGCTTGAGGCATGGGCCTGGAGAACAGTAGCTATTATTTTATTTTCATCCTGCTCTTTCCCTAAGGAGTTTAAACAGGTGATCGTTGTGCTCCTCTGCCCATTTAATCCTCATGTAAGGTAAGGTTAGCGGAGAAATAGTGACCTAGTTTGAGCCAGATTAGAAACCATGTGCACTGCTCTGGCTTTCATGCTTTTTAAAATATAAGGTGCTTTTTATTCTACTTTTAAACAAACCAAAGTTAGATCTGAGGGATGGCTATTATTATTTTTTCATTTTTGTTAATTTAGTCAATGAATTTATCCATAGTTTTAACTTGATAGGTCTCCCAATCAGTGGCGTAGCGTGGGTTGTCAGCACCCGGGGCAAGGCAAGTAATTTGTGCCCCCTAACCTGTGGATTTGCGCCCCCTAACCCATGGATTTGCACCCCCTAACCCTAACCCCCATATGTTGCGCCGGTGTGGCTGGCCCCCCCTGCACCCCCCACGCTACGCCACTGCTCCCAATGCCCAAATGCCACAAGTTCAACCTTTAGTCACCCACCATGGATGGTTGCTTCATTGTCAAGAGAATCATCTTCATTTTATTTGGAGGGCTCCTATATTACTAGGTGCTCTGCAATAGCATTTTAGAAGCTAATTCTCTGGCCACAGGTTCATAATCTTACCCTAGTCACTACAATGTGGGAAAAGCCATAGCTCAGTGGTAGAGCACTGTATGCCTTGTATACAAATGGTCCCAGGTTCGGTCTCAGGTCTGAAACCCTGCAGAGCTACTGCCATTCAGAATAGGCATTACTTGAGCTAGAAGGACTAATGCTCTGACTAATGCTCTGAGTATAAGGCAGATTCCTATATTCTTAACTGGAAGTTTAAGGTAGTAGGTGAAAAAGCCCCAGAGGAAACAGGAACAACAGCAATGTCCCAAAATATACAAGATCTTTAAAGTGCATATAAAAGAAAATGCAATGTTTTAAACAGTGTATTGGGGGGGGCGGGATAAAGGTAAGAGGAATGTTGGCTATTCAGAGAAGGGAGTTCCAAATCAAAGGAAGAACCCAGAGTGAATCTCCAAAGATGCCAAGAAAAAAAAGATATAGGCAAGAAGATTAGTTGAACAAATCATGCATAATATTTCTCATCTTTCTCTTGTCTTGTATCGGCCGTTTCATTTCAGTCTTACGGGGATGCCTCTGCTGTATACAGCTTCTTCCTTCAGTCTCTGAACCTGTCCCAAACTGGACTCCACTAAAATAAAATATAATTTAATTCCCGGCAATAGTGCTCCACACTAGCATAGAAACTCTGCACCTGCCATTATACAGATGAGGCATGTGAGAAGGTTCTCTCAGGGATGGAGTAGAATTCAGCTGTCTTGCTGAATTTGTAATGAAAAGAGGAAATGTTTTACTTCTTCTTACCACATGGATATTTTATGATGCATCCCTTTCTCTTAGGGATCAATGATACATACATATAGTTTGTGCAACATTTTTTTTAAAAACTAAAAGCTGCACAAGGATGCAAACTTGAGTGCAGAACCAGCTGGGGAAGGGGCTGCTCATCCCCCCCCCCCACTTTCTCCTCCTTGCCATTTTTAACCTCTTCCTTGGGAGCAAAGCTGCAGGTTCTACTGTCTTTCCCTTAATGTAAGAATTGATTTGGAGTGAGAAACAGTTCAGGAGAAAGGTGTTAAGCAGCTACTGACCCGCTCAACATTGCAGCTGACCACAGGTCCATGGAACCACACATAACATGTAATCTGGCTGCCAGCAGCAGTGGACTTTTACCTTACTTTGGCACTATCAGAAACCCTGAACAACACAGCGCAGTGCATTTTAAAAGATGAATGTCTCCCTTTTTTCCATGTCTCCAATCTGCTCAGTGACTGATGAGACGCTGATGGAGGGGAGGGCTATAGCCTTGATTCTCCATGATCTGACACTTGTAGAAGACTGTTCTACCCTTCCAGACAACGCAGATGAGAGTACTAAGTCAATTGTGGGATACCACAGCTATCAGCTGGATGCTCTACCCAATAGAATCTTAAGAATACTGCTGCTCTATCCCTCCTGGTCATTGCAAAACTTATCTGTAAGATTAATTAAAATGAGCTTCAGTTCAGTTCCTTTACTACAAGGTTTTACGAGTTAAAACACTGTATGGGGAATTTAGAGATGTGAGTTATAAGTCTGCCTTAGGTGAGCTTTTGCCATTTATTCCTTTTTAGCTCCTAGACTCTCTAGGATTAATGCTTTCAATGCAGCTGAAGAGATTCGTTTATAACCACGCTCAGTTTTGCTTCTTCTTTTTAAAAGGGCTCTCAGTAAGAAACAAATCACTCTGGATATGACAGCAGAGGCTAGTTTTGCAGCAACATCTAATTTTGAGGGGCTCAGCAAAATCCAAAAAGCAGTGTTATTAAACCTAGGACTAGTGTTTCATTGAAACATGTAAGGGAAAGAGTGAAAAGGATGGAGTGAGACTTGGTATTGCATTTTCCCACTTGCTTGTATCTGAATAATGAAAAAGAAATCGCCATAATAATGCAACTATTTTTTTTTTTTTAAAAAAAAACAGCTCAGATAATACAAACTACTGGGTAACTTTTTTTTTTTTTTTTTGGCTAAAGGAAGGTGCATGCAGCTCCATGAAAAGCTCTGTACTGTTCTCATCAGGTAGGACTTGTGCTATCAGGAGTAGATAGAGCACAACATAATTACATTTCTCAATTACTTCTGCCCATCAGGTACAAATTTCAAAATTGCTTCCCAGCCAACAAAATATCTGCTCATAATAATCACATACAGAATTCTGATTTCCCCACTCCCAATCCTAAATATAATGTTGCTTTAGATAGCGGAGGGGGGTTCCCCCCTAATGCTAAAAATTAATAAACGGTAGAATTTTGATTATTTGGAGTATTGAAGGGAAGATTGCAGGCTGGTGGGAAAATACAGGCTAAGCTTTCATTCCAAGCCAGGGCCTCACCTGGGATAGAGGCATCAATATGAAGAAGCTGTTGATGGCCCATCTGAGAGCCTGGGCAGACTGAGCTTGCCAGAGGTGATGGGGTGTGGGTTTGTAGTGGCAGAAAAAGAGGGTCTTTTAGGAAGGTATACTGGGAAGAAGGATTGGGGGGAAAAGACTGAGATTCATGTTGAGCAGACTGACAGAAGACTGGCTGGGAAAGAATCTTGCTACCACTCAGCAGAGAGTGGGGGGTGGCACCCAACTTCTGTAACCACATTAAAAATATGCAACAGGTTAAGAAACCATAGCACGACCGAAACTAACCAACTTTCCATTTTGTCACAACCTGTGATAATTATGTGAAGAGTTTTGGAATGACTGAATCTTCTATTCCTTGATAGATTTCTTCCTCAAGTGACTCTGGTTGGATGCAGATAAGTTTTGCTAATGGGCAACTTACAACATTAGAAACAAATTGACATACACTGCATGTTTACAGGTGACCCAGTTTCCATATGGTGGCATGTCTGTTGCACCAAATTTATTTGTTTTTCAGTATTATTATTTTATGCTAAAACTTTTGTCCAGGTACTGTTCTCTGACATAGTAGAAATCTCTTGATGAGCCAGGAAGTCAGTGAGTTTTCTTGAGCATCTAATTGTATGCTTCGATTGTCTAGAAGAAATCTAGATGAGGATCTCCCCCCCCCCCCACAACAGTTTGGAGTTCTCTTTCTGGGAAGATCCACTCACATGATTGCTGTTTAGCTGTTTTCCCCATGGTTGTTTGTGTCTGTTTTCCGCATCCAAACAATGGAATTGTTTGCTGCGCACTACCATAGAGAATGATGGAAGGTGAAGCTGTTTTGGTCTGGATGCCTAATTAATACCTTTTTATTCTGCATTATTCCACTAGGTGCTGCGCTGTAGTGGCATCTAGTGTCACCATGCAGGCATTTATCAATATAAGAATGGCAGCCCAAAATGGGGACATCCAATATGTTCCCATCTGAAAAGAAAGTACACTGATAAATAGAACTTGCAGTGTCTATTCAAGTAACCAACCTGATTATATAACCCATATTGATTGTATGAACTTATTCTTAGAATCCATTTTATATAGATAGAACTATAAACTAAATGGCATGTGCCAGCTGTGCATTTCAAGCATGAGCTTAAGACTTCATAATATGAGCATATAAGACACTGAAACAGGGTATATGTTGATTGGATGAGAGTTAGCCAATTTAATCCTACGTTGGTGATTTTCAAATGAGAGAGATTCAATGTCCTACCTAGCAACATAGCTTCTTCTCTGTCAGGTTTCTTCTAATGCCCCTATAAATCTCATATGCAAAGTAGCTCTGGTTACTTCTCCTGTCTGGATGGTATGGCAAACTGATCTGGATAGCAGCCATTCCATTCTTTTAGTTTATATAACATCAAAGGATTTTCCACTTTGATAATACATTAATATTCTTTTAAATATTGGTATTTATACTGGGGCTACTATGGAAGAGACAGTTCTTGCTTTTTTGTTCATTCCTGCCAAATTATTATTATTATTATTATTATTATTATTATTATTATTATTATTACTATTACTATTATTATTATTTTCTTAAGTACTGCTTAATGCCAAAATAGGTTTATGTCATTTAGAAATTATAAAAACCAATTGCACAGACATTAAAATAATAGCCCCACCCCTTTCATATGGAGCTACAGAATTGGCAGTTACTTCCAAAGTGAATTAAGGTCTCTTATCATAGCTATCCTAATACTTGTAACTCTAACCCTCTCTCTTTTGTCAGTAAATCCTGGATGGACTGCTAAAAAATATGATTAACATGGAAAGGCCAGTACTTTGAAATCTTTAAACTAGTGTGGCGCCCAAATCATGCCAAAGGTAAATTGCTTTGCATTTGAGTCTGTGGAATCAGATTAAATACATTACACTATATCATATGACTCCAGGCTGACAGAAATAAGCAATGTTGTTATGGAGACAGACCATGAAATTAGGTTTGAAGGAGAAGTGAGGGACTCTGAGAGCTAAAAATTAATATTGGCCATTCCTATTCAAATGCAGGTCTTTTGTGAGCTCCCTGAGTGAAGAAATAAACAACATCACTCAATAAAATGAATGTTAAGCTCAGAGACCTATACAAATAATGTTATTATAGTTTCCTTTTTCAAAATCATATAGCCCTCCTTTGTTTTTGAACACTGCATCAGCTTTCAGCTGTTTGCTTTGCCTTAAAAACAAACTGTGGAACAGCTAATTGATTGTTGCTGATCATTTCCCGACTAGCTACATTAGTCAATACTCTTTTTTTTTCTTAGCCAGTTCTGGAGCCACCACAGCTGAGGAAAAGCTGAGGTTAAGATGACATGATAGGTGTGAGGTGAGCTGCTCTGGGAGCCGTAGATCAGGATGGCTTCTGGGGAGTTGCCCTGACCTGTCCTGACAATTCCTCTGCGGATTCCAGGGATCACCTGCTACCTGCCTCTGTTTCTCTCCAGTGGAGGCTGGTCCACCTGCCCCATAAACCTCAGTCTGCTCTCAGCCAGCCCACCTGCCTACCTGATTTCTTACAAACTGCCCAGAGGTGGCACTGTCTATCCTCTTTAGAAGTTGCCCTTCTAAAACTCAGAAGGGAAAAGAATGGAGACAAAAGTAGAATTAGTTAGCTCTACCTGTTAGTTGCTGGTTCACCTACAGTTGGTCTCCTTGCCCTCCACCTTACGTGTTCCAATGGGCACTAGCTACTATTAGGCAGTTCTCAAATTCTGAAAGCTTTTATCAGAAGCTTGTAATATGATGTGGGTTCTTGGTGGTTTTTCCTTCTTTTTTAATAAGCATCAAATCCCACGAGGCGCACCCAAACTGTTCAATGTGCCTAAGTAGCTCTCTCAATTCCAGCTTCAGCAAAGAAGGTAGGAAGCAAATAGGAGAGAATCTGTGAAGGAACACAGTGCATGTGAAATTATTCTAACCATCAGCCCCCATTAATAAAAGTGCCTGAAATGTAATGAGAATATGAGGCTGTACATCTTGCTACCTTTCTGCCAGTTCACCCAGAATTGCATAGCTTTGCCCATTTCTCCTTCAGATATTCAGTTGTGCATGTTACATTTCATGTTGGAATAACCAATTATTTGTGTGCCTTATTTGCACCTAAAATCAAAAACGCTACACTGTGGAATTGTAGATTTGGGGGAGAAGACTGTCAATGATCACTAGCCATTATGACTAGTTTTCACCTCCACTGTTGGAGGAAGGGTATCTCTGAATGCTAGATGCTGGGTACCACAGGTGAGGAGTGTGCCATTGTGCTCAGGTCCTGCTTTGAGGCTTCCCATAAGCATCTGGTTGGCTACTGTGAAAGCAGGATGCTTGACAAGATGAGCAATTAGTCTTCTCCAGCAGGGCTTAATGAGAATGTAAGAGTCTGATTGTTCCAACCAAATTCTGTGAACCGAATACTGTATTATCCAGTCTTGCCTTATTATCCCGTTTTCATTTTAAGGACAATCACATTCTTACATCCTCTTGTCAATAAAGGTATCACAGAAATGTACTTCGAAAAGAAACCAAACGATTAAGTCTAGGTTACAGCTTCCATTAGCACCTGTCTATTTTTAACTGCTTCCAATCAATTCTTCATTTGCTTCAGAGGGGAAGAAAAGACTAGTCTGATGGTCCCAGTATCTTCTTGATTTAGATTATGCATCAATAAAATACATAGGGAGCCATCCGGCAAAAGTTGTTTGTGACTCAAGTCCTATTTAAATCAATAGAACCTGTTAGTCAAGAGTGAAACTAGATTGTGTATTTGCTTTTTACACATGTGTTTATGTGTTTTTAAAATGGTAGTCATAGGGCTGTGATCCAGATGGGGACCATGATATCGATAGAGCTGATTGTTATTTTTTTAATCCTCCCCCCTGCTTGTTATTCTGGAGAGGAAAAAAACCACTTTCCCTGAAGCTATTTGTACTATAGCATGGTGGGAAAGAATTGAACTCTGCTCATTCTGTAGTTTCATTGTGGGTTGGGACACTCTTCACACATACAGCTTCTATCTAGAATACAAAGAAATGTGTAAATACACAACTGACATAACTTGCTGTTTGGCTCTCGGTCTTATGCAGTGACAATAAATTCCTCATACATTCCAAGGATATAAATAGCAGATAGTGTGTACAACACAAAAGAAAAGACTGAGTTTCTGATTCCTGTTAAATATTGAAATAACTTTAGTCAACGTTGCCTTGACCAACCTGGTGTCTTTCATATTTTTTGAACTACAATGCCCATCAGCCTCTGCCAGCATTGGGGACTGATATGAGGTGTAGTCTCAAACACCTAGTGCTCAAGTAGCTAATGTGGTGTCCTCCAGATGTTGTTGGACTCCAACTTCCATCAGCTCCAGACATCAGAGACAATAGCCAAGGATGATGGGAGTTGTAGTCCAACAACTTCTGTAGGGCACCACATTGGCTACCCCTAATCTCAAGGGCACCAGGTTGGTTAAAAACAACCATAATTTGAATATGCCCCATTTGAAGAAGTACTTTTGTTTGTCCTGAATCTTCTAGTGTTCAACTTTGCTAGATAACCAAGAGTTCTAGCAGAGGCAGATATAGGACAGTGCAACCAGTTGCACCACACTGCTAAGCCTAGGGAGTGCTGCAAGGCATCACAATTATGACCTAGTTAACTGAGCAGAACGGGAGGTGGCAAGGAGTTCCAAACTTTGGCCCCTCACAGGGCTCTGCTGAAATTTAAAAAACCAAAGTCCACCCCTGGTTTTAGGGTTATGCGTAGAGATTAGAGCCATATGTTTTAGTTAGTATGACTAATTTGATATCTCTCAGTATTTCCCTTGTTCCCATGCTCATCTTCAGATAGTTCCTTTCTTGTGTTTGTGGCTTATTTGCTAAAGATTCTCCTCCCTGGAAGAGAGGGGAGTGGTTGTGGGCGGGAGCCCGAGCTCCGCCCCTAGCAGGGGGCGTTAGCCCCCTGCCTCATCCTCTCACCTGGCTGGCGCCCACGCCCCTCGGCAGGCACCCAACCAGGTGCCTCCTAGGGGGCGTTTACAGCAGCCTTTTGCTGCGGCGCCAGCTTCTCCTCGGCCTCATTCTTCTCTCCGTCGTCTCATCGCGAGTCACCCACCCTCCACTCCCTTTGAGCTCAGGGTCTTAGTTCATTGGCCTTGCTGTGGACCTTAGGTTGGTCACCCTGGTTGTCCAGGGGGCCTGGTAGGAATTTTTCCATTTGGCATTTGGCTTTTTGGTTTTTTCGCTTACCTCGTAGCAATCGTCACAACTTTTGTGGTATTGGTGGGTAGGTTAGGCATTGGAATAATGTGTTGTGGTGTGTCGAAGGGCTAGGTGTGGCCATCGGCTATGCCTTCAGTTTTTGGGTATTCCGTTAAAGGAATCTGGCGGTCGTGTATTCTGTCCGATGCCTGCTTAGCGGGAGGCCATGGCACGACCCTCGGTGACATCAGGGGAGAGCCTATAGTTGGATTAGCATCAACAGGCTACACCTACTGGTGAATAAACCCCCTTGTTTTAGACATCCAATGCCTAAGCCAATACCTTTTCACTGCTGTAATCAATAAGGTTGTGGCCTTTTCTTGCCCATTAACCTAATATCACGTGTCCTTGCGTATTCATTTCACATTGCGGGGGTCGGGTCCTCGAACCACAAACAATGCTCACCATGCACAATTGCGCCATGTATTGATCAATAAGCTTGATTGTGGGGAAAAATGTAGGTGTGCATTAACCTGTTTCAGAAATTTAATGTGAATGCAATGAACCTGTATTGACTAGTGGCAGTGACATTGAACTAGCACCCTGCTCTCACTGATATAACATGTTTATTATACAGTATCAAAAAGACCCCTGCATGTATATGCATAACTCTTCTCTGTAAGTTTGGGAACTGTGCATTTCCAGTATTCTTTCTGTGTGCAAAAAAAGAGCCCAACATGCATAAAGTTGTACTTCTGGACCTTTTGTCAGACAGTACAGCGAGAGCAGTACTTTGGGAACTATGTGGTTACTGGACTGAAAAGGACTCTTGAAACCTCTCTTTGAGTGAGTGGCCAATTCCAATTCAACTTGACATAAAATTTTGATGAGGTACCTAGCTGCAAAATGATTTCAATATTTTAAAAGTGAACAGGATTCTGAAAATGCCATTGTCTTGCTCATCTGCAGCATGACCTTGGCTTTGGAGAATGGATTTACTAGTGTTTTATTTTTCATTCTGTATTTTTCTTTCCTTCCTGTACCAGAAACTTTAATTTAATACTGTATCTCAAAAAGCATTGCAAATCAACTCTCATTTATTAGGAAGTCGATTTAAAATGTGCCATGTGCTCATTTTATACAGATGATGCTTGATTTAAGCATATCTTATTCTCCTTAATTTGGTGAGCTACCAGCAGTTTGGCTTTTCTTCTTTCTGGGTTTTTTGCTGACATATTTTTCCCTGTCAGCTTTTTTCGATTTTCAGCAAGGTTTGTTTTCCTTCTACTGCTTTACCCCTGAGTAGAAAACAGCACTGATGCATTCATGTTCTTGACATTTCCTTTACTCTTCCTGAGATGTCTTTATAATGATATATTTTAAGAGCCTCTTAGCTGCCTTTCACATTTGGATTTAAATACATTTAAATACCTCTAACATAACAACAGCACTTCTCGAAACCTCTGGTCCAAAAGTGTGGAATTGTTGAAATCATTTTATAGAAAGGCAGGGATTGGGCCTGCCAACGTTGTTGGACTCCAACACCCATTGGACACAACAGCATGGTCCATTGTTATGGATGATGAGAGTTATAATCCAACAGCATCTAGAGGAACACAAGTCCCCTATTCCTGCAGCAAAGGAGCAGGTCATATTTAAAAATCCGTCACACATATGTTAAGGTCACCGTTTCTGTGTCAGTTCCTGAATCCCACTTTTGACGTACAAGGGTGTTGGCTTAAGTGTGAAGTCTGACAATTTAATTTGTTAATTAATTGCATTTATAATCTGGATTTACGTAATTCGCACAATTGTTAGGGCAAGAAATGCTCTTTGGGGGCATGCAATGTTAGTACATTTGATCTTTATGCCACCAGTGCCAAGGAGATTACAAATGTAGCTGTCAAACTAAGCCACTGCATTTCAGTGTTTTTCCAGCTCCTCTAATACCTCTTCATATTTCCTTTGGTCAAACGTTCTTAGCTTCTTTGATATTATTGCATGCCACCCCAATATCTGAGTGGTGCAAGATTCCAGATGTTCCAGATGCTTACCCAGATTTGTGTTTCCTTTGGAGTGACATACAACGGAGAATGTGGTGTCTTTATGGTATATGGTTTATTTACACATATACAACCTGAGCCTATGATGGATAGGTTCACAGCACTACCACCCCAAGAGGCCCTTGCTTTCTCCATAGCTGCAGCCTTGAATTAAAAAAAAAGATCAGGCATCAATCTGATCCTCTCACTTCCCAGCCTGTTGCTTCCCAGTCTCCAGTTTTTCTTCCTCTTTCTAGCTTCGAGCTCCCACCACTCAACCCAACTCTCTCCTCTTTCAACTCTGGCCTTTTTCTTTCTAACTACCAGTGAGTTTGACCTTTATGTGAATATTCCTTGGTCCTTTGTGTCAAAGGATTTAGAAGTCAAAGTTCCACACAGAAGAAATGAAAGCGTTCAGCAATAATGCTGAGGATGATCTGACTGGCAGGCCACAATCTTGCTAAACACACACACACACACACACACACACACACACACACACCTGGATCCCCTCCCCCATATACACTGGTATAATGGAGACAGATGACAGGCATATTTTTCTCTAACAAGAAAACACAGAGGCATAAATGAAATCTACAATTATTTATAACATTTCCTGACCACCCCAAGCCTGCGTTGTTGTGCACTGCTGTTCTGTGCTGCTGTTTTGTGATTTTATTTTTAGTTTGTTGTTGTTGGCATCCATATGTCTCAAGAGACAATGGTGTGCACCTCTGAGGGTGAAGCCAAACCTCTGCATTAGTGGGCTGCAAGCCCTGACAGTGTGTATGGAGGTTCTGGGTGGTCCACACGACAAGACCTTCTTCTCGGCCTCACTGATGTGTTCCAAAGGAAAGCAGAGCAATACATTTGACACCAGCTTGGCTGCAGAAATTGTTGGAAGGAGGCATACAATGCACCATGCAACTGTCATAGGAATTCCACTCCAGATTTGCGTAGGGTTTACTCCTTAGCCGTTTCTTCTCCCAGAACTGTCCTGCAAGCCATCAGAATTTTCCTAGAAGGGTTACCTTCTCAGGTTGATGAGCCCCATCTACCCTTTACTTCCCTTTCTAGCACATGCAGAAACTACCTTCCTGGTTGTTGGACCCACTATTGGTGTCATCCACTCAATTTGCTGGAATGTGTCTTCACTTGTAGGGGAACTCTCTAACTCACAGAGGGTTTGAAACCTATCAGATACCCTCACCTGGTTTAGCTGGCCAGTTGAAGCTGTTTCTTGGGGTGTGGCCACTGTCATATGCTGACAGCTTCTAGGAGTCACAGGTGAGAGCTGAGTGCAGGGCATGGACCAAAGGTGGACAAAGCACCCCAGAAGGAGCATGATGTTTCCCCTTCCCTAATACTCCATATACCCCAGTGGACTTGTAAGCACAAGTAATACATACATAGTAAGTTTGTCGGGGAAATATTAGAAAATTATTCTGATTTAGGAATATGCAATGTCGGGAGATGGCAGAAGACCTGGAAAGTGGCTACTGGCCTTCTCATTTGTTCACAGCACAGCTAGGTTCTCCACTCTTGTCAGAAACAGGTTGCATCTCCATGGTAGGTGGTAGCTATTTTCTGAGGATTCAGCAGCCTTTTCCAAACTCATGACCTCCCGAATTTTTGGGGGGATGACAACTCCCATTAGGAATCATCACCTGGTTGCTAGAAACATTGGATTCCTGTTTTTCTATCTATTGCCACTGATCCTATTCTACAAATAAGGATATAGCATTTGAAGCCAGAAGGTATTATGATCCTAAAGCTTGCTTGTTTATATGATAAACAAAATGTGTGCACCCATTTAAATTATCATATCCCAATTTAATCTTTACCACGTAGCAAATTCTTTGGATGAATACGCTTCTGCTTCTGTTGACTGAATTTCTATATTTGGATTTACTAACTATCCTTTAAGATCCAAGGTTTAAATTTGCATGCATATTACTAGTTTATAGGCCTCAGGAAAAAAAGGAGCAGTCAACTCAGATATGTTTTCATATTACTTGATTATCACCATCTGGGAAATTACTCAAATCAAATACTTTTGACAACATTGCAGATTAAACTTCAGCCCTGACATCTTTATTGCATGAACACTTAAGCTTTATTGCACATTCATAAAATTTTGTTGTTTTTCTTCCATATTTAAAAGGCAAAAACAACTGTATTGTCTTGGTTAAAACAGTCTATTATATGATTACATATTTATTTGTTTTTTTGCCTGCTCCAGAAGTGTAAAAACTGCCTGATAGACTGTGAATATAAATTTGTAAAACATCGATTTCCAGATCAACTTGTGTCTGTTCTTCTTGCTTGCTCTCTCTTACTATTTTTTTTATTACTATTACTATTCCTTTATAAATCTAATAAATAAATAAATGAAATAACTTCATTTATTCCTCAAATTCTTAGTACTTTTCAGGACATACATCCTTTTTGCATATCTTTAATTTACTGACAGTGCAACCCTATACATAGACCTATTCAGAAATTAGCCCTTTTTAGTTCAATGGAATTTACTCCCAGGTAACTGTGTTTAGGATTATAGTCTGATTGTCTTTTTGCAAATACTAAGAAACAATCTAAAAGCACATAGGCCAATAATGCTGGGACAGGAGATGCTATACTTGACATTCAACCATGTCATTTCTGACTTGCATTCTGCAGTGGTGCTGCTCTGGGAATTCTGCATCATGTTATGCCCTTGAACCTTTTGTTCATTTCTTATCTACTTGCTGTTAAGCTTCACTATCTCCAGATGCTGGTCTTCTGATCCTGGCTACCTATAAATACTTCCAGAGCACATTCTAGCTCTTGCTCAAACAAAAGGCAAACTCTTGGTCAGCGACTCTTGATCTCCACTCCTGTAATTTCTCCCTGCTGTTCGCCTCTTATCCTGCTTGAGCCTGATTGCTTGCTTTTGTTTCAATTCTTTAATAGCCACTGAGACATCTTTGCTGCAACTATATTGCCTCTTTCACTTTGGCACCGTTGTTATTTGTTTCCTCTTCATCTGATAACTTATCACCTTGGTCTAAACCACTGAGCCTCCTGGGCTTGCCAATCGCAATGTCAGCAGTTTGAATCTACCTGACAGGGTGAGCTCCCATTGCCCTGTCCCAGCTCCTGCCAACCTAGCAGTTCCAAAGCATATGAATGTGAGTAGATAAACAGGTACTGCTGCGGCAGGAAGGTAAATGGCGTTTCCGTGTGCCCTGGCTTCCATCACAGTGTCCTGTTGCACCAGAAGTGGTTTAGTCATGCTGGCCATATGCTGCCTGTGGACAAACGCCAGCTCCCTTGGCCTGAAAGTAGAGATGAACGCTGCACCTCATAGTCAAGTTGACTGGACTTAACCATGCAGGGATCCTTTACCTTTTACTTTACCTGCTATAAATATTTTGTATTCCAAGTGGCTCAAGTGTCAACAGTTCCAAGAAGTTCCTTTCATTTGCTCACAGCCTAGTGAGCCCATCAAAGCCGTTGGCTGATTTGTGGTGTGGTGGGGCAGCTACCTTGGCCAAGAAGGACGGACAACCCTCCCATAAAATCTCAGGGCCCCCTCCCTTTTATATGATCTACCTTGATCTCAGGGTGGGGGAGGATCTCCCTTTAAAAAGACTGTCCACCATCTCTCCCAGCCTCCTACAGCAGTAATATATTTGTAATTGGACATGTAATCAGTTCCAGCTGTATTTTTTAGTCACAAAATAGCCAATTGTTTATTGGAACTAAAACCTTTTTAAAAGCTTTTAATATTGGTTAACACTTGTACTTTTACACTTAAATAAGGAAATTGAAAGGATCACTGATAGTTTTGATGGTTGCAAGAAGAGTTCCATCCATGGCTTACATTAATATCAGAGTTCATGGTAGTAAAAAGCAAGGACTTTGCCTCTAGGTTTGGGCAGAAATGTGTAGGTATAAATGAGAACTCCTTGCATTGCCTTAGCTTGTATGGTAGATTAAACTAAATACTTCCGTCAAAAGAGCTGTCAATGTGACATGTTTTAATGAGTTCTAAATGCACTTAAAGCATTTTAAATCAGAGGAGCAGTTACCATAGCAGCCACTGTGTCATATGAGAATTAAGAAACCTGTTAAGACTTTCTTTTGCTAATTTGAGATGAGGAACATTAACACACACAAAAGGCAATATTCTTGGTTTGTCATTTCCACATTCTCTTCACTTTGTAAGATATTGGGGTATGAAGATTTGCTTCATTATTTTAACACTATGTTCTGTTTGATTAACAATTTATGTGTAATGCTTTTAAAAATATAGCAATGTAAATTGATTGTCTAAATTTAGCTTCACCAGAAGAACAAAAAGACAAAACAAAAAAGAGTAGCCTGGGAAGAAAGCTTCCCTAGCATTCCTCACATATAACCACAATTGATGAATCCATTAGTTATTTGGATTTCTTAACCTCCCTCTGTAGCTGGCTCAGGGGAATTAGCATAAAAAAATTATAAAGCATGCCCAAAAGATATAAAATATATTTCTACTTTCCCTTTGCTCATTAGATTTATTTTTTAACGTTTTCCTTCCACTCCACTCCCCTTAATAGATCACATACTTTTCTGTTTCTCTTGACCTTACGAGTGCTTTTTATTCTGTGGTTCCTGTTTTTCTTTGACTCATTTCTGAAACTCACTCCTCACTCTCACTTTCATTCATATGTCTGCGCTTTCTGTGTATCCTTGCCACAGGGGCTTCGAGTTTTAAACCTGAAGCTGCCCTCTCTCTTAATATTCTTCCAATATTTGTTCTTCCCACTCCTCTTCCCAGTTCTCATTCACATAGTCACTGCCTCAGTTTCATCAAAACAGTCCTTTTCTCTAGTAAGTCTTAGCTCAAATAGTTTCAGCAGCTTGAAAAAGTGCCTGGTTGCAAGTTGGAGTGGTAACTCAAGCTTTGAAATCATTGCTGCCCCATCAAGAGTGAGGGCAATGCTCCCCTTACTCTGAAGAAGAAGAGTTGGATTTGATATCCCACTTTATCACTACCCTAAGGAGTCTCAAGGGATGCGGGTGGCACTGTGGGTTAAACCACAGAGTCTAGGACTTGCTGATCAGAAGGTCGGTGGTTCGAATCCCCGCAACGGGGTGAGCTCCCATTGCTCAGTCCCTGCTTCTGCCAACCTAGCAGTTCGAAAGCACGTCAAAGTGCAAGTAGATAAATAGGTACCACCCCAGTGGGAAGGTAAACAGTGTTTCCGTGCGCTGCTCTGGTTCGCCAGAAGTGGCTTAGTCATGCTGGCCACATGACCTGGAAGCTGTACACCTGCTCCCTCGGCCAATAAAGCGAGATGAGCGCCACAACCCCAGAGTCGGCCACAACTGGACCTAATGGTCAGGGGTCCCTTTACCTTAAGGAGTCTCAAAGCGGCTAACAATCTCCTTCCCCTTCCTCCCTCACAACAAACACTCTGTGAGGTGAGTGAAGCTGAGAGACGTCATAGAAGTGTGACTAGCCCAAGGTCACCCAGCAGCTGCATGTGGAGGAGCAGGGAATCGAACCTGTTTCACCAGATTACGACTCCACTGCTCTTACAGTACACTGAATTGGCTTTGTGGCATATGATTGGCTTTGTAATGGCACTGAATGTCTATAGTTTGGAAGGAGAAGTAGCAGAAGCCTGGGTGCTGTTGTTTAAATGGTACTGAAGCAGTTGAATAAGCTGTGAATTTCAGCAAAATGTGTGTGTGTGAGAGAGAGAGGGGGGAGAGAGAGAGAGAGAGAGAGAGAGAGAGAGAGAGAGAGAGAGAGAAATATTATGGACCTTTCAACTTCCCCCATCCCATCCCCAGTACTAATTTAATGCTGAAAACATTCACTGGTGAATATTTGGCACAGTACTCATCTCTTATCTACCTGACAGATAACAAACTGTTTGTCAACACTGTATGGATTAATACTTTCTGCTCAATAGCTGGAGCCTTGATTTCCATTTCACAGCAATGCAATTCTGCTAGTGACCGGAAAGGAAGATTGGCAGGTGATACGCAACTGAGGTTTTAGTGATAGATATAGCACACATATTCACCTTTTTTTAACCATAGAATCATAGAGTTGGAAGAGAACACAAGGGCCATCGAGTCCAACCCCCTGCCAAGCAAGAAACACCATGATATTCTGGAGGATATTGCTTGCAGTGTCATTGGTTCCCACACGAACCAAGAGGAAGGGGTATTTGTCAGTGGGTTTTATGATTCCTTGCAGTCGTTCAGTTACATCTTGGATCTTAGCCCGGGGAGACAGCACACTTCCCGAGACGTCTTCATACCAATAGTTTTCATACCAGTCTTCATACCAATAGTTTGCAGGGCATTTTCACTGAAAAACCTGTTGGCTCTTAATTTACTGCATGCTAGAAGTTAGCTTGTATTTAGGAGTCACAGAATTCCATATAAAGCATTATATGGGAAGCATTATCAACTCTGCCTATTTTGCCCATGGGAAATAAATCAAGAAAGGGAGGTTAAGTGAGTCTAAACATTTTACAGTCTCATGCTGAATGGACAGCAGGGTTAGCTACACATCCTGCATCTCTTGACTTCCATTCCCTTGTGCAGCTACTACACAGATGGCTTCCTTCTGTATGTTTTTATTTTTACATGAAATAAGAAAAGAAAAATAAGGAAAAGGAAGAAACCATCCATGCAGAGATAATCTACTACTTTCATATTGCTTCCTTGATCAAGAATGATGACCTGTAAATAGGCATCGAAGTATGGATGCTGTGAAATGCCTTCAAGGCTGCTTGAACAGAGTTCTACTCTCACAATGACACACACACACACACACACAGAGAGAGAGAGAGAGAGAGAGAGAGAGAGAGAGAGAGAGAGAGAGATATTTTCAGCAGGAGCTCACTGGAGCTCAGGTTGACATTCTAAGAAAACAAGGGAGAAGTTCATGGTCCAGCTCATCTTTTTCTAGAAAAATAGCTCTCTCTCCCTCTCCCTCTCCCCCATATATCCAAGATGCACTGCCTTTCCATTGAAAGTACACTTGAATATATTTTCAAATGGAGAGGTTATCTGATATGAGGCCGCCACATTGGCGGATAGTTTTGGCAGATAGTACAGATAAGAAAAGGAAGGTCTTAGAAATGTAAATGGAAGAAGCAATAGTCACGGGGGGGGGGGACACATAGGGAGAAATCAAGAAGTAGCAATGGATGATACTGGGAAGTTTTCAGAGACAACTCGGGTGCAGATGGAGAAACATGAGTGGATCATGTTTCGTATTTAATTTCCACAAAGCAGCTTGTGTGGGAAAGATAGGCAAGCTGGGTTTTGCATACCCATCCCATGCAATTTCTTTTTTTCAGTGTCATACTAACCATACAAAAACACAACCATGATTTAGTCATCCCTTTATCCCAGCTGTGGCTACCAAGTAAAATGAGTCCCATAGGTGCCCCAATGTATAGTCTGAAGGCACAGGAGGCCACCACCTTGCTGAAGCTAAGCAGATGAGGTCTGGTCAGTGCCTGGTTGAGAGACCACCTGGGATCTACATCTATATCATCTATATTCTATGGTGGAAGAAAGGCAGGGTAATAAATGTAACAAAATGTATAAACAGTGCCTCTGGCACAGGGTAAGCCAGAGCCGGAGTATGCTGGGCACCAAATGAGGAATGTGGAGAGTATTTAGATTAAAATAACATAAAATATTTTATTGGATTTGTTTTGATTGTATACTATTGTTTGCTGATGTTATAAGCTTTCTTGGGGGTCCCCTAATAGAGCCCAAAGGCACAGCATAAATGCTATAAATAAGTTTTGCTATGCCCAACTTGAGATGTTGATGAGATAACCAGGAGAAGGTATCAGAAAGGCAGCGGATCTCAGATTGTTGTTGTTTAGTTGTTTAGTCGTGTCCGACTCTTCGTGACCCCATGGACCAGAGCACGCCAGGCACTTCTGTCTTCCACTGCCTCCCACAGTTTGGTCAAACTCATGCTGGTAGCTTCAAGAACACTATCCAACCATCTCGTCCTCTGTCGTCCCCTTCTCCTTGTGATCTTTCCCAACATCAGGGTCTTTTCCAGGGAGTCTTCTCTTCTCATGAGGTGGCCAAAGTACTGGAGCCTCAGCTTCACAATCTGTCCTTCCAGTGAGCACTCAGGGCTGATTTCCTTAAGAATGGATAGGTTTGTTCTTCCTGCAGTCCATGGGACTCTCAAGAGTCTCCTCCAGCACCATAATTCAAAAGCATCAATTCTTCGGCAATCAGCCTTCTTTATGGTCCATCTCTCACTTTCATACATCACTACTGGGAAAACCATAGCTTTAACTATACGGACCTTTGCTGGCAAGGTGATGTCTCTACTTTTAAAGATGTTGTCTAGGTTTGTCATTGCTTTTCTGGAACTCAGATTAGGGTTAGAAAATGTATATTGGGAGAGGCCTCCGCACAAAATGGCAGTGGAGCTGTGAGAACAAATGTGATCACATAAGAAGGAGTGCGTAGAGACCACAGAGTAGAAGACCAAAGACTGAGCCCTGTGAGACTGCTATAGGGAGATGGAAAAATGACAGCTGAGAAAGAAGGAAGAAGAAGAAGAAAAATGCACTTTGATGTAAGGCATTTGCACAGAGCAAGGAATTATTGATATTTCTTTTCTTCTGATCCTAGCTATACCTTTCCTTTAAATGCAAGCCCCATTTATACCACATGCAGTGCAAGCAAGCAGGCAAGCACTTCCAGAATTTTAACAAGTGGATATAAATTAATATTGTCACACCAGTGGAAGGAAAAAAATGGAATGGAGAGCACTTGCAGCTTAGACTGATCATACAAATATTGATGGAACATAAAACCAAAAGAATGTGTTTAGTTTTACAGCCATGGTGGTACAAATATTTTTTATTGCAGGCTGATATTATTAATTTGTATGGTGAAGGAAAGGTGGGATAAATGCAGTAAATCAATGAATTGGCTTTAAAAAGATTTTTTTGCAGCGCTTCCCATTTTCTTTTGATCACACATTTCTGCTTAACTTCATAACTCCCCTCTCTATTATTCCTTCTTGCAAAACCCCATCTCTACTGTGCCGCTAGCATGAATTCCTGATTTCACTTGTCCTTTAAGTTACCTAGCTCAGTGCATAGAACATTTCATGGTCATCTAGAGTGGCTATGTTCTCTGTTAAAAATATTATTGATAGCATCTTACTATGTCACATACAGCTGAATTACTCTCAATTGCTTGAGCAATGATGGCCACCTTTGAGAGTCTGCTTAAGTTGAAGGCGATGTCAAGGAGACAGAAACATTGTTCTTCATTCTGAGGCACTTATGAAGTAGCATTTAGTTATATATCTGTTCAGCTGAAGAGAGGTGTGGCTAGAATAAAATACTATGCCCATCTCAGCAGTGCTTATATCAGGGTTCAGGCACAATTATGCAGCATGTCTGATGTATACAGTCCAAGCGTGCTGGAATTCTAAGCCCAACAAGGTTCTAAGCCATCTATTGGGCTGATGGAGATGATTATGAAGTCAGGGTGCGCCATGCATTTTGCATAGCTGGTTTCCTAACATTTGGCACAGGCCAGCCATAGACAATAGGCTCCTGCTTTTCTAGATTCATCAGGGCACATTTTGAGGGCTAAAGAATGAAACTGGACTTTCTGCAAGTAATTTTAATGTCAGGACCCTGCAATTGCTCTAAAGGCTTTCATTCCCTTCCCTCATGCATTTCCTTCTGCAGCAAAATTTTGTGAACCATCTTCTAATGCTTGTCCCATCTTATGATTTAAAGCAAATCATAAATAGAATATTAGTGGGCATCCTGACCATAGTTAAAAATGTAAAGGGAAGGGAATGGATATTCATGTTAGACAGATGAAGGAAAGTAATGGAGTACCTGCTTCCCATATTTTCAATATGATTGACTGCAGCTGCATTGGGTTCTTACAGAACTGCTAGACATTTGATTAAGACACAACATCCTTTTGGCACTTAATGCGTGTGTATTTATTTTTACTGATGACTTATGCATTGATTATTTAATTCATTCTAATGACATTAAAAAAACCCAAAAAACTTTAAAATCTGCAATTTTCTGCTTCTTTTCCACTAGTAGTTCCACTGAGATAAATAGAACTGTGAAAAGAGAGGGAGGGGGGACTTGATTCAAGAATGAATTCCCTAGGGAACGTTCATTATTCCATCTTTCCAGTGAAATTGCTTTATGCCATTCTGTGACGATAACAAATGAATATGCAATATTGGAGTGGTGGTGTATATGAATACACAAGTAGCCATTTGCAATAATGAATCCCTCTGGTGCTCTTGCTATTTTTAAGGTGCACTTTAATACTTCTGAATAAATTCCTTCGTTTTAATGTTCCAAACATCATGACAGATTGTAGCAGAACTTTTCCAAGGTGCCATGCCCAAGCAATTAGCAATGGTCTCTACAGAGAGTCTCCACAGCATGGCGGCAGTTCACACAAACCTGCAATCCCCCTGGTAGCTCCACATACTTCTGAGAATCTTTAGTAGGAAACTGTCAGCTATTGTGACCTTGCTGAATTTGCTTTTTTTCAAAATAGTTGTGTCTATTTTTGACTCCATTTGGGGTACTTTGGAAAAATATGTGTCTCAGAGTGCATTCTTGGCATTAGTAATAATCAGTTGATGCATATGCTAAAAGACTACATATGAAAACCTTGCCTAATGTAACACTTTATTTGCAAGGGTTGTGTCAAACTGATTACAAGATACACGGGGCTTGTGGAAGTGAATTTCTATAGGATTTGTGGGATTCCTTCTTTGATATGGACAACACACTCATACTGCCTGACTGGCCAATTTTGATCCTACCAATGTATTTGATTCTTCTTTCCAATTTAGACCTTTATAATATAGAATCCCCCATTTTAGTTTATTCCTAATTGTTATATTCCTAATTGTTATATTGGCCTAGACTGTGTACATAGCCATATTTTTAGAAGTCACATCTACACACCTTTTCATCTTATTAAAAGTATGCCTTACACAGTGGGAAAGGCCATCTTCAAGTGGGTTTGGGAAAGCTATTGTTCATACTTGAACAAGTTACATCATTGGAATCATACATAATGTTCAGCTCAATGATAAAGTCAATTCAAATTGAGAAAAATACCCTTAAAATACCCTTAAAGTGGTGGTTCCAAAACATTTGTATTCCTTTATTTAATTTCATTTCCCTCCATCTTTCTTCCAAGGAAATTGGTGTATATGATTCCATTTTTTAAAAAATTCTCATATCAATCTTGTGATGTAGGTTAGGCTGAGAGTAACTCCAGTGTTGCTGAGAAAGTGGTGAGATCCTTCTGAGCTAACAGTGGGATCAGGATTGGAGGCACTGAATCACAATGGCTCTGATCCTATCTCCAGGGTCATTTTCACATAATAGCACTGGGTGATTGTCTTTTAGTCACCTGGCTAAAAGCTGTGCTGTGAAGTGCCACAGTGTACTATCTTAACCCCAGTGCTGTTCAACATCTATAGGAAGTAATGGGAGCATTCATTATCATATCTGTGGCATGGTGTCATCTGTGCAATGATGATATCCAGTTCTACTTCTGTAACCTCTGAATCAGGAGAGGCAATGCAAACCCTTGCCTGGTGGTTGAACTCTGTGGTGGGCTAGATGAGAGTCAATAAACCAACTCTGAATTTTGGCAACATGAAAGCACTGTGGGGAACATTTCGCAAATCCAGATAATTGGTGAATTGCCTAATTTGGATAGGGCAAAAGAAGAGGTTTGTAGTCTGTGGGCTCCTGGGTCCATCGTTATCATTAGAAGCCCAGGTGACATCAATGGCTAGGAGTTCCTTCTACCAGCTTGGGCTGCTAAGACAGCTACAGTCATCTCAGGACCAGGATAGCATGACCACTGTTGCCCATGTGTTTGGTAACCTTCAGGCTCTATGTGCTCTATAGGGCTGTCCTTGAGATTGGTCTAGAAGCTGTAGCTGGTATAAAATGTAACAACTCAACTACCCATTGAAGTGGAATATTGCAAAAATGTTACGGCACTGCTAAGTTTAAGGTGCTGGTTTGGGGACCCAACCGATCACTGTAGGCGAGGGCCTTCTGTGTGGATACCAGCTTATCAGGAGGTCTGTGCCACACAAAGTAGGAATTGGCCATTTAGTGTGGCACCTACCCTTTGGAGTTCCCCCTTCTTGAACATTAGACAGGAGTTGTCTCTGTGGTCTTTTTTGTGCCTACTGAAGATTTGTCATTCAATAAGCCTTTTAAGTTGAGATCTTTCCCAGTCTGTATCTGTAGTGGGGTGATTTTTGAGTGGTTTTCAATATGTCATTTTTGAATTATCACCTGTTGCTTGCCACCATGAGCTCCTTTGGGAGGAAGAACAGGGTACAAGTTAAATAAACATACAAACAAATATTCAGAACATTGGCCCATTCATCTTACTATTGCTTACACTGTTTGACAGTGGCTCTTAAGGGTTTCAGTTGGTAGTTTCTCCCAGCCCAACTTGGAGATTTCAAGTCCCTTCTGCATGTAAATCAGACGATCTTCCAGTGAACCACAGCTGTAGTCTTGTTAGAACTCTACAACTAACAACATAAATTTTGGTAAAAGAGTGTTTTTGTACATCTATTCTTCTCAGTAACACAACAATTTGAGATTTGAGATTCACTAAGAATGTAATTAAACTATGTTCTCAGAATGACCAACTGGACATGTTGACAACAACCTAAGTATGCTATTCCTTTAACTCACTGACAAACTGCGATGTGTGCATTGCATTGCGACGGGTTACATCACTGGTCATGACATGATGTAACCCAACGCAGCATGATGTAAGCGTCGTGATACATTGGAGATTTAAAGAAACAGCAATGTTTCATATTTAAAATTTAGCTTGGGGAATTTCCTTCTGTCCTGTCTTTTTGACCTTAATGATGATCTTTTAAAATATATGCATTATTTGATTGTGTTATTAAAGGAATAATAAACAGTGAAGCATAGGAAAAATATGGTACAAAATGGTGACAAGTTTGAATGTTCCTGACTTCTACGTGTATTCTAATGGTTAGCTGACTATAAGGGCAAAAATTGGGGTATCCTGTATTAAACTGATAACTGCTTGTAGCATAATCTGGTCTGGATAGTGGCAATTATTCTTTAGGGATGGCCCAGGCTTGCAGTAGGGTGTTGGATTGTGGCAGGTTTTTATCTTAATGTGGTTTGAATTATTCACCATGCAGTTAAATATAAGTGATTGCAACTTGGTGGTGAAAAAGTACCCTAAGCATGTTATTCTATGCTTCCTTCGTACATTGAACCCAATAGGACTACTATGTATGAGATCAGACTGGAAGTGACACATCTCATCCTTTTGATCCTTGGTATGTCTATTCTGATATATTAAAAGTGACCTGAACTCACTTAGATAAGGTATTTCACTTCTTAATTAACTTTGGAGTAGCCTCTTGAGTCTAGACTTTTAGCTGCACTACTTTTGCCCTTCTTCTTTATTCTGGGTTATACAGTTTTTCTGTCTTCCTTCTATGGCCCGTTTAAATATTCTCCATGCTGTGTCTAGAATGATTTTTCACTGCAGATTGTGTTTATGGAAGAGAGACTCAAAATAAGATAAGTGGAATCCACAGGGAGAAATTGCAGCAGTTAACATAAAAACTAATCAGATCATGACAAGAGGATTATGGACAGAAGAGTGTGTTTTAAATAGTCAAGGAGAAACCTGCAATATTGGCTTGTAGACTGGATGTTGAGCATAATGAACTGAGCACAACAGTGAAATTATAAACCTAGGAGCCTGAGCAAAGAGGGAATACCTAAGATTTTCAAACTGATGAAAATTAATTACCCTCGGGTATAGGTAAATGGAAGATTTTCTTTCTTTGCGGTCTAAAAAGACACATTACTGTGAAATTTTGTGGTACAATTATTTAATACTTCCCATTTCTGGACCTTGCTTTGCAAAGGATTGCACAGATTAATATTACTATGAACTAGTCTTTACAGCAGCCTTTGTTAGTTTGGTGCCCTCCAAATGTTTTGAACTACAACTCCTCACTAGTCCCAGCCGGCACAGCCCCAGTTTTATACAATGTACCCTGCCAAATCCATAAGTCATTTTCATGAGCAAAGCTACTGGAAAAAAGTGCTGAAGTAGTTACTGCTAGACTCATCAATAGCAGATTACTGTGGACCACAGGGGATCCTGACACAAGGTGGAAAACCCTGGGGTGATGTAAGTGAAAATATTAAAGAGGAGGAGGTTGAGGTAATGAAAATAAGACACTCAAAAGAACCTGGAAACAAAGGCAGGAAGAAAGTAAAGGGAACACATAAGAACAAAGAACCATTCTGAACTTTGCTGAAGTGTAGTGAGAAAAAGGAGATAAAAACCAAAGGAGTGAGATATGTATTAAATTATGGGAGAATAGGGAAATGAATAGTGGCTGACAACTAGCAGTTAGTTAGGGATAGACTATTCCAGGTCAATAGAACTCTTCCGGATGTGTGCACTCATAAGTCTGTTCTGTCTTCTTTCTCTATAAAGCCACATGAAAATTCACATTCAAATCATATTTTCTAACATATATTTTGCTCAAAACGTGCATTTTGAAATGTATTTTGAGAGCTTTCTGGAGGAGACTTGCATCAAGGTTCAGGATCCGTGGAAGCCAACAGTGCTATCTGAACCATGTCTACTTAGAAGTAAGTCCTGCTGAAATCAACGGGGCTTACACGCATGGGAATAATGTTAGGATTATACCTAGAATTCTGCTCAGCATATTTGTCCAGAAGGTATGCATCAGATCAGTTCATATTAGAGGCCACATCAAATTCTGAGGGACTAAAAATGGGATGATGTTTATGAAGAAGAAAGCCAAATTATATTTTGATCATATTACAGATTTTTGCATACAGAAAAGTCAATGTACGTAGCTTGGGGTGGGGTATCAAAGTACACTTAAGTAAGTGGGAACACAAAAACAGAAACTTTGTCTACCAATACTGTATGGAAACAAAAATGACAAAAGCTCAGTTGTGATGGGCTTCAAGGGCTGGCCAGTACTTTGCCCACACTTTGCCATTTCAGTAGGACCCAATCCACACTACTATGTACCAGCCAGGAATGCATTTTTAAACAAAAAATATATTCAGTAGGTTCCAAACCATAATGATGTTAGCCACCTGCATAATGTCAGCTGGTAATGGAGCCCAAAGGGCTGGAGCTGCAGCAGTAAAAGTCTGGTTTCTGGTACAAACTGAGCATACCTCTAGGGCATGTGGTATTCTCAACAGCCCCATCTGAGCAGCACAGTTGCCAGACAGGGATGCAGGTTCCTCCACTAATCTGAGTTAACACCAAAACACAAATGGGAAGTAGAACTGCACAAAGTAGCCCTTGCCTGTGGTATCTGTGCATAGAATGGAAACATCTGAAAAGCATAGAGCAGCTTGGGCATGTGCAGCCTTCCATGCAACCTGGAATCCCAATTACTCAGGTGTCCAGATGACAAACAAGGCTGAACATGTGAAGGCTTCACCCCATTTTAGCCATTCACATTCTATGTGAATGGGCTGGTTGCGGCCTTGCTGCCTACTTGCAAGTTGGTATTAACCATGAGCAGTATCCCTGGATATGGCTAAAAGTCTTCATATGAATACAGATCATCATACTGTAAAATAAATGCAACAGAGAGCCTGGAAATGTTTCTTGTGGTGTGTATATAAGCTGCACAGGGAGAACCATGTTGTGTTAAAAGTCAGATGAAGTGACATCTACTCTCTTCATCTCCATTTACCGTGCTTATTGCCTTTGTTGGTGTGATTTACTAGGGAACATCCTTCCACAGTCAGAAAAGCAGACAGGTCCCGGGGTCATATGCAAACTTCCAGGACTCTCTATGTGGCCCTTGGCGCTTTCCCCAGGTGACACACCTTCTCAGCTCTGCTTTGTGCCTCAAGTGTTTCTGCCTGGCTGAAATGTTTCCTTGAGTTTGGATAATTTCTCTTTGTTGCTCGGATGTAGAGAGGTATATGAGAGCATGTATAGAAACTAGCCTAGTGTATAAAGGTAAAAATTGCATTTATTGCCCATTTGTGGTCTCTGGCCTCCATATGCCATTGGCTTATGGATCCTGGAAAATTGTCCAGTTGGAAAATATTGTCTGCTCCTAATGTACGGTAAACTAAACATCCTTTGGATTTGTGGCCCTGATGTTTTACCTCATTAGCTTTCATGGTACCATCTGGTTCAACCCATGTCAACACAACTTTTTTGGCTGCGCTCTCTCTCTCTCTCTCTCTCTCTCTCTCTCTCTCTCTCTCTCTGTGTATCCCACTAAATAAGAAAACTCAACATGGCAAAATTATACGCAACAGAAGGGGGAGCTTTATAAAGAATGAATAATGTCACTCATAGTTTAGAGAAATGTCACACCAAGCTTATATGAATCAATTTTTCCCACATGCACAGAACACCATCTGTGCGAGGGATTGTACATACTGTACTACTCTCTTCCCCTGTGGCTCCCCTCATAGTCACTCAAGACTTGAAATGGATTTTCCCCAAAGATCTTAGCCCTACGAGAGTTCCTGCATGTTATGTCTCAATATATCCAGATCTATGGGGAATTCTTGATAATAAATAAGAGCTGTAATACTGTTTCTTACTTCTGTTTTGCTCTCATGGTAAGTAAAATGTTGTGTATAACTATGGCAGGTATAATGTGCCTGGAAGTGAATGTGTAATCCACACATAGGCCTGAATCTTTCACACTCAGATGATTCTCAGTTAAAAATTAGATGTTTTAAGTTCATTGTTGCTGATGGTGGAAATGTGTATTCAGTGAAACAAATATCCTGACTTCTCTGTGTTGCGTAATATTTTCCATGTGTGTTATGTGTGTTAATTATTTTGTTTATATTAATAATAATTACATTAAATTCATTTCAAATATTACAGTGATTTTTGTCAGAAGATGAGCTACGTTTGGCATGTCCAAGATGTTGGGTATGCCCAGTAGGATTTTTGACTTTTCCACTCTGAACAGCAACAGACCCAAATTTCTATTTGCCATGTCACAAAAGTGTATACCTCTCCTTGGTGTACAGAATAGTTGTGTAGTTCTTTGGATCCAAACCATAATGACTTGGGAACAGAGACAAGGGCACAACTTAGGCAGGCATCTGAAACAGAATTTCATATTCATTTTTCACCACTTATCCCCAATCTTTTAAAATCTTTGCTAATTAAAAGTCTTATTTGATGAATATTGTACTAAGATAGTGCACTGAAAATTGGACTGTCAACTGAATTACAAAGAATTCATGTATACAGAATGTATTTTTTTCTTATCAATTTTGAATGCAAAATAGGCAATCATTTTAAATAAAATTAATTGCATTGTCACAACATTTGATTTTTTCCTACCAGTTTTTTTCTGATTTGTTGTCTTTAGCATTTATGTTAGTGTGCAATTTGCATCCTTTTTTTCAGATTCAAATTTTGACTTTTTGTGTTCCTTTTTTTTCTTTTTTTCCACTTTTTGGATAGTTTTTTTTTTCCTTTAAATTTTTGGGAACCTGCTGTTTTTGAATTCTCTTTTTTCCCTTTATTCTCCTGCTCACTCTGATCCCAGGAGCCAACACAAAGAAAAGCGCAGATGATATAACCAGTAATGATCGTGGGGAAGACGAAGGTATTTTTTGTTTTTGTTTTCCCAAAAACTGAAACGTGATATGCATGAACATTAACTTTCCCCCTCCTTTATTTAATCACACACATTTCAGTGTGCTGCTTTATTTTCTTCTTATCTGGAATCAACTTTCCTTTCCGCCTGTTTTTTTCTTCTTCCAAAATTAAGACACAAATTAGCATTTAGATGACTGCAGTTCCCCTTTGAGATAAGTGTACAGGTTATCTGTAAATATGTGTGAAGTGAGTAACATAAATATTATTTACAACCAAAAATGCTTCCTTATTCCCAGTCCGAATTTTTGCCTAGGAAAAGGGGAAAAATATGGAATTGAAACCTTGCATGTGTATCTTTTCCTTTATCCTTTTTAGTACATTTTGTAAATTCACCTTCACCTTATCTCCCTTTTTCTCTTCCCCGTATAGTGGATGCAATTACTTTGTCTCCAGTTTCAGTCCCTGCTCCCCTGATATTTCAAAGGAAACTGTTTAATTTCTTTTATTCTTTAAAGCTTTCTTCCTTTGCATGTATCCGGGACAACGTTAACACTACCATTTACTCCCATATTGCTCCCAGGAATATGGTTTGTGTGTTTATATATTATATATAGCACACTAGTGATGCCCATCCTTTTGGGATGTCCATCACTTCCATGTTATTGTAAACATGCACGGAAGCATAATCATGTGGGTATATGTTTTATATATTTATATATATATATATATATAAAGTCTGTGTCATGGATACAACTACTTAGGTTGTAGCAACTGCATTATTCTAGTAGGTGTAAAGGAAGCCTAACTGTGGTGGGGACTTTTTTTTTTGTGGGGTTGCAGGATTCATTTAAACCCCTGTGGATTATTGGGTGCTTGTTATGCAATGCAAGATTTTTAAAACTTTCCCCATAAGGATGGAATGGAGGCAAGTACCTTAATAATATGACATGACGATGTTTCTCTTTCTCTGTTTAATAATAAGCACATAAACTATAAGAATACACTATCAGCGTTTGGTTATATTCAGATTAATCGCAAACTCTTACGAATTTCAGAGAAAATCTTAATTCACTCTTTATTGTTCCACATTTAATAGCAGCTTTAATAACAGACCACTATGCTTTGAACCCTTTTCAGACAAAAATTACACCTAGCTTGTTTCTTAATGTTACACATCCTGACCAAGGTTTGCATAAACAGATGAATTATCTGAGTCTGCCACTTTCATGCATTCTGGATTTCAACCTCACATCCTTGGTGTCTGGTCTTTTCTTAGCTTATTTCACTTCTTTTCTGTGTTTTGGAATTTGACACTATTTAACTAGCATGGTAACATTTGCCCTTTCTGTTCCCTTCAGAAATCTTTATAGTTATGGTGCGGTCACCTCTTAATCTCCTTCTTTCTCAAGAGTTTAGAATTATGGTGGCTTTTCTGACCTTTTCAAGTACAGCTGCTGAGATCTATGCTTCCTTGTTATTGCAACTGTTCACCTTCTTTTCCACTGCTCTGCTGCTGTAATAATGCCTTTCCAAATAAAGTAATTAGACATTTAGTTCATACACAGCAAATAGATTCTGTCATGCAAGGGCTGAGCTCAGAAATTAGTTTTTCTGTAAAGTACGTCTACCCTCCCTCCCTCCCTAAGTTTGATTATTTGATTTCTATACCACTTAATATATTAAATAACATTTTCTGTTCCTCTTATGGGGGCAGATCTGAAGGAGGGCTGCCAGTTGCTGCCCCCTATGCTAGAGTCTATATCTTCCATTTATGCTAGGTAAAGGAAGGTATTATATTCCATACTGGTATCTTGAACAGCACTACAAATGTGATTCTTAGTAGAAAATGGATGCTTTATTTATCTTTCCAAGGATACGTGAAAATATACTTCTTTCTTAGTTGCAAGTCTGTCGGTTGTTAGCTAGCACATACCTAACACAGGGGCAGACCTTCGCAATATGCTGCCTTGTGCGAGGCCATTTGATGCCATCCCCACAGCCCTCACAGTGCTGGCTTGAGCTGGGCATTGAGAAGGAGATGTGAGGCTCTGACAGGTTCCTAGTGCTCTCCTCGGCTGCATGCTTGGTGCAACCACACCACAAACACTGCCCTAAATCCTCCTCTGCCTACCATGTGTTCTAGAACCAATACAGATACATTGGTGTATCAACATTTTTCTCCATCAACCTCTGGATTCAAATCAAGAAAATGTGGGAGTATAAAACACCACATACTGGTTTGATAACGAGCGGTAGATTGTGGACTAAAGGGAAATACTATTTCCCATTAACATAGAACTATTAATTGCCTGGCAATTTATTAAATAGAATATGCAACTATCAGCACCAACTAATTTAGGAGAGCTTTTCTGAAGGGTGGTTGAAAGGTACTGTGGTCCTCCGTCCTACCTCCAAATAAAGTCACTTATAGCTATATCCACCACTTTTATACATACCTTTGGTTTGCTAAATGGGGGACTCTTCTAATGGGTGAGCAAAATTGGCTGTTCCCAAGATACTACTCTTTTTTTCAGCTGACAAACTGGGGGAAAGCCATTTTGCTTCTGTTTTGGAAATCCCAGTTCAGCCCCACAGATGCTTCTAAAAGTGGTTTCAGCGGCAGGGAGGCTTCTTACAATAATGGGAGGGAAAGGTTACTTATTTTTGCATCTTTCTCCTCCTCCTTTTTCCGTGAAACATTTTGGTCTTTTTAAGTATTTTTGAAGCAAGCAACGGGATGGCAAATTGTGAATGTCATTCCTAGTGGTCCTCCGTTGATTCAATTTAATTAGTTTAGACAAAGCAGAATGCAGATATAAAACTCTTTTTGTCTCCCTAATATCTGTCAAGATATTTTGCCTGAAGATTTTCCCCACCCACTTCACATCTTACTGTGAATGATAATTTTTGGTGGGGTTAGTTTGTTGAATATGCTTCAAGAACTGCAACATTATCAGTTTCGGAAATTGAGGAAGGCAGAAAGACATGGGACAGTGCTGCTATTTATGTTAATAAACCTATTAAAAGTTTGCTATTTTAAAATAATGTTTATGTTATAAACCACCTCATAATGACACTTTCTGTACATTACTTACTTCAACTTATGAATTTTGCATGTGAGATTCCTACATTAACTTGAGGCCTAGTATTGTGTGATACATATTCCAAAAGCAACACAGCTCTGTTTCAAGTTGTGATCCAGGTGAGACTCAGCAGATATAGTTCCCCGCCTCCACCACCATTACAGTTGTGCAATGAGAGATGCTGTCACCTATGGTACTTTTGGCCCTTTCCGGGCTTATCTACAAGCCCTATCTCCTTTTTTATTCTGGTCCTAACTGAAGATAAGCAGACTAGTAGAGAAGAAAAATAGATGAAGTGAGAAAATATGCAAAAATTATTGACACTTTGCGGGGGCGGGGATAGGCAACAGTTTTCCTTTAATACTTGTATTACTTTCTTGTGTTTTCCTTACTTGTGTTCTTTTCAGACATACATGATCAGAACAGCAAGAAGCCAGTGATGGTCTACATCCATGGTGGATCATATATGGAAGGTACAGGGAATATTGTTGACGGGAGCATACTGGCCAGCTATGGAAATGTCATTGTTGTAACCATCAACTACAGGCTAGGGGTTCTAGGTAAGTTCCCCCCTTTTTTCTTTCTTAAATCAATGAGCGATAACAGTTCTTCAGAGCCATTTCTGATTTATTTCTCTTAAACCATTTAATGGTTGATAGATTCTATATGCTGGTTCATGCTGGAAAATCCCAGTGGGTGTAATGGAAAGATACCCTCCTCCATGCAGTGCTTTCAGAATCTGTGGTTCTAATTTGATGGATGCATTTTATAATGAACTATGCCTATTAGTCTCTTCCATCTTCTGGGAAAGAGCACTGAGGCAAAGCTTTGTATAATCAATTCGATTTCCTTTTAGTCAACTCTTGCCACATTGGTTATTGCTTGTGTTGCTGCGTGAGATTTTTCAGATAACATATATTAGATTGGAGAAACTGAATTATATTGGTAGGCGATGTTTTTTTCTAGAATGTAACCACTTCTGCTGTTGCCTAAATCACTGGCTGGGTCATGATGGTATGAATTCAAGGCGGCCAAGATAAGTTTTCTTTGTGACTCAGTGACTTCCTTGCCTTGGGCTAATAACTCTTACAAACACACTCTTATAACAACCTTCCTTGCCAATAATGAGCTGGTAACAACAAACAATGAAACTACATTTGAATATAAAATATTAAATTTGCCAACATATTAGCAGATACATGTGGATTTTGTTTTGTAACGATTTGCTGGGTGGTGAGGAATGCAAACTGTGGCTACTATTCGTTTCAAAATCTCATGCTATATAAAGAATGAGTCACCTGAAGGTTGCCATTATTTTCTCACTGGCACTTGACTGAATTATGCCTGCTTTTAAGCTTCCTCATGAAAGTTAAAGGCTTCTGGTTGTTAAAATGTGGTGAAACATAGACCAGAAAATTAGTTTGCCTTATATTACTTAGCTAATAAAATAGCTATGTTTTTTATTTAAAAAAAATAACTAATTGTTGTTTCAATAATATATTTTTATCCCCCTACTTTTGCAAAACCAACAACAAAACCAACAAGCAGGAGTGCTTTTTAGCTTTCTGTAGTGCATCTTCATTTCCTTAAATGAACCATTACTAAAGCACTGTGATTTTGTCTATCAATAAATAAGGCACTCAACATGGAGCTGGCCATGAAAGCAGTCGGGAATGCAACTGGCGGAAGAGGCTGTGGCCAAATTGCTGACAAGAGCTGAGCATTCAAAAGCATTAGGCCTCTTTTGTTTGGCATGCACTAGTTGAGAGTTTGTTTTCAGGCTCAGTTCTGGGACCTGGTTATTTTAAGGACCACAGTATTTTCCTCACATCTGAGCCATTGCTCCAGAACCCTTGATCCTATGAAGGATGGTGGGTAGATACTAGGATTAGAGCCTTTTCTGTTGTGGCACCCACCTTGCAGAATATCCACCTGTGATTCATCATACTCCAACACTTTAATGTTTTACATAGTTATTTGAAACATGGCTATTTATTAAAGTGTTTGGCTAAGTGCCCTTTTGGTTTACTTCATTGAATTCCCACTTTGATCCTTATTTTTTACAAATGATTTTATCATTTCTCTAGTCTGTTACATTAATGTTGGTTCATCGTGATTGCTGTTGTGGTTTTAGGAGTGTTGCATATGTTATGAAATATTGTATTTTTTTAAAGCAGCTTTGAGTGGGATACAAGTTTTTTAAAAAATAAAATTAAATACATTAAATATATTTCATCCCCTATCCAATACCTACCTCTCAGAAGAATAACAGTGAAATTTTAACTATAGCCACTGAGAAGTAAGTATTGAATCCAATGCGTTTATTCCCAGGTAATGGGGTTAGGATCATGGTCTTGATGTGCTGGTTCTCTCATATGATATTGCGATTAAAATAAAAAAGAATAAGAAAAATGGTTCAGCTGATGCATTGATGTTGAAGGCTGTAAGGAGCAAAAACAAACTGGCATTTGTGAGCCATGTTCATAGTTCCCACTTCTGTGCTTTGTTTGGTTGCATGCGGTTAGTTCTTAAGTAGTGTCTGCTGGGCAAGGCTGGCAGTGGCGATGACCTCTCTTCACACTTGCAGCTTAGTCTGACCAGTTGAGAACACCTGGGCAGTCCAGGGTTATTAGTACTTGTCTGCAATCTGGCTGTACCACAATTATGCATCTTGGTCAATCTCCACCTTTTGGATGCCCTGCACCTGTATGTGCCTCCTCCATTCCCCTCCTCTGCACCTGCTGACATATCCAAGCATATGAGTCAGTTAAGCACATCATTGAGGGAGGGAGGCAGCTCACCCTTACTGTGACCGGCCTCCACTTCTTGGAAGTGATGGGTGACACATAACAGCAATTTTAAATGCCACAACCCACCTCCATGCAAAATATCCTTCTGCTACCAAGTCTGTCCTCTGTCCCTGTCCCTTCTCCCACTCAGAGGCATGAGAAAACGTTGGCTCCTTGCCCGTTTCCTGTTCATGTTCCTGATTAATAAACTGGCATCTCCTGTGCATGTTGGACATTAAAAAAAACCTTATGGTTGGATTATTCTTGTTTGACAATGTCACAGTTAATGCTAGCTGCCTTGAGCACTTCTTCGGATGTGGGAAGCAATATGCTAATTTCTTAACAAATAATAAAAAATGTGTTTCCTTTAATACTATCAATCACGGATGTCAGAGTAACTTGTAGGTTCAGTTTCTAGCGTGGGTAGTCATTCCACAATTGTAGTGCAAACAATTACCCTAGACTCTGCCTTCAGTCTAATTTCATAATTTTCTTTGCAGGATGAATTGTTGGGGAGATAGATGTGCAGACATCTGTGCAAGCTAGCCAGGGGTTGAATAGTGGAGAATGCATATATAATTTTTTTATTGAACTCATAGGAGACCACCTGTTTCCAAATGTGCATTCTGTTAAAAGCAGTGCCTAGCATCCATATTTGGATATTCCTTCAGATGGTCTTCCTGTTTATACCTGCTGTTCCTAGATTTCTGTAGTTATTCTAAAGCATGGGGCAGAAACTCAAAGTTTTTGAGCTTTTTGCCTATTTCCCAAAATTTCCCTGGACATATGGCAAGCCTACTCTATGACTGCAGTCCTAATTGCTCATATTCAATAGGGTTTACAGACAAAATGTAATTATGCAATCTAATAGTATATTACTAGTCCCAATAATACATTTCAGTTTGTACAATACACAAATATTTACAAATTTAACAGTTGCTTATTTTAATATTTCTTCTTCTTCACTTAGACCATTTAATATCAATGATGAAGCATGTGAACTATAACAATTTAAGTTTTGCTCTAAAGCCATCAGGCAAAGACGGGCAAGGGGGGTGTCACATGCAAACACTTCACTAAAATACAGCAGTTATGATTCATTTAAGTTAAAAGTCTTAAAACATGTTGAATTTCTGTTATAAGCCACCTGCTAACTGAAAACAAAATTGTTGTTAAAAGCAACACATTAGGCTGTTTGCGGTTTTTTGTGTTCAGGAATGATTTTCCCTATCCCCACCCGTTTGTGATGTTTAAAATGTCATACCCATCTCTGCTCAGCAAGAATCCACCTTCCTCTTAGTCTAGAGATTATTTAATTATATCTATTCACCTGATCCATGTTCAAGTGGTTAATAAAACTCAGCAAGAAAAGATGCCTCATATATGCCTTTATTCCCAGACAAAGCTAACTAAGCTAGTCTCAAGATTTTGCAACATTTCATCTGCACACTGAGCCTTTCTGTAGATCTGAAATTCTGATACAACTATGGGGCCTTAAATGCACCGAGAGGGCTGTATAAGGATCTGTTGAGTATATCGGCTGAGTCACACACTGAACTACACTAGAGTGACATGCATATATAACTGATACTCAGGATGTTTGTAAAGCTTTGTTCAGATATAGGGGAAGTAGTGAAGAAGGCAAAGACTGAATTGAGGGCCTTTCTTTCCTTCTATACTACGAATAAAACAATCACTACTGGCCAGGTTCCGTACTTTCACAAATAACAACACATGCACCAGAATAAGGCTGTGGGTAGTTATAGAGGTGGACTTGAAATGAGAGATGGAAGAGAAATGAGGTTTGATTCACATTTTAATGCAAACCTGCTTAATTTGCACTTCCTGAAACAACACGTAAACTGAAACACAGCTATCTTGAGAAATGCACACTTTTGTGGTGTATCTCCAGTGGCGTAGCGTGGGTTGTCAGCACCCGGGGCAAGGCAAGTAATTTGCGCCCCCTAACCCGTGGATTTGCGCCCCCTAACCCTAACCACCAGATGTTGCACCTGGTGCGGCCGGCACCCCCCTGCACCCCCCACGCTACACCACTGTGTATCTTCAACTAAAAATGCATGTATTGGGGATAAAAAGTGCATATGCACGCAACATACAAAGAATCATTATATTAGAGGGAACTGCTTGCAAAAAAAATGTATATTAGGCAGAATTACATACAAAACTTAAGAAAAATGTGATGGGATGATTAGCTGCTTGTGCGTTTAAGCTTAGCCCCTCAGAGCTTGGGCATGTTCCTCAAACTCTGCCTTAAGCGGAGCCCCCTTAAACATGACTCCCTCAATCGCTAGCAGAATCCGACAGTGGGCGTTTGCGGAATCTGCTCCAACATAAAAGTTCCTTAACAGAAACACGTCTTCGGGATTCTTGGCGAGACAGTTTCCGGCGAGGAGTGGGTGTACCTATGGGGGGTCCTGAGACTTCTTCACTGTTTTCGCTGGCAGTCTCTCGGAGCCCTCCCTCCGACTCACTTTCTCTCTGAGCTCTTTCTCTCCTCCTGCTGGTGCCTTCCTCTGCTGCTGAGTCTCTCTTAGCGTCTGAGAGCCCTTCCACCGCCTGCCTTTCTGATGGCAGTTCCCTGACAAAAAATATAAGCATATTTTCAGGATGTACCTTAGGCACAAGCTGCTAATACTCAATTCAAGTTATACTACCTGTTGTGGCATGTACTACACAGTCCCATTTAATTTATTACTCTCTTGGATTTTGACAATAAAATTTGCCAGTTAAATTTGCTCCTTAGGAAAAAATGCAGCCCTTTCATGGGCAGAGGAATGGATTAACTAGAGACTAGCAGAGAAAGCTGAGATAAAAAGGTATTTTGATACAAATGGTTTCTTTGAAAGGTTGGGAGACATTGGTTCTTCCTACTCCTCCCCCGCCCCCAAATTGCAGCTGCAAGTGAAAGGATTATATATACAACTGATTATTAAAGTCTTCTCAGATAAACCTTCTTTAAAGTGCCAATAAGCCTGATAAAGAATATCAGCAATTTAGTATGAAATACTGCTCAAAGCAGCTGTACTTATCACCTCCCAAAAGGCAATGGATTAAATGTTGAAAAACTTACATATATTTAGACCCGAAAACCAACCAGAAGTACACCCAAACAGCTTGGATTATATTCCAGCAGCTAATTATGGACAGCTCAAGTGAGGACTGGAGTGGGGACCATAAAGGTAAAGGTAAAGGTACCCCTGCCCATATGGGCCAGTCTTGACAGACTCTGGGGTTGTGTGCCCATCTCACTCAAGAGGCCAGGGGCCAGCGCTGTCCGGAGACACTTCCGGGTCACGTGGCCAGCGTGACATCGCTGCTCTGGCGAGCCAGAGCCGCACACGGAAACGTCGTTTACCTTCCCGCTGGTAAGCGGTCCCTATTTATGTACTTGCACCCGGAGGTGCTTTCGAACTGCTAGGTTGGCAGGCGCTGGGACTGAGCAGCGGGAGTGCACCCCGCCGCAGGGATTCGAACCGCCGACCTTTCGATCGGCAAGTCCTAGGCGCTGAGGCTTTAACACACAGCGCCACCTGCGCCCCCCAGTGGGGACCATAGCCATGCGTATATATGTTCAGATAATCAAAGTCTCCAAAGGTGGGCACTTGGAGAAGAAATTTGTCTCACACCTTCTGAGCTTCATGCATCCATGTTTTCTGAGTGCTATGTGCATAGACCAGGCTTCCTCAACCTCGGCCCTCCAGATGTTCTTGGCCTACAACTCCCATGATCCCTAACTAGCAGGACCAGTGGTCAGGGATGCTGGGAATTGAAGTCTCAAAAACATCTGGAAGGCTGAGGTTGAGGAAGCCTGACATAGACTTTCTAGGCACAAATTGTATCTCTTTCTTGGGAGGGTACAGATCAGTCTGTTGGATATGGGCTCAATGCAGACAAGGCTGAAATGCACAGAAGTCAGGCTGGTCCAACTGGTTGCAATCTGGCTACCTCAAGCCGAGTGTTCATTTGTACCACTTCAATCTGTGGAAGAGGCACTTGCTCATTCAAATGTTCATTCTGCACCTCTAAGGCATTGCTCTTTTAGTCTGGCAGCGCCTGAAATGCCCCACCCATTGACATTAGGCAGGTGTACTGTACTGTATTCTTTTCAGCGTCTGATGAAAATGTCTCTACTTTGGTAAACTTAACCAGACATATACAGCTGGCGTATATTTAAATCTGATTATAAGTGTTAATAGTGTCACCTCAGCATTCTATGCATCTGGATAGGCTTGTCTAAACAGAAATGTTTTTAGCAGGTGCTGAAAAGAGTACAGGGAATGCACCTGCTTGATCTCAATGGGCAGGGAGTTCCAAAGTGAAGGCGCTACCACATTAAACAACTGAGTTATTACAAATGCAGAACATGTATTATGTAGCACCTGTAGTAGTGCCAAATCCACTGATCATCGTGGCTGGTTGGGCACTTGTGGAGTAAGATGCTCTTGTAAGTACAGTGGTACCTCAGGTTACATACGCTTCAGGTTACATACGCTTCAGGTTACAGACTCTGCTAACCCAGAAATAGTACCTCGGGTTAAGAACTTTGCTTCAGGATGAGAACAGAAATCGTGCTCTGGCGGCACAGTGGCAGCAGGAGGCCCCATTAGCTAAAATGGTGCTTCAGGTTAAGAACAATTTCAGGTTAAGAACAGACCTCAGGAACGAATTAAGTATATAACCCGAGGTACCACTGTAAAATGGTCTCAAGTTGTTAGGGTTTTATATACTAATAGTGTTGTAAGCAAGTACTTGCTCTGTCTCACGCACAGCCAAAAAACACAAGACAGCAAGTGAGAAAGCAGTATTTATTTCTTTTCTGTGCTGAAAGGACCAGCAGGGCTTTCTTTGTCCCAAATCAAGTGGCCACTGGACAAAGCATTCCAAACAGTTTTATACATTTGGCACAAATTCCACACATTCCATTAAGTTACAATTTCCTATCCAATTCCTATCGAATCCAAATACTGAGTTTCCCTCACCCCATTTCCATGATTGGTCAAAATTACCAACAGTGTGAGCATGCATACTATCATCTTTAACAGAGAGCGCTGTGTGAATGGTCAATACCACACAAAGGGAGCGTCGTGAGATTGGTCACCTTTACCAAATTCTTTGGGCATGCTCAGTACACCAGGATTTTATTTCGTAATTCACTACAAGAATAACACCTTGAACTTGGTGCAGAAACAGATTGACGACTGGTGCAGAGGTGTTATGTGCTGACAAGGCCTCACCGCTGTCAGCAATTATGCTGCAACATCAAGAATTCTTTGTTGGAGTCTCTTCGCTGGCTGCTACACTCTCTCCCCCAAGTTGATGATAATAAAACAGTAACAACAAAACAAACAAGAGTATACAATATTCAACTGTAGGGTATCTAACCTTAAAAAACAGGGGAAATGTGCATTTCATATGAAGAGAAGAGAAGAGTTTGGATTTGATATCCTGCTTTATCACTACTACCCTAAGGAGCAGGTGGCGCTGTGGGTTAAACCACAGAGCCTAGGACTTGCCGATCAGAAGGTTGGCGGTTCGAATCCCCGTGACGGGGTGAGCTCCCGTTGCTCTGTCCCTGCTCCTGCCAAGTAGATAAATAGGTACCGCTCCGGCGGGAAGGTAAACGGCATTTCTGTGTGCTGCTCTGGTTTGCCAGAAGCGGCTTAGTCATGCTGGCCACATGACCCGTAAGCTGTATGCCGGCTCCCTCGGCCAAAAAAGCAAGATGAGCGCCACAACCCCAGAGTCGGTCACAACTGGACCTAATGGTCAGGGGTCCCTTTACTTTTTAAGGAGTCTCAAAGCGGCTAACATTCTCCTTTCCCTTCCTCCCCCACAACAAACACTCTGTGAGGTGAGTGGGGCTGAGAGACTTCAGAGAAGTGTGACTAGCCCAAGGTCACCCAGCAGCTGCATGTGGAGGAGCTGGGAATCAAACCCGGTTCACCAGATTACGAGTCCACTGCTCTGAACCACTACACCACACTGGCTCTCACATTTCCTATCTCCTTTTGGGAGATGGATTTAAAATTGGAGCAATGCATGCAGTTTTTAAAAGCACAGGAGGACATTTCTGGGTTGGAAGTGAAAGTGGACTTGCTCCTGCTTCCGAGAATATTCTGGTCTGCTTTTCAGTATCTTTCAAAAATGTAATCTTGCAGAAAAGAACAACTTTATAAATTATCCAGTTGTCAATTTTCCTTTCACAGTTATCTAAGCTTGAGATGACCAGAAGGCAGCTGTGTGGCGGGCACTTAGAACATATTGACCATATTGCTCTCTGTGTATGTCTTTCCTTCTTGCTTTCTGTTACTGTCCTTTTCTTTTTGGTAGAAGATATAATATCTGATAAAAGTATGCATTTATAATTCGAGGGGGAGGGGGAGGAATTGTTCCAGCAGGATTTTGAAAGGCAAGGCAGAGCACAAAAATACTGTGCATGCCATGAGGCGTATAAAGTAGATTGCTTGTTGGAAGTGACAAGTAGCTCATAGCAAATTTCATGTAAGCATATTTCCAGCTACAGTTTTTAAAGCTTATGTGGCAGCTGTCAGTTTCTTATTAAAGTTTTTATTTTAATCAGATGTTGCTGGGGGGCGGTGCTGGGAATTTTCACTTAGTTGCATTGTGGCATAAAAGCCCAATTCACCACAATGTACTACGCATATTCTGCTCATAAACTGGGGCTTATAGCTGTCAATGGGCAAAGCCTCCCCAATTCTCAGTTTGGAATCGGATCAACTAAAATGATTTATTCCTCACTCCTGGAAACTACCCCCTCCCCCCCAAAAAAGGTAATACTCAGAAAATAAATGGTATTATTTCTGTACCGATTATGAAGTTTGAGCCCTATCATGCTCCCAGTGACACCATCAAAAGCATAATAGAGCCTGAATGCTTGCATAATAAGATTTGATTGAAACTGTTGGATTCACACTTGATTTCATTCAACTGTCAAAGGAAGTGGAAAGGTTTAAAGATCATCATTTCCATGACAAAAGCCTGGCAAATAAATATGCAAACCAGCAAGATTTTCTGTGCACTTTTTATTGACATCACTGCAACCATGGAAGATCCATCTTCGTAGCGGTGTCCTGCTTTCTCCAGGGAGACTCCCCTGTTACCTCATCTAATGTTACACTGGTACTGAGCAAAAGACCTTCCTCCATACCACCATTCCTTCCAATACTTCTGAGTTTCCATGTGCTGCTTTTAGACATTGTCATTGTTTTGTTGGATGATTTCTAAAATCATTTTTGTGTATGAGTGTTTCCGTGTGCTGCTCTGGTTCGCCAGAAGTGGCTTAGTCATGCTGGCCACATGACCTGGAAGCCATACGCCGGCTCCCTTGGCCAATAAAGTGAGATGAGCGCCGCAACCCCAGAGTCGGTCACGACTGGACCTAATGGTCAGAGGTCCCTTTACCTTTACCTATTTAAAGAAAAGCCTAAATGCTCAAAAGTCTGGACCAAAGCTTCCTCACTGATGATGAAGAAGAAGAGTTTGGATTTGATATCCTGCCTTTCACTCCCTTTAAGGAGTCTCAAAGTGGCTAACATTCTCCTTTCCCTTCCTCCCCCACAACAAACACTCTGTGAGGTGAGTGAGGCTGAGAGACGTCAAAGAAGTGTGACTAGCCCAAGGTCACCCAGCAGCTGCATGTGGAGGAGCGGAGACGCGAACCCGGTTCCCCAGATTACGAGACTACTGCTCTTAACCATTACACCACACTGGCTCTCGCCAGTGATTTCCCTGGCTTCATAGTATGACTGCCTCCATAAGATTTTCATATGGTTTGAGGATGCTGCCAGTGTAATCGTTAGATTGCTGGTCTAATACTGAAGAAACCAGGGTTCAAATCTGCAATCAGCCATGAAGCTTACTGAGTGACCAATTATCTGTCAGTCTACAGGGGTGTGATAGGGTTAAAAACAGAAGGGGGAGGAAGTAATTATAAGGAAAACAGGGTATAAATGCCATAATCAATCAATCAATCAATCAATCAATCCTCCTTGAAAGCTACTAGTTTGTCTAACAGTATGTTTGTGCCAGAATTCAACTTTTGAATATCTTTTCTGCAAATGCTCTTATCAGTGACAAGGTCAAAGAATGGAACCCAAAGCATGGATCAGATTGTTCTGTTCTGGAGCAAAGCTTGTATTTTGTGTTTTTTAATCTGGTATTTTCATGCTGTGAACTGCCCGGAGATCTATGGATGGAGGGCAGAATACAAGTTTTGATTACAACAAGAACAGCAGCAGCAGCAGCAACAACAACAACAACAACACAAACTCCATATTTCATGCTTCCAAAAGCTGTGCTTAATGCTACCATTTTCTTTTTGAGGGAAAATCAGCGGAATGGACCCCGTTCCAGTACCATGATCCAATCCTGACTTGCTCCAGTTTCCTACTGAAGATCATCCGTCCCTCCCTCCAGTTGTTTCCAGTCCCCTGAACCTGATACTTGCAATAATAAAAGGCTGGATTGGAGCCCTTCTGGCTGCTTTCCTTTCAAAATAAATGTGGCAGCATTAAGCACACTTTATAAAATGTGATTAATGAAGTGTGTAGTTTGGCCATTAAGGTCCGGTGGGTTGATCATATAATCGGGAATCAATCAGTGTGCATGCAACATCTAAATGAAACTCAATGTTAAATGGTGTTAGTATGTGAGTCGAATGTGTCACCAGAGGGCTAAAGAGCTAGCATAGTTTACGGAAGTTGTATGCGGCATCCTTAATCAAAGCAATCACCTCTAGAATCTTACCTGATAAAGTTAAAACACTTTAGCCCTACTTGTTTTGTTTCCCCCTCTGCCCTTGATCATGCTCTTGTAGTGGGTAAAGTGAAAGCTGTTCTGTGGTTCTAACATCAACAGACATTAAGGCATAAGGAGAACGACTCTACTGAGAGAAGCCTTGATTAATTCTATTTATTAGTGGCATGTGCCATTGATAAAACAGTGTAATTTAAACAGGCAGGCTCAGCAGGAAGTTACTATGCTCCTGGGTATAATCGCCAAATTTAAGATCTAATCAGCCTTCTGGCTGGCAAGTTGTAGTTTTCTCAAGTGAGTTTTCTCTCCAGACGAAATTGCAAGGTCAGCTTCTGCTACAGAGATATTCAAGCAATGATGCACTGACGAATGTATGATATTCTGTATATTAAGCAATTTCCCCTTGATTCAGTGAACATATAGTGATGACCTTTCTGCTATTAAAATGGGGGGGGGGGGGCAATCCTTGTAAATTATATTTTTCCCAGATCTGCTAAGGCTAAGGAAATTCACAATCAGAAGCTTTTTTCTGTTGTGTTTATCACTTGCTGAGTCAGCAACCACAGCTGCAAATTGAATATATGTTTAAAAGTGCATTTGAATTCACATCTGCATATGACTGCTGTCTATCTTCATTGCATTGCTTTCAATATACTATGCATTCTGATTCACATTCTGGCACAACTGGCCATCATGAGTCATTCACACCCTTTTGCGCTATTTAATCTACTACCACAGGATATTCTATTCTTCTGCCTTTTCCTTCTGCTCCGTAAAATTACTTAAAAAATGATTTGTATCATACAGAAATTTTACAAAATATATATTTAGTCAAATTATCGTATATTGAATATTCAGAATGGATCCAGTGAAATCCATTTATATAAGTCTAGTTTTTTCAATGGGCCTTCTTTGAGTATGATTTAGTTGGATATCACCCATAGGACCTGGAGTAAATAATCCAAATTTATTTCAACATATCTTCAGTAAAGACTTTGTATATGTCCTGGTACAAGTCTATAAATTGTTTCTCCTGAGCATATTTTGAAACACATGGAGAAAAATACATGGCGGTCTTGGTTTTTCTACTCCCTATTTTGTAAAAGCATTCTCCCAAAATCTTTCGTATGAGATCAGTGAATGTTATATGGAGTTCCAATTTTTTCAGAATTGTTACACTTATCTACAATCAAGCCCATCTGGGCCCATCACCTCTTGGCAAATAGAAGGGGAAGAAATGGAGGCAGTGAGAGATTTTACTTTCTTGGGCTCCATGATCACTGCAGATGGTGACAGCAGTCATGAAATTAAAAGACACCTGCTCCTTGGGAGAAAGGCGATGGCAAACCTAGACAGTATCTTAAAAAGCAGAGACATCACCTTGCCAACAAAGGTTTGTATAGTTAAAGCCATGGTTTTCCCAGTAGTGATGTATGGAAGTGAGAGCTGGACCATAAAGAAGGCTGATCGCCGAAGAATTGATGCTTTTGAATTATGGTGCTGGAGGAGACTTTTGAGAGTCCCATGGACTGCAAGAAGATCAAACACATCCATTCTTAAGGAAATCAGACCTGAGTGCTCACTGGAAGGACAGATCATGAAGCTGAGGCTCCAATACTTTGGCCACCTCATGAGAAGAGAAGACTCCCTGGAAAAGACCCTGATGTTGAGAAAGATTGAGGGCACAAGGAGAAGGGGACGACAGAGGACAAGATGGTTGGACAGTGTTCTTGAAGCTACAAACATGAGTCTGACCAAACTGTGGGAGGCAGTGGAAGACAACAGTGCCTGGCGTGCTCTGGTCCATGGGGTCACGAAGAGCCGGACACGACTAAATGACTAAACAACAACAACAACACAATAAAGTAAATTCTACTCACTGTAGACTCATTGAAATTAATATGCCTAAATTAGTTATATCCTTTAGTTTCAATGGGTCTGCTCTATCTTACATTGACTAAACATTCCAATTCGCCTTAGACTGAGTCTGCATCTATACCTCATACACGGATTCTTGCTTGATACACTTTCTTTCAAGTATAAGCTGGCTGTTTAGAAGACCACAACAGAAAAGGCAAGATATTGTAATCATTGTTATTGATAATCCATAGTTATTTAAAACATAGCAGAATGTAAAAATGGGCATCTTGTTTCTTTTATGTCCAAGCCAAACACCTGATTAACTATCTCTTGCTGATTCTCAAAACCAACTGCTATTGATCTTTACCACCTATGATGTCTCCTCAATATATTCTCCCAAGAGACAATAGCTTCTTTGTTCCCCTGAAAGTAAAGATGTAACAAACAGGATTAATGGAATCAATATTTCCAAACAAGCCAAATGAGACAATTGAAACATTAGATCTTAGACGACATTAGATCAGGACAATTTACCACAACTGTTCAAAACAAATGAAAGGTGAGACCGCGTGAAAGCACTTCTCATCTTCTCACATTTGCAAATGTTGCTGGTAAAAGGAAATTAGCTTAGCTAGCACGTGTTGATATTTCCAGGTTTTAGTTTTTATTTTTAAACTGTGTAATGCCACAAATGTTTCAAATATGGTTGCACAGGCTGGAGCCCCATACCTAATATCTCCATGTGAGTAGCAGGAACCTGTGGTATGTTGTTAAGTCAGTGGTTTAACAATAATTTTCTTTTCCCATGGAACTCTGGGAGTTTTAGCTTGTAAGGGGAATAAGGGGTATTCTAAGGTTGCCAAGTTTCTTGAGGGGAAGCTATGACTGTTTGAAGTGGTACACTACCGCTTGAAATGTATAGCGCCTTAAATGGGTTTAAAATGTGGAGTGGACCTATTCAAGGTGCTCGTTGTTGTGATTCTCTTGCTGTGTTACTGTCCCCTATCACTTTGTTAAATAAATCCTGATTTGGATCCAGAGGCAGATGAGCACTTGTGCTATGGGTTTTTCAGTTGTAGCTGCGTCTGCTGTGTATGCAGGAGGTTCCAGGTTCAGTTTTCAGTATACCTTTCCTCTAACCCTGGAGAGCTGCTGTCACTCAGTGAAAACAGCAATGAGCTCGATGGACCAACAGTCTGGCTCAGCATAAGGCAACTTCCTGTATTCCTATATCACCCCACTACATCACCTGTGCCTCCACAAAACTACTCTTAAGGGATGGCGGATTCTCTAGAACAGCATGTGATAGGGCACTGGGAGATGATAGGTGATACAGGACAGGGAAACTATGAGGCTGCCTTGAATGAACAGCATATTTCTGTTCATGCAAGAAATCTCTGGATCCAAGTTCATGTTTGTTGTATAATCCATGTGAAAAAGGAGAAAACCGGATAGGCAGCTTTCTTCCTGTGGGTGCCCAGGATCATGACAGCCGCTTCAGCACAGTGCTTTCCCACACTGTGAATAGGAACATGTATGTGAATTTTGTAACCGCATAGGTGGAGAAGGTCACGAGGGCTTTTACTGCAGAATGAGAAGAAGTGTAGTTCTGGATGCATGTAAGTTTAAAATCAGGGAACAAATACATTCTGAAAAAGCCTTGTTACTGCATTAGCACTAAATTACATTGGGCCATTATTGCTTTTTTGTGGAGAGCATCATCCAAATGTAATTTATGTGATAGATAAGGTGATTCTCTTTGAAGTAAAAAAGTGTAGCCACAGAAATTGACAGGGTGTAACTATGCATTTAGTTTTCCATGCCTTCTGTCTCTTCAGTATGAGTGCTTTTCTTTGCTTCATATGTAGAACACTAACCTGGTGTTAAAGAAGGCAGTGAATCCCTTCATCATGGACAGCTCCTTGTATGTGTTAGATATCAGTGTGTGAACAGGAGCCTCCAGATGGGAGTGACATGCACACGTTTAATGATCTGATATTCTTCACCAATCAAGGTATGACTGAACATTCTATTACTGGACAGCATCAAGCAAATAAGAATACTCCAATGAAGGTAATTTTAGGACATTAGCAGAGTGGCAGTCCCTCCCACCCCTAAAAATGCATAACGCAAATTGTAATGTTGACAGTTTTCACATTAGCATTGTTATTTGTTGTACCTGATCTCCCCCGCAAAGAAAACCATATTCAAACCTGATTTGAATCTTTGCAAAGCATCAATCTGATGTGCATTTTCTCCCAGTAGGGTTTGTCAGTACATAGAAGCACTGTCAAATAATTTTTAGACACATCAGTTTGTGAAGTATTTGTTTTCTTTAATTGGCTGCTGTCAGGAACAAGCCAGTAGTAAATCACATGAAGTATGTGGAGTTATCTCTTTATTAGAAAGGGGAGGGGGACAGGATCTGCACAGGAGTGCCATGCCTAATGAACATAGCAACTCTTCTTCAGTAGGTCTTGGCCCCATGAAGCAGTTGTGGAGACTGAAGGTCCCTGTCTTCTCGCAGCTGCCTAAGCCCCCCTCCTCTCCAGGGTTTCCCCCCAAACAATCTGAGAATGTGCCTGCATGCCTGTCAATGCTCCATCCTTTTTGTGCTTCTCTTGGTTCTGGTAGACCAGGAGGGAAGGGACCTTGTCACAGGAGTAGGATGCCTCTTCATCATCTTGCTTCATCTCTGCTTCTTGGCCTCCTTCATCCTACTCTCCTGCTGCAGCTTCTCGCTCTCGTTCTGGACCACTCTCTGCCACAGGCTCCTCCCACTCACTAAGCCTTCTCACCTCTTCAGCTTCTGGCACCTTCTCCCATTCTTCTCCCTCTGACCACTCAATGTCACACCACCACCAATCTCCTGGCTTTGAGCCTTCTTCCCTTGCAGGTTCCCCAGCTGGTTCCTCCTACCATTCCTCTTCCTTTGTGTCCAACCAGTCCAGGACAGCTGCTTCAGTTTTGCTTTGTTTTAGAATAGTCTCTCCTCAGTTTCAGATTTTTCTGGGTTCTCCAGGGGAGGGTTGAGGCAGGGCACAATATGGCAACTGTGGTTCTCTCAGGGGTGTCTGAAAGTATATTTTCCAAGCCCTTGAACTTCTTCTCCCAGCCGTAATATTTTGGTTATGAACTTAATTTGTTCTGGAGGTCCGTTCTTAAACTGAAACCATTCTTAACCTGAGGTAGCACTTTAGCTGATGGGGCCTCCCGCTGCCACCATGCCACGGTTGCACAATTTCTGTTCTCATCCTGGGGCAAAGTTCTTAACCCGAGGTACTACTTCCAGGTTAGCAGAGTCTGTAACTTGAAGTGTTTGTAACCTGAGGTGTTTGTAACCCGAGGTACCACTGTGCTTTATTGCATTTGCATCACTGTATGTTGGGGCATTTGGTAATGAACATTGTATGCACAGACACCAGCCATTCCTTGAGCACCACTCTGACATGGCTGGATGTGAATGATACCCAAAGAAATTGTATCCGTGTAATTGCTTATGACAGTAGGGGAGTGAGCATAGAAAAGGAAGCAAATGTGACTTTTGTTGCTGGAAAAAATATCCAAAGAACAGGTGAAAGGAAAGACAGGCAGAAAAAACAACAACCCAGGGTTGTAGTATTCTCCTGATGGTGATGATAATAATGGCTTGATTTTGTATGAATTTCTGTTTGGGGTGATATCCAAGTAAGTCATACAGAGTAGACCCATTGAAATCAACAGACTTAAGAAACTTAAATTTTGTATGAATTTTCAATGGATCTACTGTTCAGTATGACAAAACATTAACTATTGCCCACAGTGCTTTATTTCACAAGAACTATAGAACTATTTACTTATTTAATTACTGACAGATTAATTTAAAGTTAACACAATGTTTCATGCAGCAGCACCTTGTTTCAATTTAGCAATGCTTGAGTAAGCACTGTAGCTAAGTACAGCATGCCTGCTTTGTTTCTGTCTGCCTTTTATTTCACCTGCCCTGTGGGTAGCTAAATACTACAATTTTAAGAGTTGATCATTTGTGAATAAATGTGGCCTGACACTGAGGTGGCACAGAAAAGACCTCTTAACTGGAGTTAAAAATAAGCTAGAGTTGTGATGGACAAAGTGGCCCACCAAACAAAAGAGCCTGGTATTGCTGTTTTAGAACAAACAACTACATTAAGGATCGCCACACCAAATAATCGAGGGCAGAAATTGCATATCTGTAAATTTCATGCCTAAATCCTAAAACAGCTGGAATCTTTAGCTCTTCTTCCTGCATCTTCACTGTCTGCTCTTTGGTTGAAGTTGGCATTCCAGTTCTTTAGCCGACATTGAGAGTTAAAAACATTTGTTTGTGATCTTGTTTTGGTCAAATGAAAAATAATTGGATTTGAATGTACTGAACCCAAAATGTGCTCTTTTCAATCAATAAACAGTTAATTGATGCAGAGAATTGTCTCATTAAATCTTTGTATAATGTGCATTTTACAATCACTCACACTCAGTAGGAATAATTTTGTAAAATTCAATACCAAATCTTATTACCAATCACAGTAGCCTTCTGCAAATATTTATCAGTGAGGCAGTGTGCACCAAAAAACAAACAAACACCAGGAGAGGACTGCATATCATGTTGTTCTTACATGTAAAATTTATGGTCAGAAACTGGAGTCTCATGGGCTACCAATTAACCTATCATTTGTCTGTTACCTTAGAGCAGATGAAGAAGCCCTTTAACTCTGGGGAATATCTCCATAATTGGCTTCAAGAAGGAGGAAGGATTGCTGGCAATATGTCCAGAACAGTATACTGGTATGGTATGTGCTTTCATTTTCAGCCAGCTACTGGTAGGAGCAAGTGAGCAAAAGAAAGGATAGAAGGGACTTGGTGCCTCTCATTGCTATCTGCCCTAAACAGACACACTTGCCATTGTAGTTTCTCACAAGTAACCTAAGTCTGGGTTTTCCAGTAAATTAATCCATTTCTACCTGATTGCTAATGATAAAGGTTTTTTTTTAAAAAAATAAACCTTTTAAGAAGTTTTTAAATAATTAGACATCACTATTATCTTGAAGACAGAGGCAAGAGTAATAACAGAATGGTTGCAAAAAATGAAGCAAATAACCATTTCAAACCTTCTGGAAAAGTCTGGGTGGTTAAACCAAAATAATTTTGTAAATTAAGTTTTGGATAAAAAAGTCCAACAGATGAAATTCTAATTACAATTGGTGCAGAATAAGTTGCAGAATAAGTATGCAGGATTTTCCATCTCCATAGGAGTTTTTCATTAAACCAAATGTAAAATACCATATGTCAAAATGTAAAATAAAAATTATGCACATGGGGCATAATTTATAGTCCCTTATTCTATGGCGCATACAGTTCCTTATTACAAGCAAGGATTTATCTGTATTAAATTAGTAAATTTCCATGATGGGAAATTTTTGTATTAAAATACTGTTTAGATATTGAAGAGATTTGATACTTTTCCATTTGCCTTTTGATGTGGGGATTCTTTAATATCTATCTGCACTTACTGCATAATACTATTTGTAGAAAATAAATCATCTCAAACAAACCCACCACAGGAAAGATGCATCCTGGTTACTGGGGGCGGGGGGAAAGGAAGGGCAAACAATGGAAACTTCAAGGACTATTAGAAAATGTCACAGAATCAGAAAAAGTGCACTGAAGGGGAGAGGAAATAGCAGGCCTTTAGTATCCAAAGGATTCCTATTGCTTGGAGTCCAAACAACTCATTTATCAACTACAACTCTCACTTCCCTAAAAAACACTTACAGGTGGGAGCAACCAGACTGGCTAATTGCTTAGAAGGTTACCTGCACATTTTGCTTCATAACTTTCTTAATAGGAGAACTAGAAACCTATTTTTCTCCATCAGTGTAGAATCGACAAATCTCCTTCAGACCTGGTTACAAATGATATGAAAAGTTTCCCCAAGCCATAAAAGTATTTTGATGATCAATGTGTAAATCTAGTATAATTTCACTTGCTACTTGCATATTCTTCTAGAACTCAATAGTTCTATAGGTCAAATTTATTCACGATAGCATTTAGGTGAAATGCCCCAACACAACATTAGACTTGTTTTATATGCATACCAGAGAGCATGTGTTACAGTGCAAGCTTTGCAAGACAAGGAAAAAGTTGACATCAAACCCAGAGGGAACAATTTATACAGCCTATTACAGGAGCTGTACCTCAAACTCAAGCACAAGGAGGAGACCTGACAACACTAATCGGCTTGAGAGCAGAAGACACTGCCTCAGTGACAGGCTTTTGACCTTTAACAAAAATCAATCTCTGTGATTATGAAAGACACTAAGCCTACTATAACAAACCCAAGTGCATGAGTAGCCTTTGCTAAAAGAGTAAGTGGTACCCTTCTCTCAAAAGAGAGTCTCCAAAACTAATGGAGAAAGGTAACCGTACTATGAGAGATTTCTCAGCTGCCGAATAAGAAATATCATGTTGCTTGTAAACGTTTGGAGATAAGGGAATAAGTTCCACTTCGACAGGAAATCATTCTTGCTAAGTGAATTTCTACTATTTAATTGTTCATAATCTCAAGAGCATGGGGCTGGGTAGAGGGAGTGTAAGAAATGTATGGAGGCTATAGCCGAACTATCTTGAAACTAGCCATCAGTGATAACAGCATTTGGAATGAGGCCTGCTGTTTCAGCACAGGAAACATGATGGATTTGTGGCTTTCAAGCAATCAGACACATTCTGCCACAGACCTTTGAAATATACATCATTTCATGAACCTCCATCTCCAAATTCCCCAATCAGTAGGAAGTTTTGGGGGCAACTCTTTATTTAGTCCACTTTCTTCCTCTGGTGACTTTCACAATATGACACTGTGTTTGCTCGATCACACTTCCCAAAGGGTATTTTCTGTAATTATGAAGAATTTTAAAGAAAAATAAATAGATGAAACTTCTCATTGTTATTAGGAAAAGAGAAATGAATAAATTTAAATAGGCTATACCTGAGTAAGTTATACATGAAGTAGATCCATTATAATCAGTGGACTTAGTCATGACTAATGTTATGTATTGAAGTTCTCACCCTGGCCACCAGGAGTATTGTGTATATAGTTTTCATTCAGGTCCGCGTCAGTTACTTTAGGCGGGAAACCCTGGGTTGTTGTTGCTACAATGTTGACAGCCGGCTGCCTATAAAAGCAGGCAGCTGAGCTGTTTGTGGTTCAGTTCTGTTCCAGCTTACAAATAAAGAGCTGCTTTGGAGAAATCGCTGCGTCATCTGCTATGTCTACCCACTATTTACTAACACTATTTAATTTATTTGTAAGCTGGAACAGAACTGAACTGCAAACAGCTCAGCAGCCAGCTGTCAACACTGTAGCAACAACAACCCAGGGTTTCCTGCCTAAAGTAACTGACATGGACCTGAGTGACAACTATATACACAATACCTCTGGTGGCCAGGGTGAGAACTTCAATACATAACACCTAACATAAATACATGGATATCAATGAATGAGCTGCAGCATCATACTAGTGGGGAATACCCTCCCCTCCTTCCTACGGCCCCCTGTCTATTCCACAGAATCCCATCGAACCTTCCATAGCAGATGGGGGGGGGGGTTCAGGGAAAGGGGAGCAAAGGTAAATACCATTCAAACAAGTGGACATTTATAACACAAGTAGGATGCCACAACTGGGTGGGGGGGAATGCAACATGTGACTTTTCTACACCATTTCACTTGAAAGCTTTAAGGGTGTTTTCTTTTTAAAATATTAATTCCAAATTTAAAATGTTTTTAATAAAAAAGCTTTCTTACATTCCACATTTATCAGTTAATTTCCTGTCATTTAATTCATGTATTTTAAGAGCTTTATAGTTGTTTTATAGTGGCTTACAACAGCACAGCGAAATTGTTTTTCAAAAACGGTTTCGGTTTGTTTTGCATAATGGAACTTTATAAAAGAGGGGATTTTCTAAAATCTCTCATCATAGGAAGTCAAGTTGTTATCCTTCCCTTTATCCTTTATAATGCCGTAGCATGCTGATTTGTTGGGTTAGATAGTAGTAACAAGAAATGTAAATGAGACAAATAAGTTGCATGGAATTTATCCCATATCACTGGTATCCCATCTCTTCTTTCCATAATGAAATGGCCTCATTCTGTCAATTGCAGCTTTTCTCACCCACTGACAGATCACACTCTACATTCTATTAAAGGTTTTTGGGTTTTTTTAAGGCTCTTGCGTATGGTTTCAAAAATGTTGCATTGGGGTTTGACGTTTTCCAGTTTTTAACTCAGAAATTATACCTCATATAGGAAAATAATTTAAGTGGAAATTATTCAGCTTGAGATCTGGTTCTGAATTTGCTTTCCTATACTGTATGTTTCCATTCCTTCATCCCAACTGTTTTGTACATAGGCACTGTAATATATATTTATAAATTTAGATTGACACAATATTGCCTGCCCAATGCAGTTTTTGATGACAGTGTGTATTCCACAGTGTTGTTGTACAATGAGTCCAACTCTACCTTTTTTGAGATGTGCTTTCACTGAACTTTTTATTTTATTTTGTATATTTTACAATTTGATCCTATACATATTTTCTTTGCAGCTATTCTCTCTATATTCAATTATGCTTATATGCCAATTAATGGTGCATCAGACTGCAAGATCAGATTACAAGAAATTTATATTTGTGGGATTACATTAACCACATTGATGTGTTTAAATTAATGATGGTGATATCATTTAATATTCTAGCAAATACTCAAATATCATCTTGCAGAGCCTCTTGCCTAGACATGAAATTTCACAGTTTTAAACATAATAACATATTCTGAACTAGAGCTGCAGCCCAATTAGTCTATTAATCTACTGGTTGAATTTGAATATGGACAAATAACATTTCTGAAGCAAGAAACGTATTTTATTTGTTTTATCTAAAATTAAACTCCAGTTTTGCTAATATGTAGATTACTATGTTTCGCTTTACATCTGTTCTGAGTTGCCCGGGGGACAATCAGGGTTGGAGACAGTCCCAAGTAATAATTACTAGATTTAAAAGTGTGTAGGAATATATTTGTCCTGGAAGCTCTGAGTGCATCCTGCAATCTGTTTTGTAAGTAGTGTGGCAAATCCAGTTATGTCTGCTTATCTCCTATACTCCATCTTTAAAATGTTTTAAACGGTTGACTAGGACAGCAACATCACACCCAGCTTTTGTTTAATGGATTATTGAAGTTAGAGGAAGCAAATGGTGCCAACAATGTCATAAGTAAAAACCTTGTTATGTGCCTGGCTCTCCTGACATACTTTTAAACAGCCCCCTGCATTTAACTTGCAATATATCTCTTTATTTTTATTTTTTAAAAAAATAGGCTTTTATTAATAGTTTCTTTTATCGACACCATCAAATTAATTTGAATTGACCTACTTTACTCCCTACAATACGTAATAGCACCTACACATATCTCTAAGTACTTTAATTGAGTTTCTTATCTGATTTTTTTTCCCCTATGGCTTTCGCAGAAGGATTTGGGTTAGATTGTTGCATCTCTTGCCTTAGAGCACGAAGCTCACTGTATTGTTGCTCAGTTTCCAAGTGCCATTGTATGCAAGGATGGGAAGAAAGAGTCATTATCTCAAAAAGTACGCTGCAAGGCGGCAAGGGAGAGATTAATCTTGATTGGTTTCTCCCCACATGCCCAACACAAAATTAATTGCCACCAATTGTTCTGGCGAGCAACCTTTTTGATATATGAACTACATCAGGTCCAAAGTATTAGCAGCACTACTGTTGTTTCCACTGCCCTCTGATTGTAGCTCTCAGTGCCTTAGGGTAGTTTTCCTACTACTTTATCAGGGTAGGCAGCAGATAACAGCTCATTGCTGCAAAAATACGTGGGGCTAGACCTGGCTGCAGTTGTAGGCCTCTAAAAGTTCTACAGCTTCTCTGTAGGCATGCCACATTTTTACCTCCTCTTTTTTTTTTTGCTCCTGTGCCACTCGAGGCATCCATGTCATAGGCTAGTTACCAGTGCTCTAAATAGGTCTCAGTATGAGTCATCTCCAAAAATAACACTGTAAAACGGGCTAGTCACTCACTCTCACTCCAACCTACCTTCCAGAGTTGTTGTGAGGATAAAAGGGAGAGGAGTAGAAATATGTATGCCGTCCTGAGCTCCTTGGAAGAAAGGTCGGCTATAAATGCAATAAAATAAATAAGTGAATAAAGTCAATATAGATTGAACTGTTTTACCATCATATAATTTCACCCCCAGGACTGCTGAAGGTACCTTCTGTCCTTCCATGAATTTGGGAGGATGAGTGGACTTCCCTGAAACTGGGAAGTAAGTTTCCACCTATCTTTAGATAGAAGCCCAATTCTGAACCAGGTAGCCAAGCATCTGACATAACAGGGTTATTTTATTATTTATACCCAGCCCAACTGGCTGAGTTTCCCCAGCCACTCTGGGCAGCTCCCAACAGAGGACAAAAAAACAGAATAAAACTTCAAACATTAAAAACTTCCCTAAACAGGACCACCTTCATATGTCTTCTAAAAGTCAGATAGTTGTATATTTCCTTGACATCTGATGGGAGGGTGTTCCACAGGGCGGGTGCCACTGCTGAGAAGGCCCTCTGCCTGGTTCCCTGTAACTCTGCAGGGAGGGAACCACCAGAAGGCTCTCGGTGCTGGACCTCAGTCTCTGGGCTGAACGATGTGAGTGGAGACGCTCCTTCAGGTATACTGGGTCGAGGCTGTTTAGGGCTTTAAAGGTCAGCACCAACACTTTGAATTGTGCTCAGAAATGTATTGGAAACCAATATAGGTCTTTCAGGACCCATGTTATATGGTCTCGGCAGCCACACCCATTCACCAGTCTGGCTGCTGCATTCTGGATTAGTTGTAGTTTCTGGGTCACCTTCAAAAGTAGCCCCACGTAGAGCGCATTGCAGTAATCCAAGCAGGAGATACCTAGAGCATGCACCACTCTGGCGAGACCGTCTGTGGGCAGGTAGGGTCTCAGCCTGCGTACCAGATGGAGCTGTTAGACAGCTGCCCTGGACACAGAATTGACCTGTACCTCCATGGACAGCTGTGAGTCCATGTACTGATTTATGCTAGCAAATTGCAAACATGAACTCACAAGAGGCATTCACAGGAGAATTTAGGAATAACATTGCTACATTCTTAACTCTAAGTCACAATGTGATTGAATAAGACAGGCAATGGGGCAAGTAGCTGAAAGCTAGTTTCAGCACATTCCATGAGAATGGAGAAAGGCTGCACTGGGGATTGGCTAAATTTAATTCCAGACCTTAAATTTCATTTTATACAGTTTAATAATGGTTTGTCTCAGTTTAATTCAGTTTACTGTCATAGGAGGTAATTCATACAATTACACTGAGTTACAATTTTCTCCAATGAGCCTATGCGGGTTGGGGGGGATCTACCCTGCTAAAAATTAAAGGACATTTTTCAGCTGTATTTGGTTAAAAATATATAAAGTAATATAGAAAGCCAGACAGGAGAAACAAAGGCAATGTGTGACTTTAATAGAGGAGAAGCGATTAAAATGATCTCACTGTCAGTTTATCTTGAGACTGCATACTAGCATCCATTCTGTAATGCATTGTTACTGCATAATATTAGATCTTCTCCCAAAGGCATTAATTTTCATGCAGTAAGATCTTGCCTTTAATCCATGTTCCTATAAATGATTTTATGTCCCCTACTTTTGCTTATGACTCAGCCATCCTTGCTGCTATTCCCCGCCCCCTTAGTTTTATCAATAGAACCAAATTGTATTCTTGATATATCATTACATAAAACTATGCCTAGCACAAAAAACAACAACAATGGTGATGTTTGGCCAAGCTAAATGATTTTGAAATAGAAACTAAAGCTTAAATCCAACACTTTCCACACATCTGTAGTAGTACAGTTGCTGTTTTAGCCAGTGTGTTTAAGAATGAACTTGTAGCTCATTGTCTGCAGGTTTGGTCACATGTAGAGACTGAGTGTAGGGTTTTTCTTTCTCCACAAAATTTAGGTTGTGCTCAAATTGAGAAAGGTTCTGTATCTGCAGTCACAGATGTTGTCATGTTCCTCTAGCCAGTAAACCCTGGAAACTTGAACATAGGGATAGCTCCCCCCCCCCCCCAAAAAAGTGGTTCATGTATTGTGGGAATACAGGCGCATATAAGAGGAAAAATGTCTCTGCCTGAGCTATGGCAAACCTACTTATTGTGGTGAAATTTTGTCGGGAGCTAATGATTGCTGTCATTGGCAGTACTTTGAATCAGAACCACAGTTCTCATCTGCCATACCACAGCTTCCACTGGACAGAGGGAAATGGCCCAAGACAATGTCTCCCACATTGCTCCCACCATGCCCCACTCCTCCACACAGAAACCAAAATGATGCTTGTACACATGCCAGACAAATGAAAATATTGAGGATCCATTCTGGATCTTTCACAACAGTTGGGGTTGGTTTTATTTTGTGTTGTTGTTTTTTTGCAGTTAGAAGAAAAATGTATAATACTCTAAAACACTAGCTAAATACCAATGACATTATGTGACAGTATGACAAATAATCAGAAAAAAGCAACTATACCACTACAAATTGTGCAGAAGCACTCTTGGGCATGGTTTAAGTTTTTTTAAAAAGAAAAGATAATGGTGGCTAAAGGTTTACTATATGCTTGTGAAACATGGACCACTTATAAACGCCATATCCAACTCCTCGAAAGATTCCATCAACAGTGTCTCCGAAAATTTTTACACATTACTTGGAAAAGACAGGCGAACTAATATCAGTGTACTGGAAGAAGCAAAGATCACCAGTGTCGAAGTAATGATTCTTCAACATCAACTTCGATGGACTGGTCATGTTGTGTGGATGCCTGATGATTGTCTTCCAAAGCAACTACTCTATTCCAAACTTAAAAATGGAAAGCGTAATGCTGGTGGTCAACAAAAGAGGTTTAAAGACTGTTTCAAGGCAAATCTAAAAAAATGTAGTACAGTGGTACCTCTGGTTACATACTTAATCTGTTCCAGAGGTCCGTTCTTAACCTGAAGCACCACTTTAGCTAATGGGGCCTCCCGCTGCTGCCATGCCGCCGCCACACGATTTCTGTTCTCATCCTGAAGCAAAGTTCTTAACACAAGGTATTATTTCTGGACAAAAAAATTCCTTCCAGTAGCACCTTAAAGACCAACTAAGTTAGTTCTTGGTATGAGCTTTCGTGTGCATGCACACTTCTTTTTTTTGGGGGGGGGGGCAAAGTGTGGGATTCTCACTCAGTCTTTCATTGGATACTGGTCAGATTTAGGTCCAGAGATGGATGGAACATTGAACTTTTTGAAATGTGTTTTCTCTTTTTGTTGTTGTCCATTTAAGTCTATAATCTTATGAATCTTAATTTCAGAGTAATCGCTATTAGATTTAGCAGGACTGACTCTCAATTAAGTGTGCAGACTTTCTGCACATAGTACATACGAGCAAATAAATATCTGTTTATTATAAAACTTACTATCTGGGCAGGTATGTCAGTACAGTCATACCTCGGGTTGTGAATGGCACGTTCGCAACCCGCAGCGCTGCATCTGCACATGCGTATGACGCGATTTGGTACTTCTGTGCATGCGCATGACACCATTTTGCGCTTCTGCACATGCGCAAGTGCCGAAACCCAGAAGTAACCCGTTCCGGTACTTCCAGGTTCTGTGCGGTCCATAACCCAAAAACATGCAACCTGCAGTGTTTGCAGTGTGGAGAGATATAAATCTATGTTCTTCTGTGCAGTTTAGAAAGGAAGATAATATTACATTCACACAGAGGTTGTATAGATTCAAAACAACTTTAAGTGCTAGGGAGAGGAATGAAGTATCACTTGCTGGCTTCACAGTTACCTCTGTCTGCAGTGGAGATGGGCAGGGGACCGAAGAATACAGTACTGAGATTATTTATGGTAGGCTCTGAAAGGATTGGATGCCTTTGCCCTTAAAGTGTGGGTAAAACTACAAGCCACATTCATTTTGAAAGATCCTACATTTTGATCCTGGTCCATATTAGGGACATGTGCTGAAAATATGGCTGGTATTTTCCCGACAAGGTTGTAGTAAAAAGCACCTATGAGGCAAATAGCAGCTGGGGAGGGGTGATTTTGGTCAGTGGGAAACAGTCATTGGGCCCTGATCTGTATTGGAAGTGCAGAGCCACATCAACTCAAGGTCTCCTGGAAGCCATTCCTTAAAAATGAAAGTAGCTGCCTTGAGCACATTTTCATTTTCTTTCTTTCTTTTTTAAAGCACCATTAATGTTGCATGTAGTCTGGTCCTAGCTTGCACTTTTTTGTTGCTGTTCCTCCTGTAAATGATACTGCTTCTTCTGTTGTTGGCTTAGCTTCAAATTCTCATTGAGGTTCTGGTGTGGAATGTTTGTTCTTATTCAGGATTTCATTCATAATTTGAACGGGCATGGGCTTTTGCAGCATAACAAGATTGCTGTCTTCAGTTCTTTACAATTGTGAATTCTATTAATTTTATTGAGTTCAACTCAGAAGTAGGTTTGTACAGAATTGGAGCATTCGATTCTGGTGGTCAGTAATTATCAGTAATATTGCAAAGGCTAATGGTTCATTATTTCAAACATGCTCCTTTCCCTTGTGATGAGTTCGGTATGCTAAAGTAAATACATGAGACACAAATGACATGAGGGTAGATATATCCAGATGTTTGTATTGCGCTAAGTGCCCAGCTGGAGCAAGGATATGGTTGAATGGGGGCTTGTCAGGAAGATTTGCAGCCAGGGACTGTGGAGCGTTTGCTCCAGGTGGACACTGTGCAATCCAAACATCCAAATTTGTGCTATTTGTGTTTCATGTATTTACTTTTGCTTACTGCTGCCACAAGGGAAAGAAGCGTTTTGATCTCTGGGCTAAAATGGGAATGACACACCACGAAGTCATGGAGTTCCCATGAAGCAACATTTGCAGCCAGGACTTGTGGGACTTCATCAAGTGAAACTTCAGCAGAAAATGATGGTAGCCCTCTGCTGCCTACTGTCGTCTCCTCCCTATAAGGAAGAGATTTTTGAGGAAAGGGGAAGGGGTTACAGGGAAGAGTGGAATGTAGATTGGCCTGCTGAAGTTTGTCACCAGGAAGAACAAAAAATGAGTGCTGTGCCAAAACCTGTCCTTTGATTCCTCATCCAAAATATATGCTATTTCTCAGGGCACTTTAGAATTTTAGTGGGGTTGAGCTTACCTTATCACTGGGTTTTTTTTAAAAAATATTTCTTTCTCAAATCTTCTAGTGTTCTGCAGTCCTCCCAACTGCCTGTGCTTCCTGATCTGGAAGAGACCCATGTGGGAAGTTACCTCATGTTGATAGCTTTTAACTGAAGCATGGGAAACCAGGGGAGGGGCAGCCTACCAAATACTTGAGATTATGATATACTATTTTGTTTTCAAAGCCAGCCCCACTTTAGCATAAAATATCAGGATGGCGTGCATCTGTAAAAACACAAAACACCATTAGTATCAATACAGATAGCCATTACAGTAACTGGTTAATCAATTAAACATCTGTAAACTAAGGCCTGTCTACATAAAAAGATCTTCAAGAGATGCCTGTAGTCAAAAGGGAGGATACCTGTCAAATCTCTTCTAAAAGAGTGTTCCACGGCTTGGGACCAGTGACACAGCATGCCAACATCTAGTGAAGACCCTGTCAGACCTAAGTTTTTAGTATGTTAAAAATAAAAAAGACAACTACAATTACCCAAAAGCCCAGATGAGAATGTCATGAGTTTTTCAGGAAATGCTGACACTCAAGAAGGGTACAGAGTGCAGATTATAGAAGGATTATTTGAAGAATGAAAGAAAGGACACCCCAGACATGCTTTGGGTACCTTGAACATAGGAGCCAACTCCTAGTTTCAAGGAGCTTTCAACATTTTGATCAAAACCAAATTGGGTAAATTTATTCAAAATGGCAACAGAATCTCTTTACTTAACTCCTCTTGCAAAAATATTTGGTAACTAGTCATGAAATGGTATAAGAGTAAAGGAAATCCCATAAAATCCTGCATCCGTTGAGACCCCAGAAATTCTCAATATGCATATTGGTACAAAAAGAGTAATTGTCATAGACAAAAAATAACTTGCTGTGATTCATATCTATGATGTGATAGTAGTATGCACAGAGAACATGTCTCTGTATGTGACACACATATTTTCAGGCAAACTAATTAACTAAATTATTATTTTCAGAAATTATCTAGACTATTGACAATGTAAGGTGCATTATCTCTTAATGTTGGTTTCATATTGCTTCTGCATTTTTTACTGTTTTACAAATGAAATAAAAATAAGAAACGTGCTTATCTCAAAGAAAAAATAGGCAGTTTCTGAAGATGGGTTTTTTTTAATTCTTGCATTTCAGAAGCAGCTCTCATTGTAGTTATTCATATTGTGTAACTGATGGGCTACATTTTTTGTAATATCTTTTATTTAGAGTTAATCTTAAACACTCAGAAACATAAGCTAGTGCAGGACACGCCTTTATTCTGATAAAATGCAGCATATTATTTATTACATTTCCATCCTTCTCTCTCCGCAATGAGCTAAGAACATCATACACAGGGCTGTCATAATTCCCTCCAATACAAAAATGGGATGTTCTAATGGAGATCAGTTTGGCAATGAATTGAGGCTTCCCCTCCTCAAAAAAGGTAGTTGTTTCTTCATACAGAAATATATATGTTTGCAAGACTTTTGTAAAAATAAAAATAAAAATCCTGGGTAGCTCTGTTATCCTGGATAGCTCAGATGGTTAGAGCACGGTGCTGATAATGCTAAGGTTAGAGGCTCAATCCCTGTATGGGACAACTGCATATTCCTGCATTGCAGGAGGTTGGGACTACAATCCCTATCATCCCTGACCACTGGTCCTGTTAGCTAGGGATGATGGTAGTTGTAGTCCCAAAACATCTGGAGGGCCAAGCTTGGCCATGCCTGGACTAGATGATTCTCAGGGGACTTTCCAACTCTACAACTCTATGATTCTCCAACTCTACAACTCTATGATTCTTTGAAATGACATAGACTGATAGGGACTTGTGGTCTGTGAGCTTCCAGGAGCTATTGGTTACTGACAGCCATTAAAACATTGAAAGTTCAGGGTGTCAGTTGGAAATAAAGGGAAGGGGAAAGGAATTAGGCTGCTTAAGTAGTATCCTTGGAGGAGAGGATTAAGGTTGGATAGGTTGCATCATTAGGTTAACAGCCTCCCATCCTCATCCTATATGGAAGGAATTCATGGGGGATGAAATGAAAAGGACATTTTTTCATTTGCCAACTCTATAGAAGCCTCTCTTGCTCTCTAAAAATAAACACTCAGGTTCAGGGCTAGCCTTTAAAGCTGTATAGAACAGCAGTGGAAGCTTCCAGAAGGGGTGGGAAAGTAAAAAAAAAAGGGGGCAGGGGGCTTTCTTTCTTCCAGTTTGTTGAAACCTTTTCCCAGTCTGAGAGTCCCCAACAGTATGTGGTTGATCCATTTCCAGGTTCTATTGTGCCTCAATCAGTAATACTCCTGTCAGGGATTGGTGGAACCATGTAATGTGTTCATGACAACTCTGGAAAGTAGGTTAAACTGGCAAAAGGTCACCCAGTGGGATTTACCCCTGAGCAGGGGTGAAACATGGCTCTCTCCAGTACATGTCTCATGCTATCTACAGCAACAGATGTGGTCTCCTCTCTTTCTCCTGAGAACCATTTAAAAGTCTCTCCATTGTGAAGAATCAAAGTTCCCAGATTTCAAAGGATGCAAGGGTGGAGATGGAAGGAATATGCTGAATCTACTTTGTCTTCACAAATTATCTAAAATTATGTATAGCAGATAGGTTTTTAGCTATCTAGACAGTTGCCACTTCATATTTTCAGTTCCTTTAAATACATATCATGAGGCTGGATATGTGTTGTTTTCTAATTCTACCTATGCCTCTACGGAAATGCTTCCTCCGGTAACAATGGCATTACAACAAATGCCAGCCTTAATGAGTCCAGACTATTCCTTATCTCCCGATGTGATGGAATATGCTGGTGAATTCTATAGTAGTAATAATTTTATCTTTGTCAAGAGTTCTGAACTTACTGCTAATGGCCTTTCTGAAACATCATAGATCTCTGAGATCCCATAATGACTTCAGAACATAATCAACACTGTCAGCTGGAGCCACTGCTCTTTTCAGTTTCAGTACAATATGCTATTTCACCCTGAAACACAGCTGATAAGAAACACACCAGCATCTGTTTTGCTCATATATGTTGTTTTTGCAAAAACTACATAATTGCTAAATGGCAGAAAGGGGAACCTGCATGATTTTACTAGCATAGCTAGCTTTGCAAATCCAAATCCTCAGGCTCATTTTCCTAATGTTATCTTTTAATTTTTTAAAAAAATATTTCAGTGATTTGAGAAGCCCAGAGGCAGGAAAAATCTCAAAAATGCCTGCTTTGTTATTGTGATGCAGTTTGATCTCTGCTGAAAGAAGCAAATTTTGCAAAGACATTTTCAGCTGTAAAGAATTGCTTAAACAGACATGTCTTGCTTGAGTAACTAAACTCAAGTTGCGGGTAGAAGGAGAGAAATGTAGTCTCCTTTATGGGAGAGGTAGTCTAGTAGCAAATTGAAACTTTTTTTATTGTTTGAATCAGGAAATGTAGTAACAATTATCCCAAAATCCTTATGACTGTTTGCTGGCTTTTGGTGCCAGCTACTGGCATCTGAAACCAGCTACTTGGTTTCAAGATATAATAGACTGGGCCTTTGCTCAGTGATAAAGCAGAGGTCATAATCCTCACTGCACGCACATGCTCATATATTGAGCATAGAAATCTGACTCCAGCTACAAAAGCTGAGGCTGCTGAAGAGACCAGAGACCATCTTGGTTGTGGGTTCTGGAAGACCTGCTCCTGCTGGCCTTTTCCCACCTGACCTGGGAGGGTGGGGTACTGACTGACCCCATCTATAAAAGCTGAGGCTGCTGAACAGACTCTTGGCCTGGGGTGTTCTTTAGTGGGCAGTTGTTGTGGGGGGTGTTGTTGCTATTACAGCCATACTTCATGTTACGTTTGCTTCAAGTTGCGCCTTTTCAGGTTGTGTCCCACGGCGACCCGGAAGTACCAGAAAGGGTTACTTCCGGGTTTCGCCGCTTGCGCAAGCGCAGACACACAAAATGTTGTCACGCGCATGTGCAGAAGTGGCGAATCGTGACACGCGGGTTGCATTCTTTTCAGGTTGCAAATGGGCCTCCAGAATGGATCCCATTCACAACCAGAGATAGCACTATGTTGATATTATTTTTTATCATTATTTTGTGATTTATGTGGAAATTGTTCAGTTTTTTTGTGTACTTTTTGATGTTTTCTTTATTTTAAATGACTATATTTGATTTTTTTTTTGTTTCCTATTGTAAGCCAATCCTTGAGCATGGATTTAACTATGGAAAGGTGGCATACAAATAAAATGTTATGTTCTCACATACGTTTAAAAACAAAAGCCTATCAGTGAACTCTTAAGATTGAAGAAGGGAATCTCAACTTTGCTCATTTTTGGAACAATGGAACAAATGGGGATATTTCGTTAATACAGTGGTACCTTGGGTTAATACGCTTCAGGTTACAGATGCTTCAGGTTACAGACTCCACTAACCCAGAAATATTAACTTTGCTTCAGGATGAGAACATGCAGCGGTGGCGCAGTGGCAGCAGGAGGCCCCATTAGCTAAAGTGGTGCTTCAGGTTAAGAACAGTTTCAGGTTAAGAATGGACCTCCAGAACAAATTAAGTACTTAACCTGAGGTACCACTGTACCTAGTTTTTCCATAAGTAATAACTGCAGTGTACTATCGCAATCGTGGGATATAGTCAACAACAGGACATAAGAAATTGATTCGACTTTATCAATATGCTAGGATGGTTATTTCAACGCCTTGTTTTGTGTGAATCTGAACCCATTTTGATTTATTCAAACTTGATACCTAGCTTGCAGGTGTTTAGCATACCAATGTTTCTTCATGCCAGCTACCAGCAGATACACTGTAGCTGCTGCAGAAAGCCAGTGTCGAGAAGTGGCTTTACAAGCACCTTGGATTGCCACTGATTAAGTTTATTAATCACAATATACTGAGGACTGTATTCACTTAATCACACACTATGCTGAAAATAGTGTTGGAAAATGTGCAGTGATTACTTGATGAGAATTCTTAAAACTCTCAGGGAAAACCATAATTAAGGCAATTAATACCTAGTGATTAGTACCCATTCTAACTCACAAACTTTGTGTACTGGAATAATCAGATAAAGAGTTTCACCATCTGGATGTACTTAACATAAATACATTATACTCTTGCAACAGAAAGGTTCTGCATCAGAACTGCTTTCTGTGGGAAAGTACAGGAAGCTCTTCAATAAACACATGAAATTTCTCTTTTTATTGGAAAAAAACAAAATGTACCATTACCTACATAGCTCAAATAATCCTGCTTTACAAGGAATTATGAATCCAAACAGCACTCCATACCTTTAGACTTTTTTTGCCACCCTTGCTCAGGAAATGTCTCTCTCTACACAATCCTAAACTATGCCTCTGTGTTCAGGGAATGATCACAGTGGCCCTTTCCAATTCTGTCCTCCTACATGTTCAGAAGAACTAAATGTTCTCCCCATGAGCAAGCTTTTAAAATTATTTTTTTTAAAGATGTACAGTGGTACCTCGGGTTACATACGCTTCAGGTTACATAGGCTTCAGGTTACACACTCCGTTAACCTAGAAATAGTGCTTCAGGTTAAGAACTTTGCTTCAGGATAAGAACAGAAATAGGGCTCCAGTGGCGTGGCAGCAGCAGGAGGCCCCATTAGCTAAAGTGGTGCTTCAGGTTAAGAACAGTTTCAGGTTAAGAAGGGACCTCGGGAACGAATTAAGTACTTAACCTGTGGTACCACTATATGTGCTTATCAATGGAACTCTTCATTTTATTGTAAGCTGCTTGAGTATTCCACTTCAAATCTGGAATCCAAATCTAAACATCTGTCTGTCCGTCTGATCTCAAGTGGCTTCAACACAAAAATTATCTACACAACTCACTCACTTCAGTAGCAATTGATGAGACAAATCAGTAGATATTGTCCAATCTAACCTGATGCTACAGTACTGCCTTGTGTAATTATCATCTGAACTTATCCCCAATACTTATTAGTATGAAGTTTATTAAACTTTTAGAACAAATGATAGTGATGGGAAAAGGTAATTCAACAGCCCTTTAAAAATAATTAGAAATACTCATTCAAAATATTCCAGGAAGACAAACTGATTAAGTGGAGAGTCTTGCAGAAATGAAAACCGAAGCACAATATTTATACCCTATTATTATTCATATGGGATTTGTGATGTCAGGAAACCCATCCTAATATTTTCTACAGGCAATGTGCAGGAAGGAATGCAAAATGATAGTGGTCCCCCCCACCCCCAGAAAATTAGTGTATTTGCCCATTAAAAGGCAAAAGAGAGAAACATATCTACTTTTAAAAGCATATAAAAAATCTGCAAGTCTAACTGTTGCAGCTGTGAAAGATATTGAATTCTACTCCAAATGGAACTTGAGCTAAATTTCCAGGTTGCCATTGGAGCAGCTTAATTTCTAAACTAGACACTGGCTGATTTTTAGTGGATTTTAATATTCAGCATGGAAATAGTTTGAAAGACAAGAGTCAGCACATTCCCAAAAGTCCATAGGCTATGCTAGGCTTTTTTGCACATGCACGGAGACAGGCATGCATCCTAGGTTATTTGGAAGGTTAGAGTACATTGCTTTCAAAATCTACTGCAGCAATCTGGAACAGAACTCAGAGGTTTCACTTATTCCAGTGCCCTACATTTCCCAAGCTAATCTTGAATTTCAAGCATACCCTTTTCAACTGGTGGGAGTCCCATTTGTGGAACACTCTCTCAACGGAGGCTTGACTGGCACAGTCATTATCTAGCATTCATCATCAGCTTCATAAAATAAAATAAAATTCCTCTTCCTGCAGGCTTTCTGAGCCTGCTAGATGTTTTATGTGGGCTGACAGTTCAATTTTATTGAATTGTATTCTTAAACCATTTTGTGGATGTATGTGATGTTTTAACTTTTTAACCCAACCTGGGATCATAATGAAGGGTGGGATATAAATTCTTGTAATAAATATATACAAAAATCAATGAATTCTAGAATATTTGTGTACCCCAAATCACTTAAGCCCATGTGATTAAACCATGTTAGGGTTTGGGGGGGAAATCGTTGACAAGGTTTTATTAAACAAGGAGGGAGAAAGAGGGAAGAAGCAATAGGAATAATTCAGATAACCACCGTATACAATGTAATTAAATCTCTAATCAGATAAAAACTAAAAACAAGAGGGAATGGAATCCAATTAACCAATTTTCCAACAGTGAGCAATTAAATTGTTGCTGAGCTGACTGTGGTCCTAGGCTGTCAGGCAGCTTTAGGCATCGCAGGCTCTGTGACTTTGTGGAGCTGCCTCTGGGTGAATGCTGAGTGAGGACAAAAGACTCCACTGTCTTCTCGGGATGGTGCTTTTAATTCACTCGCCCTGTGGTCTCTGCAGCCTTTTTCCTTCCTCAAATCTTCCGTTCTTCATCAGAATGTCACTCACGCACAACAAGAACAACAAGCATCCTTCTCAGAATGCCAAGGCATCTTTTTGGGTGAATTCACCCTGCGAGGTTACATAAAATTGCAATGGGTTTATTGGTTACTACTGCTATATGCACAGTTATCAATGTACAGTGGTACCTTGGGTTACATACGCTTCAGGTTACAGACTCTACTAACCCAGAAATAGTGCTTCAAGTTAAGAACTTTGCTTCAGGATAAGAACAGAAATCGGGCTCTGGCAGCGTGGCGGCAGCGGGAGGCTCCATTAGCTAAAGTGGTGCTTCAGGTTAAGAACAGTTTCAGGTTAAGAACAGACCTCCAGAACGGATTAAGTACTTAACCCGAGGTACCACTGTATAGATCTTTTCATGATCTGTAACCTGGATTAAGTCGGATTCTGATATGTGTAGAAATCAGATAGGAATACACATAGACAAAAGCCCCCTTCAGGTGTTATAATCAGGTAGATGAAGAGAGTGGGGCAATGCCCAATCTCCCCCCCCTTTCAGCATTCCTGCATTTGGAAGCAAGGTCTGACAAGGATAGCCTACTCTATGCATGTCATTCCCCACTCCAGCCCATGATTTACAATACAACCCTGATCATCATCCATTCTCCTCACTTCTCTATTGAGCAATATTCAGAATAATTTAAATACCTCTGCACAGTGCTCCCCCCCCCTAGAAAAAAAGGTGCCAGTACTCACCATGAAGTTGTTACAGTACAGTAACTGCCACACTTTATAACAACAACAAAAAAGAGGTGCTAGTACTGCGTACCCTTGAGTACCCCCTTTGAAAACCCACCCACTGCTTCTGCAGCTTGTGGTCCAGGGGGAATCTCCATGTGTAGAGCAGCCGTCTCTCTTCAGACTTCTCCATCTGTAGGGGTGGGGGCAGCAGGCATCGCCCTGTTTACTTTTTCCACATTATTATGATCACTTGGAAACGAATGGGTGATAGCTATCTTCACATGTCTGAAGGGCTGTCAGATGGATGATGGAACAAGCTTCTCTTCTGCTGCTTGAGGAGATAAGACAAGAAAGGAGATTCTGACTAAACATTAGGAAGAACTTTCTGATGGTAAGAGTTGCTTGATGATGGAACAGACTACCTTGGATTGTGGTGAAAAACTTTGTTAGAAGTTTTTGAACAGAGGTTGGTTTCTTACAACTGTCTTAACATGGCTGCATAAAGCATGAATGCATGTTCTTTTGTATATTTGGGTGCTCCTTGCATGATTAAGTACCCTGAAAAAACTGAATTTTGATTTTTTAAATTCTATTTTAGAGTACTCACCAGTTTTCAAATCAGCTCCTCACTCCTCTATTGAGCAATATTTAGAATAATTCAAATCCTTCTGTAGCTTGTAACACAGGTTTCAAAAATATAAAACAGCTCACACAAAGCAACATAAGATCGGGTGGAGATTTAAAGGCAGGATATCATTTTGCTTTTCCACAGAAAGCATTAAGCTCAGAATGATTCCTCTTTCAGTCAGGCTAATGTACATCATTGTAAATAGATTTTGATATGATACCTGTTAGCTGCAGGTAGAGTAGCAAGAAAGAGCTTGGATAGCAATCACTAGTGACCAATGCTCTTGTTAGGTATAGGGCAACTATTCCTGTGACTTGAATTGGTTTTAACCATTCTAAATGTTGAATATTAGATTGTCGTAACATGCCATGGGAACTGCTGGTGAAGGGTAGGAAGATAGGAAGCTTATAACAACAATTGAGACCATTGGCCTATGTTGCTCAGCATTTTCTACACTTCCTGGAAGCAGGTATCCAGGGTTTCAGGCAGAACTCTCTCCCAGTCCTACCTGGAGTCTGGAGATTGAACCTGAGACCTTCTGCATGCAAAGCAGATGGTCTATCACTGAGGTACAGGCCTTCCCTGCAGTTTGTGGGTAGTAGATTTATGAGTAATAAAGTTGATAATAACTAGAATGACCAGTGCTCTCATTGACCAATGCTGGATCAACCAGTGCTATTATTAGATACAGAGGAATTTCCTATGTTCCTACAAGGTGGCCATCTTCTGTTTCTGACAGCAAAGGATGGGGTGTAAAAGTAAGGACTAATCGTGCTACAATGGTGCTTTAAATATATGCAGTGTTAAACATGGAATATTTCAATATATAACATATAAACCTGTGGGCTATGAATCATTTACCTTGTCTTCATGCTCGCATAAAGAATGGTATACTTCTAAGGTATTCTTTAATGAAGTGCCATGTTCATAAAAGCTGAGAAAGGATCTTAAATGGTTATATATTTTATATGCTACATCTGTCAAAAATATTTTTAACAGAGCACCCAGAATTAGAAAAGAAGGGGAGGTGTTAAAGAGAAAGTCTGTGAACCATTTACTTTAATTGGAAGCCATTTATGTAGTAACTTCTCAGAGGGGCTTGCATGCAATTCCTATTAATCATCATCACAAGAAGTCCCCAGAGTATGCAATGGGAGAAAAAAGAGAGCTAGTAACAGGGTCTCTTTTAAGGTTTATTTTTGGCTGCTGGGATTTTCATCAAAGTCATTGTTAAGGCTAGCGATCAGTCAACGTCAGGCTGAGATGGTGCTGATGACTAGGCTCAGATAGCTCCTTGTCAAGGAGGCAAATGTTTAGGATGGTACCTTTTGAATTAAGCAATTCAGTCAGGTACTCACAATAGACCTGATAAACTTCATGTACAGCTCAAGGAAATGACCATAATGCCAAGAGACAGACAGAAAAGGCTGAACTTTGATGCACTGTCACACACATTTCCACAGATGACATATGGAACTCTGATAAAAAGAGTTTCATATTCCTAAAGTTGTACTTTTACAAAAAAGTTTTAATATTTAACTACTAACATGAGTTTGACCAAACTGTGGGAGGCAGTGGAAGACAGGAGTGACTGGTGTGCTCTTGTCCATGGGATCCCGAAGAGTCAGACATGACTAAACGACTAAACAACAACAAATTTAACTAATTTATATGATGCGTTTACCAATTTTATCTCTCCTGTGATATTTGTGTAGAGTTTCAAAGTCTCTGCAGCAATGGTGAACTGATTATTGCGGTCTATATACTGCAGGTATCCAGACGAATTTTTGAAGTCTCTGGAGTGACTTCCTGCAGTTCAGGCCAGCAGCCTTGTCAAGGGCCTGGTACATTTGGAAGGAGAGCATTACTCAGGTCATAGAAACAATTTCTCCCAAACAACCTCGGAATAACCACAAAGCCGCTTCAGCACCTTGGTATGCAGAGGAGCTGAAGGCAATAAGACAGCTAGTTTAATGCCTAAAGTCAAGAGGCAGAAATCTCAGGATGTGTTTGACTGAACACAGTTAATAATCCACCGTATATCTTATTCTGTGGTTATGGTGGTGGCAATGAGGGAACAGGCGCAATAGACAGTAGAGATTTCTTCAAGATGTAGAACCAGGTAGGATACTGTTTTCCTCACATATTTTGTAATTAAAATCTGTGTCCTGTTAATACTTCAAGAGAAATAGTGTGTCTCGGGGAACTCTGGCATTGGTTAGCCCATGTTCTATATGATTTTGCAAGCAGTAGTGTCAAATTAGATGCTCAGTTTTATGTGGTTACAAGTTTACAGCCCAGTTGTTCACTATTCTGTTACTTCAGCAAAGTCAGGGTTGTGGCCGTGGGGCTTCAGACATAGTTGCAAAGGAACATCTTGCTGAAGTGATGTGAGCAGCCATATCCCTCCATATACTGCTTTGTTGTCTTTTTGCTGACTGGAAGAGCATCCATAGCAGCCTTGCAGATAAACCACAGGGATAAACAAAGCAGCCAGGTTTCAGGGGGAAATAAGCTTGTGAGATTGTTTTCTTGTCATATTTCTTGTGAGATTGTTCTCTATTAGTTTGACTTCTTTTCTTTAGGTGAAATAATAAGTGTGTGAGCACTAGAGGTAGTAATCTTCACACCATACCTTCCCTCTTGGGAGGCCATAATAGAATATTGAGAACTTATTGATTATACCCAGTGTGGAACACAAAACTTTCAAATGTACAATGCAATGAAAAATACAAATGCATTAGTATGGACTGCCCCTTTAAACCTGAATATCACTATTATATTGCTGAATACACGCTAAACATTCAAAGCACACCTCCCCCAAATAATTCTGGGAACTGTAGCTTACACCTCACAGAACATACAGTTTCCAGCACCCTTAAAAGTTTTTAGCATTCTTCTGAAGATGTGCATGCTTTAATATGCCTTCATATGCCTAAGTACTACAAATATAAACTTGGTCTTAAACCTGCAACGTTGATGCATGTGATTGTATTCTGCCCACCCCCAATCAGATATTTCATTTTATTTTCTGTTTAGAAGCAACATTAAGATCTTCTGAGAAAATCCTCTAGTCTTTATCTTTCTAGATTATACTAAAGTAAAAAAGAGGGCCTTCTCTGTGGTAGCCTCATTGCCTCAGAACTCTGTCCTAATGTTCCTTTAACCTCCTCCCTGTTATCTTTTTAGGGATAGCAGAAAACTACTCTTTTTTTAGATAGCCTTGCCTTGTTCTTTTTATTGTGCAAGTTCTGCTGCTGTTTGTCGAGACAGTTTATTGAGTTCATCTGTCAGTTTTATTGGGCGTTGTTTTTTATTGTTTTATCTTGTATACCTCTATGAAATTTTATGGATAGCAGTATACAAAAATCAAATAAATAATAAACAATAACTGAAAGTTATGTACCATCTACAGAGAGGATGTTATATTCACGCTGTTGTAACTGTTGGTTACTGGGCAGAATACATGGCAGTACAGCAAAAAAGCACTCAGCCTCACTTCATTGGAATTTCTTCTTTGTAGCCGCAAACAGAGTTACTTCAGATTCTGTCATTGAACTTTCAGCAAAAGCAGGACTGTGCTTATTCATGGAAACAAAGTATGGAAAATCAGAATTTCAAAAAAATGATATGTCTGTTTTATTCTTGGGCTCATTGAGCAGAATCTCAAAGATCTGCAGGTCTTGAATTTCTGAGGATCAAGAACCTTAATTCTTAGGAACATAGAAAGCTGGTTCATTCCTAGTCACATCATTAGTCAGTCTAGCTCTGCCGTAGCAGCTGTCTAGGGTTTCAGACAGAGTCTTTCCCAAGTTGGGGATAAAAGGTAAAGGTAAAAGGTAAAGGAACCCTGGATGGTTAAGTCCAGTCAAATATGACTATTGGGTTGCAGTGCTCATCTTGCTTTCAAGCCGAGGGAACCAGCGTTTGTCCACAGACAGCCTTCCAGGTCATATTGGCCAGCAGGATTAAACCACTTCTGGCACAACGGGACACCGTGACAGAAACCAGAGTGCATGGAAACACTGTTTACCTTCCCGCTGCAGTGGTACCTGTTTATCTACTTGCACTGGCGTGCTTTCAAACTGCTAGGTTGGCAGGAGCTGGGACACAGCAATGGGAGCTCACCCCGTCATGGGGATTCAAACCACTGACCTTCTGATTGGCAAGCCCAAGAAGCTCAGTGGTTTAGACCACAATGCCACCCATATGCCTCAAGTTAGGGATACCAGTGATTGAGCCCAGGGCCTTTAAACTAAAAGAATGTGTTCTCTGCCACTGAATTAAGTCTCTTCTTGCAGCTTTGCAGAAACAGATTTTGTTATTGATAGCCATTCAGGACTATTATTCAATAGCCACAGATTGATGTTACCTTTAGATGTAAAAGAATTATTTAGAGAGTGTTGGTTGTTGTTTCTAAAAGTGAAACTGAATAATAGTAGTTGATTTCTGATAACGCCACTGCAATAAAAATAGCTGATAGAAGGTCCAGATAGCCCTCACTTTATTTTTCATTTTAAGCATCAGTGCTGTCAGTTGGCAGTTATTAAAGTGATAGCATTGCCTTGCTTGGCCAATTAAGGTGTTTTTCTCAAAAGAAACCTGTGATTTGGCAATATGATTAAATTTACATAATTCTTTAATTCAAAAGATCGCATCTCATAAGTAGGGTTGCCATAATCCAGATTTTCCTGAACATGTATGGGATTCAAAGGACAAAAATAGCATCCGGGGGATTTTTTTTAAAAAAATTGCAACATGTCCAGAGGCCTTTTTGTTTGGGGTGAAGAGAACCAGTGTGCACGAGAACTGCCATTCTGGGATCACAAAAAACTGTGCTCTGGAAGCGGAAGTGTTGCTTCCTTTCCTGCTGAAGAGCAAGGCCGTTGTTAGCCAAGCGCATGCAGGATGGGGGGTGGCAGCGGGTGGGGTTGTGGTGTATGTGTGCAGTGGAGCACATACAGAGAGGTGGAATGTTTACCTGCCCCGGTCCCCTTGGTCCCTTGCCCTGCACTGCCTCTCCAGGTGCATAATGCCGAGTTCCCCTGTGCTAGGAAGCTCCTTGAACCCTCATGGTGAGGGAAGTGCAGGCTGGATCTCTGCCGCTGCCAGTGCTGTGAGGGCTGCTGCAGAAGGGGTGGCGTAGGCTTCCCTGCAGTAGCATAGTTAGGAAGGGCATGGAAGGAGGACTCCAAGCTCCATCACTACCAGTGTGGTGTAGAGGTTAAGAGCAGTGGACTTGTAATCTGGTGAACTGGGTTCGCATCCCCGCTCCTCCACATGCAGCTGCTGGGTGACCTTGGGCCAGTCACACTTCTCTGAAGTCTCTCAGCCTCACTCACCTCACATAGTGTTTGTTGTGGGGGAGGAAGGGAAAGGAGATTGTTAGCTGTTTTGAGACTCCCTAGGGTAGTGATAAAGCAGGATATCAAATCCAAACTCTTCTTCATGCATGATTGACTGGCTGACCCCCAATCATTTCACCTGAGGAGAATTGCTACTTCTCCACTGAACTAAAGGCCCTCGGGTGGCAGCTTGCACCTTTACTGCCCAGCCTGTGCTGGTGAGTGAGGGAAGGGCGACGAGGGGCAGGGGCCATGCCTCTCCTCAGCCCACGAGGCCAAGTGAAGGGACCTGCCTCATTTTCCCCACAAACACAGAGCAAGCCCTTCAGGCAGCTTCTCTGATTTTCCTCTGCTAGCTCCAGTATTCAGTGCTGAGGATATCGCAGAAAATTCCTTACTACAGCATTAAGAAGTCAGAGCAGAACACCATCCTGTTGGTTTTGTTGTTGTTTTGGTAGCAGTGGATACAGTCCTTTCATTAGTCAAAGGATTTAAGCTACTTCTTTAAATCATAACTTCCCAAAACAGCTAACAAAGTCTAAACAAACAAATTTAAATCCGAACAACCCCAATAAAACTAACATTTAACAAGATGCAGAAGTAAAAACATATGGATTAACTGAATTGCACATGAAACTAGATCTAAAAGGCTTTGTCAAATAAATACATCCATCTGGTACCAATAACCAATAACCTGCTGGTGTCAGGCAAGTCTCGCTTTGGGAACGCCATGTCAAGACTGCGGGAACATCCAAAACCCCTCACGGCACCTTCTCAAAATCAGACAGACTTTGAGAAGGTGGCAGGGAAGGTGATCCTAGTCCACAAGCAAAGGTTTTTGCACAGAAGGGGCCCAGATCAAGGCTTGGGTGGCTTAAGGTGGTTCTGGGGATTGTGCAAAGAATACATCCTTACCTGGGCATGCTAACTCATGAGAGAGAGAGAGAGAGAGAGAGAGAGAGTTACCCCTATGCCATATTTTCAGCAACTTTGGGGTTTGTTTAAAAAAGGCTTTCGGGGTGTCCTGGCTTTTACTTTTTGAAATTTGGCAACACTATCATAATAAAAGATAAACTGTCCAGTCTCTCCTAGCATTTGCAGGACTTGCTCCTTGTGGCTAATACACTATCTTCCTGAATATTCATTTTGGGTTTTTTAAAAGTAAATTGAGTATGTACAAACAGTTCATTATAATACACTTGAGAAATCTAATTAATCACCTAAGATGCTCCTTCCAGGGACACCTTTTAATTCCTTTTTCTACCTGCTAGAATGCTAGACTGGAGCTAATGAAACTGGGTGGCCATTATCCAAAGAACAAAAATGGGAAAATTCAAAATGGTGCAGACTGGTATTTGTAAAAAGCGTCCCAATGCAACTCCAGTAGTCTCCAGGATAATAATCTTCTTTCAAAAACAGATCTGTTCTCCAGGCATGAAAAGTCTATCTATTGGCCATGCTGACTGAGGCTTATGGGAATTGAAGTCCAGCAAGCTCTGGAGAGCCACAGGTTCCCTGTTCCTGCATTAACTCCCCACTCTGCCCTCCTGTCACTGGGAAGGTTTAAAGGTGACTTGCTTCTGACTTCACTCACCACTCGCATGAATATACCCAGAAGGGAATATGGACTTCTGACTGAAAACAGTTCCCATTCCTGCAGTAAAGCAAATGCAATCTGTGTGTCAGAAAGATACGATGGAAGAGGGCAAGGGGACGGGTGGAGAAAATGGAAATAAGGGGTGAAGATGAGAATTGAAGACAGAGAAGCAAAGACAGGAAATGGACATACAGGACGAGATTTTTTAAATGAGTGATGCCGAGTGGAAAGATGGCATAAGCTATATAAGTGGTATTTGTAGCATAACCAAAGTGTTAAAACACCATTAAGCTTTGTTGAAACCCTTTTCAATTACACCAGTACAATAACTGAGCCACCCTGCAAACTTCTTTTTATAAGAGGACAGCCCATAAATAATGTAAATAAAAGATCAAGAGGTACCCAAGCCTGGGTTTTTGGCATACTGTGTCCACTTTACATAAGACGTTTCGATAAGTACAGCAATATAATTTTCCTTTTCTACACTTTTCCTTTTCTATGACTATTTTAATAAGCATAACGCAAGTAAGAAGACAACTCTGGTTGTCTTTCAGCATTGGAAGGCGAAATATTTTGTCAGTTTGTCACAGTGTGGGTCTGGCTCTGTAGGAAAGTTAAAAACCCACACCTGCTATGTCTAATTTGCCTGCTTTTCAATACCAACAATTTTCGCTAACTTCTCCACTGAGAACTAAAACTGGTATCTGACTGCAAGCTGTGAATGCAAGGAATTGCGAAAAATAAATGTCATTTTCCTTGCAGGCCAGATGCAGTCAGACGATTTGAGGTGGGGGCTCTGAGCTACCATGGCCTTTCCCAGAACGTTTATAGACCCATTCCCATTCTTTATGATCTCCTGCAAACACATACCCTTCCCAGTCCCTTTTTGTAGCGTATGATATTTGCTAAGTAAAATAGTGGAATCAACTGAGTATCTTCTGAAAGGAGACTGTGAAAGTTATTTACCAAAAAAATCAAAAAATCCCAATGTACGGATAAACGAAACAATCATTTTTTTGTTCCTTCCATTTTTTCCCATTATGTTCCGTTCTCCCTGTTTTCACAATTTTCAAAATAGTTAACATGAAAATTTGTATGTACCTAATATGCATATTTCATATTCAATTTTATCCAATATACCACATTTTGTACATTAATTTCACTGTAAGGATTTTTTGGGTACACACTTTGTACTAATGTATCGTGTGTTTTTATTTGCACTTTTTGAAAGGAGACCAACATTGCTAAAATTGAACAAGTATAAAATTCAAAGGATAGCTGTGTTTCGGTTTGTATATTGCTCCAGAATGTATGAATTGAATTGTTTCCCCATTCCAACTCACAAGGAAATGTCTGTGAGGATATGTGATGATTTTTTATTTTGTAGCTCCCACGAGGTCAGAATTTATCATTTTGGGGTGTGCCCAATAGGACTTGTAAGAGGGCAAGTGATATTAGTAGGGAAAAAGGGCATGATCCCCAGGAAAGACTAGAGTTGGGAAAAGGACCCTTTGTGGGACACTGATGAGGGAAAGGATCATTGGTGGGTTGAGATTTGACTCCCCCTTCTCTCCCCTAAATGTTTTGCTTCTCTCAAACACTTGGTGTTTCCCTAGTCAGCTTGGTTTTGTTTATCGAGGGAGAGACACAGTTGTGCATTGTTTGGACAGTTAAGACTACAGAACGTCTCAGTAGCTTAGGGACTCCCTTATCTACCTCAGGATGCCTTCCTAGCAGCACAAACCCACTCATGAGAACCTTCCTCAAATGACCCTTATTTGCCTTGTAATTTAGGGTATAAAAAGAGCTGATTCAGGCCTCTAGTGCATTAGAATCCTCACTTTCTTCATGTTTCTCTGTCATTTTTCTTCTCAGGTCTTAAATATACTGTCTTTTTTGTGAGACTTTTGTTCATTGAGGAGGAAAAAAATGTTTAACAGATTGCAACAGATTTAGGCAGGTCTGGGCAGCAGGTGTGAAGAGACATAGAACTAATACAAAACTGAAACAAATATAGCAGTGACTTAAAAGCAAGACAGATATAGACTAAAGAACATTAACCTCTTTCCTTCCTCCTGGTGTTTGCTGCTGATAGATTTCACACCAGGATGTCTTAGGTCTTCGATGTGCACTATTGAGTATCACCCTTTTGTAAGATGCATGTCCCAGACTTCACCCTCATAAAATACTTGTACTATTAGAAAACCATAAGACTTTTGTTTTGTTTTCAGTAATTAAAGAAATACCTTAAGTATGGTTGATTTGTTTACTCTTGATTAGATCAGCAACCTCACCATTTTTTGTCAGTATTGTTCTTATTTTATGCTATATTTATTTCCTTAGGGCTACTTTAATGAGGGAAAAGTAATACTGTGGTCCTCTTTCTGGCAAGATATAATTTTTAGGGCAGTCTTTCCCAACCAGTTGTCTTGTGGATGTGAAACTCCCATCATCCCTGAACATTGGCCATGTTGTCAGGGGAGCTGAAGTGAATCCAGCACAGTTGGACCAGGAAGGGATGGAGGAGAGAGGGAGAGATATTAGGCTTGATTAACACTTTAGAAGCTAACTGATTTGCACTTCCAAACTGAAACACATCTCTTCCTCTAAATTCATACTTCTCTGAATTTGCAGATGCAGTTCTCCAAACAAATGATGTGTACAAAATGGATATATTAGGAAAGTGTGCATAAAAACACATACATTGCAGAAGATAACATAAAAATGCATTATATATGGGGGGGAATTGTAAATATGGAAAATTGCTAGGCACAGCTGCATACAAAGATGCCATGCCCTACTTTTCAATATTAACTTTTCGGTTTTGAATTTTATTCTGCCTCAGGAACTGAAGTGAAGGTATCAGAACCTTGCCATTATTGCTTGTGAGAGCAAAAATATTGCACTGAAAACATAGGATTTTAATACAGGTTTCTCAATAGGTTGTAACATGGGAACAAAATGGACAACATTCCCCCAAGTTCTAGCCAAAGGTAACCACCCATCCCTAATACATTGTTGGACTTTGGCTCCCATCACTCCCAGGTGGCGTGACCAATAATCAGGGATGATGGGAATTGCAGTCCAACAATATATTTAGCTACTTCTTATCCAGAAAGTATGTTTGAAGCTACACTGATCATTTATTGGAACACTTCCATAATTTCAATGGCCATTTGGCCTCAGAAGTAAGTAATGTAATAACAGAATGAGGAAGGAATTGAGGAGACATTTCTCTAGTAATGTTCACCATTATTTTTCTTGTGGATGCATGCCTATACCTGGGTTATCTCCCTGAGTTGTCGTTTGCTTTCAGTCAATTGGTTTTTGTTTTCCCTTGAATTACTCACTTTCTTGACATGCATGTTTAATAAAGTTAATATAGTTAACATTAAAAAAAGAAAGAAATTGAGGCCACACCATCATTTGGACCGAATGATGGTGGTTTTTCCTCCTTCTTTATTTGACTTTAGTCAGCATTTCAGCTTGTTTCCTTGAGCCATCTGAGGCTATCTTATTAGAACCTATCACTTTCATTCTGTTCACTTCCTACTGTTCATGTTGGTGGATCAGAGGTGTTTTTTCAGTTGAATTGGAGCATAGAATCTCTTCAGGAGCCATCTCACAGGCCTGGGAGAAATCAGAAGTCATCATGCTTAGGCCTGTGATACACCGAAGGATCAGTTTCCTGACTCTCACACACACCATTCAAAACACATTGTAGTAATTACAAGTAGAGAACTAAACCAAACAAGGTGTTCTGTGCCATAGAGAAGATTGAGACAGATAGCCCAAGAAAGTGAACTGAGCCATTTATCACAGAGAGAGGATGACTGATAAAGGACACATTCCTGCCCTTGGATGCAAAGAGAGGAAAGTGTAGGTAAATAGCTGCATCCACAGTCTCAGCAGTGATTCCATCCCACTTCAGGGGCAAAGCACCCTTTGCCAGGGGATATTCACACCAGCATCAGTTGGGTGCTGATTGCTGGGAGCTGCCCTGCCCTCTCATCCTTGTAGCACATTTAACCCTAGATCAAGGCTTCCCAAACTGTGGTCCATGGACCTCCGATGGTTGGTGAGCATCGTATGATTGTTCCACAAATAGGGCACATGCAGTTTGAATTTTACAGAATTCTGTGGAATTCCAAATGCAAATACAATAAAATACAATATGAGAAATCAAAGAAGCAATCAAAATATAATTAAATATCATACAGCACCTAGCATAGCATGTTACCATTGCTACAGCAGGCGGGGGCGGGGGGACAACACCATTAAGTGCTCTGCAAGACCCTCAGCAGTTTTCAAGTGGGTGAGGGCAGGGAGTTGGGGAATCCTTAGAAAATGGGAAATTGCATTTGTGAATGTGCTAAGCTCCATCCCATCCAAAATGGGGGGTCACCTGTACTTAGGAAAGTTCCTGAGTAATATAGAACTCCAGTACACAAAGTTCCCACCCTCAGAAGCTCCAAGTGATGGAGAAGAGCTTAGCTCACTCATCCCAGCTGTTCCCTACATGATGCTATCCATGTGCTTGTGTGCATGTGGAGTGACTGTGGTGCCTTAAGAGGGCTGTTGTAATGGAACACTGTTTGTTTCCTTTGCAATGGTTCTGAAACTTAAACAGCAACACTAGTTTAAGATTTTTCAGAAACTTCTATTTAATATATTTATTGCTGTTCCAATTTGAACTATTTGGTATTAGTGATAAAAAGAGTGAATTTGGAACACCAAGTAGCCTTCAGCTACTATGTAGTTTGGGGTACATGATTTGTTTGGCGGAAATGAAGGAGAAAACACACACACACAATGTGTGTTTTTCATACTCAAAAAGCAGAAGCATAAGAGTGATATCTGCAATGGAATTTCTGCCAGACTGAAAATGGATTTGATATGGAGTCAGCCCTTGAGCTATAGTGTGAAGAAAAACAATAGGTTCTTCCGACGTGATGTAATTCTAGATAATTTTGTTTTGTAAATGGATAGTAGGGATTGTTACAGTTCTTTGTTCCTGAAATAAATCATTTTGAAAGAATGAGGATTAAAATACATGCAAAAAATGTTCCAGAATTATAGGTTTCAACTTTAAAAAAAAAATGTTTTCTTCTTAGACAAAGGCTACACTGCCAACAGCCTTTAGTTACCCTTTTCCCAGGAATTTTCACAGATTATACCATGAACTGGAGTTTGCATTACTAAGTGAGATAAAATGAAACTATAGATTTGATAATTTATTGCTTGCACAGTGAAAAATCAAGCCTATTGACACCAGGTGGCACCCACAGGCAGCTGTTGAGGGTTCACAGCTACCAACACCACTGCCGGCCTCCCTCTCTGCTGCTCTGCAGATAACCACAAGGCAGTTCTGCATTCAATATTGTGATTGTATACAATGTGTGTATGATCATTACAATTAATAGGTAGCCAGTGCAAAAATAGAGCTATATGTTTGCTCCATCTGACTCAAGTCAAAGTTCTGGCAGCCATATTTAGGGCTAACAAAGACCTAACTCACTGTGGTAAGATCTGCCCTATCCAGGAAGTGGACACAGGAAGAAGAAGAAGAAGTAGAAGCAGCTGTTCTGGGCACAGTTGCCACATGGTTGTTTAGATGGGTGCTAGAGAGTAACATTGGACCTAGGATATATACTCCGTCTGATTGTTAAAGGATACTTCAACCCCAGCCCAGGCTGAATGGATCAGAAGGTTGTATTTCCATCCAATTCAATCCATTGCTGACACCAGACACTGTTCTAGAATCTCCACTGCCTTTATAGGATATGAAGAACAAGAAAGCTAGAGCTGGGTGCCACCGGCATACTAATGGTACCTCAGCCCAAACATTTGAATGACTTGATTTGGTGGCTTCATGTATATTTTAAAAAGTGTTGAAATCAGATGGAACCCTGATGCACTCTTTAAGCCCCAACCACCTTCTGAAAGCTAAACATCACGAAATGTCAAAACCAGTTGAGCTTGGTACCTCCCAGCCTGATACTCCCAATGTGACATAGAAGGGTACCATGGTCAATGATGCCATATCGCCATGTGAAGTCCAGGAGAACCAAGATTGTTGTATACACCCTAATAATAATAATAATAATAATAATAATAATAATTTATTATTTGTACCCCGCCCATCTGGTTGGGTTTCCCCAGCCACTCTGGGCGGCTTCCAACAAAGATAAAAGATACACTGAAATATCACATATTAAAAACTTCCCTGAACAGGGCTGCCTTCAGATGTCTTCTGAATGTCAGGTAGATGTTTATCGCTTTGACATCTGATGGGAGGGCGTTCCACAGGGCGGGCGCCACTACCGAGAAGGCCCTCTGCCTGGTTCCCTGTAACTTGGCCTCTCGCAGTGAGGGAACCGCCAGAAGGCCCTCGGAGCTGGACCTCAGTGTCCAGGCAGAACGATGGGGGAGGAGACGCTCCTTCAGATATACTGGACAGATGCCGTTTAGGGCTTTAAAGGTCAGCACCAACACTTTGAATTGTGCTTGGAAACGTACTGGGAGCCAATGTAGGTCTTTCAAGACCGGTGTTATATGGTCTCGGCGGCCGCCCCCAGTCACCAGTCTAGCTGCCGCATTCTGGATTAGTTGTAGTTTCCGGGTCACTTTCAAAGGTAGCCCCACGTAGAGCGCATTGCAGTAGTCCAAGCGGGAGATAACCAGAGCATGTACCACTCTGGCGAGACAGTCTGCAGGCAGATAGGGTCTCAGCCTACGTACCAGATGGAGCTGGTACACAGCTGCCCTGGATACAGATTTGACCTGTGCCTCCATGGACAGCTGTGAGTCCAAAATGACTCCCAGGCTGCGCACCTGGTCCTTCAGGGGCACAGTTACCCCATTCAGGACCAGGGAATCCCCCACACCTGCCCGCCTCCTGTCCCCCAAAAACAGTACTTCTGTCTTGTCAGGATTCAACCTCAATCTGTTAGCCGCCATCCATCCTCCAACCGCTTCCAGACACTCACACAGGACCTTCACTGCCTTCACTGGTTCTGATTTAAAAGAGAGGTAGAGCTGGGTATCATCTGCATACTGATGAACACCCAGCACACTGCACACTGATGAAGCACATTAGCCAGTGACTCGAGCAAGCAAAAGTGGCTTCAGTCTCAAAACCAGGCTGGACACCAGACAAAAATTGAACTAATTTAATCAGGAAATGCTGGGCTTGAGGTTTTATTGCATGCTCAAACTTCTTACCCATGATTAGAATATTCAAAATGGAGTTGTTTAATTTGAGGGTTCAAACAAAAATTGCTTTACTAAGAGACATACTCCAGCCTACTTCAACACAGTTATAAAAATATCCTCCCTCAGTGAAGCATTAATTACTTTGACTGCCCAACAGACTAGCTTCCATCTGACTGCTCAAATGAGCCAGAAGGAGCAAAGGTTGAATATGCAAATGATAGGTCTCACATTTCCAAGATTTCTCCGTATCCTCAGGCTTCACAAACTGAAAGGTATCCATGGAAACCTGCTAAGCGGGAGCTGTAGATACATCCAGCACTGACTCTGTATACAAGTAGTTCAAATCAGAATAAATATAATTGATTTTATCCACAAAACCTTTTGCAGACTGATCACACTGGCCTTCTTCTAACTTCCCTCAAGGGCTAAACTATAGAAGTCCCCTCACCTTTTGGAAAAGCTTATCTGGATGACACTGCAGAGATTTGATGGTGGCAAGGCATAAGACTTATTTGCCATTAACAGTGCCTCAGAATACGTTCTAAGATGGGCTCTAGCCCATGTTTGACTGGATGTGCCATGAGATTTTCTGCACTGACAATCACTCTAGCCATTTCATCACAAATAGTTCAGCAGTAAACTGTGGTGCCAACTGGGCTGCACTAATAAAGAAAGAACAGCTGTGAACTTGTGTTTGGATTCATCACCTGACTGCAAACATCATCAGAACCACTAGTCACAGTAAAGAAAACTCATTAGAAAGCTATCTGGAGCTATCAGATTGCATATACCAATTTAAAAGGTCCCTACAGAATTCTGAGTCAAACTTTAACCAGGTAATGAACAATCCATAGCAAGAGAATTCCATCAAATTCCCTCATCCATAGCTCATCTTCCTGCCCGGTGCAGAACACATAGTTGAAAACAGGGCTGAACAAAAATGGTACGAACCTCAAATTCACTATAATGTTAGCATAAAGTAAAATTGGGAAGGGCCATTTATATATTTTTGAGCAAAGAAGGAGGGGTATCCCAGAGGTTCAAGGGTGCCTAGTCCTTATTGTTGCAGCATGTGTTATTCTTTTTCTTCCTCTCGCTCTCTCTTTTTTTAAAAAAAATCCTTTAACTCTGCCACCTATCGTACTGACAGTGGCACACCTGCCAGAACCCTCTAGTTCTTCCAGCACCCATGTTGTTCTGGTGGCTACTGAGAGGACTGCTGCTACTATTGCCACAGGGGGGGGGAGCAATTTACCAACAGAAAATGGTAATCCCTTTGAACCTGAGGTCACTTTCATCAAGTCAGACTGTGGCAGGGGGCTGTTATATGGTCTTCCAGGGTACGGTAGCAGCGCTGGATTTACATATAAGTTAAACAAGCTATAGCTTAGGGTCCCACTCTCTTGGGCCCCCCAAAAGAATTTAAAGGAAAAAACTGGATGTACATTTCCAAAATATAAGATAATAAGCAAATAAAATAAAACCTACATACAGCAAGTGTTTTGTGTTGTGTAGGCTCCTATGATGTAAGTAATGGGCCTCGCCTGCTATCCTGCTCCCTAAAAATATCACTGGTTTGCTCATTTCTATATATCGGGTGCCTACACTCTGCATGTGCAAATGGCTTTAGGTCCATAAATTACCATATAGCATATATTCAACACAAAAAACAGCAACAATTTGTTGTTGACAAAGGGCAGCTGGACATATAAAGGGCCCTATTACCTTCAGTAGCTTAGGGCCTCATCAAACCTAAATCTGGCCCTGTATGGTAGGCAGGACAAGTTAACACCTTGGGGCCCATGGGGTCATTTGTGACCCGGAGAAATGCACCCCACAACCCATCATACTACTATAGCTGCAACTAAATTTCTCCTCCAGTAGGGGAAAGGAACTCTGTGAGCGCCAAGGAAAGCTTCTGCTCTGCAGGCGCATGTGGACTTGCACACACTAAGTTGGTGAGCCCCACAGTACAGTTATGGAACCCCTGTGTTATTTCGAGACCACAGTAAATATTAACTTGATAGCTTAGTTTGCTGATCAATGCCAGAAGTACAACTCAACCCTCTAAAAGCAAACTGAGATGGTGAGTGCTGGGGAAAACCCTGAGGTTGCAGAAATTATTATTATTTAAATACAAATGTTTTAAAACAGAAACATAAAGGGGAAAGGCACACTCAAATCAGACCAATGAAGATTAAACACATTCTGTGGCTACAGAAAATTGAGTGTCTGTTAGAAAAGAAGGGGCTGTATTCAGGGTTTGACATGAACCCTGAACAAAAGCATTTCTGTTATGAAGTGAGCATGCACTGCGATATTTTGTTGTAGGTCCCACTTATTTCTTAATGAATGCTTAAAAGATATGAAATAGAAAATAAAACATTGTCCAACAGAACAGCTTTCTTTTAAAAAAAGGAAATCATCCATAGTATGTTGCAGTCTCTAAGTATTTATAAATCTTCACATTTCTTAATACAAGTAGGACGCCTTCCAGTTCTGTATGTTTAAGTTTGAAAAGAGAATCCTTGTCGTGACTCTAAAATGGCTTTTGCCCAATATTGTGATCTAGTATTCAAAGCATGAAAGGATACATATTCTCATCAAGAGGAGAAATATTTGTTCATTCATTTGATGTCAGGTGAGACTGACTGCTTTTGCCTTGATGATTAGTTTTTAAATTAAGAAAACTTGCTCTTGCAGTTAATGAGGATCAGCAGAGAACTATGGAAGACGAAAAAGAGAAACCTTAATTTCTTAAACATGAGATAGTCATTGATGGTGATCTCTGTCACCTTTCAGTGTATTTGATAGGAATTGAAAATCACAAGATTAAAAATTCAGGGATCGAAACGTGTTCCTGCTCCCAGTGCTAATTATAACACTATGCTAAAGTTATCTTGGGTCAATCTCTCCCAGTGCAGACATTGTTCCCATCTCTCACATGGTTTTTGGGTTCTCAGAATACATTGTTGTAACAGATTTGGCAGCCAGATTGTATCACCTCCTCCCTTACTTGAAATGGATTCATGTAACAAAGAGAAGCTCCTTTATACAAAGAACATTTCATTTTTTTAAATTAATAAAGGTTGGATTCATCTGAACTGTTAATGATAGGTTTGGGTTGTAAAAATAAATTTAAAAATAAAATGCAAAACTTTATCTCACGAAGGTTGACTCTCAATATGTATTCACAAAACCCTGGTTTCAATATCATCCTTGCAGTTGTTTTCTGTCTGTTTTCTCTGCATGCATACACCTGCAGCATGTGAAGGCAGTATGCAACAATGGGAGGGAGAAGTGCTCATATGAAATGGAACAGAGTGAATCCATTCTCTGATGAGAAAAGACTTTCCATCATAGCACACATACAGTTGTACCTCGGGTTACAGACACGTCAGGTTACAGACTCCGTTAACCCAGAAATAGTACCTCGGTTTAAGAACTTTGCTTCAGGGTGAGAACAGAAATCATGCAGCGGCAGTGCAGCGGCAGCAGGACGCCCCATTAGCTAAAGTAGTACCTCAGGTTAAGAACAGTTTCAGGTTAAGAATGGACCTCCAGAATGAATTAAGTTCTTAACCTGAGGCACCACTGTACTGGAAATCTCAAGGCCTTTGCATGTGTTTAGATATATATATATATCTAAGGAAAATATCATGGTCAAAGTCCAGCAAATTAAAAAATAGGCTTAAGTGCATTTAAGTTTGTCGCCAGTGCCAGTCTTCTCGCTACCATATTTTAATTCTCAAGACAATATCTACAACTTACCGAGGTTTTGTGTTTCTGTTTATTAAAACATTTGAGTACTGAGTGCAGCCACTTAAGGTTACTACCAAGAAAGTTTGTAAAAACAGCTTTTGTTGGTATAGCTCATTTTTGACATATTTAATTTTGGGGGAGAAGGAGAAATGGCTGCTTTTGAGGGGAAATAGTGCTCCCTTGCCTGCTTTATAACTCACCTACAAAAGTTGCAAGCTACCTGACAACCCCACTATACATGTGCAGAAGGTTGTCATTAGATATTTTACACTTTCATCATTTAAATTGTGCTACTGGATAAATCTTATTAAGTCTGTTTTAATTACCAGGACAATGTCCATAATTCAGCTATTTCTTTGTGTTTCAGTATGTGAAAGTATTGCATGTATTACATGCAGACACTTACTTAAGAAAAGCAACTGATGAAGTCTTGATATATTGTTGTTGTTGTTGTTGTTTTTGTTTTACAGCTGGTATACCTCAGTTTTAATATATTTAATGCTGAAAAAATGGGGAGAGCTCTTTTCTTCTAATTTTTTCTGGTTGAGTTTGAGAAGTGGGAATGTTGGGCAAGTAGGGTGGTCTTACAGAGGACAATCTTCTGTTTGAAGCTGTCCTCTGTTTGAAAGGCTGCCTGGTCCAAATCCAGTTTAAAGATAATGCATCATAAGAAGGGAAAGCAGGGACCTTGAATTTACCCACTCACAGTAACTGCATGGACAGCACAATAAGCAGGCACACAGCTCGCCTGACCATACTCTTTGCCACCGTAGTGAGACGCCCTCCCCTAATTTACATCTATATATGACCATTTGCATATGCATTTTTTCTTGCAAATCTGCATTCCTTTTTTGTCCTCTTGTTTTGTGATGCGTTCCTCTCCTTTTTTTGGCACTGTGCAATTGGCCATCCTATGGGCAAAGGACACATTGGAGGCAGTATGTAGATGGTGCGTTATAGAATAATGACAGCAGACAAGGCTGGTCCAAGCCATTCCTCAGACTGAAGCACCCTGCTTCGGGTGGCTTGATGTAAAGAGGAGGAAATCTTTGCAACGGACCAGCTCAAACAAAATGTCAGCCAACAGTGACAGCAGGATTAGCAGGGATGACAATTGTTGCTATGTTAATACCATATGACATTAGATTAATGGCACTGCTTGTAGGAATCTAGAGATTGGATTTCTCTGCTACATTTTATAAAATAAAATAAAATAAAATAAAGCTTTGAATCTCATTACAGAGGTCTGCCTCTTTTATTAATTTTGCTGTTAACCACTAGAATGAGATTGCTAAGAGATAATCTTCAAAATAATTGGCATACATAGATTCTTACAAAATAAATAAATTAGGATTTTAACTAAATCCCATAGTTTTGGGGTCCTTGATCATTATTCCAAATGCAAGCAGCTTTGCTCTCCAGTATCCTGAGAAACAAAAATACCTCCTCTGTAAGTAGCTGTAAGTAGCTATTGGCAGACAATGTGTTCTGCACTTGCCTTGCTGATCATTTGCAAATGCTAATGGAAACCCCTTTCAATGTAGAACTATGCTGTGTTTATAAATCTCTCAAGTGGGAGTTTGATATATTATGGATCTTTGTACAAGTGCAACATTCTTAAATAATTTGCTGAGATAAGGTCTGTGCAGTTAAAATCAAGCTTGAAGATGGGAGGCTCAAAACGGCAAATTTGGACATTGTAAGCTGTGCAGAATTGCTCCAGTCAATGTGAACTAATGTAATGTTTCAGGTGTGCTGATTTCAGCAGAACAAAGCAAATCATACACACTCAGGTAATTGATGGCATTCTGAGTTGCAAGCCCACCTGCAAACATGGCACATTTCGTTTCTAAAATCTGATAACCAGATAAAAGAGGCCATGGAGGAGAGGGGAGAAGCAGTATAACATTTTGTACTTATCTTGATGCCAACAGCAACATAGCTAATATTCACTTTTCTCATAAAATCTGTTGTACTATATTGCATTTTGTGCATTATTTCATTATTATGTATATGAATTCTTATTGTTGTCATGCATTACTGCCATTATGCTTGCTTTGTTAATTGACAATTTATTTGTTCTCAATTTATTTCTGTACCTATGTGGCAACAAACTTGGATTTGCAGCCACATTTACTTAATATTCTACAGTGACCTGCAGCCAGTCTTGGCATATGGATTAACATACAAGTATGATACACTTGGGACATGGGTGGTGCTGTGTGTTAAACCACTGAGCCTAGGACTTGCCGATCAGAAGGTCGGCGGTTCGAATCCCCCCAACGGGGTGAGCTCCCATTGCTCGGTCCCTGCTCCTGCCCACCTAGCAGTTCGAAAGCATGTCAAAGTGCAAGTAGATAAATAGGTTCCGCTCCAGCGGGAAGGTAAACGGTGTTTCCTTGTGCTGCTCTGGTTCGCCAGAAGCAGCTTAGTCATGCTGGCCACTTGACCTGGAAAGCTGTATGCCAGCTCCCTTGGCCAATAAAGCGAGATGAGCGCTGCAACCCCAGAGTCAGTCATGACTGGACCTAATGGTCAGGGGTCCCTTTACCTTTACCTTATGATACACTCACTATTCAGAAACATTTGCTAGCCTCACCTCCTTCACACACTACATGTTAAGTATGCACTAAAAACCATGAGTACACCTAAGAAAATGTAGTGTACAATGTCAGGGAACTGCCATCAGCTCAGAGCTGAGAGGTGGAAGGGCAGTTGTGTTATAGGGAACCTCTGAAAATCTTGCGAAGGAGTTCCTCGTCTGGCGAGGAGGGAAGCCCGACCTCCAGTGGAGAGGAAGAGGTGGGAGCAGGGGACGCTAGGGAGAGCCTCAACACCGAGCCTGAGCAAACCAGAGGGGAGGGAAGTACCCCTTTGCCAGCACCCATGCTGCGCAGTAGGTTTAGGCGCAGGGAAGGGAGGAGAAGGTTGGGGGTCACGCGACTGTTATGCTGGAGGAGGTATAAGGACCGCCCAGTCCCAGATTCTGCTAGCGAGTGAGCCAGACATGAACTTGCGATGCTCTTCACTGTAAATAGTTTACACTAATAATAAAGCCTGGGAAAGACAGGTCAGAGTCTTGCCTGTTTGTTCTCGAGCAACCACACCAGCACCTGACACACAAACTAGCAGAAAGACATTTTTTATATTGAGATAAAAGGAATTTGGATTACCTCACCCCCCACCCTATACAATCTAGGGGCAGCAGGAAATCCCATTATTATCTTGACTTCCAGGCTTCTATGGGGCATTTTAAAATGTTACTGACCTTTAATCAGATTTAGCAGATTTCTAAGACTAAAAGGGGGGGGGGAATCTGCATTACTTTTTATTATTACTATTGGAGGTTATGAAAAAAGAAGAGATGATAATTCCTATATCTATGCAATCCTCTGCACCTGGGAGGGGATCACTGTGTTCTCAAAGTTTGTGTTAAATATATTTAACTACATCTGTGGCCTTTCAAAAACTGGAAGAAAGAAGGAAATATGTGTTGTGAATATGTGCATGGCCTATAGCAAATTCTGTGACTGGTGAGCTAAAATTATCCCCCCCTTTCTTTTTCTTTTTTTGCCTTATAGGTTTTCTAAGCACTGGAGACCAAGCTGCAAAAGGCAATTATGGATTGCTTGACCAAATCCAAGCTTTACGATGGATTGAAGAAAATATTGGATCATTTGGAGGAGACCCAAAAAGAGTTACTATTTTTGGATCTGGGGCAGGAGCCTCCTGTGTCAGTCTGTTGACATTGTCTCACTATTCAGAAGGTAAAAATTCACCTAGCTAAATACCAGAAATTTTAAACGGGATAATTTAATGTGAGTTGCAAAGGTCATTTGGAGCCTCAGATAATATCCCAGTATTCCATTCTTTTTTCTTTTTTTTTGGGGGGGGGGAGATAACTAGATTATTTTCATGTGGCATGCAACTCAAGGAGCCGATCAGGGAGAGCAAACATTTTGCAGAAAATACAAGCATACTTCCAGAAGCATAAATAGTATTTTGTCATGTAAAAAGTTACCCTGCTAAATCAGTTTTTATGTAAAAATATAACAGGGGTGCTTTTTTTAGGGGGTGGCACTGTTAAAGCATGTATTATTTTTGTTATGTTTGGATAAAATGGGGTGTGGGCTGCTAAATGGGAAAAAATAGTGGTGTAATTGATTTCCACAGAAACACACAGAGTGCAAACAAGACTGCGTGTATGGGGGGGCTCATTTAATTTCACAGCACACAGGTGTTGTAGTGACAATAAAGGTTTATTATTATTACTATTATTATTATTAAAGCCAAATGTATCCACATCCCCTCGCTGATAAAGACCTAGCTTGCTGTATAACTAGCTAGCTTTCCCCCTTATTTGAGAAGTTAATACATACTTTGCAGATCATAGTCAAACAGAATTCATTGCTAATTATGTTACAATTTGATGGGTAGTTGTTGTTTTAAAAAAGATTGATCACATTCTGATTTTTTTTCTGGAGCAATTATGTCTGGAGCATTCCCAAAACAAGGCGTCATGCCTGTATTGTGTTGGTTGTTGTTTTTTAGAGCATATAGTTTTCTCACCTGAAATTCACCTGGGAAAGACATTTTTTATCCAGCTGCTAGGCTATGCTCAAGCGAAGCAGAGCAGCTTTAGGTCAGCTTCGAGTTGCTTCACATCACTGGAGCATAGCAAAAAAAAAAAAGTCATACTAGGCCATTGAATCTGACCCCAAATTCCCAATCTTTTAGGGGAGGGGAATGCAGATACATTTTAAGTTATTGATGTGGCCAGTGTTTAAATGAAGAGATGTCCATTCAAAAAACTGAGGATTATGTTTTCAGAATTAAACTCTTGGAATTCATACCTATTACATTGATTTTAGCCTCACATTTCTTCTTCTTCAAATTACATGATGTATAGCTTCTGTGAGACAGAAGAAAACGTATGATTTTCCTCTGACCTTATTTGTGCAAGTCATTCACAGAAAATGGAAATGATTGCTGGCGGCTGTCATTCCCGTAAACTCCTTGGGCACCATTCAGTTCAGGGAAGTAACTGATACATAGAGAGGCCAGCAAAGCTCACATAGGCACAGGTTAAGACCCAGACAGATATGAGTTCTCAAAGAGAGGCAGCAGCAGGACTCCTGGCTTACTCCCATTGGCACCATGTGCCACATACAGAATGAGAGCCTCACATAGCCACTGGGCCCTCTCCAATCTACACAAACCCAACAAAATGACCTGTTCTAGTCCCAAGAAGGAGCCAACAGAGTAGGCATGAGTGATCATAGTTAACAATTACTGGGACCAGGTTGAAATCTAGCATGCCTTGACATCCACAACCCTGCTTCTTCATTGACAAGTGGAATGCCTTAAAGGATCAGGCCTCTTGACTGGAACCCAGCAGTCTATCATTTCTCCAGGAATTTGTAGCAAGCATGCTGCCTGTGTCAGTGCATCGCCTCTGTGGAGGCAAGTCCATATTATTGGCACCATACTGGAACTGTGCTCATGGGCTGCAGTCTCTAGACCTGACTCAGGGGTTTCAGCCATTTCATCCTCAGATGTCTCTGACATCCTTGGGTGCCCCCAAGTTTCAGGGGTGATGCGCAGAGAGGGTCCTTCCTTTGCTGACACCACAAGTGCCCCTCTGAAATTGCTGGAATCCAGGGTCATGACACCAAGAGAGCAGGGAGACTTGAACCCACATAGAACCATTAGATGAGGAAAGTCCACCTCTTGCCAAAAGATTCTTGGGAGAAGAAGGTTGTCTATGGGGAGGTTCAACTTCAACAGAGGTTTTCATGGATGTGGTTCAACGTTTCCCTTTTTTAAAGGGAAATTCCCTTATTCCGAATAGGATTCCTCGCAAGAAAAGGGAAAGGTTGACAGCTATGCTCCTTATGCCTTTGTTTCATCCAATGGATGGATGTGTCCCTGTTAAATTGAAATCAGGATTGCAAATAGACTGTACCTGCAATTAGGGGTGGGGTGAAATCCTGCCCCTGCAGAAGGACACTCTGCAGAGGGTAGACACCCACACCCTAGCAGTTCTAGCAGGTTTTACCTCAGATGCTTTGCAGGGCTGGAAGAGATTTTCTTAGCAGCCCCAAATAAGTCATTTGACAGCTAGAGTTGGGAGAATGTAAAATGCAAGAGCAGGACTGAAAAAGGCGAAGCCGGAACAACTGCTCTTCAAGTAGGATTGGAAAAGGAATTCATTCAGCATCATTGAAGATAGCTGAACTGAGCATGGCCAGTGGATGTGTTGCCCACCCCCCCCCCACCCCGCCCAAGGCATGGGCTTTTGCTGGAAAATATGCAACAGATTGAGGCTGTGACCCAGTCACTTAGGAACAAGTTAAAATTGTTAATGGCAATCAGCTAGGAATCATCTTAATGACAGCTCTGATGTTATACCTATTGATATAATTTTAGACAATAAACAGAAGAATTAGTATTCATTCCCCACTATTTTAAATTATTAATTTAGGCTTACTACATTTGATATTATAGTAGCATGTCACTATATTAGAAATACCCCCAGCTGATGCTGTTCTTCTCCTCCTCCTAATTACAGAATTATTTTTTTGACGTTCCTGTAAGAGAGATGGTTTTTTTTAAAAAAACAAAAAAAAACCAAAAATCACACACAGCCCCCAAACTAGTTTAAATTTTAATTTGCATTTTGGTATGTTGTTTGTGCTTCTGTATGCATTGAGAGACGTGTACAGTGAAAGGGGCAAACTGTAAGGACGCAACGTTTGGCTACATGGATATGATGCAGGCTATTCTCCAGATTGTGGCTCTCATCCATATGAAAATATGTGTATGTTTACTACAATGTACTGAATATTTATGGATATTTGTGAAGCATTTCATCCCTAGACATTTGCACTGGATTCATTGTATTCATATGTATGAATATTAAGTACTAGGAATAATTTAGCTAGCCATAGATTACTGACAGAGGGGGAAGAGCTAAATTAAGAGCAATAATTTCTTGTGGTTTTTTCTTCTTCATGGAATGGAAATGGAATGAAACTTGCTCTTCACTAGAATGTACTTCCTGTAAGTGATGCACAAAAGGTTCTTTTGCTTGGTGGTCAATGCTGCTTGTTCATGTATTTTAATTTTTAACTTCTGCACCTGCAGGTCTGTTCCAAAAGGCAATCATACAAAGTGGAACAGCCCTGTCCAGCTGGGCAGTGAACTACCAGCCTGCCAAATACACTGCAATTTTGGCAGAAAAAGTAGGCTGCAACACGCTGGACACTACAGACTTAGTTGAATGCTTTCGGAATAAGAACTACAAAGAACTCATTCAGCAAACTATCACACCAGCCACATACCACATTGCCTTTGGGCCTGTGATTGATGGGGATGTAATTCCAGATGATCCTCAGATCCTGATGGAGCAGGGAGAATTTCTCAACTATGACATAATGCTAGGCGTAAACCAAGGGGAAGGCTTAAAATTTGTAGATGGAATTGTAGATAATGAAGAGGGCGTTTCTCCAAACGATTTTGATTTTTCCGTATCCAATTTTGTGGACAATTTGTATGGCTATCCAGAAGGGAAAGACACACTACGAGAGACCATTAAGTTCATGTACACAGACTGGGCAGATAAGGAGAATCCCGAAACGCGAAGGAAGACCCTGGTGGCTTTGTTTACTGACCACCAGTGGGTTGCTCCAGCTGTCGCCACAGCTGACCTGCATGCCCAATATGGCTCCCCAACGTACTTCTATGCATTTTATCACCACTGCCAGAGTGAAATGAAACCCAGCTGGGCTGACTCAGCACACGGCGATGAAGTCCCTTATGTCTTCGGTATTCCTATGATTGGCCCTACGGAACTGTTCAACTGCAACTTTTCAAAGAACGATGTCATGCTCAGTGCGGTAGTTATGACTTACTGGACAAACTTCGCCAAAACTGGGTAGGTTTTGCCACTTCCTGGCTTTCCCCCTGTGCTATCTTTCCCAAATTCTAGCCATGAGTATTGGGTCTAATTAAGTGCTGCAGCTTTTGGCAGCTGCTGTTTCACAGAGTGCTTCTTTGCAAGAGAATTAAAGCAATATTTCCAGAATGCTGGCAGGCAAGGCTAAATTAAAGGGCTTTGGAGGTGTTGCCTGTACACACAAAAGCACAGGGAGGCAGTGGGATGATCTTTTAGGCAGTGCAAAAAAGAAGAGTCCAAAAAACAAACATTTGTGTATACAGTAATTAGGGTATTCTGATTTTATATGGGAAAGTGCGAATTTAGAACTATTATACTGTAAAATGTCCTGTGATCTTCAAATGATGGTGGTATATAAATTTAATAAATAATAATAATAATAACAACAACAACAACTAGTTACTATAATTTAAATAGAAATATAGTACATCTCACCAAAATGTGGCTGACCTGTGTGTTTGTTCAGTCTATACCAGGGGTCTGCAACCTGTGGCTCTAGAGCCTCATGTGGATCTTTTACACCTTTGCCGCAGCTCCGGGGCGGATGCTAGCGAGTGGAGGAGGCGCATTGTGCGCCCCGACACTCCCCACTGTGACGGGTGCTGTACTGGCTGTGACGTCGCATGGGGCGGTGCATGCGTTAGTCACGCACCGTCCCGACGTCACCTGCCCGCCTGCCCGCCCGCTACATTGTAAGGGGCATGTACGCTGGTCACTGTTTTGAAGGGGAGTGAAGAACACACACACAAAAAAAGGTAACTTGTTAATTTAACGTTTATTTCTATGAGGAGGAGTAATTCTGAGGGGTCAAACAAAGAAATAATAAAAAGTGACAAAAAAGTTATTTTTATAATGACGAATTTTGCGGCTCCCAGTTTTTTTTCTTCGGAAACGGGTCCAAGTGGCTCTTTTTGTCTCAAAGGTTGCAGACCCCTGGTCTATACTATCCGGGTGCTATCTGTTGATATGCAACTTCAAGGCTCCTACTCTCCCATTATAATCGAAGTGGATTTGGATTTGGACACCCCTCACATAGAGGACACCTGCAAATAGAGGACAGCCCTCTGCAAAGTAGGACACACAGCCACCCTAGCCACACAGACATCCTTCTCTGATCCTGAAAACTCTCTCTAGTATAGCATTCTTGTACATTGTTATTGTGCTGTGCAGATGGTTTTTGCCAGTAGTGAGAACTTGCCCAGTGCCAGGTTTGAAGGGACCCTGAGCAAGCTATGCACTCCATGTGCACTCCCAAAGCAACCTTACCAGGGATCAGCTGCAGCATGGAAAGGATCAGTAGCCCAGCTTTGGTAGCCTGGTAGTCCTTCTCTCAAGTGCTGAGAGAGAAGGACCAGACCAGGCAAGTGCAGCCACCACAATCAATTCCCCCCAAATGACTCTGTGACCCAGTGTAGTACACTCTGTAAACTAGTCCCAAGGGCACTAAGGTAATGAGGATGACAGTGTTTTTAGTCACTTGACTCAGCACTTTTCTTCTTAGCGTCAGGTTCTAGTTTTTTAAAAATAAAGGAATGCCATGGCTGGCCTTTCAGTGCCCTGGCAAATTCCTGGCCATGACATGTTTCAACTCCAGGCCTGCCACTGTCTCCCTGTCTTGCGAGAGAGAAAAAAAGTCTTCTTTATTCACTGTGCAGAATTATAAATGAGATTCAGAAAGACAGAGTCACTCACCATACAGAGGCACTTGCTGATATAAAGAACTCTAAAACAGCTTTAATAATCATTCCTTTTAAGGAAGCTGTAGGTAAACCATAGCTCTTTGGTGGGGAAATGGTAAAGTTTTAAAGTGGATTCTCAGTAATTCTGTTGTGAGTAAACAAAGCACAAGTGTGTGTGTGTGTGTGTGTGTGTGTGTGTGTGTGTTTGTAGTGTAGATATGCCCTTCTCTTTTGAGAAAATGGGCATATTTGGAATTTTCAGAAAGCATTGTGAGGATGTGGCATAACACAAAGTATCTGCTGTGGAGCATGGCATAGCACAAAACAGCTTTTTGTGGGGATGTGTGTCATAGCACAAAGTAGCACAAAGTAGCTGTTACATCTAAAAGAACAGAAAACGACAGGAAACCAAAATGGTATGGGAATGCCTCTCCCCTCAACAAAGAGAGAAAAGTCACCCACGTTAGCCAACACCACATCACTCATGAAGAAAACCTCTTTGCACCTCTTCTCTATTCAGAAAGGAGGGTGGGTGTCCAGTCCTGGCATGCAATGAAATGTGGGCATGTTTAAGAGAGTGTGTTCAGTGTAATAATAATAATAATAATAATAATAATAATAATAATATTTTTTTATTTATATCCTGCCCTCCCCAGCCGAAGCCGGGTTCAGAGCGGCTAACAACAGTAAAAGTAACACAGTTTACATAAAATCACAATCAATTAATAGAAATACATTCTAAAATCAATTCATTCTAAAATCAATTCAGAATCAAATTAATGGCAACCATTTTGCTAAAGTTCTATGAGGATTACCAAAGGAGGTGGTCACACTGTGCCTTGGCCAAAGGCCTAGTGGAACAGCTCTGTCTTTCAGGCCCTGCAGAAAGACGTCAAGTCCCACAGGGCCCTAGTCTCTTGTGACAGAGGAGAGGCCAAGCCATGAACAGAGCAGAAAGGGCAAACAAGCTCTCATACATTGTGACTTTTTGCAGGATACTTGCTGAGACGTTTCACAGGCACCATAGGAATGCTGGGCACATTGCTTCCCTCAGGTACTGCCCTAATGCCCCCAGTACAAACTCTGTGCTGTGCAAAGCCTCCTAGATAATCCACCTTTGCTTCATAAGAAATGATTGTTTAGTTTCCTAAAAAAAAAACAACCCCTTTTTTTTGGCTGTTGGAAACAGTTCTTTCTCTCCATTGCCTTCTCTCACTACCTGGTGTGAAAAATGATGCATTGCAGTTTCACATAAAAACAATGCTATTATTAAGGCATGAATGTTCTTGAAAGCCATAGTCCTCAGGTTAAGGTTATAAAATACACTGAAGGAAAAGGAAAGTATGGTATAGATCAAACAAGCCCATTGTGCCTCCTCCACAGAATTACCTAGCTGCCTTTCAAAAGATATCAAGGGAACACGGGGAAAAGAGATCTCTCGAAAGAACAGTGTTTCCTTTCCTCATCCAATGAATTATATTAATGTGTAGCCCCTTAAGACAAAGAAGAAACTTCTTGTATATGTTTTGCAAAGGCAAATAAGGAAACATAACAGTGAAGGTGGACGTAAAATGCTCATTAATAAAGCTGAGGAAGTACTATTTCTTAAGGAAGAAACTTCTTGTATATGTTTTGCAAAGGCAAATAAGGAAACATAACAGTGAAGGTGGACATAAAATGCTCATTAATAAAGCTGAGGAAGTACTATTTCTTAAGGAATGTTGCAACATTTCCCCCTCCAAAAAGCAAGCAGAGTTTGTTGTTCTGATTTTTGCTTTTGAAATTTGCTTTTCCCCCCTCCTCTTTTTTCTTGCCTCAGTATTGAATTAAAATAAATGTCCTTGTGGCACACTAAAGGCCCATAAATCTTTCCAATGAACATTTAATGGCAGAACTGGGCTTTTAGAACTGCAGCTTGACTGCAGTGCAGAGAACAGTATGCAGCAATCTCGGAGAATTCAAAGAAATGTGTAGCAACCTCCTGACACATTTCAGGAGTAAGCAGATCTTTTAGTACTTAAGAAAGCCAGGATCACATTGTGTGATGTATTTTCTGCAGTCACTACCCCCCCCCCAACCCAAGCAATTAATTGTATAAATCAAAGAAACTGGGAGCAAATACATCCTTCTCTGAATTGTGAGTGGACTGCCACTGCTTTCTCTGGAATTGCATAGGGGAGCCCCAAATCCTAAACTAAATTGTCACCTCTTGAAAGCCATGATAAGAACACCCCCTCTGCAGGCCACACAGGAGAGACCAAAACTGTCCAACGCAGAAGAGGTCTTCTCAATCAAGGCTTTTGAATGGAATTTGCATCATGATAGAGCCCCGCATAAAGGGAGTGTGGTGTCAAAGTCTGAATGGGACAAACAATGCTCTTTCAGATTTCCTTTCCAATTGATATTTGCCATGGTCGATGCTTGGTGCAATGACATTATCCTTTCTGAAGATTAGAATGTAATTAAATTGCTGCTCATAACTTTGACTGCAGATAAGCATTGCTCTATGTCATCCGTGTACACTATGGCGGTGAGATCAAGTAGGGAATGAGTGAACTGTTCAACCACTGATGAACATTTGTGCATCTGGACTTCCAGTTTCTCTTCTTCTCCTTCTAGCCACACACACACACACACACACACACACACAACTGCTTCAGAGGGGAGGGGGGAGCCTTGTTGTGTGAGCCAATGCCTGTTCATGCTACAATTGGATCTCACCCAATTTTTACCCATATCTGTTCAGTCCAATGGGGCCATTCCCATGGAATTGCATGGAGGAATTAAACTTAAAGGTTTCTTCGAAAGTGGGAAATGTCTCTGTGCTGGAAAGGCTAAACAGGTCAGGAGACAAGAGACTTGAGTGTTCTTGTTTTTTTTAATAAAATAAAATTAATTTTAAATAGAGGTTGTACACAACAACCATAACAATTTACCAGTATTTATTTTTATATAAAAAAGGTTCTCTCAAACCTTCTGAACTCCCTCCTTCCTTTCATGCGTTCCGTTTCTAAATTTTATTCCTGCATCCAATGTTTATGTTATTTTACAAGTGTCATTGTATTCCTGCCAATGATTTCAACTGTTTACAGTGGTCTCTCAGATATTCCAGTCTTTCGCAAATATTTGGTCTTCCTGCTTTCTGATCCTTCCCCTCAGTCTTGCCATTTTGGCATATTCCATCAGCTTGATCCGCCACTCTTCTCTGGTCAGTTCTTTTTCTTCTTTCCATCTCTGGGCTAAGAGCATCTTTGCTGCTGCCGTTGCATACATAAACAGTCCTTTACTTTCTTTTGGTAGTTCCACACCTATAATTCCTAACATAAAAGCCTCTGTTTTTTAAACAAAGGTTATCTTAAACAATTTTTTCCCAATTCATTATATATCATTACCCAGAATGTTGTTAAAACCCCACATGGCCACCGCATATGATAAAAGGTACCTTCTTTCCTTTTACATTTCCAGCACACATTTTTGCTATTTTACTAGGTGTCAAATACCAACGGTACATCATTTTCATATAATTTTCTTTCAGCGAACAGCAAGCTGTAAATTTCAAATCCTCTTTCCATAGCTTTTCCTATGATGAAAACTGTGTATTATAACCAAAATCTCTTGCCCAGTGTATTATTACAGATTTAACTTATCCATCTTTAGTAAACCATTCTGAAACTAAGTGATACATTTTCAAAAGTAATTTCACATTATTTTGCAACAGATCTTTTTCAAACCTTGATATCTCTTTACCAAAACCCTTCTATTTATCCAATTTGAAGATATCATTTAATTGATTATACTGTAGCCAGTATTTTAATAGCTCTCCGGTGTCTTCGACCTTTTTCAATTTTAATTGATCTTCCACTTCTGTTAGCAGCTCTTTATAGGTTGCCCAATCACCTCTCATATTTAGTTTTTTTAACAGATATTGCTTAAACTGGGTTCCTCTCTTCCCAACAATAATGATGTATTATTGTTAATAAACAGTGCTTGTAGAATCAAACATGTAGGTGTTTGAAATATATAGAGAACAATTCCCAGGATGTCACAACCTTCTGTATCTGCTTATTATTTATATTACTGTTATTATTATTCCTGCAGGGTGTTAACAAGTTAGGCTTCAGCATTTATCTAAGGATTACAAAAGCTCCCTCATGATCCCATCTGTCAGTATTACTCATAATTTCAAGCAGTTTTGCACAGGCCGCCTGCTCAAGAGCTAATTTCAGCAGGGTGTACATAAAATTGTACACTCTCCTGGGTCTGGATTTATACCATACTTCCTAAAGACAGCAAAAATCTTTAGGAAGGGCCATTAATCATTTTACCATGCACCCAACTGTTAATATGATTACTAGGTCGAAATGAGACTGACTATAACAAATATTCCCTATTTGGATTTGCTCTAAATTGACAATAAGCTTTTGGAACTGTGTGACCTTGAAATTCCACCTGCTCTGTTGAAAAGTGAAGTATTTTCAGTTTTGCTAACCTTTTAGTACTCATAATAATATCATAGTCATTGGAGAAAATCACAAAATATGGAATCAATAAGAGAGAATGAATAGAATCTAAAGATGGTGTTCTGCAATTGCACTGTATATTTTGTGTTCTTTTCTTTTTTTACTAAAAACCAAACTACCTGTATTTTAAAAAATACATCTTCTTACAAAAATGATGGTTACAGTTCTACACCATTCACAAGCAAAGATGAAGATATGCAAAACTCCAGTTTAACTTGTCTTACTGAACACACTGCAGTCCAGTTCCTTAAAAGAGATTTTCCCAACCACTTGGCCTTCAGATTTTTCAGACTGTGAGGAACGCAAGAGCCTTGGTGAATGCTTGCCATGTTGCAACATTTCTGGCAAAGCAATAACACTCTGGGTAGAGGTTAAACTAGATTCTTATAAAGAGTAATGCAGCACCCTGCACTGATAACACTAAATGTAGAATTGAAGGAGGGGATAGTGTGCCACTTCTGAAAAAGCCCAATCTATACCCCATGGTAATTAACAACTGCTGCCTTGTCACAAATACTATCTTTGGAGGCAAGGTACATGAGAGGCAGATACAAGTGGCAACACCACTGCAGGTACCTCCTAAAGGAGACTGAATATCTAGACCAGTGTTTCCCAAACTTGGGTCTCCAGCTGTTTTTGGACTACAATTCCCATCATCCCTGACCCCTAGCTAACGCTTATCTAGACCCATTCCAATCTGGGTTCATAACTAGTTTGGGGACTGAAACTGCCATAGTCACCTCTGTCAGGAGAGGGGTGTGTGAATGCAAACCTGTTAGTCTTACTATACAGCTTTTAATACCATCCTCTTAGACCCCTCTACAGGAGATAAGTATTTGGGGCACTGTTTTGCAGTGGTTCCAATCTTCTCTCCAGGAATGGTTCCAGAAGGTAGCATTGGATAAGTGCTTCTTGGCCCCCTGGAACACTTCAGCTATTGGTTGCTGCAGGGCACTATATTGTTTTCAGACCTATTTTAATATCTAGATTATGTTGTTGGGAGTCATTATTAGGAGTTTTGGAGCCAGATGTCATAAGTATGTCGATGTCCTGAGCATGCCCAGCCCAAAAAGGACAAATGGTTGATAGTTTATATTCTTTATTGAGAAACCACACACATTACGGTAGCTCAGAACATGAACATGACTAAGTAGATGGCATCCCTTCCCCAGGCTTGTGCTCTCGGCTGGACTGCTGGAGCAATGGCATGGCCATGCTTCCAACCTCATTTGATGCAGGCACACAAACAACCTGCAATTTCTTGTATCACTGTGCCTGTCTCTCCAAGCCCATCCTGGTTCTGGAGTACAACGAGGAAGGTAATGGAGCAGATTCTACTGCCCCACTCTTAGACACTGTCTCTTCCTCTGCTTCTTCCTCTGCTCTTAGTTCACTCTGCCCTTCCTCTGGTCCCAGCTCCAGCCCCACATCCTGCACCTCCTCCCTCATATCCAACTGCACAGACTCTTCTCCTTCCTGCAGCCCTGGCTTCAGCTTCACAGTAGGCACAAAACTCCATATATCACTCTCCCTTTCCCCTGGATCAGCCTCCAGCCCCACAGCCTCAGCCACACACACCAGCAAGTCCTGCCAGCTGATGATATCCAACTCAATTTATCTGTAACATCTGAATTGGGAATGGGTCTGAATGCAGTAATGGGCTAGATGAGGGCTAATCAACTGTCTGAATCCTAGCGGGTGAGTGCTTCCTGGATCTCAGAAGTCAGTATGTTGTGTGCCTGGGATGGGATCACACTCTCCCTGAAGGAGGAAGTTCATAGCAAATATTGATCTGACTGCACACCAAGTGGAGGGCTATGTGCTTGCATTTCTCAGGGTCAGATAATGAGTGATCGCACCAATCAACTTTTGACCATCACTACTGCTAGTACAGCCCTTTTAGGGGTGTCAGATAAGAACAGCATACCGGTTGAATCGCATGCATATTTCCATATACAGAATATGTGTGCAGAAGTCTGTTCCTGTATATGTGTCTCTTTAGCTGTACTGGAAGTTGTCCTCCTGGTATTGAAAGGATCCCTTCCTCATCATAGTTCCTGTTGTTTCCACCCATATAGTATATTGAGCATTCTCTGGTGTGCTGTCTCTAACATAGTGGTCATTGTCTGCTATGAGACTGAAATATGGTCACTTTCTCCCAAGCAGAGTCTTGAAAACTTAATGAGCTTGCAACCTGGAATGTTTAAGCAAGTATTCCATGGGGACTCAATATATATTTGTACTGTTTATGTTTGTAAGAAATAACTGGTGTAGCTGTCTAGCCTCCCAGTAAAATCAGGAATACCTAGCCCCTCATGTTACACACACACACACACACACACACACACACACAATCTGACATGTTTTCAATTCCTAAATAAGGAAGCAACTGTTGGGATACTGCCAGGGAGACAAAGGCCATCATGACCCCACATTGATTCCGGACGATCCATCGATCTCCCATAGACACGCAGTATCATTCAATTAGCGACACGAGCTCCAGAAATAGCTTGCCACATTCCAGAGCTGATGCATGCTCTATCAGCAGATAATGCACAGCGAAAGATGCACGCAGGAGAGCATTATTTACAATTTTATTCAGCGTTGGTCAGAACAAAGAAAACAAGACTGCTTGCGTTGATGTCTCAGGCACAGAGAGAAAACGAAAGCATAGACACAACATAAACTTCCTGTGAACAGGAAATACACAGACTCTGTGACTCACAAAGCCTGCTCCCTTTTAAGGTGGAACGGAAATATCCTAACAGCAACATCCAGAATTTTACTGTACAATTAATACTTAGTGCATCATTTGGAGGTTCTGCACTATTCCTCTAATTGGCACAGACCTCAGACCTCCTATGCTTACAAACAGCACACTGTTTGATGTGCCCACTACAAGAACTAGGTTTTGAGGAGAGGGCAGTGCTGCAAAACCACTAAGTGTCAAAAGATATGACAGCTAAAGGCATTTTGTGTTCCAGCCTGTAACTGGAGCTAGCATATGAAATGTGACAAAGGGTAGTGGCTGTTGAAAGCGGGAGAACATTAGGAATCAAAAGCAGCTATTTACTGATGCGGTATTTCCAGTTCCGCCAGCTTTATTCTTCAGTGTGCTCACAGAAATGAGACTGAAATGCTTGCGTGCAATCCCCTCCAAACAGTACTGTTTAAAATGCCATTAAGTGAGCAGAGAAGGCACTGTATAAATGTTTGCGGCATACACTTTGATGTGCTACCCTCATCACTAAATCTCAGGTGGCTTTGTACATGATGGGTTAACTCCTTTTGCTTCTGTTTGGAAGCAAATTGGTAATTGCAAGCTTTCTCATAGGAGTGTGTACCACTACTCTTCTTTCCAAGAGTTTTATTCCCACTTGTACCATTGGAAAGTGCATGCACACACATTATCATCATATACCTCATTGGTAGAGCATCTGCATAGCATGCAAAAGGTCTCAGAGCTGGAAAATATCCCAGGTGTGAAACTGGGCAGCCATTAACAGTCAGTGAATATAATACTGAGCTAGATGCTCCAGTCATCTGACTCAGTATAACTTGACAGCTTCCCATGTGTCTGTAGTGGAGAACTGCTTGAGAAGTCTCCCACCGACATACACAGCCAAAAGTACAAAGGCATTCACTTTAGATCTGGATGCAGAGGAAACAAGCATAGGAAATGATAAAAGAATCAGCTCAAACACAGAAGATATACCCCACATTTGAGCCTATTTGTTTGGATGGTCCGAGAGGGGCTGTTGCCCAGTGATAGAGTACAGTCATACCTTCGGGTTGCGAACGTGATCAGTGTGGAAGGCACATTCGCAACCCACAGCGCTGTGTCTGCGCACACATGTGATGCAATCCGGTGCTTCTGCGCATGTGCGAGCACTGAAACCTGGAAATAACCCGTTTTGGTACTTCTGGGTTTGGCCCGGTCTGCAACCTGAAAACTCGCAACCCACAGTGTTCATAACCCAAGGTATGACTGTACTTGCTTTGTATGGAGGTGGCCCCAGGTACAATCCTGAGTACTCTAGTTAGAGTTGGAAAAGACCTCTGTCCATGGTGCTGGAAAGTTGCTTCAAGTTTAGTGTAGACAGTACTGTGCTAGCTTAACAAACTTAGTCTGACTTAGTAAAGGGCAGCTTCTAGTATGCAGCAGGTCATGTAGTACAAACTTCACAGCATTCTGCAAAAACAGGGATTAAACATTAAAGGAAGCCTTTGCATACTAATGCACAGTTCCATGGCAATCAACAAAAGCTGTAGTGAGAGCAGGCAGTTAATTTTAAAGAAATGTTGTACATGTACTGAATCTTGCTGACATTTTGAACCAGAGAAGAATTGGGGGGGGATAGCATTTGACTTCTAATGCAGCCAAGGATTACTAGCTGCAAAAGCTCACATTCCGAACTAAGTGATATCAAACTTTTGTAATGTTTCTATATTATAGAAACATATCCCCCCCCTTACCAGAAGGCTACATTTTCCTGTTACTCTCCCAAGATTGCTTGAATATTTTCCCACATGGATGATACTGAACTATAACCACCAGAAATACACTGCAAGCTATTTAATTTGATGCATTTCTTAAGACGGCATCCCTTACATGGGGGTATACTTGTCAGAAAAAGTAAAAATTGAGGATGGTACTTGTGGATGGCACTTCGCCCCATCCTGTACCTTAGGAGCACATTTTATCTCTCCATTTCATTTCAAATCTCAGGTGGAATAAGAATCAACAAACTCCAGCTTCTTAGGTCTTAGCTTCTGCAGAATATGAGCATCAAAATGAATTAAAACAGGTTTTGACAGTATTATCATTTGAGAGGTGGGATTGGTTTTGTAGTACATAGATTAATGGTTTAAACAACCAGCATACCTTTCAAGATGCAAAATGCATTGTCGTCATCATTTTTGGACTCTAGTGAATATTGGCATCTCATGTTTTGACATGAGTTCCTGGTCAAGTACCATATTGTCAAAATCATAGTTATTTAGGTCTACAGCTGGTTCTGTGCAGCTCCTGATCTAGCAAGTCTACTTTGAAGTGAAGTGAAGTCTACCTTAGCTGAATTGGGATCATATTATCCCACTGCTTACTCTTCAGGATTTACCAGATCTTCCCTTCCCTTCCCTTCCCTTCCCTTCCCTTCCTTATTTGTAAAACAACTAATACTGTGGCATTCTTTACAAACAAAGTTAATAGGTTTTGCCGAAGATGTTGAAGTCCTGCAGAATGGCAACAATAGTGTTTTAAACATGGATATTGCAACATAAAGTTTGCTAATAATATTAAAAATAATAATGCAGTATCAAATTATTTCCTTAGAACTAAGCACACAATATGCAACATTCATAAATTATATAAGCTAATGTTCTCCCCACATTCGGCTATTCAGAAGTTTTAATGCTGCATTGAATGGCAAGAGAATTTCCCTTTCGTTAAAAATAGTAATAATGAAAGGCTAATTCTGTCAAAGGAACAGAAGGATATTATTAAGCTTAAATAATACTTTTGCCTGCTGTAATAACCAGCACCTCTGTTTGAACAATGAAGGAACCTTTGGAGCATTTAATTGTGCTTATGGATATTTTGAATATATTTTGAAAAGTTGTAGCATTCTGCGAAAAGCAATACTGTAATGCTCATTTCTAAAATAAATGAATGTAACATGTTTGGAAATAAAAATGAGAAACCTTGGTGTAATGCATTCTGCACTCTGGAGCAATATTGAAAAAGCACTAATTCGTCAAACAGAACCTGAGGAAAAAACGTAGCTTGTAACAAAAGACAGAATGCTGAGCTCAGCCATTGCAGTGCAACAAAGATATTCACATATTTGTCTTATTTCGGGGAAAGAATACATAACTGCTGTTGAAGCATGAAGCAAGGCTCCGTATCTCATAAATATTATCCCCCCACCATTTCTGTTTTGAAAGCAATGTGAGTCCTTTGTTGCAGTGTCTAATAAGGATGCCTAATGATAATCACTCTGATGCAACAAGACGATCTCTCAGAGTGGAAACAGATTTCCACCCATGGACCTTTCCTTCTGTATGCATAAAAAGGCTACTGGCAAGAAATGGGCATTGATTGCCGATGGGTGAGCAGGCAGTGCTTTCCCTTGCCCCTGGTGCAACTGATGATCAAAGCTGACAGCAATGGCTATCTGGGTGAAACAGAGATTGCTCACTGCAGCATGCCTTCCTGTGTTTGCAGTTCCTTGATATGCACTGGGCATGTGCAGCAAAACACTGGGAACCTGCTGCATTCTCCCAGCTGTCTTTGCCACTGATTAGGCTGTTAGCAGAACTTGCAAGAGCCCATGTGGTGTAGTGGTTAAAGTACTGAACTAAGACTTGGCAGACCAGGGTTGGCAGACGAAGCTCAATGGGTGACCTTGGGCCAGTCACAGCATCTCAGCCTAATCTACCTCACAGGGATGTTGTGGGAATTAAATGTATACCACCTTGAGCTTCTTAGAGAAAAAAAAGTACAATATGAATGCATAAATAAATAAATAAATGCTCCCTTAGATTTTCTTCACTATTTCAATTACCCACATTTCTGTAATGCTGTTTGTTCATGGCTATGGATGAGTCCCTTCCAACTCATCCAGAACATTATTCAGACTTTTCTAGTGTCCACACAACAGGGAAAAAAGCTGTAGGGACTTTTTAAGCATATAACTTGAACACTCAAAAACCACAATTTCCTGCCACTCACTTGCCCTCCATGCCACCTTCTCCTCTTACTATGTAGGTATGTGGGGAGTAAAAAATGGCAGAAGCCTCCTTTGGAGGAAATGATGTAGCTCAGGCCCTAGGTTTAATCCCTGGTATCTCCAGGTAGGGCTGAGAAAGACTCCTGCTGGAGAACCAGTGGTATCCAGTATTTGCAATATGAGCCACAGGGACCAGTGGTCTGGCCCACAATAAGGCAGCTTCTTATATTGTGGAAAGAAAAATCTTCATGGGGTCTCCCCTTGGTTGCACATGCCTCACAGAAGGTAGTTTTCCTTCTGAAATTCTTAGTCAAGTTTCATAATTCCTAGCAAGGAATGATGTTCTGCATGTAATTTTCAGCTGATAATGCATTTGAAGGGAGTGATCTCTGCTGTTTTACCTTCTCCACATTTTCCCATGGTAACACCTATTACTTGTGGGAGGTGGTAGTGTTTTTGGAGGATAAGGGAGAAACAGAAGCATGGGGTTGGATCTGATTTGAAAAGGAGGAACCTGTTCAGGCTGGCGGGGGCAGTACTTTCTGCATAGTTCTAGTTAGAAGTGCATTGGGAAGGGAATTCAGTACAAAGGCTTAGGAGTAAAACAAATCAGATCACAATTTTGCTATCCCGTTTGTGAGAAGTGAAATCAGAAGAGCACCTATATAAGCCAATTTGCCAGTTTATAGTGTTTGTCCAAATCACCCCTTTTGAAGAAACAGTCTGATCTAAACATAATACAGAAAACTAGCTCTGATTATATATATGAACTTGAAGAACCAAAACCTGGCATCAATATCCTGAAATAAACATTGTTAAAGCTTGTAGTAGTATATCCGAGCATGTAATTATTTTCCAGGTTTGGGACTGCTTTGTAATTGTTAAGTTGTGGGTGAACATATCAGACGACACAGCGATTCTTCAAACAGCTCTTGTTTATTCACAGGCCAGAACAGAAGGGTTCAGTCAGCCTGCTTATATAGAGCTCCAGTACAATGTAACTGTAACAATTTTCTAAAACTATCCAATCACTGAACGTCACTTTTGATCTCTTATTTGCATAACTATCTACAGTATCCCCCTGCTGGCCCAGGGTGAGAACTTCAGTACATAACAGTAATATTGTTTTGTTTGTATATTTACAGGGATCCGAACCAACCTGTTCCCCAGGATACAAAGTTTATCCATACGAAACCCAATCGTTTTGAAGAAGTAGCCTGGTCTAAATATAATCCAAAGGACCAACTTTATTTACACATTGGCTTGAAACCCAGAGTCCGGGATCACTACCGAGCAACGAAAGTTGCTTTCTGGCTAGAACTTGTTCCACATTTACACAACCTGAATGAAATATTCCAGTATGTCTCCACAACAACAAAGGTGCCGCCTCCTGATATGACATCATTCCCTTACGTCACTAGGCGTTCTCCTGGAGGGAAGTTCACCACCAAGCGCCCACTGATGACACCGAGCAACAATCCGAAGCATTCGAAAGACACACAGAAAACGTCTCCAGATGATGCAAGTGTTCTGATAGAAAACAAGAGAGATTATTCCACAGAGCTGAGTGTTACCATTGCCGTAGGGGCATCTCTGTTATTCCTCAACATATTAGCATTTGCCGCGTTGTACTATAAAAAAGACAAGCGACGTCATGAGACGCACAGACGCCCCAGTCCACAGCGGAACACCACCAACGATATCGCCCACATACAGAACGAAGAGATAATGTCATTGCAGATGAAGCAGCTGGAGCACGATCATGAGTGTGAGTCACTACAGGCACACGACACCCTGAGACTCACCTGTCCACCTGATTATACCCTCACTCTTAGAAGATCTCCAGATGACATTCCACTCATGACGCCCAACACCATAACCATGATTCCAAACACATTAACAGGAATGCAGCCTTTGCATACTTTCAACACTTTCAGCGGAGGACAAAACAGTACTAATTTGCCCCATGGACATTCCACCACTAGGGTATAGCTCTGTTATTCGCCCCACCCCATGCCACCCGGAAGATTAAAAATAAGGGAAAAAAGGGGGAAAGCAAAGAAAATAAATCATACTCTCCATCAAGCAACTTGTCTAAGCAAAACAAAAAGATATAGAGAAAGAGAGAAAGGCAGACACAATTTTCTTACAGATCCTTTTCATAGGAACTCTGATATTCTATTAAAAAAAAAAGATCACCTTCTCAAACCCTGTGAAATGTGAAATGTGTACATTGCTATTAGGATACTGCTTTAATATCTCAACCACTCTGATTGAAAGTTAAGAGTTGAGGCCTGAAGAGAATCACTTAGAAAGGATATGTATTGAGTGTAACAAACAGAAGCAGAAACTTCTGGAAACACAGAGCCAGTGACTGTACAGTTTTTTAATAAATAAAATTTTAAAAAAATGTTCTATATGTGCCATACCATGAATGGCCCTTGTTATACAAAAGACATCACCATGGGCTTTTACCCATCATAAGAAGCTGTAATCCAGAATGGGGAAATAAGATTTTATTATTAAAAAAAAAAAAGGACTGACTATGCAGTAAATACGTATAGTTCTGTGCAAAGAGATGACTTGCCAGCCTGAACTATATTTAAGAAACTTTGTAAAAAAAAAAATGTACATAGCTGTGAGTTTTAAAAAGAAGAAGCTTTTATTGGTGTTTTCAGTTTGAAAAGAGCTTTTAGAAAGATTGTGCTTTCAGTTGTGATCTATGTGTATAAACATTAATCATACCACCTCTGTTTCCTCCCAGACCAAAAGGAGGGTTTTCTTCTTAATTACTAGTGGTAAACCAACACATGAGGGTTTCTTTTTTTCTCCCTAATGTTTCATTTCTAGGAGAACATGATGTCATGCCGAGGATACAGACGACTGTGTGGCCTGCCAGATTTTCTTTTACAGGTTACACACATGCATGTTAAGGCGTTCATAGATAGGAAACAGTTGGGTTTGTTTTCCTAAAAATATATAAATATATAAATATATAAATCCTTTTTTTCCTTTCCTTTCCTATTTTTGTGTTAGCCTTCATATACCGCAACACAGAGAAACAGATTGAAGAATTACAAAAAAGCTTGTTAAAATTGAGCTATGAGTCCATATTTTTTGTTTTGTTTTTATTTCTTTTGGGTATCTGCTATGCCATGAATCATTGCTTTCCAAATTGTGAGTGCCCTGATGCGTATTAAGAAGGCCTGCCTCTCTGGCCAGTCTTTTTCTGAGGAAGATTAGTTCTGCCTGCACCAGCAGTCTGCAGATGAGGTTGATCTGAGAAGCAACTGCTCTGCTATTTTGAACAAGGGAAACACATGAAGTGGAAGATGGGGAAGAAATCGTTTCTATTTACTGTTCGTTTAATAAAGTATGAGGGAAGATGTGGACGGAACAGTCTGTAAAGAGCTTTTGGCCCAGTAGTAATTTGTAACCAAGCCCACAGTCTTTTGTTGCACCACAGAAAGGATGGATGGCCTGGAGAGCTAGAAGAAAACCATATCAAATGTACAATAGGTGAGTCGCCTTGAAGAAGCTGGATCATTTTACTGTGCAAAAGCATCAAACCTTTTTCTTAATTCCTCGCTCTATTCCCATTAACAGGGGAGTTTGGTATGAAAGGCAGCTGTTCCAACAAGATACTTGGCACCTCTGTATAAAGTTTTTTAAAAATATCAACTGTTATAAAGGTAGAATTGAGTTATTAATAAGTGAAGAATGGTTTATATTTTGTCTTTAGAAAACTGAAGTTAAAGTTGGTAACCAAAGATATTTGAACAGAGTTGCTCTGCACATGATCATATCTTTCCCAGGATGTATATTGTATTTTTTATTTCCCTGTGTTAAAAAGGGCACAACGCTGTATTATCATCCCCAGATAATCATATCTGACACAAGATGCCTTCTGCCTTTAGACTAGACAGCTTGCAACATACTAACTTACAGCTACTTTGACATCTTCTCATCTGGCTGTATTATAGGCACAGCTCCATACTGTTTCTGGCAAAGAAAGCAGGTCCTGACATTGAGAATCGCAAAAAGTGGATTGGCAATCCAGCAAATTGACTACTGTGGCCCATACTGAAGTCTTGTTGGAAATTGAAAACTTGTATATGCTTTCTGCTTCTTGGTGAGGGTTTACATGAGCTTAGAGCTCGGTTTGTCACCCAGTATTAAATGGGGGTGCAGGAAAAAAACAATTGCCTTCCATGATCTTTACTGTAATCTTAATTAAAGCTGGGCCTATTCTATGCCATTCTCACAATTGACGCATTGCCTCCACTAAGACACAACAGTTCTTCACAACTTGTGGGATTAAAGAGAAAGGGATGTGATGGCATCTTAGTTGGGTATGTTTGTTATGTGAATTATGGTATTTGTTTAGTATTTCCAGTTGTCTTCTGCTAGCAACATGTACAGTACTGTGTCAGGCTTGTGACATTTGGGTAAAACCGTTTCTGTAAGTGAATGATTTTAGCTTTTAAAAATGATGACAATGACGTCACTTTAATAATCTAATACGTCTGGACAGATGTATGATTTATAAATGGAAATTTTTAGGCTCTTCATAGGATTCTATAATAATAACAACAAAGTATACTTTAAAAAAAACTATAAAAGGAAAGAAAAAAGAACTTTCCCAGGCTTTTCTTCTTGACCTTAAGAGGCACGCAGGGTTTCTTTTTATTATTGTTTCTGCATTTTTCTTTTCTTTTTTGGTTCTGCCTTAAGTAAGGATAGAAGATATATATGGCTGGACACATATGTATAAACTTTTCAGCAGCATTTTTAATAATAAAATATCACAGTATTTTCTAATGCTTTGTGCAAAGAATTATGTGTTTATCCTTTTTGTAAAGAAAACAATCATTTTAAAAACCTGACACCTGTACTTAAGCTCTCCGGTCTCCATAGAGGCTTGTCATGTATGGCAGCGGGTTCAACTGGTAGGTTGGATTTGGGTTCATATTATAATTAGCATTGCTGTAAGCCTATTGCCAAGGGAAATCCATGCCTGATGCTGAAGTATCAAACAGCAAGTACTATTTGTTATTGCATATGAATTCCATCACTTTTCTGAAGGTGTTGTTGGTGCCAAATGGAAATGAAATGCTTGAACAGCAACATGTGCCCAAATTTTCATTTTTAGCAATCAGTCCACTGAGGTTGGAGTGATGTCTTGTCTAGTTTTGTTTCTGAAGTTGACCCGTACAGTCTGCAACTCAAATTTAAGAACATATGAAGGTGCCTTATATTGTATTAGACTGTTGGTATCTAGCTCAATATCATTTAAACTACATCTCAATAGCATCTCCAGAGTTTCAGGCTGGGGTCTTTTCCTAGCCCATTAGCAGCCCATATGACAGTGTCATTGGGACGTTCCAAACAGACCATGTCATTGGTGCTTACCTGAGGGGGGGCAAGAGGTGGGGAGTTGGGTGCTGTCCCACACAGCACTGAACTCCCTGCACCTTGCCCTGCCCCATCTCCTACTGGTAAGCACCAGTGAAATGTTGTGTTCAGAAGCTAGGAGAGCAGTGATGCCCCACCTACGCCACCACACAGCCTGCCACAGTCCTGGCCCTATCTGGAAATGCCACAGATTTAACCTGGAAACAACTGCATGGGCTTTGGTGAGACTCAAACTGGGTGTCCTGCAGATAGGGATGTGGGATAAATTCAATTCAGTTCAGATGCAATCTTAGCTAATTAGATCTTTTCAAAACCATACAGAAACTGAAACACAGCCTTCCTTCAAAATCCACATTTCTCTGGTTTTTGCAATGCAGCTTTCTAAGCAAGCATTGTGTGTTTGTTTTTAAAGTCATATTCTAGCACAAAGTGCATCTAATGACATATATCAGTGAAAATCGCTTACAAAATGCATTATATCAGGGGATATGTGCCTATTAGGCAAAAATGCATACAAAAATGTATGCATTAGGAGACATTTTCATGAAAACTTTAAACCAAAGGGGATCACAAAGTGTTATGAAAATATGGATAACTGAATTTAATACTGGAAAGATGAGAAACAGAGATAAAGAGGAAACGTTATATTAGACCACGCCTTCTTGCAGATCAGGAATTAGCTGTCTGTCACCTGTACTACTAGGCTAAAAGGCTAGACTTTCAATTAAAGCTCACTATTTCTCTAAAATATTGAAACAGCTATTGATAACTACAGCATATGGAAACCTTGATTGCAGCCTTCCTGGTGTGACCAGGAAGTGTGTCCAGTCCCAACAAACATGTTGAGAACAAATACTTAGATCACTTCTTTTTGCCTACAGTTAGCACCGTCAAGCATAGATTTCAAGTGCAGGGAAGCATTCATGCAGGCCAAATGCAAGACCTGGGAATCTATTCACTACAACAAACACTCAAAAGATAGTGGCTCAGGTTGAGAGAAAAGATAAAATGGGAGAAGCTTGTCTCTCTGGGTAAGTAAGTTCCAGTTGATTTATTTTAATGTATTGTCTCCTTCTCCCTCAAGGCTCAAGATAGTAAAAACAATGTGTGTTTGTGTGCGATTTTCATTTTACAGATACAGTGGTACTTTGGGTTAAGAACTTAATTCATTCTGGAGGTCCATTCTTAACCTGAAATTGTTCTTAACCCGAGGTACCACTTTAGCTAGTGGGGCCTCCCACTGCTGCCACACCGCCGCCGCACGATTTCTGTTCTCATCCTGAAGCAAAGTTTCAGCACTCAAGGTGCTATTTCTGAGTTAGCGGAGTCTGTAACCTGAAGCATCTGTAACCCAAGGTACCACTGTAACCCAAGGTACCACTGTACCTTGTAACCCAAGGTACCACTGAGAATGGAGGTGGAACACAGCCATTGTGGTCAGATGGCAACTTCTATCCACAGAAGGCTTTTGATTCAACAGAAAGATTCCTTTGGTAGATGAGGACACAATTGCTTTTGCTGATTCCTTCCTCTCCCAACTTCCTCCCTGCTGCATAATCCATGATCTGTGATCAGAAGGTGCACTTCCGTTTGCCAAAGGGGAAGCCTTGATCCATCCCCAAATAAGTGCTATTTGGAACAAAAGTAGATTTTCTTGGAGGATCTCCTTCTGTGTTTGCATATAGAACACGTACACTTATGCACTCCTGTGGGAAGAAAATAGATATATACATAAAAGCAGATACTGTGAAGTTGTTTTGGAGGTTGCTGTTTGACTTATTGGGGGCTTTGCTTCATCCTGAGCAGGAACTAGTACATTCATGTGCAAAGGCTACTTTTTAAATTTTCTTTTGGGATACAGATCCCCCTTTTTTAAAACTATGAATCTCAAAGAAATAAATACTTTTTCTTGTACACAATCCATTATTAACATTCCAAATTTCTTGTATCTTGCCAACAGGCTACTTGAGCAGAATCTAAGACGTAAGAGAACTGCAGAGTAATTATGAGTGGAACTGAAGGAATGTACTCACCCCTATAATTATAATCTACTCATCCCTAGAATTATAAAAGAGTCCAGATTGTCTAAACTTCAGCTATTTAAATGTTAGCCATTTAACCATTGATACAACTGTATGTGCTGAATGTTTAATCACACATTTGCATATCTGAACATTTGGGATGTTCCCCAGATCATTTCTGTGAAAAGAAGTTATACTGTATAGCCATAATTTTGTTCACAAAATCTACTAAGGGATGGGGAGAAAATTATTTGGTTTGCATTTTGATGCAAACTGACCTACTTTTCAAGTCCAGGATGAACATGCAGGTTGGAATGTACTTCTTTGAATTTTGTGACACCATTTCAATTAGGGGGAAAAATGCACACAAGGATGTGTATTTTATGAGGGAAATGCATTTGAGGTATGCATTGAAAAGTATACAAAATGTGCATTTTAAAGGAATAATGTGTATCAAGTATGCATTAGAGCATGGGTAGGCAAACTAAGGCCCGGGGGCCAGATCCGGCCCAATTGCCTTCTAAATCTGGCCTGTGGACGGTCTGGGAATCAGCATGTTTTTACATGAGTAGAATGTGCTCTTTTATTTAAAATGCATCTCTGTGTTATTTGTGGGGCATAGGAATTCATTATCCCCCCCCTTCAAAATATAGTCCGGCCCCCCACAAGGTCTGATGGACAGTGGACCTGCCCCCTGCATTAGAAAGAAAAGTTGAAATGTGAATTTTTCACTTTTTTAAAAAATCTACAGAAGGGTATAGAAGAGAAACGACCTATCATTAAGTGCATGCAAAGTGGTCGTGAAACAGAAACATCTCTACTTCCACTGTAATGATATGTGTCCATCCCTTCGACTCCAATTAAAATCTTGCACACAATTCTCAGATTCAGTTTTAGTCAAGTCTCTCACACGACTTCAGAAAATGTCCACATCCAAACTGAAGAATCTGGTCTGTGATGGGAACTTAAGTCTTTGGAATCAGCTGCCTGAATGTTCAGTCAAGTGGCACAGTTCATATTGTAGCCCGAGTGGTACCTTTGGGGAACACAGCTCTATCTGCAAGAGTTTTTGCAGAAATCAGTTATGGGAGTAGGGATGCTAAAGTTCTGGGGCCTGGTTCTATATCAAGATTTCCCCAGTTACCTTATACTTCTCTAATTATGCACTAATGTGTGAAAGACTACTGTTAACTGGTACATCATGGATACAGTCAGCCACAGTGTGTCTAATTGTGTGACAGCATTTTGCTTAGCCTGTAAAATCAAGGGAATTGCAGCTGATTATATTTGTAGTCAGCTAGTTAATGTGTAGTCATCCATATATATTTTTATGTATACAAAGTGAATATCTCACTGTTCATGCAGATTAAATAAGACAGTAGAGGCAAGTACATGGGAACACAGCAGCAACGCTTTTTTGGATATCACCCAGAAGTCCACCTGCCAGACATGGATCCTTTCTAAAAAGCCAACCATAAACAAAATATTTTTAACTCCTTATGCAAGCTTCAAGTAATAATTCAAGGTCTGAATTATGCTGCTTTGTAGTATAGAGATATGTGTCCCCTTTCTTTTATATTTTTAACTGACCATTATAGCTCTAAATAGGTAGCTTTTTTGGTCTGTTAGAATAAAGTGCACATGGACCACATGCTACAAACATTTTAAAGCATTCTGTTCTTTTCAGAAATTATCAGACTGAGTTCAAACTTTTGCTGCTAACAGTGTTCTAACAAGAGCCCTTAAGTCATACAAAATGTATCTAAAGGGCTAAGTGCCACCTGTGGTTTTTTGTTTTATGCCATCGAGTATTGTACATAGCAAATTATTTTTGACAAATTTACAGAAAGAGTGCATATGAACTGGATAACATTATAGAGGACATCTTACAATTTCGGAAGTTTCAGTTTGGGTACATTTAGATCACGACGAGAAGATGACGAGTGAGACCTCGTCGAAACGTCGCCTAGACACCCCAACTTTTACACGGGAAGACACCCGAGGACACCAAAACCTGCATTCCTGTACCCGTGAAAATCTACGAAAGCATATATATATATATATATATATATATATATATATATATATATATGAGAGACTTATTCAAGGTCTGCTATAACTAAATTATGATTGGTAGCATGAAGATAAAATATTATTGGTGATAGCTCTGTGGATTAATTCTCATGCTCAGGATCTAATCCATCATCTTTGAAGAAGGAGAGAGATTTCTTTAGAAAGAACTAAAATTACACCTTTCAAAGTTGTTTCTCATATCGAAAGGAAATGCATCAGACCTCGCTACTTTTCACCAATTCTCTTGAGCATGACATACTCAGTGATGTTCACTGATCATGTGCAAAGACATTCTGATTGCTGTGTGGGATGTGACTAGGTTAGTTGACTCACATTATTTTATTAGCTGGAGTTCTCTGGTATCTCTAATGTAATCCTGTTGCCCCTGCAAAGGTTCTACATTTTGCTTTTCTCACTTGATCTGGGATTATTTGCTTGTCACCTACCACTGACAATGATTATGGCACATCCACAAGACTCCACTGGTTTATAGTGCGTGGTAGAAGAATTTGGCCTAATTCAGTCACACTGACCTCAAGCAGAGAGTTTCAGAAATTTGAATTAGGGAGGGAGAGGGGAGGAACACAAGATGGAAGGGTTTAATGCAAAGGGTATAGCTCCAAGCAGAGTGGAGGACAGCCAGACACACTTGCCCTGGGCTTCAGAGGGCTAGGTTGGCTGGGGTGTCCTTCCAGGGGCTTGTTGGACTTAAGTGGTTATGACAAGAACTTTATCCTAACAAGACTCCCAACCCAGGCCTCAGACAAACTATGCAGAAGCCTGGGTGGTCATAGTAATGCTACCATCTCCTAGAGGTGGGATCTATGCTTTTAAGGAAGATGTTCAGAAGGTTTTATGTCCACAGATGAGTGTTCCAAGAGTTATTTGGTCTTTATTTTCTCCTGCTACTCTCTTCCTCTGTTCTTACAACAGCCAGACTAGCAGAAATTAAGGCCAGACCAATGGCACAGAAGATGCTGAAATGCATTCCTCTTCTCCAGAGCTGCAATCTGGAAAGTCGAAGTAATCACTCCTAGTCACTGAGTACATTTTTCATCTTCTGCTGCATTTCTTGGCTCTGTCTAGTCTCTCAGCATGACAGGTTTTGAGTGACTGAGGTCTGCCATACAGTGGATATTCATCTGTGGAGGTTTCATGTCCTTCATGTCTAGTTCCTCTATTTTCGCCCTTTATCTTTTTCTCCCCAAGGGCAACAGTGACAGGAATTGATCTACCCGACTTTTCTCCTTTTATCCTGCCAACTACCAAAACTTATTAGCTATAATCTCTGCCCCGTTCAGTGTTTGCTGTCTTTGGTGAGTGCAGGTGCATTTAACCCCCAGATGCCCCTACACACTCCCTAGTATCTAGCCTACTCAACCTTATCTCCTTATCTTATGCTTTTGACCATTTGATCTGTGTTACTTCTTGCTGAATGTCTCCAATATTTAGTGGATTCAGTCCTGGATAAAACAAGAGCTGGTGCTACTGACGCTGCTCATCAACACAAGGTGAACTGGACATCTATTTGTCCTAGACAGTATTAGTGGAAATCAATTGCTTCATACTGGTATTCATGATAGTGCCAGTGCAACTCCTGGAGAAGGTAATATTGTTCAGCTTCTAAACCTTAAGTTTCAATATCAGAAATATCTGTGTTTAGGGTGTAGGCTATGTGTAGGCTGATTTTGGTTGGTATTGTGTGATGGGATAATAAGCTGCTTGTGCGTAAAAGCTTGATCCCTCTGGGGTTTGGCTGGTCACCCAAACCTAGGCACTAACGGAGCCCCCAAAGCATGACTCCGTCAGTCGCTGGTAGAATCCGACAGTGGGCGTCTACGGAACTTACTCCAACATAAAAGTTGTTTGATGGACATGCGCCTCCTGGACTCTCTGCGTGACAGCTTCCGGCGAGGGGTGGGGGTTGCTAAAGGGGGTCTTGTTACCTCCTCACTGTTCTCACTAGAAGTATCCCAGAGCCTCTCCCCCGATTCCCTTTCCGCTGGAACTCCTGCTCTCCCCCCTACTGGTTCCTTCTTCTGCTGTAGAGTCTCTCCTATTCTCCTGGAGCCTCTCCACCACCTGTCCCTCCGATGGCAGTTCCCTGACATATTGCCACCATCCTCATTATGGTGATATGTAGTAGTCATGTGGTCAAATTCAAATATCCCTGCTAAATGGTGTGGACATTTGAAAAATATGGGAAGGCCATTATTTTTTGGTTCGTCTCGGGTGTCAAAATGGGTTGGCCCCAGTTTTGTGTCAACATGAAATGAGCCTCACCTACTTTGGGGGCAACCAGTGACACTCCCAACAGATTTACATGGGACTTCTGATATAAATGATCGTGGAAGGATAAGAAGTTGAAGGTTTCAAAAAGGTAGGTATGAGGAACGCCTGAGATAATTTTGCATGTCTTATCAAAATTCTTTCATCCTACCTTGAACTGCTCTTCATGATTTGCCTGAGCAGATGCAACCGTCTTTGCATCCATGGAAGTGAAACGTAGGAGTGTACAGAATGCCTTTCCCACCCTGACTTCTGATAAAGTCCACACATTATCAACATTTTAATGGGCTCCTTTGATATTTCTCAGATCTTTCAACCTGAAGAGGAATCTCTACATTCACTACAAATTTTGCTTTAAGACTCATGTCCATGGCAATCCTAGATCAAAGAAAAAATAAATCAAACATCTACATAAGGAAGAAAAGTGTGTGTGGTGTACTACTGCAAACTGCTGCATAAGCACTTAAGAGTTAAGGATCCTGTAGAATAACTTCTGTGGCAGTCTGGTGTCTCAAGCTGTGACCTTCTGTTGTCATTAAGTCTTAAGTTTAAAAGTAGTACTGAGTGTTGCTGCGTGATCAAGCCTTCATTGTCCTTGACATACTTTTTCATTCCTGCCGAATACTTGGAAAACCTCAGAGAGGAGAATTATAAATGTTTGACAGAAGATTTCCAAAAACCCATATGCATATTTTGCAGGCCTTTTCTCACAACTTGTGAGCATAGGAGCCAACTCCTGGGGGTCGAGGTCCCTTCACCCCGCCTAAAATATTTGAGAGTGCTGGGCCCCCCAAAGTTGATGGGCATTGCCATTCAAATGGTGTGTGTGTGCCATGTCATGTGATTGATTATGCAGTGTGGGACTTACCCGCCCCCCCCCAATATTTTACTCAAGTTGGCACCCCTGCTTATGAGTTTCTCCACTTTCAAAGCAAAATCCCTCTTACCTTTAAAAAGGGAGATAATCTTATCAATATCAAAAAGCAGGGCCCAAGCATAGGAGAAAAGACATAGATCCGGATATCTGAGGTGGGAGGGAGACCAAGATACAATCCCATTTTGGGAGTGAGGCATTGAGTCTAAATTATAAACCATGTGTGATGAAATTTATAGAAATATATTTGTATTTATGTAGCTATTGTCCAGATCTTGCGAATGGGGCCATTCAGAAGCAGTGTTAGATCAAAACAAGCATTATGAACATTGAATTCCTGGCCCAGGCCTGTCTCTAGAGAAGAAAGAGGATGTTCATGCATCCAGCTTTAACTTTAAGTTTCAGAAGCAGATATTTGTGCTTTTCTATATGGCTTGCTGGTCAGATGCATGGCATTTTAGTAGTAGTAGTAGTAGTAGTAGTAGTAAGAACTACCTGTCCCATAGATCCATGTTCAGAGACAGAAGGAAGGGACAGCTGATAGAAGATACAAAGAAACACAATAATTAGGGGGCATTGATTTCAGGTACAATAAGGACCACTGCTGCTAATTAGATTACGAGCCCAAAATATATGACACCAAATTTTTAGGTCACACACATGCCCCATTGTACTGTCACATCTAGCTATATATAATGTTGTGAAATGTTGAATCTGAAAAAATAATCTCAACCTACTTTGGAATTACTTATCTTATACAATAGGAGAGAAAAAGAAAGAAAGAAAGAAAGAAAGAAAGAAAGAAAGAAAGAAAGAAAGAAAGAAGCAATCTTATATGCAGAATGCATAGCCCTATGCAGTCGTTTTGCAGAAGCTGAAATAAATTTCAGTAAACAAATCCTAACAAACAAACAAACAAACACCTATTCAGGTTAGGACAAGAAAGGTTAAGCCACCCATTTGGACTACCACATGCATATTTGCAAGTAAAAAAATAGTATTAAAACAACAAGAACAGACAAAAATTGACACCACAAAAATTGACAAACACATTGTGGCAATGGAACCTAGGAAAGAATTTCCCATTGTAGCACTTCACAGGGTAACTATATGGATAGGCTTTTGTGTTCTTGGAATCCATTTGTGTTAGGGTTCCAGAAGGTATGGAAAGCCTATGAACACTGGGGCCAGGGTTGAAGACCTGTGCAACCTCAGGGTCCTCCTCTTAAAATATGAAGTGATGCATCACGGAGAACTTTGTTTGACACTGCATGAAACAGACACTGAAAATATGATGAAAACCTGTCAAGGGGATAGGATCAAAGGGTACAGAGAAGCATTATATCTGAATTGCTTAGAACTTATTAATGTGGTTCTGAATTTACAAGGAGCAAAGGGATGTAATTAAGGAGTAAGCTTTTTTCTACACATGATGCACCTCCATATGACACTTGCCTAAAGGGTGTTATTCTTTCAGTCTTATCCCCAATGCTATGAACACATTCCAACTGCATGCACCAGTTCTGTCAAATGTGGCCTCATCTGGTTTTTTGATAGGTGGAGGGAAGAACCTACATTGCCCTGCTGTTGTTGATTTGCTCTGCTGTGTTCTTTTCTTATATTTTCTGCTGTTGTTTTGGTGGTTTTGCTTTCATATACATAGCACCTTGTGCTACTTTTGGAAACAAGTGATGCAAATGTTTTAAATGTTTTAACAGCTAATTGTTACATAAACCAGACAGAATATAGATGCTGAAGTATCTCCTGAAGCTGGATAATCCTGAAAGGGGGTGGGGATGAGGGGTGGGGGCAGCAACAAGGATACTGTAGTAAATCAAAGTGATTTCTATAGAGACAGAAAATTCATTTCTGTATCATGTAGCAAGGACAGGAAAAAACAGAATGTAACTCAATCAAACGTGAAGATGCACCTGTATTTTCCTCCATCCCAATTAAATTAGAAGTTTGAGGACTGTGCAGAGACATATCTGGTGTATGTGAAATTATAGAATGTGACCAATGGAGTTTTTGACTGTTTGATTTTTAAATCCATCATTCAAACCTCAGTTGTTTTTGCTTGCACTATTGATGGTTTGACTTCCAAGAGCAATGGAGTAGAATCACCACCTTCCTGGCCTTCAGTCTGCATTTATTGCTATGGGGAGGGAACATAGTTAAATGCCAAATCACTTGGTTTGATGCTTAATATATTAAAATGGCTCTCCAAGATGCAGCTCCCTTTGCAATGCTACAGCTGATTGGAGTAGGCAGCAGTACTGGGCCAGACCTGGCTCAATATAAGGCAGTGTTTAGGTGAGAAGAAAGATGGCAAAAGGAAGACTTGAGTGCTTTCAGCTCTTTGCTCTGGAGCAACAGGTGAAGTCATACTGGTTTTGTGCTCAGGTCATGCTTGCCATAGATATCTGTTTATTATGGGAACAGGATTCTGGACCATTGGCCTGACCCAGCAGACTCTACTTTATTTTATTATGTTCTGTTTTCTGGAGGGGGACAAATTATTTTGTTGTTAGTTGGATTGGAGTTGTGTGTGTTGGAATCTAATGGAAGATCACATTGTTCAAGTAGCTGGGCTAGGGCCACAAGGGCCCAAGTATGGGTTGTTAGTATAAGAAAGGAAGCTGCTGTGTGCCAGAAGGGAAATGGTTGGTCCCCCTCCCTCACTTGGCTGGTAGTGAGACAGACAATAGTGTGTGATAGAGCTGGGCTTGGAAGCAAGCAGAAGCCTGAGAGTGATAGCCAGCATAGATTTCTGCTTGAATTCAAGGCTATGACTATGGGAGAAACAAAGCCTTCTGAGGTGTTAATGCTGAGAGCTCCCACATCATAGGCTCAGGTTGTATATATGCGTAGATAAATCATATATTAGAAAGCCACCATAGTCTCCACTATCCTTCATTCCAAGGAAACCAAACCCTGGGTAAATATCTGGACCTTCTGGAATCTCATACCACATGGAGATTGAGGTGATGTGCAACAATATTATCAGCTATTACATTCCCTTCTCTACAGGAAAAAAGCCCTAACCATTAGGAGAGTTCACTTCCTGTCTTTCATAACAAGGAAGAGTTTAGGTGAACTGATGTTCTTCAGAGAGAGGAGGGAGAACCTTAGCAAGTCCAAGGAAGCCCCTTTGTACACACCTCTCTTCCCTTTGTCAAAGAAGAAAAATAGACAGAACAAACTTTCTCCCAAGAGAACTACCAGGACATGGTACAAAACCTGACACTACACATTGGCTGTCTTCTTTCCCCCCACTAAAACAGGTGAGTTGCTTCCAAACTTGTATTCGATTTCAAAAAGGTAAGGTGTGTACACAGTGGATAGTTGACATCAGTCACACAGTTGTAGTACTGTATAGTATAACCAGAAGTACCACAAATCAAGAGAGCATAATAAAGTAGTGCTATCTTGCTCTTCCTTGGAAATACCAGTAGTTACACTCTTTGATCAGACGTATTAAAGTGTGCCAACTTAAATGTCAGAGCTCCAGCACAGTGCCATAGAGAGAGTTGTTCAAAGGCAAGAAATGGCACTCAGGTTCTAACACAGATTTATTCCCCCCTCAATGACCTAGAAAACCTATTCCCTGCTTCTTCTTCATCCCCCTTCCTCTCCATCTTTTGTTAGTAATTAGGCAAAGGAGCTGGCATTTTTGTTTCACCTTCTCTAAGCTCTAGCCATAGAAAGAGCTGTAAAGTTCAAATTATGGTGTCCTCTCTAAGGAAAGGTATAGCATGAAATCTTTAGTGCCTCTGCATCAGGAGAACTTTCATTTAAAGGGCAGCCAGTCAGAGCAAGGAGACTGGTGGGTTTTGAAATTCTCTAAAGGGTGAATCTTTAGTAGGAGGAAAGAGCCTCCATTAGCTATATGACGGTTGTGTCATCCCCAGATTATTAATTTTTTTGAAAAAACAAACAAACCAATGAAGGTCAGTCTCCTAGGATTGTGGCTGGAATCCAGAAGGTTCTTTTGTATGAAGAGAAGCAGCTTCCACTTCCACAAAGTTTTCCCTCCCAATTTCCACCGATTCTCTTCTCCTTGTGCAACATCCTATACTAGTCTGGAGGATCCCACCTCCCCAAGCCTCAGGACTGGCTTTTCAATGGGGGGCAAGAAAGCTTGTTGTACAAGCCAGGAATGCCAACTTGGTTCCATGACTGTGGGTGCCCAGGGTCCTGCGTGCCAAGCAGCATGCATGGCTCTGGCACCAAAAATTGTGGGTGCCCAGCTCATTCGTGGAGAATTTTGTGGGGGCTCAGGCACCCAGGGCCCCAGGGAGTTGGAACCTATGGCACAAGCAGAATTCTGCTCATGCTTTTATTCTGGATTCAGCCCTCCATGGTAGAGGAGGAGAGCAAGAAGATAAACACTCAACAAAACATCTGTTTGCTAAAATGCATTTGTACACACACAAATCTGGAAGGTAGAAAGCTGTACCCTACCATGCTGCATTTGGAAGTTTCTGTTGTTGTCAAATGTTTAGGATTTGCCAGAAGAAATATTGTTTACCCTTGAAACATTGGTTTATCACAGAATCAAAGTAATATCTAGGCCAGTTTATGCAAGCAAATTGCATAATAGGGAAAAAAATGGTTTTGAGACTTTGAAAAGATCAACAGTTGCCGTTTCCATCTACAGCAAAATGCAAAGCAGGCTTGTAGGTTTCTGGTCTGTCAAAATTAGGAATTGTAGTGGGAGCTTTAATATATAGTAAAATTACTCAAGAGTGGTGGTCCTCTTATCCATAGAATGAAGCTAATTTCACTTAAGGTGAAAATCCAAATGGATTTTGAAATTATTATTCAGGCGAAGGGAAGCGAAAACAATTCTGGTGGTAAAGTCTGCATAATTTCTTTGGTGAAAGGGATCATTGCCATATATTCCTAAACCAACCCATTATTCATTACAACATAAAAACACAGGGTGGTATTTAGCTATGGCTTACTCAATTTCAGTGGACCTACTCTGAGTAAAACTTAGTTTGAATAGAGCCCACAGTAATTATGATATTTCATACCATGTTATCAAGTTGGCATGAACAGTGTAGAAAAATCACTTTAATACCTTTTGAGATTACTGAGCTAATTTATAATTGAAAGAGAAGTTGTGAAGCTTCTAGACCACAGTCTCTCTACCCACATATCAAGTTTCCAATCTGAATGGCCCTCCCTTTCACTTGTAGGAGCACCACTCCCTATATATACTGGCCCAGACCTTGCTGTTTCCATCACCAGGGCCTTCTTGTGGTCCCACTGATGGCTATGACTCGAAACAGGGCCTTCTCTGTTGTGGTGTCTCATTTATGCAATTCCCTGTTCTCAGAGGTGCCACAGGTCAGTCAGTCTCATTATTGAAGTTTCATCACCAAGGCTCCTGGGTGATATCAATATTTATATTTTGGTGGAAGCATCTCTACTCTACTGCTTTGGCCATCTCTTGATTTTATCTAATATTCATTTGCAAATTGTTTTATAGCGAGCATTTTAATTATTCAGCTATTGAATTCCAAATGGCCCTGCCATCCTAACTGGTTGAAGGGAAGAATATAAAGGAATGAAATAAATACATAAATTTGTGAATGAAAAATTTTGCCCTCAAGGGCAAAAAGTGTGATTAATGTCATGTGTAATTTAATGCTGCCCATGGAAAGTTTCCTGAAACTTTATGTTATTTCCCATAGACTTGCAGGAGTGTGTGGTCTGGAGAGAAAGAGTGGCTAAGTAGAGTCCTGAAGGCCAAATGATGAGGTCTGGAGAATTGTGTTTGGCTTCCAAATCTTCAAGTCCACACCCCTGTGATAAAGGGTTGTTAGAGCCAGTGTGGTGTAGTGGTTAAGTGCGGTAGTCTCGTAATCTGGGTAACCGGGTTCGTGTCTCCGCTCCTCCACATGCAGCTGCTGGGTGACCTTGGGCCAGTCCCACTTCTTTGAAGTCTCTCAGCCCCACTCACCTCACAGAGTGTTTGTTGTGGGGGAGGAAGGGAAAGGAGAATGTTAGCCACTTTGAGACTCCTTAAAGGGAGTGAAAGGCGGGATATAAAATCCAAACTACTACTCTTCTTCTTCTTCTTCTTCTTCTTCTTCTTCTTCTTCTTCTTCTCCTTCTCCTTCTTTTGCCAGTTCCGTTCTGGAGTCTTTCTAAGCATGGGGTTGAGTGTTCCTTTGCTATATTATTCCTTTGCTGTTGTTTGGGAGGCTAGGCCTGAGAGTGCTTTGGATCAGGAATAATGCCAAGTAGGTGATGAGGCGAAATGGCTGATGTTCTCACAGCTGAAGGAAGACACAGACTGTGAAAGGCTACAGATCTGCAGAGGAAAGCACACTTGGCATTCTATGGAGCTAGGGGATGACTGGGTGGGTGTAAATAAATGTTTAATGTATTTTCACTTCTCTTCTTTTTTAGCAAGCAAAGCCATCAGCAATATTTTATTTCATTAGGCGTTCACGCGTCTCATTGTTATGATAATTTCATTTTTTCCTGAGAACAAAGTAGCTGATCAATCCTGGAGAGAGAGAAAGAGAGAGAGAGAGAGAGAGAGAGAGAGAGAGAGAGAAATCATACTTCCAGTATCGCTGAAAGGTCAAAGCAGAATTGTAAGAGGCTATATTGGGAGCCACTGTGCTCTCAAAAGAGTGCAATGATATTACGGATCTGCAGACAAGTACTATACATCTAAATTGAGCCCTAAGCAGGAGATTGATTGCTCCAGTGACAGCTGGCTAAAAAAAGAAGCTGTGATTTGAAAAGTGAAATATAGGAAGATTTATCTCATACTTATGCATCTCCAGCTAAAGAGAGATATACGGCATGACAAGATCCTATAACCGTCTGTAACTGGCCATGCAGAATTAGAATTAAACTGCATTGGAGAAAGGGAGGGAGAGAGAAGCTTCCCTGAATTAATGATCATTGGAGAGGCTCAGTAGGACCTCATTTCTCTTTTTACCTATATTGCCCATTTATGTAAAATACCTTATGAATTTTACTTGGTATTAAGGACTATCATTTCAAAGAAGGCTGTTTATTCTGGCAGCTTCGATGATGAACACACACACACACACACAAAATATTATAGACAGTGTATGATTTTAAAGAAATACAGCAAGGTTTCTTTTATAATTGGCCAATCTTTTTTTAAAAAACACCTTTGAATAATGGATGAAGCTATATAATATGCTAGAAATCATTAAGGACCTATCCTAGTCATTTGAGGTATTAGTGCAATGTCAGTCACTGAATACGCACACACACACATACATTGGTTTAAACAGCCCTGTCTTTCTTGCCCTGTGGAATGCAGCTGTTAAGAACTGAAACAAAACAACAACAACAAGAACAACAACAACAGGAGGAGGAGGAGGAGGAATGTCAATATTTTCAGCAGTCCTCAGCATGTTTGCTCAGAAGTAAGTCCAGCTGTGTTCAATGGGGCCTGCTCCCAGATAAGCGCGAATTTCTAGCTGCAGCCTCAGTTTGTATAATACAGTGGTGCCCCGCAAGACGAACGCCTCGCAAGACGAAAAACCCGCTAGACGAAAGGGTTTTCCGTTTTGGAGGCGCTTCGCAAAACGAATTCCCCTATGGGGTTGCTTCGCAAGACGAAAAAAATCTTGCATCCCCCCGCGGGTTTTTTTTCACTTTTTTCGCCCTTTTCTTAAGCCGCTAAGCCGCTTATCAGCTGTTCTGCTGATAAGCCGCTTAACAGCTGATCGCTGGAAGCCGCTTGACAGCTGTAGCGCTAATCTGCTAAGCTGTCAATGGGCTTGCTTCGCAAGACGAAAAAACCGCTATACGAAGAGCCTCACGGAACGGATTAATTTCGTCTTGCGAGGCACCACTGTAATTCAAGAGGTGCCAAACACATGTAACTACTGGCTGCTCTCTTCCTCCTGAAATTAGGCCTGAAAGAAGCAGTCTATTGTAGCCAGTACCATAGTTTACAATCCGTGGTTACTTGCGTTGTGCGTTGTGTGTGTGTGTGGTACCCACAAAAGTTTCTTTGGTGTGTAAATGTTGTAAAGGATGGTTGATGACCTCTGTAAAAATGAGGTTGATTTCCAGGCTCAGAATCAAAAGCTGTGGTTTGTGAGAACCGTTTGGAGAGGTGCTTCTGGATGCTGCCATCTGGGTGTGGGTGGCAACCAAAAACCATTGGACATAATCATGTATATCTCAGCATCCATATGCCTATGATCCCAAGTGGTGTGCTTGTTATGATGCAAGGCTAGGCCTCGTGTGGGGATTAGGCAGAAGGCTAGGCCACACCCATGCTTTTTTCTAAAAAAATGTTTAGGGGTACTCTCATTTTGACTCAAGAAAAACACAATTTTTATACTTCAAATTGGGGAAAATAAATACAATAAATGGACAAAAGTACAAAGATTCACAAAATGTTTAGGGGTATGTGCACCCTCCCAGGAAAAAAACACTGGCCATACCATATAAAAGACTCTGGCTGTGCTATAATCAAAAGTGATTGACAGGCAGAGCAGGTGGGGCTGCATTGCCAGCCTGACTTCAGAGCACCATGCAACACTGCTGGTTTTGAGAGGCAGAGGAGCATCAGGGAGCTCAGCATGGTGCATGCGCAGTGGCAGAGTCAGTCAAATGCTGCTGATCCTGTACCTGCACCGTGCCGAGGTCCTCACTGCCACGTCTTCCCATCTCAGTAGCCAGAAGTGATATATGGCACTGGGAAAGGTCTGAAGGCCTGTGTGTTTGGCTGAAATCACAGTCTTCCCCATGCTCCAGGTTCCTGCTCATGAGAGGATAGTAATCATGTTCAAAGCGGGAAGGTTATGGTGAGGGAGTCATGTTCCCCTGAACATCACCTTCAGGTGCAGAATTTGTGAATGCTTGAATGCTGATTTCCAGAAAGTCAGACTTCACTTCTTTATATAGAGCCTCATTTCATATTATAAGAGAAGTAGAATGTATTTTGTAAACCTACCAGTGAGTACAGGGAAGTAAATAATAATAATAATAATAATAATAATAATAATAATAATAAATGCAGTTCCCTTCAAAGTCTCTCAGTCCCTCCCTCCCTCCCACTCCCTCCTTCTCTCACATTACTTTACTTTTCATAAAGTTTTCAGCACTGATGGACAGCCATCACACTCTTGATCAGAGGTGTCCAAACTTTTTTTAAAGAGGGCTAGATTTGATGAAGTAAACATGCATGAGGGCTGACCAAAGTTGAGCTTTTTTATGACTGAGGTTGTTGAACTTTTTAAAGGATTTTTACCCCAGGAAGTAAACTGCCACAAGGGCCGGATTAAACTAACTAGCAGACCGGATTAGGCCCCCAGGCTAGACTTTGGACATGCCTTCTCTTGACATGCACATACAGCAGCGACTGCAACTGTTGAATGGACAATGTGTTCTGATTCCTTGTATACCCTTTTCTGAAAGGTAGACCACCAAGCCAGATGGATAGGACTTCATGAGTCTAAAACTTTTTGAAATTAAATTAAAATTCTGCTAATCAGGGCAATGGCAGCAGCTAAATAGCAGTGTTAACTTATCCACAGTGTCATCTTTGTAAATTCTAGTAAGAAGAATCAGTTACTATTTTCACCACATTGTTCCTGGAAGATCAATTTTTATATATTAATTTGTTCTCAGTGGCAATATTTATTTTCTTTTGTTTAATCTCTCAAGTTCCCCCCTCCAACACACACACACACTTTCCCCCCCATTCTGCTTCTAATTAACATTTCACATCTCTTAATTTATTTCCTGGATTTCAGTAATTTAGTCCCATGAAGACTTCAAAGGGGGGGGAGGAGAAGAAGAAAAAACCAGTGCACATTTTGAGCAGATTGCTTAATTGCTTAAGTAGTTAATTTGCTATTACACAGAAGCTCATACATAGCGAGCGGTCTTTAACCTTTTAAAATTCCATCTGAAGATATCTGAAGATTAGAGCTCAGAAGTATTGAAAATCTTTTAATACCCAATTGTTTGTTGGGCTGTTATGAGATGCATTAAAAGAAAGAGGTAACTCATGTATTTATGTACTTTAGTTCCAGCTTTGTGTACTGCTAATGTGCGACAGCTCCCTAAAGGCAGTGTCTTTTCATCTAATACACTCTGAAATCATAGCTATCTATCAGCATCTTAGTTTGACAAAAGAAGAACTACTCTGCATGGCTCTTTGGAGGAAATTCATAAGCATAGCAGCACCCATTTCATACCTTGGGGGAAGAACCTTGTCAGATGTTTAATCTAATCTGTATAACAAATTACAGGTTGCATTTTCTTTATGTTTTTCTTGCTTTCTTTCAAGCCTTTTCTCTTCATAACTTCACAGAGGCATTGGGATAAAAGTCTTCTAAAAAACTCCCACTTCCTACACAACCAAAGGAAAGACACTCTGTTTTCCTTTGTATCTGCCCAATCTTGGGCACCTCCAATGGGTCCTTTAATAGAAGAGGAAGATTCTCATTGCTGGATGACAAGAAGCCCCAGACCAAATTTTCTCTTTTATCCTGACAACAACCTAACTAGATTGGGCTGAGGTCATCCAGTGAGCTTCATGGCTTGAGCTGGGATTTTAACCCTAGTCTTTCCCTTCCTAGTTCCGCTCACCACTGCAGCAGTTATCACAACAAATTATCACAGCAGGCAAAATACAAGCAAACCCACCCCCACCCCCATTTATGCACGTCCAATGTGTGTTTACATGCATCACTCAGAACCCAGAAGTGATCCAGAAATGTCATAAAGACGTCACTGAAATGTCACTAAAAGGGCGGAACTGGATGTTTGCAGGATTGAAGGGGAGGAGGAAGGGTGGAGATCAGCAGTGGCTTGAGGAAGGTCAAAGTGCAGAGACAGATGAACAGAAAAGTTGGGAGATGTTGGGAGAAGAGAGGGGAGCCAGCTGACACGTTATCACTGGAGAGTATTTCTGACACCCCTTCTCCTAGAACTCGGCGTTCATTGAGGGTGCAAGAGCAAAGGACTCAGAGACTATTAGGCCCTGGCAGCCACCGTAAGGGGAAGTGCTGTTGCTAAAAAGGGAGGAGCGAGGAGTGAGGAGCTCAGCTGGAACAACACAGTTATGGGAGAGTGACTGGATTTCTTTGTCTCTCACCATGATGTTTGAATAAACTCATTAATAAGAACTCTCTTTGTTTTTTCCTGCTTTGCGCTGCCACCGGGGGAGGGATAGCATTCCCCAAGCCTGACAGCAGACTTTTAAGTGGGTTTCAGTTATAAATGATTTCACTGACATGTGCAGTGTCTTGGAATGTAACCCCCATGTAAAGGGGGGGGGATGTCTGTACAAAAACTCAAGACAAGTCAGCTTCAAATCATTGTTGGTTTGCTAATATTGTTTCAGTTAACAGTTGCTAATCAAACAGCAACTTCTCACAATTGGGTTTGCAAGAACAGCAATATTTTGCAGACTTGAGGGAGGCAGTTTAGGTTCTTAGAGCCCAATGCTCTAATGACTAAGGTGAGTTCACCCCTATTGTGTGTGTATGTTTATCTGCCAAATGAGGATAAATCTTCATGTATCAGACCAAGGAACCCCCAAGGGATTGCTCAGGTGGTACAGCATAAGACTCTTAATCTCAGGTTCCTGGGTTCGAACCCCATGTTGGGTGAAAGATTTCTGAATTGCAATGAATTGAACTAGCTGATCCTTGTGGTCCCTGCCAACTCTACAATACTATGATTCCATGAAGTGGCTTTAGTCCATGAAAATGTATGCCACAATAAATCTGTCAAAACTTTAAGATGCTACAAGACTTGGTTCTTTACGTTATACCTGTGTTTCATTCCAATTTTGTAGGTAATTTCTGCCATGTAATATACTTTTAATTAATAGATAAGGTAAAGATACCCCTGCCCATACGGGCCAGTCTTGCCAGACTCTAGGGTTGTGCGCTCATCTCACTCTATAGGCCGGGAGCCAGCACTGTCCGCAGACACTTCCGGGTCATGTGGCCAGCGTGACAAGCTGCATCTGGTGAGCCAGCACAGCACACGGAACACCGTTTACCTTCCCGCTATAAAGCGGTCCCTATTTATCTACTTGCACCCGAGGGTGCTTTCGAATTGCTAGGTTGGCAGGCGCTGGGACCGAACGACGGGAGCGCACCCCGCCACGGGGATTTGAACCGCCAACCTTTCGATCGGCAAGTCCTAGGCGCTGAGGCTTTAACCCACAGCGCCACCCGCGTCCAATTAATAGATACAATGGTGCAAAATGCAGCCAATGGCATGAAGATGCATGCCAAGATTGTTGTCAAAATAAATGGGCCAATTGGTTCCTTACTAGAGCAATAAACACAAATAAATAGAATGTTGTCTACTACTGAAGCTATGTGAAAAACACACAATTCTCCTGATGCATCAGGATCCCCCAAATTGCTTCAAAATGCCAATTTCCCAAGAGGCATTCATTTACCAGGTGTTCAGTTGGCCTTTTTTATGAAATAAACTTTACAATATAATAATAATAATAATAATAATAATAATAATAATAATAATAATAATAATAAACAACCTTTATTGTCACTATATTGACAATATACCACCTGTGTGCAGTGAAATTAAACGAGCTCCCCCCATACACTCAGCCTTGTTCACTCTCTGTGTGCTTGTCAGAAGTCAGTTACACCACTATTTTTTTCCATTCAGCAGCCCAACGGCCCATGGATAAAAACTGTTCTTTAACCTGTTGATGTGGCTGACTATACTTCTGTATTTCCTGCCTGAAGGTAGGAGATTAAAGAAGTGCTGGCCAGGGTGTAAGTCGTCCCTAAGAATTTTCCTTGCTCTCCTCAGGCAGCAGTCTCCCGCGATGTCATCTAGTGAACTCCGGGGACAGCCCATGATGTCATGTGCTGTATTCGCCACCCTCTGTAGGGACTTCCTGTCTGTGGCTGTCAAACTAGCGTACCACACTGTAATACAGTATGAGAGGACACTTTCTATTGTGGACTGGTAGAAGGAGATCATCAATTTTTGTTTGACATTGTTCTTTCGCAAGACCCTGAGGAAATGGAGCCTCTGTTGGGCCTTCCTAACCACCTGGGTTAGCACAAGACTCTATAGTGCTCTTGAGATAAACAGGGTATGCTTGTTCAGAATACTGAATCAATTAGCCTTTTATTGTTCTTATTTTATAAGATGCATGGATTCGCTTTGAGTTTGTAGTTTTACGGGAAGAGTGGCTGGGTTGTAGCTCATGAACTATGGGTGACTCCTGGGTGAGAATCTGCTAGACTTATCACAGTATTTGGTAATTGTGGAAATGGGATGCCAGGCTGGATGGGCTTTTGGGTTGATCCAGTAGGGTTCTTGTAATGTTCTCATGGTATACTCCACCATATCTGAAGGCAGCAGGCTAGTGTAGGGGGTACAAGACTAGCAGCATGGCACATTGTACAATAGCAGGTAATGGCCATAGGGCTGTTGCCACCTCACCCAGAATCTGCCACCTGAGGTGGTTGCTTCATTCTATCTAATAGTCACTTCACATAAAGATTTTTCCAAGTTTATTGTGTGCGAATCTGGAGAAATTTCTTCTTCTTCTTCTTCGTGTGGGTGACCTATATCAATGCTTCTAGTCAATTTCCAACATACAAAATAAAAGAATCCAGTTGAAATTCAATAAATACTATCACAGAAGAACACCAGCAACCCACCTTTCTATTAAACAAAACTATATATAAAAAGTGTCCCTGTTCAAAATAAGTGAAATAGTAACCACAACAAGCAACATTAGAAATCCTCAGCAGGAAGAAGATGTTGACTCTAACACCAATGGTACCATTGTTAAAAGTAATGAAACTGCTAAAATGTATTAAAAAGCTTGGAGAAATATATTTGCCTGATGCTGAAAAGATTGTACAGAGGATGCCGACAAGTGTCTCTGGAAGAATAAGTCTATTTCTGGCTATAGATTTCTCTCCCTTCTCCTCTCAAGTACAAATGCTCTCCTGCTTCTCTTTTTGGTGAAACCATCATACAACATCCTATCTGCATCAGTATCAACTCTGTGTTTAGAATGCTAGAAACCTTAGGTCTTTACCAGGCCAAAAAATCAAAGCTGAATTTATTAAATGCATCAGGTTCAATAAAGTTTCTTCTTCCTCCTCTATTATTTAAGCTAGGTTGTGCTCTTAATTTTTAAGGTATGGACCATTATAGGTGTGTAGTTCAACACAGGGTTTCTCCACCTTGCAAAGGGCATGGCTCAGCTGTATAGCAGTAATTGGTGAATTATATTAAAGAGGGGGTTTTCCAGCCAAATCTGGTAGTGCTTTGGCCAAAGTTATATTTTCCTTTCATTATTGCCATTCTCCCATTTAATTTACTTCTGGAATTTATTAATTTTATGTAAATGTTTGATCTCTCAATCTTTTCCAATTTTACCCACTTTAAAGATCACGTGGAAAGATGCAAACATACATTCAAACCAGCCTGTGAGCAGACTTTATGCAAAAGAGAGAGAGGCGTATGTAAATATTAGCTGACGGCTTCCAAAGGACAGGCCTTTGAAATCCTAGGGGTTTGAGGAGGGGGAGACTAGAAAATTAAGGAGCACTTGGCTAAATGTAAATATATTTCCCCCTTCCTGTGTATGGCTTTTTCAGTAATTACTTTTATGACCTTTCGGCAGCATCACACAAAAGCAAGGCCCACTTCTTAGTGCAACAAAACTGCCTTTTTTCAAAATGTTGTCATAAAAATTTCACAGCGTCTTTCTCCCTCCCTCCCTCGCCCTCTCTCTCTCTTCCAGTGAATGAATTGCTTGGACTGCTTCCCATTTCAACATGACTCATGTTTTCTAATAACTTCCATGGCTTAAAAGGAATAAAGAAATAGGCTAGATCATCCCTAAGGTTTATTGTGCTGGAGCTCCAGAGACTAATTTGAGCCGAAGAGCAGAAGGGATTGGCCTTGGGATGTATTGCTCGTTTCTGGAACATGGCAAGAAATAATGAAGTACTTTGGAGATTGTGCAGAGTGCCTTTTATCTCTGACAAAGCACCCACAGCTCCTCTCTCTTTATCTGTAATAAGGGATATGGGCCTCCTTCCAGGACCAAGGTGCTAAATTCCAGTGTGCTAGTCCCGTGGGTTTCCATGAGGCAAGGTCCGAGTCCAGTCCGAGGTCAAGGGTGCAATATAGAGGCTGTCCATCAAAGCTGAAGCTGGGTCCAAGGCAGGGAGTCGGGTGAGGTCAAGAGATCCGGCAGGAAAGGGTGCAGGCAGGAACTGGCTACCAACAACGTTGCTCCCGCAATTTGGGACTGGGGCTGGCTGGCTTTTATCTGCCCCGAGGCATAGGGCAGCCCCGGTCCACAGGGGACTCGCCTCTCCTGGCCTGGAGGCGAGCACTCCTCCTGCGGGAACTTAGTTCCCTCCGCCTCTCTGCCTTGAGCCTCTGCAGCTCAGGAGAGGCTGGAGGGTTACCGGACCCAGAGGCAACCTCAGCCTCCCCTGACAGGGCTGAGAGTGGAGCACCTGCAGGCAATGGGTCCTCCATCACCTCAGGAGCCAGAGCAGACTCAGCTGGTGCCTGCACCTGAGGATCCAGTGCTGAGGACCCTTCAGGCTCAAGCCCCAGCCCCGGCTCAGCTGGTTCTGGAGGATGGGAACCCTGTGCAGGCTGGGATTCCTCAGGTTCAGCTTCCGAGTCCGAATCCCAGGCCATCACATCCAGCCAGATTTCACCCCTGTCATCTCATACTACAAATTACAATGTACTCAGGTCCCACTATCCAATCATGAAGAATTAGTAACTGAACATTACTATATGCACATTACATTCATGTTGACTGTACTGGCTACCAATTAGTTTTCAGGCCCAATTCAAAGTGCTATAAAGCATTAAACAACCCAGGACCATAATACCTCAAGGACCACCTCTCTCCATGGACCCTGCAATCATCATCTGAGGTCCTTCTTAATATGCCTGCACTGTGAGATGTCTGGAGGGCAGCAACACAAGAACAGGCCTTTTCTGTGGAGGCTCCTCATTTGAGAAATGCTCTTCCCAGGGAGGCCTGCCTGGTACCTTCATTACATATCTTTGTGCACCAGGCAAAACACTACTCTTCTCCTAGGCCTTTAGCTAATTTAACAATAAACAGCCTTTTAAATTGGGATGGGGTATTGTTGTTGTTTGTTAGTTTGGTATGTATTTTTGTGTTTTTATACTGTAAACTGCCCCTTGATCCTTGGACGATATAAAAATTTAATTAATAATAATAATAATAAAGACATCCAAACAGCTGGATGGACCTGCATGAGGTACTGTAAACAGATAAGCAGCCTTTTAAAAGCCTTACTTTTTTGCTGGTCCACGGTAGCCATTTTATCAGAAAGTATGGTGGGAGGAAGCAAGAGAGATTGGACAAATAAGAGAGCATTTTTTCCCTTCCTTGTCTGCCCTTTTGCAAGGTACCAGAGGGGTTTCCTGGGGTTTCCCAGGGCTTTTAGTCATTTTTTTTGGAGGGAGGGGAGGTCACATTAGAAACACATTAGAAATTTCCCCGTAGGAGTCAATGGAAATCACTGACTCGTTATATGGATGCTTGCATAACAAATGATTTCCAACATTTGCATTGTGGTTGGATAATGAGCTCTGTGTTTACAAGAAAATAGCACTAATAACTATATACCCCCCAGTTGCTTTATTTGCTTGTTTCCATTTCTTTAATTCTTTAATTTCTTTAATTTAATCTGCTTTCATTCCGTTGCATTTATTTACTGGCAATTTATCACGATGCACTAGATGCTGCAATAAATTGCATATTATATCATCTCAATATTGCCAGTTAACAATTTTCATATTGCCTTTACTCTATTGTTATTTCATTGCCTTTTTCATGCCCATTTCATCTTCATTTTCTTTTTTTCTTTTTTTAAATTCATTTTTTTATTAATTTTTCATTAATAACAATCCAATGGAGGCCACATTAATACAATGCCAAATCACAATACAATCAAAAGAGCCAATTAAACAGTTCCGAATTAAACATTTTTGGATGACTTCCCTTGTTCTGGCTACCAGGAGCTGATGTTATTGCTTGATCCTGCACTAATTTTCTTAATTAATCCAAGTTCCACAATTCCAATCTTAATCCTTTTTTCTAGCAGCCGCTGTGTTTAATAAATCCAAATCCATTAACTTGCATAGGGGATTTATATCCTGTAGCTGTGTGGAATATTTGTTTACCTTCTTCACTTCCTTCATATTGTAACCAGTCAATTTTTCTTCAGCATTGCCCCTCCTTCGAAAGCTCTTTACTAGGTGTGTCACAAGTCCATTTTGCCTATCTGAAACCGAAAGCAGAAAGAAGTCCAGCTGCAACTTCTGGCTTACTTTCAGTGTTCATCTCCTTGTTTCTTCTAATGAGCTGGTGTCTCACCAAAACCATCTTAAATCAGAACCAGAGCTCTCTACAAATAATCACAGTATTTCACACAGTCTATTCTTTCAAGCACTCTGTAAAGAAAATTATAAGTCCTTCTTGCATTCCTTATATAGTTGTAATCCATTAGTAATTTCCTTCCATTAATAATTGATTCTTTTTCAGTGAAGGCTTGCTGATTCATAGCAAAAATAATGTATAAATAGAACGAAGGCTCCCTCACTTACGTAGCATTTTGATTACAATGATGAGGATCCTCTCCAGATCAAAACCTTGACACTCAGTGGCTGATTCATTTCGCAGGTTATCTTTCTCCTTCTTCCAAAACATGTCTGTTTCTGACGTCCATACATCTTAAAAGAAACAGAGATACCTCTGTTCATAGCGACCACATTGGGAGTTTCCAATCCATGCAGTGCTATGCCCTCTGCCTCTCTGCCCCCGCATTCCATCGGAGCGAGAAGCAATTATGATCCGTGAGAGAAAGCTCCCCTCAACCCAGGGGTGGGGGGCTTGCAAGGATAATTACTCTCAAATTAACTGCACGGATGGCATCCACTACCATGGGATCAGCAGTTCGCCATGGCGACTACACCGGAAGCCCCCATTTCATCTTCATTTTCTCTAATTTGTGTCCTCCTTTTTTCCAACTTTTAATATCTGATCCTGTTATCATTATTTGGCAGGAATTGGTAACAAATAATCCTGGCCAAGAATGCAAATAGATGAGAGAGAGAGAGAGAGAGAGAGAGAGAGAGAGAGAGAAGAAGAAGAAGAAGAAGAAGAAGAAGAAGAAGAAGAAGAAGAAGAAGACAACAAATACGTTTGGCCATAGATGATGATCTGGCACCTAGTTGGAAAGAAAGCACAGGTACTAGATTACAAATCTATTTGTTGCTGGGGGGAAGGGGAATAACCTGTTGTGTACACCTACAGTGACGGGAGTGAGTGTCATGATGTGGTTCTGTGAAAACAGGAGGATATTAGGTTTTCAGGGAAAACAGAGATTCCAGCCAAAAAAACTAAGAGACTCTCCCAATTCAGATGTCCACACCTAGCTCAGGGACACGGGAATGGGTGAATCTGTAGGGTTAAGTGATTTAAGGGTCAGGGCCTGTTGCCTTTTCTGTGCATGGAGACCTCTTCACATGGATAGCACATGATGTGGTCTTTCTTATAAGCAAGGACCAGACTACATCCGAGACACAGAAGCAGATGTAGTGCTTCTTCCTCTTTTGGCTGAAAAAGCTGCTTGAAATGCTGGAGGAGAGGAAACTTCACTGCTTTGGCGGCCATTGCAGACATACACTTGAAACATTGTGAAGTGAAATGTGTTTCAGAGGGGATTTCCATCCGCTCTTGGCTCCCTATATCTCTCTTGAATGGCTACACAATTTAAATGAGACAAGTCCAACATTTCTAGGTGGACCAGTGGGGATATTTAGCAATTCCAAAAACTGATTGTATGAAGCATATCTAGCTGTTTCAAGATGAGTTTCAGGGTGTTCTGCCCAGCATCTCTCTTTCAAAATCTTGGTCACAGTGATTTTGGATTTACCATATTTAATAAGCATGACTCCACGCTTTCAGACCAATTCCCAGCTCATAGTTTTACATTTCACACTGTGTAAACAAGCAAAGCAACTTGATCCACTCTTTCCTCTATTTTTTTTTCCTATTGATCTCCAAGGATGATCACAACTCACAACTATAGTTGTTTTCATTATATACGCCCTAAGCATCCCTTTGATCTCCATGTCAAACAAAAGTGGATCTTCCATAATTCAGTATTTACAATACATGTCATTTGGAGTTGAACATATTCTTATGAGTTTGGGGGTGGGGAAAGGCTGTATGCCAGAACCCTTCCAACCCCTGGATCCAGCAGGTCTTAAGCCAGGCTGACTTCCTAATGAGGAGATCATCTGGGTGATGGGCCATTAAAGGGAACAAAGAGAGTAGATCTGTGTGAAATTGCAAATGTGTAGGGTCCCCTCCCCCAACTTGTGGATGTAGAAGGGCAAAGCCAGAATTGAGACCAGGGAGTTCGAAGTGATGTGAGTGGCAAGCAAAGCAAGAAACTGGGAACTGAGAGAGACAGAGCAATGATTGATTTCTGTTTGAATCCAAGGCTGTGGCTATGGGGAAGCAAGGCCCTTTTGGGGAGTTAATACTGTGAACCCCTCCATCATAGGCTAAGGTTGCATATATATCTGTAAACAAACCATATATCATAAAGATACCACTATGCCTTATTCTGAAGGAAAAAATGAACTCCTGGCAAGGCTGGATCTCCTGAAATCTCACACTGCTCAAATATTGGGGTGGCATGCAACAATATTTTATAATCTCAACCTTCTGGCTTGCCCTTGGGGGCTTGCAGCCTGGGAGCCCAGTTATTTCCTTTGTGATGAAGGTAATTTCAGAAGACCTGGAGCACGTTGGAAGAGCCCACACTGTGGCTCATTCCTACACCAGCTTTATCCTGCCTAGAAACTGAAGCAATGCTGGTATGATACACATGCCCCATGGCCTTCTTACTTTTCAGCTTGGGAAAGAACCCTTAGCTTATAAATGATGTGGACAACCTTAGATGTCAGTCTAATTTCAGATACTCCAACAGAAACAATGCCTCCCATAGATTGGGCAGTTGTGCTGGAGGTGAGAGGTTTTCCTGGGCTTGGGATAATAATAATAATAATTTATTATTTATTATTTATACCCCACCTGACTGGCCGGGCCTTCCCAGCCACTCTGGGCAGCTTCCAACAGGATATTAAAAACACAATAAAACACCAAACATTAAAAACTTCCCTAAACAGTGCTGCCTTCAGATTTCTTCTAAAAGTCAGATAGTTTTTGATTTCCTTGACATCTGGTGGGAGGGAGTTCCACAGGGTGGGCACCACTACCAAGAAGGCCCTCTGCCTGGTTCCCTTGAGGCTGGACCTCAGTGTCTGGGGTTAACACTTTCCGATTTTCACAGAGCCAGGAAGTAGATCACAGCTTGCCTGCCTATTTGACCAATGGCAGGTGGACTGCGGCACTGCTCCCCTCCCCCAGGGCAGATCAGGCTTCACTCTGGTCCACCCCATGGGTTTTTAATCCAGGGGCCTAGTCCACCACCTCATCTAGTTTTGAAAATCTGTTTGTACATGTTTCATTTGTTGTGTAATAATGCTTACCAATGTAACATAGAGTTAAAGTCGTAGTGATTAATTTATTTTCCAAATAAACACACAAAACCAATAGCACATCCTTAAATAGCAGTAACTAATAAAGGGAAAGGTTATACATTTTTTAAAAAATGTATGGTTTATTGTGAAAAGTAATTTTATCTGCTTTAAAGATTAAAGAAAACCCAAATCATTGGAAAGATGAATAATACTTCCCTGCCTCCCTGCTCCCCGTCAGTCATTTTTAGTCAAGAGATTGAGCCCCAGTGTATGTGTGCATTTGTGTTCCTATTTACCTGGAAGCATCAAAAGCACATGCAACAAGGTCATTATGGAAGGTGGTGGTAGGGAGTCTTGCAATTATTCCCCACGACTGTCATTAATTCCTAAGCAGAACAGCCTTCCTTGAGATAAGGAAAGAGCAGCCTTTCAAAAATAGAATGCTGGTGCTTCTTGTGTAATATCAAAGGATACGGGTGAGTGGGTAGTTCTGGATGTGAAAACATCAGATCCCAGGTGTCAATCAACATTTCCACGCAGACAAGCTTTGACAGTGTTACGGCTGTGGAAATAAGGAGGTCTGAAACCTAGTGGCAAATACTGAAGTAGAGCTTCTTGATGCAGAAGTGGATAACAATATGCTGCCAAAAAAGCAGACACATGCCTTTCAAAAAGGTAGGGTGGTCTATGGAATTCCTTCTCTGTCCTCCACCCCCCAATGAAAGTAAGAATAGCTCTCTCTCATAAATGTTGATATCATGAGCCACAATTATACCATCTGTGAGTGTTTAGGGCAGTGAGGTGGGGACCTGTAGCCCTCCAGAATTTCTTGGACTACAACTCTCACCATCCCTGATCACTTGTCATACTGATCGGGGCTAATGGGACTAGGAGTCTAACGATCTCTGGAGGGTCGCACATCCTCCACCCCAGTTTAGAGGGGGGTGTCTCTCTGTCAGCAAGCAAAGCCGTTACTATGCTTGAAGAGCTACTTGACACATTTTGTTTTCCTGGATGTATGGCACATGGGAAATGTCAATGTTTGGATTTTCTGAGGTGGTGTACACATGATGACTCTGTCCCAATATAGCTGTGAAAGTCTACCTAAATGCTACAGTATTCTTTGTGGATATTTTCATCCCAATTCAGGCTGTGTAACTGTGTGCAAGAATAAAGTGGGGCACATTGTTGCTATTGAGGCTGGCCCAAGACATTTTGCTGCCTGAGGCAAAGGATGAGGTGGCCTCCCGCCCCCTTCTATGTACAGAAGCCAATGGAAGACCGTCTTTTCCACACCACCAGTAAGTAGCAAGTAGCTGCTTACAGGAGCAGAGCAACACAGACACCAAGCTTTGTGCAGAAATCTATTTGTAGAAAGATGGGGCATATACATAAACTATGGACTCAGCTACACTCGTCAATTATATTGTTATAACTGTGTTATAAACATGTGACACTAGAAGGTGATGTAGAGCAGTGCTCCATTCCCAATGGGGTTTTCCCATTAAGAGCATATTTTTTTCTATATCACAGGGGTAGCCAACCTTTTTATACCTACTGCCTACTAACACATCTTTCTTGATGGTAAAATTTCCTTACCACCCACCAGCGCTCGATGGAAGGAGGATTCAGCTTGTACCATAGAACCCCCTACCGCCCACCTAGAATCCTGAAACACCCACTAGTGGGTGGTAGGGACCAGGTTGACAACCCCTGCTATAGCGTTTTTAAATTCTGTATAGATCCAGCCTATGCCTACTGTGACTATGTCTGCTGGAATGCTTTGCTTGGCGAAGGTCCTTTCCCAGTGATGCTATGATGATGCATTGGGTGGGAGAGCAGGCCACTAGATAAGACATCTGGCCATCTAATTCACAAGCACAGGTCATCAAGAAGCAGCACTACAGATGTGCACTGATTTAGGATAATAAGAATGGCTGTGGGTTGGGGTGGTGGGTAGAAGGAGAGGCTGGTGCAACTGTTCTCACGTCCCCCAGTGTATACTCCCTGATGTGTCTACCTATCTCTAATGATAGGACAGCCCTTCTTCCTCCAGAGCTTTGCCTAATCTTGGAAAACAAAATGGGGAGGTTGTTTTGGTTCAGTTCTAAGGCGGACAGATTCAGATTGCTAGGAGTGAAAGGGTTGACCCCTTTCCCCAGCACAATTCCCCCCCCCCCCCGAATAGTGACAGCCCTTCTATTTTCTCTGCAAACGAAAAGTTAGATAACTGCATGCCTCTTGTGCAATTTTCCTGTAATGAGGCAAATATCAGCTTTCAGGAAGGGCACAATTTTTATTGGGGGAAATGCTATTATTCTGACCTGAATCAGGGGTCCACCATGGCAGTTAAAAGTGAAGAGGTAGAAGATCCGATCACAAATTTATGCCCTTTCTCACGGGGAAGGCAATGAATGCAGGGAACAGGGTTCAATATGGTGGTACCTTGGTTTTCAAACATCTCCATTGATGAACGTTTCGGAACTCGAACACCATAAACCCAGAAGTAAATGCTGCCATTTTCAAACACGGCTCAAAAGTCGATTGGCTTCCGTTGAGTGTAGATGTTATTTTTATCAATTTTCTCTATTAAATTTGCATACTGCACTTTGCACTTCAATTTTTGAACGTTTCAAAACTCAAACGGTCTTCCAGAATGGATTATGTTTGAAAACCGAGGTACCACTGTAGTCCTTAATGCCTCAGATTATGGATTTGTACTGAAATTGTGACAAATTCATCCTAGGTTTTTGTTTTTTAAAATAAGAATCTGTCGTCCAGAAACAGGGACATCAACAGTGCAATCCATGTTTGCTTAGAAGTCCTAGTCATACTGATTTAAATAGGGTTTCATTCTCTGATAAGTGTGTTTATGATTGCAGCCTAAATCTGCAATACTATTCCTACATACTAGGGAATAAACCCTACTGGGATTTACTTATTAGTAGGCATGGCTAGTGCTGTAAGTGTGCTCTATGTATTCATTTTCTGTCATTTTTGAATTTATGGGCAGGGGACTGATTTGTGGGTTGTTTTTTAAAGAAGAAGAGTATTGACAACCCTTTATGCAACTCTGGCTTGTATGGAAGATAGTATTTCTTCTGGGGAAACTCTGTCAGGAAATTCTTACCAAATGTAACAGTGAACTTCCTGTGTAATCTCTTTATTGTTAAAGTCCTCAGGATGGCTCTAAGCTTCTTTCTATAGAATAGTCATCCTTCTCTGTTAAATTATGTAAGCAATTCCTGTTCACAGTCTGTAGAACTTCGCTGACTTTATCCCAGGTAAAACTGTGAAAGAATTGCCTAGAAAAGGAAGCTTTTATAACTATTGTACTAGATCTTCTATAAAGCAAGGATAACCTCTCAAGAACTACCTCCTCCTACTGTTCCTTTCTACTTTGCCAACACCTGAAAATTACAGCCATTTACAGCCATTTTTCAGCGCACCTGTTTAGCTATATTTTGGACGATTTCTTAGAGTTGACATTCTCATTCTGTGCTTTAATCTTTCATATTCTAAAGACTATTCATCATAATTGACACATTTATCTCAGTCCAGCTAGGGGGGGTGATGCTAGTGGTACTATTTCGTAATGGAATCTACCTGCCAAGGCGTTTCTCATGCAGCCGCAGTGAGAGTCTCTGATCAGTGCCGTTCAGCTAATACAGAGAGAAGTCTTGGTTCATTATTAACTTTCCTCTCCCCTACCTAAAATCTGATCCTCTCTGTTCAGGGTTTCTAATCAAAGATATGTTAATTTTGCCATAGTTCATGTAGGTTTGATTGGTGCCAACAGTTGTCCTAGAGGATTGTCTGAATATGAGTTCACCAGTTATTGCTGGAATACAGTTCCCATCACCACAGACAAATGGCCTTCCTGTCTGGGGCTGATGGGAGCTGGAGTCCATGCAAGATCCGGAGAGTACTGCACTGACTATACTCATTCTAGTTGATAGACTTTAAAATGCTACAGTTTGCATCAATGCCTTTCCCGCTCCTACCCCAAGGACTGTACAAATACAACTCCAAAAGATATAATTTATTAACCTTTCTACAATCCTTTCTTTTATAGCAAATGATTAGAATAATCATAATTAGTGAAGTGCAAAGCATCCCAAAATAATTTGAATAATCAATGTCTTGAAATTTGCAGCAGCCCATGAAATATATGAATAATTCAAACTTCACGCCTTGTCTCAAACTCTTCAGATTTAGATAAGATAATGGCACTCTGTTACACATGATCATCACTTCTGAAATTAGAAGTGCTCTTTGCTTTAAGTGAGTGGGCCATTGTGCTGTGTTGCTCAAATCAGTAGTTTCACTGCAAAACAGGAAGCTGTTTCAGAAGGAGCTAATGCTGAGTTATAGATAGGAAGGTGTCACTTTTGTCCCATCCTGGATACTAATGCTGATAAATAAATTGCTCTTCTAGTGATAAACTTGAAAATCAGCTGTGTGGAAAATGATTTATATTTGCATAATTCAATAGTCTAAAAGCCGTTTTCTTTTATAGATGATCTGTGCTGAGAGCCAGATATGATTCACCTCCTTTTTATATTCATTGAGCCAATACAGTCCCTATACAACAAAGCACCATAATATCAGTTTAATTTTACATAAGCATCAATAGGGTTTTAATGCAGCATTGACAACATTCTGTGCATTCTCAGTTAACTGAAGTGGTTCCAGCTTGGGACTGCATTAACTGGATGAATTCAGTGATGCTTCCTTAAGAGGTATCATCTATAGCATTGTAACTAGTGGTCTAATCAGGACTACACACATTTAGCAGTACAAATCTAAAAGGATTTTTTTAAAGAAAAAAAATCAATGTTGAAGAAAATCATAAAACCTAAAAGCAAACCATTTCAATCTATGCAAAACGATTTACAAAATAGAAGACAGGCTCAAGGATTGCTACAAATAAATAATATATTATTGCATAATTGATTGGAGCAACTGAGCAGTCAAATATAAGTCCCCCCATCCCCTTCTCTGAAGCCCTTAGAAAAACTCCAGCATGTCGTACATTAGGGGAAAAAACATTCCTTTCTTTGTTCTCCCTCTGGCTGGCTTGCTTGCTTACCACTTAGCCTAGTAAGTGAGATGTAAGGGAAGTGTACTTGTTAAGTGGGTAGGAGGCAGTGGGGACTCAAGGGGATGAACTTGGATGGGCTTGAAAATAAGTGATTCTTTCTGGGGGGTTTGGATGTAGTTTGGCTTATTGCTAAGCATGGCCTATGGAAGCTGGCACAGTAATGCCTGACACTTCGCTAATGATAATAAGACCTCTGACAAGAGAAATCTGTCCTTTTACCAGCATTCTGGAAGGGGAAAGGAAAAGGGGTGGCAGAGAGACAGAGCGAGAGACAGAAGGGGTGGCTCTCATCACTTTTGGCTCCACCCACCAGCAACATGTAGCTCCTTAAAGATTAGTTCCAAGGCAATGTAGTTCTTAACTGAAAAGATTTCCCCTCTACTTGCCTACATCCATATGAATCTTCCCAAGCACTGAGGGCAGCATCAAGGACCTTTCTCACTCATTGGCAATGAAGTTCTCCAAGATTAGCAGACACCACAGAGGGGATCTTCTCACTGGTTGCTCCTAATCTGTGGAAATCCCTTCCAAGGGGTGCACAGTTGATCCCATCTGTTTTGGACTTCAAAAGAGTGTTGAAGACAAATCTCTTCTGAATACCATTCAAATGAATCACCTTAAGCATTAGGCTACTGGATTATTGGCTTTTAGACTTTTAATTCTCTTGGCTTGAACTGTTTTCTTTAAAATAACTGTAGTCAGTTGTTTGACTTTTTAAAAAATGATTTTAAGTCATGTTGCATTATTGAAATTGTTGTGTTGTGTTTCATATTTGTTGTAAGCTGCATTGAGAGGACTATGCCCTGGACCTAAATAGTCTAAGGCAGGGGTCCGTAAACTTTTTCAGCAGGGGTCCGGTCCACTGTCCCTCAGACCTTGTGGGGGGCCGGACTATATTTTGAAAAAAAACAATAATGAACAAATTCCTGTGCCCCAGAAATAACCCAGAGATACATTTTTAATAAAAGCACACCTTCCACTCATGTAAAAACATGCTGATTCCTGGACTGTCTGTGGGCCGTATTTAGAAGGAGATTTGGCCAGATCTAGCCCCCGGGCCTTAGTTTGCCTATCCATGGTCTAAGGTGGCCTAAATATTTTTTTAAAAAATAAATGAAGAAGAAGAAGAAAGATTTGCTTGTTCTGACCCTGCTGGACCTTATAGCACCATATGATGCTTCTGATGAAATCTTTATATATATATATATATATATATATATATATATATATATATATATATATATGCTTTCGTAGATTTTCGTAGATATATATATATGCTCCCTGCAAGACAGGCTTTTGTTGTTCTGCATCACTTCCAGGGCCCTTTAGAACTTTTTTAGGATTTTGATATGTGCAGGGTGAAGCTTACCTTAGCATTGTGGTGTGGCAGAGTGTTATGAAGCATTTTTACCACACTTTTCTTTTGATTCAGCATTTTTACAACATGCTGCAGCCTCCTCAGGTGCTTGCACTTCCTGAAGTAATAGAAAGCTCCACGAGCGGACTTGCCTCCTGATATCTTCTCTTAATTTAAAGAAGCTGCCTGAGATCTGTGTGCCCATTGGTTTTGCTTTTAAGGAAATTTCTCCCTTTTAACTTATTGGAAAAGTATATTTCTCTGCATTAATTTCTTTAAAAGTAAAAGAACACTTCACTATTTTTAAAATGTCACTTTACAGCTGCTAGGAATGTAGCAAATGAGCCTGTACTTCCCAAGCTTGAAGAGAAGTTCAGAAGGAAACATGGTCACAAGGGAAGGCTGTAAAATGAAGACAATTGAAGGGGTGATTTGTAAAAAGAAGATGTACTTGCAGTCTCTTAGCCACCTCTTAAGGAAGGTAAGCACCCCCCCACACACAAATCCCCTTTATACCCACTCATAAGAACTTCACAGACATTGTCTCTTCTCAGATATTTTAAATGCGGTTTCTTTTTGTGTTAACTGATGGGTAATGGAAAGGGGGGGGGAATGCGAAGAAATATTAGACAGCACTATCTGATGCAAATAACCACAGTCAATGCTTTGATTATTGAAGGGCATTACATTAGTTCTTCCATTCAATGGTTTGAGTATTAGGCGCAAAATTGGAGTCAGTCATTAGTGATGAATAGGCACCAAATGACTTGAACAGGGCTAACAAAAAAAAGACAATTTAGAGTTTGGAAGAGAAATAATATCTGCAATCATTCCTACAGATGCAGATTTCATATTAGCATTATTGAACAATTTAAGGAAAAACTACCGTATGTATGCCCAACAGGTCAAAACATCCTATAGTCAAGTGTATTTAAGGGACATGTATTTTAAAAGCTATTTCAACCAGCAACCCCTTTCATGTTTGCTGAGCTCTGACATTTGAATGTTGCATTATTGGGTAGATTTATTATTTTAATCAAAGAAAGAAAGCATTGATCAATAAATGGAACCTTTTTGCATTAATAATAATTGATCCCATATAACAACACATGGATCTTCCTAGCTCTCCTAATGCTAACATTTTCTTTTGATGCATAGCAAAAAGCAAATTAAGTAATTTTGCTGCAGTTAAAATGAAGATTAAAATGTATTGGTGTATTAGGGTGTTTTGTTTGGGTTTTTTTAAAAGCCTATCTACAGTATCATTTTTGTCTACTTAAAGAACAGGGTAATGTTCTATCAGAACTGTTTGACTTTGTCCTCATTGTAGCATAGTTGAATACTACTTTAATAATAATAATAATAATAATAATAATAATAATAATAATAATAATTTATTATTTATACCCCGCCCATCTGAGTTTCCCCAGCCACTCTGGGCGGCTCCCAATCAAGTGTTAAAAACAATACATTATTAAATATTAAAAACTTACCCAAACAGGGCTGCCTTCAGATGTCTTTTAAGAATAGGATAGCTGCTTATTTCCTTGACATCTGATGGGAGGGTGTTCCACAGAGTGGGCGCCATTACCGAGAAGGCCCTCTGTCTGGTTCCCTGTAACCTCACTTCTCGCAGTGAGGGGACTGCCAGAAGGACCTCGGCGCTGGACCTCAGTGTCTGGGCTGAATGATGGGGGTGGAAACACTCCTTCAGTGTCATGGTACTGCCAGAGAATGCAGGGGATGAGTAGGAACAGGCAGAGGGAAGTGGGCAGGAAGTGGCGATTGAGGAAAGAGGGGAAAGGCAGGTGGCGGGAACACTCTCAGATGTTGAACCAGAGCCTCAGCACCACACAGGAAGTTCTGGCACAGATAGTGAGACAATGCCTATTCTGTCTGCCAGGGAAAGGAGAGAGTTAAAGAGGAGGGGGGAGAGGCATCACATGAAACTTCCCCGCCTTTTCTGTTGGACGAGAAGCCGGTGTAGGCCACTCCCAGAATCTGAACCGGAGGATTCAGATGCATGATTGTAATGCGCTGTCTGTACATATGTAAAATAAAGACTGTATATATATTTATCTCTGAATGAGCAGAGGTACTTATTGCAAAGAGCATTCACAAGCCATCACATTCAAGGTATACAGGACCGAGGCCATTTAGGGCTTTAAAGGTCACTACCAACACTTTGAATTGTGCTCGGAAATGTACTAGGAGCCAATGCAGATCTCTCAGGACCGGTGTTATATGGTCCCAGCAGCCACTCCCAGTCACCAGTCTAGCTACCTCATTCTGGATTAATTGCAGCTTCAAAGGTGGCCCCACGTAGAGCACGTTGCAGTAGTCCAAGCGGGAGATATGCAGAGCACCACTCTAGCAAGACTGTCTGTGGGCAGATAGGGTCTCAGCCTGCGTACTAAATGGAGCTGTTAGACAGCCGCCCTGGACACCATTCGAAGTTGTTATTCAGAGTAGACCCACTTAAATTGATGGACCCAACTTAGGTTAATTTATTCCACTGAATCTACTCTGAGCAAAACTTAACTGAACCTGAGCTATTGAAATCTGCCTTATACCAAGTCCTTATATACTGGTCCATCGAGTTCAGTGTTATCTCTACTAACTGGCAGTGGCTTGGCAGGATTTCAGACCAAGTTCTCTCCCAGCCATACCTGGGATACTTCTGCATGCAAAGGAGATGCTCAATCAGTGAGTTATGACCCCATCCCCAGGGAAACATCATGGTAAATATGAGATATGGTTAAGTTGATTAGCAGTTAGTAAAATGTATTTGGCTGTGCGCATTAAAAAAATAGCATATCAAACACTTGTAGGAAGAAAGAGCAGCACAGTGTACTAGGCTGGTGAAACAGAACCAAGATTAGTAATCGGGGTAATCTAGCAACTATGTAGAGCCAGCAAAGTAAATTCAGCAAAAAATACTACAAATCACTAGCTTCATGCGGGGAGGGGGGATTTCTTAAAGGGGGATGACATGAGATCAAAGGAAACATTATTTGATTTGGTGGTGAAATATGACATTAGAGACATATAGTAAGGCAGCAGGGGCTACATTTTCATTATGTCTGCTTACTTGATGCCCACACAATAGTACTTTAGTTGAGTTCAACTATAGTTCATGTGGTACTGTAAAAATCACAGGGAAGAAAATCCAATCATCACAAAAGAGGAAGACTGTTAGTAGATCTGTCATTAGATATGTGAATGATGGCACAATATCCATTCGTAAACTTGAAGCACTCAGAAGCTTTTTAGTTTTTATTTCATCTTGAGTTTAAGCATCGAGTTTAAGACTCCCAGTAGTGGAAGGCATTAGGAGAGGTGTGGAGAACCTTTGGTCCTCCAAAAGTTTCATGGGCTTTGGGAAGGAGACACCAGGGGAACATTTAGGGGACTAGCTTAGTTCCCCTGATCCACTCACCACACACCACTGGTTTGTGCATTGTTTTGGAAAGTGCAAGAAAGATAGTTCCAACTTTCAATGTGAAGTGAATTTGATTTCCTCCGCCATCCATATCTGTCACTGATACTTTTGTCCTGATATTGTTAAAACATACAGGAGCACCATTAATGCAACCAGTGTGTATTCATGTTCTTTAATTAAAAAGATAATATTTATGCTACTGGAACCAATTGTATCAAGTTAATTTACAGTGAAGTTTGTAGCTGTGTTTCCACTGGATCAAGTGAACTATGAAATAACTTTTTAAGGTTATAGTACATCAGGGTTTTTTTTATATATATACCATCACAGCAGTTTAACCATCCATTGAGATCTGCTCCAGAACAATTTCTATTACTGTGAGACTCTGCTTCTTTATTATGTAGTTGGATGCAAACTGTGTGTGTACCTAATGCAGACAAAATACTGAGCAGCAGATAGATAGATATTTCACATGCCAACATTTCAGTAATGCTGGGCATGTTTCATGATCTGACGTAAGGTGAAAGTGGTGGAGGTGAGGCAGCAAATGGGGTGAAGCTGTAGATCAGTAGTAGATGGCATGATTTACCTGCAGAAAGTTTCAGCTTTGATTTTTGGCATATTTCATTAAAGCCCCTTGGGTTGATGGTCTGAGAAAGATGCCTGGCCCCACAGAGAGCTGTTCCTAGATCATCCACCCTCGTACCACATCTAAAGACAAAATAACCAAATAAAAACAACAAACCAAAGTAACAGAGCTGAAATATAATAAAGAAAGGCTCTATAAGATTAAATGAACTCTCCAAGCAAAAGAGGGGGAATGTGGAGGAATGATCAAGGTGGGTGGGAAGGGTAGTTGACTGAAGGAAAGATCAGGAACGCGGGTCAGATGGCAGAACGTAAGGCTGGAAATAAGAGCGGAATAGGAGGAAGGCAGGGAGGGAAGGAAGTTCCAAGGCAACAAGGCAATAGACACTACTCAGAAGGTAAGCAACTTGCGGCACCACAAGACAGTCCAGCAACGTCCTGTTTGGCAGCGCAAAGCACGTACCCCCAATCACATCACGCTGCCGCTTTTATAGGCCCCGGGAATCACGCCACTCACCCTGATTGGCCAAAACAGCCTGGCATGATCCGAGGGCCTAACGGTTAAGGCTTGGGCCACACCTAGCTACAACCCACCCTGCGGGGGTGTCCCGGGGGCGCAAGTGCAACCAGGACCCTCGTTACAGAGGATCCCACTTACCACACATTACAATATAAAGGGCCTCTCTCCCCTACAATACCTTTAAGCACAGAGCCTAAAATTGCCTATCTGCACCACTGAAGTGCATTGGTGGACCAATGAACTGGTTTATTATAAAGCAGCTTCATATATGCTCAATTAAATAAAATCTAGAACTGGGTGGAATCCAAACACTTCTTTACCAGAACTGTGGAGCAGGAATGCTGAGCTTTCAAACGCCACAGGTCTTTCTTACATGCAGTTCAAGTAACTTGCAAAACACCGAATGTGAGCGAAATCTGGGTATTTGTATTGCTGCATTCAGGACTACTTCTGCATTTTCTTGCTGGATAGCTTTACTGCATTATTGTGAGATGCGGATAATGAACAGGATGCCAGGAAAAGGGGCAGTGACAGCAGTCAAAGACACAAGGAAATACCATGTATCTATCTCACCAATATTCCCTAGTATTCCACATAAAAACCTTTGGGTAGATTCCTTAGGCTTTTCCTTGCCAAAATGGGTTCCAGATAAGCAACAATCTGGAAACCTAGCCTGTATCTTACCATAGCCTGACTGCTATTTTGGCACTTGTTAGTTGGGTGGTTAATGAAATTGGCTTGGCAGTAGCCCTGCATTGGATGCATTTCAGACATGGGAAAGCATCATCTGATATTCTGAATTGGTGGTAGCAAATCAAACAGGCATCCCTGGCATGGGGCAGCTTGCTCATTCCTGATCTCTCCTTGGCACATTAGAATATGGATGAGCTGGATTACTTTGTAGGGGATTGATATAAAACATGGACGTAGTTCAGTCAATGCATGCAAGATCTTGCCTTTGGGAAGGATATCAGACTAGATTATATCTGGAACTCTTTCAATCATGTGTTTCTCAGACATTTCAGGGAATCCAAAACAAGAAAACAAGTGAAATGAGATAGCATGGGGAGCGGCTGTCCTTGAGATAATTTATCTTCAATCAATATGTGTTACATAAGATAAAATCTATAAAACATAGTTTTCTTTATCATACTCTGGCTTTTGGAAGATAAAAGATGAAAGTTGTAGCTCATGTTAGTCTTACTCAGAGTAGATCCATTGAAATTAATGAATTGAACAGGACTAGCGTTGCATATATTCTACAATGTAAAACAATAATCCATATTTGGGGGAGGAGGAAACACCAGTGCTAAAGCAAGTAAGATGGATTTACAAAAGGCTAGAGGGATAATAATAATTATTAATAATATATTATTATAGCTTAAGGATGGTGGAATAAAACTCTTTTTACTTGGCATCTAAACATAATTAAGGAAAATATTAACCAGATCTCCCAGAGGAAGAAGGCTCCATAGACCATTCAAGAGTCCCACAGTTTAAAATATGTAACTCCTATCATCACTCCAGATTTCTTACTTGACCTATAGTCAAATTGTATAGCACTGGGGCAAGGAGTGATGGACAGATATTGTCAGATGCCTGGTAGATCAAGTGGCAAGGGGAAGAAGTTATGTTTGCTTTAATATGTTTGGAAAATCTCTCTCTTTATTCAGTAGTGGTGCCCGCCCTGTGGAATGCCCTCCCATCAGATGTCAAAGAAATAAACAACTATCTGACTTTTAGAAGACTTCTGAAGGCAGCCCTGTTTAGGGAAGCTTTTAATATTTGATTAATCATTGTATTTTAATATTTTGTTGGAAGCCGCCCCGAGAGGCTGGGGAAACCCAACCAGATGGGCGGGGTATAAATAATAAATTAATATTAATTTTAAAAATACTTGGTGTATTTCAAAGCATACAGTTTAACCGGAGAGTCATTATGCCAAGGGTATTTACTATGCCGCATAGTCAAGATTTGTCTTTGAAGCTGATAAGGGCAAGAATTTCCCCGAAGGAAATTTAAAAATGACTCAGTTTCTTTCAACGAAGCAGCATGAGCAGAGAAATATAGGTCAAGGGAGAAGGCTGGAAATAGTTTGGAACTATTCCCAAGGTTGTCTGACAACAGCTAACCCTTCTAGTTTCCTGCACTTGGCTTGATCCTCAAGGGCTTTGGCTTTGACTGCAACCCTAAAACAATAATGTTCAGCCTTCTTCAGTGGGTCAGCAGAAAGTCTCTGCACTGCTTAGGTCTTGCTTCAATGAGACACAAGCCTGGCATTTTCACTGTGAAGAGCAGGGAAGGGAAGTCCTGTTCCTAGATCTTCCAACTCAGAACTGGTTTCTGTTATTTTCCAGGTGCAATCTCTGCAGTCTTTCTCGCAAGTGTACCTCATAAAGCACAATGAAATTTGTTTCCAGGATAACCTCAAACCAAACATCACAGAGCTAAACATGCATATGAATGGGTGCCAAGAGTTTCTGGGAACACTAATAGGCTTACTTCTGATAATATGTCCATCTTTCAATACAGAACATAGATGGATTCTCTCAGAATGAAAACCTTTACACATCTTCACTAAAATGTCCTTTTCTCCAGGAACCCACTAATACAAATTAGCATAATATATTTTACCCTGATCCTCTGATCTGTATTAATGCTGCATTAAAACATTCCACTTCTGTGCTTGTTTCCTCAGACATGAACAAACAAAAAAGGAAAAGCAGAAAAGGTGTTTCAGTAACCATCAGTAGAGGATGCCTGAAGGTGTTCAATCTAGCAAGGAAACCTAACCTAATCACCTACACAGGGGCTGGGGAGTATCACCTGATGCCTTTGGTTAGAATAGAATCATAGAGTTGGAAGAGACCACAAGGGCCATCGAGTCCAACCCCCTGCCAAGTAGGAAACACCATCAGAGCACTCCTGACATATGGTTGTCAAGCCTCTGCTTAAAGACCTCCAAAGAAGGAGACTCCACCACACTCCCTGGCAGCAAATGTCACTGTCGAACAGCTCTTACTGTCAGGAAGTTCTTCCTAATGTTTAGGTGGAATCTTCTTTCTTTTAGTTTGGATCCATTGCTCCCTGTCCGCTTCTCTGGAGCAGCAGAAAACAACCTTTCTCCCTCCTCTATGTGACATCCTTTGATATATTTGAACATGGCTATCATATCACCCCTTAACCTCCTCTTCTCCAGGCTAAACATGCCCAGCTCCCTTAGCCGTTCCTCATAAGGCATCGTTTCCAGGCCTTTGACCATTTTGGTTGCCCTCCTCTGGACACGTTCCAGTTTGTCAGTGTCCTTCTTGAACTGTGGTGCCCAGAACTGGACACAGTACTCCAGGTGAGGTCTGACCAGAGCAGAATACAGTGGCACTATTACTTCCTTTGATCTAGATGCTAAACCCCTATTGATGCAGCCCAGAATTGCATTGGCTTTTTTAGCTGCCGCGTCACACTGTTGGCTCATGTCAAGTTTGTGGTCAACCAAGACTCCTAGATCCTTTGCACATGTACTGCTCTCAAGCCAGGTGTCACCCATCTTGTATTTGTGCCTCTCATTTTTTTTGCCCAAGTGCAATACTTTACATTTCTCCCTGTTAAAATTCATCTTGTTTGTTTTGGCCCAGTTCTCTAACCTGTCAAGGTCGTTTTGAAGTGTGATCCTATCCTCTGGGGTGTTAGCCACCCCTCCCAGTTTGGTGTCATCTGCAAATTTGATCAGGATGCCCTTGAGTCCATCATCCAAGTCGCTGATAAAGATGTTGAATAAGACCGGGCCCAAGATAGAACCCTGTGGCACCCCACTAGTCACTCTTCTCCAGGATGCAGAGGAACCATTGATGAGCACCCTTTGGGTTCGGTCAGTCAGCCAGTTACAAACCCACTGAGTGGTAGCATAGTCAAGACAGCATTTTACCAGCTTCTTTACAAGAATATCATGGGGCACCTTGTCAAATGCCTTGCTGAAATCAAGGTAGGCTACATCCACTGCATTCCCTTCATCTACCAGGCTTGTAATTCTGTCAAAAAACGAGATCAGGTTAGTCTGACATGACTTATTTTTCAGAAATCCATGCTGACTATTGGTGATCACAGCATTCCTTTCTAGGTGCTCACAGACTGTTTGCTTAATGATCTGCTCCAGAATCTTCCCTGGTATTGATGTCAGACTGACTGGGTGGTAATTATTTGGGTCCTCTCTTTCCCCCTTTTTGAAAATAGGGACAACATTTGCCCTCCTCCAGTCTGCCGGGACTTCGCCTGTTCTCCAGGAATTCTCAAAGATGACTGCCAGTGGTTCTGAGATCACATCAGCCAGTTCTTTTAATACTCTTGGATGCAGTTCATCTGGCCCTGGAGACTTGAATACATCTAAACTAGCCAAGTATTCTTGTACTATCTCCTTAGTTATTCTGGGCTGTGTTTCCTCTGCTGAATCATTTGCTCCAAATTCTTCAGGTGGGGCATTGTTTTCTTTATTGGAGAAGACTGAGGCAAAGAAGGCATTGAGGAGTTCAGCCCTTTCTGTGTCCCCTGTTTGCATTTCACCATCTTCTCCTCTGAGTGACCCCACTGTTTCTTTGTTCTTCCTTTTGCTACGTACATACCCATAAAAGCCTTTTTTGTCGCTTTTAACCTGTCTAGCAAGCCTGAGTTCATTCTGTGCTTTAGCTTTTCTGACTTTGTGTCTACATGTGCTGGCTATTTGTTTGAATTCCTCTTTGGTGGTTTCCCCCCTTTTCCATTTTTTTGTACACATCCTTTTTTAATCTTAACTCAGTTAAAAGTTCTTTAGATAGTCACCCTGGCTTCTTTAGGCACCTTCCATGTTTCCGTCTCATTGGTATTGCCTGAAGTTGTGCTTTTACTATCTCCCTCTTAACAAACTCCCAGCCATCATGAACTCCCTTTCCTTTTAGTATTACTGTCCATGGGATCTCACCCAGCACTTCCCTAAGTTTTATGAAGTCGGCTTTCTTAAAGTCAAGAAATTGAGTCCTAGTATGCTTGGCTGCTCCTTTCCGCTGTATAGTAAACTTCAGAACAGCATGATCACTCATGCCTAATGATCCTTCCACTTCTACCCCACTAACCAGGTCATCAACATTGGTTAGGACCAGATCTAAAATGGCTGTTCCTCTTGTTGCTTCTCCCACTTTCTGGACAATGAAGTTGTCTGCAAGGCCAGTGAGGAATCTGTTTGACCTTATGCTCTTGGCTGAGTTTGACATCCAACAAATATCCGGGTAATTGAAGTCCCCCATTACTACTATCTCCCTTCCTTTTGCATGCTTGGCCATCTGTTCCAGGAAGGCATCATCTATGTCCTCCGTTTGGCTTGGGGATCTATAGTAAACTCCCACAATGAGGTCACTGTTCTTCTACTATCCCTTAATTTTGACCAAATGCTCTCACTTTGGCTTTGAGGTTCTAAATCTTGGATCTCTTCACAGGTATACACATCCCTGACATATAACGCCACTCCTCCTCCTTTCTTGTCTGGTCTGTTTCTCTGAAATAGATTGTATCCCTCCATTATTACATTCCAATCGTGGGGCTTATCCCACCAGGTTTCAGTGATGCCTATTATGTCATATTTAGTTTGCTGTACCAAGAGCTCAAGCTCATCTTGTTTATTTCCCATGCTTTGCGCATTAGTGTACAGACATTGAAGTCCATTAATCATTCCCCCATGACTCTTATTTAAGGATTTTTTTCTCCCACCACTAGGTCTGCGTGCTGTTTGCTCCATTTGGTCTATGACATTTGGATGATCATATTCATCAATTGATAGACTCCTACCTTCAGGAGCACTGTCTCCCTCCCCCGCATTAGTCAGTTTAAAGCCCTCCTGATGAGGTTTCTGAGATTTTTTGGCAAAAACATTCCTCCCAACTGTTGTGAGGTGCAGCCCATCGCTCACCAGAAGTCCATCTTCAATAAACTGCAGCCCGTGATCTAAGAATCCAAACTGTTCCTGTTTACACCATTTGCGAAGCCAGCTGTTCACTTCCACTATTTTTCCCTCTCTCCCTGGGCCACCTCGTTCAACTGGGAGGACAGATGAGGTGACAATTTGTGCATTTAATTGCTTCAATTTCCTGCCCAGAGCCTCGTAGTCTTTTTTGATCTTCTGGAGGCTATTGCTTGCAGTGTCATTGGTTGTTGTTGTTGTTGTTACTACAGCCTGCCTTTCTAGTCTTTTTGGTCTTCCTGCATTTTCTTTCTTTGGCCAGCAGTCAAAGTTGGCAAAGAGGCTGACCATCCCTTGGTTTGGGATTCAGGAGTCTCCACTGTGTGCCAGAGAGCTATGCAAAGGAGCAGACAGAGTTATGTTGCGGAAGCATGGATGGGAGACTATTAAGGGAACTTATGAAAGTAGGGAAGGGTTATCTGTATTAGTATTCTCAAGTGGAAAGGACTGTAATGTGAGTCAGAGAGCAGCAGAGACTCACAACTATGCAATAGGAACCAATCTATGAACCTGAGAAAATGAGGACCAGTAAACAAGTCCTAGTATTAAGTAGGAATACTGCAGGATCAGGGATGTGATGGCCTTTCAGATGTTGGATTCTCTTGCAACCAGCATAGCTATATGCTATGATGTAGAAATGTGGTGAGCTGAATTTAAGATTGGGGGGGGGGTGGAAACCGGGGGAAAGCAGAATGGACAAATTTCTCCATCTCCAGTTCAAGCAGACTAAAGCAGGCGTCTGATTTCCATTCTTTGATGAATCCTGCTAGTAACAAATTGTTACGTAGCATGTAAAATTTTAAGATAATACAAGGGATAAACATATGCAGGAAGACTGCAGGAAGGAAACAATTGGACATGCCACATATTAGACCACAAAGTGTCTACAGAGATCACAAAGATTATGGCAGGTAGGAAAAAACGATTCCAAAAGGCCTTATTTCACTCCTGCAGTTGCTTTTCTGCTTTCTTTTCATTCCCTGATAATATCACATCCAGATGCCTGTGGCTCCTGTTTGTTAATCGTATCAGGAACTGCCTCAGAGGCAAAAATGAATGTTAAAAAAGAGGGAAATAACACAGAGCAGTTTCCCTTTCTGTCTTCCACCCCCTCTGAGCTGTCCTCTTGGTGAAGCTTCGACTGGGGAAAGTTTCATTTCTTTCAGAGTATGTACATCAGATAAAATTCAGTCCCTGGCAATAATGTCTGCTACCGCTTCGTTCTAAAACCTCAGAAGAAGAAAATCTCAGTTATCTGAATGAACAGAGCTTTTGTTGTTTCTGCTTTTAAATTTGATACCTTGACTTCATGCACAGACAAGAAAAGCGTGTTCCCAAGGCAGAAAGCTACTCCCCCCCCCCCCCACCTCTCAATGAAACAAAGCAAGGCAAGGGGCAAGACACAAATGTTATGAACACTATTCAGGCTGATTTTCCCTTCTGATCCTTATCACATCACAATAAAGGTTAAGCTTTTCATCTCTTCCTGAGCTATTTATGTTACTTTTAAAGATCCAAATAGATACGTTCTATCCATATTTCATTCAGAACAAATTCCCCCTTGCTTTTCAGAAACGCTTCCCTCTGTGTGTATATGTGTGTGTGTGTGTTTATATTCATATCTTGTACAGAAAATCCCTTAATCTTTTTTTCAAGGGCATCCTAGGACAGCACTACAGATGAGCCAAAAGCTAGTTTTATCAAGGCAGTTGATGACTATTTAAAAACACAACAGCTACATATACACATATTTGCATATGCATATACAAATATTTGTGTTTGCTGTGTGCTTCTAAGAAATGTATGTGGAGAGAGATCTATAAGCTCCTATTTTAAACAAAAAGATAAAGCTGTGGGTGAATGGTGAACTTTTGCTGCATAAACACTATACATTTGAAGTACCGACAAACTTTAGCTTTTCCCGTTCATGCTCTAATTCATTGCCCAGAGTAAGTGCAAAGGATCTTGGGGAATAAAGGCATTACATCACAGATTCTACTTCATTCGTTGTTAGTGGAGGAAAGGGGAGGACATGATTCAGACTGCTGTTTCTGGTGGAAACCCATGTCTCTTATAATGTGTAATACAGAAGCAAGGAGTATAGTCCCCATCAGATGTTGTTGGACATCCCTGGCTATTTGCCATGTTTTGGGAGGCAGATGGGAGAAGGAGTCCATCAACATTTAGACAGCACCACATTGACTACTTGCCATGTAGCCTGTTCTCAGCATGGCTGTCCTCTTTCTTCCTCCATATAGTTATGGTTTGGGAGAAGCAGGATGACCTTACAAATTATTGTGAGATGTGCAGATAATACAATAATGGTTGAGTAGGATAGTGATCATGAATCTATTAAGTCAAGGTGAGAATGATGGTGAATCCCCTTCTCTGGTACTATAAAATAAAGCTTTTCTATGGTGCTTGCTATGCAGAAGTGCCAATACAATTCTTTCTGATTTCTGTTAGGCAAATGCTTCCAAATCAGTGCAGATATTTTTATCAGCTCAGCCAACTGTCAGCTAAATAAAGTACATTATGTAATGTGATGTTAGAGCACTGAAGGCAGCCAGCAGCTACGTTGCTTCTGGAATTCACAGCAGATGCACAAGAGCAAAATACTGCACTTGGAATCAAGATGAAATAAGTAGAAAGGCCATTTTAATGTACTGCTCCACAAGCAATATTGACTGTATATTAAGGACAAGGGACAGGGGATCTGAGAGCCAAACACAGCACCCAAAAGCTTTCCGTCTTTCCCTTTTATAACTCTGTATCTCAAGGATGCCACCACCATGCACACATTTAGAGCTGAGCAAATGTGGCTCTCCCAAACCTGATGCATGATGTATAAAGGTAAAGGTAAAGGTACCCCTGCCCGTACGGGTCAGTCTTGACAGACTCTGGGGTTGTGCACCCATCTCACTCAAGAGGCCAGGGGCCAGCGCTGTCCGAACACACTTCCAGGTCACGTGGCCAGCGTGAGAAAGCTGCATCTGGTGAGCCAGAGCTGCACACGGAAACGCCGTTTACGCTGGTAAGTGCAAAGGATCTTGGGGAATAAAGGCATCACATCACAGATTCTACTTCATTCGTTGTTAGTGGAGGAAAGGGGAGGACATGATTCAGACTGCTGTTTCTGGTGGAAACCCATGTCTCTTATAATGTGTAATACAGAAGCAAGGAGTATAGTCCCCATCAGATGTTGTTGGACATCCCTGGCTATTTGCCATGTTTTGGGAGGCCGCTGGTAAGCGGTCCCTATTTATCTACTTGCACCTGGGGGTGCTTTCGAACTGCTAGGTTGGCAGGCGCTGGGACTGAGCAACGGGAGCGCACCCCGCCGCGGGGATTCGAACCACCGACCTTTCGATCGGCAAGCCCTAGGCACTGAGGCTTTAACCCACAGCGCCACCCGCGTCCCCTTGCATGATGTATAGATGGCGTATTTCGGGAGGGGCAATTCAATGATTGTGGGAGGTGAGCGACATTTGTTCCCAAAAATTTGTGCTCTGCCCCCCCCCCCATTGTGGGCAGTGTTGATTCCCCCCCCTCATTTTTTAAAAATATAATGTTCTTCTTGTAGTGCAACAGATACCAGTAGCAGCAACGCTCTTGGTACTGGCAGCAAACAGTTCTTTGTGGTGAACTGCATGCAACAGTAGGGAGATGCAAAGAGTTAATAGCTGTAGGAAGGGCCGCCCAGAGGCAGAAGCGGGGAGTCGGGGATCCTAGTTGTTATTTCTGTTCTGGATAAATGGCTGCTTGATTATAGAGGTGTGTATTAAAATAAATGAACAGCATTAGTCTGCTGTTTTTAGAAGCTGGGTGACTTTTTGTGGGCTTCTCTTGGTTCTCAGCAGCTGCCACCTTCTACCTCACAAGCTGCAGAAGGCCATGGCTCTGTGGTAAACTATGCAAAAGGTCTCAGGTTCATTTCCTGGCTTCTCTAGGTAGGGTCAGAGGAGGCTTCTGCAATCCTAGAGAGCTGCTGCCAGTCAGAATAGACAATACTAATGGTCTGATTATTTAAAGGTAAAGGTAAAGGTACCCCTGCCCGTACGGGCCAGTCTTGACAGACTCTGGGGTTGTGCGCCCATCTCACTCAAGAGGCCAGGGGCCAGCGCTGTCCGGAGACACTTCCGGGTCACGTGGCCAGCGTGACATCGCTGCTCTGGCGAGCCAGAGCCGCACACGGAAACGCTGTTTACCTTCCCGGAGGTGCTTTCGAACTGCTAGGTTGGCAGGCGCTGGGACCGAGCAGCGGGAGCGCACCCTGCCGCAGGGATTCGAACCGCCGACCTTTCGATCAGCAAGTCCTAGGTGCTGAGGCTTTAACCCACAGCGCCACCTGCGTCCCGGTCTGATTATTTACAAACTGGTAAATAGCAACCTCTGTCCAGAGTGGGTCTCTGGTGGCACTGTGGTCTAAACCACAGAGCTGAGGGCTTGCCAATCAGAAGGTTGGCAGTTCGAATCCCCGCGACGGGGTGAGCTCCCGTTGCTTAGTCCCAGCTCCTGCCAACCTAGCAGTTCGAAAGCACGTCAAAGTGCAAGTAGATAAATAGGAACCATTCCGGTGGGAAGGTAAACAGCGTTTCCGTGCGCTGCTCTGGTTTGCCAGAAGCGGCTTAGTCTTGCTGGCCACAGGACCCAGAAGCTGTATGCTGGCTTCCTCGGGCAATAAAGCGAGATGAGTGCCACAACCCCAGAGTCGTCCCCTCAGGGGTCCCTTTACCTTTATGTTCAGAGTGTTAGCTATTTTTTGAGTTATTTAGAGTGATGGCAGTGGTTTCACCCTCAAACTTCAGTGATGAAGCAGACTGCACACACGAGACTTGAAGATGAATCTTTACATGTCAGGTTCGCAACAACTGAGGAATTTGTATTATTCATATATACCGTGTTGGCCCGAATATAAGCCGCACTTGAATATAAGCTGCACCTTTAAAATTGGGGGGAGGGGGAGAGAAAAAGAAGAAAATACCCGAATATAAGCCGCTTCCTTCCTCACTGCTCCTGGCTGTATAGTGGGGAGGGGGGGGGTTATTGCATTGCTGGCGGCCTTTCCCCTTCCTCTCTCCCTTCCCGGCCTTGGAGGAGAGGACGGGGAACTACACCAGGGGCGGGTGCAGCTTTGCTGTGCTCCTGGCACTGTTTGCCCTGCCCTCCTGGCTGCATACCGTAAGGTCGTGAATATAAGCTGCACTTTAACTTTTCATGGTCGGAATTTGGGGGGGAAATGTGGCTTATATTCGGGCCAATGCGGTATTAAGTCCAATGCAATGTGTTTTTCTCCCTTGAGCCCAAGAGAGGGTTTATTCCTTTTTCTTTCAAAACTTCTTCATAGCAGTGCATAAGTTTAATCGCTTGCCTGCCCTCACAAACTCATCTGGACAGCGTCTGCTTGAAGTCTTCACGCTCCCATATTCTCTGTCAACAAAACAATGGCAAAACAACCAGCCAACCTCCAATCCCCCCCCCCACTCTCTAAGAGACACACACATTTAAAAAACAAATTAGCAAGGCAATGTTTCAGTGTTTCTGTGACCTTGATTGGAGTCACCTGCTTTGCAGCTGCTGCATATGGTTTCTTTTCCCCCAGTACAATTTATTCTTTGTAAAATACGTTTTCTAGCAAATGCAGTACAAATGCTATGACAGAGTGACATTTTGTTGTCATCGATGTAACACCTTTGACAGATGCCTGTCAAGAGCTAAGGTGGCTCCCACTTGGCCCAACTATCATGCATCTTAGCCACTTATTCCAAAGCTCTGTGACACAGTCCAACTGCTCTTAAAACACCTTTTGCCTTCAGTCGGAGCAGCAAGAGTTGTTTCAGCAGAGCTCTCGACTTATTACACACCTCAGCGGCACTCGTGCACAAGCAAAGAAACACACTGGGTAGGGAACAGCTGAGGTGCATAAATTCAAGGGCTCTGCCAAAGCTTCTGTTGCTGTTTACACTGGGAAAGAGGATTTAAGCAGTCCCTTGCATGGGAGTGAGTCAGCGGGCCAAGCCAATGTTGCAGGCTCTTCAGCTTTTGCATCGCTGAAACTATGGCAGTGGTTCAAAACCAGGTACAGGCAGAGTAAATGAGAATTTAACAGGGGTCAGCAAACTTTTTCAGCAGGGGGCCGGTCTACTGTCCCTCAGACCTTGGGGGGGGGGTGGACTATTTTTTTTGGGGGGGGGAATGAACAAATTCCTATGCCCCACAAATAACCCAGAGATGCATTTTAAATACAAACACACATTCTATTCATGTAAAAACATGCTGGTTCCTGGACTGTCCACGGGCCCGATTTAGAAGGCGATTGGGCCGGATCTGGCCCTTGGGCCTTAGTTTGCCTACCCATGATTTAGAACCTGCAACAGCTATGATCATTGCAGCCTGATTCGATATAACAGTGATTTGGAAATCAGACCAACCAGTTAAAATTTTGCAGTGGTATAAAATAGTGTGGGATATATGTCAACAAAACTCATTTATTGTAAAAGAGATTTTGAAGGCTCCGCACAAAATTCTATTAAAAATGAGCCTGTTTGAGATTTTAAATTCCAATAGTTAATAAAGTTCAAGCTTATATGTTTTCTCTCGCTTACACAAACTTCTTATAAATAAAATAACCAACAATACCTAATAAGTACATTTCACAATGTTCTTGAGACCTTAATTGACTATTTGTATTGGAGTTTATGACATGATGCTTCCATTTCTCGTTTTATATGGATAAATGAAATATTTTGGTTTTTGAATGATGTTATTTTTGGCAACAAAGTAAGAGTACTCATAGTTGGATATATATATATCTGTGGATATATTAGGGTTTAGGTCTGCTTGGCTCATTCTGTGATGCCTTTTATTATTAATCCTTCACATTTGATAAAATTTGATTAATTTGATAAAAAATTGATAAATTTGATAAAAACTTCATCTACCACAGAAGGATTAAAAACACTTTATTGAAAGCACTGTAAAAAATATGATAGAAGTAATTAAATTATTGTTAAGATTCACTAGTATATTTATAACTTATGCAAATTATTTCATTTGGCTATTTCTAGAGCCATCTCCCAAATTTACCTTTTCCCCATCCTACATAACAACAGGAATCACAGTCATATTAGCTTTACAATGAGATAGTGGCTATATATATATATATATATATATATATATAAATGGGGTGAAAAGTACAAATACTTTATTTAGTTCTTGAAGCTATATTGGATGAAAAGAAGAGAGACAAGCCTGTTAGTTCAATGTGACCTTCTGTGCTGAGTGCTGGGATACTGTAGAATGGTGCATTTGAACTAGTCGAGATATACAGACACAAATTACTCCATTTTGTGAGCAGCACTTTCCTTGCAGCATTGCCTGCCAGAGGCTAGGACCTGATTAGCATTATCTTTTGGTGGACAAGTTAAATGCTGAGGCTGGCAATTTGGCCCTTCTGAATTACAGAGAAATTCCAACAGCGAAAAATCTGCAAGATCATTTGCGGTTAAGAGAAATCCATTGGCATGTCAGAACAAGCCCTACAGTCTTCTAGCCCACAGTCTAAAAGTGCTTAAAAACAGAGATAAATGCTTTGCGATTTCCATTATGTACTGGCTTTATAGAGGTTAAATATAGTGAAGAAAAAGTGCTTGTGTAGATCCATGTTCTTCAATAATAGTTTAAAGGCTTTTCCAGATAAAGCATTCCTAGCAGCCTTCAAATGTTCCCCATATAATCCATTATGTTATTCAGAGATACGCTCACCTGAATTCAAAGTCAGAAAAGAATCTGCTGCACAGTTTGAGCTGTAGGAGTAGCAGCTTATAACACACATATTTCATCTTCTAAGAATGTTGGAGTTTCTGGATTCTGTAGGACAGAATTTTGTATTCTTGCTATTGCTTGCTTGCCACCAAAGGCCATTTCAGGCAGAAAAGCTCCAGTTTGGGTCCAATGCTGGTATATGATAGCCAACAGACTGGCTTAGGTTCCTGTAGATTTTGGTCCAGTTCAGTCCCATCCTCTTCTAGCATCAAAACACCCTGTTTCAGGGAGCAGTTCTTCCAGGACTCACATCTAAGATGGTCTGTAGAATCATAAAATGGTGGAGTTGGAAAGGGCCACAAGAGCTATCTTGCAGGAAAGGTCCTGGACCTACAACCCTGAGATTAAGGGGTCTTATGCTCTACATAGAGACATCACCTTGCCAACAAAGGTCCATATAGTAAAAGCTATGGTTTTCCCAGTAGTGATGTATGGAAGTGAAAGCTGGACCATAAAAAAGGCTGATCGCCGAAGAATTGATGCTTTTGAATTATGGTGCTGGAGGAGACTCTTAAGAGTCCCATGGACTGCAAGAAGATCAAACGTATCCATTCTTAAGGAAATCAGCCCTGAATGCTCACTGGAAGGACAGATCGTGAAGCTGAGGCTCCAATACTTTGGCCACCTCATGAGAAAAGAAGACTCCCTGGAAAAGACCCTGATGTTGGGAAAGATGGAGGGCACAAGGAGAGGGGGATGACAGAGGACAAGATGGTTGGATAGTGTTATCTTAATGGTCTTAATAGTGTTCTCGAAGCTACCAGCATGAGTTTGACCAAACTGCGGGAGGCAGTGGAAGACAGAAATGCCTGGCGTGCTCTGGTCCATGGGGTCATGAAGAGTCGGACACGACTAAACGACTAAACAACAACAACATGCTCTACCAGTTGAGCTATCTGTATGATTCATGCAAAACTTAATATTGTTATGAGTTTGAGGGTGCCTAAATTCCTGGACCCAGTAAGTGTTAAAACTTAATCAAGCCTCCTGAATTTCAGCAAGGGTTAAAATATAAGGCAGGCTAGCTTCCTCTTGGGGTAATTGCCTGGGTAATGGACCATTAAGATAACAAAGGGAAGGCAAGGAGCCATTATGAAAGCAGTGGAGAAGAGGCTCTGTGCCATAGGGCAAATAGGTGGGGCTCCTCTTCTCTCTCTTAGATTGCTAGTAGGACAAAACAGGAACATTGAGGTTAGAGTTGGCTGTGATGTGACTGAGAGGAAGAACCTGCAGGCTGGGAAGGTAGAGAAAAGGCCGTAGTTGATGTCTGTTTTGAATCAAAGGCTGCTTCTATGAGAGAAGCAGGACCCTTTGGGAGTGTTAATGTGGTGAACCCCTTCAACACAGGCTCAGGTTGTGCCTCATTTCCAAAAGGAAACACAGACCCTAGGCGAGTGACTGGAACTCCTGCAATCTCACACCACTTGGAGATTGGGATGGTGGGCAACCATATTAAGGAGAAGAGGCAAATGCAGTCCTTTGATAGTGACACAGCAATATCCATTGCCTTAAATAGGGAATGTATGTACAGTACAAAGCCACTTCATCAATGCCTGTTTTCTCTTTAAGGCGAACATAGATAACACCCCTCCCCCCCAGTGTTTCAATCTTCTGCTTAATTTAATGAAGAAGTGTTAGTGCTAACCTTTTGACACAGAATTTCCAGTTATACCTGCATGGATTTGAATGTTAGCGAATGTTACAGAATACCTTTATATCCCTGTTTTTAATGTCTGGTTTAACCTTTTAAACCACATTAACCTTTGCATTATTATTGGTGGTGTGGAACTGTACTACATTTTGGTATTCATAAATTCCTTCCCTGCTCTCACCAGGTTTAATGGCAGTCATGGGTTACCACTACCATAAAATATTTTTAAAAGCTGTCCTCACCAATTGTAGTGATTTACTCATCCCAAATCTCGAGCCATGCCGACAAGCTGATGCTCATTAATGTGATTGTGTATTTTGTCATCCTAATTTGACATGTTGGATTTTATTGACAATGTGCATGTGCGTGCCTTATGTATATATTCCTCACCAGGAAGCAATGTGATTACCAGTCTGCAGATTTCAATTGCCAGCAGCAACAAACATTCCCCCCCCACAATTTTCATAAAAGAAAAGTGTGTAGATCTAAGCATTTAGTTGCCTCTCCATCAGAGAGCCTTGAGACATTTATTTGTTTGGGTATTGTTAGGATAGCTGGTAATAATTTGACAGTTACAAAATATAAATCCTTCCTTTTTGAGGGGAAGGATGTGATAAACAATGCAACTTCAGGAAAACAAGACGGAATGCATTGTGTTCTAGATACACACTTTGACAGGCTCTGCTTAAAATGAATACAACTCAAGATAATTGGCAGAACTAAACAACACAAAGAGACTGATGTGGGTTGAAAATGGCCACAACGTTTCTGGATTAGAGTTTATTAGAGTTGGATGTGACATAATGCAAGGATACAATCTTCTAGCAGCCAGCCTGCTGACCGATGTCTCCTTTGAGCATGCATACTGGGACAATGTTAAAGATTTGGCCTGATTTTTAGAGCCATCATTCTAGGGATTGTTCCTCTGATCCCCACCCCACCCCAGCAAAATGTGTGTGTGGAAGCCAGTTCTAGCCCCCCACAGCATATGAGGCTAAGGCTATGGTGCCATTCCTTTATGGGAATTCACCAGTGGTCAATGGATCCTGCCCTGTTCCTTTCCTGAGCCACAAGCAAAATTGTGGCAGACTGAATCTCTATCACTGTTCACATACAACCACTGCTACTGGTGAATTGAAAACCTCACAGCAGAATGCCAGTCATGCTCCATCCAGGGTGGGGGTGTTGGTGATGGCAATGCCAAAGCCACATTTATAATCCAGGAGTGAACCAAGGAGGGTATGTTCTCTCTCAGGTCCTCCCTCAACTCCAAGAGATGATAGGATCCTGGGGTGAAACCAGCTAAGGCCAGGACATAACTAGCTGAAGTCAGTTTGCTGGGCTACTCCATGCTGAGAGATTGGCTCCCTCTCTGAACCGTCATATGGGAGGCACAAAGGGGGCACCTTGCTTATAACAGGGGAACCATGACATCTGGATTTATACTATGCATGCTTTAACTATTATCCCTCTCCTTAAAAAAGAAGAAAACCCTCTCAGTATCACCACCAGAGTTGCCATTTAGATGACTCTGAACAGTTCCAGACCTTTCTTAGATATGCTGAACTTGGAATCATCACAGGGGCACGTGGAGGTTTTACTGAGCTTTTCTTGTGGCTGTGAAATTATTTCTTATTCACATTTTCTAGGAATGGAGTATACTGAGAATCCTGCTAGAGGAGTATCCTTTGTGATAAATATGCCCTTTTCTGTCAAAGAGGCAAAGACTGTTTTCACCTCCACCCCACCCCACTTTGTCTCCATGAACCAGTAACCTTTTAGTATGACCAAGTCACCAATGAATTATATACATTGGGACTTCATTTGAATCTTTTAAGATGCTCTGGTTCTGACCTTTTCATGCAAGATAAGTCAAATGTGGTGACATTATCACATTGCATATTTTATTCTTTTTATATTCATCATTTGTCAGAACTCTATAGGGGGGAAATGATCGCAATGCCATTTTTACCTTCAAATGCAATAAAACATCATTGCATAAGGCTTTGCAGGTAATTTATTGTGCTCCAGCAAAGCATATTTCTACAGAAAAGAGACTTTGATAATGTGGGTTATTCATTCCCATTGGCTTCTTTTTTTATTGTCCCTTCTAATGATATTATCATTAAACACAAACGAGCCCTTCCTGCTGAATTCATTTGGATCAAATAGTAATGTTACAAATTTGTGGGGAAGGAAGAAGGTTGTGTGCAAGATCCTTCTAAACACAGGATCCGGCAAGTGTTAAAATATGAGCCAAGCTCCTGTATTGAGGTAGTAGGCCATTAAGGAAAAGAAAGGAAAGGGGTTCTGTGTGAGACACAAATGTGTGGGGCCCCCTCAAGTCAACTCCCTCACAGTCTTGGAATCCTGTACACTGTAATTTACCCCTCACAGAGTTACAATTCCCAGAAAGCCCTAGCAAACAACAGTGGTCAGAATTCATTAAGGGAGAAAATATTACAAAAGCTGGGTGCCTGCCCCTCTCTCTGCCAAGCGGTGGCAAGAATCCGTGGGGTCCCAGGCACTCACACAGCGTCTGTGCTCCTTTGGAGAATTGAAGACACAATGGAGACTGTTGTGACTTTAAGAAATATGGTTTATTCTCCTATTTATTCCCAGAGGGAGTCCAGATCTTGCAGCATAGCCCTTTTCAGAGGTGCTGGTACCCCACAGCAGTGCAGGCAACCTTCTGTCTGCCTGCCCACCCAAGGTGGATCTCAGCTCTTCCTCCTGCTTCTCCCTGCCAGCAACCCTTGCCCACCCAACCCAGAGCAGTTACCATGGCAACCTTCCAAATCCCCAATCTCTGGTCACACCTGGGACAAGGGGAAAGGAGTTCTCTTGTATTGTTAACGTCCCTCAATCATTCTTTTGATAGCCGTAGCTCAGCTTGTTCTGTGTAAACTAGCCCAGGAATTACTTTGCAGGTTGCATTCTCCCTTCATATCACAAATAACCAAAATCCTAGCATTTATTAATCTCTAGAGTTTAGGGGGGTGTCCCCCACTTAAATCTTTAACACCATGCTTTGAATGTGCTTTACAGGTATAGTGTGCAGGCAGCCAGGCCAGCTGGTGAATGTAACTCTACAGCCCTCTGCATCTGGGCCTTGGGTTTCCTCCTAGCCACAATCGTAACCTGCCGTGCTCCACATCCTCCTTGGGTTTGTTTGTTTGGCTGCCATATGCTACTGAACTGTGACAATATCTATTGCTTTCCTGGAGGGTGTGTATGTGTGTGTGTGTGTGTGTGTGTGTGTGTAAACCTCTGTTGTGTGGTTACTTTTCAAAAGATACTGTGCTGCACTCCCTTTTGTCTCCATCCACCACTTGGGTGTGGTCCTCAGAAGATTGTCCATGAGAGAATGTGGTCCTCAGCTTGAGAAAGGTTCTCCTGGTACATGTAATGATGGTGATGGATATTAGATTAGGGCTGTATAATACTGAGCCACCAGTTATTTTTGAATCTGCAATTATATAAATGGAATCTTCTTGCTGAAATATAATTTATCTGGCACTTCGGGAACGCAAAGTGGAATCTGATGTATACCTGTTTTGAAATACATTTTAAAAGACCTACGCATCAAGCAAACAAGCTATTTCTCTGAGCCTTGTAATTCACAGAGTATCAGGACTTCCTTTTCCTTTTTTTATTATCAAAAGTGGGCTGCAGCTATAAATAAGATAAGTCATCCTTGACACTTGGCATTCTATTTAGGCTTGTGTGGGCTGTGGCATTTCTCTCTGTGACTCAGAACTTTGCTATTTGTCAGCAGAATGCCTGCCGATGGAGTTAACATTTGTTTCAGTGACATGGAAGCCTGAAAATGTGCACTGATCTTTGGGTGGAGGGGCTGGTGGGTTTATTTTAAGGATCCTGTGCCAGCTTAAAAAATATTTTTTACAGGTGTTTTTTGGATGAACTAGGTAAAAAAGCTAAGAGCAAAATCTACAGAGAGGTTTTTTTTGCAAGTTCTTTTATGCATACCCTGGTTTTGAAATAGCAAATAGAAAGATGTCCTTAAGGGCAGAAGAAACATGAAGATTTCCCTGGAATCTCAGCTATTCAGGGTTCCAGATCCTGAGGAAGTATTCTGGGTCCCCTTCCTACAGCCATCCATGAAGTACATTTGGGCTGGTGACCTTTATTCAGTTCCTTTTGGGCATCCATCTGGGGAGAGAGCATATGCCAGGAGTTGGTGAAGTGAGAAGCAGAAGTAGGTTGAGTGACACATGTTGCTTGTCTCCATCCAGCCAAGCAGGAGACATTATCAGAGTTCAAGGATATGTTCTAGCCAGGCAAAAGCACCCAGTGAGGTGCTGCAAAGTAGGGCTGGTGAGGGGTTTGGCCTGGGGAGAGTTCCAAGGGTCTTGGCCAGGCTTAGCTATTCATCTGAACACAAGATTTTGCAAGGCGTCTCCTTAAACCTGGTGCTGATTCTGAAGTGTGCATTCCTATCCAGGTACATGACATAAATAGAGCTGGACTGGAACCATAGTATTTAGGGGTCTGTAGTTTGCATTTCTGTGGCTTCCCCTGTGCTCAAACTGGGGGGGAAAGCTCTTGTGACACCTAAGCCATCTTTCATCAAGCACACAGTCATACCTGCCAAGTGCCCCAGAAAAAGAAAAAAAGAGATATCACGTTTCTTGGTGTGAGATTGCAGTGGCCATTTTGGGTGCCATGATCTCGCTTGCTCTTGGTCTGCACTCTCACCCCAAAGCACAGGTAATGTGACAGGTAATGTGCAAAGCACAGGTAATGTGACTTGCCTAGGAGCATGTCCCAGGAGACACACATACTGATTTTGGGTCTCCAAAAGTTGGATGGTATCCAAAGTTGTGTACATAGAAATCCTGAGTCAAGTATTATGACATGAACTCCCCCCTCCCCACTTCCTGCTGAAGATATGAAGGCAGTGATGTTGCTGTGTGATTCATCTGTAGTCAAGATAGGAAACTATGCCAACAATCCTAGGAGTTCAATGGGGCTTCTCATTGTAGGCGTTGCTATGAAAATACGTTTTCCATTATTGTGTTTATTCTTTCCATAGTATTTCCAACCATCCCATGCTGCCAGAACATTTTTAGGAGCTTCTTGCAAATGTCTTTGTGAGCTGTTCTGGGGAGGAGGAAAAAACCCAGGCCATTTAACAAAGTGTTCTTCTATTAAAGCGTTAAACAGTTGATTTAGGAAGGAGGAAACGGGAGGGGGAAGGAAACCTCTTCTACATTAGAGCTTCGAAGTGTGTTCTGATGAAGATGATTCTCATTTGCAGCTGCCCTCCTTGGTGAAAAGAGCTGGCAAACAAGGCAAAGGCTCCTTGCCAGGAAAGAACAAGGAAAGGGGAGGGGAAGTGGGGCGAGAAACTTTGCAGGTGTCCCTGTAGCGATTCCCGCTTGATTACATCTTAAACACTATCTGTGAAAATGACACAGGCTTGTTCTTTCTCGGTGAGCTCCTGCTATTTTTGCAGCTGGGGGAAGACGCTCACTCATGTCCACACACTCCACTAATTAGGAAATGAGAGCATGAAGCAGGCAAAGTTATTGGCCGGTGGAGGGGAGGGGACGGCTCACAGACTGCAGTGTCCTTTTGTCGTAGTTTATGACTCAGGGGGCATGTGCTACAATAGCAACATTTCCATTTTGCTTCAGTCTCGTCGTCCACTGTTTCTGCACTTGCATACCGGCCAAGCTGTGGTTTATGCCTTTTATCCGCAGGGAGATCTCCTATGTCTTTTGCAACTGCCTGGTAGTTGGAGATTCAACAGGGCAAACTTTTCACAGCAGTTAGAATTAGTGGTGGTTGGGTGGGATTACTGGTGGGATTTTTGCTTAGCTTTCTTTAAATAATCTAATATTAGATAACACTGAGTTAACAATTAAATAAATTAAATAAATTTTAAAACCAAAATTCTCTCTCTCTCACACACACACAGTGGTACGTTGGGTTACAAACACCTCAGGTTACAAACACTTTGGGTTACAAACTCCGCTAACTCGGAAGTAGTACCTCGGGTTAAGAACTTTGCCCCAGGATGAGGACAGAAATCACACGGTGGCAGCGGGAGGCCCCATTAGCTAGACAGTTTCAGGTTAAGAACAGACCTCCCGAACAAATTAAGTCTGTAACCCGAGGTACCACTCTCTCTCTCTCTCTCTCTCTCTCTCTCTCTCTCTCTCTCTCTCTCTGTGTGTGTGTGTGTATCTCAGCATCCACACATCAGAACTCCCTCAGGTGTCTTCACTGTACACTTTTGGTGCCTGGTAAAAAATATTTTTGTTTAGGCTTACCCATCCAACTATGCAGAATGTTGACATGTGTTTTAATCTGGTTTTTGCTTATTGTTCATTTTAATTATTTTTTATGCTTTAAATCATTGTTTTTAACTGTTTTCACAGATAATTTTTCTCATTTTCTAAGTGTGGAGGGTTGTTGTTTTTTACAATCAAGTGGTATGTAAATTTTATGCAATTAATAAATATCCTTTCATATTCATGAATCAATATTATTCTGGTAACGTACACTTAGCATATGGAGAACCTATTATGTTTGTCAATATCCATATCATACCTGTCTTTTCACATAGTAAATCAACAGGAGCTATCCACATCTGATTTCCCCTCTTTTCTTTGTCTTCCATCACACAGTTGAACCAATTCTTTGAGCCTATGTGTTTCTAGTTTTTCCAAACTTTTACTAGCCATTTTTAAATGAGAGGTGGTAGTTTGTCCTTCCTAATATTGAAATACAAGATGCATCTTCTACTTACTTATGCATACTAAATAAGGCAATCAGTATCTAATAGTGTTTACTTTGAAGGAAGCCTCATTGAGATCAATGGGACTTGCTCCCAAATAAATGAGTGTAGGGCTATGCCCCCCTTTTAATACATGGGGTGGATATTTTGCTGAAAGCTGCCATCTTACATCAGTATGATGAAAATATGCTCCACTAGATCAGAGGTTGCCAATTTTTTGGGGGGGGGGGGTTCTTTGGGCACACATAGAATTCTACAAATATTTAAGGCACCAGACACACTTTATCCCCTCCCTAAATAATAAATGACCACCCATCTACTCATATATGTTTACTGGGAAGCGGGCGGTGCTGTGGATTAAACCACTGAGCCTCTTGGGCTTGCCGATTGGAAGGTCAGTGGTTCAAATCCAGATGGCGGTGGTTAGCTCCCATTGCTTTGTCCTAGCTTCTGCCAGCCCAGCAGTTCAAAAGCAGAACATTGTAAGTAGATAAATAGATACCACTGTGGCAGGAAGGTAAACGGCATTTCTGTGCACTCTGGCTTCCGTCATGGTGTCCCATTGTGCCAAGAGCGGTTTAGTCATGCTGGCCACATGACTTGGAAAGTTGTATGTGGACAGACACCTCAGCCTGAAGCAAGATGAGCACCACACTCCATAGTCGCCTTTGACTGGACTTAACCATTCGGGGTCCTTAACCATTACCTTTTACATATATATAACATACTTATATACATATATGTAGCTCATAACATATACACATATGCACACACATGCATGTGGGCCTCCAGGCCTCTCTATCTGTCTACATCACATCTCCAAACAGTGGCGTAGCGTGGGGGGTGCAGGGGGCACAAATCCACGGGTTAGGGGGCACAAATTACTTGCCTTGCCCCGGGTGCTGACAACCCACGCTACGCCACTGTCTCCAAATATTTGTGCCCTCTTTGAGTGTTTTGGCTTGACTCAAATTTGTCCTTGGATTCTGATAAGGCCTCTTGCATCTGGAATGGAGGATAGACTGCTTTGTAAGACTACTATGGAGATTACCCTGCAGTAGAAAGGTAAAATTTTGGGAAAGATTGAGAGCACAAGGAGAAGGGGACGACAGAGGACAAGATGGTTGGACAGTGTTCTCGGAGCTACTAACATGAGTTTGACCAAACTGCGGGAGGCAGTGGAAGACAGGAGTGCCCGGCGTGTTCTGGTCCATGGGGTCACGAAGAGTTGGGCACGACTAAACGACTAAACAATAGCGACAAGAAAGGTAAAATGCACATTCAGTGGGGCTTACTCCTAAGTGTGTATAGGATTGCACCCTAAATCTCAGACATGAGTGACAGTTCAGCGGTACTTCCCTACTCCCGTCTTCCCATTTGAAGCCCAGCCAATTAAAGTGTCTAGTGGTGGGTAGCTTATTAGGCAGTCTTTAGGCATGAGAGTGATGTGTCACAAAGGAGATCCAACAGGGGGTATGCTGTGATTCAGAGGTGATGAACTGAAACGGCAGTAATGGTAGAATGGCTGACTTCTTCCCTTAATCATAGGGCTTATCTGGAAACTTCAATCCAGATGTTATGAAGTGGAAGAAACTGTGCTTTATTTCAAACTTCAGAGTCTCTTGGTGGGGTTCCTTACAACTATGGACAGCAGAAAGAAAGCAGTTTAAATCTAAATTGTAACATCTATGCAGCCCTGCGTGGCACCCTGTCAGAAAACTCAGAATGAAGCCATAAAGCGAGTGATCCCTAATCTGCAAGAATCTGCCAGGTGAGGTACTTGTCAATATTTTTCTCTCTGGGAATTGGTCTTGTACTCTTGGAGCACAGTAGGAGGTGAGCAGTTGCAGAAAGTGGAGCAACTGACAGTCGTTTATCCAAAGCTCAGAATATGACAGAGGAATTTCTCAGAAGGGTAGAAATCAAGCTGAAAGGAATTTCTTTTAATTATTATCCAGAATTTGAGATCAGAATTTGAACTTCTATGGCTTTATGCTTGTCATTTTTGTCATTTGTGCAGTCACTCCCCAAACCCACCATTATCAAATGGATAATACCACTGCATGTCTGCTGAAAAATACAATGTGCCATTGCATGTCCAATGTGACAGATTAGCTTAATAGGATTGCAAAATTAAAAAAAAACAAGTTTATTGATTTAACATCCAGAAAAACTTTCTGACAGTAAGAGCTGTTCAACAGTGGAATGGTCTCCTTAGAGACGTTGTGAACTCTCCTTCCTTGTAGATTTTTAAGCAGAGATTGGATGGTCATCTGTCATGGATGCTTTATTTGAGATTCCTGCACTGCAGAGTGTTGGACTAGATGACCCTTGGGTGCGTTGCAACTCTATGATTTATTTAACTGTATGTTTTTTATCTGCTCTCATTCTAAATTGTTTGGAAGTCACACACAGTATCAAATATATCAACAAGGATGGTTTTAGCAGATTATTTAATATTTAATGGTTATCTGTTGGTGATCAGCCATAATCCACAGGTGTAGGGAAAGTATTTTATCTCAGCAATGGACACCTTAATGTACAGAAAAGTATTTTGGATTTATTGGGTTAGATCTAGAGATCCAGTTTTGGAAGAAGGTAACAGAAAATTACTTTCCTCCTCCCCTCTGCCCCCTCAAAGGTTTCTCTAGTTAAAATTAAGGGACCTAAGTTTGTCATGTAGATTAATTTAATGAGTCTGCTCTGAACAGAAAAAAACATTGGGTGCAACCCCATGTGTGTGTGTGTGTGTTGGGGTGCAATTCAACCTGCTCTTAATTTGAGCTTTGCATATACTGAGTTTCATGCTTTTTATCAGAAAATGCACGAGTCTACCTTTAACTGTGCCTTGGCCTCTGCCCTGTTGATGTGTGATGTCAGCTGGATTGTTTGTCGGCAAATGATGCTGGGAATGGTTTCTGTTTCCCTGAACCCAATCGATGCAAATGATGGCTCTCTTGAAACACAAAGCACGATGCCCAAGAGCCATTTCACATTAAATGGGTAGGTGCCAAGCATTCCACATGTATCCTCTATACAACTGTAAATTGCACACCGAGGAAATGTGTGTGTTTCTTTCATATGTGTACCTCAAAAGTACACGAGGCAGGGGGGCTGGGATTGGCCATGGCTCCCTGCTGGGTGTACACTTGGTACAAAATGCACTTTTGTCATTGTGCAATATGTGAAGTAGCCCTGAAGTTCCATTCATCATGGGCTCTTGGCACATATATCAAATGCTCATTCACTGAAATGAATTAAGTGTGTGCGGTGGCAGCACATGATAGATTTCACCCAGCGAGTTTATCTGGATTGAACTATTCTAGCTCCATACACTTCACAGCTGGGTGATCAGTGGCCAGCAGTCAGTCTGCTAATCTTCAAATCATTAATTAGCAGGATAAACCTCTTATTACTGAGCTCATTATGGGTGAAATTCTTCCCCTCTGTGCATAAGACCTTTGCAGCACTTAAGTACCTCTTGTGCATTATATTAAGGTCTTAATCACTTCTCACTTGGTGCTGAGCCTCTGCATGGGGTGAATTTCTTGGTATATAATTTATAAAACCTCTTAGATCTAAGCAGAAAAAAGGGTGGAGGGACATACAATATAGGGCAGGCAATTTACTCTGCCTTTATGCTTGTCATCAGTTTATTGTTAGAGATTACTTAGACTTAGGAAAGAAAATGCTTGAAGCAACCTATGGGTTGTGAATGCTTGAGGTCAACCATTATTGTTGCTGCATAGTTGGGCAAGTCAGCCCTTTTGGCGTTCCTGTTCTTCATTTTGACACGCAGCAACATTTCTACATTACTAGTGAATGACTGTCTTCAGGGATAGAATAGGATTGCTCTTGCTGGTGTTGGCCAACCCCCCTTCAAGAAGTAATGGCTATTTTAGCTAGAAATTAGAATTTCAACCTACATCTAAAGCAAGGATGGGAAGCCTGTGATCCTTAAGGAAGTCTTAAATTTCAGCTCTCATCATACTTGACCATTGGTCATGCTGGCTGGGGTTTATGGATGTTGGAGTCCAACCACAGCTAGAAGGTCACAGGCACTCCATCTTTGACCTAAAGCAATATTTTGAGATAAAGCAGAGGTTTCCTGTTTGGATAAAATGTCTAATAAATTTTGAAGGAAACCAAAATCATTCAGATAATACTAAAGAAATTTGTCAAGGTGATTCTGGACATCCATTTTGCCAAAAGCAAAATTTCAAAATTTTGAGCAATGGCAATTCCAATGTATTTTTCAAAACCTTTTTTTTAAAAAAAAAAACACAAAACATTTTCACACCATTTTTATATGTGTGCAGATTCCACCTTGGTGTTGCTTTTAATCAGAGCAATGATTATAGTTCCTATAATGTCCTCCAGAAATGAGACAGTACTTTAACTTGAATGGTTGAAAACTCTACATGTTTCCTACAATAAAAGATGTGAAATTTCCTTTAGTCTTGCCAGTAGTAACCATCAAAGTATTTTGCATTACTTTGTACATATGAATTACTTTGCACTAAAGGTATTGCCCGCAGCACAACTCAAAAGCATCATTATCTTCTTATGTTGGAGCCTGCTCTGCTTCTATTCAACACTTTGACTGTTCCCCACTAATTGAAATGACCCCCTTAAATGTAGTTTTAAAACACTGCACATAAGCATATGAATAGGGTAAGCAATTAAAACTGACTACTGCTGATAGGGTACATGATTTGAAAGTGAAAACCAGGCAAAGTATTCTAAAATAGTTGCTGTGTCGAAGCATGCATAAACATGTTTAGAATTCTCCCCTTTCCAGATGTTCTAAAAACAGTTGTGAAGCACAAATTGTCCGTTGCAAAGCTTGACTTTTGAGTAAGCTAGAATTTTTAAATAATGCAAGAAGGTGGTTGGAAAAGTTACTGATTCATATCTAAAAAGGTTAAAAGAAATACAACAGTGTTCTTCTTTGGAAAACAGCAAAACCAACAAATCAAACCCTTCCACTTCCCTGCTTACTGTTTTGGTCTTCTCTGCTGCCATGGCTCCATACACTCAGTCCTCAGGCTCAGAACTTCTGAGCAGTACTAGATCTGAGGACAAAACAGGCACACTCCGCAGCTCATTGTGAGTAGAGCTATCAGCATGAGATTTCAGCAGCCAGTCAGTCTCCCAACCTTAAGGATGTGCCCTAAGGACACAGAAATGAACACTGGGCATCAAAAAAAAGCCCTGAAGAACTTCCACTAACCAAATCCCCACAACACCAAACCCTGCAGTCAATAGTTGCAGCCAAGGACACTGGTCATTTACTTGGCAGGTCACAGCACGCAGGAACTGGGGCTTTAGTGTTGATCCTCCAGCAAAGCCTATAGAGCTGTGTTTCACCTTGAGGCTGGAGCTCAGTGAGTTTTCTTTTTGTTGCAATAATGTTGGTTTCATTTCAGTTTTTGTGCAAAATTGTCTGCATACTCATTTATGTTATGGTGTGACATACAAAAGCGAAAGTTGGTACTTACCACAATAGGTTCCTTCTCTGTAGGGAGAAAGGGGATCCTGCTTAGGTTGTCTCCACCCACCTCACCACTGACAGGAAGTAAAAAAAAACTTTCATGAGAGAACACCTGGTGGCTGGAACAACCACCTTTCAGTTCAGCTTCCTGCCAGATCTACTGCAGGTTGCTGGCTGCTCCAGGTACCCCAAAAGAGAAAAGTTGGGAATACCACTTTGGAAGGGATTTTCCTTTGTCCTTTCACTGTGGTTGTTTTTTCTTCCTGGTTCCTCTTTCCACTTCCTTCTGCTTATGGCTGCAGGATTGCTAGCTGTGGTCCTCACTCTTGCTGCTGTCCAGGGTCCTGACCTCAATCCTACTGGATTGTCATGAACCACCTTATTTGAGCACTAACCTCTTCTCAGCAGCTGATATGGCTATGGCTCGAGACAAGGACATCCACACATTCAGTTAGGATGCCTGCAAATGGGAAGCTTGCACACACAAAGTTGTATGTGCAGAGACTTCCATATAATTTGGAACCTTGATCACACAAGATTCCTGAGTGCCTGGGAACCTATCTGAGAACACTTTCCCTTTGAAAAAATCAAAATGCACATATATGGGGTGCCAATTGGAAGGAGGTCTTCTGTTAAGGGATTCTTTCTTGACCTAAATAATTTTTAATAGATATTTGAAGATAATAATAATAATAATAATAATAATAATAATAATAATAATTAGTTTATTTATACCCCGCCCACCTGGCTGGGTTTCCCCAGCCACTCTGGGCAGCTTCCAACAAAATATTAAAAATACATTAAAACATCAGTCATTAAAAACTTCCCTAAACAGGGCTGCCTTCGAATGTCTTCTAAAAGCCAGGTAGTTGTTGATTTCCTTGACATCTGATTGGAGAGCATTTCACAGGGCGGGCACCACTACTGAGAAGGCCCTCTGCCTGGTTCCCTGTAACTTTGCTCCTTCAGGTATACTGGGCTGAGGCTGTTTAGGGTTTTAAAGGTCAGCACCAACACTTTGAATTGTGCTCAGAAATGTACTGGGAGCCAGTGTACGTTTTTCAAGACAGGTGTTATGTGGTCTCGGCAGCCACTCTCAGTCATTAGTCTAGCTGCGGCATTCTGGATTAGTTGTAGTTTCAAAGGTGTGTACCCAAATGTATTGTTCCACCCCGACTGCTGTTTTGTATAACTAATCATGTTCAGCATCCATTGGCCCATGCTGAGGATTCATATCCCCATCTGTATCTGTATCACACTGAACTAATCTAAGAGGGCCTAGAGAAACTTTGCAATACTGCCATATAGAAAATTCTGTTCATACTAGCTGTTCCTGTGGATCATATCTCCTATATGTATATCTTCCTTGCTGAATTAGGGTGTGAGTCTTGAATGAATGAAAAGGTAATGTTGTTGTCAGTGTTGGTTTCATTTGTAACAAATTATGCTCCTTTTCTTTTGTTTTAAATTCAGTTTCGTGGCATGGTCATTGAGACTATAGCAGATGTGGGGAACCTGTGCCCCTCCAGATGTTTCTCCACTACAACTTTAATAATCCTTTGTCACTGGAGTTCAGCAACATCTGGTGGCCAAAGGTTACCCACTCCTGAGCTACAGGAAATTGTCCTGTATGGCAAATGGACATAGCCAGGGCCTTTTTCCAGTAGTAACTCAGTTCTGGCACCTCTCAGGTGGGCACCATTGTCACTGTAAGAAAACAAGGGAGGCATTCATAGTGAGTTCAGCACCTTTTAAAAAAAGAAAAATAGCACTTGTCATAGCAGGAGAAAAGACTAACACTTACATCTAGTTCAGCTCCCTACAGCTACACAGCACATTTTCACTCCACACTTCACCCACACAAAGCAGAGTGAGAGAGAATCAGAAAGTGGGTATATAATGACTTGAGATATAATGCTGTATATTAAAATACCACCAGCCATCTTTTAATACAGTAATCAAATATTAACATTCCCAGAATTGAAGTCTTCTACAAAATCTGCAACAGCAAGTCAACATATTTTTCTAAACATGAAACCATGGCTCACTAATGAGTAAAAACAAAATACTGGCTGTGGTTAAATAGCATTTCCGAATTGCATGTATTCATCACTTTGTTGACAGTTGTAATAAATATAGCAATTATATGCACTTGTTTTTCCCAAAGTATAACTCTATTCCCAAAATTACTGATAATCATTGCCTACATGCAAGGCTTATACTTTTTAATAATCAGTTAAGCCTGCATTTATTTCTGTCCCATTCAGGTGTCTTTCAAAGTATTGGTGAGAGGTCAGTTTGCTCTGACAACTTGCCTACCGCTGCCCATTATCTATGCATCAGCACAGCTCTTTGCAACCTTTCCCTCTTTGAAATAGCTCTTTCAGTCCAATTGGCTTTACTGTACTTTGTTCCTGCCAAGCCAGACAGCTCTTCTCAGGCTGCACCATGAATTCCCATTTAAATCAATAGAAGGCACAAACATCTAATGATGAAAAATGGCACATTTGCACATGCTGCCCATGAGTCAGGATGACATTTAAAAAACACCTAAGAACGGGAAAGGTAATGGTAAAAATTCCATGGAATTTATAGCTTCCTATCTTGGAGCACATTTCTGTGGGTGGGGTGGGGGTAAATGTCTTTCGTCAAACTTCTGGCTAGCATCCATTTCACTGGGAAAATTCTAACCAGAACAAAATGGGGATTTCATTGATTACCAATTGCATACCCTCTTCTTCTTTTCTGTTTGCCTGAGACCTTTGGCTCCTCCAATGACAAAAGATAAAATTAAAGCTTGAGGTGAACTTCCTAAAAGAGGCATAGCTAGTAATTAAGTGCCATTCTGATGAAAAAAAAACACTTCTCCAAGGCCCTCAAAAAAACAAGGGGGCAGGCTCCAGACATAGGCCCCATTTACACTATAGGTTTAAAGGAGTATTATGCTATTTTAAATGGTCACATCTTCCTCAGAAGAATCTGGAAACTGTAGTTTGTTAAGGTAGCTGTGTTAGGAGGCCCCTATTCCCTTTACAGGGCTATAATCCCCAGAGTGGTTTAACAATCAACTTTCACTCTGTGGGTGAAATAGGGGCCTCCTAACCACTCTCAGCAGGGACGCGGGTGGCGCTGTGGTTTAAACCACAGAGCCTAGGACTTGCCGATCAGAAGGTCGCCAGTTCGAATCCCCGCGACGGGGTGAGCTCCCGTTGCTCGGTCCCTGCTCCTGCCAACCTAGCAGTTCGAAAGCACGTCAAAGTGCAAGTAGATAAATAGGTACTGCTCTGACAGGAAGGTAAACGGCGTTTCCATACGCTGCTCTGGTTCACCAGAAGCTGTTTAGTCATGGTGGCCACATGACCCGGAAGCTGTACGCCGGCTCCCTCGGCCAATAAAGCAAGATGAGCGCCACAACCCCAGAATCAGTCATGACTGGACGTAATGGTCAGGGGTCCCCTTTACCCCCCCTAACCACTCTCAGCACTTGAGAAATTTTGCCTCTTGCTACACCCACCACTACCATGCAGCCCATGGAAGGTTGCCCAGAAAGGGATACACCCCTTGAGCTGAAAAAGATTCTCCATCCCTGCCCTAGAGGGACTGACTGAGTTCTATTATGTATGATGTAATGCAAGTTTTTAAAATATACACTCACACATACACCCCAACCCTAACTCTCTTTATTTTGGTCTTTGACCAAACTGACAATGCTCCTAGTCTCAAATAAACCACTGCCCATTTCCAGAACTACCTATCTCACAAAGGACTCTAGATGTCTTGCTCTAAGGATGACTGTAGGTTTCTTATCTCTTGTAGTCAATGTAGCTGGATTCATCCATGGAAAGGCAATGAATTAACTGAAGTGGAAAAACAGGGAGGAAATTATGTCACAACTCGTTTGCTTCAAGCATGCATGTTCTGAGGGACCTGACCCTGTTCGGGGGTTTTTTCCCTTCAGTTGAGGACATGGCACACCCATATTTCATGAAACAAAAACATTACCTCTAGCAAATTTAATGTTTTCACAGTAGAAATACCTTTTGGCGCCATCAAATAAACAATACCATTAATGTAGGTCAACATTATCACTTGGCTGCTTGTATTTGTGGATGAATCTGCTTCTGGTTCATACACACTTTTCTGTTGAAGCTTTCTAGTGGCTTCTGACAACTGGTAAAATAAAAAATTAAACAGCAATAGACAGCAATAAAAACGTTGGTAGTGAACAAATATTCCAGTAAAAAACAACATTGATGTCAAAATTACAAACCAATAGCCATCACTAAAAACTGTCCAGCAAAATGTATTGGCTTGTTTCTAAAGTAGCATGAAAGTCCTAACACTTGCACCATGGGCCTTTCTCCCCACCTCTCTGCATGCACCCTGTGCCCTCTACTCCAAAGTAGGGAGGGAACCCAGAACAGATTTGTGGGGTGTACAGGGGAGGAGAGCAGAAATCATTGCACTGACAGGATGGTCACTTAGCACTACATTGGATACAAGCCACCATCCTGCTGCCTACTGGCCAAATCTTAAGCTCACCTATCCCCAAAAGCCTTGTAGTTGTAACAGCCACCAGGAATTTCTGCAATGGACTTGGCAAATTGGATATTGAAGTGACTCAGGATTTTTGTCCCACTCAATTGAAGAGAAGATCAACAGGATTTCAGCCTCACTCTGGTTGCTGCCAGTTATCATCTCTCTCATTTCTTTCAAGTTTTTGTAGTAGGAGTGGTAATAAGCAATATTCAATGCCAGTCATACTCAAGAGGAAACTCATTGATTTTCATGGATTTACTCTGAGGATGACTTAGTTGAATATCACTCATTAATGAAGATGATATTTCAGGTCTTCTGTGTAGCTTTTGCCAGCCTCATCAAGAGCTTTTGCCAGAACTCAGAAGTGGAAATCAGAACTATCAAAATTTGTCTCATCTCATTCCACTCCCTCATAAGATTTTGTGGGTGGCAACAGAATTGAACAAACTAGTAGCAAACAAACAAACATTGGACAAAGATATATATATATATCTATAAGTTCAATGGAAAAAATGAAATGCATCAAAAATTCGAATGTCACAGTAGAGCAAAATATTTTTTTTGCGGTAGCTTGGAGAATATAAAGTGTCCATTACTTATGTGGAGTGGATTTATAGGTGGAAATTTCCTATAAGGCTTCCCAAACTTTCAGAATACTATTTTGAACTGGTAGAAATGTAGGGTTTTTTTAAAAAAAGAAACCCAAGTTTTACCCAAACTTTCAACAGTAATCCTAATACAAAAATAGCATGGTGGCAAATAAAGCTAAGTGACGTTTGTTCCATTTTACACATGTCACAGGTTTTTCAGATACTATATTGCTGGAGGTATATGAATATTTATAAAGTAAGTGTAAAATGGCAGGGGGGGATGTGTGCATTTTACACAAAGCATAGTCTTACAAAACTGGTATGAAAATTTAATGTGACTGAACTAAGGATGAGCTGTTCATATTCTTTTGGATTTTGTATATCCAAGTTTGATGACTTATGGTATGAAGACCATAGTACTCCAGTAGGATGGCTTTAGAAATTGTCTGTCCTTTGAATCACAACAATGGTACAGAGATCACCCACATGCCATAACCCATATAAGTCAGTGTATTCTCAAGGGAACCTCGTACAACATTTTATACTTGTTCGTCTGTATGTGTTTTAAACTGTTTGGAAGAGAATAGGATGGAATCTACAATTATGCAATCAGACTTCCCTTTGCACAGTAGGACTTCCTTCCCCTTACCTTACAGCCTTCCTTGTCCCAGAAATCTGCTCTTTGAGGCTTCTTCAGGTCATGGGCAACATTGGCTATTACCCATAGTGTGTCCTAGTTCTGCACAGAAATAGCAACATACTGCTAGGGCCCTAATATTTGTAAAATGCCCGTGTGCCTCTATGGACACTGGCACACAGCTAAAAAAAAGTATCTCTGATATATTTGCGTGCTGAGGTGCCCCCAAAACACCCTTACCCCAATAACTCACACATCACACATAATTTTTGTTTAAGGTTTTTGGCATAAATTTGGCCACAACTTTATTATCATACATAATGTGAGTGGTTGCTTAGGCATTGGTTAAGACTATCTGTCCCCCCCACCTTGGGGACAGCACTGACTCCCGGATTCCAGCGAGAGGCAGTGTGGAGGAACAAGATCAGGGATAACTGGAGCTGCGACACAGACCCTCAGCTTCTCCCCGCATGCTCCTAGGGGCTTACGCGGCCCAAACCCGATTCCAGGGGTTTGGACGAAAGGATGGTAAGCCCCTGAATTCCTTTAACGGAATTCCCGTGCAGCAGCAGCAGCAGCACTGGAGGGGCAGGCACCGCCAATCCGTACCCCTCCACCACCAATTTAAACCAATGCCTAACCGCCAACCTTACAAGTTGTGACGATTTGCTACGCAGTAGGCAAAACCCAAATGGCACACACTAATCAGCCAAATGGAAAAATTCCTACTGGGCCCCCGCACCAATGCGAACGACCCCATGACAGGCAATAGCAAGGTCAAGCGCAAGCCCAAAACAAGGGAGGGCGGGCGGGTGATCCGGTGCCCGCAGCAAAAGAGAAAGCAGCTTGCTGTGGGCCTTACTTAAATATCCTCTGATCCCACCCCTAAATTGGCAACATACAAATTGCCCCAGCAACACCACAACCAATCCAAGCCAGGCCCCTTCCTTCGTTCCTGCCTGGCAACTACAGGGTGCTTTGCTCGGTCCCAGCCGCAACATGTGCTCTCCTTTAGTGAGAACATGCTTTCCCATTTATCTGTGAGATGTGCCTACATAGTTAGGAAAAAAGTTGAAATGACCAACCATAAAAACAGTAGCCAATCACACGGGTCATTCCCACCAAACACTCCACCAGGAGGGATTGGCAGCTGATTCCATGGGGACACTCACGGATTAGGTAACGTAAAACATATTCTAGCTATGAGAGAGCTCTCACATGACTAGACAATATTTAATGACCACTGAAGAGAAATGGCTACAGTATTTGTAAAACAAAATTATAGTTTGGCTGAGAGACAAAATCAGAGTACTTTTTACTGTGGGGTGCAGGTGGCGCTGTGGTATAAACCACTGAGCCTCTTTGATTTACCTATTGGAAAGTTGGTGGTTTGAATCCCAGCTTCTGCCAACCTAGCAGTTCGAAAGCATACCAGTGCAAGTAGATAAATAGGTACCACTGTGGCCGGGAGGTAAACAGCTTTTCCGTGCACTCTGGCTTCCATCACGGTGTCCCATTGTGCCAGAAGTAGTTTAGTCATGCTGGCCACATGACTTGGAAAGCTGTCTGTGGACAAACGCTGTCTCCCTTGGCCTGAAAAGCGAGATGAGTGCCATGTCCCATAGTCACCTTTGACTGGACTGGACCAGGGACCCTTTACCTTTACTTTACCTTTACTTTTTCTTGTCACCTTTGAGATCTAGCTTCAAGTCCTCCTTGTACTGTTCTCTCATGATTCATGTTTAACATAAAACAGCAGCAGAACAGGTCTGGTTGTAACATAGTCTCTTATGTGTGAGCTCAGGAAATATTACACACAAGAAAAGAGTTCCTCTGTGGAACCACTTCATTTACTAGGAAATACAGGGTGAGTAAAATCTTGTAGATAATTCAAAACTGAAATGAATTATGTTAAAGCTTTGGAGGCAAAGAGAATTGTATTTCATGTTTAATGAATTCATTTGTAACTTGACAGAGGGATATTATATTTTTTAAAGGCTGTGATGTCTCTAAGGTTTTTTTTAATTAAAGTATTTATTGGTACAGATACAGGAACATGAGCTTAAAAATGTTGGGAAGGGTTGTGGTTTAGTGGCATAGCAAATGCTTTGCCCACAGAGTCAAACCCTAGAATCTCCAAGTAGGACTGGGAACGTCCCCTTCTCTGGAACGCTGGACAGTCATTGCCAATCACTGTGAATAATACTAAGTTAGATGGGCCAATTGTCTAATTTGATATAAGGCAGCTTCCTATGTTCCTAGAAAGTATGTTGGAGTGACTTGTTGTAGTACTTATGTGATGTATTTTACAAAACACACACAAAGAGCTATGCAGTTGTGCTGCACAGGAGCCCATTTTTAAAAAGCCATTGCTGTTTAATTATCTAAACATTCGTTCTGACACATTATTGTAATAGCAGACAGCAGCTCAGATCATATAATTTTGCCATTTGTATTTTGTGTATGTGTGTAATCTTCTTCCTTATGAGACATTTTGTATGAGAGGACATAACACACAACTGTGAGCAATGAAATATAATTAATGGATCATTTTTAATTACCAAGAGGCAAATTCAAGGGTTTTTATTTGAGCAAAAGCTGCCATTGGTCTCCACGGGAATACTGCTTGATTATGCATGGCAACACTGATTTGTAGCAAAATATCTCAACACGCTCCTGACATAGTATTTAATCAGTCAAATGCTTGTTGAAATCAATGGAAGCATAAAGTGCTTGAAAAGGAAACGTTTTGCCGCCAAATATAGACAAAATTTGCTGTAGGACTTGGCAACATCGATGAAAACAGAAATGGCTTGATACAGCCTGATTGACAGTCCCTTTGACTGCCATCTTCTGCAGCCAATATGGGGGCAGGGGCGGGAAGAACTACAATTTGCCTAACTGGTAACTTGCTATACTGTGCATCTAACAATGTGGTACTGTTTTTGCCAGTCATCAGGAAAGTACCACTCTGGTCAGCTTCCAATATATATAAAAACATAATAAAACATTACACATTAGAAAGCTTCCCTATACAGGGCTGCCTTCAGGGATGTCTTCTAAAGGCAATATAGTTACTCATCTCCTTGACATCTGATGGGAGCGTGTTCCATAGGGGGGCACTATTACCAAGAAGGCTCTCTGCCTGGTTCCCTGTAGCTTCACTTCTCACAGTGAGGGACACCAGAATATCCTCGGTGCTGTATCTCAATGTCCACAGCATTCCTATGATCCACCAAGCTTGTGACTCTTTCTAAAAAAGAAATGAGATATGTTTGACATGACTTGTTTTTGAGAAACTCATGCTGGGTCTTAGTAATCACAGCATCCTTTTCTGAGTGCTCACAGTTTGATTATCTGTTCAGGACATTTCCTGGTATCAATACCAAGCTTACTGGTCAGTAGTTACCTAGCTCTATATCGGACAAGTCTAAAATCCTGCCAAGGTATCTTACCTAAGCTATGTGATTGTCTTAATATCTCTCTCTCTCTCTCTCTCTCTCTCTCTCTCTCTCTCTCTCTCTCTCTCTTTCTCTCTTTGTGTGTGTGTGTTACATACTTACATACTTTTTAGACACAGCACACATCTTACCTGTAAATGTGGGGACAAGGCTGGAAAGTCAGCAAATGAGAGGCAAAGCTTCCTTGATCTGCTAGATGCACACTGCACTTTTCTTTTTCGTTTCCTTGGAAACCACATTGTGAGTAAGCAGAAAACAGAGCTCATCTTGTAAAATCTTGCTAATATGATTTAAAATTGTGCTTGAGATTCCTCCCATTCAGAGTGCTTTTGAAATGGGCATAGAAACTTATTCTTAAGGGTCCACACACTGAATAGCCCAATATTACCATATGTAACTTTCACAATAAATGTGTCAGAGATGGTTTCCATGAAATTTACAACAATTGCAATAGCAAACCAATGAATTAGGGGTGGGAATAGATAAATTAAAATGAAAGATAATTGAAAACCAATGATAAGCCTGAAAATACCCAGAATTTATTTCCAGCTGTTGGTTGCATGTATTAGGCAAATGCCATTTTTATCAGTCATTTGCATATTTTAATAATTGGATGCTTACAACAGATCTGGCTGCATGGCACAACACACAAATGATTACTTTGCCATGCAGCAGGTATGATGGGTGTCTTAATAAGTTATGTGCTCATGATGAACATAAGAAAAGTCTCCTAGATCAGGCCCATTTTGTACTTGTTCTTCTCTGTGTGTTTTAAGCTGTCTAGATAGTCCAGCATCCTATTCTCACAGTGGCCAACCAGATGCCTGCAGAAAACCCGCAAAGAGCACTCTCTCTTCCTGTGGCTTCCACCAACTTGTATTCAGAAGGATACTACCTCTGACCATGGAGGCAGAGTTTAGCCATCATGGCTAGTTACCATGCAGCCAGATCAACTTTGATTTGCATTAAGTTGCATCTTCATTTGTAACATGTGCATATCCAGTGTAATTATGATCTCAAGATTTACTAAAGCTACTTTTACTTTGCAAATTTAGCATGGGCCATAATCAAAGATGGGAGCCCCAATCTCTTCCCATAGACCTATAGCAACATACAGTTGCATTTCCTGGAGTCTGGGTTAGAATGCCTGTGTCAGCCATGTGACACATGATTTCTATGAGCATTTTTAGGACAGGAGGGAGAATGCATTGAAAGCAGAGAGGGTGGGATGGGAGATGAAGCAAAATCGAAATTTACATGTAGCTCATGGAAGGTCAAGAATCAGGAGATGGGAAGGACATCTCCTTTCAATTTATTAAATTATTATTAATAATAGTAGTTTGATATATTACCTGCCAATCATGCTAATGGTCCAGGTAAGATCACAACAATTTAGATTTTAACCTTAAAGCCAGTTTAGAACAAAGTACAAAAAGAAGGTGTGTTCTAGAAAGATACATCAAAGTTTCAATGGCCAGGGTAAAGAGGTGTGATCCAGCCCAAAAATAACCTTACAGGTGCCCAGGAGAAAAGCCTCTGGACCTATTTGTTTGCAATTTGTAGAGTTTCTTCTCATGTATTGAAGTCTGGATTTCTGCCCTAATAACTTTAATTAATTAATTAAAATCCAGAGCCATAGTTGCACATTATACATTGGGTGTGACATGAAGTTAGGCTATAATCCTAGTATGTGTACTTATTTGCAAACAAGCCTCATTAAACATAGTGAGACTTACTCCAAGTTAGTATGCACATGATTCTGGCTGCATGTTTGCAAACCTGTTTGCACCTATTTCAAGTAACTTCCAAGTAAGCATTTAGAATTAGATTATAATCTGCACAGAAAGTTTCCAAAGCGAAGCCATGCAAAACTGGGAGATCTCCAGCATTTCTAAAACTGGTGCTTGCAAAAAAGAATAATAATAGACTGGTTAGGTTTCCTCCAAGGGTCTAAAATGTGGAAGCTGAATATATGGACCTCCAGAAATTGTTGGGCTCCCAACTCCCATCACCCCAGGCAACTGGTGAACTATCAAGTGTGATGTGATGGGAACTGGAGTATAACATCTGAAGGGCCACAGGTCCCCAACCCCATCAATGGTCTAAAATAATGGATCTAAAAATCAATATTGAAATAAATTGCTTTTAAAAAGTGGCACAGTTTTTTATATTATATTGGCAGCTCAAAAGTGGGAGCAATGTGTTATTTAATTTTAAAACAAAGTATTATCTAACTGCCATTGCAGAAGTATAGATCTCCTCCTAAAGTCAGAGCTGACTTCACCCAGTATTTACTGTCATCTTCTGATAAGTTTAACATGTTAGCCTGGCAACATCAATTCTCATGTGAAAAAGTATTATGGATCATTGCTTCTCATCACATGAAGCAATTACCCAGAAATGGCAGCCATGATGGAATATGATGGGATTAATTAAAGTATACGAATCTGTTGTCAAATATCCAATGTCAGCTGCTGCCTAAATTGAAAGTATAAACTTGCCCTAAAATGGGGTTGGTGGTTGCTAATTATACATTATGTCAACAGGGGACCTGTTGCTTTTGGTTAATCATCTTTATTGCATCTTATTCATGTCCCAGGCAGATATGATCAAGGGCAATTGTAACTATAACAGCAACATAAGCCCCAAATCTTCATTGTGGCATTAAAAGCATTAATCAAGGGTATGATGGCTGTGGGCATGGCCTCTGTGCATTAATGTTCTATCTGAAACCCCCATTAATGGCAAATCTCTGAGGATTCTTTTTTAAAAAGAGCTGAACTAGAATTAACTTGGAAACTAAGGGATGATTGATTAAATGGCATCAAGGCATAATAGCTTCAAGTACACTTGTCATATTCAATGCAAATTCTGGAAACAACAAATAGATGCTTGTCAACACTTGTCATTTCTCTGCCACCACATGATGACAAAATGCAAGGTGTTTTAGACTTCTCTTGTCAACAGGATGTAATTAACTGTGGCTACACTTAGATAGGATTTTGACTGAGGAGAGCAGCAACTCCTCTTCTCCCAGTAGGGAGTGCCTTTGTTTAGAAAGGGACATCCTTTTCCTGAAACAGTGGCATCAAGTTTTCTCCAGGGGTTTCAAAGCAGTCCTTCTCCAAAACAGCATCATTGGGAAAGCTACCCAAACCAGCACAACATTTTCACAATATCTGATATCTGATAAACAATCTGCAATCATTATGCCTCCCCTTAAATGTGCAGTTTAGTAAGATACTGTGACACATTGTATATATCTCTTGTTATCATTCTGTGTCAATAAGTGAAGGAGAAAATAAGATCTACAAATGCATTCCTTTTTTTTTCTTTTCCATGACACTGGGACTTTTGTCCTATTTGTATCTCAAACATCCAATATGGTCACGTTGCCAGTTAAGCTTGTTCAAGGATGGGGAATAGGGGCAAAGACCAGAGGCACTTGGTGCATACTTCTTATCTAAACAGACTTAGAAAATAATAGGAAGGTGATGTAAATATCTAGGAACTTTCTGGAACATTTGACTCATAGACAGTACATGGGTCTGAATTCTGGGATGAAGGGTCAATTGAAGTACTTCATGTGATATACGCACCTTATATAGAATCCAAATCTGATGAACTATGTAAGAAAAAGGATCTTGAGGGTGCATATGATTCTTTTGGAGCTGGACTACCAAACCCTTAAGCTATGAGCCAGAGATTTTGGGATCTTGGGTGATGCTTAATCATCCCTATGTAACAGTTACAGATAGGTAGCCGTGTTGGTCTGCCATAGTCAAAACAAAAAAATTCCTTCCAGTAGCACCTTAAAGACCAACTAAGTCAGTTCTTCTTCATCCCTATGTAAGAAAAGCCTCTTCTTTCTTGTGTGGCTTTATTCTTTTAAACGTTTGCTTGAAGTTGTGTGAATGTGTCTTGTGATTACAGTGGAACCTCGGGTTACGTACCGTCCTCCTTATGAATGCTTCGGGTTACGAGCTCTGCTAATCCAGAAGTAGATGCTCCTTGTTGTGAGCAGATGCAAGCGGAAGTCACATGCCAGCGGCGCGGCAGCAGTGGGAAGCCCCATTAGTGAAAGCATGCCTCATGTTAAGAATGGTTTCGGGCTACAAACGGACCTCCAGAATGAATTAAGTTCGTAACCGGAGGTACCACTGTACAATAAAGGTTGTTTCAGCTATTACCTCCTTTGTTCTGATAAATCAGCAAGTGACCAAGCTCCAAGCACCAGCAAAAAGTGATAGAGAAATTTTGCAAATACTTCCAGCTCAAACTCTGGTACCTAACTGAAGTCTCCTAAAAGGAAGAAAGGAAATTATATCCAAAAAAATTATTAAAGGGAAGGGAGAATTTGATGAAATTCTCATGGTATGTCTCTGTGTAAAGCTTCATTCTGCTGGAAATACACACCTTTAACCTTTAACCTTTAAAGCCCTATACGGCCTAGGACCTTCGTACCTACGGGACCGCCTCTCCTAGTATGCCCCACAGAGAAATTTATGGTGTTCAAATAAAAACATATTGAAGGTCCCAGGCCACAGAGAAGTTAGGCTGGCCTCAACGAGAGCCAGGGCTTTTTCGGCTGTGGCTCCGATCTGGTGGAACACTCTGTCACAAGAGACCAGGGCCCTGTGGGACTTGACATCTTTCCGCAGGGCCTGCAAGACAGAGCTGTTCCACCAGGCCTTTGGCAAGGGCACAACCTGACTCCCTCCCTCGGCAATCTTCGCAGAGCTCTGGCCCAATGGCTGCCAGTGGCTTGAATTAATTAATTTTATAATGAATGATTTTAGAGTGTTGTTTATGCTGTACTTTTGTACTGTTTTATTGTTGTTAGCCGCCCTGAGCCTGGCTTCGGCTGGGGAGGGCGGGATATAAATAAAAATTATTATTATTATTATTATTATTATTATTATTATTATTATTATTATTATTGTTATAGTACATTACATCCTTCTCTTAAAGTTATAAACTCACATTGATTTCAGTTGAAACCAGCATAGGATCATTTGTTTGCTTATCATATTTTTTTTGCTCATTAATTCAAAGTGAGAACAATAAAAGTTTTGCAAAGATAGAATGCATTGCGCTGCTCTGTCACCATCACCTGAGATTATGTCAACTCACCTCAGCATAAAGATGTCACCTCCCCAAAAATATCTCACCATGGCAATGATGTCTGTTTTCTAGAAATGAGACAGTTATTATTATCAAGGGTGATTATAGGATATGATGACACTAAAATAGAAGGGCAAATTTTTGACCTCAATCTGTCGCCTTAGTTCACCATTTACTTGTTGCAAGGTTACATAATGGGGATTTTAATGAATCACTATAGTCATCTTAACACACACATACACACACACCAGGCTGCCATCAGATTTTAAGAAGACATTTGAATTCTATGGCAAAACAGGAAACCCATAAATTCTATGCAACACTGAGAATTCCCTACATTATAAAAATTCATTGCTCACTGACATAAAAAGTGTGTGTGGAGGGGGGACCCAGTGACTCATCTAAGCAGGATGTTGTTGCAAATAGATCTTCTAGGAAAGTAACTTCACCCAACTGTCTAAAAGCCATTTGGGCATGTAAGTGGTATTATAAATTAATGAAATAATAATAATGCTTCATTTTTATGCTAAATTTCTAGTGATGGATTTTTGAAGATACTGGGACTCGTTTGGAGTTCACAATCATCTATGCTTATGGATGTTTGTGTTGGATTTATGGATTTTCTTGGTGAAAAAATAAATTCCTAGTTTCTATGTACACTAGTGCAAAGCATCAAGGACTGAATGGCTTTTTAATGTGCAGTAGTCCTGGGAAATACTCTTCCCAATAAAGCTTACCTGGTGCCGACACTGATATCTTTTCAGTTGCAGATGAAGACTTTTTGATCTAATATGATGACCTGATTGTTACATCTAGTTGGCTCACATGCTGCTGTTGAGTTGCTAGTGACATTTTTGTTTGTTTGTTTGTTGAAGAATGTCACTGTTTTTATATTGTTATGATGTTTAATTGTTGATGGCTGCTATGTGTACCGTATAAGGTAACTAATAATAGTAAATTATAACTATTGCACAGCAATGAGCTTAATCATTCTTATACCCATGTCTGGGTTATATTTTTGACAAGAAAAGCACCTTTGGAGAAAGACACCATATTTATGTCAAAACAAAAAAATTTCCTTCCAGTAGCACCTTAAAGACCAACTAAGTCAGTTCTTGGTATGAGCTTTCGTGTGCCTGCACACTTCTTCAGAACTGACTTAGTTGGTCTTTAAGGTGCTACTGGAAGGAATTTTTTTTTTTTTTGGACTATGGCAGACCAACACGGCTACCTATCTGTAACCATATTTATGTGTTTATAATACTAATGCTAGAAGTTTCTGAGCCATGATGGGTAAGCTAGAATTTTCAAGAAGTGCATAGAGGGATTAGATACAGAAGGCACAACAGAAACCTGGTAGAATGGAGAGAACCAGTGGGACACAATTGTCTGACCTCTTTTAAGCATAGTTTGTAGACATCTAAGGAGGAAATATGTAGTAATGGGTGACTTCAGTTATCTCTGGGCAGATGTGTATTCCAATCATAACAAAGAGGTAACATTTCTAGATGTCCTAATTGACTGTTCCATGGAACACTTGGTTATCAAACTAATCAGAGGGGCAGCAACTCAGGACTTAAGTGATGCCCACAACCTGGAGGGAGATGCAATTATTGTTGTCACAATTGGAAACAGTGCTTACAATGCTATATAGACAATTCAATATAGACTTAAGAAAGTCCAGCACAAGCAAAGTTGACTTTCTCCACACACAAAAAGGGAGAAAAAAGAGGGAGGGATAAAAATGAGGTTGAAAGGGAAAATCAAGAAGGTCTAATATTTCCAGAAAGTTTGGAGGTTATTAAAAATCACAGTAATAGAAGCTGTGCTACCTCAGATCATGAATGATACTAACAAGGTGAAGATTATGTGAGTGTGGTGAATGAGCAGAATCAATGAAGCTGTCGAGAAGGCTCCCCCCCCCCCCAGAAAATGAAAGTCTTGAGTGGTACTGAGCAAGACCAGTGACATGCAACTTTGGGTGATGAGGCCTATGAGGGCACTATAAGCAATGGGCAATGGTGGGAGATCCATACCTCAGCCCCATAGTATGACCCTAGTGATGCTACTGTTCCCCCTCCTCCCAGGTATTTGTTTTATTTTATGTGTAACAAAAGCATCATCATCATTTTTTATTTGTATGCCGCCTTTCCACAGTTAAAAAAAAAACAATGCTCAAGGCGGCTTACAGCATAACAAGGTTTACATAATTACAAAAGTCATAAACAATAAATAAACCACATCAAAAAATACACAACCAAATGGGAAACAATTTCCACATAAATCAAAATCTAAAACTGAGAATACAGCATTAATATCACAGTTTAAAATGACATAGGTAAAAAATAACAGCAATTTAAACAAAAAACAAAGACGAAACAAAACGGAGGCCTCTCTGCTTAGCAGCAGCAGTGGCAACAGTCCTTTATCGAGCCCATCAGGCCCCGCCCTGGGCCAGGTGGTGAGTGGCAGAACTGGGGCCCTCAGGCACTGAGCAGGGGAGTCCTCCTAGGTGGTAGCCGCAGCAGCAGTTCTTATAGGCCTGTCAGGACCTGCCCTGAGCCAGGTGGTGAGTGGCAGGACTGGGGCCCTCAGACGCTGAGCAGGGGAGTCCTCCTGGGTATGCATGCAATTGAGCTGTATTCAAACAATCAATGTGGCATCTAGCTTGGACCTGAGACATACAGTAGCAGCTTCTCAAGCTTTTGAATGAGTTCATAGTGTTATCTGAACCAAGCACGTCTAGATTCATAGTTCATGCTCCTAGCCAGTGGCCTGTAGTAGCTGTTAGACTGCAGTGGTCTCTGTTTTGCTTTTCAAACTCCTCACCGTCTCAGGGACTTTAGAAGTGACAGCCTGGGAAACTTCATGTCTGTGACCTTTCATGAGGCATTGAATGGAAATAACAACATCTGATTTCATGTGTGCCTGCGTAATATAATATAATAATTAAAGTGACATTTAGTCCCATATATCCATAAGCTCTATCTTGGGGAACCCATTAAACATGTGACTGCCTTTTCTTCATCAAACTATATATAAATCTCAGTCCAGTAGCACACACAGCAAGTGGATTTCAGTGCCCTTTAAAAATGTTCATCTCTTTTTGGGGAAATGTATTGATCACCAGCTAACCTGCCGACAAAGGCTGGCTTATAATAAAGATTACACCAAACCTCAAATTAAACTACTGGTATATTGATCGGAAAATCATTTTCATCTGCTCTTGATGCTGGTGCTGCCATTGGAATTATGATTCTTTTTAAAGCCACAGCCCAGCGGGAAAGGGCCTTTCCTGCAGCTGCCCTTGTGCCCTTCTCATTCATTTCAAGGGGGCTTGTGCAAAGGAAGTCCTAGCATGACTGTGTTGCTTTTTAAAAATGGAGACAAACATTTATTTATTTATCCCATTCCCTCTTTTAAAAGGCAAAAAAAGGTCTGTAGTTTCTTACAAAACAAAACGTGATATCGTGCGCTCCTGCAGGCTTCTCACTCAGGAAAAAGTCCCATTAAGTTTAATGGGGCTTATTCTCAGGCCAGTGGATTTGTAGACTGAAGGTACTAGTTTACAATGAAACCTATTTTTACATTTCTGCAAAGGCAACAATAAGGACTGGGATCTGGTGGTACACTCAGTGTTGTGGGCATGACTTATGAAATATGTGACCTTTTTTCTCATTTAGCAGAAAATTCTCATGTCCATCTTGAGCTGCTTGGGAGAGACCCTTCAATCTCAAAGTGGTTTGTCATTATATTATTATTATTATTATTATTATTATTATTATTATTATTATTATTATTATTACCTGCATGATGATGTGAATGGTTTGATCATGTGACATGGCAGCCACCTCATCTTAGTTCCTTTAATTCATTGAAATGTCCTTAGAAACAGATTTTAAAAAATTATACAGGATTTTTCACGCAGCCATCCATTTTCAGTTTAGAATTGTTTCTATTTATTTTTCTCATGATGCATCAACTGCAAACTTTAGGTTCATTTTTTTATTATTTCCTTCACAGAATCAAGGATTACACTCTGAATAGCCAAAGAACCAGTGTGCCATTTTAATAAACATTCAATATCTACTTTTTCAAAAGTTCAGCACTGACAAAGGAAGAAGAAAGCAGGAAAATAAATGCTCTGATATACTACCCACATTTTAAATACTGTATAGATAGAACGAAAGAGATGCAGTAACTTCAATACAATACTGCAGGTCAAAAGGGATTATATATAATACACACACACACAAATCACTAATGCTTTGTGACTTTTTTTTCCCCAGAGTGACTAGTCCTGCCAGAGCTGTACTTGTTCCGTGTCAGACACCTGCAGCTCTCAAACAAACACGAAAGCAGAAATTCACCTGGAGGAAATCTTCACCTGACAATAGCCTTTCTCCAGTGTCATGTTATGGAAAGATCACAATTTCAAGCGTTTGTTACAAACTGAACTGAAGCAAGTGATCACAGCAACAGATCAGACTTCTACCCATCAAAGTAACAAATATGGAACTTGACATCAACACTTGAACTGAGGAGTGTACTGTACAATCTTATTATTTTCCCCCTTGTGAGACACTCTACTAACCTGCAAAGAAAATCCTATCAATAATTACCTTTTATTGCATAGTTTGGGTTGAAATACAGTGCCATTCTTCTGAAATGATATAAATTGACCCTTACATTGAACTTCTAACTGCATCCAGTATTCTCAAATCAGAAAAGTGTGCAGTTAGTTAGCCCCTTTCACTATCAAGTATTTCCAAGTGGCTGATTTAGTCTCTTTATCCTCTGCTGAGACCATAGCAACACCCTGAAGGACCTTGCAGAATACATTCAGGAGTCTTGATCTAATTCATACCTTCCCAATGAGAAGCAGTGAACTGGTGGAGGGTGCTCTGGTGGTTAACATGCTGGGATTTGTCAGAAGAGACCTGAGTCTTCAGTTTTGATCGGTCACTACAATCCAGAGAGGAAGAACCTTCCAAGATGTTCTTGGACTGCATAGAATCAAAGCCAGGCTGGTAGGGACCGATGGGAGTTGGAATCCAACAACTGCAGAGCCTCAGATTCCCCCATCCCTGTTATATATAGTTATCTGGAAGTAAGCTCTCTTTAACTCAGTGCTACATACATGTTATGTAGCCTTCAGCTTTCAATAAAAAAAGAACTAGCAAACTTGAAAGAAGTGTTACCATGAAGTGAGTACTCATCAAAGGTGAGAGAGTATCTTGCCTCTACTTACTGTCCTTATTCTCTGACTCAAACAATACGAAAGCTTGAAATATTTCTTATTGCGTGTCAAGACCCTCAAGCCAATACCCCATTAGAATAAAGAAATCCACACACAAATTTTTTGTTTAAGGTTATTGGGCAAATTTGGGCCACAACTTTATTGATTACAGGAAATGTAAGTGGTATTGGCTTAGGCATTGGCAAAAGACTATACCGGACTCCTGCCTCCTTTGCAGGAAGTCAGTAAGAGTAAACCACTAAAAGAGGGAGCTGCTTTGGGGGAACCCACCTGCATCTCCCCCCGGTGTTCCCAGAGGCCTGGCATGGCCTTAGCCCCTCAAGCGGACTTCGGACAAGATCCAGCCCCCGGATTCCTTTAACAGAATACCCTTGGACAATGGAGGGGCAGGCGATGGCCGACCTCCCCTCCCCCACTCATCAATAAGCCAATGTCTAACCAGCAAACCTTACAAAGTTGTGATGATTGCTAAGAAGTAGGCAAAAACCAAAAGGCTAGTGCCAATCTGCCGAATGGAAAAATTCCCAAGACAGGCGACCAACCAAAGTCCAAAGCAAGGCCAGAGGACACCTAAATTAAAGGGAGGGTGGGCGGCTGTTCGGCAGCACAAAGCAGGTGCTTGGCACACGTCACACTGCTGTTTTAATACCCCCCCACACACACAATCACCCCACTCAAATTGATTGGGCAATAGTCCTGGGTAATCGTGGTGCCACCCTGGCTTGAGGGTAATGACTCCAGGGTGGGGGACCGGGTTGAGGGCCTGCCCGCAACCAGGACCATCTATTAAGATGATCCCACATGCCTCAAACAATAAGAAAGCTTGAAATCCTCACAACCACTTCATTCACCTGCCAAAGCAAGGAAGACTTGTCCATTGTGCATTCTGGCAATAATGATGTCACTCTTGTTCTGGAAAGTGTTCCAGAATGGTGCTGTCTCTCCCTCATATTAGGTCCACTACACCACCGAATTATAGACCACAACCTGCTCAGTGTGAGTTAGGCTCTTCTCCACTAATTCCTTATAAGTAATGTGCAACCTGAGACTACGCAAAACACTATACCCTATGTCAAATCCTCTAGTTCTCTGTTGTATTGTGTAGGGTCACATAACAAACCATGACCATAGCATCTTGTACAGTTCGCTGCCTCCAGGATCAGCCAAAGATGTGGAGGGTAAATGGGGAAATGTACAATGTGATGATAGCAGAGCATGAAAAATCCTCCACATTAAGCAGAAGAACTCAGACTGGTGATGACCACCATAGGCTGTTCAGTCCTAAATCCTATTCACTTCTGCAGGTCTTCTGCATCAGCCGTTAGTCAGAAGACTGCACCATTATTTGCTAGCACAGTGGGCAATGGGATTGACGATACAAATTGCTGTTTTAATCATTTTGAATTTGCCTTATGATTATTTTAATAGTGAAGGTTGTTGTGAGCGCTGTAGGTTCATTGCTCAGCATCTTATGCTGTTTGTTCTGCCTGTTTAAAAATTGAAGAAAACTTTAACTGCTGTGGAAGCTGTTGTGTTCTGCTATTTTTCTCTCGCTTCGTATTATGCATTTTCCTTTTTGATAGCCTTATTGTGATATTCATTCTCTGGCGCTGGACCCTGACCTTCCCCTCTAATGAAAGATTAAAGCCTTGTAAGTGTGCATCTTTCCTCTCCTCTCTGCAGTGTGAAAGATGCACAAAAGGCCTCGACTCGCCGGATAATTATTTTCATCCTTCATCGTGATTTTAAGTTTATTTGTCTTTATTATTATTTAGCACTTCTTAATTATTTAACATGCAGAGACTTATTTATTATTTAAAACTCCCTACCACCCATGGTTATTTCTCTCTAGATTTTCGTTATGTGCCAAAAGAAGTTGTATCTTCTCCTGAGTGCCAGCTCTTGCTGTTATGAGGCTGAGCAGAACATCTCCCATGGGCAAAGATCTAGCCTATAAGACTATGTCACAACAAATGCAATCTGACCTTTATTTTCGGTCCCTATTATGATGCACAGGTTTAATTTTTCTCCTTTAATGAACACTTGTGCTTTCTTTCTGAAGCCTCCTCCTTCTTAGTCTTTGAAACATTGTAAAATTATTGTTTCTTTCTCCCTCAGTATTCCTGGGTTTTTAATTTGTCCAAAAGCCTGGTACTCTAGCCTACTGGTTTTCAACTGGGGGCTGGGGACCCACAACCAGGTTTTGGCCTGCTCTAAAGTGGATCACAATGGCAATGACAAACCTAGACAGCATCTTAAAAAGTAGAGACATCACCTTGCCAACAAAGGTCCGTATAGTAAAAGCTATGGTTTTCCCAGTAGTGATGTATGGAAGTGAGAGCTGGACCATAAAGAAGGCTGATCGCCGAAGAATTGGTGCTTTTGAATTATGGTGCTGGAGGAGACTCATGAGAGTTCCATGGACTGCAAGAAGATCAAACCTATCCATTCTTAAGGAAATCAGCCCTGAGTGCTCACTGGAAGGACAGACCGTGAAGCTAGAGGCTCTAATACTTTGGCCACCTCATGAGAAGAGAAGACTCCCTGGAAAAGACCCTGATGTTGGGAAAGATGGAGGACACAAGGAGAAGGGGATGACAGAGGACAAGATGGTTGGGCAGTGTTCTCGAAGCTACCAGCATGAGTTTGACCAAACTGCGGGAGGCAGTGGAAGACAGAAGTGCCTGACGTGCTCTGGTCCATGGGGTCATGAAGAGTCGGACATGACTAAATGACTAAACAACAACAACAAAGTGGGTCACAACAGCATCACTACCATCATACTACAAAATGGGTCTCCATAGGGATGTTTGGGTTAAAGGAGGGTCCTGGGTCTGGAAAAAGTTCTTTACTCTACCCAGTCCACATTTAATGAAAATATGAGGGAAGAAAATAATTGCGTCAGCTATGCCTTCTTCTGAGATCCATTAGCCCACTGACCTAGTGGTAATTGAAAAGGGGTTTACGTGTGTACATACATAGAGCCCCTTCACATGAGAAGGAAAAAGAAGGCCAATGGGGGTTCAAATGATCAAATGGAGGAAATGTGCATACGTTTGAATATATATATAGGCCTTCTTTCACACTTCTGCAGAATGGATGGCCGCGGGGATGATGCTGAGTGACATCATGGGAGGGGATATCTAGGACCAACTCTCTTGTTATTTTGCTTTTGAATGCTGCATGTTGTTATATTTATGGTACTGGCGTGTGTTTTATGTATTCTGTGAAAATTGCTATTGCTTTGCTATCTTCTTACGAAATTGCTATTGCTTTGCTGTGTTATGAAATTGTTGCTATTTTATTGTTTTGCCATGTTATGTAATGGTTTTTGTGGTGTTTGAAATGCATCTCTGTCTCTTTGTTGTAAGCTGCTTTGAGCATAAAATGAATGAATGAAAGCTAGAGGGCTTTTTAACATCAAGGGCTGTGATCACCTGACTGCATAGGGGGTTGTTTGAAGAAAGGCTCAGAAGAAGCACATTGCGATCTCAGGGTCTGATATTAAATGGTCTGCCTGCCCATGGTGTGAGGCAATCTTTGGGGTTGCACTCGCATCATGTCACAATGCAAACCCTCAGTGATGTTTTTGAAATGTGACATCACGAGAGGATTTCATCCCAGAGGGGTCGCAGAAGACAGTGAAGCCTCTACCACTGGTTTCAGAGGAGGTAGACTGCACCCTGCTCCTTTGAGTCAGACTCCTCCCCTCAGAGTCCTCCAGCCCCAATGGAAACTTCTTCTCTACCCACCAAGTACAGGAGACCCATTACATTTTACATAATAGAATGTTTCTCCATAATTTCCAAGCCAGCTTCTTCCAGGGCAGCTTCACCCACACCCCTCTTTGTAAGACCCTAGAAAGTATCAGTCAGTGCTGGAACAACACAGTTAGCTCCCTACTACCTAAGAACTCTATATTTCTATGATCCAGTCCCATCCTGAATCTCCCACAGAGAACTCTCCATGGTGCTGACCATCATCTATCTAACCAGCACATTGGCAGAATTCCCCTAATTCCTCACTCCTCTATTTGAAACTGAAAAGGCAGACATATGTATTTAAGACCCAATTTACATGTGATGGTTCCAGCTGAGATGGTTAGGAACATAGGATACAGACACCTGGAATGTGCTTGTAAGCATGTGGAGTGAGAACTTAAGCAAAGAAGACTTCTAAAAGCCTGTTTCAGGTTCTGATGACTTCACTGCACTTATTTAGGATGCATAACTGGACAAATTCATGCATTAAAATTCTCTTACATGGAATGGGACCATCACCACATCTGTGTAAAGCAGTGTTGGCCAAACTTGGGTCGCCAGCTATTTTTGGACTACAGCTCCCTTCATCACTGACCCTTGGTCCTACAAGCAAGAGATTATGGGAGTTGTAGTCCAAAAACAGCTAGGGACCCAAGTTTGGCCAACACTGATGTAAATGAACTGTGCATAAGCTGGACATTCCATTATATTAAGATGCTCTTCAGGTGATTTCTAAATACACACACACCTTGCCAATACCTGAAAGTAAGGGAATCAGAGAATGTGAGCATCTACATGATTGAAGAAGCAACTCACCAGGTGAGGCTGGACAACAGTGGCTTCTTGACAGGCAGCTGCATCTTCACCATACCAAACTCCCTGCTTCCTCCCCATCTCCCTCCCAGTAAGCAATAGCAACCAACCTGCTAGAAGCTAGCATGGCTGCTTTGTCCCACCTGCCAATTGAACATTGACATGGGGCATCTGTTGCATCCATTATGCCATCTGTAAGATGGAGGGGAGGGAAGCATGTCACCACATGAAGACCTGGTAAGAAGTGTGAGTCTGGGCCTTGTTTTCCCTTCCCAGTTGCTACAGCACTCCAAATGTTATGGTATTGCTTTGAATGGAATGGAAACAAGTTAGCCTGTTGGAAATCTAAGATGCTTATAGGATGGAACTTGTCAGTGCAGCTCTTGCTGTGAATGAAATCGATGTCTATCTCTCAGACTTTTTAGATTACTTGACTGAGGTGTTGATTAAACTAAGATGAGGACTGCAGTTGCAATTACCACCAGATGAGATTTGTTAATTGGCTTCTTTTGAATCAGATCAGGGTTTCCCTTCTGCTATCTTCTACCTTTGATGTGACTCGATATATGTGGAGAAGGCGCAATGAAAATTGACTGTGGAGGGGCTGCCACTTGAAAATTCAATCTGTTTAATTCATGCACATACAACACAAATTGGAATTTAAATAAATAGTTGAAGGAAATGATAAATGCTGTTTTTAATGCCACTGGTTAGCCAAAACGATGTATAATTTGTTTACTTGCTAATGCGATTAATTGAACTGGTTTCTTAGACTCTGACAACAACAAAAAAGTAATGATCAAAGATAGATGATCTCTTTAGGAAAGTGAGCAAAAGCCAATATCTAATCCTTATTTCCTTACTGGCGACTACAGAAGTGTATATCCATATTTTTGCTTGCATTTAGCACTGTTAATTTTGTTGCTATTGTATGTTTGGAAATAACAGCTTGCCCCAATCTGAAAAACAACGATACAGTCACAGGAATATAGCATAATCCAACATAAAAACACTGACTGTTGGGATTTGTTGCATGGAAGTAGCGCTGGTGACGTGAATTGAAGGTGATATTTTGCTGAGATTCCATGCTGATTACTACTGACCTCTTTACAGAATTTACTGCTGGGTTACAAACTAAGCTGCTTACCTAAGTGAAGCAAGCAGATTTTTTGCAATATTTAGTTTTTGCTCTGTGTGATGATCCAAATCTGCTGTGGAGCCTTTGTGAGCCTCTGTTACGTAGTGTCACAATCTGCTTCAAATGTTACTACATCCTGTGCAACGGCTGCTGAGCCATTTCTCCAAAGAAGATATCCTAATGCTGGAGAGTGAAGCATTGCAGGATGTGGGCAGGGGGCAGGGGGATTAATGTGAGAGAAACTGCAGCTACTACATGTTCCTTGTGCTGCCTCCATCTTAGTTGCAGGTGTGTAGGTGAAGAAGTCTAATAACAGCTAAATAATGATGGATGGAGCTTTGGAGCAGGTTCTTGCTGAATGGGCAGGGAGCTCTCGATGCAATGATTTCCATAGGGGTAGCCAATCCATCAATCAAGGCAATGATGGGGGGTGAATCTGTAACATAAAGCTTCATTTTTAAGACCTCACCCCACAAACATTATAAATGTAGTTCATTATAGAGGTGCTTCATCTCAATCTTGAAATGTCCTATGTAGTTTGCCATTCAAAAGTGTATGAATTAGTGATTCTCAAGGTTTTTTTGCAGGGTGTGTGTGTGTGTGGTGATATTTGCTCAGAGTTAGTGCAATGTTGAAATGCTGGGGGCAGTTTATGAACATTTCTCCCTCTATAAAATGCACATCACTTGCTGAAATTTCAAGGGGCAGTATCACCCCAACCCCCCAAGAAGAAGGGGGTTCTGTGAAGCATATGTTGGCATCCTCTGACACACTTTAATATGAGAAATCCTTAGCATTCAGGCAGCAGCCCATATTGGTTGTGGCTCCGGCATCATTTTTGTTTTGCGGGGAAATGTGTTTTTTACTGGGTAGCAGTAACATTATCACACAGTTACTCCTGTTGGTTAGATGATGATGTCATTGAGGACAAACAAAGCCAGTTCAGAGTCAGGGTATTCCCTACTCAGGAAGGATGGCCCTCACTCTGAACAGGCTCCATTTTACTGTCTATCCCATGATAAAATCTATTTCGCTTCTTGATATGAGTGTTACTATGCAGATTTTTGAAAATAACATGCAGAAGCTACAGTCAATGGATTTGCAATCACAGAGGTTACATACAAAATCTGCTTGCAGGAGAAATAGTGACAGTCACTACTTGAGGGCTGTACAGATGCATCGGGTCAGGCACTGAGAGAGACAGCATGTTGGACTAGATAGGTCTTTGATCTGTGACCTAGCAAGGCTTTTCTCCTATTGATATGCAAGGTTATAGGGTCTTTTCTAAGAAAGGGGGAAATCCACTTCCCATAAATCTTCTTTTTCACATTGAATTCACTAGATAACATTCACTTCAGGCTCATTAATTATATTACTGTGGAATAAGATATGATGAAATATTTGTGGCAAAAGTGCCAGCCTTTGATTTAATAGCATTGAATGCTGGGGAATCCAATATTAATTGTTTTTAATCAGGGCAATATTGTGTAGGATGACCTTTTGAAGTATTCCGCCTATGGCATTAGATACCATAATGTATCCTTGGCTTTTGAATAATGTCCAATATTCAACATTATTTCGACAAACGGCTGGTTCAAGGGTTGCACAGAGCATGGAAGTGCATTTAAAACTTCACAATAAGCAGAGAAAGAGAGGCTCTTTTTGAATTCTTTTTCTTTAATAGAAACCTGGTAAATTGGTGGAGTCAATGGACTTTGGTAGTGCCAATAACATTTGGCAGGCGGGAATGTTCCACTTTCAAGCTGGGCAGTAATTGAACAATTATTGGACAATGGATATGTTGCTGGGCATGTAAATAAAATAACCTCTGCATAGAGTCATATTTTACCTGGATAGTCAAACTGCAAAAAACAACAACACTGTGCATCCAGATTTCTGGTATGCTAATGATATATGTTTGGGCATCAGTAAGTCAATGCAGAAGTGCAATTAGCCATGCCTAATCCTGCATGAAAGTTTGTTTCATACAACAAGTGACATAGAATCAGAAAACCATAGTGTTAACAGAGAAGTCATCAGTCCTCTGCTCAATACAGGATCTGCAGTACAAGACACAATTACAGCATCCTTGGCAATGCAATATTCGGTGTGGAAGAATCTATCTGTTTTGGTTCCTCTAAATTTCTCATTTTTTTTCCCAATCTTAAGCACAGCACTCCACTTTTACACATCGGCATTTTAGTGCAAATTTCTGCTTACACAATTTTGTGTGCAATTTCCCCTAATACGCACATTTTTGCAAATCAACATTCCCTTGCTCTTGAGGCCTGGGGCTAGCAGGAGTGGGGCATACACATCAGATCCCACATACCCAATGCCCCACTATATTGGGAAATGGAAATCCTATGTTCTCATAACTCACTTGAATGTGATGGAGCCAAGCTAGGGTGGCTTTCCCCAGAGTGGTAGACTCTTCAGCTCTGAAAAAAATATTCAGACATTAGGGGAAAACTAAATTTTTGTTATTTTATTTTCATTTCCCTGCTTTACAAAGTCACCAGAGTTGCCATGCTGTACACATTCCCTCCCAGTCCTCTGTATCTTGCAATTCTCTGTTGTTATTTTACCTTTCTGTCAGTCACACTCTGCCTTCATTCAATTAATTTTTCCTTCATTAGAATTCGAGATGCTGTTTTCAGGTGGAAGACGATTCAGAGAAAGCTGTTAGAAGCTGACAAAAAAGGGGAATGAGATTGGTATTACTAGTGAAGCAAAGAAGATGCAGGAGAATTTGGAGTGGCAACCAAATAAGATTCTTCTTAATTTATCTAGACACCCCAATCAGAACGGTTCCTCATTTTGTTGGGTAAAGGCAGAAACAAAGATGTTAATCTGTACTTCTCAAGTACTGCCTTGATGAGGACTTGTTTTATCTAAAGAAAATCAAAGCCAGTTTAACCCAACAAGGCAATTTAGATACTTACTATAATTCCAGTCATCTTCAGAAGCAGTAAATGGGTTCAAGTATATTGACAGTGGAATTCCATAACTTCACCCCTGCCCCTTAACAATTGAGAACCATTAATCTAGCAATTTCTGGGAGTTAACATCACCCTGAAGAATTCCAGTAAGAAATAGACAAATGTAGTAGCGGGGGTAGTCAACGTGGAGCCCACCAGACGTTGAAAGACAGCACACAGAATGGTCACACGTGATGGGAGATAGACTCCACCATTTGGAGGGTAAGACATTGGCTATCTCTCTGATACGGCAATTACAAGACACAAAGAGGGATGCAGATATCTGTCTATTTGGGAGCCATGACACTTTCATTCGTGCTTTCTCATAAATATGTTGCATCCTACTTCTGCATTAATCTGTGTCTTATTCTTTTTAATCTCCATGCAAATTAACAGTCAAAAGTGTATTTTTTTTTAACAATGCAATCTTATACATGCCTACTCAGAAGTAAGCTTTATTTCTTACAGAGAAAAAGGCCTTCAATGGCTACTAGCCATGTTCCACTTCCAGTGTCAGAGCCAATATGCCTCTGAATACTGGTTTCTGAGAATCACAGCGGGGCAGAATACTGTCGTACTCACATCTTACTTGTGGGCATCTCACAGGCATTTGGTTGGCACTGTGAGAATAGGATGATGGACTAAAGGGCTCATTAGCCTAATTCAGCAGGCTATTCCTATGTTCATAGTGTTATGAGTTTGGGGGGGGGCAGCCTAAATAATACCCTGGGTCCCTCCTAGGCCTGGTCAGAATCTAGTAAAAGAGGCTGTGGAACCAGCCGAATCAGTTTCTTTGTTAAGGTAATGTCTTTGGCTGACTAGATGCGTACCCATAATCTGCATCTCAAATAACGAGCTCTATCGCCATAGAGGCAACTGGGTGGGCCTTTTCCAACTTCACCTGGTTGGATGGCATATCATTCTTGGATAGAGAACAATAGGCTGTGCATGAGAGCTGTTTTTCAGTGGTACTGATGCTGGAAGCTGAAGACACAGGGATGTCTGCTCTGTGCTGGCTTCAAAGTTAGACTTCATTGAAATCTTAAAGAGGAAACAAGATATGTTGAGATGTTACTGCTGTGAGCCCCTCCATCCTATGCACAACTTGCATATATCTGTAAATAAAACCATATGTCCAAAAGACAACACTGACCTTTATTCCAATGAAACTCAACCCTGGGATAAACACAGGAATCCCTGAAGTCTCTCACTGCTCAGCGATTGGGATTGTACTTAACAATATATTCTTTAAAACCCTGTTGAATCAGACAAAAGGCACATCTAGATAAGGATCATGTTTTCACAGCTGCTAATCAAATACATATGGCAGGAGTGTGGAAAATTTTTGGCCTGGTGAACCAGATAATTACCTCCCCACACTCGATGTGCCAATTTTTAAAAAGTAGGAAGAAGCCTGTCAATCAACTGATGTCCTAATGGCTTTCCACAGGTTTTCCTAGAGCAGATGTAAAGCCAAAGGACCTGTAATTTCCTGAATCCACTCTGGATCCATTAAAAATGGTGTAAAATCAGTCACTTTCTAGTCTCCAGGCACTGGGACTGATCTTAGGAACAAGTCACATATTTTTAATAGATCAACAGTCCTCTGTGGTGGTATACATGCATTTCTGTTTAGGTAGGAACATGATCAGACATGAATAGGTCCTTAGTATAACTGGGAAATCCTGAGCAGTTCTTCCCATCTGCTGATGAGTGGCTGATGGTGACAACTCTGAAAAGCCCTGATGTATTCTTCCTTTGAATATGCAAAAAAAAAAAAAGCCCGAACCTTTTGATATACCTCCTCCTGGTTAGAAAACTATTACATGAAAGAAAGCAAAGTGATTGCCAGAAGAAATATGATTTTGCTCTACAGAGCATCACATAGAGAGGGTAATAGTGAAGGAAAATGAGAAAAGATAATAATCTTCATGAAGAAATACATCTGTCAGAGAGAAATAAGAGGGCAGGTCATGGACAGCTCTCAGCAGCTGCATGCCATCTGCATGCAGTAAATCGGTTTCTCTTTGATGGAACACACTCAGGAAGGTGAATGGTGACGGAAGCTGCATAAAATGGGTTCTTACAGTCTACATCAAAGGTGTGATCCAGGCGCTAGAATCAACCACATTTGTACATTAAAAACTTCAAGTACTTGTATATGCAGTGTTGTGCATTATTGTTGTGTGTATGGGGGGTATTCATGCTATACTACAACAGCAATTTCTGGCTAGCAATGTGGACTGTCAGCAGAATCCATATCCCCTAGGTTTAAAGATGACAGTGGTAGGGCTGGTTTTTGATATATTCCCCACAATCCGAACAACAGTAACCTTAGAGATATGCGCCCCCCCCCAGTCAACACAATAGTCCAAACATTTTGTTACCTATATCTGTTTTTAGAGTGTTCTTGTTTTTAATTGTTTTCATGATGGTGGTTTTGTGTATATTTGTTTTTTTAGTTGTATTTTATATTCAGTTACAGGTAGGTAGCCATGTTGGTCTGCCTTAGTCGAAACAAAATAAAATAAAAAATCCTTCCAGTAGCACCTTAGTCTCTAAGTTTGTTATTGGTATGAGCTTTCGTGTGCATCTGAAGAATCTGAAGGTATCTGAAGAAGTGTGCAAAGCTCATAGCAATAACAAACTTAGTTGGTCTCTAAGGTGCTACTGGAAGGATTTTTTTATTTTGTTTATATTCAGTGTTATTTGTACACCACTCAGAGACCTCCTTTATCAAGTGGTTTATAAATAAATGATCCATTTCCCCAGTGGCCCACCACAGAGGCTGAAATATTTGACCGCATTTGATACTCCATTCCAAACTAGAGAAGGATCCCACTCCATAATGTAAAACATTCCCTCCATTTTTATCGTCACAGTCAGCTGTTACAGTCAGCTGTTCTCTTTCCACCTCTTTCCACCTCCAACATTTTGTGCCTTCAAAAAGCCCACGTAGTGGAGCTTAGAAGAGCTTGCAGTGTGTGAATGTGAAGTGGCAGAAAGAGAGAAGGGAATAAGAGAGTCTTGATGCAGTTTTTCTGAGTAGTAGGTTGTGCTAAAACAACAACTTCTGGTATGTTGGTCAAAAGAGTAGGGTTTTTTTTGGGGGGGGGCTGAGAGGCTGAGAGCAATCTCAGGGACTTCAAAAGGTGGCAGCAGAAAGTAATCATAGATTGTAACATGTTTCTGTTTGCTGCTTCTCATGGAGTAACTGATTCTATTAGTGCACTTCTCCAAAGCAAGAATACACATGTGGAGAATTTAGCAATAAACACGAATGCAATGCATCAGAGGGACTTCACATCTCCAAAGGCAAGAAGAGGCGGGCAAATTTCTCATGAAATTTCATTTGGAGGAGGTCCTTGGGAATGGTTTTTTTTAGCTGTGTTGAGCTCCAATAAGTGGTCCAATATCCCCACATTGTATGAAGAAGGAAAATACAAAAAATGGCCCATGTAGCACGATTATATTTGGTGACTGAATTGCAATTTAGCTTACACTAATAATAATCAGCGTCAAACCAGAATATCAATACAGTGGTACCTCGGGTTAAGTACTTAATTCGTTCCAGAGGTCCGTTCTTAACCTGAAACTGTTCTTAACCTGAAGCACCACTTTAGCTAATGGGGCCTCCCGCTGCCGCGCTGCCAGAGCACAATTTCTGTTCTCATCCTGAAGCAAAGTTCTTAACCCGAAGCACTATTTCTGGGTTCGTGTAGTCTGGGTTACCTGAAGTTTCTGTTACCTGAAGCGTCTGGGTTACCTGAAGTGTCTGTAACCTGAAGTGTATGTAACCCGAGGTACCATGGTACAGGCACAGATAGCTCAGTTGGTAGCGCATGAGACTCTTAAACTAAGGGTCATGGGTTTGAGCCCCCACGTTGAGCAAAAGATTCCTGCATTGCAGGGGGTTTGGACTAGATGGCCCCTTCCAGCTCTACAATTCTGTGAATCTATCCATCTAAGAGCCAAGTAGGCCAGGATTATGATTATCATCTAAGAAATTTAGACTGATAGAGAGCAGCTTCCCAGTAAGATTATGCTTGAAATGAGATTTGAATTTTGCACTTTCTGGCTCTTTTCTCATGTAAGACAGACTTCAAGGATACATTCTTGCCAGGAACCAGGCACTTGAATAAAATATTGGAGGGGGCCAGTTAATCGATCACATTACATGGTAAACACACACATTCTGAATGGCAATGCTCATCAACTGGTGTGGGGGGTGGGTGACTGCCCTGAAATATTTTATTGGGACCTCAGCCACTAGCAGTTGGCTCCTATGTCTCCAAGGGTCAGACAGAGAAGCTTGAAGAGCCACACTGGGCCCCTGAGACTAAGCTGCCCTCCACCCCACTTTTACTAAAACAGTACACTAACTCCCCAGAATCGTCAGAATGAATATAGAATAAAGTATGGGTTATATTCACCACAGTGTTAAAGCAAATGTTCCATCAGTGCAATGATTTATTCTTGTACAGCAAAACATTTTCTCTGTCCCCTTCCCCCTAAATCTGTTCTGAGTTTTCTCCCAATGGCCCAAAGCACAATCCCATTATGTTAGTGCTAATCCTTGTCCTAGCCCAATACTTTAGTTGAATACTGCCCCAGGTCAATATTCCTTATACTTGAAATTAATTTAACATACACACAGAGAGACTATGGATTGGTAAAAAAACCCAAACAATTCCAAATAAGGGCAGAGACTGGCTCTCTATTTTACAAATCCGAATGATTACTCCTCCATGATTTTCTTGCTCTGTTTTTGATCACACTCTGTGTGTTGCACTTCAAGCTTCCTTGCACGCTTCATAACAAGATATTGTGTCTCAAGAGGGTTTTGACTGATAGAACAGTAGCAGGAAAGATCAAAAGGGGGTTTCTCATTATTAATAGATCAAATGATTCTCCCTTTTTTGGGGGAAGGGAGTGCTCGTCATTATCCAAATACTTCCTCACCACCGCCCTCTTATCCACTGGACCTGCCAAAATGTCCTTTCTTCAAAAAAAAAGGGGGGGGGAGAGAAGATTTTGTATACTCTGCAAGTAAATGACACACACCCAGGGATTTAATTATTTTTATGTCACAGATCTCTCCCTCTCTTTCTCCCTCTCCCTCTCCCCCTCTCTCTTTCTCTATGTCTCTCTCTTTGTATCTGTCTCTGTCTCTCTCTCACACACACACTTGAATTCAAATGTATTTTGCTGCTGTGTTAAAGAATCTCTGGAGCCTCTGAATCTGAATAGCCAGTTTTAATTGCTTAGTTACTGGGATTGTTCTCTGCGTTCCATTTTACAGTGGAATTCCACCTGGGCTGAAACACATTACTCTGGCAATATACAATGTAAACAAGGCTTTTTGGGTTTTTTAATGCAGAATTGAAATTGTGGGGCATTACTGTTGAGATTGCACACACACAGAGAGAGACAGAGTCAAGGTCAACTGAACTGTGCTCCAGGGCTTAGTCACTACATTTGAGAGTTCTTTGTTTGAGAGCAGGCATCCAAGGTATTCCTAACGGCAATTAAAAATAGAATGCTTAAAAAAAAATGTCTGCACAATGCAGGCTTGTAAAGACCCTGGCTGTCCTTCCTTAGACCAGGTTTGGGATTCCTTCAGTTTTGCATAAACACATTGCAAGCATGCTCCTTCCTCCTGCAATGCACAACACAGGTCACATCCACACCTTGCATTTAAAACATATTAAAAGCTTACCTCAAAGAATCATGGGAATTATAGATTACCCCCCAACAAAGCTACAGTTCCCAGCACTGATAACAAATTATAATTCTTTGCAGGGTGCTATGTGCTTTAAAGTATAGTTAAAGCCATGGTTTTCCCAGTAGTGATGTATGGAAGTGAGAGCTGGACCATAAAGAAGGCTGATCGCCGAAGAATTGATGCTTTTGAATTAGGGTGCTGGAGGAGACTCTTGAGAGTCCCATGGACTGCAAGAAGATCAAACCTATCCATTCTTAAGGAAATCAGCCCTGAGTGCTCACTGGAAGGACAGATTGTGAAGCTGAGACACCAATACTTTGGCCACCTCATGAGAAGAGAAGACTCCCTGGAAAAGACCCTGATGTTGGGAAAGATGGAGGGCAAAAGGACAAGGGGACGACAGAGGACGAGATGGTTGGATAGTGTTCTAGAAGCTACCAGCATGAGTTTGACCAAACTGCGGGAGGCAGTGGAAGACAGAAGTGCCTGGCGTGCTCTGGTCCATGGGGTCACGAAGAGTCGGACACGACTAAATGACTAAACAACAACACAAACCCCACACTCTCACATGAATGGAACAAAGCAAAATAAAAAAATTCCTTCCAGTAGCACCTTAAAGACCAACTAAGTTAGTTCTTGGTATGAGCTTTCGTGTGCATGCACACTTCTTCAGATGCCTTCTTCAGATATCTGAAGAAGTGTGCATGCACACGAAAGCTCATACCAAGAACTAACTTAGTTGGTCTTTAAGGTGCTACTGGAAGGAATTTTTTTATTTTGTTTTGACTATGGCAGACCAACACGGCTACCTATCTGTAACTGGAACTATGGAAGGCACCACACTGAGCCGCATGAAATGGAAGTCCATCAGGTATCTGAAGAAGTGTGCATGCACACGAAAGCTCATACCAAGAACTAACTTAGTTGGTCTTTAAGGTGCTACTGGAAGGAATTTTTTTTATTTTGTTTTGACTATGGCAGACCAACACGGCTACCTATCTGTAACTGGATGAATGGAACACACAGTGAGAGCTCTTCAGTGGATCAATGGATCAAATGTTCATTCTGATGACCAGAGTGAGAGGGGCAGATTAGGCCCCTGAATTGGGGGTCAGTTATCAATAAGTTCTAGAGTTGTGTGTGGTGCCACATTCTATTTGTATGATCAGTACCCCCCATGGGCTCTGGAAAAATTGGACAATATCATTAAATATATTGGTAAGAGCACACTTTAGGTAAAGGTAAAGGACCCCTGACAGTTAAGTCCAGTCGCAGACGACTCTGGGGTTGCAGCGCTCATCTCGCTTTACAGGCTGAGGGAACAAGTGTTTGTCCACAGACAGTTTTTCTGGGTCATGTGGCCAGCATGACTAAGCCACTTCTGGCAAAATTAGAGCAGTGCACAGAAACACCGTTTACCTTCCCGCCGGAGTGGTACCTATTTATCTACTTGCATTTTTGGCATGCTTTTGAACTTCTTGGTTGGCAGGAGCAGGGACTGAGCAATGGGAGCTCACCCCATCGTGGGGATTTCAAGTGCCAGCCTTCTGATTGGCAAGCCCAAGAAGCTCAGTGGTTTAGACCACAGCGCCACCCGCATCCTTAACAGCACACTTTAGAAGATACCTAAAAGGATGTCTTAATTATGCTGGGTTTCCCTTTCAGTTCCGCATGAGAAGTACATCTTACATTATCAGTCACTCTACTGGTACTAGAAAGAACCAGTAGAAAAACTCTGATTCTTTAGTAGCCTTAACAGTAGATAATAAGCCTGCAGTCAAACTGCAGTATAGGTACATTCACTGTGTCTGTGACTGGCACACATTTTCTACTTCACTGTGCTTTCATATTTCCCTTTTTAATTTAATCCTGTTAATGCTCACATTTTAAACTCGGTATCCTCAAACCACAATTAAATGTCAAAGAGTATATTGAAGTACTCTAATACAAGAAGCTTGATTCAACACTTCTCAAATGGAGTGCACTGTTACTGTTCAGAGAAAGCATTTCGCAAGCTAACTGCTGTAGTGTGACACAGAGGGGCCGCCCCAGTTCCAAGGAACCGCCAGCACAGCAGAACTAACAGGAACACTGGGTTACATCTGGAAGAGGTTCCTCAAATGAAGGAAACTCCTCCGTGTCCAACCCATTGACGGTCACTTATCAAGCACTTAAGGTATGGTGAATGTAAACTATGCTTTCCACTCCTGCCCTCCCTCCGATTTGGCTTTGCAACAAAGCCATGCAGTCATGTTTTCAGTCTGTCTTTGAAGGTTTTGGTGCCTAGCAGAAGCAGGAATAGGCAGTAGAAGCAGCAAAAATGTTGAATGAGAGTTATGCACTTTCAGGAAACCTCCCTACCGACACCTGTCAAATTCAAGCTGGAAAAGTTCCTTTAAGGATGCTATATGCTGATCTGTACAAGTTCCAGGAGCCTGTCACTCTTCTTTACAGACTGAGGATGCAATGTTATGATCCCTAGGAGGGAACCAGAATATTGTGGATTTTCCTCTCTATAGACAGGGAAGGAAGTTAACTCTTGAATAGGGAGGTCCACTCCTCCCTTACTTTAGTGGTGTGTTGATGTTGGTAGGGAATGAAAATGTGCTGGGGCTAGAGACAGGCTAGGGATACTCAATTTTCGTTTCCCCCAGATTCTCAGCAGTCCTGTTTAGGGAAGTTTTTAATGTTTGATCTTGTATCATGTTTTTAATGTTCTATTGGGAGCCACCCAGAGTGGCTGGGGAAACCCAGCCAGATGGGTGGGATATAAATATATTATTATTATTATTATTATTATTATTATTATTATTATTATTATTATTATTATTCCACACTGAAATTCAGTTTTCCACATTTACACAGCAATTTGTGAATTTTCTTTCAACATTCTCACAAGAATTAATCTATATTTTAGGGCAATTTTTCCTAATGTACACATTTCTGTCTAATATACACATTTTTCCCCAAAGCCGTTTTTCCATATAATATAATTTAATACATTTATTTATCAAAACATATATATCACATGATTGTAACAAACCTCTCATTGTTTACAAGAAATTATCAATCAAAATAGTTAAAAACAAGTAATTAAAAGCAAGTAATTAAAAGCAATTACATCAATTACAAAAACTACAAAGAGATTAAAACACATCTATGTGTCTGGATAGGCTTGCCTAAACAAAAATGTTTCAAGCGGGCAGCAAAATGAGTAGTGACTGTGCCTGCCTTAAGACATAGAATGATGTGTGCTATTTTCACTAACATTAAAAACATTAAATTGATTTTTTTGCCCTATTATATGCATTTTTGCACACTTTACTTGGCTGAAGACCTGCACTGCAATATTTAAAGGTAAAAGGTAAAGGTACCCCTGCCCGTACGGGCCAGTCTTGACAGACTCTGGGGTTGTGCGCCCATCTCACTCAAGAGGCCAGGGGCCAGCGCTGTCCGGAGACACTTCCGGGTCACGTGGCCAGCGTGACATCGCTGCTCTGGCGAGCCAGAGCTGCACATGGAAACGCCGTTTACCTTCCTGCTGGTAAGCGGTCCCTATTTATCTACTTGCACCCGGAGGTGCTTTCGAACTGCTAGGTTGGCAGGCGCTGGGACCGAGCAGCGGGAGCGCACCCCGCCGCAGGGATTCGAACCGCCGACCTTTCGATCGGCAAGTCCTAGGTGCTGAGGCTTTAACCCACAGCGCCACCTGTGTCCCACTGCAATATTTGGAGACCTGCAAATGTTGAAAAAACTACTATGTGTTGGTGTGTGTATTTTTTTCAGAAAGTATGAATTAGGTAAGTTTGTCTTTAAATATGAACTGAGTCAATTTTCTCCTCCCATCCCTAATTATTAGTGCAGAATTGGGGAGGCCCTGGATCTGCAAGACCCACATACATCCAGTTCACTCTGTATACCTTGACAAGGGAGACAAACTGTGCTGGGGAGAGCTATTTTTCCTCCATTAGGAACTAGAGGGAGGGGAAAGAAAGAAAGAAAGAAAGAAAGAAAGAAAGAAAGAAAGAAAGAAAGAAAGAAAGAAAAGTTTTGTGGAAGAGACTTCTGCTCTGACTGGTTTGATCTCTGCAGCTCCTCTGTCACAGACTCTCCCACTGATATCTGCTAACCGAGGTTGCTATCCTATACACACAATCACCTGTGAGAAGGTCCCACTGAACCTGTGAACAGGATTGGACCTGTATAGTACCTATGTATAGGACTGCACTGTAAATTCTCCCTCAATTAGAGCTTACTGCGATTACAGCCAGCAATCGCGTTCCACTGGTCTTCATCACATTGGTGCCTATGTGCTGCATCATTATTTCAGGAACTAAATAGTAAAGCAGTCTTTTCTTTTCAGGCATAATTAACTTTTGTGCTCACTTGCTGCTTTCCTGGCGAGTGTATGACTCTTGGGCACCTCACTGTGGTCCTCGTTTAACAAACCTTTGAAAATCGGCATCTGTTTGAAAAAACACAGAGACCAACCAGTGCCGGATTTATGTATAAGCTAAACAAGCTATAGCTTAGGGCCCCACTCTCTTGGTGCCTCCAAAAAAAATTTGAAGGGGAAAAAAACCACTGGATGTACATTTCCAAAATATAAGATAAAAATAAAATAAAATAAAACCTACATACAGCAACAGTGGTTTGTGTTGTGTAGGCTCCTATGATGTAAGTAATGGCTCCCGCCTGCTAGCCTGCTCCCTAAAATATCACTATCACTATTAATATACTTCTTAATTGTTTTTCAATTCAACAAATACTTTGATAAAATACATATTTTGTAATGTGCAAATGGCTTTAGAAAACTATTAGGTCCATAAATTACCATATATCATATATTCAACAACAAAAAACAGCGACAATTTGTTGTTGACAAAGGACAGCTGGACTTATAAAGGGCCCCATTACCTTCAGTAGCTTCGGGCCTCATCAAACCTAAATCCAGCTCTGAGACTAACACAGTCTCTCACACACAGACACACACACACACACACACACACACACACACACACAGGTTTTTCTTTTCCTCCACTTTTTGTCATTTATTATGTCAACTGTGGGAGCACAAGTGATGCAACTGAAAAATTCTGCATCATGTTTCATGAAACTGCTTGGTTAAAGCTTTTTTTAGAAGAAAAAACTCTGAAATCCTCCTCTGTTTCAGAGCCTTGTGCAACCACTATGCACAATGGGTACCCAGAAAAAGACATAAAGATTGCAAAATACCCTTATTGCTAAAAAGGAACACCTGCACTCTGCATATCTGCTGATTATAGAGAAAGTCTATGGTGTTGGTATCTAATTAGCTGCAAAAGGGCACTACTCATCTTTTTTGTGCACCTGAAAGCATTTTTATTTTAGAGCAATAAACCTATGCGGATGCCCTTGTCATGTTGCAATCCCATCACTGTATTTCTTTTGCTAGACTTCGTCTTAATTATTGATGGTCTAAAACCTAGTTCCAGCATAATCTGGGAACGGGGCTCAGGATAGATATTTGGCCTGGCATAATAACCAAAACACATTTTCAGTGGATCTTACTGTCCCTTGGAGAGCTCACTAAACCCTGACAGAGCTTTCTAGCAACTGTCACCTGCTGCTGCTGCCACCACTAAGTGCAATCTAGACATCTTCCCTGCACCTTCTAATGTCAGCCAGTGACCTAAGGTCAGTAGCCTTCTGTACAGCATTTACAGAGGTGCATTCTGGGTTGGGCTTGATATTGGAACTACATTTCCCATAGTGCCACTTGACCTAGGACACTTTGGGCATGAGCCTGGGTCTTGCAAAAGCTGCCAACCGCATGGGGAATGTTTGCCAACTAGCAGTTTACCTCCCCTAAACTAAGCCTGGCTGGTTTTCAGGTATCTGGGCCAGCTGCCAAAGAAGGAATAACTCTCAGATGGGGAAAAGCCAATTTTGGTCCCCACTAAAATCTATCTGTAATAAGGATACAAAACGATAAGCGAAGTCATAAAACACTGGCATAATTCCAAAACTGCAGCAGTGCATAGCTGTAGCTCAGAATATATCAGCCAGCAATTTTGTGAGGCTTTCATGGACAAGAAGTGAAGAGTCTCTTTGAACTGCTGTCTCTTTCATTGCAAGTAGCACTATAGTAAGCTTGTTTGCTTCCAAAAAGAAAGTGGGGAGCATACTTCAATAAACTAAGCATGCCTCAACATGTGTGTGGACTGTGTGTGAGAAAGAGTGTGCATGTGTGCTTCTAGAATCATAGAATCATAGAGTTTGTGGTTGACCACAAACTTGACACGAGCCAACAGTGTGACGCGGCAGCTAAAAAAGCCAATGCAATTCTGGGCTGCATCAATAGGGGTTTAGCATCTAGATCAAGGGAAGTAATAGTGCCACTGTATTCTGCTCTGGTCAGAACTCACCTGGAGTACTGTGTCCAGTTCTGGGCACCACAGTTCAAGAAGGACACTGACAAACTGGAACGTGTCCAGAGGAGGGCAACCAAAATGGTCAAAGGCCTGGAAACGAAGCCTTATGAGGAACGGCTAAGGGAGCTGGGCATGTTTAGCCTGGAGAAGAGGAGGTTAAGGGGTGATATGATAGCCATGTTCAAATATATCAAAGGATGTCACATAGAGGAGGGAGAAAGGTTGTTTTCTGCTGCTCCAGAGAAGCGGACACGGAGCAATGGATCCAAACTACAAGAAAGAAGATTCCACTTAAACATTAGGAAGAACTTCCTGACAGTAAGAGCTGTTCGACAGTGGAATTTGCTGCCAAGGAGTGTGGTGGAGTCTCCTTCTTTGGAGGTCTTTAAGCAGAGGCTTGACAACCATATGTCAGGAGTGCTCTGATGGTGTTTCCTGCTTGGCAGGGGGTTGGACTCGATGGCCCTTGTGGTCTTTTCCAACTCTTGGAAGAGACCACAAGGGCCATCGAGTCCAACCCCCTGCCAAGCAGGATGCAAATAATAATAATAATAATAATAATAATAATAATAATAATAATAATATATACCCCGCTCATCTAGAACACTTATGTAAGAACACTTTCCCTCTGAAAAAATCAAAATGCACATACATGGGATAGGGGCACCAATTGGAAGGAGGTCTTCTGTTAAGGGATTCTTTCTTGACCTAAATAATTTTTAGTAGACATTTGCAGATAACAACAACAACAACAACAACAACAACAATGTGCAGCTTCCAACAAAATATTAAAAATACATTAAAACATCAGTCATTAAAAACTTCCCTAAACAGGGCTGCCTTCAGATGTCTTCTAAACGTCAGATAGTTGTTTATCTCTTTGACATCTGCTGGGAGGGCATTCCACAGAGCTGGCGCCACTACCGAGAAGGCCCTCTGCCTGGTTCCCTCTAACCTCACCTCAGTTTTCACAGTGAGGGAACCGCCAGAAGTCCCTTGGCACTGGACCTCAGTGTCTGGGTTGAACGATGGGGGTGGAGACGCTCCTTCAGGTATACATGCCAAGGACGTTTAGGGCTTTAAAGGTCAGCACCAACCCTTTGATTTGTGCTTGGAAGTGTACTCGAAAATGCACACAAGTGTACGTGTGCCCCTGGGTTTTGTTCTCTGACTGTGTCTCCTTGTCCTTTTCATTCTGCACCTGGCCTGGATTAGGTTGTATTCAAGTACCCTGCCGTAGACTCATGGGTTTGTGTGAGTAATAGTCTCCAAACCTTCTAGATTGCAAGACCTGACAGCCCATGTTTTGCGAATTAAATTAAATTGCTATGATTGGAAACTAATTTTCCTGTAGATTAGGTTGGCTGCTGGAGGGGTCACTCCTTTAGCATGCAGGATCACTGCTTTTTGTATCACTTGAGATGTATTCCTTGTATTGCCGACATGGTGAACTTTGGTTTCTGCTCTGCTTATGGAAATCAAACCTTGGACATTTCTGCACAGCAGTTGGCAGCGAGTTGAATGCTGCTCATGCACGCAAGTTTTGTTCCGCATCCAAACAATGATGTCCTCATCAAAATGCTGCCTCATATTATTTCCCCATTTAATCTGGATTTACCATTTTTGCAGAAAGTCCAATAAGTAAAAGAAGAAGCAAACAAACAAACACCTAAGGAAACTAAGGTTGCCATACGGTCTGTATTTTCTGGACATATCCGGGAAACAACTTTGCCAAATATCGGTGGGAGAATATGAGATGAAATTTTGATGAGGATGACACCCTATTATACTGAAAATCCTATGGAAATGATTTGATTTAGTTTTTATTATTGTTTTGTTTTAAAAAGGTGATCACAGGATTAACAATTATGCTTTAAACAAGCAGAACTGAAAACATTCCTAGGAATAGGGGGAAATCTAAACACTGAGCATTCACCATTTTTCTTTTTTCCTGGTGTTAAACTAATTTCTTTTGTCATTTCATGGAAAAACTAGAATGTGCATGGTGGTAGAATTTACCCAGTTTTCTATTGCCTTGAATTCCCTTTTTTAAATTATTAAAACCTGCTGAGGGTTTTAATACTGTTATTTTTTCTGGTTGCAGCACAACAATTTCCCACCTCCAATCATTGATTCACATCTCACTAAGTGTGGTGTTCCCGATATAAGGTAGCAGATTATACTTCTTACATGATTTTAAAGAGTTCTGTTTCTATTGTATGCTTTGAACACCTGCTATAATACAATTCTAGCTTTTTATTCTTCACCTCGCAGAACCTAAAATAAATAAATGAATAAAAATCACATACCACCTTCTGGAGGAAGTGACAGAGCAGAGGAGAAAATGCTGGAATATTTGCTCAGTGTTGCTTTTGTCCTTTGCGTTATCCTTAAAGCAATCTATTCAGTGCTGTCTCCTTCAACATCGTTCTGCATAATTATCCTTTCCTTGACTTTCTACCCATTTTGGAAAGCATTCTGAAAGAAAGTGAGACAAAACAAACCTCTTTACTTTAGAAGAATAAAAGCAGGAGCTTATTAAAGGTGTAACGTAATCTTTAATAAGATGTAAGTTCCTTCTTTGCTACAGAGTGAACATTTTAAATTAGGGTCAGTGGCAATTAAAGAGAACAGGAGGTAGCAAAACTGTGATTGTTTTGCTCTTTAACAATGCAATCCTATCATCATCATCATCATCATCATCATCATCATCATACCTTTTTTCAGCCGGAACTGGCCGGAACTCAGTTCCAGCACCTCTTTGATGGGCACCATTGCCATTCTGAGAGAATGAGGGAGGTGTTCATGGTGATTTGCAGCACCTCTTTTTCTAGAAAAATAGCACTGATTATTATTCTTATTAATTTATTTATTGCCTGCTTTGTTGCCTGGCAGGACTCAAGGCAGCTTACAGATGAAAATAATAACCTCTAAAAACATAGAAAAACCATACATCAAAATACAATTACCATTAATAGAACTAAATACATATATAAAATGTATTTTAAACATACCACCAATTTCAATAAAATCAGCATGGCACTCGCCCTTTAATTAAAGCAGTCAATTCCCAAAATCCTATTAAAAAATTAATGTCTTCACCTGCCATTGGAAGGACAGCAAGGAGGGACCTAGTCTAGCTTCACTAGGGAAGGAGTCCAAAAGTCTGGGAGCAGCCAAAGAAAAGGCCCTCTTCTGCATCTCCACCAAGCATGCCTGTGAGGTTGGTGGGACCAAGAGAAGGGCTTCCCCTGAAGATCTCAAAATCTGGGCAACGTCTTATGTGGGAACACAGTCTTTCAGATAGTTTGGACCTAAGCCATACAGGACTTTACAGGGGATAACAAGCATCTGGAATTGTGCCTGGAAACAGATCGGTAGCTGTTCTAACATGAGATTTATATGCTCCCTATAACCAGTCCTGGTGTACAATGTTGCTGCAGCTCTTTGAGCCAGTTGAAGTTCCTGGGCATTTTTCAAAGGCAGCCACCCCAGAAAGAGTGTGTTACAGTAAAGCCTCTCCTCCTTCCAGAGGGGAGGGATTGTGAGCAGGAGACGATTCCCGCGTCACGCAGGGGGCATTCTGCCCCCCTGCCCTCTCATCATCACTGGCACGCCACGCCTCCCAGTTGGGCACCCAATTGGGTACCACCATGGGGAGCGTGGTTTAGCTGCTCAAATGCGGCTGCGCCAGCTCTCCCTGCCATTGCGCTTCAGATTGTCCACGAGTCACCCACCCACCACTCCCTTTAGGGCGTAGCTTCTTGCTCGACCTTGCTATGGACCCATGGTTGGTCACCCTGGTCGGAGTTTTTTCCAATTGGCAAATTGGCACTGGCCTCTTGGTTTTTTTCGCCTACCTTGTAGCAATCGTCACAACTTTCTTGGTATTTGGCGGTTAGGCATTGGAATGTGTTGTTGGTGTATGGAAGGGCAAGGTGTGGCCATCGCCTACCCCTTCACTTATGGGTATTCTGTTTAGGGAATCTGGTGGTCGTGGATCCTGTCTGATGCCCTGTGTGGCAGGGGGCCATGGCACAACCCTCGGTGACATCAGGGGAGAGCTTATAGTTGTATTTGCATCAACAGGCTCCCCCTACTGGTGGTTAACCCCTCATCAGTCTCACCCCTCTCCGAGTGAGATGGATGACCCTTGTGGTCTCTTCCAACTCTATGATTCTATGATTCTATTCTATGAGTGGGTGGAGTCAAATTTGCTGTGGTCCAATGCCTAAGCCAATACCTTCTCACATGCTGTAATCCATAAAGTTGTGGCCTTTTCTTGCCCATTAACCTAATATACTGTGTCCATGTGTCTTCATTCCCCCAAGCGGGGATCGGGTCCTTGAATCACAATCCAAATGGCCTGTAACTAAGACACGTGTCACTGTGGTGAAATGTGACACCTCAAGGAATGGGTGCAGCTGGCACGCAAAGGCACTCCTGGCTTCCACAGAGACCTGGGCATCCATTCTCAGGACTGAGTCTAGGTCGAACTGCAAACCTCAGTCTTCAGGGGGAGTGTTAGAGCCCTTTAAGCTGAATTCCAATTCTTTGTTTTGCCTTCCGACTGACCGAGAGCACCTCTATCTTTTATGGATTAAGTTTCAATTTGTTCAGCCTCATCCCCTCCATTAGTGGTGACAGACACAACAACTGAGACAGCTTCCTTGGATTGAGAATTTTTTAGCAAAAAATCATATGCATTTTTTATTCAGAAGCCCCACTCTGTTCAGGTAAGTACAGCCACCATCTTAATTCCCCACAATGTCCCTAAGCAACACTATGTCATGGACTTAGTATGTTGAAGATGCTCTGAAGTCTAAGAGTTAGTCTGGCTTCCTTTCCTTTCTATACTGATCTTATTTTTTTCCAGAACCACCACCATTTGCCATGGAAGAGTCCCTGCTCCAGTTTGCATTATGAATCAGTCCGTTACACAAACGGATTCCTTTGAAGGTTTTTGCTGGAAATATGATATATTTGGCATTATAGATTGGCCTCTTTACAAAACATGATAAAGTTACGCAGCTGCTTATCATGAAACAATGTGGCAGGTAAAAATTACCAGGCTACTTCAGATCAGACATTAAGCATTCACTTTATTTATCCTCCCATGAAACATTAGTGGCATGGGGGGAAATTGATGAATAAGCCCTTCTTTTATTTTAATAGAGATGGATTGATAGTTGTTGTTGCTTTACCAGAGGGTCTCTTGAATTCTGACTGTAGTTGTTGAAAGGAAATAACTCTGATAAAGCACACTGACTTTCTCTTTAGCTGGACTTAGACTGGCCAACCCTTCAAATAGAGGATTTCTTCAAATAAAAATTGTCAGATAGAAAACTTCCCTCTGTAAGGTAGGATGTATGAACACTTTCCCTATCTCCGTGGATTGAAACTTTCACATGACAAGTTCTGCATGTACAAAGTCATTTACTTCTGCATTCCTTACACTCCACCTCCTAAATAGCTGCTCCTCAAGATCAGGAGACTGGCGGCAAAGAGTTAATCAAGTGCATAACTATAACACTGCAAAAAGTTTGCTTGGATTCAGCAGTGGCTTGTGTGTGGGAGGGGAAGAGGCAGTGACATCATTCCAGCAGTGGTGCTGCACTCGTCCAGACAGTGGTTGGGTGGGCTGAGGTAGGGTTGCCCCAGTATTTTGAGGGGCTGTTTAAGATACTCATTTGAGGCCCTCTTAAAGCATACAATTTCACTTATTTCTGTTTAGCCGTGTTGTTAGCCGCCCTGAGCCCAGCTTCGGCTGGGGAGGGCAGGATATAAATAAAAATATTATTATGATGATGATGATGATGATGATGATGATGATGATGATGATTATTATTATTATTATTATTATTAAAGCCATAATGGAAGTACGAATAAATGTATCATAACACATTCACTGTGGTCAATTCTTACAACAGCTGGAGTGAAGAATATGACTTAATACATTATATCAACATTACGTAGTTAATACAAATCAGAAACAAGCCATGACCTCCAAATGTGATGATCTAACAGAAACAGAAAAGGAATAAAAAAAATCCCTAAAAAACATGTTGTATGATAACCTTCTAGGGGAAACCTATGGTGAACTGGTGATAGGCAGATCACTGATGAATGATGGTGCAGTGGTACATTAAGAGTAAGTTATGTGGTACCCTATTTAATGAAAGGAACCTTTCAACCTCTCCCAATTTTATGTTCATTCAAAATCAGTGCCAATACTACCAAGCCTTCTTGTGAAATAGATGAGAGCAGATAACATTTTTCATCACTTTCAACTTTGAAAATCACCTCTCATCAGACACAAAAGCTACAGGCAGAGTGAGAATAAAGTGAAGCACAACACATAAATTGTGGTTAATATTTTGAATATTGTGGGAGTCATAAAGCCATGGCAGAGGTTTGTAAATGCTGCAGGGTACCTCTGGACCTCGTGACCAGCACTCTGAGCTTTACAATGTATTGGAATGTAATGACCCTATATGGCGATGGGGTGCAATAAAAGCTTGGCCGGATGTAGGTAACATGAGATTGGCAAACGGCCATGCGGCTGATCAGAACAAAGGAGAATAAACCGGAGAAGGGCAGACAGAGGGGCTGCTCTCTCTTATCATGGAAATATTACTGGCTTTCTGCGTCTTTATTTTACCCTAAAGAAGTGCCACTTGTAACGGCAGGCTCCAACAGAATATTATGTTTATGAATGAATAGAAGGGCAGCCAATGCTATGTAGTGTTATTGACTTTGAGTATGAAACGTAAAAACAAATCAACCAACAACCAACTGTAGATTTCAGTCAGAAAGTCGGTTAAATCAATATCCCCTTCAAAGGGCAAAGATTCATCTTTGCAGCCCTTTTCAAGATGATCACCCCCCATGTTAGCCAAAGACTTAATATCAGATATGAATCCATGCTTATTCCTAAACTGTACCATTTCATTAAATCTGACATCTTAGGTGAGCAGTTGTTCCATCTGCCATAACATTAAAGAATTATATGTGAAATTTGTGTTTGGGATCGAAAATGGGGCCATCTGATGTTTCATCTAGGGAAAGCCAATGTTTCTTTATTGCACACTGCTCTGGGAATGTTCTCTCTACTGATATCCACTACTAGACTGGATGGACCTGGCTTCATGGGGAAAGCTCCAGGTCTGCTGTTTTGTAGGGATGCCCTTGTTTGCCTGAAATGCATAAGGCAGATAAGGTAGACTGAGACAGATTGACTATAAAGGTAAGCAGGATTTCTTTACTAGATTTTTGCGTCCTTTCAAATGTGGGGCCTTGGGAGATTGCCCAGTTTGCTCCCCTACTAGAAGCCATCACTGGTGGTAGTGATGAGATCAGGAGAGTTCCAGGTTGTTTGTGGCCTTGCAGGTGAACATGCATCTTCAGGGCTGTTGCCCTGGGATTCCCTGACCTTGCTGCTGCTCCCATGCCGCACCTCACCCCAACAAGAATAGCACCACAGAGAAATTCCACTGTCTCTGTTCCCTTTCCTCCTGAGCCACTTCTGATCAGAAAGTTTCTTGGGTGTGTAACGATATCACGATATGCAATATGATACCTTCCTTCTTTAAAGGATTGCAATATTGCACCAGGAGTTTAAACGATCGTAGTATTCATATATATGGAAAAGTTTTAGTCTGTTCTTCCCCCCCCTAATGCTGTTATGGATATCTTTTTTCTTATTGAAACACTTAAAGGCAGTTTCTCTGGTTTCCAAGTACTTAACTTATGATCTAGAAGTGTCAATCCTCATTTCTAAGAAAGTGTGCAAATTACAAGTCTGGTAATTTGGAGCAATTATACGCTTTCTTAATTACTAATTTGAGTAAATCAAGATACAGTAATTTCTGCACTGTGGGTGAGAATACACTAAACTTCAACCCAGCTGTTTCTGCTACTTTATATAACATGAATATTAATGCATTTTGATAACCAGAATAATTCATTGCTTGTCACAGATTGACATTCAATTAATAAAGAGGAATCATATTTTTTTCTGTCTCAGAATAGAACACCTAACAAAAAATTAATAGGAATGACTAGTAATAAGTCCTATATATTTAGAGGATGGATCAAACATGAAAATATTTGCCAGGATGCTTGCCATGCTCATTCTTAATTTGTTAATGTGTCAAATACCTGGAAGTATTTTGATAAACCTTCTCTCAAGATCCCCATTAGAGCTGGAAGAGGGAGATATTTTGGATGGAGAGATTAAAAAGAATGGCAAGGAGAAAGGAAAGGGAAAGTAGTCAAATTTTCATTTCACAACCAGATACAACAAGTCAAAGAGTAACCTTCAACCATCTAATAAATTGTATTTTTCTCAAAATTCACATGGGATTCCCTATCATTGACTCTTGACCTCATTTCAACTTGGACCTCCTCATTGTCAAAGTTACTTAAGCATCATGCTACCTTCAAGGAAAGGGTAACAAAATTCCCATCACAAATGGAAAATAAGTGAAATCATGATAGTTACCCTATTCAGTCTTTGGTTGAGGCTGCGCTGCTTGCATCCTGTTTTGATGGGGTTGAAGAGAACTCTATCTAGATTAAAACACCACCTGTTCCCACATAAATTGATCATAGGTGACATCTACTGCGGGCCATACATGTGTGGAATTGACTTCCATTCACAAAATTGAACCTTATCTTCCTTTCCCCCCACTCAAGGCCTCAAATTTTGCATACACATGCACACAGATATTGTAATTTCCTTGAATACAGCATAGCTCAATACCTACTATTCTTCATCCAATTCTTTTCAAAGTACCCTGTATTTCATTTTATGCATCTTCATTGTACACAAACTTGAGATGCTCATACAACAGGGGGGATAGAGGTTTAAATAAAAGACCTAGGACCTGAAGAGCACCACATGGAGCCTCAGAAATGGAGCATCTTAGCCCCCCTTCCAAATTCTTCACCATTGCAAAAGGCACAGCTGACAGGGAGGGGCAATACTGCGTATTTGGCCTCCTGGCAGCACCATCCTGGCAACGTGGTTGTGAGGTCACAGGTGGGAGCACTGGTTTGGCTCCATTGGTGCTCCTGAGCTGTTCTGACCTCATTGCCACTCCACCTCATTTCTTTACTTCTGAGTTTGTGATGCAGCTTCTGGGTGGCCTCATCACAAGACCTTCTTGTAAATGCCAGAGACAAATGAGTCTCGTGACAGAACTGGAAGGTTCTTCTGTGGCACTGCTAACCTGAAGCTATTCTCTTACTGGTCTGACAAAGTAATGACATGTTTTTTTTCTTCTACAGATCCAGCTTCCAGGGGTGGGCAGGTTAATATTAAAAGCTCTCTCTCTCACTGATCTATTCATATGGTGCTATAATGAAAAACCATTAAGGACTGGGGAGGAATTTGGATTACTTGAAAGAAAAGCTCTACAGGGCTGCAATTGCACAATATTAATTATTATCATTATATTCTCAGCTAGATAATGTAGGTTTTGAAGAGCACGTAAAATGCTTTTTGCTCCTCTTCGCTTCTGAGGCTTCAAATTCTTGTATTTTCATGGAGGTGTCTTTGTTGTTGTTGTTGTTGTTGTTGCTGGCGGCCACATCTTATCCATCAAGACTAAGGTTGGATGAGGACTCTGTTTTAAACAGATTTATACATAGAATTTGCCGGTTCTGGCCTAACTGAACTTTTTTAACATTGGACTGCCTCTTATAATAATTTAGCCACTCTGGGCGGCTTCCCCCATATATAAAAATATAGTAAAATATTAAACCTTAAAAAGCTTCCTTAAATTATTATTATTATTAGTAGTAGTGTTAGTAGCAGTAATATTATTTATTACTCTTGTACTGAGTACCCAGTTATGTCCAAGATACTTTTGCATTAACGTTTCTTTAATTAAAAAGTGCTTGCTAGTTAAATTCAAACTTAAAAAGCTAAATTAAACATATATTATTTTTATATTATTTTGAACATTTGCTTACATCTAACCTCCCTGCAAACAAATAATAATCAACACTCAATAAATAGCTTGTGTCATCTAACCTCCCTTCAAACTGTGTGCAAACAAATTGGAATGGATGTTCAATAAACATGTTGTCCGGATGCGACCTTGGTTCTGCAAGTTGCAACATTGCTCTGTTATTCAGGAACTCCTCTCCATTTTCCCATAGTAACATTGCCAAAGTCACATAGTAAAGCTGTTCAGTGACTTGAGAGTGCCAAACATTTCTAGTGCACTAGTTCAACATTTATAAGCACACTGGGGGTACTTAGGTTTGTCTGATAATTCAGAATCTCTATTGTCAGCCAACAGAATAGAGACTCGCACTTCGTATTGTTGATAGATTTCCCCAATAAAATCTGAGCACACTTAATTTCCCCCCAGAGGAAAGAGAGTCACTTTACAAGTTCCGCATCAGAAAGTTGCACAATGCTCTTCTTCCTTTCCTCTTTTTTATCCTCATTTTGTTGCATCCCCTTGGTAGCAACAAACAAGTGACACAAAGAGAAAATACAAGCACATCAGTTCCCTCGCAGTCCCCTGATTCTATCATCCCCATTCCCACTATCTTTTAGCACAGATTTAAAAACACATTTGTGGCTTCCCTCTCCCAAACACCTTTGTCCTTTCAAGGACTGATGGACGAAAAGAAATCTGAGAAAGTATCTCTTAAGTTCTAATATGGTTGTGTACTTTTCAGATACACTCACCAGGGGCAGATACATAGCATCGATTCCCAGTACTCAAGGGAACACAGTACGGGCATCTTAACCCCTCTCCGATGTTAAAAATATGACACTTAATGAAACAACTTCATTTTTTTAAAAAAGCATTGCCAATTCCCCAGTTCTGGTTTGGGAGTATAGCACCTAACCCAAAGCAAGGGAAATATCCCCAGAAAAGCTGGATTTGATCCTTGGTGGAATAGCCCACCTATAAAAAGGAAAGCCTGCTACATGGAACATGTGAACTCCCTGCTGGTTGAACGACGACTGCTGTCCATTGCACAGACAGGCTGTCTGCCTACCCTGGAGACCATGTGTCTGGATATCCCAGTGACTGCATATGGTGGTGTTGATAGGGAACTCATCTGATCCAGTCAATGACAGTGATATGGATTGCTCCAGTTCTACACAAAGGAGCTTTGTATTTTTCAAATATTATAGCTTCATTTCTGGAGCAGTTGCATGACTCTTGAAGAAGAGGTGCATCTAAAAAGTAGATGTGTAATGAAAGTGATCCCAAAAACCATTGCCAGAATTCTCCTCTATAACTTGTGAAAATAGACATCAATGCTTCTCCAACTCCTATGCTTATGAGATTTTGGCATTTGATATTTGTCACTTGGCTACAATCAAGAGATTCTCCCCTGACCATCACTCTTTCATTCTGATGTTAAATAAAATCTGGATTGTAGAATTTAAAGTAGAATTGGCCAGTGTTTACTAAATTTGAAACCTTCTTCCTGGATAGTGCCTTCTCACATTCTTAGAGCTATATGGATCATTTACTGGGAGAGCCTCAGGTAAAGGCAGAAAACAGAGCACAATCCAATATGTTAAATTTTCTTGAGCACGTTGAGTCTTATTTAATCCCAACTGATAGCTCAACTGGCAGAGCATAAGACTCTTAATCTCAGGATCATGGGTTTGAGCACCACATTGGCTAAAAATATTCTTACATTGCAAGAGATTGGACTAGATGATCCTTGTAGTCCCTTCCTGCTCTAAAATTCTATGATTCCTGGTTAAGTATGTTTAGGATTGCAGATGTGACCAAAGATAACTGTGTGGCTATGCGCCATGGACACCACTGTCTTCATCACACTACCTTCAACTCTCTCAGAAACAATAGTTGACCAGTCCAACTGGTCTCTAGGCACTAGATCTTCTTATCTCTAGGAAACTTGAGAGAGGGAGAAATGCTATGATTGTATCTTTCTTTACCACATGAAGGCACATTTATAGTAAGGAGTAAACATAGCAGAATTGCTTCCCTTCCCCATTTCATAAAGCTCATGGATATCTCACCACGTGTTCTGTGATTCCTCTGTAGGAAATGAGAATGCAAGCTCAGCCTCCATCACAGACTTTCTTATATGAGAATAATTTCAGGAGCCAAACTTGCATACAGGGAAGCTTTAGTGAAATTGGGTATAACTTCACATTGGGAATCATAGCAATAAGATAAATGGCTGCCATGGACCTAACACATATGAATAATTCTTACAGATGTGAGTAATATCACAGGAATCAATGGGCCGTCTTATGAGTTGCAGAGAAAGAGCACTGTGTTTTGAAACCATTATAGGGGAAGCAAAAAGAACGAACATCTGTCAGTCTTGCAAACACATTTAACATCAGAGTGATTATACAGTGCTGAGCACCTTCCGTGGGTGTTAATATGCAAAATCACTGGCATTGTGGAGCTTATGATATATACCTTGCACATATGCCTTTCAGAGTGGGGTAATAAAATGTAATGTATTTGCCCTTTCATGCTTCATCACTGTTTGAACTGTTGTGATCCTTCCAAGTTTAAATATTTCCTGTCTTCTCAGAGAACAAATTCAAGGGCATCAGATTATTTGGCAGCCATTCATTTTGAAACAAAGGCGGCTGCTTGGTATCAGAAAGATAGAAGATGCAACACACACACACAGAGAGAGAGAGAGAGAGAGAGAGGGGGGGGGGAGCCTTCTTGACATTTATTGGAACATGTCAGAGCTCCTCACTGATACTCTCCTGAAAGGAATACAGCACTTTTGCACTCAATGACTCTCCCTTTAATTGAAATCAATTTGATAAAAATGCACCTCTGTTTCCTCTCACACAGTGCTTCCGCCCGATGCACACGCACACAAAAATCTAATTCTGAAAGTGAAGCAAGGCCTACTGTCAATATTATAGGCACCTCAAATCAATGCTGCTGTTTTTCTTCCATTCCAGGTGCATATGCACATGCCACAAAATATTTCCTATATACAACAAAATTAGACACAGGACTTTTTAATATATGGTCAACGGACTTTTGGTCACAGGACTTTTTAATATATTGTCAATGAAATCTTAGATCTGGGGCTGATGGAAATTGTAGTCTACACTATCTAGAGCTGGCATAGGCAAACTCGGCCTTCCAGATGTTTTGGGACTACAACTTCTATCATCCCTTGCTAACAGGACCAGTGGTCAGGGATTATGGGAATTGTAGTCCCAAAACATCTGGAGGGCCGAGTTTGCCTATGCCTGTCTTAGATCTTCATTACAGAGTAGCTGATCAGGGTTACCATTTTGGCTCAGGGCTTGAATTGATGTGATGTTTGTCATGTTGTTTGGCTGATGCAATGCATGCAGAGCTGATTGTGGTTATATAAATAGCCAGCATGGGGGGGGGGGAGCCAGTTTGGGACCATAGCATGGGGTTGTGGGACCACTTCTGCTGTGGTCCTCAGTAACATTCGTTTGCTTATGTGGAGCATGAGTCTGCCTGGGACCCTTCTTCCTTCTCTTTTTCTCTCTTCATCTTGGAACTCTCATAAAGATGATAGCTAGGTACAGACTCAATCAATCAATGTGTTTATTAGGACCAACCAAAATGTCACAATATGTTCCTTATCTAACATTTTGGTGGGTCCTAATAAAGATATCCACCTTCTGTGGCTTTTGGAACTCTCAGGGCTGCTTCAACTGGGCATGCTCCTTTCAAGAAATTGAAGCTGGTGGTGTGGCAATCATTGGCCCTTAGGGGGACATAATTTTGTGGATTGTAGGGACAACCTTTGCTCCAGTGCTTATTTCTGGGTAAAATTTCATGAGTGAAGTCTCTGCCACTGTAGTAAGCATCTACCACACATGCCAAGTTCAGGCTAGCATATAAATAGTTGTTCACAAGAAAATGTCTATGAATGGCAGTTCAGCAATCCCTTACAGGGGTCAGTAAGTAACTGGAGAAGAATATTTTAGACCTAGGGAGGGGAAACAGCATTAACTAGTGATATGTCACCTATTTCTATTGTACCATGGTCAAGCATGAAGAGTTGCAGGGAATGACTTCAATGTTGCTGTTCTGAGAAGGTGGATGGTTCTAAAGGAACTCTATACTCAGACTTCCATGTACTTTTTAGTGCCTATTAATATCAATTGTTTCTGTGATCTGCTATGGGGGTATCTGTCCCATCACCCACAGGCAGCTGAGACAACCCACCTGTCAGTCAAATCATATCATTATGAAGTCAGGTGAATGACCGATGGATTGCGCCACCCACCTGAAAAATTTCTTTGCACAGTACTTCACATGTGTCTGACAGCTAGTTGACAGACAATTAGGAACCCCACTACAAGGGGGTTTCAGGTGTGTTGATCTGACACAGTTGTAAATAAATAAATAAAATTAAAAAATTGTCCAGTAGCACTGACAAGGGGGCTTGTCAACCCTATGCTCAGAGCATTGGGCAGGCAAATTGGCTTTCTGCAAGAATTAACCATACAACCAAGTTGCTCACACAGCTGACCCCATAGGGTTGAATTCCATGCCCATCAGCTAATGGGTGTTGACTTCAATCCTGTTTTATTCCCCTTGGGAATGCTTTTTTTTAAAGTCATCTTTCCTGTGTGACCAGTACTGATGCCTGACTACTTGGAACATAATATGGATGGAGCTGTCATGTTCAAATGTGTATATAGCAACAAAATCGTATCCCATTGAAAAGTAATTCAGGGTGGGTAGACGACATTGGCATGTTCAACCAGATGTGTATATGCATGGTATTGCTTTCAGCCAGATGTGCATGGTGTTACTTTCAGTGGTTAGGATTCAACCCCCACTGCACCAGCATGAAAGCAGGGAAGGACTGATACTTGCAGAAGCAACCCCTTGTGCTTCATGGAGGGCCTCTCTGGACGGCCTGCAATCTTAAAATTGCTTGTGCTTGAATGCAAGGCTGCTTCTATTTACTTATTTTAACGAACCATGTTTGAGGTTTGTGTTTGAAGGGGTGAAAGCAGATGTTGCCTGGAATATGGGGTGGTGGTGGGGATACTTTTGTCCACTGACAGATGGAAGAGGAAGAGAAGAACAGGTGCAGGACAGAGGGAATTACCTGTGTGGGGACTGGTTTGAGAGATTTCTAGTTTACTCTGCCTTTGTTTTCATTGTTGCTCAAATAAATATTCTTGTTTGCTGTTAACTCTGGGCAATTTTCAGTGAAACCCATGAGCACTTATATTCAATTATTATTTGTTGCTGGCATCCATTTCCATAACACTTTATATTTTTAAGAAAAAAATCTCGACGCAGTTTACAACCTACATTAAAACATCAAATAAAACAACCCAGAATAAAACATTCCTGGAGAATGTCAAGTATACATTCAAAGCAACATAATTAACAGGAGACTAAAATATTACCTTAAAGATTTGAAAATAAAGCAAAAGCAGTCAACTTAAGAATGCACATTTAACGCAGCAAAGTTAACAACAAAAATTATCTTAAACATTTTTTAAAAAATGAAACATTACTAAAGCAAGTCAGATATAAAATGTTCATAGCCAATGCCTATATGCACAGAGTATAATTAGCAAAGTAAAAAATGTGACACTTTGGATCCTGCCCAGTAGAATATACATCCCCCATCCATGCAACTAGTCAACAACATAGTGAAGGTGAGTTGGTTGGCATCCATCTATCTCAGGAGACAATGGAGAAGTACACCCTTTTTCCTTTCCATTTGGCCCCATCTGTCAGGTAGCCAAGGCCTTTAATCACTCAGCTATGCAACCCACCTAGAGCTCTCACAATGTCCTGCATCCTCCCATGTGATCTGGAGAGAGCTGGTTAGGAAGGCCTTGTCCCCTCCTCCTGCTGCCCAGAGCCACCACTCTGCTACACAAATAAGGTGGCTTTTTGCAATCTAGCTTCACTTCTCCACATTCCACAGCATATTGCAATTCATATTAGTTTCTTAAAAGTCCGAATGGAAATTTATCAACATTTAATAGTGTGAATCTCACACATCAGTATGCAATTTTGCCTAATATACATATTTTTCACAAAGCAATTTCCCCTAATATAATGCATTTTTGTATTATATCACTACTTACCACTACTATTGAAATTTGCATACCACCCTTTTTATGCACACTTTATCCTAGTATATACATTTCTGTACACAATACCTAGCCGGATAACTGCACTGAAAAAGAAAAAGGAAAATGTGGATTTTGAAGAATGGCTGTGTTTTGGTTTTCATACTGTTTTGGAAAGCGCATATGCAGCACATGCACCCTTAAATGTTTATTGGACTGAATTTATCTTCCATCTTTAATGGTGAAAAGGGTTTAGCTCATTTGCTTTGACAACAGAGATGTCTTTTATTTTCTCCCAATTCCTTTCCCACTTGCAAACCATTTTGCACCCTTCTCCAGAAGGTTGTACAAAGTTATCCAAAGGGAGGCCTATTACAAAAATACCCAAGGGAAGCATGTGAGAATGTTCACATGGCTTTGCACTAGTTTCAGCTGACAGCATGAAATGGTATTGAAAAACTGAACGGCTTTGTGGATGCTTCTTTGATACATGAGCAGCTGTGTCGGAGTGAAAATACTCAGGAAGATACCTGACGAGGTCTAGTGTCTGACAGCCAATAAACAAGATATATAGACATCTTTGCCTTCTTTTTTGCCATCAACTTATCCCAAATAGAGTTCAAACACAGTTCAGAATCTGGGTCAGAAGGACCTAGTTCTTTTACTAGATAGCTGGGACATCTTTCTGAATGTCCTAAAATTCTCAGAAGGAACTTTTACCAATGTAAGTAACAATTTGAAAATGATTACTGTGAAACCAAGGATAGCAGTATGTAGTATGCAACTTTCTAAAAAGTGGCCGATAGGGTTTTTGGCTGCCTGAACAGAGCAGGGAAACTTTGCAAAATGACTTTCCTTTGGCTAGTAGAGAGAGAACAAAATATGCATCCTAAAAATAGCCAATTAGACAGTCACAAATAGCCAGTTAGACAATCACAAATAGCCAATTAAACAAGTCAATTAGACAAGCACATGGTAATTTATGGAAACATCTGGGGAATGTTGATGGCTTTGCAATTTAAAGGGAGGGTTCTTTATTAAGTACAGTTGAATTGTGTTGCGGCCCATCAAACGAAGCTTCACATGCAATGGAATGCTTCTGTGGTCGCAAATCACAAAATTAAAACAAAAATTTCCCATACAGTTCTATAGTAGCTTGGAGCAATATACTAGATGGTGTGCTACGTGGTATTATTATCAAACTTTCGCAGGCATTTGCCCCTTCCCACCTATGAAGGCTCCAGCACAAGCAACAAAGCTGGCCTACAGTTGACTCACACACTGGGTCAACATTTTCATTGAACTATGTTACTAAGAATCCTGAGGCACGTATGACTTGTTCAAGTGCTTTAACTCTTTCTACACTGTCAACCACAACCCCAAGATCTCTTTCCTGGTCACCCATTGCAGGTCAGACCCCATAAATGTACGAGTGAAGTTTTTTTTTTGCCCCAGTGTGCATTACTTCATACCTGCTTACTCTGAATCACATTTACCATTTTAATGCCCATTCACTTAGTTTGAAGAGATTGAGTCTCAATAGATTTCCCAAGAAATGTCACAACTGACCCCTGTGACAATGATAGCTGCTGCAAACATTGTGAATTAAATAGTGATTTCTCTGATGTTTTAAAGGGTATAGTTGCTTCTAAATTATTAGTAATTAGCAATCTGCATGTTCACTATACCCTTACCAGCCCTAGGATTCACCTTATAAAAGAGTGCTGCACTGTTATTGTTTGGTTTCTTGTTAATAAGCTAACATTTAACGGCAAACAAACAAACAAACCTCTCTTTATTACATCTATAATTCCAGCCCTGATTGCCTTCTCATGTTAATATATTGCTTTGTAACTATAAATTAAAAATTCTTCCCAAATCACGTTTATATTATAATGAAATTAATATAACAGAAAAAGCCATGATGCTCTTAGCCTTAAAACAATAATGTAATACTCTACAAAGGCAACTACCAGAAAGTAGGACAAAACAAAAGCAAGTAAAAAAAAAAAAATGCAAGTAATATCAAGGAACTCCATATGATACCCCCATGTTAAAGCAATGGGGAGATCATGGGGCTATGTGGACCAGCCCTTCCCCTACCGCTGATACATGCCATTCAGTGTGGAAAAGAGCTCTCTGAAAGTATTGTCAGCATTCACTCTGAAAATGGATTGACTGTTAAACTACTCTGAGTTGTAGCTCTGGGAGTGGAATAGGAAAACTTAGCAAACTAAAGCTCCCACAATTTTTGGGAGGGAAGCTATGACTGTTTAAAGTAGTATAATAGTTTCTTGATTTAAAAAGGCAAGAAAGAGGCATTGTCCTCTTAATAATCAAGCACCTTCTTCCCATAGCTATTAAATTCAGCCCCTCAAAAGTGGCACCTAGAAACATGTTCAGTAAAAACTTTATAAGTGCTAAATGAGTGTTCATGTACAATTAGCAATATGGTTCCGTCATCAGTTACACGCAGGCCAATGCTGAGGGCAATTAGGGGAAGAAGAAAAGAGATAGATCCATTTCATATTATGCGCTGCCAGGATGGTCTTTGTTATTTGCAGACATTTCATCACTTATCTGGGGAAGAGATTAAGCTTTATGAGCTATATTCACACTTTTAATTAAAAAAGCATGCCCAAAATGGATGGTTGTGAAGGTCAGGCTATTCATTTTGAGTAGACTGGCAAAACAATGACATTTCGCCACCAGATTTCTAGTGCTTTAGTGATATGTTTTGTGATATTTTGACAAATTAGCTCTGGAGAGACAGCAGAACAATACTTCAGATATTGCAATTATTCATTCACCAACTGGATAAACATCAGGGTTATTAAGAAAATGACACGTAATTATAGCAAATATTACTGATTCTGTGGGTGCAGGCATTCTCAAATTTGATTCTTTTAACACACGCCCGATGAGTCTTTCTCTGCAGTTGTGAGATAATTTGGGCAAGTGGGCACAGGGAATACAACTATATTTGGGAAATCATCATGTTATGTGTTGGGAGCTCGTATGCATTCATCATGTAGAGGGCTTATTTTCAATCCATGGTAACTTCTTGCTTGGGTCCGGAGAAAATAAACAGCATACAATTATCTATCATTCTGCCCTGCTTCTCCACAAGTATAAACTATCTCCGGAATGAACCATTTGTTGAATTTCATCTGTAGTAGAGGATGGTTGGGCTGAAAATTATTATGCTTGGATGACAAAAACAGAATGTTTACCTGTGAGTAAGCACCATGGATGGGATTTACTTATGAGTATACATGTGTACGAGACGTGGGTGGCACTGTGGGTTAAACCACAGAGCCTAGGACTTGACAATCAGAAGGTTGGTGGTTTGAATCCCCACAACCCCAGAGTCGGCCACGACTGGACCTAATGGACAAGGGTCCCTTTACCTTTACATGTGTACGATTGAGCTATAAGTGCATTTAGAGTGATTTGTATATGTTTCCTAAAGAAACAGGTTGTGTGGGGGTTTTTATTGTTAAAAATAAACAGAGAAATATTTTATTACATATTTTTACAAATTTGTACACACATACACACACATTTTGATTCTGGGATTTGACCCGTGCGATGCCTCAAGAGGCCTGACAAAAAGTATTTGATTAACTGATCCTCAAGCTATTGTCATGTCAAAGTCTTCTCGGACTATTAGACATAACGTTTTAAACCAATACACTATCCAATTCTCTTCTTGCCTTGTCACTTGACCCCCCCACTTTCTCCTTCACTTCCTTCCTTATCCACTTATATAAAATTTTGCTGTCACTACTTTTTCCATTTCCTTGACTCTTATCTGACATCATACGTTCCCTCCTTTTTATTGCAACACAAGATAGAGACCTAGAGTAGGCATGTTGAAATTAGTGGGTGTAAGGGTGCATTCAGACATGGGAATTATTGCATCAGTTTTCCTGGCTATAATGCTAGAATTTCTGTCCTTGTTTCTAATATTCCTTTTATACTTCAGTACTTGTTGTGTTATGGAAATGTGGCTTTTTGATCGATATACCACCATATCATGCTAAATTTCATTCACTTCAGTGGAGGTGCTGTGACCCAATGGCAGATGTTATTGGACATGTCACCACCCATTAAGCACATGTACATTTCTGTTTCCCCATGATTCCCTCATGAAAACAGCAATATGAGATGGAAATGATTAGTATATGAGGGTAAATCTCTCTGGGTCCCACTTCAGTAGCTAAAAATACTAAACCCTAAACAAGCTAAAACCAAAGGGATATAAGATTGTCACAATTAACTTGTTCCATTGGTTTAATGACAAGCCAATATTTAGACTGGGCTCAATAGTTCTAAAATCTCTCAGTGGAAAAAAATACACCCAGAGATTAACAGGACCTCAATAACCCTGATTAAAAGGTTAGTAGGGCCTCAATAATGCAAGTTTGTTGACACTTACAACTCCAAAGAGCTATTTTATCCCTTTCATACTTTATGTTGGTCAGTAATTGTCATCCCTAATCATTACACTAAATATGTTTGATGGTTGTAACATGGGTGTAGCTCCTCAAATAGTCCCATTCACTTCAATTACGTTATAATTATTATTTTTAAAAAGCAGCAGCAGCAACAACAACAACAACTGTGTTGGACATTTTCTTTATTGTGGTGTTTTTTAGTCAATTAAACCCATACATAAAATCCTTAAAAACCTGCTCTCCTGCTGGTTTGTTTACACAGATGAGATGAAGAATTATAGCAATGAAAGTGCTAGTTGCATTAGAAATCCCATTTAAGATCCTGTTTATTGTGTTTCCTGAACAGGAAGCCTCTTAGCCAAATTAAATACATTTTCCCATGTGAACCTATAACAGTATGACTGAAGGTGTACTTTAAAAAAAAAAAAGGTTCATTGCTCAAGTCTTTGCTGATCTTTCAATGTGGCATTATAGTTACAAGCACATTTAGATGTACTGCATGTATCAACAGAATCAACAATAAACAAAAGTTCTTATTCCATATACCACTTAAAGGGATCCTGTGAAAAGAGTCTGAAACACTAAGGCCAACTTTAGCTGCAAAATTCATTTTGGTTTTATCTGCTTTGCCCACATGCAAAAGGAAAAGTACACACTGTCTTGTATGGATGCACTTTGCGTTCTAAATCAGGGGATGGCTCAAAAATCCACAAATACTGTTCCATTCTGGTTTGTGCTAGCTCAGTCTCTCCTGCATTGAACAGTGGCATGATTTTGATCAGGGATATGATCACAGCACACCCATATCACATGTAGTTTGTCTCTGGGAGTTCTACCCGAGATGCCCATTTTCATACATCACAGCCGTCATAGGTTGCACACAGCGCTGTTTCCATTCTGCTGCAGTTTGGTTTCTGTCAAAAAACTTTGCTGTTATGGTGAAATATGCAATTAATTAAATAAATACAGTGGTACCTCTGGTGACGAACTTAATTCATTCCGGAGGTCTGTTCTTAACCTGAAACCATTCTTTTTTTTAAAAAAAATAATACTTTTAATTAAATTTTCAAAAGCAAACTCAAAGAAGAACATGTCAAATTTCCAAAAACAAAGTCCACTTAAACATAAACTCTTGCATCCAGCATCTTAGTGTTTTCTTATTTACACTGCGCTTTGTCGTGCTCAGACTTCCTTCCTTCCCTGCTTCGGCTTTCACACATTAACACCTACTCCTACAGATTCTTATTTACCCTCCACCCACATCACAAGATTTAAGTTAATCCTGCTGAAACTATTCTTAACCTGAGGTACCACTTTAGCTAATGCCCCCCCCTCTGCTGCCGTGCCGCCGGTGCACCGGTGCGGTTCTTAACCCGAGGTACTACTTCCGGGTTAGTGGAGTCTGTAACCCGAAGTGTTTGTAACCCAAGGTATTTGTAACCCGAGGTACCACTGTAATTATATCACTATTATGCTATTCTGGACCATTCATTTCAATTCAAAGGAAAAACAATGCATTGGGGGCGGGGGTTGTCATCAGTTGTGTATCATTTCCAAGACTGAAAACAACAACAGTGAATAATGATCACATTTGCTAGATTGATTCCCATTCTGGACATAGAACCAATGAGCAAATATCAGCAACTTCTGCTCCCATTTACATTTCCATCAGAATTCTATCCCTAGTCATGATGGAGTCTTATCTAGTATACCCAGTTGCAATAAGAAGTCACTTTCCTGTGATGCTTCTGCCATGGCTTTTGGAAAGTCAAATGAATTGATGCACATGCACAGTCAAATTACAGCCTCATTCACCAAATAACCAAAACTAAAATATTTTTCCCATAATTTATTTCCCCACATCGAGGAATGATGAACACTCCTAGTCAATTAAATATGTGCACATTTTCTTTCTTCTTTCTATGAGTTAATGATGCATTTCCCCATCGTTCTTCTGACATTTATCACATATACATTCTGCGTTCAATTTAGCATGGCTTTTTCAATCCCGGTCCTTGAATTGGATTGTTCTCAAAAACACAAAATTAGTTTTGGTTAATGAGGAGATCCATTTTCTTATTAATGTAAAGAAATCCAAAACATTTTTATGAGTCCGCCTGCTAAAGAAAATCACATTAAAGAAAACACGGTGCCATTATGAATAGGTCTAATCTCTCTAAGTGAATCTTGATTTGAATATTTAAGAGGCTACAGAGGCCATTCTTCAAATAGCTGAAAAGTATAAACAAATGTACATAAATTAGATGCACAGACACAAAAATGTAATAACATATAGCATCATATTCTGTTGGACATTCTAAAATATATCTTCCTAGAATCTAGAGGGTTGAAAGAATTTGGGGCATTATATGGCTTTTTAATTGCTTGCTTTGGTTTATACCTTGCACAGTAAAACCCTAGAATGGCTGCCAAAAGCAGCCCTCTATGCCTCTCTATGGCACCCCCTCCCCCCGCCAGACCACATCTCTCTCACATGTTGCATTGGGACCTGGCTGCCCAATATTGTGCACTGCCATCACTCTGAAGTGCTCTTGTTTGACTGGAATATGTCCCTGAACTATGACAATACCTCTTGCTTGCATAGATAGAGAAATGTTGCTTGTGGTGTGTTTGTTTGTGTGTGTTTCTAGAAACAGTCGACTTTTCTGTGGCTAGAAGGACAACCCTGCAGGGAGACTCAGAGCCCTGTTCCTGCCTCTATCCACCTGGTCCAGGGCAGGGCCTGACAGGTTTTATAACGATTGCTGCTGCTGCTCAACAGAGACGGCTTCTTCTTTTGAATTGATTTTTTTTTAAAAAAAATTATATACTTTTTTAAAGTATATAATTTTGTGGGACATTTTGTGGGATGTGCCTAGGAGGAGGAAGAGAGCAGGGGGACGCCCAGTCACAGTTGTTCTGGGTATGGGGAGGTATGGCGCGGGGGGAGGGGCAGAATGGGTAAGGGGCAAGCAGCACAGGCAATTAGTGACTGTGACATGTGCCAGCCCATCCTCCAACCTGGGGAATTGTGGTTGTCATATCAGCCAGCCTTCAGTTTTGCGACTGCTTCTGTTGAATGCCAGGTCAGCCCAGAATAAAATCTCCCTCATCCATGATCTGATAATGGATGAGGAGGCTGGTCTGGCATGTATCACTGAAACCTGGGTGGATGAACAGGGTGGAGTTGGTCTCACCCAGCTGCGCCTACCAAGGTACTCAGTGCAGCATAAGACCAGACTTGAGGGTCAGGGAGGGGGGGTTGCTGTGGCCTATAGAGATTCTCTCTCAATCTCCAGGCTCTCTGTCCAGTAGGAGGCAGGGGGATCTAGAGTGTGTGTTCCTGGCGTTGGGCAATCAGGACAGATTAGGGATTCTGCTTGTTTAACGCCCGCCTCGCTGCCCAGCAGTCTCCCAGAAATGGTCTCAGAGGAGTCCCAGACTGCTGGTTTTGGGAGACTTCAACATCCATGCCAATAAAATCAATTGCATCCAGCAAGACCTTGACTCTCATGTTATAGCAGATAAATCTCATGGGGTATCCAGAGCACAGTCCAGTCCTCTTCTTTGACAGCTCCTCAAATAGAGGACTGTCCTCAGTAAAGCAGAACACATGTTCACCCTGTATTTTGCCTTTTTTAATACGGAAAGAAGGGGTGACAATATTTGTAGTAGATATACTGAGAGATAAAGTTCATTAAATGCTGTGCAGGATTTAATCCCAAGAACGTGTATTTTAATATTTTGAAATTATTCAAATTTTTTAGGTTCTAAAGCACAGGCAGTATGTAACACTATTAGTCTAAACTTTGAAGTTCTGCATTTCTACTTAAATCAGAATCAAAATTATGAATTCATTTAGTCAAACATAAATCATCTCAATACTAGTGATATTGCCCTGTACACCATGCATCATATATGCAAAGTACTCTAGGCCAGAGATTTCCACTTACATCAAAATGTATAGCAAATGATGGCTTTAATACTGATCTCTTTGAAGTTACTGCAAAGTTCTTGTGAACTCAAATGAGAAAGACTCAAGTTTTCTAAGGAAAACTCTGCTGAAATGCAGTGTAGCACAGATCTAGGCAAAACAAGAAATGAAAAAGGAATACGTATGTATTGGGACTGACTTGAGCAAGAGTGAAAAAAATATTAAATTATTTGACAGTATTAAGATGAATAAAACAAGTTCCAATCCCAGGAGCAGCAATCATGAAAAACTCATTCTCTGCTGTCCAGGGTCCTGCCTGGGAGAGGAGGATGTCTGAAAGTCTAGGCATGCTCTCTATGCCCAATAGTGGAAAGCACAAGGAGTTGTTATCCAGATCTGATGTGAATCCTTGCTCCCGATCATAGATCAGCTGAGGCTGTCATGTAGAAATTTCTTTGGAGATAATGGAAGCCTGGACCTCTAATCTAAAATTAACTGTTGATCGGGATAGACACCATTTGTGATGGACTTCAGCTGATGTGCAGTGTCTCAAAGAAACAGCCCAGTTTCCCTTAGATAATTTGGAAGCTGCATGAATTGGATCAGTGGTCCAAGGGCCCCCAAACCAATAATTCAAATCAAAATATAGCTCTTTACTCCTGTAAAGCTGTCGCAACCCCACCCCTCCGCAAAAAAAAGTACTGTGATTGGAGAGTGCAGGTAAAATCATTCTTCCTGATTATATGCTACATGTGAATCACAATAGAGCTTTTCCTACATGTCATATGCCCACACTGGTGTTTGTTCTTCCTTCACCCATCATTCCACCCTGGTGCTATGACATCATGGCAAGTTTTAGAGAGTTGTTTTCTGCTTGCAATACTTTTTGATGGCCAGATTAGCAAGATTCTAGTACAAAACACTTCAGGCGTTCTTGCTCCAACTTGGTGGGGATTGGGTCCTCGAACCACAATTCTACATTTTCTTCTGTATCACTGAGCAATGAATTTTTAAAAAGAGGATATGCTGAGTCACATTGCTCATAGCTGAATTATATAGAACCATGCTGGAAAATTGCTATTAAGTATACAAGAGGAAAAAAAATACAAACATGATATTCTGGCCAATGTGGTTCCACTGGGAGGGGATTTCTTCCCTGGTCCCATAAATTAGTGCTTAACATAGCCTGTGTCATCCCTGCCAAAGTGATGATAACATGTAAATTGGAACATCACTTAGTGATATGCATGGTGTGAAACCTCTGTTGTTACAGAACTTGATTAGCTAGTATTCAAGTATTTTGTTCTGATCAAGATAGGACTGGAGACTAAATAAGGGAAACCATGCATTCACAGGAGTAAAAAATGAAAAGAAGGTAAATGACCCTTGGACGGTTAAGTCCAGTCAAAGGAGACTATGGGGTATAGCGCTCATCTTGCTTTCAGGCCAAGGGAGCCGGTGTTTGTTCACAGATAGCTTTCCAGGTCATGTAGCCAGCATGACTAAACCTCTTCTGGTACAACGGAACACCATGATGGAAGCCAGAGCGCATGGAAATGCTGTCTACCTTCCCATCACAGTGGTACCTATTTATCTACTTGTGCTTGCATGCTTTCAAACTGATAGGTTGGCAGAAGCTGGGACAGAGCAATGGGAGCTCATGCCATCACAGGGATTCAAACTATTGATCTTCTGATTGGCAAGCCCAAGAGGCTCAGTGGTTTAGAGACACCTGTGTCCCCTGTCACAGGAGTATGGTATGGCTGCATATGGTGTTCAGGACCAGAGATTCTTGGTAATTTGATGTTTTTAAATTCCAAGACTAACTGACCATGTCAGACAACATTTGCATTTCTCTGAATGTTGCAAACCACTTCTTGGTGCAAATCTGTATTTTGAAAGGAAGTATATTTAAAAAAATATTTAACATATATTTAAGTGTGAATTTTCATACAGATCTAAGATCTTTTTTGCTGTATGACAGATTAAAAGAGGAATGTAATGGACTTAGGGGTGAATATGTATGGAAGTGGCAAATGCTAAAAATACATTGATCCACTCACCCAACTCAGGTTCAAGGTGGGCAGGTGGCAGGAAATAGACTAGTAGGCTAAAGGCCATGGTTTGACAGGACAGAAGGAGAATCTGGTTGCTTTCTTCACCAAGTAGGGCCAAGGTGGGAAGCAGCAGAGACTGGTAGGACAGCATGGCCATGTTGCATTGGGGACCTGGCTCCCCAGTATTGTGCATTGCCATCACATCCATACCAAGGAAGCCTCAAGACACTGCTTTAAATTGGGGGGAAAGGTTATAGTTATTATATATAACTTTAAAGAAAACTTGAGGATCTGTAGAGAAAACCAATTAATCTAACCAGATCCAATTCAACAAAACAAAACATAGTCTGAGCAGGAAAGTTCCCTGCTTAGGAGTGGGGAATGGGATCATTTGCCTCCCAACTTCTGAGGCGATGAAAGTCACTACCTGTGCTCTGCAGCAAGGACTGCAATAAATGATTCCTCCTTGCTACATAAGCCATGGGTCTGTGAATCAGACAAGTGCACTGTGACCCACTAAGCAGATACAGTGTAGGGCAATGCCAGAGTGTCCCTATGCCATAATGCCTCAGGATTAAAGGTCACAATAACTTAAGCCTTCTTTCCTGCCTGGACTAAACGTTACTGGAGGTGGTCATCGGTGACCTGGCCACCTCCTCCCAAGTATGAACAAAAGCTCAAACATAACCTTCTACAGATCCTCTAGAAAAATGTCTGAACCCTTTTCGGACAGGTGAACTCCATCATCCCTAAAAAGAAAAGGAAGGTTATGGCATATCCTTTCATGGGAGATGTACACACACACACACACACACACACACACACACACAGGCGTCATACCTTCAGCTTCCTAACACCTAACAGCTTGTTTGTTTTCTACTGCATTGCCTTCTGAATTAGCTGTTGCACTGCAATCACAGCTCCCTGACCATTTCACAATATAGAATAGTCTATCACTTGTTGAGTAGTTTTTCAAATGTGAAATCAATTGTTATCTGGTGATCTATCCCTTATAAATAGACAATTTGCAGTATGTCTCTTGTAAACTCATTTCCATCCAAAGATTATATTTCAAGTACCTGCACTTAGTGCCACCATATTGTGATTTTGGTGATTACATCATCTGGCTATTACAAGCTGACTCATTTAGAGCATATCTCTGTGTGTATTTCATTTGTTTATTTTGGTGGGAGAATGGATTTCAGACTGTATAAATGAATTTCAAAGCTAAAAGGGGGGGTTGCTGAGTTGTATTGATTTGACTTCACTTCTTGTGCAATGCATTAAATGTAAGCAAAGGAAGCAAATTATGCACTATAAATGACATGTCAAACAATATACTCAAACGTATCAGTCAGCAGTCCTCACTGCAGATTGCTGAATCAACAAAGAATTTTCATACTGCCTTTCCTGTGTTTACTCTATACACAAGATGTTTGTGAATAAAACATTAAATGAACAAGGACTACCATTCTGAATATGTCTGTTCCGGCCTTTCCAACCAGGTACCTTCTGGATGTTTTGGACTACAACTTCCCTCAACCCTAGCCAGCTCAGGGCTGAAGCAAGTCGTCACCCCAAACATCTAAAGGGCAGCACTTTGAAGAAGTATGCTATATATAATCCAGAAAGCAGCCATACACTTTTGTCTCACATTTGTACCCATGTATCATATATATTTCTCATTGCAGGTAGCTGGTCTCTGCAATATACAGTGGTACCTTGGTTTAAGACAGCTTAGTTTATGAACAACTTGGATTAGGAACTCTGCAAACCCGGAAGTAGGTGTTTTGGTTTGTGAACTTTGTCTTGGAATAATAACAGGTTTTGCTTCCTGTTGAGTGTGTTCCATTTGTAAATTGAGTCCCCCGCTGCTATGGGAAAGCATGCCTTGGTTTAAGAATACTTTGGTTTAAGAATGGACTTCCGGATTAAGTTTGTAAACCAAGGTACCACTGTATATTGCAGAGACCAGTGCACTAAGTCCCTGAAATGAGAAAGTACCATCCCTTAGCAATCTTTCAAGTGTCACCACAGCCCCAGCTTATAGAATCACACATTTGTCAAGAATATAGATTCAGTCAGGCTTAGCAAAGGTGGGCAACAGATCTGCATAGCAGAGTAATAAAGGCTGTCGTCTTGCTGCTTGCGTTACAATCAAATTCCTTCACGCAACAGCTTGAGGAAGTAGAAAGCACTTTAGATTTCATACTCCCTCTAGACTCCAGCTTAATTTGCATCACAGACTTCAAGCATTGTCACTAGCATGTTAATGTAACCTTCAGAATAACCTCTTCGCAGTCTCTAATTTTTTTTAAAAAAGAGATGCTAAATTCTTCATGCTAAGAAGAATGTCCCTTCGCCTAACAGAAGTAGTAATGTCTTCCTGTCTCATAAATGCCTAACTCGTATGGCTTTGCATTCCACAGCGAGTTATTTAAAACCTAAACTCTCGATTGCTATTTTACTGCAACTCAATGAATAAATAAAACTATAGTTGTTTGACGTATGCAAAGATACACAAACATTCCATACACGATGCTCCCTGAAAGCATAAACCATTTAATACACAGCGTTTCTTTTTAATAGTCATGTAGATCTGGGAGCCGTGGGCAAGACTGGCTGAATCTCCCCACTAAGTCTTCACCCAAACAGTCGCATATGTGGGCTTGCCCTGCCTAATATATGAAAAACAGTGTACCTTGGGTTACAGACGCTTCAGGTTACAGACTCTGCTAACCTAGAAATAGTACCTCGGGTTAAGAACTTTGCTTCCGGATGAGAACAGAAATCATGCTCCGGTGGCATGGCGGCAGTGGGAGGCCTCATAAACTAAAGTGGTACCTCAGGTTAAGAACAGTTTCAGGTTAAGAACGGACCTCCAGAACAAATTAACTTCTTAACCCGAGATAATCTTTGTGTTGTGGATCATAGTTTGTATTACCATTAGCAACAATGGCCTTCATTTCTGAGATATTTGAGCATAGCAGAAAGCTGTGCCTGAGTGTTTATGTTCCATAAAACCAAGGCAAGCACAAATCTGGTGCTATGTATATGGTACAGAAGCACATGGATGTGGCCCTTATCATATTGTCTCATGGGGAAATGGCTGCATTTTGATCTCTTACTGCCCTTCCTAGATTATGAATATTGTTGTCCATGTTTGATACATTTAGCACAGATCTGAGCATTATTTGAACTGAGGATGGCTTTACTATTGTCATGCTGTTGGGGAAATATCTTGCTCAGTTTTCAGAATCATGAGAAGTATAGCTGAAAGGGTTGCCATTTCGCTCACTTTAGAGACAGCTCAGATACATAGTGAGGCAGAGCACAGGGTCATTTATTGATCTGATTTGTGCTTTGCTAATCAACAGGTTTCCAGGCCACTAGAAAACACAGTGCTTGATGGGGGTACTATTCCAGTACAGGGGTGGTGGTGGTTATTGACATCACGCTTTGACTTGGAAGGATCCCACTTAATCTCAATTTACCTTATTATTTGGCCCACAAATAGAGCCAGTACGTACCCTTAGTATATACCACACTCACATATTTTGACAAGACATTTAGTACATGGTCATTTATAAGCACAACATCCTTCAGCTGTATGAGGTTAAAAAAGAAGGTGGTAAAGGACTCCTGGACAGTTTAGTGCAGTCAAAAGCGACTGTGGGGTGCAGCGCTCATCTCGCTTTTCAGGCCAAGGGAGCTGGCATTTGTCCACAGACAGCTTTCCAGGTTATGTGACACAGTAGCAGACACATTACATTTTGGTAATTTCTTTGTGGTTTATTTTTGCTTGCAGCTAATTTTGAGAAATAATTCCAAGCAAGCCATCATTATAGAAACATGTGCGCTACATCCTGGGGAATTGTACCATCCATTTAATAGCAATTGGCTTTTGTGAGATTGCAACTCCCTTTTGTTCCTGTAAACATGTTCTGCTCTAAAAAATGCAGTTCAGAAATTATGTTTCTCTAATTACATTAATGCTTCGATTCTCACACTCTTAGGCCTAGGTATTAGCACTTACATAAATGGCTATTTTATGTCACATTGCCTCAGTCACTGGCCGAGTATCCACAAAGAAATTATAAACAAAGCTGCTTTTAAATACTTCACTTCCTCAGAGGTGAATTTTCAACGTCCTTCTGATAGAAAGACAGTGCATTTGATTCATTCAGTTAATTGTCTGCTTATGCAAACATCTCCCAAAGTATTTGGTGAAAGCAACACAAGGTCATACCAAGGTCTTTTAAACTGATGCTTCAGTGTTAACGCTGCTGTAAAATGAGCCATATTTGTACATTTCTTAAAAAAACAAAACAAAAAACACTTATGTATATATTTGGTATGTGAACTGACCAAATGATTTGGTTCAGAACCCTGCTGAACACCCCACATTAACCAATGGGGAAACAGTTTCTAATTTCCTTAATTACATCCCATATACAAAAGGATGCACATGCAATCGTGCTGGCTTCATTGAACTGAATCATGAGTCTTAACCAAGAGAGCCTATTAGATTGTGCATGGCATTTCAGACCTTGGCAGTAAACTGACTTAAACAATGCCATGTAATGTGGGCTTTTACTGCTATCTCTTCCTCTCATCTCTATCAAAGAACTAGTATCACTCAGTTATTGTGATTTTCTGTTACATTCTTTTGAGGAATGGTGTCTATCTCCCATCTCTCAGATGTGATTCTACTTCCCTTTCCAATTTTTTCACTGTATAGTTATACTTCAATGTGTTTCATGCAATCAGCCTTCATTCACATGGCTGATCATAAATCTAAATAAATAAGTTAAAGAAACAGGCTGTGTATTCAAACGCCTTTTCATCTTCTGCAATTGCTTCAGGAAAGCTACAGGAATAATCAACCTACTGTCAGTAGAGCCATGCAGGTTTACAATGTGGTTAATCCCAGACCTTTCATTTCATGATGACCCAACTGTTCAGTTATTCACAGTCTTAGAGTTCACTTCACTTTACTGAGTTCCCACTGGAGCAGTCAGGGATAGTTTTATGTTCAGTGAGCACAGCACACAAAATACCAGCCTGCTTTAATTAAACATAACTAGAAGGAGTTAATAATGGACAGTTACAGGTTGAGCTATGCATTAGCAAATGTATATGGGAACTAAAGCAAAAGAACCTAAACTCATGTTCCCTATTGGCACATTCCGAGTGGCCATTAAATGATGCAGGATGGAAATCTATAAGCAGTTCAATTTCCTCATGGCATTAGATTTTATTGAAGAGGCTGCAGAAAAATAAACCAGAGCTGCTTAAGGTAAAAACCCTTCATGTTATTGTCAGCCCCAGAATCCCTGGCACATGTTTATAGAGGGTGTCGCTTAATCCCATAGGCCAGAAGCCAGAGAATGATTTGAGGCATATCCTTGGGGATTTTGAAGATCTTTCTTTGGAAGGCAGGCCCTAAAGCTGAGTTAGTCACATGGTCATAGTATTTCAAAATGGTCATGAAGCATAGGGTTGTCTTCATCTAACTTTTGCTCAAAGTAAACCCATAGAAATTAATCAAACTTAGCAATGGTCATCAATTCCAATGTGTCTACTCCCAGTGAAAGATAGTTCAACACAACCCATAGAATCCTATTTCATGGCAGCTGAACTCTTCCATGTAAGTATGTAATGAGACCCTGGGAATACAAAGGAACAGGTTTGTATGAAAGTAGCCTTTCTCAACCAGGTGTGCTTCAGATGTTTTGTACTCCAATTCCCATCATCCCTGAACACTGGTCCTGTTAGCTAGGGATGATGGGAGTTGTAGTCCCAAAACATCTGGAGGGTCAAGTTTGCCTATGCCTGATCTAGAGGTCACCAGGTTTTGAGAATAAGCATTGGATAGGGTAAGCCAAGAGTGAGGAACCTGAGGGCCTCAATATGTTGTTTGACTCCAACTCCCATCAACCTCAGCCAGCAGGCCCCCCACCAACCCACTGCAGGTCATGTAGTCAAATCCCTGTTTGATGCAGGAAATCCAGAGCTAGAGCTACTCCAGTATTTGGCTGCCCAGCTTCTGCTTGAAGGCCTCCACTGAAGGAGAACCTACTTTCAAATTCCATGCAATCTTCCTGGAACTTTCTGCAAAATTAATTGAAATAAACAAGAATTGTGCAAACTCTCTTGGTGCTATTCACATTCCTGTCCATGGACGTGCACAACAACAAAAATCTCTCTCTCTCCCCCCCCCCATGTTTTTATTAGAAGAACTCATACCACCTAGCACCTAACTGAATGCTTCCTAGGAATCTCAAGAGGAGGACAGGGAGGAAATTGCTAGCGTGCTGACAAAGGGCAAATTTGCAATAACATGTTCATCATCCGATAACCATGACTACAAGCCATCTGCATGTGTACAATGGATGGAACGTTCAGATTTAGTCCCATTGCTTCTAGCAGGCTACTTTTCAATGGAGCCAGTTCTCGCATTGTTCAGAATGTCATTCAGTGATAAGTCATCAAGTCATGATATCTCAAGAGATGAGTCATGTGTGTATGACTCAGCCCTTATGCTGATTCTGACTTTTTCAAAAACCTGTCAAGTGATTAAAATGATGGTGAAGATAAGGACTTTGTTATGAAGTTAATATGACTTGTAATTTTTTGTTTGAAGGAAACTTCCTAATAGCACTCTTGTAAGAGTCAGCCTTAACACGAGCACGAAAATGCCAGCAACCTATGGATTAAGCTTTAGCCCCTTTGAAAGAACAACTCTTAATCTTAATATTCAGAAGCAGTGGGCAGAAAACTAACTCAGGCTTCCTCAAACTCAGATGTTTTGATACTACAACTTCCATCATCCCTGACCACTGGTCCTGCTAGCTAGGAATCATGGGAGTTGTAGACCAAAAACATCTGGAGGGCCGAGTTTGAGGAAGCCTGATCTAACTAGTACATCCCATCGGTGCAAGGATTTACCCCTCCTCCCCACGTGCACCCTCTTAATCTATTCAAGGAGTTTCCCCAACCTCAATATTTGAGGAGGGTGTGGGGTGCTTGCAGGGAGATAAAAAGGGTAAACATTCCACTAAGCAAGTATAAATCCCTCCGCTGATGGGATGCATTGTTTGGACACTGCCCAGTATTTTTGCTTTGCCATGCTGTTCTAGATTACAATCCTGTTCAAGCTTCCTGGTTGTAATGCCTGTAATTACAACAATGCCTGGTTGTAAGTAAGGAGGCAGGCAGGAGGGGGCTGGCTGAGGGTAGACTGTGCTTGGTGGGGCAATGCCCAATTTGCCCAAATTGACCAATCACTACTGTTGCTATCTGTTCATCTATACACCTATCTGATGTTACTCAAGGGAATCTATCTGGCCAACCCCAATGATAGATTATGATACAGCTGTGCTATTAAAGTAAGTTCATATGATGTTTGGGATGGTAGGCATTAACATCGACTTTATAATATTTACATGCTACCGCTCTCAACAATGCACACATAGGGAACATAGGAAGTTAATTGCCGTATTTTGAGTCAGACCACTAGTCTGTTTAGCTCAGTATTGTCTACACTAACTAGCAGAAGCACTCCTATCCGGAGTTGCTTGGGATTGAGCCTGGGACCTTCTGCTATGGAGGAGCTATGGCCCTCCTCAGATATGCTAGTAAGTGCATATATCTATATATGTAGCTACACCTACACACACACACACACACAGAGAGAGAGAGAGAGAGAGAGAGAGAGAGAGAGAGAGAGTTTTCAAATGAGACAAGGCTGTCACAGTACATATTCTGCAAACAAAAACAAAGCACCTGTAGCGCATTAAGGAACAAATAAGAGTTTTAATCAGCCATCACTGCAATGGCTTTCCACTGCTGTGTTCCTGTGTGTTTGCATTTCTCACTTTTGTGTCCCTGAGACAACGCTACATTGCTATATGTCTCGCTTTGTAAAGTCGACAAGAAAGCGGGAAACGTTAAGCGTATTGTTAGCGCAAAAAGGATTTTCTGCTGTTAACTGAATATAAATTGTAATTAAGCTAAGCAAAATGAATACATTATCTTTCATTTCTAGACATGATACGAGATTAATGCCCTAAACCAGCAGCCAAGTACTTGCTGCCAGCTAGGATTACTGCTCTCTTCCCAGTGCTGCTTTGCTTGCATTCATTTGCAGTGGGCTTTTAGGTCCAGGAATTAAATTTGTCTTAAAGAGTCAGGGATGTAGGTTTGACTACCACTTCAGACAAGCATCAAAGCAACAGAGAAAGATGAATAAAAGAACAACAGTGGGGGCAGGACAGAAACCCTTCCAGCTCTGGGCTATAAAGTAGGGATGGTTGCACACCAGCTTGCATGCCTTGAAATAAGAAAACAAAGGGGAGGACGTCAATTTTTGGCCTCATACAGGGCGCCATATCACCAAGATTCAGCAACTCCAAGATAAAACCATGACTCTACCCAGAGATACCATGGATTGAACCATTCACTTTCTGCCTGCAATGCATATGCTCAATGTCATGAAGTGGCAGGATGATGGGGAGGAGGAAGAGGATCCTGGCAAGGGGTGTTGCTGGGACTGGGACACACCAGGGCAATTAGGGGATGGGGAAGGAAGTACTCACAGAGCGAAGGAGGATGACGGAATGGGAGTCAATGCACAGGAACCAGAGCAGCAGGACCCATCAGCAGAACCAGAGGGGGCCCTATCTCCACAAACATGGCTGGCATAGTGAGCAGCAGGAGGGTTTCTCTAGGAGGTTGAGGCAGGCAAGGGCCCAAAGCCCAGCTCCCTAGCTGGCCAGGTGGGGCTCGCTAGCTCTGGGAGGAGGGGTGTGATTCCTCGGTTGGAGGAGGCTTGGAGCATGTGAAGGTCACATGCCTCATCAAGCCCAGATGCTGCAATTAACATGCAAAGTACAAAAGGCCAGCTGAGCTGAGATGCTGTGTCTGCTGAACATCCCATGTTGTTGGACCCTGGCTTGGATGCTCACGAACCTCTACAGGACTGTATTCTGACTGCTGGACTTCAGACTTGGCTACTTGGATTGAACCTGGATTGCTTTTCTTGGACTTTGCTTGTGTGGCTTCACCCCCGGCCTTGGACCTGAGATATTGACTTGCTGCCAGGTAAGCCAGGGGTTCAGGATACTTAAACAATGAGCTACAGCCCTTCTGCTATCTCAGTTTTGTAAGCATTCCTTGCACAAATGCTTGCAAAACATCGGAAGATAAACGCAAAGGTTTTTACCCATCTGTTCTCCTCTCCTATCAGATCTACACACTTTCCCCCACATACAGGAGGAAAAAACACAACCCTCTTGTTGTGAAAGTGCAGGTATGCAATGATGGGAGTTTGTGCTGTGTGCCCTTCTGACATGCAGGAGTTGAAACAATACATTTGGGCATATTCAGAAATGTTTCCTTCTAAGGTTAAGAAAGTCGTAGTCCCAGAAAATGATGTTTTGATTTCTGCAGTAGGATGGACAGGTAGACTGGTTGGCTAGACTGTCACCTAGTGAGCCAGGGTTCTTCCACCTGTCACAACAGCATGAGTTTTGTTTTCATTTTGTTGTTGGTAGGAAATGTCAGAGTGGAGGGAGATAAGAAAGGAGGAGATGCGAGTCTAATTTGCATGCCTGGGTAATTCAGACTTATGTGGGTCTGGACTGAGACAAAATAGGTTGCAACTTTTATTTTCAGCAGGGTTTACCTTCCCAATTTCATATTTTCTTTTGCTCAGTTTGAATATTTAAACCATCCCTGCTATTAGACCTTTCCCATGTATAAGGATGGAGTAGTAGGAAACCACACAGAAAGACAAATCATGCCACCAATGAGCATTCAGAGCCAATGATAGAAACCTGTACTACCAGCCAAAAGTCTAGGGCCATAAAGGGATGACTACATGTTTCTGCTTCAACCTGCATGAGCAATAGTGGTTTCCTTCTGGCTCACCCCCCCCCCCCCCCAGTTTCTGAAGTAGAGCTTCAGACATCTGCTTTACCAACTTGACTTAGCCATCCAGTCTCCTGTGCAAAGTTAACCTAAGTTCTCAGGATAAGGTTCACCGTCAGTCATTTGGTTATCTGTTTGCCTCATACCTCTGTGCTGGCCCTACTATGCATACACACAATTTTGAGCTTTGTAGAGCTGTTCTTCAGTTCTCATTGAAGGACCACATGAAGCTGAATGTTTGCATATTCTTGGCAATATGCTTCAACGGAAGTCATGTCCCTATAGTTTTGTCAAATTACCCTTATTCCTTGGTTTCCACTTGTGGATAAAGCTGTCCTCAGTTCCATATGAAGACATTTTGTCAAGCAGGCCAATGAGCTGTGTAACTTATCGGATGCCAACTTTGTCACAGCTGACTATTTTGGCTGAATCCTCAATTGACCATAATGTGGCCCACAGGCTCTTTTCATCAGAATAGTTTCCAAGTGCCAGGTGTGGGCTGGTGTCCACCTTGGACCATAATCTCACTCTCATACAGACATTTTGGCAGGCAGAGAATGGAAATCCACAGTGTGCTTATGTCCTGCTCTAGCTTCTGGCAAGGAATACAATTGCATTACCATGGCTCCATGAGGAGATGTCATGCCAATTAGCAGTGAACTGTCTTACCATCACAGCGGGCCACAAGATGATGACCTAGAACCTGCAGTGCCTGCATAGCATTTGGACAACCTTCATAAGTGCAATTTAGCACCTGCCTCCACAGAACCTCAGAGAGCACAAGTTTCCCTTATCACTCATATGTGAAAAGGGCAAGGAGTCAACTACCAGTGATTTAACTGCAGTAGATATAGGTAATCGTATCTACTGCAGGGTGAAATTATGCTTTGCTGTAGGTTGCCCAAGGAAGGCACATCCAGACCTCTAGCCATATTTCTCTTGCAGTCTATGTGTGTTTAAAATAAGTTTGCTCACCTTTGGCTATTTATACATTTATCATACATTCCTGAAACCAAGATTGGTTTGCTTGCAGCTTGCTACACTTATGTAAGCTGCTTTTGTGAGAAAAAAATGTGCAAAAGTGAGGAAAAAAATAACAGAATTATGCACTAATGCTATGAGTGTTAACCTGGGGGGGGGGGGAGAGATTTTTTGGTTCTCCCTCTTTTGCACACATGCATACAGGTTTACATGTGTAAATGATGCAGGCAAACTGCTGAATTGTGGGGGCTCAACAAGTATATCTGGTATATATTTTATTGGGAACATATAATAGTTTGTGGTTTGGTTTATGTATTTCCCTGTTTACAGTAAATAATGATGAATGGGATAGGAGAGCTGAAAAGAACGCTAATATATTTCACATCTGGCAACCAATGTGCCCCTTTGGTTTTCGATAGTACATGGGAAGATGAGTCTTAAAAGCCTGGGACGTAAATTTTCCCAGGCTATGGTGGCTCATTTATCAGAAGTAATGTATTTAGCATTAACTCTGGAAGTGTATACTTGATTCTGACCAAACTAAGCCTCCTAGAGCAAAATACACATCAGTCAGTCTATAGTCTTACAATTTGACAGACTTTAGGCTTATGAATGCATGTCAGTGAAAGTAAAGTGTGCAAATATTTGAGGTCAAACAGCATAAAAATCATTAGGATTACCTTTCAATATTAGTAGGTGTCTAGGGGAAAATGAGATTGATGTGCTATATGCCATAGTTGATATCGATTTAATTTGCAAATATGGCATTAGATACAAAATAGTTGGGTTTGGCTGCTTACCTCTTAATGAATAATGGGTTTTCCATAGAATAAACTGCAGCCTTTTAGAGCTATTGCATAAACAAGAATCATAGGTAAGGAGGGAGTGAAGGTTTTACCCAGATACCCAAGGAAATGCAGTGCAATAGAATTAAAGACACAGCTGAGAAACACTTCCAGCTTTCTCCAAGAGTTATTAATCATGACCTTAATGTTTTCCAAGTTCATGCTGGGAAGACTCAACATGTGCTGGACAAGGTTTCTCTGCAGGCAAAGAGAAATGATGTATTACATGAACAATATGAAACTAATTTTTAAGTTGATATAAAATATCTTTATTTTGTCGCTAATAGGGCTGCCAGGTGTTTGCTGCCCACCTCCCCCATATGGCATGGTTTCTGTCTCAACATGACCTTTGGGTTGGTCCTTTAGAGTGTTACAAGCTTGAGGGCATTCCTTGACATTCCTCATGGGTGATGGGCTGTGGATGGGCTTGTTAGTAGATGAGCGACTGCAGCAACTCGTATGTGTTTGAGAGTGTTCACCAGGCATCCAAGAGAGAGATGGATTACTGCGAAGCTGCAAGGGTATGGACACAGTTCAGACACATAGCACACACGTTTGGTGGGTATTTGGTTATTTTGCTGTTTCACATTGTTTTGATTCATTGATTCTACTTGGCCTTTGATTGCACTTTTCTCTTTGAATATGCTGTTTGCTACTTTAGAGGCTTTGAAGTGAAGAGGGATATATAAATCAACCATAGCATAACACAACATAGCATAATCCTAGCTGAATAAAGTGCCTCTTTCACTCTAGCAGCTAATTTTGCATAAAATCCATGTAATCCAAAAATCAGAAGTAGCAGTGTCCCAGTTCACTGTCCACAAAGAAAATGGTGGACCGTTTTTAATCTCTTCTCCTGGTCTCTCTTCCCCAACAATGAATGGTGCTTTCACTGCCCAGTACATTCTTAGTTGGATTTGGGATAATATCTGGAATGGAGAACTCACAGGAACCATTTTCTCTCTCTCAGCACGTGATGAATAACTGGCCATAAGTGTGAATGTGCAGCACAGGATGAAGATGATGTTTTTCCACCCAAAGTTGTATCATCATACTATCAGCTGCAGAACACTTTGAAATAACTCGGTACTTTAGGAAGTTTTTTTTTTTTTTTTTTTTTTTTTGCTATGGCATCAAATATTACTGGGGAAATAACCCTTCCAAACTCAGCTTTTGCTCTCTTGTCTATCATAGAACATCTGGAAGTGTTGGTAGTTCATAGAGAACTTGCTCTTCTTGCTGGTTCTGGCCCATAAGGGAATAGCATTTCAATGGAAAACTATGGACAACCTCACAGTTGACAGCTGGAAGAACTGGATATTGCCCTATCAGAAAAACTAATGCACTATAGCAGGGCACTACATGTTTTGTATTGTCATGAAAAATGTGATAGTTTGGTATCCTTTTACCACACATGTTAATAGATCTCTACCCCTCCCCACTTTATCCCCTACTCACTCTTATCTCCCTTTGGCAGAGCTCAATAAGATACCATGAGATGTAAAATTAGTTATAAGTACTAATTTATTTTGTAGCAATACATCACATGCAGCAAAATGATTTATGCTTCCTGTATGCTTGCCATATGCTGGACTCCAGGTTTGATTCTGCATTGTTTGTTCTTCTTTCATTATCATAGCCAATAAAATACAATTTCAGATCCATAGGTGTCAACACTGGATGTCGTTTTTATGCCAAATCATGTCCCTCAAAAACCACTGGGAATGAAGCAAATACCTTTCAGATCCCCTTCACCAAAAGAAATAATTAAAAAATTAGATAAAGGCACCTAGCACAAAAACCCTTGGACCTATATCTTTCTATGATTTCGTAGGTTTCTTACCTAGAGACACCTCTCTAGAGCCAGTGTGGTGTAGTGGTTAAGAGCGGTAGACTCGTAATCTGGTGAACCGGGTTCGCGTCTCCGCTCCTCCACATGCAGCTGCTGGGTGACCTTGGGCTAGTCACACTTCTCTGAAGTCTCTCAGCCCCACTCACCTCACAGAGTGTTTGTTGTGGGGGAGGAAGGGAAAGGGGAATGTTAGCCGCTTTGAGACTCCTTCAGGTAGTGATAAAGTGGGATATCAAATCCAAACTCTTCTTCTCTCATATGTATTTTTGCACATAGCTTGCCAACAAACATTAGAATAAATTAAGTGAATTGGCTTTTTTTACTCTGCCAAAACTGTAAACTCTGACCTTGTAGGAAAACTACTGCAGCTATCCTTCTGCAATCTGGCCCCTCAGCTGGGGCTGCCATATTTGCACGATTCATTCAATTTTGCCAAAAATATAAATGGTTATAAATGGTCCCTTCAAAAGGGGAAAAAATGGTGCCCAGCACAGCCACCTTGGGCATATGTCCCTGTCACTTGACATGCTTTACTATGTCTGCAATTTTCATCCCATTGTTAAAAACAAAACAAAAAAGATTATAACCATTTTTAAGCTTTCTCCATACTTGCGAATGGAAGAGGCCTGAAGTTGTTTCTTCCTTCCCAAATTGGACAGCCGCTGAAGCATTTCAGATCAAATCTGGTTGACTTCCATAGTGACAAATCAGGGTATGAACTAAATACGGTAATCAGTGCAGACCCTTTTTTTCAGCCTGTCTGAATATGTATTTGGTGGTCACGGAGGAAGCCGAGCTTTTTAGATACATCTTTATTACATGCAAAATAAACATAAGGATTTTTATTTTATTTTTTAACCAGCCGTTGGGCAACCTTGTAACAAAGTAAGAAGATATTAAACTTGCCATTTTCACATGCATCATAGATTAACAAAGAAACAGGATGGAATGGATTTAGGAGTGAACACACATGAAGTAACATGAATCGGGAATAGAATATGTCAGCTCCTCTCTAGAGATGAAACAGTACGAAATTAATAAGCACTATGAGAAGTGTTTGACCACCAAGCTAATATATGCAAAGTGCATTGCACACTTAGGTAAAATACTTTATAAATAATGAGGCCAGGATCCAAAGATCCACTTAACTAATTCTGCCTGGACACAGATAATTTAGAGTGCAGTTTGTTTCTTGAACAGCGATTTCCATCCTCCTCTCTCTCCTATTTCCACACACACAACCCTTCATGGCACATGGCAAAATACACTTGAAAGTTTAAAGCTTGAGAAAATAGAAATGGAATGGATATTCTGTAATACATCTTTTAAAAAAGCTCTTGCCATATAAAACAACCCTTCACCTCATTTCACGTAGCTCTTTGGATCCCGGCCAATCTGTGTAGGATGATTATGATTATCAGAAGGAAATGCTTATGGGAAACTGCTGCAATAACAAAGGCTGGTTTTCAATGGAGAACGTTTAGCTCTCCAGTATGAGTAATTTTGGGGAGGGTAAGTGGTTCTTTTGATAGCTTATAGTCAAAATGATTATGTGGCATTCCACTGGTGGTTAACATAGCTGTTTTATATGGAGTCAGCTGTCGTATACTGTGCAGCAAGCCCTAGATTGTCTCCACTCTCTATGCATCAAGTTCTATATTGTCTCAGCAGCTCTCCAGGATTTCAGAGAGGGTCTTTCCCAGCCCTACCTGGAGAAACCTGGGGCATTTTGCCTGCAAAGCAGATGCTCTACTGCTAAGATGCTCTACTGCTGAGACCTTCCCTAGAATTCCCATTGATTCCTCCCCCCCCCCATACTTGGCTTTTTCTCCAGATATGATACTAGACACCAATTGTCATTAGCATGACGATGCATTCAGAATCCTCTTTTGATGTACTGAGAGATAGATAGCTCAGTTGGTTAGAGAGTGGTGCTAATAACACCAAGGTTGCAGGTTCAATCCCCGTCTGGTTCAGCGGCATATTTCTGCATTGCAGGGGGTTGGATGATCCTCAGGGTCCCTTTCAAATCTTTGAATCTACATGCTACAATAGTATGACCATTATATTGCATGGGGCAGAAGCTACTCACCACCTTTAACAGCAGCAGTAACAAGGACAGTGGCACTTATCTTAGTGTCCACCAGCCAGTGGTTACCATTTTTTCCCTTCGGAATAGTGTTTTGTATGGAGCATAGGGTGGGTAGGATGGCAGTCATCATATCTGTTGTCATCACAAGGAGAGACAATAATTAAAGTCACAAAAAATGGGGAAAGAACACTGGCCCAGTACCAATGGGCTGTTTGTGAAAAATTAAAAAAAAAATCTCTAACACCACAAACCTGCAAAATTCTCTCCAGTCCTACACCTGAAAACGTGTCTGTGATTTTGGCAAGCCACTAGCAAGATCAGTTCTGTAAAAACAACACAGATGTTGACATATTGATAGCTGTGGTGGTGAGTTGCTGAAAGAAACAACTTTTGGGAAGCACACCATCTTCTCTCCTCCAGGGATATTCTTTCGCTGTATATTTTCCCCCTTCCTAAATAGTTATGAATTTCAAAATTTTAAACAACTAAACTTTGGGGAAAGGGTGTGTGGGAGAACAAAATTACATCCCTGGTTTTGAAGAGAAAGTGTGGTCTGTTGAATTACAATGTGGATGAAATAATGCATTATAAAATACTAGGAAATGATGGAAGGAGAACTAATGGGCGTTCTGAATACATTGTGAGCACAATCTGCATTGCAGATATCAGCAATGCATTCCCGGTGTGCATACGTAGGAAATTGTGCTGGTATATATTTTCCCGCATTTTGTCATTTCTTATCCATAACTGATCCAATAAATGCTCCTTGTGGATACCAAGCACCTTCACTATGCACCAGTGCTTGATTACCAGACTCAACCATTAACTCAGCTTTGTGCAGTTAAATATATAATGCATGGTTTAATTACTGGAGCTAGTAGGAATACATTTGCTTTTTAAAACAGTAGCTTGGATCCACAAGATACAAGCGAAGTTCTCTTAGGTGGGATGGGACCACATGTCTCTCTGCTGCATCTGTCCCAATCCAATTCTGAAATTTAGGGGACTGTTGGAAAGGATGTGGAGCAGGGGGCTACAGATGAAGGGGGAAGTCAGAGGAAATCAAAATGTAGCAGAAGCCATCCACTCACATCAGAGCACCTTTGGTGTCAACCCAATATTGCCAATGGGAGTATAGCGTTCCCATCACTTAATAATGAAGTGTTTTTCTTTTATACTGCATCAGTTTAAATTCTATTAGTTTCCTAATAAAAAGTCAGTTCCATAAGAGGCTCCATCACATCCAAGCTTCAGCAAGGATCAGAATCCATGGCTGAACTATGGAGATTTTAGAAGATGAAGACAAGAGAAGCAAATTTGATTCTCAGTAGAAGCATATTAGAGCTGCCTCTACGGCTATCTGGAGGAATTACAGGTAGCTTTATTACTTTGTTTCTATGTTTGGAGATGGTGGAGTTGTCATGGTTGAGAACAATGTCAATATATTTGCCAAAAGTAAAATCTCTCATGAGCACACACAGAGAGAGACACACACACGAGATACATATATGGCTGCATTGTGAAAATTGTAAATGACTGACACTTTATTGCTGGTTGGCATCCAGCAATAGGACTGGCTGGCACAGGCCCTGTGTAGCATAGCTGAGAAGTGCCAAACGTGGTTTCCTCTTTTCATTCAGATCATTACATAGTAAGATTAGTGATTAAACAGAGCTAGTTTTCCTTTCCCAGAGTGGCCTTGGATAGCAAAGCCTGTAATTTCCTAACAGCTGCATAGAATTAGCTGAAAACAATCTTCTGCAGGCAGAGACAATTCAGATTATCAAGCAAACACAAACAAGCCATTTATGCAATCAAGAGCGTCATTCCCCAAGTTTATCTTGGCCATTTATATATGATGATCTACTTCAGTGTGAAGAGAAAGGTAACTAACATAGCCAAGAAAAGGCGCACATACTATTTTCTAATCCATAGTCACCAGTGCATTTCTAAGTGCTTGATCCTATGGACCATCGATTGCAGCAAAAAGACTCGAGCAGCTGAAACTAAAACCCTGTTTTATACATGGGAATCCTAGTGCAGCCTGAAAAATTGGAGGTTTTTGCTGAATGCATGTGTGTGGGCATACATACACAGAACCACTGAGAGGGGGGACAAGGGGTACTGTTGTACCAGGTTCAAAGCCAGCAGGGGCTTCCACAACAGGGGCCGGAAAGTGTGGCATGACTCCATTGTTCCCCTCATGCCTAGTATTGTGTGATGGAAGAACAGGAGGATACTGCTCTTGTTGTTGCTGTCCAAGGTGCTGCATCTCTAGCCCAAGTTTGCTTGACTAGGCCAGTGTTTCACAACCTTTTCCTGACCATGGCCCCCTTTTGACCTTGTTTCCTTCCTGTGTTCCCCCATGAGCGTAGCCAAGGGGGGTGGCAGAGGGGCAGCCCCCCCAAAGTAAGAATCATTACAAATTAATACAAATCTGAGGTGATGCCCCCCCAACATGCTCATGATAACAGGACGGTTAATCTCCAATGGACATCTGGGCATAAACTGAGTCTCTCTTCCTTTAATAATGGCATGATAATAAAACACACAACATATGCCACTGAAATATTGCAGCATGTGAATGGTGGCTGAGGCACCATTTAAAGGTAAAAACTCCCTTAATGATAGAGGGCTCACCTATCAGGGTGAAATGTCTGTTCTTGGATATACTGTATTTAAAATCCAATTGCCAGGACAAAAGTTGTGTATTTAAGAATAAATGGTGTGAGTACTTTTTAAAAATCTGTCTCCTAATAGGTACAGATGAAAACAGTCACACTTTTCCCCAGCAGAAAGTGAAGCAAATAGCATCTCATTCCCACCAGGGAGACTGGAATGTTTATTCCTAGCCGTCTCCCAGTGTGAATGAGTGCTCTGCTGTGGAATTGAGGGGAATAGTGTGTGTGTGTGTGTGTGTGTGTGTGTGTGTGTGTGTAACATCTGGAATACATATGGAACATCTTCCACAACCCTTTTCTGCTTTTTTCTACTAGTCCATTTTAATCCCTCCCACTCTGCTGCTCTTAGAATAACTTCCCTTTTCTATTTGACAAGAAAGAAACATCAAATTCTCCTTTCATGTCCTCACTCCATGCTTCCTGCTTTATCTGCAACACTTTAGCCTTCCCTTTCCAAGGCTTCCACTGTCACATGCCTTCACAATCCAACACCATATGAAGGGGAAAATCCAATGCACATGTAGTTTGGTCTATTTCCAGGCACATTTTTTGGATTGCCAATACAACCCCGCCCTTCCCAATCACATTCTGGTTTGGCACTTCCACAAGCTAAGGGTTGGCTCAAATGCATGGGGCCATTGATGGGCTTCTAATGTGGCCAGGATCAACTGAAGTTATAGATGCATGATATATGGATAGACATCTGTTGCAATTTGCATGATCATAGTAGTTCTTCCCTCCCTAGTTTCCACAGCCATGCACATTTCAGCAGTTGTGTATCCAACTGGCACCTCCAAGAGATTCTGGACAGGTAAAAAAACTGCTAATGGAACAATGTATTTCCTCAGGCAAACAGCAGTGAAATCCACATATCTGAAATGGCTTTAATATTACATCCTAACTATGTCTTGGTTTATTCTGTATTAGCTGCTTTTATGAGGCAGATGTTATGTCCTAGATTCCAAGCGGGTGGGAAGATAGATATGTCCAGTTTTGCTATTTTTTTCAAGGTACTTATAAAGCAAATTTGAATTTTATAGGTGCTGAGGAATTACCTAAACAATTTTTGGTATTCCTGTGCTGTCTGTCTGTCTGTCTGTCTGTCTGTCTGTCTGTCTGTCTGTCTGTCAATCAATCATTGATCTATCTTATATGCAATTCCCTCCCCACTAATATTTTGATTAGTTTTACTATGCAAAAATTGTTTGCATGTGCCTATTTGCCAGTTGCTCAGCACCTCTGAAGACTGCACTGTGGAGCATGTCAATTCCCCATTGGCATTTCATGTAATGATCTGGCCAACTTGCTGGTTGTGCCAAGTTGGGACAACTGTTGATCTGGATGTCACATTGTGCCAAAAATCAGCATTCTGCCATTTGCCTATAAGGAGAATGACCATCACATAAAGCAGACATATCAGTAACCAATTTCTTTTCTGCCCTCAAGAAATCCTGTCACCTACATACAATTCAGATTTTAAAGAGACCCCCCTCCCCTTAATGATTTTCTAGTAATGCAGGGGCTGTAAACTTTGGTGAAATCCAATCTTTTTGGATTGCCACTCAGTTTAAAAGAGCATTGCCATTCAGTTCAAAAGAACTAGAATTTCATCTTTGATTTGGGAAGCCAGAGGGAAATGTCATGCACTGGTAGGTGATGCTGTTGTACTGTGCAATCATACCTACAGAATGTGGAGAAAGTGATTAGTTACCTGGTCACAAAGAAATTACCTCACTGTTATTAATTCCAACCTGCTCTGTGAAGCATGGCTTGGAATGGCAATCTTCTGAAAGCAGCTGAGTTTCCTACTACCCCAGTTACAGCTTACTGTATATGTTTTTTAACAACTGTTTAGAAAGTGATGGGATTTTCCTCTATTTTTCAGTCAATGTACAGTGAAAGGCACACGGGCAAGCATTAAAATCAAATAGATGTTTCTGTCTTCATTTATGCACTGCCTTATTTATTTATTTATTTATTTATTTATAGATGTCTATACTGCCCTTCATCATAATCATCAAATTATGTCTACTTCAAGTGTGTTGATTTTATTGGTATTTCCTTGTGAATATTTCACAAGGAATTATATTTCTTATAATATAAATATATATATATATATTTATACTATATTATATATTATTTATGTTATAAAGTGGTTTATACATCATATTTATTAAATGAGATTCAATGAATAAGATTCCAGGCAGTTTCCCAGTTATCCATAGCATAAAAACTCAGTGCGTGGTATGTCCACTCATCTTTCTTGGTGGGTGGTGTTGGAGTCAAGCCCCAGACCTCACCAGTGATCTGGCAAATAGTAGACTGGATTGCCAAGCTGCCGGCTATTGGCCAATGCTGGGAGCTCTTAGACGGGCATTCCCCTGGCAGTGGTCCCAACCAGCCAAAGGGGATGCTTGAGCCCCACTCCCAGGAATTGTGGCCTGCCCAGCAGTCATTCCTGCCTTTTTAGGGGGTCTTGGCACACAATATGCACTTCCTCTTCAGTTATAATACTGCTACTTCCCCTTCCCATTACACATGAGTAAGACATATTTTATAGATGGTTCAGCTTCTTCTCCCACTTTCCCTGAAAGCATTAAGCATGTAGAATCCATATTTTGACAATATTTGTATAAAAAAAGATATATCATCCAGTTTAGACTATGTGGTATCTGTCATGAACACAGCAGATGTACACGAGGAACTTTCCAGGACTGACTGTTGTGATTAGACTTATTTGCCAGGCTCATCTGGAAAGGGTCTTGGTTGTGTCAGCAGATACACTGAAAGGAATAAATTCCCAAGCTGCATGGCAGTTCATTTACTATTTATTTCCACTCTTTGGATGGCAGCCTCTCAGCAGTGATGTGTGACCTTTCCACAAAGTTGCTGTTTGTACTGGAGTTGATTTAATTGCAGAGATGAACTTTTACTTCTGAAGAGTCTTAATCCAGTCATTTGATGCATACATCGTTAGCCTTCTTGTCCTCTATCTATTACAAAAGAGCCTATTAAAGTTCAAAGCATGCCAATTTTATTTGTAATCTGGAAATACAAGGTTTTGCATAGTATAATGTAAAAAAATAAATGGTTGGGTGACATTGCCTCGATAGAATCATAACCTCCCATATAATAAGAGAGCTTTAAAAACAACGAAAGTGACTTCTTGACACAAGAAAAGGTCATTTTTCTCTTGGTGTCTTTCACCCTTGGCACCCAAAGACAAATCCCGTAAGTCCTAATCAACAAACATTTCTCTTTCCCTCCTGTGTTTTTTATGTGTTTTAAAGATCTCTCTGGCTAGAATAAATAACCTTTGTCAATAAACAGAACAATAAAGTCAGGCCCTGTTCCTAGGATATTTGTCAAGGTGGACCTCTGTTTTCTCAAAGCCAGGAGCTTAATCAATGACTATAGTCCAGAGAGTTCCTTAACTCTAAGCCAAATTTCTAGATCACACCTCATCCTTGCACTGCATCAGAGATTGTTCATGAAGATCCCTTGAGCGTCATGGGAAACACAATGGGGGTGGTGCAGTTAAGATGGGCATGTGCATGACTGGGAGCCCTATGAAAAGCGAAACCCTCAACTGCAAATTCATAGCCTGTGTGCCTGTAGTTGAATGTATGTAGGGCTCTGTTCAAATCTTTGGCTAAATAAACAGAGGTTTAAGCAGGACAAGCAGATGCAAATGCTCCCCCCCCCCCCTTCTCAGCTTCAGCCTGCATATACTAAAGATATGCAAAAACATGCAAACCTTTTCCATCTCCCCTCAACCCTAGTCAGCATGGCCAATTTTAGGGATGATTTATTTGTTTGTTTGTTTGTTTAAAAGCATTTCTAAACCTCTTAATAGTTCAAAAATATATAAGTAGTACACACTATGCACATCAGAGAAACAATATCCATTGAAACAAAAATTCAACAGAAAAACAGTGAAAACAACATATATAAATTGCACACACACACGAACATACTTAAATAAAAAAAAAAGAGATTCTGGGTTTTCATACACATGGAACAGGGAGTTAAAGTCCAGCAAGTCTACAACACATTGAGCTCCTTGAATGTAAGCTGAATAGCTCAGCTGATTAGGGCATTGTTCTAATAACACCAAGGTCACAGGTTTGATCCCCAAATGGGAGAGCTGCATATTCTTGCATTCCAAGGGGTTGGACTACATGATCCTCCGGGTCCCTTCCAACTCTACAATTCTATGAAATGGCCTTTACGAAAGGTGGTGTATAAATAAATATAAATAAATCAGAAAGATCCAGAGGCTTACTGTTGCTTTCTACAATATGATTTTAATGAAGACTTTTGAGAATCTGACTATTGTAATCTGGGGCAAGGTAGCATAAGCTCTAGCCATATTGGACTGGTATTCACTACCACCCCAAGTCCAATCAATAACTTTTTAAAATTTGTATTTATCTGTGCCTGCAGGATATTTGATAGTGCATCAAGATGTATTCCTGAGTCATATTGCTGTCAGCGCAATGAGTCATTCATTATATCCAGTAGCTGTATTTTTGTTTTCCTTTGTCAAGTGTATAAATCTCAGCAGCAGATGGAAATTTATAGTCATGGCACTCATTGCTCAGCATTCATCAATTTCTGAACCTTATATCACTTTTTAGTCTATCCCATGGTAGGCTTCTTGCATTTTTATGTTACTCTTCCCCCTGTGAACTAACCATGAAACACATGGCCTTGATGAAGGCCATGTGACTTTAAACAATGGATGCTGGAAGATAAATCTGATATTAAAATAGTACCAATCAACAAAACAGTGAGAAAGGGGCTGTGTGATGCCAGTTTTAAAATGGATGTGCTGTTACAAAACCTGACTTGTACAAAAAGCTGGAGACCAACATTAAAGCTGTAAAATGTGAAAGCTTTGAGAACAAAGTGAAAACTCACTTGAGCTAAACCAACATACCTGTCTGCTATAGTCCACAAATTCATAAAAGTGAGTTGATGTGAAAAGCTTTCAAGGCTGTCAAAGATTTTCAAGCAATGTTAGATGGGCATGTGTTCAAAAATATGGTCAAACTAACATTCACTCTACTTAGGGCTTCCTCGGATTGGAATTTTATTGCAAGTGTATTCTGCAACATGTTTTTGGCACAATAACAGAGCATTAGTGATGGATTTATTTTGCTTTAGTTTGTTTGCGATGCTATATTATTGCTGTCTGGTAGTATTATAGCACAACAAAAACAGAACAAAATAAAACAGAACATTGGTGGTATAAAAAGTTATATGATTTCAACAGAAAGTTATGGGGGTATGCACTAACTGGGAATGAAACACTGTGACCACTTAAGAACTTTTGCATTCACAAAAAATATAGAAAGTGGGGTCACATGACCAGAAGGTTGTGGCGAGTTACAAAACCTAAGAGAGATCAAAGAGTTCACACATGTAATTCTTATTCGCGCCTTGTAATTGTTATTTCAGTTGAACCTGCCAGCCTGCACAGTATTTTTGAGATGTTCCTGGAGCCATGACAAATTCTACTTGCTTGTCAAGCAACTTTTGTCACCTCCAGAAGGACTGCATTCTCTAGAGAACACATTTGCATACTGTAAATGTAAAGACGCAGCTAAACGAGTCCTTAAACATGTCCTTATATTTAACCATCGCTCCTCATTCAAAGTTAAAAGCTGTGAAGGCATTACAATGTAGAAGGTACCGCACATACCCACACAATCTGAAAAATATAAAGTGGCACAAGCTATTTGTTTGTCAGATGGAAATCCAATTTTCTTCGTAATTCTGCATCAAGTACTTAAATAAAAATGAAGACGAATAGCTAAATAAGGTGGTGGAGAAAGAATGTTAATGAAGGTGCTGCTGCCCACCAAATGGTGGGAATGGATAAGGAAGCAAAGCCCTAAAAGGGCTATGTAGCTGGTTGCATAGATTAGTGCTACACACAACTTATCTTCCATGTCCTCAGCAGGGTTGGCCGGTGGACTTCGATTGAGCTGTGTTCTGAACCAGACACACCTGATTCAGTTTGCTTGTATCAATGACTTTGCCTATGCCACAACTCCATTGTGTCTTTCTGCCTCCCCTCCCATTGCCAGAGAATGAGGAGCATTTTCAGAGGCTATTTCCTCCCCTTCTTGCCCCAAATGAATGTACAATCATTGGAGGGGTTGGCTTTGAAATCCACACTTCCCTCAATTCCCACTTTCTAATGAATTTGTACACTAGGTGGGCTAAACACCACTGAGAGCCAGTGTGGTGTAGTGGTTAAGAGTGATAGACTCGTTATCTGGTGAACCAGTTTCGTGTCTCCACTCCTCCACATGCAGCGGCTGGGTTATCTTGGGCTAGTCACACTTCCTTGAAGTCTCTCAGCCCCACTCACCTCAGAGTGTTTGTTGTGGGGGAAGAAGGGAAAGGAGAATGTTAGCCGCTTTGAGACTCCTTCGGGTGGTAATAAAGCTGGATATCAAATCCAAACTCCTCTTCTTCTTGTCTTCATTAAAAAGCAACTTGAGTCCTCTTTTTTTCTTCTTCTCTAAGCATCGCTGGCAGGGACGAGTGTGGTGCTGTGGGTTAAACCACAGAGCCTAGGACTTGCTGATCAGAAGGTCGGTGGTTCGAATCCCTGTGATGGGGTGAGTTCCCGTTGCTTGGTCCCTGCTCCTGCCAACCTAGCAGTTTGAAAGCACATCAAAGTGCAAGTAGATAAATAGGTACCGCTCCAGCGGGAAGTTAAACGGCGTTTCCGTGAGCTGCTCTGGTTCGCCAGAAGCAGCTTAGTCATGCTGGCCACATGACCCAGAAGCCGTATGCCGGCTCCCTTGGCCAATAAAGCGAGATGAGCGCCGCAACCCCAGAGTCGGCCACGACTGGACCTAATGGTCAGGGGTCCCTTTACCTTTAGCTTTAAGCATCGCTGGCACTCTACACAGGTATGGGACTGGCCAATCATGCATTGTGAGGGATCTGATTAGGAATGTAGAGGATGTCCCCCATTATTTGAGAATGCACCCTTTCTTGTCTACTCTCTAACCTTGGACGTGGTGGTGTTATATGGTTAAACTGACATGTTGTCTGGCACAACAGGCAGATAGTGTGGGTGGGGAGGAAAAGCTGAAAGGGCTGCCCAGCAAGCACCCTGAGGCACCAACAGGAGGCAATGGTGGCCACCAGCTTGGGTGGCTTTAAAAGAGGAATAGACAAATTTGTGGAGGAGAGATAGATGAATATGCTGCTCTTCCACAGATGGAGGCAGCAATGCTTCTGAATACAGTGGTACCTTGAGTTAAGAACTTAATTCGTTCCGGAGGTCCATTATTTACCTGAAACTGTTCTTAACCCAAGGTACCACTTTAGCTAATGGGGCCTCCCACTGCCGCCACACGATTTCTGTTCTCATCCTGAAGCAAAGTTATTAACCCGAGGTACTATTTCTGGGTTAGCGAGGTCTGTAACCTGAAGCGTCTGTAACCTGAGGTACCACTGGCAGTGTTCTTGTGCTCAAACCCTGCTTGCTGGTTTCCCACAGGCTGGCCACTGTGGGAACTGCTAACTAGGCTTCCTCAGCCTTGGCCTTCCAGATGTTTTCTGCCTACAACTCCCATGATCCCTAGCTAGCAGGACCAGTGGTCAAGGATGATGGGAATTGTAGTCTCAAAACATCTGGAGGGCAGAGGTTGAGGAAGCCTGTGCTAGACTAAAGGGCAATTGACCTGATCCAGCTGGTTCTTCCTATGTTCTTAATGTTGGGGTGCTGCTATCACTACCCATCAATGCTGCATCTCAGGGGGTTGGGAAAAGAGCATGCCTTGGACCTTGGATGTTTCACTTTTCTGTACATGTGATACCCAAGGAGAAGGGGAGCTGTCAGGTGCTGCCTCAGCTTACCTTTTGGTGAGCAAGCAGAAAGTGGCGTCAGACAGCTAATTTATGTTCCAATGCTCAGAGATAGGATGGAAACTTGCACCTATCTGTCTCATCCAGTTAAGCATGTCCACAGGGACTGATTTAATTGATCCTGCCTCATTGTATATTCTGCATGCAAACCAATAAATAAAGTCATGGTTTTTTAAACCAGATATAGGGCTGAGTCCTATCTAGGCTATTGTTGATTTAGGAGGCCTTTTTAGTGATTCATGGTTTGTTATATAAGATGTACAATTAATCACAGAAGGCTGTTCTCTGTAGGCTCCATCTATTGAAGAAATACATGATGCATGCACAAAAGAGAGAGTCTTCTTTCTAGTAGTGATGCAACTCTGGAATCATCTCCCAAAGGAGGTACAATCAATGCTGTATTCTTTCTGTGGTTTCTAAGGTAAAGGTAGATGAATAATTTTTTTACAGGATGCAGTGGTACAGTTCTCGGTCACCTTAATTTGTATCTGAGAAACTGCTTGATTCAGACTCCTCCTTATAAAAATAATCAGCTTTGGATTTGTCTTTTTTTGGGGGGGGGAGGGAATCACTCACTAGGAACATAGAAAGCTGTCCAATCTTAAGTCTGACCATTGATCCATCTAACTTGGTGTTGTCAATACAGTCAAACAGCAGTTGTCTGTCAGGCAGGTTCTATCCTAACCCCACCTGGAGATACCAGGCTTTGAATCTGAGACCTTCTATATGCAAAGAAGAATTCCCAGGTTTTTTCACCTAGAATTCATTTTGAATTCCTTCATTCATATTCAGCTTGCTGTGCAGATGTTACACAAGACATCTACTGCCAGTGGCCTGGTGGTTCATTTAGAAACTAATTTGCATGTACTGACATATCATGGCTCCACACTGCAATATTGATTGATTGTTTCAAATAATGAGCACATTGTGATTTGAGAAATATTTCTAATGACCACTCCCCCCCAAAAAAAAATATTGGAGAAAACCATAATATACAGCCTAATTGAAGACTTCCAAAGAAGGTTTACTGTGTTTACAAGTTCTTATTTTAATCTTTCTCCAAGTGCACGGTGTCTTACAACTGTCAGTAACATTTCCTCAGTTGTTGATAATCCTCCCTTTGAAGTTTTCTGCTAGATTATAAAGAGGATAACACAATGGCTGGCTACTTTGCAATGACAGCTGGGTGAAACCATTGTAAATACTGAAGATAGCTTTCCATATGGCAAGAATTTTTGACAGCTTATATGGTAATCACCACTACGTGATAATTAAAGACCAAGGAACATTGTTCCATTTGATTCCTTGTTTCCAAACTGAGTGGATGCCTTCACAGTAAGCTATGTCTTAACGATCAATGCAAGCCAAAATATTTCATCCTCTTATGGATTTTGAACACCACACAGCTCAACGGTATTTTAATGAGGGACTTTTTACCTACTTCATTATTGGGACCAATGATAAGACAGACATCAAAGATGTCTTCATTATGTTATTGAAGAACAATTTTCATTGCTTCTTTCTGGTGCATTTCACTCATTTCTCAAGTACTATTATGGATTCTCCCAAATTCATAATTCCAAAAAGTTACCCTGTGTTTAACAATTTGACATATATAGAAATTAGTGCTGAACTACATTTTTTATGGTGTTCAGTGTTGACTGCAAAACCTGCTATTTCCAGAGGTGAAAATGTTCACTTTTCCACACCTTTAACATTTTTATAAATATTCTTTATGAATATGAAGGCCGCAGCTTTTCTAAATTAAAAAGGCCTGAAGCATTTTAGTCTTTCTTTGTAGGAGTGATGCCACAACAACAATCATTTCAAGTGTTGTCTTCATCTTTTATACTTCTGTGAACCCTATGGGGGGCATATTCAATAGTAGTAATTGAATAGAATGATACATCGAACCCAGAGCAAGGAACAAGAAAAGTGGGAGAGCAAGAATTACACCAAAACAGGAAATGAAGCAAGAATGGCCACAATCTTGTATTGGTTAGTTTGCACTCTGAGGACCTCAGGACACCCCCGGAAATAAATTCACACAGACACATATTTTAGTTTAAGGTTGATGGGCAAAATTTAGGCCACAACTTTATTGATTACACAATGTGAGTGGGTATTGGCTTAGGCATTGACAAACTATAACTGACTCCTGTCCACCCCACAGGAGGTCTGGAAGAGTAAACCAAACGAGGGAGCTACATCGATGCAAATTGACTGTAGCTCACCCCAGGGTTCCCGTGGTCCTGGCATGGCCCTAGCCCCTCAAGTGGACTTCAGATGAGATCTAGGACCCCCAGATTCCTTTAATGGAATACCCTTTTCATGGAGGGGCAGGTGATGGCCACACCTCGCCTCTCCCATCAACAACTAAGTCAGTTCCTAGCCGCCAAACCTTTGTGACGATTGCTGGGAGGTAGGTGAAAACCAAATGGCCAGTGCCAATCTGCCAAATGGACGAAATTCCTATCAGGCCCCTGCCACAAAACAGCCGACCAACCGAAGTCCCAAGCTAGGCCAAAGCACAGAAAACCAAAGAGGGTGGGTGGGGAGTTGTTCAGCAGCACAAAGCAAGTGGCTCCAACACGTCACACTGCCATTTATATATCCTCCCCCTCCCCCTCCTCGCAAATCAACCTGATTGGGTGTCGTGACTGGCACAATCATGGGGCTGCCCCAGAAACAACCGGGCTATGCCCAGCCTCCAGAAGGTGTGTGGGGCCCCAAGGTCCCTTGCACAAGCAGGGCGCTGCTTGAAGAGGGTCCCATTTATATAGAGTTTGGTGCGGATCCAGATTTCTGACAAGCTGACGGAGATGCCTCAGAATATGTCTCTCTATTCTGATAATGTTGAGAGACTTTTTTTAAAAAAACCTTGTTCTATATCTTTAGTTCTAGTTGGAGTCAGTATAGGAAATTGGCAGAAAGTTCAGGACTTCATAAAGGAAGTACTTCATAAAATGCTCAGGTATTTCCTGTAGAATCTCTGTACTTATATTTAAATATATAATAATATTTGGACTCAATTCCTCTTTGTAAGGGATCAGTGTTATCTTGGTTGACCTCTCGAATGCATTTCTTTAAATCAGATATCCATCAGTCTCTCTGAAATATATGATAACGTCAACATCTTACATTTCTGTTTCTAAACGTAGGGTTGACTTTGAAAATCATGATCAGTGCAGACATTCACTATATCTTATTATTTTCATGTTTTATGCAGCAAGTATTATGAATATCAAAGAAAAGTGAGAAATTATTAATTATTCACAGTAGCACTGAACAATTTTTAATGACTATTCTACCATTTCTGAAGGATTGCTAAAACATAAGAAAAAAGTAAAATATATAGGGGTGTATCTAATGTTAGTTCTATTCAAATTCGATGGAAATTAATGGCTGACTTAGGTCTACGCTGGGCAGAACTGAGCTGGATACAAACCATATTTTTGAATTATGATTGTCCCCACATTTCTCCTACATGTCAATAATGGAGAAAGATGTCTCACATCAGAATGGCATTCCACAAATGTCATGGGTCAGCACCAGCTGGGCAGCAGTCAGAGGTGGCACCACCAGTAAGAACTTCCTTGCCAACTGTTCGGCCAAAGATGGTAGATCTTCTGTGAGTTGCTCTTTTAGTTCTATGAATTGCCCTGAGGTCTTATCACAAAGGGCGGTATATAAACCTAGTAAAATTTAAATAAATAAATAAATTTAGTTACTTTGGTCAGAAGCCATTTAGGCCTTTGTACATGACTGGACCTAATGGTCAGGGGTCCCTTTACCTTTATCTTTTTACACTATCAATAGCACACTGAATCATGTTCAGTAGGTGGCTGGCAGCCAATGCAGAGCTCTGAAGGACCAATGAGCCATGGTCTCACCAGGTTGTCTGACTTACCAGCTTAACAGTCACATTCTGCACTAGCTGCAGCTTCTGGATTCCATCAATGGCAGTAGAGTGCACTGCAGTAGTCTAAGCAGGAGGTCACCAGAACATGGACAACTGAAGCCAGGGTTTCCTGGTACAGGAATGGCCATAGCTGGTGAGCCAGCCTAATCTGGGCATAAACACTTCTAGCCACAGAAGTTGGGACTCTTGCTCAGTTGGGAGTCCTGTAGACTTCACAGCAAAAAAGTAGATTTGAAGCAATAGACTTCACTGGGCACAGATCTATCAAAATATGTTCCCTGATAAAAAGCTGCCATAGCAGAGACTCACTCACAACATGGCCCATATTCAGTACTATTTAAGGAATGAAAAGAAAGGAAAGGAATAAAATGAGCAGCAGTACCAGTTATACTAATGTCCCCCTAACAAAGGGAGAGTTCGAGGCTCCTGGGATGCCCAGCCCTCTGTCTAATAGCGAAGTCAGGAAGGTGACTCTCAGAAGACTAGAATTTTATTCGTACTAGTATGAAAAATCCATATAATGCCCTGTCTGTGTAAAAAAGAGCTGTAAGTAAAAAAAAAGGGGGGGAGCTTTTAAATGAATTACTACTAACCTGCTCACTAAAGTTCCTTTCTAGCAATTCTTTTGTCAGTTTTCCTGCTCTTCAGGTAAAAAAGAAAAGAAAGAAAAGACAGTGTGTGATACTGAAGATTGGTCCGAGGAACATGAAGATAATGACATGGATAAACTGAATCACTCTGTCAGACACAGTGGGAGAGCTGCTTTTTGTGCCACTGATGGAATGACACAGTTTCAGAAAGAGTCCTTTTTCTTTTGCTCCAGGTTCTTCTTTTATCACTTCAAAGGGTCACAATGAGCATCAGATATAGATGGAAGATACCTTGAGTTGCAAATGATGGCACATGGAATGGGGGAGGGGGCACCATGACTGGTGACCTCAAAAAAGTGAGCCGACTCTATCCCTATCCCTGAGGAGATTGCCTTTGTTCAGTAGCTGCCCACAAAAATAAACACTTGCTCCTTTAATTGCCTTGTGAAAAGAGTTATCCCTCTTGACTGGTTAAAACCCTAAGCCCAGTTAATATTCCAGCCAGCAGTAGGGCAAAATTAGAGAGCCCTTCAGACGGATTGTGGTTGTGTGTGTTTTTGGGAGGGGGCAGGTAACTTCTGCAACATGGCACTGGTTCAATAACTGGTTTATAATAGACCATTCACACATCCTTCCATTTTATTATATATTTATTTTAAAAATGCAATCTGCACATTCACATCAAATATAACATAGTAGTATGCAACCTTAAAAACAGAGCAAAAACAAACTGGGGGGGGGGGGAGTCAAGCAGATAAGTAAAAACTGGCTGGCAAAGAATCTCAGATTTGAAAGGCCTTGAATGAAGATATAAAAGCAACAACAACCAAGGCTTGAACCTCTTCTGGGAAGGTTAGGTGAACTGAAGGCATATTCTGACTTTCTTCCATCAAGGAACCCAAGGCAGTTTCTATCTCAAGGAACTCAGAATAACACTGAGTTTCCAGAGGGTTACCCCTTAAGTACTGACCCAGACCCAGACCTACTTAGCTTCAGCAAGGTGTCGGTATCTTTTGTTCTCAGACCACACCCTGGTCTAGGTGCCACCCAGGAGAGATGCAAGCACCAGGAGTTGAGGTGTGGGTGGGTGGGCAGGCAATATTTGGAGCTAAATTTCTGGGTATGAAATTTTGTACCGAAACCCTTCATTACTTGTACTGCTCTACCAGATATCATGTACTGGCTGGATGCAGAAGAGTGGTGGGAGTCACCAGCTGGGAAACTCTTAAGGAAAGCCTCAAGGGAATAAGGCTCAGAGATAGGGGGCTGGTGGTGGGCTGATGATGAGTGGTCAGAGGGAGAAGAGAGAATAGGCTTTGAGAAAGCAGTGTCAGAAGCAGAAGAGGTAACAAGGTTTAGTGAGCAGGAAGAAGCTGTGGCAGAGAGCAGTCCAGAACCAGAGGCAGAAGAGGAGGCTGAAGAGGAGGCTGGCCAAGAAGCAGAGTTGAGGCAGGCTGTGGAAGAATATAGGGAGTCTCTCCTTCCTTCTGTGACCAGCTCGCCTCCCCCAGGTTTTCCAGAACTAGAAGAGGTATGAAGAGGGTGCAGCAAAGACAGGCAAGTCAACAGAGTCTCAGATTGCTTGGGAAGGACTTGGGGGAGGAGGGGACATAGGAAACCATGAGAAAGTGGGGCCCTTCAGTTCCCCAAACTGCCTCATTGGAGCAACATCTACCAGGAAGAGTAGATGTGCTCAAAAAGGTTGGCCTTCTGTGCGGTCTTGTTTCTTTGAATGAATAGCTAACTTTACTGGTGTTGTATGAGTTATTGCAGACCTGCTCCTGACACCTGCTCCTGACCCTAAACAATTTTCAAATGTCTGATTCATACATTATCAGCAGTGGTGTGGGAGCTACTCAGCATGGAATCACAATGAACATTAGTAATGGTGTAGCACAGTTAGAGACATCTATTAAGAATCTACAGCTTGAATGATCTAAGAAATTAGAGTCTCAATTAATGACTAATACATTACATATTTTGGAAAAGTAATTGGATAATTTGCATAATAGAGCCAAAATGAAAAAAGAAGACATAGGCAGATTATGTCAATCAAAGGTTTACTCATGGTTGATGGATGCATACAAAATCAGTCTCATTTCTAGCTTTCAATTGACACTGAGTTCCATGAAAGCAATAATGATTCTGCCAATCCTTTGAGAGTATTTCAGGGGTGGCAGGCTTAGAAAAAGAAAAGAGTGTTCAAATCTAGAATGACCATGAATTTTACTCAGGGGTAGACTAGGCACTGCAAGGAGGTCTTGACTTGACTTGATTCAGTGGAGAAATTAATTTGTTGAATGAAAACTATCAGATTTGTTCCTACCTCTAAATACAATGGTTTTTTATGAGAGCGGATCTGTATAAATTCACTAGAATATAATGAGAGTTTTTTAAAAAAATAAAAAATACCTCAATGAGCCCACATGCAAATACTTGTAGGTGTAGATCTAATTTTGTACCAACTCTCACATTGCTGTTTTTGATTAATTAGTCCTATGAGATTTGCACTTTTTAGAACAGAAACGTATTTCTGTTTGGCATAATTTGTCTGGTAATGAATTGAGAATTCTTAACCATTTGCAAAACGATATGGAAATGATCAAACCTACTAATGAGGGAAGGACTGTTGTTAGAGGAATGCAAAAGATCATAGAAAAGAAATCAGCAGACAACTTAACATATAACTCATTTCAAATACATGAAGCTTGATCTTATCAGAACCATTTAAATTATCACTTGCACCTGTGCAAGAAAAGTCCAAAAGGCACATACACGGAAGATAGTAGATTGTCTCCATTGCTGCTGCTCTGTTCACACAGCAGACTTTTGCTTGCCGAATAGAACTTCCCTGTTCTCTCTTCTCCCCTTGCACCTTCAAAATCTGCTCCAGGGGGCTGGTGGATCCTCTGGGGCAGTTTCTTGGCAGGGCAGGTGTTGTAGGGAAAGGAAGGAGAAGTTACGCTGCATGACTAGGAAGAAGGTTGGTGGTTGGAATCCACCACATTTCTACGTTGCAGGGGGTTGGACCCTTCCAACTCTACATTTCTATGATTCTGTGAATATATTGTATCAAAATATTTTGTTAACATATTGTTGTGTATTGAGTCAAAGGATTTTATATCTGTATTATTATTGTCTGTATTTGCATTAGGGTAAAGTAACTGCCTTTTGGTTCCAGAGGGTACAGCTACTATTGGTTAATTTAAGCTGCTGTATTTGGATCCTCTGTCTTATTGGTTTCCTTCAAAAGGCAGGACTGTGATTGCCTGATATTGTTCCCTCCAAAATGTATCCTTTCTAGCTAGTTCCCTGTCCCTATAAATGTAGCTCTCCCCTCCTCAGGTCTGAGTCTTGTTTGCTTTAATAAAGAAGTGTTACTAGAGAACAGCATATTATGTCAAGAGAGCTGAAATCACAAACCCCACGTCATAACACATATATCCTAGAATCAGTCCTTTTTTTCTTTTTAAAATGTTTAGGGGTACAGTGGTACCTCTGGTTGCGAACGGGATCCGTTCTGGAGGCCCGTTCGCAACATGAAAAGAGTGCAACCCACAGCGGCGTGTCTCCGCATGCACGGGTTGCAATTCACCACTTCTGCGCATGTGCGTGATGTCATTTTGTGCTTCTATGCATGCGTGACTGGCAAAACCCAGAAGTAACCCTTTTTGGTACTTCCGGGTTGCCACAGGACATAACCTGAAAGAACGTAACATGAAGCAGATGTAACATGAGGTATGACTGTACTCTCATTTTGACTCAAGAAAATCACCATTTTATAGCTCAAATCAGGAAAAATAAATACAGTAAATAGACAAAGATTCACAAAATGTTTAGGGGTATGCTTTCCTCTGCATCTCCCCAGAAAAAAGCACTGCCCAGAATACCTTATTTTCAGCAGTCCAAAGCTGCTAATATCATAATGAACATTATACCAATATATGGTAAGACCATATTTGTTCACTTCTGTGCACAATTCTAGTTGCCTCACCTCAAAAGAGATATTGTAGAGTTGGGAAAGGTCCAGAAAAGCACAACCAAATTGATTCCCATATGAGGAAAGTTTACAGAATTTGGAACTTTGCAGTTTAGAGTAAGGGGTGACATGATAGATGTCTATAACATGATGCATGTCACGGAGAAAGCTTATAGAAAAAAGTTTTCCACCCCAGAGGAACTTGTGGGCATCCAGTTAAGATGTTGGAAGATTCAGGACAGATAAAAGAAAGTGCTTATTCACAGACCATGTGGTTAAAACAACAGAACTCACAACCACAGGTGGCCACCAACTTGGTTGGCTTTAAAAGTGGATTAGACAGAATGATGGAGAGGACAATGCTATTAACAGGTTTTTTTTTGCCAGGGTGGCTACTTTCTTCCTCCATAATACCAGTTTCTGGGATTCACGGGTGGGCAGAGCCCTTGTCCAGTTTGCAGGCTTCCCACAAACATCATGTCCTCCTTCTAAAACAGGATGGAGAGGACTTATGAGTGAATGCAAAGTGAAATGGACACCAACTAGAAACAACTGATCGTGTATGGATTGGGGCCCAAGCAAAAGAATCCAATGCAACTTTGTAGATATTCTTTCCTGAAATTCTGAATTCAAAACAGCTCTGCCAGTTTAAATGCCTCTGGCTCTTATAATGTATATCCAATGAGGCACAATTTTTAAGATGCACTTGCATTTTATTTTATTGTATTATTTGCTTCTGCTGATTCACTCCCTGAGGATTCAATCTTGCCTATCCTCACACAGAGAACTAGTGGGTCCCCACCATGTAGGAAAAGGCCTGTAGGCATAAATTCTTCTCTAATTTGGCAGAGTTTGCCTACATTAAAAGATGAAGACAGGAAAAAACGACTTCACAATGCTAAGATGGAAGATGGTTTTCTCCCCTCCCCCCAAGGGCCATATGCAAATAACCTCAATTTGCTTTATGGTATACTGCCATTTCTGTATTCTAAGAAAAGGGAACAGAGAGTAAGAGAAAACAAGTATCTGAGTGATGGGTGAGGTGAATAATTTGCTGTAACACTCCGTGAAGGAGGCTGCAGTAACTGCTAAGTGAGAATTTTGTGGGTTTCCTACATGACTTTTTATGTACAGTAATGATGGGCAGGGACTGGAATTGCTCAGAGAGGCAGTCTGTCTTGCTTGCTCATTAGTTTTTATTCAGTCACTCCTGGAAGTTATTAGAGAGTGTTCAATGACCTAACATGAAACCATTTTGTGGCTTATGTCAAGATGTTCAAAGGGACTGTTATAATTTTTTTTTAGACATCAACTTGGACATCAATTCACATCTCTGCGGGGAGATGCCAGAGATTTCTGTGTATGGACATTGTAATGTGAACCTAGTTTCAGACATCACCAGACTCCCAATTGCTGGCTGCATTGGCTGAAATGAGAGTGGATTAGCTTGGAAGATTTTTAGAGGTTGTGTTTTGGCCGGCAATAATAAGATTAGTTAAAAATTATGCCTCAAGGTCACTTGAACACTGCTGCTAGAAAAGCCTGATTTGGTGACCTATATAATTTATATACCACTCGATTGTCATAAAATCTTTAGGAAATCAGATGAAAGAAAACATTATCAATAAAAGGCGGCTAGAAACCAGTATTTAAAAACATTTAAAAATGAAGAAAAATCGAGAGTAACAGAAAATGGATTAAAACACATGTCAACATTCTGTGAGTCTGGATAGACTTGCCTAATAAAGATGGATTAAAACACATGTCAGCATTCTATGAGTCTGGATAGACTTGCCTAATAAAAATATTTGGAGCAAGTACTGAAAGGAGTACAGTGAAGCTGCCTGCTTGCTGTCAATAGGCAGGCACTTGGTTTCTTACAAGTGTGGAATGAGTATTGTGCATGACCTCCAACAGTTCTGCAGCAGTAAAGCCTGTTTGCTCACCGCCGTCAAATGTATGGCTGATCAGTGTGTTGTGTGTAGTCAATAGTCACATCAGTGGCAAGAGGGTAAATCTAGTCAGTGGGAGCCCACAGTCCCTACACACATTTTTTGAGGTATAAGGAAGCTTTGGAGAACTGATTGCTTTGAATTTGGAAATGTAGGGCTGATGTATTTAGGACATCCAAGTTTGCAGTATTTTCAATAACTGCACAGAATTCTTTGAATTTGGCCACAATTCAATAGTTTTCAAGTTATGATTACTTATTACAGTTGCTGAAGGACTGTGACCTGCCAATCCTTAAGCAGCAGTAAGGGTTGATAGGCAGCAAGTGTGAGTAAATGTGCTGAGTTGCACATATTGGTTTGATCTAAGCTGCCCATTTCTTGGCTTTTCAAGGCAGACAAGCTCCCCCCCCCCCCATTTTTTTCCAGTTTGATGTCTCCTCCCCGTTCCACCTCCTCCCCAAGCAGGCTGCATTCAACTAGGCCTTTTAATTAGCACCAAATTGAATGGTAACAAGTAGCTTGTTTGCTTCACAGACTAATTAAATTGAAAATGAATTACGCATGTTTTTCATCAAAATGTTTGATAACAGCACACTTCAAATCCTCCTGTTAGAAAAAGTAGCCTTTTCATGAAAATGATACCTTGAGAGTTGGTTTGGTGAAGGGTTAACATTCCTGGAAATGGGCTAAGTTCTCATGACCTGAATACTGACTTAGCCAACCTGAACACACACGCTACCTTAGATTTCCAAATTGCCATCTTGTCATTTACTATGGCTTTGTCCATTTGTCAGTGAAATTAATTTGATTCCCTATATATAGCACACGTTTCCTTGGCAACTATCTGTTATGCCCTGCAAATACAGAAGCATTTACTGCCTATTTGTGGGAGCCACAAGACTCGTCTGCTTCCTTCTTTCCTATAAGAATTGTCACAATATTGAATGGGAAAATGCCGTGAAACCTAAAGCTGTTTCAAATAACCTTTGTTGTGTTTACTTCAAGGTAAATACTTTAGAGGGCTGATCAGTTTTGTTTCAATTTGGGCAAACAGGATAGATTATGCTAATGCTGGATTGAAATAGTTGGCCTAGTAATTTATGCAAGTTTTTTTTTTCGGGGGGGGGGGGGGTGGGAGGGTAAAAAATCCAAAGTCTGGTGTGTTTAAGTTGATGGTATAAGAACGAAGGAGAAATTTAATTCAGTTCATATTGAGAGGTGAATCAACCTGATTCGTACGTTCCAAAATAATACATGAACCAAAACAACCATTCTTCGAAAATTGCTCTTCTCTGAATTTTGCAATGCAGTTCTCCAGCCAAATGATCTGTATGGAAATGAAAACATTTTACTAAGGTAAAGTGTGCATCAAAACAAATGCACTAGTGAAAATAACGTACAAAGGTGTGTTATATTAGGAAAGCTTGCTTAACAAAAACGTGTATAATAGATACAATTGTTTACAAATTGTGTATACTAAAAGTGTGCACTAAAATGCTGATACATTTTTATGAGGACTTTTAAAAATGAATCACAAATTGAGAACTGAGTTTAAGACTAGGAAGTGAGAAACTGAGATTGACAGATTCAGCCATCTCTAGGATTACCTTACCCTTATGAGGTAGCTGAGGATTTTTCTGTATGTGACAACTGTTCATGATGTCATGTTATAATGAGACATTTCAGAAGTTTATTTGGGAGACTTCTCCACCTTGTTTTTCACTTGTAAAGATGGTGCTGTCAATGATGATTTAATTTTACAGATCTTCATTTGTAACATAAGGCACAAGGCTTGTAGAAGTGACTAGTAGATTTCCCTTTCTGCAAATACCCTAACATGGGTAATCTTGGAGATGATGCAGTTGGATGAATATAGAAAAAGGAAAGGGCAATTTCCACCTATCATTTCAGTGACTAGTGAGGCATACAGCACCACCTCCCATCATTTACACCTTGACTCATATGCTCATACTAAATTAACTCTTATGGATAACCTAGATTTGACAACAGAGAGGCAGTCTTGTTTTGTAGAAGAATTGGGGTGATAGTGGGATTCTATGTTAGATCAGTTAATATGATTGGATAGAGAATTCTTTTTCTCTCCTCTATACAAAAATTTCCTCCATATAAACACACACACACACACACACACAGAGAGAGAGAGAGAGAGAGAGAGAGAGAGAGAGAGAGAGAAGCACCTTGTAGATGTTGCAGAGAAGAGTTAATGGATTTGCCTTCACAAGAGAAAACATTTCTCTTCAACTAGCTCTTTGGCTATTGATCAATCTATGGCCTTTTAAAGGGATGTTATTTCCTTAAAAAACACCCTTTATTGTGTATTTTGAGATTTATGTTATAAATTGTCCTGTGGTCTCTTGAAGAAAGGTAGCATAGAAATTTAATAAATAAAAATTAATATACCAGGTTTCTGTGTTTATAAATATTTTCATGGAAGAACATTCTATATACAGTGGTACCTTGGGGTACATACACTTCAGGTTACATACGCTTCAGGTTACAGACTCTGCTAACCCAGAAATAATGCTTCAACTTTGCTTCAGGATAAGAACAGAAATCATGCAGGGGCAGCGCAGTGGCAGCAGGAGGCCCCATTAGCTAAAGTGGTGCTTTAGGTTAAGAACAGTTTCAGGTTAAGAACGGACCACCGGAATGAATTAAGTACTTAACCTGAGGTACCACTTTATGAGCTCTTGCCATCACTGGAAGACTACATGTGAAATCAGCTGTTTCAACTGAAAGTATAACTAGCAACCATGCCTGTTTCTTTAAAAACAACAAACAAACAAACAAACAAACAAACAAACCAGATGTTGGAGATCAGATTTGCATCTGGACCAAAGCACATGGGATAATTCCAAAGCATTGCACCACTGTGCTATTAATATCACTCCCAACCATTAGCTGCTGGTGGGTTTGCTCTACCTCAGTGATGGAGGAAGACTTGAGGGACCAGCTGGTGAGTGGAGAGTGGAAAGTGCAGTCATGCTCAGGTCTGCTTTGCTAATGCATTTCCTGCACAGTTTCCTGCACAGCAGACCCAGCAGCCAGCAGGATTGCAGTCTCCATGCACCAGCCCTATTAAGGATTGCCGAACTGTATGGCAGCCGTGACCATACAGCTATCAGATTCAATCTATCTTTAAGAAGTCCAGCACTGTCACATTTAATTTCAGGAGATGAAGCTTCTTAAAAATAAAGGGATTACTTAAAAGGAAGTTGTCAGGGAGAGTCCAAAGGGTCAAATCTCTTCAGGATGCTTGGATGGCATCTAAAACCTTTGTAAGAGAAACTAAGATAAAATTTGTACCACCAGTTAGGACAGGCACCAGTCCTATTAGAGGTCAGCATGGCTAGCGAGCAGAGTCAAAGAAGCTATAAAAAGCATGAAACCTTCCTTTAAAAATGGAAGTGTTGCCCAAATGAAAAAAGCAAAAAGGAGCATGTAAAGGTAAAGGTAAAGGGACCCCTGACCATTAGGTCCAGTCGTGGCTGACTCTGGGGTTGCGGCGCTCATCTCGCTTTATTGGCTGAGGGAGCCAGTGAACAGCTTCCAGGTTATGTGGCCAGCATGACTAAGCCGCTTCTGGCAAACCAGAGCAGCACACGGAAACACCGCTTACTTCCCCGCCAAAGCGGTACCTATTTATCTACTTGCACTTTAACGTGCTTTTGAACTGCTAGGTTAGCAGGAGCAGGGACTGAGCAATGGGAGCTCACCCCATCGCAGGGATTCGAACCACCGAGCTTCTGATCAGCAAGCCCAAGGCTCTGTGGTTTAAACCACAGCGCCACCCGCGTCCCTAAAAAAAAAAAAGGAGCATAATATCTGCTAAAACCAGGCACCCCCAAACTCGGCCCTCCAGATGTTTTGGAACTACAATTCCCATCACCCCTGTCCTACTAGCTAGGGATGATGGGAGTTGTAGTCCCAAAACATCTGGAGGGCTGAGTTTGTGTGTGCCTGGCTAAAACCAATGCAAATATGACACTAAAACATACAAAGCAGGATTTAGAAGGTCTCGGTGACTGCTAAAAACATTTATTTAAATGCACTGCCAGCAGAAATCTAGTCAAGACGGTATTTGGATTGTTGAAGGAGGGCAGGAAGATTGCAGAAAACCTGGTTTATTGGTGTTCATCTGCACTGCAGAAGATGTTCAGCAAAATATATGGAATATACTCATGAAGGAAGGAATGACCATGTATATTGGAATGGCCTCCCGCTAAGGGGCTGAGGCTGCCAATGTATACCACATATCTGGGAGTAATCCCTATTGAACTCAGGGTGAGACTTCCTTCTGAACAAATATCAATAGCATTGTCTATAAGACCATATTTACTTTTTACAGTTACCTACAGCATGAATGGGGACCCTTAGCCCTCCACATGTTGTTTGAGTCCAAGGGCAGCATTCAACTCACTCTGAGTAAACCTATTGAAATAAATAACCCTTGGTTATGCACACGAATTTCAATGGATCCACTCAGAGTAAAATTTTGCTAAATACCAAGGCATATCTTATCACCCTTTACCTTTGGCCATGCTGGCTGGGAGTCCAATAATATCTAGAGGGTCACAGGTGTTGGTGTAATGTCCCTATTTCTGGCTGATAGGGATAGATTTATCCATGCTGATTCATTATCATACTGAATAGGAGAGCGCTTCACCTGAGAGAACACTGCAAGATTAAAATAAGCCATTGTAATTTTTTTATTTTGTTTTTAAGGCAAGTAGAACTTTCTGAGCAGGTTTTATTATTATTATTATTATTATTAAAATCAATTACCGTATTTTTTCGCCCTATAGAACGCACCGGCCCATAGGACGCACCTAGTTTTTTTGGGGGGGAAATAATGGGGGGGGGGAAATTCCCCCCAGGCACGGGGCTAGGGCGGGGGAAGCCCGAGCTTCCCTCGACCCCAGCCCCCAGCACAGGCTGCTATCCGCAAGCCTTCCCCCACCAGCCCCGACAAACTCTGGGAGTATTCCCCACCTCCCGTATAAGCCACACGCTCCTTAAATTGGCTGCACGGCTTCTATTGGCTCTTCTAGCTTGGGGATGGCTGTGCACAAAGCCACAAGGCTGTTTCCAAGCCAGAATTCCCCCACCTCCCGCAAAACCGGCAGAAGCCATGCGCTCTTTAAAGGGGCTGCGCGGCTTCTCTTGGCTTTTCTGGGAGGTGGGGTAATTCCCCCACCTCCCGCAAAACCGGCAGAAACACACACTCTTTAAAAGGGCTGCACGGCTTCTTCTGGCCTTTCTGGGAGGTGGGGGGATTCCAGGTGGAAAAATCGAAACTAGAGACAGAATTGTTAGAATCAAAAAGTAAACTACTTTCGAGAATGTATAACCTGCTGCTTAAATGGAATACTCAGGATGAGATAGTCAAATCCGCCATGATAAAGTGGGCGCAGGATTTGGGGCATAACATTATGTTTGAAGACTGGGAAAGGTTATGGAACACCGGAATGAAATTTACGGCATGTAGTGCCTTGAAGGAAAACATTATGAAAATGATATACCGGTGGTACATGACCCCAGTCAAGCTTGCTAAGATATATCACCTGTCTGATAATAAATGCTGGAAATGTAAAGAGGCGGAAGGGACATTCTTTCACCTCTGGTGGACCTGCCCGAAAGTGAAGGCCTTCTGGGAAATGATTCATAATAAACTAAAAAAGGTACTGAGATTTACCTTACCTAAGAAACCAGAGGCCTTCCTTCTGGGCATGGTGGACCGGAGAGTGTTTAAGAAGGACAGAACTTTTTTTATGTATGCTACTACAGCAGCAAGGATTCTGATTGCAAAATATTGGAAGACACAAGATTTACCCACACTGGAGGAATGGCACACGCAGTTGATGGACTATATGGAACTGGCCGAAATGACTGGCAGAATCCGAGACTCGGGAGAAGAAACATTCGAGGAGGATTGGAGAAAATTTAAAGACTATTTGGAAAAACATTATAAGTTGTATGAATGTTAAAAAATGCACCCTTTAGGAAATTCTAGCTTCAGTAATGTTAAATTAAAGAAATGGAAATTAAGGTACAAGGAGTCAGAGATAGAATAATGAAACAACTTTATTGTGTTAAAATGAAAATGTACATGATTTGGGTTATAATACATTTGAAATTGGGTAACATGATAAAAAGGAAGATATAATAAGTATTGAAATAAGTTAACAAATTGCAGACGTTTTGCATCACAGAGAATGCAGGGTTGGGAGGACGTGGGGAAGTCCAACAGATTTGGAAAAAGGAGTAAGAAAAATTTGTAACTTTTCTTTTTTACTTTTATAACATGTTCTTTATTCTTTTTTCTGTATTTCATAAAATTAATAAAAAATATTATAAAAAAAAAAAACAAAAGCCTGCAGAAGCCGCACGTTCTTTAAAGGGGCTGCACGGCTTCTATTGGCTTTTCTAGGAGATGGGGGAATTCCCCCACCTCCCTGAAAAGCCTGCAGGCTGCCATCCGCAAGCCCTGGGAGCCCGAGGGATATCATGCCGGGCTCCCAAGGCTTGCGGATAGCTTCCTGAAGCCTGCATTCGCCCCATAGGACGCACACACATTTCCCCTTCATTTTTGGAGGGGAAAAAGTGTGTCCTATTCTTTCTTATCCATACTTTACCATAAGGAATGCAAACAGGAAATGTTTAACCAACTCTTAAGCAAAATTGCTTTTCTGCAATAGCATCTGAAAAGCTTTCACCAAAGTACTTATGTAGGCTTACTGTATATATGATTCTATAAGAAAAATATCTCTCTTTATTCCATTCTACCTTATGTGTTTTCTGTTTGGGAGGAAGCAAACAGCTCAAAACTATTCCGCATATAACACTGCAGACAGAAAAAATAAAGCATGCCAGCCCAGTTTATTCAGGGGATACTTGAGGCTGTGCCCTGAGAGAAACCAAACCAGGTCTGCAGCTAGAAAAGACCTGGTCAGAAGTCCCAGGGGAGTGAGCAGTCATTGCAGAACAACCAGCTTGATGTCTTTAAAATTATTTAATTGAATTAAATATTAATAAAATAAAATGGAATGTTACACATTTCAAATAAATCCCAGTGCTTTTCACTTATTGCTCAGATGAAATAAAAGGATCTAGTTAACTGCCTGAAAGCTTCTATTTCCACTAGTAAGTCGCCTAGAGCAGGGATGGGGAACAGATGATTTTGCCATCAGGATCATCCTTACAGCTGCCTCCTGTAACAGATGCTTAGGGACAGGGAATGGACAGAGCTGTGTGTACCATGAAGTCCGCTCTATAGCCCCTAAGTTGGTTGCTGTCCTCAGGTGTGGTAGACGATAGGGATGTCAGAGAATTCTGATGAAAGTAAAAACAGGAGCGTAAATTGCTGGTGTTCACTTATTGGCCCAATGACCAATCCAGACAATGTGATTGGTATTTGTTACTGTTGTTTTTCAGACCCCAAATGATACATAATCAATTACATTTTCCCCTCCCATCCATTTGGACTGCATTTCCTTTGGGGTAGAATAACACAATTTACGTATTTCATTATACACATTATGTAAGTTATGCAATATTAGCAAGACAGATAACATCGTTCTTGGTGAAAGACAGCATGCAGCTGAATGGAGACAGTGCTGCATGTGATGAGTACAGGGTGGGCTGGAAAAACGGTAACGTGTTGCATGTTTAGTGGAAGATATTGTCCCTTCACCTGTAGTAAGATCCAGCTGGTCAGTGTATGCATCTGGAGTTAGGACTACCATATTTCAAAAAGTGAAAATCCGGACACAAAAGTTGTTGAAAAACCTCAAAAAAGAAGAAGAGAGTTTTGATTGACTGATTTATTTTTATGGAAATTCACCCCAAAACCCCTTTCATTGCAGGCTGTCTCATGCCCAGATTTTCCCAGACATTTCAATCAATTTCTGAAAATTCTGCCCAGACGCTATTTTCCGAGGACAAATCCTGGATATGTCCGGGAAATTCCAGACATATGGCAGCCCTATCTGGAGTAGGAGAGGCACTATCTTGTTCTTCATCTGAGGTGGCAAAATGTCTTGGGCTAGTCAGGCCCAGCAAACATTTTTGAAAGACGGGGAGGAATGGTTGGAGCTGGAGTCCAGTAACATTTGGAGGGACACATCCTTGAAACTTGCTTCTACTTCTTTGTGTGTGTTTTTCCATTTGAAAGAAAAACTGTCATTCCACACAGATAAATGAATACAGTTTGGCACAGAAAACACAAGAGCACCCCCCCCATGGAGCACAAATCTTGTGGTGGATTTGAATAGCTGAGTTTTGAAGGTGAAAAGTAGCAGTGAGTTGGGGACGGTGCATCATCTCTCTCCTGAGGTCACCTCATTTGTTAATTTTATTTTGGAAGATTTGTGTAAATGGGCAAGAAAAACTAAAGCAACTGAACTCTTGCAGTTAAAGGTTAGTACCCATGTATTTAAATTCCACTTGTCATTATTATCAGTAGTAATAAAGTTCAGTGTAGCTGGGTTGCCACATCCTACTTAAAAAGTGTGTGAGGGAAGTAGTGAATTTCTAGGTAGGTGTGAGATCTGTTCCTGTTAGTTGGCCACCAAACAACCTCTATCAACTTCTGTGGTCCAAACTTAGCACTTAGGTAGTATTGGTGGGATTGTGGATTAATCTCAGATATTGTTTCAAACATCAGTACTGGCTTCTATCTGCTTTATAATCTGAATTTGCTCTGGAAGCATATCTTTGTTTCTTGGAAAGGAATGCTATCTGTGAATACAAACTACAAACACATCAGTGTTTAGGATTGCTTGTATGATGTGAGCTTTCTTAAAATGCCCCCCATCTCGTTTTGTCCAAGGCTCTACATTTTAGTCATGAACAACAACAAAAATGAGAGTTAACGCTCTCATTTCTTACTGGTAAATAGAATTTACAGTAGGCTTATAAACAAGTGGCTGGCCTCTCCATTTTCTATCACCCAAGCATTTAGAGGCAAGAAGGAAGGCAGTTTTTCACCCCCCAAAAAGGTCATAAATGAAATGGAATGCAGCAGTACTGACAACAAACACTTTAAAGATCTATTGGAGGCCTGTTAAGGGCTGTTTGCTCTTGGATGAAGGATTGCCTATTAAATCCGAGAAAGGTTGCAAGCTGAATAAACACCATCTAGTAGGGTCAGTAGTCTTTAAAGTCATGTAATAGAAAGCACAAAAATGCTCTGGGTAATGTACAGTATATCTACATCAGATTGAATAGTGTGGGAGGTAACGCTAGTCTTGAATGGCACTTACAGGAATTGGTTTCTGTGGATTCTCAGTTTGATTAATATATAAAAAATAAGTTGTGGTTTGCATTAATGCTTTCAGTCTAAATAGGACAAAGCCTGCTACTGCTCTGCATCTGAAGATAAGGGATGTATTAAGTAAACCAAGTCCAGACCAAGACAATTTGCTGCCTGAAATGGATCATGCAAATGGCACTGCTTCCCCAGTCAAGTTCCATAGTACCTAAGGCTAGTGAAATTATTTTTTCACCCGATGCAAAATAGGGTTGCCATATTTCAAGAAAGCAAAATTCCTGACACTCACAAAGTTGTTGTTGAGTTTTTTGTTTTAGTTTTAGGAAAGCGCCAAAATTGTTGAGCTTTGGGGAAACCTCCGTCCCCCAGTGATTTTTAGTTTTTGGAGCCCTTTCCGCTGCTTTTTCTATTACGTTGCCATGCACCCGTGTTTTCCCTGGCATTTTGCCGATTTGGCAAAATTCCCCCTGACGCCATTTTTACATACCAGGACATGTCAGGAATTTTCATGACCTATGCAAAACATCCCACGAGTAACTCTCTGGCTCCCTAGTAGTAAAAGTACTACAATAATAAATTAAATGGCTTTCAATCTGCTGCCCTTTCATGGCACTCACAGATTCCTGAGGCAGTCACCTAACTCTGGCTAATGGTAGGTCTGGTCTTGGAGCAAGTTACAGGAAAACTGAAGGCAACTTGAAAGCTCAGTATGTAGTTACTCTCAAGCTTGGTAATGAGAAGCTATTCAGTGCTTCACCAGAGAACTGGATTGCTGGCACACTATACTAACTGACTTTATGTGACCATCAGTCATTGGGTGAACGGGGCAGAGAGGGGGGATTTTAAGCCTTAACTGGAGCATTGAATCCTTCTGTTTTTGTGAATTCTAAACTGTTGTTGGAAAATACTGCTTTACACTTGTAGTTTTTATTGTTGTGAGCTGCTTTAGAGGGGCTTTGCCCAGAAAAGTGGCACATGACTATTTTAAAATAAAATAAATACAGAATAACCACAAACCCTATCTCCCTCCAGATCAGCCCATCTCATCCCTTTGCTGAGAAGACGTGGCTTTAATACTCCCACATTTACATTTTCTGTCAAAAATATAGATCCAGCATGCCTACAATTTAGGGTCAGCACCTGGTAATTCATATTGATGTGTGTGGGCCTGAATAGCTATGTACAATGCACTGAATAAAAATAAAAAGTCTTTGGAGTGATAAATGGGCATGTAAATACATGGCTAGCTGTATACTTAGACTGTAATTTTGAATCCAGTTTACTCCAGAGTTGCACAGCTATGGTCAGCAGGGCTACTTGGGGGCAGTTAAGCTGTGGATGGCAGAAAACTGTGGAGCTAATGAATAGCCCTAATAAACATATGCATGAATTGAATAAGAGATGCCTCTTTTTAGCAGAATGAGAGATTTCTGCATTAGTGATAGAAATTATTAATTCCCATTCTGGTGATTTATTACTATCAGAGTGGGAGTCATTTTTTTCCCATACACACAGACCTCCAAGACCCTCTCAGGGCATATAGTCTGGAAGGAATTTATGAATGCTCCCACTGCTATTCTGATTAGCACTATAAATAATACAGGATATGCAATGATAAATATTAAAAATGAGCCCAATCTGACCTTTTGAGGAACTTCTGAAAGTCAAAGTCATGCTTTGCCTCATTCATTGCCTAAGGGAAGCAAATACTGGAGTGATAAGGGCATCAACAAATAAGGTCTTTTGTAATGTAATTCCTCCTTGAAGACAATGGTATGATTAGTTTACTTTCTGATCATAGATCAACCGCCTCCTGCTGCTATCTATTTCTACTGGTTTGTGTGTGTTTTTCTTATCAGTGGGCCGGAAACCTAGTGGGGAAAATGGATAGTAAATAAAATATTAATTTGCTCCTCTTTGTAGAGGGATAGATGCAAAATTAGATCATTGTGATCAATGTCAGTGTGAATTATTTTACAGTTTTGTATGCATTGTACTGTCACAACTGTACATTAACAATATTATGCGATTCAAAGACCATTTACAAAATTGTTTTAGAGAAATGTATGCTGGTGCAAGTTCAATGGAGGCATCCAGGGCACTGTCTGTTCCATCTGTACTGGTCATAGGTTCTTTTATTGTCCAATAACTCTTATTGGACTTCTGAGTAAATATGTATAGGTTTGCAATGTATGAATCCTAGTATTGCCAATGTGAGGCGACTTTTTTTACTGGTCTAGTTAGCACATAAGCTTGAAGCTGTTTTCAGTGCTCCAGCTCTTCAGCAGATCACATACAGAAGAAGAAGAAGAAGAAGAAGAAGAAGAAGAAGAAGAAGAAGAAGAAGAGGAGGAGGAGGAGGAGGAGGAGTTGGATTTGATATCCCGCTTTATCACTACCTGAAGGAGTCTCAAAGCGGCTAACATTCTCCTTTCCCTTCCTCCCCCACAACAAACACTCTGTGAGGTGAGTGGGGCTGAGAGACTTCAAAGAAGTGTGACTAGCCCAAGGTCACTCAGCAGCTGCATGTGGAGGAGCGGGGAAGCGAACCCGGTTCACCAGATTACGAGTCATATGCTCTTAACCACTACACCAGCAGTACCTCGGGTTAAGTACTTAATTCTTACTGGAAGTCTGTACTTAACCTGAAACTGTTCTTAACCTGAAGCACCACTTTAGCTAATGGGGCCTCCCGCTGCTGCCACGCCGCCGGAGCATGATTTCTGTTTTTGACCTGAAGCAAAGTTCTTAACCTGAAGCACTATTTCTGGGTTAGCGGAGTGTGTAACCTGACGTGTATGTAACCTGAAGCATATGTAACCCGAGTAGTGTGCTGTACATTCTATATAAAGACTATTGTGTCACTCTTTCTGCATCTTTTTTAAAAAAAACAAACTTACACTAAACATTCAGTTTGTACATATTTTTCACAAGTGCAATTTTGTATAGTTTAACTTTAAATGCACATTTTTGTGTGCTTTTTGGTGCATTTAAGTGCAAAAATGATTAAAAACCCCATTTGAACATGTGCAAATCAAGTCAGTTTGCTGAAAAATGTAGACCGGCTAAAAGCCCTAAGCATCCCTGTTGGTAACATATTCCAGATCCACGACATTTAGAATCACAGAAGGCACCCCAAAGGTCATGTAGTCCAACTCCCTGTGATGCAGGACTCTCAACTACACGATCATACATGACAGATGGCCATCCAAACTCTGCTTAAAAACCTCCAGGGAAGAGGAGTCCACTGCCTCTTGTGAAAGTCTGTTTCATTGTCAAACAGCTCTTCGGATGAACATGACTGAAAATAACAAATTTATCCCTGGTACCTAGGCAGTCATATTTAGATCAACTCTCTATGCCCATGTTTTTTTAATACGTCTCAGCTGCAAGTCTACCTCAAATAAGATCTACAGAAAATACTCAAGGAAATGTTTCTGTCACGGCAATATAGATACACATGCATAAATTAACTCATCCCTCATGGTTTGTATAATGAGAACGGCAGTGTGAGGAACAGCAGAGAGGTTCTTTAAGGGAAAAAATCATGTGTACTTCAGCACATTTGTCACTCATAGCAGATGGGACTTTGTAACCCTGAGTGACATAATTCTCCTTAGACATTTCAAGGTCTGCCACCTCCCTTTATAGGAGCTACAAGTGACTGAGCATTGAACTTGAGGTGCAAAGGAAATAAAAGACAGGCACCAATTTCTGGGATTAATCAAACTACACTGTTAGTTAAAAAAATATGGTGAAAAAATCCCCACTGAAAACTTTTTAGACAAATGTGGAATGGGTATTCATAACCAGTTCTACTAAGATAGGCAACTGAGACAGGCATGTGTCAGTCAGTGCTAAAGTCACACTGAGAAGAGGTAGCTTTGAGGTGGGATTTCCAATGGAGCTGCCTGCAACTTTCCACTATTGTAGGGTGAAATCACTCTCAGCTTTAGTGCATTTGCACTACGTATTAATGCCCAAGTACAGGAATAAGGTCCTAATTCTGAATCCTAAGCCCTGCAGTAGTGTGGTGGCAGAACATAGCATTTGCTTATAAGATAGTGGACCCAGTACAGAAGCAATAGTATACATAAGCAGAGCTGGCTTGAGACATTTTGCTGTTTGGGGCATAGCAGGAAACTGTTACGATATTGAAGCAATGCGGCTGCAAAGTGCTAGCTTGAAAAGTAAACATAATGGGAATGTTGGGACTTCCCGTGGGAAACATAGGGACAGCCAATTCACAGTGCGAAGCACCGGAATCAGCTCAGAGTGTAATATGAGCTCCGTTTATTCCTGTCCAGGAAGTACAGGAAGTGTTTGTCACTACACTGCTGGAGTTTGAAGAGAGCAGTCATGTTTTTTGTAATGCTGCAAAGACAGAAATAAAGGCAATTAAATATGTTTCTGTCTATCTCTTTCCCCTGCCGGGGGGGCAGGAAAGAGGGGGGGTGTTCTTCTCACGTTTGAGAAGAATCGCCTATCGAGACCTTGCCTGCACTTGCTGGGGAATGCAGCCAGGGAGGTCAACAGGGAATCAAGCCGGATGCATGGGATTGTTGCCAGTTTCTCCTGATATGGGCTTGAATTCCCGACAGTGTCCCCTTACAACTCAAGGTTCAGAGTACCCAAGGCAGTCAAGCTGTTTTGGCACCTGCGCTGGAACATCTCACAGAATCTCTTCCACCCCAGCAGTAAAAATGCAATGGAAAGAAATTTAAAAATTCATAAGACTCAAAATCAGCATCCTTGGGTGGCCAACACATTCTGTCGAATGGTAGGGCCAGCTCCGTACACAAGACAATGAAAGGGGCACAATTCAGCTGCCATGAAGGCTAAATACTACTACTAACAATCTATTTAAAGTACAATACACTTTGCAGTAAGTCCGCTTACCCCCTTTTAGGGGTGTGGCGGCTTCGCAGGATGGCCAGTGCCTCCCCCTGCAACTGACAATGCAGGCACCTGTCTTACCAGAGTGCGAGCTTCAACTCATGCTCCCAGCTTGAAATCTGGCACCATGTCAGCCTGCCAAATTGGCCAATGGCAGGCTGGCACGGAGCGCTGGGTTCTGTGGAGGGAACACTCAAGCTTCCCTCTGACAGCTCCTGGTGGATTTAAACAGTCCATGCCAGCCCCCAACACCCAGCTCTTCAGTAAGGGTGGGGCCAGCTGGGGCAGGGCGCTCTGCAGGGCCTCCAAGGAATCTGTCTGCCTCCTCCCACTCAGCTGCCCTACAGCTGAGGGGGAGACAGTGGGCAGACCATTGGGGGCAGTGCCATCCAAGCCACCGCGTCACTCCCAGGAGAGACGGGTGGCTTAGGCATGCTGCAGGCCCCACAGTGAGTGCCACCCAGCATTTTGTCACCCCCCTCAGTGGCAACACTTGGGGCAGACTGCCCCCACTGCACCCTCCTTCCTCTGCCCCTGCTTGGAATGAACTAGTTTCACTTCATAAAGTTCACTAAATTAATTTGAATATCTCTGAACTACACCTGAAAGTAATTCCCATAATTGCTGAGTGAGCTGAACTGGAATTAAATTTGTGTTGGGGAAGAACTCCAGTTCATCTTCAAGTTCATTCTCTTGCATTCATTATTTACTGTTTAGACTCTTTGGGCCTTTAAGCTTAAAGATTATACTCGTTGGGGGGGGGGGGATAAACAATTCACATTCCACCATGTGTGTATCTTGATGTTTTCTAAGTTTGATTTAGTAGTATACTTAAACTTCAGCACAGCAGCTAGTAACATTCTGAAGGCTGAAAAGAATTGCTGAGGATAATTTGGATGAACTCAAACTAAACATAGTTTAGTTTGTTTTGAAATGAGTTTGTTTTGTAAAGGAGCAAATGTGAAGTGGAATTAATTCCTTCTTGGAGATCCTGAAGTAGAACCAGTTCCTTTTTAGAATGACCTATCTATATCTACATCCATGTTATATTCCCCTAATGATTTTATAACATAATACCCGTGTTCAAGCAAGCCACATTTCTAGGGAAACAATGTTGAATATTACAAATGAATAACAGATACTGAAGCACACTTTCTGGGGAGCCAGGTACTTGCAAGTGAGGCTAACAAATTCCATCAGTGAAGGGCAACATTTCCAACACAGCAATGCTGCACATGTGTTTGTGAAGGAAAAGTTTTCCCTCACACCCTAAGGCAATCATTTTAGTCCATGAAGCATGAGATTTAATTTCCCTTATCATTAGTTTCCACAACTACAACTTTTATTTGCTGTAATAATAATTACTGTAACTTTTTAAAATGAAGCTAGCTATGATATTTGTCAAATATATTTCCTGTAATGTGGGTGAGGTTGGATAAAGAAAGTACAAGTCCGATATTTAGCTGAAAACAGATAACGATTGCTAATGATAAAATGATTTATCGCCCATCATTTCTGGGCATGGACAATCTCAAATTTCTACTCAGCTGGAGGAAGAATACACTACTTCAAATGAGGGACTGTTACAAAAGGGGAAATCCTCTATCAGGAGAGGATAGCAAAGCTCTCTCAGAAGATCCACAAATTCCTTGGCTACTAAAAACCAGATTACCAATTTTATTTTAAAAAAAATAGTGCTTAAGGGACAATTGAACCAACCACCCCACCCTTCTCAGATTTAGCTGGTGTACCTAAGAAAGTTGGGTTGCACCTGTCACTTCATGCAGTAGAAAAATAAATTCCTTTGTTTGAAGGGGGCAGGGAGTCAATATTTGTCCCAGAGGTGGAAAAATGCCTGAGACATGCCCCATTATTGTGTATGTCGATTAAAAGTTGCCAGACAATGAAGAGGTCCATTGACTTTGCTTTTCCTTTGGCCAGTTAAACAGCAAAAATTAGTTTTTCTGCCAAGGCTGCATTCCAAGTTCTACACAGCCACTATTTGATTGCCACATTTTTTTACCAATTGCCAGTCCTTCCCTATCTCTAACCTAGCTGCCAGTAGTAGGAATTCATTAATGGGTTCTAGCTAAGGGGGAAAGGAGTACAGCTTGTTTTGTTACTGCTGTAATTTGCTCAAAAAACACAGTCCAGTAAGATGTTTCTATAGGGCAACTCCAACAGACACACATATAGGACCCTCTTATCCCACATGCCTTCCAGCAATATATCATTTCACCCCAGAAACATGGGTCACATGTAATGGAGATATATTTCCTCTGCTAGACCCATTCCCTTTGCTGCCACCATGTGAAGAATAACCATTCACTTTTCTGTGGCTAGCAGGAACACAAAGAGGAACCATGGATGCTCATAATTGTGTGTGTGTGTGTGTGTGTGTGTGTGTAAGAGAGAGAGAGAGATTAGGCACAAAAAGTGGCTGACATAATGTGGTGCTACAGCACAAAGATCTGGTGGGTCTGCACTGCAGTTCAGTGGCTTTGAATCTCCTGAATGCTTTTGAATCATAATTCCGATGCTCTTTGTTTAATTTTCTTTGCTTGCGTATTGCTCATTATTTTGGAAAGCAAGCTACATTGGGAAAACCACAGCTGTGTACATCTCCAGATAATCGCTGTCTGCATAATACGTATATAATGAGATTGTGAGTCAGCTAACACCTCACCCTTTCCTTTTCACTTTGAATAATATTGTGTATCTTTACTCAAGAACAAACAAGGACATCATCAATATGTGTGTGTGGAGAGAGAGAGAGAGAGAGAGAGAGAGAGAGAGAGAGAGAGAGAGATGAAAGCATCAAACAGCACTTCACACACACAAATGTTTACTGTGATAATTAACATAGTGCTAAATGAGAATGCACAAAAATATCAGGAATAAAAGCCACTATTCATCACCTTTTTTTGAGAGCACCTACGATTGCCTTCATGAACTGTGCATTTGGTAAGTTGGCTGTCCCAGACTAATGATATGTGTCACAGGATAAAGAAGGAGATTTTGTTATATTATTTACAGTAATTTATACCTTAGTTATATTGGAGATCCTTCTGGAGCAAATGCTGGGAAAGAGATCTATATTATCTACGGTATCTATCTTTAATCTATCTATCTGCAGTCTGTTTTAGTACTAAGTATATGAATATAGATATAAATATATATAATAGAATAATATAATATAAATATAGATCACTGCCTTGCCGTGGCGAAGGGGCTTGAATAACTCAGAGAAGCTATGAACTATGCCAAGCAGGGCACCCAAGATGGACAGGTCATAGTGGAGAGTTTTGACCAAACGTGATCCACCTTGAGCAGGAATCAGCAAGCCACTCCAGTATTCCCTGCCAAGAAAACTCCATGGACAAAGACAATATGTTTTTGAATTATGGTGCTGGAGGAGATTCTTGAGAGTCCCATGGACTGCAAGACCTATCCATTCTTAAGGAAATCTTAAGGAAATCAGCCCTGAGTGCTCACTGGAAGGACAGATCCTGAAGCTGAGACTCCAATACTTTGGCCACCTCATGAGAAGAGAAGACTCCCTGGAAAAGACCCTGATGTTGGGAAAGATGGAGGGCACAAGGAGAAGGGGACGACAGAGGACAAGATGGTTGGATAGTGTTCTCGAAGCTACCAGCATAAGTTTGACCAAACTGTGGGAGGCAGTGGAAGACAGAAGTACCTGGCATGCTCTGATCCATGGGGTCATGAAGAGTCGGACACGACTAAACGACTTAACAACAACAATATAAATATAGAAAGGAAGGGAGACAGAAAGAGAAATACTGTGGCATAGTAGAGGAATAGAGTGAGGAAGCATAGCTCTGGGACTTTTTCTTTTCAGAGCATGAGCAATGACATCATCTACCAGAGCACCAGGGTAATCAACAGACTCTGCTTATCCATCCATCCATCCATCCATCCATCCATCCATCCATCCATCCATTAGCTATATCCATCACATTCTGTTTAACTTCAGTTATGATTTCTGTCTCTTTATTTCCTTCACACTGCAACTGCAATTTTCTCATCAAGGTTTCAGTTTTACATTAAGAACAAACACATAGAATTTCATACAATTTCAAGAAAACCCCAAACGTTTGTAAAGCGTGAGCATGTGAACAATCTTTTTTAAAGGGGGGAGGCAGCAGTAAAAATAAATGTGGGGGGAACAATTTGTTTGGAAGATCATCATTCTGATCAGCATCATATTCAGCTGATTCTCTTTCGCCATAGAATATTTTTTTTGTTCAGGAGATCCTGAGAGATCATACTTTTCAGTTCTATTTTTGCTAGAATGGAGTGAGTGCATTTGTTTATCTATGAATACATGAGCATTCGTTTCTATTAAACGGTGGTTTAAAGCTTTCAGTTGCATGAAATGTATTAAAAGCAAAGAGAAATGGATAACAACCAAGGGAAAACAAATTGAACTCTGCAGCTTCCTTCTGGCATTGTGTCTTTGTTGTGCCGGTTGTGGGGCTTCTGTTTGGCAGGAGGATGCAATTTCTTAAAGCAGAACAAGTACAAATAGAATGTGCAGGATACTTACGGGTATTAATTTTATCACCATTATCTATAATGGCTTGATGAATTTTTGTTTCTCTGCGTTATTTTTCTTCTGAGTTGTAGTACAAGGCAATAAATGTCACAGTCGGTTTGAATCTGTAGTAAAGGACAAAATGTGAATATTCATGAGCAGGCAATTCCCAGGGCCTGGAGCTAAGCCATGGGACAATCTCTGCTAAAGGGACACTCCTGTTTGTATTGAGCTCATAAGAAAAGCACTGCAGGATCAGATCATCAGACCAAAGGCTTCTCTGATACAACACCACCTTTCCCACAACAGCCCGCTTTCCTTTTGCAGCTACTCCAGCAGACTTCCACTCTGCTACCTATGAGCTGATGGGCAGTAAAGAAGAAGCCAGCACACAACCGGAAACCCATTTTAAGGTTCTTGATTGTGCATTGGCTTTTGTCCAATGTGGGTGTATTACTGTAAGACACACTTTTTTCCTCCTAAAAGTAAGGGGAAATGTCTGTGCGTCTTATGGAGCGAATGTGTGGTCCCTGGCAGAGGCAGAGCAGAAAAAAGCACATACTAGATTCAGTAATATTCCTTTTTATTTCAGCTGTTGTTGTTTAGTCGTTTAGTCGTGTCCAACTCTTTGTGACCCCATGGACCAGAGCACGCCAGGCACTTCTGTCTTCCACTGCCTCCCGCATTATTTCAGCTACACCTGGCTTATTCCCTGGTATGCAAAAAGAACCTCCTTGATTGGCAACCATGGGTAATAATCATTGGCTAAAGATCTCCGGAATTTATCCCCACCCCCCGTAAACTTTAAGCTCCTATTGCTCAGAGAAAAATATATGGCTGGTGGGGGGAAACAAGAAGTTAGAATCTAAAAACCACAAACTTTTCACACCTTATGATCAGTTCGAAATACTTTGGAAGCAAGTTCCCCCAGTACTCCACTGGTGCAGGCACTCAGACCGTCACACAAAGGGAAGGATTGACTTAACAAATCCCTTCGGAGGAGGTAAGGACTGCTGTGTGCACAAGGAGGCTTCTCCCCCCTGCACCCCTCCAGATGAGCTTTGAAGGGGGTCATAGACACCCCCAAAGCACAGGAAAAGGGGGGTCATTCCGTTTGCCAAGCTGATTTGCTTTAAGTTGTCTAAGTTTCTTGAATTTAATAAAAGGAGGTATTTGCTTAACTCAAAATTCCTTCACCTTTTGATCAACTGCATCTACCTACTCAAAGCTGTGCCTGGAAGTGTCCAACAACCCCACATAACACCTGCTATTCAGTGGGGAGAGGCGAGGTGGTGGAAGAGGGCTTTAGAACACTCTTTAGAGTTCCCTCCATCCAAGGGGCTCTGTGACTTGCATGAGAGCAGCCAGGAGCCAGCGCAGAGGGAGATCTTTCTCCCTCCCACGCTCTGTCAAATTGGGACAGAGAGCTCCCACAAGCAATATATTCGCCTCCTACCCCGAGGCTTAGCTGCCAGATGCCCATGTGTGTCTGAAGGCTCTTACGAAGACTTTGCTCAGAAGTAGAGGAAACGGGTCTCTCTATCCCTTGGATGAGCAAGCAAGGCTGGCAGGCCACACTTTTGGGTTTTGTTTGCAAGGCGAGGCGGCAATCTTCACTTTTGATCCAGAATTTTTTTTTCTTGCTTTCCTCCTCTAAAAACTAGGTGCATCTCATGGAGCAAAACTATGGTATAAGGGGTTCACCTAATTCTCTAATCTATAATCTATTTTAGCACAGTCCCTATTTTCCAGAGACAGTCCCGGATTTACAGAAACTGTCCCAGTTTCTAATTTGATACCAGAATGTCCAGATTTTCCTTAGGACGGACCTATTTTCATTGAAGAAATGTTGGAGGGTATGGAATTATGCAACCCCCAGCCAAGGAGATAAGTAACTATACAACCTTTAGAAGACATATGAAGGTAGCTCTATATGGGGAAGTTTCTTAATGTTTTATTGTGTTTTTTATATATTTTGGAAGCTGCCCAGAGTAGAATTATTATTGAACAGGATGTTCCTATTTTCATCGGAGAAATGTTGGAGGATATGTATTACTATTAGGCCAATGCAAACTGAAACTTCAAATTACTTTCATGTTTTTGCAGAGGATTTTTCTTTTCTTTGAAACAGAGCAAAATACTTTCTTTCCTTTTAAGTTACATCAAACTTTTAACTTTAAAAAATCACCCACAGCAATGAAATAGCAGCAATGAAAAAACCCCACAATCATCTAGAGGTCTTCAGTGCTCCTCACGCCACATTCTAGACAGCCTCACTTCATGCAAAACTCTGGATCTAGAGAAACATAAATACATAGGAAAATATAGAGATATTGTGCATATAAAAGTAGAGTTATAGAAATACAGAGCAACTGGGTGAAACGAGCTTTGCAGGTGCCCTGATTTGACTAAGGGCATTTTTCCTTTTTTTCCTTTTTTACATCATAGTTTGATTCACAGAAGGTTAAAATATCACCCTGAATCATCTCTATTAGGCTCATTATTTGGTCCCAGCACAGAGCCACTGCACATCCCTCATATTTGTCCAAAAGCAAATATGAGTCACTCTTAAGACATTTATTTTAAAAGAGCAAAGTATACAGTTCCCCAATTAGAATTATGACAAAATGGGAGGTTCTAATTCTAATTACCGTAGTTAATATGCACAAAATAGAAAAGCTATTTCTGGCTTCTGCATGCCAGGATCTATTTCAGATTCAAGGTTCCTGAGCTAGAAGGCAAAGGAACCTTACTCTGTATTTTCACTGCATGCAACTTGCTATATGTTGATTCAATCTACTCTGGCAGAAAAAGACAGCCTGGTTTGAAGAAAATAACACACCAATAATGCCAAAAAGCTGGGTGGTTCTGTGAATCATCCTTGAGTGTAACTACTAGATGCTTTCGTGAATCTGAAATTGTTTATGGTTTGTGAAATATTACATTCTCCTTTTCCTTTTCAAAATCCTTCTCACATAAAATAGCATCACCAAACTCGTTAATGTTCAAGAGAGCAAAATTCACTGCTGATTATCTCTGCGTAGACAAACAGGCATTTGGAGTTGGGTCTTAAAAATATATGTGACAGGTGTTAGAAATATAAAAGTGGATTTATCAAGAGATTAAATTAATTTCCATGATTACGCACTCTGAAATGAAGAGTGTTTGTTGCCTTCTGAGAAATGCAGAATTGTATGCTGCTAAAAGCTTTTAACTTTTTTGCCTAAATATTGTCAGCGTTTAAAAATGCATGCTACATTTTAATTATATTTTGCTATTACTGATGAATGAATATGCTCTTGTACGGTGGCTTATTATTATAGTCAATCACAAAACACAATAGCACTATAATAATATTCCAAATAATGAAAATAATGGCAAAATAGCAGAAATATGTGGCAAAACAGAGTCCCATACAGTCATTCAAACACTGTCCATAATTAAAATGTCTTCAAAGGGACTACATATATTTCCCTGGGGAGAGTATTTCAGAAGTGTGGGGCCACCACAGAAAAGGCTCTACCCGTGGTACTCACCAACTGGACAGCTCTCTTAATAGCTGTGGCTACCTACTTTTATTTATCATTTGTCCTTTTTTATTTTATTGTTTTTATTGCTTCTATGGCATGAAACAATGTCTAAAAACTTAATTATTGGTTTGCTGGTTTTTTTGTTTGTTTGCTTCTTTGTTTGACTTCCTACCATGCAAATAAGCACCATCGCTGTTACTGCAATATAAAGCAAAAGCTGATGAGCAGCAATACTGAAAAATCAGATCTGGAGTGTGCATAATCTCCAATTTAAGGCCCCTAATGTCTGTTCCTGTGGTCTGAAGGTACTTCTCAATTTATATCAGATAAGGGCTAAAACCCAGGCCCCTAGGATTTAACAGATCTGACAAATCTAGAGGCTTTGCGGTCTTATAGATCAAATTAAAGCTGACATATTGCCAGGACCAGATGGCATCCACCTGAGAGTTCTTAAATAACTCAAATGTGAAATAGCTGATCTTCTAACCAAAATATGTAACTTGTGCTTAAGATCAGTCTGTGTACCTAAGGTTGGAAAATGACCAATGCAGGAACAGTTTTTTTTAAAAAAGGGATCCAGATTGGATTCTGGAAATACTAGGTCAGTTAGCTTAACATCTGCTTGGGAAAACATGTGGAAAGCATATAAAAGAACAAGTACTGCTGAAGCAGAACCAGCATGGCTTCTGCAAGAGTAATTCCTGTCTCACAGACATATTACAGTTCTTAGAAAATGTCAGCAAGCATATAGGCAATGGAGATCTGGTTGACGCTGTGTGCTTAAACTTTCAAAAAAAACTTTTGATAAAGTACATCACCAAAGACTCCTGAGAAAGCTTAGCAGTCCCAGGGTAAAAGGAGCAGCCCTCTTATGGATCAGCAGCTGGTTAAGACACAGGAGGCCAGTAATGGGAATAAATGGACAGTTGTCCCAATGGAGGCATGTAACCAGTGGAGTCCATAGCTGTCAACTTACAGGTCTGAAAATAAGGGACCAGCAGCCTCAAAAATAAGAGATCAGCAGCAAAAATAAGGGATTTTAGTCCACCAGCTCCTTTCCTTTCCCCCATAACAGTCAATCAAAGGAGCCTCCAAAACAAATCCAAAAGCCCCCCCCCCCACGAGATCACCACCCACCATTGTACTCAACCAGCTCCTTTCCTTTTCCCCCACCATGTGCCCTCGCTCCAGACAGGCCTTTCCCCGGCAGGGGTGAGTGGGCCGTCAATGACATATCCATCCGATTCCAAGCACAGGTATGCTCAACTTCGGAGCCCCTCTGAGCCCCTCCGAGCCAAAGGCAGAAAGCCCAGCCAGCAGCCAAACGAAGCCTCAAGCAGTGGTTCCCACAGCGCAGCAACCCGGCAAAGGGGATGCAGCAAGGAAAAGCACAGTCACCTCTCCGCTGGGAAGCACTGAGCAAAGGGGAGTCCCCAGGCAATGTGGTCAGGCACAAGGCATGCAAGCTCCACCCCCCAGTCATTCTTAGACTCCTTATTGGGTGAGCAATGCAGCCAAGCAACACAGCTGGAGCCTCCCTCCTCCCTGGCCGGCAGGGAGGGAGGGAGAGGAGCTCCTTCCTTTGAAACCCGCGACATTTAAGGGACATCATCAATAAGGGACAGCAGCAGGAAACGGTGCTGGAATAAGGGAGTTTCCAGCCAAATAAGGGACGGTTGACAGCTATGGTGGAGTCTCCAAATCATTAGTATTGAAAATTGTAATTGTGCTTTTTTACTTGCTCATAAATGATCTGCAGTTGGGTGTGAGCAGTAAGGGATTGTGGGGAGCTACAAAAGGATCTCTCCAATGTGGGTGAATAGGCAATAAAATGACAAATGCAATTCAGTCTAATCAAGTGTAATGTAAGGTGGTGTTGTTATTGTTTAGTCATTTAGTCGTGTCCGACTCTTTGTGACCCCATGGACCAGAGCATGCCAGGCACTCCTGTCTTCCACTTCCTCCCGCAGTTTGGTCAAACTCATGTTACTAGCTTCGAGAACACTATCCAACCATCTCATCCTCTGTCGTCCCCTTCTCCTTGTGCCCTCCATCTTTCCCAACATCAGGGTCTTTTCCAGGGCGTCTTCTCTTCTCATGAGGTGGCCAAAGTATTGGAGCCTCAGCTTCAGGATCTGTCCTTCCAGTGAGCACTCAGGGCTGATTTCCTTAAGAATGGACAGGTTTGATCTTCTTGCATTCCATGGGACTCTCAAGAGTTTCCTCCAGCACCATAATTCAAAAGCATGTAATGTAAGATGCACTGAGGCAAAGAAAGTCCAAATTTCACACATAGATTCATGGTGACTGACCAGGAATGAAACTTTGGGTCGTAGTGGATAGCTCAGTGAATTGTATCGAAGAACTGACTTTCTGCCAAGAACAACCAAGGTGATGTACAATTTTAAAGGACTAAAACAAATGATATAAATTTAGTGCTATTTTTCTAGAAAACGAGGGGCCAGAACACATAATGAACGCGTCCCTTGTTCTCTTATAATGGCAATGACATCCACCTGAGAAGTGCCGGAACTGAGTTCTGGCTGAAAAGAAGCCCTGGAAGTAACGCACAAAGTTGGCTGGGGAAGGGCGCAGTATCTCCCCTTAACCCTCTTCCTCCTCCTCACAATGGTGTCCATTGGCCCTTTGGGTAGGCGGAGGGAGCAGTCCAGCTGGAATTGGCCTCAATATTGTGCTCACTTGCCTCACTTGATGTTTGCTTTTTCTTACAAGGCAGATCCCTACCCAAACTGTTTAGCTTTTCTCTTAAGGGCAACACTGTTGCTTTAGTTTAGTTTCAATTTCACTTTTGGTTGTTAGAAGGTTCTAGTCCAGGCTAGATTTGGAAGAAGCCTTGCTTTGTTTCTACCAAAGCCTACCACTTTGAGTGTTCATGGAATTATTACCTGCAAAACACTATTATTCCCCTCTGTGCCTGAAGAAGTCCCTCAGCCCTCATCATGTTCAGTCCCAGTAAGCTAGATAGGATGTCTCAGAAGACCGTAAGTTTCCTGCTGAAACATTGGAGATCCTCAGGCTTTAGGTGCCAATGCTAAACACATTTATCTATACCCATCGACCCCAATGGGACATTCTTCTGAGTAGGCATGCATAAGATTGAAGTGTTAGTCTCTAGTTTCCGTAATTCCATTCACAATCCTTGCTTTACCATTGTCAGAACATTCCTCTGATGTCCTCTGCTAGTCATGTCAACTACAATTTTAAGAGAAAACTTACCCAGACTCGCTCCAGTGACAGATTTCATTTGTATGGGCTGCCACTGATATTTCAATATAAACTCAAGCTTAAAGCTGTGTTGTGTTTTGCTGTAAAATTGTGTTTCCCTTTAGTGATTGATTATGCTCTTTTACACCTCGGTGGATTTCTCATCTATTTTATTTTTAATTGTTTTTTAATTAAATGATATATTTTACTTCAGGCATGCAGGGGGATAATAAGAATTCAAGTGTGCTGCCAGATGTTTGGGTGGATTGCATATCAACAACATTTCCCTGCAGGCAGAGAACCAAGAAAGCTTGGGGAGTTTTAAAACAGCCTGTGCCGTCCGTAATGCCTACTTGTTTACACAGTTTTATTCTGTGTAAACAGTGGTGAAGCAGTATTTGTTTCTCTCCGTAATGGACTAGCTATTCCTATGGCATGCTGATCAATTGTTTACAACTTCAGAAATGCCCCTTCGGCAGAGGGTGGAAGCCACAGGAATTGCTACTGGGGCAAATCACATAAAATACCAAAACCAAAACATGCTTCTGTGTACAAATGCTCTATGAAAGCAGGAATTTTGCATGGAAAAAAATATTTCTATGATTCCTGAAGTTTATTTCATAGTACAGTGGTACCTCGGGTTACAGACGCTTCAGGTTACAGACTCTGCTAACCCAGAAATATTACCTCGGGTTAAGAACTTTGCTTCAGGATGAGAACAGAAATTGCGTGGCGGTGGCGTGGCAGCAGCGGGAGGCCCCAATAGCTAAATTGGTACCTCAGGTAAAGAACAGTTTCAGGTTAAGAACGGAACTTCAGAACAAATTAAGTTCTTAACCCGAGGTACTGCTGTACATTTGGCGAACACAGACCTGCTACTGTACATAAGAAGCTGTGGATCATGAACCCAGTATGTTTAGAGGACAAAGGGTTGAATCCAGGGTTCTCTGTTGGTTTGTGCAAGGCCTCTTGCATTGGCAAGTGGGCAAGTTTTAATCTTGTGAAACCGAGGCATCCAGTGCAACAGCTGAGCTAGTGGAAACTCATTTGCACAACAGATTGTACAATATACAGTGCAAAAAAGTTACCAGCAACCTGCATATGCATGCAATTGTGGAACAATGCAGCAGAACAAGTGTACCACTAAGTGACTTTAATTTCACAATACATTGGATACAAACCGGTAACTGTGTTAAGGCAGGGTAGCCAACATGTTCTGGTGTTCTGGATTAGAACTATCTGATCCTTGGCTATCCTGACTGGGGCTGTTTTGAATTGTAGTCCAAAACATCTAGATAGTTATCCCTATATTATGACACTTCAATGACTTTCTAAGTCTTCACAAAGACAGTATCAAATGATATCATTTTGGGTTTATGGATATATAGGTGGAGATGTGGGGAAGTTTGATAGGAGCAGGGTCTCAGAACATGTGGAAAGGAGTAGAGAGGAGCTCTAGCCCAGTGACAGAATATGTCAAGCTGCAGAAATATGATATCTGTGAACTGCATAGTGAACTGACCTATTCCCCACCTAAGAGACTAATATGCAGATTGAAACATAATTTTTCCTTCTTAAATTTTGTAATACATTTCTTGGCTCAAACAAGATCAGAAACAGCATGTTAAAATGCGTATAAAAATTGTATTTCAGAATATAAAGCATTTAGAAATGTGTGCCTCTGTATAAAACATCTTTATAAGTGCATATTTTGTGATGAAAATATACATTTCATGCAGTGTTTTCCTTTTTAAACATCTGCACATTAATGTGGATTTCGGATGGAAAAGAGTTATCAATGAATATATGTGAAATTTACATAGACTGACTCCGCTATCCCTAAATTTATGCTCAGTGGTATAATTGTAAGAAATTGCAGAATGCACAAAAAGTAAACATTTCATACAATTATGCTCAAAGGCATAATATTAAAAGATCTTTGGTAGCAGAACTTCTACCTGAGAGCTGAAAAGAGCTTATTCTATACAAGGTTGATAACACTGATCTATTTAGACCACTGTTCTGATTCAGTATAAGGAAGATTTTCATATTTAGAATGGCTTTACTGCTGACATTTGCTGTGCAGTAAATTTCAAGAGCAGAAATTCATCTAGAGATATTTGCTTTGTCTACTGTGCCCAAATAGCAACTCAACGTAGTGTGATCAATGACCTGAACATATGAAACGTGATTATAATAGGCTATAGCTGGACAAAACCTACAGAGAGCCAACCTTTTAGTAAGATTGCATTGGGGAAAGTTACACAATCAAACAGGCAGGCATACTGTAAAACAGTTCTGTGCTTTTCTAATTATAGTGCTAGTCATATACAACTCATTCTGTAGTCATAAGCCTTGCAGATTTAGAAAGTGTGAATGAGGCTAAATTTGACTTTTCATTTGAAAGTATCAAATCAGTGTTAAATCTAAAGCAATTTCCATGATAGGTTAACATACTTCTTTCATTCACAGGGCAGATTGGGCAAAGAACATTAATTTTGGTTAAACATAGGAAATCAACCTGTGTATCATCACTAAGCTCTGACCAAAAATGGCAATGGAATACGGGAAAATAAAGTTTATTATTGTATTATTAATGGATTTCATTATAAACCATATTTTGATGTTTTCATACTAGACAGTATATAATAATTATTATTTTTTAAAAAAAATAAAATAAAAATCCATTGACTGGAGCAGGTTACATAATAGGATACAACTCCGGGGTCAGACTGGCTTCCTTGTCTGAACAATAAAACATTTCTCTTTTGGTGCCAGGACTTTGCTACCATTGAACCATCTTCAACTTGGAACGATCAAGGTCCCAGAACAGGTTCTGCAATGAAGGTGTCCTCCTATCACTAGCCTCATTTTCTCAAAATAATATGACAAGTGGGACCTGCAATAAATTGTCACAATGGAATATTTCTGTTTAGAATTCTAGCCAGCCATAACCTATTTCAGGATATTCCAATCTATTTCCATTCTCCCCTAGTTTTCCAGCACCAACAGACATTTTGCTCCTGTAGTCCTTGAGAATGCTGACTTCTGACTGGTGTGTTTTCAGGCACCACCCACTTCTCAGAGGGGTTTCCTCCCTATTTCCCCCCCTCCTATCAAGTTGATACCGCCCTCTTTTTTCTCGGTGACCCAGGTTTGGATAGAATCCTGTCAACAGCACCAGCTGAGCATGCTCTAGCTATATCAAAAGATTTCAACCTTGCTGGATACCAGATTTTATTCAATTACACACACACACACACACACACACACTATGGTTAACACTGAAGTTAACTACACTTTTCATAATACACCTGCACAGTCATATTTTGCATAAGTAGCTGGAGGCTTTAAAGAAGGTGATAACATAAAGAAACTCATAAAAACAGAAAGATTAAGTTACCATAATTTAAGTTGTACAAGCATACCAACTGAAACAGTTAATAAATAACATTAATGACAACTCAGAGAAGCAGTGGATTGTGATGGAACATTTTTAATTACATACATCAAAGAAAATTCATCAAATTAAAAAGTAACCTTTTTAAAAAAAAACACCGCACTATGATGGTTTGGAAGACTTGGGTCAAGAAACCAGCACCACTAATATACCCAATAATATTTTTTTTTCTCAACTGTGCTTTCTTTTTGATGAATATTCTATTTCAAGGTCTGGTAGAGCAATAGTCTAAGTCCTATTGAATATGTTTACATGAGTAATAAATATTGGACTGGGGAAATAGCTGGTCTCCAAAGGACACAACACAGCTGGATGCAAATTCACCAGGTTGTAGACTCTTTAGATTGTCCTTATGTTCACATCCAAACAACTAGAGCTCCAGCCCAGTTTGAGCTACCAATTGCTCAAGCCAATTTCTGAAGCAAGGGAAGGTGTTCCAAATGTATACATTATTCTCTAGGAAATGTACAAGACCCACAGAAGCAGTCCAGGTAGTATGGGGAAATTATCTAAAAATACGAACTAAAATCATGCTGTGTTAAGCTACTATGCATAGGATTGCTGTTTTATTCTTTAACCGTTCCTTCAAGGTTTCCTTTCTCTCTTCCAACATAATTCTTCCAGAAAACTTGTCCCTCATTTAGTATCCTCAACCAAGTTCCTATTTTTAGATCACTGAGAAGTGACTGAGAATAGATGAACATTTGTGATTTGATTTTCATCACAGAGTACTTGCCTCCAGCAAAAATGTATTTATAGAAACATTCTTACTTGGTATTTAATGCTAAACAGATTTCCCCACACCTCTCTCTGTTTAAAGGGAATTGTCACCTAAATCATGAAAAATGGTGTTTTGTTACAGTTTGGGAAAGCACTGAAACAAAACTAACGATTGCTTATTTTTTGCATTTTTTTTAAAAAAAGGATTTGCATATACATATACAATATATACATATAAAAGATCATGTACAGGTTGTTACAATAAAAACATCACTGTGCCAGCCATTTCCTCAAAAGTAAGTGGCCTAAATAGAGAAGAAAGTTCCAAAGGACTGATTGAAATAAGCTGCTGATTCTGTAGGTTCACCCTATCTGTACTTTTTATATACAGTCATGAAAACATGAAGAATAAAATTACAACATAATAAAAGAATAATCATAATAATCATCATAGAAAGCTTAAACATGGATGACATAAAATATATTCCATAATGGGGTACAAGGTTCATATTTCTACCAAACATACTGTGATGGGATAATGAGCTGCTTGTGCGTAAAAGCTTGATCCCTCTGGGGTTTGGCTGGTCACCCAAACCTAGGCACTAACGGAGCCCCCAAAGCATGACTCCGTCAGTCGCTGGTAGAATCCGACAGTGGGCGTCTACGGAACTTACTCCAACATAAAAGCTGTTTGATGGACATACGCCTCCTGGACTCTCTGCGTGACAGCTTCCGGCGAGGGGTGGGGGTTGCTAAAGGGGGTCTTGTTACCTCCTCACTGTTCTCACTAGAAGTATCCCAGAGCCTCTCCCCCGATTCCCTTTCCGCTGGAACTCCTGCTCTCCCCCTACTGGTTCCTTCTTCTGCTGTAGAGTCTCTCCTATTCTCCTGAAGCCTCTCCACCACCTGTCCCTCCGATGGCAGTTCCCTGACACATACCAAATATCCATGAATGCTGCCAAATAAACTCATATTTAGTGTGAATGTGCCAACCATGTGATTGTTTGGTCATACAAATTATAAACTGTTCCCAAACTTGGACGGGTCTGTATCAAACCCTGGTGGCCTGTATATTATTAGACAAGTGTTTCAGAAATGGGAATAAACATTACTTTTTGAAATTATTGATCCATAAAATAACAAGAAGTGTCCTTTCAGACTTGAGAGATCACTAGATGAGCAACAACTACCAGATACAGAATTAGTAGTTGAAAAGTAAGGTCAGCATTGGCAACATAAAAAATAATAATAATAAGAGACATAGCTTAGTGTCCAAGGTGACCTGTTTGCTAACAGTAATGTCAGCCTCCATTACACCCTACCTCCAGAACTTGTGTACATAATTACATCCTTGCCACATATGCCAATATGTTCCTCGTACCTTACAACCCCACCACCGTAAAGAGGAACCAGATATTACAATATGAGCTACTTGGATTGGGGTTAAAAACCAGCAGTGGATCACCTTCACAGAATTCTCCCTAATGATAGCAGGCAGGGACCAAAATGGACAAGTGGACCAGATTGTAAGCTACTGAGAATCTTTCAGTTCACCTATAGCAGTGGTTCAATGTTGGTGGCCCGCAGACTCTAGCAGGTCTGTGTAACCCACTCAGGGAATCTCAGGTACCATTCACATAACAAAAACGACCATAGAGATATGAAAATTTTCTAAAGTAGGACATCAATGTCTTGGTCTTTGACAAAACAGGGGGGTTGCAATACTTAGCTAATTAGGAACTACTGGACTATAGGCTCCATCTCCTAGGCCAGTTTTAAAGTTGTTAGTAGAGAGAACTGGGATTATATTAGTAGGAAATACATCATAGAGACTTTGCCTCTCTGGGTGCTTGCTACAGCTAGATGTTCATAATGCTTCAGGACTCTAGTGGCTACACCATGTACCACAGGATCATTCAAGATGATGCTGATCTGGTTGATATGTAGCCAATTTATGCCTGAATCTTCCCTTATTCACAATCCATAAAATAATTTACTGATATTCCTACTTACAGACTGGTGAACTGAGGGCTTTGACAGAGATTGGGGTTCTGAGCCCGCTTTTCAAAAGCAAATGCTAGCTGTTATTTAACATTGGCTCTCTAGTGGGGAAGAATTCACATGGAAGGTTTTATCCTATGCTGACTAATCTAGGAATAAGACCAACTATGTCCAGTGAGATTTACTTTAGAGTAATAATCTGTAGGATTGGCCTGTAAGATCTTTTTTTTAAAAAAATATTTTTTTCCTGTGCTTTGAATAAGGCAAAATAAATTATTTCCCTGAGAGCAAAGCTCTTGGAAAGCTTTCTGCTCTGGTTGAGGCCTCTGTGAATGGAATAAATATGTGGATTTTAAAGCAGAATAAATCCATTATTTCTCCTGAATCCCCTTGCCCCCATATGGTAAATCTTACACTGTTGCAAAGGACTTGGCCTCAGCAATCTGGAACATGGGATGGTGCATGAGGGGCTGCAGATGGAAAGGGGAATAATGTACAAATATCCTTTCCTGCCTTCCATCCACAGAAGCCTCCACTGGTTTGCAGAGCCTTCCATGAATAGAGGGACAGAACTGGATACAATCCATTATTTGGACATGTTGCCTTAGCCAAGATAGCAGGAAAAGGTAGTTAATGGACCATTGCATGCCTCTCATTAGGGCAGTATGTTTTTCCATTGTCCTGATATATGAGTGCATCCACGAGTGGATGATGATGATTCAGTGTTTAAGATGCCATTTCTATTTTATTACCATAGATCTATATCTAGAACTGTAAGGTGCTCTAGTAATTTCAAATCATTTTTATTCCACTTCAGTATGCTTCCAAATAAAAATGACCGTAGTGTCTGAACAGTTATTTATTTCTCTAGACAACACATAGCTTAGATTTCACTGCTTGCAAACTTTAACTCATTTGAACTTTTTTTTGGGGGGGAGGGGTTTAATGGAAAGCCCCCTTTAGCAACTGGTCAATATGACAAGGAAGAAATCAGGGCCTTCTTCCATCTGGATACAATATAGGAAGAACAATGAAGATAAATGGTGCTGCAAGCCATCAGAGAAAATATCTGCTGTTCAAGTATGGATTTCTCCTCCTCTGGATACTTCCCAGCCTCTGAGCTTGTGTGTCCTCTAAATTTGGTGTACAGTGTTATGAGGATGTTGACTGATGCTCATCACAGCTGGAAAGGAGCACAGAGATGGAAAAGCCCAGAAAACCCATCGGCATATCCCTCTCTAGTGGCCTGCCAACTGTGAGCCCCTTGAGATTTGTAAGAACTGGGAAGAGAAAAACACCAACTTGGACACACTTGGTGATGGCTTGAGCAGGCTGAAAGGTGTTAAGCTCCTCAGAAGCTACAGAGTGAGTCTGTTGTTACAGAGTGAGGCCTGCCTTGTGTGAGAGACAAAAGGAGAGTCAGTGAGTTGCCTCAGATGAGAAATAGGGTAGACAGAAAGTGGTACTTTAGTGGTAGGGAAGGTTTGAGTTCACTGGTGGGGAATTCATGAGGGCTGGTGGGGAATTCCATTACTACCTTATATGTAGGGTTGGAGGAGGAATTCAACTCAGTTCACATTTAAATGTGAGCTTACTTAATTCACACAAGCATCTTTCAAAATTTGCATTTCTCTGAGTATTTGCAGTATTGTTCTCCAGTCAAGTAAAGTGTACAAAATTCCATATATCTTACATGTTAGTGAAAATAACATACAAAATGCATTATACTAGGGGGAATTGCTTGCAAAATGTGTCTGTTTGTCAAAAGTAAATACACAAATGTGCTAGGGAAAATGCTGTCAAATTTTCATGAAGATTTTTTTTTAAAATGGAGAGAAACCAAAATTGATACATTTGTCCACTGTCATTTCCTTTTTTGAAAAAAAAGCCCAGTTTTGTGGTAGAACACATGTCTTGCATGAAGAAGTTTGCATGTTCAATCCCTGGTATCTCTAGTTTGGGGGTAGCATAAGGTAAACAGATCAAATAGGTTAGGTGAAAGACTTCTACCAGAGGCTGCAGATACTTGCTCTCAATCAAAACTAGCTATACTGGGCTACATGAACAAATAGTTTGATCTGGTATAAGAAAGATTTCCATGTTCCTGCAGTTCTGTTAGTATCTCTCTTATTGCTGGAGTCTTCGTCTCTGAGGGGCAACCTAATTTTAATAGCTTTCCCAGTTATCTACTTTCTCCTAACCTGGTGATAATCAAGTGTTTTGGACTATGATTCAATTTATCACTGATGGAAGCAGGGGCCGATGGGAGTTTTAGTTCAACAAGACATTGAGGACATCTCATTGGCTTCTGCTATTCTAGAATTTGGGACATATGCCCAAATTGCTCCATTATTAGAAACAGTGGTGTGAATTCCTATCATTTGGTTCTTCTCTCATCAGGGGACTTATAAAACCATTTCAGTTCTCATGTGATTTGAAGGAATAACACACCCAGCATGGGCTGTCATAATGGTTCATATAGCAGCCTTGATTGGTGAAGCTTTTGCAATTCCACAGCATCTGTAGTTGGGATTTAATGGACTTGGAATTATCTTTGTTCAGAATGAGAAGTTGGTTTCTATATTGGGCTGCACCCATTAAAGATTATGTAACACATCACTGATAACATCAGGCAATTTCTTGTCATTTTTATAATGCACTGTCAGACTTTGAGAGAAATAATGTTTAAAATGGCTTGCTTTATAATTATATCTCAGGAAAGAAAAGAAAAGAAATTACACCATTGAGGCTGCTTACTTTACAGAGTTCATCAAGCTGCACAATCTATTGGTTCCCGTGGGAAATTCAAGATGTACTAGTGTGAAAATAAAAAAGAAAGAGCTAAGTGTTATGTTTTCTTTTACAAGTGGGTTTGCCTTTCTTAAATCCTTGATGGGGGATCTTCTTAAACCTTTTCTTTTGGCAAATAATTTCAGAGAACTGCTTTCTTTCCTGATACTACTCATTATTAGTGTTCTGCACTGGTTCAGTGTCCTTCCTGAGCCACTCAGGTGATTTTTTTCACATTCCCCAATTGGATTTTACTATTAATGAGGTATCTCAAGTTGAATCTAAATGCTGCAGTTTTAAAGCAACCTCTGCATATTTTTAAAAAGTGAAACCACCCTAACTAGGAAGATGCCCTGAGCTTAAGAGGGAAGGGGGTGGAGAGGTGGTGGTGATGACAGGCTCATGCGGCGGGGGAATCTGGGTGTACTTGCGGCAGGACTTGGTGGGCTAAGTTGGCCAGTGGGCCCTGCCAGGGGCTTGCCAAACTTACATTACCATGCTAAGAACAAGACTGCTGCCCTGGGCCTCAGACAATCTCTGCACAGGCCTGAGTGATGATGTGTGTATGTGTGAAGAGGTCTTTCACTTTGGTGGTTTTAAATACTGCAAATTATTTCCCCAGGGCACTGCAATCGCAGTGATTGGAAGTGATTTGAAATTAATATGAAGAACCAAATCCCCCCACACTTCTTTTCATATGCATCTATGCTGTGTATTTTGCTCCTACACCCACTCCTTTCCTTATGCAATCCAGGGGACAGATCTCTCTTTCTGGGGAAAGGGGCTGCATCCCCCCAAATCCAGGTTGGAAGGCAGACGCCCATTCCTATTACTGTCCCTCGTGGTGACAGGGTCCTTGCTGAGAGGGTGATGCTTTTCTCACCCCAAAACCATCATATGGGGAAACTCCGTAAGTTGAGGAGGCTCCTGAAGGGAGCTATGTGGCCTCAAATTCATGGAAGGGTGTAAAGGAGGCTGCAGATGATGTGTGAGAAGGATGGAGGTTGGTTGTGTTTACGTGCTCCCCTTTGCATGATTGCTTATCATGAATGCCCAAATACCATTGTAGAATTTGTGTTTTTCACTGTTTTTCATGACAGAGTGATGGTTCCACTTTCGTGGAATTGAACTGGGTCACATGAACAACTCATATCGGAACAGAGCAGGACCTTAAGAATAAACTTAGTTGTGGTGAATCACACTAGACACGCAAGCCTGCTTTCCTTTCTCTGTGTCTATCTCTCTTGCTGTCTATATGCATGCTCTTTAAATCCTTTAAAATGTTTACCGTTGCCTGAGGCATATTGAGCCTTCATCTAGAAAGAACTAAATTGACTCTCATTTGCATGTGGCAAGGTGAAAAAGAACTCAGTATTGACTTATTTTGGCAAACAACTGATGTATACAAATGGAATCTATAACAGGTATAGACATTTGTTTTCTGAACTGTTTACTGAGAGAATTCATAAAACGCTAATACTGCACAAGTCAATGAAGGATTCATTTTGCTGTTTAGCTCGGGTCTCTTTCTATTACATTGCTGAAATAAGATTGCCTGGAATCCTGTCATGCAGCTTTAAAAAGACCCAAAACTAAACCAACAAGGGGCAGGTGCTAAATCTAAAACTGAATTAACTGAATGGGGCTTCATGTCCAGATCACATGATACACTTTTTGGTTGTTTTAGTCTGTAGAATGATTAGGTATAGTTTTGGTGTTTTGCTTTTTTTGGTGGGGGGTAGAGCATCATGGCCGGAGGACCCATCCCAAGATATGCAGCATTTTTCCGTTTTAGTCCTGTAAGGTCATTCAAACAACAAATTGGTCCCTTCAAAGTTCCCTTTGAAAAGGGGGCTTGTGTATTAAAGCATTCCAGGAATTGTAGCTCAGGGAGGGAGATAGGGGTCTTCTAACAATTCTCAGAACCCTTAACAAACTACAACTCCCAGAATTCTTTGGAGGAAGCCATGACTGTTTAAAAAGTATGATAGCACTTTGGAGTAAGTTTGTTTCCTCCTGCTCTGAAGGGTAGAACCTGAACCAATGGCTTCAAGTTACAAGAAAGGAGATTTTGACTCAACATTGGAAAGAACTTAAGTAAGATCTGTTCAGCAGTGGACACCACCTTGGAAGGTGGTGAACGCTGCTTCATTGGAGGCTTTTAAGCAGAAATTGGATGGTCCTCTCCCATGGATGCTTTAGTTGAGATTCCAGCATTGCAGGGGTTGGACTAGAAGACCCCTGGGGTCCCTTCCAATTCTACTAGTCTATGATTCTATCAAATGTATAGTGTGAATATGGCCAAGTTCTGTGCACATCTACATGGCAATAAAGTCCACTGTGGGGCTTTTACCCACTGCATAAAACTGCACCCTTAGAATATAGGTCTGGTTCCTACCTGTGTTCATAATCATGTGAAATCTGGAAAGTCTTGGCTAATGTATTAGTTCTTCAATGTGCACCAGTTGTCTCTTTGGTTTACTGGGAGCTGGGGTTATATTATGAAGAGCATCAAAGGAGGTTTGCCAACAAATGAGTCTCCAGAAAAATGGAAAGATGATGATAAGTTAATGAAAGTAAGGTATTTTTCAGTACCTCTGACAGATATCTAAGCCTTTACTTTATAGTTGCAATGCCCTACAACCCATATATGTCATACAAAAACTACGATTTATTTATCCAATTAATGTTTATACAGACTTTACCCCTAGCTTATATCTTGAAGACTTCTGTTTTGGATAGCTCAGTTGGTTAGAGTGTGGTGCTGATAATGCCAAGGTTGCAGGTTTGATCCCCATATCCCCATATGGGACAGCTACATCTTTCTGGATTGCAGTGGGGGACCAGATGATCCTCAGGGTCCCTTCGAACTCTACAATTCTATGTTTCCCAGAAAGTCTCCTGGGAAAGTTTCCTGAAAAGTCATATTGAAATAAACTTGGGATGCCACATTAGCACAGTTCCCATTCATTTCAGTGGTCCTCATTTGCACAAACTTCCCAGTTAGATTAGGAACAGCAGTGTTGCAGAAAGGTCCTTGTTAGTGAAAATGAAAGAGAAACGATGCAATTTCTAACAGTCATGGCAACCAAACAGTTTTACTGATCAGTGCTTCCTTTGCTTGTAAAAGAAGAATTCATTTCAAGGAACAGATTATTCATATGGTTTATGAAATGAATTCCTCGTTAAAGCTGAAGGCATGCAAGTTTTGAAAGAGAGGAGGACAATGACATAAAATAAATTATTCTTTATTGCCCAGAGACATCAAGGATCTTGCTGTGCTATCTTGAATGTTTTGGTCCCCTGTGAGATGATTTTCCCCACTTCATAATAGTCATATATAGCCAAGTTGCTGTATTAGGAACTCATTTAGGACTGCATGACCAAGCTCACAAGTAGGCTATTTAACAAATCTAAGGTGTTGCTGCCAGCTCTTCCCAGTTCCTGTTCACTAACTGCTCATCAAAGTTCAGGGCCAGGCTATGTGTGATATTCTCCTTTATGAGTTTCAGTCTGACTTTTTCCTTTTTTGGGGTAGAATACAGCCGCAGAAGCCAATTCACATGATGGGGTTGCTCTAAAATGCTCCACAGAAAGTGCTATTTTAGTATTCTATTAACTCCCACCTCACATGTTTCAATACTCCTGTAAACAAAATATGCACATACAGGGGAACTTGTGAGTGGGATTTGCTGGAGAGTGACTGCCTTCTGCTGCAGCCTTCTGTGCTGATCTTTTAGGAGAAGAAAAATGGTTGGAAAAGGTGTTAGTGCTGTGTGAACATAACGCTGCAAACAAATCTGGAAGGGTCTTTGTTGTTGTTAAATATATTTGTCCCAAAGTGGAAAATGGGTTGTATCCTACTAAAGGCATATCCACATTTCCTCTTGTCCTGCTGATTCCCCTCCTCCCCGAAAACTGCACTTTAGTGCTCAGTCAGAGCAAATGGCAATCAGGTTACCACAGATTGCTGTTTGTTCCAATTTAAAGCTAAAGAGCGGGTTTTTCCTAGAAGAGGAGCAGGGCAAGGGAAAAACCACTCAGGTCTGTGCCAGGTATGGGACAAGCCCTAAGTTTTCCAGTTAGTGCAAGGAGCTATGGAACATTCCCTCCCTCTCTTCCCACTGAGTGTCTGCCAAATTGGTTCAGGGGATTCCCTCAGCCCTCTGGAGCACAAAACAAAATAATCATAGAGTTGGAAGTGACCCTGAGGATCATATCGTCCAAGCCCCCTGCAATGCAGGAATATGCAGCTATCCCATAAGGGGAGCAAACCTGCAACTCTCTAACCAGCTGAGTTATCCAATATGTTAAACAGATTTAGGTATGTTTGCAGGGGCACAGAGGAAGAGGGAGATGTTCTGTTGTGCAAGCAAAAGTTATTGTACTAAGCAGGCAACCCAGTTTTATTGTTGTACCAAATGGGTAAAGCAGGGGTGGAGAACCTGTGGTCCTCCAGATGCTTGTGGACTCCAGCTCCCATCAGCCCCAACCAGTATGGCTAGCAGTCAGGGATAGTGGGAGTTTTCCATCCCTGGTGTAAAGGTGTAAGATATCAGTGTGTTGCTACTTTGGCCAGATGCCAAGAGGCAGGCACCAACTTTTAAATAGTACCTGAAGAGGTGGGAGGAAATAAGCCAGTGCAAATTGCAGTCAGGGGCCCTAGCCAAGTCTCTTCTGCCAAACACACAGTGTCGCACGTCGTCTTCAACACTTCCCTCCTCCTGTTCACTGTGATGGCAGCACACTTGGACAATTAAAGGTAAAGGTAAAGGTACCCCTGCCCGTACGGGCCAGTCTTGACAGACTCTGGGGTTGTGCGCCCATCTCACTCAAGAGGCCGGGGGCCAGCGCTGTCCGGAGACACTTCCGGGTCACGTGGCCAGTGTGACATCGCTGCTCTGGCGAGCCAATTACCCATTGTGATTAAAATGGAAGATCCACCCCCCTCCACCTCCTCCCCTTTTGAGCTCAGGGTGTTTCCTCACTCAGCTTGTTTGTTTTTTTAAAAAAAATATATATGCAGTTGCTAGTTAAACAATGCAGTATTTATTGGGCACCGGAATCCACATAACGATTTGGAACTTTAGGGAGCTCCTGATCTGACACAAGATGCTGATGGCACAATAAGACTCAGGAATATATCATTGTCACCAGTGCTATTTGTCTAGAAAAAGAGGTGGCAGAACTCACCATGAACGCCTCCCTTGTTCTCTTATAATGGCAATGACAGACACCTGAAAGATGCTGGAACTGAGTTCTAGTGAGTTCTGGCTGGGGGGGGGGGGAAAGCTCTGATTGTCACTTGAATCACTCCTTTCCAACTCATAATTTGAGAACTACACAGAGGGAGGGAGCCTCCTCAATGCCCACTTGGGCAATACTACCCTGGTTCAAATCTGCTGGGTCAACCAGAGCCAGTCTGTGCCCTTCATCACTTGCTCACCCTAAAGGCAAGCAAATGGAGCTCAGTAATGCTCACTGCTGCTTGCACAGTTCAGCATTCATCAGTGTCAAAACCCTTGAGCCAGCCAGAGATGAGAGGTAGGCAGGTTGACAGCTCATTTAGCTTCCAGATGCATGCCCCAAAGTTAATCAGGGGTGCCCAAAATTCCTAGTCAGTCCTACACAGGGCAAACAGCTCATCCTACATAGATACATGGGAGGGCAGGTAAGTTACCATGGAGAGTGCTCACGGGTGGAGTAGGCTTATAAAGGTTCACCTTATTCTCCCTGACTAACAAGATCTCTCCAATATCATGATACAACCATGGCCCATAGAAAGAAACCCCCCTGCTGCTGCAAGTGGAGGAACAAATTTGCCCCTACCCAAGCACCATGGAGAGGTGCTTAACCAAATGGATATGAATGGCACTACTTGCGATTCATAGGATTCAGTGCTTAATTTAACACTCAAACTTTGAAACCTCACACCTTTAACAGATGTTTACCAAATCAACTAGAGGCATAACCTTGCAATATCCATAAATGTATGACCTATTGTAAATGGCCAGAAGATGAAATTGTGTGGGAATATACTTGGTGTGCAAGGTCATGTGTTCAGTTTGTTGGCAATGCTGCTGAGTGACACTTTCAAATAAGATGCAAACTGCTGCATAACAGTTTGCAGCCCAAGGTTACTATGATTCTTTCCTTATGCCGTTCAATGCTTATAGAAATAGTTTTTAATATATACTGTATATATATTATTGTAGCTAGTTGCAAGCTTGGGGCAAATTGCCCTGATTTTATGATGAATAGCATATTGGGGTTTTACTGGGACAAAATGTTCTGTGTGTGCTGAAAAAGTGGCACATTATCCTAAGGATCATTGTGTTGGTCTAGGATAATTGTAATCCATAAACCTTTGAGAAACACAAGTCAATTCCACTTTTAGAGCTCAATAGAAATATAGGTCTTCTATTTGTTGGTCTCCTATATATAGCATCACCTGTTTCTTATTTTTATAACCCCATTATTCTACAATATGACAGTGATGCATTACTGTATTGGTGATGAGACATTACACTGAGCAGTTCCATATATCAAATAACTTTTTCAGACATTGGGCATCTGACCTTTCCTTCTTTTTTAAAATGCCAACCAAGTCATATTATTCCATATTACTGCTACTGTTATCATTATATCTTTACCAAGATTACTATATCTAAGCTATTTGACTTGATAATTACTACCTCTAAGGTACAGCAATAGCAGACTGGGTAGCCAGCCGCTGAAATGCATTACTGCCAAGCAAAAATTGCTATCATCTTTTCCTACCCAAAATAATTGTTTGCGGACTGTCGGCCCAATCTTGTGCTCTCGGCTTGTACTGCCATGCTTAAAATGGCAGCCATCCAACTCCTAGGCAAATTAGACAGCTATCCATTTTTGCCTTGCATACCATTAAAAAATAATAATTTTCCTGTAGCACAATAACACATGAGTAACAGAGACAGACAGTGGTGTGTGGCGGTTAGAGTGTTGAACTATGTCCTGGAAAACTGGAGTTTGGAGTGATACTCAGCCAGGAAACGCAGTAGGTGACCTTGGGGCTATTGCTGTCTCTCAAGCTAACCCACCTCACAAGTCAAAACAAAAAAAATTCCTTCCAGTAGCACCTTAAAGACCAACTAAGTCAGTTCTTGGTATGAGCTTTTGTGTGCATGCACACTTCTTCAGATACCTGTATCTGAAGAAGTGTGCATGCACACGAAAGCTCATACCAAGAACTGACTTAGTTGGTCTTTAAGGTGCTACTGGAAGGAATTTTTTTTGTTTTGACTATGGCAGACCAACACGGCTACCTATCTGTAACTGGAACTATGAAAGCCACCTCACAAGGTTGTTGTAAAGAGGACAGGTGGAAGGGAGAACCATTAAAGTAGGCTGAAATATAAATACTATGAATAAATGAATGTTTGTGTACGGGATAATGTTTTGATGGCTCTGTTGATCCCTGTCAGCTTCTAATAATGTTATTAATTTATTTATGAATAGAGCACCATCAGCGTGCATGAGACTTTACAGAACAGAAGAGCAGAGGGGAAGCTTATGTTTGAAGTTCTAATGAAGGGGAAACACAAGGGGAAAGGAAGGAAGGTGGAGACAGGGATAAACAGAGAAACAGGGGTTTGTTGCATGTATTGGTTGGAATATAGCATGGGGATTAGTAGGTTGAGTGGAAAAGGTGGGATTTGTGGAGGTAGTGAATGAATGAAGAGAGATGACATTATGGAAGTGGTCTGGGCATCAGTTCCACGCATATGGGGCACCAATAAAGAAAGGATGGAGTCTTTTCAGGTGACAGGAAACCTTCAGGAAACTGAGGGTGTTGAAGCTTGTAGATTAAAGAATGGGTGTGTTAGGTTATAAATTAGAGAGATAAAGAAGGGCATGGCCATAAAGGGAGCTGACATGAAGCTGGAGTAGGGACTGTAGGAGGAATTTCATTTGATCAAAGAGACAAGAGAGGTGAATGATTTTGGTAACAGGGTGCTGGAGAGATGGGATGATACAATGGAGCACTAGAAAGGAGAGGCTTGCAGGTAATGTAGGTGAGAGATCAAATAAACTAGAGGTTTCGCCAAAAAATCTTTAAGGTATCCAAGTACAAATCTTCATCCTTGACAAAAATCTACCAATCCTGTGTTGTTGTTGTTGTTGGTTTAAAAAACCCTTTCTTCTCATCCTCCCATCAAATCCAGAGTTTTATCCCTGGTCCTCTGTGCCATTGCTTTAGTCCAGCAGAGCACAAAATCAGGCTGTCAGAGAGAGAGCCACTTTTCCAATCAAACTGCTCATTTCCTTCCCTCCTCATTGACTGTATCTTTGATGTATAACAGTGAAGAGGCAAATTAAAATAAACACTATGAAGTACCTTTGAAAATGAATAGAACAGCTCCTCATATTGCTGAAATCGGTAGTGGTATCACTGTCTTTATGCACCGAGATTTATGCTGACAATGATTTAAGTCAACAGGGTTCTAAAATCATGATAATCCACTGTAATGAATTTAATTAGAACCGCACTGTAGCAATTGGCTATGACTTACAATGCCGCCTAGCAAAATAAACTACAATGGTGATTATGCTGTTGTGTGGTGTAAGATGAAAGTTAAGGGAAATGGAAGGCCATAATTGCTTTTCAGCTTTCTCCTAGCATTGTGTTGTAATGAATATAGTATCCTTATTGTACATAAATTGCAAGGTAATTATTTCAGATCTACACCATATATCCTTTTCAAGTAATGTGCAGGATAAAAATGTATTTAGGCAGTTGTCTTTTTATCTTTTGTTTGCTCCCAGTGTTTATCAAATGACGGTTTGAGGACCACCAACAGGCCTCAGTCCATTTTCAGGTAGGCCTCAGTGTCTCCACCCATCTCGCCCCTGGTGAAAAGCTACAGCTTTTTCTTAGACTGATACCAGAACCAGCAGCTCCCTTTATGCTGTTCGTCATCATCATGAAACTTGTCAGGATATTTTTTTAAAAAAAGTTCTGGGGGTGTGGGCAATGGCCACAATCAATGTTTGGCTTCCAGCTGCCATTTTAAATCAAGATGGCAGACTGAAATGTGACTTTGGCTTGGCTTCACCTGTTTTCCGCCATAAGTTCAGCCACCTCTTGAAACATTATTCCCAAACTCGGCATCAAGGTGGCAGTAGTGGACTTGAGTGAAGTTTGGATACTGGTTACCATTGTGAATCAGGATGGTATATCAAGATGTGACTTTGACATTACTTGTCCCATTTTTGGTGTGATAGTTTCAAACCCACAAATTATCTTAATATTGAAAAATCTTAATATTGAAAAATCACTCCCCCCCAAAAAAAAAATTCCCAGGCAATGCCAGACACTCTGCTCTAGTAAAATTGTATTAAATTGCAATATTGTAATAGTGCATTTTTACATTGTTGTAACCTGCCATGGGATCTTATGGTGAAGGGTGGATAAGATATCTAAATAATACTGAATTTGTGTGTGTGTGTATTTAAACTTTACAAAATTACTATGGTGCAATCTGTCCATAGTGTTAAAAGTAGAAGACAAACAAAAAAGCAAACCCGAAAGGAGAATGTTGGAATGGTTGGTAAAGAATCCAAGAGAACTAGCTTAAGTTTAAAGTCATGAACTAGTTTTCGATATTTCTTGCATGTAACAGGCCATTCTGTTTTATATAGTTACAGGAAAATCTCATTGATTTTGACTTTTCTGTTTTAGATTTTTCATGTTTTCAAAATATCCTGCATCATTTATGTCATGCCCTTCTATGCCAGCAACTGTAATTTGTAAATCACAAAGTCATGTCAGGGAATCATCTAGACACAAAGGATCCTAGCGTATGTATGTTTTGTTAGCATTAAAAACTGCCACTAAGCATTCCAAGTGACAATTCTTTGATATACCAAATGCCATTACAGGAAGTCATTAAGTGCACAATTAATTGGTTCAAAATTAATATGATGCCAATGGTAAAGGGAAGCTTTCTTACAATTTTGTCATGGCAATAAGCATATTATTTGATAAAGGTAATTCAGTACTACAAAACTTCTATTATATCTCATTAAAACAAAATGACTTCTTAACTGAAATACTGCAATGCCAGAAACTGCAAGATCTGTCTAATGATTAACAGCATAGCTTGCTGTAGTTCTGTGACAAGAAATAGGGGGAAAAACCAGGAAGTAACAACTTAAGACATCCTTGTTTTATGCTGTCCTGATTTTTTATATTTTGCAACTTAGATGGTTTGTTTTGGTGCTGAGGATCAAGGATTTGCTAGTGTCAGGGGTTCAGAAGGAGAGACACAGGAGGGGGAGCAAATGGAGAGTGAGGAGGAGGAGTACGAGGGGGGCGCAGGCAGTGACAGTGGCCAGAGTTATTCCACAAGCCTCTCTAGCGAATCGGAGGACTCACAGAAGGGAGCACCGGCTTTACGCCAAGCTGGAGAAGTGCCAGTTCGACAAGACGGAGGTGGACTTCCTGGGCTACAAACTATCCGACAAGGGACTCGCCATGGACAGTACCAAGGTACGGGCAGTGCTGGACTGGAAGAGCCCATGCAATCGAAAGGAAGTCCAGAGGTTTGTCGGCTTTGCCAACTTTTATCGCATGTTCATCTAGGGTTTCGCCATGCAGACAGCGGCCATCACTGACACCCTCAGTTCCAAGAAGAAGAAGTTCATCTGGACGGAGCAGGCAGAGCAGTCCTTTCAGAAGCTCAAGCACCTCTTCGCGTCCGAGGAACACCTGCTACACGTGAACCCCAGCAGGCCCATGAGAGTGGAGACGGACACGTCAGACAGGGCCGTGGGGGCCGTCCTGTTGCAGCAAACCCACCAGGGGGACTGGAGGCCGTGCGCTTTCTACTCCAGGAAACTCAGCAAGTCGGAGCAGAACTACACCATCTGGGACAGGGAGTTACTGGCCATACATGCAGCCTTCAAGGCGTGGCGGCATTTCCTCGTCGGGGCCAAACACACGGTGCAGGTCCGTACAGACCATAAGAACTTGGAGTACTGGCGCACGGCGAGGTTCCTGAACCAGAGACACATCCGCTGGGCGGAGTTCTTTGCAGATTTCGACTTCAGGATAGAATACATCCCTGGAAACAACAACATCATGGCGGACGCGCTGTCCAGGAAACCGCAGTATCTCGAAGAAGAGGCGCCGGCGGCGGCCAAGCATATTTCCGCACCAAAGGCGTGGGCATGCGCGTCAGCCACGGTGGACCTGGACGCGGTGCGTCGCGCGCTGCAGACGGACTCCTTCGCGCGAGCCAAGATGGAGGAGGTGCGTAGCGGAACGGCGAGGGACGATGACTTCCAAATACGCGACGGCCTGCTCATCCGCAAAGGAGCCCTCTACGTGCCGGGAGACAACCTCCGCGCGAGGGTCCTGCAACAGCTGCACGACGCGCCCAGCGCGGGACACTTCGGCAAGGAGAAGACGGTGGACCTAGTGGCCAGAGACTTTTGGTGGCCCAAGATGAGGGGGGATGTCGCGGAATACGTCAGGAGGTGCGACACCTGCCCAAAGGGCCAAACCAGTACACCAGCCGCCGGCGGGCCTCTTGGAACCGCTACAGACACCGTTCGAGCCGTGGGAGAGGGTGGCCCTGGACTTTGTCACGGATCTGCCCAGCTCGAGAGGCAAGACGGCAGTACTCGTGGTAGTAGACTTGTTCACCAAGATGGCCCACTTCATTCCTTGTGCGAAGGTGGCCACAGCCGAGCAGACCGCCAAGCTGTTTATAGACAACGTGTTCAAGGTGCACGGCCTACCACGGTCCATCCTGTCCGACAGGGGGCGCCAGTTCATATCCAACTTCTGGCAAAAGCTGATGGGTTTCCTGAACGTCAAGGTCAGCCTGGCATCGGCACGACACCCGCAGGCAAACGGACAGGCGGAGAGAGTCAATGCCATCATGCAGCAGTACCTGAGATGCTACGCGAACCAGCAGCCCTCGACCTGGGTGGACTACCTACCGCTAGCCGAGTTTGCCTACAACAACACGAAGCACGTGTCCACGGGGGTGACACCGTTTTTCGCTAACAATGGGCGGCATCCCAGAACCTTCCCGGGTTTGGAGAAAGTGAGGGAGGGGGAGCCGCAGGGAGCAGAGGCCGTGGCAGCGGAGTTGCAGGAGATCCACGAGCAGCTCAGGAGGCAGTTAGAGATGGCGAAACAGGCTTACAAAGTGCAGGCAGACCGACACAGGAGGGTTGGGGAAGATATCCGGGTAGGAGACTGGGTCTGGTTAGCAGCCCAGGCAGTTCCGGCCAGATCGTTGGCCAAGAAGAAGCTCGGGCACAAGCAGCTAGGGCCTTACCAAGTAGAGGCGCAGATCAACCCAGTGGCCTTCCGTTTAACACTCCCGGAGGGGTCCAGAATGCACCCGGTCTTTCATAGATCAGTGCTCACACCCTACAAAGAGCCCCACAGGTTTCAGGCACCAGGGACAGCGCCAGACCCGCTCAGGGAAGCGCCCAAAAAGGGGGGGGGGTCGCCGAGAAGTGGGCCACTCAACGAAGCCACTGAGATTTTAGACTCAAGGTGGGGGGAGGACGGGATTGAATATCTTCTCGCCACAGAGGACACCCCGGCCAGCGCCAACAGGTGGGTGCCGGATTACGCATTGGAGGAGCAGTTGCTCAAGGAAGAATTCCATACACTTTTCCCGCACAAGCCTATGCCGGTGGGCTTTTTCGATGATTGTCTGTTCACACCCACACTCTCGGCCAGCACTTTCCGGGGTTTCTCGTCAGCGGAGGACTCGGCTCCGGGAGGCAGCTCCCCAGAGGGCTCGCTCTCAGGGTTTGGCACGGGGGGGATCTTATTGGTGGGAGGATCAACCCGAAGTGGGATGGCGCAGAGACGTGCCGGAGGGACCCTGCGAAGTGGCGGCACCTCAGGCGACAGGGGGAGAAGGGGTTGTGAGTGATTTGGGGGCGGCCTCAGATTTCGAACACACCGCCCAGGAGATGGAAGCGGAGGGAATCGCAGTAGACGAGCCCATGGAGGACTTTCTGGACTTCTCACGATGGCTGCACGCCTCGGGGGACGAACTGTATCCTGAACTCACCCCGACAACTCTAGAGCACCCGGAACCCGCACCTGAAGAGGGGGAGGGGGAAGGGGGGGCTTCGAGGGGGGGATGGATGTCAGGGGTTCAGAAGGAGAGACACAGGAGGGGGAGCAAATGGAGAGTGAGGAGGAGGAGTACGAGGGGGGGCGCAGGCAGTGACAGTGGCCAGAGTTATTCCACAAGCCTCTCTAGCGAATCGGAGGACTCACAGAAGGGAGCGCCGGTGGCCAGAGCGAAAGGGGCTCCAGGGGGGAAGCCCCAGGAAGAAGGGGCCAGCGGGGGGTCCCTGAGCAGCAGTTGGAGATCAGGACCAGCGTCTCCACCAGACCGCAGTGGGGAGGGGGAGTCCCAGGAGTCGGGACCAGTGTCCTCACCACCAGAGGGAGGAGAGGAGTCAGGTTTGGCAACGTCCACATCAGGAAGCGGGGAAACGGTCAGAAGGAAAGTCACCGGCTGGGCGCGTGCGCCAAGTTCAAATGTACAGGAGCGCGGCACAGCGGGGAGCCCGGGAAGGGAGCCAGGTCCTAAAGCCCGCCGGAGGGAGGGGCAAGACTCAGGAGGCTCAGCGTCAGAGGAGTCCAGGAAGGAGGGAACCCCAGAGGGCAGAAGGACCCAGCGAAGGAAAGAACAGCGCAAGAGGTGGAGCCGGGCTAGAATCTTAAACTGGTGTGGGTGGAGCAGTGAGTCAGAGGGGACTTAGCCGGTCTAGGGTCAAGACGTGGGTCTGCGCGCCCAGAGCTTGGAAATGGAAACTAAACTTTAATAAAGACTTTTGCATATAACATCCACTGGGCGTTGGTCCTCTGTGAGCTGGGACCTAGCGGCAGTCCTGACAGCTAGTGTTTTCCCATTGTCCTGCTGCTGTGCTTAATATTTATCTATACTTGTTTTTAATTATGATTTGAATAAAAGAGATCTGAGGGCCGTTTCTTTTGAGGGGGTGTATGGAAGAAATAGAGTACAAGCTTCCCATTTAAAAAATGCATTGTTATAAGGTGGGTCTTCCAACATAATTATATAAGGCTCCAAATTATGATCCTATACCCATTTTACCCTGTAGTAAACCTCACTGAAATCAATGGGCCTCACTTCTGTAAAAGATTGCATTATAAAGGTGTCCTTTCCCCATTTTCTTCTTTAAACCACTCTATGACCGACCTCACCTGATAATTAGTTATGTGCATTCTCTTCATCAAATAGGGCTGTGCCAGCAGACTGGACGGAATTGATTTAAAAAGCATTATCTGCACCTGTGTAAATTTGTCTAGTGAAGCAATGGGTAGATGAGAGAGAAGAGAAACTAATTTTGCCAACAATGTACTGTATATCACTTTGGTCTTTCGTCATTTGACTTCTGCTTGCTCAAATATAACTGATATACATTTACAAAGCTCCTCTTTACAAATTATCCCCTGTTTTGCAATACTCTTCAGATCTTATGTTACATTATGGATTCCGGGGGCAGCGGGGGGGGGGGGTTATTCACAAATAATAAATACAGGGATGGAAGAGGAATTACATTCACTTTTCATCATATTGAGAAATTCACACTTGGAGCAAAAAAGGAAGCTATCCTATGAAATGTGCACATCTCAGCAGCAGCAGCAGCAGCAACAACAACAACCTATCCAAAAACATGGATATTTGTCGGCCAATTGGTGCCAAAGAAGGATAGAACTTTTTTTATGTATGCGACAACAGCAGCAAGAATACTCATTGTGAAGCATTGGAAGACACAAGATTTACCCACCCGGGAAGAATGGCAGATGAATTTGATGGACTATATGGAACTGGCGGAAATGACTGGCAGAATCCGAGACCAGGGAGAAGAGCTGGTGGAAGAAGACTGGAAAAAAATTAAAGATTATTTACAGAAATACTGTAAAATCAAAGAATGTTACAAAAAAATGTTGGAATGAAGTTATATGGCTTTAGCAGAAATGTTATAAGGAACTAAGTACAAATAGATTGTTAATGCGTTAGCCTATGTTAAGATAAATACAGGACGGAAAGTAGAGGAAGATGGAAAGGAATTGCTGAAACAGTTAATTGAAGTGGAATACAAAAAGGGAGGTGTGAGGAGGTCGCTGAAACAAGCGATGAAAGATAAGATATCAAAATTACTGGATGTGTTTTCAATTGTTTTGTTTTGTTTTGTTAATTTAATGTCTTTTGTAGTGTTTTTTGTAATGTATTGTTTTGTCTTGTTTAATTTTTCTTCTTTTTGTAATCTTTAAACTGTTAATAAATATTATTTTTTTAAAAAAAACAAAAACATGGATATTTGTATTTTATTTGTTTTATAAAATTAATATGCTGTATGCAATCTGTGATCTTCTTAATAAAAATCTTTCTAATCTTAAATTCAGTTATTCACGTTCCCACATCAGGTTGTGAATGTATGTGTCTGTGTCCTCATGAAAATTCATCAGCATCTAAGTGTGAAATTTTCCTGATACACATATTTTAGTAAGCAGTTTTTGACTAATATACATGTTTTGTAAAACAACTTAGCTAACATAATGTATTTGGGTATGTTATTTTCACTGCCATATGCGTTTTTATGCACATTTCCTCTGGTACATTATTTTATTGTTTGTAAACATCCTTGAGCTTTTCTTACAATCAAGTATATAAATGTTGTTAATTCAATTCATTAAATAGCACGTGTATCTTCATGCATATTACTTGACTGGAGAAAAGTGTGAATTTCATGCATATTACTTGACTAGAGAAAAGTGTGAAGTTTTGAAGGATGACTATGTTTCAGGTTGCATATTATTTCAAAAAGTGTGAATTATGTAGGTTTGCATACCAGGTTGAATTTCTCCCCCATCCATGCACAGAGTGTACTATGTTTTGGAATCTTCTGCTGAGTGCAAAAGAGAATACAGAAACAGAAACAAAAACTTCACATTCCACAGAAATTTTACACACAAGGACCCTGCCACCTTGAACCTCTAGGCTGCATTGAATGCAGTGATTCACCCCCTCCGTCAATCAAACCAAGCTCTCCTGGTTACAGTATGCAGGCGTTCTGTCCTTGCTGTGTTGTTATTCTTTAAGATGGTCACCTTCTGTGGTCATAGTTCTTCCCCCTTTTTTGTTGGTGAGCATGTTGGCTCACTAGGTAAATACATAAAACACCCACTGAGAGTGCTTGCTGTTCAGTATGGATTTATTATCTGTAAAATCCTTTCTGCAAACAATGTACTCTGCAGGATTTGTTGCCAGTGGCTTATTTCAAAACCTATTTTTGCTACAGCCTGAGGTGATTGTCTAAGGCAGATCAGAGTTCTTCATCATTTTCTTTTCTGTAATTTGTTCTGTCTTCCTTTTTCACTCGGCTACATGACATACCAATCCCTTGATATGACTGATGGAACTGGGTGTGACGTATCACATGTCATCCTGTAATAGCTGACCGGGGAAGAAAAAAGTTGTGGCATTTTCAAAACTTCTAGGTTGTCTAAGTGGATTTGCTGAAATTCAATTTATACACCAGCACTTACACTCCCCCCCCCAAAAAAAAATGTATCTTAAGAGAGGAGGTGAATCCACATTGAGGATGAAGAGATGAAATGTCCTGGTAAAAACGGATAGCCAGATATGCATCTTCCATAGAAATCTAAAATAACCCAAATTGGGCAGGCCTGGAGTTCTTCTTTTCTGTAATTCTTGTGTCCCCTCTCTGCTATATGACATGACATCTCAAAATCTGGACCCTAAAAAGAAAACTGCTCCTTACATGCAAACACATAGACCGAATCCCTCATGTGTATCTTTTTGTTCAATGCTGAGATGCTCTAATTCTGAGTGAAGAAGTAAAGGAAAAGAAGGACCCCTTAATCATTTCCCCTTGTATTTTTTTTCACCTGATATTCCTGTGCTACGAAGTAACTTTGAGCAGAAAAGTGGGGTTAAACACTCTCTCCACACGTCAACCTCACTCAGAATTATAGCTCCTTGAGATTGCTTTTCATTAAAAACGAAAACTGTCAAGACATTACCTTTACTTATAAGGTCTAGGTTGCATATAATGTGCTCTGATGTTGATTGTCATTCCTTTAATGCCTGTGAAACCATTCCTGCCCCCTGCCCCCAGCATGTTGTTAGTTTCTGTTTGCCACTGAGCAGCTGCTTAGAGTCACAAGGCTCTGTTTACATTCCAGAGACAGTACAGGCTGTTGGAAGTCTCATGGGAGACGGGATGTGACGTTAGTGGTTTCCTGTTCCTTTGTTCCTGTTGCTCTCTGCTTTCATAGAGGGAGGATGTATTTTCCTTTGCTGTCTGCATAGAAGATAATAAAACTCTTTAGCCATGTAGCTCATACTATCTTATCCTTCCGCATGCTGCTGGAATCTCTGCTGAATGGGGGAACGTGCCTTGGAGCCTTATCAGAGGCTCAGGTCATTAATTATCGTCGGAGGCGATTCCAAAGGACTCGGCTGGAGGAAAATGAGCTTTATCAGCTTGGCCAAGTGCAGATTCCGACACATGTCACACCGCCATCTTGGAAATTTCACCAAGAACTGTTCATACAATATGTCACGATCATTACTGCCTCAAGCTTTGGAGATACTTTCAGAGCAACGCTTCCTTTCTCAGGTGGTGTCTGTGGGTAAGACTTGCAACAGAACCTGAACAGGATGAAAAATCTGAAAATCACAAAGTGGTGCACAAAGATGAAGCGGAAATCCTTACCAGGGTTTCCATCGATTGGTAAAGAAAATGAGAACTTGTTTTGCCATCCCTGTTGCATTTTAGTATGTTACACTGTCCATCCTATGGTAACTTATGCCCATGTTATCCATTTCTTATGGCTAAAGATGGTAGATCTTACGGCATAAAACAGAGAAAACATTTTCAGTGAAATGCAATAGGAAATAGTCATGCCATACATATGACCCAAAGTGAGTGTGGCTCAATATTCTACCTCCTAATAAAGATATTCGGAGAGAATATCTAGCTAAATGTCAGGGTATGCTAACAGAACAGACTTCACTGTCACTGAAGTGAGTTACTTAAAAAAGGCAAGTGCTGGAATATGGCATTTTTAAACGAAGCCATCACAGCACCAGGCTACACAAACTTAATTCAGTTAATGTTCCAAAGGATACATCACTCCCACAAAATGATGTGTTGCATAACCCTGAGCTCCTTCTCCTGTAGGGAGAAGACACACTGACAATGGAGTGAAAAATCATTAGGATACCTGCATTGCAGTGAGCAATTGTTGCTTCCTTGGAACTGCATGGCAGGACCCCACTTGCCACAAGGACTATATCATTCATTTCTTATGATGTATGCCAGAGTCGGTCAATTACTGCCAGAGCTCAAAGGCTGTGTTTTTTTATAGAGCAAAAGATGCACTCCACTGAAAAAGTGAGGGAGGGAGAGAGAGAAAGAGAAAAGGGGAAAGCTGCAGAAAGAGAAAAAAGGAAGAAGGCACAAGAATGCCTTATCAGCTCTTTCAACCTTAGACTAGAGAACTCACTCAATTTAGCATCCATAATATCTTCACAGTGCTATAAATAAAGATGTGGGCTTGCCATGTGAGAGGCAAGAGGGGAAGGGTGAGGGAATAAGTTAACACACACAAACACAGAAAGGGTAACAAATGTCTGGTGAAACGAGCCAATTGTTTGCTTGCTCTGTCATCCAAGCCAGAAATATGTACATGTATGTGGTGTGTGTGTGCATTTAGAGCATTTGCTTTGCATGCAGAAGGTCCCAGGCTTCATCCACAATATCTCAAGGTATTTGCTGAGGGATACTTCCACTGTGAATTCCAGAGAGCCATTGCCAACCAATGTAATAAAGCCTTAGGTAGATGGACCAATGGTCTGGCTCAATTCAAGGCACCTTTTAAAGCACCCAATTTATAATATCTGCAAAAAGGCAAGCAGCTCTCAGTATATGCAAGAATAATTCTGCAAGAGAAATTATATGGCATTTCCCTCATCTACCCAGGTGTCTTTCTGCATAGGAAGCACAACGCCCCTAGCATCTTCCTTCTGTCTTAGGTTTCTAATGTAGCAGGGAGACAGAATCGCAGGCTTAAAGTGCCAACAGCCAGCAGCTTTCTAGTGGCATCATTTTGTTTTCTGCTGTTGTTGGGTAAAAAAAACAGCAGCAAAAACCCAGCAAGGAAGATTCTCATGTCTCCCACCCCACCTGCAAATGGTTGTCTCATTTCTTATGGATTATCTAATTCTCACATCACCCCCTGCATTCCCCCTCCCCTTCTCACAGCTTTCTATCTTTGTGAAACATTAAGGCTGATATGCCATACATGTTCATTTTTATGCCTGTACTTGAACTACTCACTCTGTTCGGCTGCTTCGATCTGATTTTTTTCCTTCTTTACCAAGGCACCCGCTCTGCAACCCCCTGATACAGGAGGGCTGCCAAACTGCTGCAGGCTTTCTGAACATTACAGCCCTGCAAAATGTCAAATGATCTTCCAGTGAAGCTTGCTGGCTCAGTGGTATCTATTCATATGCTTGGAACATCTCCCTCTGGGCTTCCTCGAGCTTTCTCTTCTAATCCTTTCGTTCCCTCAAGAGCCCATCACTTGGCATATTGATTTCGCAACCCCCTATTAGCCAGACCAGGCATGGAGTTCTCAGCTGAGCTGGTTCCACAAGCTCCTCAAGACTCCTGATGCAGCCTGCGATCCAGGAAGCAAAGCCGTGCATTTGTCGCAAAAATCCTGCTTATTCTGTGTGGGGAATGGCAGGCATTTACTGCACTTTCAAAACATCTTATACAAGTTTGGATGGAACACTAATGCAAATTTGTTGATGCTACCTATAGAGATGGGGAGGGGTGGGACATAGAGACAGGGTCTTTGTTAAACATTAAGCAGAAGAAAACTAGAACAATCCACTGCAGTATTTAAATTAATTCAAATGATTAATTAATTAGTTCGACATTTACTTTGTTCTTTAATGAATAGTTTTTCACCACCAGTGTCTACAGTTTCTTGTCCCTTCTGGGCTTGATAGCTCCTCAACCCTCATGGGAAACTTCCTGTATAATTGCACAATACAATGTAACCTTTATTTGAGGATCCAACTAGATATGCCAATCTGCCTCATTTCCCCAAAGATTGCTGCTGTTCTTTTGCCATGTGAAGCCACTGCTTTTCAACTACGACTTTCACATGCTTCCTTCCCAACATTTCTTAGTCTTTTGTTGTCTTATATTCACATCTGTTTTTGCTTAGACATTTCCTGCTGTGACCTCTTTCTCTTGGGATTTTGATCCTTACTCCTTTTATTGTTGTTGTTGTTGTTATAGGCATTCTGGGTTCCTGTTCTATTTTATTTGCAAGTATAATTATTCCTTCCCAAATAAGTCTGTAATAGTTATGTAGGAGCTGAGAACCAGAAACAGAGGCAGAATGACTATCAAAGGACTGGAGTGCAATTCCAGTGACAGCGGAGATCCTTTTAAGGCAGGGAGATAGGGAGCCTCAGGTCCCAGGGGACAAATGTGGCCTTTGAGACTCTCCTCCTCAAGCCACACCCTTCACTGTTCCTGCTCCATGTCCTCTTCAACTGATTGCCTAGAATTTGTATGAATGGAGGTGTGTGTATGTGTGTTGCTTTGTGAATGTCAAAACATTTGAGTTTTGTGTGGCCAGAATGTAACCTCCTGTAGAAAAGTGAGAGTCATATGTGTTTCTCAGCTCACTTTCCCCTTTTCCTGCCTACCCCTGGCATGTACACACACACACCAGATTGGCTATCCTGAAGTGTGGGCTTCAGATTGAAAGAGGTTCTCCAACCCTGCCTAAAGGAACTGAGAAGCACAAGGCTTGCACCAATCAGTCTAGGGGGAACTAGGGTGCCATCTACACCCAAAGCCTGGGTGTTCAGGTCATGCAGACAGGTGAAGCTGCCAGTGTCCCATTGCGCCTTTCTTCCCAATATTCTCCTTACCAGTGCTTTTTTTCTTTTAAAAAATGTTTAGGGTACTCTCATTTTGACTCAAGAAAATCACCATTTTATAGTTCAAATTGGGAAAAATAAATACAGTAAATGGACAAAAGTACAAAGAACATGAATTACCTCATATTACACAGCTGACATCTCACAGTAACTTCCACATTGGCATGAGGTTGTGTGCACTAACATCTTCCTTCCTATTTCCAACTCCTACTTCACACATTAAATGCTTGCTTCCATCAGACTCGGAAAACATCATGACAGGAAATGAGGCCGCCATGGGGAGTAGCAATGGAACTGATGATTCACCATGCTAGAGAAGAAACTAAAAATTTTAATTTTTTTAAGTTTCTTCTCCCGTTAGATTCACAAAATGTTTAGGGGTATGCGTACCCCTGCTTACCCCCAGGAAAAACAACACACTGCTCCTAGCAGACAGGCTGGTGTTGTGCATTTCAGTGAGCAATCTGGATCCGTAACTGCTTGCTACAGGATTACTTTCTGGAAGTGGGACCCAGTGAAGTGATGGGCTCCTTTCCTTCTAAAAGTTGTATCTAGGTTCAGGCAGCCTCAATTGCTGAATGCTGTCTTTTTTATTACAAAAATTAGGTTACAAATGCAATGATCACTTAGGCTTTCAAGAAGTAGAAACTGCAGTTTTGAAAGTATTCTGGTGCTGCGTTAACTGCTAGCATAATTTCAGTTCACTTTCTCAGATCTGACATTCTGACATGAGCAAAGAATTTTTTGTGCAAACAACTCAAAGGGCTTTAAAGAATCTTTGACAGAAACTGGGGGTGGAGATTTATGGATTAACATTCCCTTAAAATCACTTACTAGGAATAGAAAGTTTGGAACATGGGAAATGGCAATATAACCATCTTCCATTCTGTCAATATCAGCATCTCATAATAATATTCGGGGGGGGGGAAAGAACAGTGTAATTACTTTCTTACTTTTGGCAGAAGATAAATAGTGAGCTGTGTTTACTCAAATATGTTAATCAAGTATGGCAATTAATTTAAAATCAACTGATTATTTGCAGGTTATGGAAGAAACCACTCTTGTTAATAAATATCTAGTTACATAATTTATTTTTGCCAACTTCAATGTCTATTAAAATATTAGAGATCAATTATTAATGCACTTAGGCTTAAAAATGCATATATGGACATCAATTGCAAATGTTTCATTCAGTTTAAATGCATTGTGAATTCAATTCCATGCCTAATACTTGGCTGACATTTGGGAAACTTGATTGAAGGATGTGCAGTGGGAATGGAAATCTTCAGGAATTTTCTCCAGATGCAACATTAACATTTTATATATTTCTTTGAAACGCCTTGCTTATAAACAGTATAGCAATGCCCAAAAAATATCCTTTCATGCAAACAAATGCTTGCACAGAATTTTTCACTGTATCCAGTGCTAGTCATAATACTCAAAGTAAACCCACTGAAATCAATATCAACTTAGATCTGACGAGTTCAGTGGGTCTACTTTGACTTCAGTGGGTCTACTTATTTTTTGCAATAAGTGAAAATACAGGCTCCTTCATGCAAACAACCATTGCTAGAATAGTGACCATTCAGTCAAAAGAGGCTTCATAATTATTTGAGGGGGTGGAGCTATTTCTCCCACACAACATGTGAAAAATAGAAACGAGAAGTTCCCAAGTGTGTAAATAAAATTGGGTAATTCAGAACTCCAGAATTTGGGGAGAAACATGGATAAGGAGAGTTTCTCTAGAGGTTCTCAGTATCTATGGAGAGATACGGAGAGTGACAAGTTATGACAGTATTCATGGAAGAAGTTATCCATATGGATCAATGGAGCCCTGCTTATAGTGAATCAGGCCATTGACATGTATAGCCCAGAGTCTATCAAGGTTCAGAGTGCAATGCTGAAGAGTCTCCAGCTATGGAGTCAAACCAGGTTTATGGTCCTGAATCTTACCCTGGAGATGAGACCACTGAGCCTGTGACTGAGAGACAGGAGCACACACAGCAACCGACTACCAGCATCCGGAGGTCCACAGCCAGGGCCCACATGGGAACCTTCCACTAAGCCCAAGAAAACCAGTGCCTCCCACCACACTACACCCTGCCAGTCCAGTAGTTCTCACCAGAAGAGAGTCATGGAATGGGGAATGCCCAACTTCAGGCCAGATTATTGATACTTTAAGGCTCTAAAGTTATCTGCAAGGGGACAGGTAGCCCAGGGACAAATCTTAGATCAACTTTTATTGGGGTAAGTTGCTCACTTGGATTGGATCCACACTCATCTGGTTTCTGAATATTTTGGAAGTCAAACGGACTTCCAGAATGGATTCCATTTAGCTTCCAAGGTACGACTGTATTCTGAGGGATAAATGTGTATTGTAAGAAAATATATTTAAAAATAAATAAATATTAATTTCTATGCAGACGGGGGAAATCACAGATTGATAAAGAAATGTGTTGGACTAGACTTAAAAAGCAAATACATGTGAAAGTTAATGGATCGTCCTCATCCCATCCCTAGAGGAACCATAGAGGTGTTCTAAATACATATCTTCCTGTTTTCCTTTATGCCATTTTAGAGAGTTTAAGCCTATCATGAGCCAGTTGTGCAGCTACCAAGACATCATAAATATAGTTTCTGAGCCTTCTTAGTGTTTTCTCACATAACTGGCTTTCCACAGGGCAGAAACAACATGTAGAGGCTTTTCAAGTACTTACCCTGCAGCTATCAATCGCTCAGTTGGAACTGGCCCTAATACAGAATCTATCCATCATATTACAAGTCATTAAAGGTACATTCAGCACTATGCCCTACTGCTGTTCCCGAATCATCCCTCAGCAATACCGCAAAGAGTCTTTTCAATCACACAAAGAGAAAGCATCACATTTTGCCAACACGTGGTGTGTGCGCTTTGTTTTTTGTGGGATATGTTAATATGAAATACAGTATACATGACTGTTGCAGTAAAATTGTGTAAGCGCTGTATATCTACAACCACTTAGGTTTACAACAAAATGCATTCCTTTTTAATATCATCACGAACTCAATAGCAAAAATTGGATTTATTTTTTAAAAATGCTTTCAAAACTTTGTGCATATTCTAGCCAAAGCTCCTATTACAAACCAATTACTATATATGGGATGAATATGTGGATGTTTAAAGAACTCCGTGAGCAAAGGGGGAAAGATTTTGTGAACATGAGGCTTAAACACCACTAAATTGCTCTGGAGTTAGAATGGGATATGATTGTTTCCTCCAGGGAATTGAAGCACCAAATTAATATGAATGAAAATAATTCTCAAATATCAAAGTCTAATCTTCTATACTGTTGTGATTACATACTTTTTGGATTTTTGTTAATATGCCTGTGCCTGTTGAGACAAAGTGTAGTGGATTATATTTTACTCCCTGTCACTTTCAAAAGCAAATGTCTCCACACTTTGCTTACACTTATGAATGTTAAGTGCAGAAATTTGCATTGATATGAAGGCATATTTACAATATGTGTGCCTGTGTGTACTCTATGTGCATGTGTGCTCTTATCATTTTAGACTGGGATGGGGCACTCAAAGAAATCCAAAGTTAAAATAACTGAACTAACAAACAGTTTATCAATAAAGGGTGGCCAACGTGGTGCCCTCCAGATATTGCTAGATCCCAACACCCATCAGCCCCAGCCAGCATAACAATGGCCAGGAATGATGGGAACTGTAGTCCAACAACATCTAGAGAGCCACTGACACACACACACCACATCCCTGTCCTTGGGATGTCTGCCCCATCCTGCACCATGTTGGCTATCCCTCAATTCTCTTTCCCCTTTTCTCTCTCAGCAGCTCTCTCTCCACAACAAAGTTCTGCTTCAAAAATTGTCCAAGAAAACCAGTTTCCCTTTATCTTCTTTATCAGTTAGCATTTGACCATTACAACAAGCAGATTATCTGGGGTTCTAGCCCCCTTTGCTTCCCCTTTTCTAGGAACCTTGAGTGCCAGCAGAAAAGCCTATCTATACGACCCAGTCCTCCATAAAAAACAACTAAGAATCTTGTGGCACATTATTTTCTTCAACAGACCAGGGTGCTTATTCATTTGGAAATCCTCCATCAGAGGAAGAGTATATGGGTTCCTGGATGCCTCTTTTCCATGCAGGACATGATAGACAACAAAGCAGTGGAGAGCACAGAGAAAGAGGGAAAAAAAGAGAAGCATCCCAAAGGACCTCTTCCTCCATTCAAGGTATCAACAGTGGAGAAACCTAGATACACACACACACTAGAACTCTAGAACAACCTCAGCATGCCACACTAGTGAGAACTGAACATAAGAAGCAGTCTTATACCAAGTCAGACAACTGTAGGGTTGCCATATATCGAAAAGTGAAAATCTGGACAGAAACGTTGTTGAGCTGTGGTTGGCAACCCTAGCATAACTGATCTGTCTAGCAACAGCTCTCCAGAGTGTAGACAGAGGACATTCCCAACCCTAGGGCCAGCCCACCCATGAGACACACTGATACAGCTGCTTTGAGCAGGGGAATCCAAGGGGGTGCCATTGCCACAGGTGCCCCACCCGCTGCTGCCAGAGATGCAAGATGTCACTGGGACCCAGAAGCTGTGGCCGCAACCGTACAACTCCAGTAAGTGAGACTATGGCAGGGGTAGGGAGGGGGGGCAGTGAAGCGGGACATAACTCCTGTTCTATTGGTGCTGGATTTTAAACCTGATACCTTCTGCATTAAATGGAAATGCTCTACCAGTGAGCTACAGCCCTTTCTTTCAGATTGTAGTATCTATCCCAAAGGCTTCTCTGCTTTTTTCAAGTTATCAATAGTGGGAGGAGGCGAAACCTCAAAATATGTACCCCAGATCACCTCAGCAGGCCACACCAGGGACAACTGAAAGTTAGGCATGTCAAGCATGTCTCTTTAAAAAGAAAACAGGTTCTATTTGCTATGTCCATAGATAGACTCTGTCTGAAGCCTGATATGTGGATAGAAAGAAAGAGAATTCCCAGTGGGAAATGTCTGCCAGCTAACAGTGCATTAGCATGGTTCTTAAGGACACTTAAAGGTGAAAAGGAACTATTCATTGCTCTCAAGAAAGTATCTAATCAGCTTTGCTAGCTGTTGTAACTCTGCATTTTCACAGTTTGAGGAGGCAACAGTAAGTGTAGCTTTTAAATCAACTATGGCATTTCCCCCCTGTATCTAACAGAAACAAATAACAATGTTCTAACCATTACAGTATTCATCATAGATGTGAAGGTAATTTCTTAAGCTGATGGCTTAAAATTCAGCATAGGAGCTCTGAATTGGCATGTGAAAAGATGGTCAGCCACAGTCATCATTCTGGTGGTTTGACCTAATAGCAGTGAACCATACATTTGTAGCAGCATCACAAGTTTCTGGCTGAAAAATCCCGGTTTCTTATCTTGCTGATGTTTAATATTGATCAAGGCACACACAATAACTTTGACAGTCTTCTTGAATAATTACACAGTTGTGTCTGACTTTTTCTGATTGAAATTCTGGGTAAGTGCTGTGTGCACGGAATGTGCAACACTAGAGGAAGTATCGAAACTTTAGTGTTTTTGCTCAACCCATCATCCAGCAACTTCATAAAGTATCATTTTGACAACAGGTGCATAATCCATCAATATATAAATTTCAGTTCAAGTAATCTAAATGCAACCTAGAAAATCTATGCCACACCCCAAAACTCTAGGAAAAAGCATTAAATATATTATCTCTATGTGTTGACTAGGGCTTCCATAGAACACCCAGCAGTGAGTTGATATAAAAAGTATCTTACAGAAAAACCTATACACGTCTACTTCAGAAGACAGCTCAGTTGACTTCAATGGCATTTACTTCCAAATAAGTGGGCACAGGATTGTAGATTTTAGGTATTCTATGGAACTTCTTTACATTGTCAAATGGTTAGGCAACATTTCACATCAGAGACTCACCAAGAAATTAGTGTGGACCCTTTAAGTAAGTATTTCATTTCTATTCCATCTTTTTGACAAGGAACTCAATGTGGCATAGGTGGCATGGTTAATGGCCGAAGGTCACTAAGTGAGCTTCATGACTGAGCAGGGATTTGAACTCTGGTCTGCAAGGTTCTAGCCCAACACTCTAACCTGGAGCCAGCCCAGCCATTAGGCAGGATGAGGTGGCAGCATGCTCATGAGATCTCACCTCAAATCACTCAAGATCTTGAGGAGTATGGGAGATCTCATTCAATTTTGGGTGAGATCTCACCTCAAACTGGCACGATATTGCCTGAAATCAGTGCCAATGGTGGCAGCGCTTCTCCACCAGTGGTGGATGTAGCAAGGCGTGTGTTGACTTCAGGGCAGGAGGTAGTGGCAGAAGCAAGGTAGGTGGTGGTGGCAGTGGTGGAGCAAAGCAGCAGCCTCCCCTGCACTGATCACTATGCCAGACTGGCTCTTAATGATACCATAGAGAAGAGGCAGAATGTTCTAGCTTACAAATGGATGGACACATGAAACTTACACAGACTGGAAATAAGCTGGTATGTCTTTCCCTTGCCACAGTGGTCGAGCTCACACATTGCACGTGGGAGGTCCCACAGCCAGTTATAGGCATCTTTTTGGCAAGGCTAAAACCCTGGAAAGTCACTGCCAGTCAGTGCAGACAATGGTGAGCTAGATGAAATAAAAGTCTGGCTTTGTTGAAGACAGTGCAGGCAATACTCAGAACAAAAGCAAAACTCAGATCAGAAGGCAGCTTTCTATCTTTCATTTCCCATGTATTGTGACTGCGGCAATATTTGGAACTGCCCACTTGAAGGTCTATGTGTGTGTGTGTGTGTGTGTAAGAGAGGGGGGGGAGGGAGGAGGGAGAGGAGCCTCAACAATTTACTTCAAGACTGGCTTAATTGGAAAGGATTTCACATAAGGAAAAGTTTCACTTGTGTTCCTGTGTGTCTCCTGTGGCTTTATCCATTTTTTAAATACTTGGGTTTTCTTTCGTAGGTGCACTGAGAAAAGATGGCTATTCAGTAATGAGTTGTGAAATGCCCTATACAGTAACTTACAGGAAGTGAATACTTACCGTAAAACTGACAAGATAATAGCCAGCATGCTGAGATAGACCTGTGCTGGTCACATTACAGATGCAGAAATTAGCTCATTATAACAATTCAACTGTTTCTTAAAAAAAAAACAAAAAAACTGCCTGCTCTACAAAGGCATGGGATTGAGGTTCAGGTATGTGCTGTGTGTTTATTAGGCCTGTCAGATGATTCATTGGTTGATTAATCAAATGCCTTTTTAACTGATGATTCAATAAATTAAGTAATTAAATTTAAATAGGTGCATATGACTGAAACCTCAGTATAGTTCCCAGATTGTGTATGACTGCTTTAGTTCCAGAATTAGCCCTAGAAATTTCCCTTGAGAAACTGGAATTCAGGAGGAATAGACCACAGGAGAACCAGAACAATGCAGGAATTAGGCTGGGGAAATAATCTCTTATTAAACATATGCTGACACTTGCGCTACATCCCCTCTCCTCCCCAGTCACAAAATTACAAAATTCGACTAGGACGGATTGGAAAATGATATCAGCTATACTATTTCTGATCACAGCTTCCTGTAGTGAGATCTAGTCTAGCACTCTTCCTTACCTACTATTTTTTTTTTTACATGTAGTCCCTTGAAATCAATGGGTTCTGCTCAAGAGAAATAGATCATAGTATTGGAAGGGACCATGAAGGGTCATTTAGTCCAAACCCCCTGCGATGCAGGAACATTTTGCCCAATGTGGAACTCGAACCCACAGCCCTGAGATGAAGAATCTCATGCTCTACCAACTGAGCTATACTAATGTGGAGAATCACCTGGTTACTTTCAAGCTAAAACTGCAATCCTGGGCTCAGTTACTTGGGAGAAGGTCCATTAAACTCAATGTGACTTAATTTCAAGCAGGCATATATAGGGGATTGTGCATTGTCTAAATCAAGGTATTGGCACATTTTAAAACCAAGACAGAAAGTAATAATGCATGAAGTTTAGCACTATGAAAGACTAGAAAGCCGTGTTCTTGATTTACATACTCTACTTATCAGTTTCCGTTAATGCAGCCATCACCATTAAACTATTAATTTTTTATTTCTTAACTCTAACAAATGATAATGCCATTCATTCATTAACACTGGAAAGTGAAAAATATTGACCCATTAAACCTTTGATGAATCCACTCTAAGAGATAATTCTTCTCTGTAAGTTTGTTTAAATTCTAGCTTGTCTGTGTGATTGATTTTATTTTTGAGAGGGTTTTCTAGTCTTCAGTGCACACAACTAATATTCCCACTCTTCTACTCCAGAGACCAGTGCTATAAAACCATTCACATCAGGAACACATTGTGATGAGACAGAATATAGATACTGAATGCATGCTTTGAGTAACTTCTTTGGAAGAGAAAAGCAGGTGGTTGCATCCAACTAAACTATTCCAAGTAGACCCATTGAAATTAATGGATTAAAGGCAGCCATGCCCAATAATTTCAACATGCCCTCTCCAAGCAGGACTCACATAGGATCCAACCCAGAATATAAAGTTTTGCATAAATAAGTTCTAGTAGTTTTGCTAAAAGGAAATCCCATCATCGGCCACCACAGGCTGAGCCAATTCTGCATACTGTTTTCCTGCTCCAGGAAATATTACTCCAATAGATTCAAATTATTTAGGCTAGGAAAGACTAAAGTTTCATCCAAAGACTTTTCTTTAATCTTTGACCTCACCCGTAAGTCAAAACTCAACACTTAAAGCCTAAATATTCATGGAAAATAGCTTAAGGAAATTGTGTTGGTTTCTGGTAGAGCTGTCAGGTTTGAGGGGGTTCCAAGAAAAATGCCACTCCACATATTCTCAGACTGATTTATCTCCATTCCATACTGCCTTCTCCAAGCATCATTTATATTGATCATTCATAATGACTTGTGTTCATTATGCTGGTGGGGCAGTTATATGGAAACATGCTTTCAGTTCCATTTGAACCTCCCAATCTTTTGGGGCTGTCATGCTATAGGCCCTTGTCCCATAATTTCCTGCTGTAATTCTATAAATTCTAATACTACAGATTTTCGGAGGGTTGTCCTGTTCTTGTTGCACTATGTGGAAGAGTGGCCATAATGGGGTGTCACTGCTGAAACATTGCAGAACAACTAGTAAAGCACAATAGTGTGTGGTACCACTATGAAGTTTTTCCGAGCAGATGTGCTGCTGGTGGAACAAGCTCAAAGAGTCACACTCATTGTCTTCAGGTCTCAGGATGCTTATGCACCAATGTGGGGCATGGTGTGCGAATGTGTGTGTGTGTTGTTTTCTCTCTTTAAAAATGACAGATATCATGGTGGCTGCCATTGTGACAACATCAGGTGGGGCCTCTTAAGGGATGTGCAGCCCTCAGACATTCCCCAAGCACTCTGGCTGCAATGATGTAGTTTCTTCTATCTATAGAGTGAAAAATTGGGACCCAAGCCTATATTTGCTGTTATTTCCAGATATCTGTATCTGCTATCATGGAAGATCTATCCCAAACCAAGAATGGACAATAAGCTTCTCAACAATCCAAGTTAGGGATCTACAAACTAACCCATTCTCTTCTAAATGTGAAAACAGCTGAAAGAAGCAGCCATCATTTAGCAAGCCCCCCTGTTCTGTTTGCATCTGCTTTTGTTGCAACAGGTACAAAAAAAATAAACAAACAAATAAATTGGCATGAAGGATGAACATTGGCATTGCATGAGCTCTCCCAAAACCCATTAATCCAGCAATATACTCCTTTGGTGCCCTTTCTGTCTTCTTCTGGTATCATTAATAAATGCAGAGTTTGTCAAGCAGGGGAGCACTGCAAGGAAAACAATTTACAAAGACAGAGCAGGTGGTACAATTTGGTCACCATAAGCTGATTGGCATTGTAGGTGGAATACTGAGTTCTAGAAATGTGTTGGGAGCTGCTTTGTACACAACCATGGCAGATTTGTCATTTCTTTCTATCTGCCCTGCATGTTTAGGTGTGCATTGATTTTTAAAGAGCAGAATTAGCCATTCGTTTTCTGCTACAATCAAAATATGTCTTGTACCATCATCATCACCATCATTCTCTCTCTCCAAAATCAGTGCCAACATTTCCAAGGCTTGATTATTGATGGGGGCCAAGCTACATATTTTTTAAAAGACCATACACCTTTTTAAATACAAAAGTGTGCTTCAGATGCCAACATTTTGTTTTGATTGCTCCATTGAATGACCTTTTTTTAATAAAAAAGTAACAAAAAGTACAAAAACATTTAGTTCAATATCTCCCCATTAAAACCAAACTAATCCAAACCCAATTCTAGGCTTCCTCTGCCACTATTTCTCCGGGTGAGCAAATTCCAATTTACATGCATTTCAATGTGAAACTAGCAAATTCACATTTCTCCAATCAATATGTAAACCGAAACATGTCTATCGTTTGAAATCCATACTTCTCCGAAATTTGAAATGCAGTTCTCTAATCAGCCAACATGTAGGAAAATGCATATATTGCTGATGGGGTGGGGTGGCAGTCTGCAAATTGTTGAGGAAATGTGGAAAACTGAATTTAACACTGGACAATTTAGACAACTGCTCTGTAACCCCAAGTGTGCTATTTTTGTACAGCATATTGTGACTCTTCTTCCCAACTGGGAAGAGTTCAAATAATATCCCACCCCAACAAAAAATGGTACGTATACCTCAATGCTGCCAATTAAAGATTGCACTCAAATTAAAAGTGTCAAAATGCTGAAATACTGTCAAATAGGAAAATATCAAATACAGAAAGGGTAGTATCAGATGACAGGTAGCAATTATTTAATATTCATCCCTGGAAATCAAAAGAGGTAGAAAATGTCAAGAACCACAGAATCTGACCCAAACTTAATTTGATTCTGTTTTCATAATTGCCAAAATGATTCTAGTTTTTGTGTTTAAAATGCATAGATGCATAAACTCCACCAATGAAGAAATACTCTCCCAAATGGCTGTGAACTCTGCTGTTCTTGCCTGTTGGTTTTATGCTATGTTTTGACTTTTTAAAATTTCAATAACATAAGCCTTCAAATTTTTATTGCAATTCCACACAATGCTCTATCTGCCTGGAGACAAAATTTACATTTGATGCCATTTCTTCCTGGCAGGTACAATGGCAGAATCAGAATAAAAGCAAGCTCTTTGATAAGCATGAGAACTCATTTAGATACCTGGGTGACAATTCTCATTCAGATACTCTCATAAAGACCACATTTACATGCCAGCAATAGGAGACTATAAAGAGGAGAGAAATAATAACATTAAAGAAGCTCAATGAAATATTAATGTTGCCCTGTATGCGCTCCATTATGGTGCATGCAAACTCTGTAGGTTTACAGTTTTATGGGAAGGCTCCAGGCTGTTATATTTTGATCTCACTGTTGGTTTCAGACCTTTGACTTGATGGCACCATTTCAAATTCACCGTGGTGTAAAAAGCAGTGGGAGGAGGCAGATTGTATCACGATGCAATGCAAAAACAAACTCGCATAATAGAAATTATCTTCAGAGAAACAATAACTGCATGAGAAATGTGCCAATTTATATTAAATTCGTTGGCAGATACAAACATCAGCTTCCTGGGCAGGGTGACACGTTCTTCCTGATCCCACGCAGGATGACAAGTAGATTTTGGATGCGATGAAGCAACCAGATGTACCCTTCTGATCTTGAATGTTCTGGCCTCTAAAAGCAGGGAAGTTCAAGGATCTCTAAACAGTGCAATTCTGTGCAAGTCTGCTCAGAAATAAGTCACAGTGAGGTCTATTCTTGTGTTATCCTTTGCAAGCAGACTTTGTGAGGCTGTAACATTGCTTACACCAGAGTAGGAGGGAGTGGGGTGGGCTGAGACACTGCTTTGAAATGAACCTGTGAACTGCATGTGTTTTGTTAAAAATCTTGGAAATGCCAGAACTTTAAAATAGCTGTAGCCCTACTGCCAGAAGAAGAAAAGTCATGGCAGTCAGCTGAAGGGAGGACCTCAGTGTTCCACACTGACAATCTTTCCCCTCCACTGATGCCCTATCTCTAGCCCCATGTTGTTTGCAAAGGGTGGGAAATGATGGCTTTGTCAATTTGGTCTGGCCAGTGGATATCACTGAGCAATGCCCTGATCCATTTTGGAGTCATGGGGTCTTGCAGTCATGGTCTGAGATGCTCCACTGCTGTGCTCTCTCTCTTGTTCCCTTCCTCGTAGGCATCAGCTAACATTTCATCACTCAACTTGTCAGCTGAATGTAGTAGGAAAATTCTAGCCCTCTTCAGCATACACAGTGTGAAGAGGACCATGGGGGACCATAGACAAACTCTGAGAACCCCGTAGACCTTCCCATCTTGAGCAAGAAGATCTTAAGAGGGATTGTAAGCATGTTCAGCTTGATTAAACATATCTACAAACCTTTTTCAATCCTTTCCATTCAAAATGGGACGGCTGGAATAGGAGTGAGTGGAGTGAGTGGAGACAGCACACACAGACAGGGGGTGACTCCATACCTTCTACACAATTTGAGGTATATATTGTTGAGGAAAAGCACTTGAACTGGGATTCTGCTTCTTTTGTTTCATTTGTGATGCCCTTTCACACTTCTCAGCCATTATACTTGTCTCATTGAGTGACAGAAGGGCATGTACAAACCCCCCATGACTCCTATTTCTGTAAGCAGAACTGACATTCCTAAGCTCAGAAATGAAATCTCAAGGAATATCCAAACAGGTTCTTCTCACACCCTCCCCAAGCTGAGGATAATGATGACATCATAGCTTAGGAGGTCGTGCTGGTTTCATTCAAAACATTTTTCTTTTTAAAAAAGCAATTTTCTCAACATATTTGGAATGTGCTATATGAAATATGCTATTAAATCATGTCCCTGAGTCTATGTCTGTATAACGCTAAGCCCTCAATAGGATTTCTTTATCTAGGCCTAGCAGTTCTTAGGCATCAAATGACGACAACAAAGAGGTTCTACTTCAAGCATATATTAAAGGTCTGAAAGTCAACTGGGATTCTCCATTAATGTGACTGTAAGGAAATTACCAGCTAAATTCAGATTTCTGGTGTCACACATGGGTCATGAAAGGCACCTGTCATTTGATGGGGCTGGAAGTATAAGAACTGCCTTTAGGAACATGCATTCATAAGATAGGGATCAGGGAAAATGCTAAAATCAACAGTTTTTCAGAGGCTATATACTCTATTTGAAAAGGGGGTATCAAATAGGAGAAAACTGCTGTTCCTTTACTCTCTTATGAGTATAAAGAAAGTGGTTTCTCTCATCTGAAAATGCTGCATTTCATTTTTTTTTAAAAAAAAAACAATACCCATGCTTCTTGTTGATTATTTTCACTCTTTTGGGTCTTGCAAAAGAAGCTATCAAAATACAAAAATGTTCACAAAAGTACAGAAAAAGGATGCCAAGAAAGTTTAATTAAAATTAATTCCCTCCTGCGGGGTGAAAATTGCAGCTTTCGGAAATATGTAGACATGGAATTCTTTCTTTTTTTAAAAGAATAATTCTGGTAGAAAGGGCGGGGGGGGGGCACCAGAACAAATGAATCTTCTGCATATTCAATGCAGTCAATCTGCATGAGAATGGCTTGGCTAAGTCATATTTAAATGAATTGTTTTGCTACTTGGATTAAAAATAAAATAGGAAAAAGCAATTTGGTTTGTCTCCGATAGCTTTCTAAATTGACTACAGACAAGCTATCATGGAGCTCCATAAGGAAATTCATTGTCTTTCAGAAATAGAGGTATTTCATTCAGAGAGTGGATGATCAGTTTTGAAAGCTGAATATCCAGTCCCTACACAGAAAGCTTTCCCCCTCCTTAATGTTTTCCATTTTATGTGTTACTGTATCCGCTCCAAATTTCGACAGGGATTTACAGATGTAAGTGACCTATGCTCAGATTTGTGGTTCATGCAAATTTATTGCTGTGCACACTTGCCTCTATTTAGTACCACAGGACTTAAACTAGGAGATGTTGTTGTATTTTTATTTGTTTATTCTTTATTCACTTCAACAATCTGTATATCGCTTAACCGCAGTCATCACTAAGTGGTGTACAGGAGACCCAATACAGTAAGGTGAAAAAATGAGTTAAAATGATAAAATCAGATTTCAATTCAAAAGCCTGCTGGAATTCTAATAATAAGTTCAGGCATTCAACAGGGTCTTGTCTGACCTCAACTGGTTGGGAGTTCTCCCAAACTGATTACAAGCAGCTCCTAGTGGGTAGAAGATTTGTATCTCACCCAAGGGGCAAAATTCACAGTGATTGCCCCAAATACCAAGTAAGGCAGGGATATAAGAGATCAGATGGTCCCTGTGGTATCCTAGGCCCAAGCTAAGGACCTTGTAAATTAATGCAAGAACCTTGAAGCTGACCTGGTAGTCTATGAGCAGCCATTGAAAACTTTTGAGCAATGGTGTTATGTGCTGGCAATAGACTGTATTCTACACCAGCTGGAGGCTGCAGACCAGGCCAAGGGTGGCTCTACATTGCAGTAATTGAGTCTTGAGATTACCAATGCATGAAACATTGTAGGCAAACAATCCCTGTCCAAGAATGACCACAGTCAGTGTAGCAGATGTAGTTGGTAAAAGATATTCCTAGCCCCTGGGAGTACTTGAGCCTCTAGCAACAACTTCCAAAGCTGTTTCAGAGAGAGTGCAATCCTATCCAGGGCAGGCAACTGGCCAGACTCCCAGTCACAGGAACACCAACCACAGTGCCTCCATCACCCTAGGGTTCAAGCTCAGCTTACTGGCCCACTCCCATGCCACTGCTCCACTCAGACAACAGTCCAGACCATTCACAGCTTCTCCTGACTCGGATGTTATGGAGAAGTAGAGGTGTGCCTCAAGATTCTGAATGACCACAGCCAGCAGCTTCAACTATATTTTAGACAGCATTGGGGGCAAGATTGTACTCTGTGGTACGCCATAGTGCAAAAGTTCATGGGTCCAGAGCATAATCTCCCAGTGCTACTCTCTGGACACAACTCTGTAGGTAGGAGCAGAACCACTGTAGAATAGTGTCCCCAAGACTTATCCTACAGACTCAGTCCAGCATCAAAAGCCACCAAGAGAGGCAGAGCCACACTCCTCTTGCCCTTCTTTGTATATCGGTCATCCATCTAGATAATTTGAATTCTTCAGGAACTTCTGCAATAGAACCTCAGCCACAATCTTCTCCACCACCTTACTCCAAAAGGGGGCATCTGCAACTGGACGGTCATTGTGATAATAAACTCCCATCATCTCTAAATACTGGTTTTGTGACAGCTGGAATTCAACAGCAACTGGAGGGCACCATATTGTCTACTCCTGCCTTAAACTAAGAAAAGCAGGATATATTTATTTCTCATTGTCTTTCTCACCAGGGGTGAAATGAGGCTGCTGAAGCGACATTAGAAGCAGGGATGAATATTCACAGAGATTTTTGCATTCAACTTCATTTCACTGATTTGCACTGCAGGATACAAATTCTAATATTTGTTCAGAAACACATTTGAGTTCCTTCTTTGAAAACCCCTGCCTCATTCAGTGCAGAATTTCAGCTCATGCATGTTTCTTTTTAAAACAAAAACAAACAAACAAACAAATCCAGATGTCTGAAATAAAATGTCAATATTTAATTACATATCAGTAATTGAATATATGGAAATAAGTAAATATGAATGTTTTGGTCTCTAGTTTGAGAAGTGAGTATGAGAACAAATGAGTTACCCAAGGCAAGCCAGAGATCTCACAGCCAAGCAAATATTTGCATCTACGTTTTCCAAATCTAAATTTAATACCATTGCCTTATGACAGCATCCTCAGCAATGTCTGCATACAGAAAACCACATGAAATAGGATGCTGCTATTCTCTCCACATCACTGTTTATCCCTCTCAGCTCATGCCATAAGCCACCTTGATTTTCACCTATTGAAAGGCAGCATACCAATGAAATAATGATGACAATGATGATGAGCAGTGCCTTTGAACTAGGGGAAAGGGATCTTTGAGCTAGGGGAAAGGGCCTAGCACCACCCTAGGCCATCCATCCATCAATATCATAAAAGGAAATGAGTGTAGGATTATATTCTTTATGTACAAAAAAATCAATCAAATGTTAATAACAAAAAAGCTGCAATTATGAAAGCATGTTTGTGTTAATGTCCTTAAAGCGTTTCATTTTGACTGCACTTAAATGTAAAAAAGGAGGGTGCCAATCAAATGAAATAAATATGCAAAATTAAATCAAGCACTATTAATCTTCCATCTGAGTAATCAGTTTAATTTAAACCCAAATAGCAACTAGCTATGAAAACAAAAAGAAAAGTTAGCTGCATTTTTTTTTTAAAAAATGCTCTTTTGAAAAGCTTTTAAACATTTCCAGGAAATGAAAAACAAAAGAACAGAGTGCCTAAGACATGCAAACACATTCCTGAATTTCTATGTGCAATTTGGCATCATCTTTGCAAATTCCTAGAATTTTGTTTCCCTTATTCATAGCTCCCATTGTATACAGTTGTGGGGTTTGCCCCCCCCCCTTACTTGTGTTTTAAAAAAACAAAGCAAAACGAAAAAACAGGCTTTTATGTCACAATTTCTTTCTCAACAGCATTTTATGGTAGACACTGGGCTTTATCTTTCTGTGCCGTTGATAAGGATCCAAAATGTAACACTTGAGTCCTTAAGTCTGGTATACTCTCTGACAGTATCTGGAGAACTAAGAGCAGCCTTGTTATTGGAAATACAGCAGCAGGCTCTGTGCTGTTCCTTCTCTTTCATGATACCATTTTGATTGCTATAAAATTGCTTTAAAATGGCACCGATTTATATTGTACCAGAAGAAGAAATGCTTGAGGAAAAGGAAATTCCATCCATTAAAGTCTATTTCCTTTAACTGCTCAGCTGCAAGAAGATGCAACAGGAAAGCTTGAAATAGGCACTGCTATGCTGTAATGTGTGACAATTATGCTACACAATTGCCATTTTCTGAATTCTTGTTTAAAAGGAAATGTTATTCTTGTGATATTCCTTTGGTTTCAGTCTACATTCCCCATTACGCTGACTTTCTCGCCAATAGTTGTGTGCATTTTTCAAGAGTACCACATATTTTCAGGTTTCCCAACATAGGAACTGGTTCATGTTAACAAAAAAATGGCCTAGTTGCCTGGCCCATGAAATGAGTAAATTTTTCTACATGTTTTACTGTAGAACGGAAAGCAAACCTGTAGGCTGAAAGGCACACAACAGAGAAATCAGACAACTATAAAGGAAGTATCTACTTGTTTGTATACATAACACACAAACAATGCTTATGAATCCTAGATATATTAATCAACTTAAGATTTTGCAAAGAGATTTTACCAAAGCTTTCCCAATGTGGCTTAAATATGAAGCTTACACATGAAATACAGATAGAAAAATAAACTCATTCATATTATAATGTTAAAGCAGCAGTTTCCAAATAGTATTCTACAGTCCAACATATTTATTTTCACTCGAATACAACCTGAGAAAAGTTCTATAGGCATTTAACAATACGACATAGCAATCTAGGAGCCAACTCCTGGGGCCAAGGTCCTTTTGAATCCCTCAATAAAACATTTCAGGGGACCATCCCCCACAAAGTTAATGGGCATTGCCATTCAAATGGTGTGTGTAGGCCACATCATGTGATTGATTATGGACCCCCTGGGAAACTCAACAAACCTGCTGTACCTGGAACTAGATATGGTAAGTACAGCTGAATGGGACACAGCCATGGGTAGTATCATTCACCTTGGGCCTATCCATAAAAAGCAAGTCTAGAATGAAAGTCTAGGGTGATGTTCTCTGTTTCCTGGAACTCTTCTCACTGTGAGACTTTTGAGAATGAGCTGAAAGTTTGTTTGGACCCTGGGTGAGAACTCAGAGGCTGAGAAGAAGGATATGTCAGATGGAAAATGAATTGGTAGTAAGATATAGATGATATAGATATATAGTGTTTACTTTTGCTATATTTAAGTTGTTTGTTGTTGCTTCAGTTTTCTTAGATATATTCTTAATATATCAAGTGGTATAGAAATAATCAATAAATCAAACAATGTGATTATCATAATTTAGGCAAAATGCCCCACAAACTGCAGACACCCACAAGGACCTCACTAAACAGATGCCTGAAAAAGCTGCATTTCAGCAATCAAAGGTAACTGCTATATTTAGTAATTTAGTTACTTTGCATTATGCAGATTAGTATTTTTAAAATGTATCAAAGCACCTGTTATGTTATTTGAATCTATTTTCTCTCTTCCCAAACATTCATAGCTTTACTATTTAGAGACCATATCAGAGGGTTTTTATATAAAGCCTGCATCTCCTGGAAGCCAAGAATGGAAGCTTCATTCAAATTTTGACAGTATTTTCCTCTGGCTTTTTTTTTTTTTAAAAAAAAAAACCTGTTAAAATGCTGCTCTTGGAACTAATTACTTGTAAGCAGTCACTATAATATGATTACATTTCCCTATTAAAACTGTAAGTGGGAATTGAAATATTGGCAATGGCAAGTCATTACACCTGCTGGGTGAAATGAAACTCTGTGTGTGCGTTCTTTTCTGTTTGTATTTATCTGTAGTGTAGTTCCTCACACAGTGAAGTTAACAGTAGAAGTCCTGGGATATATGCAAGGAGTCCACTATGTTGTTCTTCCCTAGGCAAGTGTTTCTGTAATTTCTAAAGCATTCAGAATTGGCAGGAGCAGGGGCCAAAGCACGAGTTTCATCCATGTAGCCCAGGCCTTTAAAAAGTTAAGCATCATCACCATCATGAAAATGAACTATTGTGTTTCAAAAAGCAATTTACAAAGCAGGGTCAGGGATTGTTACAGATGTATCATCTCCTGTTGCATTATCAAGTGGAAGAACCGAGCAGACAAATAAGATTTAGCTTATTGACAATTTCAAATTAATAAGCATCTTCTTGAAGGTTCCAGACCTTGAAAGAACTCTGCTAAGGTGGCTTTCACACCCCCAAAATATGTAGGGCCTTTCAGCTGTAGTGGAAAAACGAGATACTTTGGCACTTAAAATGTTAACTTCCACAGAAGAATGTGCAGCCATCAATACATTTTGCCAAGCTAACATGCCATGCCTTGCAGGTGACTGCAGCATCTGGAAACAGTCAGGTCATGTACTGGGAGGAGCGCAGAAAGAAGAGATGCATCAGCACAACCAGAAACCTTCATCTACCCCAGCTGCAACAAAACATATCTATCTTGTATCAGTCTTTACAGCTGAAACAGGTGTTGTAACTCTCCGACAGTTGACTTCACCCTCGAAGGACCACTCTACCATTTTATCAGGAGACAGATGGATGCCGACCAATAATATGCAACCCATGAGGTCTTAAAGAGCACTTAAATATAATACGTACCAGCATGGTGTGTTCATGCTGTGTTGAATGAATTTTAACATGGAAAGACCAACAAGAACAATATGATATAGATATATTGTTTCAAAGTGGCTACTTCTTTTTTTAATCTAATTACCAGAATGTTTTCTGCCACAGCAAAATGATTTCATGGCTGCATGATTAAGTGATCTAATAGATGTCCCAACAGCAAAAGACATCAATGTTTTACTAAGAGTGAGGGAAACCCATTTTTGTTGCCTTTTGGTCACAGGTAAGAAGCAACAGGACACTTTATGGGGTTAAAAAACAAAGAGATTTTTTTCCAGTGTTGCACAAGCAGCAAGTAATGTCAAGGATATTTCTAATTCCCCGAACTAAATGTGGTATTTATCAAAGCTTTCTTTCTTGATAATGATGCCACCTCTTACAAGGTTAAAAATCTTTAAGCTCAATTTTACACTTCTAGGATCTGATGTTAAGTTCCTCGGGTAACTCTAGTGATTCTTTCATCCCATCGGTCAAATAAAGAAAATTGATTCAGACCCTGTACAGAAGCAGAAGCAAAAATATGCATGGTGTGCTAACACTGCTGCAAAATCCATATTCCGAGGTGAAGATCTATAAAATAGCTTTATAAAACAACAAAAGGGTAGAACGTAGGCTATACTGAGTCTTTGCAAAAGAAGTCCTTGCAACATGTTTTCCCCAATACATTTTTTCCATCTTGTTCGTTAAATGTCCATTCCCCAAATAGCTGCTGATTTGGTGCCATTTCTTCAGACGTCTTCCTGATTTGAAGTAAACAAGGAATGCGTAGTAACTGTGATAAAGTCGTGAGTATCATTAGCCAATCAGACTTGGCTATGTGATGTTACTGGGTCACTTCAGAGTAAAGGCAGTGCTTCCTGGGTCAGCAAATACTGCATCAATGTGAATATAATGTGCCATTGAATATAATGTGCACCTCAATTTTCAAAACCTTGAAACCAAAAAAGTATTTGTGGTGAATGCAAATGCACCATTGAATCTAATGTGTGTTATAATTTTTGTGACATAATTTGGCTAAAAAAGTTGCACATTACATTCAAGTAAATATGGTGCTAGCATGCTTTTGTTATCGTATCTTTCCTCCCTATGACTGTGAAGAAGAGGAATTTTGACAGTTGTAAAAGTTCATGAAAAATGTCCCAATTTTGTTCAGCATTTGTAGAATATTTTGTGTAGAGAAAGGAGCATCTTTTCTACCCAGAATTCCTTGGATCAGCTAGATCCAAAGGCTTCACATTCCATTTCACAGTCAAAGCAACCCAAGTGTTGGTTCCAAAGTCTGCCAATAAGCAAGTGTTTTGGCAATATGGCTAGCTGATTTCATGGAGGACGGCCCACCAGTAATAAGCTGCTGTGCTCATTAGGCCTTACACTCAACCAAAATTGTGGAGATTGCGTTTTTGCTAATAAAGCGTTAACTCCAACTTTGGACGGTGTGATTACTGACCGGTACACTCTGTGACAGTGTAGTAAGAATGTCTGTGGGCTGAATCATATTTAATATGTGTTTGAAAATGGATGGATGGATTGATTGATATAATCACTGTGGGTGAATGAGGCATCAGGTTTTATTCTGTCACTAATGCACAAAGTAATAATAATAATAATAATAATAATAATAATAATAATAATAATAATAATAATAATTTATTATTTGTACCCCGCCCATCTGGCTGGGTTTCCCCAGCCACTCTGGGCGGCTTCCAACAGAGATGAGAAATACACTAAAATGTCACATATTAAAAACTTCCCTGAACAGGACTGCCTTCAGATGTCTTCTGAATGTCAAGTAGTTGTTTATCGCTTTGACATCTGATGGGAGGGCATTCCACAGGGCGGGCGCCACTACCAAGAAGGCCCTCTGCCTGGTTCCCTGTAACTTGGCTTCTTGCAGTGAGGGAACCGCCAGAAGGCCCTCGGAGCTGGACCTCAGTGTCCGGGCAGAACGATGGGGGAGGAGACGCTCCTTCAGATATACTGGACCGAGGCCATTTAGGGCTTTAAAGGTCAGCACCAACACTTTGAATTGTGCTTGGAAACGTACTGGCAGCCAATGTAGGTCTTTCAAGACCGGTGTTATATGGTCTCGGCGGCCGCTCCCAGTCACCAGTCTAGCTGCCGCATTCTGGATTAGTTGTAGTTTCCGGGTCACTTTCAAAGGTAGCCCCACATAGAGCGCATTGCAGTAGTCCAAGCGGGAGATAACCAGAGCATGTACCACTCTGGCGAGACAGTCTGCAGGCAGATAGGGTCTCAGCCTACGTACCAGATGGAGCTGGTACACAGCTGCCCTGGATACAGATTTGACCTGTGCCTCCATGGACAGCTGTGAGTCCAAAATGACTCCCAGGCTGCGCACCTGGTCCTTCAGGGGCACAGTTACCCCATTCAGGACCAGGGAATCCTCCACACCTGCCCGCCTCCTGTCCCCCAAAAACAGTACAAAGTCCCCTTGCCACAAAATTTCCCCATGAACTTCTGTGGAGTGGGTAGCACTGGGCAAGCAAATGGGTACTCACTGTAGAAGCTCTGGAACAGGGCAACTTAACCTTACAGGACATACACCATAGGATTCTCTTCATTTCTGTTAGCTCCTATAGCCTTGGTACACTTATCTTCAATTACCATTATACCACTTGAGAATGTGGTTGTTCTATTCTTTTTACATTTTTTTAGCAAACCTATTTGATTTATAATTGAAATGATACTTCATAAAGATTCATACAACAGGGGTTTTGATTTAACTTTTCTTACTGTTGTGCTAAGCATCAAATTTTCATTCCCAGACTTACGAGTCTCTTGATCCCCATCCTTTGTTTGTTTTTGTTAATATTCTGAGGCTGATTTTGAATTAACCAACAAGAATGCTGGGAACGCTTGCATTAACACAAGTTACTACACTGATTTTTTTTAACAGACTTCTACATTTTCCTCAAGTGGAACAATGTGCTTAATAGAGTAGATCTCATTGCTCCCATACTGCTAGATAAAATTGCCACATTTTTTTCTCTCTTTAAAAGAAGCACCCAGGGTGTAACACCCATGGGCTTCTGTGATTTTCTTTTGTCTGAATGGAATATACACAGGTAATAAAAATTAGGGATAAGTTTCAGCTGAGTAGTTGTAATTAGAACGGAGCAAAAAGGGGAAGTGCTTTTCAATGAAAATTTCCCAAGCCAGGAAAAGCACGTCTATTGGCCATTTATCACAGCCCCTTGTAAAAGGGGGGATAAAATGTTCATGGGAAGCAGATGTCAGTGGGTGAGAGAATCCTTTGTTGTTGCCAAGACAACTGAGTCAATGTTTTGTCCTTCTCTGCTGTCCCTACAGTGCTACGTAGAGAAACCTGGAGCATTTGCTCAGTTGCCCTGGCAATGGGAATGCACTCCCACCCTCCGTATCCCTGCCTGCAAACTGTGGACAATTTGCATTCAGTGATACTGCCATATAGCCAAATCTTATTGGCTACATGTTACTGGATATGATCCCACATTGCCTGAGATTAGTCAAGTCAAGATCCTACAGAAAAGGTAGGAGGTAGCAAAGGGGCGTGGGGGGCATCAGTGGCTTCCAACAGATGAGAACCACTATGAAAAATTGTAGGATTAAATTTTGTGTGGTGGTGGCGGCGGCAGAGCAATTTGTAAAATCTTTGCTTTCCCCTCAAAAGCTTTTCAAGACTGCAAATTTAGCACAGCCTTATCTCTCATTGCCCTTGCAAAAAAGAGGAATTGTTGCCTCCTGGATTTTGTATGTCACATTTCATACCTCTAGATATCTGCTTTCAAATCCTGAACTATGTAGCCGTAAGAGTCAAGGGCTCTGATATAGCTGTAGGATCTTGCCTTGACTAATCTCAGCCAATGTGGGATCATATCCAGTACCATGTAGCCAATAAGATTTGAGGACAGCATGTAAAGATTGGCAGCCCCATATGTATTAGGATCAAAAAGCAACATCCAATCAGTTTGACAGGGTTAGTTGCATGACTTTATCACCTGATTGTCTTTAAGAGTCCCAGGTGGAGATAGATAATAGATAGATGACAGATAGATAGATAGATAGATAGATAGATAGATAGATAGATAGAGACAGATAATGGTGAAGAACTGTTTAAGTGGCTACAACCTTTAAATATTACATATATGCCATAGGACAAACACATAGGAAAGCTGTTCTTACTATTTTGCCATGATGTGAAGTATATCAGAGGGTACTTCATATCATAAGAGGAGGTGAGGCCTGGTAACTTAGCAGTGAGTGACCAATCTTGGGTATTCCAAGTAGACAGCCTCCTGGCTCCCACACTTCAAGTAAAGCCCAGGGAAAGACATCATAAGATAGCTTATGATTCAGGGGCCAGAAGACATGCAAACAAATACCTTTTTTTAAAAAAAAATGCAGACTCTAGTGCCAGGAAACAAAGAGCAAAGAGACTGCAGCAGATCTGAGTAAGGTCCAGACCAAACTATTTGGCAGTGACTCCACTGTTTTCTGAGAGGAAATTGGATGCTTCATGTGCCAGCTATGCCACTCCTCTTTTGATGTCTGGCCACTGTTGGTGCAACATCTCATCCAGCTGAGCTCCCAGCAACCTGTATGGCACAGCTCTCTTGCTCTTGGAGACTCCTGGTCCCTGATAGGGGACCAACATAGCTAGTGAGAGGAAGAGCTAAGCCACACAACTCTAGCGGCTGGAAGAGGACACTATGCAGGTCTGGTAGTGCACCTTGGCTTATTCTATTACATGACTGTAATGTGTTCCTTGCTGTGTTAGTAGACTTATGAAGCAGAGGATCTTGCCTCAGTCAAAGGACAATTGAGGGGGGGGGGGTTGGGATGCTGCAGCAGCTGCCATAACTATGACATCCAATGGAAGGCGAGATCGGGGGGGGGCGCACCAGATTTTGGCATTGCACAAGGCACTACTGAAATTTGAGACACCAAGGTCCGCCACTGCCTCAGTGCAGGTTATGCTGCAAGCCCCAACTCTACAATTTAATGGCATTAGCATAAAACAGCATTGAGAAGGGATTAAAGTTACATGATTCAAGTGTCATATCTCAAGACATTTTCCACATTCAGTTGCCTTCATCTTCGTTTATCATGCAGGCAGCATGATATCTAAATTTCTGTAAAACATAAACTGAAAGTAAGTTAATCTCCTCTATAGAATGAAATAATTTGCATTTAAAGCTATTTGCCAATAAATTAGAACCTATGGTAATCAATTGTTGTGTGTATGTGTGTGTGTGTTTTTTAAAAAGCCTTGACAAATACTACAAATGGATATAATCCCTTGAGGGGAAAAGCTGTAGCTAATTTCTTAGTATGATTAGCTTCATATCAGCAAGCCAGCAGGGAAATAATTATGCGTGAAATGATAAGTAGGCATTTATATTTGCTGGAGTAAGGTTTTGTCTTTAAACAAAAAAAAAAATTGCTTCAAGCTCTGGTATGGAGTTATGGAGTTCAATGAAGGTGGTTCACATATTGAAACCTTTTTCATGCAATAAAAGAGCCAATTTTAAATGGGGGACTCTGTTGTAGACCAAGTCAGACCATTAGCTAAGCATTGGCTGCATTGGCTTGCAGTGGCTCTCTAGGGATTAAGTCACAAGTTAATTATCAGATCTGCCTGGAGAGCAGAAAGAAGATGAAGAGGAATTGGCTCAAAACTAAACTGAGCAGCTCTGTCCCTTTGTGATTGGTCACCTCACCATAGGTAACCTCCTCAACCCTTCTCTTGGGAAATTCCTTCAAGTAAGGGTGGTGATGATGCAAATCTGCCATTGCTAATGGTAGAACCCCATTCTCAGATCTACTTAGATATATGCCAGGGATCAAACTTAGGACCATCCACATGCAAAAGCACGTGCTGTGCCCTTAAGGAATAGTTGAATTTAAGGGACTGCACTACTGAGCTCTGTTATGATGGAAAAAAGAACAGGCAATACTGTTCTTAAGGCTACCCTAAGCCTACATGTCTTCTCTTTATTTTATTAACTGAATCATCTTCATAGCCTCATTGGCCAGCTAATGCAGATGTACAGAAAGAGACGCACACAAAAATAGTTTCATGCCGGAGACATTAGAGATTAGGTTTCATATGTCTAGTGTTCCACCAACGCGTCCCAATTCATTTCCGCATTTGCATGACCAAAATAGATTGGACAGTCTATAAGGCAGAAAGGACATTTATCACATTACGAAGTAGTAAACCAAGGGCTGCCATCTAGCGTACAATTGATAGGAAGTCACAATCAATCCCAGTTTCCACACAAGTGTATATATAACATGAGCAGAGGTTCCATGAAATAAAAATTGGTGCTTTGCCAAGAAGTTCACCATGAAGCCTATAGATAGAGAACTATGAAATGGGCTGGAACTATGAAACATTTTGACCACATGGTATTTTATCCTCCCACAACTCGATCACCCAAGATTTCTGGTCTAAATCTTACATTCTAGCCACTTCACAATGTTCATGCAACATCCAACTGGGATATCAGCCCATGTTTATAAATCCAGAAAAATCCAAGGTTAGATTGGACTGGCCTGAGATTATATCATAATTTTCCACAGGGAAGATTTGTCATCAGGTCGGCCATTTTTTAATGGTTACTTGATAGCTACATAAAAATCAACAGGCCTTCTCAGGGGTCCAGAGAAACTCTTCCAGCTTTACTATGTGCACAATTAAAAGAGATGGCCAAACACCACAGGGATGCAGCAATAGGAACTATCTATGTGGCTGGAGGTTGTTGTGTAGCTTTGAAATATTCATTGAGTTACAATTACTGGAAATAACAAAGTTGAAAATCATTAGGTCCCGATATCATTATGCTACTTAATTATATGTAAAATTAATTATTTCTGCAATGGCTCAATAATTATTTCAGAGAGAAAGAAAGAGAGCCTGATCTCGCTAAAGTTTCTTTAGATGTTTCAGTTCCCACTATTTCCAAGAAGAAATTAAGCACATGCACAGATCTCTGTTATTGAAAGCAGTGATGAAGTGTACTTAGGCAGGCTAGATTGTGCCCACTGCTTCTACTCTCATTGTTTCATAATTTCTTGTATCCATATAAAAAGAAGTTAGAAATCAGAGTGGGGATGAATTATGAATCCCTTTGTTCTGCTTTGTTATAAGGGAAAAAAAACACAAAACCATAATTCTTCAGCGTGGAGGAGTCTAATAATAAGATAGGAAAAAGTACCAGCCGTGTAGTAATACAAATTTAAATTATGATGCCTATGGCTATGGTGCTTTCATTTGGCAATTATAATTATTGCTCAGTTTCTTGTAGTGGCTGAGCATGGAATTGTCCTTCCAAGGTACTGTCATTCCAATTTAGTTCAAAATATGCTGATGAACTTGAAGAAACAAAAGTATATTCTTGAAAGATTAATTTATAGGATAAATGAGTGTTGAATCTCTTTGTTCTCAGGCTTGGTACACTGTGCCAATTAAATTAATTAGTAATCCATGCTTATTATTAAAACTGTATAACTCATTGGAAGATTAGCAAATGCAAAATGTAAAAAAAAAGAAAAAAAGCATACTAGTGTAGCCTTAATTCATCTCTGCTCAGGAATGAAATGAAACAGTTAATACGTTGCACAGGAAAATAGTAAACACTAACGTATGTCCCCCTTTTCCACTGCAGTAGGAAGAGTTGGATATGCTGGAAATACCATCAGCCAGGCTCAATGGTGTAAAGGTAAGAGGTAAAGGACCCTTGGATGGTTAAATCTAGTCAAAGGTGACAATAGGGTTGCGACGCTCATCTCACTTCAGACTGAGGGAGCCGGCCTTTGTCCACAGACAGCTTTCCGGGTCCATGTGGCCAGCAGAAGTAAACCACTTCTGGTGCAACGGAACACCATGATGGAAAACAGAGTGCACGGAAATGTCATTTACCTTCCCACTGCAGTCGTACCTCTCTATCTACTTGCACTGGCATGCTTTTGAACTGCTAGGTTGGCAGGAGCTGGGACAGAGCAACAGGAGCTCACTCCGTTGCGGGGATTCAAACCGCCAACCTTCTGATTGGCAAGCCCAAGAGGCTCAATGGTTTAGACCTGGTAGGAAGTTGTATAGGTGAGGCTAGTGAGAAGACTAAAGGATCTATGTTATATCATTAAAATAAAAAAGACAGATGCTCTATCAGAGGCTATGGCAAAGTAATTTTAGATTATAGCCCCAGATATACACTCTACTCTCTAGTTGGTTGGTTTTTGAAATAAAAGCGTAAAGAAAGATTCTTGCCAATTGGCTTCCAGAGATATATTCCAATATATAAGTGGTGGCAGGGAGGCACATGGGCTCCACTTCAGTCAACAAAATATCTTGGGCCAATACTGGGCAGATAGCATTGTGTTATTCCATACATAAAACCTGCACAGATAGCACTGGAATGATTATATCCTCCCCATGGATTGTCTATTTCATCTCCATTCTTTACTTGAGTTCCCTATATGCAGTTACATCACAATGACATTTTGTTGTTGTTGTTGCACAGAATATAGATCTCAGGATCAGTCTGGCGATGTTTTCATTCTGCACAGAAGGATCCGGTTTGGATTTGTGCATGTGGAACAGTTATTTGGGCCTGTCATAACCTACTAATGTAGGGTGATAAGTTGGTTGAAACACTCAAACGTTACTAAGCAAACTATTGAAAGTACGTTTCAGGTGGATACAGCATTGAATTCAAGCGACAAGTGAATGCAGATGATACATCAGTGATAAGCACTCGAAATGCAATGTGAATGCAAGTTAAGTGATTTTCTTTCTCTTTCTTTTTTAAAGGAAATGAAATGTAATAAAGTTCTTTTCTGTCTTGCTGATCCTATTGACATCTCTTGACATTTTAAAAAAGAGGAGTGCACAAAAATCAGTATTTTTTGGCTATCAAATTTCACAAAATTGAAGAGGGCGAAAAAGTAAGATGCTTTTAGAAAGATGCTGTTTGAATAGAAGGAAGAACAAAGTCCTCTTCAGTCATTCTCAAGATGAGTTAAGTGAACACATGGGCAGCAGGAGTGAAAGTGCTAGTTCCACCCTCCATGGCTGTTAACAGTCTCCAACCATGAATTGGATGGTTTGCCATTTCAAGCAGGGAGCCTCTTGTACCTATACAGAACAACTTGTGTTTTTGCAACCCTGGAAAAATCATAGTTCTGATACACACAGAAGTTAAAAAGGCTTCTGATTTAGACAGTTGCCAGTAGCCACCCTCCAATGACTGGGATGGCAATGTGGGTAGAACTAACATTTTCTTCCCCACTGCCCTTCTTCCAACATGTGTTACTGAACTTGCACATAGAATGCCTGCAGAGTGCTTATTTAAAATTCCATTAATCCATCATTGCCAGCAAACAATGAATAAAGCTCGTGACAAAATTAAAAAGCAAAAAGTGGCTATATTTATGAAATATAATACATTAGAAGATCTGCAATGCAATCAAATCAAAGGAGTTCTAGAAAGTGAGCTTATTTAATAAGGAAGGATTAAATTTCTCCCACCTCCTGGGCACATTTACAACCATTATCTGTGACCACACATAAAAGGCTTGGAAGTAAATTCTTCCTCCATAGATAAATTCTTCAAGCTTCTCTACTACAGTGGTACCTCGGGTTACAGATGCTTCAGGTTACATACTGTCAGGGAACTGCCATCGGAGGGACAGGTGGTGGACAGGCTCCAGGAGAATAGGAGAGAATCTGCAGCAGAGGAAGGAACCAGCAGGGGGAGTGCAGGAGTCACAGCGGAGGGGAGGCTCTGGGATACTTCTAGTGAGAATAGCGAAGAGGTAACAAGACCCCCGTTAGGAACTCCCACCCTTCGCCGGAAACTGTCACGCAGAGAGTCATGAAGGCGCATGTCCGTCAAACAGCTTTTATGTTGGCGTAAATTCCGTAGACGCCCACTGTCAGATTCTACCAGCGACTGACGGAGTCATGTTTTGGGGGCTCCGTTAGTGCCTCGGTTTGGATGACCAGCCAAACCCCAGAGGGATCAAGCTTTTACCCACAAGCAGCTCACTATCCCATCACAGCAATCTGACAGTCTTTGAAAGCAGCTTGTGCAAGCAGAGGGCATCATGAGCGAACCAGCCGGAACCGGAGGAGCAGGAGCTGGAGCTGGAGCAGGTCCAAGCCTGGAAGAAAGGTACAGGGCGTTGGAGGTCCAGCTGGCGCTGCAAACGGCGAGGCTCGAGGAGAGGAGGGCTCAAGATGCGGATAAAGGGAAAACCACCCCACTTGCCAGACGGGTGCCTGGATTGGTGCAGAAATTTGGGGGGGATCCCAGGAACTATCAAGCCTTTAGGACAGAGATGCAATATGCTCTCAATCTACTGTTTGATGACTTCCCCGATGAGAACTCTAGAGTGGCGTACGTGATTGGCCATCTAGAGGGAGGGGCGAAGGACTGGGTTCGGCCCCTGATGGCAGCCAATAATGAAATCTTAAAGGACACAATGAAGTTTTTTCGCGCTATGGACTTGATGTTTTCCAGCGAAATCGAGCAGGGGGTGGTGCGCAGACAGTTAATGGCGTGTAAACAGGGGAGCCGATCTGTACGTGAGTACTGGACTGAGTTCACCATGCTGATTCATAGACTAGGGTGGGACCTTGCTAGTGAACCTATTCAAATGCTGTTTGAAGAAGGTCTCTCTCCGGCAGTGAAAGATGAACTTTCCCGGGCGCCTAGGGCGGAGTCTATGGATCAGCTGACTAAATCAGCGCTGTCCATAGGAGCACGCCAGGAGGCTAGAGCTATGGAAAAGCGGGAAGGAAAGGGGGAACGTTGGAAGGACTTCCGCATTCCAGAGATTCCGGAGCAGCCTTTCCCGCCAGCAGAGCCGATGGAACTTGGAACAGCGCGCGCGCGCGCGCAGTTTCAAACACCAGTGAAGGGCGGAAGAAGGAGGGAAAGAGCGGCAAGAGATGCTATCTCTGCCAACAGCCAGGTCACTTTGCCAGAGTCTGTCCGCAAAGGAAGGAATGGCAAGGGATGGCGGGAACTGTTGGGGGGAAGGAGGAAGAAGAAATCACGGAGCAAGTAAAAGCCAACGCCTGGTTGCCAACATCAGGGCACAGCAGCCAGGCCAGGGAGTAGTGAATGTGCCCACGCCGGAACCTCCAAGACCAGCGCTTGTGATAGAGGTGTTGCTGGAACTGGCAAACGGACACCCACTGAAGATAAAAGCGCTATTGGATTCAGGTAGCTCATGTAATTTCATGAGTAAGGAGTTTGCAGCTGAACACCAGATACAGACTATCCCATTAAGTAAGCCTTTGCAGGTTACCACGATTGATGGGAGGGAGCTGTTGGGAGGAGAAGTGAGCCAACAGACTGTACCAATGATAATGAGGGTGGCAAGACACACAGAACTGATAGCGTTTAACGTAGCCACCTTGGGGGGAGCTCCTATTATCTTGGGTATGAGCTGGCTGGTACTACACGATCCGCTAGTAGGCTGGCATCAGAGAGTGGTTTCCTTTGGATCAGCACATTGCCTAGAACATTGCAAGGAGGGAGAGGCTCAGGCAGGGGCCAGGGCCACTCTAGCACGGGATGGAAGTGATGGACAAGGGGAGGGTGCCACCACAATACGCTGACTTGATTGACGTATTCAGCGAAAAAGAAGCAGATAAACTGCCCCCGCACAGACCCTTTGACTGTCAAATTAACTTACTCCCAGGAGCACAATTGCCAGTGGGCAAGCTGTATGCAATGTCAGACAGTGAGATGCAGGAGTTAAGGGAGTTCATTGACAAGAACCTCAAGCGAGGTTTCATCAGAGAGTCACGAGCGGTGGGGGGCAGCCCAGTGTTCTTTGTGGACGAAAAAAAAAAAAAGGGGAAGCCCAAGCTTGTATGTGATTTCAGGGCCCTAAATGCAGTGTCAGAACCAGTGACTTTCCCTATGCCTAGAATTGATGACATTCTAACACGGGTGAGAAAAGGGAAATTTTTTACCAAGCTGGACCTTAGGGGGGGGCATATAACTTGATACGTGTGAGAAAGGGGGATGAGTGGAAGACCACTATGTTCACCCCCTTGGGGGCTTTTGAGTACCGGGTTATGCCTTTCGGATTACAAGCAGGCTCCGCCTGCTTTCAATCATTCATGAATCACGTCCTGGGGCCACTGCTCTACAAGAACTGCGTAGCGTTCTTAGATGACGTCCTGGTGTACTCAGAGAATGAGGAGCAGCATGTGCGAGATGTAAGAGAGGTACTGAGCAAGCTGCGAGAAAACCGGCTGTGGGTGAAACTGGAGAAGTGTCAGTTTCATACCAGGGAGGTGGAATTCCTGGGGTACCGGTTGTCTGACAAGGGATTGGCCATGGATCCCAGCAAGGTTCAAGCGGTACTGGAATGGAAAACACCAAAGACCAAGAAGGACGTGCAAAGGTTCCTGGGCTTCGGAAACTTCTATAGGAAGTTCATCAAAAACTTTGCCCATTTAACAGCGCCCATCACAGATTGTCTTAGTAGCAAAAAGAAATTTGTTTGGACGGAAGAAGCGCAGCGGGCGTTCGAACGTTTAAAGCAGGCGTTTGCGTCGGAAGAGCAACTTTTGCACGTGGATCTACAACAACCAATGAGAGTGGAGACTGACGCGTCAGACCGAGCGGTGGGGGCCGTTCTTCTCCAGCCGGGAAAAGATACGTCTGAATGGAGACCGTGTGCATTCTTCTCGCGGAAGTTGAACAAATCCGAGAGGAACTACACAGTATATGACCGAGAACTGCTCGCCATTCATGAAGCATTCCGGAAATGGCGGCACTTGCTGATTGCGGCACAGCACAAGGTTCAAGTCCGAACTGACCACAAAAATCTGGAATACTGGAGAACAGCCCGAGTGCTGAACCAGAGACAAGTGCGATGGGCCCAGGAGTTCTCCAAATTCCACTTTGAGATTCGTTACGTGCCCGGCTCTGAGAACGTGAGGGCGGACGCTCTTTCCAGGAAACCTGAGTACTTAGAGGGGGAGGGAGCGCCTGAGGCAAGGCATGTAATCCCTGAAGACCGCTGGGTGTGTGGGGCGGCATTGGTGGGGCAGAGGGAACTGATAGAGGGTACTGAGAACGATGAATACGCCCAAGAGAAACTCAGAGAGCTCAGGAGGACAGAGGAGAACACAGGGGGGTTTGAAGAAAAGAACGGGGCGTTGTATTACAAAGGGGCACTGTACATACCCGATGGGGAACTGAGGGGCAGAGTACTCAAGCAGTTGCATGACAGCCCCACAGCGGGACATTTTGGACAGCACAAAACCATGTGGTTGGTTACCAGGGAGTTTTGGTGGCCCAAGGTGAGGGAGGACGTACGGGAATATGTCAGGGGTTGCGACAGGTGCCAGCGAGCGAAAGAAGAGAGAGAGTGCGACATGAACGTGGCAGGAATCATTGATTCCAGGTGGAAGGGGAATCAGGTGGAATATCTGGTAGAATGGGAGGGGGAAGTAGAGTCGGAAAACACTTGGGTACCAGCAGAGGTAGTCAATGACGAGGTCTTAATAGAAACATTTCATCAGCGTTTCCCAAGAAAACCGCAACCCGTGGCACGATTTAGAAGGGAACACTTTGGGACCACCGATGAGGAAGGAGAGTTTGAAGGGTTCCCAGAGTCAGGGGTGGGTGAGGAAGCCGACTCCGACAAAGAAGAGGAAGACGGGGAGAGAGACGGTACGCCGTGGCTAGAAGTGTTTGAATCCTCGGACGACGAGGAGAGTTCCTTCAGGGGCTTTCCGCCCTCACCGCCAGTGGGAGAGGAGGCGGGAGGGGGTGAAGGGGGCCCTGGGGGGGAGGTGGATGTCAGGGAACTGCCATCGGAGGGACAGGTGGTGGACAGGCTCCAGGAGAATAGGAGAGAATCTGCAGCAGAGGAAGGAACCAGCAGGGGGAGTGCAGGAGTCACAGCGGAGGGGAGGCTCTGGGATACTTCTAGTGAGAATAGCGAAGAGGTAACAAGACCCCCGTTAGGAACTCCCACCCTTCGCCGGAAACTGTCACGCAGAGAGTCACGAAGGCGCATGTCCGTCAAACAGCTTTTATGTTGGCGTAAATTCCGTAGACGCCCACTGTCAGATTCTACCAGCGACTGACGGAGTCATGTTTTGGGGGCTCCGTTAGTGCCTCGGTTTGGATGACCAGCCAAACCCCAGAGGGATCAAGCTTTTACGCACAAGCAGCTCACTATCCCATCACACATACGCTTCAGGTTACAGACTCTGCTAACCCGGAAATAGTACCTTGGGTTAAGAACTTTGCTTCAGGATGAGAACAGAAATCGTGCTCCGGTGGTGTGGCAGCAGGGGGAGGCCCCATTAGCTAAAGTGGTGCTTCAGGTTAAGAACAGACCTCCGGAACAAATTAAGTACTTAACCTGAGGTACCACTGTACAAGGTTGTGGCTTGTTGCAACCAAACAGTAACCAAGAGAAGAAAGAAGTTTTCCTTATGGATCAATCCCATGAGTGCTTCAAAAATGTATCAACTCTTGTTGTCTGTAACAGTTCACATGGCATGAGAAGGGTAAAATCTAATACAAAGGCTGAATGTCAATTTGCCTTGACTATGTCATAGACTATCTGAATTTACATATGGCGTGTAGCTAATCTTTCCAGATTTAGTATCTAACACAGGAAGTACCGACTTCGTAACGCAGCAAATTGCTCTTCAACATTTTTTTGCATCAACAAATAAGGATTGTTTTTCTCCACATTTTATTAGATAATCCTTGCAACAATAGATACTAATTTTGTCTCTTACCATAAAATGTTCATTTCAACAATACTATATCTTCTGGAAGAAAGCAGCCCTTTACAACGTGACAGAGAAAAGTAATTTCTTTAAAAATATATAGAAGACAAAGCCTCTGAATGTAAATAGTTGGTGGTAGAGGAACAGAGGGAAGAAATTACTCGATTGGTTATTTGTCTAGTTATGTTTGTAAAAATAAGTGCTAAGTCCACATTTTCTGTGGCAGTAGACTAGAGAACTGCATTGAGCTGGTTTTAATGGCAGGGACACTAGACTTTACAAATAAAGATTTCCTAATCTTTGGAGATAGGGTCCAAGTCACAACACGGATAGATGCAATGGGCAGGATCTACAGAGTCCGAAATGCATGCCTGATGTTTTTGCCAGTTGTTTGCTGCAGCCGCTCATCATACATTGAATCCAACGATGTGGGGTGATTTTTTAATCCCTTTTGAATTTCTCTCCCTTCCCTTAATCAAGTGTTTTGACTCACAGCAGTATTTTAATGCATGAATGGATTACTTCTAATGTATGCATTAAAATACTGTTGTGAGTCGAGGCCCCGCTCCCTGCTTTGTTATGAAATAAGACACATGGACACAAGTATTTTTAGGTTAATGGGCTAAAAAAGGCCATAACTTTATTGGTTACAGAATGTGAGTGGTAGTGGCTTAGGCATTGGATCCGAACAGACTATACTTGACTCCTGCCCGCTCTGCAGGGAGTCATGCAAGGATTAACAACCTGTAGGGGGAGCTTGTTGATGCAAATCAACTGGAAGCTTTCTCCTAGAGTCACCAGGGGGTCGTGCGATGGCCCTAGCCACCACAGGAACCACAACCTCCGGATTCCTTTAACGGAATACCCTTCAAGGGGTGGGGTAGGTGATGGCCACAACCTCCCCTCTAACACACAGCACATTTTCCAATGCCTAACCGCCAAACCTTACAATGTTGTGACGATTTGCTATGAGGAAGGCAAAAAACCCAAGTGGCTGGTGCCAATCTGCCAAGCGGAAAAAATTCCTACCAGGTCCCCTCAACAGATGGCCAACCGTTGTCCAGAGCAAGGTCAGATGTTGAGTGCAAGACCTAGAGGGAGGGTGGGTGGGAGATCTGAGGAAGCTGGAGCAAACAGGAGCAGCTCGTGGGCCCACAGCCGTGTAAATGTGTCCAAACCATGCCCCCCAGCCAGCCAGGGACATAACACGGGCCCTGGACTCCATGACGCAGGGGGTGCAGCCACGCCCCCTAAGAGCACAGGATGTGATTCCCGCTCACAACCCCTCCCCTCTGGGAAGAGGAGAGGCTTTTTTTTATTGCCATTCCTTTTGGAGCCTAAATTTTGATTGAAATCAACACCTGCATTTATGTACTATGCAAACTGGAACACTGAGTTCTATTCTATGAAAAGCAAAATGCCGCTTTCCTATAAAGATGAATTGGGAAGCCTGTGGATGTGAGGTTTAGGAAGACTGCGGTCAGATGCTTCTTCCAGGGAGCTGTGTGCACCAACTTTGGCCCTATCTGCATTGTACAGTGGTACCTCGGGTTACATACACTTCAGGTTACAGACGCTTCAGGTTACAGACTCCGCTAACCCAGAAATAATACCTCGGGTTAAGAACTTTGGTTCAGGATGAGAACAGAAATTGTGCTCTGGCGGCACGGCAGCAGTGGGGGGGGGGCCATTAGCTAAAGTGGTGTTTCAGGTTAAGAACAGTTTCAAGTTAAGAACGGACCTCTGGAACGAATTAAGTACTTAACCCGAGGTACCACTGTATATCTGCACTGTATATTTAAAGCAGTATTTTGCTTCCCCCCCAAAGAATCCTGGGAACTTTAATTTGTTGAGGGTGCTGAGAGTTGATGGGAGACCCTCATTCCCTCACATTTCCCAGAGTTCTCTGGGTGGGAAGAGGGTCTGGCTGTTAAACCACTCTGAAAACTGCAGCTCTTCAGAGGGAAACAACAGTCTCCTGATAAGTCTCAGCACCAAACAACAGTTCCCAGGATTCTTTGGGAGAAGCCATGCGGATTTAAAGTGGCACAAAGCTGCTTTAAAAGTATAGTGGAAATGGGGTATTCAGCTCTGTGGCTTGGATCTCTGGGATTTGTAGGCAGCACACCTACCTAATACCTCCTGGTGCTTCCCACAAATCATGATCATAACCAAAGTTGTCTGCATTGCCATGAAAATAAGTTCCCCCTCCCTTTCATTTGTGCTGCCTTATTTCATACATCTGACTCAATCTTCCGTATAGGGTTCCCACCTTTTTTTCTGGCAAAATACAGGACAGGACGGAGCAGTTGAAGGATGTTTTTTTTCCCTCTCCATCGGGTGCTGAAGCGACTTCAAAGCAATCAGTTACAATCTATTGCAGCCTAACAGGATGTCTCCTCTGAAATTTGTCACGCATGTGCACACATGAATTTGTAAATCTGTCTGTGCTTGGCTACCCAGAGCTTAAATGCATGAACTTTCACACACCTTTTCAAACCCATGCATGGTATAGTGGTTAAGAGCGGTGGACTCGTAATCTGGTGAATCCGGTTCGCTTCCCTGCTCCTCCACATGCAGCTGCTGGGTGACCTTGGGCTAGTCACACTTCTCTGAAGTCCCTCAGCCTCACTCACCTCACAGAGTGGTTGTTGTGGGGAAGGAAGGGAAAGGAGATTGTTAGCTACTTTGAGACTCCTTAAGGGTAGTGATAAAGCAGGATATCAAGTCCAAACTCTTCTTCTTCTTCTTTGGAGAGAGAGGACGTGAAATACGGGACAAAACTGTATCAATACAGGACATAGCATTTTACATTGAAATATGGGACAACCCTGTATTATTCAGGACAGGTGGCAACCCTATCCTGATGGGGGCATTCCTATCAACCTTCACTATGCCATGGCCTGGCCATATTGCACTTGACTGGGATGGGCCTGGCACAGTATTGAGCATCCTACCTACCTCACACTTCTGAAACCAATATGCAAACCAAAACACAACTATCCTTCAACATTTTCATTTCTTCAACTAAATAAAGCTTATGAGGAAACATTTATTGGGGAATGTGTGCACAAAAATGCATGCTACTCACGGCTGTCCATGAAGGCAAAGGTTAATTCTGTTTCCAGGGCAGCTGTCTACCCTATCTGCCTGCGGCCTGCCTCACCAGAGTGGCGCATGCTCTAGTTATCTCCCGCTTGGACTACTGCAATGCGCTCTACGTGGGGCTACCTTTGAAGGTGACCCGGAAACTGCAATTAATCCAGAATGCGGCAGCTAGACTGGTGACTGGGAGTGGCTGCCAGGACCACATAACACCGGTCCTGAGAGATCTGCATTGGCTCCCAGTACATTTCTGAGCACAATTCAAAGTATTGGTGCTGACCTTTAAAGCCCTAAATAGCCTCAGTCCTGAAGGAGTATCTCCACCCCCATTGTTCAGCCCGGACCCTGAGATCCAGCACCAAGGGCCTTCTGGCAGTTCCCTCATTGCGAGAAGTGAGGTTACAGGGAACTAGACAGAGGGCCTTCTTGGTAGTGGCGCCCGCCCTGTGGAATGCCCTCCCTTCCTTCCCTTGAAGGAAATAAGCAGCTATCTTATCTTTAAAAGACATCTGTAGGCAGCCCTGTTTAGGGAAGTTTTTAATATTTAATGCTGTATTGTTTTTAACACTCGATTGGGAGCCACCCAGAGTGGCTGGGGAAACTCAGCCAGATGGGCGGGGTATGAATGAATGAATGAATGAATAAATAAATATTATTATTATTATTATTATTATTATTATTATTATTATTATTATTATTACCATGACATGTATGTGACCTATTTCCTTCTTTCAGGCTAGCTTTGATTACCATGGAGGCAGGGGGTAAGAAGAGAAAGTCATATGTCTGTAAGAATCAGTGGCATAGCGTGGGGGGTGCAAGGGGGGGCCAGTCGCACTGGGCACAACATCTGGGGGTTAGGGTTAGGGTGCACAAATCCATGGGTTAGGGTGCGCAAATCCACGGGTTAGGGGGTGCAAATCACTTGCCTTGACCCAGGTGCTGACAACCCACGCTACGCCACTGGTAAGAATCAAGCCCTGTGATAAAATGAAGTTGAAGAATGGATTATTCTTACTCATTTGGTAATAATACAGTGGAAGCATTTGTGACAATGCTCGCTCAAGTAGAACTCGGTATTTAGAGTTTAAAAACAGATTCCTTTTAGCAGCTACGTGTCTTTGTGTCAAACAAGGGGTGGGGGGAGAGGGAAATAATACTACCCAATAGTTTAAGCTTAACAGGACCAGGGTAGAATGAATTCATTTTTGAAAAGAGAACTTGAGTTAGCACCAATCCATAGTGGAAAGAAGAAAAACAAGCTTCTTCCTTCAAACAGTAGTTCCCTGGCATTATAGTCACACATTTATCTCAGGCAGATCACAGAAAGGCATAATAATCACCTCCCTCTCACTCTGTGATGTTTCTCCACTAGCTTACTGCATAAATCAATACTTCTACTGCAGCAATAGGTTCATACAACTGTTCAAAGGTATAGTGAGATCCTCAAATGTTTCTGGGTCACCTTTGTGTAGAGGACAATTACAACTCTCTTTCTTAACCAGCAGCGGGGCCATCATCGATGGGACACCATGTCACCATGCTAAATACTGGGAGGAATGAAATAAGAGTGCAGAGGAGTGGAACTAAATTTAATCTATCGAGCACAAATTTTCTTTGAAACGTTGACGATGACCCAGATATTACCACTGTCTGAAGGCACAGAGAACTAGACCAAACTGAAAAATGGTGCTGCTTCATAAAGCCATTTACACAGGACGATTTAATAGGTGGCACAGCAATAAAAAACTCAAAGATTACAGAATGATTTGTGAGTTCTCACAAGGAAGATATTATTCAAGAGTCTTCCCTCTGAGTACCCCACTCCTAGAGTCATCCCATTCATTTGTGTGTATGGCTTCATATTATTCTAATTAGCATTTCTAAAAGACTTCTGCACGACCACATTTCTCTCCTGGAATTAGTGCTTGGACAAACCTTTCGTGGTCATTTATTTCAACCATTTGAGGGGCAGGGAGCAAAGCAAACATGCCTTCAAAGAGAAGTGAGTGAGGTTTGGAGAATGTTTCCCTATTTTTCAGGGGTGGGGCCTCTGCTTAGTTCATTTCGTGATATGAGGAGATTTGTGGTGAGTCTTATTCTCCTTAAACAGGATGAGTAGAATGTCATATTCAAGGACTACCTCTTCCCATATGAACCTACCCAGACACTTCTCCCCAGAGGAGTTTGCCTGGCACCTCCATTAAACACCTCTAGGTTCCAGGCAAAAATGTTCCTTTTTAACCAGGCCTTTGGTTGACCTGGTTGACATCCTAAAACCTTTTAAAATGTGGGACTTTTTTGGGGGGGGGGGTATGTTATTGGGTTATTGTTCTTATTTTGATTTTATATATTGCGTTCTTTTCTGTGAACTGCCCTGAGACCCCCAGGTATAGGGAAGTACAGTATATAAATTAAATAGATAAAATAAAAATTCACTTGTGTCTGCTTAGCAGCACTTCCTGGGACATCCATGTGACTACGTGACATTGTGCAATCACACAGGCTGCATTCACATCGCAGTGAATTCCACATCCCTGTTGTTACTTTCCATATTATATTTGAGTCTTCAAAAAAAAATAAAAGCCCCTTATGGAAATATAGTAGAAGTTTAGCATTCTGTGTAAAGTGGGGGGGGGGTGATTAGTGACGGTGTCTAATGTCATCCATTGTTTTGTCACATCACACCCACTGGTGTGAATGAAATTTAACACAACATGTCCATATATCAGTCAAAAAGCTACAGCAGCATAACACAATAGTGTGAAAGGAACATTAGGAGGAAGGGAAAGGATAGAAGTACTAGAACTAGAATCAGTACTTTTTCTGGGGGGTACACATGGGTACGCATACCCCTAAATATTTTTGAATCTAAGTCACAGAATTTGGCCTCATTGAGGGGCAGTATTTCAATATGAGTAGGAAAATGAGAGTACCCCTTAACATTTTTTTAGAAAAAAAGCACTGGCTAGAATTATGATCAGGAAAAAAAAATTGTAATATTCCCCACATCTGAATGCACCCTTAGTGATCCCAGGATGTGCAGCGTGCAGAAAACTTTGTGTTTCTACGAGTGCACACAGGGCTTTAAAACGTGTTTAAGAGCAGATCTGTTCTATGTTGAAAACAAGAGCAAACAATTCCTAATTTGAAAACTAGGATAGTTTCAGAAGCATCCCCAAGAAATATTATTTGTTTTACCTACAAGATTCCAATTTGGTTCCTAAATGATACATCTAACTTGCCACTTTTGAAGATTGTAACATTACACAACAACACCATTTTATATTCCAGATATTTAGGGCAATAATATTACTGTTATTGGACCCAGCATGCAAATAGTATTAATTTTGTGGATTGTTCAGAAGTATTCAGAAATTATTAGTTTCTTTATGGCATTAGTTCTTCAGTTTCCTTGCATTATATTAGTGTGTGTATATGTGGGCATGCACATCATACATAAATGTTGCACATGCACACACAGAGAGAATGAAATTGCTGTAAATTATTTCATCCATCTTGGCAAAGGATTATGCTGTCATTAATATATTGCCTACAAAAGGAGATCAAGCTGCCATAAAATGTGATTTACGTTCTGAACACTCTATCAGCAATGTTCCTCAACTTACTTAGGTGTACTGTGGGACAAAATCCAAACTTCAAGGATGTTCTTATTTTTTTTCCCTGGTGAAAATATAAGGTGTACCACTCCTGAAATTAATATGAAATAAAGAAAACTTTTGAAGGTGTTTCTTAGGACATTTTAAAGCATCTGAATGTTGAGATTTTTCTTGCCTCTGTGGCCTGCCCAAAACATTCTGCTGTCCACAGCAGAACAGAAGTGGTGGGCTCATGGTGCTCCCCCAATGTGGTGGTGATGCACGGGTTGCCAGAGGCCAGGGCCACCGAGACGGTGGGAGGGAAACTGACAGAATATGCAAATAATACTACCTTTATTGTCAATGCACAACCTGTGTACAATGAAATTAACCGAGCCTGCATAATGGCATCTGTGTCACCCAGGCGATCACAGCTGCAGAGATAAGAAAAGAAGAGTTGTTCCATTGTCTGGAGAGGTCACTTCCTGGTTTGCATGGAAAAGCTGTTTCCAACGGAGCCCAGTGACGGAAGCACGTAGCTGTATTGAGGCAGCACTAGGCACTGACATTTTGTGCCCTTAACAATTTTGTGCCCGGGCCAACAACCCAATGTCTGTCAAGTTAATCCCTTGAGGTGGAATATTTCACAATATCCCTGGCAGTAAAAATGCATCAATAATAAGTTAACTAGTTCGTCATATGCTGGCCTTTTCTATCACTCAAAATCAGGCCAACTCTCTGTGCCTAATGGGAGGGTTGGCCCTGGCTGCCTCTGTACAGTAGTGAAAGAAGGAAGGAGAGTCCTCTGGGAGCAAACAGGAAAGGGCACCCCATTTTCAAGGCTTCCATTTTAAAGCTATGGCAGTTAGACCCTGGAGATTATGACACCCTTCCACCCTCATAAAAACAATGAAAACAAAAACTCTGACCCATTTTATTGGCTGATTTGACCATTTGGGGACTCACTCACTCAAACCAAGCATACTTATAAGTCCCCCCCACACACACACACACATTATCCCTTTTCTACAGTCTCTCATAATTCCACTCATCAATCAAGCTTTGGGGTCAACATGCAAATATTGAATGAAATAAAACAAAGCCACGACAATCCCCCAACTCCATGTGTTGTTCTAGGTTGTTCCCAGCTTCCAATATTATTGTGGAATAGCCTGAAGTGAGAACATATGTTCAACTCCTTAGCCTTTTTCATGCAAAGAGCGGTTGTCAGTAGAGAGGGATACCATGACTTCTTAACTCAGTGGAAGTCTCTGCACAAAGTGGTAAATGCAAGAATGCTTCTGCATTTCAGATGAGTTTGTTAGCCCATGGAAAGTGGGGACAGAGCTGGGCTGAGTTGTGTGCCATGGGCACAGTGCCAAGTGTGGCCCCATTGTCTCTTTGTCTCACAAATAATAACCTTCATATGGACCCTGTGACTTACTAACATCAATATAGAGCAGCCTTTCCCAGATGTTGTTGGACTACAACTCCCATCATCCCTGACTACTGGTCCTGCTAGCTAGGGATGGGGGGAGTTGCAGGGGGGAAAAATCTGAGAACCCAAGGTTTAAAAAGTCTGGTACAGAGTATGACAAAATTGACTACGCATATGCTTATGTTATTAGCATTCATATTGGGATTCGTTGCTGGGTGTTTTGAAGTTAGTGCTGGTACTGCATGTTGAAAATACCTTTTGTGTCATATTATTTATATATTTATTTATTTGATTAACTTTCAGCGGCTAGGTTTCATTTTCTGACTGGCTGTTATTACATTTGCAATTTTGTGTTTCCCAGGATGATATTACTCAAAGAAGCGAAAATAAAAGAACCATGCAGAACTTGAGACAAATTTCTCTGGTGAATACTAAGGAAATTGCCCAAGAAATAAATAGGCACAGAGCAAAATCCTTTGCTTCTGCCAACTTTGAAACTGATATCAGCATGGATAACACTTGCAACGATAGTTAAAATTGAGACATTTCCTTACAGAGGAATTATAATGCAGAGAAGCCTATGCTGGCAATGTGAAGCTGGGCTTTACTGTATTTTGTTCTCTGTTCACACAGGCCTAACTTTCATATACAAATGGATTTTTATATTAGCCACTGGGTGCGGCAACATGAACAAGATGTTCTAGGAATAAAGGAATTTCAATATGACCTCTCATTTGAAAGAGAAAGTAGCCAAACCAACTGCTGTTAATAATAATATAATAATAATTTATTATTTGTACCCCGCCCATCTGGCTGGGTCTCCCCAGCCACTCTGGGCGGCTTCCAACAAAGATAAAAGATACACTGAAATGTCACATATTAAAAACTTCCCTGAACAGGGCTGCCTTCAGATGTCTTCTGAATGTCAGGTAGATGTTTATCGCTTTGACATCTGATGGGAGGGCATTCCACAGGGCGGGCGCCACTACCGAGAAGGCCCTCTGCCTGGTTCCCTGTAACTTGACCTCTCGCAGTGAGGGAACCGCCAGAAGGCCCTCGGAGCTGGACCTCAGTGTCCGGGCAGAACGATGGGTGAGGAGACGCTCCTTCAGATATACTGGACCGAGGCCGTTTAGGGCTTTAAAGGTCAGCACCAACACTTTGAATTGTGCTCGGAAACGTACTGGGAGCCAATGTAGGTCTTTCAAGACCGGTGTTATATGGTCTCGGCGGCTGCTCCCAGTCACCAGTCTAGCTGCCGCATTCTGGATTAGTTGTAGTTTCCGGGTCACCTTCAAAGGTAGCCCCATGTAGAGTGCATAGCAGTAGTCCAAGCGGGAGATAACCAGAGCATGTACCACTCTGGCGAGACAGTCTGCAGGCAGATAGGGTCTCAGCCTACGTACCAGATGGAGCTGGTACACAGCTGCCCTGGATACAGATTTGACCTGTGCCTCCATGGACAGTTGTGAGTCCAAAATGACTCCCAGGCTGCGCACCTGGTCCTTCAGGGGCACAGTTACCCCATTCAGGACCAGGGAATCCTCCACACCTGCCCGCCTCCTGTCCCCCAAAAACAGTACTTCTGTCTTGTCAGGATTCAACCTCAATCTGTTAGCCGCCATCCATCCTCCATCCGCTTCCAGACACTCACACAGGACCTTCACCGCCTTCACTGGTTCTGATTTAAAAGAGAGGTAGAGCTGGGTATCATCTGCATACTGATGAACACCCAGCCCAAACCTCCTGATGATCTCTCCCAGTGGCTGCATGTAAATGTTGAAAAGCATGGGGGAGAGGACAGAACCCTGAGGCACCCCACAAGTGAGAGCCCAGGGGTCTGAACACTCATCCCCCACCACCACTTTCTGAACATGGCCCAGGAGGAAGGAGCGGAACCACTGTATGACAGTGCCCCCAGCTCCCAGCACCTCAAGACGGTCCAGAAGGATGTTATGGTCAATGGTATCAAACGCCGCTGAGAGATCCAGCAGAACTAGGAAACAGCTCTCACCTTTGTCCCTAGCCCGCCGGAGATCATCAACCAGCATTAAAGTTATTATTTTCTTATTCATGGGCTCAGAAAACACACCAATGGACTCAGTAAAAAGAAAAATCCATAGTCACACTACAAAGCCTCTCCTCCTCCAAGAGTGGAGGTGTTGTGGGTGGGACGCGATTCCTGCGTCACGCAGGGGACGTCATGCCACTCACCTGGCTGGCACACCACACCCACAGGTAAGCGCCTAACCGGGCGGCTTGGAGGGGGCGTGGTTTGCAGTTTAAGATACTGCTGCGCCAGCCATTCTGCCTCATTCTCCACCTTCTCACCGCTTCTCATTTTATCATTTTATCTTCTCATTTAGCTTCTCATTTTATCAGTCCTAAAATGAGACCTGCTCTACAAACCCAGTATGTGTACCCAAGCCCCACTGTCAAGCATTCACCTCAAATGCATGCCCCAGGCCTGAGGGGAAACCCCAGAAATCCCACCAGGCATAAAGCATTGGCAGATCTCTGAAGGGTGCCCTTAACCCAATAGTGCCTCAGCTTCCCTAATAATTTCTCTCCCACTTCCTTAACTGCCTTGTATTCTGTGCTCCCAACAGGTTGTCTAACTGTGCTGCTCTTAGAGAGCCAATCAAATTAATCCTAGCAATGCAGAATAGGGGAAAAGAAGAAGAAGAAGAAGAAGAAGAAGAAGAAGAAGAAGAAGAAGAAGAAGAAGAAGAAGAAGAAGAACCACCCTAAGGCCAATCAAGGAACCCCCACCCCTGCAAGAAAACTTCCATTCAGCCCCATTCAACTGGGGAAGACCACACTGCATATAGGGTGCTGAAATTTGGCAAGGAGGAATATTTCGGAGGAGGAGCCAGTTTATCAATCCAAGCTCCACCACCACCACCAATTGGCCCTCAGGTCTCCACCTGTCCATGTCTCTCAACCCCTCCTTTTGGGAGCTGCTAATGCGCCAAGCGTGATCTTCTGAAGGAAGGGGTGAGAGCAAATATCCCCCCCCCTTTTATTGGTGAGAAGAATGTTCTCTAGCACTGTCACCTAGGCTAAATGTCTATGGTATTTTTTTTAACATCTATTAATTGTTACAGTCTGAAACAAATAAGCTGAATAAAAAAAGTTTTTTCCTACCAACTTGTTTCTATTCAGCAGAGTACACTTGGTTTGCTTCTGATTCCTGCCATATATACACCATACCTGTACTGTTAACCAGCTGCACAAGGGGAACTGCATATTGCAATGAGTTACAAAGTGTATGCAGCAAATGGAGGATTGTTTAGATGCTTTAAAGTAGCAGTGATTGCCTTGCAGCTATGAGATGACTTGTCTTACTTATACATTTTATGACCTTTCAAGATTGCTTCTAAAGTTGGATAATTAGATTAGCACAGCCATGCAAAAAGAGAATTCAAAATCATCAAACCATCCCCCAAATTCTAAGCTTTAAAATGGCATTTCTGTATTGTTGTTATTTTAATATAAAGTTCTGTCTTATACTCTTCCTTTGGGGAAAGTTTAACAGAGTTAGATTTAAGGAAAGCAAGAGCAAAAGAAAGAAAAACAGGGAGCTGAAAGCTCTGATACAGTATGTTGATTGTATTCAGGCTTCTATAATCTCTAGGCAGCAGCTGTTATGAGGGCAGTGCATATGAAATAATAAAGGTTGGGGAAATGGGAAATCAGCAAATGTATGTCATTCTAAAACCAAACAAACTTCAATAGCAGGTAGAGGAATATACAACAACAAAAGACTACAAGTGACACTAAAGTCCTGATAAGAGGAAATGAAAGTACAAAACACATGAACTCCTAAAAGTAACAATGTTTTAGAGGAACAAGCAAAACTGGTCACATCCACGGCTTTTTTTTTCCAGCCGGAACTCACCAGAATTCACCAGTTCTGGCACCTCTCAGGTGGGCACCATTGTATGAGATTCAAGGGAGGCGTTCATGGTGAGTTCCAGCACCTCGTTTTCTAGAAAAATAGTACTGGCCACATCCAAAAAAGAACTGAAGCCATTTTAGGGGAGAGAGACGGCGGAAGAAGATTGGAAGAAATTTAAGGACTATCTTGGGAAATACTGCAAAATTAATGAATGTTAGAATGATGTTGGTTTAGAAATTAAGTGGTTTTCAGCTGTAATGATTAAGTAAAAAGAAAAGAAAGGTTGAAAATTATTTGAAAATTAAGGGAGAGAATTTGTTGAATCAATAATCAGAAAATGGAATACAAAAAGGGGAGGTATGAGGAGATCGAGGAAGAAAGTTATAAGAAAATAATGGAATGAAACTTTATATGTTTTTAAATAGTTTTTAGTTTTTGTATTTTGTTGCTTATATTTGTTATTTTTTGTGTTTGTGTTTTGTTTTTTATTATTGTCTTTTTTGTTTAATTTTTGAAACCTCAATAAATATCTTTTTTATAAAAAAGCCATTTTAACAATGATCACCATACTTAAATTTGCTAGAGAGCACATCACTTCAACATCCCTCTCTGCTACTTCAAAAAATCTCATACTAAAATGAAGCCACAGATTACTTGCAAAATTAACAGCTTGAAGCCCTCTGTGACTGCCATTCAGAACTTAATTTTCAGCTCTGGGTAAGGAAAGGGATTATTCCAGCACTTCTCTTTTTAAAACCCTTCAATTAGCTCTCATGAATGGGTTGCCTCTGCTCAGTGGTCAAGCGCATGCTTTATATGTACAAGGTCCCAGCTTCAATGAGGCCTATTGAGTTCAAAGTGATTTACTTCTATGGAAATCACACTTTTCTTTTTTCACATTCGTCATACCAAATCTTTTTTAAAAAAATAAAATAAAATGGAAGTGCTTGTCCTCCCTAAAAGAGGGCACGTGTTGCGTTGAGACCTAGAGACTGACCTTCTGGTTGTGGGAGGGTATATTGGTATATACCTGGCTGGTAGGTCCCTCATTGCTGGGTTTAATCTGGCCAATGGGGTGCTGACTAAACAAATCAAGAGGCCTATAAACACCCATGCACATGACCCAGAGCTTTGGGTTTTTTTGCTCGTGCATTGGAACACCCACCCACCTCTCGCTATATTTAGGGAAATTTTTGCAATTGACCTTGCTATGCTGTCGTGTGTTGTTTGTCATTGGGACAGGGGCATGGCAGGAATTTTCCCCACTTGGCTGATTGGCTGTTGCCACTTGGGTTTCGCCTGCCGTGTAGCAGATCGTCACAACTTGTAAGGTTGCAGATAGGCACTGGTTCAGGTGATAGGGATGGGAGAACGCTCTCGCCATCCCTATGTGAAGGGTATTCCGTTAAAGGAATCCAGGGACTCAACTTGGTTTGGTCAACCCCCGAGAGAGGGTTGTGCCCACGTCTGAGTCCAGGGGAGCATCTGGGGAATGGACATAGTCTGTTCCCGGGCTTTCTACTTACCTCAGGTGTTCACCCGTGGCTGACCTATGATAGAGCTCTGGGTCAGCGCTACCTGCAAGGGTGCAGGGAGCTAGTCGAACCAGAGCTTATGCAACCACTCACTTTCTGTAATCAATAAAGTTGTGGCCTAATTTCTGCCAAAAACCAAAACTGAAATTTGAGTCAAATTTGAGTTTTTATATAGTGGGGTAGGTCTGTGGGTCTGAACACGCAACTGAATTTAGGATGAAGCAGATGAAACCATTAAGCAAAATAAAAGCATCTACACATTCCAGAAGTGTAAACATTACTGTTGATTTGATAATGAGTACAGATAGATAAATACTGGAAAATAAGCATGAATGGCAATATCCTCCCCTAAAATTAAGAACATAAAAGGAATAAATGCTTCCGATGTTCCTTTAAAAAAAGTCATTTTCGTGTATCTGAACCAGGCATTGCCAATGTTTTGGACCATGACGTCTATCTGGCCCAGCCATGATGGGTACCAGTAATGGTCAAGGACAAGGAGATCTGTAGTCCACAACATCTGAACATGGTCTAGCCCAATCTGTACCTTCATCATGATCATTTTCAGAGTGCAATCTCATCCACGCTTACTTAGGTTAAGGTAAAGGGACCCCTGACCATTAGGACTGGTCGTGGCCGACTCTGGGGTTGTAGCGCTCATCTCACTTTACTGGCCAAGGGAGCCGGCATACAGCTTCCGGGTCATGTGGCCAGCATGACTAAGCCGCTTCTGGCAAACCAGAGCAGCGCACGGAAACGCCGTTTGCCTTCACGCCGGAACAGTAGTACCTTGGGTTAAGTACTTAATTCGTTCCGGAAGTCCATACTTAACCTGAAACTGTTCTTAACCTGAAGCACCACTTTAACTAATGGGGCCCCCTGCTGCTGCCGCGCCACCAGAGCACAATTTCTGTTCTCATCCTGAAGCAAAGTTCTTAACCTGAAGCACTATTTCTGGGTTAGCGGAGTCTGTAACCTGAAGCGTATGTAACCTGAAGCATATGTAACCCGAGGTACCACTGTACTTGCACTTTGATGTGCTTTCGAACTGCTAGGTTGGCAGGAACAGGGACCGAGCAACGGGAGCTCACCCCGTCGTGGGGATTCGAACCGCCGACCTTCTGTTTGGCAAGTCCCAGGCTCTGTGGTTGAACCCACAACGCCACCCGCGTCCCTGCTAATTTGAATGTGTGCTAATTTGAATCCCATGGCACTCCAGCAAAAATATGCATTGGATCAGGCTTAATTACATTCAAGCTCCAATGTACAGGAAGCAAAATGCATCAATGTTTTGCAACCTTTTCTTTTCTCTTTCTCTTTTAAACATAGATATTGAGTAGTGAAGCTGCGGGACAGGCAGAAATTGCCAAATAAATAAATAAATTGATCTCCCATCATGCCCCAGCTATGGTAGCATTGCAATGGGGAAACCGCCAGGGAAATTAAATGAAAATTAAATAAATGAAAATTGGCAACCCTAAACGAACCTCCTCTTGAAAAAATAAATAAACATAAACATACTACTTTATGAGAAGCCTCCAGTGGGTTGGTTCACATATGTGATAGCTCTACAATCATCCTGATGGTTTTGCATATTTGCAAACATGCACACAAAGTAATGGTGAATGAAACAGTCTTCTAAATGCATGGGGAAAGATAAGGAACACACTTGGATTTTCATTTTTCTTCTTCTTTCTGAGGGCCTTTTCTTTTTTGAGCTTTATCACTTACTAGCTTAGAGCACACAATGCAATCAACAATTTCACTTGAGTATTCATTCACACATACACAATCAAATTTCCACTTTCTTTCCAGTCAGGGAGTAGTCACAGACTGTAGCATATGGTGCAAAAATGTGATTTGTGATTATCGCACAAATACCTCAACTCAGTCTATGACCAAGCTCAGTAATGAAGGCTCTGCCAGCCAGAAGGAGCCTGATGTTGCTAAAGTCACCTTGTAAATGCTCCCTCTCTCCACAGGCAGTTGGTTACAGTTTTAGAAGTTCTGAATGGAAACAGCTAATGCAGCAGTTAAATCCATAGTATTTAGGAAATAAATGTGTATTGCTTTTGCCTTCTTTTACATTCAAAGTTAACTAATCATGCAAGGAAGTGCCATGGGGCACTAGATCTGGCCCTCACCCCCACCCCCAAATCACCATTTTGATCATCCTTCAGAAAAACCTTGCAAACACTTGTTTGAGCAACATTCATCTGTCAAGTTATTCTGTTTCCCAGAGTTCCCCTGTTAATTTTCGCTTAATATTTGAGTTTTCTCAAAGCCACTTCCAGAAATGTTTAGTGGTATTAGTTTCGTGTTCATCTCCAGATTATTTGCTTCCAGAAACAAATCCATTGGCAAATTACACAGAAATGAGCACCAATTTTGTGCTTGTTTCCAGAAGTGGGTTTTATGTCGTTTGAATGCTGAAGCATAATGCAGAAATTATCAGTTAGGGAAACATCAGGAAATGTGAAGGCAGCCTTGCAAAGTCCTCTGTTTTTCATCACTGGATCAATGTTTCAGCTTTAGACAACTTATTTGATAGTACATAGTCCAACTCCAAGCAAGTTTAATCAAAAGCAAGTTCCACAGAGCTCAGTCTCATATTCCCGAGTAAGGCTGCATTCAGACGGCACTTGGCTTTCCCCCTCAAATTTCCTATCTGACAATTTCTACCTTTTATGTGATCTCTCACACAACATAAAAGCCACTTCTGGCAATGCAGTGCAATTGCCCGGAAGTTTAGTACTTTCTTTTAGTTTCTGCTTTCTTTTGGGAAATAAATCCACTTGCAAACCTGCTAACTCGGAGAATTGCAAGAGTTTCGCGTTGTAATTTCAGGAGATTAAATCTGGGTCGGTATCACAGAATAATGCAGTTCTTTCCCACTATTACTATTTGAAGTTTAGTGTGACATGGAGGTATATTAACCCCAAAAGCCACAGCTCCATAATACAGTAAGTAATGAAGTTTAAAAGGAACATTATAGACTGGGACAGAAGTGCTGGCATTATAACCAGAAATAAACCTCACATCTGAATGCAGCCAAACTGTGCTTATGATTGTTGCTTAAGTGAAATTGATGAGTGATTGAGGCAGCAATACTATACTGTACACACTTCCCTGAGAGTGAATCCCAAAGAATTCAATGAAGTTTTCTTCTGAGTAGACACATAAGTATGTATTAGATTGCGCTGTAACAATTTGTTCCCTTCTAGTTGCATTTTTTTTTAATAATAATAAAAATTGACCAGAAGACTTTTAGATTGAATTTAAATAACAGCAGTCCTTTTAAGGATGCTGCCACTGTTTATTACTATCTTCAGGTTCAGTTCTTCAGGTAGTCTCAAAACCATTTGAAACAATCTTTTTCACAACTTCCTGAACAACAAACCTGAGGTAAACATTGCATTTTGTTGTTATATCTTTCCAGCACAATATGTTATTGTGCTAGTGCTCTGATTATTTTCTCATGACAGTTTTCATCTGACTGTCTTTTCATGTAACAATTTTCAAACAAGACCTGGCGGCAATAATACAGTCATGGGTATATTCCTGTATTTGACATAGCAACGCACAAACCTAAAATGTTGCAGTCTTCAGTTTATGTAGCATCATGGGGAATTTGAGCCACAACTGAGGCACAGGAATTTATAACACACCCTTCTTTCTCCTTTTTTTAGGAGAGAGACCTGATTTCACAATCTGAATTCAGCCATTAAGGTCAACGGATGACCTTGAACCAGTCTTCTCTCTTAGCTAAATCTCTAGCTTGTTGTGAGGATGAAATGCAAGAGGAGAGGAAAAGGTACTTATTGTCATCGGAAGGAAGAAAATAGTGGCTGGGGAAACCCAGATGGGAGGGGCATAAATAATTTCTTCTTCTTCTTCTTCTTCTTCTTCTTCTTCTTCTTCTTCTTCTTCTTCTTCTTCTTCTTCTTCTCCTCCTCCTCCTCCTCCTCCTCCTCCTCCTCCTTCTCTTTCTCACTCATATCACTGGTATGCTGTGCCAAATATTCAGATCATGGTAGTCTGGTAGCATGATCAGTATATAGTTCAACACAACACAAGAATCAGCAGAGTGACTCATGTGTTCTTAGATATTCAGAAGATGCGCTGTTTGGTGGTTCCCTTGCTTGTATAGGTATGAATGAGGGTAATTAGATTTTTGTTCTTTTTGTGATTGTATTCAATCTTTTTCCTCCAATTCTCCCTTCCCCTTGGGAATTGTTCACACAATCATGTGTTGGTTTGTTGATCATATGAATTGCAGCTTTGTGGAGGCAGCTCCATTACCAAGCAATTCAGGATGATGGAGCAAACACTATCACGGAAATACCACTGAAAATGGCCTCCCATGGCAACCTGGTGATCACTACCTCAGTGTCCATAAGTTCTCACCATGTGGCTCATGCCCACATGTTGCGGAATAACCAAGGTGTGGTCATGAGACACATAGTGCAGCCCTGTGTCACATACCTAGGGACTAAGCCCCATTAAATTCAGCAGAGCCTGTCATTATCTCATTGCGATGAGAACTGCTGTGTGTACGCAAGAAGCTCAAATACAGCCTTGCCACACGAAACATTCTCTGCATCGCAATTAAAGCAGCTGCAATGCAATGTCTCGTTTGAGCGGGTTGGGCTTTAGTGAAAGGTATATATATGTAGCTGTTCTTTCTGTTATTCTCTACAGTAACAGTTTATACTGCTAATTTGTTGTGTGCCATAATGCACACCATTTCTTTGTCATATTATATGAGCCTCTCTCCTAATAACAACCGCTTACGCAACCATTTTCAATTACTTATTTTTAAAAAGCCATTTTCACAGAAAGATTCTGTTTCCATAATGTTCAATCACCCACATCTTGGTCTCTCTCTGTTTCTCTGCAACCCCTGGAAATGAATGCAAGGCGAATCTATGAGATTCAAGAAGAGATAAAGTCACTCAGGCTCAGCGTGATATTCAGAATCTTTGAAACATATTCTAAAAATAAATTCGCCAGAAATAGGCTATTTTTAAAAATGAACTGTTCTATTTCTGTCTCTAATTAAATGAATTCAATTTCACAGTAGTACTATCAATAAATTAATTCAGCACTATTCATCCATGAGAAATGCTATATAAGCTAGGGAACACAGAACGCAGGAAGTTTTCTTACTCTGTGTCAGACCATTGGTCCATCTATTGTCAACGCTGACTGTTAGCCACTCTCCAGGTTTTCCCTGCTCTACCTGAACATGCTGAAGATTGAACCCAGGACCTTCTGCATGCAAAATCAGATGCTTCTCTCACAGAGCTACAGTCTTCTCATTACTGAAGATTCTGCTTCCAAAGCCTAAGTGCTGCTCCTCACATTATGCAGTGATAAAAATGTCAAATGTACACTTGATGTGAAGCCACAGTATTCACCTGCATGTTGCATACTCATTGGGTTGGCTCAAGGCTGTATTACTTAAAACAATGTCCTAGTCCAATCAGTGCGAACAGTTCATCATGGCTACCCATTGATTCCACTGGGAACTAAGTTCAACAAAATTAGTCTGGAGACAACCCGTTATGTTTATAGCATATATTAATGCCCTGATTCAGCAAAGAAGCAGGCCAGGTATGCCCACACACAGCTAATGAGGACAGAAATAATAATAGTAATAATAATAATAATAATAATAATAATAATAATAATAATAATAATAATAATATTTTATACCCCGCCCATCTGGCTGAGTTTTCCCAGCCATTCTGGGCAGCTTCCAACAAAATATTAAAATACAATAGTCCGGCAAACATTAAAAGCTTCACTAAACAGGGCTGCCTTAAGATGTCTTCTAAAAGTCTGGTAGTTGTTTTTATCTTTGACATCTGGTGGGACGGCATTCCACAGGGCAGGTGCCACTCCTGAGAAGGCTCTCTACCTGGTTCCCTGTATGCTCACAGGGAGGGAACCATCAGAAGGCCCTCGGAGCTGGACCTCAGTATCCGGGTAGAACGATTGGGGTGGAGACGCTCCTTCAGGGATACTGGACCGAGGCCGTTTTGGGCTTTGAAGATCAGCACCAACACTTTGAATTGTGCACCTTCATTTACATTGATATGCTTTTTCAATCTCTACTTCACTAGTCAGATGTGTCTTTTAACAATCATAAGGTTTGCAAGCCCATCCTAGTTGTTTTGCATCCTTAATCATGTGCAGCTCGAACTGGATCAGAGTCAAAATGTCTTCCGTTATCCATTAGAAGCCTAATGTGGGAAGAAATTATAGCAAATTTCATTACTTGGGAAAGAGGCAGTTCCAGGCGCAGTGGCACAAACCACTTCAGCAAGACACTAACAGGTTCATCTAATCCAATGGCTTTAAATGCATTAATACATTGCATGCTACTATCTGCATGGCACTCAATATTGTTGGAATTAAAAATCCAATTCAGCACTCGTGCTGATACATGCAACATATTTATATAAATATCATTATTGATATTCTATTATTTTGCTTCCTTATCAAATTGGACACCATTATGTCAGAGCCAGAGCTGAGAGGCAAGAACAGATTATTCAGTTGTGAAGGTGGGGCAAATTTCTTCAGTAGGGCCTGATGATTAATTGCTTGGAAAAGGAATAAAGGTATATATTTTTCTCAAATTTATTTGCCTCACTCTGGGTGCAAAACTGTCAAATTAAAATATATTTACTAAGATCCAGAAGGGAATATGTAATATATTTATATATGTATTCATGAGGATATGTAATATATATATATATATATATATATATATATATATATATATATTCATGAGATAACATGTGTAAATATGATATCAGTGCTTTTTTGCTTATGGCCAAAGTGCTGAGCTAATTAAATTCTTGTCTGTCACTTTGGCTTTATGTAGCAAGAAGACAGATCCAAATCTTTATGAGGTGGCTAATATCATAATAAATAAAATTTAACTGGCTTTAACACTGGCGTGCTCTGGTCCATGGGGTCATGAAGAGTCGGACATGACTTATCGACTAAACAACAACAACAACACTGGTTATTACTTAATAATGGGTAATTGTTTATTTGGTGTTGATTTCTGGCTACCAAGGCAGCCCTTGGTCAGGAAAAGCTATTTTCCTGATTTTTATGATGTTGCAGCACCATAAATGGTCAAAGAGGCTTACTGCAGTTTATCAGTCCACATGAACCATGTGATTTGAGCAACCATCGGAGAGCCGTTTCTATACCAACATATCAATCTGAGGAAATGCAGTAGCTGCGGTCTTCTGGAATCAGCCTCTGCCCATGTTGGACAATGTTAACTATGTCTGGGTCTTCTGATCTTTCTCTGTCTGCCCCAAACATGCCTTTCGACTTAACCTCAGCCTGCCCTGAACTATGGCATTTGTCCTTGCTTTTACCCACAGTTCTGTTTTCTTATTAATCTGCTTTAAAACACAAACACCTCCAAAATATGTAACTTAAACTGTATTTTCTCTCAACATAGTATATTTTCTCTCAAAATACTTAGTTGCAGCATTTAGAGAAATGTGAAATGTTGTAGAGAGATAATTCTGTAAATTAATTGTTTAGAAGTGGCTCAGGCCATTTCAGGGGAAGTTGTGAAAATCAAATTCCTTAAGCATTCCTGCTTCATGAATTCTGATATAGACTGGCCTAAGCTACACCTCTCAGCTAGTGTCTAAGAAGTCTAATGTCTTGAAGTCTAATGTCAATACAGTCAAGTGTACAGAGTGGATCTATATATGTAGGCTCCTTCCTGTATGAATAATCAGATGCATCCGCTTTCTATGTTTTTCTATGTTTATTGTGGGTACAAAAGCCTATGTGCATTTCTGAGTACATGCTGGAATATGTGGAAGTTGTTGTTTATTATCCACTCTTCACCTCAAGGTCCTAGTAATGGGGCCAAGGGCAGCAGACATGACTATATCAGCCTCCCTCTGTGGATTCATTAAATCCAAGAATGTCTGGAAAGGGCTTTAATTAAAGGGGAGATTTGTGGATGTACAAATACTAGCAACTATATGAAGAAGACCAGGATTAGATAACAAAGATAGGATTTTGAATTTAAGTCTCTTAATTTTCCAAGTGTAGTTACAGGCACCAGTGTTGCAACACAGCAAGTGTGAAGGGCTTATGGCAATAGAGTGAGTCTCTTTATTAAAAAGTCCTTTAACTAGAGGACAGAAAATTGAATTCAAGAAATGGAAGAGTAATTCTAATTCTAATGAAACATACTCAGTCAGGACTTCTAAACACTTAGATGGGGGAAGCCTTTGAATAATGATGAGCTGATTAAACACAACATGGAAGGCTGAAAGAGGAAAGGTGTTGAGAAAGGAAGAGAATGTGTTGTGTTTAAATATGCAAGACAGTCTAATTTAAAATACTAATTCTTCATATTCGACTGCTCCACAAGTGAATGCAACTTGAATACTTGAAAAGCGTCATCACCATCATTATTGATTTGTTCACTTTAGCTGGAATATCCATTATGAATGCACATTTCAGAATTTCATAGAAATTCTTAATAAGGCCAAATAATAGAATCATAGAAGTGTAGAGTTAGAAAGGACTCGGAGGATCATCTAGTTCAGGCATGGCCAAACTTGGCCCTCCAGCTGTTTTGGGACTACAACTTCCATCATTCCTAGCTAACAGGACCAGTGGTCAGGGATGATGAGAATTGTAGTCCCAAAACAGCTGGAGGGCCAAGTTTGGCCACCCCTGATCTAGTCCAACTCCCTATGATGCAGAAATTCTCAACTAAAGCATCCATGACAGATGGACATCCAACTTCTGCTTAAAAATCACCAATGAAGGAGAGTCCACAACCTCCCGAGGGAGTCTGTCCCACTGCCAAACAGGTCTTATTGTCAGAAATTTTCCTGGTGTTTCTTGTAACTTGAATCCATTGGTTTGAATCTTACCCTCCAGAACAGGAGAAAACAAGTTTGTTCTGTGCCCTCTAGATATTTGAAGACGGCTATAATATCTCCACTCGGTCTCCTCCTTTCCATACCCAACTCCCTCAATGGTTCATCATAAGGCTTGGATTCCAGACCTTTGATCATCTCAGCCAACATCCTATGCACACATTCCAGCTTGTCAACATCTTTATTAAATTGTGGCATCCAAAACTGAACACAGTATTCCAGGTGTGGTCTGACCAAAGACCAATGATTAGGACAAAGAAAGAGGTTCACAGAAGCATTCTATCCTACATAAGGGCTTCAGATGTTGACAGCTTCAATTAAATTTACTATTTCATGCTTCTATTTATGAGATGGCTTGTCCCCCAACCCTCAACACAATAGCCTGATCCAGAGTTGGGTGGTAAGATAAGCAGAAGTGGTTCATGAGTATTCCCTGCTGGTGCCGATCTTCTCCCCACCTCCCCATTTCAGTAAACAATAGTGACCTCCCTGCCAGGAACCTAGTGAAGTGGCTCTGTGGCATCAGATGAGCCAGTTCTGGAGACAAGATAACAAATCATAATATCAAAACACATTTTAAATATCTAGGGTATGTGGTTGTCAGATTGTGGCGATGCTGTTGCATCCTACCATCAGTACTATCATTGTCTACTGCTGCTGCATAGCAATGACTAATGAGCAGTATCAATAGTCAGAGGGATGATACCAAGACGACAGCTGAGACTCTCCACTTGACTATATGGAGAGGTCCTCCCTATTTTCCTTCATTGGGACCTCAAACATCAGTGGCACCAGCAGCAGACTGGCTGATAAGTTTTCCTGTGTGTTTGCAGTCTCCCCATGAATGTGAGTCCCTGCTGTGTTCAGGCTTAATCTGATATGGTTTCCCAGCATTAAGTATTCACAAAACTGGAACGCGGCTAATTTCTTCTCTACAACGATTTATGAAGGGCTGTATTAATTCCCATTGGCCATTCATATGCTTTACAGTGTTTCACACATAAGATAAATGTGATCAAGTTGGGCAGCTAATGTATCATGAATTTATTATCACCAAATAACGGTATACTTTGTACCCAGTTCCAGCATGGCTAAACTCCACACAATTTGTAGCAGGCTTCTGAATAATGAAGAAACAGGAACTCAAACAATGTGAGAACAGATAAAAGGGCTGTATCTGCAATGGATATTATTAAAACATTATTCAACCAGACCCACTTATAACTTCAGATACCTTTTTTAAAGCGGGGGGTGGAAGGAAAATCAGATACATGCACAGCGGAAAATAGGAACAGACAAGGAGATATATATGTATAAAATATGAATGAGACAGAATGCAATGATGTTTTAAGAAATTTCCCGCACCTAAAACCCTAGCAGTAATGGAGGAAAAATGTACTACATTTTCTTTCTTCATTCCCCCCAACCCAACACATGAATATTACACATTTTCCATTGCTCAGAGTGTCAGGAACAGTGGGGATAAGGCATGTACTCTCACAGTTTCACATAAGATGGAAGAGATGTACAAAAGAAGCTCTGTGAAAGAGGGAAAATACATTGTGCAGCAGACTTTCTCTCAGAGAGCTCCTTCATCAAGTACACCCTAAGAAGTCTGCTGTTGCTTCATCTGTTCCACAGATGATTCAGAGCTGGAAAGCCTGTGCAGAATTTCATGCTATTCTATTACAATCTTAAATAACAATGCCATCTAGTGGATATTCTGGCTCCAAAGCTTTGTGGCTCTCTCAGCGCAAGAGGCATTTTAGGAAAATGTGCCTGTGGAGAGAACGTATCCCTCCTTCCTTCCCTTCCTTTAAGAAAAAATCTACTAGAGTTTTAATATCAGCCAGCGGGATAAATATCAACCTTGGGATTTGTTTTTGATACCAGAGCTCTGGCAAATGTGAGTTAATGGTAAATATTAATAAATATAATGATAAATATTAATAAATATAATGGTAAATGGTAAATATAATGGTGAACGTGTGCAGATGTCTTTACCTTAACCATATGTAACTTCAGGATACGTGGGTTTCGCAAGTGGTCTGTCATTCAGGCACAGGCTAATACAGTGGTACCTCGGGTTACAGATGCTTCAGGTTACAGTCTCCGCTAGCCCAGAAATAATGCTTCAGGTTAAGAACTTTGCTTCAGGATGAGAACAGAAATTGGGCTCCAGCGGCGCAGCAGCAGCAGGAGGCCCCATTAGCTAAAGTGGTGGTTCAGGTTAAGAACAGTTTCAGGTTAAGTACAGGCCTCCGGAATGAATTAAGTACAGTACTTAACCAGAGGTACCACTGTATGTATGTATATATGTATGTGTGTGTGTGTGTGTATAATATTTGCATGTGAAAGTGTGAACACTGCGTGGATATGCGTGCCACAGCCCATCTACGAGACTGAATAATCTACTGCAATCTCAAGAGAACAATCTTAAATGCATGTCCGTACCAAGGTCAAACCACTCAAGCACACAGTTCTTTCTGAGACAATTGCCCTGGAGCCAATTCATCTCTAGTCCAGAGACATTGTTGGGGTTGTTCGCTGGATAACTGTATTTATCGGTGTGATGTATAGAGACACCAACCTAATGTTCCACCACTCCTCACTCAATTATCCATCAATGAAGCTATTGCCACCAAGGTATTTACTCAGGGGCACAGGGGGTAAACCTTCTGAATTGAGAGTAAGATCTCACACACAAACAAAACAACAACACTACATCACAGATCAGAGTCCATATTGGACAGACGTTTAAGGGAGCCACTGACAATTGAGTCCCCTCCTACCTGCATAGTTCCTCCTTGGTTTCTGATTAATAGTCATTGCAGATCATGGTGCAAAATTGAAAGCTTTGGAATTTCTCTTGAACGCTCCTGATCATGAAGATCTCATCATAAGAGAAATCGTACTGAGATGAGATTGAATCTTTGTGTGTGTGTGTGTGTGTGTGTGTGTGTGTGTGTGTTAAATAGACAATTGATAAAAGAATGAATTCTAATGGGCTACAAAACATTAAAGACATGCAAGAGGATGATACATAGAGAGCTGACGAGATGTGGTTGCTTTAACCATAGGTCATAGCAATAGAATAGGATGCAGATTTATCAAACAAATGTTTTTCTGGCTCAAAGTTGACATGTGATAATCAGATGCGAAATCCTATAAACAAGACAAGATACAGAGGAAAGAAATTGTATTAACCTTATAAACCCAAACCTAATTTTCAACACAGCCAATGAAAAGAAGCCAATAGGTGCGTAAATTTCATTATCCGCCTCTAAGCATATATTCATATATTTTAAAAGAAGAAATATTCTCTATATAGGAGCTAACAAATCATTTCTAGGCCTGCTCTTTAAAAAGCATAAAATGCCAAACAATGGGGATATTCTTTGGCAATACCTGACCTTCAATTGCAAAAATGATGCCTGGACCTTCAGATACTTTTCTTTCTTTCTTTCTTTCTGACCCAGTTAACCAGTGGCTGCATCAAGCCCTTGTGGGAGTGTCTAAACTGTGGGAGGAAGGGCTGAGGAAGATTTCTTTCACCTGAAGAAGAATCAAAGAGGGTGAGTGAGGCAGTGGCAGGACTCTTTAAAGGTTCCTACCACCACAATCCCCTTACAAGATCCCACTGGGCCATGCAAGATGCAATGCACCCTGAGATCTCATGAGAGCAGAGGCTCCTCTCCAAACTTAGCTCATCATGGCCACCTCTTCCGTAATTGGCCTCAATTAAGTAATGGTCATCTAGTCCCAATTAAGTAGAGGTCTTCTTTCACAGTCTGTTTCTATATGGAGTTTTGTTTTTTAAATGTTTTATTGCTTTGTGTTTGCCATACTGGGCTCCTTGGTGAGGAAAGGTGGGATATTAAATGAATGAATGAATGAATGAATGAATGAGACACTTGCAGAATATGATTTGTTCTTAACATCTTAAGCAATTAGAGCCTGTTAGGATCTGGTATCACTTGGGAGACAATTGTGAGTCATGGTCACTTTCTTTCAGTCGTTTTCTCTACATCGGAGGTGAGGAACCTCTTCCCCAGGACTAATAAGGTCAGTCAGTGCAGCTCCCCATATAATAAGGGAACAGCAAATATCATGGGTTGTCTCCACCAGTGATTTTTCCTTGTAGTGTAATGTATAGAAAGTGGAGTTTCCACCATGCCACCTTAACTACTACAGCTGTTCATGCCACATCCTACACCATTTCAGAGGGTCTCTCAACTCTCAGGAAAAGTTTTCAGGAGACACCAGAAACTGCAATGGGTAGAGAAAAACAGGAAAAAAAACATGTTTTGTGAGTGCGAGCATAGCAGCACTCTCTGTGTGCATTATTTAAAAAATGATTGATATGTATTCCACCCCACCCCACCCCAAGATATACATATATATTTATCCCATCTATAATATACTTGGGTGATTAATAATCGTTAATTATTATTGTGATATTATTTTATATGGTGCAACTCTCCAAAGGTGAAAAAGGTGTTGAATCCTATCAGCTGCCACATTAAATAAATTGAAGGCTAGCACTCCACCCTGTACTGGCTCATTGTCAGCTTTGCCATTCATTCTGGGCAAGGTTGCTTTATTAACAAAGTCAATTCCAAATGTTTGTACACTTCTAAAAATGATTTTGGTCAATCACCTGCTCTTTTTTTCCTAGGTCACTGTGCTTGCATTATCACATTCAATTAGATTAGAGTGCATGATAAATGGGCAGGGAACACATTTCATCAAGTTAACGTTATAATGCACGATTGGCTCTTAGTCAAAAGTGCAACTTCTTTTAGTATGATATGGCAGTTTAAGAAGAGCCAAGCTTGATAGCATATTATCAAGCAAAGCGGGCGATCGTGCTTAAGGCTTTCAGTAATGGGCAACCTCTCCCACCAACCTTGGCTTGTGATTTTGCTCCACTAACTGAGCTATTTTCCTAAAAGGTTGGCAAATAGCTTGGCTGTCTCCAAGCCCAGTTAGAAATCTCAGAACCTGTTGCACTTCTGATGGCAGATACCTTTGGAAGTGAAATAGATCCCCAACCCTGAAATCATTTTTGCTCAATGTCAGGCTCAAACCCATGACCCTCAAATTAAGAGTCTAATGTTCTACCAACTGAGCTATCCTGGCAGAGGCTCAGAGGGGATGGAAGCAGACTTGAATGGACACTAAGCCAAATTTGGCAATACCCTGGACCCATCTTGATCCCAACCAAATATTGTGGTCATAGTAAAGGTAAAGGGACCCCTGACCATTAGGTCTAGTCGTGGCCGACTCTGGGGTTGCGGCGCTCATCTCTCTTTATTGGCCGAGGGAGCTGGCATACAGCTTCTGGGTCATGTGGCCAGCATGACTAAGCTGCTTCTGGCGAACCAGAGCAGCACACGGAAACGCCATTTACCTTCCCGCTGGAGTGGTACCTATTTATCTACTTGCACTTTGACGTGCTTTCGAACTGCTAGGTTGGCAGGAGCAGGGACCGAGCAATGGGAGGTCACCCCATCATGGGGATTCGAACCACCAACCTTCTGATCAGCAAGTCCTTGGCTCTGTGGTTTAACCCATAGCACCACCTGTGTCCCTTTTTCACCTGCGTCCCTTTTTGGTCATAGTAGATAAACTGTAATAAGTTCTGCCATGGAAATAATCATCATGATGCCTCGGAGGTAAAGAAACACAAGCAGAGTTCTGCTCATACTGTGGCAATTTCCTACCTTCTTCCCTTTACTGCCACTTACATGCAAGAGGTATTATCACAATTCAAAGATACATTGCATCCATTCAAAAGCTCTTGAGAAGGGTACAGTGCAGAGACGGTGAGAAGTACAGCCTGAGGAGAAGGCATAATATGAGAAGCAGATAAGGAAGGCCTGGAGATCTGTATTTGGCCCTCAAGCCTGAGGTTCACCATGCCTGATTTAGGTAAATGAATAGCATTAAATGTCTATATATCCTAAATTCTTCAGTGGATTTGAACTTGAAGAAAAGAATATTCAGCACCTGGGAATCTACTTTAAAAGAAAATAGCAGTTATTATGGGACGACTAATGCATTTTTAACTGGATATCATCTTCCTAACTAGGATTTTGTGGAGTTAAGATTCCATAATGTCATTGTGCTGTTTCCAGTCTAAGAAAACGCTATGGACAGTAGGGGTTATGCCATGTATTATAAGGCTCTGAGTAAGCTGTTTTATCTCTCCATTTCATTGGCACAAGAGCAATGGACACAGAGATGTCTTCAGAGGCTGAAAAGACCTTCTTTGACGTGATTCATATTCCAGAGAGGATTTGGAAGTGAGCTTTGGGATAGGCACATGTTGCCGAAGTATATCAAAAAGAAACTAGCTTTGAAGAGAACTCGTTGAGCAGTAAAAAGATGTTTCCTTGTGAAAGGTCTTATTCATGGTGACAGAGCTGATGTTTTACTTTAAGCTTAGCCCTTCAGAGACTTCCTATGATAATGCACACAAGTCTCTGCTGACAATTTGAATGTTGCTTATCTCCCCTGTACCGTATTACACTTTACTTAAAACAGAATCATGTTCTGCTATTCTCTAAAGAGTACTACACTAGATACACAGTGGAATATCCCATACTCTGATGTTTGTATTTTGTGCAGTGCGAGGCCCTGATTGACTCCAGTTACGAAAGCTAAGGTTGTTGAAAAGGCCAGAGAACACCTTGGCTGTCTCTTACTGCAGACCCAGATCATCAAGCCTCAGCTTCCACAACCACCATCCTCCATAAACCATCATTGGCAGGTTTGGCAGCAACAGCAGTAGATATGTTCTATGCTCATGATAATATTCTATCCTCTTGGTAATTATGCTGATAGAAATGTGTGTTCCTTTAGTAATGTTTTCTTTTTAAACCTTTGACATAATATTTTAGCTTCCTGTTAATTATGTTTCTTTGAATGTATGCTTTATATTTGACTTTCTTCTGTATTTTTTTTTTAGGGGTTGTTTTATTTGATGCTTAAATGTAGGCTGTAAATGGCTTTGAGATATTTGAGATATAAAGTGGTATAGAAATGAAATCAAAAATAACATCCATCCCCAAAGTACATCAGAAGGGAAAGTTCCTTATTTGATTTCAATAGGCCTTACTTCGAGATATGTTTTATATTAATTGAGCTTCAGCGTGTTATGGAGAAGAACTAAGGAACTGACTTGTAATCTTGTAGAAACAAATATGAAGAAGAAAACTATTTTTTAAATACTGATATATTTTTAAAAGCTCTATTAATATAAAATATTTTTGAACTATATTTAAAGCAATTGCTTCTCAGTTGAATCTACATTAAAAATAAATAAATTATGGGGGCCCAGAGTTACAGTAAAGAACTCAGGTTTCCATCAATTAAAAAAAAAAATCCCCATATGTGTTCTACTATAATTTCAAATATTACCTAATAGATGGGCTGTGTGAAATAGTTGTAATAGAAAAGCTCCTCATAAACACATTGGCCATTTACTTAACAACTGATAAATTTGTCCCTTCATAATTATAATCTCAATTGATCACATGGACCATAAATGGGTGATGTTTTGTAGTAGCAGTAAATTACATTGTTAAAAAGGGAGACTTGCCAGTAAACATTTGTTTTATATTTAAAGCATATGTCTACAAGAGGAATTCTACTTTCATTTATGTTTTCTCAGCCATACACTATGGCTAGACTTTTGATTTCCATAAATTGCTGGACTGTCACTCCCATCATTCCTGACCATGAGCCATGATGGCTGGTGCTGATATGTCCAACAAACCAGCCCTGGCCTAGTTAAACCTCTTTCCCCTAATAATGGGAGCAACTTCGGACCTCAAGCATACTGCATGTTCCTAGGTCATGTTCTTTCCCCATTATTTCACATTGCCTCATTGCCTGAATATTATACTTTCTACCCAGACTCTTACCCAATTGCTTTTTCACCCCGCCTGATCACACCAAAAAATATGAAGGACTCATTAGATGCTTCCTTGTAGAACTGGGCACCCACAGCTTCTGTAGAGATTGACAGATATTCCTCAGTTTTCCTTTTCACAACACCAGCTTTATTTATGCTGCCACCACTTTGCTGCATTTGTTCCTGTGGTTTTTACTTGTTGCCTACCTTGGCATTCCCCCCCCTTTAAAACTCTGATTCATGAGTCAAGAGAGTTTCTATGGCAACAAACCTATTATTGTTTGGTGGTTGCATCTTGTAATCTTACCAGAACAGTAGCAATAAGATTTAATATTTAAAGCAAGAGGGGGACAACTCATTTTGGGTGTTGGAGTAATTTGTAGGAGGAGAATTTGATAAGATTGGGAAACTGATTATGCCTTAAGTATAAAAATATTTTTGATGGCAAGGGTAATAGCCCAAAAGCCTTGTCAAATATTCAAGAGAACTGCATGGCAGGAATGCAAACCAATTTTAACAAAGCAAAGGAAAACTTGATTGAATGCCAGGATTCACAGTTGGGAAGCTCTGATCTTCACTGCCCAAATCAAAATCCTCTATTTTTATTTACTCTTATCAGCAGTACTTTTTATTGCATTCAACACTATTTGCCTCCACTGCTATTAAGACACCTTAGCTTGAACTGATTCATTTTTTTCCAGGTCTGCACCACTTGCCTTGACCCCAAAATAATTACTTCAGCAAGATTGTTGTATTAATTTCTCATATGGTAAAGTCATAAAGAAGTAACTTCTACTGAATACTCTTTGGGTGGTAATGTGCAAACTAAAGATGCAAGGAATATACCTGAGAAGGGTCTCCATTCTTACTAAAATTCCTTTAGTTTCTCCCCCAAAGGTCTTCAGAAGAAGTTTCTTTTGACCAGGAACTTCCCAATGTGCCTCAAAAATTCACTATGGCAAAAATTTAGTGAGAACTTTGGTCCCAAGTCTTATCAACTTTGCCTGCTTCATGGAGAGTTGATTCAACAGCCCGAGACTCCGTGTAAGACACTCCCTGCTACAGTAGTAAGAGATGCATGATGTCCATAATATAGCTTGGCTAATAACCGGCGCTCACTTTTTCTGTGGGTAAGAGGTAAGGTAGGAATGTTCACAACTTTCTAGTGTGACACATCAATGAACTGGCTGTAAGAGTTCATTGATTTAAGAGTCAAGCAACCAAAGCAGTGTAGGTAAACTTACTTTAAATGCATGTTTATTTCAGGAAATATTGGACTTCAAGCTCATTTGGTGGCTTTGGCCACATCATTATATCCTATACTGCATTTCTAAGCATTTCTACTTTGAAGTAAGCCCCAAAGACTTCAGTGGAACTCACTCACTAGTAAGTGTATAAGAGCAGTGCATCCACAGTCTAGCAGTAGAATACCAGTTGCTGTGGATCATGTCCCACTTCTCCCATAGGTATCTGGTTGGCCACAGTGAGAATGCTGGAGTAGGTTGTCATTTGGTCTGATCCAGCCGGGCTCCACTTGTGTTCACATATTCTCCTACTCCCAGGGTTTTGTGAAGATAAAAGAGACAACCTCTTGTGTGCTCCCTTTGGCCATCCAGATGTTGATGAAGTACAACTCCTAATATCCTTGGCCATTCACCACGCCTGCAGGGGCTGACAACCATCCAGAGGACCAAAGGTCCCCCACATCTGTTTTCCTTGAATGCAGATAAGACAAGCAAGTTGCTTAAATGAAGCTAAGACAAGATAAAAAGCTGCAACTTATCAGTGAGTGCCTTCTGAAATAATTCTTAAGATAAATATCTAAGAGTTGGCTAAACCACAAGAGAAGATATTGATATATTTGTTTTATTTCATTTCCCCACCTCTATGTTTTAAGTTAAGGTGGAAGGTCCATTGTCAGTGACATGGATATCTATAAAATGTTGCTGGTTCATATTAAATTTTTAACAAGATAAGTGCAATTATTTAAAATTTCATTGCAAATGGATCAGAATTCTCCACAGAAGACAAGATTTGGAACAGTATATTGTGTGTGGTGGGTGGGGGATGGGGCGGTTGGTTTTGAATCATAAGCCAGGTTCTTACATTCAAGCTTTCATTTTCTCTTTGGGACTCTGGAAATTGCCTGTTTTCAAAATTGTCTCGCATTAAGTACACCCAGAACTCTCATGGTTTTTTTTTTGTGTGTGTTTTTTTTAAAAAAATGATTTATTTTCCTTCTGGTCTCTGTGCACAAGAGAAGCATACAAAGAAAAAGATTAAAATAAAGCAAGTCCTATCCGAATGGTCCATAGGGATATAGATAGTTCAGGCTGGAAGTTATGCAAGTCTCTGACTAGACAATAAATAAGGATAAAAAAGTAGGGATGAGGGGAAAGAACTTAGTAGAATGATATACAAAGAAATATATTCAGTACTAAGGTTAAACCCATAGGGGCGAAAGGCAAGCAAACATTTCTGTTTGCTATAAGGCTCTTTCAGACTAGTAATAAAGCATGGCATTCTGGGCCCTCTTGACTGCAGAGAAAAGCTGAAGGGTTGAGTGTGCTAATAGCTGAAGGGTTATTCTTTAAAAAATACATGTTTTCCTGTCCCCTTCTCCTTTGGCCTGTATTTAGATACCAGAGAGTTAGTCTGGTATCCTTATGTTGTTGAGCTCATCAACACCCATTTTGGGAAAGTATTGGAGCTGAAAGTGGTGTACATGGTTCACCCCCTCCATTTTATTCATGTGATGTAGGTCTGGCTGAGAAATGTTGAGTGAAATTGAGTGAGCCTTTATCTCTGCAATGCTAGTCCAATTCCAACAATGGCCCCACTACACCACACCGGTATGCCAATGTTCTCTGCATACAGCTTTTGGGGACCATATATTGAGAAGATAGCAAGATCAAGGCAGAAAGCAAGGCCAGGCACAAGGGTGTAAAGCAAGTTTCATGTAGTTAGACCCTCACCTCCATAGGCTTCGGACAGGGCCACCCCCCCCCCCGGAATCCTTTATCGGACTACCCTTCAATATGCGGGGGAGGTGATGGCGCTTCCTCCCCCCTTCCATCTACATAACAATACCCATCCCCGGCCGCGCTGGCATTAAATAGTGCAGGCCACACCCCCTGGGCCAGCCAGTTGGCTGGCCAGGGGATGATGCGACCGATGATTCCCCTAATCGTGTGGAGGCTGAAAGCCAGCCCCTGCGCGCGTGGTGGGAGTGTGGAGCCCGCAACACCACCTCCTCCCTAGGTCAGAAGTGGCTTTACAAATAACAAATACCCAGGAGCCAACAGTCCAGAATTCCCCATGTCCTTAGAACTTATTTTTAAACAGTATAGCATGTGGAAGATGACAAGCAGAGCAGAAGGGTAGTAATCAAATCCCCCTAAAACAGGGTACCCTGTACTCCTTTTTTAGACTGACCTTTTTGCCTTTGAATTTGCCTGTTGAATTTCCCTTTGGCAGTTTTAACTAAAATAACCCTGGTGAATAATCTCATTGCAGTATGTGTCCTCCTGAACTCCACCTTGAAATAAAATGAGAAATTAATTTGAAATGATTCAGTACATTAAGGCTCAAAAAGAACCGACTGCAATGAAACAACTGTTAGTTTAGTCAAATCTAAGTTTAAAAGATTAAACCAAGTCAACATCTGTACTATGGAATAAACAGCTGTGAGTTTACCAGTTACAAAGCCTGGTACCCGTCTTTTTGTATGTTGAGAAGGGAAAGCAGAAATATGTGACAGTCCATGACTCAGTTCACAAAAACTATACTAAGAGCCAAAGTGGCATAACAGTTAGAGCAGGCTTCCTCAACCTCGGCCCTCCAGATGTTTTTGGCCTACAATTCCCATTATCCCTAGCTAGCAGGACCAGTGATCGGGGATGATGGGAATTGTAGTCTCAAAACATCTGGAGGGCTGTGTTTAAGGAAGCCTGAATTAGAATGCTGGACTATGACCTGGGCAGCCAGGGATCAAATTCTCACTCAACCCATGAAGCTTGCTGGGTGACCTTGGGCCAGTCACCATCTTTTAGCCTATCTTACCTCACAGGGTTTTTGTAAGGATGAAATGGGGAGAAGAACCATATTTACCAGCTCGAACGCCTTGGAAAATCAAGGGGGGATATAAATGGAATAACTAACTAACTAACTAACTAACTAACTAACTAACTAACTAACTAAATAAATAAATATTTACATGCTTTTCGTTGGTGTTGTTTGCAGTTGAATATTCTCAAATAAATCTCAAAGAGTTTGCTCACAATTTAACATTGATTTCAGCCCAAGGTCTTCTTCAGATATACTATACAGATAAATATTGTTGAGCATGGATGAGGGCAGAACATGAGGAAATAGTCCTCCAGATTTCATATTTAAAGGAACAAGGGACTTAATCAGCCTCAACAGAACTGTAGAAGGTCTGGAATTCTGATGGTACTCACCCAATCCTCTCTCCCAGACCCCCCAAAATCAAATCATCATATATTGAGAGTGAATAGGAGCTTGCTTATAAATTTCATATTGGAAGTATGATTTACTTCAATATATTTTAGATGACACAGGGTGCTTTTAAGTTCATGCAAACTGAAATGAGCATTTTTTAAGGAGTTGGATAAAGCAGCAGAGCCTAAGCTCCAGCTAGAACAGGGGTGTGAAATCGTAGTCTTGGAGCCAAATGAGGCCCTCCAAGCCTTTCTATCTAGCCATCAGAACTGTCACCTGACCACAAAGCCATATCCCTCATTGGGTCTGCTTTTGCATGACCAGAATGTGTCACTGAACTGTGTTAATGCCCGTTACTTGCCAGATGCGGCTAGGATGTTTAGAAACCTCCATTGCTCCACCAACTCCTGCCCCCCCCCCCGAAGGTTGTGTATGATAGAATTTGGCAATGGTTGGTGGTGGAGCAACTACACAAGGGGGTTTGTAGGATCCAAGCCCCTGTTTTCCCTTGGAGCTAGGGGAAGCCAAGTGGCGACTCAGTGTGCAAACTCAAAGTAAGCAGTGTGAAACTGCAGAGAACAGGTGACCTTCCAAGTCTTTCCAGTTGCAATATGCATATTCCCAGCAGGGACCATGATGCCAGCCTAAGATCATTAACATGCAGTCCCAAGACACAATGGAGTTCATCCTTCTTAGTGTCAGATGGGAAACATTATCTAGTTTTAAATTAGCAACTGATAATACGCACCCATGTCATTAGTGAGATTTATACCAGATATAGTACTTCCCAATGGCTTATGTGATGAAGGTTTGAGTCAGTGGTTATTTGTGTAAGCACTGCGGTGCACATCCTGTTGCCAGCTAACACAAGACATTTGAACCAGAGTCTCCCTATCTGCATAAACAGACTAGCAATTGATTGGTATATCTGTGCCTATGATTTTGTGCACATCTGAATATGACTGCATTCTTCCTTCTTCTGGTTTGGTTTCTGTGCCCTTTCTATCTGGGAAATGACTTGGATCAATAATGCTTACAGTCACTTGCACATTGACTTTGCATCCATCATCTTGGGCCAATATTTGAAAAAAGTTCTGCCAAGAATCTTAGCTCATGGCACAGGTAGCTATTTGTTGTCATTGTTGTTCTCCATTTGTGTATGTGTGTGTGTGTGTGTGTGTATCTCCGGCAGTGCGGTGGCAGCAGGAGGCCCTATTAGCTAAAGTGGTGCTTCAGGTTAAGAACAATTTCAGGTTAAGAACGGACCTCCGGAACGAATTAAGTACTTAACCCGAGGTACCACTGTATAACCCACAATTTTTATGCAAGGCCTTAGGGTCTTAGTTTTTTAAATGTGTTTTTTTTTTGGGGGGGGGGGGTTGGCCAGGACACCAACACTATCACAACAAGATAAAATGCAGCAAGGCATTTGTCAGGCTCTCTGTTTGTGGAATGCTCTGCTCACCTGGTGCCATCTTTACATAACTTCAGATGCCAGGCAAAAAGCATTCCTTTTTAACCAGGCTTTTTGCTTTTAACTATTTATGGCCTTTTATGGCGTGGTTTATTCCACCACCTCCATCTTCTCTATGCATGTATTATTATTATTATTGTACATTGCTTCGTAAGTCGCTTTGAGTTGCCATGGCAAAAAAGTGTCTAATAAATTTAATAAATAATAGCAATAGTAAGCTAACACAAAAATAGAAAAAATGGTTATGTGTAACATCTTCATCCAGTATAACTTTCCTCTTTAACACCTTTTCTAAGCCTTTTAGTACTCCTTCTCACTCTCCTCTAATATCTCTGGCTGAAATCGTTCCTCTAACTTTTCTAGCTTTGCTCCACTCTCCCATTGCTTGAACTGACTCTCTTCCTCACTCCAAGTCTATTCATGATTCCATCGGACTCTCCTGTTGTCAATCATTTCTCCACTCAGTCTTCTGTTACAGCTGTGATCTGCATTTCTTTCCCTCAAACTATTTGGTATTTTGAGGGAGGGAGGAATATATGCATGTGCAAAGGGAAGGTATCTTTCAGGAAAACAAGCCAGGTACTTCTCTTTTATGACAGACTGTTGCTAGGCATGTGTTGATATGGTCCAGTAGTTTTCACTATTAAACTTCAAAGAAATCAGCTCTCCCCACCCCTTTCCATATACCAGTAAATGGAAAAATAACACTAAATCTTCTTGGCAATTGCTTCTCTATCTCTTGGCAGGCAGGTAGCTGCAGTTTGGACAACTTTATGTATGGTGAACCCAGATGATGCCCCACTGACTCTTCCAAGTTAATCACACAATTTGTCGAAGAAAGCTGTGTTTGTAAAGATAAACAGAGATAAATAAAACCTTTAAAGACATGTAAAGTCTTTCCTGGTGCACCATGCCTCTTACTGGTGATGTAATATAACATTATGCACTGGTATCAGCTGAATGATCAAGATAGATTTGCCTACAGATCACTTCACTCTGTCTACCCTTTTTTTTGCCAGGGATCTAAACTAAGCAACACCTTCTCCCTTTAAGTAATAATATCCTTTGCTCATAACCCTCTTTCAACCCTACTATTTATCTTGTATTTGGTAAATTTAAAACGTCCAACTTCTTTGCTAGCAGTAACCCACTGCTCTACAATTGGTGGTTCAGGATTTCAAATAAAAAAGCAATATATAAGCACTTTCTTCTTTTCATGGGTTTCTCATAAATCTTGTGGACTAAGGAAGCTAAGTAGGTTGTTTTATCAGTTTTAATTTTATATTTTATTTACATGTTTGAAGATGAAATCCTATGTACACACATCCCAGGGAATAAGGGTAGCTGAATTCAATGGGACTTAATTTTGAGCAGACATGATTTATTCATTTATTTTGTTTAAACAATTCCTACCCACCCCCATACTTCAGCTAAAAATGCTCCCAGAGTATGCTACATATGATCCATAAAAACAAGACATCTGTTCTGGTAGACATGGGGGAGAAATTTGTTCATATTTCAGTGCAGACTTACCAGAATTATGTAACCTGAACCAATCCATAAGAAGAAACACAGACATGTGTACACATTTTCATTCTGATCCTTTAATAATTATTTTGTTTTATTGTAAAAGTATGCAGAAATAGGGTGAAGACTGGAAAAATGAGAAAACTAAGAGAAACAAAAATCATCGGATTCCTCCACCCCTAGTTTTGGGTGATAGCTGTTGCGTTGCAGTATAGAGATCAGTCACCTTCCTGCATATTATACTGTCTTTAAGGTGATTTCCAAGTAGCCAGCTTTTAAATACATGTATAGGATTGCATATATCATTTTTTTGCATTTCTGAATTTCTGTGTTGCCATTTTATGATTTTGACCTTGGTGGATTTTGTTTCATCATATTCTTTTAATGTAAAATTGAGACATCTTTGTAAGCCACTCTGGGACCATTTGGTGAAAGGCAGGCTAAAAGTACTTTTTTAAAAAAACAACAGACAGATTGATAGATTTGGATCCAGGGTAACTTAAGACCCTTTGATTTCAATCAATCTACTCTAAACAATCTAACTAATTGTTACTGGTCAAACTCTTTGGGTAGGGGTTCTTCTAGCCATTTAAATACGTGTCAAAATACAAACACATAAATCAAGGTCTACACAAAACGAGTGAATAGAATGGCAAAATGTAAATCCCCTGATCAAATATATTTATATCTGTCATAATAATAATAATAATAATAATAATTTATTTATACCCCGCCCATCTGGCTGGGTTTCCCCAGCCACTCTGGGCGGCTTCCAACAAAACACTAAAATACAATAACCTATTAAACATTAAAAGCTTCCCTAAACAGGGCTGCCTTCAGATGTCTTCTAAACGTTTGGTAGTTATTTTTCTCTTTGACATCTGATGGGAGGGCGTTCCACAGGGTGGGTGCCACTACCGAGAAGGCCCTCTGCCTGGTTCCCTGTAACATGGCTTCTCGTAGCAAGGGAACCGCCAGAAGGCCCTCGGCGCTGGACCTCAGTGTCCGGGCAGAACGATGGAGGTGCTGTCTGGTGCTGCTTCTTTTGATAAATATGGAAATAGACCACTGGTTTCAATACAAGCATGACATAGTAGTGTGTTTGTTGGCACTCACCTCCTAACCTCTGAGGCAGTGAAGGTTCTTGGGAAGGAGAAGCGTAGGGTCAAGGAGGTGGGAAGGTGGGTGAAGCACAAATTCTCTTCACCTCCTTGTGCCACACCCGCACAGTGAACAGCAGTGATTCAGCTGTCAGGAGGTCAAGTAAGTGCTTCCACACCACCACATCATCTGCTATAGGACGTAAGTGTTTAGAGTGCCAGATGTGAACTATGGAGACCTGGGTTCACTTCCCAACTCTGCTGAAAAGCTTACTGGGTGACCTTGTCCCAATCACAATCTCTCAGCCTTATCTGCCTCACCGAATTGTGAAAATAAAAGTGAATAAGCCTAACCCCAAGCTCCTTCAAAACATCTTGGGCGGGGGGGGGGGGGAGTAAAGCAAACATGATTAAATGATGCAACTGTTGGATATTTTCTTTTCAAAAATATCATTTCATTTTCTTTTCTATTTTGACATTCATATTCTGCCTTCTGTGATATCAAGAAATTGACAAATATAAATATAACTAATCACAAAAAAAAAATAACAAACATGGCTTACAATAGACAGGACAACTGGCCTGTGTTCTCCTTATTTTCTCCCACTATAGCAACACTCTGTGCTTTCTGAACACACATTTACCTACACCTTTGTGCCATATTATTGACATTTCTATTTTGTCAGGCTTTCCTCCTAATCTTTCCTTTGAATCAAAAACAGAGTGTGATCAAAATTAGGCTAAATGCCAATCATGGCAAAAAGCTAATCCTTACTGCTTCCCCCCCTGCTCCATATTCCATGGCACGCTGACATCATCAGTTCAGTTGCTTTACTAAGAATTTCACCAACTGACTGTTATTTCCCAATATATCATGCTAGTTTGTTGTTGTGTATTATATGATTTCCTGAAGTCCAAGATGATTATGTCTGCTGCTCCACTGTTGTCAGCTTTCATTGTCATTTCTCTGGGAAAAATAATCAAATTAGTGATGCATGACCTTCTCTTAATAAATCAGATCTGACAAGATGACAATCTTAAGCCACTCTGAACCTGACCAAATATTCCTCTTCCATGGCCCCAATCAATCTCTAATTTAGTTAGCAATAATGGAGCTCAGCTAGGTGGGTTTGTCCCCCCCCCCCTTTGTAATCCCAGAGACTTTGCTGCTTAACTGCTGCAGAATGTTTTGCTCAATCAGTGCCCTGCTTCTGGAGAACCTTCTTGCGGGGGGAAGAGGAGCTGTCACCAAGAAAATGGCAGAAATGCTGACATAATAAATACATAACAGAAAGGTGAGGGGAGTTATCAGAAGCTGCAAGAGGGGAGGAGAGGGGGAAAGGAAAGATAGGAATGAACAGATATTCCTTTCTACAGTCTCAGAGGTTGTTGACCAAAGTTCCAAAATTCAGAGTGCTGAATTTCCTATGCTGGTGAGTGGCTTCAGCAGTAGCTCTGGCTCAACAGACATGATGATGTCCTCTGCACAAATGTCCACACATTAATTTGCCTAGACATAGTTCATTTTACACATGAAGGAACAAGAGGAGAATGCATTGGACCAGACTGCATATTGCAGGGGGAATGAAGTTTACTTAGGAAATTCATTCACACTGTCTTCTAAAACTCAGACATGAAGAAGTACTTTGATTTAAATGGTATGTGCAGGAAAATGTAGCATTTTAAATGCACTGCCCATGTTCAGAACAGATAGTGTCATGTGGGAGTGTTTCCAATTAATTTCAAGTCCTTTTTGTACCTGAGTTTAAATATAAAGATAGGCCCTAATTGCCATGGACATCAGTGGGAATTTTGAATACACAACTGAGCACTGAAATGATCTGCAATCAACTATTGTTTGCCCCTAAGACTGTGGTTCGGTACACACTTGTTGTTTAGTCATTTAGTCATATCTAACTCTTCATGACCCCATGGACCAGAGCACACCAAGCACTCCTGTCTTCCACTGCCTTCCGCAGTTTGGTCAAACTCATGCTGGTAGCTTCGAGAACACTATCCACCCATCTCATCCTCTGCTGTCCCCTTCTCCTTGTGCCCTCAATCTTTCCCAACATCGGGGTCTTTTCCAGGGAGTCTTCTCTTATCATAAGGTGGCCAAAGTATTGGAGTCTCAGCTTCAGGATCTGTCCTTCCAGTGAGGACCCAGGGCTGATTTCCTTAAGAATGGATAGGTTTGATCTTCTTGCAGTCCATAGGACTCTCAAGAGTCTCCTCCAGCACCCAGTGGGGCTTACTTTAGAGTATATGTGTACTTGAGTGAACTGTTTGCATGTGCAGATATATGCAATGCTGAATGTCTAAATCTAAATCATTATTCAGTGCAGTCTACCTTGTTAAAACACTAGTTTTCTGAGCCCATTTGCTAATATTAGAAGCCCTGCTTGCATTGCCCTTTTGCTCATGTGCAAGGTATCTCCAGTTTGGGCACATTTAATGTGCATCAAGATTAAGTTTTCCTGTAAGCACATGACATGTAACTCTTTTGTTTGTGAATGGCATATTTAATGGTTAAGAATTATCCTGAGTCCTCTTGAGAAATATGATACAACATCGCTCAAGGGCTCCTTTAAATAAAACCACAGGAAATGCCTTAAGTGGATTCATTGGTATGCCTTTATGGAAGCATCAAAGGAGAGAAGGATAGTAACTGAGTTTTCCCAACCCTTTTTCACCGAAAGAAGGTTATTTTAATTACCTCTGAGGCTTGTGTAGGCAGTATTTTAAAAATTAATGCTCTCTGACAGAATTATGAATGGGTGATAAAAATTAGGCTGCGGGCACTTTCTCAGAAGAATATCATAGCAGAGGAAGATACATTAGATGAATCTCTGGGCACAAATTTTTCCTTGTTTTGCTTTTTGATGGTTGTGTGTATGTGCTATGTTTTAGCAAAACAAGGAAATTTTCAAAACAAGTGGAAATATCTCTCTGTTTCTTTTCTGCATCTCTAGTAGCACCAGGGAGTGTGGGAAATGAAGGCATCCTCCTCATGAACAGTGCTCAGCATTTTCATGGGAATTCATCCTAGTATGTTTTTGCATGCAGTTTTGACTAAAATACACATTTTTGCAAGCAATTCCTCCTAATAGAATGCATTTTGCATGTTGTTTTCACAGAGAAATTAATTATCATACACCTTTCCCCCTGCATTTGTGTAAACACTGTTTGGTTGGTTGGAGGGCTGCATCACAAAATTCAGGTCAATGTAAACCTTAAAAGGTGGCTCTGTCTTGGTTTCCACATTGATTTGGAAAGTGAACAGTTGACAAACGAGGCTTTAAAAGCTAAACGGGTTGAATTTCTCCCCAGTCTGTAATCAAAACTTGCTCAAAGAGGAACAGAAAAACGTCCGGAGTTAAGAGAGGTGTTTGGCCTTGATGCAGAGGTCAAACATTTTTTCTTCTTCTGGAATATGTAAAGCATATCTGCTGGATACAGAAATTATCCTTTATGAGGGCCATAGAGAATGATTTGTTTGATCACTGAGCTTGCAGGTTACTACACAACCCCTATTATACAGTGAAGAAGTGAACACTGTGTTTTCACTTGGCCACCCTATCTTTGTAAAACATGTGTGTAGCGTTCTGAGAACTGGGCTAAAGACAATATTGAATGCAGTAAATCATCACAGCTGCCACAAGGGCAAAATGGTAGCTATGGTAACATCACATATTAGTGGCAGAGAATCGCATTCAGTGTTCCCTCCTTGTTTATTCTACAATGAATGCTAGCCAATGTGTATGAACCTGTAAGAATAGAGAGAATTACTTGTTAAATATCCTAGGTCGCCACATACATACAACTGCAATCAGAATTTCCACATAGCACTCAACACCTTCCAGGCTCAATCCTGTAAACCAGCAGCAATTCAGAGAAAGAAAATAGAATCTGAAAAACAACGAAGAAAACTGGTTTACTGTAAACAGGGGCACACTTGACATTTATTACATGCAGCTGAGCCTAATTTCTAAATATTATTCCTAAAACCTGCATCATTAAAGGCATTTTGGAAACCAAAACTGGCAAAAGGGAAAGTGACAAAGTTACAGGACACATCAGTATGTTTTGAGGTAGCTTTCTATACCTTTAACTCAGGCCAAGGCTTCATGTATCTTACGAGGTTGGCTGTATCCATAAAAGCCTATGCCATAATACAATTTAATCTTTAAGGAGCCACTTCTGCATAGACACTACTGAAGTGAATGGTGGGTAATATCAGTAGCTATTTTGAGTGTGTTTGGGGGTAGTTGAGGGCATATGGGGTGTTAGGGGAGGGGTAGTGCCTCTGGTAGTACCTCACATTGCTCTCCTTCTGGGGAAATTTGTCCACCTTCGGTCCCAACCCTGCATGCAGCTCACACCTGTGGCTCCTAGAAACTGTCAGTATGTGACAGTGGCCACACCCCGGGAATGGCTTTGGCTGGCTGGCTAAGCCAGATGAGGGTAGCTGAGTTACGGACTGCCCTACATGTGAAGACAGGCTCTGGTGGATTGAGTGGACAAGGCCAATAGTGGGTCCAACAGTCAAGAAGGTGGTTTCTATAGAGGGAAGTGAGGGGCAGGTGGGGCTCAGCAACCTGGGAAAGTTGTCAATGTAGGAGAAGGAAGACTCTGATCCTAAACCTCTGCTGCCTTGTGGGATATATTTGGGAGGGGGAAAAGCTAAGGAGTGAACCCTACACAAATCCAGACTGGAATCCCTAAGATGGTTGGATGGTGGTTTGTACACCTCCTTCCAGTAACTCCTGCAGCCAATTTGATGCTGAATGTATTGTTCTGCTTTGCTTTAGACTAGATCAGCAAAGTTGAGAGGGGGGTTCTTGTCATCTGGGCAGCCCAGGACCCCCATACAAATTGCCCAGGCTTGCACACCATGGAAGATCGCTTCAGTGTTGCTAATGCAGCAGTTTGACTTCACCCCCAGAGGCACACTCCATTTCCTCTCTGTGCCATCCCCCTTTTCTTCTTGAAAAAAGATGCCTGCAGTAGTAAAGGTTTACAAGTTGCTATTTCCGACAGCCTGGTCAACAGAATTCAGTACAAACTGGGAAAATGGACAAGGTGGGCCTTTAGTTGTTGCACTGGAAGGAGAGAGTGGGGGATGAAATGGAACTCGGTTGAGAAAACATGTGTACAAATTTGCTGCAGCATCTTTAATGGCATCTTCACAGTGTTTGGAAACTTAGAAGCCAAGAAACAAAGGCAAAGATAAAAAACAAAAGGGATATGATGAGAGGAAGGACTGCTGCTACATCCTTGTGGAAAGAAACGGCCTGGCACTAAACTTTCAAGGTTCAATATTGAGCACAAGCTCAAAATACAGAAAGTTAGTGGGATGCTTCTTCAATATAAGGTAAAAAGAAATACGTGAGGATCATAGAGCTGGAAGGGACCCTGAGGATCATCTAGTCCAACCCCCTGGAATATGAAACTGTCTTATTCCGGGATAAAACCTGCAACTTTAGCATTATCAACACCACACTCTAACCAACTGAGCTATCCAGGATGTAACTGTATGCCTTAGCCTTTGGTCCTACACATACATATCTCTTTGAGAAATTAAAATCTTATATATATATATTTACTGAAGGAAGCTTGAGAAACATGCGCCCATCAGGGGCATAGCTAGCTGCTCCGACAACCAGAGTGGTGGGGATGGGGCGATCCACCTACAGGGGCGCCATGGCAATCTGGTGCCGCGGTGATCTGGTGCCGCGGTGATCTGCCCAGGGGGACAGCACGGCGAGATGCCCATGGAGTCTGCCTGGTGGACGCAAGCCCCACACTGCCATTTCAGGCAGCCTGGGGCCCTGAGCCACCGCGTCACTCCCAGGAGCACTGCAGACCAGGCCCCGCAGTAAGTGCCAACCCCCTTGGTGTGCCATTTTGTCACTCCTCTCAAGGATGACACCCGGGGCAGTCCGCACCCCCTTTCCTACGCCCCCAGCTACCAGGTGGAAACATGAAGTATTTCAGCTCTTTCTTGAAATGATTTTACAGTGGTACCTCGGGTTACATACGCTTCAGGTTACATACGCTTCAGGTTACACACTCTGCTAACTCAGAAATAGTGCTTCAGGTTAAGAACTTTGCTTCAGGATGAGAACAGAAATCGTGCTCCGGCGGCGCAGCAGCAGCAGGAGGCCCCATTAGCTAAAGTGGTGCTTCAGGTTAAGAACAGTTTCAGGTTAAGAACAGACCTCCGGAACGAATTAAGTACTTAACCTGAGGTACCACTGTATAGATGGCTTGAAATTGCTCCATATCCACAAGTAGTAAATTACCCTCTATTCAGGCCCACATTGTAAAAAGTAACACTTCCACTTGCCATAATGTTCCTTGTGTCTTTCTTTGAATGGCTCAGGGTTTACTTCAATATTTACTGGTTTCATTGCAACACTCTTTCGTTCCCAAGGTAATGAGGAAAATGAGGTCTTTGAAGTTCTCTCACACATTCTGCCAAATCATCTGCTATCAGAAACCTTAGGAATTTAATACAGGACGTATAATTGTTGAAGACTCAATTCATCAAAGTTTAAGTCAGAAAGGAGGCACATTTTGCACAGGAATTATAGGAAGTGGTTTCAGAAAAGCTTAGTAAATTATCTGTTATTCTGGGGCTTTCAAATGATCCCTCCAAATTCATTGAAAGAACGTATGTGGAGGTTCCAGAATTGTCCAATCTCAACATGGAGGTGGAGCTAGCCCCCACAGCCTAATGCTTCCCCCCCCCCAATGTGTAGGAATGGCTTTTTGCAACCCTTTGTAAGTTCTTTGTTTCATAATAATTCATGTCTGTCAGCTCTTCAGAAAACTTAGAATGACCATCTTTCCATAGTTCATCAACTAATGCAGCTTTCTCCTCCAGATCACAAGTGTCATTTTTTTTGTAGTGTCTTGTGTTGGTCAAGAGTGTCCACTATTCATCTCAGTTGAACTAACTTTATTTCCAAAATCTGCTAAGGGCTACAGTCTTACTTTTGTTTTATATAGTATTTGTTGTCCATCCTTTTGGTATCATTATATGTATAACCAATATAAAAAAAGGACCACATTCCCTCAAGCAGAAACACAAACAAGCCACATCTACCAAGTGTTTCTACATCAATGATTCTGGCATAGTATTATATGCTCTTCTAGCCATAAAATTGAAGCTGTTCATGGTGTTTCCATGCAGCTTATGCTGTGGGAAAGCATTTAGATGGGGACCATTGGTTCCGATGCCCCAGGGGTAGAATGTCGCGCACTTGAGGTTGGCATAGACTCTGGATGATATGTAGGTAATGCCTGTCTTTATAAGGAAATGGAACAGCTGTGGAAATTCTGGCAGGATGTTGTGACTGATTACGAGTGCATGTAAAGTACAGCATTAACCTATTTTCTTACTGCTACACTCCATTCATTTAATTAATGTATGAAAAAGGAAGCTGTTTCCCAAGCCCACACTGAAGTCAGTGCCCCAGATCTTTTTTCTATATCTTGAAAATGGAAAGTTTTGGCGTCCTTTTTGCAGTTCTTTCACATGTTTTATTACATAAGATAGAGGTTCCACTTTCCATTTTTGTCTTCCTGGGAACCTTCTGATCAGCAGCTCAAAGGTGCTATCATACACACCATTTTTTTAGCTGGGGAGTCAGCATAGCCTATGGGAGCTATACTCTTCCAAGCTGGTAACATGTTAGATTGTTATTTGGGGACTACCTCCTCCTTTTTTTCCCATTTGTCACATAGAAATCTCTTCTATACTTGGATGTTTAGCTTCACAGGCAATTCATGTCAAAATCCTTCTCATGCTTTAAGTTTGCACACAGCTGTTAGCTACGCTCTTGTATACTGAGAATATTTCATATGGCATTATTATGTTCTAGGTCCTTTGAGTTCTGGAAACATAAACCCCAAACTCGTGTCTTTATTTTTGTTTTTCCTTTAGTAAAGGAAGGACTTTACTAGGAGCTCAGAAGCTTTCGAAGCCTAGGGCATGACGATGTCCATTTTATCTGGTAGCAGCTTTTTGTAATTCTTTTTTAAGGAAGCCTTACACAAAAATGGGAGCTGTCAGTATGGAAAGTCTCCACCGCCATCCATCACAATCTTCCACTGGTGGTGCCTTAACTATATCTCTGATACTTCATCCCTCTTAGCTACAAATAATCTTGTGAAACACAACTACCAATTAAACTGGAATACATCTCATATCTCTGAATAAACAAGACAAAGCTGATTGTAAACTAAATGTCTAAAATTTGTTTTCAGTTTTAAAGAATAAATGGTGGGCTCAGTAGAAAAAAAAAGATTGTGGTGGCTCTAGGAGCATAGTGGGTAAAAGCTTCACACACCCTACATGAAAATTCAGAAGCTTATGAACTGGTTCTACATGCTCAGAACAGAGTATGCCACTATTCAGAAATTCTGCCATGCACCAAATTTCCCTTCATGCAACTCCTTCCCTTTTGCTGATGAGACTTATGCATGAATAATGGATCTGATGGAGAGCCGCTGCATTAATATTGAAAGGAGAGTTTCATGAAGCTGACATTCACCTGCACTATTTGCACTCAATGGCGAGCCCGGAGTCGTCTGTTAGGTGCAATTTGATGAGGGGGGAAGCTCACGCGATTATTCTCAATCACCAAACTTCCTCAAACATAAGCCATGTTCTTCATTTCCATTTGCTTCCCTTTCATCCCCTGCAAAAGATAACGACCCCGAATCTCTTTTCATTTAAATAGGCACAAATCAGTTAGAATAACTCTGACCAACATGATGTTCCTCTCACTCATTAAAAGTTAAATTACTGTGGCACCAAATCTATCCAAATGGCATGAAAGAGATGAGAGTCTGGAAACCTCTCTGGCTTCCTCTTCCATCTTCGAGAAACTACTAAGGCCTTTTTCCTACGAAAGGAAGATGAGGTGGAAAACCTTTTCCTCTCTTAACCATTCAGGAATGGCCAAGCTTTTTGAAGTCTGAGGCAGAGCAGCAAATGATGCTTCATTCTCTCCTGAAGCCAAGGTCTGTAGTACCTAAGGCTGGCAAGGTTATTTTGGCACCAGAAGCAGCCTCTCCCCAAGCAGCTCTCCCCTCTCTATGGTAGTACAACTCCAGTAACAAATTAAGTAAAAAAATATTTGCTGCCCTTTCACAAAAACCCAAATTAGCTGCCTGAGGCAGACACATAACTCACTCAAACTGTTTCAGACACTTCATGGAGGCTCATATAACTGTGTGTATCTCTATCACCACCACCACAAAGAAGCCCTCTTCACCTATAAAACTAGGTGTTCATATTAGTGTTCTATGTGCAGATATCCCACCTCCACTTTGTGGGTTACCATTCAGTGTGGGAAGCCCATTTCTGCAATTTGAAGTAGTCCCATTGATACACAGTTTTTACGAGTTTGTGAAAAGTAAACTTTGTTGCGTGTGTAGGTCCCCAGGCCACCCCTCAAATAACTTCACACATAACACGTAATTTTAGTTTTGGTTTTTGGGCACTATTTTGGCCACAACTTTATTAAAATACAAAATCAGTGAGTGGTTGTTTAGACATTGGTTATGACTATCTGTCCCCCCGCCTGGGACAGAACTGACATCGCGAGGTCCGATCGGTAGCCAGTAGAAGAGAAAGTCAAACTGGGGGGTCATTTGAGCTAAGCGTCGGACCCACGCCACTCACCCCAGCAGGTCCCCGAAAGCTTGCCTGCCCGGTCCTATAACAAGGATTCCCATAACAGGGATTGGGCGGCCCTGGTCCCATAACAGGGATTGGACGAAATCGTGGCAAGCCCCAAGATTCCTTTAACGGAATTCCCTTCAGCGCAATAGGAGGGGCAGGCCCAGCCTGACCCCTCCACCACCAGCATATTATAACCAATGCCTAACCGCAACCTTACAAGTTGTGACGAATTGCTGAGTAGTAGGCAAAAACCAAATGGCACAGCCAATCACCAAATGGCAAATTCCTACTAGGCCCCTGCTCCAAAGCAGATGACCCCATGACAGGCAAAGCAAGGTCAACCGGAAAGAGGGCGGGCGGGCGGGCGGGTGATCCGATGCACTCTGCAAAGAGAAAGAGAAACCAGAGTGCACCAATATTTAAAGACTATGGTCCCACCCACCCAATTTGCAACATACAATTTGCCCCAGCAACCCGGTTACCCAATCATGATGCCAGGCAACAACTATTAACCTGCCTGGCAACAAGAGGCCTGGCCTGGTGGCCCACACCGCAACACGTGCTCTCATTTATTGGAGAACACGCTTTATTATTGAACCTGGACAGCCTTCATGCAGAGATGTTTAGAAGAAGCGAGGTGCATGCAGGAGGCTTGTGTATTTATTAAGGTATTATTACTATTAAGGTCTAACACCCTTTGTGCAGATATATCATTAAAGCAAACACCTTTTCCAGATTCAGTGCAACTTCAAAACCAATTCAGGCAGCAGAAAGGGTGATTCAATACCAGTTTGCATGTGTTTTTTTTCTATAGGAACAGGACACGCAGGGGGAGGAGGGGGAGAAAACTGAAAATGAAGATGGTGATGGAAAATAGAAGTGGCACTGCCAAGGGCAGATAAGGAAGCCCACCCCTTTGAATATGGCACAGATGGTTCCCCCTGGATAAACTTGAGTCCATGTAATAGCATATGAATGGTACACTTCTTAATCTATATGCTAAAGCCGCATTCATGTAGAAATCGTAATTTGCTTCTTATAATTAAATATGAATTCAATTGAGCATTTTTAATCACTAGAGCACTGTTTTATAAATTATTAACAGAGGCTTTTTATCTTTTGTATTTAAAAATTCTTTGTGCCATATTTAGCATTTTTAATCTTGGAAAAGAAAACTTTGTTCTTAAACCCAACTAGCAAGACAATGGTTGTAGCACAGAGCTATACGCTTTGAACATTGGAATATAAGAAGAGTTGCTGGGTCAGACCAAAGGCCCATTTCATCCAGTATCCTTCCAGATGCTCGTGGGAAGCTCATTGCTAACAGTAGAGGTCTACTCTTCTCAATTAACTGTTGTTAGGTTGAGAAAAGTAGAATGAGGTTCTGTATAGAGTCTCCTTCCATCCCACATATTACAATTCTCTACACTGTGATCTTGGAGTAAATAACACCAAACATCTGTTTGGTAGATGCTGAATGCTCAACTCTCCTCCGCACTTCCCTGCACATGTTCCTCTGATAAACTTGGTCATTTTCAACACATTACTATCTTTCAACACCTCCCTCATCTACAATATGGGAATAATAATTCTGACCAATTACACTGACCTACTTCAGAGACTTGCTGAAAGGATTACAGGGATGCATATACGTGATTTTGTTTACCCCTCTCAAGTGTTATATGTAAATGCTATTATTTGAAAGCAAAATGCCCTTTAACCTTTTTAAAAGAAGCAGGCCAGCTTTGAAATTAGAGCTGGGAATTGCTACATGAACCATATTATCTGTTTCTCTATATTGACAACATTTTGTTTCTTACAGCATTGTTATCTGACTCATTCGCATTGTCCAGGTTAGTCTTAAATGACTCATTTCACTTTCTTTAATTTCCCTTGGGAAATTGTTGCACTTTCTAATAGATTTCACTCTTAAAATGTTTCCTCATATTTAATCTTAATTTTCACTGTTCATTACATCTGATTACATCTAATCATACTTCCATATATCACCCGTAACAATACCCTCATTTCCTGTTTACATTTTGGGATTGTTCCTCTTTCTTTTAGTCCTTCAGTGATCTTTTAACAAAGACATCCATAGCATGCTCTGTTTTCTTTTTGATGAAACTACATCAAAACTTCAGTTGTAGTTTTGATGAAACTACAACTACAGGGACGTGGGTGGTGCTGTGGGTAAAACCTCAGCACCTAGGACTTGCCGATCGCATGGTCGGCGGTTCAAATCCCCGTGGCGGGGTGCGCTCCCGTCGTTCAGTCTCAGTGCCTGCCAACCTAGCAGTTCGAAAGCACCCCCGGGTGCAAGTAGATAAATAGGGACCACTTACCAGCGGGAAGGTAAACGGCATTCCGTGTGCTGTGCTGGCTCGCCAGATGCAGCTTGTCACGCTGTCCACGTGACCCGGAAGTGTCTGCGGACAGCGCTGGCTCCCAACCTATAGAGTGAGATGAGTGCACAACCCTAGAGTCTGTCAAGACTGGCCCATACGGGCAGGGGTACCTTTACCTTTACCTTACATCACATGATATAAATTAGCCCTGCACAGTTCACTATTATTCTCCAAGCCTGCAAGGCAGTAACCATTCATATAAGACTTCCCACCCTCCTTTTCCATTTTCCATTTTCTTCTTTCCATCTAAGTATTTTCCAAAATAAATATGAATTTCTTTTCTACTTCACAGACACTGAGAGGTATCAATGGACCTAAATTAGTCAGGTTCATTAATTTTGATGAGCCTATTCTGAGTCAAATGTAACTGAATACTATCTTCTCTAATACTAAAAGCGTTAGCATGATTACCAGCCATTGAGCATAAAGCTATCCATGTTTGTTTCGTATACGAAATGAGAAGACCAAATACATAATAAAACAAAAACAAGCCAATAACCCTCTTCCCACCAACACATTTTAAGGCCATGTAATATTAATCAGCCAAAGGTCTGGTTATTGAGAAAGGTTTTTCCTTGGTGCCTAAAGATCGAGTCCCTGGATTCCTTTAACGGAATACCCTTCACATAGGGATGGCTAGAGCGTTCTCCCATCCCTATCACCTGAACCAGTGCCTATCTGCAACCATACAAGTTGTGACGATTTGCTACGCGGCAGGCGAAACCCAAGTGGCAACAGCCAATCAGCCAAGTTGGGAAAATTCCTGCTGTGCCCCTGTCCTAACGACAGATGACACAAGACGGCATAACAAGGTCAAGCGCACAGCCCTAAATATAGGGAGAGGTGGGCAGGTGTTCCGATGCACGCACCAAAAGAGGAAGCTCTGGGTCACATGCATAGGTATATATAGGTCCCTTGATCCCATTGGCCTGATTAAACCCAACATCAAGGGACCTGCCAATTGGGTGTTGTGGCTATTCAATCAAACCCACCCACAACACAGGGTTTGGTTGCCAGGTCTCACTAAGGTCTCCCTCTTTAAGGGAGGACCCGATTTGTCCATCACTTCCCATAGATGATTTCTATTTAAATTGTGCTTCTAGTGCCCTAAAATTGCCATACTTTGTTAGAACCTCATCCATCCGTTTGCACTATGTGATTATTTTTCTCATCTGTAACTTGATTATCACGTATGTGTACATGTTCAAATTGAAGATTTTATACCCCTGATTAGCAGGTGAGGAAGTATGTTGGTTTAGCTAATTCAATATACCCTTGAATATACACTTAAAAGACTATTAATTCCAATCCCTGGAGTAACCTATGGTTGAAACAAAATCAATATGATTAAGTAAATGACAGTAAACAACAGGGGACAACGCAATCAAGAAATTTATGAACCTTTAAAAACTATTAATCATTTGCCCAAGTATTTATGCTGCCGCGTCACACTAAAGTATCATATGGCTGATCAATAATTAGAGCTGCAGTTATTAATTATGAGTGCACAGTATTTTTAAGATGCTGAATCTAAGTGCAGCCACTGACACAACTGACTTTAAATTATTGAGTTACTAAACACTGTTAAATAGGACTGGGTGGAGCGGGGGGAACTTTACCAGTAGCAAATGTTCTGTTCAGACAAATTTTGGGATGCATATATTTAATGATGGTGTTGAACTCTACACAATTCTGAGTATCACATTTTAAAGATGGGTCTGTCTTAAGAGGCAATGAATGTTTGGAAGAACACGGTGTCTCCCTTCCCCATCCAGCTTCTGGTGCTCAGTATATACCTGAAGGAGCTTCTCCACCCCCATCGTTCAGCCGAGACACTGAGGTCCAGCTCCAATGGCTTTGCGGTGGTTACCTCACTGCGAGAAGCCAAGTTACAGGGAACCAGGCAGAGGGCCTTCTCGGTAGTGGCACCTACCCTGTGGAACGCCCTCCCACCAGATGTCAAGGAAATTAACAACTATTTGACTTTTAGAAGACATCTGAAGGCAGCCCTATTTAAGGAAGTTTTTAATGTTTGATGTTATATCATGTTTTTAATATTCTGTTGGCAGCCGACTAGAGTGGCTTGGGAAACCCAGCCAGATGGGCAGGATATAAATAAATTGTTGTTGTTGTTGTTGCTGCTGCTGCTGCTGCTGTTGCTGCTGTTGCTACTGTTTTCACCTTTGTGAGTGCCCAGATTCAATTTCTTGCAAAACCCATAAGGAGAACTTCAACCCTGGGACAGATTGGGAGTATGCCAGGGCAGTCATGGGGAAGGCATGAACTAGAAGCACCAATAAAGAAACCCCTAGGATAATTTTTCAGGAAGTTCACAGAGCACCTTGGCTTTATCGGATCATAGCTACTGACATTTGGCCTCTCCAATGCTTATTGTGAGTGGAGGAAGTTTATGTTAGAATTCCTGCTCCGTGATTGGAGTCATGGGATATTTGTCTATCTCATGATGGTGTATGTTTTGACTCCACAAAGTGGGAAGTGATGGAGACAGGATGTTTGTGTTACTGTGTTCTGTGAAGTGGGACTATTGTCCTTTGTTATTTGTCTCTCTGCTGTCTGATGCTAGAGAGAGGGAGAGCCATGCTGCTGTGCTCCATGTGTGTTTATATGCAAATAAAGTAGATTAGCCAAAATGCTGATTTGCTGAGGTCTGTTAGGCATGATGTGCAAACTCTGCGGATTCCAATGTGTGCCAATGTCTGTAGGCATCAGTCGCTGTGATGTTCGGGCAGAAGAAAGCTTATGAAGCTCCCGAACAATCGACCAGGAGGGAGAGAACATGCCAGTTGGGGATGTGTCTCTGCCAGGGTCCTCGAGTGTAGGACGAGCTCCTCACAGTTTTCCCATCTCCCATCAGAAAGGAAGGCTTAAGGGATTTCCCCTAGATGATAGGGAGCCTAGGCTGGGAGGAGTATAAAGAAATTATTATTATTATTATTATTATTATTATTGTTATTATTATTATTATTAGGTGGAGAAAGGGAGACAGGTGGCTGTATCCCATAAAAGGAAACAATGTATTTCTCTTCCTTGTTAGTTTAGAATCAGGAAGCAACCCACTCCAACTTTTAATAGTGCAGGATTAGTTCATCATCCTATTGGTGGCAATAAGAACCTCTCCCTAGTCTAAAGATGGGGACTGGGTTCTAGAAAGGGTGGTGTTGCCGAAACATTGGGAGCAAGGCTTTCGGCATTCCTCTGCTCCAGGCATCCACAAACTCTGCCCTCCAGATGTTTTTGGGACTACAACTTTCATCATCCCTAGCTAAGAGGGCCAGTGGTCAGGGATGATGGGAATTGTAGTCCCAAAACATCTGGATGGTTGAGTTTGGGGATGCCTGCTCTGCTCTTTGCCAAATTTCAGCCCACAGATGTTTCTGATGCAGATCCTTCTGTTCTGTTGATAAAGTTGTGACCAGTTCATCTGACTTTTGTGTTTGAGCATTTTCATTCCCAGGTATGGTGGCAAACATTTTATAGGTTTTCCATAAAATTTACAAAAGTGAAAATCCCTCCTGAGGAATTTTTCCAGTTTTATTGAACACACATTTGCTTTAGTGTAATATTTTTCTGTTAAAATTCCTCAGGTGTTCACTCTGAGGAGACCCTCTATATTTGATTTTCAGTTTGCCAGATGCAAATACCTAGTGATCCTCTGAGGTGCATTAAGTCTCTCTCTGTCCACAATGTTTTTTAATCATATTAAAAAATGATTGACTTTCACAATTATTCAGATTTATTGGCCTCTCCAAAATTTGGTCCCAGTTTTCAGTGGCAGATGTAATACAGATGGTAAGGACTTCAAAAGTCCTTGGTATACAAGGTGTTCAATCAGGATACTTGATATACTTCCTTGACTGGTTTTGTGGGTCCTCTGAACCATGGGCATAGCCAGGGTGCAGTTACCCCCTCCCCCAGATCAAATAAAACAATAGAAACTAACTGACTAATCATGTCTATTCTGCCCCCCTAACAAAAGTCCTGGTTACGACCATGCTCCGAACATTACAAATAGATAAAAGGCAACTCTACTTCGCAGTCCATTGGAGTCAAACAAAGGTTAAAATATGTTAATATTAAAACCAAAAACAGAATTAACATTTCAACGTTGAAATCTGACCCCAAATATGTAAACAGCTGAACTCTAAAACCATTTATTTAAATTCCATCTTGAAGCCTACTGGAGGCTAATTAGATGTTCCAATTAATTATTTCTAGATGTACTTGGAGTGTGTTCTTATGAAGCCAGTGAGTTTGCTCCTAAATGGTTTTCATGGAGTAAAATGAATTAGTTTCCTAAAGCACAGGATACCAATCACTCTTGTTGTTTCAATGTCAAATGACAACAAGCCACAGTATTACAAATTGATTATTAATAGGTACCCAGTATATGTTAGCAAGCCTACATTTTTGAAGCCTACTGTTAAATCTGAAAACACCAAATCTGAGAGAAAATATAATCTGGCAGCAGATTGCAATATATTAAGTCATTGGATATTATGAGTTCCACAATTTACATAAAATGGGCCTTTAAAAAACACACTATATCATCAATTTGAAGTTTTTAGAAGACTGACATTGAGGACTGGATTCTCACCAGTATTCTTTTCTCCTTCCAGTAATTCAGCCTTAATTCTAATAATACTAGTATCATATTTGAAAGATATGTCTATAAAGTAGATATTTCACCATTGTCAAGTACATCACAAAATAATGGTCCAGGCTGATATCTACCTATCTCTTTCCTCTTTCAGTCTACCATTGAAGGGCTGGTGTTCTTTCTTCCAGCAAGCATTTTATTGATTTTTTGTGTGGTTGTTTTGTGTATGATTCTCTCTGATGCTGTTTTGAACATCAGCATCAACTTCCAAACGCCTGTGTAAAAGGTTTTGTTTAAAGCTAACATCTAAATGGCAAAAATGTAAACATCAGACCAATTTTGAGGATGACACCATTCCAAAACCAGGGTGCCACCACAGAGAAGATCACTAGCAAATTTACTTGTCCTAGTTGTGGGACAGTGAGAAAGGAATCCTGATTCACTAAAAAGACTTCAGCCTTACTCCCTAAACAGCACGTTTAGGGTTTCAGCCAAAGCATTGTAAAGATAAATGAAGAAAAGGCTCCTTAGTCAATTAGGAACAGAAGTGGGCAGGGGAATCTAATGTTTCTTTAAGAAACACAAAAGGCCAATTCAGGGACAATGTTGGTCCTAACAAAATCCTACTAGCTTATTTATACTGGAGCTTTTTCCCCTTCTTCCCAGTGATTCCTGGAGACCCCCGCCCTGCAGCTTTCTCACCCTGGTTTCCACCAGGGTAAGTGGGGGAGAAATCCTCTTCACCCTTTTTATTTTATTTTTAAAGCCAGGGGTCTTCTAGCTGGTGTACTACAAATCAGAGTGGTAGATGAAATAGGACCTTGTGGCACACATAAGAATTATTGGGAAATAAAAGATAGCATCCTTGGTTACTGCTTGGCTTTGCAGCATGCCACTGGCCACCTGCTGACAGAAAAACAGAAGCTGAACAACAACAACAACAACAACAACAACAACAACAACAACAACAACTTATTATGTATACCCTGCCCATCTGGCCGGGCCTCCTCAGTCACTCTGGGTGGCTTCTAAGAGGGTATTAAAAACACAATAAAACATCAAACATTAAAAACTTCCCTAAATAGGGCTGCCTTCAGATGTCTTCTAAATGTCAGATAGTTGTTTATTTCCTTGACATATGGTGGGAGGGTGTTCCACAGGGCGGGAGGAGACCATGATGACAAGGTAGATGACAATAATGAAGACAATGACTGGCATCAGCTCCAGATACTGGCACTAGGCCAGTTTGCTGCTTTTCTCTCCACAACCTGCTGCTGGACCCTGGACTTTGGTCGCATGATCAATCCTTTGTGGAGTCACTCTATCCTTTGTGTCACCTTTCCTAATTATACACGCATCATACAGATGCAGAGGTTGGCTGCCTAACTACAAGCAGCTCACACCCTCCAACATTTCTCTGATGAAAACAAGGATGTCCCATTCCATAATGATTATTTTACTATTTATTCCCCACACATCTTTTTGGGTTGCCCCAGCACTCTGGGCAGCTTCCAACATATATAAAAACATGTTGTTGTTGCTGCTGCTGCTGCTACTGCTGCTGTTGTTTATTGAATCTATATACCGGCCTATACCCAGAGGTCTCAGGGTGGTTCACAGAAAAGATCATAATAAACATTAAACATTAAAATACCTTCCCTATACAGGATTGCCTTCAGATGGCTTGGGGTTTGGATAACTCCATATCCTCCAAGGTTTCTCCAATGAAAATCGGGGCATCCTAAGGAAAAAGTAGGACATTCAAATCAGAAACCGGGATGGGTTCTCTAAATCAGGGACATCCCTGGAAAATAGAGACTCTTGGAGGGTCTGGCAGCTTGAATGACTTTAGAAAGCCTTTTCTTGCAGCAACTTATGTGCCAAAGTAAGCTGGATGATATCACTAGAAATGGTCACAGTGCAAAGCCTGAGATTAATTAAAAATGCTTATGCACCTTGGCTAGACTTCTGTTATTGCATGTTACTATCTAGTTTTGTATTCTTTTACTTGTAAAATCTGCCCTGTAACTATCATCCCTAACCTCTGGATCATAGCTACCAAGTACTGGAGGTATGTTTGGCAATAGTTACGAGGTATTGGAGGTGTTGGTTGGCAATGGTGCAAGCTAAGGATATGCTTGCTCTTTTTGGTTTTGTTGATTAAACTGAATTGCTTTTAGTGGGTGGGTAGATGGATAGGATACTTATACTCAGTGCTATTTTTCTAGAAAAAGAGGTCCCAGAAATCACCATGAATGCCTCCCTTGTTCTCTTATAATGGCAATGGTGCCCACTGGAAAGGTGCCGGAAATGAGTTCTGGCAAGTTCTGGCTGAAAAAATAGCCCTGCTTATACTGAGGTTTCAGCAATATGCAAGCTGAAATCTATGCAAATAATATTGGTTAATAGGCAGAATATTAATCAACTAAAATCATTTCATAGGCTGATAGCCCTGTTTAATAGATGTCATCACAGAACAGGTACAACCCAATGTGAAACAGCAAACACCTCAACCACTTTGATTTGTTGTTTAGTCGTTTAGTTGTATCCGACTCTTCGTGACCCCGTGGACCAGAGCATGCCAGGCACTCCTATCTTCCACTGCCTCCCGCAGTTTGGTCAGACTCATGTTTGTAGCTTTGAGAACACTGTCCAACCATCTCGTCCTCTGCTGTCCCCTTCTCCTTGTGCCCTCCATCTTTCCCAGCATCAGGGTCTTTTCCAGGGAGTCTTCTCTTCTCATGAGGTGGCCAAAGTATTGGAGCCTCAGCTTCAGGATCTGTCCTTCCAGTGAGCACTCAGGGGTGATTTCCTTAAGAATGGATACGTTTGATCTTCTTGCAGTCCAACCCCTTCATGGATCACTGCCTTGCTGTGGCGAAGGGGCTTGAATAACTCAGAGAAGCTATGAGCTATGCTGTGCAGGGCCACCCAAGATGGACAGGTCATAGTGGAGAGTTTTGACCAAACGTGAGCCACCTGGAGCAGGAACCGGCAAGCCACTCCAGTATCCCTGCCAAGAAAACTCCATGGACAACCACTTTGATAAGCCAATGCAAAGAATGTTGAAAACAACTGCTGGAAGTAAAACATGTAGGAGGAAGATAATTTTTGCCCCAAATGCATGAAAGAACAAGAGGAAATTACTGACTGTGGATAAGTAGCAATATAAAAGCAAAATGCTATAATTTCATCTTTATGACATGTAAAGGGGGGCTAGAATTGGAAGCATTTTTCTTATGCTATTGAAATATGACTGTAGGGGTTCCTATCTATCCCTGCAATTTTTTTAAATTTTTATTTTTTAAACTTTAAAGTACAGCTGTTATAAAATGTACACCCTGGAAAAGAGTTGCATAGCTATGATGTTTATAAATAGTGAGAAATATTATTAAAGTGCATCAGTATACAATGGAACATCACATTGTGCATGAAGAAATTAATGGTTCTTCTTCCCCCCACCCCTACCCCAAAATATATTGAGCACAAAATAAAGCTCAAATTGCAGTGGGAAGGAACAAAAGCCAAGAAGGAGATAACAATAACTTCATTTACATGAATCAAAACACAAGGCTGTAGCCAGAAAGGAGTCCTGTTAGTGCAAGCACTTCCAGTTGCACAATGGAACTTCCTCTGCTCCTCTTCTTCCACACACCCCAAATCTGTTCTGGGTCTCCCCCCCCCCCAAACACCCACACACCCTCTGAAGCAGACTAGAACTGGGTGGAAGCATGGTGGAAGAGAACAGAGCGGAAAATTTCCATTACATGAATGGGATGACGTCATTAGATACAGCCTAATTGATGGTATGCATTTATATCCTTTGAATGCAGCTATTTCTATTAAATTGAATCAAATCAAGGAAAATAGGGAGAGAGCCCTATGTACATTCAGCACCCTTCCCAGCTGCAGACATTTCTATGTTTAAGGTCAGTTCCTGAATCAAGGGGAAGCAGTGGCATAGCATGCATTGCCAGCACCCGAGGCAAGGCAAGCATTGCGCCCCCTAACCTCCTTGCTGGCATCACACAGGAGGAAACTGGTGGACTTGACTCATGGCCTCATGGAGGTTGCCCGCCAGTCACCAAGTCTGCCCTTTCAGCTCAGCGAGCTTCTGGTGTGAATGGTGGCTCATACTCCTTGGCGAGCTTGGCAATATCTCAGCAGCACCCAAGCCACAGCTGCAGCAGGCCTAGGAAGAGGGAAGCAGAGAGCAGGAAGAAGCACCAAGTGCAGCTTTTCCCCGGCTGCCTCTCCTTGTCCATGGAGCACAAGGACAGGAATCAGCAAGTCCCAGCCAAGAGGGCAGCTCTCCTCTCCATGCTCCCACTAGGGGTGTTGTGCCTCACCCAAAAGCACACACTGAGACACCTCCCCAGAGCTCTGGAAGGCAGTGGCTGGGAGCTCATCCACATGGCCTTTGTGAGGGAGCCTGTTGTGGGGGCACCAGGTTGCACCCCCTCAGAATTCTACACCCTGGACAATGGCCCCAATTGCTCCCCCATGCTATGCCACTGTGGGGAAATACTTGAAGAGAGAACTTATCAAAGAGGTGAGTGTGTGGAGGAAGCCGTGTGGAACTGGAGGCCTAGGAGTATGCAGGGCTGCTTGTCTACTATACAGTGGAACCTCTAGTTACGTACCACTCTGGATACGTAACTTTTGGGTTACGAACACAGTAAACCCAGAAGTGTATATTTCCGGGTTTCGCTGCACGTGCATGTGCAGAAGCGCTCAATCATGCTGCACGCTTGTGCAGAAACGGCGCCTCTGCCTACGGACTTTTTGTGTTGCAGACAGACCCCTGGAATGAATTTAATTCGTACCTGGAGGGTCCACTGTACTTAAATACAGCTGTTCATGTTTGAGATTATCTGAAGTGCCTTGAGTCTGTTTCAAGAAAGGTAGTGCCATGTTTCCAGGTTCCCAGCTTGTTAACACAGTAAGCGTAGATAATTCAAAAGGAGGATTTATTGCAGAAACAAACAGATAGCTCCGGACGGCTCTAACGAAGCCTCCGTCACCGTTACTCAAGATGACTTTTCTGAAGACTTCTTCCTGTGTCTGCAGAACATATTGAACTTTCGCACCTTATGTCTTTTGTTTTGCTTCCTGTCTAGAAACCCCCCCATTCACCAACTCCTTGGACTGATTGGATAATCTCCACCTCTTCTGTTTCCAATAAACTCTCTGTGTGCCTGTTCATGCCTATTTGCTCCTTCAGAGAGCTTTGGCTGTGTTCCAGCCTGCTCTCAGCCACTGCCTCATCAGCCGGCCCATCAAGGTCAGGCAGAGGCGATGTCCTCAGTGCCGGCTCCCGCCTGCCTGACTAACAGCAAAGTCTCGCTGTTCCTGGCTGCTTTCTGCAGTTGATTGCAAACCTTCACTTGTAGCTGGCTCATTCCTGACAGGTATCTCTGCTGGACAACCACACAATGCATACAATACATGGGCTGTTGAGACTGATAGGGACCAGAATGGTGATGGTGGTGAGCAGACACAGCCTGGCTCTCTCCCCCTCTTCCTGTGCAGTTGCAATTATATGAGTCTAAGGTGGTATTGAGATTCTGCTTTAGATGCCAGCATTTTTCTTAAATCATTCTTCTGTAATAGGGCATTATGCAAACATTTGATGCTACAGAATTGCACAGTAATTATCTAAGTTTGAACACTCTGCTTAGCTAAGAAGCATTGGGATATCATCCCAATCCTGGTCTGGTCTCAATTGGCTGGGATAACCCACGTGAGTATTTACAGAGGAATGACACAGATGAGAAAATGATGGGAATGACCAAAACTGGTGGAACATGGTGTTTTGCCCACTCCTAGAAATATTTCCACATTTAAAGTACGGCTTTTGACTTGATCAATGGTCTGTGGAAAATACAGAACACAGCCCTAATTCTGAGTCCTCATGCAGCTTTCCTCACCCGTCCCTGCAAGTTGACAGAAATATTGGCTGTATATTGTTTAAACGAAGCAATAATTAATTTTCTAGGCATCTCTTCCAAAAGAAAATGGCACTGAAAAATTGACATTTTTGATGCATAATGTTTTCTGTCCAGATATTTGAAATATCCATGATATGCCGGGGAGTTTAATGAGAGGTGGAATCATGAATATTATTTTGGGGCTGCTATTGTTCTGAACCTCCGTCTCTTCTTTTACTGCCAAAATATTTAGAGACCCTTTGGCAGAACTTTTCCAAAGGTGATCATCACAACCAAGCTTTTTTAATGCAGTGAGAAAGCAGGTTGCAGAACATAAATATTCACAAACATGCTGGAGAGAATCCCACAACATTTATTGTCCTATGATGAGAACTTTTTACCATTATGGTCAAAGCTCTGCTCTCATCCTGCCCTATATCTAGCAAGTTAATGACCAATGTTTTGCTTTGAGGTAGCTTGGCAAGACTGCAAGAAAAAAGCATCTGTCTGGATTTCTCTCTGTTTCAGAGTGATTGGCAGAATTTATCATCATTATCAACTACAAGCTCTCCCCGAGGCAGCAGATGTGACGATTGCTTGGAGTGCAAACAAGATCCCAACCTTTAAGAAGCAAAAAATACAAAATAATAATATTTGGAATGAAGAGTTGAACACAAAAGTTGACCCTAAAATATGAACCTATAGGATATATAGATAGTTAATTAGCCCCAAATGAGTTCTCTCTTGTTTTCCTATTAGTTTGTCAATCAAATGATTCCTGAACCTGAAATATTTTTCCCCCCAAGTGCTATATCAATAAATCTCATTAAATAATATTGTAACAGCCTGCCAAGCAATGTGTTAGCTAGTGTCATTTTGGCCCCTTTGCATGATTTAAAAAACTAACCAACATATTTTAGCTTATTTATAGGCTGAATTTCTGTCCCAAGGGTGCTTAAAGTGATATGCAATAATATAAAATATACAAATTATAAACCTAAAAATAAACATCAAACTGAATAGCAAGGGAAACTGGGAACTCTTATAGAAACAGGCAAGAAAGTCAAACAATCCTATACATATAATGGAGTGGGTGAAAAATGATTTCAAAACCACCACCACCACCACCACATGTTATTGGTCTATAATTGTACAGTGGTACCCAGGGTTAAGAACTTAATTCATTCCGGAGGTCCATTCTTAACCTGAAACTGTTCTTAACCTGAGGTACCACCTTAGCTAATGGGGCCGCCACACCGCCGGAGCACAATTTCTGTTCTCATCCTGAAGCAAAGTTCTTAACCCAAGGTACTATTTCTGGGTTAGCAGAATCTGTAACCTGAAGTGCCTGTAACCCGAGGTACCACTGTATGTCTAACGTGTAATTTAAAATAGAGCTCAGCTAAAATGTGAACCCAGAGGGAAAAGGGGTGCCTAATCCTAAAAAATCCCAAATGTTGTATAGTAGCGCCCATTCTGCTCAAAGAAAGGGAAGGAAGCTGCAACAAAGAAGGAAGAGTTGGGGAGAGGTCACATTTTAGAGGCAACATTTTCCTGGAGCCTATTGGCTTATAAACGCCATGTGAAATATAATTTTAATGTATATATTCTTGGCAAAATAGAAAGAAAGGGTTTCTATTTATTAATGAGAAATTTTGCCTATGTGTCAATAGGATACCCTTAGAATAGGACCTTCCTTATATTGTTAGACTACAATTTATTACAAATGTTAATATTGCGCAGCTTAAAGTGACTAGATGCATAAAAACTGGCTCCTTTTGGAATGAAACATTGTCTCTAGACCAATTAGATCGTGGAAAACTTTATTTGCAGAACTTTCTTCAAAACAGAACAAATAAATCAAAGATATGTCCAAATAATTCCATACCAATATCTTGTGTGAGTCCAGCACAGGTTCATCTTCTTAGAAATAAAAGATAGTTACAAACAGAGCTATGAGCTCTCTCTCCTCCTACAAACTCCATTTTGCCTGGAGCGGTTTTCTTTCTCTTCAGGAGAGCCTCTTTTACACATATTTACTCCTACAGAGCCTGGGAACAAAGACTCAGCCACCAGCCTTCCAGGGTGGAGAATTTGCAATTCAACAGTTCTCATGTGATTTAAGGTTAATCATTCACCTGTTAACTAGCAGATAATAACAACAGTTAATTATCAACCCATCAAGGAGCTTAGAGAGCCATTCTTGCTTTTCATTAGCTTCAATGGAATCTCCCAGTTAAACACTTTTCAGCAACACACATAGACATTTTCCATTTCCGTATCAATTAAACAATTATACTTAACACAAATTTCATCATTCCTGACCAGTGGCTATGAATCCTGGGGCCGATGAGAGTTGTAGTCCAAACATCTGGAGGATACCAACATAGGGAAAGTCTGTTATAGAGATTTAGGCTGCAGTCTTTTACATAGTATTGTTAAAAATTCAATTGAGCGCAATGGGACATACTTCTCTGAGTAAAAAACAACAACCTTAAACTCTTGTAGAATGTCAGTTATGAAGCAAACATTAAAAGCATTTGCTTTGTGAGATATGGGAATGACCAGCAAGCATCTTCTCTAGTTAAGAGCATAAGAACAACCCTGTTGTATCAGATGAGTAGTCCAACTTCCTGTTGTTACAGTGGCCAGCCAAATGCCCATGGGAAGCCCATAAACAGGAGGTGAGCACAATAGAGAAGGGAGTTCCTGGTTCATTTGAAGCTGATTTTGGTCTTCTCTGAAGGGTGTATTACTTGGCTGATTTTGAAGAGGCTTCCTAAATCATTTTGAAACATTTCTTTGTGGGGGGCACCTCTTCGCTGGTAGAAAAGTGTTGACCAGAGAAAATAACTGAGAAATCCTGCATAGTTGTAAATGGTCAGTAGTGTGGCTCAAAGGCAAAAGTTAGCAGCATAGATAATACAGTGGTACCTCTGGTTACGTATTAATTCGTTCTGGAGGTCCGTTCTTAACCTGAAACTGTTCTTAACCTGAAGCAACACTTTAGCTAATGGGGCTGCCATGCCGCCGGAGCACAATTTCTGTTCTCATCCTGAAGCAAAGTTCTTAACTCAAGGTACTATTTCTGGGTTAGTGGAGTCTGTAGCCTGAAGTGTATGTAACCTGAAGCGTATGTAACCCGAGGTACCACTGTAGTTGATGTTCTTTGTAACTCAGGTTTAATTTCATACAAAAGCGTCAATATTTTTCTCAGTATGTAAGCATTAAAAAGTACCTTGCTAAGGCAAATGAAATCCACCATTAGTATATCCATATAGGGGAGAGCAGACGTGGGTGGTGCTGTGGTTAAACCACAGAGCCTAGGGCTTGCCGATTAGGTTGGTAGTTCAAATCCCCGCAATGGGGTGAGCTCCCGTTGCTTGGTCCCTGCTCCTGCCAACCTAGCAGTTCGAAAGCACGTCAAAGTGCAAGTAGATAAATAGGTACCACTCTGGCAGGAAGGTAAATGGCGTTTCCGTGCACTGCTCTGGTTTGCCAGAAGCGGCTTAGAGTCATGCTGGCCACATGACCCGGAAGCTGTACACCAGCTCCCTCGGCCAATAAAGCGAGATGAGTGCCGCAACTCCAGAGTCGTCTGCGACTGGACCTAACGGTCAGGGGTCTCTTTACCTTTATAGTGGAGAGCAGGTATAATGGTTTTGAAAACATGGGTTCCATCAGCCACTTTCCCCAGTGGAGGCTTCTTTTTAAAGTGCATCTCCTACAAATCTATATCAATAATTTCTTTATATTCCAAAGGCCACTGGCTTATGATTGCTCTCACTGAATTTTCTATCTATCAGAAATGATGACTGGATCTCTGGAAAAAAGGCTGGCTGCTTTTTTGCCCCTGCAATTCATAAAGTCCTGTTAATCTCTCATAATTTTTTTAATCTAAAAGGTTTCAAATCTGTATGTAAATCCTCAAAGACATTCTTCAGTGTGGTTAATTTATCCCCCATCACCTGGGAATCCAATTTCTTGGAAAGATGAACTTGTAAATTGGGGACAGAAGAGTCCAAATGTGTCATTTCCCTATTAATTCTCTCTCTTTGGGAAAGGAGTGTTTATTTATATAGGGTGGTTGTCCATTTTGCCAATAATCCGGATTGTCCTGGAACATTACCATTATGAAATTTACTCTGGTTTAGTCTACCAGAAGAGATCTTGGGGTTGAACATAACAGAACATTAAAAAAAAAACCCTAAACGAACCAGAATAACCAATATACAACTGGAGATTTACAAAAGTAGAAATGAACCATGGTTTTTTACATTGGGGGAATGCCCTGAACACACCCCACTTTGGTACAATTTTCACTTGCCTGGGAGTGAATACAGAAAGACATGCTTGTGAGTAAACATGCTAGGGATTGTGCTGTCTCAAATGAAGTGTCATTGAATGAAGGAGATAGTCTAATATACAAGACGATACGTTGTGAACAATGTCCTTTTCTCCATGGAAGGACTGATACAATTATGAAAGCATCTCACTGTGGGTGCTATTTTTGGCTCTTATGTACATGGAAAACAATCATTTTCCAGTGGAAACTCAAAGCACACAATCTTGGAATGACTGTATTATCTCTCTGTCTCTTCTGCAAAAACATGATGAGCAATGATTCAGCTTAGAGAACATTGGGGGAAGAATAGACTATATTCGTTCTGGAGGTCTGTTCTTAACCTGAAACCATTCTTAACCTGAGGTGTGCTTTCACTAATGGGGCCTCCCGCTGCCACCGCCTCCGCACGATTTCCATTCTCATCCTGGGGCAAAGTTCGTAACCAGAGGTACTACTTCTGGGTTAGTGGAATTTGTAACCTGAAGTGTTTGTAACCCGAGGTACCACTGTGCTCAGTTTGTTTTCGTTAATAAAGACTTAACACATTGCATTATGCATTCAGAGAAATCATTTCCCCCCCCCCCAGCACACATGTTCCATTGTTCTTATTCCTTCCTTTTTTTCTGCTTCTTGTAATGCGGAGGCAGCAGAAGCAAAGGTCTTCCCTAGTGTGCCCTAGTGACCATTTTGTAGCAGGAGGCTTCAGTTTGCTGCAACTGCAGAGTTCTAGCTTCTCAGCGATTACGTGCATCATCCAAACCCACTAGAATTTTGCTTCCCCCACCCTCAGTTTTGGAGCTGAAATATCATTGGGTGCCCTGATAGTCAAGAATACTAGCCTTAGCTGGCCTGGTGCCCTCCAGATGCTTTGAACTACAAATCCCATCAGCTCCAGCAAGCTTGGTGGGGACCTGGCAGGCAGAAGCTGAAGTATACTGATGACACACAGCTCTGTTTTCCCTTTTCATCAGATGCAGATGACATACCCTTCAAGTGTCCCGATTTTCCGGGCACAGTCCCAGAATTATGAAAACCATCTCATCTTCTGATTTTATCCCAGAATGTCCCCATTTTCCCCACCAACACTGCCATGGAGCTTGGGAAGAAGAATGAGCCTGTGTTTGACCCGAGTGGCAGTGGCGGCAAGAGAGCACCCTGTTGCCCCTCCATGGCTGCCACTGCCAGTCTCCTCCCTTGGGAAGCTCATAGCAGCTGATGGAAGAGGAGAGGCTGTGGCCACTGAGGCTCAGCCTCATGCGATGTACCAGCTCAGAGGGACAAGAAAATAAATTTTGGATTAAGAGGTTTTTTTCAGGATGGTGGAAGATGTGTGTGCTGTGTCCCATTGGTACAGTGATAGTGGCATTCACTCTTCTGATGGTCACTCAGTAGACATCATGGCTGAGTGGGGATTAGAACCCTGGCTTCCTAGGTCCTAGTCTCTAACCATTACACCACATTTTGTTGTTGTTGTTTAGTCATTTAGTTGTGTCCGACTCTTCATGACCCCATGGACCAGAGCACGCCAGGCCCTCCTGTCTTCCACTACCTCCCGCAGTTTGGTCAAACTCATGTTGGTAGCTTCAAGAACACTGTCCAACCATCTTGTCCTCTGTTGTCCCCTTCTCCTTGTGCCCTCAATCTTTCCCAACATTAGGGTCTTTTCCAGGGAGTCTTCTCTTCTCATGAGGTGGCCAAAGTATTGGAGCCTCAGCTTCAGGATCTGTCCTTCCAGTGAGCACCCAGGGCTGATTTCCTTAAGAATGGACAGGTTGGATATGCAGTCCATGGGACTCTTAAGAGTCTCCTCCAGCACCATAATTCAAAAGCATCAGTTCTTTGGCGACCTTCTTTATGGTCCAGCTCTCACTCTCTGAGTTATAGTTTAGAACTATAAAGCTCTAATTTATCTTGGAGCTGAGTATCTAAGGTCTACTTGCTCAAATATGAATTGTACGTTTTTTCAGATAATTAGATAACTAGATTGAGTCCCCAATCTAGGTACCCTACCCACACATTCTGCGGCTACAAAGCCTGTTCTGTGGTGGCTTCTTGGTGCCCCACTTCTCTATCCACCCAACACCTCGATTATACTTTCTGCCAAACCATGTTTCCTTCCGATTAGATAATGAAAGGTGTGGATAAACTGAGGGTGACAACACATCCTTCAATGAACAAGAACTTGGTGTATGATAACAAATATGGCAATGGGCATGAAGTGAAGACATTGCCTCCTCCTTTCTGGTCTGTACAGCAATGTGACTTGGAAACACAGTGTCAGGAAATGACCTCACTGCAATCTCAAGTCGCTAATGTGTACATAGCCATATTATTGAGACATTTCAAACTCGAGGAAGCTTGATATCTGATTTATTTATGGGCAACATATCTCTATATTTTGCTTGCAGATTCTGTGAAGAAAGTGAGGCTTGGAATAATTCCATAGCACATTTGTGTCAGCTACACCCTTCCTTCCTTCCTTCCTTCCTTCCTTCCTTCCTTCCTTCCTTCCTTCCTTCCTTCATGGTTTTCAGAGTGTAATTCCCACTACAGGGTTGCCGATACATCAGTTTAAAATGTCACAATCCAAGGCTACTTTTAAAAAAGCAAACGTATTCTTGTGCTAGGAAAAGCCTCTAGAAAATAGATTCCAGGGCACATTAAGCCAAGCTAAAACTTTTAAATAAAACTCTAGGGTCATGCAGCAAATTCAGAAGCCCTTTAGTTACCCTGGTGTAATTTAAAGCCTCATTTGAAATGATGTCCAGATTTCCCATCTGAAAACGACTTTGCCCTTTGGACAAGGAACCAATGTGGAATTGCCATTGCTGGTGCTGCCCATTAGACAGAGATATGAAGTAGCAAAATATTCAACACATGTATTCTCTTTTCTCCAAAGGCTGCCTTACTTAAAGGAAAACATTGATTTTTGCCAAAAGATATACAGAAGGACAATCAATCAATGACAGTCTTGCAAGCAAACTAACAGCAAAACTACCCCTGGTTTCCTCAGTTCTGTTCCTTAAGGTCATGCATTTATCTTAGCAGGTTTTCTTTCCTGTATTGTTGTAAGGACTTTTCATAATCCAAACAGGCTGCTGCTGCTGCTGCTGCTGCTGCTGCTGCTGCTGCTGCTTCTTCTTCTTCTTCTTCTTCTTCTTCTTCTTCTTCTTCTTCTTCTTCTTCTTCTTCTTTAAGAAAGTAAGGAATATGAATTTAAAAAATGTAGAACTGTAATGCTTTATGTAAGGAATACTATAAAAGTTTATCTTGTTTATTAGCAATCTAATTTTCTTACCTCTCTCCAATTCCTATACAGCATTTAATGAATGAGCCAGAATTTCCAAAGAATTTTTATGGCAATACTGTATTTGATTTTATATAGTCTTCACTTTTTTGCATTTTTATAGTTGATATGAAACATGCAGTCTACTAAACCCAGAGAATGTGAGTAATTGTAACAATAAAATAAAACTGTTGAAACGATAGCGTGACTCAAAACAAGGTCAGGGTTTTGTTTTGTTTTCCTTTTCAAAGAAACATCTGGAAGATTGATTTAACACAATTTTTCCGAAGCCTACAGGACAAGGTGTCATGGAACCATCAGTGAACCACTATCATTTCTGTGACACATCACATTGTGGCTGTAAAAGTAGGTTGCATAAATATACTCCACTTTCTGATATGGGGAGGAGAAGTTGATTAGTGACATTTGTGCAACATTGACTGATTACAAGGTATCAACTTCCTGCTTTTTCCAAATATCCAACCATTTCAATAAGGTTGTATTCTGTTTGTGATTTGAATATATTAAAAACACCTGCTTGGAGTCATTCACCAGCATCATCCAATAGAGGCAGAATGGTGTTTCATAAATATATCTTTGGATGGTCAGCTAAACACAGGGAAATTAGAGAACATTTAATTACCTAGAGTCAAATACATGAGTCTATTGTAGAATTCTTTGTGGGAGCATGCACACAGAAGACTGATAAAGAGTGACTATGCAATTATAGTTTATCAGAGAAAAGAAGTACAGGGAGAATTTTAAATATACTTGAAAAGAGCAAAGTGCTCTTCTTGTGAGTCCAGAATAGGACTTGGTAGATTGCTTATACAAATCACATAAAGTACCAGAGTTTAGGGGGACAAAAGAAGAGACCTGCATGCATTACTTTACCAACAAAAGCTTGAGTTAAAGCAAAGAATATGATCTCACAGAGGAAGCAGGTAGAATGGAGAGGATGTTAATGACCTTAGCCACAGGCCAAAAGAGATGTTTTTTTCAAAGCTTTCCTCTGCAATTCTTAGTTTCTGTGGTGCAGAGTTAACTCTTACACTGCTGTTTGAACTATAGGTTGCACTGTGTCCAACTGAGGAGTGTGTCATACTGCTGTTCTAAGCTATTGCAATAAAGCTGTTCATCTGGTAAAGACTCTCCTCCTGCAAGAGATGGGAGTGGTTGTGGCCGGGAGCCGGACTCCGCCTCAAGCAGGGGGCGTTTGCCCCCTGCCTCCCACTCACCTGGCTGGCGCCCACGCCCTTGACCAGGCACCCAACCAGGTGCCTTCAAGGGGGCGTGTACAGCAGCCTGAATTGCTGCGGCGCCAGCCTCCAGCCCTCACTTTTTGTCGTCCCGTCGCGAGTCACCCACCCTCCACTCCCTTAGAGCAGGGTTTCCAGTTTTCTTTTGGCCTTGCTATGGACCTTAGGTTGGTCGCCCTGGTTGTCCGGGGGGCCTGGTAGGAATTTTTCCATTTGGCATTAGGCTTTTTGGTTTTTTCGCCTACCTCGTAGCAATTGTCACAACTTTCGTGGTATTGGTGGGTAGGTTAGGAATTGGAATAATGTGTTGTGGTGTCAAAGGGCTAGGTGTGGCCATCGCCTGCGCCTTCAATTTTTGGGTATTCCGTTAAAGGAATCCGGCGGTCGTGTATTCTGTCCGATGCTTGCGTGGCGGGAGGCCATGGCATGACCCTCGGTGACATCAGGGGAGAGCCTATAGTTGGATTAGCATCAACAGGCTCCACCTACTGGTGAATAAACCCCCTTTGTTTGTTTGTTTGTTTTTTAGACTCACCCCTCTCTGAGTGGGTGGAGTCAGCTGACGTAATCCAATGCCTAAGTCAATACCTTTTCACTTGCTGTAATCAATAAAGTTGTGGCCTTTTCTTGCCCATTAACCTTATATCACATGTCCTTGTGTTTCATTCCACTGCGCAGGGTTCGGGTCCTCGAACCACAAGCATCCATTTTGGGGCTATGTTCTTCTCTGAATTAACCTATTGCACAAAAACAAACAAAACCTCAATTAAGGACTGGAATGGGATGTGTAGTGAGAATGAGCGAGAGGCAGAGGCCAGTTGGAATATGATAGAGAAATACTGGTGTGGAGAGGAGATGAGAGAGATATGAAAATATAGGCAGTGACAATTTAGCACACATAGCTGAAGTTACCTCACGACTTCAGTTGAATAGGCTCCATGTGTCTTATCCATTGAACGGACAAATCTGGGACTTAAGTTCACCCATCTGCCACTGACAGTCATCCTGTTCCAAGGGAGTGGTGAAGCTTGAATTTACCACAGGATACGATACCATACAATTTCAATATTGCCTAAATAATGTGTCTATTTAGTGTGCGCCCCTTAACTGCTATAGTTTCCTGGCATTTTGGAGGTTGTTTGAATATAGAAAGCCCTTAACTCAACATGTTAAACCAAAAGGTTTTCTTCTGTTAACTGAATCTCCTTGTGCACTGTACAAATTGATCACATTAAATGAAAATCAGCCAGCTGAATTCTTAAAATACTGAGAGCCCTCCTGAGGGGAGCATTATTACTGTGTCTATCATGGACTTGAGAAATAAAAATAAGGACACCTTTACAGCAGAGCCAGATGTGCTGCACAATAATTTATTGTAATGAATGCAGATGCTAATTATTAATGACATTACAAATCATTTTAGTTGCTTCTTCAATTTCCTTGATAAATAGACATAATTTGTAGGCTTGATTATGCTTACAAATTCCACCTCCCCCTTTGCATTCCGCTCACAAGAAACATAGTACATGTTTTTCGCCACCCCTTTCTCTGAACTATTTCAGGGAACAGACAGGGGGTTTTGGAATCTGGGGTGATAGAAAATATTTGTAATTTGACCCCCAGAGGTGGAGATGGAATTGACTGAACACTGCAGCAACAGCAAACTTAGTATCCTCTACAAATGGGGGGGGGGGGGGAGGAAGAACAGTGAAGTATTATTAGTGCTGCAGCAACAACAAGCCTACACAGCTTGACATACATGCTGAACACAGCCTATGAACCCTGTGTTGTGGCCTGACATCATCATCATCATCATCATCATCATCATAGTTTATTTATACCTCACCCATCTGGCTGGGTTTCCCCAGCCACTCTGAGCGGTTTCCAACAAAATATTACAAATACAATAGTCTGTTAAAAGTTTCCCTAAACAGGGCTGCCTTCAGATGTCTTCTAAAAGTCAGGTAGCTGTTTATTTCATTGACAACTGATGGGAGGGCGTTCCATAGGGTGGGCACCACCACCGAGAAGGCCCTCTGCCTGATTCCCTGTATGCTCACTTCTCACAGGGAGGGAACCGTCAGAAGGGGCCCTCGGAGCTGGACCTCAGTGTCTGGGCAGAACAATGGGGGTGGAGACGCTCCTTTAGGTATACTGGGCTGAGGCCATTTAGGGCTTTAAAGGCCAGCACCAACATTTTGAATTGTGCTTGAAAACATACTGGGAGCCAATGCAGGTCTTTCAAGACCGGTGTTATGTGGTCTCGGCAGCCGCTCCCAGTCACCAGTCTAGCTGCTGCATTCTGGATTAGTTGTAGTTTCCGGGCCACCTTCAAAGGTAGCCCTAGGGATTCTAATTGAACTATCATACTTAAGACACTTTGAAGGATAGGGAATGGGTTGGCACCTCTAAGCTCTCAACACATAGATGTTCTACTCCATCTGTCCTGGTGGACCACAAGTTGTGGAATCCAGGGTTGAAGAGTGGACATAGCTAAAGCCAATTATAATTGTAGCTAAGTTATGAAATAACTATCAGCTACCAGTTCTTGTAATGTGATGTACACCACAGGTGGTCCAAGGACATCTGGAGGGAATGATGTTGGCTCATACATAATAAATGTAAGATTAGGGGGAAATTCAGTATTATATTTGCTGACACTACCACCATCTGTTCATCAGAACTCCCTAACAAAGTCTATGTGCACACCAACTGTGTGAACATTGGTTTGTGCAGGCAATTTCTACTCTTCAAGGTTCCTTTTATATGTTACGTTGTACAAACAGAGCTTATGTCCAGTAGGACATATTCTGCTATAATTGGCCATGGGCAACTCTGTCAATTTTGGTTTCTCTCAGTTTTCAATTTTTCCAATTTTAAGTTTGGTTTTCCATATTTACACATCTGTTTTTGATTTTTTAAAAAATGCATAAGCATTTTTGTATGAATTGTTTCTACTACACACATGTTTGTGTTCAATTCTGTCTAACATGCACATTTTTGCAAATAAATTTTCCCCAATATACTGCATCTTTGGATGTTATTTTCACTAATATATGCATGTTTAACCTTGTTTATGCATTCAGAAAGGTATGGCTGTGTTTCAGTTTGTGCATTGTTTCAGAAATCACAAAATAGCTTGGTTTACCTTTAAATACAAACTGAAATGAATTTCTCCCTTATCCCTAACTATAGCACAGTTACCTGCAGACACTAGAGCTTCTAATTCTGAGGTTGGGGAGGAGGATGTAGTACTTATGCAGGAACTTCAGAGTTGATCCAGGGAAAGAGATGTGTATTTCAGCAAATCCAGAGGCAGAGGCAAGTGGTTTCTGGGGGGTCCCTGAGCAAACCTCAGTGTATGATCCTTGTACTGAATATTCACATTAGGTCTGCTGCTAAAGAGAGAAAGAGAGAGAGAGAGAGAGAGAGAGAGAGAGAGAGAGAGAGAGAGAGAAGGGAAATAACAGCAAGAGACAGATACCATTTCCACTTTCTTTATAACCACGAATAGAAGATGACTAGGGCTTCTCCGCCCCCATTTGGTTGGTAAACCAAATGAATGCCCCAGTGTGAAGAGTGACACTTGTCTTGCACCCAAAGTATGAGGACTAGAAATGAAAATAGGCCCCACCAACCATCAGTTCAAAATGTTACAGAGTTTTTTTAAAAAAAACAACAACAAAAACACACCAAATACCCAGGTTTGGTTCCATGAACAATATAATGACACTAATAAAAAGTGGTTCAAATATTGCATAAGCCACATAGCAATATTTCTAATTATAAAACATGACATTCAGATTTAGTAACCTCAATATAACTCTCAACAGTGTTTATGGCTATACCTTATCCTGAACTTTAATATTCTAAAATGTTTTCAAAAGTGCTCCCTTTCTGTTTGAAATCATTGCCCACCTGCCTCCCTTTTCAATATTAGTTAATTTAGTCCTTTTACACTGCAGGCCTATGCATGTCTCCTCAGAAATAAGCCCCATTGAGCTCAGTAATACTGACTCAAAGGAGAGTCGGTATGTAATGCTAGTTTATTGCATGTCTTTATTCTTCTTCCGTAGCTTGCTATACAAAAACATGTTATAATTCTGCTAGATGAATCACTAGCTTCACCCAAGGAAGCCGCTCTTATCCAATTCTCTCAGTTTTGGGGATTGTTTTAATAAAAGCATTGTAACCACAGAACTGGTGGATGTGGAAATAACCCTTTTGGGACACAAGGCATGATGGATTCAAGAATTTGTTGATGAAGCTATCAAGAATGAATGCCTCAGTATAGGGCATCAAGCACCTTTTAAAATTTCTCACTTGTTTCATTCTGTTGTTGATTCAGTTTTTCCACAGTCCCACAGCACATGAATTAGGGCCCCTTATTTTTATTGCAACAGGTGTCAAGGAAGCAAGGCAATTATCTTTCACAATCTCTATGATGCCCAATACATTTTGAATGTTATCTTTTGCTGTATCAAGGGTAGCCTGGGATCAGAGGAGCTGAACTATGCAATATGTTTGCTTATTGTCAACGTCTTAGGAGAGGCAATAAATCTTCTTCCTTATAACATCAGCACCATACACAACTGCTCTATGATATACATGGTGAGTAAATATCAAGTCTGATTCCAAGAGAAGACATCATAAAACCCAGATGATTGAAGTACATAATTTGAGTTTAAACACAAACACTCACATAAGAACACAAGCCACAGCAAAAAAACAAACAAAAAACTAGGGAGAGACATTGCTTTTGCATAAAGCCAATCTTCCTAGTTTTCCCATGTATTTTCCCTGTCTGGCTATGGCATATTTACCGGTATATTATTACAATTATTTTTTGATATTTTGTCTTGTATGCAATGTAGGGCTAAGTAACTGTTACATTGGTGCAGTGGCGTAGCATGGGGGGTGCAGGGGGGGGCGGCTGCACCGGGCACAACATCTGGGGGTTAGGGTTAGGGGGCGCAAATTCACGGGTTAGGGGGCGCAAATTACTTGCATTGCCCTGGGTGCTGACAACCCACGCTACGCCACTGCATTGGTGCAAGGATTTTTGCTTGTGCAATGGGGTTTTGCCCCTCTCCTCCCACTGTGCATGCCTTGTGCCCTCCCCAAAGTTATTCTAGAGGCTGTGGAGAACCCCTAAAACAACCTGGGGGGGCTTTGTAGGGGGGGAGAAGAGAGGGGAAAGTGCCACTGAGCAAGAGGCAATTCTTGCACTGACTGTTACTTAGCCCTACACTGGATGTAAGACTTTATTTACTGACATTTGGTTTCTTACCAGGTCTTCTCCATGAGACCCAAGGACAGTTTATGACAACAATAGAAAAAAATACAATATTAAAATCAGTTAAAACAATTTAGTGGGTGGGTATAAATGTAAAGGGACCCCTGACCATTAGGTCCAGTCGTGACTGACTCTGGGGTTGCAGCGCTCATCTTGTTTTACTGGCTGAGGGAGCTGGCATACAGCTTCCGGGTCATGTGGCCAGCATGACTGAGCCGCTTCTGGCGAACCAGAGCAGCACACGGAAACACCGTTTACCTTCCCGCCGGAAGGTAGCTAGTAGCTTTCGAACTGCTAGGTTGGCAGGAGCAGTGACCGAGCAACGGGAGCTCACCCTGTCACGGGGATTCGAACCGCCGACCTTCTAATTGGCAAGTCGTAGGCTCTGTGGTTTAACCCACAGTGCCACCCACACTCCACTGGGTGGGTATATCGGGTGTCAAAACCTAGAGTGAAGCAGTGTGTCTTCAGCATACAACAAAAACTAAACAACAGGGGTCTTATACAACACACTGCCTTCACCAATTGACCTGAAGGTGGTTTGTGGCATGCTAAAACAATAAGCTACAATAAAGAGTACAAATACAAGAAAACAATATCTATTTATTAAAAGCCCAACAGCATTCGCCAAGTGAATTACATATATTGGACAAGGTTAGTTGTCCCCGCCCCGAGCTCAGACTGCAAGTGGAGTTGCTGAAGCAATGAGGACAAGAAAGTTATGACATCTACAAGTGATAGATGCTGTTTAGGAACAGAAAGGACTGCCTTTATCCTGTAAAATGCTGCCGGCCATGACAACTCCTCAGAAGGCGAAGGCAACGATTCTGTGGAAAGTCATGTGGACATTGCCTGCCATTTGCCAATAGCTTCCTGCATCTCTGTAGGATGTATTGAATGTTTCAGACAGTTCAGCTCCTGACTGATGTCAGTGAACAACAAAACAGTTCTTCACATTCAAGTATTACTAACACACAAACACACATGTGCACCAGAGCTATACAGAAAGTATGTGAGGTTTATGTGTTATTGTTTCGTTTGTCATTATGTTATGCATTTTTGTGTTTTTATATTGAAAGCCTCCCTGAGATCCTCGGATGAAGGGCGGTTTATAAATTTTTAAAAAATAAAATAAGAATGGAGCAGACTTGGTTTTCAGTGACTGGTGTGACTGGGAGCAGAGTTAGTCTGTACCCCAATTATGCACCCAACATACTGGAGACATTGTTACTTCCAAGGTAAAAGTGTTCTGCATTCCGGGCATTGAGAGCCTTGGCCCTAAGCTAAAAACATTGCGCTGAAGATGGGGTGTCAGAATGGAACTCCTTCATCCTCTGTAGGCAGCCTTCATAGGAAAATGCATTTCACATTATTTTTTTGCTGCATATCTATACTACTCAATAACCAGGGTGGTTCACAATAAAGATTAAAAGAATAAAACATTGATGGCTTAAATTTAAAACTATAAAATGAGAGCAATAATTATTTGTTTGCTTGATTAGATTTATATCTTTAGGTTTATCAGAAGGTATCAGGGTAATTCATGAGATAAAAATACAAAACTATAACAAGGCTAAAAGTGGCTACTAGCCACAACTGCTATGTTTTACTTCCACTGTCAGAGCCAGTATGACTCTGAATGCTATTTGCTGGGAATCAGAAGTGGGAAGAGTGTTATTGCAGTCAGGTCCTGCTTGCAGATTTCTCCTAGGCATGCTGGGATAGTTTTTCTCTTTGAATAAAACTAACAACAGGAGATAACACCAGTTTAGAAATACTAAGTACGGCCAAAAACATTTCCTAAAAAACAAAAAACAAAAACAAAAACTTGGAATATGTTACTGGAACCAAGCTGCATAATATCTGAGTTCACAGAAGTAATAGAAGAAGCAGACCCAAGTCATTCACCAGGACACTTGTAGAAGATTTCAGATGAAAGAAAACTTCGCTGTTGAGAACAAATGCAACACACACCACTCACAGCGCTGAAGTCCTGCAATTAAAATGCTAATTAGCACTTTTATTTATAGGAAACAAGGTTATTTGATGGTGATTATTATTTCCCTTGTTCCCTTCAGCAATATCGATTGATCAAACGCGCCAGCCAAAGCCCCCTTCCAGTTGCCTGAGGAATATTTTTTGTTCTGTTGTCTCTGGAGAAAAATCTGATATATATCACGGGGAAGACATTGAACAAATTAGGCAGCAATGATTCACAAGAAGTTTGCTTTTTTCCTCAGGAGCTAGCTCCAAAATGCAGACAAGTCCATAATCATAATTATTGGTGCACTAAACATGGTGAGACATAAATAAAAGAAAGAAAAAGAAAAAGATAAGCAATACCCATGTAAAGGGGGGAGGGAGGAAAAACCCAGGTCCACAATCATTATTCATTTCCTTTAGCACAGCACAACACAGGTTTAGGAGTTTGTCACACCCTTTCGTGAATTATTTTCAAAACTCAGGTGGGTATCAATTGTGAGGCATACATTAGCTCACCCTACCTAGTTTAACTTTAACAATACAAAGACTTGTACCGCAGCTTTTGCAAACCTCAAAATGTATTCACTGGTGATTTAAGTACAAGGCAAGCCAGTACTTTTAATGGGATTCCATGTGGTGTAAATCAACATTGCTGTTTTTTGGCTTCAGTCCTATTTGCAAAGTAAAATAAAAAGCTATAGTTTGCATGCACAATTGAGCAAAGGCTGCCCAAGGCAAATTGCCTTCAGCTGTGACCCATACCACTTCACCCTCTTTCAGGCTGCAATCCTTTGCAGTCTTAATCATATTTATTTGTTTACTTAAATGCATATAACCTGCCTTGGGGAGGGTAGGAGGGTCCTCACAAGGCAACACACACACACACACACACACACACACGCATAAATTAAACAGCAAACAATAACAAGATTTAAATGCATGATTTTCAACAACCAATGGCATTTAAATAGCCAGCACTTAAACACAACAATATAATTTCCTCATATAATTGGAGGAAATCAGCACCAGAAATTTCTGCAGCCCAGTTAAAATCTTTCCACAAAGCAGCAGATAGTCAGTTATTTTGAAAGTTCCCCTTAAAGAACTGTAGGAATGATCTCTGATCTCACTTGGAATGAAGTATCCTAGATGTGGGGCCACCACCATCAAGTAATTCCTATCCTACATGCCACCTCGCCCAGCTGCTTCAGTGAGAATCGGTTGAGCCACTGTCATGTCTACTTGTGCCCCAAGGCTACAGCTGCTGGAATCTTTACTCAGATTTTCAAGATCAGATGTCAAGCTGTGAACTACTGGGCCACGCTGGTTGCCTTGGGCTATTGCTCTTCTATTTTATAACCTTGATCACAGAGCATTATTTGAAAAATCTGAGTTCAATGGCTCCGCAGAAAAGCCTTACCTTCTTGCTAGTGCCAATTTTTTCCCCTTTCATGATTCTTTCTATAGTTCTTTCTTTCTTTAAAAAAAGAAACAAGCAAATATAAATAAAATCCCACTGGATTCAAGAATTGTACTAATATCAAAGAGAAAAGTTTCATCTCTGTACCTCAGTCTCCAAAAACAAACAACCCATGTTCATTAAGAGTAACTTGGAAAAGGACACAGTTCTTTGATTTAGGTTTCCAAAGGAAACGCTACTATAAATCTTGAATGACAAAAAATAATAATACATAATGGAAGGCTCTTCACAGAAAATATGGTATGTGCAACCAGTGCCTTTTTAAGGGGGTAATCAGGGATATGCAGTAACGGCACCTCTTTTTTTCATTGTTTTAAAGTGTGGCATTTACTGAATCAACTTCATGGTGAGTACCGGCACCTATTTTTCTAGGAAGAAAGCACCACACGCAAGGAAGAGGAAAAGAAAACTATTTGATTGAAAAGGAAAATATACCGCTTGCCTCTGGCAAAAGCTGTAAAATACAGTGCACAATAGATGACTTCAACTCAGATGAGATGGTTACAGAATCTGATTAAAACCACACAGGCTTTGTGGTGATACTAATTAGATTAAGGTCCTCCAGCCACAGTACAGAGACTTCTCAATCAATGTATTATCTGCAGAGATCTGATGTTCCATCAGCATTTTAAGATTTTGGCTGCAATAAGAACTGCTCTTCCAATAAATCTAGGAGATGAATTGATTCTTGAATAGGAAAGGCCCAGATAGTTTTATAGGAGATATATGTACTGGGTGTTGATGGGCCTGCCACCCAATCCGTCCCAGCCTCCAAGGTCTTTTCCATTATATCCTGTTCTGCTAACTGAAACTCTTAATACCTCTGTCAAAAATGTTCTCTGCATGGAAATGACAACTTGATTCTAGGAGCAATTTCATCTGCTGAAGCTATTTTCCAGAATGCTGCATAAAAAGGGGCTCCCGTTCTCTTTTATAAGATGGGTCACGTTGTCCCGATGGAAGGGACTGTATGCATGTGGTTCTGAGGAGTTTTGCAAAGCAGAGAATGCGTATACATGACCCATATAAAATTGAGATAAAGTTGTTTTGGGAAACAGGGGTCTGAATAGTGGAAATTCAGCACTACGGCACCATTTCTACACTTGAATACTGTACCATTAGTACAGCATGTATTCCACAATGCATTGCCTGCTGCAGCCTAATAGACAGTTGTCAGGGTTTTCCAAGAGGGAGGCATCAACCCTTTTTTTTTATTAAATCTACTGTCACTTCAAGCTTGAGTAGCCAGACTGACTTCATATATTTCAGCAACTCTGCAAAATGTGAGCTGCCTGCCCTGCTTTGTTGCAGCAAATTAAACCATGAAGAGGATTCCGATCCACAAGGAAACGACAATGGGAGGAAATATGGAGAGCACGAATATCCTTGTCTTGAGCATCTGAAGTCTCTCACAACTGCCTAACCTTTCACCATAGAACAGATCATGAAACTAGAGCAGAATTTTTCATCCTCTGCAGTTCTAGGATGCATTTATCCACTGAAACATCCTGTATTGTTATTCACAGCTACAATGGAGCTGTGGCTGTCTGTCTCATTTGAACCCCATTAAGGAAAGGGTTCTCTCTGGAAACAAGAAGAAATTCCGACGAAAGAAGAATGGCAGATGAAATTAATGGACTATGCAGAATTGGACAGGAAGGATTCGAAACCTGCGGGACCAGAGATTTACAAAAGATTGGAAGAAGTATATGAATTATTTGAAGAGCAACTGTAATCAACAAATTACGCTAGTAGGATTACAAGAAGTTTTGTAAGGAGAAATATACAAAGTGTTACAAAGTATATAAAGATAGAGATATTGGTTATGAGTTTGAAATGTAATAGGGAGGATAAGAAATGCATACTGAGACATTAGATTGGAAAATTTTCAGACAGAATTGATGGAAGTCAAAAATTTGAATAAGATGTAAAAGTATGTTTAATTACTGTTGGAAATGATATGTTAAAAAACTAATAAAAAATTATATTTTTTTAAAAAGGAAAGGGTTCTCTCAAAGATATTTCTCAACTGGACTTAGATCTCAATACAATATAGTAATGCTGCACACCACCCCAATCCCTGAGCAATGCGAGAATTCCGGGTTCCAGTCGGTGAGCCAGGGTCTGTGTTTTATTCAAAATAAGGTACAACAGAGACTATGGTGTCTTTATGATATATGGTTTATTTACAAATACATGCAACCTACGATGGAGGCATTCACAGCATGAGCATCCCAAGAGGATATTGCTTCTCTCATTGCTGCAGCCTTGGATTCAAACAGAAATCAATCATTGCTCTGTCTCTCTCATTTTCCAGTTTGCTGCTTTGCTTCTAGCTCACATCACTGCATCTCTTTGACCTCAACTCTGGCTTGGCTTTCTAACTACCTGCAAGTTGTCGTCTCGTACCTTCCTCGGTTCCCCTTAATTTCCCATCACTCAGGCAATCACCTCACCAGGAAGATAGCCTGGTTTATATTATATATTTTAACATTGGATCCAGGGGTGAGAAGGGTCTCGGGATACAGCCCACCCCAAACTCATAACAGCATCAATAATGTTAGGGATGAGAAAGCTTTAGCATTCCATTTGATTCCTGGTCATATTGGCTGGGGCTAATGAGAGTTGGAAGCCAAAACCATTTTGAAAGCCTATTCCCCATTCCTGCATTATGTACATAAAACAAACTATTTTGTTTTTTTAAGGGGGGGAGCTGGTTTTTTGATTATGTAGTTGTAGCCAACACAGTATTGATTCAATTAGAGAGGGAGCAAGAGACAGGGAGATTTTTCAAGGCACTTGCAAATTTACTCACGCACCAAAACCACAACATTATACATCAAGGCACCAGCTTTAACTTCCATGCAAACACTCTCTCTTGTCCTGAGCCTTTCAACCCAATCCTCTCCCTCCACAGGTCTTGAGCCTGGGCTCAATGTTACATCAAACTTTTAAAAGATGCAGCTTTTTAAACTCTTAGCTATGGCAGCTAACCTTTTATATAGCTTGCTCATCTTGAGCTGCAGAGAATGGCTCTTCTTCCAGGCTTTTGTTAATTAAACAATCTCTGGCCTTTTAAACTTTGGGTGGCTGAAGGTATTGTTTTTGTTTGCTACTATGTTATGCAGGTGTTTTTTGTGTTTTTATATTGTAAACCACCCTGTGAACCTCAGGGCAGCATAGAAATTTAATAAATAATAATCTCTCTGTTTACATTTTACTACAAGTAAATCCAGAAAGAAACCTCCCTGGAGCATCAGGCTTGTAGGCTGTTTGCTTGTAAAAGCTAAGCATTAAGTATCCACTGTTAGTCATACTGAGAGAGAGACCATTAGAATTAATGAACACAACTAATTCAGGTCCATTAATTTCAATGGGTCTACTCTTAAGGGCTACAACCCTAAATTAATGTATCCTTCACAGAGCCAAACTGTTACATTGTTTATTCAAGCTGTTTATTCCTGAATGGTAGGACTTCCTTCTTTCTCCTTTCTTGCAGATGTACAATTGCCTCACAATATTTCCTAAATGAACCACAATGCCCATAGGCCTCCAGTTTTTTCCCTTTTGCATCTGCATCCTTCACCTGTCAAATCAGGCCCTACACAGTGTGCCAGTATTACTTACAATATTATTTCTAATCAAATTAAACAAAATAGGGGAAACTACCACCTCCTTAGTGTCTATCCTAATTGTTAATGTTTGCCCAATCTTAAAATGAGTTGGTGCTGAAAGACCAAAGGAAAATCTGTTTGCATGGAGCCAAGGGGGGGTATTGCCCCTATGAATTGTAGCTCCGGACCGAGACATTCCATGAAGAGGCAAGTATGAGGCAAGGGACAAAATTATATCCACCCACCCACCCACCCAAAAACCACACACACACTCTCCAGGTACAGAAGGCAACTGGACTGTCTTGCTTAAACACTGGCAACCAAATACAATCATCCATTAGCGTGTGACTCCTTACTCTTTGCCCAAAAGTAAACTGATCCAAATGAAGAAGTGTGCATGCACACGAAAGCTCATACCAATAACAAACTTAGTTGGTCTCTAAGGTGCTATTGGAACGTGGGTGGCACTGTGGGTTAAACCACAGAGCATAGGACTTGCGGATCAGAAGGTCAGCGGTTCGAATCCCCACAACGGGGTGAGCTCCCATTGTTTGGTCCCTGCTCCTGCCAACCTAGCAGTTCGAAAGCACGTCAAAGTGCAAGTATATAAATAGGCACAGCTCTGGTGAGAAGATAAACGGTGTTTCCGTGCACTGCTCTGGTTCGCCAGAAGCAGGTTTGTCATGCTGGCCACATGACCCGGAAGCTGTATGCTGGCTCCCTTGGCCAATAAAGCAAGATGAGCGCTGCAACCCCAGAGTCGGTCACGACTGGACCTAATGGTAAGGGGTCCCTTTACCTTTACCTTTAAGGTGCTACTGGAAGGATTTTTATTTATGTTTTGATCCAAATGAAGCTACTCTAGAACTTGCAACTGCTTAGGAAGTTAGGGAGCACAAAACAATATTCTACATACATTATGCCATTTAACCTTTGCAAATGTGAATGAAAATAAGAAGCAAAGATCAACAAGATGCAAGTTCCATTCCATTCCAAAATGGGCTTGTTCTATATATGCAGACCACTGTAAGTGTGTGAATGTATATAAACACACACCAAACAATAGCAGCCTCCTTACTTATCCCATGTGCTCTTATTCTTCTGGGTCTAGACAGCAGAACGACTTCTGGAATGAAAGCATTAATTGCTTGCCGCAGTGTCCCCAAAATGCTTTTGATTTTTGCCTTTCACACTCTTTGAATCACTGATCCTAGAATTAATGTTTCTTTTGCATGACATAAGAATCATGAAATATGGGAACACAGATGCAGCGACAGCTGATGTACAGATAGTTCCAACCTTACCCTGATGCTTGTGCAGAAAATGTGCCACTCATTCTGTTCAGTTCTCGCTTCTCAGTCTGTTCCTGCTTCTCTGCCTTTCATGTTTCATCATCTCATTTCCCCCAGATAATATTTCAGCTATGTGATAGACAGTTGATGAAGGTTAAAATGATCATTAGATGATTTGGTTTTTGTGGCAATAGAAAATACTTTCTTTCTCTACCCGCTTGCATAACAAACATACTCCTGTTAGATGCTCGGTATTATACTGGTTGAATGTTGGTTTCCCAAACTCCTATAATTTACTTAGCGATATAATCAACAGACAGACAGGTTGGGGGAGGGATAGAAATTAGAAGCAATGGCATCTTTTGCTCAGTCCTTTCATTCTTTACAGGCATTTTAGAAAGTATGGGTTAGAATCATAAAATTGTAGAGTTGGAACGGACCCTGTGGATCATCTAGTCTAGGCATAGGCAAACTCGGCCCTCCTGATGCTTTGGGACACCAACTCCCATCATCCCTAGCTAACAGGGACCAATGGTCAGGGATGATAGGAGTTGTAGTCCCAAAACATCTGGAGGGCCGAGTTTGCCTATGCCTGATCTAGTCCAACCCCCTGCAATGCAAGAATATGCAGTTGTCCCATACAGGGATCAAACCTGCAACCTTGACATTATCAGCACCATGCTCTAACCAACTGAGCTATCCAGGCTGGTCATCCAACTAAGCTTTATTTAGAGTAGTTCCACTGAAATTAATGGACCTAATTTAGTCATCCCAGTTAATTTCATGAGCTCTGGGCCTGAGTATGACTAACATTACACGCAACCCTTTTTATACATCTAGTTTAAAAAATAATGCTTGAAATTGCCCACATTCAAAGCATTATGATGCCATTTTAACAGTAACAACTTTCCCCAAAGAATCCTGGGAGCTGTAATTTGTTAAAGGTGCTGAGAGCTGTTAGGAGACTCCTCTTTCCCCAGAGCTACAATTCCTAGGGTTCCTGGGGGGGGGGGGGTTGATTATTAAACTACTTTGGGAATTGTAGCTTGGGTGGGATAGAAATCTCCAAACAACTCTCAGCACCTTTCCAAACTACAGCTCCCAGATTATTAAGGGGTGAAGCTATGACTATTTAAAGCAGCACCATAGTGCTTTAAATGCATCATGTGAATGCGGTCACTGTAGTGCACATCTATGTAATTAACACTTCGGTCTGTACCTCCATCAATATTGAATTTAATTCTATAGAAATCCTGTATTCTGCTTGCCTCTGTTGTTGCTGTTTAATCTATATACAAATGTCAATCTCTCGTCATGCAGATGCAATGGTGGGATATATTTGAACCTTGCAGAAGGTTTCTTTCCAAATGAACAAACATTAAAGATGCACTGGAGGGGGTTGGGGGGTGGAAGAATCATACTGTTTAGAAGACAACTCTAAAAAATAAAATGAAAATGTTAAAAGTGATTACAATAAACAGCAGCTGACGTTGAGTCTGCAGAGAAATTAACAGTTCCTGCATATTTGAAAGAGCGGTTTTAAAGGTCAGTATCTCACTCTAGTGGCATTAGGCAAGTATTTCTAAACTTATTTTTTTCTTTCGTTCTACTTGCATTAAGGAGTATCTGCATAGTTTTGGTACCCATATAACGGCTGCAAAAGCTACTGTCCTATTTAATCCTGTGCTGAACATTTTTATGTCTTTTTATTTATGGTTCTCCATCAAGGAGAAAAGAAATTGCGTTTGAAAATTAACAAGGAGAAGACACCATATTGGGGAAGTTGTCATGGGTTGGGTTTTGTTGTACTTGCCTTGCTTTTAAGGTGGTCGATGGGTTTGAGGGATGCCTTTCATTCTGCACATCATCTCATGGGTAGTTTGTATTCTGCAGCTTTCCCAGGTGCAGTAAAGGTTCTCATTTCTTTGTTTCTTTCATTTTTACTTTTAAATAAATCTGTACAATAAAAGGAAGGATTTCCTTTACAAACAAAACAAAACAAAAAAATCCATGTATGTTTAAGATGTTCAGAGCAAGCTTCTCTGACTTCCTGCACCAATTAAAGCACAGGGCAAGACTTTAGGGAGCAATTCTTCCCATGGGTCTTTTTCATATTACGACCTGTGGGTAGCTGGGAAGGAATGTTTAGTGCAAAGAAAACACACACACACCACCAGGCATAGACACCTTGCATTGCTAAGGTAAGCTCAACCCTGCTCCCCTCAAAACTCTAATGGTAATTGTAAGGTAACAGGAGGATATGGAAGAAAACTGGAAGGTTTTGTTTTTTGCAGGGGGAGAAAACTTTTGAGAAATTGGAGAACAAGTTTTGGCACAATACTGATTGGTTTGTATTATTATACTGCAAGATTGCTTTAACAATTATTATTTTTCTAGTGTTAGGGATCAATCAGCCCTTCCAGTGAGCCAGTGTGTTGTAGTGGTTAAGAGCAGTAGTCTCGTAATCTGGGGAACCGGGTTCGCGTCTCCGCTCCTCCACATGCAGCTGCTGGGTGATCTTGGGCTAGTCACACTTCTTTGAAGTCTCTCAGCCCCACTCACCTCACAGAGTGTTTGTTGTGGGGGAGGAAGGGAAAGGAGAATGTTAGCCGCTTTGAGACTCCTTCGGGTAGTGATAAAGCGGGATATCAAATCCAAACTCTTCTTCTTCTTCCACAGTCCTGTGTGGGATGGGCCATTGCTGCATTGACAGAAGGTTGATGGGTGGTAGCTAGCAACAGGTGCAGCACTTGGGTCTGAATCAAGCCCAATGCTTGATATATATCCATATGCTTGCACACTCTCTCACTCTCTCTTGTATTGTTGAAAAAATGATTCTAATTTTCATATTGACCCAATCAATTATTTTTGTTCACTTTTGGGATTTCTTCTCCCCCTCTCCCCCCCTTTTTCCAATGATGCCTTCCCTTATTTGGTTTCTATTCTTCTCTTCCTGGAGTGAAATACCATATTATAATTGCCTATTCTTACCATTGTGCATGTGTCCAAAAACTGGTCATGTAAAAATCCTTGGATTTTATGACCTTTTTGTTCTTCATGTCTCATAGGATTAGATAGATGATAGATAGATAGATGATAGATGATAGATGATGATAGATAGATAGATAGATAGATAGATAGATAGATAGATAGATAGATAGATATAGATGATAGATAAGATAGATGCATGATTAATTCACAGTAGGGTAAAGGTCTAAATAAAAGTGTGTGTTTGTGTGTGTGTGTGTGTGTGTGTGTGTGTGTTGATTCCATCCACTTACAACTTTCATTAAAAACAGTACATTTGAAATCTAACAACCAGTGTTCCAAAGTCAGTTCCATTCATTTCAATGAACTTCAGTGCAGTAGCACAAACCCAGCTGCAGATCCATATATTTTTCATTCAAAGTAGCCTTAATAAGAACAGAAACGCCAAGAAAATGAATATAGGTTGAGCTCTCATGAATCTTTAATTGTGTATCTTACTTTCAACAGCTTAGGGGATCATTGGGAAAAAAAGGAGAGCTTGCAGAATTCGTAAACTTTCCTCTCTATCTTCCGATTTATCAGCTCCTGGTGTACAGATTTCACTGGGCGTACACTGACTGATGCTCCTGCAGTGCTAATTATGATTCATGGTGAATAAATATATGTAAAAACACACACACAAAAAATTAAGATTGCATTAAAAGTACGAGGCGAAGCAAATTCTGGACTCCAGTTAGATTTTATGGTAGCACACTGGTCAACATACCCATCTAGTAAATTATTTTGGAGCACAAGTGCCATAGAACATCATTTGTACAATGCATCTCAAGTGTTCAAAGAGCTTCATGTACTACCCAGAATTCCACACAACGGCTCTGTAAAGAAGTCAGTATTATTATTTCATATAATGGGGAGGCAGTCTGGGAGAGCCGTGGCTTTACTAATGCTACTCATAGCTGGGTCGGGATTTGAACCAGACATCGTCTGACTCAAAGTTTGTACATGTGTATTTAAAGCAGTTTATTTAAAATGCTTTTAGGCTGCTTTTCTGGGCAAAGGTCCATCCAAAGTGACTTACAAGCAAAGAAAAACATAAATCCAGTGCAAAATTTTAACTAGAACAAAACTCAAAACTTTAAACGTTAATATTGCAAAGCATCACTTCCGTATATCCTTGGGATGTTCTCAAAACTTACAGGATGTGGTTGGTTGTTTTTTTAATTTTTCCAGGAATTCAGGAAGGAAGCTTAAAAACTAGACACAAGCAGTTTTTGCAAAGCTCTCTTTAGGAGTAGAACACTATACCCTTTGCTTTTGCAAAGGGGTTAATGACTGAGGAAAGGGCCCCCCATCAGAGCTGGCACCACATAGATGATAGATTAGATAGATAGATAGATAGATAGATAGATAGATAGATAGACTGATAGATAGATAGATATAGATAGATAGATAGATATAGATAGATGATAGATGATATGGATAGATAGATAGATAGATAGATAGATAGATAGATAGATGATAGATGATAGATAGATAGATAGATGATAGATAGATAGATAGATAGATAGATGATAGATAGATAGATAGATAGATAAATAGATAGATAGTTGATAGATAGATGATAGATAGATGATAGATAGATAGATAGATGATAGATATAGATAGATAGATGATAGAAAGATAGATAGATAGATAGATAGATAGATAGATAGATAGATAGATGATAGAGATAGATAGATATAGATAGATATAGATAGATAGATAGATATAGATAGATAGATAGATAGATAGATAGATAGATAGATAGATATGAGGCTTACCACAGTGTCTACCCAGACATGGTGAGGATCCCTTCCAGTCCTGGGGATCCTTACCCAGTGCCTGTCATGCCCAGCCAGTGATAGCCAATGCTACTTCAGAAGACGTGCAACACTATCCAGAGCAGGTAACTTGCCAGTTTCTTGGCCATGGGAACCAGTCACCCAAAGAGCCTTGTCTTCCCAGGATTTAAACACAGTTTATTGGCCCTCAACTAGTCCACCAGTCCACCTAGTCCATCAGGACACCATTCCTAGCTTTTGGGGGGGGGGAATGGAGTGAAGACATTTAATCCTTCTGAATGTATTACTTTTGCCCTGTAACATTTGGTGCAGCCCTGCCTTTTGGGTACAAAAATGTGTTGAGTAAATGCAAATACACGTAACATTGCTGTAAGTGCGTAGAGCAAATATTTACTGGTAGTTGTTGGGGTTTTCTTTATTTTTTCTTAACCACACACACACACACACACACATATATATATATAACATTTGCATATGGATGAAGAAGTAATTCCCAAATTGCCCCATGTTTTGAATCTGGTAGCAAGAATTATTTCTCCATTACCTGGCATGACAAACAACAAGGTATGATTAATAAGTAAATCAAAGCCTCTGGCAGCCCACTGCAGGGGTTGTCAACCTGGTCCCTAACACCCACTAGTGGGCATTTCAGGATTCTAGGTGAACGGTAGGGGGTTCTACGGCACAAACTGAATCCTCCTTCCATCAAGCACTGGTGGGTGGTAAGGAAATTTTACCATCAAGAAAGATGCATTAGTGGGCAGTAGGTATAAAAAGGTTGACTACCCCTAGCCCATGGTATGGGCACAGGCTCCAAAGTCTCCTGCTAATCTAGATATGAAGGTTCCTTAAAAAAGGATGAGGGCAATACTGGGCAAACTCTGAGTAAAAATAGTTTCCTATGAAAAGGAAGCAGGATCCCCCCCCCCAAAAAAAAAACACCTTGAGTTTCTGTTTGCTCAAGTAGGTTTCAAGGCTTTTCCGAGCTCTGGAATGATTTTGTTTTAGTCAGTGCATAACATCCCAAAATAGCCACATCCTTAGTGGTTTGTAGGCTCTCCAGCCCTGGAAAAGCCCACCTTTTAAATCAAGTATCATCAGACAGATTTCAAAGATACACACCTTTCTTTCTTTTTTAAATGAAACCTTTCAGGATTGAACAAATAGTGTGATATGAATGAATCAATATCTTACAAGTCAAAGAGAGATTACCATAGAAAAGATCTGTGAAACCCCAATCAGAACTGGGTAAGGCCTAAGTGACCTTATGTACCAGAGCCGGGTAATCACCTCTTCCTGGGAACAAGGTTGATTAGCTTTGAAATTGAGATTCCAGGAGGGAAGATAGACAGACAATTCACTATACCTTTTCTGGAGCAGCTTGGTACATGACAAAAATGGAGTGACGGACCCCTAACTATATGTGGCAGACGACATCACCCAAAGGAATTGAAAGATACAGAGGGACTTGCTAGGTATGGTTTCCTTTTGAAATTGTACTGGCACCCTAAATGGGAGTTTGGCTCATTGTGAAAAATGGCATTAGCTCCATCAAGGAAATGCAGGGTCATTGAAGAGGAGTTTGAAGTGACTAAGACACCTTACGACATCTCCTCGTAAAATAGTCAGGAAAGGCACAAAGACAAGGCCACACTGCTGTTGATTTTCAGTCATCCTGTGGTAATTTATTATTTACAGATTGTGTAAGGTGCTCGGTATTGATTGGTTCAGGCTAGGGAAAGCAATGGCTATGAGTGAGTTTTGCTTAGGTGAGCACATTTCAGAGTTCCACACAGTATTTTATGTAATTTTTAATGATGCATCAGCAAGACCTAGATTTTTTTCCCCCAGCAATGCCTCAGAAACCTCAGCATTATTATGTTGCCTAAAGAGCACAGTATGCTGTCAAGGAATGAGAAAGATTTATAGATAAAAGAACATTAGACCTGTCCGTGCATTGCAGAGCTGTATGTTGCTGGTCACACCTGGACAGAGATTTTCTGGGTTAAGATTTAGCTTAGACCTCTATATAATGTACAACACTATATGGTGAGATAAATCATAAGGGCGGGGTTGGACAGGAAATCAGTAGGGAATTAAGAATGGTCTACTCCAGTAGTTTGTTTTTTAAAATTTTAGAGTGCTTTATTGTTCATTTTCATCAATATACAACACATAGTCATCTTCATCTCGATCAGTCTGATGTTCTATCAGTGTTCACAAAAGATACTTACAATTTCAACTGTGTGCTTTCTATACAAATCCATGACTTCCTGTCCTCTCCATGGTCTCCCTTTATATTAAACATCTTACTTTGATTTATGATTATTGTTTTACGGAGATTTTCTTTTCTATTTCAATAACGTTTCCCATCAAGTATATTATTTACAGAGATCATTCAAAGGCAGTTACCATGTTTAGATCACAGCTATTCTTAAATTTATCCCATTTTAGAATGAACTCCTGTCTAGACTTATTTCTAATTCTTTCCGAGAGAGAGGCTAATTCTGCATATTCTGTCGGTTTAAGTAGGCATTCACCCTTGGTAGGAAGTTTGTCATTTTTCCAATATGTCGTGATAAGCACCCTTGGGGCTGCAGTTGCATACAAAAATATTTCCCTTATACCCTTCTGGATTTCATCACTTGTAATACCCAGAAGGAATGCTTCAGGTTTTTTAGGGAAGTTTACCTTTAACATTATTTTTAACACTAAATGTATATTATTCCAGAACCCTTTGACCTTCTTACATGTCCACCATATATGAAACATGGTACCTTCTGTTTCACTGTATCTCCAACAGACATCTGGTATGTTTTGTACATTTTGGAAAGTTTATGCGGCGTCAGGTACCAACAGTATAACATTTTTTGTACGTTTTCCCTTATGGAGTAACAGGCAGTAACTCCAGTAGTTTTCAGTCTTTTTGATCCCATGGCACCCTTGACTAACCACATTCTTTTTGTGGCTCCCCTGCGGGAGCCACTTACACTGGAGTACTATTGCAGGGTGTGTGTAAATAGGGATTCCCCTGTCCTGTCCTGCTCCTTTTGGCACAGTTTTTTTGCACATGTGCAAGTGAGAAGTGCATTTGTGGACTGCACACATATGGGGATCCCCTGTATCTGGTAAAAACTTGTGTCATTAGCAGTTTTGCCAGTGTGGTGTAGTGGTTAAGAGCGGTAGTCTCGTAATCTGGGGAACCAGATTTGCGTCTCTGTTCCTCCACATGCAGCTGCTAGGTGACCTTGGGTTAGTCACACTTCTTTGAAGTCTCTCAGCCTCACTCACCTCACAGAGTGTTTGTTGTGGGGGAGGAAGGGAAAGGAGAATGTGAGCCGCTTTGAGACTCCTTAGGGTAGTGATAAAGCGGGATATCAAATCCAAAACTCTTCTCTTCTTCTTCTATCATTTTTAAGGCTCAAAAATGTTAAGGCTTAAAATTTAAACAGTAAAGAATGCCATCAGTGTTGACACCTGCTTTGATTTATTTCACAGTTTTGTATCTTTTTTATTTTTGAATCCTAATTTTTTATTTATTGCAAGATCTTTTGTTGGGGAGCATGCAAATAATGGCAGCAATTAAGCATATTGGTGAGACTCCAAATATCCAGATAACCCGATTCGGCAGCTTCATGTAGATATTAAACAGCATGGAGGATAATATTGATCCCTATGAAATACTGCATTGAAGCCTACACAAGGTAAAACAAAATCCTTGAAACACCACTCTCTGGAGGCAGCAATCCAAATAAAACTGGAACCATCACAAAGCAGTGCCACCCTGTTCCAATTCAGACAACCACTTCCAGTGGATGCTATGGTTGATAGTATGAAGGAAAGTTGCTGAGAGATCAACAGGATCATTCTGCACCATCGTTCTCCTAACAGATGTTATCAAACAGGGCTATCAAGGCAGTTTCCATGCCAAAATTGGCCATAACCCCTGACTGAAATGGATCTAGATTCTTTCTTTTCTTTTCTTTTTATCATCCAAGAGAGCCTGGTTATCCTGTTGATTTTCTGACTGTGTTTTTATGTGATGGATTTGTTTTAATAATGGTTTTTTTTGTATTCTGATTTTTATTTGTAATATTGCATGGTATTTGTAAACTGCTTAGCAATACATTTTTTGGGGAAAAGGTTAAGTGGTATAAATGAACTAAATAAAGAAATAGAAGGACTTCTGATGTTTCAGTGGATCTTTGTTATGCATGCAAGTAAGATGGCTGACCAACTGCCACAAACTGGCAAGTCACAGAGTAGAGGGAGCCAATATGGTGCCCTTCAGAAGTTCTGGACTGCAGCACACACCATCTCAAACCATTGGCAGTACTGGCTGGGGCTTATGGGATTTGGAATCCAACAAGATATTGAGAGCACCACACTGACTGCCCCTCACACTGACTACACCTGTCATAGAGAGTAGAATTGCTGCCAAATTTCACCTAGCATGACATCTGAATTGAATTTGGAAAATTCTCCCCTAGGCTGACCATAAATAGAAAAGGACAATAAACGTCAAAATAATGTTGACATGGTTCACTAGTTTTCTCTATGTATTTGATTTTTAAAAGCTTTAAATGGAAACCAAAGCCAAATGGAAAACAAGCTCATGCACAAATATGGAATATTACCTCCGCACATAAACCATACTTGTCTTGGGTAAAACTCAACTGACAATTTCCCAAGCCCTCTTGAAAATTTGCTCTGTGGAGTTCAGAGATGCTCCAGGTGTTGGGAGATTCTGGACAGTGTGAGAGGAGGTGCAGTGGAAAGGAAGGAGATATTTGAAACTCGATTCCTCCTCCTTCAGGTTCATCCAGAGTTAGCAGAGTGGGGAGGGGAGGGCAGGCAATCAAAATTATGGTTTTAAAAATTTGTAGTAGTTTTTTTTTCTTTTCCTGCTGTTATATTTGAAAATTTAATAAATTGTTATTTAAAAAACCCACAGAGTTAGCACAGTGTGAGCTTCCTCAAAATTGGGAGTCCCATCTGTTGACATATAAGGCCTTCCTTTCCCAGAAGGATATATCTGGACACATCCCATTAAAGTTTAAATGGTAGCAGATGTATGATTAAATGCATTACTCCTCAACATGTCTCTGATGCAGCCACATAACTTGTTCATATTCGCACAATAACGCAGGGTGAGGGAAAAGTTAAGGATGTTAATCTAGGATGAAGGTCACTCAAATTCAAATCTGCAAGGAAAAAACTGGTTATGCATCTAGTGACTTGTCATTTGTACAACCGAGGTCTCTTTGTGCCTTTTCAGTAGGTAAAAGAAGCGTTCAGGTTAATAGAAATGGAATTAATATTTACCTGAAGTCTACTTTGCACTCTGTGCCAGAGTGATTTAGAAGGGCCTGACTGTGGGAAATTCAGAATCCATGCACCATATTTTCACGTTCCAATTAGGAGGACAAGCTGGACAAAACAATGCTCTGTTAGGAAGGCTTGCCAAGTCACAATATATCAGTGCACTATACACGCCAATCTTGCAGCTGTGTTCCACAGATATCCTCCTGACACCTGGTAATGCTGAATTTTACGTCTTAATTACAATGTGGCTTGAACACAGAGAAGCAGCATGGTGACAAGCAAAGTGCCTTGTAGAAGCTGGTCAGGCACACAAATACCTTTACAGTAGATTGCCCAAAGTAGCCAAAAATATATCGCAATATCCTTGACGTAAGAGGAAAGGCAAAAGGCCATTTGCCTTTCTGCATGCTGGCAAAGAAAATCCTTGGTATTCAATGTCAAGCACAACCTTGCTAAAAGATAATCTGATCGAATGAAATTCTTCCTATCACCAGCAATGGCATGATACACTGGAACTGTGGACCCTGCAGTGAAAAGTACACTATGGTTTAGAAACTGGGTGTATTAACATAGTATTTCTATTGTATATATCTACATACATAACTGGGTGTATTAACATAGTATTTCGTAGTACATATTTTCACACACACACAGTCAGCACTCTGACTGTCCTTGCAGACAGTCAGCACTCTGGCACAAATCTCTCACCCATTCAAGTGCATGCTGGTATATGTCCTTTGTGCAACAAACTGCACCTTCATAAGCTACCCCCCAGAAAGTAGGTGCATAGCAATAATCAGGAATAGTGCTACAGCATTCCTGCACAGCAAATGACCTTTACAGTAAGGAGAGTAGTGGGGGAAACCACTAGAATCTGTGGGATAGGTCCCACTTGATGGGAACGGTGCATAATGCCCACACAAATTTTGTGATAATAAAACAGGACAAAAGCTGAACAAACTGATTGTCTAGAAGTGATTCCAGAGTTAAAGAATGTCATCCCGGCAAAGTCAAACACTTATATAACCCTTGCCTAAATAAATATTAAGACTCATAGCAGGATGCAGAAAAACAGCAACATTGTGTATTTTTATTTATTTATTCATACTAATATATATATGTCTCGCTTGGCTTTCTAAGAGATGCTTGAAGTGGCTAACGGTGTACAAGGAACATCAAAAGAACAACGAACTGTATCAATGAAATAATAAAATAACTAGGTTAAAAACAGCTTAAATGGAAGCATGAGTCTTACGGTTAAAGCATTTGATTTTCTTCACCACAGGCCAAGAATTTGTCAGCAATCCCATTTCTATCACTCATTCTTATACAAGGACATAGGAGTTGTTCTTTTCAAAAAATGCTCCAGTAATATAGTCTTCTTCAGTCCATAGTAGAATAATCTTTCTTCATATGGGCAAAATGATAATGTGTATACAAGCTCGGGGTGGGGGCATTCTTCATGCTAAGGACAATTACCCTTAAAGTAGCAACACTCCAAGTCCTATCTGGAGATGGAGGGGAGAGATCCTGGGACCTTCGGCATGCAAAGCGGATTCTCTGCCACTGAGCTAAAAGGGGCCTTTATATACATATAGCTGTGCTCATGTAGGAGTCCCCTTAATACTTTCAGCTGAATGTAAGGGTGATGGTCCAGTAGGGGTGCTGCAGGGCAGATCTCACAACAGCAGCAGCATTGCCACTTGCCCAAGTGGAGTTGGGCAAAATCAGGGCAGTGTGAGTGCTGGGTTGGCCCCACTGATATGGTTGACCCACCTTGACCCGCCCCATCCTGCATTATCTTGGCAAGCAGCCAGCATGTGGCTGTCAGGAGGCTGGTATTGCCCCCCCTCCACCAGCCACACCCGGTTTACTTAGCAAACACTCAGTATATTCACTTATTTATTTGAAATCCTTATCGATCACACTTCATCTGCAGAGATACCAGGGTGATAGGGATGGGAAGGAAATTTGTTTTTGTTTTCATTTTAATAATGATCTAGCTATAATTCACAATCTCTAGCCAATACATGAACCGAGCCAGAGCTATGCTTCAGAATTGGCAGTTCTCTGGATTTTGTGTGACGCAGCTCTCCAACTAAAACAATGCGTACAAAAATGCACGTATGAGAGGAAACTGTACCTAATATGCATACATTCGTGAAAAGAATATGTGTATTTTGATTCGGTGTCAAAGATGTAATGATGCTGGGGTACTGCTACACAAAAAGCTCCATCCTTTGTTGCCACATATTGAAGTTCCTCTGGCAATGGTTACAAATAAAAGCCTCCTCTGAAGATCAGAGATGTTCGTTGTTCAGTCTACGTTGGATTGAAGTTATGAAAAGGGCTACTATAAAACCGCGCTAAAGTTACTGGAGGATTAGAAAAACCAAAACCAAAACCTAAGTTACTCTGTGACAAAATGGAACTCTGTGCAACAAGTCTTTCACTTAACCTTTCTTCCAGTTGCCTACCATAGACAGATTGACACTTGTCAGTTTTGATTGTTGCTTTCTATTTCACAGCAAGGGCAAGGTTGAAGGTCTGCTACCTTATTACTCATCTTTTGGCTCAGAGATACAAAGCACCAAACCCCTCACTCACTCCTTCAACTCCATCCCCTTCTGCTTCTGAAGATAAATAGAAAATAGAGAGGACCAAGAATAGCCTTTGTGGTTCTTTCAGAGCGAAAGAGAGGACATGAATGAAGACCTTACACTTTTGATTGAACTGAAAAAAGAATAGGAGAAGGTACATTTCTAGGCAAGAGGTAGATGAATAGCTTTGCAAACCCTGGAAGCCAAGCTTTAAAAATAAATTATAGAACCATTAACTTTAAATATAGATGTAAGGTATTCAGTGGGCATTTTAGGAGAAGATTTGAATAGGCAGTCATGGTGCGTGTAGTGGCCACCTATTGCAGGATAATTCTCTGAAGTGTTTTGAGGATAATGGATGTAAATTAGGGGTGGGTGGGATAAATTGTGATTGGGTGGTATAGCAGGATGTTGAATTTTTGAGATGAAACTGATTGTTTTCTTCCCAATTTCCTAGAAAATTATGTGCTTTCTTGTCGCACAAAGGATTAAACCATGTGTGTGCATATGTTTATAGCAGTTTACAGTAGGATCAACAACTAACGGGGTGAGCACCACTATCAAACACTTCCTGAACAATGAAAAATTGTTTGCCAGATTTAGACTATGTTGTATGTTGGAACCTTTTAGTAAGATAGAGCGATTAGGAAGGGATATTTTAAAATGCAGAGCATGAGGCCCTGCGTCTGCTGCTGCTGGAACAAATTATAACGATTCTCAGTTCAGGTTCTTTCATCTGAATATAAATGTACCATTAGCTCTGTCATAAGAACTACTGAATGAATGTGGTTGCAGCAGTAAGATCCAAGCCGGATAGATGCAAAATTCCATCTGCTGTTTAAGTGCCCTAGCCTGGCAGAGGGTGGTGGTTTTCCTGCAAAGCATTGACATATGGCAGTGGTTACAAACAAGGCAATGTGTTGAGAGAGCAGTTAGTACTGATTTTCTTACTACTCCTACAAGTCATGTAAAAGACAGCTTTGTGCTAAAATGCCCTTTGATTTACCCATCTGCTGTGTACAAGACTTTTGAAATACAGCCATGGTCCTCTAGCCATGTATATTTGTACAATACTTAGCAGTATGGCTTTGAAACCTGTTTGATCTTTGAATATTGTTGGTTCAAAACAGATAAAGACATGAATTCATATTTACTTTTAAAAAACAAAAAAAAAAGCTCAGCTGTAGATGCAACATACTGGCCAACAAACCTGAGCCTAAGCAAATTTCTGTGACGTTGACAAGATACATTCTATGCAAACAGGGCATTCATAACAAGAAGTATAAGAAAGTCTATGGACAAAAAGGAATTACCGTAGAATTACTAAGAATTAAATACGTGTCTCTGTTTCCGTGGGAAATAGTTTTGCATGTGATTCACTGTGATGTCTCTCAGTGTTAATCATGTATGACTGTGTGAAGGTCTGACTCTGCCCACAACTTGAATGCACCCTCCCATATGGTTCCCCTTTCAGTCAATGTGGCCCTCAGTCCCAAAATGGTTTCCTAAGCCTGTTGTAAAGGGACGGTGGTCAGCTGATGTGAAGTAGACTCAGAAATAATTATTTCTGGGGAATTTCTGTATGGTTTGAACACTAAAGGAAGAGAATGCAAAATATGGTATAAAACATTGAAACAGGGATAGAAGGAAAAGTGCATTTTTCTCTGTTGTAGAGTAACGCTCAGTGAATAATATTCCAAGAGAAAATAGAAGGTTGAAATACATTTTCAGATGTGCAAGATGAATATGGTGAACATGTGTGTGTATGTACAGCCCAACATCCAATGCTTATGCATTTAATATAGTAATTTGCCAGTAGTTGAAGCATAGGGCTTGCCACTGCAATCCTACTTTACTCAAATGTTGAGTGTACTCACACTAAACATTCTGAAAAGGACTTGTGTCCCTACTGAGTGCTACTCACCTCCTTTTGTGACCAATAGCCCACTGCTTTCCCTACAAAGCTGAAGAAATAGGCCAAAGGGGAAAAATAACAACCTGGATTGATGTTGTCTATATGGTTTGCCTTCTTCTTCCTCAGTCACTGCTCACAAGAGGTGTGACACAACAACACTCCCTCTTGAACCTGACTCTTACAGACAGAGTCTTCTCTAAATAGCATTTTGTCAACCCTAAATTTAAGTGCCTGGCCAAGTTGCTGAGCTCCCTACATTTCTTAGATGGCCTTCCAATCCTATACACATATTTGCTTCCATACATAGATTTAGTCTGTCCATGGCAATTCCCACCCCATCCCCTGCAGTGGAATGCAATTACAAGTTATAATCTCTAGTAGAGGGAAAAATTATTGCTTGGGAAAATAATGGCTTTTTACTGGACTGATGCCTAAATGTCATTGTCAATATTTGTTTAAAATTACACAGCTAAATTAGCTTGCCAAATGAATTGGTGTAATTTACCTGCCTTATAAAACATGCTTCATAAATCACATGCTTCTAATGCAGGGATGCTCAATGCAGAGATGCTCAAACACCATATTAACTATCATTAAATGGTTTTCTAGCTTACCATTCCTCAAAACCACACTTTATATGAATCGTTGATCATCACCACAGAAGACAGTGTCCTACAGTTGTTTCTGGACTTTCATAAGATAGAGATACATTTATATGAATAATAGCCTATTAATTTTGTTTAAAATATGAAATTATATCTAAATGAACATTTAAGAATGAAAAAAGATCCCCAGTACCCCTTAGGAAATGTAGTAGCAAATGGCTACTGAAGTAAATATTTCAAGTGCCGGAAACATACTCTGAATATGAGCTTCAGAGTACCTCTGCTTGCAATATCCTATACAAATATACAAATATTCTACCAGTTACACCATCAGGGTGAACTCCTAAGCACACATAGTAAAAAGGAATACCCATTAAGTTCAGTAGGCCTAGCATCTTTACCATGGAACAATATCATATTATTTTCAACATTGTAGACAGATCATTTGCACTGAGAACCAGCAATGGGACACATTGACAAAAAATAGTAAATATAGTTAACTATTTCACCAGAAGTAATAATCACTGCTGAGGAATCCACTTTATACTTCTGTGCTCATTTTTTCACTAAACTAGTTCAGCAGAAATGGGATTTTCCCCCCTTTATCAATTCAATTATGAAACAAGTTTGATAAAAAGTTCATGAATCCTGCCCAAAGGTATCACTTTAATGTTAGCTCCTCAAAACCATCTAGCGTATCTAAATCTTCCTGACATTTTATACCATAACCTGCAGTATATGACAAGACCTTCAAATGAGATACAATGATATATCTTTGAACTCTGTCTAGATTTTACATGAATATAGGGTAACTCTGATTAACTATGAAACATTGCTGACAGATCCCTCTAAAGCACTGAGAGAGAGTGAAAAGGAGAAGCAACAAAGCTATTGAAGAGTAACTCCCAAGGAGAAGCAGATTTAATAGACAATCTTCTAGGGCTACCTAGATATACTAAACTGCAATTTCAAACATTCCAGTAAAACATAATTCAATATAAAACCATAACTTGTCCAATTTCCCTCAAGTGGGATGGTGTTGTCACTTGCATGGCACATGTCCTTATGGATATCGGAAAAGCAAACGAGCTCTGTTAGAAAGAAGTTTGCCTGACTCATCCAAAGCTCTCAACTCTACAGCTACCAAATTGCTTTCCTGTGGTCTAGCTTGTATGGCTAGATTTGTGGAAATCTGTCATGTGGATGACTCCACTAGCACAGAGGAATGCGCCAAATTCCAAACCCATCTCACCTGATTTCATCTGGTCTGTCATGAATCAGATTGGATCATGGCACCTCTTTTGAATCCACAGACCTGCAGATCATTTTACAAGGCACTTCAAGGGCTGCAGTGTAGCCTGGTCTCTCTCTTTTACTTTTTTTTTAAAAAATGTACTGTTTTAATACTTTTTCAAAGCCTGGAGTTCCCCCAACACCCCCCTCTTGTGCATGGGGGCTGCTATTTTGGCCACATAATGGTTCATGCAAATGAAGTTCAGCCTATTATAATTGCTCTGGGTTTGTGGGTTTTAGGCATCCTCAATTCCTGGGTCTAATAGGTGTTAGAATTTAATCAATGTTTGGTGTGTTAAAAACAAAATATGGCCAGATCCATGTATATTAGACTCATGTGTATTAGCACAGACCAGGGTGTATTAAGCTGTGTGTTATACACTTCTAAATTAGCATGGGTAAAGGGTCAATTAAGTCAGGCTGATCTCCTGTATGAAGTGATAGCCTGGAGATGAACCATTAGGAAGAGAAAAGCTTTAAATAAAGTGAGTGAGATGGCAAAGGGCCCTCTCCCTCAACAGAAAAGCTAGAGATCAGAGAGGTTAAAAAGAAAGGATTGAGGTAACACAGATAGTAAAACAGCAGGCTGGAGGGAGAAACAGAGAACACAATGACTGATACCTGTTTAAATCTAGGGCTGCAGCAATGGCAGAAGTAGGGCCCTTTTGGTATGTGATGCGGCGAACTCCTCCATCATAGGCTGGAACCACTGGAATCTTGCCCCAATCAGAGTTTGGGGTGGCGTCTCACAGTATAGGATGATGTCTGACTGTTACCATGCTTCCTCCAAGAATGTCCCAATAATGATGCTAGCACAAATTCTAGAGCACTCTGGGAAGAGAGGGATACAGGTAAAGGTAAAGGGACCCCTGACCATTAGGTCCAGTCGTGGCCAACTCTGGGGTTGCGGTGCTCATCTCGCTTTATTGCTGGTCATGTGGCCAGCATGACTAAGCTGCTTCTGGCAAACTAGAGCAGCGCACGTAGCCAAAAGTCCACTTCAGCTGCTGCTGTGAAAGCTGCCAGTGACTTTTAAAGTTAAAGAAAGAAAGAAAGAAAGAAAGAAAGAAAGAAAGAAAGAGTCACCAAAATGCCCCCTCCCACAATTCACCACCTGCAAACAAGTTATAAATTGAGAAGAGCTGATTCATTTTCATCCTAGACCAAACATGTCACAGCAGATTTGTGAAAAGCATCTCTTGTGTGGATCTGGACCTTGCTGCTTGGGAATAGCCCTTACCCCTGTACCATTCTCTGTTAAAACCACAAGAAGACAGTGCTTGCCGTGCACAGTCTTATATGGCATGGATATCAGGTGTGGTGGAGGTTTCAGGTAAAAAACAGTAAGCAGGTAAGGATTATCTCCTTTTTCAGCACTACCGGCCTGTACAAATTGTTCATCTCCGAGGTGCCCAGGAAGAGACAATTCAATTACAAGCCAAATATGGACTAAGTCCCATTAACCAGAATGGGACTTCGTTCTGAAGCAGATTGGTGGTTAGATGGTAGGGGAGGAAACCGGTTTTTAATGCTTAGCTTTAAAAAATGCAAGAGTTTCTTCTTTCCAATATATATGGAAAGCAACTTGACATGAACAGAAGAAGGGGTATTATCTATAACTGTATCATCTATATCCCTATATCTATATCCATAACTATATCTATACCTATATCTATATATCCCATATGTAATTCATCCCCAGGAAAACCTGATCCTGGAGGTAAGTGACAAAATGACGAAAACAAACATTCTCAGTAAACTAACAAAAAGTAGGCCTATGAAACATGCCCCCCATACAACCTAAAATGGTGTTCCTGTGTGAAAGTATGCAAGCACTTGATAGATTCATAGTAGTACCTAATCCTTCACTTATTTGTAACCCCCCCCCCCAAGGAATCTTGATAGCCCTATCATTTGAAAGGGAAGTTTATTGTGACTTAGCAACAACCTGTGATTTATGAACTTTTCTGAACAGGATTTACAAGTTAATTGTGTACCATTAAGAAACAGCTGCTTTTACTGGGTCTATCTGAGGTCAGGGGGACTATAGAGTGTAAGTGGCTCTGTTTGCCCATCTCCAGTAAATTGCTTGCGAATGACTTTGTAAAGCAGAATTGCTTTAAAACAGACAGTTGCAATTGCTTTCCTAGAGTTGTAAGCTGTTAGCAAACCACAGAGGTTATGTAATGCATGTAAAGCAATTCCTGGGTGAACAAACATAAATTCTTGTGGCACCTTTGCAGAGCATTGAACTGTTTTTCATACTTATTGTAATCCTTTATGAAAACTACCAAGAAAACAGAGATCAGCATTACAGTCCCGAGGTTCGTTCTGCATATGCATATATTTATTTAGATTTCCAGCCCACGCTATTCTAAAAATGAAATGAAAAGAGGAAAACCAACCTCTGTGTCTCTGTGTACATTTGTGGATATATTTACATTAAATTTTTGGTTTTGGGTTTGGTGTTTTTTTTAAAAAAAATGAAACAATAGCACAAATGTTCCTGATCTCCCTCCCCCCTTGCTGCTAGCACTACTGTGGAGTCTACATTATTTTCCCTGTTCCAGCTGGAGAAAACATTTTCTGCTTCCACTACCTGTTGTCTTTCCAACATTGTTAGCTTTGGCCATTAACAATTGCAAATAATGCTATGTTTATGCCCAGTGTATTTCATTATGTTTCTTCCTCCTACAGAAGTGCAAATGGTGGCGGTGAATATGATGGCGGTGATGCATGCATACAACCCATTACTGACATTTTGAAATCGGCAGTTGGAGCAGAACCAAGTGATATTGAAAAGTTGGACAAATACAGGGGAAGAGCTGGCAGAGTCTACTCATTCTAAGATCAAAGTAGCAGAAAGTTGGCTGAGAGAACAGGGCATACTTTGCCAGGTGCCAAAATGAGAACAGAGTCAATCAGTCAATCAATCAATCAATCAATCAATCAATCGTTTATTATGGATGATCCATCAATCAATCAATCAATCAATCAACAAAGTACAAAATACAAAATTCAAGATCACAGCCTCTGTAGAACTAATGATTGATTATTAACTATGCCAACCTAGGAAAAAACAGTCACAGCAGGTTTGACAACATTCAGATATTTGCTCATCTGCTCAACAATATATTTATTAGTGCTCTTAATAAAGATACTCGAAAGGATCTCTAAGGATTGACCAGGAAACACCCTCATTTGATAACTAAGATACTATCATAGCATAAATTATATGTTCTTTAACCCATGATAGAATCTACAGAAGAGTAACATATGAGACACTGTTTCAACCCTTGAATGGTTAGAAGGACAGCACCTATCCTTGAAGGGGACTTTGGGAAACCTTCCATATAGGATCTTAAAGAATAAAATACTAAAAGAGGCCAGAATAAATAGGAATAATAGGATCTTAAAGAATAAAATACTAAAAGAGGCCAGAATAAAATACTAAAACTGCTCTTCCGTTCTTAAGAAGAAAATTTAGATACTGCATACATTTATTAGAGCCAAGCCCAGTGATCATGGTCCATTAGCTGACATGTGTAGCTCCTGCAAATTTGTATCTTTTATCCTCCACTACGAGCAAATGACAAGGAGAAAAGCCAGAGATATGCCAGAGCAATTAGAAAGGCAAAGGAGCAAATTCAGAGCCAATAATGAATAGAATGTGCCAAGAAGCTTAATGAGCTAATTCATAGAATATAGAATTATAGAGTTGGCAGTGACCCCAGGGGTCATCTGGGGTCCAAACCCCTGCAATGCAGGAGTCACAGATAAAGAATCCCCAGCAGATGGCCACCCAACCTCTGTTTAAAAGCCTCCAATGAAGGAGAGAAGTTCAGGAATCCTTACTGTACCATCTGGGTTGGACTTGGCTAATTTTCTCTGCATCATACAGTTTGTAGAGTCATGAAATCAGAACTCAAGGACCATGCAGGAATCAACTTACTCTAGTCTATGGCCATCCCTGATGCAAGATTGCTTGGGCCTTCTTTTTGAAAACACCATAACTTGAATTGGAATCTGGTGAATAAGTCTGAGGAGAGTGGTCCATAATTTGGATGCTATTGCCACCACAGGAAAGTGTCTTTCTTTAGTAGCTATCCACCTGAATTCAAAAGGTGGGTTGAGCCAAAGAAGGGCCACTTTGTATATATGAACAGATGGCATGGCTGCAATTACATCTGGCTGCTATTCCCTAAATACCTAAACCATTGTGTGCTCTGGACCACAGATGAAAGTTATTAAATTCAATCTATTAATCTCAGGGCAGGGGAACTGACTGAATTTTGTTTGTACTAATGTGCAAGATCCCATGTGCTAACACTTTGATCCTCCATAGGCTACACAGGGTACATTAATACCAGTTATAGTGTCTCCATGTATAATTGTAGTCATTTTTTGCATGGAAAGCATATTCCTGTAGAAGTTCCTAGAAATAGGTTTTCCTTTCAGAGCCATTTCCCTCTCCCTGCTTTAATAATTTCTCTTGCTTCATACAGAGCAGTGAACAGTAAATCAAGCTGTCTCAGCGCTCAATTTCTCTCCTAGGCTATTTGACTTCCACAGCAAGCAAGAACTAATAGCAGGCTTAGGATCTCATCTGTGTATTATGAAACAGAGAATTGCACACAGAACTGCAAAACTTTGAAGTATTTTGCATACACCTGCCACATGTAATAGTGCTTGATTCAAGTTTGGCATAGTTATTGTTTTAAAAGCAGGGTGACTTCTTTTGTCCAGTTAAATTCTTTTTGATTCTGTGCATCACCTCGTCAAGTGAAATGAAACTGGCTGAAAATGAATGTGAAACTCTCCATTTTCCACACCCAACATATTACAACAACTTACGTTATGCCTAAAGAACAAAGCATTTAGTTATTTACTTTCATTTCTTTTTTAAAAAAGCCCATTAAACACGGATTTGAAGGATATAGGCATAAAGAGGAATCTGCATGATGACAGTGAAAGGAAGTGGGTTTGTATAAAACTATTCCAATATGTATACTGCAATATATATCCATATTCATGGCACATAGTTGCAGTCTGTGAAGCAGCTTCTATGCTTTCAGCATGCAAAGAAAAGTTTCTTTATTTTTTTTAAAAAAGTAGGCATTTTTACCCGTGTTCTGTATCTTGGATTTCAAGCCAAAACCAAAAGGGAGCCAACAGTGAGTTATTATTATTTTGTTGGAAGCTGCCCAGAGTGGCTAGGGAAACCCAGTCAGATGGGCGGTGTGTTAATACTACTACTACTACTACTAATAATAATAATAATAAAAAATAATGCAGTGGGACAGAGGCACTCACCCTCTGGTCATTTGCATTGCTACTGTTTACCAGGTGCTAGGGTGGAGTACAGTAACACTGATGCAATGAAAACATACCAGTGGGAGTACTGGATTGGCTCCACTAGTGCCTTTGCAACATGCCAACCTCACTGCTGCCTTCCTCCTCTCTTCTACCTCCCAGAGAGCAGCAGTGATGTGACCAACTAGAGGTCAGGTGAATGACCACAACACTGGTCAACAGAAAAAACAACAAACAAACAAAAACGTTTTTTCCAGAAAAAGATACTGCAGTATAATGCAAAACAATGTCTTTCAAATACATAAAGGCAAAGGACCCCTGACAGTTAAGTCCAGTTGTGAACAACTCTGGGGTTGCGGTGCTCATCTCGCTTTACTGGCTGAGGAAGCTGACGTTTGTCCGCAGACAATTTTCCTGGGTCATGTGGCCAGCATGACTAAGCAGTACCTATTTATCTACTTGCACTTTCACGTGCTATCGAACTGCTAGGTTGGCAGGAGCTGGGGCCAAGCAACGGGAGCTCACCCCATTGCAGGAATTCGAACCATCGACCTTCCAATCGGCAAGCCCAAGGCTCAGTGGTTTACACCACAGCGTCACCCGCGTCCCTTCAAATACATAGCTGCTTTAATTGGAATTTAATTAAGCAGTTTAGTCATTTCCTTTGTAATGAAACTCTTCCTCCTTCATATCCACCCTAATTTCCATTTCATACTCCTTTTAATAATTTTCTTTAAAGTACTGAAAAGATGTTGTGAAAAGGCTATAGTTGTGCTTCTGTATGACAGCGTAAAGCAACAGAATGGACTTATGCCTGGATTTCCACCATAAACACAAGTTCCTTGGCATTTTCAGAGTGTGTCAGATGCTAAATTCAATTAAAACTAAACAGTTGCTTTGTAATGTAATCTGTTCTCTAATCTATTTTCTAATCAGATCAAATACAGCTTCATATAATGTAGCCATTGGCAAAATACACTGCCAGGAACCTTTATGTTCACTATCTGTTGTTTAGAAGGCACCAGATTATGATATAATTATAAGGAAGTAAATGATCATCGGGAAGTCATTAGTGAAAGCATTTTGCAATAAGGCTCAATAATGGTACCAGAATCTGATTGGTGTTCTATTGCACAACAAATGGCTTTATACCATGATAAATTGTTTAGCCTTTAAGGTGCCACAAGAGTTATTATAATTTTTTTGCTGCAAGAGGCTAAGGGTGCTTCTACCTGGAAACCTACAGATCTTTCCGGGCTTCTCTTTCTGCTTTTGTCGGAATGCAGAACAGAATCTGCACCTTTCAACATTATATTTCTTTTACATCCATGGTCTTCCATCCACACCAGTGGCTGTTGCATGTTTGAAAATGCCCATTTTGTGCATACATCCTTACCTTTTCCCATGCTTCCCACTCACTATCTGTTGCACTTCATTGAGCAAAAACACAAACCAGGGGTGATATTTGTAATTGTCCAGCAGTAGTTTAATGTACAGCTGCTCATACATTTTACGTACATCACACTTGTGGCACCTGCACTTGGTGTTTACATTTTTAAAGTGGTGGGGAGACTCAGGAGTGGGGGGAAGGCACTGAACGCAGCTCTCCAGCCTTTCCATCTGACCCTTGGGACTCTCCCCAAACCACACCACTCACTGGCCATGCTGTGTATCCTTCTTGAAAGACCTGTTGTGATTCGAGGACCCGACCCCCGCAATGTGAAATGAATACACAAGGACACGTGATAAACGGTTAATGGGCAAGGAAAGGCCACCACTTTATTGATTACAGCAGTGAAAAGGTATTGGCTTAGGCATTGGATCTCTAAAACAATTGGGTTTATTCAGCAGTAGGTGGAGCCTGTTGATGCTAATCCAACTATAGGCTCACCCCTGATGTCACCGAGGGTCGTGCCATGGCCTCCCGCCAAGCAGGCATTGGACAGAATACACGACCGCCAGATTCCTTTAACGGAATACCCAAAAATTGAAGGCATAGGCGATGGCCACACCTAGCCCTTTGACACACCACAACCCATTATTCCAATGCCTAACCTACCCGCCAATACCACAAAAGTTGTGACGATTTTTAAAGTGGTGGGGAGACTCAGGAGTGGGGGGAAGGCACTGAACGCAGCTCTCCAGCCTTTCCATCTGACCCTTGGGACTCTCCCCAAACCACACCACTCACTGGCCATGCTCTGTATCCTTCTTGAAAGACCTGTTGTGAGAATGCTTTTTGCTTGCCTGGATGGAGGATAGAGAGGTATGCATGTAGAAACTTTTGACTTTTATATGATTTAAATGTAACCTGCTATGCAAAGGCAAGAGTCACAACTCCAGCCACTTTTGCTTCTTCCACAACCCACTTTGCATCTGACCCAACCTACCACAAGTATTTGCCACCCCTCCTGGAAGGCTCCTCATGAAGGAATACACCTATCTGGCTGAAAAATGTTCCCCGTCCCTGTTTTACCAATAGTTGGGTGGGACTTGTATGCCATCAACTGGCTCATACTAGGATGTTTAGTAAGGCTCCTTCCCATTTTGCCCAGGGCAGTAGGCTGAAAGATGAACTTGGGACTGTGTGTCAAAGGACGAAGAGTGGCTTGGCCATGGTATCACAAGACCATGGGCATCACAGGCTAGGAAAGTCTTATTCCCTTCCTTGAAGGTCACTTATATTGTGGGAGATTCTATTGGTGGCCTTTTTGTGGGAGACTGTTCAATGGCCCATGAGTCAGCAGTGGAGGAAGCTGCTCAGGCGCCTGGGGCAGTGCACCTAGGGGCGGAGCGAACCGCCCATAGGGGCAGGGCACACCATGGGGCTTCCAGAGTCTGCCTGCCTCCTCCCACTCAGCTGCCCTACAGTACCGCCTGACATTTTGTCACCCCCCTCAGTAGTGACACCCGGGCCCACCCACACTCACCACACACCCCTTCCTCCGCCCCTGCCATGAGTCACTGTGGTAAAGGCTCTTCCTGAGTCTCACACCTCTGGTCAGCTGAGGCAGGTGACTCTTGAAAGTGCTCCACATCCATCCCACAGTTCTCAAGGCTGTAAGCAGATGGTCTCCAGAAAAGCCCATTACTTTCAATGGTGCTCACGTAATTGTATTCCTACAGCTAGGTTCTCTGTGCCTTCCTGCCACAGGAAGACAAGCCTCTGTTTAGTGCCGCTACCTCCACCTGCCCAGGATAAAATCCTGCAGATCATTAAGGAAAATGTCATTTTCAAGATCTGATAAGGAGATTCCATTAGTGCTATGCATTTCAACTCCAGCATGCTTGAACACAGGGTGTGCAAACATGCCACTCCCAGATCCATGAAGTACTAAGTCGTTCTCTTGGTTCCCCTTTTTGTCAGCCCTGTTTAACATTCTAGGGCAGGGGTCTGCAACCTTTAAGACAAAAAGAGCCACTTGGACCCATTTCCGAAGAAGAAGAAAAACTGGGAGCCGCAAAACCATTGCGACATTTAAAACAAATATATCTCCAGAGCCGCGATCTGACAGCGGGTGGGAAGGTGACGTCGGGACAGTGCGTGACTAACGCACGCACCGCCCCCATGCGACATCACAGCCAGTACAGCGCCCGTCACAGTGGGGAGTGTCAGGGCGCACAATGCGCCTCCTCCCCTCGCTAGTATCCGCCCCGGAGCCGCGGCAAAGGTGTAAAAGAGCCACATGCGGCTCCGGAGCCGCGGGTTGCAGACCCCTGTTCTAGGGTCTAGTTCCCCTCTCCAAACTCTGTAAGGCAACATACCCTCATGGAGGCAGGTGAATCTGTCAATGTCATGTTTCATATTTTTCAGTCTCCAGTTCAGTTTTCCACATTTTCCCATCTGTTTATAATACATCCTCATTTAAATCTATCAGCATTTTAGAGCAAACTTCTCCTAATATAAACATTCTTGTGTTGTCTCCCTTTATTAGGCTATGGTGAGGTATGACTTGGTTCAGATAGAGAGGAGCCAAGATGTAGGGATTTGGGATTTCAACCCAGCAGGCTCTTCAGTTTTCATCATGATTGACCATTAGATACACTGGCTGGGACTGAAGGGAGTTGGAGGCCAGCAACATTTGGAGGGCCGGGAAGGCTTATGCTACAACCCTACAAAAATGTTGAAGGTGGAAACTGTTCTGCTTTCCTCACTACTAGTTTGCATTTCTTCAGCCGAAGCTGGGTCCAGCATGCAGTTAATTTCTGCATTGTCCAGGGAGTTGCAGGGTAGCTTATAACTTACTCATCCTTCTGGTGCCATGTAAATGATGCTTCAAAGCCTCCCACTGCCATTTGAAGATGTTAAATGTTGTAGACATAAAAATGACAAGGTTCTGCTCTCAGGTACATTAAGGTCTGGTCCGTGTGCCTCTGCTGATATATAACAAATGAATCTTGTGTAAAAAGAAAGGAGAGTTTTGATCCATTTTCTCCATCTGCAAAAGAGTGTGCATGTTAATTAGTCTCATTCCATAGAGAATTGGCATGAATTTTTCTTTGACTTACCGAGGCAGCCAGCGAAGAATTCTCGCAGGAACGCTTTGATACCAGAAGGGCATACTTGGCATGTTTGGGAAATTCCTTAAGGCCTCCTTTTTTAATTAGGTTCTGAAACTGTTCAGTCAAGGTCACAGTTGTTGCGTCCTGCTCACATTATGAGGAGACCCAGTCTGCTTTGTGATGCTACAGCTGAATGCATTCCAGTGCATAATAGTGGCTCTAATGAATGCACACCAAAACTATATTTTAAAACAGAGTTTTAAGGTATGTGCTCACACAATATCAAGGACAACATATTGTTCTGTGCTTTGCTTCCCACTGCCTTTGCTGTCCTCTTAACTTGGACATCTGAGATGCATTAGACACCATGAAACATGGAGGAATATGTATGCAAATATATACTGCAAGAATGGCCTTAGATTTTTTGTTCATAGTACCCCACACCCATGATTGGGTAAATTAATTACCATATTGGCCTAAATATAAGCCACACTTTCCCCCAAATTCTGACCGAGAAAACTTAAAGTGCGACTTAAATTCGCCACCTTACAAAAATGGGCTTTTACGATATCGCTGCTAAAACAGATATATGGTAAAACAGAACAACAAAAAAATGTTTTATTGCCGATTTGCGAGCTTGAGACTGTTGCACAATTAATTCCAATGTCATTCATCGCTTTCCCCGTATTTTACAGTGCGGTGTTGATTTTTTATTTGCATTTATGGTGCTACAAACAGGTGTTTAACCCACTTGCAGGTCCTCTCTAGTACCCATAAAATTTTCTTCTACATTTGCCATTTATGCCTGCAGAATTTTAAGGGAGCAGCTTATATTCGGGTGCGGCTTATATTTGGGCCAATACAGTATAATATGCATTTTACATATTACACAAGAAACTCAGTAATTTATTACTAGTAAGTTCAGCTTGTGTTCTGCAGCTATGGACACATGTTCTTAACTGTTACTAGAAATCTGCACCAGGCTGATTCAAATGTGTGAATGAGACATGCAAACAGAACAAGTAACATTCACATACACTTTTCTCCACTGACCTTTTTTTTTTGTAATCACTGCTCTTTGGGGCTGCTTCAGACAAACATTCCTAAGCATTCAATGCCTTGGACTTCCTGAGGTCCTCCCACACCCTTTATCTGTCCACGTCATCTATCTTAGCAAGTGCAAAAACACCATAAGGTAAAGGTAAAGGGACCCCTGACCATTAGGTCCATTCGTGTCTGACTCTGGGGTTGTGGTGCTCATCTCGCTTTATTGGCTGAGGGAGCCGGCGTACAGCTTCCGGGTCATGTGGCCAGCATGACTAAGCCGCTTCTGGCGAACCAGAGCAGCGCACAGAAATGCCGTTTACCTTCCCGCCGGAGCAGTACCTATTTATCTACTTGCACTTTGACGTGCTTTGGAACTGCTAAGCTGGCAGGAGTCGGGACCGAGCAACGGGAGCTTACCCCGTCGCAGGGATTCGAACTGCCAACCTTGTGATCAGCAAGTCCTAGGCTCTGTGGTTTAACCCACAGCGCCACCCGTGTCCCTTTTAAAAACACCATAACCACCATGATAATATATGCTCTATTATGAAAGGTGCACAGTAGAGAACTTCTGTTACTTTCCCATGCTTACAGGAAACCCCAGCCAAGGACATTTTGTAGAGTTTCCATGAACTGCAGGCACCCGAGAATGAGGACCACCAGAAAGATAATTTGTAGAACAAAAGAAACTCATAGACCTGCTTGGCCAGCTGAAATGAGATAAGCCTTTCAGTAACATTTGGTCTCTGTTTATAATTGTCAACTGCAATTTCTTTTCACATTGTTGTCAGGGAATGGTAAGGAACATAAACACAGAGGACTCCCCCCCCCCCATGCAGCAATAGCTGCGTTCTCTTCTTTGAGATGCGGTGACCAGAACAGTACACCAGTATTTCAAATATGCCCACCCGGCAGCAGATATATGCATGCATTATGATGCCAGCTGTTCATTTTAAGATCTTGTCAGCCTAACTTCTGTCCCAGTTAAAACTGTAGAAAGTATCATTTATCTGAGACAGAAGTTGGGTCGACAGGTTTATTTTTTCTAGTCCACCCCCAATCCCCTCTTTAAAAATGTACATTGTATTGACTACTTTCCAATCCCCTGAGAAGGAGATGGATTTTTAATGAAAACATACCTAGTTTCCTTTAAAGATTACCCATTTAACATTTGAGATATTTAAGAAACAATGGTTCAGATGTTTGCTTCTCTCCAATATCTTCCACAGACAAGAATTCAGTGAGCCTCTCTGCAATTTCCCTGTTCTCCTCCAATAATCATTTTCACACTGCTGTCATCTCTTTCTTCTGATGTCTTTAAAGAAACATGTGCTGTTTGTTTTTATGCCTTCAGCAATCTGTTCCTCACTGTCTTTCTTTGCATGTTTGAAGGTTTTGTGTTTCTTTGGTTTTTTGTTTTTGTTTTTTTAAAAATCTCTTTAAAAAATAATAGAGTAATTTTCACTGGGGGGGGAAGCCTTCACCTGTTGTTGTTGTTTAGTCATTTAGTCGCGTCCGACTCTTTGTGACCCCATGGACCAGAGAACGCCAGGCACTCCTGTCTTCCACTGCCTCCCACAGTTTGGTCAAGCTCATGCTAGTAGCTTCGAGAACACTGTCCAACCATCTCGTCCTCCGTCGTCCCCTTCTCCTTGTGCCCTCCAACTTTCCCAACATCAGGGTCTTTTCCAGGGAGTCTTCTCTTCTCATGAGGTGGCCAAAGTCTTGGAGCCTCAGCTTCAGGATCTGTTCTTCCAGTGGGCTCTCACACCATAATTCAAAAGCATCAATTCTTTGGCGATCAGCCTTCTTTATGGTTCAGCTCTCACTTCCATACATCACTATTGGGAAAACCATAGCTTTAACTATATGGACCTTTGTCGGCAAGGTGCTGTCTCTGCTTTTTAAGATGCTGTCTAGGTTTGTCATTGCTTTTCTCCCAAGGAGCAGGCGTCTTTTAATTTTGTGACAGCTGTCACCATCTGCAGTGATCATGGAACAAAAATAAAAAAATAAAAAAAATCTATCACTGCCTTCATTTCTTCCCCTTCTATTTGCCAGGAGGTGATGGGACCAGTGGCCATGACCTTAGTTTTTTTTATGTTGAGCTTCAGACCATATTTTGCACTCTCCGCTTTACCCTCATTAAAAGGTTCTTTAATTCCTCCTCACTTTCTGCCATCAAGGTTGTCTCATCTGCATATCTGAGGTTGTTGATATTTCTTCCGGCAATCTTAATTCTGCTTGGGATTCATCCAGTCTAGCCTTTTGCATGATAGTTGGTGTTACTTCCTGCTATTTAACATGCTGGAATCTTTTTTGATGTTTGTACACTTTCTGTTCTGTGGCATGCATTTTTCAAAGCCTCAGTGATTATTATTTCAAATAGCCTCCCAAGTTCCCAAAAGGCATTTGACCACCCTGACTCTTGTCTTCTACTTCCATTTAAACAATCCCCTATTTTTTTAAAAGACATTCCCTCTTTTCAAATCACAGTTAGATTGGATTGCATTGGATGAGCCAGAGGTTCTCCACTCTTGCATAAATGTAAGAATCTTCACTTAGTTTCAGAATTACAACCTCTCCTTTAGAATGAACTTTGTAAATTAAAGAACCACATATCTTACGGTTTTGAAATCCAGTTTGCCAAATGAAAAGAGGTGCTATATCCTAAATATATAAACACAATCTCAGCACAAAATCAAGGCTGATATAAGGGCATAACAAGCAATTGTCCCCCTCTCCCTTAGGCTTACAGCAATTTTCAGCTTGGGGCCAGTTTAGACATCCAAATAGACAGTAAAATCAAGGAGTGGAAGAGTAAATCTCAGATTTCCATTCCCACCTGTACTGCTGGATATAAAATATTCTGTGTGATTGCGCCCACCACAAAGAGAGGGAACATGTCATGTGGTCATTGAATACATGTATTGGGTGCATTGTCAAAATGGTACAACACATTGCATGTATGGGCTGATGGGTAATTCGAGTCTTATATCGTGTTTTTATGCCTCACATAGTATGGTGTCCGTATAGTATGGTGCAGTATATGGTCACTTTACATCTTCTCCTTTCTGGAGCCTACTCTTTTAATTTCTAAAGAAAAAATATCCTGCTACCTATCTCTCATTCTTCTCCTAAGTCTACCTTGCATTAATAAACAAGAATTGTGTAAAATCTGTAGTGAAATCTCAAGCCCATCATAACCAAGAGTGGTTAAAGAAAAAGTATTTCTTTGTTGAATCTGGCTTGTAAAGGCTGGGTATCATATGCATGCAACTTAGTGCAGGAGAGAAACCCCAGACACCAAACTGTAAAAAGAGAAGCCTTTGCAAGCTCGATGGTCTCAGTATCATTACTACAGAGGACTCAGAAGTAAATGGAGAAACACTTGCCTACCCTTTGCATACGCTGCACATGGGAAATGGGGGGGGGGGGGGGACTCACTAAGCAGCAACTTTGGAAGCAATTGCTCTGATAGACCACAGCAGCTATGATCAGGACAGACTTGGCTTCCATTCAGTATGTGCACAGCTGCTTGTTTGCAGGCTTGCACAAAGTGTAATTCACCAAGGGCTGGACGCAAACCAGGTATTGTGGCCTTCCAGGTGCACAACAGCTTCCCCCCCCCTTTTTTTTTTTGCAGCCCAAGGCATGCAGCAAAAACAAGAAGTTTATAAAGCCTCTGTGAAGTGTCATGGTTGGTAGATACATGGTTGGTAGATTCCATTCAGCTTGGTGGATTGTTGAGCAAGCAGCATATGTGGGGCACTGATGCCCTCCCAGCTTCCAAACATGGCATATCGCTGGTTCTTGCTGGGTTCAGGATTTTATTGTGCTAGCACAACAAAACAATGCAAACACAATTAATAACATAACAAAACCAGTAGACCCATGTATCACAAGAAAGACTATAAATGAGGAGCCTCCACAACTACATGCAGTGTATTTCAATTTAGACCTCCAAATCTCATTTACAATTTACTGCTATTTTGTCCCATACCTTCTTCCTAAACATTCTTGCCACCTGCAAAAAGGGATACCTTATGAGTCACTGAGGCATTAGAGTCACGCAACAGCTACAGAGCCCTCACTGCCAAGGAGAGAATGCTTTCGTGAACAAACAGGGGGATTTAGAAAGTGTCTCCTAGGTTCTGTGTATAATGGGCAATGTAACGAATAATGAAGATTGTCATCTACTTGTGGTTGCCCTGAAATACAGACTCTATCTGCATATGGAATCTTACTATAACGCTCATCCAGTGCAGCTTGAGGCATTGCTTGGAAACACAGCTTAATGAAGGCAGATCTTAATGGAAAAGGCAAGAGTTTGGACAACAAAGTCTTTAAAATGCTCCATTTTTGAGAACGGGAACCATGGAGACCATCTGGAAGATTTGATCACTTGTAGGTCCTATCTGGATGCTGCCCAGTATTACCATCCCCTTCATTGATGCTGGTCCATATTCAAAATCTCATTCAACTTGTGGAAATGAAAGTAATCCAGGCTACATTGAATGTTTGGTTTTCACCAGCAGCTGTTTCCCAGTTCCAGTTACTGGGTGAGGGGCAATGTGTGGGGAGTTTGTCACTCTGTAGGCACTTAACAAGAGCGCTGGATTGGCTCTGCCATGCTGCACCACACCAAATTCCCTGTGCCTCACCCTCTCCCTCTGGTAAGCACCAGCAACACACTGTGTTTGGATGTCACTGCAGTCTACTACTCCCATCCCACGAGATCCAGGAGATATTTATTAGCAATCTCTATTGCCTACAGCCTTTGTTATTCTGCTCAGTGTTCACAGACTTTAGCAGGAGGCACATGTCAGGACTGCCGCTAGGTCCCAGCTCACAGAGGACCAACGCCCAGTGGATATTATATACAAAAGTCTTTATTGAAGTTTAGTTTCCATTTCCAAGCTCTGGGCGCGCAGGCCCACGTCTTAACGCTAGACCGGCTAAGTCCCCTCTGACTCACTGCTCCACCCACACCAGTTTAAGATTCTAGCCTGGCTCCACCTCTTGCGCTGCTCTTTCCTGCGTTGGGTCCTTCTGCCCTCTGGGGTTCCCTCCTTCCTGGACTCCTCTGACGCGGAGCCTCCTGAGTCTTGCCCCTCCCTCCGGCGGGCTTTAGGACCTGGCTCCCTTCCCGGGCTCCCCGCTGTGCCGCGCTCCTGTACATTTGAACTTGGCGCGCGCGCCCAGCCGGTGACTTTCCTTCTGACCGTTTCCCCGCTTCCTGATGTGGGTGTTGCCAAACCTGACTCCTCTCCTCCCTCTGGTGGTGAGGACACTGGTCCCGACTCCTGGGACTCCCCCTCCCCACTGCGCTCTGGTGGAGACGCTGGCCCTGATCTCCAGCTGCTGTTCAGAGACTCCCCGCTGGCCCCTCCCTCTTGAGGTTTCTCCCTTGGAATCTCCCTTGCTCTGGCCACCGGCGCTCCCTTCTGTGAGTCCTCCGATTCGCTAGAGAGGCTTGTGGAATAACTCTGGCCACTGTCACTGCCTGCGCCCCCCTCGTACTCCTCCTCCTCACTCTCCATTTGCTCCCCCTCCTGTGTCTCTCCTTCTGAACCCCTGACATCCATCCCCCCCTCGAAGCCCCCCCTTCCCCCCTCCCCCTCTTCCGGTGCGGGTTCCGGGTGCTCCATTGTTGTAGGGGTGAGTCCAGGATACAGCTCGTCCCCTGAGGCTTGCAACCATCGAGATAAGTCCGGGAAGTCCCCCATGGGCTCGTCGACGACGACCTCCTCCGCTTCCATCTCCTGCGCGGTGTGCTCGAAATCTGCGCTCGACCCCAAATCACCCAAGAGCCCTCCTCCCCCTGTTGTTTGATGGGGGTCCACCTCCCAGGGCCCCTTCTGCATGTCTCTGCGCCAGCCCACCTCGGGTTGGTCCTCCCACCAATAAGATCCCCCCGTGCCAAAACCTGAAAGTGATCCCTCCGGAGAGCTGCCTCCCGGAGCCGAGTCCTCAGCTGACGAGAAACCCCGGAAAGTGCTGGCCGAGAGTGTGGGTGTGAACAAACAATCCTCGAAAAAGCCCGCCGGCATAGGCTTGTGCGGGAAAAGTGTGTGGAATTCTTCCTTGAGCAACTGCTCTTCCACTGCGTAATCCGGCACCCACCTGTTGGCGCTGGCCGGGGTGTCCTCTGTGGCGAGAAGATATTCAATCCCGTCCTCCCCCCACCTTGAGTCTAAAATCTCAGTGGCTTCATTAAGTGGCTCCCCTTTCGGCGACCCCCCTTTTTTGGGCGCTTCTCTGAGCGGGTCTGGCGCCTTCCCCGGTGCTTGAAACCTGTGGGGCTCTCTGTAGGGCGTGAGCACTGATCTATGAAAGACCGGGTGCATTCTGGAACCCTCCGGGAGTGTCAACCGGAAGGCCACTGGGTTGATCTGCGCCTCTACTTGGTAAGGCCCTAGCTGCTTGTGCCCTAGTTTCTTCTTGGCTAACGATCTGGCTGGAACTGCTTGTGCTGCCAACCAGACCCAGTCTCCCACCTGGATGTCCTCCCCAACCCTCCTGTGTCGATCTGCCTGCACTTTGTAAGCCTGTTTTGCCAACTCTAACTGCCTCCTGAGCTGCTCGTGGATCTCCTGCAACTCCGCTGCCACTTCCTCTGCTCCCTGTGGCTCCCCCTCCCGCACTGTGTCCAGACCCGGGAAGGTTCTGGGATGCCTCCCGTAGTTGGCAAAAAATGGGGTCACCCCCGTGGACCCGTGCTTCGTGTTGTTGTAGGCAAACTCGGCCAACGGTAGATAGTCCACCCAGGTCGATGGCTGCTGGTTCGCGTAGCATCTCAGGTACTGCTGCATGATGGCGTTGACCCTTTCCGCCTGCCCGTTAGTTTGCGGGTGTCTCGCCGACGCCAGGCTGACCTTGACGTTCAGGAATCCCATCAGCTTTTGCCAGAAGTTGGAGATGAACTGGCGCCCCCGGTCGGACAAAATAGACCGTGGTAGGCCGTGCACCTTGAACACGTGGTCTATGAACATCTTAGCGGTCTGCTCGGCCGTGGCCACCTTCGCGCACGGAATGAAGTGGGCCATCTTGGTGAACAGGTCCACTACCACGAGCACTGCCGTCTTGCCCCTTGAGCTGGGTAGATCTGTGACAAAGTCCAGGGCTACCCTCTCCCACGGTACGAACGGTGTCTGTAGCGGTTCCAACAGGCCCGCCGGCGGCTGGTGCACAGGCTTAGCCCTTTGGCAGGTGTCGCACCTATTGACATAGTCCGCGACATCCCCCCGCATCTTAGGCCACCAAAAGTCTCTGGCTACTAAGTCCACCGTCTTCTCCTTGCCGAAGTGCCCCGCGCTGGGCGCGTCGTGCAGCTGTTGCAGGACCTTCGCGCGGAGGCTGTCTCCTGGTACGTAGAGGACTCCCTTGCGTAGGAGCAGGCCGTCTCGCACTTGGAATTCGTCGCCCCTCGCCTTGCCACTGCACACCTCCTCCATCTTGGCTCGGGCGAACGAGTCTGTTCGCAGCGCGCGGCGCACCGCGTCCAGGTCCACCGTGGCTGACGCGCATGCCCACGCCTGTGGTGTGAAAATGTGCCTGGCCGCCGCCGGTGCCTCTGCCTCCAGATACTGCGGTTTTCTGGACAGCGCGTCCGCCAAGACGTTGCTGTTTCCTGGGATGTACTCAATTCTGAAGTCGAAATCTGCAAAGAACTCCGCCCAGCGGATGTGTCGCTGGTTCAGGAACCTCGCCGTGCGCCAGTACTCCAAGTTCTTATGGTCTGTGCGGACCTGCACCGTGTGCTTGGCTCCGACGAGGAAGTGCCGCCACGCCTTGAAGGCTGCATGTATGGCCAGCAACTCCCTGTCCCAAATGGTGTAGTTCTGCTCCGCTTTGCTGAGTTTTCTGGAGTAGAAAGCGCACGGCCTCCAGTCCCCCTGGTGGTCTTGCTGCAACAGAACGGCTCCCACGGCCCTGTCTGAGGCGTCCGTCTCCACTCTCATGGGCCTGCTGGGATTTACGTGCAGTAGGTTCTCTTCGGAAGCGAAGAGCTGCTTGAGCTTCTGAAAGGACTGCTCTGCCTGCTCCGTCCAGATGAACCTCTTCTTCTTGGAACTGAGGGTGTCGGTGATGGCCGCTGTCTGCATGGCGAAACCCTTGATGAACTTGCGATAAAAGTTGGCAAAACCAACAAACCTCTGTACTTCCTTCCTATTGCGTGGGCTCTTCCAATCCAGTACTGCACGTACCTTGGCACCGTCCATAGCCAGTCCCTTGTCGGACAGTTTGTAGCCCAAGAAATCCACCTCCGTCTTGTCGAACTGGCACTTCTCCAGCTTGGCGTACAGCCTGTGCTCCCGCAGCCTCTGCAGAACTTCCCTAACATCTCTCTCGTGAGCCTCCGGCGATTCCGAGAAGATTAGGATGTCATCCAGGAAGCAGACGCACTTCTTGTAGAGGAGACCCGCCAAGACATGATGCATGAAGGCTTGAAAGCAGTGGGAACCATTTTTTAATCCAAAAGGCATAACTCTGTATTCATAAGTGCCCAGCGGCGTAAACATGGTTGTTTTCCACTCGTCGCCTTCCCGTACGCGAATGAGATTGTACGCTCCGCGCAGATCCAACTTGGTAAAGATGCGACCCTTCCTCACCGTCGCCAGCAGGTCATCGATCTTGGGCATAGGGAATGCTGAGGGCTTGGTCTTGAGGTTCAAGAAGCGGAAATCAACGACCAGCCTCTTTTGGGGCGTGTCCCGCTTCTTTACAAAGAACACGGGACTGCCTCCTGCCGCCTTGGACTCCCGGATGAATCCCCGCTTCAGGTTGTGATCTATGAACTCCCTGAGCTCTTGCAATTCATCCTCAGACATGGAGTACAGTTTCCCCGTCGGGAGCGTCGCCCCGGGCAGGAGGTCGATCTTGCAGTCATAGGGTCTGTGGGGTGGCAGCTTATCCGCCTCTTTCTCGCAGAAGACCTCCAAAAACTCCTTGTATTTGTTAGGCACCGCTTGCAACATGCCCAAGTTCAGCTGTGGTCCATCCTCGTGCCCCTCATCTTCCAAGTCCGCCAGGATGCAGTGTTCTGCGCAGTAAGAGGAGCCGAAGGTCAGTTGCCGCTGGTACCAAGCTAATGCCGGGCTGTGCCTATCCAGCCAACTCATTCCCAACACTATGGGCGTGTCTGACAGGCGGGTGACGTTGAAGCTGATGACCTCACGGTGGTTTCCAATGCGCATCACCATTGGCGGCGTCTGCTGTAGCACTTGCCCTCCCAGTAGCTCCCTGCCGTCCACTGTGACGACTTTCAGAGGTACCGCCGCTGGCAGAAGGGCTATGCCATGTTGCTGGAGGAACTGCATGTCTATAAAATCTGCATTGCTCCCCGAGTCTACGGTGATGGGAATTTCCACCAGTAGCCCATTGGGGAGCTGAAGGGATGCGGTGAGCTGCACTACTGGTTTGGGTGGGAGGGGGTCGGTGGGCTGTAAGATCCCTGGGGATTGCTTCACTGACTTGTCTGGCTGGTCCCCAGAGACGCCATCTCCAGCCAGACAGTGGAGTTTTCCTGCTGCGACTCCCTCTGCTGAATTGCGTCTGTTACTGTCGCTGCGGCTGCAGTATGCTTGTGAAACCGCTGGGGACACTCTTTTGCCATATGCTGAGCACTGTCGCAGATGTAGCACTTCCTGGTTCCTCTAGGAGGCTTCATCTTGACTGCTCCCGGAGTTAGGGCTCCGACTGTGGAGTGAGCCTTAGCACCACCTATCTCCATCGGCTCCTCTCTCCCTCCCAGCGGAGGCATGGATCGAGCGCGCGCCGCCTCCTTGGGGAAGGGAGGCAGTCCTTTCGCTGGCGTGCGTCCCAAATGCCCTTCCTCCCTGCCCCAAGGGCGTCCTTCCAACCGAACCCCAATGGAGAGTGCCCGTTCCACCACTTCCTTGGTGGTTTGGGGTCTTCCCCCCCTTGCGATCTCATCTTTCACAGCTCCGCTCAACCCCTCCCAGAACAGGTCTCTGACGGCAGGCGATTCTTTCTCCCAGGCTAGTACATTCACCAATCCGAAAAAACGTGCATGATATTGCCTCACAGTGGCTTTACCTTGTCTTAGTCCGTGAATCTCCCTCCTAGCGATATCCACATCAATCTCAGATAAAAAACACGCATCCATCACTTTAATGAAGGCAGCCGCATTTTGGAGGGCTGGATCCTTGTCTCTCCATAGATTGCGCAGCCACGATTTTGCCTCCCCCCGCAAATGCGAAATAATAAATCCCACTTTCTCTCCCTCATTTTTAAAGTCTTTGTCAAGCAGCTGCAATGTATAAATCACATCTGCTCTGAAGTTAGGATACTCCTGCAGGTCCCCATTGAAGTGAGATACCAGGCTCCCTCCTCTGTTTCCCAGCCCAATCCCTTCTGGTCTGGTGGCTGGTAGCCTCTGTGTACTTAGCACTTCTAACCTGGTTCGCAGATCCTGGCAGGCAGCAGCTGCTTCCTGTTCTTTCTTTCTGGAAGCCGCAATTTCTGCAGTCAACTGCGTCACTGCGTTTTGCAAACTCGCTATCCTCTCTTCGGTAGTCATTTCCCTGTTTTTCGTGAGCTCGCGAAGCACCAATCTTCACCCCTCGCTGCTTTCCCGCACTCCACGAGGTTGCAAAATTGGTGAAAATGGAGAGGGGACTTACTGTCAGGACTGCCGCTAGGTCCCAGCTCACAGAGGACCAACGCCCAGTGGATATTATATACAAAAGTCTTTATTGAAGTTTAGTTTCCATTTCCAAGCTCTGGGCGCGCAGGCCCACGTCTTAACGCTAGACCGGCTAAGTCCCCTCTGACTCACTGCTCCACCCACACCAGTTTAAGATTCTAGCCTGGCTCCACCTCTTGCGCTGCTCTTTCCTGCGTTGGGTCCTTCTGCCCTCTGGGGTTCCCTCCTTCCTGGACTCCTCTGACGCGGAGCCTCCTGAGTCTTGCCCCTCCCTCCGGCGGGCTTTAGGACCTGGCTCCCTTCCCGGGCTCCCCGCTGTGCCGCGCTCCTGTACATTTGAACTTGGCGCGCGCGCCCAGCCGGTGACTTTCCTTCTGACCGTTTCCCCGCTTCCTGATGTGGGTGTTGCCAAACCTGACTCCTCTCCTCCCTCTGGTGGTGAGGACACTGGTCCCGACTCCTGGGACTCCCCCTCCCCACTGCGCTCTGGTGGAGACGCTGGCCCTGATCTCCAGCTGCTGTTCAGAGACTCCCCGCTGGCCCCTCCCTCTTGAGGTTTCTCCCTTGGAATCTCCCTTGCTCTGGCCACCGGCGCTCCCTTCTGTGAGTCCTCCGATTCGCTAGAGAGGCTTGTGGAATAACTCTGGCCACTGTCACTGCCTGCGCCCCCCTCGTACTCCTCCTCCTCACTCTCCATTTGCTCCCCCTCCTGTGTCTCTCCTTCTGAACCCCTGACAGCACATGACAATGCCAGCCACATGCAGAACATATTGCTTGACTCCAGTATTAAGAAGAAAAGCTAACACTTTGGCCTCCTGAAAGCCACATCGTCACAGAACATTTACTTCTTTATTTCTAGTAGGGGATAAACAAACCCAAGCCACAACCTACAACGGTTCATCAACATATGCTTCTGCTTGGAGACGGGCTTCTGCTTCCAGGAAAACAACTAAGTCATTGTCTGTGTATAATTAAAAGACATGATAGCAAGTTTATTGATATGGTAGGGAGAGCCATCCCTTTTGTAGTGATGGATTACTTAACTTTATATTGCAACTCCCCTTGGCACAAGCGGGCAAGATTTATGTAGACGTGTGACTATCTCGTGCAACTCCTTCGGTGTGACAAGGTAAAGGATGACTTCTTCCATATCTGGCTCAGTTTTTTGTGTGTTTGATGGATTGAACCTTTCCAGTGGAAGCTATATCTAGTTTTATCCTTCTCAAGGTAAAGAAGTCAGAACTTTTTTGCCCTTGATGAGGCCAGTTTTCATTTGGTGAAAGGTTTGCCTTTCAAACAGTGCCACAAAGACAAAAGAGCCTTGACATAAAACCCATCCCTATGATATGTTAGACTTTATCTGGTGAGTGGAAGAGACAATAGGATGAGAATAGGAAATGGGCAGATGAATAGCTCTTGCTTTGACCAATACTGCCTGTTCTGAAGTGAAGAAGATAATTTAAATGATTCATGGCTCATGAATAAAGTAGTAGCAGATTGTGTGTGTGTGTGTGTGTGCGCGCGCGCGCATGCACGCAAGATAATTCTTTTTTCTAACAACTGTTCCACAGCCTGGATTATCAGACTGTGTAATGAGTGAAATAGTCTTCAGGTGGTAGTTGCTGGTGGGTGGTATGTCCTGGCAGTAATGGCTTGTGGTTACTGGGATTTGTGTAAGACAGGAGGCCAACAGTAGGGGGAGCCAGATAGAGCCAATGACAGGCAAAGCCAACTTCTCCTTGTTTTGTCTCAGTCTTACTTTCTGCTGAGTTATACAATGCAAACACTGAGTCTAAGGAGGAGAAAGCTGAGAGGCAGTGCTGGTAAGAGGTATGTGTGAATCTTTGTAGATCATGGCATAAATATAAGATTGACATAACTCTAATATGACAGAAGATCCTTCATGATGAAAACAATAGACCAATGCTGGCCTGGTAAGCCTGATCCAGTTAGACATTCTGTGCATGTTGAATCAGGCTTCCATGGTCAGATCTTAGTCAATGTGGTACCCTCTAGATATTTAAGGGCTCCTACTTCCATCATCAATGACTTTTGGCCATGCTTGTGGGGCTGCTGAGACGCCAGTTCCAACAATATTTGGAAGATGCTATATTGACAATCCTGCCTTACTGAATGGGTACTGCATGAGTAACTGAAAAGTGCACATGCAGTTCCTCAACCTGACTTGGCACACATGTAGTTTAAGAATAAAGCTGAAACCACACTGATAGCTGTTTTTGAGGGATGGGGTGGGGGTTAGAGAGCTGGATTTAGTTCCCCAGCTCCCTTGCCCTGCTAACTGATCACCAGCATTTTAACTTAATAAAAATAAAGGGCCACCTGAGTTCAGCTTCAGAAGTTCCATGTGAGCTCTGTTCAACTGTAACCTTAATATATTTAGATAAAACAACTGATATTTGAGAGAAGGAAATTGCCTGTCATGGAAACAGCCAAGTCAGATATAAGAAAGAGAGAGAAAGGCAATAGTATAAAGTAAATTAAAAACAAATTGTTGAGGGAGTAAAACAAAAAGAGTTGTCATCTCAGAATTATGAAAATGTGTGTCTAACTCTCCAAAATGCAGGCCAGAGAAATTACATTTACACCCACCTCATAGAAATGAAATGAAATTTCTCTCCAGGATTCTAAGTAATCTAGAAATGTTTGTATACCATGGGGCAAGAAGTTAAAGCTCAGGATAGAGTTATGTAAACTTACTTGATAGAGATGAAGGGAGAGAAAAAAGACTGGAGAGTCTTTTAAAATATTTACTTTTATGACTCTCACTGCATCCATAATACTTGCAGAAGAATACCTGAACACTAGCCCTTGGTAAGCCTACACATAGATATTATCAATAAAACATGGAGACAATTGAAAAAAACAGTTGGAAAAGTCTGCAAACAACCTTTAAACCTCTGGAAGCCCTTGAAAAACCCTTTTGAAAAACCAGCAGCATTTATCAGACGCCAAATTCTGCCAAACTCCACTACAATTGCTATCTCCAAATCTCCTTACTCAAACTCAAACTCTCCACAGGCATCAATGGTTAGTGCAAGGACTCCTGGGAGTGCAGGCAATTGTCACACATTTTTTGCCCTTTCTGGGTCCTTTTAGGGCCATTTTTGTAATTTTTAAAGTCAATTCTAGGTTTGGCAAGATGTGCAGGTGTGTGGCCATGCATCAATTGGATGTGCAGAAATTGGTCACTGCCTGTATGAATTTTTGTGCCCTGAGGAAATGAGGAAACAATGTGGGTCAAAGAGAAGTGTGTATGTGTGTTTCACAAGTAACAGGCAAAGGAAACTATGTGCATATGTGAGAGGGTTCTACATACTGATTTGAACAAGCCAGCTTGTTCTTTGCTGGTGTACAAATGTTTCATGGGAAATGATTTGTGAATGTATACTGTTTACATAAGCTGAGAACTATTGATTTTCAACTTTGTCATGTTTATGTGACTAGGAGATATTTTATGTTTCGCAGGATTTTGATTATTTTTTACGATATATACCAACTACAGCAGTTGGTATCAAAATAAAATAATGCCTTTTCTATATATAACACCATGGGAAGGAGTGTCATTTAAGGAGGATAAGAGAATGCTACCTTTTCCAATGAACACGTGTTTATTCCTTGGGAGCATCTGTATCTCTCATTATTTTTCAACTCTTCTGGGATGAGTGCATAGGGAGAGGAGAGGGTTAGAGAAGTACCAAATACAAAGGTACGACAGAATCTTGAAATCTGGCATGGTGACAGTAAGAAGTCATCCTTGAAATAGCAAACAATTAATGGAAATCCCCAGAGTTTTAACTTCAGCGTGTTGCTATCATTTCCCTCCAGGAGATTGTCTGAATCATAGATTTGGTTGCTGCCTCTGTGATGCAATTAATTCTTCTCCAAATAGCTATAATGTTTAGGGGGAAATACCTCACTGTTGGGAGTGGCAGTTTCTGTCTCATAGAATCATCAAGTTTTAGAGTTAGAAAGGACACTGAGGATCATCTGGTCCAATCCTCTGCTATGCAAGAATATGCAGCTGTCCCTTCTGGGGATCAAACCTGCAACCTTGGTGTTATCAGCACCACACTCTAACCAACTGAGCTGTCCAGGTAGAGCCTTTCTTATCCTTGCTGTGGCTCATGAAAGGGCTACATCTCTCCTACTATGCACTGCCATCAGAATACAGGGGTACCTCGGGTTACAGATGCTTCAGGTTACAGTTGCTTCAGGTTACAGACTCTGCTAACCCAGAAATAGTACCTCAGGTTAAGAACTTTGCTTCAGGATGAGAACAGAAATTGCACAGTGGCAGCAATGGGTTAGCAATTAGCTAAAGTGGTACCTCAAGTTAAGTACAGTTTCAGGTTAAGAACGAATTACCTTCTTAACCTGAGGTACCACTGTAACAATGCCTCTCCCATGCTTCATTTTTTTTTAAATGTATTTTATTTTACCCATAGTAAATAAACACCTGGTTCGGCAACAGCTTTTTATAATAATAATAATATTTTTTATTTATACCCCGCCCTCCCCAGCCAAGGCCGGGCTCAGAGCGGCTTACAAGCAATAATAAAAACAAGTTGAATGATTACAACTTAAAAACAAAATTAAAACACAACATTAAAATATTGAAACATTAAAATATTAAAATGTAGCCTCATCGCAGGAGCAGGAGGAAAGGAAAAAAGAAAGAGAGGGAGAGAATCAAATTGGCTCCAAGCCAAAGGCCAGGCAGAACAACTCTGTCTTACAGGCCCTGCGGAAAGAAATCAGATCCTGCAGGGCCCTGGTCTCATGAGGCAGAGCGTTCCACCAGGTTGGAGCCAGAGTTGAAAAGGCCCTGGCTCTGGTTGAAGCCAATCTAACTTCCTTATGGCCTGGGACCACTAGGGTGTTGTTATTTATGGACCTTGAGGCTCTCCGTGGGGCATTAAAAATAAAAATAAAAATCCAAAACCTATAAGATATATGATGCCATTATTTAAAAAAAAAATGTGGCCAAGAACCATAGGGTCACAGTTGTTGGTTGGCTGAGTCACATCCTCTCATTATAATCAAAACCAGGGGGTGGCAGCGGGGGGGGGGGGCTTTTTGGTTGTTAGAAAATGACAAGGTCCGATTTGAAACTTGGCAGTGTATGAAAGGTAACTTTGTAGGATGGTCCGTGATGAATATAAAGTAGAAAGTTAAGAAATTGTTTATTTTGAACAAGTTTAATGTTTGATGAGAGACTTTGTCCATTTGATATGTGCAGTGTGTCCATGCTTTTCCTAGACATTGCTGGGCTGCCTTTGTTTCTGGAAAGATTGAGTAGTTCGTACTGTGCATGCTTTGAAAATAGGTTGTCGTTTTATGTCAAGGCGAACGAACACCTAGAGGCCAGAAACCATCTTGGCTGTAAGTCCTTGAAGACCTGTTCCCAGCTTTCCAGGCTTTCCCCCTCACCTAGATTGAGCAGGTGGGACCTTGACTGACTCCAGCTACAAAAGCTGAACAGACTCTTGGACTGCGGTATTATTTAGGTATTATTTAGTTGTTGCAAGGGTGGTGGTGTTTTTGTTTTTTGTGTTTAAATCCTATTTTGCTTTCTGTGGGAATTGTTCAGTTTCTGTATTTTTAAATGTTTTATTTATTGTTGTAGGATTTCTGTGGCAAGGTGGCATACAAATAAAATTGTATATGCATGTAGTGTGTGGTTTTGTCTAACAGTGGTGCTTGTTGTTGTTCTCTTTAAAAGACATATTTGTGGTCAGTTCAATGGGATTTCATAAGGGTTTCCCCTGCACATGCTCAGTACAAACTTTTGAGAGAAGATTTAGTGGAGGGAATGAGGCTCTGGAGGAAGTGAAAATGAGTAACAGGTGGAAAGGGCCCATGGAAAATATCAGTGTGTGAATGTGTGGGTGATGAAAAAGGATGTGGGGGAGATGTGAGCTGAAGTATATTCATTCATTTAATTTATTTACTATTGGGCCAGCTAAGTCACACCCCACTATTATAATGAGCAAAACTTTTAAATGCACAATAACCTTTATGTTGCCGAGCTAACAGGTTACAAGCTATTTGTAGCTGTTTATAATTAGTTACAGCTATTATAATAGGGGCAGGGCTCAGCCCCTCAGTTAGATTTCACGTGGGGGGGGGGGAGGAAGTGTTAAAAAATAGTAGTTGACGTTTGGGACTTTTTCAGATAATTTGTGAATAACCCTTTGACTTCTTCATCATGATCACATTATCCTGTTCAGGCAGATCACAATGTTCCCAATATTACTTTCACAATGGGAAAAATAAACTATCATCACCAGAAATATCTCATTTTCAAGATAGGGGCATATTCTCCTGTATCCCAAAATTTAGAAATTTACTGCAATTCATTTCTGTCCATATGTTTGTTCATGAAAATGGTACTTCAGGAGGTTTGCTTACTGTTACAGAATTTCTGGTAGCCAAAAATATCCATATATTAGAGCCTTATGACTCTGTGTCAGGCAGAAGCAGAATTTCGACAAATGATGTTGGCAATGGATGTACAGCGGTACTTGCTATGCACTCTGGTTGCCAGTATGTGGCATTATTCATGTTATGCATATTTGGTATTTAATGTTTTTTCTACTCCATCCTCCGAGAATAAGAGCTGTGTTGAAATGTAAAGACTTTTCTTTATTTGAAAGATCCCACTTTGCATGTAGACATGCTCCAAGAAACATATTTAGCTATGCCTCTTAGAGCTTCATAATTGGCAGCTGAGGCTCACAAGTTGCTGGAGCTGTTCAAAGAGTATTTGGTAATTTAGCTCTTTTTCAGCTGCCAAATGACCTGAAAGCAGATTTTGATATTTCTTCACCATTTGATGTTTTTTGGTTTTCTGAGATGTTATAGCTACATTTTGTGATTAAGGGTTATACATGTACTTGGGTGTTTGGCTTAATGAATCTATGTGGTCTTCTCACTCTTTTCTTTTGATCTGGCAAACATTCCACCATTAAGCTTCAACACCTATTAATCAGAAGATGCACTAAACATTAGCATCCCAAGTGTCATATAACTGGCAAAGCTCAAACAATGTGCCCAGCTCTATCCCCATATCATTTCCGGTTTACTGAAGCAAAATATTTTTATGCAGAAGTCTGGAATATACTGTGAAGGTATATCCATGTGAAGCATATATAATGCCTCCCACTTTAATAGCAAATCCCTCTTACCTTCATCAGGCAGAGAAAACCAATAGCAGCCTTCCCCATGCTGCCCCACAATATGCTGTGAAAGCAGCAGTTTGCACGTGTAACTGTGTCTTCAGTTAGGTTAATTGGTCACATTTGGGTGGGAAGGTGTTGGAAGATTAACAGGTAAAGGACTAGTTTAGGTGGGATTTTGAGGGGGATAGGTGCTTCTCTAGGTTTGCCACTCAAAACCCTCGGAGGCTTTGAGATAACACCAGTGGAGATCCGGGGACCTGGGAGTGGAGATACTGGCAAAACTTTCCAAACCACCAGAAACAGTGAGACATATAGGGAAGAGAAAGGAGTCCTGTGTAGGTGCATGCTTGCCTGATACAGAAAGCCTGTACAAACCATAATAGAACATATCTGAAAATTAATATAATGTGGACCTTGTTACGACTCACTTACATGTGTCTTGCCTCTATTTCCACCTCTATCCACAATGTGTGCAAGATACGGATTTATATACATTTGTGTGTATAGTCTTGAGCGAATCTAGCAAGATCTCCAGCCTCTTGCTCATTTTGTTTGTTTTTTGCACATATTCTAGCTCTACGATATCCTTTTTTGCCCCTATTTATTCTGAAAAAAGCTGAGTTTTGATGGTGGAATTAGTCTATTGCCGGCCTTGTTAAAAACAACATCACACCAATACCATTTAGAATTCTCCAAGGAAACGACAACTGGTTAGTATTTTCCAGTCCAATCTAAAACACCACCGCTTGGGAAATCATATTATATACTTATTGATATATTTTCTAAAATAAATAAATAAATTGCTTAATAGCCTATGTCCTTTGGTATCTAATTTAATTATCAGCAATTTGATTTGACATACAGAATTTATACTCTCCTAATATTTGGAACACCCTCCCTCCTTATAAGCTAAGGCTGCAAAATGAAATATGAGTTCCCTAGGCAAATAAATTAGATGAAAATCAATATGAGTAAGATCAAGATATGAAAGATGACATTTAGTAGTCAGAAGCAAATTTGCTTAACCTTATGTTGAAGTTATCAACGAATTACATCATTAGATTTGCAGAAGTGAAAAGGGATGACGTTTATCTTCTTTTAAAATGCATCTTAAGAACATGGTTGATTTACTAGATTGAGGTTAAGTAAACATCCTTAAGGTGATAGGGTATGAATACTTAAGAGAGATGCTATCCCTGTGCCAAGTCTCTGCATTGTTTTCTTGAAGTTGGATGACTAAGGTGGCTCTCAAACTGGAGTTTGGGAACCATCAATGGTCGTTACACCTGGTCTCCAAAACTATAGTATAAATTAACAGAAGACAATGCTGAGGAATCAGGTATTTGTTTGAAGTTTCCACTACAATCATACCTCATGTTACGTTTGCTTCATGTTACGTTTTTTCAGGTTGCGTCCCACGGCGACCTGGAAGTGCCGGAAAGGGGTACTTCCGGGTTTTGCTGCTTGCGCATGTGTGCAGCCACCAAATCATGCCTCACACGTGCCCTGTGCAGATATGGTGCTTCAGATTGTGGGCTTTTCATATTGCGAACGGGCCTCCGGAATGGATCCCGTTTGCAACCAGAGGTACCACTGTACATGTTGAAGAGGAACAGCCACTTTTCTGCATAAATGTTACAATTGGAATGGAAAAACAGCTTGCCTCTTCAACAGTGCAAAATCTTTCAGATAAGTAACATATAATTGGTTAGTTCCCCCCCCCCCCGATGTAAAATAGAGCTTTTTATTCTTGGTACTTGTGTTTCTGATGGTTTCTTCTTCTTCTATATCTTTACAATAGCCATGTGAAGTAGATTTAAGTTAGAGTTGGTGACTGATCCGAGTGAGGAAGTGAGCACAAAAATGATTTATTTCTATTTTTCAAACAATGAACATCGATTTTAAAATATGAAACTGCACAGGCTAAAGGGCAATTATTGTGGCCCATGAAAGCTTATATAATAATAAATGTGGTCAGTCTTTAAAACACCTTAATATGTGTTTTCTGGTACCTATTTGCATGCATGTATTTTGGGGAGAAGGGGGAACTGTACCAGAGTCCCCAACCACCTTAATCCAACCTTGAACACAAGAATCTCATTTTATATTGAACAGGGGAACTTTTGAATGTTTCTATTAGAGGAGAATGATTTGGCCTCTGTAATTATCTGCAGAATATATTCAGTCAACTGTAAACAATGTCATTAATGGAAAAAGGGAGGTCGTTCCTGCACAGGGAAACTGAGGGACTGAAAGAAAAGCAACAAATGGTTTTGCAACTAATCATTCATCCAGCTCCAGAGACTGGCCTACTGTGTTTGAGATTCCATACAGAGAGCACAGAAAGATTTTCAAAAACAAAAATGAATGAACAAACTGTGTTTCTGGCTTCTTGAAGCAGCTGACAGTCTTTTGGTGCTAACTGAATGCTGCTTGTGAAATTTGACTGGGAAAGTGGATTTGATTGTTCTGGTGTGTCTTTCGTGGATTTATTTGTCCATTTTAACGAATATATCTGTGTCCCTTTAAATATTTGTAATCTGATTTTGTCTGCTCAGACGTTCTTTGGGCACCTCATGCCATGCTTTAATAGGTTCTTTTCATGTGGCTGACAGGTTGAGAAATGGAATTTATTTGTGCTGTTTTCTGTTTCTTCATTTTTGGTTGATGGGAACAGAAAGGTTGCTTTCATCCATTTTCCAAAAATAGCTTTTGATCTATTCCTTTAATGGAGGGGGGGGGGATGCAGGGAGGGAGCCTTCTTGGTTTGTTTTTTAAAAATATGCTTAAGACACGTTAACTGAGAAATCAAAGATAGTAGAAATGATCAAGCATCCATAATGTTTATGTAGATGTAGATCAGAGTAAACAGCTGCCAGTCATCTTAATTGGCAAAGTGAACTGGACTGTTATGCTTTAATAAAGAGGACGGTGATGAACAGGTATGATTGAGCTAATGTACTTAGTGGCGGGTCTTTTTTTTTAAAAAAAAATATTTATTCACTGCATGTGCCATTCACTAAATTGGTAACTATGGTACTGGCCTTTGCAGTGATATAAAGGTCTCTTTATTTTCACCTTCACACTAAGAGCATACTGATAATATGTTTGTTTACATAGCAATTACATAGCAATTTTATGCCTATCAGTAAGGCATAAATCTTACCTCTCCACCTTCTGAAATAAACAAATAAACAAGGAGAAAAGAGAGGAAGGAAGACCTCTAGCTGTAGCTTATTACACACACTCTGAGCATGGCTGCTTTAAAAGCAATCGGTATAAAATCCTTTTCTTGAATATTATACATTCATATTCCCCCATAGGTTGACACTTCTCTCTTCTACTTGAACTACTGTGTGATGCTTGATTCAAGGACTCCAACCTCAGTGATAGTGGCTAAGAGATAAGATTCTGCTAGAAAATATGTCACTATCATAGACACATAGAATTATAGAGTTAGAAGAGACTGCAAGGGACATCTAGTACAACCCCTGCAATGCAGGCAATTTTGCCCAAGATGGGGTTCAACCTAGCAACCCTGAGATAAATCTACCCTCATAATCTACCAGTTGAGCTATCTAACAACTGTAAAATGGCCCTAAATACTTTTTTTAAAAAAGAAAAACCTCTGGAAGTTGTTTCCTCCATGAGTATCAGGAGTCGTTGCTTGTGAATTGGCAACAGAAAAAAATTCCAGGCGTCTTAAAGATCAGAAACGGGTCGACAAAAAGAGAAGAAGAAGAAGAGTTTGGATTTGATATCCCACTTTATCACTACCCGAAGGAGTCTCAAAGCGGCTAACATTCTCCTTTCCCTTCCTCCCCCACAACAAACACTCTGAGGTGAGTGGGGCTGACAGACTTCAGAGAAGTGTGACTAGCCCAAGGTCATCCAGCAACTGCATGTGGAGGAGCGGAGACGCGAACCCAGTTCACCAGATTATGATTCCACCGCTCTTAACCACTACACCACACTGGCTCTCAAGTACTTGAGATGAGCTTTCAAATTAATCTCTGAACCCACAACACAGTCTTTCTGATGAACCATTGCATGTTTTAGCACTGTAAACCTGCAAGGTGAGTTTATAGCCTGGGAAATGTTATGCGAGCTTTTCTGAAAAAGGGACAGAAGTGAATAACAAGCAATGTCTTATTCATGTATCTAACAGTGTAGGAACGACCATTTTAGGGATTGGACTATGCTTACCTGCTGCCAATTTTCCATTGAAAATAGATCTCTTATATAGGATTTCTTCCAAAGTTCTCTTCTGAATTTTTCCCTATCTTTTTTTTTGGGGGGGGGGGGCAATCCCTGTCCCACTTCACTCAGCCCAATGACACACCTCACCTGGCTCAAGAGGTCCTCTGACTTTCTGAAAATCCCTTTTATGGGCCACAGGGATCAGTAGACAAATCTGTCAATTTCAGTTTTTCTCAGTTTCTCTCTCCACCCCTTCCCCTTTGTTTTCTAGTTCTCTACATCCCTGCTTCAGTTTGTGATTAAAATAAAAAGTCCTTGAGAATATTCATCAGCATTTCTAATATATTCTCTTCTAATATATACATTTTTATGCAACTGCCTAATAGCCAATAATGCACATTGTATGCTATTTTCACTGGTATATGTTTATGTATGTATGTATGTATGTATGTATGTATGTACATGCATACACACACACACACACAGCCCTTAATATACACTGCCATATACAATATTCAGTTAAGAACTGCACTGCAAGATTTGTAGAATTGCAATTTTCGAAGGATGGGTGCATTTCATTTTGTGTACTGTTTCTGGAAGTGCAGAATAGGTAGGTTGCATTAAAATGTGAACTGAATTTCTCACCCATCAGAGAGCAAGGAAGACTGTAAAAATGCTTGTGCAAGTAGCCTCCTCCTTGTGCAACCTTTTTGCTTAAGCAACATTTGGATCAATCCCACTGTATTATAACAACAACAACAACTTTGCTTGATTTTTTAACTTTTTGAACGTAAAATGGTATGTTGTGTACTATCTCATGTGCCACTGAGCAGAGAGAGCAGCTTATAAACTTATAATTTATGAACTGTGATTCATGTAAACATTAAATTATATGCTTTTTGCCCCATGTACAAGGAGCAACCAGTCTGGATGTTAGGTGCGCACACACACACGCGCGCACACACACACACACACACACACAAAGGTTAAGCATATACTTTACTGCACTGAGATAGGGAATGGAAATCTCATCACCATCACTACTATAACTCTCTTGTAAATATATATATATATATTTCAGTGCACTGGATTTCCCCCTTTGACCTTTCTTGAGCAACTGCTGCTGCTTTAGTTTTTGCCTCACCACATTTTATATGCTGCTCAGTGTTCAGGATTTCTGAATGACAATTTTAGTGCAGTTAGCTTTTCTCCAGTGCGCGGCTTACAAGGTAAGTGTTAAGCATTTCAAAAACCTGTCTATCCTTTTACAAGAAGGCACATTAATGCCAGTATCACAGCAGCCATTTTCTGTTTATTAGACGGGAGGGTAAATATTCAACACAGTTCATGGGGATTTAGTTCACTGACTCCAATTAACATTAATGAGGGTTTGTGAGGTTAAATTCCTGCACATCAAACTGAAAAATTACCCTAAAGTATGAAGAGATGTGTCTTGTGTCTTAAGAGTCTCAAGTTCTTCAGGCTGCGTTTTTTCAGCAGGGTATGCACAAAATAAGGGTGTACATCAAGGATACTTTTTTTTAAGCCACCAGGTGTACGGCATTGCTGAATGAATATCATCAGCACCAGTAATTGAACTTTATTTCTAATTATGCTTTTCTCCTTTTAATCCTAGCAATGACTTAAAAGCCTCATAGAAATGTAATGATGCGTAATTCATATATTCAGCCTGGAAGGACTAAATATGAGTTCCTAAGAAGTGAAAGCCCAGAGAGTTGTGTGGGCAGGTTTATTCTAATTATGGTTCCAATGTTTAGATGATTAATCCATTAGGTGTTTTGTTTTCTTTTAAAAATTGAATTGACTGAAAATGTATCCCTATTTGAGTTTCTAAGGCTTTTTAATGCCAGTATCTATAAAAATTGCTAATGGAAACTGACGTGCTGTGTAGGAGAACATGCCTCTTCTGTATGACTATGCTTACTGTGATGACACACGGATGGGTCATATAAAGCTAGCAATGAAAGTTGGAGGGCCTTCCAAAAACACATGAGAAGTGGCACTGGGAACTATGTGAGGAAAAGAATTAACCAGTGATTGACACCCTCAGCCTTCCTCAAGCAAGAGCCTCTGCTGGATTTGTGTCCTATCCTGAACAGCAAATCTGGGCCCAACCCAAAGTGTGCCTCCCTCCATTTAAGAACTATGTTTCTCAGATGTAGATTTAATCAATTAGTTCAGTGTTTCTGAAAATCCACCAGTGGGCCTTGTTCTGCTTTGAGATGGTTCCCTGTGACACAGTGTTCTCACTACCTCCTTACTTGCCAACCTTGCTCCTGGCTGGGCCAAAGACTCTTGATTCGACCAAATGCAACACCAGCAACCTTTGCCCAGGAGACAGAGAAGTTAGTGATAAAATAATATGGGGAGTGGAGATAAGGACAATGGGAAAGGAAATTGTGAGTGATGTGTAAAAAAGTACTTCGGGGGGGGGGGGGCATGTGGAGATGGGAAGGGAAAAATAGAAAAGAAAAAGCCTTCTCCGCTTACAGCCTCTGGATAAGCAAATTTTGCCTAACATGGGAATGCTGAGTCAAAATATCTCCAGATATGCCCAAATCAGCTTGAAGAAAGCCATTGCCACAAGGAAAATGCTGTGACAATGAATTAAGCTATTTCTATAGATGGATTAGATACCAGCATAAAGTGATGTCAGTAATTGCCAGCTGATAATGCCAATATCTGCCTCCCTCTGTCACCATCTTGTGACCGGATCTGGCCCTTATTTATTTCATCAATGTTCAATACTGTTTGATGGAGGGGGGACGGACTTCAAAGCATTCACTGTCTTTCATTTTGGGTGGCTAGAATGTCCTTGAACTGTAATAATGGCTCTGCTTTCCCAGACAGAGAGCATGTGTTTGTGTAGAAGCTGTAAACTTTTGTGTAGCTGCCTTATTGTACAAAGATAAGAATTGCATTCATGACTCCACCTTCCACTACCATGTGCCCCCATATAAAGTTACACATGAGGTAATGTGGCTCTTGAGATTAAAAAGCTTTCCCATCCCTTCCTTACTTTGTTCAAGCCACTCCTCCACCACTCCTCTTTCCATTGTCTTCTCCTTTTGTGGTATAGTGGTTAAGAGCGGTAGACTCGTAATTTGGTGAACCAGGTTCGCGTCTCCGCTCCTCCACATGCACCTGCTGGATGACCTTGGGCTAGTCACACTTCTCTGAAGTCTGTCAGCCCCACTCACCTCACAGAGTGTTTGTTGTGGGGGAGGAAGGGAATGGAGAATGTGAGCCGCTTTGAGACTCCTTTGGGTAGTGATAAAGTGGGATATCAAATCCAAACTCTTCTTCTTCTTTCATAGGCTCCCAATTGTGCTTCTGTATTTCAGCTGACTGTCTTGCTACCCTTCCCCGAAGCTCCCTTTTGTCCTCATATTCATGACATTCAAGCTCCTTGTCCCTTGACCCTATTTCCATCCAGCTTCCTAGCCTTCATCTTAGCTACGGTAAATGTGTCCCCAGGGTTGCATTCTGGCTCAGGAAAATCAGCCCAGAGCCAGCTTTCGCACATGTTAGCCTAGTTCTCTAAACTCATCCCTTGTAAGGAAATAGCCTGTCAGATAAAAGTAAAATAATCAGTTCCTAAGTTTCTGGAAACATCCCCCCCCCCTCCGATTGAGTTCTTTATATTGCCAGTATCCATTTATTTCTGCTAATACAACAGAATTAAACCATCTGAAACTCATAAAAGAAAAGTGTTTATAGATGCGGAATATGTCACATTTCTCTGTGCTGTTCTGCAGGAATGCTGTAACAGAAGGGTAGGATTTAACTTACTATGTCTACTATAGTTTGTCAGTGAAATGGGAAGAGAAGTGCATATATAGGCTGTTTACATGCAAAGTGGATAGCTAAATGTAAGTCAGGCAGCTAATCAAACATCTTTAAAGCCTGCATTTTATCTGATTGAGTCAACATTCATACCAGTGAGTCTGGCAGGTGAAAATTAGGGAGAATAGCTAGCTATCCCAAGAAAATTGCTTTTTCAATTCCCCATAAATTGTTGTGATCTAGAACAGCATTATAGCTAAACATCCAAGCTGAATGTAAAAGAGACTTTCTGGTTTTGAAAGAGGAAAAGAGAGGAAAAGGAAAGAAACTAGAGACAAGTGTAAGACTACCCTCACGAAATTGTTCTACACAATGACACATATGAAATAATTAATTAACACACACACACCCATGTGATATGAATTGTTTCCTTTTTAAACAGCATTTATGTTGCGATGCACACAAGCAAATTCTTATGCAATTCTGCTCCTAATCTGTTTTAGCAGTCATGCATTAATTAACGCCTGAACCCTAATGCATCTTGAAGTTCCATCTATAAATACGCTTTTGGTCAGATGCCTGGACTGGCATCGACAATTATTGTCACTTTCCACATCCCAAAACAATAATACAACCCAGAACAACCTTTGGAAAGGCTACATTCCTTATAAAGAGAGAGCACTGGAAACTTCCAGTGCTTTTTTTTACTGTCTAATAGCTGTCTAATATTTACAGGTTTAGCATGAGGCATTGGCGGCAGTAATAAACAGTGCCAGTAGTTAAAGCACTATCAGTTTCCCCAAGCATCAGTTCACAGTGATAAACTCTTTTAGCCTAAGAGCTACTTTCAACGGTTTCTTCCACTTTACAGGTGGTTTATGTCCACCAGCTTATAGCCACCAACTACCAAAGCTCATTATACCCCTTTGTATGGCACCCTCATTATATACCTTTAAGTGCCAGGTGAACACATTCCTCTTCAACCAGGCCCTTTTAACATCTTATACCCCTTTTAAATGTGTTTGTGGGAGGGGGTTATTGGTTCATGCGTTTATTTTTTGTTCTCTGACACTTTTGATAAGACTAAAAGTCAGAAAGTCAGAAACAAGAGCCCAATGTGTGAATCAGATTGTTCTGTTCTGAAAATTTGAACCACCTCGAGATCTGCAGATGAACAGCGGTATACAACTTTAATAAATAAAAATGATAAATAATAATTAAATGGAATTCGCTCTCTACAAAAGCTTTAAGAGATGAGTTCTTTGCATTGTCATTTAAACAGTAAAATGTTTAGGCCTAGAAGTGTCTGTTAATTAGGGATAAGAGATGCAAAAGAGGTGCATTTGCTCTGTAGAAGTATTTGTACAGAAAGGATCCCTTCTCCTTGGCCAACTCTGGAGTGGACTGCAGAAGGTAGACTGGATTCTATAGTTCTTTCCAATATTGTTCAGAACTCTCCAGGTGCACCTAGCTCAGACTCTAACATAGGCCAGGAAAATCCCAAGCTACCATGCCCTGTCGCGGACACACACAAATTCCTGAAGGTACGTCCTCTGGGACCAGTCCCTCTACTCATTCATGCATCAGGCCGCCCCATGACCCGTTGCCAATTTGTCTCAATATTGCGTAAGGCCATCCATGCTTGTGGAGGTGACCCAGCACAATTTTCCAGGCATTCCTTTCGTATCGGTGCAGCAACCATGGCAGCTCCAAGCGGTCTCCCGGCAGAACACATTAAAACAATGGGGCGGTGGTGTTCTGCTGCCTTCAAAGGCTGCATTAGATACAACCAGCAGGCACTGACAGATACCATATAATCCTTTCTTTCAGGCTCAACCCCCAAACATGTGTGGATCTTCGGCCACAGCATAGTGCATTGGGCAGTCGTCCATGCCACCACTGGTCCAGACGGAGAACATCTGGGTCTGCAGCCAAAGATCTCCATTTCCTGGTTCAGACAACATGGAATGCGATGGGATGCCCTGCTCCCTCGGTTGCATCACGAACTTGCGTTCCACCACCTGCCAAACGCGGTTGTCCTCCACCTCGGCGAAAATGACTTGGTTGTGCGTAAAAGCATAATTCTGATCAAAACAGCGATCGCAGACCTGGAAAGCGTACACGCCACTCACCCCAGTATCACGATTTTCTGGTCCGAACTTCTGCCACGCTTGCATTGGCGTGGCAACATCAAACCCACTAGACTTAATTACACTGTTGAATAAATCAATAGGGCAGTGCGCTCTTCAACCATTTGCATGGGAGGTCGAGTCGTGAAACACCCCAACATTAAAGTTTACTTGAAGGAGCTATTTTGGCCTGATGGCGTGCACCTATCAGACCTTGGTAACGAGCGTTGGCTGAGTGACATCAGGCATGGCCTGATTGACTGGTTGGAGGATGGCAAAGGGGCTTTTCAGATGTAGGTAGTCTTGGCGGCGAGACCGCAATCTTTGCGGTCTCGGGTGGTGGTATCAGGCCTTGGGTGGAATCCTTTAGTCCACCTTCCTCTTTGCGGCGGCGATACCAGGGTTCCCCGTTAAAGGGGTTTCTGAAGGGAGGCTTTGACCGTACGCCGAAAGGTCGTCATTGCTCTCCCCTGCGGCGGCGGTCTAACGGGAGCGGCTATCTCTGCTTGAACATATGTTCTCCAGAGCCGGACCATCCCCCCCCCACACTGGATAACCCTGAAGCTCCCTAGATCCCCGGCTGGGGACTGGGGAGGGAGAACGCCCAATGCCTGAGCCAAGGTCTACCCACATTTGAAATTTAATAAACTTGTGGCCAATTTAATCCCATAGCACGTTGTCTTGAGTCGTTATTCCACATGACGGGGGGGGGACCACTCGGGATCTGGGGACTCCGCCTGTCCACGCAAAGGATCCCTTCTCCTTGGCCAACTCTGGAGTGGACTGCAGAAGGTAGACTGGATTCTATAGTTCTTTCCAATATTGTTCAGAACTCTCCAGGTGCACCTAGCTCAGACTCTAACATAGGCCAGGAAAATCCCAAGCTACCCAGAATACCATGTTGCACACTCTGAACCTCCAGTACTGATAGGAGAGCATCAGGTTGCAAAAGTTTGATCTAGGTCAATTACTTATGCGGGGGAAAACACCTGATGGTTAGAGGCCCAGGGGCAGATCCAAAAACAAGGTCTCCCTTCTGCACATATGGATATACCAGGAAACTAGAAGTAACTGGGGCTGGTGTCTTTTATTCACTAATGAATAAAATGAAAAGTCTAGTTGTTTTTATCACATAATCTCCTATCTTCTAAAGTTGCAGCCTTTCAATTAAATCATATTTCTTCAACAACAAAAGCAACAACCACATTTTGCAGCACTAGCCTATGCATGTTTACTCAGAGGTAAATCTGATAACATTTCGTCCCACCTGCCTAAGCTATAAGCACACAGAACTTCAAGAGGATAAATTTATACACAATACGTACAGACTAGGAGGCAATACCAGTAGGAATTGTTTCTGTTAACCTCCCACTATCAGATGAAAATAGGGACGTGCCATTCCATAATGATAGTGGTTCGAATCCCCATGACAGGGTGAGCACCCGTTGCTCTGTCCCAGCTCCTGCTAACCTAGCAGTTCGAAAGCATGCCAGTGCAAGTAGATAAATAGGTACCGCTGTGGTGGGAAGTTAAACGCTGTTTCGTGTGCTCTGGTTTCAATCACGGTCTTCCGTTGTGCCAGAAGCAGTTTAGTCCTGCTGGCCACATGACCCAGAAAGTTGTCTGTGGACAAACGCCAGCTCCCTCGGCCTGAAAGCGAGATGAGCATCGCACCCCATAGTCACCTTTGACTGGACTTAACCATCCAGGGATCCTTTACCCCTTTTTATCTTTTTACCTTATACTCCAAACATATTACTGGGTTGCCCTAGACACTCTGGCCCACTTCCAACTCATATAAAAACATAATAAAACATTAAACATTAAACTATACAGGATTGTCTTCAGATGGCTCGGGGGTTGCATAACTCCATACCCTCCAACATTTCTCCACTGAAAATAGGGACATCCTAAGAAAAAGTGGGTCATTCCGGGATCAAATCAGAAACCGGGATGGATTCTCTAAATCCACGTCCCTGGAAAATAGGAACACTTGGAGGGTGTGTCAGTGCCTTCTTTTGCTGTGCTGCCATCTTCTTCAGCTACCAGACCAGTTGGAAGCAAAGGGAGAGCACAGAGCAGGTGGAGAAAGTGGGAGATATGGGTGGGCTTGTTAAAAGACTGGGGCAATCTAAATGGTGCAATCTTTGTTTATGGACTCCTCCAAACTTTAAGAACTCTAATCCCAAACTGAAGACAAGGAGAGGAAACCAAAAGTATCAATGTATATTTTTCAATCATTTCCATTTCAGAGAGCTTTTTTGAAAGCAGGCAAAGGAAGGAAACAACAACACTGCACATAAATAAAAGCTCTTTATATTACAAAAACCAACTGGCTCCTCAATAAGTGCCTATGGCTTTACAAGTTAGCAAAAGGGGGATCTCTTTAAAGCTATCATGCAAATGGCAGGAAAAAGTAATCTTCGCACTGCTATTGAATTTACCCTTGGAGTTTCCTTAGAAACAATGCTGCGGGTTCTCATCTATGCTGAATTGCTGTAATATGCTGCTGGTAATTAGATATTGATTAAACCTGTCAATGGATATACTTCCTAGTGTCCTTCTCCCTGCCCTGAGAAATATGTCAAGTCAGAATTAATTTTGGAACCAGCTCCAAAGATACATTTTACTCAAATAGGGTCTGTTAACAAAAGAGAAAGACCTCAATTAGAAATCAAATTTGGTGGGTAGAACTTCTCACAGTAAAGTTAGGTTAGCAAGAAACTTATTATCTGTTGCTCATTGCAAGGTGTCATTTTACATTATTACTCAATATTTATCCTTGCTCACTGGAACATTCTGTATTGTTGCCTAGCAGAGCCAGCCATCTTAGAAAGAGACTCCAGGCACTTCAGGTAAACTCAACCATGAACAGCTTTATTTCAGTCTGACAGGAAGCCCACGCTAGCTTCCTCCTCCCACTCATCAATCTACATCCCATATTGACCTACCCACCCCACTTCAATCATCAGAGGAAGCCCCTCTTATTGTATCTTGTCCTGTGGAAATCCATCTTTCAACCACTATGAGGAGGACTTCTCTATGGTGGCACCCAGATTACCCCTTGGAAATTTGGCAGCCACTAACTATTTTGTCATTTCACAGACTGCATTCCTGGCCTCCTGATGTTTTAGTACTTGTTCTTAGCAATTCATGTTTGCTATAGCTGTATTACTAAATTTTTATTATAATGTTTTATTTTGTTATGAATTACTGGAAACACATTGAAACAGATTGCTGAGAGCCCTTCACAGTATGGAATAATGGGGTGGGAAAGCTTAGAAGAAGGGAGCCTTAGCAAAGAGAAATTGCTGTTTGATAGAACTGTACTCCTGAATAAGGAATTGAACAAATTAAGTTGTGGTAACTAATTTCATTAAGGGGTAGTATTTTCTCTTTTTGAAATAAGGGCTGGTAGCGTCAATGGCCCCATGCAGTCAACTTAGGGCACAATAAATTTGACTACTCCTGTTGTTTTCTTTCTCTTTATCCATTTCTTTTGATACAGTAAAAATATATTTGTATAATTAATTTGATGTGACTGAAGCAATATTTTTATCTAAGTACACAACTGATAGGAGCTTAGGTATAGTCTCTAAACCACTGGATAGTGGATAGATCCTTCTCCTTTTTCTTTTTCTATTTTGGATATTCATAGATACTTTGAAAAAGAGTAATGTACCCATGAGAGAAGCCCAAGAGTAATGTGCCCATGAGAGAAGAAAAAGAGTAATGTGCCCATGAGAGAAGCATGTGAAAGAGGTAATGAGGCTGCAGGTTTTCACTGGGGAATCTGGTTAGGACTGGGAATGGGTGGAGCAAGGGAGATGGGAAGGGGAGCCCAGGAACTAAAGAAAAGCATTCAGGAAAGGGGGTTAAAAACTACAAGGAAACAAATTGTAAGTATTATTGACAATATGAAAATAATCACTTTGACCATAAAAGTCATGAGCAATGTGATAAAGTTACTGAGATTGTTTAAACTGATAAAGGAGTTAAAACCAATAATAATATTATTCCAAGAAACACATAAGACAAAAGAATCTGATGGATTTTTGAACAGCACAATGTGGGGCAATAAATTCTTTGGTCCAACATTGAATAAAACAGGAAAAGTGTGGCGGTTCAAATGGATAGGTAAAGGTAAAGGTAAAGGTACCCCTGCCCGTACGGGCCAGTCTTGCCAGACTCTGGGGTTGTGCGCCCATCTCACTCAAGAGGCCAGGGGCCAGCGCTGTCCGAAGACACTTCCGGGTCACGTGGCCAGCGTGACATCGCTGCTCTGGCGAGCCAGAGCTGCACACGGAAACGCCGTTTACCTTCCCGCTAGTAAGCGGTCCCTATTTATCTACTTGCACCCGGAGGTGCTTTCGAACTGCTAGGTTGGCAGGCGCTGGGACCGAGCAACGGGAGCGCACCCCGCCGCGGGGATTCGAACCGCCGACCTTTCGATTGGCAAGCCCTAGGCGCTGAGGCTTTTACCCACAGCGCCACCCGCGTCCCTGTTCAAATGGATATTCAGATGTAAACTTAGACCCGAGTAAGATTTTAAAAGACAATGGAAATCTATTTTTGTAGAGACTCTGTAGGATAATAACAGGAAAATCTCCCTGGCTTCAATATACATCCCTAAAGTGGGGCAACTGGACTTCATACAGAAGTTTTTGGGAAGAAAAAAGCTTCTGGAAATTTAGGGCCAAATTTAGACTAGAAAGAAAATTAAATAAAAAAACTTCCAGCCCATTCCCAATGGTACCTGAAAAAAGCACTTACAACTCCCCAACGTCTCCTGGTTACTATGGTACCAGGTACATTAATATGGCAAAAGCATTTTCAGGCTCAGGGAACTAGAAATCAATCTGAAATGTTTTATTTCTGTATTTTAGATTCAGAAGATAAAAAAAGTTTGATATCTAAACTATGTGTGATTTTGATCCACATATGGATATGAGAACTAAAAACACTCTGACAAATATGGGAAATAAACTTGAAAATCACCGTAGATAAAGACAGATGGAACTCTTATGGGATAAATTCCCTTATAAAGCCATTTCAGCAAGATTTAGCAAAGTGACCATTAAATTTATTCATAAATTGTCCTCACCTGCTTGTTGTAGGAGATGCCAGAAATATGTGAAGGTGGCAAATTTGGGAGAATCTATTTTCCTGGATATATTTTAACCGTGTTTAAACCTGTTAAGCAGTGTTACAATTCTGTTAAACCTTCCAAATGTGGCTTTTCATTATTTCTGAAGGCGAAAATTCCAGCTTCGTATACAAAGACCTAATCAGGCATTTTGTGGTAGCTGTAACAATGTTGATTCCAAGGGGATGGAAAGATGCTAAGGTATTAACTCGAAACAATTGGAACAATGTAGTTCTGGAGACTACACTTCTTGAAAAATTCACACAAAGTTTGCAAGTAACTAGAGGTCAAAAAAGAGAAACTTGCCACTGACTGGTGGTTGCTTCTCCAATATATGAAACAAAGATTTTAATGGCAGGCTGGTTCCTGCTGCATTCCACTTTATATGGTAGCAGTTATTATAAGGTTTAATTGTTTCAGAGCACAGACTGTTATTACCCTGAAGTTCTTAATGTCATCCTGATGTATTTTGCCAGATTTCTCCCTCTGTAATTGGGGGGGGGGGGTGTTTGGGAGCATCAGCGGGGGTTGAAATGTATAACTAAAAGCAATTAAAATATTTAAATAAAAAAACAAGTAATGCTGCATACACAACAAGCCATTTATAGCACAAAAATGCAGTTTTTATCAATCTGGGATAGAGCCAGCTACATTCAGCATGCTGCTTTCAACACAGCTTCATTCTGCTGCCCACAAGGGTGGGTATGTACATGATGTGTGTTTCAAAACACTCCTTGATTAGTTCATCATTGCCCTTGTCTCCCATGCTGCAAGTGAATGAAGAAGAAAGTGGCGACTGCAATCTTGCTATGCACCCACTCAATGTCATTGGGCGGGTGTGGATACACTTCCCATTGCTGGTACCTCCTACATTTCCTCCTGTTTTCAATTGGACACTAAGGGAACCAATCAGCAATGGGTTCTTAATTGTGGAATGAAACCAGATTCTCAAGAAGTGCTTTTCAGCAGCAAGAAGTATACAGTAGATCTAGATTGTTTGCAAACGGGGGGGGGGGGGGGCACCAAATACCCAGCGTCCAGTGATTCAAAAATATGCATCCTATATAAGTTCCAGTGTTGTTATTGTTTATTTTTTGTGACTCGTTAGTCAGGAGAGAGCGCTAAACTACAAGCTTGGGTTGCGAAGCCAAACTATTACTTAGCTCAGCATGACACAGCAGCACAGTGAACGAAAAGGAGTGAAGTTCATTTGCATTGAGCAATGGTTTGGCAGAGTGTGATGTGTGAATGGGGCCATGCTTCCTTGTGCCTTATAAACATGTCACTTTACTTCATTCAAGTACAGTGCTGTAGATAACTGCATGTAAACAAGAACTGGCTTTTATTACCAAGCACCAGATGTGTTTGTCTGGGCTATTTAGTTAGCACTCAGCAGTAGCAATCAACATTTAAACTGCTAGTACATCAGTTATCATAGACCACATGTTCTGTTTAGCTCTACTCTTTCATTATGCTGATTGGAGGCCAGACCTGAGCTGTAACTTATCAACATTGCCAGAATAAAGGTAGCATGTCATAGACAAGTGCTCTGGAAAATTGCTGGTGCTATAATCTGTATTGCTGTAGTTCTTATGCCCTTTGGGTGGTTTCACAGCAGTGCCATTAACTTCCACGCTGGAGATGAATAAAAATGTTTTCCTCTCCTGGGAAAATCTAATACACAAATCCTTTCTCTACCCATCAGTGCTCCCAAATGTCTGAAGTATCCCTATTTTGAGTTAGGTTTTCACATGCAATCTCTGCATTTTGATCTTGTATATGTAAGCTGATGTATTTAATCCTTTGGTAAGAAAATGATGTGCAACAGAAGTCTAAGACTTTAGATTAGATACATAGAATTAGAATGCTTAAGACTAAAGGACCTCAGGCTTTTCTTCTGAGATTAAGGCAAAAAGACTCCATCAAAATACACACAAACCTATCACTATCACGCTTGATGAGCATCCTAGACAGCTCCTAGTCTTGTGCTATGAAAAACAAACAAAACTTAAACCACACAAAGCATGGTAATATATACAACAGGGGATATTGGCTACGGCCAATGAGATATGTGGCATGGATGCAAGAATTCCATTATTTAATGCAAGTCAGAAGAAAAGACGTATTCTTGTGTACTTCCGCACCACCAGTCCAATATCAGTGAGACTTACTCTTAGAAGAATGTGGGTAGGATTGCACTGTAAATGGTAGTAGCAAAGGGTAAGCCCCTCAACCCATCACTACACAAAGGTAGAAGCAAGTGGTATTAAACCCTATTTGATTTTTCATCACAAACCCTCTCCTATGAAATACTTTTGGGAAATTGAGATTTTAGCTCTTGTATTTTAGCTCTACTCATGTTCTTAATTGGTTGCTGACGAGGCTAGGCACACTGTACCTGTTCTCCCCAACAAACCTTCCCACACTGAACTTAAAGGTCTATAGGGTTTAGTTGAGCTCAGCTAAACAGGGTTGCAGTTGTCTGTGTGATCAGGAACCAGGATTTCCAATTATAGGATAGCCTGTAATTAAGTTGAGCTGTCTGTGCTTATAATCCTCCTTCTCATTGTCCCTCTCAATGTGGGAAGGTGAAGCTGAAGCTTCTACCTATAGATATGCATGCTTTAGAGATGTTGGAGGAATAGATTGAAAATCCTTCACCTGCCAGTTTGACCCTCATCCAACTTTTGCTACACACACACACACACACACACACACACACACACAAACACCATCCCCACATGTTATCAAAACACACAATGTCTAAAATCAGTACCAATAAAATCCATAGAACAGGTGTTCATTACCCCCATGTTTCCCAAATCTACCTTATTTCAGAAAAATAAATAACAGCAAGCGTGAGTGTGATGCATAAATATATGTGAATTCTTTGAAAGTGTTTTAGCTTACTTTAAAAGACATTTTGGCAGTGGCGTAATAAGTATCAGGACACATTGCTAATTGATTGATTTCTCTTTCTTTCTTTCTATCTTTTACATAATAGGTTTCAGATGGATGAACCAATGGAGGCACAACAATAACCCATGATGGGCTTCTTCCTAAAATGTCTATGAATTTTAGAGTAATTGAGGCAAATTTTTTAAATGGATTTACAGAATGTAGAAGATGTATGTATCCAGTCTGCGGTCTGTAATTAGCTACTAGGTAGCTTTCAGTATCTGTAAGCAATCTAATTGAGAACAAGGGGACTGATTAAAACCACACTCTTTCATTTGCTGAGTATCATCATCTTATGAAAAACACATTTTCTGCTTTCTCTACTGCTTTAGAGTAGTGAGTAACATTTCATAGTGAATCTCTTTCATTTTTAGAGGAAAAGCCCCAGACCTGTGACTACTTTTTTCCAGCACTTTAAAGATGTATATTAAAAGTGGATGGGCTGTTCCCTTTCATAGCTATTTCTGTTTCATTGGAAGTAAAATTAAAAAGAATCAAGGAGTCCAAAACTGGCACACCACAACATAGCCTTGAGTAGGTTACTCATCCTCTTCTAAGACAGAAAGGAACAAATCAACCACAATAAGTTGAGGTGTATGCATGACAAAGCAGCAATTATAAAAGTAATGAATACATTTGGGATAAAATAGTGAAATACGAAGGGGAAAAAATACCTATGAAGATGTTTGCTTGTTTATAAATGCAAGCCCAAATTATATACTAAATATGCAATAAGTAATAAAATCACATGGGGGAAAAACCCAACAACAATAAGGCATAAAATGATCAAACTTATATTATTATTATTATTATTTTTAATAATAATAATAATAATAATAATAATAATAATACCCCACCCATCTGGCTGGGTTTCCCCAGCCACTCTGGGTGGCTCCCAACTGAATATGAAAAACACAATACAGCATTAAACATTAAAAACTCTCCATAAGCCTTCAGAAGTCTTTAAAAAGTGAGATAGTTGCTTATTTCCTTGATATCTGATGGGAGGCCGTTCCACAGGGTGGGTGCCACTACCGAGAAAGCCCTCTGCCTTATATTGAGCGGCATCATAAGGCCAGAAAAACAGAACTGAAGTAGTGCCACACTTTAAAACAACACCAACCAATTAACAGTTTGAGAACATCAAAGCGCTTTGGGAAAGACAAATACTTTCCTAACCCTTCTATATTCCAATGGCTTCCTGCCTCTTCAAACCATTTCCTCTAAGAAATGTTGCATTGATCTCATGTTATTTATTTGGTGTGGGGGAAGCTTCTCTCCAAAATTATCCTGGTCAAAGGGATTTTATTTTTGGCCTACTCCATACTGCACTACAGATTTGGAGAAGCTACTGGTGGAAGCTGGACAATTAGGTTGGCTGGCTTTTGGTCACTTAGCAGGTGTATGTGTAAAATTTCCCACACACAGTCTCATTTTCCACATGTTCTAATGCTCATAAGTTGCATTCCGTCAAGTGACCTCATCTTATCCCATATCATGTGTCTTGCCTCTTAAATTAAGATCTGGTCTCCTAATGTGAAAGAACAATGAACAAATGAAAAGGAGGAGTAATATGTCTATTTAACATACTTTTTAAGATTCTAAGAAAATTAATTGTCAGTTATTAATTGCATACACACACATGCATTCACATCCTGTGGCCATCATAGATATTTTTCTTGCCTTACCTGCTTTCATCCTTCTCTTCCCTCTTGCCCTTTCTTTACTTTCCTTGCTTTGCTGTAGAGTACAAAAAGAAAAAAGGACCCTCTCCCCCACTGGTAAATAAATTATGAATAAAATACCATTTATTTTTAAATACCAGAAGGCCTGTGCAGCTCAACTGTAATCCTGCCCTGCTGCAAAGACTTTTGCTTAATGTATTTCTGCAGGACACCAGCATGTAAGTGATAAATTGGAAAGGTTTCAAGGGACTATTGACAGTCGCTTGTGGGTGGTTTTCACACTGCTACGGTGCTGTACCTGTTTAATTTAATGGATACATCTGTTCCTTATTGGCTTATAAATTTCAAAGTCACTCTAATGTCAAACTTAGATGCAGGTTGTGTTGTAATATGACTGTGCATGACAGGTTTATGCACTGTAGCAACAGAGTTCATTTTTTCTTACTGCCCAAGGGAAGATGATGGATGCCAACAACCTCTCCATACAGTGACAGATTCTAAAAGACATCAGTCATTCAGTAGTTAACCCTATTCAGAGTGTTCCTTGCCATTTCAAGTGTAACCATCCAAAGGATCACTTATATTCAGTGTGGTTTTGATGATAAACGTAAGAGACGGCATCTTTTAAAAACCATCATTTTCTTTTCGCGTATCTTCACATAATGGGACGACCGCAATTTATAAAATAAAAATATGCAAAATTTATATACAGTAGGCCTGTAACTTATGTGGGGGTTATGTTCAGGGGATCATGCCTAAATTCAAAACTGTGTACAGTGGTACCTTGGGTTACAGACGCTTCAGGTCACAGACGCTTCAGATTACAGACTCTGCTAACCTAGAAATAGTACCTCGGTTTAAGAACTTTGGTTCAGGATGAGAACAGAAATCGTGTGCTGGCGGTGCGGCAGCAGCAGGAGGCCCCATTAGCTAAAGTGGTACCTCAGGTTAAGAAAAGTTTCAGGTTAAGAACGGACCTTCAGAACGAATTAAGTTCTTAACCTGAGGTACCACTGTATAGTCAAAACCCATTTGGTTCAATGGTGGTTGGGATTGCCAAAGTCATTTTTTCCTGGAATCCCACCCCATTTCCATTTTTTAAATGTGTCTTTTATTCTATTTTTTGCCATGTGTAAAGCTGAATGGACAGAATTTAAATGCACACAGTTTGTGGGCTTACTGTACAAAACAAAAGAGCTATAAGCACTTTACAACACACTATATATAATATTCATTAAAATATCAATAAAAATAAAATCAACATGAAAAAATATGAAATAAAATCGATCAAAAATTGCATGTCTTACTAGGCTTGCTGGAACAAGGCACCAAAGCAGGCACCAAAGACAATACAGTGAAGGACCTGCCTATTATCAATGGGCAGGGAGTTCTGAACTGTAGGTCCTACCAGACTAAACAATTGGACCAAATGACCCTTGTGGTCCCTTCCAATTCTATGATTCCATATGACACTTTTAAAATGGTCAGTTCCACAAATATAAGCAAGTCTAATGGGCACATCTTTCTGGCCACAAATTTAGTATTACAAAGTTCTTCTTCCTGTTAATGAGCTTTATTCAGTCCAGGACATTAGAGGAGCCATATGTTTGGCCCTCAAGAACTTACCATTCACCTGGCAATCTATGGATAAGGCACTGCCCAATTACAGGCATCCTAGCCCTACACGATATATGGTGCATGGACTTAACAAAAGTTGCTAGCATTGTCAGGAGCTGTCCTACTCACGAGTAGGACCCTGGCAGAGATACATGCCCAACTGGCATGTTCTAGTCAATCATTCGGGAGCTTCAAAAGCTTTCTTCAACCCGGACATCACAGCGACTGATGCCAACAGACATCAGCACACTTAGGGATCCTCAGAATCTTCACAGCTTGCATAACAGAACTCAGTATCTCAGTATTTGGCTAATCTACTTTGATTTACATATAAACACTCAGCATTCTGACTTAGCTCCTTCCTTTTTCTCATCAGACAGCAAAGAGAAAGAACAAAGGACAATAATGGAACTTCATGGAACACAGTAATACAAACATCCTCCCTCCGTCACTTCCCTCTCTGTGGAATGAAAACATACACCGTCATGTGATAGACAACAATCCCATGACTGCAAGCACGGGGAATGAATCTTCAACAGGCATTACATTTTTTAACAAATAAAAAGCAAACTATTTTTTTGAGGCACATTCACATTCATCTTGCAGTATATGGTAGGTTACATAGATAACAGCCTACATCTCCCAATGCATGGCTGGGACACATTAATAAATTCCATGCATCTAATTAAATAGATAGCTGCCTATATGAAAGGATATACTCCAGTGGGATTTCTTCTGCATTTTTTATTTTTAGTTTTTAAGGTTCTATACTCACTCACTTGGGATTAAGCATCATGGAACTCAATAGCACTTATTTCTGAATATCTGTTATAGGATTACAGTGGTTCCTTGGTTTAAGAACAGTCCAGTTTAAGAACAATTTGGTTTACAAACTCGGCAAAACCAGATATAGTGTCTTGGTTTGAGAACTTTACCTCGGTCTAATAATGGAATACGAATGGTGGAAGGGCACCGACAGCAGGAGGCCTCATTAGGGAAAGTGCACTTCGGTTTAAGAACAGTTTTGGTTTAAGTTCATAAACCGAGGCACCACAGTACACTGTAATGCAGCAATTGCTTTTGGATGCAATGCATCCTTTTCACTGCAGAGTAGCACATATTTATAGGTGTGTGTGTGGGGGGGGGGTGGAATCTGCAGAAATTTAAGATAAATTTCATGTTGCTGTTTCTAATACAGTACTTCCCAACTGCTCAGAGTTATTGATTAGCCTCTGGTTACAATGGTTTGTAAACATCAAGGAAATGTAGAGGATTGATTTTTCTCTATGAAATGCATCAGCTGGTGAGTGCAGATCCTGAAAATTTCAAGAGTCTCTTTAGCAAGCTGCAGGCACTTCGAAGTGTTTTCATTCAAAGGGTGCTAGTAGAGTAAACCTTTAAAAAAGACAACCCCCCCCCAAAAAAAACCCCTTTTTCAGTTTTTGCCCCAGGATCATGACAAAATGTAATGAATGGTGTGGATGTGAAGCCAAAACAATGACTAAGAAAAGAACTTGAAAGGTCTCTTGTGTCTACTCATTTCCCTGCATTTTCTCTAATTTCCCTATGGGTGTGGTAAAGGGTCACACAATCTAAGTTAATTATATGGACTCTTACATTACTTGGCCACACCCATTCATATCCTTGCCTTCCTCCAAGGAGGCCAAGGCAGCAAAACTGTCACTACTAAAACAACACAATTAACCCTTCTAAAAACGGTTTAGAAAAAATGCAATCGCTTACCCTCAAACTAATGATGTCAGGGTTGCCGGAGACTGGACTTTCAACCTTCAAATGCTTGGGGAAACAGGTGTTTAGATTTTTCTGTAAATGTTAACAGTGAGAGAGACTGACACACCTCACAAGGGAGAGCATTCCTCAAATGGGGAGCCATCACCAGTAAAATACAAATATTTAGCGATAATGGTGGAAGGTGAATCAGCTGTGGTTAAATATTAAGGGGAGGTAACTTTTTACACCTGGATTTATATCTGAGATCCTTTAATCGGAGATATATGTGGAACTGATCTTGGGGCCTCAATGATATATATGTGCAACATATTGCTTTACCATTGAGCTATTGCTCCCCTCTGACTCTTTAAGAACTCATAGATGAAATTTGGTAAGCCTAAGCATATTTGATTTTAAACATAATCAGATGTTAAAGAGTTGAGATACTGTAAATCCTATCCTGTCCTTTACTGAATTATATTGGTTATATTAAGAAAATACAGATTTCACCTTAATATAGCCTCATGGTATATAGTTTTCACATATATGATTTGACTTGTCTGACCTATAAGTCAAACCCAAGAGACAGAAGCAAAGTGAAGGTTTCATTTATTTATTTTAATGATTTTGCAGTTTGAAAATGAGACTGACTGGAGAACACTGCCTTCTCATTAAAAATCTTGCAATGTAAACAATTTCACACAGCTTGTAAACTGTGGGTTGGAATGTTGTTGTTTTTTGAGGTGATTTAAAAATAAGACCCAGTTTATAGCCTTTGGTTTATCTTTTGCAGAATTGCAATTGCATAGCACAGATTTCATCCCCGACCAAATCCTGCAGTGTCAGATGAGCATCTTACAAACACCCTAATGATTTAGTTGAAAAGCTCCCTGCTCTACAAGCTCAGCCACATCCAATCACCAACTCTGATCAAACATGCAGGTTTCAATACGCCTGACATAGACCTTGATTTCCCAGGTGACAATAGAGACACCACAAGATTTCAAATCCACAGCCATCAACATTCTAGAACTGCATGGGAATGAGCAAGTGGGTTTCCTTGCCAAAGACTCATGAATACTTCAGAGAAAAGAGTAAAAGTAGTCCCTCTTTCTTTCTCCTAGAGAAACTTGAGCAAAATGACTTGAAATAAAATGTCAAAGGCAGAAATTTTCATCATATCACTCTGCTATGGAGTAAATAAAAAGTGTATTTCCACTGGGTGTATAAGCTAATCACAAACAATTGGGCTTGTAATCAGAAGGCTTCATTTTCAATTCATCAGATACCTTCATCCAAGCAAATCTCCTTTTAGCAAGCTCAAGACACATGCAGATTCATATTGAGCCCAGCAGTAATTCATGTTTTAATAGCAATTCATACAATATGCTCTCATCAACAATGCCAAAATACATTTGCCAAAGGTGTTCAAATAAAAGTGAAAAAAAGAAGCATGGGTTATTTTTCTAGAGACCATACGCTTTTAATATTAAAACAAAGGCTTTTTTCAGGACGCGTTTCCTTATAATGGAGTATCTGCAGTGCTTGGGGATGCCTTATATTTTGCTTCAACGTTTACAAGAAAAAAATAGCCTTGTGCTATATAATTTCCATTTCAGCCTTCTAGCTCTTTGCTCATATTGTGAGGCACATGTTGCTTTTATTTCTGAAGACCCTTAGTGATTTGTCTCATGTGATTAGTTGTCCACAGAACCTCTGAACCGTGCCAATGGATATTTACACCTCCTCAAAGTGTTGCTGATTGTCTCCCTATTTGCTTGAGTAGCAGTTTGCACATCCAGCTGCTAGTCTTGGAAAGTTCGGCACTAATAGCACACAGTACTATTTAGTCCTATAGAAAGGCTGTAGAGAGGTGAAACTGGCAAGCTGCAGGTTTTGTCCTTGGAGGCCAAAGAAGCCTCTTCATAGGGATGAAAGTTGACATTACATTTGACTCTTCCATCAGTTTCACCTCAGCAGCTTGGGCCCTGGTAACTGTGTACCAGAGCTTCCAAGAGCAATGCTGAAAGTGGGAGGAATATTTGTCAATCTCTTCACTGTAGATGGGAAATTGATAAGGCATTGAAAACCCATTAGTTTCACCTGTACAGCTGAAATATTCCTTCAGAGTGAAGGAATAAAGAGAGGAGGAGCTTGTGCATATTTCAATCTCCCTTTTGCTTCCTTTTGCAGTTTCACATAGAAATCCCTGATTTTGTGAAAAATACTTCTAATCCCCTCTAAACACTATGTGCAAGGATTTGTGCATCCAGCCAAAGATAGCTCTGGAACTAATTTGCATAGTTCCTCCTTTAAAAACCTAGTATAGTTTCTCAAATTTTCAGGATTGTAGTTAAGCCAAAGGAAGTGTATCTTCTCAGGCCCGTGTTGGCCTAACTATTTATTAGATTTCTTATCTGCCCTTTACCGCAAGGTCTCGGGATGACTCAAAACATCAGAACACAATTATGAAACAATTAAAAGTTGCAACCATAAAACAAGAAAGGTTTAAAAAGCGGTTTGAAACAGTCCCATATAGAAAACAATAAAGGCAAACCTTTTAAAACAAGTGCGTGTATCAAAACGGTTACAAATAGTTCTAGTACAGTGGTACTTCAGGTTACAAACGCTTCAGGTTACAAACACTTCGGGTTACAAACTCTGCTAACCCAGAAGAAGTACCTCGGCTTGAGAACTTTGCCCCAGGATGAGAACGGGAGGCCCCATTAGCGAAAGCGAGCCTCAAGTTAAGAACGGTTTCGGGCTAAGAACAGACCTTCAGAACAAATTAAGTTCTTAACCCGAGGTACCACTGTACAGAGACAAGACTGGAATAAAGTCTTGTTGAAAGGAGAATCTGGCGCCAAAAAGAGGACAGCCTGTTTAATATGAATTAGTAGAGAATGCTGAAGGGGAGGTCACTTTGAAGTTTGGTCAGCTTAACCTGAGGAGCTCCAACCATATATTTTGTAATGCCTGTAGTTGGCATATACATCCCCATTGTAAGCATGTGTAGGGTGCAGAAATGTGAAGAATTGGATTTAAGACTGGAAGGAATGAGAGTAACTAGCTTCTCACTGAGATCCAGGAGCAAGATGGAGATTAGAAAAATCTCTGTATATAAACGTGATTAGAGAATATCTTTTTCTATAATCATTTCTATAGAACAAAACTGAAGAACAAAAGGATCTGACAAAGTCATTGTTTCACTGTGTAAACAAAGTGGTTGCTTGTTTGTGGCAGCCAGGGAGGAAACCATAAAAAATCAACAAGAAGCACAAGCTTTTAAAAACAAATCTATTATCATACTTTTTTTTAAAAAAGAAATGTATAATGGTCTCTATTATTTGAGAAGCTTTCTTCCAATTACTGCTAGAAACAGGAATTCTTTTCAAGCCTTTTGAACTGTTAAGTATAGGGTGGTGCTTATTTTCTGCTAACCTTGGATCTTGGATTATTTCTATTTTCTGTTTACATAACTGTTTTGTTTTGAATGCTTCCATGAAACCCATGAAACTTTTCAGTGTACTATTAAACCAGTGATTTAGCAGGGATCATTTTAACTGACTCTGAAGATTCCCCCCCCCCCACAGTAGGACTTAAACGAAAGCATACATGGAAGGCAGAAACACACGCAGTTTCGTTTTAGATTCAAACGCACACAAGATGGTCATGGGACAGCCTTTTTGGGGCTACACCATTTATTGCTGAAGAGGGGGTTCCATTTTTGAATGCTCTGTAAAATGAGAAGTGCCATGCACATGGAAAGCTAGGGTGTCATGGAGAAATATTTTAGCTTAGCGTCTCTGACTGTAGCAAAGAGAATTGTGGCAACAATGGAAGCAACCTCAACTAACCTGCAACCCCCAGGAAAGCAGGACATGATAGAGTTAGATTGCCTATAATAAAGTGTGGGCAGTCGTGATATATTTTGTTGTTGATGCTAGACTTGGGATGTGTTCAGTGTTCAGTTTGAGGAGGGGCTATGCACCTGAATGCTAGGCATATCTTGTTGGATATACAGTATAGCAAGACAGTTTATAAAGGAGTAAATTTGTTAGGATTATCAAGTATGGTTGGGAAACTGGATATGTGATATTTGTGAATAGTGAATAATCATTTAAATTTAATCTAGAAGTGCCAGGCAACAAAATATATCTGTTCAAAATGTATTTGGAACCTTTTTTTGAGCAAGAGAAAGGATAACTCTACAATAAAAGGGCAAAGGATGGGCAAACATAAAGGTAAACTTTGCAGCAATGCAGATGAGGTAGCTTTAATACGTATCAAGCCTGAAAATTCATTCCTGGAATTATGAAAGTTTAGCAAGGTCTTGAGTTATAAAATACGTTAGTAAATAAAATAATACTTGACTTTTCATTTATTAGAGGGGCAATCAAAATATTGAAAGAAAACAAAAAAAATCTGGATCTAAAACAGTAAAATATTTAGGTATTTGTTTTTCAAATGCTAGCAAATAACTCAAATGATTGAATTATCACACTGAAGAAGAAGAGGAGGAGGAGGAGGAGGAGGAGGAGGAGGAGGAGGAGGAGGAGGAGGAGGAGGAGAAATGTTGAACTGGAAAGATGGAGATTGGTAAAGTTATTCTTTGCTAGAAAAGGATGTTAGCTGTTAAAATGCTCAGTGGGGAAGGATTTGAATACGATTGGAGGACTTTCAGCCTGGAGACTTTTTGGTTAAGAACTCTTGAACAACCTTGAAAAAATAATTTGGCAGCAATTTTTATGCCACATATTCACCATAAATATTTCCCAATAATATATGATTATGCCTAAAAGCTCAGTAACTATCAGAAACAATAAAATCAATAAAGGACAAAGTGATAAAATAAATAAATTGGGGCCGGGGAATCCATGCTGGTCATATTTTTCCACCAATGCACACTAAAAACCTGGACACTAACCATATTTTGCAGGCAAAGCTAACTATGTCATACTCAAGAGCACTGGAATCAGTAGACTAAAGTAATTTATGCTTATATGCTTATTGATTTCAATGGACGTACTCTGGGGATGGCTAGCATTACATATCACCCATTGACTTCAGCGAGTTCTAGATCAGGTCCTTACATATAACTTTTATCTTAGGCAGCCACCAAAGTTCAGATTTAGAAATTTGCTTTGCTTTTGAGTCTTTGCTGTTTGAATATTCTCTTATTTAATATTAGCAAGGCCATAGTTAAGAAAGGTTTAATAGCATGCTAAAAGGAAAATCAAACACAAAGGTTAAGTGGATTGATTTTTTGATTGACTTTATTAAATTTATATGCAGCCCTTCTAACCAATAAGGCGTTCAAGGTGGTTCACATTAAAAATACAATAAATCAGCCAAGCATAAACTTTTTAAAACCATGCCATTAAAACCAATAAATCCGTGTTAACACAACAGCAAATACATTATTTGTCCAGTTCCTTCAGAAGTCCTTTGTAACAACCCCATCTTTGTTGCATATTAGACAGTAACCTCCTCAGGGCAGCATCTTCTGTTTGTGAGCTAACATACCATTTATTATGTAGGGCTAGGGTGCCTGTAATTGGACTGTGACTGATCCATAGATTGCCAGGTGAATGGTAAGTTGTTGAGGGCCATACAACCACTTTGGTTCCTCTGAGATGCTCTGTTCAAAGCACTGATCCTGTTCTAAGTAACTCTTGCATTGACTAATGGCCTGGAATAATAAAACTCATTAGCAGAAAGGAGAATTTTGTAATGCAGGTGGGTAGATGATGCAAAAAGGAGGAGGCTAACCTTTGGTCCTCCATATGTTGCCGGACTACAAATCCCATCATTGGCCATATTGGCTGGGGCTCAAGCAGCTGTAATAATAATAATAATAATAATAATAATAATAATAATAATAATAAATTATTTTCATTTATACCCCGCCCTCCCCAACAAAAACAGTTGATTAAAATATAAGTTAGAATATAGTTTAAGATGCAGCTTAAAATAGATGTAGAATAGATGAGAGAAGCAGCTTCAGAAACAAGGATGAGAAGTTGAAAGGGGGCATTAGTAGTTGCATGGAGTGGGAAGGAGAATGTTTTAGGGGTTGTTGTGGAGGTGGAACAGAGGTTTTGGCAAGTGGAACAAGCAGGGGGCAAAGCCTCTTTTGTGTCCCTCTCTCTGTCTCTGTACACAGGCTTTTCTGCCTTGCTTCTGTTGCAGTGGTGGCGGCAGCAGGAGTCGGGGTGGAATGGAAGGGAGAAAGACTTTCTTCCCATTGTCTCCCCCACCCGGCCGTCATTGGTATTGGTTGCAGGGGGAGTGCTGGAAGGCTTGCAGATCTGACCCTGTGTGGACCCTTTCAACCTCAGACGTTGGAGGATGACAGGATCAGTGAGGGGAAGATTACTGCTTCCCTTTTCCACCTCATGTCATTGCTGCATAGCCCAAGGCCAGTCAGCTTGCCCTTCTGTGTGACTTCCTCATCTCAAACTGCTCCTCCTGTCTCTGTTCATGGTAATCAAAGACAACAACAGATTCAGAGGGAGGCTGTGGAAAAGGAAGGCAGCCAGTAGTAGTGCCGGCCAGCCTGGAGGTTCGGATCACCTGGGCTGCCCACCCACTACCTTTCATCACACTGTTGACAGTGCCTCCTGTTGGTGGCCAAGTGAACTGAAGCATTATGATACTCTTACCTGTTTATTAGATGTAATCTATGTTATAATGTCATGCTGACTGTGTTTACTGAAATCCATGGAATCAATTCTATTTACTTCAATGGGACGGCACTGAGCATGGCTATCACTATGCATCCCCTCCTCTCTCTCTCTCTCTCTCTCTCTCTCTCTCTCTCTCTCACACACACACACACACACACATTCATTTCCTCTCTCATTTTTTGGTATTGTATATTAAGCAGGCTTCCTCAATCTTGGTCCTCCAGATGTTTTGAGACTACAATTCCCATCATCCCTGACCACTGATCCTGCTAGCTAGGGATCATGGGAGTTGTAGGCCAAAACCATCTGGAGGGCTGAGGTTGAGGAAGCCTGGTAGTAAGCTTCATGGCCAGTTTTTCTGCACCCTTGGTATGGACACATATGCAATCTAAAACAAAGGTTAGTACAACATTTAGTTCTCACCTATGCCAAGTTCATGCAGCTGTGGGGGAGCAGAGATAACCCAGAGCAGGAAGCAGCTGCACAGACATTGCAATTAGCAATGAAGAATGCATGTACTTATGCCAGTCCCCTCAAATGACACTTTTGTGTAACAGGGCAGAATCCTTAGTATGTAATTGAGTTGACTGTCATTGATCAACTAGCTGTGATTATATGCATGTGTGATAATTCCTGTTTAAAGGTCTTGACAGGACATTATTGGAAATTGTCATTTAAATTAAAATGCTATTAAGGAGCTGAACAGGATTCTAAAATTGCCACTTAACTTTTTTATTATTATTATTAGTATGAGATTAAAAAATGGTCACACTTCAGTTATCGTTAACTTGTTAGCATGCTCATTAAGTAATTCTATCATGAATATTCAACTAAGTTTAGCAGTAGCTGCTCTATACACAAATGAGATTCTGAATCTCACTGTTATGTTTTCAGAGCTTGACCCTAGCAGCTCAGCTCTGCCTTCTGCTAAACAGTATGTATGTGGTTTGGGTTGAAGTCCTGTAGTCACTTACCTAGAATTGAGCCCCAATCAACTTAGTGGGGACTTATTTGTGGCAAATAAAAGCACTGACACCAATGGCTGGGTTGAACTATGTGTCATCATTTCAATTCAATCATAAACAGAGACTGCAGAGTGAAAGCCATAGGCTGAATAACCAAAGTCCAGGGGAACACCTGCAGCTGTAGAGTGACCAGCCCTGTCTAGGATAAGAGGAAGCAATGCCTCCCATCAGGGCCCTAAAATTCTGAGGGGTGAGACAAATTGTCCCCAAAGTTGTCCTGTATCCTGCTCCCAGGCCCTAAACGCTTGAGTGGCAGGCCTTGGGAGCTGTCAATCACTCCCAAAGATGCCTACAGTGGTCACCAAGCTGGCTTATGTATTTCTCTTCCTGTACCATTGGCAGCAGTAATGGGAGAAAAATCTCAATTTCGTTCCCTTTCACCTCTCTGCCAAGAGGAACCAGAACCCAATATAGGTTGGGTCTCTCATATTTAGGCAGGGGGCACATTTCATAACACCAGTGCAAAAACCCACCTCTGTGTTCCCACAAGCGGATAATCATCAGCCCATGGCAAGACTAATATGACTCCATTTTTTGATCCAAATGCCCTTATCAAGCAATGCAGCGGAAGTCGGTATGTAATAGAAACAAGCCAACCATTATCTTTCATGGCTGCCTCAGCAGAACTAGCATGAGGGGTGGGTAAAAGAGAAAAAATGGACCCAAGCAAAACCTTGGCTAGAGTTACTTCAACTGTTAGAAATCCACACCCATGATCTTCTTGTAGTTCTGTGTATGGAATGGACGTCTATGATGGTTATTTATTGCTTTTTATCCCGCCTTTCCTCCAAGGAACTCAAGAAAGCATTTACAGGTCTTCACCTTTCCATTTTATTCTTTCATCAGCCACGTAATGTGGCTTATTCTGAAAACTAGTGACTGACCCAAGCCACCGATTGCACATTTATGGCCTAGCAGGAATTTGAATGCAGATCTTCCTCCCTCCCCAGTCCAAATTCAGCACTCTGATCATTGCACCACAGTAGCCCCCCACCATGTCACACATGCAGAGGCCTAACTTCAAATTTGCTCTAAGACACAGGCAATCCAGTTTACTGTACTGGGACATTTCTCTGCTTTTTATACGGAATGCTGCCAACACAGCACAGCACATGGAGCTTCTTTACTTTCACTGAAGAAAGTATTTCCCCCTGTAACACTTAATCTAAATCTGTACTTGTGACTCCTGAAGTCTGCTGTGTGCCAAAGGAGGACAACTATTCTTTGTCTTCCTTAAGGCCTGTTCTGCATCCTCTTAATCTTATTTTCCTTTGAATGGTATACACCTGTCACCTTCATCACTTGCCTTCTAAATTCTGTCCCCACGCCCTGAATTATATTCTCTCAATGTATTTCTTAAGAAGTTGCAGAGATTTTTGCTGTTTGTTACACAATGTTCAGCCAGATTTATAAGAATAAGAATAAGAATAAGAATAAGAATCAGCATGATGTTTACTTAAAACAAAATATTCATTAAAAATACTGGCTCCTTTTGAACACCTTCATCAAATGGAATGTTATTGCATTTTCTCTGGTTTTACAACAAATTGATTTGTATCTATATCTGCTTCCCACCCTCCTTTCCTTTCTATTTGTATTATTTTCAATTTTTTTAAGTTAACTGAATTCTGGTGCATCTTAATAAAAGATTTTTAAAACGTCAAAAACAAATTGACATAAAAAATATAAATACAATTAGCACTCTTAAATCAAAGATACATAACATAACATTCACCTGAATTCAGAGTTTTAAACCAGGGAAGGCGGATGGGACAGCCACGCAAGACTCAATCCCAATGTTTTCAGGTGCTCTGGAGACCTTTGTGCAAATAGCCGGAAGGTCAGAAGAGATATTGCCAGCGTGTTCAACCAAATGCACTCAGAAACTCTCCCTTGCCATTCGAAATTCTGGTGAGCCAGTGTTCTCACAGGGAGAATTCTGAGTGGGCTCAGTTGAACAGGCTGAAAAGGTCTCTTCAGACCCTCATGCTATTATCACAAAGATCTCAAAGCAGTCAGCAGAGCAAATGCTGAGCACATGCGCCCTGCCTGGTGTAACCCTTCACATGTTCAGGCAAACACATTAGCACAGAAACTGGAGTCAGAAGCACAGCAGTACTGGGTAAAAATGCGGAGAAATAAATACATTCTGGGAGAATAACAGTGTACTTTATGCGCATTATTTTTATTGCTTCATAATTCTCAGGAAAATGTGGTCCTGAGAGACAGTCATGTGCATTCTGAAATATGGGTGGGGGAATGACTTCACAGATTCATTGATAAAGGAGCTCTGATAATGTTATCGCAAGAAACATTGGGATAACCCATTCTTTTTTCTTTCTTTCTTTTTTGCTTAACATAACACTGGATTAATGTTATGCACATTATTTATTTGTCCGCATTTTTATATTTACCATATAAATTAATTTTTGGTTATACATAATTAACCAGCCTTTTAAGGATAATAATTGAGTATGGAGAATAATAGAATACTCTAAAAATGCTCTAATTGTTTTGGGTACAATATTGGGCTGAGTAGACAGTATTAAAACAAAGACATGTAATTCTAAAGAGGGGGAGTTGGGGATATAAACAGGCACTAGGAAAAAAGGTATTAATTAGTTTTAAAAGTCATTATAGACCATTTAAGGAGCCCATAATGCATGTTAGCATTAATGCTATTGGAATCGCTTTAAAAATTAATTACGCAGCTTAAAAATGATGAGAGAACTAAAAGTGCTTAAAGGAAACTGTGTAGTGCTAAAAAGATAATGGTGTGACATCCAGTTGCATTTTACCACCAACAGAATTGGCTTCTACTGACTCTCCTTCTCCCTCTAGCTCTTGTGGACCCTTCCAAGGGATTTGGAGATGAGTAGAGGGCTGCACAGTTGGGACACCCTCAATAGAAGATTTGGGGGGGGCAGGAATCAAGAGGGGGCAAAAGGAAGGGGATACCCCTTTTGTAAGCAAAGACCTACTTCTGCAGTGTTGGGTATCATCCATGGAAGTCTGGGTTGATCAAATTCAAGCAAGCCACCACAGCATTTTTGTGGTTGTGTTAGTGTGCTTAGTGGACCAAGGAAGATAGTGGACCAAGGTAATGCATTTTACAGTGGTACCTCGGGTTACATACACTTCAGGTTACATACGCTTCAGGTTACAGACTACACTAACCCAGAAATAGTACCTCGGCTTAAGAACTTTGCTTCAGGATGAGAACAGAAATCGTGCTTCAGCGGCGCGGCGGCAGCTGGAGGCCCCATTAGCTAAAGTGGTGTTTCAGGTTAAGAACAGTTTCAGGTTAAGAATGGACCTCCAGAATGAATTAAGTACTTAATCCGAGGTACCACTGTACTTCGAACTTGAAGAATAAGATGGACTAAATAGTTTTGGACTACTTTATTTAAATGATGGTTTTATGTCATATATGCTCACTCGACCTCTCCAGTAGTGGCCCTTTTATAAATGCCACATAATGTTTATTCCACATTTGCTCAACTCTCTGGAGCACATTTGGGATGGGAGGGGGGAAACAAGGAAAGCCAAGTCCCATTTGGCCAAGTAGAAGTCTGTCAAGCATATAAGACACCACAATTGCATGTCAGCCATGTTGCTTAGGTTCATAGTTCCTATTCTTCATATTCAAGCCTGCCCTTTAGGTAACACTTACTCTCAGATCTTCAAAACAAAAAAAAAAATTCCTTCCAGTGGCACCTTAAAGACCAACTAAGTCAGTTCTTGGTATGAGCTTTCGTGTGCATGCACACTTCTTCAGATATCTGAAGAAGTGTGCATGCACACGAAAGCTCATACCAAGAACTGACTTAGTTGGTCTTTAAGGTGCTACTGGAAGGAATTTTTTTTGTTTTGACTATGGCAGACCAACACGGCTACCTATCTGTCTCAGATCTTCAGTTTGTGAATATTTATAGGGGAGATGAGCTGCTGTTTTCCCCCCTCTCCTCAAAGACTTTTCTATTTATTTCCATTCCCAGAACAATGTAAAGCTCTTTTAATGAAACTTCAAGGCTTCCTCATTTGATCTACTAGTTAACTTGCAGCCAGCTTGGTCAAGCTGCATTAGAGAACAGAGACAAGGGAGTCGCATTAGATTTCGCCCAGAGAATGAAGATAAACGAGTCAGTGTGATTCATAGGGGAGTTGCTATGGGATGTGAATGTGAAATTAGGCTAGTGGTAAGAAGAGATATGGCAAACACGGTCAATACTAGAAAAATGGGAGGAAAACAAACCTTAATGCATCTTTCCCAGAAATGTACAAGATAGGCCTGCCTCCGATGTGATAAAGGTGCCATAGGCTAAAATACATGAATGCTATTGCAAACAGTTGTTTATACTTGCATGTTTCAAGGCAACTGTAGCTATCTAACCATATATATATATATATATATATATATATATATATATATATATATATATATATTGATGACATGGCAAAGTCTTGGGGCAGAGGTCTGTTTGGTTTAAGGTAAAAGGTAAAGGTATCCCTGCCCGTACGGGCCAGTCTTGACAGACTCTAGGGTTGTGCACTCATCTCACTCTATAGGCCGGGAGCCAGCGCTGTCCGCAGACACTTCCGGGTCACGTGGCCAGTGTGACAAGCTGCATCTGGTGAGCCAGCGCAGCACACGGAACACCGTTTACCTTCCCGCTGGTAAGCGGTCCCTATTTATCTACTTGCACTTGGATGTGCTTTCGAACTGCTAGGTTGGCAGGCGCTGGGACCGAACAACGGGAGCTCAGCCTGCCGCAGGGATTCGAACCGCCGACCATGCAATCGGCAAGTCCTAGGGGCTGAGGCTTTTACCCACAGCGCCACCCGCGTCCCATCTGCTTGGTTTAGCTCTAGTTAATTCATGTGCATTTAAAAAATCTGTTTGGTTTGGCTCTAGTTAATTCATGTGCATTTAAAAAATAAAATCTGATTTGTTTCTGAGTCTTTGCTCATTCCAGCCTATGATTTGGGTTCTGAGTAGCTCTGTATGAAGCAAATTTTCTGATCACTATTCGGTATAGTGAGGAATCTAAAAAATGCTATAGCCTTTCACCCTTTGGGCCAAAGTGAATGAATTTTACATAGAGAGAAGGCTTTCTGGAAAGGCATAAAGTTGCCAAATTTCAGACAGAAAGCACCAAGGTTCCCCCACTCCGTAATCCCTCATGAGGGAGAGGTTTCTGTTGGTGTTAAAGTGTACTTGTATGTTATGTGAAGTAACTGTATTTTCTTTTTATTTATTTCATAAAATTTATACACTGATTTTTAAAAGACCTCAGAGCTCTTTGCATGAAGATAAAACAATATTTGAATGAAGATAAAACAACATTTTTATTCTTTTGCAAATTTATTAAAGGAAAAGGGGTGAAACACAATAAGGGGGGGGGAGAAAATAGAAGAGAACAAAATAAAATAATCACTTCATATTCACAATGCAATAAACATAAATACATCATCATTATTATTATTATTATTATTATTATTATTATAGATCGTTATATGCCCTTGTCCAAAAAGTATCCAAATGAATTTGGTGTTGATATAAAGTACATTCCAATGGTAAGGTCACTGAGGTCTTTAAACCATTACATAATAGATGGACAATATTCATCCTTTGAAGCTCAATGTATCAGTCTCACAGCTAACTCGGGGGTTCATATAGTCTGTTTTTATTGTCCTACCATTAGTCCCCATCCTAAAAGAATATATAAAAGTACACTGGCATTTATTTATTTATTTATTAAAAGCATCTGATTTTTATTTTATTTTCTAAAAAAAAACTATACTACCACTGCAGCCACTCCAGTATTATAATGTTTGGTATTGCAGTTTCAGAGAACCAATGGCAGCTTACCTCCTTCCTGTTTGGCCGGCAGTTGCGGCCCCTCACATTCAGCTGCCATTCCCAGCAACCTGATCACACGTTGGACTGGCATTTGGGGAATTTCCTTGGCTGGCTGGGCCAGTTAAAGTTAATTGGGCCAATCGGAGGCCCTCCTTAGTGGGCAGCGCCTCACTGGCCCACTGGGTTTTGGCTGCAGGATGGGGTTAAGTTTCTATGTTGGTTTCCCATCCGGTGATGCAACTAGGAGCAGGAAGACCAACATGGTGCAGCGCTTCAATCTTCTGACATACTGCCTCTCTACCTCCCTGCAAGCAACAACAGCCTACCTGCAGGGAAGCTTGTGAAACGACTCTGCCTCACTCGTTGAACTGTTTTTTGCTACCTCAGCTTTTTTTTTTTTTTACAATAGGAGAAGTGATACATGGCAAAGATGCAGCAGTGAGGATACAGAATCTTTGCTCAAGTTAATAGTGTTAACAATAAGTTCATTAACTGAGAGGTGCCAGAGATTCCTTATATTTGCAACTATAGTTGGGAAACGATGCCATTTGAACTGGGGCCGAAAATGTATACTGAAGGTGGCCCGGGGTTGGGGTATGAGAGAGAAAATAATGAGCTTCCTGGCCCATTAGGTCCTTTTCACAATGCTTCCAAGGATGTGCTTTGCTTTCTAAAACACCCAATGGCTACACTGTGGCACATTGCTACAAATATGCAGATTTCAAGAGTGCAGTGCACATTCCAAGATCCTGCATAGAAACGTCTTTTATGAAAGTCACATTAACTGCTTTCTAACACAAGCTATGACATGGGAATATCCATATTCCAAATAGAAAACATATATGTGTGTGTGTGTGTGTGTGTGTGTGTATATGTGTGTGTGTATATGTGTGTGTATATATATATATATATTCCGGAGGTCCGTTCTTAACCTGAAACCGTTCTTAACCTGAGGTACCACTTTAGCTAATTGGGCCTCCTACTGCCGCTGTGCCGTCAGCGCGTGATTTCTGTTCTCATCCTGAGGTAAAGCTCTTAACCTGAGGTACTACTTCTGGGTTAGTGGAGTCTGTAACCCAAAGTGTTTGTAACCCGAAGTGTTTGTAACCCGAGGTACCACTGTATATATATATTACCAACACATACTGTCTGTACCATGATAGATACAAATTTCTGCTAGTGGTGGGCTTAAAAGTAGCTGGCCCTTCACAGCTGGATTCAAGTCGCCTCTTTTGATCAGAGCCCATCACTGATATGGCTAGACTGTTTTCATCTTACAGTGGAATCCAAGAAAATGCGTCTGAAGAAGGTGTCTTTTAAAAATATATCAGCAGTAACTTGTCTTAGACTTCCTTTCTTCCATATCGCATTATCTTAAGAAAATATATAAATTCTATCATCATCATCATTAAATGCAATACTGTATTGTTCTCAGAAAATATTGTTCCCTCTCTTCAGAGGGCCACATTTGCCCTTACCCCTTTCCTCAAGGAGAGATTGGCTCCCAAATGGTGGTACCCAACTGTGTCAAGGGTTGAGGTGTATCACAATGGACCTAATGGCCAATCAGAAAGGGATTAGGAGCCTGGTTTCATAAGCCTGCTCCTCTTCTGAGCCCTTCCCCTTTGCCTTTTTGCTTCACCCTTCCTCTATGCAGTATGGGCTTTGGCTAGTTACCTGCTGAAGAGGTTAAGTAGGATTGTTTGAGGTCATGGATTCCTTTATTGTCCTTTGGCTCCCTCGTTTTACCCCCCACCTACTTTACACTGCTGGAATTAATTTTATTGGCCATTTGTTGCTTGGAATTGTAGCTGTTCATGGAGCACTGAGTTTAGGCAGGTTGAAAAAGGTATAGACACCCACCCACCCACCCAATGACATATGGATAAACAGTTTGTTGGACATGCAAGTGGTTTTTTGTTTGTTTGTTTGTTTTTGTATTTGGGCATAGCTTTCTAATCCCCTGAAACATGGTCAGCTCAACAAAAACATGTGGTAGAAAAAGCTACAGGAAGTATTAAAATATCAATGTACAGGCAAAGATCATTTTTGTTGTTGTTGTTTAGTCGTTTAGTCGTGTCCAACTCTTCGTGACCCCATGGACCAGAGCATGCCAGGCACTTCTGTCTTCCACTGCCTCCCGCAGTTTGGTCAAACTCATGCTGGTAGCTTTGAGAACACTATCCAACCATCTTGTCCTCTGTCGTCCCCTTCTTCTTGTGCCCTCCATCTTTCCCAACATCAGGGTCTTTTCCAGGGAGGCTTCTCTTCTCATGAGGTGGCCAAAGTATTGGAGTCTCAGCTTCACGATCTGTCCTTCCAGTGAGCACTCAGGGCTGATTTCCTTAAGAATGTTACAGATAGGTAGCCGTGTTGGTCTGCCATAGTCAAAACAAAAAAAAAAATCCTTCCAGTAGCACCTTAAAGACCAACTAAGTTAGTTCTTGGTATGAGCTTTCGTGTGCATGCACACTTCTTCAGATACACAGAAGAACTGTATCTGAAGAAGTGTGCATGCACACGAAAGCTCATACCAAGAACTAACTTAGTTGGTCTTTAAGGTGCTACTGGAAGGATTTTTTTTTGTTTTTCCTTAAAAATGGATAGGTTTGATCTTCTTGCAGTCCATGGGACTCTCAAGAGTCTCCTCCAGCACCATAATTCAAAAGCATCAATTCTTTGGTGATCAGCCTTTTAGGCACATCCAACTGACATGTGCCCATGCACACACGAATTGTGCTGACCCAGGAAGTGGCAAGAAAAAGGGGAAGAATGGGCTGAGGCGGGCTTACAGGTGCTCCACCAACATGCACGGGGGTCAGGAACACAACCCTCATGCAAAAAGATTGTTGCCTGTATTTCTTCTGAGTCAAAGCTCATAACTTTATACTTCCTCTGCTTGAAGATTTTAAGTCCAAACCTTTAGCCTGGCTATTTTATGGAGTTCAGATATGGGTTGCTTCGAGAAGCCTTTTGTGTACCAAGCTATGTTTTGAAGGCTGCTCTGAAATTCCAAGCTGGTCCCCCCTCTATTTTCACACATGCCTGAATCAGGATTTAAAACTATTGTCTCCAGTTGAATTTAGCCCCTACTGGCTTCCTTCCTTTAGTTCTTCTTGATTTGCACAAAAGCAGCTGGATGAAAGCCATGGATTTAAGGTAATGCTTTTTTGGCTTTTCAGCGCAACACTTACCAAGCTTAGGTCTCAGTAAAGCAAAAGAACTATTGAGGCAATGCCTGCGTGGTATTGAACAGCTGAACAATCTGTTTGCAGTGAGAAAATGATGTCCCCAGTATGAATTATTTAGATGTTATTTTATAACAATTAAATAGCATTTACATATATTGTGCAAAAGCCGCTGGTATAATGCAATAGTCAGTTTAAATATTGCTGTATAAAACACATCTTAGTTAACTTTATCATAAATATTTCAACATTTCATTCAATCTCCTAAAGAAAAATAGGAACTGCTGACATTTCATTTATATTCTAAAAAGTGTTCCCAAATAAAACTTAAATGTTTAAATATATATCTTAGCAGGATCATTTACTATATTTTCTAACATCTGTATATCCCAAATCACTTAAAGTATAATATTTTCTTTTAAATGGGCAAGCAGCCCTGCCGTAAATCTATTATACCCATTTCTTTTCTATACATGAAATTGTTCCATTTATTCATTCCCTTCCTATTTTAATGGGCACAACATTGCCACAAAATTTATAATGTCTGGCTGTTCCCATATTTTCCTAATTGAGTCATGATTTTCTGGTGCTTAACTGTGTTTCCATGTTTTAGCAAACAATATTCCTGTAAGGGACCAAAGATACAAAATCTATGTTTGATACATTCTTATATTCACTTTGGGCGTAATAGCGGCTCCACATTTATCTGAGCCTGGAACATTTCCTTGGTAATTGTTAGTATCATTTACCAATAGAATTTGGCCTTCCTACACCATGTGAAAAAGCCCTCTTTCTTCATGACATACCTAACACTTTTCATGCTCCATTATTTCTATTTTGGTTTTCCAAGGGATGCAAGGCCATTTTAATCTTGTTCTCCTTATAGGGTTTTTGTTTTTGTTTTTGTTTTGTTGTTTTTTTCGCTATTGGAAAATGTAAAGATTTCCTAAATAGGAATTTCCACAATTCTCTTGATATCTTGCTTTCTGTGTCTTTACTTCATTCAAACCTTATAATGATATATAAGTTTTCAATGTATCAAAATAGGAATTTGATATAATTAGAAAATAATGAAACAGCATGGTTTTCTAAGACGCATATTGAACTCTTTCTTAGTTACTTATCCTATCTGTAAGTACTGTATGATTAAATGTGCTTCCTTCAGCACTTACATGAGGGTCATTTTATGAGTACCCCATTCCATAATTGTGTATGACCATGTGGAGATAAAGAAGGCTGATCACTGAAGAATTGGTGCTTTTGAATTATGGTGCTGGAGGAGACTCTTGAGAGTCCCATGGACTGCAAGATCAAACCTATCCATTCTTAAGGAAATCAGCCCTGAGTGCTCCCTGGAAGGACAGATCCTGAAGCTGAGACTCCAATACTTTGGCCACCTCATGAGAAGAGAAGACTCCTTGGAAAAGACCCTGATGTTGGGAAAGATGGAGGACACAAGGAGAAGGGGACGACAGAGGACAGGACAGTTGGACAGTGTTCTCGAAGCTACCAACATGAGTTTGACCAAACTGTGGGAGGCAGTGGAAGACAGGAGTGCCTGGCGTGCTCTGGTCCATGGAGTCAAGAAGAGTCTAAACGACTAAACAACAAACAATGTAGAGATAGTAATGCTGAAACATTGGCCCACGTATTGTCTTTTTGAGGTTGTTGTTGTTCTTGTTTACAGAGACTAATGTAAAAAGTTAATCACTCTCAGCCAAGGCATTCAGCTGATCAAGATCAGCTGGTGATAGCGAAGATGGAATAAGTTCTAGCAACAGACATTAAAATAAGAGTCACACCTGTGCTGTTTGAGTTTTAGAATGGATAAGTTGGCATCCAACTGTCCCATCAGCACAAGGATTTCCTCTTGTGCAACAGGATTTGCCATCCTCACCCTATGCTTGCCTCCTGACCACCCCAAATTTGTTCCCTGGGCTTGGGAGAGCACTTAGAACAGAACAAGTAGGGAGAGAGGGTAATGTAGCATTGCACAAGGAGATATCCTTACACTGACAGTGCCATGGATTCTCTGAATAGTTTACCAGTTTGCATACTCCATTGTGTTTACACCAGTGCTATTTTCTAGAAAAAGACATGGCGGAACTCACCATGAACCAGACCCTCAAAGTGTCCCTATTTTCTGATTTGATCCTGGAATGCCCCTTAGGACATTCCTTAGGATGTCCCTATTTTCATTAGAGAAATGTTGGAGGGTATGGAGTTATCCAACCCCCAAGCCGTCTGAAGGTAATCCTGGATTGGGATATTTTTTTTTAATGTTTAATGTTTTAGTATGTTTTTATATGTGTTGGAAGCTGCACATAGTGGCTGGGGCAACCTAGTAAAATGTGTGGGGTATAAGTAGTAAAATTTATGGAACGAGACGTCCCTATTTTCATTGGAGAAATGTTGGAGGGTATGCATGAATATCTGCCAACAGTATTCACATTACCAGAAATTGTTCTCTTAGAATGGCAATGGCACCTACCTGAGAGGTGCCAAAACTGAGGTCCGGTGAGATCCTGCTGAATTTTTATTTTAAATTAATGCTGCTTTTTAATTTAGTTTTATAATTTTTCTGTTGTGCTTAGGATTGTCCTTTTTTTACATAATTTGCAAAGGCTAGTGAGTGATGCAAATATCTATCTATCTATCTATCTGCTCATACTATCAAATGGGCCCTTCTACTTGGAATGAATTAAGGCCACCACTAGAAATGATGTAGTCTCATCTTTGAAAAGATCACAGACACAAGGCACAAATAATTTTTGGCTCTGTCTGCCATATCCCAATCATAGCAACAGGCTGACGTAGTGAAAGTTCCATGATTGACCAAACATCTTTGGCTTCCTGATGTTCAAATTGCCACCAGCTGGAAGCACTCCAGCATATTAATAAGTGCAATTAAGCATGCCATTGCAAATGACATATTAGAACAGTCCCTCAAGTCAATGTAGAATAGGGGGACTAATGCTGTTTTTATTTTGCAGCAACATACATTTTTCTTTTGATTATTCCATCCAATCCATCTCTCCAATCAGTCAGAATTTACTGCTAGGATTCTGTTTCATTATCTCTTGTATATCATCCAGAGCAGTAATGGATAATGCTAGTGTTCAGGCCCAGGAAATGCAAGCCTGAAAGTACCAACAGAGCTTTTATCTTGTCAAAAGAGGGAAATCATAATAAACAGTTTCCCTGCAAATTATATTTTCAATAGGGATTCCCTTTTTAAAGTAAAATTCACGTCTGTTGTCTTTGTTCTACATTTTAAATCTTCCGAAAGCTTTGAGATTTTCTACCCCATAGATTCCCAGTCCACTGCTCAACATACCACCCCTGGCAGAGGAAGGGCCTATGATGCAAATTGTGACGTGGCTGATAAAGAAAGAACGTGGAGAAATTAGATGCACTTTGCATTTCATTGTGAAAATACCCAATTTGCTCTTCCCAAAACAATATATGAAATGCAGCTATCCATCAAAAGTTGCACTTCTCCAAATCTTACAAGGAAGTTCTTCAACCAAAAGAAACATTAAAGGAGAGTGTGCGGGGGGGGGGGGGGGGAGATCAATAAATTAATATATGCTTGTGAGCTTCCATCACCGTAGTATCAGTATTGTCCTTGAAGAACTCAGGAAGAAAGAGGATTGGGACAAAACTAGAATGAGTTGGTTCTGCAGGTCATTGGCTCTGACTCCATTTAGCATTGGCCTCCCATGTCTTCTGCAGTCCCAGTTTCAGTGCACATCGGTCACCACGACAGAGCAAAGGCCCTGGATTCTTTGTACACAAGAGGCCCTGGATTCTGTCAGTTTGCATTTCTTAGTGCAGAAAGTATTGATCTGATGTGTAGAGATCTTTCCTATTCTACTTAATTCAACTCTTTCTTTCTGAACAAAAAAAATTCCTTCCAGTAGCACCTTAAAGACCAACTAAGTTAACTTAGTTGGTCTTTAAGGTGCTACTGGAAGGAATTTTTTTTGTTTTGACTATGGCAGACTAACACGGCTACCTATCTGTAACTCTTTCTTTCTGAGTTATGCTGACTATAAAAGTATGGCCAGAAGGAGCCTGGGTTTCACTTTTACTTTCTATCTCTTTCCCCTCTGGTGTGGTGTTCTGTACATAGTATGCTTAGTGTTAAGCTTTAGACTAATTATAAGTTATTGCAAGGACGCGGTTGGTGCTGTGGGTTAAGCCTAGAACTTGCCGATCAGAAGGTTGGCGGTTCGAATCCCCGCGACAGGGTGAGCGAATCCCCGCGACAGGGTGAGCTCCCATTGCTTGGTCCCTGCTCCTGCCCACTAGCAGTTCAAAAGCATGTCAAAGTACAAGTAGATAAATAGGTACTGCTCCAGCGGGAAGGTAAACGGCATTTCCGTGTGTTGCTCTGGTTCGCCAGAAGCGGCTTAGTCATGCTGGCCACATGACCCGGAAGCTGTACGCCAATAAAGCGAGATTAGCGCCGCAACCCCAGAGTCGGCCACGACTGCACCTAATGGTCAGAGGTCCCTTTACCTTTACCTAAGTTATTGCAAGTTTACTTTAAGTCTGCTGCAACTGGATTTCTTATGGACAGTGCCAATCCTGAATGTTTTGGATTTGTGACCATTATGCTCATTTGCCTTCAGTAGCAGTAAAGCTCTGCTGGATGAAATAAAATTGCCTCTGGTCTATTTTGGGGGAATCTTGCAACATGTTTAAGTTTTACTCTGCTAACATTGCATTGGAATCTACTCTGGATCAATAATGAGTAGACTTCCATGACAGATTCAATCCCTGGCATCACCAGTTTATAGAACCTGAGTATCCCACACCTTCATTCACCTATGCAGATCAGAATTTGGTTCAATAAATCAATATGCCCCCATTATCTTTGTGTCTTGCCACTTTAGTTCCCAGTGTGGTCACAGTGAACAGACAACATTGGGCTGGATAGACAAATAATCTGATATGGTGTAGCTACAGAAGCCCAGACTCTCTTTGCCATTTTTTTTTTAAACTGCATCAATCATAATTCTTAACTAAGCCTTTAATCTTCAACATATCCTGTTGATATCATCTCTGTTTTGTGAATCAGAGCTCCTTTATTTGGTATTAAGGAAAATAGCTTTATGATCTTCTAAGCAATTTATCAGTCAAATTGGTGTTCTGTCACACATAAAGGATGGAGCTTCTGTTCTCTTTGGAGGTATGTGGAAGAGACAGCGTCAGGAGATGCAGCTTCTCCTCACCTTTACATGGAAGGCCGTAACTTGCTATAATTCCCTATGCAATAAGAAACGAACAGAAGCACTGTTCTCTGTTTAATTTGATAGCCCTACATGGAAATGCTCAGTGACTTGTGCATAATAAAGTAGGAAAGATGGAAATGTTCCTTTAATGTCTGGTAATGTGAATACTGTTGTCAGATACTTTATGCCATGGTAAATAATCATGCCAGTGTGTTAAATATTCATCAGTGCAATAAATAAAAGTTATATAAATGAAATGAATATATTTTCTCTTTGCAATATCCTAAAGAGGCTATCAATTCTTGTTTTTGTTTGAGGTATGTAGTTCATCATTACAGGTGATCTGTCGTTAAATTGCCAAAGAGCCAAAAGGTGTGACTGGGCAAATGCAATTCAATGTAAGGAAACATAGGGTGATATATGTCAGCACAAAAAAAGTCTTAATTTCACATCTGACCTCCTGGGGTCTCAACTGCCAGTTTCTGACCAGGAATAAGATCTTGAGGCCATAGTGGACAGCTTGATGAAGATGCTGACCCAGCATTCAGCAGCTGTGGGGGGAAAGGTGAATTCCATGTTTTGGATTTTTGGATTTGATATCCCATTTTATCACTACCCGAAGGAGTCTCAAAGCGGCTCACATTCTCCTTTCCCTTCCTCCCCCACAACAAACACTCTGTGAGGTGAGTGGGGCTGAGGGACTTCAAAGAAGTGTGACTAGGCCAAGGTCACCCAGCAGCTGCATGTGGAGGAGCGGAGACGCGAACCCGGTTCCCCAGATTATGAATCTACCGCTCTTAACCACCACACCACACTGGCTCTCTCTGTTAGTGATCATTAGGAAAAGAACTGAATATAAAACTGCTCACACCATAGTGCCATTATACAAATCAATGGTGCGACCAAAGGCACTGACCCCTGGGGGCTGAGTCAGTTTTGCCCCCCACCCCAAATATTTTTTTGGGAGGGGACCAGGTACCCTCAATATTCCTAGGACACTGCAGGCATGATGTCAGGGTGTCGCACGTTACATCAGGACCCCCCAATCCTCTGGAGAAGCTGGTGTCTCTGGGGGCAACTGCATTCGGAGTACTGTATACAGTTCTGGATGCCTCACCTCCAAAAGGATAATGCAGAGTTGGAAATGATATAGAAAAGAGCAACCAAAATGATTAAGGCAGTGGAGCAACTCCCCTGTCAGGAAAGGTTGCTCCTGGGGGCTTTCTAGCTGAATGTTGGAAGATTCCAGAAAGACAAGAGAAAGTACTTATTCACACAGCATGAGGAAGTTATGGCTACCAATTTGGATGGCTTTAAAAGAGGACTGGGCAAATTCATGGCAAGTCTATCAGTGACTAATAGCTCTGCTCTGTCTCCACTATCTGAGGCAATATATTGGGCTATGTGGGCCACTGGCCTGATCCAGAAGGCCGTTCTTATGCTATGTGTGGAGGTTAGTTAAGAAGATTTGATACCAGTTAAATCAGATTCAAAATAAATCAGGAAGTTAAAACATGAGAGCAGGAACATGTTCCATACATGTGTATGTGTGAACTTGGAAGATTTGAGGAGGAGGGATTTGGAGTAAGTAAATGTGGACAGGTGAGCAGGGACTCAGATATACAGCAGCAAATAAAACATTTTAAGTGCAATGTACAATGTGACACTAGATGGTCATGGTGAACCTTATGGAAAATTCAATGTATTTTTAAAGACTCTCTCTCTCTCTCTCTTAAAAAAGCACTTTCAGAACAGTTTTTATATGTATGTAAATTCCACCCAGGTGGCTGGCTCAGGTGAATAGTCCAGGCAAGCCATGGCAGTATGGTAAGTGAGCATTGGGATGTAAAGGGATGGAGAAGATTGCTGAGGTGTAAAGTGATGAGGAGATTTGTTGACGTGTAAAGGGGTGGAGAAGGGGATTGTTGGTGGGTAGGCAGGGTTGAAATGGGAGTAAGCAGGGGTGCAACCCCTCGTATTTATATATATATTAATTTCTGTGCATGTGTGTAATGGAAACGAGGAAGTTATGATTGAAAACTGACATTTGATAGTGGGCTGATATCAAAAGTTAATTATTCTAATGCATTTTCTTCTTCTTCTTTTATATCAAGCCAGATTATTTTATATCAAGCCAAATTATTAACAGAAAGAAGTCTCAAATTACCCTGTCAAAAATATTACATCCTTGGATCCCTTGAAAGTGAGTTTCCCCTGAGGGAGAATGCAGTCAGTCAAAATGCCTGCAGGGGATTTAAAAACCAATTTTCAATAATTGTTTCCTTCCCTGATTGGCATTGCCCTTTAGTTGTTGTTGTTGTTTAATTACACTACATTATAATACAAACAGGTTTGCATATCTTAACAGTTACAGTCCTAAACCAAACAGTCCTTCCATCCCACACTGTTGCTTTGAATCTACTGATGTTGCTGAAGTGAGGTTAAGTTGTGTGTCCCTAAATACGGTAAGCCCAATCATTTATTCTAAGCTAGAGAGAAAGGGCCACCAGAAGGAATGATGACTTTGGGAGCTGGGGGTATGGAATGGAGGAGCTAAACACATTGGAGAAGGTTGGCACAGGCGATAACGATTGTATATTTGTCAGCCAAATATAACCCCAATGTGCCTAAGTTATGAAGACCTAAACTTGGGGTAGGGAGCTGGTTGGACTTCAACTCCAACATACCTAACCATTGACCATGCTCATGGTCACTATCAACTATCACTATCGAGGAGGGCCACATAACCCACTATCTTCTCTATGAGATCATCATCAAGTTTGTGTGTGTTTCAAGTTATGTTCAACTATTATCTGTTTATCTACTCCCTAATAGTAGTGGTGGTGGTGGTGGTGGTAGTAGTAGCAGTACAGTGGTACCTCTGGTTACGTACTTAATTCATTCTGGAGGTCCGTTCTTAACCTGAAACTGTTCTTAACCTGAAGCACCACTTTAGCTAATGGGGCCTCCAGCTGCTGCCACACCGCCGAAGCACGATTTCTGTTCTCATCCTGAAGCAAAGTTCTTAACCTGAGGTACTATTTCTGGGTTACCAGAGTTTGTAACCTGAAGCGTATGTAACCTGAAGCGTATGTAACCAGAGGTGACACTGTAGTAGTATACCACCCTTCATTTATTAATCTTAGGGAAGTACACAACATAAAAATACAACATAAAAAGACAAAATACTTAATAAATTGAAGGGAGGAACCACAAACCAATAACACCCCCCCAGGCAACAAAATGAAGTGAAATGGATATAAATATTCTCATAATTACAGAAATTATAAAATTGCATCTTGTTTATACTTCTGTTTCCCCACATGATCACCAAGAGGGTAAAGATTGAGCCAAGTTTCCAGCCATGCCTATGAGTCAATGGGGGATGTTCTTTGTAGCCCTCCAGGGGCTGAGAAAAAATTCAGGCAGGGGTAAGGGAAGAAAGGAGGCAAAAATCCTCCCAGTGCTTTCCACTGGGATCTGGGAAGCTCACTGCATCCAGCAATATTGTACAATCCCATGTCTGCCAACTTGCAAGGCAGAACGGGAGCGATCTAGGAGTGTGCCCCCGCCATGGATGTATATATATAAATAAAAGATGAAATTGAGGTTGCTGTTTGTAGGGTGAAGAAGCGGACAGCTGGAGGAATGGCTAAATGGCAAGTGAAGGATGTCAACTAGAGACTAAATCAGAAATGAAGCAGCGATGGGGGGAATATGTTGCAACAGGATCGGAAAACCTGATGTAAAGAAATTGCAATAAATTAAAGTAATTTGGTTTGATTTGTAATAATAATAAAAAATGTGGGGGAGGGGAGGTAAAGATTGAGCCAGACTGAGTACATGGGAAATATGACATTTTGTGTGCAAGCTGACATGAAAGTTCTATTCTACTAAGAAGCGGAACATTTCCCACATTCTTTTCTTTGGCCTTGCCTAAGTATCATTTGAAAGTGATATGCTTCCACATCCTCAGTGTTCTACTTGACTTTCTTATTCCAAGGACAAAACCTACCGCTGAGAGCCTCTAATCAAATAGTTCTCAATAGATGCACTATTGTGCTGAAAACCTATTCTCAAAGAAAGATGAAGCACTTGAAGAAGAAAAAAACATTGCAGCAACTGCTTTAGCTATGTGACGTCTTGAAGTGGAAGCAGCTGTCCTCTGCAGTACAAGGAAGACAGTTTAACACTGAACTTTGAAAGGTTTTTGAGACTTTTGTCAAATTTAGAGCAGTTACTTTTTATAAAATCTCCCGTTGGTTTAGAATTAGGTCAGAGCTCAAACTACTCACTCATTTTCATGTTCATTTTTCATGAGTATGAAAAATCCTTTTTAGCTCCCCCCATCGTATGTCTGAGAGGAGGATCCAAAAGAACAGAATAAATTGTTTATGTATGCTATGACGGCTGTTCGGCTATTGCTAGCCCAAAGATGGAAAGAGGAAGCAGTCCCGACCAAAGAAGATTGGCAAACCAAGTTAATGGACTATGCTGAAATGGCAAAATTAACTGGAAAGACGATCAGGAATTTAAAAAAGAATGGGAAATGTTTATTATATATTTACAAAAATATTGTAAACTTCTTAATACATTGACAGGATTTTAGAAGCACCTGTAATTTTAGAGGTGGTACAGGAAATTTGAGGTTAAAATAGAAATTTGGAGTAGAAATGATATGCAGTTTTTTTAAAAAAAAGAACTTTAAGGAACCAAGGTGGGGGGAGGGAAGTCACGGGATTAGGATAATCCCATTTATGGATATGTTACTGTTTTGATGCAATTCCCCCTCTTTTTTTATTTTTTAGTTTGTTGTTCTTTATTTGTGATGTTTGCTACATTTGCAGAAAACCCAATAAAAAATATTTAAAAAAGCAAAGAAAATATTTTCTAATTCGTTATCCATGCCTGCAATTCAGCAATGACTCTGTGAGAGATCAACTGACATAAGTTCATACCTGTATAACTGGAGACGGCACTGCCATGTTTCTTCATTCACTGTCCTTGCTCAGGACACAGCAGTGATATAACTTTGCCATGCGTTGGCACAACACTTCATTTTTCTTTCTTTTACTGTGTAATAGCACATAACATACATTATAGAATGCATTGCAGCACTAAAGATCTGGAGTCCAACAACGGCAAACAAAACGACATCATACATTTTAACTGAAGAGAAATCATTTCAACAGAAAAGGTGATATCCAATGTTACCCATACACAGGATACAGTACACTTATTTATGAAAGGGCTATCTTCTTTAAAACATGTGTTTTTACAATGTCCTACATTGGTAAATTTTTGGCAGAGGATAATAGTGGTGATCAACCCAACCGTACGGAATAATCTTAAACTTGCTGAAGAAAATATCCTTCCGAATCAGATATCCAGTACTTGGAACTTAACAAAGTGACAATATGAATGGATTCTCCACATCCTTACTAGGGCAAAAAGACAGGTATTGATGAACCTCCGGATTTGGGGCGGTATATAAATTCAATAAATAAATAAATAAACTGGGGAAAATAAAAATGCATCTCCCTTCTTCGAATGGGTAGAAGATTAGTACAAACTTACAACACAGGAACAAATCACGTATAGATGTAGACTTGCCATGGATACACACACAAAATGGAATTCAAATTTTTAAACACTGCATTAGGTTAAATGTGGGTTAACTACAAAAACAGTCTTGTGATGTTTGTAAATTCTGTTTTTTATTGTATATGAATGTTATTTCTTACACACACACACACACACACACACACACACACACAATCTTTCAAAAAAGAATATATATTTTTAAAAATACACAGAATACATATGGACAAACGACTGCAATATACTGAACCAAACTATTAAACTCAATATTGTCTACACTGAGAGGCAAGGTCTAATCAGGGGTTCAGACAGAGACTTCAGAGTTGGACATACTAGAGCAGAGCTTTCCAAACTGTATGTCATGACACGTTAGTGCAGGCATCCCCAAACTCAGCCCTCCAGATGTTTTGGGACTACAACTCCCATCATCCCTGTAGTCAGGGATGATGGGAATTGTAGTCCCAAAACATCTGGAGGGCTGAGTTTGGGGATGACTGCATTAGTGTGTTGGCTACAGTGTGTAGGTGTGTCACACAAATCCTCCCCACACTCCTCCTGGGGCTGGAAAGGGGTTAGTTTAAACTTTGGCTTGCTAGTGAAACTGAATTACTGTGTTGCGAAATGATGCATGTCTAAAAAGTGTGTCAGCAACACGGAAAATTTGGAAAGTTCCATACTAGGGATTGAACTAGGTATCTGTTGCAAGCAAAACACCTGCTCTACCACTATATACATGGCTCAAGAAATTGCAACACAGCAGAACCAGTTCACAACTCTACTCTTTCTATTTAAATAAATGGTTGACTATCAATATTTATTTTTCTTTCATAAAATGTAAACACTGCTTGATTGTACAAAAAACCTAAAAGTGGCTTACAAAAAAAGGGGGGGGGAGAAAAATAATAGAGGGTGATCATCTTTCTGCAGGTCCAATATAGCAACAAGTGACTGTAAGCATAATTCTGAACACAAATAATATGCACATGACTCCAAACTTTGTGAACTATTATATGATTTCCTAGAATACAATGTAAGAAAGAGTTATATGACCTGAAGAGAATCCCCAAGAATACGATGCGGTGGCAAACTTTGGTGACACTCCATTCAAAAACTCTCTTAAAAGTTTAAGAATAGCTTCTGAGCAGTTATGAGGAACCTATTAGGAATTTGAAACCTGCCTTATTGTAAGATGAAGTGAGAAACACTGTCAAAACTTCTACTCTGATTCTTGTTGTTGTTGTTTAGTCGTTTAGTCATGTCCGACTCTTCGTGACCCCATGGACCAGAGCACGCCAGGCACTTCTGTTTTCCACTGCCTCCCACAGTCTGGTCAAACTCATGCTGGTAGCTTCGAGAACACTATCCAACCATCTCGTTCTCTGTCATCCCCTTCTCCTTGTGCCCTCCATCTTTCCCAACATCAAGGTCTTTTCCAGGGAATCTTCTCTTCTCATGAGGTGGCCAAAGTATTGGAGTCTCAGCTTCAGGATCTGTCCTTCCAGTGAGCACTCAGGGCTGATTTCCTTAAGAATGGATAGGTTTGATCTTCTTGCAGTCCGTGGGACTCTCAAGAGTTTCCTCCAGCACCATAATTCAAAAGCAACTCTGATTTTTATGTTTGTGTAAATTGTGTGTATCATATGTGTCCACTGTAAGGATATTCTGTATGTTTTCTGCCGTCACAAATAAAGACCTATTCTGGTAGTTGGTGTGGTCAGCATATGTGACTTCCTTCTGTAGCAGAGGCCACAAATGTGCATCTATAGAGCCCACTGAAGACAGATGGCAATTGAAGAACCAGCTCTCCTCTGAATCTGACTTCCAATTTCATTTAGCATTCACCTCGCCATTCTAAAATCAGTTAGGATTCATAGCAAGTATGATTTGCCAGTGAAAAAAGATGTATCATCTCCTCTAATATATGCTTGGCAAACAACAGCAACCTTAATTGTTGCCAATTGATTAATTTTCTGTAGAATTTAAACATTAAACTATGACAATCTGGCATTAGGTTTTAACGGAGCATCTCACACCGCTGGTTGCATTTGAACAGCTTGGTATTCCCTTTAAAAGAGACATATGGTATTTTCAGCGGTTCTAAAATGTAATCCAGAGAAATATCAGTAAACATTCCGTGGGTACCAGAACATGCCAATTTACCGGGGAGAACATTGCGGCTCAAGCCAATCCTTGCAAAACTGGGATGCTAGCACACCTTGGCTTCTGACCCAGTAGCTGATGTCTATTACCAGCTTCTTATGGGCCACATCAGGCGATTGTGGGCCAATGTTCAGGAAAAAGCCAAACACTAAATAGCTTTTCCCTGAGATTTACAAGAGTGGTTTCTTCTTGACTTTTTCAGTGCTATGCTATTACTCTGCCATCTCTGATCTCTTTTTCAGCGGAAAAGTACCTATTCATAGAACCGTATACATTCTATGGGGTTATTAACAATATGCACTGCGGAGGCAATTTACCAACAAAGCAAATGTTATTTACAGCATAATGGCATGTTAATGCTGAAGGCAACAAAGGCAGATTCTTTGTAAGTCTCAGAAGTAAATTTCTTGTTTATATTTGTTTGCTTATTTTTAAGATTGAGACTTGAATGCAGAATGCAATTTGGGCTGGAATCTGGAGTGGGTAACCTTTTTTGATGGAAGGGATACATTGATCCATAATTAACCATCGGGGGGTTGCAAGTCAGAGTTCACACACCTGAAGTGTAAAAGTGAATGTGAAATGTTTAAAAAGAAGTATATTTTAAAAACAAATCTATCTTTCTTTTTAAAAAAAGGACAGGGTTTTTCTGGGGAGAGCACAAAATATTGGACACCACAGCATCACAGCGGGGCAGTTATAGACGAAGCCAGGAGAGGGAGCAGGCTTTGGGCAGCCACAAAAGAACTTTTTGCCTCATGGCATCATAGTGGAGTCCCTGTAAGAGCAGCCATAAAAATTTAATAAATGAAATTGAGCTCCCTATGACAAATTTTGGGAGTCTTTGGGGTCACAAAAACCTCTTTGTGAGAGGATACATATATATATGGGCGGTGAATTAGTCATCCTCATTAGATAACTCAATGTGTGAGAATGCATGTATAGTATTACACAGTTAAAGAGTATCTGAGGTATCTGTGACATAATTCTTTTTGACTAAGCTCCTTTCTACTGGTGATGCAATTAACTCTAGTCTTCATGGAAGGTGTGTTGGGTATGGAACTTACCTTTCCCCCTATGGCAAAAAGTGCTTACTCACTCGTTTAAACTCCTGCATTATCTGTGTCCTTTCTTGGATAAAGATAATATGTATCCATAACTTCACATTTAGACTATTGTAATGGGCTCTAAAGGGACGCAGGTGGCACTGTGGGTAAAACCTCAGTGCCTAGGACTTGCCAATAGTATGGTCGGCGGTTCGAATCCCCACGGCGGGGTGAGCTCCCGTCTTTCGGTCCCAGCTCCTGCCCACCTAGCAGTTCGAAAGCACCCCTAACTGCAAGTAGATAAATAGGTACCGCTTTATAGCGGGAAGGTAAACGGCGTTTCTGTGTACTGCGCTGGTGCTGGCTTGCCAGAGCATCTTCGTTACGCTTGCCAGAGCATCTTCGTTACGCTGGCGTGACCTCTTAAGTGAGATGGGCGTACAACCCTAGAGTCAGACACGACTGGCCCGTACGGGCAGGGGTACCTTTACCTTAATGGGCTCTAAACAGTGCTATTTTTCTAGAAAAAAAGGTTCCAGAATTCACCATGAATGCCTCTCTCTTTCTTGTGGAATGGCAATGGCACCCACCTGAGATATGCCGGAACTGATTTCTGGTGAGTTCCCCCTTAAAAGCCCTGCCTTTAGGGGGGCCACCAGGGGGTGCATTGGAAGATGGCCGACAATAACATCTCTCCGACCCACACGAGGTAATTAAGAGGCTGTTATGGGAGTATGCAGCCTCCCTTGCCCCCCCCCCAAGGGAATGGGGGGGACTGCTTGCCTGCTGTGCCCATAATTCACCCCCAGATTCGAAAGAAGGGGGTGAGAGCACTAGGCACAAAGCCCTCGGGTGGGTCCGGCTCTCCCGGACGCTGTCTCTGATCACACACTGGTTTGCATAAGCTCGAGATATTTAATTGGAAATGAAGCAAATGCATATATTTCAAGTGAAGAACAGGAGTGAAAACTGCTAACTGAAGTGACCTCTGTGAAACGAGAGCAACGGGTTTGGATTTAACAGAATACAACATGAAGAAATTACATCAGGTTCAGTATGCCGGAGCGGGACTGGATGGGGGGGGGTTTCTTTTTTTCTATGTGATTAATCAATAGCCCCTTCTCAAAAAGAACCATCGCATAACCGACCTAAGCAGGATGATTAAAAACTGTGTGGAAATAATTTACTACCAAAAGCTTGGCATGTGAGATTGAGAAAAAGAACAAGGGCTTTTGATGGCGCAGCAACAAAAAGGGAGTTGCCATTTTGACAGGTCTTGTTGAAAGATTTATCGGGAGGAGGAAGCTTTGTTTTCATATTGGATTCCTGGTAGAACCTCCTCAAGGACTGAGAAAGAGGGACAGACCTGTGAAAAGTGAATAAGTAGACAGCAAGAATGCTTTTCTTTATGGAAGCAATGAAATACGGCAGCTGTCTGAAATACGACTCTTGGACGAACGGAAAAACCCACACAGGAATACAAATTTGTTTGAACCCGCTTATGGAGATAATCAGAGGCCACAAAGACAAAGAGAGAGGAAAAATATATGAAAACAACTAGAAGAGATGTGGAAAACAGCAAGAAAGGATTGGACAGAATTTTGAACATTATTTGGACAGATTTGTGGACTTTTAAAGCAGTAGCAATAAGAGGATTGGATCCCTTTCGGAACTTGAAATATGGGTACCCCCAACAAAATTTAAAATTAGGCTCTGTAATTCGGAATTTATGTGATTTGATTTGATTTGATTTGATATGCTTGGTCTGTTAATAAATATTATTTTTTAAAAAAAAACACAAAAGCCCTGCCTTTATGTAAGGCTTTCATTATGGCTAGTCTTGAGGCTGCAGTTGGTGCAGAATGCTATGGCCCAGATCCTGAGTAGTGCTCTCATCAGGGTGGGATCATACCAGTGCTAAGATGTGGACCAGTTTTATGAACTCATTGGCTATATACAAAGCCCAAGACAACTCTGGACCTGGTAACCTTCCTCTCCATTGCTTGGTAAAGGCATTAAGATCAACAAAAAGAATCTGGTTAGTTTTGCCATGGCCTGATGATTATTGGAGGTGGGCTTCTTCATTGCTGGCACCTGTGTTGTGAAATGTTCTCCCTGTCGAAATACAAAAGGCCCATCAGTATTGGCATGCTACTGGCTCTTGAAAACACATCCGTTTAGCCCAGCATTTTCCTGATTTCTGGACTTGAACCTCCATCAAAGTATTAAAGCATGCATAATTAACATATCAAACAAATAGATCCATAATTTGATATGTTAATTATGCATGCTTTAATACTTTGATGTAGCTTTACATTGTATGTTAATTATGGGTAGTGCTTTTATCATGCATTTTATGCTTAGTATTTTGTTGTTGACTTTTTGTTTATTTGTTAACCACCTTGTTAATTTCTTCTTGAAATATAAGTGGTATATAAATGCTAACGACAGCAGCTACGAACACTGCTTTATATGCTTAGTTAACTTTATTGCAGCATTTCAGGGCTTTGGATAAAGTGGCTGAACTGCACCCAACCCTCCACCCACAGTTCTCAGGATTGCACAGTAAATTGATAAAATTAAAACAATTCCATGTGCAACAGATAATTGCAGCAAAAATTGCAGCAAAAAGACCTTTCCATGGAGAGATTTATGGCTTTGTCAATGTCCTTCGAATCTCCCACGTGATGCACACCTCCCTCCATGGTTAAAAAGTAATCATGGCAATGCTCAGTGCAATTTGTGAAAAATTGAAGAGGTTGATATGAGCACTGCAAGAGCATCAAAGGGACATGAAAACAAAATTGAATGTGTGTGGTGTCTGTCCATCAAACACTCTTTCTTGTTGTGCATTGCTTCAGAAAATGGATCCCTTGCACAACGAGATGGCCATTTCCCACTTGTGCTGCTGCATATTCCCCCCAAAAAACTAAGGAAAACCTGTCAGAGAAGCTTGCTAAATTGGGATATACAGGAAGCATCTTGTAACTATCCACAATTTTTCAAGGGACTACAATGAAATGCTGTCTATTCATGCATAAGATACTGCGGGAAGTGTAAAGCTATCTGGCAAATATTTCAGCTATTGTAGTTGATAAAGGACTGAAGAACAAAAACACTGCATAGTGCTTGGGAGTGTATCTTGGGCAGGGGGAGTGGGGACAGAGGAAATGTTTTTAGTATGTATTCTCTTTGCAAACTTAAGATGGGTGCTCAGACAGAAGAGCTAAACTGTTCCGTGATGTGGTTCCTTAAGTACACACTTAACCATGGTTGAATAGATATTTTGTGGGGATATTTGGTATTCAAATTGCTTTGCGAATGTATCTGCACTGTATTGTTGTTTTTTTTAATAAAAAATGTTTTGTGAGGCTTAAAAGAAGACTAGGAAGGGATGACAACAGGACATGTGTGTTTGTGAAATTAAACAAAAGAGAGGTATATGCATTTGAAGGTGTACAACACGTTTGAAGACAGCTGAACAATTTCTCCAAAATTTGAAATGTGGTTTATGTGTTTAGTCTGGCAAACCGACATTTGATTTTTAAAAATTGTCATTTGAGTACTTGATTACAGCAATAATAAAAGCTAATCGCCTGTAATCCAATAGAACATAATTGTAGATGAGATAGAATCATAGAATCATAGAAGAGTTGGAAGAGACCACAAGGGCCATCGAGTCCAACCCCCTGCCAAGCAGGAAACACCATCAGAGCACTCCTGACATATAGTTGTCAAGCCTCTGCTTAAAGACCTCCAAAGAAGGAGACTCCACCACACTCCTTGGCAGCAAATTCCACTGTTGAACAGCTCTTACTGTCAGGAAGTTCTTCCTAATGTTTAGGTGGAATCTTCTTTCTTGTAGTTTTTTTATATATATATATATAATTTTTTATTGGTTTTCCAACACAAATTAAAAACAAAACAACACACAATACATAGACAAACAAAACATATAAACATGTATAATTTCAAACCTCTTTTTCATAAATCTTACTTCCCAGACTTCCCCTTACCTCCCCTTTTCTGCATCCCTATTTTGAAATTTTTTCAACAACTCCTCACACCAATTGTCTAATTACTTATTTTCTTTTTTAGCTTCTTCTCATACTTAATCAATTACAGCTATAATTCTATATTTTCCTTTCCCTTGACATTTTAGCGCTCTTTAATTTTACAACAGTTCTTAAGATATACTTTAAATTTCTTCCAATCTTCTTCCACCGTCTCTTTTTCTTGGTCACGGATTCTGCCGGTCATCTCCGCAAGTCCCATATAGTCAATCACCTTCGTTTGCCATCCTTCCAGCGTGGGTAGTTCTTGCGTCTTCCAATACTTTGCTAAAAGAATCCTTGCTGCTGTGGTGGCATACATAAAAAACGTCCTATCCTTCTTAGACACCACTTGGCCGACTATGCCCAGGAGAAATGCCTCTGGTTTCTTGTGAAATGTACATTTAAGTACCTTCTTAATTTCGTTATAAATCATTTCCCAGAAGGCCTTAATCCTCGGGCAAGTCCACCAAAGGTGGTAGAAGCTACCTTCAGTCTCATTACATTTCCAACATTTATTATTGGGCAAATGATAAATTTTTGCAAGCTTGACTGGGGTCATGTACCACCTGTAAATCATTTTCATAATATTTTCTCTTAAGGCATTACATGCCGTAAATTTTATACCGGTGGTCCATAACTGTTCCCAGTCAGCAAACATAATATCATGAACAATGTCTTGTGCCCACTTAATCATAGCTGATTTAACTGTCTCATCTAATGTATTCCATTTCAACAGCAGGTTATACATTCTTGACAAATTCTTAGTATTGGGTTCTAACAGTTCTGTTTCTAGTTTTGATCTCTCCACCTGGAAGCCAATTTTCCTGTCTTGTTTGAACACTTCCATTATTTGACGGTAATGAAGCCAATCTCGTACTTTAGACTTCATTTTCTCATAGTTCTGTAATTTGATTTTTCCACTCTCTTGCTCCAAAATTTCACAATATTTTGGCCATATGGATTCCATATTAAGTTTTCTCACCTCCTTAGCTTCCATTGGTGACAACCACCTAGGGGTTTTATTTTCCAACAAATCTTTATATCGAATCCAAACATTATATAGTGCTTTCCTGACAATATGGTTTTTAAATCCTTTATGAGTTTTTACCTTGTCATACCATATATATGCATGCCAACCGAATCTATTATCAAACCCTTCCAAATCCAAAATGTCTGTATTCTCAAGAAGTAGCCAGTCTTTCAACCAGCAGAAAGCTGCCGATTCATAGTACAGTTTTAAGTCCGGCAGGGCAAACCCCCCTCTGTCTTTTGCATCGGTTAATATCTTGAATTTAATTCTGGGCTTTTTGCCCTGCCAGACAAATTTAGATATATCTTTCTGCCACTTCTTGAAACAGTCCATTTGGATCCATTGCTCCGTGTCTGCTTCTCTGGAGCAGCAGAAAACAACCTTTCTCCCTCCTCTATGTGACATCCTTTTATATATTTGAACATGGCTATCATATCACCCCTTAACCTCCTCTTCTCCAGGCTAAACATGCCCAGCTCCCTTAGCCGTTCCTCATAAGGCATCGTTTCCAGGCCTTTGATCATTTTGGTTGCCCTCCTCTGGACACGTTCCAGTTTGTCAGATAAGCCATTCAAAAATACAAATGTTGCACTGAGAAAGTTTGGTGTGATCATGGCCCTGTATTATTATATAACATGCAAAATGAAAAGACAAGTGATTTTGCTGCTATCCAAAGTGTAGCCATAGTGTTGACTCTATAGTATAAACATCCCGAGCCAGGCTTTAATGAGAGAGAAATCATAAAATGAATTGGTACAGCTATGTTGGTAAGTAAGAATCCATTGAGAAACTTATCTTGTAACCGAACATTCTTTGGTTCCTACAAAAATTTCACAACCTACACTATTAAGGTATATGACAATTATCCCTCTGTGTAAGTTCACTGTGAGTGCCAGCAAATTATGTTTTGAGTGGATTTTAGTGACAATTATATGAAGCATATTTAATTGTAAAATCCATAAATAAACTTTTATTGGTCAACATTTATCCTTTTATCTTTAAAGTGAAACATGAGTAGAAAGGTAAACATAAAAAAATATTCCTCCAATTCTAGCTGATTTTGGAAGTTAGAAAATAGCAGGCCCAAACACACACACACACACCACAGAGGACCCTGACCTTCAAGGATATACAGATTCCAGCATCAAAATAATCACTAATTTCAGATTTTACTTGCATAGAGTTTTACATATTATTCCCTTCAATCATCTCGTTCCTGGGTAATGGGTGGCCTTTTTCCAGTGTCTTATTTCCAAGAACTGAATGCCTAGTATCAGCCAAACACCATCTTTAAGCATTCAGACAGCCCGTCAAAGCCCAATATCAAATAGCACTGCACCAAATGACCTGTCAGAGTTCTTCTTGGAGATTCTGAAAGGTGGTGTTTGTGTTCATTACAACTGATTTAGAAGGAACAGTTCGCAGAATTTTAATGATCCAAGAACTTAATCACAAGTTTCTACAGGAGCCATTTTGTGCAGCATACCGCTCCTTCAATCTGACAGTTTCTAGGTGAAGAAACTGGTTGCCAAATGACAGTCATTGCAATCACAACAAGCAACTACAGCTTAATGCTTTTACATGGTGTGATTTCTAAATGCTTGTTGAATTTGTCAAAATGTTATCCTCAGAAGAAAATGCATGCATGGAAAAAATAAAATAAAATCCACGTTTGTTGCATCTTTTCAGTCCTCTACCAATATCTTAAAACACAGCCACTTCTTGAAATGGGCTCATGGTGATTTCATAAGCTTAATGAAATCTCTTACGCAAAACCACAGTCCTTGAGTTAACTATATACAATAGCTACAAACATGGTGGAAATCCATTGGGTTATATCCAGTGGTGTTGTTAAGCTGACAGTGAGGCTTCTATCAATGGCAATGGAGCCAATCCCTCTGCAGCCAATGTATCTCTAAATTTGATTCAGAGGACCCACCCATCTACAGCATGATATAGTATAGTTCAGTGGAGGGGATGGAGGGGCGTCAGGTGATAGAGCAATAATGAAAAAATGCTTTCTCTCTCATTCCACTGATGGAAGCCTTAACATAAGCTGAGCACACTACTGGATAAATATATAAACCATTTTATTTTGCTTAAAGGGCATTTAGCAAAAATGTTGAGGTGAAATGATATGAACTCAGGTACTACTACTGTACTACTGTACTACTCAGGTACTACTACTGTACTACTACTACTACTGTACTATTACTGTTACTATTATTACTATTGAGAAGTGGAACACCAAATGTCAGTTATTACCACTGGTCATGGTTTGGTCAGAAAACAGTCTCTGGGGAGAAAGGTGAACAGTGGTCATAGCTATAATGTGCTGTATCCTACCAATGAATTTTGTTGACATGATGTTGCAGTATTTGATTTAAAATAGAGACCTTCCTCGCCATTACCTGAATACAGCTGGCAAATAAATACAGGAATTATCAATTACCTAAATATATGGGCTGTGGCTCAACTAACAAAAGTAGTTGCCCCAGGAAGAAAAAACCCGAATTGTTTTCAGAATTGGGAACTGTTTGCTAGATATCTAAATAGATTAATGGACTATCGAATCTGATCTTTTTTTTGTACAGTGTACTATTCATCTGTACAAAAAAAAAGAGAGAGTTTTTTTTTTGTACAGTGTACTATTCATCGGGGACGCAGGTGGCGCTGTGGGTTAAAGCCTCAGCACCTAGGACTTGCCGATCGAAAGGTCGGCGGTTCGAATCCCTGCGGCGGGGTGCGCTCCCGCTGCTCGGTCCCAGCGCCTGCCAACCTAGCAGTTCGAAAGCACCTCCGGGTGCAAGTAGATAAATAGGGACCGCTTACCAGGGGGAAGGTAAACGCCGTTTCCGTGTGCGGCTCTGGCTCACCAGAGCAGCGATGTCACGCTGGCCACGTGACCCGGAAGTGTCTCCGGATAGCGCTGGCCCCTGGCCTCTTGAGTGAGATGGGGTACCTTTACCTTTACCTTTACTATTCATCATTTTGTTTTGATTATTGTGGTAAATTAATTTGAATGGAGAAAAGGAATTAGCTCACATTCTGAGGTAATATGAGAACTATGTCTGTGCTGTTTTACCTGGGTAAAACAATCCACACAAGGCTGCCATCAGAGGTCAGCAAGTCAGTGTTGCCGGTATCTGCTAAAACCTAAGCTTCTGCTGATCACCAGAGTCCTGTGGTCCTGCTCTTCTTCCTTGTTCTTGCTGCATATTCATCTGTCCTGGGCAAGCTGTAACAATAGGAAAGAGAAGGAAGAAGAACCTCGATTGGCCTTGGTGGGCCATGCCATGGACAGAGCACAGTGTGTGTGTGTGTGTGTGTGTGTGAATGGGCAGTGGTGATTGTGGCAAGGAGGTAGGTTGACACAAGGAGGTGGGTGGCCCCACTGCATGAATCTTGCCCAAGGATTACACAAAACCCAGAGCTTGCACTGCACATACATCATCTTCTATATTATGCTAACCACCCATGTATTTTGAAGGGAAAGTTAAGCATATTCTCTCATTTAATTAAAACAATTGTAGTGGTGTTTTTCATATCATTATTTAAAAGATGTATACCACCACCACACCACCCTTAGCTATGATTACTATCAGGCCAGGTAACAATGCAAAAACTGGTTAAACAATCTCTTTCACTCTCAGTGACAATGCTCATTTCCTTTTATGCATGAGATCATTTCACAATTACTAATAGGATAAAAGTGGAGAGAGACCCTGAGTAATCAGATACAGAGGAAGAATAGGAAATTAGAAGAATACAATTCAATATACAATTCAGCATATCTCCGCTAGTCAGACGTCTCTGGATCACAGCATGTGAGAGGAGGCTCAAAGAACAGTCACCAATAATTGCTCCTTCCTTAGCTTCCACATTTTCTTGTAAAAATAAACAAGTATTCGGAACCTGTATCAGCATGCAATTAGCCTTACCAAAACCCCACTACAAATCTGAAGATATATTATTTGCAAGGAATATATTGTTGGCTCTCTCTCTCTCCATGCAAATGTTATGCATCCAGAATCCAATAATAGAAGTAGCACATTTTCTTGTCTGTACCTGCTCAGAGATAAATATGAATTTCCCCTTATCTTGATCTCATTTTCAGGTAGAGAAGTTGCTAAATTAAACTCAGAGGTAGAACCTGCTGTGGAACGTTGGGAGATTAGAGATGTTAACCTTTGTGTCCTGCAGAAATTTTTCTGTGATAGCAAATTTTTACATTCCCTTTGAGTGCAAAGGTGCGCTTGAGATGGGATGTGTGGCATGTGCCCTTGCAAAAGGCAAGACTTAAACATGGCAGCTCACCCCTGGGATCAGGTTTCAATAGCACAACTAACTACATTGTGAAGTACATGAAGTAACAAAAAAGGGGGTAAGAGTCTCAGCATGAACAATTGCTTTCCCCTCATTGTGCATAGTGCCCTACAAGGGTATCAGGTTGGGATTGTGGAACAGGAATTACAGAAAAAACAGGCTTGGGCACTGGATCTTCTCTGGAAATTAACTTATGTTCCTTGATATAAGAGGAAATTCAAGGAACTGTAATTAATTGTGATGAGAAAACTGCTAGATTTTACTCCACATCCTTAGAAAAGAACAGGATCAATGTCCCACCTAACCGACTGGGTTGTTTTTTTAATAATAATAATAATAACAACAACAATTTAAAAAAGAGAAGAGTTTACAATTATTTATTTCTCTGTCACTTCCTCCCATACCTGTCATCCCTTTTTCTCTCCTCAAACATTTATACAATCCCTGCTGATAACATCTGACTGAAGGTTTTCTCAGAACTACCACAAACTCTAGCTGATTTGGGCTGAAATGCTGTGTCGATATGATTCAGCCTTCATCTGTGAGAAGCCTGACATGGGACCCTGGGAGGCTGGGCAAAGCTATGGCAAGAGAAGCCATGGAAGTTAACCGCCAGGTATATTGCACCTGGGCTGATTCAAACAGTACATGGTGAGGAGGAGGAAAGGGGGTGTGCATGTGTAGGCCTGGATGCACTGGAAGGAAATGATGCCCTTAGTCATAGAATTGTAGAGTTGGAAGGGATTATGAGGGTCCCCTAGTCAATCCCCTGAAATGCAGGGCTGAAACCTACGACCCTGAGATTCTCCTCCTCTAATGAGCTTTCTCAGACAAAGAGACATAACTCCCCCACATTCTTAGCAATTTTCTTAGCAATTTTACCAGGTACCAGAATTTGTTTCTCAGAAAGGTTTCTGGATGTTTCCAAAGGCAAATGCACCTCAAATGTCACTTTACGTGAAATCTGAGGCCAATATAGATAGCAGCATATGGGAAAATAAATAACCCTATCAATTGTTCAAAATTCCACAGAAAGTTCTAGAGACATCTTCTCAGCAGCAGCCTTCAAATTCAGGAGTATCTCTCCTTGCATCATTTTTATATTACAGTGATTATTTTTACTCCATAGAAATACTTTTGTTATACACAATGCAATATGTAGGAGCCACTTTTTAAAAGCAGAATATATACATATGTTTTTAAAGTGAGTTTGTAATAGACTTTGTTCCTTCTCATACTTTTCATTTTCCCCTTAAATGGCAAAACAAATGAACAAATCAGAATTTTTGCTTTATCTGTGGTATCTATATCCATCAATCTTTATGTACACCTGATTAAGGCTGTTATATACACATTCATATTTTAAATGGGGCTTAATGGGAACTCAATGAGGCTTACTTCTGGAAATGTACAGAACTGCATTGTGAGCCACCCACAGATATGTCTGCAACATTAACGGCAAGATAATGCTGTTGACATGTTTGGCTGGTGTTTCAGTTCATCCAGTAATATTATAAATTGGAATGGTAACCAGAATTCTCCAGCATCCATTAATATTTTGATGAACTATGACCTTCCTTCTAATTTCCATGCTTGCTTTTGAACAGAGTGTTTATTCCAGCTTCCCACTATTTTCAGATATCCTGGCCGGGTAAATCACAGCCTGTATTTTGCCCTTGTGTTGTACTTAGATTAGATGTGGGGGTGGAATTCCATTACAAAAATAATGTTATTGTGCATTTTTCAATGGGACTTTAGAGAGTAAACCTGACATTTTTCAGTCTTCAGCTTTTGATGTCCATTTTAAAATGTTTATTATATATTATAGGGTGATTCTGTTTTGTTCTAGTATATCCAGTACATATTTAAGAAGAAGAGATTAGCTGGATCTATCTAGCCCAGCAGACCGCCCACAAGCAGAAAATAATAGAATCATAGAATTGTAGAGTTGGAAGCGACAACGAGGGTAATCTAGTTCAACCACCTCCAGTGCAGGAATTTATTTTGCCTAACATGGAGCTCAAACTCATGATTAAGAGTCTCATGCTCTACCAACTGAGCTATCCCATCAAAATGAGCAATCAGCACTGTTCCACTGCTATACAACTGGTATTCAATACTGTCTCCTACACCAGAGCTAGTACATATAGTCATCATAGCTAGTAGCTACTATATTATTGGTCTTCCATTAATTTGTTTATCTCCGTTTTAAAGCCCATTTAAGTTGGTGGTCACCACTGTAACTTGTAGCAATAAATGTCATAATTTAACTATGTGCTGTGCGCCAAAATCCTTTCATTTGTCTATCCTGGATCTGCCAACATTTAGCTCCAATGTATGACCCTGAGTTCTAAATATTATGAGAGAGGAAGAAAAACTACTACCTTTTTACTCTTCACACACCACACATAAATTTGTACCCCTTTATTATGTCCCTCTTAATTAGCTGACCCCCCGCCCCCAGCTAAACAAACATTGCTGAAACAGCCCTGAAACAATAATACTTTTTAGACACAATATTGCACTGTAAATGGATTTGCCACAAAATAGGCAGAAAAGAGTCTTCAGTAAGGTAAAGCGGGATGGAGGACACTCCAATAATTTGTTTTAGGCTGTAATCTTATGCATATTTATCTAGGAGTAACTCAGTAGGACGTTCACCTGAGTAATCATAGGATTTCACTGTTAAGGCTCAGTTGTAAAAATGGTGGTGTAAGCACACTCAACTCACATGCTCCAAGCCCCTACACACATTGCTCTTGTGCGCAAAAGGTGTGATCATTTTATTTGCAACATCAGACAGATTTTTAATTAGCACAACCGCAAACAGGAGAGCACACCATTAACAGTCTGAAACATGTTGCTTCAGATAATCTTCGAAATCCTTCTATTTCTCAAAGTCCACTACAAGCCAAAAGTGCACAAAGGTCACCCTTAACAGTAAAGAAGATTTTACTAGGCAGAGGTGAGGCTGTCCACCTGTATATGTACCTTAGGGAATTTTGGGGAGGACTGAAAATATTATGATGCTTTTAAAAATTCAGCAAAACAATAGAGGCAACCCTGAGCTGCAGTGGTAGTTGGTACCGAAGTAGCAGTTGCTCTCACAGGGGATCCTGCTGTTGCCATCAACAACAGTTCCTGCCGGAGCCCCAACCTTACAAAGGCCTGATCTTTGCCCTTAGGAACTAAATGTGAACAGCATTACAAATTTAGTGGCTTTGCTGCTGGACAGAGTAATCCTTTGAGCCATCCTTAGTCCATGCTTCTGTTCACAATGGACTGTCTAATTTGCCTGAGCTTTGACTCCAATTTGCTGTTAACTCCATCAGTTCACAAAGGGTCCTATGGAAGGACAATCAAAGCAAAGAAATAAAATAATAAGAGTGGCATGTGTATGTATTGAACCAGGAGAAATCAGCAAGGTGGCAAACACAGCAGCAGAAGCATGGATGAATATTCAAGATGAATATTCAGCACTTTAAACTCTGCTCATGTACGCTTGAGTGTGAGATGGTGAATCCTTAAAGGCATGATTAATATTTCACAGTCCTTTCTTCTTGATCCATTGTTAATATCAAACAGTTTAGTGTCAGAGGAGGAAGATAAAAAGAAGGTTAATGTTTGGTTTTCTCACCGAGCAAGAAGTAAATGGCTCACATGTATGCATTTGTAACCTGCAGAAAGCAAGGGGTGGAGGGGTAGGGATTTTGAGGTACCAGGTGGCCAAATAAAACAAATCCACCGACACACTGAAATGGAGAGCTTGTCCTAGAAGATGTAGTCAGCATAGGCATTATCACTAGACAATAGTTCTTGGAAGCCTATCTACCTATAGAGGCAGTAGCAGCCTGCCTTGCTATCCTGGCTTCCCAACACCCCACACTGCTGCTGCTTACCAGGAGCCAGAGAGTAGTAAGCTAAGGGGAACTCTGCACAGTGTGGGTGAAGCAGCAGGAGTGTCAGACCTGCCAAGCTGCATGTTGTGTTGCTTCTTCCCATCCTCTGGAAGTGACATGATGTTGGGAAGCGAAGAGAGCAGCCAGATCTCTCTCTCTCTCTCTCTCTCTCTCTCTCTCTCTCTCTCTCTGTGTGTGTGTGTGTGTGTGTGTGTGTGTGTCTGCCTAGTAAAATCTTCTAAAATCAAGAAATCAATCTTTGGGTGGGTCAGAAGCGCCTATTCTCTGTCTCTTAATATTAGGCAGAAACCTTCATTATATCATCTTTGCTTAAACACGTTTTTGTTAGGAAAACCTACCCAGACATGCAATTTTATTATGTATTGTTTTTAAAGCAGTTGATTTTATCTATATTTTGATAACATTATTGCCTGCTGTTTTTAAAAGCCTGTTTTTACTGTTTCTTTTTAATTATTGGTTGATTGGCTTATCACTTATATGCCACAATGCCTTCTGCATATAACCCATTCAGATATATTTTTTGATTAAGCAGTATATAAATCTTGGTATCTGTATGAAACTAAATTGTCCTGAAACTGGTGTAGGAGGCAAGAGAAATTTCCAGGAGGATGTGGGTATGGAGTTTGGTGCTTTCCCTATATAGTAAGAGGTGGCCATGGATTTCTTAAAAAATAAATTCATATTCCTTTCACCCTTTAAAAAAAACCTGGTTCATGCCACCTGCCACATCACAAGTAATTCTGCAGCCTCTTGTCTTTTATGGGACAAACATAACTGTAAACTGCATTGAAGATATTGTACAGATTTTATATTGTTTTTTTATAATTCAAATATATATATTAAAAACATATATATTTATAATGCATTGAGAGAACAATACTTGGGGCAAATTTTTGTGAGAGATGGAGATAGGTCTGGCCATGAATCTGTATTTTACCTACTGGGAGGACAAGATGCAACTGTGAAAACTGAATATTTTCTGTCTGCAGACAATCTATAAGAGAGAATGCTGTGTCGTGCCAGGGTGATTCAGAATTTAAAGTTTTGTTTTAAGCTTTTATTCAATTAGGCTTTGCATAATTTCATTAAGAATTGCATACATTCATTTTATTCCATCCCATTTTGTTTCAATATTTGTTAAAAGAGGAACAAATTCTTCCTTTTAAAGAGGCATGCAGTGATCTACCAGGGAAATTCAAGATTTTAAATTTGTTTATGCTGGAGTTTGTCTCAGTCTGAGTTAAACTATCTCTCATTCTGATAAACCTTTGTTTTGTAATGATCCCATCATGGCTAGGTACCATTAAAATAATCTGAATCTGCTTGCTCATGGAGAATGTCTTCCCATGGGCCAGGAAATGTTGCAGCTGTACAATGGTTGAGATGTAGCAAAAAGACTTTAAAAAGGCCTTGTTGTTTAGTCGTTTAGTCATGTCCGACTCTTCGTGACCCCATGGACCAGAGCACGCCAGGCACTCCTATCTTCCACTGCCTCCCGCAGTTTGGTCAGACTCATGTTTGTAGCTTCGAGAACACTGTCCAACCATCTCGTCCTCTGTCGTCCCCTTCTCCTTGTGCCCTCCATCTTTCCCAACATCAGGGTCTTTTCCAGGGAGTCTTCTCTTCTCATGTGGTGGCCAAAGTATTGGAGACTCAGCTTCAGGATCTGTCCTTCCAGTGAGCACTCAGGGCTGATTTACTTCAGAATGGATGTGTTTGATCTTCTTGCAGTCCATGGGACTCTCAAGAGTTTCCTCCAGCACCATAATTCAAAAGCACCAATTCTTCGGCGATCAGCCTTCTTTATGGTCCAGCTCTCACTTCCATACATCACTACTGGGAAAACCATGGCTTTAACTATACTGAACTTTGTTGGCAAGGTGATGTCTCTGCTTTTTAAGATGCTGTCTAGGTTTGCCATCGCCTTTCTCCCAAGGAGCAGGCGTCTTTTAATTTTGTGACTGCTGTCACCATCTGCAGTGATCATGGAACCCAAGAAAGTAAAATCTCTCACTGCCTCCTTTTCTTCCCCTTCTATTTGCCAGGAGGTGATGGGTCCAGTGGCCATGATCTTCGTTTTTTTGATGTTGAGCTTCAGACCATATTTTGCGCTCTCCTCTTTCACCCTCATTAAAAGGTTCTTTAATTCCTCTTCACTTTCTGCCATCAAGGTTGTATCATCTGCATATCTGAGGTTGTTGATATTTCTTCTGGCGATCTTAATTCCGGCTTGGGATTCATCCAGCCCAGCCTTTCGCATGATGAATTCTGCATATAAGTTAAATAAGCAGGGAGACAATATACAGCCTTGCCGTACTCCTTTCCCAATTTTGAACCAATCAGTTGTTCCATATCCAGTTCTAACTGTAGCTTCTTGTCCCACATAGAGATTTCTCAGGAAACAGATGAGGTGATCAGGCATTCCCATTTCTTTAAGAACTTGCCATAGTTTGCTGTGGTCGACACAGTCAAAGGCTTTTGCAAAGTCAATGAAGCAGAAGTAGATGTCTTTCTGGAAGTCTCCAGCTTTCTCCATAATCCAGAGAATGTTTGCAATTTGGTCTCTGGTTCCTCTGCCCCTTCGAAATCCAGCTTGCACTTCTGGGAGTTCTTAGTCCACATACTGCTTATGCCTGCCTTGTAGAATTTTAAGCATAACCTTGCTAGCGTGTGAAATGAGTGCAATTGTGCGGTAGTTAGAGCATTCTTTGACACTGCCCTTCTTGGGGATTGGGATGTAGACTGATCTTCTCCAATCCTCTGGCCACTGCTGAGTTTTCCAAATTTGCTGGCATATTGAGTGTAGCACCTTAACAGCATCATCTTTTAAAATTTTAAATAGTTCAGCTGGAATATCATCACTTCCACTGGCCTTGTTATTAGCAGTGCTTTCTAAGGCCCATTTGACTTCACTCTCCAGGCTGTCTGGCCCAAGGTCAGCAACCACACTACCTGGGGTGTACGAGACATCCATTTCTTTCTGGTATAGTTCCTCTGTGTATTCTTGCCACCTCTTCTTGATGTCTTCTACTTCTGTTAGGTCCTTTCCACTTTTGTCTTTTATTATGGTAATCTTTGTACGAAATGTTCCTTTCATATCTCCAATTTTCTTGAACAGATCTCTGGTTTTTCCCATTCTATTGTTTTCCTCTATTTCTTTGCATTGCTTGTTTAAGAAGGCCTTCCTGTCTCTCCTTGCTATTTTTTGGAAATCTGCATTCAATTTCCTGTATCTTTCACTATCTCCCTCGCATTTTGCTTGCCTTCTCTCCCCTGCTATTTGTAAGGCCTTGTTGGACAGCCACTTTGCTTTCTTGTATTTCCTTTTCATTGGGATGGTTTTAGTTGCTGCCTCCTGTATAATGTTACGAGCCTCCATCCATAGTTCTTCAGGCACTCTGTCCACCAAATCTAAATCCTTAAACCTGTTCCTCACTTCCACTGTGTATTCATAAGGGATTTGACTTAGATTGTATCTTACCGGCCCAGTGGTTTTTCCTACTTCCTTCAGTTTAAGCTTGAATTTTGCTATAAGAAGCTGATGATCGGAGCCACAGTCAGCTCCAGGTCTTGTTTTTGCTGACTGTATAGAGCTTCTCCATTTTTGGCTGCAGAGAATATAATCAGTCTGATTTTGATGCTGCCCATCTGGTGATGTCCATGTGTAGAGTCGTCTCTTGTGTTGTTGGAAAAGAGTGTTTGTGATGACCAGCTTGTTCTCTTGGCAGAACTCTATTAGCCTATGCCCTGCTTCGTTTTGAACTCCAAGGCCAAACTTGCCAGTTGTTCCTTTTATCTCTTGACTCCCTACTTTAGCATTCCAATCCCCTATAATGAGAAGAACATCCTTCTTTGGTGTCATTTCTATAAGGTGTTGTAAGTCTTCATAGAACTGGTCAATTTCAGTTTCTTCAGCACCAGTGGTTGGTGCATAAACTTGGATTACTGTGATGTTAAAAGGTCTGCCTTGGATTTGTATCGAGATCATTCTATCATTTTTGAGATTGCATCCCAATACAGCTTTTGCCAATCTTTTGTTGACTATGAGGGCCACTCCATTTCTTTTACGGGATTCTTGCCCACAGTAGTAGATATGATGGTCATCCAAACTAAATTCGCCCATTCCCGTCCATTTTAGTTCACTGATGCCCAGGATGTCAATATTTATTCTTGCCATCTCATTTTTTACCACATCCAACTTACCCAGTTTCATGGTTCTTACATTCCAGGTTCCTATGCAATTTTTTTTTTTTTTACAGCATTGGACTTTCCTTTCGCTTCCAGGCATATCCGCAACTGAGCGTCCTTTCGGCTTTGGCCCAGCTGCTTCATCAGCTCTGAATCTACTTGTACTTGTCCTCCACTCTTCCTCAGTAGCATGTTGGACGCCTTCCGACCTGAGGGGCTCATCTTCCAGCGTCATAACTTTCACATACCTGTTGTCTTTGCCCATGGAGTTTTCTTGGCAGGGATACTGGAGTGGCTTGCCGGTTCCTGCTCCAGGTGGATCACGTTTGGTCAAAACTCTCCACTATGACCTGTCCATCTTGGGTGGCCCTGCACGGCATAGCTCATAGCTTCTCTGAGTTATTCAAGCCCCTTCGCCACGGCAAGGCAATGATCCATGAAGGGGGGGGAAGCCCTTAGCTTACCCGAATACAAGATTTATACATACTTGCAACCCAGGATATCAGTTCATGTATCTTATGAAGTGGACTGCAATTCATGAACACAGATGCCTCAGTAGTCATTAAGTGCTACAATACTCTTTCTGCAAGAGACAGGCATGAATGTTGTTGTTGTTTAGTCATTTAGTCGTGTCCGACTCTTTGTGACCCCATGGACCAGAGCACGCCAGGCACTACTGTCTTCCACTGCCTCCCGCAGTTTGGTCAAACTCATGCTGGTAGATTCAAGAACACTTTCCAACCATCTCGTCCTCTATCGTCCACTTCTCTTTGTGCCCTCAATCTTTCCCAACATCAGGGTCTTTTCCAGGGAGTCTTCTCTTCTCATGAGGTGGCCAAAGTATTGGAGTCTCAGTTTCAGGATCTGTCCTTCCAGGGAGCACTCAGGGCTGATTTTCTTAAGAATGGATAGGTTTGATCTTCCTGCAGTCCATGGGACTCTCAAGAGTCTCCTCCAGCACCATAATTCAAAAGCATCAATTCTTTGGCGATCAGCCTTCTTTATGGTCCAGCTCTCCGACCATCTTCCTAGAGTAATCTCACTAATTCCCCTCGAATCAGGGGGATTACAACATCTACATTGTGCAGTCCCTCCTCAAGCACCGGCCCCATGCAGGCGTAAATGGAACAGCGAGCTGGAGCTTAAAATTAAACAACACCTGCACTCTCCAGATTTATTGGTTCTGAGAGACCAGTGTCTTTTACCTAACTTTGATCCTTTTTCACTATATCAGTGAGTCTCAGAGTCTCTTTTCCCATTTCTTATAAATACCAGGCCTCCCAAACAACATAACAAATCGGGGGTCTGGTTTGACAAAGACTGTCGGAAGCTAAGATCCCTGCTTAGGAAACAACAAAACAAGGTAAAACAGGAGAGGACTCTGTCATCTATGGTAAATTTCCACAGATGGCGCTCTTACTATAAAAACACCTTAAAACTCAAGAAATCCCTTTATAGGAAGGAACAATGGGAGGCACTTGATAAGGCGATTAAATCGCGAGGCGATAGAAAATTTTGGGCAATAGTAGCACAGGGAGTCTCATCCAAAGGAAAAATTGTAATCAGCAGTATTCCATCCGATGTGTGGTATCAACACTTTTTCAAGCTATACACAACCTCAAATACTGCTAATTTGAGTCCGTCCCTCCCATTGAAGAATGATTATCTAGCTAGTTGGGATCCTGTTACGGAATTAGAGTGCCTACAGCTAATTAAAACTTTAAAAAATGGCAAAGCTCCTGGTGAGGATATGATCCCCCCTGAGGTTTTTAAATCAAATGCCCAATGGTGGGCCATCTTTTTGGCCAAACTTTTTACGGCAATAAACAACACATGTAAAATCCCAGCAAACTGGAAACTAAGTGTGGAAGCCCCTATCTACAAGAAGGGAGATATTCAAGATCCAGCAAACTACCGCCCTGTAAGCCTTCTGGACATCGCATACAAACTTTATACCCGGTACTTATTAAACAAGTTGGTAGACTGGACGGACCATTCTAACCTGTTCAACCAGGAACAGGCAGGATTTAGAAAGGGCCACAATACGATAGGTCACTGTATGGTACTACAGACCCTGGTAGCTAAATATGGTCCAGCTCTCACTTCCATACATAACTACTGGGAAAACCATAGCTTTAACCATACGGACCTTTGTTGGCAAGGTGATGTCTCTGCTTTTTAAGATGCTGTCAGGCATGAATAGTCCAGTGGAAACTCTTACGCTTATTGTGCTACTCCACCTCTGCCAAAATTTCCTAGAAATTATCCCTAATGGCAACACCACCACAAAAGCAGCAGAACATGGCTTACACTACAGTGGGGGACAAACTGACACACAAAAACTGTGCGGCCACTTTCTTTCTTTTTAAATATATTTTTTTATTCAAGTTTTATTGGTTTACAAAAGTATGTGCAATGTCTCTTTTTCAAGTTACTTTTTCTACAGATTAGTTTCATTTGTTGTGAGACATTAGCGTTACATTAGGAAGAAAACGGGGAAAGAGGTGGAGGGGGGAGCGGTGAGTGGGGTCGGGTGGCAATGCTTCTATTCTACTTAGTGTATATGTGGGGTTTTGTGTCAGCGTCACTTGTGTGGGTTCTCTTTATTATTTGCCTATATTTCTTTGGTGGTGAGAGAGGTTGGGGAAGGTCTAGGATGTGGTTGGTTGTCTTTGATTGGCTGTAGTGAAATTTGTTTTCATGTGTGAGTGGTGTGTGTGTGTTTGGATCAGGTTAGCCAGATTGATTTGTATGCTGTTGGTGGGTTCTTCTTGTTGCTTTGTTGGGCTGTGTATGTGATAAAGGGTAACCATACCGAGATGAAGACGTCTTCTTCTATTTGTCGCCATGTCAGTTTCAGTTTGCTGGTCAGTTTTTCTAATAAGGCTGTTTCCCATACTATTTGATACCATTGGTCTATGCTTACTCCTGACAGGGCTCTCCAGTGTCTGGCTCTTTCTAGGACTGTGCACCAGATTCGGCTGAGGTCCAAATCAAGCATATTTGGAGGGTGTTGGCTTGGGTCTTGTGACGTTAACATATGAGAGTGCTGGAGGTGAAATAGTTAAACAGTTTACCCAATCAGAACCCAGGGGGTGGAGTCAGAGGGACTATAAAACTAGCTCTGGGAGGGGCAAAGGGAGGAGTTTGTTGGATGGTTGGTTAGAGTGGGAGTGAATTGGGATAGAGTCTGTGGGTAGAGAAATAAGCTGAGTCAGGAATAGTTAGGAGCTAGGAAGATAAGTAAATATCTGAGAGGTGGTTTAGTGAGTGAGAGCAGGTAGCGGAAGTTATAGGTCTGGATAGGCACCCCATGATTGTAATTGACCAATACCATTTATGAAACCTCACGCTTGTTAAACTGCAATAAATAACAGAAGTTTATGTTCCAATTTCACCCTGACTGGACTCAGTATTGTACCAGGTAGGGCCTGGGTGGTGGCAGCGAGAAATAAAGTGGTGGCACAGGGATCAATAGACAGTGAAACATCCGGGGACCCTGTGTGATCGCCACAGGTCTCAAAAGAGTTGGGTATGCACAGCCACAGATCACTACCAATCAGGTTGGTTGGCATAGAGCAGGCAACCTGCGGCCTTCCAGATTTTTTGGCCTACAACTCCCATGATCCCTAGCTAACGGGACCAGTGGTCAGGGATGATGGGAAATGTAGTCCAAAACATCTGGCGGGCCGAAGGTTGGGGATGCCTGGCCTAGAGGGACTTGTGGCAGTCAGGGCGTGCAGCATCAGGCAAGAAGAAGAGGCAGGCACCATGTGTAAAAGTCATAAACCTCCCTGGCTGACAGCTGCATTTTCCTGTGAGAAAAGGATCAATCTCTCCGCTCAACAGTGTGAGCAGCAACCAGCACTGCACAGGATGAGATTGCTATTTGTCACAGAACAATCCAATCATGTGAGGGTGTTGCTTTCAGGAAAGAAAGCAGTACCCACACTCCTCAGGATCTGATCCTGTACACTGCCATGCACCCTAACCATTTTAAGGGTTTAGAAAGCATTAAAAAAAACCCAAATTTAGCCTTGTCCTTGAATTGTTTCAATGACAGATCTGGGGTGGGCAGCTCCCAGAGTGGTACAGGGCAAATTTCCCTGATCTGGAGCTCACAGATCTGAACCACAGGGTGGATCAGGGGTCTGTGCACAGCCCTATCATTTTTGATGCCCTACATATCTGACAAAGTGATTGCACTGCAATCTTGTACATGTGCATTCAAAAGTAAGCAGCATTAAGTTCAATGGGACTTATTACTAAGGAAGTGTGTATAGGATTGCAGACCTTACTTTTTGGTCTCTCTCCAGTTAAAAAGAAAAGACTTAATTTAGGCTGCTGCATTTGTAAGGTGCTGAGAAGAAGGAGAAAGCTAAACTCTTAAAATCGGTAATGTGCTTTCTAAACATCATTGCATAATGATGTTTTGTTGTTCCACATAAATGTATCTTTTGCAGGGCTTAAGGTCTTTGCTGTAGTGCTCTTGAATATTTGTCAAGAGTTTCTCTATGAAAGACAAGGAGAAATATAAGTGCATTCCTTTTCTGTCCATACTGAAGATAAAAAGGTGCATAAGCATGGGTTTATGGCAAATTGCAAACCACTTACACTGATATTATTCAAGATTATTTTCACATTTATAATGCTTTATTTCATCGTTCCTCTCAAACGTTTTCCTGTGTAGTATCAAGAATGCAACTAGCAAGCAAGATTAAACAAACAAATCAAAAACACGTGAACTAGAAGGTAGAACTGTCTACCACAGAACTGCATCCTCAACCTGTACCACGCTCCCACCCTCCAGGCATATTCCATTCATTACTTGCAGTTTCAAGAATGCATCCAATTCACGAGTAAAATGTAATAACACCCTTCAGTTGTTCCAAAGGTTTGGGGCCTGGTCATTTCATGTTGGACTGCGTCAGATCCATGCCACGTCATATTCTGAAGCAGACTGAGTATTTCTGAAGCAGGTTGCTTCCATTAAGATTTGTCCTTCATCTGAAGTCAATGTAGTTCTTCAACTGGTGGTTTGCCTAGTACCTATCTCTGATGTAAAAGCTATGAAACAGGGTATTGAGATGGATCTCATGGTCATTTTGTGAGTTTATCATACTAGAAAGAATAATATTTCTTAGGAAATCTGGGCATATTCTACCGGAGTTCAATCTTCTTCAAGCATGGTCATTTTAAACTCATTTCTTGTGTTATATGTATATGCACTGGCTTCAAAATTTATTTGGGGGAAGGGAATGAAGCTCTTTCACTGGGCACATCATGGGGCCTGAATTCACAGTCTCGAACATAAGAAGACACCTGCTGGATCAGTTCAAATGTCAGTGTTCTCCAGTATCAGGGTGCGTTGAATTTTTCAACTTTCAACTTCCAAAAATGAGGAGTGCTAAAAAGTTGTAACATGACTTTGGAATTCAAAAGGTATTTTTGTTGAATTAATATAATATAATTTAATTTAGCTTCCCTTGGTAAATAAAATGTTTGTAAAACTGCAGAGGTATCAATAAAAATTATTGCTAAGTACTTGCAGTTATGTTGTTGTTATTATTATTTAGGATTACTAGACATTTTCAGAAGGTAAAATTAAAATTCTTTGATTTTCCAAAAGCCGTTTATGTGCTTCTTTACTAAACATATCTACCAAGCTGAATGTTGTCCAATTTTGCAAACCAACCAACCACAAACACAAAATAGCAGATTTGAATTCCTCACACCCAAAAACATATTTTTAAGAACCCTCAATGAAGAAATTTGCAGAAATTAATTTTCACTCCCTAAAAGAACATGCCCTACTGCAGCACCCTACCCATTTTCCTGAGTAACTTGTATACAAAGGTCTGTTGCCTGCAGGTACTATACAAGCCAGCATGACTTGTAGTCATAGAGAGCCTTATCTTCCAAGAATCAATACCCTTATCTTCTACAGTTTAACAATAAGCTGCATGAAATACTAATTCCTTTTGTCTCTCCTGAATCTCTCACCACTAGCATCTTTTTCCAAGATATGTTGGTAGGCTAAAGACTTCAAATATCTCTCTGAAAGTCCACTTATCTTTTCATAAAAGCAGTAATAATAAAATTACAAGACAATAAAATAACCATAAAAAAGAATGAGTGGCATAAAATATATTCATATTTGTACCAAACACACCAAATAATCATTAATGTTGCCAAATGAATTCATATTTAGTGGGAATGTGCCAACCATGAGATTCTTTGGTCATATAAATCACAAACAACCCCCAAGCAAAAGCAAAGTTTATTTATTTCTGAAATGTCTTGTTTGTTTCCATGCTGAGGAACTACTATAAGGATTGGGGTGGGTGGGAACTCTTCTGTATAGCTGACTCTACAGAAGGCAATTCTTGGCCATACAATAACTGATATAGAATTTTACTCACTTGTGCAGTTTACAATTAGCAAAGTTTCCCCTGGGAGATACAAAACTTTTCTGGTACAGACTGTACTTCCTCTGAGCTGATTACATTCAAGTTTACAGTTACCAATTAAAGAAACCAATTACAGTTCCATACTGTGTCAACACAGGCTGACCTAATTTGATCCTGGTTAATCAGTTACACAAACAAATTCTATTTCTAGAATAAATTGAAATTGGGTTGAAGAAAACAAAAAGTGAACTTCTATGTTTTGTGCGATATTATTATTATTATTATTATTATTATTATTATTATTATTATTATTATCATAACACAGAGTGTTAAAAACAAGCACATTTCAATGAATGGGATTCTGGAAAAGGCAAGTAGTTAACACTCTACCCCAAAAATGCACTTCTTCACAATCTGTAAGGAATAAATTCCTGGCAGCAAGCTTTGGGGTCATAAAACTTCACACCAGACAGCCATCTTTCTGAGCTACATTGTGTTAATATGTTTATCTGTGTGATTTATATTCACTCCTTCTAAAGTATACCACAATCACATATTGGCATGATATATCCAATCTGAAACACTTTAAAATCCCATTTCTTCCAAACATAAAGAACAACTAAAATCTAAGCAGCATATGTTCCAATAGCTCCATTGGCTGAAGAACATATTTATGACTTTCTGCTCCCAGTAATGTTCTGAAGCTGTCTTTTCCAGTCAATGGTCAATAGGCCTTTGGGCCTATGTCAGCATTTAGTCAAATATGTGGAAGCTGTTAAGGAAGTCTTAGACTGCAAACATACATATATTTAAAGTACTCCCAAATGATTATGGGCATTGTAATTTCTAAGCAACTCTTTGCAAACAACAGTGCCCAGAATTACTAAAGAATGTGCTTTACGTGTATGGTGTGCATGTAGCCTCAAATATTTTTTTTAAATATTAGGTGGTTTAGAAAGGTTTTGAATTGATTGAATGTAACACACGTTGAAATTGTGTTTAAAATAAACAAGAATGCCAGGTCTCTCTGTGTGAAACAGTAGCAATTCCAATGTGTGCTACATTTACTCCATTTTCAGGGGGATATGTCCCCTCCTAAAAGGTAAAGGTACCCCTGCCCGTACGGGCCAGTCTTGACAGACTCTGGAGTTGTGCGCCCATCTCACTCAAGAGGCCAGGGGCCAGCGCTGTCCGGAGACACTTCCGGGTCACGTGGCCAGCGTGACAAAGCTGCATCTGGCGAGCCAGAGCCACACACGGAAATGCCGTTTACCTTCCCGCTGGTAAGCGGTCCCTATTTATCTACTTGCACCCGGAGGTGCTTTCGAACTGCTAGGTTGGCAGGCGCTGGGACCGAGCAGCGGGAGCGCACCCCGCCGCAGGGATTCGAACCGCCGACCTTTCGATCGGCAAGTCCTAGGCGCTGAGGCTTTAACCCACAGCGCCACCTGCGTCCCTATGTCCCCTCCTAAACACCATTATATTTATTAAATATTGCCCATCCTTGTGCATCATTATACCATATCAGACTATTTTTCTATTTAGACTAGTATTGTCTGCTCTGCACTTTGAGCTGCTCTCCATGGGCCTTACATATCACATTCCATCTGATCTAATGAGAAGAGTCTAAAGATTGAACTTGGAACCTTCTGCATCCAAAGTAGGTGCTCTTTATTGTGATTTGGTCCTTCCATTGCCATTGACACACAGCACCATTTTGTTTTCTATGATGTCACCAGGCTGCAATGCTGGCAAAGGGCAAATCAACTCCTATAATCAGGACTCTTTGCTTTTGGCAACCTCCAGCCAGAGTGATAATTCTTTAAAACCTTGTACCTTAATGATTATAAATGGCAAGGATATAAATTATAAGTTTGGTATAATGCTCCGTTTAGTTACATTTTATACTACAAGGCAATTCTCTTGAACATAAAATAGCTTTTATCAATGAAAACTTAATACAGTTCAGCAATATATAGCTCATTTCCAAAGGTTCAGGCTGAAGAAGAGGCATGTGCGACATAAATCTCACCCAGCAAAATATGGTAGAAAAAGAGACAAACAAATTTGCATGACCCCAGAGCATATCAGCTGATCAATCATGCGATGCCTTAGCTCACTGCTCTTTCCATTAATTTTCCTTCTTTATTCAGCTCTAGGATGTGAAAAATCTCTCCAGCCAAAGTTAGTAATGACAAAAGTGGAAATCATATGCACTTGTACTAGGGAGTTAGCCTCCATGAACTTAGTGAGATTTACTTCCCAGTAAATAAACAGAGAATTGGAATGAAATCAATACAAGTTTATAAGCAAAAGGCTTCAGCTATTGGGAGCTACAGAAATGTACCGGTAGTTCTCATAACAACTCTAACAACAACAAATCTAATTAATAGCTATCTCATTCCAGTGTCCTCAGCAAGACTAAACATAGTTTGATTCAGCATCTCCCTAGCACAGAGACACTTGTTCAGTATACCTGAAGGAGTGTCTTCACCCCCATTGTTCAGCCTGGACATTGAGGTCCAGCTCTGAGAGTCTACTGCTGGTTCCCTCACTGCAAGAAGCAAAGTTACAGGGAACCAGGCAGAGGGCCTTCTCGGTGGTGGCGCCTGCCCTGTGGGACGCCTTCCCATCAGATGTCAAGGAAATAAACAACTAACTGACTAAGACATCTGAAGGCAGCCCTGTTTAGGGAAGTTTTAAGTGTTTGATATTTTATTGTGTTTTTAATATTCTGTTGGGAGCCACCCAGAGTGGCTGGGGAAACCCAGCCAGATGGGCAGGGTATAAATAAATTCTTCTTCTTCTTCTTCTTCTTCTGCTTCTTCTTCTTCTTCTTCTGCTTCTTCTTATTCTTATTATTATTGTTACTATTATTATTATTATTACTACTTGCATCTGAGTTCTTTGCTGTGTTGAGGAGTAGTATCGGCAGGGATCAGCTTCTCTAAACACAGCATGATTATGCTTTCTGGTCCTGTCCACTGGCTTACCAGTTTAAGAGAAATATTATTTCACCAGACTTTTAAAATTCTCTGAGTGTCAAGGAACAAGGAGACAGGTACAATCTGGTCAACATTCATGTTTCTGAACTTCTGAATGGTTTTGGCAAAGTTTTGGTTTTAGCCAAACATTTCTGGCTAAGCTTAGTAATCAAGAAGAAATTCACTCATGGGGGGATAAGGGACATAGGTATAAAGTTTTACTCACTTTACATTATATATTTGATTTATTTGTTGTTTTTATGTTATACAGTGCTTAGAAATTTTCTAAAAAATAAAATAAAATCTGGTAGCTTATAAATACTTTTAAATAAACAAACTACACCTGGGTTCCTCCCCGCAGTGTCAGAAATGAGTACTGCAAGTGCTCCTGAGATTCAGAACTTTTTCCCCCCCAGCTGGAGGGCTATACCCTGAAGAGGAAGGAAGACTCTCAGAAGCCCTGATGTATGCGCCAGGCACAATGAAACCTTCCCAGAGAACGTTCTACCGATTTCCCATATATTTGAAACTAACAAAATCACAGTTCTTCTTTAAGAGTAAGTTGCTAAGACACATATGTAGGTCAAAATCAGGGAGAGAACCATATAATTCTATCAGTTTGTCTCCTTTATCAAGCATCTAAATCAGCTCGATAAGTACAGGCATGCATGCATGTTTCCAAAAGAAACAGCACATCATTCCTCACGGGTGGGGGGTGTTTGGCACATGACAGATTTTATCCTTGAAATGATGGAAGAGAATGCAAATTTCCATAGACAAGCTATTGTTCACTTTATGCAGATCTATCACTCTTGCCTCCCTTCCATGGAGTCGCCAGTCTCCCAAAAGGCAATGCTTCATTGTATTACTACTTACCCTGACATGATGAATACCACCAAAACATTCTCACTTTTATTGTGAGGAGGAGCAATATCCCCTCATCTTAATGTCTGGGCATTTAGAATGTTTCCCAGGGATTCAGAGCAGTGCTCTGCTCTGTGTGTACCTGCCTGCAGTGATGTGGCAAATTTTGAGCTGCGGAAACTTATCATCACAGGCTACACTGCCAAAGAGTATCCAAAAATGCATGAAGCTACATTGATCTGTACTTAAACACAGACATAGACACCAGGGCTGGATTTACATATAAGCTAAATGAGCTATAGCTTAGGGCCCCACTCTCTTGCCCCCCCCCCAAAAAATAAAGGGAAAATAACTGGATGTACATTTCCAAAATATAAGATAAAAAAACAAATAAAATAAAACCTACATCTAGCAGCAGTGTTTTGTGTTATGTAGGTTTCTATGCTGTAAATAATGGGTCCTGCCTGCTAGCCTGCTCCCTAAAATATCACTGGTTTGCTCATTTCTATATATAGGGCGCCTACATTCTGCATGAACTGGTTGCATGGCAAATGGCTTTAGATAACTATTAGGTCCATTAATTACCATATTGCATATATTCAACACAAAAAACAGTGACAATTTGTTGTTGACAAAGGAGAGCTGGATATATAAAGGGCCCCATTACCTTCAGTAGCTTAGGGCCTCATCAAACCTAAATCCGGCCCTGATAAACAGTACATAGCACAATTCCCAGTTGATTGGAACAGGCCACACTATGCTTAGCTTCCTGTGTGAGAGCTCTATTAAATTTAGTGCTTCTGACTGGATAGGTTTAACTTGTAAAACACATTCAGATTCAGCCAACGATCTTCAGTCTTTTAATTAGAAGTGCAGATCAACTTACAAAGCAGTATTACCGTTTAAAGTAGGAACCACATAAAAAAAAGGAGAGAAGTATCCAGCCTCTGCTTTTTAAACTCATTCTTCTATGATGATGTTTCACAAATGCACTTGAAAGCCTCACGATTTCCACATTCACTTGAAAGGGCAAGCAGGGCATGTCAACAAGAAACCATCCCTGGGAGTGCCTTCAGATATTTGGTGAAGTTTCTCTTCCAGTTTTCCAGGCTGATGTCATTTGTAATATATAAAAATCAGAGTAATGCCGCTTCACTTTGAGATGACATTACCAAGCCCAGTAAATAGGCTAAACACTACAAACATGATATTTTTTAAAAAATAAAGGTATAAGAGGATCAGTTTCAAAATTGGGTAGCTTTTTCCCTTTATTATTTTCAAACACACAAAGAATACAAACTACTTGTCTAGAACTGAAGCTGGAGAACATCAGAGAGCCATTGTCTCTCTTGTCTTTTGGGCACCTATTGAAGATCTCCCTTTTTCTACCAGCTTTTCAAGTGCAGATCTGTATCCCAGTGTTTTTCTGTGCTGTATTTGAAATTGTTAGAATATATGGAATTGATCTTAATTATTTCTAATCACTGGTGTCCTTATTCTAAAAGGGCTTCATGATGTTTCACCAGAAGCAGTTCATAGATGAAAGCAAATAAATAAATGAAATGAAAAATTATTGAGGGGTAGCTCTGGGCTCCTTTCATGGACATTGCTACAAATGTTTGGGAGCCTCTGGCTAAGAACTGCACAGCCCAAATCATTTGTATTGTTAGAATGTTAGCACAATGCATGTATGCCAAATATTAGTAACTGGAAGCTGTTTTTAAACATTAAAATATGATATCACTTACAAAACAGGCTCAAGAAGTTCTTTATCGTTGGACACAAAAGTGCCACTGACAAATCTTCAACGATTTTTCTTCCCAAGAAAATTGCTAGTTTCTGCTGGTATATGAGGGGTCTAAACTGCTTTTGCTAATGAACGCCTCGGCAATGTTATTCAGTTTAAATGGAATCGTTCTAGAACTAGTACTGCTATCATTTCAGCTTGAAGCTGTGTTGTGCTCTAGAAAGGCAAAGGGGACAATAATCTAAAGTGACACAAAAATAACCACTTAGGACAAAAGCAATTATGATTCTGAGCATGGACAAATGATATTTAGCTTATACCCTCCACTAACTGTACCACCACAGCTGTGCTATATACTCTCTAGACATTGCAGGCTATTTAGTTCTATAAACCACCATGATTGCCTGCAGCACTATAAAATAATCAGTCACAATAATAATTTACAGAAATCTTTTAGTGTTTCCATCTACTTGAACTCTTCCATTGTGCATGGCTATCTTTCAGGAGCAGGTGATCCCTTTTCACTTCTTTTGGCACTGATTTTTTTTCTTTCCTCCAGCTGGTGTTCTTGCAGTCCAGTTCACAGATCACACTCTTTCCCCCTGTCTATATAATTCTGCTCTTTCCCATAACCAAGGGCACTGTGTTCACCGGGGGGGGGGGGGAGGCAGTCAGCATGCATGTGCAAAATAGCCCATAAAGGATGAATCTTGTGCTTTGTACAAAGTGTTTGTGTTGCATAGTAGAGTTGCCATAATTCTGCATCAAAATAAAGTTTCCATTTTTAAAAAAGAAAAATTATCATGAAAATTCACCTGTGCTTTACTGCAGATCTCTCCTAATAAACACATTTTTAGATTTACTTTTGACTAGGGTACACATCTTTGTGAGCAAATTTTCCAGATAGAATGTAGTTTTGTATGTTCTTTCATTCATGTATTTTTACGAACAGTTTCTGTGTATAAATGTATTTTTTTTAAAAAAAACAGTGTTTGGTTGGAAAACTGCATCTGCATCACAAAATTCAGATAAGTGTAAATTTCAAAGGCCAGCTGTGTTTTGGTTCACATAGTGGTTTGAGAAGTCTGAACTGGGTAGTTTCTTATTAAAATGCAAAGAAAATTGAGTTTCTTCCCCATCCCTACATTCAAGTACAATACATGTTACCTTCTTTCTAAAGGTAAAAATGTCATTGAGTTTAATGAGACTGACCCTCAGGTAAGTACATATTTACAGGATTGCCTTGGGCACTGGTAACTTCTTTTATTCAAATGACATAGAAACTGAAGCACCCATGTACAGATGATGAGCATTTCATGCAGGGGTTCTGTTTGCAGCCCCTGTGTGTGCCAGTGGAGTGCATATAAGTGCCCTAACCCTGTTATACCGCACTACACCTCTCCCCTGTTACGCCCTGATGTTTGTGTGTGTTTTCTCTCTCACTCTCTCATACACACTTATTCACATTCACACATACAAATACATGAACCCACACACCCTGGAGAATGATTTCTATGCAAAATTATAATAGGACACCTGTCATGCTTCATAACATTTATGCACAAAGAAAACTAAGTATATATTTTTTTTAAAAGCACACATTGGGTTTCAGAGTACATTGTTGTATTCATCAAATAGCAATCTAGTTGTGTATTTGGTGTGAACAGGTGTAGGTTCTTATGGATTTAATTCCCTTTTAACAGTGCTATTAAAATGCAATATAAAATTAGAAAAAAAGAAATCCGCCCAGTGTTGTTAAATAGCAACAGTTGCATATGTACTAACTGGGGACCTGTTAACGAGATTATTGATCAAAGTATGTAAATAAGTAATAGAGGGAAACATCATTAAAATGCTTGCCTCCTGTTCAGACTTGGAAAACAGATGAACTGGTGCTTGCTTCAGATTGACAATCAAAAAATAGGTTTGCCCCCACAGTTCGATTCCTTTTTGCATTGCACAGTAAAACAACAACAAAAAAACACACACCACGGGATGTGTATCATACATATGGAATTCATGGGCAAAATCTGTGGAAAGAGTTCAATTTCCAATCTTGTTGTCCCAGTCCTGAAGAGATTGTCCCAACTGCAAATCCATCAGCCAGTTTGAATTTTGCCAGTTCTGTTTCCAGGTTGTTCAATATTATGCCCTCTTTGTTCTCACCAACAGAGCTGGATGTTCTCATGCAGGTGCATTTCATCCTTGAGTAAATGTCTTTGGAATGAATGAGGAAGTAAAGGAGAGGCTTAGAATAGCGAAAGCATGCGTGTGGTTTGTAGTTAAAAGCAACATAACAGAGGGATACAGACTTCAAGAGAAATTGTGAGAGAGTTTTAGAGAGTGAGTGAGAGTGTATAAGTGTCAGTGGAGAGAGGCAGAAGCACAAATCACTTCCACATCCAGCAGTTTCTAGTTCCTATTAAAGCTGTGCACTGGATTTGGCCAAAGCCGGAACCAAATCTGGCCAATCTGGGATAAATTGGGCTGGGACAGTCTGGTCAGCTTACTCACAGGAATCTGGGGAAATTCACAGACCCTCCAAGTGTTCCTATTTTCTAGGACGCCCCTGATTTAGAGAAGCTGTCCCAGTTTCTGATATGATCCTGGAATGTCCCAATTTTCCTTAGGATGTCCCTATTTTCATTGGAGAAATGTTGGAGGGGATGGCATTATCTGACCCCCAAGCCATCTGAAGGCAATCATGTATAGCAAAGGTTTTTAAATGTTTAATGTTTTTATATATGTTGGAAGCTGCCCAGAGTGGCTGGGGCAACCCAGTAAGATGTGTGGGGTATAAAAGTAACATCACCATTATGGAATGGGACGTCCCTATTTTCATTGGAGAAATGTTGGAAGAGGAGCCTTCATGCATGGTTTTCAAAGGCTCTGTACTTCAGGCCCAGCATGTGGAAGACATGGGGACCTAGTGGAAGGGTGAGGCATTTGGTATTAGCCCCACTCTCCCCCTCACACAACTGTAATTGCATGAGGGAAAAGCAACTGACGGGTGCTACAGTGAATTCTACATTTCACTAGAAAGAAAGCCATGCCGGAATAATTGGTTCTTCTTTGTCTGTGCTTCAAACGTAGTTGTTTAGTGCCTTCTGAGGCTGAAATAACATGAATAATGCCCTGAAGACTTGAGAAGATTGCTTCAGGATCAGTTTTCCTTCCTCTCCTCAGGCTCTTTATTAAATGAAGCTCAAAAGGGTCTGGGCCAAGATATCTTGTTGCTATAAATCTTTTACGTTTCCACTTGGTTTAACTTGCATTGCAGAGCAGCTAAGTGGTCTCATGATGCTTGCTTGCTTGATAGCTTGACACAATTCAAGGGATTATCAATATGACTGGATTTTGAGATGCCCCCCTCATAGGTTCTTAAACTATAAACTGGTTTATATATTTGACCTATTTCCCTGTTCTTTAGCTCATAATTATTTCATTCTTTTGTATTGTTTGCCTCAAAAAGTACATTACTCTTTCTTTAATAATAATAAAAATCTGAATAGCAGCTCACTAAAAGAGATTTCATTTCCAGAAGGAGAATCTGAAGATATATCATAGGATTTGGGTCCAAGAAGAAATCAGATTTCATTCAGAACTTCCTTCCCACTAACTACATAATAAAATATACAGTATGGTGGTCCTGAAGAAATGAAGCTCTAGATTTATTTAATCTAAGTATAAACCAATACCAAGGTGAAATATGGCTGCATGTTATGGGGACATTCCTAAAAAGAAGTCCCACTGAATTCAATTAGATTTGCCTTTGAGTAGATACATAGGAAGTAGTGTTAAAGATCAAAGCACTTTGGTCACTTCCCCTATTGTTATCTATCACTACCATATTCCATTGTTAATGTGGATGGGTATCGTCATAAGAATATAAAAAGAGCCTGTTGGATCAAGCTTATGGCCCATCTAGTCCAGCCTTCTGTTCTCACAGTTGCCAACCAGATGCCTTTGGGAAGCCTACAAAGAGGATCTGAGAGCAGCTTCCATCATGTCCATTCTACCACCTATGGATTCATCCTCGCCTCATTTTGATGCATGGGTGGGTCAGGCCTGACTGCCTTCATGCTTCAGCAATGGCAAGGGAATGCAAGAGGAGCAAAGCCCTCTTGTAACCACAGAGAGGAACCAAAGATTTGCTGTTGTGTCCCTTGTGTACCATTGGCAGGAAGATGTGACGCCTGCAATTGTTCTAGTGAGACTTCATGTGTAATGTGAGGTTTTCACTTTAATAGAAACTTTCAAAAAGGGGGATTTCAATAGATGTCACAGAGATTTCAGATGCCTGTCCTATTTCCCCCTAGATAACAGCCTCGAGACTTGCTTTATAGGTAATGATATGATATGCTCATATTGTTAGTGCATATTATTGTATCAACAGCATCACTGAAGAAGGACAAAATAAATCATACTTGAAGCAAATGGAGATCTTTCTACTGGTCTTAATGAGTTTTAAAGTGGGCCTTTGGTCTGTAATTTCCCTCCTTTCATCCAGCTGATTAATTTGAATACACAGTGACATATGTTTAATTTTTATATAACCTTTATGATCTAATTTTGTTTCTAATGGTCAATTTCTTTCTCGTCACCCTTCAACTATCCACAATTTGCTTGCCAGCTGTACGATCCAGATGCACTCAAGCTCTCTCTCTCTCTTTTTCTTCTGAAGTGCATATTCCAACAGTAGCATTTAGAGATGTGTATAATTTTCTGCCAGGCTCTGTAGATATCAGGAACAGCAGATGTGGCGATGCCTGAAGGGTCACTTTGGTATTGTTGTACTAATAAACTGTTTCACAATACTGTGTGTGTGTGTGTGTGTGTGTGTGTGTGTGTGTGTGTGTGTCGGGGTGATGGTCTTTTGTTTTTGGAGCTAGAGACTTTTAGGAAAAGCCAGTCCGCTGTGGTGTAGTGGATATGCTGTGTTCGACTGAGGCCTAGAATCACATCCCTGCTCAGTCATGAAGGTCACTGGGGGACATTGGGCATCTCACTATCTGTCTATCAAATTTATGACACGAAGATGCTGTGAGGGCCAATAGGGGCAAACTATGTCTACGAGCTCTTTGGGGTAATAGATGTTACTATGCACAAAGAACGTTTATATGCCAGCATGGCCAAATATAAGATCCATTTCACAGTAAATATTTTAATCCCCTTTGCAACATTTCCATGTGTGTGGTTATTTCAAAGCAGCCTGCATTTTTACAAGGTCTGATTTTATAAAAGTCAAGTTACGCCTCCCATTTTAGGGTGGAAAAAAGAGTCAACAGGTGAAATCTAAGCAAGGGTCATGAAACAACATAGGACTTCCTTCTAAGCAAGCATGCATAAGATTGGATTGTACAGATGGAATCTTATGACACTTCCTTGGGAGCGAATTTTACTGAATGCAGTGGATTGTATGCAACTAAATCATGCAGAGTAGACTGACTGAAATAAATGGATATCAGCTAGTCATGAATAATCTAAGTTCATTGATTTCAGTGGGTCTGCTCTGAGTATTAGTTAGTTGAACCCGGTGGGGGTTGTTTCTAGGTAAATGTATATTGAATTAGACTAGGAGAAACTAGGCACAAGTGTGGTGCACTGCAGGGGAAGATATGAGATTGAAGGATTAAACTGGCTGAATCTCTGCTTAACTGTACACTCACCAGGGATTGTTGACATATCATAATCTCTAAATCCCATACCACTCCTATCTACATACACTATGGAAATCATAACTCTGCCCTCTTTTATGAGGTGAAGGTGTCATCACAGGGACAGGCAGCTATTGGCCTAAAAGCATCCTGGATTTGCACATATATAGGTGAGGTCCCTCTACAGTCATTCTAATGAGTGTCTGTAGGTGGGAGAGCAGAACTGGCTGCTGTGATGCTGTTCCCCTGTCACAGATTCCCTCTCGATAGTGCTTGGCTGAGCTCTTCTCCATGCCAACAAATGCTAAAATTGAGTCCCCCTTACTTTAGATGATGCGTTTGAAGGGGCTAAGGCTGGGACTGCACATTTCTTCACCATCATCCAATGCATGTACATTTTATACGAACACGCATGTGTAATGGACCAAGTTGATTCACCATACATACAAATATAATCACACATACAAATATAATGCAACAACACACACAACAATTTGTGTAGAGAGAAGGGTGAAAACAGCAGCCCAAGGTGGTAAGTGGTAGGACCTTGCATCTGAGGTTCTAATGTGGCCCTCCAGGTCTCTCTATCTGGTCCTTGGGACTTTTCACATACTATGGCTCCTCCACAGACCAAACAGCCTACTGCCCATGCTCCAAATGGTTGCTTAAAGTACAGCATATTTACTTGTCACCTAGAAATAGGTACTGACTAACAACCCTGTAATTTAAAGGTTCATTTGCATCATCTCTTCCGCTTCTTCTTCAGGAAGCCCACCATACTGCTTCTCACATTACTTATGAAACTGCTCTAGGTTTCAAAAACAGTTTTGCTTGGAGGCAGGAAGTGGTGGCGGTGGTAGGAGCTGATACTATTTGAGAGACACTTTAAAGCCCCGAGCCCTGTTGAACGAACCATTCTATACATCATGGTGTGATCTACAAGACTGCTCTTCAACCTTTGGCTGCTACATGGCTTTGGACCACAACTCTCATAATCCTTGTCCAGCTTCACCAATGGTCAGGAATGATAGAAGTTGTAATCCAACAACTATGATCCACAACATTATCTCCAGCACTAGAATGTCAACATAAACATGCTCTCTCTTTTCAGGAAACTTTGGATCCACCATAACAGTACATATTGTTGTGTCTGCTTATGTAGCATGAAGTATTTCATCCATCCATGGGGATAGGTTGACCTAAAAAATCAACACCTGGATCAAGCTAGCTTGTCTTACAGAGAACCATCTGAAAAGATTTGCTATAACATGCCAAGGACAGTTTTCTAATTAAAGTGATGGCAGTCCATGCAACACTACATGGACTCGTTTACAATTCCTTGCATTTATGTATCACCCTAACTGCTGCTTCCATGTTACAACTGCTGTTTGTGCAGTGGGAAACTGACAGGATTTCCCATATGAATGGGTATTCAAGTTCACACTAGGAAAAAGTATTTGCCTTGATGGATACACATTGTGATGGGCCATTATGTGGTTGCTCTTGTGATGGACCTAGACTAGATTCTTGCAAAATTCCATTTTTTAAAACAAAAAATGTCACAATCATTGGCTGGGGAACTAATCTCAAATTTTTGGATGTCAAGTACTAAAAATGTTGAAAATATCAGATGCTATGCAGGTGGGTTCTTTTTTTGTTATACAGCAGCTCTTTAGTCATAAGGTATTAGAACTGAGTTACAGCAAGGGTAGTCCATACATATATGTTTGTCACTTGATGCCTGCACTTGGTAATGAGGTCACATGCAGATGTGAGAGAGCTTTAAAAAACCAAAAACATTCACCTTCCTTAAACGTGATGCTTTTTCAGCACTGTCATTTCACATTCTGAATATTCACAGATCCTCAGAGGAACCAAATGATTTACATCCATGTGTGAACTAGCTCTTCCTTATTTTTCAGTATTCCCATCCCAACATTCTAATAATGTGTTGCATTGCCTTAGTGTTCTGTATTCTCAAAAGCTAGGCAGGTGGTGAGTAGGGAGAGGAACTTTGAAGTTTCTGTGCAGCACATAAGGAATTATCTACCAAGGATCTGTCTGGCATTACAGGCAGATATTTTCCTGCATTGGAAGCTACAGTTCCAGGGCATTCTGGGTACAAAGCATGTCTGCTGCCACAAAAGACCCATTGGTTTCAATAGAACTTGCTGTCTAGGAATGGGGGGGAAGGATTGCAAGTGTGCAAACCTATAGGTATCCTTTTTCAGTTTTTCATCTTGTTACATTCTGTGATCCCAGGAACTATCTCTAGAAGGAGGATGTTAGAGCTGTTTTTTAAACACCCCCCCCCCAGATATTATGCATATTTCAGACAATTATGTCATATATCATTTCATCTCAGATCTGCTGGCAGTTTCCCCTGGCTGTTGACCATACTTAACAACTTTGCACTGTAACCTGATTTTATCTGCCATGATTACTCAAGCGTGCAACAACTTGGATCGCTGGCAATAACTTTGATAGAGCTATATCCATCAAAGAAAATTGAGCCCCAGTTCTAAAGCCCCCTATGGGCAGGCAGTGGTACCGTGACTGCAGCTGATGGAAAGTTAGTACCCTATGATCCAACGGCAGCCTTCCAGTGGCAATGCATGTGTAATGGAATCACAATGTTTAGCTCCTTCAGCACTGCTTGGAAACTTCATGCTCCCATCGGTTTACACGGTCTTTATTTCTTCACATGCCTACATCCATGGGACTTCTTAGCATGGATAATTTAAGTGCCTTGTATCTGCCATTAGTGGACAAGAACAGCACACACTGGCACCAACTCCAGGGGGGCCTAAGGGCCCAGACACCCACAATTCTTTGTGGGTGCCTGACCACCCCCAACTTCCCAGCTTTCACCCTCCCCCCACCACCACTATCATCGCACATGAAGTTAGCTTTTCCCATGCCATCTCTAGACACACTGGTGCAATTTTGACGTCACTCCTCCCTCCCTCCTTTACTCCCTCCCTCTCTCCTCTCTAGGTATTACACCCATCCATCCACCCACTCACTCACTTCCCTCTCCAGATATTACACTATTTCTGCTGGCCCAGGGTTTTCAATAAATCACTTGACCAATGTACTTCAAGTTTTCCATGCCAGGGAATTGAATTTAGTTCTCCTGCATCCTGGGATATCAACTGCCTTACATTGCATTCCATTTCAATATTTCCTATTAGACAGGAGACAAGAGGCTTTGAAATGATAACCTTAGCTTTTGAGATTTGCACTGGCTGAGAATATTGTTCAGGTTTCCTCTTGCCTTTCAGACTTGCACATCTTGAAAGCAATTTCATCCAGCATTTCTTTACAAAGAGAAAAGGAGCATTTGGTCATTTATTTCCATATTGAAGAGCAATCTACAGTCCAGTGTGCTTTGCAGGTGCTCTTTTCCAAGCATGCTGAAGCTATAAAGGCATCAGATCACTCTCTTCTTTTTTAAACAAAATATTGAAACAGTTTGTTAAAAAAAAAAGATTCCCCCTTCGTAAATTTTGTCAAAAACTTTGTGTGTATATGGGGGGGGGATGTCATCTCTCCCCTGTAGGCAGAAAGAAGATTGCTACTTGAGAGTAAATTACACAGTTCACAGAACCGTATAGAAAGAGTTCTGCAAAATGAAAATTAAAACAGTTACATTAATTGTGTAACTGTAATGGCATGCATATGTTTTCTGCCAGAGCAAACTGTTCAGAAAAGTTTGCGCTTCTTTTCTTTTCTTTTCTTTTCTTTTCTTTTCTTTTCTTTTCTTTTCTGGAAGCTTAGATTGGGTTCGTCAATGTGAAGAGCAGTACAGTGGTACCTCGGGTTAAGTACTTAATTCGTTTCGGAGGTCCATACTTAACCTGAAACTGTTCTTAACCTGAAGCACCACTTTAGCTAATGGGGCCTCCTGCTGCCGCTGTATCACCGGAGCATGATTTCTGTTCTCATCCTGAAGCAAAGTTCTTAACCTGAAGCACGATTTCTGGGTTAGCGGAGTCTGTAACCTGAAGCGTATGTAACCCGAGGTACCACTGTAATGGCTAGGGAAGAAGGAGAATTTCGATTTTATTTGCATTTTAATATAGAATTATCTAATTCGTTAACAAACATGGAAATCAAAAGACAGCTATCATTTTGAATATGATAAATATTTAAGCTTTGAAAGCATGCAAAAGCAAGCATCAGATGCTAGGGCTGTGGGCATCTCTATACAATATTCCAGGCATATCCAACTCCCAAGAGACTGTGATCTACTCCCACTATAAAAAAATTGTCAGTGATCTACCCATTGGATTGACCAAAGTTGTTGAGCTTTTTTGGGGGGAGGATCACGCAATGCACCAGGATTGACTGGTTGGGCATGCCTGTAATACTCTATACGTTTCCTGGAGGGGAAGAGAGGCAGAGCACAATCTTCAGATCATTTCATAAGTACTTTAGATGTGTGTATCTGGGGTGATTTCTATGAATTCTGCATTAAAAATCCACCTAGAAATGGGATGTGGTGATCTTAGTCTTGTTCCCTTTGAGAACTGGGATGGACCAGGCTTTAATGGTTCCCTCCTTCCCCACTCATAATCTAGAAGCAGGGAAATCAGCTGCAGTGTTTTACTGGCACCTTCTCCTGGGCCAATAGAAGGTCAGTATTAGAGCCATGGGAACCAGCTATCTCTCTATTCATTGCCCCTGCCCAAACAATGCCATAAGGCAATCTTAACCATGAAAAGTTATTTCACCCAACTTGCTTCTGGGAGGCAGCTGCAATGGGGAGCAGAGGGAAGAAAGTTTAAGGGACCTATCTTTGGGGCTCTTCATGTGTGTTGCCATGAGCCAATTACCAAAGTCCCACTATCTATGATATGAACAGAATGTCAAAGAGAATGGCACTGATACGGAAAAAAGGGAGAAGGGAAAGATGAACAGTTGTAGAAATTGCTTTGATCCAGAGTACATTAAGCACATTGAAATTCCACTAAGTCCATCTGAAAGAGTAAGACTACAAGCCTACACTATTCCATTCCAAAGAATTTGCCCAAATTAAGAATAATTAGGACCACAACTTTCAAATGCTTACTTTTGGCTGGGTTGCGCTCCAAGCCATTACATTTATCACAGCACCATAGTTTTTTCAGCCTTTGCAATTGGAAGCATCCCTTTTTACTTTATGGCTGTTAAGCCGTGGAGTTCAAGGTTAAGTGCAAGCCACTAATATCAGGAAAAGAATAAGCAAGTGTTTCTCTCTCCCTTCTGTGAATGCTTATGCTGTATATGTGTATTGCTAAGGCAGCAGTTATTGTGCTACATGGGGATATATATATATATATATATATATATATATATCCCCTCTGTTTAATGGTGCACTCTCTTCACAATGGCAATAAATTATTAATAATTGAAGCACAAGAGACTTGAAAATAAGCATTCATTACGGGAGAAAACTGTCAACAGTACTGGTGGAAATTGTCTCATTGTCTCATTGTGTCAGTTGCAAAATGGAATTGTGGCCTGAGCTCTGCGAGTGCGGCTTTCTCCCAATTGAAGTGCAGAGTGTTTGAGGACCAGGACATTTGCAGGGAAACCAAAATGCTTGTTTACAAAGCTATTGTACTACCAACCTTACTACCGTATTTTTCGCCCTATAGGACACACTTTTCCCCCTCCAAAAATGAAGGGGAAATGTGTGTGCGTCCTATGGGGTGAATGCAGGCTTTCGCTGAAGCCTGGAGAGCGAGAGGCGTTGGTGCGCACCGCCCCCTCTCGCTCTCCAGGCTTCAGGAAGCTATCCACAAGCCTTGCGAGCCCGGCGGAAGTTCCTGCGGGCTCACAAGGCTTGCGGGCAGCAGCTTGCAGCCTGAACCACGGGTAGCCCTCCGGAGCCCCCCAAAAACGAGGTGTGTTCTATGGGCCGGTGCGCCCTATAGGGCGAAAAATACGGTATATGCTTGTGAAACATGGACCACTTATAAATGCCATCTCCAACGCCTTGAAAGATTCCATCAACGGTGGGAAAAAGCAAATATTTTAAGATAAGACAGTAAGCTGATCACCAAGGGGTTTGTTATCTGACAAATAGGAGTCCTCCAAGTGCTCCCTAAAAGGATATCAAGTCTAAGCCCAACTTTGTTTGAAACACAGACAAAAGCTTATACTGCAAAAGAGAGATTGTATGCTTTGAGTGATTGACTCTCCGTGGGGCTCATTAGTCAATGAGAGAAGGCCTTGAAAAAAATTACACAGGCTTTAAGGGGACAGAATGGACTGTGTCAGATACTAAAATGGAGCAGAACCCTGGAGCAAACATAAGCACAGCATGGAATGGATTGACAAGATGCAGGAAACTGTCCAAATATGCAGCTGCAGGAGCACAAGCAGAACGTGATACTGGATAAGAACTGGTTGTTGAAATGTGTCCCCCTATCCCAATTGGTTTTGCAGGTAACAATTGCTCAGAAATTCAGCAAGTCTTATTCCATTGACCTATCTCTCGGTAAGCAGCAGTGATAAGGGTGACAGAAGTTTCAGCTGAGCACTACTACCACGCTGACTGCTATTGATCTTATTTGGTTCTCTTTCATGGCAGGTGAAGATTCATGGCGACCGGATGTAAAGGAATGCAGGATTCCTGTACCTGTAGAAGAGGTGTTGTCGTTGTCCCCACCTGCTTTTCCTGCTTGACATTGCAAGTAGCATCTGAAATAATAAAACTGTAGCATGGGACTACGAGGGTCATCTAGTCCAAGTCCCTGCAATGCAGGAATCTTTTGCCCAACGTGGGGCTTGAACCCATTGCTCTGAGATTAAGAATCTCATGCTCTCTGACTGAGCTATCCAACCCAAATTCCTTCCTCTATGCAACTATGAAAGGAACAGGAACTCCACTCTCCTTTGAATATGATCATTTGGCATGTTGCTCAAAGAACAGAATTACCACCAGTTTGGCTAGCCTCGACTCTGTTCCTATCATTTTGTGCTTCTGACCTGATCAGACTATGCGTACATCAGACCTCCTCTTGCGTCAAACACCTGCTTATGTCTGAACTGCTTGTGCACTTTAAACAAATAAATAAACCCTGAGAGATCATACATTAAAAAACATGTATTATACATCTAACATGCATAAAGCCCCATGTGATACTCTTATTTCTGCAACATCATTTAATAAGTTATTAAGATGTAAGTATCTTTATATAGAGGGATGCGGGTGGCGCTGTGGTCTAAACCACTGAGCCTAGGGGTTGCTGATCGGAAGGTCAGCGGTTCGAATCCCCGTGACGGGGTGAGCTCCTGTTGCTCGGTCCCTGCTCCTACCAACCTAGCAGTTCGAAAGCACATCAAAGTGCAAGTAGATAAATAGGTACCGCTCCAGCGGGAAGGTAAACAGCGTTTCCGTGTGCTGCTCTGGTTTTGCCAAAAGTGGCTTAGTCATGCTGGCCACACGACCCGGAAAAACTGTCTGTGGACAAATGTTGGCTCCCTCGGCCAGTAAAGCGAGATGAGCGCCGCAACCCCAGAGTCGTTTGTGGCTGGACTTAACTGTCAGGGGTCCTTTACCTTTCCTTTTTTATCTTTATATAGTTAAATGAGTTCTTCTATTTATCTGCTAATGCACTGATTAGTTCAGGAAATTTAGAGTGATTATGCGTATAATATGCATAAAATATGCAAGCATTGTTTGTGTTTTTAGCAGTAAACAAAAGAACAACAAACAAATGAAACCTCACTTCTCATCTGTGTATGATTTCCTTTTCAACAAGAAATAGTTACAATCAAAGCTATTCCTTTCTACTGGTACCTTTTGGTCATGAATAAACTGGATGCCCTTCAAGGGCATATCGGATAACATTTAATCAAGAGCTCTTCTGTTAGACATCAATGGTTTCTGTTGGTTCCAGCCATTTATCGTATTCTGCTAATTGAGATTATATTGTTCCATATACTTTGAGTCCCATAATTTGCTTGAATCTAAATCAGAGATAATTGGCCTGAGTAATTCCATTATTGTGTACTAGTGTGTGAGCCCATAACTGAACAGACTTGATTAGTATCAGGCATTAGAGCCAGCTCTTTGCCAAAGCACACTGCTTCTGTTTCCTGTGATACTTGCTGCAGGTAGGGTAGCTACTTCTTACCACTTCTGATGTCAAGTCAGAGCTGTAAAATTGGATTTCAAATATATTTCATATGCCTCTTATCTTCAATAACAAGAGCATTCCGACCCAATGAAGAGTTAGGTCTACCTAACCCCTCTAAAACAGAGCTCCTTGTGTGCCTAACTCTGCATGGACAGTATTTGTATACTTTTATTTAATTTGTTCAATAATTTGCATTCTTCTTCGTTACTTAGTCATCTCTAAGTGTTATATAAGAGAACAAATACAATAAGACTAAAAATGCAACAGAACACTAAAATCTTAACTCAGTTAAAAAGATTGCTTGAAATAATAATAAAGGCCTTCAGTGTTCCACCGAATACTGAATATATAAAGTCTTGCCACCACTTTCAACATCTGCTTGGCTTCTCTCAGCAACCTAGTCACAAGCTGCTAAGAACAGTCAAATGCTGCTTGAAGCAGTAGCAAGGCTTTTGGTGTAAGAAATAGAAATAAAAATGAACCTCAGCCAGCTTGTAGTTAAAGGTAATAATCTTCCCCAATTGGGAGAAAAATCCCCTCTCCACTAAAAAATGTCTCTGAAGGCATGGTCCCAGAAACGTGGCGCAGTGAAGGGTATCTTCAATACTAACAGCCCAATTGCAAGTGCAGTGTTTCAAAGTTCTGTGATGTGGCTCACTTCTTGTATTTAAAACTCTTGATATAAAGTGTTAGGGTTAATGAATGGAACAGGTGGCCACCCTAATCTCAGCCACATCTGTGATCTATTATTATTATTATTATTATTATTATTATTATTATTATTATTATTATATCTTTGATAGATTTCTTAGAGGTGCACATGATCTCTACTGCTTAACTTCAGAGAGGCAGGTCTTCTATCTGCACATTGGCAAACAAGGAAAATATTATTTGCATTTTAAAATGTGGCAAAGTGATCTTCCTGGATATTTTAATGTAACATATGCCATTGTCATCTGTGATTACCTCATGCATTAATCAGAGTGTATATTTATCACCTGAAATCTTGCAGATGCTACAAAATGGTTCAACCTGTAGCATGAACTGAGTTTGATGGGTAGTGCATGCACACACACACACACACACACACACACATTCTGTCATTGAGAAGGTCCCAACTGGCAACTCCATGGTATTTGCTACTCTGAGTTTATGTTGTCAGTTGATTACTTACAATTCTGTCTTGTCTATAGTCACAACAATAGTAACAATTGATTCCTGCACTTAATTTTTAAATGGTGCACATATCTGGTGCAAAATTTTGTTGGTTAATTTGGTTTTGTAAGGAAAGATGTATAAAAAGGAGAAATCCCTGGATGCCTAGATTCAGATTTGGGGTAAGTTTTTTTCCCCATGAGTGAGCCCTAGCAGAGATTTAAAATCACGAAATACACAACAAAGAAAAGCATGGAAATACAGGCTGTTAGACCTTTCAAATATCCCCTTCTGAGTTGCTTCCAAAGTTCCCCACTTCCCTTAGCATAGAAAGAGACCACATGTTTGGTAAGTTAAAATGGTTTACTTACAAACTCTTCAAAGGTCAGATTTATGTGCTTTTCTATACAGCAGCAAGAAAAGACAAGCAACAAAACTTAGGTTAGTTCCAAAGAGGTAAATATTTCTACATTATTTCTACATAGAAATACAAAGATGGCTTGCTTAAACCACAGGTGGAGAGTGCTATCATACTCAGGTCCTGTTTGTGTTCTATCCACTGGCATCCAGCTGTCCGCTGTGAGAAGAGCATGCTGGACTAGATCATCTAGATGACCCTTTGGCCTAATCTGGCAGGGCTCTTCTTATGTTATGTTCCTGCTTTAGCTATACATTCCATAAATTCTTGAAAATTGCACCGTAGTGTCATGTCTTACCTGGTAGTTTTTTTGTTTCAACCTTCTCTGCTGTATAATTTTCAGAACCCAATGCCATGGACTACCATGATCTACCTGCCATGAGTAAATAACTGGATATATTTAAATTCAAAGGAAAGAGATTACAGTCATGCCTCGGAATTTGAACGGAATTCGTTCCGGAAGTCCGTTCGACTTCCAAAACATTCGGAAACCAAAGCGTGGCTTCTGATTTCTGCAGGAAGCTCCTGCATCCAATTGGAAGCCATGGAAGCCCCATCCGACATTCGGGTTCCAAAGAACGTTCGCAAACTGGGGCACTAACTTCCGGGTTTGCAGCATTCAGGAGCCAAAACGTCTGAGTACCAAGGCGTTCAGGATCCAAGGCACAACTGTATTATTTAAGCAGCATGATGCGTCCAATGTTGAGCCTCATTAATTTCATTGTGTGAGAATGGGAGCTAAACTCTTGCTACATGTAGGTCTGAGGAAAAATCTGAGGTCTTGAAATATGTGATGCTTCAATGATTCCAGCTCTGATGCACCAAGTGATCTGCCCATTCATTTCAGTGGGGTATGATTTACCCAGGTAGCTTGAAGATCACGCTGTGAAATTATTAAGTAACAATATTTCAAGTCAAGCGAATTGAATTGATTACTGCCAGCTGCTTCTTATTGTACCATCCTTGAAGGAAACAGGGACAACAAAGAATAAATCTTTCCAAATCCGCCTAGGCTATAAAAGGGGCTGAATCAGTCAAATGATTATCACTGGCAAAGAGACCAAAATGGAGTAGTAGTAGTAGTAGTGGTAGTAGTAGTAATAATAATAATAATTATTTATTTATACCCCGCCCATAGGATAGTGATAGGAACTGAAGCCCCAGATAAACTCAAAAGGGAAAAGAAGTTTTATAATTCAGCTTCAAAAGCCTCTGAGAGGTAGCTAGATGAGGTAAAAGTGCCATACCAGGAGGATAAAGATTAAATCGTCTTTAATTTGCAAGAACAAGGTGACAAGCAAGAAACTAATATAAGAGGTGCTTCTTAGAGTGGAAGAACAATACAGTTATAGATAGGCACACTAAATGAGGCAGGGTGGAGTGGGGGCAGAAATTAACAAGGGCAGGAAGAAATCATTTGAAAAGTTCTAGAAGCCTTTGGAAAACAAGTTACTATGTTTAGAAATGGCACCATAGTTACAGATGCAGGCGGTAATACAGCACACTTTAGATTTCGTAGGGGTTTTTTTAATGCACTGTCAAGGAATGCTTTAAAGCTAGAAATTGGTAACAAAAACCAGATTCTTTGCATTTATGAGATTCTCATTCACAGCTCTGACTCAAATATTTTTAGGACCTGTAATGGTACAGCCTACTTCTTTGCATGTTTTAACACAGATAATCTCAGCAGTTATAAATACAAGTGTGTGTGTGTGTGTGTGTGTGTGTGTGTGTGTGTCTGTAGGCTTGTGCTAGTTAATGAGCTGATTCATCAGCAAAACGACTGCATAGCCTAGTTTTTAAAATATATATTTGGAAATAAGCTTCCATATTCTGAGAGAGACTTACTTTATAAGTGTTCACAAGTTTGCAGCCTTCATGGGTGTGAATTAACTTGGAGAAGGGCTGTAGATCAGAGGTAAAGCATATATTTTGTGTGGAGAAAGTTTCGGGTTCAACCCACAGCATTTCCAGCTAGGACTGGGAAAGAGATCCCGATCCCGAGCCCTGCCGGTAGGTACAGACAAAACTAGCTAGATGGGAAAGTGGCATAACTCAGAGCAAACCAACTTTATGCTACCAATTTTCATTGAAAAGCGTGTTCTCATTAAAAGAGAGCACGTGTTGCGGATGGGGCCAAGCAAAACCCCATTTAGTTGCCAGGCCATAGATGGCTATGGGCCTGAAGCAGATTGGGGGAATTTGTTACTGGGGTAAATTTGATGTTGCCAATTTAGGGGTGGGATCAATGCCTATATATAAGCAAGGTCCACAGCTTTCTCTTTCTCTTTTGCTGTGGACACTGGATCTCCTGCCCACCCTCCCTTGTTGGGCTTGCGCTTTGACCTTGCTCTGCCTGTCATGGGGTCGTTCGCATTGGTGCGGGGGCCCAGTAGGAATTTTTCCAATTGGCTGATTAGTGCGTGCCTTTTGGGTTTTGCCTACTGCTTAGCAAATCGTCACAACTTGTAAGGTTGGCGGTTAGGCATTGGTTAAAATTGGTTGGTGGAGGGGTATGGATTGGCTGTGCCTGCCCCTTCTATGCTGCTGCTGACGGGTATTCCGTTAAAGGAATTCTGAAGCTTACCATCCCCTTCGTCCAAACCCTGACAGCAGGGTGCGGGCCGCGTAAGCTTCAAGGAACATGCGGTGAGTAGCTGAGGGTCTGTGTCACAGCTCCAGCTGACCATGATCTTGTTCCTCCGGGACTGACTAGGGAGTCAGTGCTATTCCCCAAAAGGCGGGGGGGGGGGGACAGCTAGTCATAACCAATGCCTAAGCAACCACTCTCAATTTGTATGATAATAAAGTTGTGGCCAAAATTATGCCAAAAACCTTAAACAAAAATTATGTGTGATGTGTGAGTTATTGGGGTAGGGGTTTGGGGGGACCTCAGGACGCAAATGGGAAGATTTTCAACAACTATTTGGGGAAGCTGATTTGTCTCTGCTTTGTCACTCTAATGGGAAATAAGAACATGCGTCCATTTCATAATGGATAAAATTTTCAACTGAATGGCACTCAGTTTTACTCTTCAGGAAACTAACACTAAGAATAATGAATTGATATGGATGAGTTCATTTTTATTATCTCATTTGTAAGCATTTGCCACTCATTTGGGGGTGAACGGGGTCTTACCTCCTTTAGCAGTTGTCATATTGTTTGCCCACAATGACTTGGATAGTGCATTGTTTCATGACATATTGGGAGGAGGAATTTTTTTTGAAGTAGCTAACCATGGGAGCCACCATTTCATGTGGTATCAGCTGAAACATCACTGGAAATTGAACGGGGAGTATTTGTGGCCAGTCAGATCTTGGACTGTAGCTCCCCATTCATCTGGAGGGTCACTTGTTCCCTGTCTGCAGCCTAGAATGTTCTGGAACACTGCAACATCTTAAGCTGTAGTGGAAAATTAAATGGTATTCACATGGGTTCACATTGAAAACACTCTCTTTTGGCCTCTGCAATCACAGGCAGTGTCAGAAACCAAATTAAGAAACAAAGCAAAACCTGGCACAAACCACAGTTGTATTCAAAATACTTCACCTGGACTGTGCACCTTAATATGATTTTGCCAAACAAAATTGTGCTGCAATTTTATCCTGACAGCAATCTTATTCAGAAATTTACTCAGATATAAATTCCACTTTGATCAATGGGACTTACTTCCAGGCATATTAGATAAGGTTGTAATATTAGATAAGGTTATATTTTAAAGCATCCTGAGGGACAAAAGAGTATGGCAGGACAAAAAAATTCAAAATATGGAATATCCTGTTTCCTTATTGTACTTGCTAACCAGCTGTTGACCTGTCTGGCTCACAGTATCCTGTAAACCTGGATATGCAAATGTGATAATGTCTTGGATTAAATGCTTGTCCTACAAAAGGAAAAGGTGTTTAGGAATCAATTATTTTATTTTGGAGCAGGGCTGTAAGACCCTCTTTTGAGGATGTGTGACTCTGCGAGTTTCAAAGTTACCTGAAGCATGTATAAAAATAAGTAACCAGAGGAATAATTTCTCTGCTAGGAAAGCAAGACAAGAATAAGATAGTAGGTTATGTCAGTTCCAGAAGTTCAAACGAATGCAGAATGCGGTTGCAAACCAGACAGTTATATTATCTGCAGTAAATAACATTTTGTCCAGTGGCCTTCTGAGATTCATTGAAAGGATGGGGTATATTTTTAAAAAAGTTTGTAAACATCTGGAGAATGACAGCTTTCCTATCCCTGTTGCAGCACAATCCTATACATGTCTATTATGAATCATTTGGTTCAGTGAATCTTACTCCCAGGTAAGTGGCTACAGGGTTGCAACCAGTCTCAGAGGAAATTGCACATGAATTGCGTTACTGTTGGGACCTTTTGAGATTTCTAGGTATCCCAAATGCAAAGGATTATGGCCATTTGACAACAGAGAGATTTTTTTTTACAAACTTTAAAAAAATCTAATGATGAAGGTTTTTAAATGGAAGAATGGATGCCTTTTTTGGACTATTTCAAGAAATATTATAGTATGGTAAATTCACGAGCAGGATTTGAGCTATGAGCCACAGAAGTTATTAGATTATAGTATTGTGGTTATGATTTGATAGATAGAAGACAGGTGCAGCAGAAGGGGAGGGGGGAAAACTTCATGGGAAAAGGGGTGGGAAGTCAATAAAAATAAGAGAAAATACAAAACTGTATATATTATAAATATTGAAACTTAATAAAATATAATTCAAATGATACCTTGGGTGTGCATGTTCTTATGTGTGTAATTTTTGAAGGTGTACATAGAGACTTATTATACTCACTACTTGTATGGAGACTTTGTTATTCTTCTTAAAACACTGATTTGCTAAACTAGTATGAAATAGCCTTAGCATTTGTATGCATACCTCTGGGTAATGCAGCCCCTGGACTCGGGAAGATTCAATTCTCAGACTCATAAGGGAGGAAATGATGTGTATGAGCTATTCACACCCATTTTCATCTGCACGGATCTGCCCATGGAGTAGTTTGCACATTGTTTGTTAACATTATTCATAGTGATAACAGTTGCAACAAATTTCAGCTCTAGCATACGAATTGCATGAACAATGCAAACAATTGTGCTTATTCAAGCAGTGCTGCTTTGGAATGGTATGCTTCTGAGCCCATTTTCAGCACAAAATGCCCTTATCTTTCCATTTGGGCCTTCTTTATCTTTATCAGGAGCCTGCTTCAGTGCAACAGTGCAGTGTTATTATTATTTTTGCACATTCTGAGACATGGGCAGTTTCAGTTTGAGGCTCTGTTTATCCTGAATTCCTTGAGAGTCTTTCTGAGTTAAACAATTTTCTCCATCTGTATTTCAGAGATGAGCCCTTGTTTCCTGAGTATGAGGAGACAATCAGATGTTAGGCCTGAAAATGGATACATAGCCTCTGGTGGTCTTCCTCTTATTAAAGTCTTGCACAGCTTGTGAGGCCACCTGTAGCGAGAAATTGAAGATTCCACAATGCAGTCTAGGAGACATATTGATATATGAATCACCTTCCATCTGACTCTAGTCTTTGCCTTTAGGGAGTGAAATATGAAGTTTAAGATGCTTTTAACACTGCCAAGATGGTGCTTTCAGAACCTTTCTTGCATGTACATTAAGGGAAGAGCTCCGACCAAACAAGAAGCTATTAACAATCCATCTTTCACCCCTTATTCCTCTTTCAGTTTTAAGGAGGAACTCCTGTAGATATGAATGAGAACTGCTGCAAATATTTCTCCAGCCATACAAAAATATCAGGACTATTCTACACACATTGTTTGATCAGTTATAATATAGGGTTGAAGGACCCTAATAGCTCAGTGGTTAAGCATATGATTTGCATTCAAAAAGTCCCCGGTTCAATACCTGACATCCCCAGGTGGGGCTGGGAAAAATTACTGCCTAAAAACTCTGGCGAACCACTGCCAGTCAGTTCAGACAGTACTGGACTTGATGGACCAGTTTTATACTTGGTATGGAGCAGATTCCACTATGACCCCTTTTTAATTTCTCGCAAAGTCCCACATAGTGCAGCATCTTTCTGTGGCATAAATAACACTTGACCAACTATAGCTGTTGATTTCAGGGCACCTCTGGCTGCATTGTTTCTTTAAATTCTTCTTTCAATCCATCTCCACAGTTCCCCGGCTCCCTTCTTGTAGACAAGTTTTTGCAGGCTGGAAGGGATACCTCCAGCTGCCTTCACCTTTCCCGTATTGATCCTCCCTTGCACAGGCTGTTGACATGTTTGCCTAATCAGATACTACTAGCCTGCTGCAGAAAGACTTGATGACAACACATATTGGCTGCCTGATCTGCTTGTCTCCTTGTGATGAAAACAACAACACTTACGCCCCGCTTCTAAGGCTGCAGTGTTGTGTAAGCTGTTTCCTATACTGAAAGCTGATTAGGAAATTTTAACATATGAAGAAGCATCTCAGAAAAAGAGAAGGGAGAGAGAGAGAGAGAATCAAAATATCCATAGTTTCAGCTTTAAGAGCTAAACTGACACAGTGCCAATCCCAGAGAAGCTTCCATTACAGATAATACCTTACGACAGGCTGCAAGACTAGGCATTGAGCTGCTGACCTCTGAGGTCAGGCAGCCACTTTTACAGCTTGAGCTACAAAGTCACTTGCTGTAGATATGCACTTGGACAGAGTCCAGAGTGGCTGGAGCAGACAGCAGGTCTCCCCACCAAAACTATCTGTGTGGATATCACATTGCTGTCCTTCACACTGATCTCTTATTTGCCATGATGCCTTGCAATCTCTTGTCAAGCCTTTCAAGAGAGATGATGTGCAGTTATCTGTCTGTCTTGAATGCAGATTAATATCATCCGAGGGGACATTTTATCATGGCAGTCTCTCAGTTCCTAATTCAGTGCTGTATGAACATATTACTGGCTTTGCTCAGGCAGACCAAGGTCTATCTGTTCCAACATGACATCCAATGGTAGCCAGCCTGTTACTCCAACAACAGGGGTGGAAAACTGTCACCTTCTAGATACTTCTTGGACCAATGCCTGACTGCAGTGCATGTGAGTTGGTGTCTGACATTATTTGGAGTACTACAGGTCCCCTTCCATGCTCTAGAAGTTCACCAAAAGTCAATTAATAATGACTGGCATGCCATCCCATGTTACGTATCCCCAGTACAAACGGTCTCAACACAAAGGTTCTTTTTAGCTATCATGATCGATCTGCTCCTGCATGCATTTGTCCAAATACCTCTTTCATTTATTACTTTCATTTATTATTATATCCTGCCTTTCCTTCAAAGATGTCAATGCAGCATACATGGCTCTGTCCTTACAATGTTGTTGTTTAGTCGTTTAGTCGTGTCCAACTCTTCATGACCCCATGAACCAGAGCATGCCAGGCACTTCTGTCTTCCACTGCCTCCCGCAGTTTGGTCAAACTCATGCTGGTAGCTTCAAGAACACTGTCTAACCATCTTGTCCTCTGTTGTCCCCTTCTCCTTGTGCCCTCCATCTTTCCCAACAACAGGGTCTTTTCCAGGGAGTCTTCTCTTCTCATGAGGTGGCCAAAGTATTGGCATCTCAGCTTCAGGATCTGTCCTTCCAGTGAGCACTCAGAGCTGATTTCCTTAAGAATGGTTAGGTTTGATCTTCTTGCAGTCCATGGGACTCTCAAAAGTCTCCTCCAACACCATAATTCAAAAGCATCAATTCTTCGGCCATCAGCCTTCTTTATGGTCCAGCTCTCACTTCCATACATCACTACTGGGAAAACCATAGCTTTAACTATACGGACCTTTGTCGGCAAGGTGATGTCTCTGCTTAAATAGGTTAGGCTGCAAGAGAGTGTTTGTCCTGAGGTCACCCAGTGTTTGTCCCAAGGTCACCCAGTGCACTTTATGACTGAGTGGGAATTTGAACCTGGGTCTTTCTAGTCCTAGTCCAGCCCTTTAACCACTCTCACCATTACATCCTGTGGCAGTGAATTACACAAGGAATTGACTGTGCGCTGCAGCACACAACTGGAAATGTGGGGAGGGGTATGCGCACAAACACACATGCAACTTTCAACACAAATACACATGCACAACTGGCAGGGAACTAGACTGTTCAGTCTACTCTGCAAAGATCACTGTCCTCCATATGTTCACATTAGGGAGGGGAAAACCCTGGTTGAGGACTCTGTGTAGTGTTCATCCATTGGGACTTGTAGGGCAGGAAGCAGGGAGGCAGGTAGAGCCAAAGCCAATGACACCTATTTCTAGTTTTGTCACCTCCCTGATTAGTTCCACAAGGGCAGGAGAGACTAAGGAGAAGGAAGCTGGCACACAGTGTGATTCCCTGGATTGGCTACAAGTGCAGTGGTACCTTGATTTACGAACTAAATCTGTTCCGGAAGTCCGTTCTTAAACTAAAGCATTCTTAAACCAAGGCATGCTTTCCCATAGCATCAGGGGACTCAATTTACAAATGGAACACACTCGACAGGAAGCGGAATATGTTTTGCATTCAAGGCAAAGTTCATAAACCAAAACACCTACTTCCAGGTTTGCAGCATTTTTAATCCAAGTTGTTCATAAACTAAACTGTTCTTAAACCAAGGTACCACTGTAAGAGGGAAGACAGTGGAGTCTGGCTGAAGACAGAGTAGGGTTGATGAGGCAATGTGCCACTCAGCCAAAGGGACCACCTTCCACTGCGTCTAACATATCTGTTGGATGTGCTGAACATCTGCTTGGTTTTGAAAATCTGTTGCAGCTTCCTAGCACCCAATAAGCCTTAATTTGACTAAAATGTGTGCATGTGATTTTCCTTATATAATATGTAGCAAGGCAGCTTCCTAACCTGTTACATACTCAAATACTTAAGGTAAAATCACAAAAAGATGATGTGACTGAAGAGGAGAACAAAACAGGTACCTAGAGCTTTGTCCGTTGTTTTAACCTTAGCAATTAAGATAGCTTCGTTTTGTTTCCTTTCTGGATGTTTTTGATTTTTTTACTTCTTGTATAAAACTTTTTTAATAATAATCATGATGATGATGATGATGAAACAATAAAGAAGGCTTGAAAAAGAACAAAAATTAAGCATAGGAGAAACTAACAGTTCTTTTCTTTATCACGTATAATTTTCTTTTGAATCAGGCACTAGGCATTTGCTCCTTGAAGAGTACTTACCTGTCGCTCCTTATCCTGGAACTTAAGGGCAAGTATTACTAGGCAAAGCCACATAGATGGTTTCTTAAGTTTTACCAATAGGATTAAATCTACCCTAAAATAGTTCAACTCTCAGTAGCTTACCATCACCTACTGAACTGAAAAGTAGGAGAGCTATTGTGTATTGTTGAATGCCACCCCAATCTCTTCAGGGTGCCCAAGTTCCAGGCACTTACCCAAGGTTTGTGCTTCCTTTTGGAAATGAAGCACAGTGATGACTGTGGTACCTTTAGGATATATGGTTTGTTTACACATATATACAACCTGAGCCTACAGTGGAATGGTTCACATCATAACTCCCCCAAAGGGTCTTGTTTCTCCCATAGCTGTAGCCTTGGATTCAAACAGAAATCAACCATTGCTCTGTGCCTCCGGATTTTCAGCTTGCTGCCTTTACTTCTAGGTCACATCATGACAAAACAGCTAAATCATTTCCTGATAGGACACACAGTGCAGAACATCAGAAACACAGTTGAAGAGCCTTGGCAAGATTTGTCTGTGTGTGTATAGGGAAGGTAGCTGTGAAACAGGTAAAAGGGCATTGCCGAATTTAAGAAGGGTTGCCTGATTTAGGATCTATGGCAGAGCAACTTCCAGCTTGTCAGGAATGGAATCTGAGGTGGGGGATCCTGGAAGGACTGTGACATCATGATTTTATTAGATTCCCTAACTTTTGATGACAGTGGTGAAATTCACTACCAAATTCACACTTCCACAACAATATGTGAGCCAAAATGCAAATATTCTTCGGAATTTGCATTTAGCTGAATTTGGTAATGCTGTTCTCCCACTAAACAAGTTTGCCAAAATGCATATATTAGGGGAATATATGCAAAAATGCATATATTGTATATCTTGAAGGTAGCATACAGAAATGCATTGTATGGGGGGTTACTTGTAAAAATATGTACATTAGTAAAAACTGCATACAAAAATTATGTTTAGCAGGACAGATTTCCACAAAAATGCTGATGAATTTTCATGAGGACCTTTTATTTTATTTTATTTGTTTTTAAAAGCTAATTGTTGTAGAAATGTGGAGGATTGAATTTAAGGTTGTGGGGGAAAGGGGAAACAGAGAACCCAAGCTGACAGATCCCTCTATTCCTTGTGACAGTGAATACTCTTGTCTTGTCTCACTTACAACCTTGGAAAGGTCAAGACTGTTGTACTTTATCATCCAGTATTCTGGTTTTCAAAACTTGTCTCACCCCATACTTAAATATGGGTAAAGGGGGACTTTTTAACTTCCCATTTTCAGACTCTTCTCACCAATATTATATTTAATTTTTTAAAAGCTCAGCAGGTTTCAGGGAGATAATGCTTGCATGTCATTTGTCCCAAAGTATTGGCTGGCATGCCAGAATAACATGTGCAGCTACAGTAGGTGTTAGGACCTGTGCCAATCTGACACCTGCACGAAGCAGCAGACTTTCCCCCAGTGTAATTTAATAAGATGTCTTTTGTTATTAAACCCAGAATTTCAGATTGCGAGCCGTCCACCAGTGAAGTGGAAAATAGGTCCCAGAGGTTGTTCTCCTTGTCTTCTACCTGCAGTTATTTTTTAAGGATTTTAATATTTAAAAGTCTTTTGCTAATTTCAGCGCTGCCCTCTCAAACCTGCTTTGTAGTACCGTTGCCAAATTATCCCTTCAAGGCAAGTGCTGTAAATAATTTCTCAGTTCTGTTCCTAGCCACTTGCCAAGGTCATTATCTAGCCTTCCCAGAATCCCTTCATTCTGCCTTTGATTGTGTGTGATAACTATGAAACAGTTATGAGATGCAGTCACAAGCTGTGGCAGTCTTATCAAAAGCTGACGACAGTCCCAGGGCTCTGCAATGAAGCCGGTGGCTCAGCTGTTCCTGTCCCTCTAACACTTCATTTATCTTTCGATTTGGTCAAACAGCAGAACAGCGGCAGAAATAAACGTAAAGCAGAGCACCTGAAGCAGGCATCATAGCCAGAGCGGAATGAGAGCCCCACCTGAAAATACAAAAACCCTATGTTTATATGCTGGACCAGTGTAAACTTTATGGCACTTCGTCACTCAGTTATTGTTAACCGCCACTGAAATTTACATACTTGATTTTGTGTGTGTGTGTGTGTGTGTTTATAGGAGGATGTCAAACCCATCCTTCATCATATGGTACCAGCTTGCAAGACCACAAAAAGGAAAACAACACCACAATATAAGAGAGAATTTACAGGCAGAATGAAAGGTGAGTGCACTGCATTGCAGACTGTCACCTGGAAGAATACTGGAGGAATAGGGTGGTGTTGTTTTTCAAAAAAAAAATGTAGCACGCTTCCTTTCTGAAGATCAGAATAATAATGTATCGTATTCATGGTAGTTTTGCACTTGCAGAAAACTTATGCTCACTCAAGGTGGGACCTCTGATTTTTGCCTATCCCTACTGCAGCTTTGGCTTCTGTGAAAAACTGCTTCTGGTGGTTGGGGGAACAAGTCAGAGCTATATGTGATATAGTGCATGCTGCCATGTGATGGGTAAGCACAGTCAGTGGCAATTGGGTGCCTAGCCTTGTGTGAGTAGAAGTGTTCTTTACTAGTACAAAGCTGCCAATGGATGATGATGATGATGATGATGGGGTGCTTGCCAAGCAAGAAAATGAGGGGAAAAGGGTGTCACTCTGCAATCTCACATTCCAATAAGTTTCTGTGTGAGGTAGATCTGATGTCTAGCACAACTAGAGTTGGAAGTAGTTTCGGACAGGCAGATTATGGTTGTTTCCTAAAATGGATTTAATATCTCCGGTTTTCTTTGATGTCACATACCTAGATTGTCTTGGGACCCAGACTATCTTCTCCCACTTGAATTTGTCGGTTTTCTGAAACCATCCTTTGAAGACCTTCTCTGGGTGCATTGGAGACCAGGTAGGCACAGAGAAGGGCCTTTTTAGGAGTGGCACTACATTTAGAAAACATTCTTTACAGGGAGGCTCTCCTGCAGCCAAATTTAATGGCTTTACCCTGCGAAGAGCTTTTTAAACCACTAAAGGACTTTTAATATGCCTAAGTGAGGCTCACCCTTTTTTGTTGCTTTTAGTTTTTTTTACTTGCTTTTTTTGAAGTCTGTGTTTTGTTACATTACATTTGTCATTTAGATTCTAATTCATACATTTGTTCCCTGCTGCCCCATTTTAAGAAGCATGCATTTAACCAGTACTCTAGACAAAGCCATCACCATGACAAGCCTTTCAAACTATCCAGGTAAAAAAAAAAGTTCATTGGAGGCACTATGAAAAAGCCTATTAACTATCCTTTTGAGGCAGCAGGACTATTTTCTGCCTGTAAAAGCTTATCCCACAAACAGAGATTTCTATTAACCTCAGCCCAAATTGCTTGGTAATTCTTCAGGATCTTAAAGGCCTTGCTAGAGGCCTGCAATTTTACTGGTGAATTCCAATGCACAGACCTACCTACCCACTCACTTACCACCTAGCTTGCCAATCAACAAAGTTTATGAAAACCTCTGTCTTTTGTACATATACATGTACAAACCACCTTCTTGTTCACATACCCTCCAACATTTTTCTGATGCCCTATTCCATAATTCTAATACTATTTCTACCCCACCCATCTGACTGGGTCACCCCAGCCACTCTGAGCATCTTCCAACATATATAAAAACATAATAAAACACTAAACATTTAAAAAAACCTTCCCTGAACAGGGCTGCCTTCAAATGTCTTCTAAAGGTTGTATAGTTACTTATTTCCTTGGCTCAGGGGTCACATAACTCCATACTCTCCAACATTTCTCCTATGAAGAAAAGGATGTCCTAAGGAAAAGCAGGACCTTCCAGGACTAAATCAGAAGTTGGAACGGCTTTTGTAAATCCAGAATTGTCCTTGAAAAATAGGGACACTTGGAGAATCTGTACTCATCCTTTTATCCTTGGAAAGATGGGGTGGGGAGTGTGAGAAATTAGCTCCACCATCTTGCTCTGCTCTACGTCTTTTGCCTGCATCTGTCTGCCAATATTCATACCTTCTTTCTATATTGCCATGATCTCACCAACACTTCTGTTATGGAGCCATTTTCCTTATGGATTTACCACCAGGAGCACATTGCATTATAAGCAGACCACGTGTACAAAACACGAGGAGTGATACATAGTATTTGCTGGTCCATTTATGCATGGATAGGAGAAGTCACCTGCCCTCCCCCCTCCCAAAAAAAGGACAACAAATGAGACAGGTCAGTGTGTGTAATTTCATGCATCTTATCACGAAGTGAACACTAGGCCACAAAAGCTTATGCCAATGAATCTATCAGTCCGTACTATAATTTGTCATTCTTTGTTGTACAGCAAAGCGTGTTCTCCCTAACAGAGAGCACGTGTTGCGGTTGGGGGAACAGGCCACTGTGTTATGACTAGGCAAATTTGGGAACCCAAACCTGTAAAGGGTTAATTGGGTTGCTGGGGATTTTTGAGTGTTGCCAATTCGGAGGAGGGGTCAGAATCTATAAATATAGGAGCCAGACGTTGGGAAGTCCTCTTGGCTGTTTTGCAATGGATCACGTGGAGCGTTTGGACAATCTTCTCCTTGTCTGGTTACATTTCTTTATTTCTTTATTTCCCCTTTCTTTTAATCCTCTTTAGTCCCTTAAATAATTTAATTCCCCCTTTTTCCTGTTCGATTTCCCACCCCACCCCTTACCCTGCCCTGTGGGAAGATTCTCCCTGTATCTGTGGCTTGCCTTTCCCAATAGGGAAAGAGCCCCCGTTAGGGGCTTTCTTTTGCAAAAGGTTTCCCCCATTTCTCTTGTTGAAATTGTGGGGCTAGTCAGGGCTGTTCCCAGCTTAGCTGGAATCACTTTCGTTTATAGTATCCCCATAGGTTGGCTTTATTTTGAGTGTGTGCAGCGCTGTTGGCCAAATTTTAAGCTAGCCTTGGGTGGGAGCACTAATTTGGTTTCCTTTAATATTGCTATGAGACTAAGATTCTCAAGAGCAGAAACAGGGAGGCCTATTTGGCCTGCACATTAACTTCCAAGCCTAAGTCTGCTACAGGTAGCAGTTAATTGTTAAGTCTCTGACGTGACTCATTCTAGCTATAGGAATGTATCTGCTTGCAGGCCCAGTTGCTGCTAATGTATATCTGAGGCAGACAGAGGGCCCCAGAGGCTCTCTGTGCCTCCAAGGACTACGAGCACTCTGTATATGCTCTTGAACTATGCCGTTTCTGAGCAAGTTTACTTTCTTTTAAGTTTTTTGGTTTGTTTGTTTTTTGCCCTGTTAGTGGTGTCTGCCATTTTAGAGACAAGCCATTGTGGCTTAGTGGCTAAAGTGTAGGACTAGGACCTGGGAGACAGGGTTCATATCCCCCTCTTAGCCACTCTTATAACAAAACAAAACTAACTGCTCCTTTTGGGCTATTCTGTTGCTGGGTAGTTCTGCCCATTTGTGATAAAAGAACTTTGGGTTTCTTGAAGGGGTGCTTCCCCGTAAATAGGGCTAGCAGGGGTACCTGGACAAGCTGTGGGCTACCTCAACTCTGCTATTTCACTGGAAACATTTATGCCTGGCCTAGCAGGTGATACTTGGGCTTTGCCCTAGAATTCAATGGCCTGGAAGTGTTTCCGGCCTGAATAGTGTCCCCATGTTGACCACGAAGCATTGGTTTCACTGGGTCAGCGCATAGTGCCGGTAATGCCTAGGTTGCAGGATTGGTCCCTGTTTGGGACAGCTGCATGCTCCCCCATTGCTCTACCTGGACACTTAGGTCCTTTTGGTGGTTACCTCACTGCGAGGGATCTAACGGGCGCCACGTTTGCTATATGCAAGTGGGAGAAAGCACCTTTGTGTGCCTGCATTGCAGTTTGCTCTGTGCGTTGCAGGGCACGGCGCTGCACGGGCTGCAATTGTATTGCATTGCATGAGAGATTTGCAGTTGCATTGCACGGAGGGTGTGTGTGCATTGCACGGAGTGTGTTGTTACATGGCACAGAGTGTGTTGTTGCATTGCACGGAAGGTGCGGTTGCATTGTACGGAAGGTGCGGTTGCATTGCACGGTGTGTGTGTGTGCATTTCATGGAATGTGTGCATTGCATGGAGGGTGTAGTTGCATTGCACAGAGTGTGTTTTTTTGCATTGCACGGAGTGTGTGCATTGCACAGAGTGTGTAGTTGCATTCCACAGAGTGTTTTTTGCATTGCACAGAGTGTGTAGTTGCATTGCACGGAGTGTGTAGTTGCATTGCATAGAGTGTAGTTGCATTGAACGGAGAGTATAGTTGCATTGCACGGAGGGTTTGTTTGTGCATTGCATGGAATGTGTAGTTGCATTGCACAGAGCGTGTTTTTTGCATTGTAGGGAGTGTGTAGTTGCATTGCACGGAGTGTGTAGTTGCATTGCACGGAGTGTGTAGTTGCATTTGCTTGGAGGGTTTGTGTGTGCATTGCACGGAGTGTGTAGTTGCATTGCACGGAATGTGTAGTTGCATTGCACAGAGCGTGTGTTGGAAAAGGAAGCTGGCTCGGCGGCAGCTTTGTCAGGACTTCTTTAGGGGTTCTGGCCAGCGTCGGCCCTGTAAATTTACATTTCACGATGGCAGCACAAGATGCCCCCTGCCCAAGTGGGGGCTGGAAGCTGGCAAGCAATAGCTCAATACCTTTTGCCCATATTCCCATTTTATTTAGGGATCCAGTTGGATATCGTTGCTAAAACAAACCACTTGCCTATGGAGAAGCTGTCTGCCTTGAAGGAAGTTATTTTGTAATACTTCCTCTGTAGCAAGCGATGCTTCATCAGATCCGATCATGCTGGGTCACTTAATTAATCTTCCCACTAGGCCAGGCTGCCTGCGGCCTGAGGTCCCCTTACCTTTGTGTACGCCTACCAAGTGTAGTGAAGGCAGATATCAGGCGATGGTAGCAATTCCTGAATGTATGCAATAGTAGTGCGCCAGGGTAGGATACCTTGAACCCGCACAGGGATTTTCAGGTTCATGCTGGTGCTGCTGGATCTTTGCCCTTTGGTTTTATTTCAAGGGCTGATGGTGTGCAAAGCTATGGCCTCAAGCCCGGTGTGGTGAGGCAATCATGTGACATAACTTTTCTTGAGTTTTTCCCCATTGTAGTAGCAGTTCACATGTGGCCCGAGGAGTTCAGTGACCATCGGATCTGCTTTTGGTCTGATAACCAGGTAGTGGTGAGCGTCTTGGCAAAACAGTCCTCACGCTACAGCAGATTCTCTGCCCCTCCGCTCACGCTTTCGAGCTGCGCCACTTAAGGTTTAATTGTGCTCTCTACTCTCCAAAATTACGGGATCCTCTAATGATGTTGCTGACACTCTATCCCATTTTCAGATGAAGCGCTTCAGATCCTGGGCTCCAGACTCAGCTGTTGCCAGATTTTTCCAGACCACCTGTGGCATTTTGACAACAATTAGTAATTACAGAGAGCAGCAGCTTCCAATTCCCCTTCTGCTTTTAGCTCTTATGGGAAGGCCTGGATGGATTTCTTAGCCTTAAGCTGGCAGTCCTCGGCCATTCAGATGAATTGGCCCCCATCCTCTGAGCATATCCTGCAGTATTTGGTCCACCTGCTGCAGATTGGGCGCGCTGTTATAACTTTCAGAATTCAGTCCGCTGCAATGTCTGTTACATTGAAGCTTTAATTTTCAGAGACCCTTGTATAAGGTTTGTAGTGCGCAGGGCCTTGGAAGGTTGGAATAGGCTTCAATCTCATAGGACAGCGGGCAGGAATTTGGTCAATTTTTACCTATGCAGTATCTGCAACAAGTTAAAACTTGTCTGCTGGTTAAATTTCAAGGCGAGACTCCTTTCAGTAGTCCATTGCATTTTCGCACTGAGGGTTGGGAAAATGGTTGTTGGTGCCAGCACGGGGCTGAGAGTCTGGAGGCTTATTGCTTCAGGACTTTTTCTTATCCTTTGGAGCTTGTCATTAGAGTCGGGAACTCAAAAACGGACTTAGTGGGCAGGAGTGCCACAATCAGGCTTCCCGCCACAGGTGAGGAGGGCCCTTGCCCGGTTATGGATAACAGAATATTTGGCTTTTCATTCCCTGGGGGCTGGCCCGCTCCTAGTGCATGAAAATGGGTTCCCGTTAGCCAGGCATCAATGTGCTTACGTTGTGCACCAGTTATTACGGCCTGCGGCTTGCTTACCGCTGAACACGCCTCATTCCTTACAATTAGGTGCTGCTGCAAAGGCTGCACACTGGGGGCCTGTCAGTAGACAGGATTGTGAATACGGGTCATTGGAAGTCTGACGCTGACAAGGGTTATATCAAGAAGTGTCAATTGATGTCTGTGCTGATGCTTGTCTGTTATTTCCTTTTTTCCATAGGAGCAGCTGTGCACATTTGGGCCACAGCATTGTACACTGGGCTGGCAAGCGCGCTGACGAGTCTGGACTGGGGTGCCATCTCAGTCTTCCTGCCCATGTGAACATATACTGCATTTCCAGATGGGGAATGCTTTGGGAGGAGATCCTTCCTTTGGTGTGGTCGAGTGTGACCTGTGCAGGTCCTCCCGCAGTGCTGGTGGTACAGCTGGGCGAGAATGATTTTGCCATCTTCCTCCAGCATGAGTTTGCATTCCTGCATGCAAGAGGACTTGGATTGAGTTGATGGCAGCTCTCCCTGGACTCATAATAATTTAAGGCATTGGTTCAAGGTGGTCTGGAGGGGGGGGGGGGGTTGGAGCACCTGTCCCCTCCAATGCGCAAATATATTCCATTAAGGGAATCCAAGGATTCGCTAGTCGGGAACCAATGCCTAGACAAACTACCATTGAGCAGGCCAGAAAGCATGTTAATAAGGCAGTGGACAATAGAATAAATAAAATAAAATAAAATAACAAATAAAATAAAATAGGTCCTTGCTTTAGGTGGCTCTGTAATATTGCACCCTGCTATTTTCTTCAAGGCTGTTGCCCTCTTTAGGGCAGATGGGCTGCATCTTTCCCCTAAGGGGAACGACACCTGGCGGGATGCAATTGCCTTGGAATTCTTTGCTCCCCCACAATGTTTGCTGGTACTGACGATATGGTGGGGCCCAGTCGTCAGTGCTGCCCTGCTGCGGTCAGGTGCAGCTAGTCGTGAACCAATGCCTAGACAAACTACCACCGAGAAGGCTGGAAAGCGTGTTAATAAGGCAGTGGAAATAAAATACAGGTTGTTGGAAATCGAATGCATGCAAAGGTTATGTTCGTTAACATTATTGGTGTCTTACAGTTTTGCTTGTTTTATCTTAGGTTTAGCAGCTGTCCGCATTTGGATGGTGGGGCACAGCATCATGCATTGAGCTGGCATCGGTGCACGGCAGTCCGGATTGGGACCGGGTCTCAGCCTTCCTCCACATGTGCAGTTGCCTTGGCTGTCCAGACTGGGAATGCGCCGGCCAGAATTCCTGCCGCTGATTCGGAGGCAGGTGCTGCTGGAAGGGCCGCCCACTGCTGTTGGGGTGCAGCTGGGTGAGAACGACCTGGTTTCCATGGACTGTTTTTTCACTACGTGCTGCAATTTTGGGTGACCTGGAGGAGCTGCGGGCAGTGGTGCCGACAGCAAAAATATTTTGGTCAAAGCTTTTGCAACGACGTGTTTGGAAGGGTAGTCGTTGCCCAGCTGCCACTGAAAGGGTCAGGAAGCGCATCAATTCTGCTGTGTCTAAAAAGATTTTTGAGCTGGGGGGAGATGTGATTTCCCATCCTGTGATTCTTTTTCAGGCTGCATCCTTTTTCAGAGCTGATGCCGTGCACCTTTTTGAGTTGGGTGGAGATGTGATTTCCCATCCTGAAACTGGTCGGAGCTCCTGCCTCGGATTCGGAGGCAGTTGCTATGGGAAGGACCCCCATCGGCCATTGTGGTGCAGCTGGGTGAGAACGACCTGGTTTCTATGGACTGTTTTTTCCTGCGTGCTGCAATGGAGACGCTGCGGGCAATGGTGCCAACAGCTAAAAATTTTTGGTCAAGGCTGCTACAACGGCGCGCTTGGAGGGGCAGTCGTTGCCCAGCCACCACGGAGAGAGCCAGAAAACGCATTAACTCCGCAGTGTCGAAGATCGCGGAGCTGGGCGGAGATGTGATTTTTCATTCTGAGATTTCTTCTCAGAAGCCATCCTTTTTCCGAGTTGATGGCGTGCACCTCTGCTTCTGGTAATGAGGCATGGCTAGGTGCGGTGGTGTCCAAGCTGAGGTCTTGGCTGGGGCTGTGAGTGGTTTGGCGGTGAGCTGGAGTGCTCCTTGGCGGTTAGGCATTGGTTAATTGGTTCTTGGAGGGGTAAGTGCCTATCCCTCCAAATGATGCGGAAAGGGAATTCCGTTAAAGGAATCCAGGGGCTTGCCATTCTTTCGTCCTTGTCCGTGGTGCCGGACTTGGGCCGTGCAAGCCCCACCGGAACATGAGGGTGAGAAGTGTTGGACTGATTCCCGGCCTCATTTCTCTCCCAATACTTGTTTCCCATGCTGGCTTCCGGTGGTGTCCGGAAGGGACCAGCTCTGTCCTCTGGCTTCCGGTGGTGTCCGGAAGGGACCAGCTCTGTCCTTTGGGGGCAAGGACAGATAGTCAAACCAATGCCTAAGCAACCACTCACATTTTTTGTATTGAAATAAAGTTGTGGCCAAAATTATGCCAAAAACCTAAACAAAAATTGAAGTGTGAAGTGTGAATTTTTGGGGGGTGGCACTGTGGGACTCAACACGCAAAGCGTGTTCTCCCTAACAGAGAGCACGTGTTGCGGTTGGGGGAACAGGCCACTGTGTTATGACTAGGCAAATTTGGGAACCCAAACCTGTAAAGGGTTAATTGGGTTGCTGGGGATTTTTGAGTGTTGCCAATTCGGAGGAGGGGTCAGAATCTATAAATATAGGAGCCAGACGTTGGGAAGTCCTCTTGGCTGTTTTGCAATGGATCACCCGCCCCCCCTCCCTTTTATAGGGTGGTTCTTTGGTTCTCTTGACCTTGCTATGCCTGTCATGGGGTCGTTCGCCTTTGAGCGGGGGCCTGGTAGGAATTTTGCCATTTGGTTGATTGGCTGTTGCCATTTGGTTTTTGCCTACTGCGTAGCAAATCGTCACAACTTGTAAGGTTGGCGGTTAGGCATTGGTTAATTGGTTCTTGGAGGGGTAAGTGCCTATCCCTCCAAATGATGCGGAAAGGGAATTCCGTTAAAGGAATCCAGGGGCTTGCCATTCTTTCGTCCTTGTCCGTGGTGCCGGACTTGGGCCGTGCAAGCCCCACCGGAACATGAGGGTGAGAAGTGTTGGACTGATTCCCGGCCTCATTTCTCTCCCAATACTTGTTTCCCATGCTGGCTTCCGGTGGTGTCCGGAAGGGACCAGCTCTGTCCTCTGGCTTCCGGTGGTGTCCGGAAGGGACCAGCTCTGTCCTTTGGGGGCAAGGACAGATAGTCAAACCAATGCCTAAGCAACCACTCACATTTTTTGTATTGAAATAAAGTTGTGGCCAAAATTATGCCAAAAACCTAAACAAAAATTGAAGTGTGAAGTGTGAATTTTTGGGGGGTGGCACTGTGGGACTCAACACGCAAACATTATTATGTTCAGAATGATGTTTTGGAAACAATGAAGCTGCTGCTTTATTCAGAAAATAAGTTGGTCTTTCCTTTCTTCTTTCTAATTTGCAGAATCAAAGCTGAGCCGAAAATAGTGTCCATGGTGGATTCCCCCCCTCACCGCCCTTTGCAGTGCTCTGCCTACAATAAAGACCCCTGCTTTCACTATTGAGACTGAAAGAAATCTAAAAAGCTGTGGCATAGGAGATGGATGCCTCTTCCTGTTCTATTACTGATAATTGTTCTTTTTCACCTCCTTCTGTCCCTTGTTTTCACATTTTCTTATTTCTTGTATCAGGAGCCAAATTAAACACTACAAGCCCTTGCAGGTTACTTGATTCTTACTTGCCACAGAATATGGAAGCAAAAACCAATCAAATGCCCTCTTTCCATTATAAGGCTAACAAAAGCTAGAATTGAAGATATATTGTTCTATTTAGGGTGAGACTTCTCCCTCCCCGCCCTTGATGCTTAGATGTTTGGAGTGTTCTTCCTCTCTCCCTGGTCAAAAGAATAGAAGGGCTGTATGGAAATCCCCCCTTTCCCAAAGTAAGTTCTGTTTGCAGGCAGTAAAATGTGATTCATGGAATATTTTCCAGAGGGAGGAGGTGAAATTACCCAACAGTTTTGTGAAGGCTACGAAAGAATGAATAGAAAACTTCTCCAGGGCAGAACCTATACTCCCATCCCACCAAAGAAGAATAGAACAGTGGCATACCAGATGTGACCTTTTGACCTAAATTAATACATGTGGGAGGGAATGAAGCAATATTTATGAAGTATTTTGGCTGCAAGTGGCTGTAGGCACATCAATCACCAGCCATAGGAAACTGCTAAAAAAGCACATGAAACACTCTCAAATAGCGCTGTTCTGAGCACTGCTCCAGGTCAGCACTGCTCATTGAGGTTAGTGCAGGACCTCATTTGCGAAGCTGTATGCCAGCAATCCCTTATTGATTCCATTGTCAGAATGGAGCACAGCTCGATTTGAACCAAATTGCAGCTGGACCGGTTTTGGGGGTGGAGTGGGGGAATTCATCTCAGGTTGTTTACTTTGGCCAGAATCCAATGAACCATGAAACTACTTCTGTGAGCTCAAAAGGGGCTTCAGACTTATTTTCCCGTCAACAGCAGTCCTCCCCCACCATGCCATAACTGCTGTTGAAATTGAGAGGAACATCTAAAGTAGTTTGCAATATGGCATCAGGGCCAGCTATTCAAAGAAGAAAAGCAGAGCAATTCCAGTGGGCATGGGGTGGTACTGTATGCAAAATCTGATCATTGGTGCATCAAGCTCAGTATTGTTTACACTGATTCATACTGGATGCCCACGGTTTCAGATCATCATAATCAAACCTTTATTGGCATCACATACAAACATTCAAAATAAATAAGCCAGTGCGTTCTTGTCGCCATTTCAACAGTACAGTCATTTGCCAAAGGGAAGAAGAGGCGAGCAATCTATTTCAAGGGTTTCAGATGGGGGTAGGGTCTTCCTACCCCCAACTGGAGGTGCCAAGGAGAAAATCTGGGGTCTTTTGCATCCACAGTATGTACTCTATTACCTGCTAATTTTATTTGAATCTACACAATTCATTGGAAACTAGTCTTTCATCTTTTTTCTGTCCTGTAACTTTGTACATACATGGGATCTTGTCCTCAAATGACACTTCCCTATATGAACACATTGAAAAACCCGGGTGGGATGGGGGGGTCAAGTCTATCTAGTTCCGTATCCTTTATCTCATAGCGGCAGACCAATGGGAAGCCTACACGTCATAGCCCTCTTTTCCTTTTGTTTCCCAGTGACTGGAATTCAGGATCTGATAGGTTTCATATAGCCATCATGACTAGTACCTCTTGGCAGCCAAATCCTTCATACATTTCTCTAATCCCCATATAGGGTTCTATAAGATGCTGGCCATCCCTTCTCATGATAGTGAATCTTTAAGATTGACTATGCATTGTGTGCACTATATACATATACTTTTGTCTCTCTTGAATTTCTAACCATTCAGATGAATTGGGGGACTCCAGATTCTAGTGTTATAAGAGAGGGAGAAAAGCTCTCCAATTTCATCATACCATGGAACATTTTTGAAATGTCTATCAAGTTCAGATCTTTCTGAACTAAAATGCCCCAAACCTTTCCTAACAGTGGAGTTCCTTCAGCCCCCAATAATTTTGGCTTCTTTCTTTGGAGGTGGGGAGGGAAAGCTTTTACAGCCCTATACAAATTCTAACTTCAATAACAAGAATGTCTTTGCACAGAATTTTCCGCTTTCACCTCCTATCCTTTAAATGCTGTGTAACCAGTACATAAGAAATGAAGCAAATAATCTTTCATCCTACTATTTCATCTGCATGAAAGCAACTTATCTTGTTAAGTAACTTTGAGACCTTTTTGTATAAGCAACTAACAATTGTGTGTGAAGACCCCCAAAACCACCCCCAAATGAAGACATAATAGACACAGATTTTAGTTTAAGCTTCTTGGCATTAAATTTTGGCCACAACTTTATTGATTACAGCATGTGAGTGGCATTGGTTCCAGACTACCTGAACCTGCATGGTGGTAGGAAGAAGACTGACACTGGGCACCACCATGTCAGGAAGGGAAAGCATCCTGGGGGAGCGAGAACTCCTTCGATCTCACAGCTCACCCCAGATGCTCCCAGGGGCTCTGGCGTGGCCCTAGTCCCTTGACAGGGTTTGGACAAAAGCAAGGCAAGCCCCTGGATTCCTTTAACGGAATTCCTTAGTAGCAGTAATGGAGGGGCAGGCACAGCCAACCACGTCCCCTCCCCAAAACATTGAACCAAATGCCTAACTGCCAAACCTTACAAAGTTGTGACAATTTCTACACGGTAGGCAAAAACCAAGTGCCACCAGCCAATCAGCCAAATGACAAAATCCCTACTGGTCCCCTGCTCCAAAACAGATGACAACTAGACAGGCATTGCAAGGCCATAAGAACAACCCTAAATATAGGGAGAGGAGGGCGGGTGATCCGCTGCATGTCGCAAAAAAGTGAAACTCTCCAGCGATGTGCAGCAGCTTAAGTAGCCCCTCAGCAGCCAGTAGCCAACCCAATTGACCAAATTTCTGCCCCAGCAACAGAGGGCCAACCAATGGGGCATTGTGGCCATTCAAATGGTCCCGCCCCACAACAGGGAGGCAGTTTCTGGTGATCTCACCGCAACACGTGCCCTCCATGATGGAGGACCCGACATTTAATAATTAATAATAATTCAGATAAAAGTATGTTCATACTTATGGCCCACACTGAGTTCCTATGGGATTGAAGTGAACTGAAAGGTGTTGCAAGAGAGTTCCATGAGCACTACCTTCCAAGTTTTGTAGCAAAGGTAGTATCTACAAACCTGGAATGATTCATGTGAGTTCAGTGGGGCTTGTGACAATTATAGTGCATAAATCTGAGCTCCATGTTGTCATAAAACAAATGTCTGCCCAGTATTTGTTTTAATGGATTAATTTAATTTCATTATTCCCTTTCTCTATTTCAGTTTGAAACATATTGCTAGTGCAGTACTGCCATGCAGGATTGATTAAAACAACAGAATTTCAATATATGCCATCTTAGTTTGAAGTTAAAATTTTAGACATTGAAAACTGACATAATTTATGCATGTCACACAAAGGTACAAATGGTAACATCGGCTGTTGTTGGAAACCAGGCATAAGAGAGAGAGATCCTCTTTTTAAAGAGGAATAAGAATTATTGCCACTTTTTAAAGACTTGACAAAGCTCAGAATCTCCGAAGTATGACTTTAAAATATTACAAGATGTTTGTGTTCAGTGAGTTATATGGTGTCTAACTAAAGGAGACAGGTATTTGGTTTTGGAGCAAAACTGCATAAATCCAGGAATGGCTTTGCCCCCAGCAATTTTCAAATGAGGAAACCACATTTTCCACACAGTTGCACTTCATCAGTGAGTTTCCATCTGATATGAGAAACACTTAAGAAGTTGCAAAAAAAGTGTGAGTGAGTGAAGTTAAGGTACTCTTTTAACCTCTAAGGCCTTTATTCACATTCATTTCCTCTCATCTGTTAAGCCAGGGATAGAGAACAGACAGCTGTCCAGATATTGTTAGATTCCAACTTCCATCATCCCTAAAAAGTGTGATAAGGGTTTTTTTTAAAAAGGAAGTTGTAATCTAACAGCATTTAAATGGCGGCAGGTTATCCATTGCTGCATTAAGCAAAGCCCAACTCCATGTTCTATTTCTGAGGGAGGTGACAGCTATGGCCATCAGCATTCATCAGCGGACACATGTGCAAAGATCTAGAGAACCTTTCTTTTTTGGAAAGTCTTTTAGGACAGGATTCCTGAGGAGAAGCTCACCCCACCCCACCAGTCATAAGCCTTCTGTCTATGTAAATTTGTATTTGGTGGGAAAGAGAACCTGCACCAAGAAATGAATGCTTAGTGGTCCTCTGCTTCATGCACACTGACAGATTATTAATGATTTTCGGTATATTATTTTCTCTAATACATGCTTCCCTTAATATGCAGTGCACATTTTAAAGGATAGCTGTTCTGATTTTGTTTTTGCAGGGGTTTTTTGTTCATGTATTGTTTTGAGATATCAAAATTAGGTTGGTTCACATTATATTGGCATCTGAACCAAATTTATTTCCCATCCCAACGTAGCACATGAGTTTATTTGGGTAAGGGAAAGGGATACTCAACTGTATCAGTAGTAATACATCCTCCTGATGCATCTCTGGATCAGCCCTATGTTCCTATGATGGGCAGAAATTGAATAATAGAAGCTTATTTCATGTGCCACACTGGCATATGAAACAAGTTGCTGTTAATGCTTTTTTATTATTAAAAAAAAAAGAGCTTGGAGATGGTGTACTAAATACATGACTCTTGATTCTATACATGATTCTATCCACACATACCCTTCCCAGATGACAGAGAACCTGTATGTTCTATGGCTTTGTTTCTTTAGTTATTAAAACATTTATAATGTTTGACTCTCTGTGATCTAATAACATTAAAATTCCACCTGACTAAAAATCACTCCCCAGCCTTAAATTCACAGGCAACCACTCTTACATATAGCATGGATTACTCATCTGTAAAATGAGAATAATCTGGATTCCCCTAGCAGTATTTTCTGAAAATTAATATTATAAATGACCTTGCATAGTGCAAGTGTCATATATTTGACTCAAAATGGTAAAATGTTAACAGGTAGAAAAATGGACATGGTTAAAAGCATCCATTAAGAGACTATCCTGGCTAACTCTAAAACATGGGTACCTTTCCCCAGTACTATTTATTGCTGACCAGGTCTTCTAAGCTTTCTCTGAGAATTGAAGGGAGTGATGCTGGACTTTTTATTAGAGCTGTCTTAACGCTTAAAGCAGGCATCCCCAACCTTCAGCCCTCCAGATGTTTTGGACTACAATGCCCATCATCCCTGACCACTAGTCCTGTTAGCTAGGGATCATGGGGGTTGTAGGCCAAAACATATGGAGGGCTGCAGGTTGGGGATGCCTGGCTTAAAGTAACTGGTCCCATTTGAGAGATCCCTGACAAGTCTCCACTATTCCCAGTGGGATGGAAATTTGGGGGCAATGGAAGGCTCATTTTTAATATTGATTGATTGATTGATTGATTGATTGTTGTATTTGTAGTGAGTGTAAGTTTAGAAGCATGTTTGGAAGCCTTCATCAGCACTGAGAATCCTGGGGTCTATAGTTTCAATCCCTCCATGCTAAATCCATTAAGGCATATATCATCAAAAATTAAAGATGGCTTTTTCCAAATTTCCCTGCCACCATTTTATCTCACCATTTTAGAAGGGGAACTTCACTTGGTAAGTAACTGGTACAGCTTTTCCAATCTGAGGGAGTTTATTTCCAAATTTCTCCATTCCAAAATTTAGTGCCATCCCTACTTTTCAAACATATAAAGGTAAATTTCAACATCATCTTAGCACCATCCTTGACACATTTCAGGAAGCAGCAAAGAAGGGCCAAGACTTGATTGAATCTAAGAAGCACAGAAATACAGCTTTTGGCTAAACAAAAGGGATGATTCACTCAAGATGATAAAGAAGTTTAATGTAATACCTTCAGACAATACTCTTTCAACTCTATTTCTGTAGAATTACCTTTAAAAAGGATTTCTTGCCTTGGAGTCAGATGGTAAATTATTAAGCCTTCTAAGAGATTTTGCTCAAGAAACTGTTTCATGGAGATTGTCTAGTGTGACAATTACAGCTGTTACATACAGCTGTAACAGTCTATTGACATACTGAAATTCTGTAGCAGTAGATCATGGTATTTCAGTAGAACATGAACTGAAAGCCAATAATGTGAATCCATCAATGGAATTCTTAAATCTTGCCTCTTGACTCAGGAAAATGGCAGTGTTGACTATAACCTTCCAGATTACTGTGCTGGTTCATATTGTTTCCTGACAGCTGGTTGAATAAATAACCATCTGCTGCGAACGGGATATTACCTTTTGAATTGCTTATGTTCCTTTGTATTTAAGAGCCTGGTGCTGAAAAGAATTTTGGAAAGGAAGATGACTTTATTAAGTGCCACCATGTACCTTGCAGACCTTCAGAGGTCTATAGATCACAGCATGGGATTGTTTGACAGCAGAAAGAGGAGGAAATGATCCCCTTAAAATGGAAAAATGGCACCCTATTTTCCACAGACCTGGCATGTATTCCCTCAATCCCCAAAATTGTAACATTTGCAGCAATTGACCCACAAAAATACATAAATTCAATACCTGACCTTGAAGACCTCTGGCTATGTTTCATTTGCTCTTTAATTCCTTTTATATTAGTCACAGCAGTGCATGGATAAAATAAATAAATAAATAGGTAGGTAGGATAAAATAAATAAATAAATAGGTAGGTAGGATAAAATAAATAAATAAATAGGTAGGTAGGAAGACTCCAGATTTTGTCTGCAACTTCGAAAGCAGTAAACTTCATTACTTATGTAGGTCAGGTAAAGTGGAAATAATTATTCATTATCATTTGAATTAAGCTAATTGTGCTGATCTATCTGGTATAGATAGATATAATCCTGCCAACCTAGCAGTTCAAAAGCATGTCAAAGTACAAGTAGATAAATAGGTACCGCTCCAGCGGGGAGGTAAACGGCATTTCCATGCGCTGCTCTGGTTCTCCAGAAGTGGCTTAGTCATGCTGGCTACATGAGCCAGAAGCTGTACGCCGGCTCCCTCGGCCAATAAAGCGAGATGAGTGCCGCAACCCCAGAGTCGGTCACAACTGGACTAACGGTCAGGGGTCCCTTTACCTTTACCTTTATCTGATATAATTTTGAATCACAGTATTCATTTTATTAAAGAATAGTAATGAAATGCTGTTCCTCCACATTAGAGGGTGGGCAGATTTCCCTTGTCCCCTTGAGGTCATAATGGCAATATATCATATAGGCCACATCAACTTCTAAGTTGCATGTGGCCTTCTGGGCCACTTGAGAGGGGAAGTGTCCTATCTGAGGTGTTCCCATCCACCTGTTTTGTTTGCTACATATTGACCCAACCCTCAAGTACAGTGTGTAATTCGCTGTTCACCTTTACAGGGGACAGCTAGGAATTTTGGGGTTGTGCTTCTGATTGCCTTTGGACTAATTCATTTTTCACCTCCTTTATACTGTAGATTCAGGAGTGTCATGCTTACTTTGGTTTGGCCAATTGTCTATTTAAGTAATGAAGGCTGATTTCAGAATACCCTGGTGAACACCCTGAGGGCACCTGCTTGGTGAAGTGATACTTTATTGATCACCCCTTATTGCCAACCAGCCTAAGGGCATTTTGGAAAGGGCACTTGAGGCTTTATCCCACTTGATGCTGACTAGCAATGGTGAGGTAGAGCAAGGAAGTGCCTGTTCTGCATTTATTTAGCAAAGACTCTCCTCCCTGCAAGAGAGGGGAGTGGTTGTGGGCGGGAGCCCGAGCTCCACCCCTAGCAGGGGGCGTTAGCCCCCTGCCTTCACCTCACCTGGCTGGCGCCCACGCCCCTCAGCAGGCATCCAACCAGGTGCCTGAGGGGGGGCGTGTTCAGCAGCCTTTTGTTGCGGCGCCAGCCTCTCCCCGGCCTCATTCCTCGTCCTCTCACCACGAGTCACCCACCCTCCACTCCCTTTGAGTTAGGGCTTAGGTCACTGGCCTTGCTATGGACCTTAGGTTGGTCGCCCTGGTTGTCTAGGGGGCCTGGTAGGAGTTTTTCCATTTGGCATTAGGCCTTTTTGGTTTTTTCGCCTACCTCGTAGCAATCGTCACAACTTTTTGTGGTATTGGTGGGTAGGTTAGGCATTGGAATAATGTGTTGTGGTGTGTCAAAGGGCTAGGTGTGGCCATCGCCTATGCCTTCAATTTTTGGGTATTCCGTTAATGGAATCTGGCGGTCGTGTATTCTGTCCGATGCCTGCTTGGCGGGAGGCCATGGCACGACCCTCGGTGACATTAGGGGTGAGCCTATAGTTGGATCGGCATCAACAGGCTCCACCTACTGGTGAATAAACCCACTTGTTCAAATCCAATCCCTAAGCCAATACCTTTTCACTGCTGTAATCAATAAAGTTCTGGCCTTTCCTTGCCCATTAACCTTATATCACGTGTCCGTGTGTATTCTTTCCACATTGCGGGGGTCGGGTCCTCGAACCACAATGCTGGGATAGCAAGGCAGGATTCTGCTTGAAGAAGATTAGGGTGTTGTTGTTGTTGTTTAGTCATTTAGTCGTGTCCGACTCTTCGTGACCCCATGGACCAGAGCACGACAGGCACTTCTGTCTTCCACTGCCTCCCGCAGTTTAGTCAAACTCATGCTGGTAGCTTCAAGAACACTATCCAACCATCTCATTCTCTGTCATCCCCTTCTCCTTGTGCCCTCCATCTTTCCCAACATCAGGGTCTTTTTCAGGGAACCTTCTCTTCTCATGAGGTGGCCAAAGTATTGAAGTCTCAGATTAGGGTAGGGATAGATTATTGGCATTATTGGTTTCTCATTTTTCTGGTCTTAAATTCAGTTCTCTGCATTTCCAAATCAGTTTATAAATTCTTTAAATATATATATATATATATGAAACTTCACCGCCATGCTAGTGTGAAATTTTCCTTATATGCACTTCTTTTTATGCAACTTTGCCTAATATAAACACTTTTGCAAGCAAATTTCCCTAACATAACACATTTCTGCATGTTGTTTTCACTAATATATTAGTTTTACATGCACTTTACCTAGTGTATGCATTTTTGTACACGCTGCATAGTTGGAGCATTGTGTTGTAAAATTCAGAGAAGTGTGAAATTTGAAGTATAACACTTCATCTGTTGTTTCAGGAAGTGTGAATTAAACAGATTTGCCTTTCAATGTGAAGTGAAACAAATTTATCCCCCTAGGATGGGGAGATCATGAGTTTGGTGGGGAGAGTCAATTTGATCCCATGCTGCTTCTGATGAAGTCATTGAGAGCATGGTTCACCTTGGGAGAAAAATTAACTATTTCCCCAATTTTGAACTGAGCTAAGCACTGTGGTAAAAACTAAGATGCTAAAGCCCCCTAAGGAATTTATAAAAACCTTGATGAGTTCCATACCAATGATGCCACTAGAGTAAACATTTTAGAGAGAGTTGTATAAATGTAGGTTATCTAAGCAGAAAGTGTAAAGTAAATGAACAATAAACTTGGTAAATCTTTGAAACACAAACACACTAATTAATTAAATGGCTGCCGTAAAGAAATAGCTAATTGCCAGTTCCTGGTAGTTTCCAGTTAGCAGTGCCAGTTAATCCGTAATCCATCAAAACATGTTTACAGTTTTTCTACATCAGTAAGCAAGTGATGTTGTGTTGACAATTTAAGCAGTTGATAATATTTATGGACTTGTCTTTTGAGGGACACTCTTTGTAATGCTTGTTTCCAAATAAAAGCACTTTATATTAGTTGACAGCAATTATTCTCCACTATTTAAGAAACACAGAACACTCTGTGATGTCTTCAGAATTACATGGATTTATTTATTTTTATTTTTTTAACCCAGAAATAATCTACGTAGCTAATCCTGTTGGCCCCTTCTCCAAAAGGTTAAGTTCACACTGGCCTTCTGTAAGTGCAGCTTTTCATAAGCTAAATAGCTGCCAATGGGGAAGAGGTGAATGGGAGAAAACTCTCATATCCAGCAAGGTGGGGAGGGTGCAGTGGCAAAGTAGACTGGCAGTCACCAGGGTGCCCACAAAGGCCTTCATTGGCACCTTCAGCAGAGTTCCAAATCCCGAAGCTTTCCTTAAAAAATGAAGAAGTCTCTAGCCCTCCTAGAAAGTTAGGCAGCAAAATGTTCAGATACCCTTCTAAGCAAATTCTGTGAAATGAAACAGCCTGGCTGCTGCCACCTGTCAAGTGGTTTTTAGCCAAAGAGTAAAGTCAGAGTTGTGATTGCTAAGTGAGTTGTTTGGCAATACAAAACTCTGGAGTCCTAAATAGCTGCTGTTTCCCCTTATACTTTAGTGCTTTGTTCCTACTCGTGTCCTATATTCATATGTGTGTGCACGCGCGTGCGCACACACACTTTGTTGAAGTTAATATAAGGTAACATAGAATCCAAAACAAAGTTGTTTCTCTATAACGCTTGTGTCCTATTCTCCAGTCCTTGGAATCTATGTGCCTTACCCTTCTTCTCCCCTAATAGCTAGGATGCATCTATTCTATGATGGGTTCGACTGAGATCAGGTAGTACACTTGGTTAATTGATGGCCTCTAAAGTTCCCGAATAAAGGCTTTTCATCCACATAAGAGGTCCAACTTCTGACAAAAGAATTGGAAGGCCACCATGCTGCCTTAAGATGAATACAAGCTATCCCTATGATCAACAGGCATTGTTGTCCAATTTTCCATGATTTTCCAGATTGCTCTTCTCTTCCTATAAAAGATAATTAAAATTATGGTGTTCCAGAGGAAATGTTAAATCAAGCATTATAAGTCCTACACCATGCGGTTTTGATGTTTCACAAATTCTTATTGAGACATCCTGCAAACCACTTTTTAAGCAGTCTGTGAAATTGTTTAAATTGTTTTCTCGAAATATAGCAAGAAAAATAGCATGGGGGGTACTAAGAACTGCCCTACAAAAAATTAGTAAAATGAATGTTATCATTAAAGATGTATTCAGTTGATACACTGACAAAACCAATGACTTTTATTCATTAACCTTTGAACTACAATGTAAATTTTTCTTGAGCTTTTTAAGAGTTATTCTCCATTATCTTGAAATGATACTGAAAAAGCTAAAGTGCTATCAAAATGGTGAAAGATTTTCAGCCCAAGTCTATAGAGAACACACTGCAGCATGAGATAGGAGGACAATTTATTCCAAAGTACAGAGTTCCCATTAAAATGGCATTACGGCTCAAGATAAAAATGGTGAAAGGAATTCAATGCAAGTCTTTCATCTACAACACATTTTATTTATTAAAGCAAGATTAAAGGGAAAGTGTCTATGGCAATAGCAGTGAATGGTAAAAATATATATAAAATGTCAGGCTGTCTCCCCCCCCCCCCCCGTATGATCACACAAGGTATTTCAGGTCTGTAGATATCGTTCCTCAGACTGCCTACTCCAGAGAAGTTCCCTTGCTAGAAATGTGACTGATCTGTGGGATTTAAAGATGAATATAACGTTCTGAGTGGGGGTTTGCTTAACATTTGAAGAAAGCTATTATAGCTTTTCTACACAGGACTGTCAGTGGATACCATAAATATTTCCCCAAATGGTATAAAAACTGGTAAAACTTCACATCATTTCAGTGGAATCAAATATTTTATTCCCATAGGAGGATTCAGCACCCTTGTAGATGAACTCACCCGAGCCTTGCCTGATTTTGGCCTAATCAGAATTCCCCACTTATTTTCATTTTTTATATATATATTTACTAAATTGATATATCTCCCTTCATCCAAGGATCACAGAATGGTTCACACTTAACATCTCTGCCCGAAGGGAAAAAGAATATTTTATTGATCGTAAAGTTTTGAACTGTAATTAAAGATAAATTATGAATATTGATTTTTTATACTTGATTTGCTGTAAGTATATCTGGTGGAAATGGCTTTACATGAATAATTAAGTAAAACAATGGCCATTTCCATTACAGTAGACAAATGCAAGGAAAGTTAAGATGCTAACTTAGGGTACCTGTTGACTTTCTTTTATGAACTGTGCATAACAAAAAAAAGGTAACTTTCAAATATATTGTGCAAGATGAAGGAAGGTGGAAGCAAACTGGTTTGGGCTCTTACATTACCTCCTAGAGGAGCCAAGTCTGTTCCTCAACCTTCTCTCCCAGCCTCGGTGCTGACACTTCAGAATATATTGCTACACCACTTATTATTTGTATTGTTTTATAAGGGGAACTGCTTAAAATCCTGTAAGGAAACCAGGAAGCAATATATTTCACCAAGCATGGCTTCAACATTGATGTTCCATATTTTAAGAGTCTCCATGCAGACTCCTATATTTCACAGTTATAATTTAGACCCTGAGGTATATTTGTTGTCCACCCCCTCTATTTTTCATAAAGATTCACATTCTTTTGACTTAACTTGTCAAACATTGATTATTTTACATTCTAAGTACTCATCCATGCTACATGGGCAATTTACAATCAAAGGGAGAGTTGTAAATCTTTACATTCCAACCAGCTATATATAGTTTGAGCTAGGGATGGATGAATCTGTCCATTTCACTGAACCAAATTTCTCTCTCATCTCCACTTTGAGCTCTTTGCATTGCTACACCCAGACTCTTAGGAAGTTTTATCTGGATACCAAAGGAATCATTTCTTCTCACTACACCTATCATGACACTGATATGTGCACTGAATTCATCATACTAGTCTTACAATCAGACACACAGTATTGTATTTAAATCTGATGCACTATACAAACCATAATAGTGTCAGTGAGCATTGCCATAACTACTCAGATTCTGGATAGTTTACAACTAAATGATTATTGTTGTTGTTTTTCCCCATACAGGAAGCTTTTTTTTCTTTGAATTTATATTATTAGGATTAGGAGGACAAAATCTTTCACTGTGAGCACAGTCAAGCTTCTAGGACCTTTCAATAGTTTGGCAAGGGGGCTGAGAGATTGTTTCTTCTCTCCAGGCTGAAGAAATGCATGCTAATGAAGACAAAATGATTGATTGTGGCACTGTGGTTTATTAGGAAACTATTTTTCTCCCAAATATTTGTCCCTCAAACTATACCCCATCCAGCAACTTACCATATGTTTCCGTCTATAAGACACTCCATGTATAAGACTATTTTTGGGACAACAACCAATCGCCAGTCCACCCTTGGCACTATATGTATAATTTTTGACATTATTTTTAAGGAAAAAAACCTAGTCTTATACACGGAAAAATACAGTATTTTTGAATAGAAGGGAGCAGCTGGGTGTTGAGTTATGTAGTACACATTGTTTCTCACTAGCTGGTCTAATCTCCAAGCCCAGGACAGAGGCACAGCATGCAAGAAAAGTCCCCTTTCACTCAGCTAAAGGGCATCCCTTCTGGAAGAAAGAGAATTATCCCATAGAGCCTATATGAGGCAGGAGCTTTGGAGGTGTACCCCCTTTTTTCCAAATGAATGGGCACTGGGGGGGGCATGGAAATGCCAGTATATTGTGTACCTTTTGGCTTTTTCTGTATCAATTCCTGGCCAAAATTGCTCTCAAAGTAGTGCTGAAATGGACCAAAACAATACACAATAATCATCCTATATTCCCTGTACTACTGGGCAATGAGAATGTGGTTTTGATGGAAAGTAGGCCAAACTTGAGTTAGAATATGCAGTGGTGGCCAAACTCAGCCCTCCAGCTGTTTTGGGACCACAACTGTCATCATCCCTAGCTAACAGGAGCAGTGGTCAAGGATGATGGGAAATGTAGTCCCAAAACAGCTGGAGGGCTGAGTTTGGCCACCACTGGAATATGGCCTCTTGGACTACAGTTGAAAGAACTGTTATCCATGCACACACACAGACACACACACTGTTGCAGCACTTCCCACTACTGAATGCACTTTTAGTTCCATCCCTTATGTTGCATCTCATCCCTCCAACAACGTATTTGCAATATTTATTTGCAACTATTCTATATATATATATATATATATATATATATTTGCTTTCGTAGATTTTCACGGGTACAGGAATGCAGGTTTTGGTGTCCTCGGGTGTCTTCCCGTGTAAAAGTTGGGGTGTCTAGGCGACGTTTCGACGAGGTCTCACTCGTCATCTTCAGGCTGGTGCTTTCGGCTTCTTGTTACTGGAACAGAGCGGGATCTCAATGTTTGAGTTCCTATAAATACTGTAGAGGGGGTGTGGTGTCTAGCCTCCAATGTTCTGGGCAGAGAGGAAGTTCCCAGGCTAGTGTGCCTTTTCTTCTTTTGTTCCTTAATTACTTGAGAGATACCTTGAGTGATTTCTTGAGTGATATCCTGAGTACCACTTAGGTGGGTCATTAGGTGTGGATTAGTTGCTAAAGTCTTTGTGTCTTGACCTCTTGAACTTTGTGAAGAGTTTTCCTGAGAAGATGGCTGTATTGCACTTAGTTGTGCTTTGGCTTGGCTTCGTGTATAGGAGCGAGCTGTGGTTTTGTGGCTTGTGTCAGCCAGATCTGTGTAGGGATTGCAGGGGGGTGCAGCATCCGGAGGTGCCACCATGGATTGGCTACTGGATGGTGTCAGTAATTCATCTGTGGAGAGGGTCTGGGTTTGGGTCTGGTGTGGTTGATTGGTGTTGGCGTTCTGTGTGCCTCTGGATCTGGTGTCAGTTTTTGTGGGGAGGGCTAATTTCCAGATGTCTGGCAAGCGGGATGTGTCGTCACGCTTGTTCATGTTGTGAGGGTGTTTCTCTATCTCGATGGCTTCCATGATTATTAGCCCTCCCCACAAAAACTGACACCAGATCCAGAGGCACACAGAACGCCAACACCAATCAACCACACCAGACCCAAACCCAGACCCTCTCCACAGATGAATTACTGACACCATCCAGTAGCCAATCCATGGTGGCACCTCCGGATGCTGCACCCCCCTGCAATCCCTACACAGATCTGGCTGACACAAGCCACAAAACCACAGCTCGCTCCTATACACGAAGCCAAGCCAAAGCACAACTAAGTGCAATACAGCCATCTTCTCAGGAAAACTCTTCACAAAGTTCAAGAGGTCAAGACACAAAGACTTTAGCAACTAATCCACACCTAATGACCCACCTAAGTGGTACTCAGGATATCACTCAAGAAATCACTCAAGGTATCTCTCAAGTAATTAAGGAACAAAAGAAGAAAAGGCACACTAGCCTGGGAACTTCCTCTCTGCCCAGAACATTGGAGGCTAGACACCACACCCCCTCTACAGTATTTATAGGAACTCAAACATTGAGATCCCGCTCTGTTCCAGTAACAAGAAGCCGAAAGCACCAGCCTGAAGATGACGAGTGAGACCTCGTCGAAACGTCGCCTAGACACCCCAACTTTTACACGGGAAGACACCCGAGGACACCAAAACCTGCATATATATATATATATATATATATTTGCAATATATTTATGCCACCTGTCATAAGAATTCCAGGGGAGTTTACAGCAGTAGGAATGGAAATCAATAAAACAATACAACTCTGATAAAATACATCAAGCAATATATTAGAAGAAAATGAATATAGCAGAACCATAGTAAATTAGACAGTGATCAACAAAAGCTGGAATAAACAGATCAGTTTTCAGAAGTTGTCGAAAACATAACAGACTTTGCACCAGCCATATTATTGAGGTGAGGAGAGAGAGATTCCACGTTAGGAACCAAGGCAGTTTATTGCTTCCTGCTGGGGGGAAAGGGGGAGGGAAGACATTTTATACACAACAAACACACTTTCCCATGGTAAAGCGTGAATTGGCTGATTGATGGGAAACACACTTTTTCATTCACGGGAAAAAATTATTGTTGCCACTTCAGGTGTGTTCCAGTAGACGTTTTTCAGAATTTTAAATGCACAGCTGGCATTTGTTGTTTTTAGGGGATTGGTAATGAATACACACCTGCCCAGGCATATAAACAATTTTAAATCAATAAATATTTTGTACGTCAAATATGAAACGTGCTAAGGTTGACAGCCACAACCTACATTGCTGCTTCTGTTATTTTCCTATATATGAATGGCAGAGACTTAAAGCACAACCCAAAGCCAAAATCCATTGGCGTGAGAGTGTTGGGATTGGTGGATTTGTATTTGGCATAAATCCCTCATCTTAGCTAGGACAGAACTTAAGCTGGTGGGACTTATGGCAGCCTAACTCCCCCAAAAGGAGTAGTTCAGGTGTGCCATAGGGCCAGCATGGGGCAAGGAGAGATTAGCACTTATGTTGTGACTGATGCCCACAATACTCTCTCAGAACTGGACCCACAGGTCCAAAAAGGTTGGCATCCCCTGACCTATCTGGACAATCAGGTCTCTGTATCATGAATTTGTCCAAGAGTTCACTAGGATACGCACATTGCAAAAGACCAACATTTCTTGAAAGGTGCTATTAGTACTGTGCAGCTGGTTGGTATTCAAGAAGCTAAATTTCTGCTGCCTTTGAATGAAGCCTGGCCAACTTGTTGAAAAAGGGCACATTTTAAATTGATACGGAAATGATCAATAGATGGATTCTTTCTTTTGGGGGAGATGTAGCAATCCTAGGCCAGAAAAGGGGTTGGTCCTGTAACTACGCAATAGAATTTTGAAAGCCTCTATTAACAAATAAAGATCAGTTGTGTAGGGAAAAAATTGAATGTGACTTTGCATTAGCTTTCCTTCAGCAAGGTCAGAGGAAGCTAAAGAAAAGGTCAGCATTTTTAATGAAAGGTTTGTATTGTACTGGCTAAACTGATGTGACAAAGAATTCCATCCATTTGTGTATCCCACAATGGGGTAATTTTTAGCTGACTTGACAGCTAATTGGAGAGAAGACCTGAAGGAATAGCCATAGCTCCCATTGCCATCCCTAAATAAAAGAGAGAGAAAGTCCAAGGAAGTAGGGTGAATTGCAATTGCATAGCGAAGACTGTGAAAAATGCAATTTAAGAAAAGAGAAACTTTCTGTTGTGTGTTCTCTTGAAACAGATCCTTAAAAGCTGCCCTTGGGTAGACACCTATGCTTGGATTTGAATTAGAGTTTTTGAAGCCATTGTGACTAAATTGTAAAAAAAAAAAGCAAGCAAAAAAACCAGCTACCTGGGATCATGGATGAATGGCTGTTGCTTTATTATTTCATGTATTTTAATAATTAATAAATAATTTAACAAAGCCACACCAAGAGGCCAACATTTAGTATGGAGAAGGCATGCCTAACCTTTAACTGCCCATTGTTTCTCTGTTGTATCTCCTCTCTGCTAACCACCTCACCAGCTACTCAGGGTTTCAGAAGCAGGTAGGTATTCTCTCAGTACGTATCCAGAACCTTACAAGGGGAAGAAAGAAGCCATGGTTGGGATTGTTGCATATATGTGCATTCAACACATAATACTGTTTTAAATCTTCTGCATCGTATTTGTAGGTTATGGAATCGACTTTTCAAATACATCCAGGATGTTGCCTTCAACTATTGTTTTAAAAAGATCAGAAGGAGAATTTCTACACATAAGATGATAACTAACTGAGTACTGGAAAAGGAATCTCAATTCAATTTCCTTCCTTTGTTCTCTCCAATAGTGGCCACTGTATCACAGGATAATACTTTTTTACACGTAAATCTTGGAACATTCTTCCTGCCAAACAAATACGCTTCATTTGGGAACGAGAACATAAACATGGTCAGATTTCAAAAGAAGCCCAACTATTTGTGTGTGAGGAGAGAGAGAGAGCTTCAGTCTTTCATCAAACACATTGTTCTGAACAAAAAAAGAAGAGTCTATTCTAAAGGGGCTTGTACATGGTTTGTTCCAGCAAATGCAATGTAAAGAATGCTTTCCATTTGTTTGCACAGCAAGGGAGAGTAAATGGAGGAGGAAGGAGATACAAGAATCCCAAACTGCTTGTCTAGAAAAAGACTTCCTAGAGTCAGCAAAGTCTGAATTTCAATGTTTTTTGAAGGGAAGAAAGTGTCTTTTGTCCAAACGTCACACCACAGGAGTGCAAGGAGCAGAAAATAAGTTCCAAATTGAAATCTCGATATCACTGATATTCATAAAAAGGATAGTACCATAAACAATAGATTTATGACTTGGTAGATTTAGCAGCTAACAAACAAACAAGAGACAGTATAAAACATAACAAAATCATGGGCAAATTTCATTTAATCTGGCTTCCATTTAGGATTGAGGTCAAACTTGTTTGATGCTTGTTTTTGTATGCAAATTGTTGGCACTCATGCGATCTGTAGCCTATTTCAGTCACTGCGGCAAAAGCATAGAGGGGGGATGAGACAGTATCCATTGGCCTCTGACATTGCTGTCTCCCACATTAACTGGAAGATCTGAAAGGGGTGCCTGCTGATGAAAAGAAATCTACTTACAGACCTCAAGGCTGAAGTGAAGCAAATGGCAATGGTCCCACTGCCCACTCCATGCAGTTACTGTGCAGCAACTGGAAAGGATTGCTGAACTTCCTTTGGTGCTATACTTCTCAGAATTGTTTTACTTCTTCTTCACCCTTCCAATCTCCAGCCTTCTCCATCCATGCTGTCATTTTAATCATCTCATCAATGGCAACCCACACAGTTTTGCTGATGATATCATCAACATTTGTGCACATTCATTAATGAAAACAACAAAGGTCGCCAAAGCCACTTTGATGTGGGACAATGAGCCTTAGAATTCTTATGACTGGGAAAGTGAAATGACACTGAAAAGCAAGGTGGCAAAAGGATATTGAACATCATCCAGCAGTATTGGCTAGTGTTGTGGGGCAGAGCCTTGGAGCTGCTTTCTGACTTTGGTATCACTGCAGCTTACTTGCAAAGGGCTGAGACAGGATATGGAAGGAGCCAGATTGGGACTGAGTGGAGATACCACCCACACCAAACTTCCTGCCATCCAGGTCCATCCATGTAAGCTGCAGCGAGGCCTATGTCAGCTCTTTGCTACCTCAGCAGCTGCTACTGACATCAAAACAACAGGTACTCATGCTGGTAAGTATTTATTTTCTTAGAAATTTGTTTGGTTGCATTGTTGTTGTTTAGTCGTTTAGTCGTGTCCGACTCTTCATGACCCCATGGACCAGAGCACGCCAGGCCCTCCTGTTTTTCACTGCCTCCCACAGTTTGGTCAAACTCATGTTTGTATCTTCGAGAACAATGTCCAACCATCTCGTCCTCTGTCGTCCCCTTCTCCTTGTGCCCTTCATCTTTCCCAACATCAGGGTCTTTTCCAGGGAGTCTTCTCTTCTCATGAGGTGGCCAAAGTATTGGAGCCTCAGCTTCACGATCTGTCCTTCCAGTGAGCACTCAGGGCTGATTTCCTTAAGAATGGATAGGTTTGGTCTTCTTGCAGTCTCAAGAGTCTCCTCCAGCACCATACTTCAAAAGCATCAATTCTTCTTTATGGTCCATTGACCATATGGTCCTTCTTTATGGTTGCATTGAGTGTGCTGCTTTTAAGCAAATATCAAAAGCTGAATATTTTTGGCACAGGCCATTGTAACTAGAGCAGTGCAATCCTATAAACATCTGAAGTAAGCCCCATTGAGCGCAGCAGGGCTTGTTCCTGGGTAAATGGATATAGGCTTGCAGCCAGAGCGTTATACCTTATTAGAACATTAATAAGCTACCTTATTAGAACACTAGCACGTATTCACTGCTCTCTTTAAGGCATTGGCATGTTTAATTGCAGAGGGGAGGAATCTAATGTTGGCAAAATTATTCACCTTTACTTATCTAACATTATCCTATTTCTTAATGAGAAAAAAGGAGGGGGGGACGCGGAAAATGTGAAAAGATGGATAATAGCAAAATGGTTGCAAGCTACTTAATTTAGATTTAAGACTTTAATTAAAAAGAGCTCATTCAAAAGATTAATAATAATAAATAATAATAATAATAATAATAATAATAATAATAATAATAATAATAATAATAATAAATTGTTTCTACCCTGCCCATCTGGCTAGATTTCCCCAGCCACTCTAGGCGGCTTCCAACAGAAGGTTAAAAATACATTAAAACATCAATCATTAAAAACTTCCCTAAACAAGGCTGCCTTCAGATGTGTTCTAAATGTCATATAGTTGTTTATTTAATTGACATCTGATGGTGTTCCACAGGGCAGGCACCACTACTGAGAAGGCCCTCTGCCTGGTTCCCTGTAACCTCATTTCTTGCAGTGAGGGAACCACCAGAAGGCCTTCCGTGCTGGACCTCAGTGTCCTGACAGAACAATGGGAGTGGAGGCACTCCTTCAGGTATACAGAACCAAGGTCATTTAGGACTTTAAAGGTCAGCACCAACACTTTGAATTGTGTTCGGAAACATACTGGGAGCCAATGTAGGTCTTTCAAGATATCCATGGTAATTAAAAAACAAAGATTCAGATTTAATCCAATGAATCATAAAGTAATATTTATTAAAAGATGATGATGATGATGATGATGATGATGATGATGATGATGATGATTATTATTCCAGATCAAATTCTGTTCTGGTTTAGGGATATTATTTGGAATTCAGGAGTTTCAAGGTGAACATTGCCTAACAACATGTGCCTTGAAAGAATGCATACATAAGGAAATCAGCCCTGAGTGCTCACTGGAAGGACAGATCCTGAAGCTGAGACTCCAATACTTTGGCCACCTCATGAGAAGATAAGATTCCCTGGAAAAGACCTTGATGTTGGGAAAGATTGAGAGCAAAGATTGGGGTCACAAACTAAATGACAAAACAACAACAACAACACATATGCCATGTAAAAGGTTAATTAAAAGGAAATACACATCTGGCTGCAGAAAGGCTGACATGGTGCAACACAGGCATATTTGCCATTTTCTTTCTAGATTAGTATTTGTCTTTTTGAACTAAATTTAATAATCATCTGCATACTTATTGGAGAAAGCCCCATCACACCCACTGAAATGAATGACTTTAAACGAGGATTAGACAAATTCAGGCACATAAGACAAGCAATGACTATTTCCCCTAATGGCTATGCTCTGTCTCCATTGTCAGAGGCAATAATGTTTCTGAATACCTGGAACCCATAGAAGGAAAGTAATCTGATGTTCTGGTCCTGCTTGTGGATTTCCCACAGGCATCTGTTTGGCCACTGTGAGAACGGGATTCTGGACTAGATAGACCATTGGCCTGAGCTAGCAGGTTATTAATCATAGCATTATGGCCACACCCACTTTGGCTTTGTCCACTTTTGTCTTGGCCACGCCCACTGTTATCATGTGGTTCCCAGAGAGTTGACCAAGAAGAACGATGTGGCCCTCAGGTTGAAAAAGTGTTCCGACCCTTGCCATAATGAATATATCGAGTTTCATTGTGAAAGAAAACCGTTCATAAGACTTAAAATAGGAAAGTCTACAGTGAAAACTAGTTCTAAGTATGCATTGAATGTCCCACCCCAAATCCAGACATACAAGTTTCACAAATGTGACAGGGCTTCTCCTTAATTTCCCTCCAAGTCCAATGCCCTATTACCGAAATAAATGCTGTGTGTATAAAGAATCTAAGCTGCAGAGAACTGTAGCCACTTAAATAATGCCTGTGCAAGGCCTATTTTGTAATTTAAATTGTATTGATCTTCAGTTTTATCTAAGTGAATCATGACACAGAATGTACGGTACATTACAATGCACCTGTTGAAAGTGTTACCTTCTGACAAAAACAACACCCTTCCTACTTATTATTGCTTGACACAGGCAATCCTTCTGCATACGACATGAAAAGTGTTAGGCTTATAATTTTGTGTTCCTGGCTGTGAGCAACTGGGCAACATTCAACCATTGGACAAACCCACAATAGCTTTGGCAGGATTAGAAAGTATGTCATCCCATAAATAATCTGACATGCCAATGTGCAGCTCCTGTTCCAGATTCTTTATTTTGTCCAAGATTTATTGATATTCCATTTAATAGCCAAAGAACAAACAGTTTTCCTGACTTTTTGAAAAACCTACCAGATCTAAAAGAAAAACACAGGAGTGGAAGGCAGATCCACTGAGTCTTTGATTGTTGTGTTATATATTTTAGCTGCAAATGTTTCCAGACTTTGAGGACGGTAAATTGTTTTCCAAGAATCCAGTTGCAGTTCTGTGAAGGATGGATCTACTGGTTGAGAAAACTCTGGCCCTCCCATCCCCCCCCAATCCTTTTAAGCATGATTTCTTTTTTAAAAATAGAACACATATTGCCATCTAAAATGTGATATAATGTGGTGCAATGATTAGGGTGTGACATTGCTTATTTTTGGGCATTGGTTTGGATCCCTCTTAAGATGTTGCTAAGGCGGGGCAGCAGTTTTTGTCAATGTTTGAACACTGGACACCATTTTGAATCAAGATGGCAGACCAAAATGTTACCTTGGCATGAGTTGGCCCGTTTTTTGGCATAAATTTGCCCCCCCCGTCAAGATATTGTCACAAAACATGGCATGAAGGGTTCCTGAGGTGTGGCAGCAGACCTCAACACTTTTTGGAGACTGGGTGCCATTTTGAAACAAGACAGTAGACCAAAATGTGACTTAGGGAATGACTGTACCCATTTTTTTGGCATAGCTTTGGTTGCCTCCTGAGATATTGTCGCCAAATTCAGCAAGAGGGTTCCTGAGGTGGGGGAGGGGGTGGAAGTATTTGTTGATACTTGGATGCCAGGAATCAAGATGGTGGACCAACGTGATTTCACCTGATTTTTGGTATGAGAGGCCCACACTCACAAATTACACTATCCATTTATATATATTTATATATATATATATATATATATATATTTGCTTTCGTAGATTTTCACGGGTACAGGAATGCAGGTTTTGGTGTCCTCGGGTGTCTTCCCGTGTAAAAGTTGGGGTGTCTAGGCGACGTTTCGACGAGGTCTCACTCGTCATCTTCAGGCTGGTGCTTTCGGCTTCTTGTTACTGGAACAGAGCGGGATCTCAATGTTTGAGTTCCTATAAATACTGTAGAGGGGGTGTGGTGTCTAGCCTCCAATGTTCTGGGCAGAGAGGAAGTTCCCAGGCTAGTGTGCCTTTTCTTCTTTTGTTCCTTAATTACTTGAGAGATACCTTGAGTGATTTCTTGAGTGATATCCTGAGTACCACTTAGGTGGGTCATTAGGTGTGGATTAGTTGCTAAAGTCTTTGTGTCTTGACCTCTTGAACTTTGTGAAGAGTTTTCCTGAGAAGATGGCTGTATTGCACTTAGTTGTGCTTTGGCTTGGCTTCGTGTATAGGGGCGAGCTGTGGTTTTGTGGCTTGTGTCAGCCAGATCTGTGTAGGGATTGCAGGGGGGTGCAGCATCCGGAGGTGCCACCATGGATTGGCTACTGGATGGTGTCAGTAATTCATCTGTGGAGAGGGTCTGGGTTTGGGTCTGGTGTGGTTGATTGGTGTTGGCGTTCTGTGTGCCTCTGGATCTGGTGTCAGTTTTTGTGGGGAGGGCTAATTTCCAGATGTCTGGCAAGCGGGATGTGTCGTCACGCTTGTTCATGTTGTGAGGGTGTTTCTCTATCTCGATGGCTTCCATGATTATTCTCTTGTGGTGATGTTCCGTGTTAAAGAGCAATTTGGAATCTGCAAAATTAATTTCGTGTCCTGTTTCTTTCATGTGTTGGAAAAGAGAGGAACTTTTTTCTTCTTTTTTGACGGCATTCTTGTGTTCTGCGATACGTGCATTTATTCGTCTGTTTGTTTGTCCAATGTACGTGGCTGGGCAGACTTTGCAGGGTATTTCATAGATCCCTTGGTTTTCCAACTGGATTTTATCCTTGGGGTTTCTGAGGATATTGGCTATTTTTTGGTTGGTGCAAAAGGCTGTTTTGATATTGTGTTTATGGAGGATTTTGCTAATTTTATCTGTAGTGCCCTTGATATAAGGAAGGAGGGCCATGCCATTGTTTTCTTCTGTGTCTTGGTTTTTGGGGGGTGTTTCTTTTTGGATTAGCTTCGTAATCCTGTTTTGCTGGTATCCATTGGCAATTAACACATTTGAGAGATTCTGTAACTCAGTTGTCAAGTGGTCTTTGTCAGCCAGGCGTTTGGTTCTGGAGATGAGAGTCTTGGCTACGGAGTTTATTTGTGCAGGGTGGTGGTGTGATTGTGCATGTAAGTAGCGGTTGGTGTGTGTTTTTTTCTGGTAGATAGTGTGTCCTAGGGAGCCATCAGGTTTTTTGTAGATTAGGACGTCAAGGAAGGGAAGTTGGTTGTTGGCTTCTATTTCCATAGTGAATTGTATTTTGGGGTGTAAGTTGTTGAGATGTGTGAGGAAGCTATCCAGTTTTTCCTTCCCGTGTGGCCAAATTACAAAGGTGTCGTCAACATATCTGAGCCAAAGTTTGGGTTTGTGTTCTGACTTGTCTAAAGCATTGGTTTCAAAGTGTTCCATGTACAGGTTTGCGATGACCGGTGAGAGGGGTGATCCCATAGGTGCTCCTTCTATCTGTTTGTATCTTTGTCCATTGTGGATGAAGTACGTGTTGGTTAGGCAGTGGTTGGTCAGGTCCAAGATGTATTCGGGGGGATTGTATTTGTTTTGAATAGCTGTCAAGGCTTCATTAATGGGCACTTGTGTGAAGAGAGATACAACATCGAAGCTCACAAGTAGGTCATTAGGATGTAGGTTTTGCTTCTTTATTGTTTCTATGAACTGGAAGGAGTTTGGTACGTGTGAAGAGATGGATTCTGCATAGGGCTGAAGTTGCTTGGCGAGAAATTTAGCGAGATTTTGTAGAGGTGAGCCTATGGAGCTGACTATTGGTCTGAGTGGTGTTCCTTCTTTGTGTATCTTGGGGAGGCCGTAGAGTTTGGGGCATCTGGATGATTTTTCTCTGGGGATGATTCTTAGCTGGATTTCTTCACTGATAGGAGAGGCTTTTATTTTGGATTTGGTGGTTTTTTCCAGATAGGTGGTGGGATCTGTTTTTATAGGTTTGTAGGCAGGATCTTGGAGTAGCTTTGATAGTTTTGCTTGGTAGTCCGATGTGTTCATCACCACTGTGGCATTACCTTTGTCTGCTGGGAGAATGATTATGTTGTTGTCTTTCCTCAGGTTGGTGAGTGCTTTCTGTTCTTCTTTGTGTAAATTGCTTCTGGGTGGTTTGCTGGAGCAGAGGATGTTGGTGACTTCAAGTCTGATTTTATTGGCTTCATCTGGGTTGAATTTGGTTAGGCTAGCTTCGACTCCGCATATGATGTTTTCCGTGGGGATGCGTCTCGGGGCGACTGCAAAGTTGAAACCTTTGGAGAGTACTTTGGTTTCAGTTGTGGTGAGGATCCTGTCTGATATGTTATGTACTGTTTGTTTCATGGGTTGCTGTGGAGGGTGGCCGGGCTTCTGGCGTTTCTCTAGTTTGTGGAGTTTGTTGGTGTGTGTGTCTGTCTTATGTGAGGTCTCCGTTTCAGCTCTCCAGACGGCTAGTTGGGACAAATGCAAACAACTAGCCGTCTGGAGAGCTGAAACGGAGACCTCACATAAGACAGACACACACACCAACAAACTCCACAAACTAGAGAAACGCCAGAAGCCCGGCCACCCTCCACAGCAACCCATGAAACAAACAGTACATAACATATCAGACAGGATCCTCACCACAACTGAAACCAAAGTACTCTCCAAAGGTTTCAACTTTGCAGTCGCCCCGAGACGCATCCCCACGGAAAACATCATATGCGGAGTCGAAGCTAGCCTAACCAAATTCAACCCAGATGAAGCCAATAAAATCAGACTTGAAGTCACCAACATCCTCTGCTCCAGCAAACCACCCAGAAGCAATTTACACAAAGAAGAACAGAAAGCACTCACCAACCTGAGGAAAGACAACAACATAATCATTCTCCCAGCAGACAAAGGTAATGCCACAGTGGTGATGAACACATCGGACTACCAAGCAAAACTATCAAAGCTACTCCAAGATCCTGCCTACAAACCTATAAAAACAGATCCCACCACCTATCTGGAAAAAACCACCAAATCCAAAATAAAAGCCTCTCCTATCAGTGAAGAAATCCAGCTAAGAATCATCCCCAGAGAAAAATCATCCAGATGCCCCAAACTCTACGGCCTCCCCAAGATACACAAAGAAGGAACACCACTCAGACCAATAGTCAGCTCCATAGGCTCACCTCTACAAAATCTCGCTAAATTTCTCGCCAAGCAACTTCAGCCCTATGCAGAATCCATCTCTTCACACGTACCAAACTCCTTCCAGTTCATAGAAACAATAAAGAAGCAAAACCTACATCCTAATGACCTACTTGTGAGCTTCGATGTTGTATCTCTCTTCACACAAGTGCCCATTAATGAAGCCTTGACAGCTATTCAAAACAAATACAATCCCCCCGAATACATCTTGGACCTGACCAACCACTGCCTAACCAACACGTACTTCATCCACAATGGACAAAGATACAAACAGATAGAAGGAGCACCTATGGGATCACCCCTCTCACCGGTCATCGCAAACCTGTACATGGAACACTTTGAAACCAATGCTTTAGACAAGTCAGAACACAAACCCAAACTTTGGCTCAGATATGTTGACGACACCTTTGTAATTTGGCCACACGGGAAGGAAAAACTGGATAGCTTCCTCACACATCTCAACAACTTACACCCCAAAATACAATTCACTATGGAAATAGAAGCCAACAACCAACTTCCCTTCCTTGACGTCCTAATCTACAAAAAACCTGATGGCTCCCTAGGACACACTATCTACCAGAAAAAAACACACACCAACCGCTACTTACATGCACAATCACACCACCACCCTGCACAAATAAACTCCGTAGCCAAGACTCTCATCTCCAGAACCAAACGCCTGGCTGACAAAGACCACTTGACAACTGAGTTACAGAATCTCTCAAATGTGTTAATTGCCAATGGATACCAGCAAAACAGGATTACGAAGCTAATCCAAAAAGAAACACCCCCCAAAAACCAAGACACAGAAGAAAACAATGGCATGGCCCTCCTTCCTTATATCAAGGGCACTACAGATAAAATTAGCAAAATCCTCCATAAACACAATATCAAAACAGCCTTTTGCACCAACCAAAAAATAGCCAATATCCTCAGAAACCCCAAGGATAAAATCCAGTTGGAAAACCAAGGGATCTATGAAATACCCTGCAAAGTCTGCCCAGCCACGTACATTGGACAAACAAACAGACGAATAAATGCACGTATCGCAGAACACAAGAATGCCGTCAAAAAAGAAGAAAAAAGTTCCTCTCTTTTCCAACACATGAAAGAAACAGGACACGAAATTAATTTTGCAGATTCCAAATTGCTCTTTAACACGGAACATCACCACAAGAGAATAATCATGGAAGCCATCGAGATAGAGAAACACCCTCACAACATGAACAAGCGTGACGACACATCCCGCTTGCCAGACATCTGGAAATTAGCCCTCCCCACAAAAACTGACACCAGATCCAGAGGCACACAGAACGCCAACACCAATCAACCACACCAGACCCAAACCCAGACCCTCTCCACAGATGAATTACTGACACCATCCAGTAGCCAATCCATGGTGGCACCTCCGGATGCTGCACCCCCCTGCAATCCCTACACAGATCTGGCTGACACAAGCCACAAAACCACAGCTCGCCCCTATACACGAAGCCAAGCCAAAGCACAACTAAGTGCAATACAGCCATCTTCTCAGGAAAACTCTTCACAAAGTTCAAGAGGTCAAGACACAAAGACTTTAGCAACTAATCCACACCTAATGACCCACCTAAGTGGTACTCAGGATATCACTCAAGAAATCACTCAAGGTATCTCTCAAGTAATTAAGGAACAAAAGAAGAAAAGGCACACTAGCCTGGGAACTTCCTCTCTGCCCAGAACATTGGAGGCTAGACACCACACCCCCTCTACAGTATTTATAGGAACTCAAACATTGAGATCCCGCTCTGTTCCAGTAACAAGAAGCCGAAAGCACCAGCCTGAAGATGACGAGTGAGACCTCGTCGAAACGTCGCCTAGACACCCCAACTTTTACACGGGAAGACACCCGAGGACACCAAAACCTGCATATATATATATATATATATATAAAATATATGCAGGTTTTGGTGTCCTCGGGTGTCTTCCCGTGTAAAAGTGTCTTCCCGTGTAAAAGAAGACACCCGAGGACACCAAAACCTGCATTCCTGTACCCGTGAAAATCTACGAAAGCATATAAAATATATGTATATATATTTCTAAACACGCCTTGGCAGTTAAATCCCTGCTAGTTAACCATGTGCTGTACAGCTGATTATGCATATAAGAGTTGGAGACAGAGACAAATGGAAGGGATAATGAATAAGGAAAGTAGAGGGCTCTGGTTTTTTGAGGAGTTAAGTGGAGCAGGAAAATACATATCTACCAGAATTAGGTTCTACTTACACAGCATATTAAAAGTCTGGCAGTTTTAAACTTTAGAAATTATCCTCATGTCATTCTAACTTTTTCCATTTTCGACAAATCACATGTAGCAAGATTATGGGTACTTTCACACTTTGGGAGGCAACTTACGTTGAAGAAACCCATGGATGACAGATGTTGCACTTTCCCTGAAGCCTGTCAGTACAGGGACAGAATGTGCTGAATAATGTGCCCAAGGGATTGTACATGAGTGCGAGGCAGAGCGTTCTAATGTCAGAAAGAAGCAACCAATATTACCTTCACATGAATTGCCTACTGTGCTACGATGGCACTCTTCTTTCAAATCACATTACAAAGAAAGAAAATCTCACAGCTGACAATGAATTTTCAGGTCAAATGTTTCTGTTCTGAGAAAACTTTCCCAAAGTGGACAAGTAAAGTTCATATAACATTTAAGTTATGAAATGCCTTTTCTCCCTATACCATGGTGCTGGGTATGATTAGGAGGGCAAAAAAATGCTAAAATGGGTTTTAAATATCCATAATTTCAGTGGTTACAACTATGGTGACTGGTAAAATTTGAACTTGGTAGGGCTGCCATTTTTAACCTTGCTGTTTTTATCGCAATAGGATTAGTACAGTACTTATATAGGAGGCTGTATCACTGCATATGTGTAGAGTGTCATTGTCTCATTCTCTCTAAAAAGAAAAAGAAAAACATTTTCTGCACCTCTATGAACAAGGAAAAGGCTTCTACATAAGTGGGCTCAAGTATGATTTTCAGACAGGATTGACTCCGTACTTCTTATTGAGGACTTAAGCCAAACCACATGACATACGTTTTTGAACCTACATATCTGTTGCCAACCCCCCCCCTCTAAAGATACAAAAAAATTAAAATGTGAGAAAATCTTAATTTCTTCTCCCAAAGAATCAGTGTAATTGTTCATTATCCAAAACACAATTCCTTTAAAAAATTCAAAGAATATAAGTGTCCGAAAAAACAGACTAAAGATGCTTGTTTCCTTTGAGCACATCAGAGCACAGCAGAAAATATTTGCAATGTCCCAGGCTGAAAACATGATGTACTAATCTCTGCTCATATGCAGAGTTCATTATACTAGACTAAGCATAATCAAACTCTGTTGAACCTGACAATTTGGGGAAATAATGAGAGTTGTATGTTGTATTGCATTTCCAAATGTGACTGGATGTAGGTTGAAATAGGAATGTGAAAATAGGAAAATTGTAGTTTAATTGTCAGCTGGAGCTGACCTGTTTATAGTTCTTTGATCTATAGCAAATAGCAGGCCAGTTTCTTTTTCCTGGCTACTTGGTAACCGAAAGGAGAAAGCAGAAAGAAAACAATGGAGACTCCTAGAAAACTAAATACCTAATGGCTCCAATGATGTGAAGGCATTTTTTTTTTAAAAAGAAACCTCTTTGGCAAGGGAAGATCTACCAGCCAAAGTCGTCAGCAAAAGACATACAGTTAGTAATAAAGAACAGGCTGTACATTCTGAGCACCACCTGAGCCCAGGAAATTGTTTTCTCTAGCAGATGTCAACTGAGCTCATAGTTCTTTCACCCAAAAGGCCATTAGTGTTTGGTTTTCTTTATTTCAGCTACCTAAGTTAAGTGGGAAAATTCATAGAATCATATAATTATAAAATTGTAGAGTTGGAAGTGATACTGAGGGTCATCTGGTTCAACCTCCTGCAATGCAGAAATCTCTACTAAAGCATCTGTAACAAATGACCATCCAACCTTTGCTTTAAAAAAAGCAACGAAGGTGTGTCCATTGCATTTGGAAAGCAGAAACACTCAGAGATCAATCGGCAAATATCCATCTAAGTAAAGGTAAAGGGACCCCTGACCATTAGGTCCAGTTGTGACCGACTCTGGGGTTGTGGTGCTCATCTCACTTTATTGGCCGAGGGAGCCAGTGTACAGCTTCTGGGTCATGTGGCCAGCATGACTAAGCCGCTTCTGGCGAACCAGAGCAGCGCATGGAAACGCCATTTACCTTTCCGCCGGAGTGGTACCTATTTATCTACTTGCACTTTGAGGTGCTTTTGAACTGCTAGGTTGGCAGGAGCTCACCCCGTCGCGGGGATTTGAACTGCCGACCTTCTGATTGGCAAGTCCTAGGCTCTGTGGTTTAACCCACAGTGCCACCCGTGTCCCTTAAATATCCATATACCTTCTGTCTATATATAGATCTATATATAGAATCTTTGGTGGCCTAGCTCAGTGACCAGCTGTCAGACTGAGGGAGTGTAGCAGATTTACAGCAAGGAGAGGAAGAGGCAGGGGTGTGGTGTGTGGGGTACCAGGGGGGCCATGGCCTCGGGTGCACAGTTTTTGTGGAGATGCGAACCAGGTGCCTCCATGCAGGTGACCTTAGCATGGCCCAGCCCAGTGTTCCTCTCCACCCACCAAGGGCCGCTTGGCTGGGGATGGGGTCACTCCAGCGATGGCGATGGCTGGGCTGGTGTTCCCCACCAGCCTGGCACATGCCACATGTGCCTGCCCTGGGCACCAACAACCAACACTACACCACTGGGCACAGGATTGTTTCTCTGTTATCATCTGGTTTCCCAGGAGTAGGATTCTGTAGTGAGCATGGCTTGTCATTCCGTTTCAGTTTCATTCTTCAACTTGTAACTCTGATGGTGCAAACAGCTTGGGGCTGATGTCCACAGAACTCCCAGCTCAAACTCTGATGTGTCTGAAATGTGGATTGGGAAGGGAATATAAATTACTGCCTACAATTGTAAAATGGTAGAACAGTGTACAGTATATAGTATTGCTCTAGATAGGCTTTGGTAATCTTGATGTAAACCCGCGACAAGTCAATAAGGGAAAAATATAAATCTTTACTTTACAGATTGTAGATTTAAGTCTGCTTTTTGAGCGCTTGATTGGAACTTTATCCTGGTAGAATTAATTGACAAGCAACTTGGTTCCATCTCTTCTTCCTAAGACCTTCCCTTCCCACCAGAGTTTATAACACATACTGATGTTCTGATGCTAGAAATGAATGGAACATGCATTCAAATTTATTCTAAAGCGTTTAATTAATGTTACAAATGTGACACAAATGCTATGCAAATGATATGGCAGAACACCTCTGTTCACAGCCTTTAGGCAGTATCACTTTTAGCTTTCTCTACTTCTTTGAGCTTAAACTGACTTCGGAACAAAAGGAGACCATCCCACGTGCACATCATTCCAAAATGAATTTTTAAACAGCCCTTCAGATTTTGATGATTTCATAAAATAGGTATTTTTTTAAAGCCCTCAAGCAATATTTTAAAGTGCTGCTGCTTCTGCAACTCTTGAAACACTAATATTACATAAAAATAATTAGGCCATCATTTTGTTCATAACAATGTATAATTCATTCAAGACTAAACTGAGAACAGTTTCCCAAGATATAGAATAAAAGATGAACACTTTCAGAATAAAGTTGACTTTTTTCTATGGATGAATGTGCAGTCTGAAAACTTAGTGTGTTCTACATTCTAATTCCTCAAGGATGTATCCAGCTAAACTACACTCAGAGTAGACCCACTGGAATTAATAAGCCTAGCTTAGTCATGTCTATTAATTTCATGTGTTTTCATGTGTTTTCAGGTATTTTCAACCTTTTCAGACCCAAAACCTACTTTTAACTGAAACATGAATTTGGGGGGTGTATTTCTTAATTTTTTACCACATAGTTACCTTGTGATAGTGCTCTTGCTATGGCACATCTGGACCAAGCCATGACACACTAGTGGGTCCCAATTCACCAGCTAAAGACCAATGTCTACTCTACTAACATTGGGTACAACACTCATTTCCCTCAGACATATTCAATATAATTTCTTTTATCAGTGATGTTGTCCAGATTCACAATTGCCTGATCTGGGGTACAAGCTTTGGACATTTTTTTTATTATTTCTAAAAATACTTCCACCTGATGACCCTTTGCCAAATCAGATGGAGGGGAGTCTTTCCATCCCTACAGGTCCTTAGAATTGTGAGTGCCATGATATTTCAAATGTGTTAGGTATAATGTATCTTTAAGCAGGGGAGGGGGGAGGTGAAAACCTGTGGCCTACTCAAAGCAGCTGAACTACAACTCTCATCATCTTGGACCATTGATCATGATAGCTGGAGATGATAGGCATTAGAGCCCAATAGCATCAAAGGGGCCACAGGTTTCCAACCCTATCTTAATTTGCTCAGGAAATGGGTAGAGAAGGAATGGTGGAGACCGCCTCCCCAGCCTTACCCTTCTAGAGAAGAAGACAGTTCAGAATTATAGCAGGGTTTTGAGGAAAATGAGGGGGAAAGTTGGGAAATAATGGGAGAGGAGGAGGAGGAGGCAGAGCTGGAGTAGCTGGCTGACATGTTATCACTAGAAAGCATTCCAGACCCACCATCTCCCAGAACCTGGTGAGCCTTAAAAGTAGGAGAGCAAAGGGCTCAGAGAGAAATGGCCCTAAGCAGCAACCGTAGAAGGGGTGGTGCTGTTGATGAATGAATAAGTGGAAGACAAGGGAGTGGAGATTTACTTGGGACAATGTCATTCTTCCAAGAGGCTGCATTCCCAAGCAGATGGTAATGACTTTTCCTTGTCTTATCCGTTCCTGGCAACCTACCGTGGAGGTTGATTCCTCTGCCGCCTGACAATTACATCAGCAATGTAGAAGCTGCTATGAAGTCTCCTTTCTATACTAGTCAAAAAATGTAGATCACATGGGAAGTCAACATCGTTCACAGTTTGAAGACTAGTTTTCATGTGACAAAACTGGCCTCCTGAAGGTAAAGGCCATTCATTCTTTTTCCAAATCTAGTGAAGTGGCAGGCAATGTGTCTGGGAGGGGGGGAGAGAACCTCCTTCCAGTGTGGCGTAGACTCGTAATCTGGTGAACCTAGTTCACGTCTCCACTCCTCCACATGAAGCTGCTGGGTGACCTTGGGCTAGTCACACTTCTTTGAAATCTCTCATCCCCACTCCCCTCACAGAGTATTTGTTGTGGGGAAGGAAGGGAAAGGAGAATGTTAGCCGCTTTGAGACTCCTTCGGGTAGTGATAAAGCAGGATATAAAATCCAAACTCTTCTTCTTCTTCAATGCTGACATCACTGCTGCTGAACTGGTGAGCAGTGGTGAGTTTGGGGCAGTGGCAGGTTTGCACTGTAAAGACCTGTCCAGCCCTCTCCAGCTAAGAAGCAGCTATGCTGATGTCAGGAGATTAGTGGCTTGGCTGTCCGACCCGTATTGCTCCAAGGAAAAGTGATTTCCCTTGGTTGATATTCTTGACTTCGCGCTTTTAAGACTTCAGGTACCTTGAATTTAGGGTAGCAGCACAGGCCTTGATTAGTTACATGTGGCCATTCCCCATCGCTAATAGGTCTCACTTCAAATCATAGATAAATACTGGAGCTGTGTGGCTAGTAATGCTACATGCATCCCTCGACTGCAGACAGTTCATAGCTCAGTGGTTGAGGACTTAATTTGCATGCATAGGTGGGACCTGAGGAAGCAGGTCTGCTGAAATACTACTGATGGTGGCTCAGGAAGCCACACCAGTCAGCACAGATAATACTGGGCTTCAGGGACCAATGGCATGATTCACTATGGGACTGTTTCATGTGTAATACCATTTCAGAAAGGTTAAGAAATAAAGAAGCAGTATATAAATCATTTTTGTTCCTCAGTCGATCATCAACAGATGAATTGAAAGGGGTTTCTTTTTTCAAAGGGGGGGTGGATTTGGGGATCATGTAGTTTATTTATTCTCCCATTCAGTTATATACTAAAAGACTATATGAAAAAGCTCCAAACTGTATTGTTACAGGAGTATTTAACCTTGAAAGAGATCCATAGAGATTAACCTCTTGAGAAGCGGCTATCACATACAGCATCTTTAGCCTCAGGTTAATGAGATGAATAATTGAAGTGAGTATGCTGGGTAATGAGGTGAATTTTAACATTTTAATATCATAATCTGCTTCAGCCTGCAGTCAAACTTCTCAACAAACCTAGGAACACATTCAAGGATGCAAATTAACACAAGATTATGACAACACAGGACTGAAACAGAGCACAACTTGTTTTTTAATTGTTCCTCATTCTTCCCTTTTGGTTATGTTTATCACCAACACCACCACCACCACCACCATCACTTGGTCACTTGGTCCTGTAAATATTGTGCATGTATCTGATCAGCCCATGTCTAATATCTTCCCAGTTTTGACAGAGATTGTACACTGTGCATTTGAAATAATCTGCAAACAAACATTAATGGTCTATTATTGATGAGGACTGCATGACCATCTGTGCAGAATGCTGTATGGAATCCAATAACTGACAAAGAATTCCCAGAATCTTAGCTTTCATTTAAAGTTAAAGTTTTGTGTCCTCATATTTATTTCTTTAGTTTTATTTCAAATGTATATAGCCAGATGACTGTGCCTTTGAATAAACTCAAAGCAGCCAATTGAGGGGAAGGCATTAAAACAATAAACATCAAACTACAAACTCTCATGGATATTGGATAAAGATGGACTGATATTGTGATACCAGAAGTCTCTAAACTGGTGCCTAAATGCATAATTTCACTAAGTTAAAATTAACTTTGTAAATTATTGCTGCCTTGAACAGCCTGCTGAGTATCATTTGCTTCATTATTGGAATGTTTCCTATCGTATAAAAATATTAAGTGAAAGGATGAGCATACGATTTGTATTCATTTGTATATTAAACTTCATTTGTATATTAAACTTCATTTGTATATTAAACCTTTCATCTTTGCCTTTTTCCACCTTCTTCTCTTCAACCTGCTGTTTCCATGCAACTCAGTGTTTTCTTATGGTATCTGCCAACATGGTTAGATACTTGTCCATCTGCATTCCCTCTGCTTTATTCATATCTCCCAAAGAGTAAACAAAAATCCTTTAAGGGATTTAAAAGGAAGAAAATTGATGAAAGCTAGTATTATTGGTATTGTTAGGTATTGTTATCCAGTGCAACAGATTAACACATAATGGAAATATCTTTGGAACTTAACAGCAGTTATTTTAAATGCTGCACTACATGTAATTCTATACAGCTTTGTCATGTGAAAAATACAAATAGCTTGCAGGATCAGGTCAGTTATCCACCTGGTCCAGCATCCTGCTCTAACAGTGACCAACCAGATGCCTATGGAAAGCCCGTATGCAGGATCTGAGCACACCCCTCCTGCAGTTTTCAGCAAGGATATTCAGAAGTATACTGCCTCCAACGTTTATTATTCCTCCAACAACTCTTACTCACCTTTTCTGTAAAATAAAAAAAGTTGCAAAGGCTGTGACCTTTTCTCACAGGCGAATTGCTCCGCCCACAGTCAATTAAAATAACAGCTGAGTAAGGTTTTTTGTTTGTTTATTTTTAAAGTAGAATAACCTCTATTTGTAGTCATAGGAAGGTAACAACATCGAAATCAAGTTATTCCAAAGGCCTTTAAAAAAAGATATATATTTTTTGGACAAGGTGTTCAGTGCTGAACTCAGGAGGGTGCCCCCTGTAGAGGGCATCCTCCAGAGTTTATGCCACTAGACTTAGGGCAGGAATGGGGAACTTTTGGACCTCCATATATTGTTAAACTTAAACTCCCATCAACCTATCAATACCTACTGGGAAATGGTCATGGACCATCTGGAGTGGCAGAGGCTTCCTGCCCCTGATCTAGTAGATGAACTCCATGTTGAACTCCATGTCAATGTGGATACACAAAATAGGTCCTCAGAGATTAAAAGGAACTTGTGAGAGGAGGTATATAAGTGGGATATATGAGAGGGGATGATACTTAAAGGACTCTGATCTTTAGGACTGTAAAGGTAAGAACTAGTATCTTAAATTGACCTTGCAAATGAGCAACCAAGCAGTGTAAGATTGAACAGTTCTGGACTAATACATTCTGAATGGCCACTCCTAACTAATAATCTGATGGTAACGTTTTACACCAGTTGAAGTTTCCATCTTATTTTCAAGGACACCTCCACTTACAGCTCATGACACTGATTCAATCTTTAGGTCACTGCAGCATGAATGATTTTCAGGGTTGAGTTTTCAAGGAAAGGGCATATCAGCCATAACTAGTGAAAGGTGCTTATAGTCTCTGAGCCAGATTAAGGAGAACCCCAAAGATGTGAACCTGTATTATCAACATAATCTACAAGTGACTTTATATTTCATGGGGAGACAACGTGGTGATCTCCATATGTTACTGGACTCCATCTTCCACCCTCAGTGAAATTATGGCCTTCCTTTGTTAGGCAGAAGAGCGTTGTTTATATGGGGGGGAAATGGCATTTAACAGGATTAACATAGTATAAGGGGGCCCATAAGGTGCCTGAGGGGGACTATTGACTATGGCACCCCCAGGGTGTCTGCCTGGTAGGAATCTGTACCCTGGTCATCCAATGAGAACTTGCCTGCTTGGCTTGTGCCACAGCAAGGTTCAACTGTTATGTACTGAAGTTCTCACCCTGGGCCAGCAGGGGGATACTGTAGATAGTTCAGGTCCACATATGCAAATAAGGGATCAAAAGTGATGTTTAGCGATTGGATAGTTACAGAAAATGGTTACTGTTGCGTTCTAGTGGAGCTCTATATAAGCAGGCTGGCTGAACCCTTCAGTTCAGTTCTGTTCTGGCCTGTGAATAAACAAGAGCTGTTTGAAGAATCGCTGTGTTGTCTGATATGTTCACCCACAACTTAACACTGGCGACGAGGATGAGATGGATGGACAACAGAGCACAGCCAGAGCGGAGCTGAATCACTGAGCTGAAACACTGAGCGAAATCACTGAACGTCACTTTCGATCCCTTATTTGCATATGTGGACCTGAACTATCTACAGTATCCCCCTGCTGGCCCAGGGTGAGAACTTCAGTACATAACATCAACACTGGCCAACTCCCAAGAAATTTGTTTGGGGCAGTCCAAACCTGGCAGATCCATTACATCAACATGGGACTTGCGGAATGATGAACTGATCCTGGGACCCAACCCTTAACCTCCCTGCTGCTGTCAATAAGGTTTTGGTCTGATTTTATCCCACCACCATTGTACAGTCTGGTTATTTTGCTGCTCTCTTGGGTCACGTGCCTGCCTGGGCAAATAACATTGGCTTCCCCAAAAGGACTATTTTTAACCTGAAAACTGAAGTAGAAATTATGAATAGTGGAGGTTTGTATTGAATATTATGGCAATAGTTCTCCTTTTGCCTAAAATAAATAAATTAATTAAAACATGGGCATTATCAGACAGTATCTATTGAGACCTTATGCATATATTTGGTGTTATGTCATTTTTTCCTACATATAAATTTATTCAAACTCAACTTTATGGGTTGTATCCAACTGAGTTATATGCAGAATAGAACTATGTTACTCAGGTCTATTCATTTCAGTGGGTATACTTTGAGTTTGACTAATGCTGGATACAACCTTTTGCAGATGAGGGGAGAATACTGAGAGTCAAAATGGCATGTTCTCATCACTTTTCAAAAAAATCAATCTTATGTTTCCTTATCTCAATGAATTTATTACTAGAACTTCCTATTATAGGGCTGAGCATCTTCTAAAAAAACCATATTCAGCCGAACAAAAGCTATCACAATACAATAGTAATAGAACAGGGTTTTTTATTTGGTTTTGCAATTGGAGGGAAGAATTTAGCTGCTTTATTGGAAGGAGAAGTCGCTTCAGGTACAATGCACTGCACACTGTGGAGACCAATTTATCTTAGAATTACATTGAAGTCAGTTGTCTCCTGCATTGTGGGGAGCTTTACGACTGTTCTTTGTTCTTGCTGGTAATCAGCCAGAAGAACACAATTTCTGTACTACCACTGTTTTAAGGAAGGATTTGTACTGCACAGTTAGACTTGTTTCTAAATCTCATCTCCAAAAGACAATCTTCAACTATGAAGAGATGTTTTTAACATGAAGCCTGGGTCTACTAACATACGGCGGAATAAAAATTTCATTTGAAGTTAACAGTTCATTTTTGTCTGGGAGCGAAAGAATAACACACATCAGTTATACACCCTCCTATGAAGGCTGTAAGCCTAATAAAATAATTTAGATAGCAGGACAATTCTAAAGAAAATTTGTGTTATGGTGCTACCCCATAATCATTAATTTCATCCCTCCTACAGCATGATTAATAGACAGCTGTCTAGAGCAAACTTCCTATGCATGGGGTCCAGAAGGCAAATAAGCATTTGTGACATCAGGCCTTGGGATATGCCTTGATAATTCTAAAGACAGTACCTAGCTATCCTGCATTTAAAAGAGAGAGAGATTTGTGTCTTTAATAAACCAGCTTTAGGGATTTCACAGCTCTGTTTGGTAGATCTGCAACTAGAACATTTTAGCAGCTACCGTTTTGGTTGAGATCTTTAAAAAACCAAAAAGAAAAGAATTTTGTTGCATAAATTCAACTTAATGTTTGTAGCTTAAACAGTTAATAAGCTAAGAAAATGTCAGTGAATTGGATCAGTGATTAAGTAAAATTCAATTATAAAAACAAACCATTAGATCAATCTTAACAAGATATTGACACATGCATATCATTAGGAATAGTTCATTAGCTAAGGAAAGTCACTTTCATACAGTAGCTTCTCTAAGCAAATAGGAAAATGACTGGAAAACTGAAGGTTTCTTCCTGTTTAGATTTAACTCATTCAGAACTTTCAATATGCAACAGACAAAAAGGAGAAGGAACTGGGAGAGATCCGGACCTAATTGTGCTCAGATGTTTTGCACTGCCCACATTGCTGCACAGAAGGCAGTGTGTGTGAGGGCACCCATTCACCCACAAAGAAGATGTCGGACGGAGCTTCAACCCCAAGCCACAAATCATATCCTGTGATCCAATACAAAGATCATGAGCCCTCAGGTATTGTTGGACTCCAACTCCCATCAGCTTCAGGTAGCCTCACCTATGATCAGGCATGATGGGAAATGTAGTCCAACAACATCTAAAGGAAACGCAATGGCTCTATTTGGTGTACAGAAGCTTTCCACATTGCAAATCCCACTGTTAGGTGAATAGTTACTATTCACTTGAATAGGAAATGCACTGCTCTTGGAAGTAACTGTGGAGCAAGCAAAAGTTGCCATCTACCTCTGATACTGGGTGGTTCAGACTTCACTGGCAGTGACATCTCTTCAAGGGTCACAGCAATAAAAAAATTCTTCTCTCCACACATATCCTGCCAACCATAGTACCAGTCATCATACTTGTCATGAAAGAAGAACAGTAGTTCACACAATTAACTGTGCAACATTTAATATTCACTGCAAGACTGTTACTGAATTTAAAACTGTGGGTCAAAAAAAGTGAACACCGAAGATGACAAGTGGAATGACTTAAAATAGTAATGAAGAATGTTCTATCAACAGCTTGTAATTGTGTAACTGAGCAGTTTTATTTTTTTTCTCCAGTTGACCAAGTATGGACATCATCCAGGAAGCATAACTAGGGGTCACAATGAATAAACAATTAAATGAGTGTCCTAACCTCAGTGAAACAAACAAACAAACAAACAAACAAACAAACAAACAAACAGGATTATTGCACCTGAAAGCAAGTGAATGAATATCTTTCAAGGTGAAAGGATATCCCCAATACTGGTCAGTTATTAATCCCAATAAAAGATACAGGAGGTGATGCAGAATAATCTTTCTCCTGAATATTTTGATGGGATTTTGTAAGCGGAACTTCCTCTTCAGCTGCAGATGGGGAATCCACTACAAACTCACAGAAACTCAAAGGAAAAAAAGGTGAAAATGTATTTTGACCAAGTTGCCCAAAATATGCTTGATTCCAGTACAAAACCCAGACACCCCATTAGATATACTTCCCTGAAATATAGGTTTGGGGAAGGCATCTGAAGAAACAAGTCAATTGTTGACGCTATGATAATCATATGCAAGTTGTTATTCATTAGCCCAATGCAGGGGAGTCTGTGACCCTCTAAGTATTGCTGGACTCCAAATTCCACCCAACCCAGTCAGTATGACCAATGGCAAGGGATGATGGGAGTTGTAGTCTAGCAGCATCTGGGTGACCACAGGCTAATCACCTGTCAGACTCAAATACATTATTGCAGATTTTGCAGATTTATGCAGATCTAAACCCACAAATATCAATAGGCTTATGCAAACACAGTATCAAACTTAAGATCCTGTAGCATTGGCCTGTTACAGTATCATGTGGATTAGAAATCATCCATCCCAGGTAGTGTGTGTGGCTTAATTCTCTTCTCGGTTTTCCTCTGGAAACGGGGAGAAGCTTTTGACATGGTAAAAATAAGGTTGAATATTTCCATTAATGTGGGCAGACTCTAAAAGGGATGCCAGTTCCTTATCAAACCTTGGGGAAAGGGAACATGTGCACGTGAATTGGGAAATATGTCAACTAAACAAAACAAAGCAATAGAAATCTCAGGGCTTAGAGAGGGGGCACATGTTCAACTGTGTGAAACTCAAGGGACTGGGAATGAGGGGGTTCCCCTTTCAGGTGCTTTCCCATTCATTCATTCATTCATTCATTCATTCCCTCTCTAGCCTGAACCAATTATCTCATTTGTCACCTTCATTTCATGTGTTTAGTTATTCTATTCATTCTCATGCCTTCATTAATCCCTCCCTCCCACTCATTTCTCCTTGCAAAACATTTATTCCTCCATTATTATTTTTCTATAATATTTTACATTCATCTCCTCCTTCCCCTCCTTTATCCTCCATCTCTCACATTCCTTTGTTCACCCAATTCTTTCTTTTCTTTTTTACATCCATTCTTGGTGTCTATGCCATTGTTTTGTCACTATTAACTAATATATTTCTTCACCTATTATTCCACTCCACCATTTGCTTCTTCCATTTTCCAAACTCTTTCACTCACATCTAAGCTATCCACAAATCCTGTGCCTGTAATAATATCTATATAATATATCTGTAATAATACGCCATAGTATTCCAGACCTAATCAGGAGGGGCCTTTTTATAATACATTTATTTTGGCTTACCTCACATAACCACCATTTCACATAAACAACAGAATATTAAAATATTCCCACCAAGATACAATTATGTGCACCCTAGCCCATCAGCTGACTATTGTATCTTCATTGTAAATAAAAGATTGAAATCCTTTGCAAACCATCTTAGTGATGCATATACTTCAATCAGTGTATTGCAATGTACTTCAAAATAACAAAATGTATTGCTGTTAGCTCTGAAGTGATGAAAATCCTTTCTTTCTTTTCTTTTTGCTATGACAACTTATTTGTTTATTCAATTATAAACATTTAAATCTTTGTTCTGCCTATTGAGTGAAAATCTGAATACACCCCCCTTTTAATATGTAATTTTCTTTTGGGAGCAAACCTACTCATCTTATGTGTTATATAGAGGCAATTTGGCATTATTCTACCTGAGAAAGTTCTGATTAATACCTTTCTTTCTCATTTCAACTATTGTAACAGCTTTAGGGTGGTTGCTCCTGTTTAATCATCATCCATTTAAATTATACTCTACTTCCCCCTTAAAAATAACCTCTCTCTGAACAGTAAACATGTTTTCTTCTATCTCTTTTTGATGTATTTGACAGCGTAGGAGATCTCCATTTCAGGGATGAAAGTGTAACAGAATTTGAATACAATATTAAAGACTGCATATTGAACCCCACATTGGGCAAAGGATTCTGGCATTGTAGGGCATTGAGCTAGATGACCCTTCCAGCTCTATGATTCTGTGATTTTAAGGATTCCTGAAAATGTTTTCCGCCTTCTACTGCTCTTGTAGGAGCCAGTGTGGTGTCGTAGTTCAAAGCGGTGGACTCATGATCTGGTGAACTGGGTTCGCTTCCCCGCTCCTCCACATGCAGCTGCTGGGTGACCTTGGGCCAGTCACACTTCTCTGAAGTCTCTCAGCCTCACCCACCTCACAGAGTGTTTGTTGTGGGGGAGGAAGGGAAAGGAGATTGTTAGCTGCTTTAAGACTCCTTAGGGTAGTGATAAAGCAGGATATCAAATCCAAATTCTTCTTCTTCTGATTCAAAATATATCATTTCACTAATTTTGTTAGTTTAGCTTAGTAGGGTAAAGGTGAAATATGCTGGCTTTTTGTGTTACTGGAATAACAGTGCTATCCTCTGCATATCAGCTCAGAAAATGAGCTCCCCCCCCTTATGTCAGAGGGTTTAAAACTGCAATGTAAATTTGATATTTTGTGGGAAATTATTCCCTGTACTGTGACAGCACAATCCTGTACATGTCTGCTCAAGAGCAAATTCTGGTGCTGTCGCTGAGAGTTCGCCCAGAAGCTTCAGGTGGTTCAAAATGCAAAGGCTCAACTGCTTACTGAGGAGGGCCACAGCCATCATGTTCCACAGCTGCTGAAAAGAACTGCGCTGGCTGCAAATGAGGCACAATTTGAATTTTTTATCTTAAACTGATCCTGTATTGGACTTTTAACTGTTAAATTGTTATGGAATGTTTTCTAGGAAGAGATAGATGATCGAGATGATAGATGATAGATTAGATAGATAGATGATAGATAGATAGATAGATAGATAGATAGATAGATAGATGATAGATAGATAGATAGATAGATAGATAGATAGATGATGGATAGATATAGATAGATAGATAGATAGATAGATAGATAGATAGATAGATAGATAGATAGATAGATAGATGATGGATAGAGATAGATAGATAGATAGATAGATAGATAGATAGATAGGATGATAGATAGATAGATGATAGATAGATGATAGCTAGATAGATATAGATAGATAGATAAATGTCTAATTCTTAACTTGCCCATCATTTTAACTTATCTTTAACCCAGCTTTCCTTTCTTGGCACAATTAGCATTGGGTGGAGGAGGCAGAAGTAGATATGAGCAAGTGGTATGGAGCCTGCTTGTATGGACTCCCCATGTGTTTCTCCCATGTAGAACACCGGAAAACCAGAATTCTGAAGCAGAATTTTGATTATTGGGTGGAAATTAAATTCTTTGCCAAGGAGAGGCTTGATGCTATACCATGCAATGATAAAAGCAGATAATGCTTTCAAATGCATCTTCATAAAAAAATGCAACCCCCTCATAAGTATTCCATATCTACCACATTGTTGCTATGTAAACTGGTGCTACTAAATGGTATCAACCAAACTGTTTTTAAACAAAACTCCGTACATAAATAATCTGAAATGTTGAAATAATATCAGACCATTTGCATCTGACCGGCTGAGTCCCCAAGTTTTCTGTTGTTCTGTTCCTTGGCCAAGAGGACAACCAGATCATCTTGAACTCAGGGAGATGATTCTTAAAATTAAAATGATATAACATAATTTATCCCTTAAATCCATGTAGCTTTGAAGTGTTTGTGTGAACTGGCAAACAGGCTGATAGCTATTGAGCCACTGGTATAATGATATAAAAGCCTGCATTTTGAATAGTAATATGGGCAAATATCATTTGTCAATGGCAGCAGGAAATATCAATATTATTAAATCAAGTCATGTCAATTGACTGCTTCATAAGTAAGATAACATTTGAAGGTAGTGAGCTGAAGGAGGTCAATGTCAATTGTTGGGGTCAATATCTGGGATGGCTAACCTGTAGGCAACCAGATCCTGCTGGACCACAATGCCCATTAACCCCAGACAGCTAGGCCAGCGGTGAGGGAGCTATAGTCTCATAACATCTGGAGAGCCACCGGTCAGTCACCTCCGATTTACATAGAAGCAGGTTTTCTATCCTGCAAAGGCCATGATGTTTATTCTTCTTGAATAGTGCTGTACTTGTAAAATTATATGTTGTTACAAAAGTTGGGTGCCTTCCACTCTCTCTGCTGAGCGGTGGCAAAACCCCATGGGGTTCCAGATACTTGCCCAGGATCTGTGGAGAACTGAGACACAGCAGAGACTATTGTAGCTTTAAGAAAGATGCTTTATTCGCCTATTTACACCTTCAGTCTGCATGGAAGGAGTTCACCTCTTACAACATGGTCATTTCAAGAGGGGCTTCTACCCCGCAGCAGTGCAGCCCTGAAGTCCAAGGTATCTCTTCCAGTCAGCTCTGCAGCCAGCCTGCCTAAAGATGGATCCCAGACAACCTTCCTCCTTCTCCTTTCCAGAACCCCTTGCTATCAGACAGTGGTGGAGGAAGGGGGTGTGGTCAGACCCAGGTGTCATCCCTGAGGGGGATGACATCACTGCCCCACCTCCTGGGACGCTCACCGTGGGTGGTGCTGCCCCCATGTTCACCATGTACCCCAGGGCGCTCACTGTGGGTGCTGCAGAACCTTTGCTGCCACCCCCAGGGGTAGCGTTCCCTGCCCCCAGGTGCACAGTATGTGTGTCGCTCTGCTACCAGACTCCCTTTTCCTGTCACCTCAAACACACAGTTACCCTGGCAACCTTCCAACCCCCTGTCTCTGTTTACACCTCAGGAAGGGGGGCAGGGCGGGGATGACAGTTCTCTTGCATTGTCAATGGCACTCAGTGGCACTCTATTGTTTCGCAATGGCCCCAGCTTGGCCGGGTTGTTGTTTTTCATAAGCTAGCCCCAGAATAATCAAAATTCTACCAATTATTAATTTCTAGGGTTTCGAGGGGTTCACCCACCCAAATCTATAACACCATAACGCCAAATAAGCATCAAAAATATTTCCAACTGTATTTAAATGGATGAAAAATAACTTGAATGCTCAAAAGGAAAGGATACTAGCTAAAAATACCTTGCCTGACATGAAATAAAAAACAAAGTAATACTACAGGTTTCAAGTGGTTTTCAGATCAACTTGAATGAATCAAATGAATTAATGGTTGCGGCTATTGTTGTCAAAGAAGTGCATACCTGGAAGAAAGAGAGAGAAATACTCAGGCTTTTTAAAGGCTTTTTTATTTCTGTTTGGATGTCCTTAAACCTTTATTGCTCTTGGATGCTGTGCTAAAAATACATTCCATGGTATTACCATGGGAGTCTTGAATCCAATGATGAATTTGACATGAGCCTCTAAAAGTACTGAAGTAGCATAGCAATCTCAGCTGTTGGATGTCCTTGAACAGAGTGAGAGCTTGAAAGAAAAATAGACTGGTGGGTCTCTTACTATCAGCCTCTTAAAACAGTGTCGGACATAAGATTTAGGAACAGAACAGGTCTATCTAGTCTAGTCTCTGCCTCTGATATCATCCTGTGGTGGAGGCTTAATAGTAAGGCATAAAATCCCCCCTCTGCTTGGAGAATTGATATTTATGCTCTAAAACACATCTAGCCAATTCCCCGTTGACAAGGAAATGCTTGGTCATGTCCATTTGTTGTGGAAAATGGCCCGGCCAATGCTGCTTTTGCTTTAAAATGGATTTGTAGATGAAAAGAAAAGATTGGTAAGGACAGCTGAGCAAACAATTCACAAAGAGCAATTCATTTGGCCCATTGACCACACTTTCTTGTTTGCGAATTGTTTACAAATAGCAAACAAATGCCCAGAGAACAGTCTACCTGTGCACACTTGGCTGGGTTTCTGAGCAAGAAAATGCCATCCCCTCAGATGTGTATGTATGTGTGTTTTCCAGTTTGGGTTAAGTCAAATCCACTATGTTAGAGAAAAGGGACAGCTTAGAGGAGCGTTCAAGGATATGTCAACACCTGTCAATTGTCACATTTGTGAGACAGGTCTTTGGGTCACTTATGACTTTCCAACAGACACATGAATTTGTGGATAGTATGCTTTTGTGATTTCAGCATGCCTTTTGAAAGAGAACCATCATGAGTGAGGCATCTTATCCAACTTTTATATTATATTATTATATTATGTATCGCAAAAGAAAGTAGAAACGAAGAAAAACAGTAAAGTCCACTGGGAATGGAGATGGGGCTGACAGATGTCAATGCTAATAAACTGCATATGGGCCATGCAAACATGACAAATAGATGCATTATTTAAGAGGCAGGCTCCCTTGCCCAGTCCAATGTGAGTCTGTGGTGGGAGGCAGATTTTGCACAGGGGTGGAAGAAGGCAGGTATCTGATAGTCTCCTGAGATGTTGCAGGATTCTTAGGCACATCATGTCAAAAATCTCACGAGAGCAGGGTTTATGAGATCTGGTTAGATTTTTTTATGAGAACAAGGAATGGGGCCTATACATAGTATCCTTTCATCACCTTTGAGGAGAGCATTTTTTGTCAGGCAGAAGGGGAAATCAAATTACTACAATGCAAGGCAAGTCCTTGAGCTAAGGCACAATGTGTATTACAAAGGTGATGCAGATTCACAATCTGAAACACTAAGGCCTATGCCCACTTACCCAGAAGTCCCATTGAACTTGATGGTGCTTACTTTCAGTAGTCACGAGTAAGAGTACATTCTAACATGGTATAGGATTCGTACCCCAGCAGTATGAGAGCCCCTTCTCTTTGTTTTGATCTTTCTCCATCAATTAATAGAATCACAAAGGCTAAGCCAATTGAATGACTCTTTCTTTGAACTACCTATAAATTTGCTGATGCTGAAAAAGAGCATTTGAAGGCTTGGATCAGACCATCCAATTTTTTTCTGAATTGAATTATGTATTATTTACATTAAGTGTTCCATGTTCGAATAGTGCTTGGTTTCAGTGAAGCTATTCTTGTTTCAGAAGTTGCTGGTTCCAGTTAATTCATTTTACTCTGTAGAATGCTCACTTGTTTAAATGTATTGATCTACATGCTGGAACATTTCCCAGGTTTCAGAATAGGTTTAACAAATATTGCAGTGTTTAGTAGGGTTTCTTGTAGGCTTCCTCTAACCCTGAGACAGAAGTCTTTAGCTTTCTGGTTTTCGAGGCACCATCTCCCAGTCTTCTGATGTTAGTAGCATAGAATAAAAGTCATGGAGAGGCATTGCATCAAATAGCATGCAATATTGTTTCAGTGAAACATGGGCTGTAACCAACTAAACTCATGGTAGACCCATTGAAATCAATAGACTTAAGTTACTCATGTTCATTAATTTCAATAAGCCATCTAAGTCTCTGGGCACTGCCAATGTTAAATTGTGCAGTAACTTTGTCTGAAACTGTTGTCATTAGGATTGTCCTAGGACAGGGATCCAACATAGTGGCTTCCTAATGCTGGACTACAGCTACTATCATTCTTAACCACTGGCCATGCTAGTTGGGGGTGATGGGATATGGTGTCCAAGAACATCTGAAGGGCACCACATTGGCTATCCTGGCCCTAGAAGATGGCAGCCATCAACTCAAAAACCTAAGCTGAAAATGAGTCCAGCTTTTGTTTAGTAACTCAGAGGAAATATGTGAGCACATTCAAATCTCAAGGGCTCCGAAAAATTAAAAATGAATGGTGGGATCATTTTATTTTGATTTTACCTTGAAATTTTAAACAAAAATTATTTGTTTCAGCAGGACCTGCCCAAGTAATGAGTTTCTGTTTAAAAGGGGGGGGGGGATGCTAATCAATATTCAATTCTGTTTCAGTTGTTTATTCTACCCACTAATGCAGCATTTGATTAATTAATTGACCCAGTGCCAAGCAACCATAGCATTGTGAATTTGCATTGCAACTTAAATTAAACAAAATGATTTGTTCCACTGTGTCAAATTACTTTTTGCAAGGTGGCCTTCAGTTTGCTACATTTGTCAGGTTCCAGATGCAAACAACACATGCTTAGTGGGTTATTTTCAGCACTATTTAATAGCTTTTTCTGCAATTTAAAAATGTTCCTATAATGATGTTTGAATTCTGTGTATGGCTAATGCATACTTAACAAGACTTTTGATGACAGCATGTATTAATTTCATTGCACATTATTTGGACTTTTATACCTCCCTGCCCCAAAATGCAATGCAACATTTAAGTCCAAGTAGAGGTTATGACATAGACAACATGGGGCTTTCCAAATACTGTGGATCACAGCGCCTATCATTCCTGACCATTGATTGTGTTGTCTGGGGCTGGTGAGTTTTGTGGTAGAACAACATTATATGGATGTTGGCTACACCTGCCTCAAGACAAGACTCCTACAAGATCACTATATCTCCAGCTAAAAGTATTTACTGGCTATTAAAAGGTAGCTAAAAGTGCAATACTTTGAAAGAAGACTGAGATTTTCACTTACAGATAAATGTGAAGCAGATATTACAACACTCGTTTGAAAATGCAGCTGATAGAAAAAGCATTTCATGAGCCTTGGGGAAAAATGAAAGGAGAAAAAAAAGCATGTGTATCTCTAATTCTGGCATATCTGTGGTTTGGGATTATATGTTTTGCTGATCAAATCTAGAGTGCATTCACAAAATTCAGGATGTCGCATGTTTTCTTCCGGATTCAGGCCATTTGCAGAAACATTTTAATGTTAGAATCAGTTGAAGGCCTGAACATATTTCTGTATATATTATGCAGAACTTTTGCTTGAATGGTATACTCAATAGTATTACCTTGTTGGAGATTTTCCCCTATGACAGATTACTGTCTGGGGTTTCATTTAAAACTCATATAACCCCTATTTTGATACAAATGCACTGGTTTCCAGTTCATTTTTGGGCTCTATTCATGGTGCTCACATTAGTGTGTAAAGTCCTAGACAACGAGAAACCCGAATAATTGAAAGACCACATCTGGCTTAGTTTGCACTTCGACCTAAGTGCTACATCTAACCTGGGCTCATGGTTTGTCTCATTCCAGTTAACTAGAATCTTTAGCACCATTAGCTAGAAGAGACTCTCTAGAACCATTAGCAGGAGACAAAGCTTAGTGATGGCCCATCAAGGAAACCATCAGATGATAAGACTGCCAGGAAAGCAGGGTGCTAATAGGCAAAGGCAAAGGCAAAGGCCAGGTTTAGAGTTTCGACTTGGAGTGATGTAGGCTGGGGGAGATCCTTGGAGTCAGTTAGCAGGGAGAAGGAGAGGCAGAACTCCATGTGAACTGGGAATGAAAGGCTGGAACTAAGAGACACAGAGGTGGCTTTTTGCTGTCCTTTAAATCCAGTGCTGTCCTTAATGGGGAAGCCAGACCCTCATAGGATTTGAATGCTCTGCAATACCTCCATCTTGTATATATGTGTAAATAAAGCCATATATCATAAAGCCACTACAGTTTCTATTGTGCCTCCTTGTCCCAAAAGAGAACACAAGCCTGCAACCCCTGGATTCTTGCACCACTCATGGAGATAGTGGTGATGTGTAACCATAATATATTCTCCTTCACACGATCTCTTCTGAGGACAATATTTGTAGCACAATGATGAATCCATCATTACTCAGTACAGATGGATTTTGATCACTGTGGCGAACTGATCTGTCACTAGAGAAACATTATCTCCATGTGAAGAGCCTGTTTCCTTTTCCACTTGGAGGCATTTGATGTCAGCAGCAGGACAGTTGGAGCTAAGAGCAGATGTCTACAAGTAGGTGATTTAGTTGTATGAAAGAGCTAGCGCAGGTAAGTCAAAGAAATCTCGAGTGCATAGAGCCGAGTTCATTCCAGGGTTAGCCTGAGAAAGCAACAGTAAATAGTTGCCAAGCATAAGTAAACAATTCCAAATAACTGTAGTTTTCTGCCACACTGCCTGCATTCACCATATGGCAGTCCTGTGGACATGCTCCAGGAAAAACAACTTAATCATCCCAAAGCTTTCAGTAGCTTCCTCCTTACCTCAGTAAAGAAAGGTGATTTCTATTTTTAACATCATTCATTGGCATGATTAAGCAGACTGAAATGTGTCCCCTGCATGGAATCTGTTGTTTTGGTGTTTTATTTAAATGTAAATTTATACAGAGCTGACTCATGTAAAAATGCTGCTCAAAGTAGTTCAGGACTGAATATTTTTTTTAAAAAAGGATCATAGAACATAGCAAATAATAACAATTTAAAAAGACACTGAAACTACACCAAACAACAATAAATGCATTGTGAAGTAACACCACTTATGAAGCTCCTTGGTGGTGGGAGGGGACAATGAGTTAGCTCAAAGAGGTGGGGAACTCATGGGATGAATTTTGGGAGTGGGGCTGAGGCATTTTCATGGTCCTGCCAATACAATTAGGAAAACCTCAAGAAATTGGCAATTGCACATATCAGGTGAGCCCAGGAAAATAGATATTGTTTTTACTATACTGGCAATCTCAGGTGTCTCAGATAACCCTCAATTAGTACTGAAGTTGTTACCTTTGGGCTAACCTTAGGCAGCTCTGCGTCCTCTGTTGCTACTGCCTCTGAATACCAACTTCTGGGAATCTCAGGTGGAACAAGTGCTATTGCAATCAGGTTCTCTTTGGTAGGACACTGTGAGAAAGGAATGCTGGTTTAGATGAGCTTTTGGCTGATCCAGCTAAACCAGCCTTTCTCAACCTTGGGTCCCCAGATGTTGGACTACAACCCTCATCATCCCTATCTGGCAGGTTCAGTGGTGAATGATGATGGAAGCTGCAGTCCAAGAACATCTGGAGACCGAAGGTTGAGAAAGGCTGAGCTAGTCTTCTTCTGGTTCCAGAGGTTCCATGTTACATTTGCCATCTGCTGGAAAATATGTAGTCACTTCACTAGATGTAACACACAAACTGGTTGATTTAGTTGATTTAGTGACCTGATCTCGTTTCTTGACAGAATTACAACCCTGGTAGATGAAGGGAATGCAGTGGATGTAGCCTACCTTGATTTCAGCAAGGCATTTGATAAGGTGCCCCTTGATATTTTTGTAAGGAAGCTGGTAAAATGCGGTCTTGACTATGCTACCACTCAGTGGATTTGTAACTGGCTGACTGACTGAACCCAAAGGGTGCTCATCAATGGTTCCTCTTCATCCTGGAGAAGAGTGACTAGTGGGGTGCCACAGGGTTCTGTCTTGGGCCCAGTCTTATTCAACATCTTTATCAATGACTTGGATGATGGACTCAAGGGCATCCTGATCAAATTTGCAGATGACACCAAACTGGGAGGGGTGGCTAACACCCCAGAGGACAGGATCACACTTCAAAACGACCTTGACAGATTAGAGAACTGGGACAAAACAAACAAGATGAATTTTAACAGGGAGAAATGTAAAGTATTGCACTTGGGCAAAAAAAAAATGAGAGGCACAAATACAAGATGGGTGACACCTGGCTTGAGAGCAGTACATGTGAAAAGGATCTAGGAGTCATGGTTGACCACAAACTTGACATGAGCCAACAGTGTGACGCGGCAGCTAAAAAAGCCAATGCAATTCTGGGCTGCATCAATAGGAGTATAGCATCTAGATCAAGGGAAGTAATAGTGCCACTGTATTCTGCTCTGGTCAGACTTCACCTGGAGTACTGTGTCCAGTTCTGGGCACCACAATTCAAGAAGGACACTGACAAACTGGAACGTGTCCAGAGGAGGGCAACCAAAATGGTCAAAGGCCTGGAAATGAAGCCTTATGAGGAACGGCTAAGGGAGCTGGGCATGTTTAGCCTGGAGAAGAGGAGGTTAAGGGGTGATATGATAGCCATGTTCAAATATATAAAAGGATGTCACATAGAGGAGGGAGAAAGGTTGTTTTCTGCTGCTCCAGAGAAGCGGACACGGAGCAATGGATCCAAACTACAAGAAAGAAGATTCCACCTAAGCATTAGGAAGAACTTCCTGACAGTAAGAGCTGTTCGACAGTGGAATTTGCTGCCAAGGAGTGTGGTGGAGTCTCCTTCTTTGGAGGTCTTTAAGCAGAGGCTTGACAACCATATGTCAGGAGTGCTCTGATGGTGCTTCCTGCTTGGCAGGGGGTTGGACTCGATGGCCCTTGTGGTCTCTTCCAACTCTATGATTCTATGATTCTAGTAGCAAACAAACCTAAACAACAATTATGCTCATTAGTCTATGGCTCAGAACTTTGACTCCATCTTAAGCACTATCTTCGTCTGATCTTCTGGCTACTCTATGTGGTCTTTCTTCCTTAGGCAGCCTTAGCTAGGATACTGGGGTGTTTTCTACCCCTTGTTACCCACACAAGGAAGGAAATTATAATCAACATTCAAAATGTAACAAAGCACTCATTCCAGTTTGTTGTGGAGATGTGCCCCTACTTGCATTGGCTAAATCCTTGTCTGCCCACACATAGGAAAACATTTGGCAATAAGCAATTTTTAAGGAGATAAGCATTTGCACATGCAAGGGATGTAGGATGGAATCATTTTGTCTCTTTTGCAAACCCTTGTTTCTCCCTGAAATTTGATTTGGTCTAAAGTTTGGCACAACACCAGCAAAACTATGAATTCATTTGCTTCACGTAGGACAATTTGCATTGCACTTTGCACATCCCAAAGTTCTTCATTATAAGGGCTGAAAAATGACATTTTTGTGGCTTAAAGAAAATAATTAGAAATTGCATTCAGCCTCTGCCCGCAATCATATTATTAGCATTACCTTGATATTTAGTATTTGAGTTAGCAGGAAATTTCCACTAGCAGTCTATAGTTCATGCTGTAGCACCAAGAGATGACACAGTCTTGTTATCCTGGAGATGGATCCTGTCTACAACTAATGCATTTGAAATAATATATAAGATTTTGCCCGTGATTGAAAACCGTCTTCATGGTCTAAAATTAGTGGGAAAGAATCAGGATGATTTAAAGCTTATTTTGGAGAAAGGGCAGGAGGCCAACAATTTAGAAATTAGTGCTGTGTACACACACACACACACACACACACACACACACACACACAACCATTTTCCTTGGACTCTGCCTCATTGGCTAAGATAGTGGCTCAAGGCAGGAACAGATTTAGATGAAGAGAGGCCCTAGGTTATTCCACTTGTGAGGCCCCTCTTATATACCTGCTGGGATTGACAAGTCATCTGACTCTCACCTGAATCTCATAGCTCTCCTGTAGCTGCCTCTGATTAGTTATCATTTAACTCTTGGGGAAAATGTGCATGGAAGTTGCCAAACCAATTAAGCAACTAGAAGTATTACTGTTAATAGCACCAGTTTTCCTGTAACCTGATATTGTTGGATAGTTTTGATGAACTGCAAAAGCATTTTTAGTTTGCTTTCTGTTGCCATTCTGGAACTTTTTTTTATCAGTACCACTTTGTTTTGTGTGATTCCTTGCAAATGCTTGCATATGTTGATAATATAATTCGTTCCGGAGGTCCGTACTTAACCTGAAACTGTTCTTAACCTGAAGCACCACTTTAGCTAATGGGGCCTCTCACTGCCACCGTGCCGCCACCGCACAATTTCTGTTCTCACCCTGAAGGAAAGTTCTTAACCCGAGGTACTATTTCTGGGTTAGCGGAGTCTGTAACCTGAAGCATCTGTAACCCGAGGTACCACTGCAATGGTTTTACCCCTGCCTCCTTCAAGCAGGCAGGGATCACTCACCCTTACAAGAAGGCATTAATCACCTCCCTGGCTCAGCAAGCAATCACCTCCCTGCCTGCTAGTTTGTACTAGCCAAGAGGGGCAAGAATCCAGAGCACTGACTGATCCAAGTAACTTGTCCACATCCTCAAGCCTTATTAACAGAAACTCATCCAAAATAACAGAACTAGGCAATGTCCTGATTCATCTGCTGTAGCAATGGAGTCAAGGTCCAGGAGGATGCAAATGAGTTAATCCTCAAAGTACTTTGCAAACAAGGCACAACAAGCTACCATCAGTTGTGCTACCTACTTCAGGACAGGTCACACAGAACAACTCTATACCTCCCTACTACTTCAAGATGAAAACCCATATGTAACATACCCAGTTGCTAGATTTTGCACTGCCATGATGCATTTTTGTCAAAGGATGGTTTGCGCCACAAACTAGGCCCAAAATGCAAAACCTATGCTCCTTCATGCTCACTCCCTTTTAGTCATTTTTAATCGTTTGTCCTAGTTGCTATCTTTTGAAGTTATGTATGATATAATCGAAGACGCAGGTGGTGCTGTGGGTTAAACCACAGAGCCTAGGACTTGCCGATCCGAAGGACGACAGTTCGAATCCCCATGACGTGGTGAGCTCCCGTTGCTCGGTCCCTGCTCCTGCCAACCTAGCAGTTCGAAAGCAGGTCAAAGTGCAAGTAGATAAATAGGTACCACTCCGGCGGGAAGGTAAACAGCATTTCCGTGCACTGCTCTGGTTTGCCAGAAGCGGCTTAGTCATGCTGGCCACATGACCCAGAAGCTGTACGCCAGCTCCCTCGGCCAATAAAGCGAGATGAGCGCCGCAACCCCAGAGTCGGCCACGACTGGACCTAGTGGTCAGGGGTTCCTTTACCTTTACCTTTATGATATAATCACCTTTTAACTACTAGTTTTTATCCCTTACCTGTTTTAAGTCTTATTTGTTCAGTTTATCTGTCTTTCTTTTTTTTATCTTATGCTGCTCTGTGACCAAAAGAAAGCTTGATATGGGTATTGACACTTCAGGACAGATGGTAAAAGGCCCTGCACAACCCAGAAAAGTGTTGTTGGGTGGCACAATTAGGGTGCAATGGAGGCAGGAAAGTTTGCCTTCTTTGCTACTTTCACTGCCACTAGATAGTCTTGGGTGGAAGTCATGACAGCAGAATGGAAATGTTGCCAATTGTGACAAATACAGGTTGCAATAGAAATTGCTGCTTTCTTACATCCATAGTCCCTCCCCAAAGCACTGTATTTGGATGTAGAAGGAGAGGCCACGTAAAGGCACCCCCAGTTGGAACTCAGGGTTGGCGAAAAGGCAAGGAAGAGTGAGCTGGCTATTCCCAGCACGGATGACGCAGCCGGCTGTGACACATTGGGGAAGGCAGCATATCTTCCCCTTCTTCAGAAAACTGTTGAGGCTTGGCTGACTGGCTGCAACGCCGTACACCAGCTAACAGGTAAATGAACTTGCAGAACTATGCCTTTCTGTACACACCCTTCTCGTTTTTTATTTATGGAGAATTTAAGAGAGGTTACAAAATGTCTACCATAAAAACCTGCCTTATTGGCAGTTGAACGACTCTAAAGCAGTTGTGAAGCCTTGGAGCCAGCCTTCTTCACCTTTGCCTATTTGGATGTCACAGGCTTCAAACTCCAAAGCAGTGCAAGGCCTCAGAATCGTCAACGTAGACTCTAGTAAGAACCCCTTTTTACCATTTGTTGCAATCCCAACACACAATGGTGTTAGGTTGTTCCTTTTTGTTGTGTATTTCTTTTGTTTAAAAATCCAAGACTTTGGAGTACACTTCTTGGGTTATTCCAATCACAGCTTCCTTACAATATTGTAAGAAAAGGGGGGGTCTGTGCACCTTTTACAGTCTTAATTCTTCAAAGAGAACAAAACTCTCACCTTCTTGACAGAAGCAATGTTATTAAGATACCTCCCCACCCCTCTTTCCATCCAAGCAATCTCTCTTGCCTTTTTCAAAAGTTTAACCTGTCAGTGTGCACTAAAGTATAACATTGCATAATTGTCCTCTGTCGGGTGTTTTGAAATTGATTTCAAAGCAGCTAAATTTCCTTTGTAAGATATATTAGATACTGTTGCCAGTTGGCCACATACATAGTGTCAGTGGAGATGTCAAATGTTCTCCTAGGATTGTCACGTGTTCCTTTATTTTCCTCCTCTGTGTCCAATTATATTTGACATTTAATGTAAAATTCGCAGCCGGAATGTTATAATCTTTTGAGAGTTAATGTGAGATGGCGTTAGGAATTTAGATTGCAAAATGATTTTAATAGCATTTTGTACACTGCAGATACCATTTTTCCTAGAGCTCCTTTTGCAGGCTATATAGTATAAAACAGGCACGTCCAATAGGTAGATTGTGATCTACCAAGTAGATCACTGGACAACTGTGGTTGATTCCCCCCAAAGAAGCTCAACAATTTTGGCTCCCCCGCCAAAAGATCTACATTTTTGTCCTGCTCCCCCCCAAAACGGGCCTTCCTCTTCCCTAAAAAAAGCTCAAAAATTTTGACCTGAACCCCAAAAAGGGGGGCAGATCACTGCCAGTTTTTAACTGTGAGTAGATCGCAGCCTCTTGGGAGTTGGCCACTCCTGGTATAAAAGTAGTGTCTCTGGAGGGGAAAAAAGTAACATATTTTGTCTGGTTTGTTTTTTGTTGCCTTAAACATTAGTAGCCTGAATATCAAACACCATTACATTTTCACACATATTTACCCATATTTACAGGGTTGAACACAATGTTCATTTTACACCCCTATTGTAAAACAGAAAAACATTTTAAAGGCATTCTGTGGGATCTGGTATGAATGAACAGTATATTTAAAATGCAACATATTTTAAAGTTGGTTTTTTTTTAAAAAAAAACAAGACTCTGTCTTCTCCTCTTTATACTAACTATGAGAAAACTTTCTGCAATGTTGAACTCCTGTTCATTTCTGCTTAAGCTTTGCTTTGTGTGCATCCAGATATAAGCAATTTAAGAGGTGAATCTGCTTTGAAATCTCAGCCACCATATTTAATTAATTATTATTATTATTTTAGGATTAAGCTCAGGGAAAATCAATTATTACTGTTCAGATGTGTTCAGTAGCAACAGACTGGCTCAAACCGAGAAATCCCTTAGATATTTCTTCCATTATTTCTTGGGCATTATTTTTTTAAACTTTAAAAAATTGTGGTTTGTAAAACTGTTGTAATAAGGTAAAGCATGTGCAATCATTTGAATGTACATGCTGCATTTAAAAAACAAAAAAGGCAGATAGTTCACCTGAAGTATGTGGAGACAACACAAGACAACTAACTGATCTGGTGTTTGATTTTCTCATTAACTCATCTGTCATTCACCATCTGGGAGGAAAGTGGACTTGCCCTGATTGAAAAATATACACTGTGAGCCTGTGAATTCTGATTTTCCACACATCTGCATGTGTGGGTGCAAGTATGCGTGCACGTGCACGCGCGCGCGCACACACACACACACACACACACACACACACACTCTATGTGTGTTCTGACTACAGCTGTAAGGTCTTCTGTGTTTTTAGTGTCACAAGATTCTGAGTATTGAATGATACCTTTTTCTGAGTCTCAAACTCCAAGCCCTGTTCATGTATTACTCATGTGTAGGGCATGGCCATATAGATGGTGGAATTAGGCTGTACTTGTAACCATATCTCCACCATCTTGTCTTTCTCCTGCAATGATTGCCTGGTGAATAGGAAAGCCTGTGTATGATTTACCCTATGCCCACGTTACAGATAGGTAGCCGTGTTGGTCTGCCATAGTCAAAACAAAAAAAATTCCTTCCAGTAGCACCTTAAAGACCAACTAAGTCAGTTCTTGGTATGAGCTTTCGTGTGCACTTGCATGCACACTTGCATGCACACGAAAGCTCATACCAAGAACTGACTTAGTTGGTCTTTAAGGTGCTACTGGAAGGAATTTTTTTTGTTTTGCCTATGCCCACGGTTATGATTTTGTGCAAACACAGTTCAAGGTATAAATAACTAGCTCGTTTAGATACCTGTGTGTTCTCTTTAGTGAAATCCTATCTTGGAAATGTCATATGGAGGCAATGAAAGTCAAAGTACAGAAAACCACAAGGGCATTGATGGCTTTCTGTTACAATAAAGGACGGCAGCTGATTGAACCTGCCCTCAAGATTTTTGGTAGCAAAATGTTAATTCAAATGTTCTATGGTGTTGAAAACTGGGGCTCTGATCTGAACTCAATTAAAGTTTTGGAAACTGTGAATACCCCCCCCCCCCACTCCCCCACTCTGTGTCTTCAGGATACCAACAGTTTTTCTTTCATACAGAATCTGGATGGTCAATAATTAAGGGGAGAGCAGCCTAAGCTCAGTTAAAGTATACTATACACACAAAGGCTGCTATGCCTGAGTGTTTTCCTGCACTGTGCTATATGGAATTGGGTGAGAACCAACTCTGGAAAGCAGCTTCTCAAGATGTTTTAGACTATTTTTATTTTCCAGAACTGAGCTCTTATTTGACCATGCAAATAATCCAACAGCAACTGCCCCGATGGAAGAATAACATTTTCTTTCTTTTTTCTTTTACCACCATTTTTCACAGTGAAACAAATGACCAGAAAATGGTGTGGCTAATCAAAGGTTAGGCTTTCTTGACATGTGCTGTTTTACTGATTCAAGGTCAAGTTCACACAAACAGCAACTATGGAAACTACTTCAGCTTCTGGTTTTTAAAATGTTACAAATTAGAGGTTAATGGCCTATGTTAGTTTCAATGGGATGAAGCATGAATGATTAAGTCAGATGGCAAAGAAACTATATAGAAAGCATCTGTTTTAAGTCTCTCTCTTTTTCACCTAAAGAAAAGGCCAAAAGTGTAATTGTATATGTGCCTACTGAGGCTTCAATTCTATAAACCAGGGATGATTGACCTGTGACTATCCAGATCACTCCCAGCCAGCATGGTCAATAGTCCAGGAAGATGGAAGCTGCAATACAACATTTGAAGGGCCACAAATTAGCCAACCTTACACCTGTTGAACCCTGGACTCAGCTATACAGCTGTAAATAAAACGTATTGAGTGTGTTTTAAGTGCAATATACAATGTGACACTAGATGGCAATGGTGAGCCTTATGGAAAATTCAATGTATTTTTAAAAAACACTTTAAAAAAAGCATTTGCAGAACGGTTTTTATGTTTGGGTAGATTCCACTCCTGTCAGGTTTACTCCTGGTCAGGCATTGTTAATGTCAGGTTGACTCTTTCTGGATGTGCCAAGAAGTGATGCTGCTTTTATTTAGCAGCTTCTCTTCTCTTAATTAGTGTTTGTTTCTGCTCTTTTCGTGTAGTCTATGATAGCATGATCTGACCTTTTCATTATGAAATCTCAAACAATGTTTTCACAGGAACGTGAGTGACATTTGTGTCAACTGCAGTAGATAAAAAGGAAGAGAAATGTTACTCTCTTGGTTTACCTTTTGAGTTAAATGAACATTTCATAACCATCCCACGTCAATATGAGTACAATTGGACCATTTTTCCATATGAGCAGAACTTTCTTTAAATCTAATTTGAAATGGAAGCACACGGCATTATAGATTAGCACAGTCTGAGGCAGAGAAGGCTCTGCTTGTTGAATGGGGTCATCTCTATGTGCACGTCTAATATTCCGGAACCACTTCTCACTTATGCCTCCATGCTGCTGATTCAGAAATTATTTTTATCCACCATGACCCCAAAATTTATTTCCTGGAAAGAGTGACTTTCCAGGACACTGCTAGTTTAGACCCTATTAGTGTCTATGTGAAGTTAGGATTATTTGCTCTACTGTGAATCACTTTACATTTGCTTACATTGCAATGCTTTTCACCAGTTTGCAAGGAACGGATGTTAAGCTAAGCAGTCTGTAATTTTCCAGATCTCCCATAGAATGAGCGTGTGTGTGTTTATTTAGGTGGATTTCATCAAGTCCTAGATATTTGTTCTCTCGGGTGCTGCTGCGGTATGATGGGGTATGGAGACCATGAGAACATTTAAGTCCTTCCAGTTCCCATTCCTGCTTCTTTCATAGCCAGAAATTAAAGTTAAAGGAAGGTAAGGAGAAGAGAGTTTTGGGACAGTGGGGGCAGCTTTTGAGGACAAGAGAGTTTGCAGTGAAAGGCATTTAATTTTTCTTAGCCTATGGCTTGCCTCATCAAATTACCTGAGTTCTTCCAGTTTTTCTCAGAAGAATTTGGATGGTGAATTTGAGTGATTTCTGTTAATCTACGATAAATTTGAGGGAGCTCGCTCTTCTCTGGTTTTGCTTCTTTCCTATAGAAATATTCCCTTCATATGCATCTCTCTATATGTAGATGGCAGAGAGCAGGAGGGGTGTGCATTGTATGCTGTAGTAACACACACACACACACACACACACACACACACACACACACACATTGTTTTTTGTAGTAGCGTGTGTCTGTGTGTGTAGAAACTAGATAACAAAACAAGGGCTGCCTCTGTGGTGTACACCAGACTTAGCAGTTTGGAGATTATATCCTCTGGACCACTTTCCTAATATAAATAATGTTATTGATGAGTTTCAGGCAAGGCTTGACACTTTATTTTCCTTTCAGTTTTGTGTAATCACAGCTTCTGGTAGAGTTTAGCTAAAAATAATTTTCTTGTGTCTTGAAGGGGGCAAGGGATTGGAAAGACTAAGGGGGATCTTTGTTGCCCAAAGCATCGACAATAGGCTGGGAAAAGTTCAAATAAAAATTGTTTTGTCAATACTTTATGAGATGAATGAATCAATACCAACTCATCTGGCCTCCTCCTACCCCGCTTTAAATGAAAAGTTAGAATTGCCTTGGATGCACTTTATGCTTTCTTCACACTATGTCAAAGAGCGAAGCATACAAAATTACTGGGGAGTGGGGAGAAATACATCTGTTACTCTTTGGCAGTTTTCAGACATCAGCTAGAGTATTCTTTAAATATTTCATCTGTGGGCTGTAGGGCTTTGTGTAGTTTGGGCAATTTATATGTGCAATATAATGGGTAATAACCCAGAAAGACATTTCAGAACACACGCCGGATAATTTCCTAAGGAAAGTTCTAAAGCAATGTCTTTATATGACAATACAGTATGTTTGAATTAAAGAGACTACACCGTTTGCCAAGGCAGGGATGTTGCACACATCTGCTCTCTGTTGATGAACTAGATGGAAAGGAAGATGTGGAATATCAACTGCTGTCAAATACAAAACAGTGTTACAGATGTTGGCATTATAATGGCTTAGTCTGATGTCTTGCTAATAGGCCAGAATTATTTGGTCTGTGTTCCATCATGTTTCATCAGTGAGAGCTATTGACTGCAGAGGTTCTTCTGGTCACTGGGGATCTTGGAATGGGCTAAACCCTTGGTGTTTTAGTACATTCTCTGCATGCAACAGCTCCCAGGTTCAACCCCAAAAAGATTAACTAGCAGGTGATATGAAAGACCTCTGCCTGAGACCCCAGGGAACCACTGGCCATCAGGGTAGACAATATAAGACTGGATGGGGAAATAGTATGGCCTTCTATAAGGCAGTTCTCTATATTTCTGCAGCTTTCTCTCTTTCTCCTTCTAGCTCTTAGAATACAGTATGCAGCAGAGTTTGGAAAAGGGACTTCCCCCAACTGATACGTCTTCAGTCACTGCATTTCTTAGACATGGTATAGCTCCTTGCTAGTTGTGAGGAAGTGCTCCTGCCCTGCCCCCACCCCTCTTGCAGGCCACCCAACTAACTGAATCCTTTTGCAATTTCAATTAAAAAAAAATGAAACAAGGAGAGACGGGGAGCTGTGTGTGTTGCCCAGTGTTGTGTCTTTGCAAATAGAGTGTCTCTCTGGGAATCTGACAATGGGCTAATGGATTTGTTACCTGTTGATAGACTACTCCGTTATGCTTTGCTTGCATATGTGTAAATGCATTTCAAAAATTACAGTGGCAAATATGTTCCTAGTGTTCTCTCATTCAAAAGGAAACTAGACCCTTTCATGGTACTTATCTGGGTTTCTTCATAATACCGTGGCATGCCAACTGTTAACCTTTCAGATAACAGATACCATTAATTGTCGGCCATCAGCTAAAGTTAAATATCTATTAACAGGCATGAGTACAAGCTGCAGAATTTGCCTTAGATCTGTACCTGTGCATTAAAAAAAGAGATACATTTCTGAGTTGCAGTCTACTGAGCTGCATTGAGAAAGTAGGTGGTGGGAAAATAGCAGAAATCTCAAGGAAAGAGAGGGGTGGGGCAAATTCCTCCCCCAAGGACCCTGTTGCACCAAGGGTCATTACTGGCATGGGCTTGTCCCCATTCATGGATCTGTGGGGTGAGGGTGCAGTGGAGAACTCTTTATTGAATTGCATAGAATAAGTTACAGATCTTCAAGAAAACCCCCCAAAGATTTTAGGCCTCCGCCCAAATCATCGATAAGAACCTGAGCTCCTATTCTGCTAGTGACATGGGAAGAAAAGAACTCTGCATCTGACCATAGTCTGTCTTCTTCTGCAGGGTATTCAAGGAGGGTGACTCTTACTGAATAGCACATTTATATCCCACCTTTCCTTCAAGGAGTGCAAGGTAGTGTAAATGGTTCTGCTTCTCTCTTTCATCCTCAGAACAGGCCCATGAGGCCAGTTAGACAGAGAGACAGCAAGACCATAAGAGGCGGCTCATCTCATCCAATATCCTGTTTTCACAATGGCCAATCAGATGCCCACAAGTAGGACATGAGTGCAATTGCATAGGTGGGGAGAGCAAGGAAAAGCCACAGAAACCTGCTTTTCATGCAGAAGGTCCGTTTCATTCCCCAGCATCTCCAGGTGGGTAATATTCTTGCTTAAAATTGTGGAGCACCATTGCCCATCAGTGTAGATAACACGGAGCAAGGTGGATGAATGGTCTGTCTCAATATGAGGCAGCTTCCTACGATTCTTTTACAGGGTGTGGAAGGAGGCCAGCTAGCATGGAGCACTAAACTTCAGTCATTTGGGGAACTCAAAAATTAATCTCATTGTCGGAAAGTGTGTGTAAGTAGAGATGCGTGAAATGCATTTTATGAACAGAATTGCGGAGTATGAATCAGTCCTCCCCCCTCTCCTCTCATGGAGAGGTACACAATTGTGAATCCCAGGGAACCTGTTGTTCCTGAACAGCACTGCTATTCTAGCTTCACTAGAGACCGCATGAATGTCAAAAATTTGAGTTTATTGTCAAATTTAGTTTTCTCATCACTTCCCGAGATCCTAGGAAAATGTCAACTAAATCCAACACAATTAGAAGTATCCTTGACTGAAAGGCCAAAGCGTTCTCCCTCAAGAAGTTATTAAAAGAACAATTTAGAGGCAGTTTGCTCAGTACCTGTGGAAAATTGATAGCTTGTGCTTCTCTTATTCTTCAACAAAATGGAAAAAGAAGTATTTGGCAAGGGCAAAGGAGAAGCTGGTGGCAGTTTCTTGTGTAACTACTGTGCAGACTGTGTTGGGGGAAACATACCCAAGCAACTTAACCCCATGTGGTTCTTCTATCTGGTGTTCTTCTTCTATCTAGTGTTCTTCGCAAGGAGCACAATGGTGCGATGTTAGTGCAGTGTATGAAAAGGAATTTTAAAAAGCTTGCAAGTTCAGAGGTACAAAGTCGAGTTCTAGTTTCACAGAACTTAAAAGGCTTTTGTGAGTTTGACCTGAGGTTGAAGGTTCAGAATAGTTTAATTGAACTCTGCGGGAACTGAATAGAGTGGCATGGGGACCACAGAGACTTGCTTTCATTCTTACTTCCCTGGCTGATCTTAAAATAACATCCAGGCCACAAGAGTGGTAGAAGACAATTGCTTCTCTCCTATCTTCAAGGGAGCTGTAGAGAGCTGGTAGAGAAAATGGCTTCAGATGAGTTTCATGTTGAATCTGCGTCCTGCTCCAAGCTCTCCTGTGGAACTCAAAGACTTGTAGAGCTGCTGCTTCTGTGTTCGGTCACACGGATCTTTCAGAAGACCTCCTTATTACAGTTTGGTTAATGATCAGAATGTGCTGCAGCCAGTTGTTTCTAGGTTCTTCACCACAAAGCAGAAAAGAGATCAGGAGAGTGGAGAATAAAAGCCTCTGTGGCTGAATAAGGCCACCCAGGCCTTTCTGGGGCTCTCCCAGTCCATGCCCACTGCCCACTCCATCACACTAGGAGATGGCAGTCACTTGCCCTGCTCTCTTTTGGGGGACTTTTGCCTGTATCCCTGAATTGTGACAATGCATCTTGGTTATCTCTCTGTGTGTTCCTTGAGATAAACATCTAACTGGAAGGTAGTCTCCTACAGAAAGGTGAGAGGCACATCTATTGCTCTGCCTGCTTTTGCTGCTGGGCCTGCCCATTATGGTTGTTTTTTGCTTCTTGACCCCACCCTCCACTGGCATGTGGCCCCTGGAAGATTCCCTATCATCCCTTTGTTGGTACCTGCACTCTCTGTGGCAATACTGGGATGCCTTGATTTTCCGTAATGCAAGTTATAGCGATTGCTGTTAGAGCTACTGTCAGCCTTTGGATTGGGTCAAATTGGATGAGTGTCACTTGAGTATACTGTATATGCACCAGATGCCACAGAGCTCTGTCCTGGGCCCATTGTTGTTCAACATCTTTGTAAATGTTTTGGATGAAGGAATTACTGTGTCCAGTTCTGGTTGCTACAATTTAAGAAGGATGTTGACAAGCTGGAATGTGTGCAGAGGAGGGCAACCAAGATGATCAAGGGTCTGGAAACCAAGCCTTATGAGGAACGGTTGAAGGAGCTAGATATGTTTTGTATGATAATCCCTGTTAGTGTGCTTTGTGAGCTCCTGGAGACAACTAAATGGAGACCATTGACCACTGACACATAGTACTAGCATAGGGCTTTATAGAAAATTTCATGATGGAAATAATTTGGCTTATTGTACAACAAGCTCTACATAGACATCCTTCTATGTAATGAGATTTTAATGTGCAAAGCCCTATTTTGCCTATTGGGTCTCAGGTTCAATATTTCAGATAGTTTTTTGTGCGTGCATTTAAATGCAATTGGCGAGGGTCTAGATTAAAAGCACATTTCCCAGTACAAATGTCATGCCCTGACCTGTTTATTTATTTTCCTACAGCAGTTTGACCTTCTTTGACGGGACATGAGTATTGACATTATAGCTGATGTTGATGCCTGAAATGTAGCTATCCTAAGCACATATTTCTCAACCCATCCACCCACAATTGGTAGATGGGCAAGGCGAGCACAGCAGCAGTAAATGTGTCACATTCTGAAAACACTGGCAGAGAAGTAAGTCATGCTCTAAGGATTGTGACATATTATTAGAATGGTCATGATACTTTCAGATCCATCTTTGTACAATGGCATTTGGCAATGAAAATAAGCAAACAGAGGCATGTGGTGCCAGAGAGGATCACAAAAGTATGCTGTCCTGGTGAAATCAGTGATAGCATCAAAGCAGTATTTTCAAAACTGTCTTCTGGGAAATCCACAGCTGCTTCAGATGATAATTGGGGCCTCCTCATTACAAAGATCATAGATGATGGATAAGCTTCTTTGTATGACAGCTTTCCCATCTTGTCAACCTTTTCCTTGAGGTGTGCAATTGGAAGAGTGTTGGGTGTGTTCTGGATTGCATTCTATGGTCACAGAAGGCAATGAAGAAAATCCAGTAGCCCTGCCCAGGACAACACGTGAACTTACATGATGAAATGAACTTACATTATAAAATGCAAGTATTTGGCAGAGGACAAATTTATTTAGAAATATTGAGCAGCATATATGGTTTTTAAGGTACCCAGGAAAATACAGAGAAGTGCTGGAAGGCAAAGTGTAATGAATTTAACATCAGCAAGTACTTCCAGAGAGACCTACCAGAATCTTTAATGGCTGCCTGACCAGGTCTAGCTTGTGGGAGGCAGGGGAGAGAGAGGCTATGACCTTAGTAAACCATGGGGGTGTTAGTAGCGGCTGGTTCAGCATCTCTGCTGACAGTCAGTCGGTTCCATGATCCATCTGGAAGTTGAGTCAGATGGGCCAGAAGGGGCTGTATGGGGTGAGATTGTGGGATAAACAGATATGCTTAGCCAGCCAGAGAATAAATATGCAGCTGGCAGAGCATCAATGAGGGGTCCCAAGCAGGGAAACAAACAAACAGAGATGACAGGTTGTGATTTACAGTGACAGAGCAGAGTAATGGGACAGGTCCAGTGCAAAACAGATGCATCGTGAAGGCAGAAGGTGGACAGGTTGATGAAGGAAATAAGAGTGCCAGTGAAGGTAGCAAATGAACTGCCGAAAGGAGAGGTAGTGCAGAGATAGGGAAATGGAAACCCTCGCCTAAAGGAGATAGGACACAGCAGAAAGGAAGAAAAGTTGCTGTAAATCTGGGGCAAACCCCACCAGTGGTGGGCCAAGTTGGTATAGAAGAAAAGGTGGTGATAGATAAGGGCCCTATGCTGCAAAGAACCTGTAGTCACCTGCAGGAATACTATAACAAACAAAATAAAACAAATCCATGTACAGAGAGGATAAAATGATAAGAGCCCTAATACCCGCAGAGTAAGGGATTCCCTTTTCTGGAAAGGGACACCCTAGGTTTCTGAAGATCCTTGGAACCCGTAGGTAGAATAGGGAGGAGCACCACCCATGGCTTGGAAATTCTCAGGTTCTACTTGTGGAGATAAAATGGGAAGGGGAGAACCATGTATGCCACCTTGAAGATCTTTGGAGGAAAGGGTGGTATATAATTTTAATGACAAACAGATATGTTCAAATGGGGTGGATGTCCACACATTTCAAATGACAACAGTGAAGTCTAGCAAGTTTGGCCAATGCCCATATGTTTCCTCTAATGCAAGACTCAGAATCCTCTCCAATGTGTATGATTGAATTCATGAAGAAAAGATCCTTCAAGGTAGGAAATTTGAATATAGGTATAGCTGAAGGTAAAGTGCCTTGAACACAGCATGCTAAACACAAAGCAAAGGGGAGACCCAGGATAAGCTAAAGAAGAGAGACTTGTTTTCTTTAAGATTTGTCCAGCTGTTCTGATAACTTGTAATTTGTGACCTGCTATATACTGTGCCATCTGTGGATTGGGCTGTTCATGGGTGAATCCAGCAGTAGCTGTCAGCAATTCTTTCCATGACTGAAGTGGTTATTTTGGAAAGAGTACCTTCTGGATATGCCTTACATGTTAGGTTTATGCATATGGCATAGTTAGTTGGATCAAGGCTTGATTAATAGTCATTTGATTCTAATCTGTAGAACAAATGAAGGCAATTGCCATATGTCATAAATAAATTGCGTTGAACATCTCCTCATTGATTTTGTTTCCATTTTAATTCATGTAATCCAGACAAAGGGCTTTGGTTTGCTAATATTTATGAGCGGCACATCACCAGAAAGTTACTCTCATGAGAATATGTGAGAATTCTGTATCCTTGTCTTAATGTGGAAAAGGAAGGGCAGCTTGATAATTTAAGACAGGACTAATCAAACTGCATACTACAACTCTCATCACTCTTGATCATTTGCCATGTTGTCTGGGGATGATTGGAGATGTGGTCCCTAGCATCTGGAGGGTAGCATGTTGGCTACCCCTGATTTAAAGGGCTCAGAAGTTGCATAGGCAATGGGGTGAAACTTATGTTCTTAGTCCCACATTCCGCACCTGTAACTGGGCTCTGGCACCAGAAGTGAGCTCACCTGGGAGGCCGCATAGTGTCCAAAGGAAGTAATAGTACTCTATTCTGTAACTGCGTGAAATGGGTCAGGGGCTTCCATTAGGATGGTGCAAAGCAATATCAGATGTTTGGCATCTGCATGTAAACTGACAACTTGTTCACACTCCTCTGAACTCATTCCAGCTTGTCAATATCCTTCTTAAACTGTGGTGCCCAGAAATGAGCACAGTACTCTATGTGTGGTCTGACCAAGGCAGAGTACAGTGGGACTATTACCTCCCTTGATCTGGACACTATACTTCTGTTGATGCAGCCTAGAATAGCATTAGCTTTTTTGCTACTGCATCACAATGTTGACTCATGTTCAACTTGTGGTCTACTAAGACCCCTAGATCATTTTCATGTGTACTACTGACAAGTCAGGTGTCCTCTGTCCTATATTTATGCAGCTGGTTCTCCCAGTCTAAGTGCAGAACCTTACATTTGTTCTGTTTGAAGTTCATTTTGTTAGTTTTGGCCCAGTTCTCCAATCTGTAAATGTCATATTGAATCCTGAGGGGAAATGTTAAGAATATCCCCCCATGCACCTTCTCTTACATATGAGCCAACAGTTGAAATGACGGTAGATGTACAGCTTTTGCAAAGTTTTTAGCAAGATACTTCAGCTCTTTGTCAAGGTCATGCAGAATTTCCAGAACCGAATTTTAAATGAAGAACAGAGCTATTTTTATGGATACAAAATATACCACAGGTTAAAAAATGGTAATATAGCAAAGATTTCTGAAGCCCTGGTTGTATTCAAAGCAAGGCTGAACAACAGACACATTTTGATAGGGATGAGAAAGGTAACATCTAAGCATGGACTGGACCTGGTCAGCATCAAGTCAAGAGGTCAAAATTACTTAGTAATCCTCTCTGATATTTGCTTTTTGTAAAAACAACAACCACTGAGAAAGTTCTATACTGAAGTCTCATTATTTTGGGTAGCAGTTAATCTAATGCCTAGCCTACAGCAATATTGCAGAAGACAGAGATTCCTTTCAGCACACAAAATGACTGGATTCTGAAGAACTGATGGAATAGATTAAAGAGTTGTGAAATACTGATCCATATTATCTTTCCTGTTTTCCTGTAAGGCCTGGATATACGTTTCAGCAAAGAGCTGCTGAACAGTCTGCTACTCACAAAATTTGGGCTACATAGACAAGTTAAGTAAGACAGGAGCCCATGCTACATTGCAGCTTCCCTTCCATGAAAAGGAAGAAAAACCTCTGAAAAGTATATTTTCTCTTATGATGGAAGAAGAGCTGCACTCCTGAGCAGACCATGCTCAGGTAGAGTCTCCAGTCAGCCCCGCCCACAGCAACTCCCACCTCTGAGTCCTCCTGCTATTGGCCAATCTGCAGGCTGGCAAATTCAAATTTCAACGACCAGTAGGAGTGGGATTATGTTGCCACTGGCCAGCAGCACCTGGATTGAGATACATGGCATGGTGGTGGGACTCTGCCATGCCACAACCACCACCACCTTTGCTCACTGCAAAGGTGAGCAAAAATTCCACCACACTCATGAGCCACAAACATGCACCTGTCTGGGCAACAATCTCCTGATTGAATTCCAAGCAGAACTAAAAACTAACGCAATGTTGGCTTTCTCTGACTATTTTGTGAGCAGTGCAAGGGTCTATATTTATGGTTATGGTTATAAAGCATATAGCTTAATGTTTACATGAATGTTTCTTGTGCCATTAACAAGTGAAGTTAGGTACTTTTTTAAAAAAAAAGAAGACGCTTTATTACTACAGATTATCTAAGGATACAAGAAATGGCTGATTGCGTTAATTAAAAATATGGCAATTGCAATGTGTTGCTAAGTATTCACACAACAGGAGGTTGCTCAGTTTCCCTCAGTCAACTTTAAATGTAGTTTTAATTAAACTGCACGACTTTACATAAGAATCAGATCTTTGAATGAGAATTGGAAAGTAAATGACACACTCAGAACATTTCATCTCCCTGAGCAACCTGAATTGGATATTCCTCTATTTTTCTCTAAATTCTATTGCAGCAGAGTCTAAACAGGCTTATAGAGAGTGACAAGATATAGATTACTAAACTGAAGAATCAAACTCTAAACTCTATTTATAGCCCTGGATAAAGAAAGTATATGCTTAAAACATTTTATTTTTAAGAAACAAAAACAGATAAAATCCCTTACTGTATATATGTTAGTTAGGATTTCCATTGATGCATATATTTGGCATGAAAAAGCCCTAAATATTTATTTATAAAAATTGTAGGCTGCTTTTCACCATGGAAGCAGTTTCCAACACAAAACAAAACAGCATTTGAAGCAAAATGAACACTAAAACACAAATTAGCAACAGCAGTACATAATACTAACAGTCTTAACCTCCCGAGCAGACTCAACCCTGTTTTCTCCACAGATGCTTAGGTGTTTTGTTTATGAAAATAAAAAAGGCCATGTGACCAAGAATCACATAGCAAATGTGATGATATCATATCACTATGTTGTCAGTCAAGATAGTTATTTGATGACATCAGAAAGCTGGGGGAGGTTGAACACAATGGTTTTTTTGCCATCATTCTTCACCCATTTTGAAGCCCCCTCTTTCAGCTATAATTGAAGATTGTGTTCCATGTAGGAGTCACATAGTTTCTTTGCATAACTCATAATAATTGTGAAATATTGTTCCATAGTATTATCTTTTGTCTATAATGGATAGTAAAACGTTTAAGGAACAATGTTTCACAATTATTATGTGAGTTATGTGATTTTGCCACAGCAGATAGCAAGACAAATAAGAAGGTTTTGTGCTGGAAATAAATGGTAGTGACATAGAAACAGTGCTGCATGCAAACAGGGGAGAGTGAAATATTGTCTTCCTACTCCCCTGTTTTCCATGCAGGTTAGCCTGTTTATGTATTGTGAATATTTGGAAGTTCCAGAGCACAGTCTGAAGGCACACAATAATACAGCAGCCTTGCTGAAGTAGATCTGTGTCTTGCCAGTCCCTGGAAGGGAGACTGTCCAGGAGTCTTATGAGTTCTGTCTTGCAATGAAAGGTGTATACAACAACAGAACCAACAAATGTGACATTTACAGGTGAGGAATAAAGACTCCCAGTGAGCATTTTGCCAGTTAGATATTGCTGAGCTACATGGACAAATACTCTTGACAGTATAAGACAGCTTTCTAAAGTTTTCACTATTAAAAGTTGCCATTAATGTTTTGTCCTCTGTGTCATCGTTCAGAGAATGTTACTTATACACCCAGTTTTCTTAAGCTTCCCCACTCTCTGTCTGCTCAATATTAAATAGCAAGTAGAGAGATATTTAGAGTTAGGGTGACCTTCTTATGGTATGACGTGCTCTTTTTAAAGGGCAGTTCAGATTTGTTGCCAGAGTCATTATAACCACAGAACTGTCTTGGCTTTGACATCAGATACAGTGAACCATCTGACAAAACGTTTCCGCATCTGTAAGGTGAATGTACTCAAAGAGATATTTTTTAAAGTCTTTTTTCTTGGAAGCAGTAACTTCCCCAACCAAAAGAGCCATTTCTTAAAGGTTTCAACACTGGTTTTGTTTGTCATAGGCAAATGTTGGTTGTTCTTCCAAGCAATGCTCTCTTTACATTGTCATGTTTTTTGTTCTTTTTAAATAAAAAAACACCCTCTGTTTTTCTCTAAAACATCACATTTAACAGTGCAGTCCTGTTCTCAATGAACTCTGTGGAGTTTACTTCTGAATAGGCCTGCATAAGATTGCACAACCCTCTGCATGTTGACTCAGAAGTAAGTTTCACTGTTAGGGCTGCCATATTTCCGGAACTGACGTCCGGGATGGTGCTTTGTCCTGCAAGTCAATCACAAAATCACGTTTCTTTGGCATTTTCTTTGAGGGGAAAAGCTTGACAGCTGTGGGCTTTGTCTAAAAAAAGCTCAACAAATTTTGGCACACAGGATTGCAACCTTACATAAACCTCTTTGGGTGTTCTTTTTTTCAGTAAATGTGCAAGCAAGGGTGCAGGGCTGAGGATAGGAATGGTGGAGAATCCTGACAGAAAGAGGAAATTGATGTTGCTTTCAGTCCACAAATGATGCATACACACACCGATTTGCTTTCCATTTCCTTCACACTGAAATGAGTGGGGTGGAATAACATAACGACAATGGTCCGGTTTCAAGTATACTCTGACTGCCAGTGAAGGGCTGTTGTGCTAGCATAGGGAGGCTGAATGTGCAAAATGGAAAACTTTCTGAACTCATATTGGATCCCCATGCATTTTAGAACCCTGGAACACCATGGTTCTAAAATGTATGGGGAACCTACAGCTGTACAGGATGTACAGTTTCCCACTTCAGAAGTGACCCCTCCAACTTGTGAAGGGTGCCAAGAATGATGGAACTAGCATGCTCATTTCCTCTAACCCCCTCTATATGTTTATATAAAACAGAATCGGAAGGCCTAGAAGGGTTATATATGATACATCTCTGACACAAGAGTTACCTAAAACTCTTCCTGGCTCATCTTTTGGAAAAGTGGGTGCTGTACAGTTCTCAATGCCCAGCCCCCCAGTGAGGGAGCTGAATGAGGCTGAAAAATGCTTAAGTGTAGCTTTGGCAGGCCAACAGTGTGTGCTAAAAACATACTGTAATCATAAAGTAAGGTCTTTTAAGGAAATGAAGGGACATTTTCTATTCCTTCCCCCTGGCCATCACTAGAAGGTTGAAAAGTTCTATCAAACAATATGTAATGGGTTTGACCACTTCTGGGTGATGCAAGAAATCAGGCTTGGACCCTAAGAAAATTTAATTGAAGGGAATTTGAGGAAGAAATTGTTGCTGCCTTCTCCTCTTCCCAGAAGCACCCTGTGTTCTAGCCCACATTGTTCATGAGTCCTCTATATAGCAGTGGAAGAGAACTCTCCATCCCGTGGGCCTAATTAAGCCAGCTATCATCTCGAGGGAGGTCAAAAGTCACCACAGGAGTGAAGAAGAGATAGGAAACATTCCTTCCAGGAACTTCCTTGTGATAATTTATCTTACAATTCAGGTCAATGTAAGAAATTGCCAGTAAAAACAACATCAACTTTATCAGAAACAAGTTCAAGCTATCACTGAGTACTTTACAAGTTACACAGGATGCTTATAACTTTACAGTACGAAGCCTTTAAGGAACTATACAAATTAATCTGTACAGTTAATAGTACTGTAGTTGTGTGCATTTTTTAGCTTGCAACTCAAACTAAATAGCCTGGTTCAATTCCATTGATTCTTTGTCTATTCTTCCTTCCCTTTTTCTAAATGGAGTCTGTACTTGGTTTACATCCAAACTAATGCTGTTGGGTTGCTTCACTTAAAATGCATTAATCTTTAAAACTGATGCTGGATTCCAAAACCCCATGTCCAGCAATTAATTCAAATATGGAAACTGCAGGAATTCACTGAAGGCATTTAAGAACATTTGTCTCTATATAAAGTTAAACAGAGAACACACACACACACTGCCTTGAACCAACAGTTTGAAGTTTAAGGCTATGATCCAATGACCTGGGAGTAAGCACCATTTAGCTCAATGGGACTTACTTCTGAGTAGACGTGCATAAGTTTATACTCCTAGTCTGTTATCTGGTTGAGGGTGGTGGTGGGGTCATGTTTCTACTGTGTGTGATCTCAGCACTGGGAATTCCCCACCCCCACAGCAAATTACAGCCACACGATTCAGTTTGATCCTGACTTCCAAATGCCCAGCATTGCACTGTAAGTATATTACAATGTGGAAGGGAGACATGCACCCCCTATATGCATTTAAATTTGTGTTCCATGAAAAGCAATGCAGTGCAAATGGAAGTTATTTATCATTGGATATATATCCAATTTATGGCATTTCTTCCTCAAGCTAGTGATGTGTGTTAAAGCCTCCTCCTATTGATAGATATTCTCCCCTTGGCTGGGGTGTCTCTGTTTTGTTAATTCTGTGTTGAAGCATACTATGGGCTGTTGAATCAACACATTTTGTTTAATGTGTCTATATCCCACCCAGAAAGAAAATTACAATTCCATTTGAAAACAAAGCTGCCCCCTAGCTGTTTGTCTTATAAAAATAGCTTCTGCACCATTAACAAAGCAATCTAATGAGAATCCCACAAGGAGCCATTTGCTGAGCAGAAAGGCAAACAAAAACATAAAAATAGAGTATATGGAGGCCTGAATGAAACATAAATTGTGATTATAATTTACATGCTATAGTTTTACATTTTTCATGTGTTCATCTCTTCAACCCTTGTCTACTACTCTGCAACATACAACATTCACAATGTGGTGAGATTTAGTCAGCATATTTCTGTAATAACATCAGAAATTTAAGCCTATGATGGGAAGCCACAGTATCATGGCAGGACATAATAATGTATGAAAATGAAGAAGAGATAATACAGATCAGTTTAATAGATGTACCACAAGAAGGAAATCAGTTTGCTTTTTTACTTTACTGCACAGTTTTAATAGTGCTGCGTTGAAGCTTTCAGTTTCACAAAATATACTTCAACTTAGAAAAAAAGATTCCATTTTTCTTCCCCATTCTTATTATTTAGAATTTCAGTGGGTGTGAAGATAGTGTGTGTTGTTCCTGGTCCATTCAACATGTCCCCACTCTTCTGCAGCCTCCCCAGCTGCCCATGCTTCCCAATCTGAAAAAAAGCTTCATGGGAGGAGTTACCTAACAAAGTCTTCTCCTAGGTTTTGTTTTTGTTTTTTTAAAAAAATATATATTAACCAACCAATCAAATCAAATCACATCACATAAATTCCGAATTACAAAGCCGAATTTTAAGTTTTTGTTGGGGGGACCCATATTTCAAGTTCCGAAGGGGGATTCCGATCATCTTCTTGCTGCTGCGTTAATATCCACAAATCTGTCCAAATAATGTTCATAATTCTATCCAATCTTATCTTGCCTTTTCCACATCTCATCTTATTCGTATATTTTTCTTTTTTTTCTTTATGATCTCTTCTGATAATCTCCTTAACCAGGTAAACACCAATTATAATCCTGTGTGAATTTTTCCATTCATCCAATCATCATATCAAGATGGTTTCCATATATCATCACTTTCATAAATAACAGCACTCTTTCCATCATTAATCTCGCAAATCTGTCGCTCTTTAGTCCCACTGAGGAGGCTCACCCACAATATAAAAACAGTTCTGTTCCTCCTCCCAGACATAAGTCTTCCGACAGAACTTGCCAAAATGGCAACGGTATTTTTTGCTGCGTCATTCCAAAGCTCTTATGCTTTCCATGATCTTCTTGAAACATGCTTTGGTTAGAAAATTATCTCCACACAGTCTTAAATCCACGGCTTAAGTCATTTAAACGGCATTTCTGACTTGTGACCTGTGTGTGGGGGGGATTCTTGGTTAATCACATAGAGAAAAGAAAGGAAAGTTTTCCCCCCTCCCCCATCCAGTCCCGTTGCCAAACATACTGAGCCTTGGTGTGTTTTCTCATGATTTATTCTTGTTCCTCCAACCCGTCTTGTTTATCAGAGATCTCTTCAGTTAGCAGTCTTTACTCCCCCTTCTTCCTTGAAATATGTACATTAGCTTCCTCCTAATTGTTTCTTTTGAAGTTGCTGCAGCTAGAGGCGCGAATCAGAGACAGCGTCCAGGAGCGCCGAGATCCGCACAAGGGCTTTCTGCCTAGGGCCCCCATCCCCTCAAGTTCGGGGGTGGTATAGGGCACAGCAGGCAAGGGCAGTCCCCCCCACACACGCTTGGAGGGGCAGGGAGGCTGTTTACTCCCATCACAGCCTCTTAATTACCTCGTGTGGGTCGGAGAGATGTTATTGTCAGCCATCTTCCGATGCACCCCTAGTGGCCCCCCAAGTCTTCTCCTAGGTTTTGATTGAAGCACAGAAAGCCTGAGTAACTAATTGATCACTGCAGTCACTGATTTTGTTTTTAAGGGAAATACTTCCATTTGATTATGCACGCACTCACATGCCGCCAACAACTTTCCACATTGATTTATTTAAAAGCAGTAAAGGCCTTTACTTTTTAAAATAAAATAGCAATGGACAGCTACCAGGGGAATGGTACACAGCTTCCCAACATCCTCTTGCTTACAGGAAAGCCCAGTTTGAGGCTTTCAGGAATCAAGGGCACCCAGAAAGGCCACAGGATGCAGGCCACAAGAGAGATGGTTAGTAGAATGGAAGAAAAGACAACCACACAGCCTCATTGGCCACCTCAAAAGTAAGGTGAGTGCAACAAACCCCCCACCTCATCCCAGCCAGAAGAATTTCACTGAAATTTATTCTCCCTTTTGCTGACTTTTAAATACAATTTCTTTTCTCATTAATTGATGAAGAATGATTAAAATCTAGTGGTGGGATTTGCATAGCTCTAGTTTTTAATTCTGGCATAAGCAAAAGGACTGTGTTGGCTCTGCTGCATGCATTTTACATCACTGCAATGAAGGCTGTATACCAACGACGATCTTTTTGGAGCAGTAGCAGCAATTTTCTTCTCACTGCTCCCATGGCCTCTATCTAGCTCTGGAAGCTGGATAAGATAATGGTGAAATAAGAGAGAGACTCTCAGTACTTGAGCATTTTCCTAATTTTAGCTATTTGTCCTCATCTCATAAGGGCAGTTGGAGTGCTCAGACAACCTATTGATGTACTATCACTGTGGAAAAGGGGTTATACTCACTGACCCCCATCCCCTTCCCCTGCCCTTTATATTGATTGGGTACTTTGGACACAGCCTACCTGCCTACAAGTGCTACGTATGGGGTTGGATGACTTTCTGTCCAGTGTGACTTTCATAGATCTATCTTCCCACTATAGCTCGCCACTATAGCTCCCTCCCCTCCCCAAAAAAGAGATGCTTTTGAATAGCTTGGAATGGGGCATGGGGCTACAGTAGGATGGGAGAAATCAGAAGAATTTGACAGAAATGCCTTCCCACTCATTCAATATGCCTTATATATCCAAGCCAGTCTTGCCCCCTGCAGTTTTGCAGGCTACAGATCTTGTGGGCAGTTATCTATGCACATGACTTAATTGACACATGGAATTTTGGGAATGGGTTCAGCAAGTGGCATCCCAACCTCTCTCTCTCCATACATTGGTGGCATATGAGTATGGTGATGAGTTGGGAAATGAACTGGCAGTGACAGCCCCCAACTTGGATAGCTTTAAAAGAGGAATGGACAAATTCATTGACACATTAATAGCTACTAGCCATCATTGCTGTGCTGTGCTTCCACAGTCAGAGTCAGTAATGCTTCTGAATATCATTTGCTGGAAACCACAGGAAGATAGAGTGTTCTTGTGTTTGGGTCTTCCTTGCGGGCTTCCTGTAGGCATCTCGTTGGCCACTGTGAGAACAGGATGCTAGACTAGATGGGCCATTGGCCTGATCCAACAGGCTTTTCTCATGTTCTTAACTAAAACAGATTGCACGCAGCTCTGAGCTCGTAGATTGCATGCAGCTCTGATTTGGGTTATATGTTTTATTTATTATACTATCACTTTTACTTCATTAAAAAACTTTCTAAAGAGACAAGAAATACTGGGAATCTAAAAGTAAATAACATCCTTGTTGGCATAGCAGACTTGTTAGTTTGAAAATACCTGCAGAACAAGCAAGCAGATGTACTGCATACACAATGGCTTTGTTGGTGCTGCTTATTACCCATTTATGAGGCAGATGATTTCCTGTGACAATGTTTGAAATTTAGCTTCATCGTCTTGGTTAGAGCAGAGCATAATGTTGTTTGTACCTCACTTGTGTTCCTGTTGTTTCTGCAGTGTCCTCTTGTGCACTTAGATAAGGCGTGAGAGTACAAACAAACGCTGGGTGGCTAGAAAGAGGACAGTGGAGATGGTCACACACAGAATGCGTAGAGGTGGCAAATCATTGTGTTTAACTGTTAACTTCCAACTCTTATTATGCGACTAGCAGTAAAGCTTTTAGAGTGATGTGATGCTGGTAGCTATTTTGTAATTAATATGGTGAAGAAAGAGATGTATCCGAAGGAGAGAGATGAGGGAAAATGCACATCTCCACAATTGTAAGCTGCTGCCTAATCCTCTTTTTTTTTTTACACCTGAATAAGGCCTTCTACAAAATTGATATTTCTCTCATGCAGATTAAATATAAATTGAGAATACATGCCATATTGAAATTGGATTTTCATAGAGTATGAACATGCTAGGCACCTGTCACCCTGGGTGAGTGTGCTATTAATGCACGTGCATAGGAATGGTGACCCATTTTAAGTCTGATGCCAGTTGTGTCTAACACTATATGACTAGTTACAGATAGGTAGCCGTGTTGGTCTGCCATAGTCAAAACAAAAAAAAATTCCTTCCAGTAGCACCTTAAAGACCAACTAAGTTAGTTCTTGGTATGAGCTTTCGTGTGCATGCACACTTCTTCAGATACACACATACCGTGTATCTGAAGAAGTGTGCATACACACGAAAGCTCATACCAAGAACTAACTTAGTTGGTCTTTAAGGTGCTACTGGAAGGATTTTTGTTTGTTTGTTTTGACTATATGACTAGGTTTCTTTGGCATAGTATCACTTAAAGCTTTCTAATTTCTCACACACAGAATCACTTGGGTGGCTTAATTCAACTTGTGCTGCTATTTTGTTCTTGTATGTATTAAAGTGCATGTGTGGCAAACTATGGGTATACTTGCCCAAGACCTTCAATTCTGGTCCCTGGGACTTATAGTTCTGTGAAGGGAATAGGAGTCTCCTAAGAACTCACAGTACCCTTAAAAAGCTACAGTTCCCAGGTTCCTTCATGAGAAGCCATGGTGGTTAAAGGGCTTTAAATGTATACTGCAGCTGTGGCCTAAGAGGTTCTACTGCATGCTACAATCTAGCCAAAAGCACAGTCTTTCAAAGACCTCTTGAGGAAAAGGACTTTTTGACTCAACAGCCTAATGACCTTCACTTTTCTGTAAATCAGCATCTGAGGAATCAGAAGATACCACAAGCAAACAAACACAAGCAAACATACCCATTGTGACAGCACAGTCTGTGACTTGCACCATGAGAGTGAAATGAAATAAGTAAACCAGACCTTTATTATTGAAAACTTCACCACTGCCACCAATTGATGTCTCCCCCCCCCCCCGCAGCTGCCTCCTCTAAACATATGCTTACACACTCTGCAATGAAAGCCCAGAGAATGTGTGGGAAACAAAACCATACCCCACCCCCTTGATGCATTGACTATCCCCTGGTTTAGACAACTGAACAGAGTTGCAGAGACACCAGTGCTATCATAACAGATCTCTGCAATGCCATCGTTGGCATAAATGGTAAATATAGGTTTCCTGACAGTTGATGCTCACATGTAAATGCAGTTTTTTTAGCTACAGCCATTGCAGAACAAGGAAGGATCTAGCCGCTGTGCTCAGTGGATCAGGCTAGGCTGGAGTTCTTTTAGTCATTCAAACTCCAATAGTCATTGGAACTGTGTGTTTCACAATCGTATCTTCAATATGACTTGGGGCAAGATAACAGTGGCATGTCAGTTGTTTTGACTGGGCTCCGAAGTAAACAACCAGAGTACACAGAAACACTGACAAAACTGAATAAGGATCCCAGAGTCTAGGGATGCAGCTTGGTAACCTTGTTCAGCTTTCTAGCATGACAAATGGTTTACTTCAGCTCTTTCATTTCTCAATACATTATTCATATTCATCAACAATTCTCTTTTGCTCAGGTGTGCAGCGCTGTTGCTTGCTTTGTATGGGTGTCTCCCAATGGATAGTCTTCTAAGCCCTAGCCACAATTCTCCCTTTCTGAGATTTGTTTCCCAGAGGCATCTCAGGTATATATATGGAACCCCTATTCAGATGCATAAACCGATGACAGGCTGTAATGTCTCTTGATTGCTGCTATCAAGCCATTCAATCAAAAAAATGCCATCATCTAGCTCAGTGTGTTGCATATGGAATAGGGGCAACAACTGCTGCTGGGACATTAGCCTAGGGAAGAGAAATTTGGTGCATTGTGTGTTCCTTCAGGAGGGTTGAAGAAATGAAAATAATTCCACACATTCCAGATTAGCTGTATAAAAGACCATACAAAGATTCTATATTTCAAATTAAAATGTAAGAAGAGTCCAGATGGATCAGACCAAAGGCCCATTAGTCTAGCATTCAGTTCTCCCAGTGGCCAACATAAGGGGAACTCTAAGGGAAACTCACAAACAGTGCATGAGCATATGTGTTCCACTCCAACTGGTATTCAGAGGCATACTGCACCTCATTGTTTCTCGAGACAGATGCCAACAACACAACTGCCTATGACAGCAGAGGTAATATAGCCATTGTGGCCAGTAGCCATTAATAGCCTTATATTCCATGAATTTGTCTAATCCTATTTAAAGCTTTTCAGATTGATGGCCATCACTACATTTTGTGGTGGCAAATTCCATAGTTCTGCTATTTACTGTGCAAGTAAGTACCAGGATGATATGATACAATCGTAACATTTTCTTCACACTATTGCTAAATGTGTGATAAAACAAATATCATTTACTATTTATTCAATAAATTTATTAGTCATTTTCCAGCCAAGTATATTCTCAAAGTGACTGACAGGAAAATCTCTGCTGATAGATGATGTACTGGCCATATAGTTGTTGTTGATGATGATGCTGTTCAACTGAACATGCCCAAGCATCAACACTTGGCCTGAAGGAATTGGCGACAAAATTTGCAAAGCAAGTTAACAAAGTGCTAAAAATTGAAACTTTTAAGAGACTTAAATTTTAACACTACAATTCGCAAAATTATTTGAAATGATTTGTGTGCGAAAACATTTTCTTTTATATTTGAGAAAGATAATCAAATATGGTTGCATCACTTATTATTTCAATTTAAAATAAATTTAGCAGTTTCAGGTTTTGTGCTCTTCATTTTTCCTACAAGACATCTGTTTCAGTTAGCATTTTTTTGAAGGGGCGCGCTTTGCAGTGAAAGTAGTTAGCCTTGCCTAGGGCACAAAATAGCCGGGCTCTGATGCTGTCCAAGGTTATGAATAATTATCTTCACACACAAGCAAGAATTGGTTATGATGGCTGAAAAGAAGGCAGGTGCATTAGTGCTACGATTCAAGGCGAACACTGTTGTGCCATCCATTTTTTAAAGCAGAATCTTTCAATGGAAATGAACGCAACATTCATCTTAGAAACGGATGCTTCAGTTTGGCCCAGGGGGATATTTAGCAGAAACCTGCTTGGTAGTAACTAGCACCTCTTTATGTGAACATAGTTTGTGTCTAAGGGGGGGGGGGAATGCATCATTTTGTTAATATTCACAGTATAAAAGCACCATTTGCCCTGAGCTATGATATTTATGTGACACACAGAGCATACGAAATGCAATTACATTTGCTATAAATAACTCTTGGATGACATTTACACACCACTGAGTCAATTCATGGTAGCCTTCCTTGGCACTCGCTCTCCAGTACCCATTGATTTCAATGGGACTTTGGAGTATGTGAGAAGATTTGTAGTACTGTGTTTTGTCACAACACTCCACTAACAGCACAATCCTATACAGTCTTACTCAGAAGTAAGTGCCACTGAGCTCAATGTGACTTACTCCCAACTAAGTGTACATAATGATTGGCTCCGTAATCATATGAAATGGAAGGGTTCAACTTAACCCCCAGGAATTGCCAATTCCTCTCTCCCCAACTTTCTAACCAACTCAAATATATGAAACTACAAAGCCTGTGGTAAAGGAAAACTACTATCACGGAAATTGCTTTTAAAAACTCCTCTGCATTTTATGGTTAAGGGAGAAAGAAGAATAGGTATTACATATGCAGAGCATGTACTGTACTTGCAAGCAAAGCAATGGAAGCAGACTATATATTTTATTACCCACCAGAACCAAAGAGGGAAAAGAGCTACCTGATTAGAAAATGACCTCTATTTAATACTTTTAGAGTTTATTTTGTCAGCAGTAGTGTTCACACTTTATTTTTCCAAGTTACTAATTTTCATCCGGGGAAGGGGAGCGTTGCAGAAAAGGTTATTAAAACTTCTGTACTCATGCAGATCCACACAGGATTTTATTCTAGTTTTCACTCCTCATAGTGGTTCTCAATGCAAGTCTCCGTCTGGGACCTTGAAAGACTATTTGTGGTTGTATCTCCTGCTAAAGGAGGAGGCATAGCTAGTCTTTTGTACAAACAAGGCGGCTGTTAGAGATGTCCTGGGATAGCAAATGGTTTCTTATACAAACTAGTCTAGCCACAATGTCTATGTTCTGCACCCACTGTGTAGACCATAAGCCTCTGAATACCTGTTGCTGGGAACTATTCCCACACTGAAGGATGGGTGAAGCTGTCCTCCTGTTGAAAAACACTCAACAATATTGTCAAACATTTGCCACAAAACTCTTCTCCATGTTCTACATACTGACTGATTTCAGATGTAAGCCTTAAACACACCGTGGGATGTGCTTCTGAGCAGACTTATCATATCTGAGCTGTAAAGCTGCAGCCCTGTGCACACTTGCTTCAGAGGAAGCCCTATTGAAATCAATGAGATTTACCTCTGAGTAGACCTACATTAGGCTTGCTGACTGATTTGAGAGTTAATTGCTCTGGATTGCACCATATTTCCATGGGAAATAGTAATCCACTGTAGGCTCTCAGACGCATTCTGCTTTGCTCTGAAATGGACTCTGATTTAAGTTGAGTCGAGGCCAGAGATTTCCCTGCTGACGAGTCCAAATCCTGATCTTCAAGTCACGTCCAGTTCTACATTCCCCTCATCCCCACCTTCTTAAATTAGGCAAGAACTGTGTTGCTGTTAAAGATTTAAAAAGAATATATGTATGAAACATCCAGCCACTTCTCCCCTCAGCCATGACAAGGAACGGCCTATTTTTTTGTGCAGGCATTTTTCAAGGAATACCAGTGGACCAAAGGCATTCACCATGCTGACGAAGTGACTCACTGCAAGAGCTCACTCAGAGTACTCTAATTGGGTAGAACACTAAAGCAACTGTCTTTTATACGTTATATCCTCTAGCTTTATCCTTGTACGTTGCTATTCAATAGGGTTTCGGCTATCTTGTTGGAGCATTGTGTAGGGTCTTGTGGTTCAGTTTAATTAAAGCTAATCTCACAGAGCAGAGCCATTTTGGCAGCGAGGACGATAGCTCTTTCATACAAAAGATCCCTGGGAACACAGTGAGCAATCTCTGCACCATAATGGGTGAAATAGAGCTAAAATGCACTGATGCAGTACAGACTTTCTAAGCTAATGCCAATTGACTGTGCTTTGGCATATAGTCTGCACAGCTTTCCAGAAATGGGTAAACATTACAGTATTTTGCTGTGCACAATGAACTAAAATGTCAGTTGTTCTGCCTGAATGTATGTGTGTGAAAGAAGAGAGGATTTAGACCAAATAATTGACTGGAGCCTTTGAAACGCAAGTGTTTCTTCATTAGGAACTCCCTTCTCCACCCCCCACCCCCAATAACCTCTACATTATATGTACCTATTTATTTATGTTTGAGATTTAATTTATCCTGTCCCTATGGTCCCAATCGTTTTTAGATAATAATTTTATTTAGATTATGGTCAGTGTGTGTGTGTGTGTGTGTGTGTAATATTTTACTATTGATTGTTTTCCTGTTTTCAAATAGTTCAATGTTTTGTGCAGGAAAGGCTGGCTTGATTTCTGGACACATAATAGATTTTGATGGTTTAGTGATGGGATAACTATTGTAAGGAACAGTCTTACAGGAAGTAGGTTTGATGCCTGGACAGTTGGCCATTAAACTGGGCACTGGTTTTGGAGTGGGAATTACTTCCTTAGTTTCATTTTGAAAGGCTTTTTGGTATTAGGAATTGGTTATTTGAAGTGCTAACCATGGCAAAGTGCATTCTCAGTATTAACTGGAGCCTCATATCCTCTGTCAGTGGCTATAGGAAGTTGTCACACTGAATCACAAACAACTAAACAGCTGTTAAGTGTGAGTTGGAAACCAAGGCTCGGAGGACAGGCCAAGAGTTGGAACAAGCCAAGAGCCAGAATCAGGAAAGACAACAAACAGTTGCTCAAGCAAATTCCTAGTCTGCACAGGAAGTCTTGATACCCCTCCCTGTTTAGGTAAGCTAGTGACTAGGTTCAGTGTGCAGAGCCACTTCAGTACCTAGAAATCTTTCACTGCTCAGGGAGATATTGTAACCTGCAGTGTGGTGGTTGACCACATGGTATAGCTGTACATAGGGTCATGGCTTCAGAGTTTTGGACAGCAGCTCCTGACACAGTTCAGTCCAGACCTACACAAGTTCCCTCACATAGCGGCCTTTGCCCTTAACTTCCAAGCTCCAATTCATCAGTTTAGTTTAGGAGACAGTGGAGTTGCATCCTTCACTGGTGCCCGGGGCATGTGTGTATGTGCATGTACCAGGTGGGACCAGGGCCTGGGCGTGGATGGTAAACAAAACCCACCATGCCAGCACAACCATAGCTGTCCTAGGTGGATGGGTGTGGGACACAGAGTTTTCATGGGACTCTGCTGCACTGAGCTGCCCACCCGTCCATGCAGAGGGGAGCCAACACAGCCCTTGACAGAAGCATCTCCACAATATTGGCTGGGTGGCCATTTAGAGAGGGGGCTGGTGCACAGCGGCAAGACCAGACCAGGCTTTGGGGCCAAAAAGCCCCTGGTGGCAGGCAGGGCAGGAATCCCTGCATGGAGGTACCTGGCTCACAACCTGTCAATATCATGCACCCGGGGCTACGCCCCCCCCCCGCTCTTCCCACGCTACATGGGATACATACGTGGGGTTTTTTTTAAGGCTAACAGTATGACAACAAAAAAGAAGGCAAATACGATGTTAGTATGAAAATGTGACTTTATTTTTTCAAGTTTTTAAAAGTATGTTTGTTTTGTATTTTACAAGACAGCAGCACTAATCAAGATAAATGTTGTATCTCTTAAATCAGTACTCTTAGATAAAGATGAAGATTGATCGAAATCTGCCTGTAAATGGATGAGAAGGTAATCCATATTTGCATAAGTTAATAGTAGTTAGGATTAATTATACACATGTATATTTGTAAATAAATGCATTTTAGCCTCTGGGGGAAATGCAAGTTTTCTAATTTTCTTGATCTAATATTCCAAAGAGATATGAATATTCTCTGTTGCTTTCAAAATTGTAGCTGTCTGTTGATCACCAGTGTCAAGTTAGCAAAATGAAAGGGGTTAAGAAACTGTTGCTATCCTCAGTGGGGGGACTGAAAAGGACAAAAGACAGATTATACACCTGATTTGCACACTCATCCACTGCCATATGATGGGATAGAAGTGATGAACTGTCCTTTCTTTTAGATAACCTATCTGAAAATCAGTGAAAAGAGGTTTGTTTGATAAAATAGAACATTCCCGGATTAATTGATGCCAAAGCCCAGGATGGAAGCCTGTCACCTTTGGTCTCCAGGCAACTTGCCCAATAAGATAAAAGAGGAAAATATAGGACTTCATAAGGACTGGATGGAGAAATAAGCATAAAAGCTAGAACAATACAAGAATAATAAAGCTATTCTTTGAGTTAAAATGCATAGCAGAATGGTGATGGATTTTCATGATAGCTTTTAAAAAGAAAAACAATGCAGATTAGTGCAAAAATGTGTCAAGGTAAACTTTGGACTGGAAAAAAGGGGAAATCTACTTGGGCACTAAACCTTCAAACTATAAGTTTAGGCAGTTCCTGAAATTATTTTTTAAAACTGGTTGCAGAGGAACTCTAAAAAAATGAAAAAGCAAAATGAAAAGCTGTGTACAGAATCCTCACTTGATCATTCTGGATCCTAATGGAGAGCAACTCTTAAGGACAATGAAGATGTTTTGAGCTTGTAAACTCAACAGATTTCTGTGCTGTTTCAGTTTCCAGTTCCTGTAGATATTCACAGGAGAGTCTTAATAGGGAAAGTTCCATCAGAACTATGTTTATTGAGCTGTGGCATATTGCAAAATAGTCTCAAAAGGTAAAAATTGACAGGCAGAAGTAGTCTGAATTTCTTTAGAGCTGACTTGATAATTTTGTTACCCTTTGTATTGACAACAGGATCAATAGAATGCCCTACTTAATTAAATATCCCTGAGAATGGAGATGCATATTCTATCATGCATTTTGACCTATCTTGAAATGAAGACATTGTAGGATCAGCTGAAGACTCTTTTGGAGCTCTTCACATGGGAGATTTCAGAATAAACAAAATGAATTAGATGCCCCTGAAACCCAGAATGATCGTATGATACATATACGGAGTTAAGACTACAACTTTATTAAATGGTGAAAGTGATATGAGGAATTCCTTTACCAGGGCAACTCCACCTCACTTTGGACTGTTACCCTATCCGTAACCTTCATAGCCCATTAACCTTAAATGCAAAATGGGGGACGGGCTTCGAGAATTGCATCTCCTGCATCCCAACTGTCAATCATTCAAAGGGGTGAATATCACAAGACCAGTCAGCAACAAGGGGGTAGGCTGGGCAAACATGCCTTCAGCATGCTGGTGCCCTTGAAAATCCTGTCAGTTGTGACAACAAATAAGCCAATCAATTACCCAACCCAGTGGACAACAGTATGAAGTAGGCAAAGATAGAAGATAGATTAGATAGATGATAGATAGATGATAGATAGATAGATAGATAGATAGATAGATAGATGATAGATAGATGATAGATAGATAGATAGATAGATGATAGATGATAGATAGATAGATAGATAGATAGATAGATAGATAGATAGATGATAGATAGATAGATAGATAGATAGATAGATAGATAGATAGATAGACGTACCTGAGTCCAATCAGAAAGCACTTTAAAATCCCTACTCAGCCCCTCCAATGTGTCTGGCTAATTTGCATATCCCAGATTATCCATCCTGCAGAAATAGATGGTATAGGCAGGATGCTGTGCTACGAGAAAAGGCCCAATCCTCATTAAGAGGCCCAATTCCCATTGGCACTAACTTTCCAAGCCAGACCAAGTGTGCCCGTATCAACATGGACATACGAGTCTCAGAGTTTATCCTACTGCAAGAATAGCTCCAGCAAGCAGAGCTCACTTCTTTACACATCAGAGCTTTAAAAGTATGGAGTTCACTACCACAAGAGGTGGTGCTGGCCACCAATTTACAGCAGAATCCTATATTGTACATGTTTACACAGAAATAAGTCCAGCTGAGTCCAATGAGACCTACTCCCAGCTGTGTATAGCCTATGATAGCCACTCATAGGCTAACCACCCTTTAAAGCTATCAGTCATAATGATTATTATATCCCTGGAGAGCAACAGTGGGAAGGGGCTATTGCCCTCATATCATGCTTCTGGGCTATATTCAGCTAAGTCATACCCATTGAATTCAATGGACATCACTAACACAAGTCCTTTGATTTCAACTGGTTTATTTGACTAGGACTTATTTGGATACAACACTATAGCTGCATTCCTTTGCACACTTCCATGGGAAGAAGCCCCATTGATTTTAGTGGGACATTTGAGTAGACATATCTTAGATTGCACTGAACAGTCATAAACCTGGGTACTTAACTGCAAACCTTACTAAACACATTGAGACTTTCTCCTGAGTAAGCATGCATTAGATTTCACTGTACATTTCTAACTAACAAGAAAACATTGCTTTAAGACAGAAAGAATAAAAGGACAACATTGGCTAATCAGAGTACTACTTTTCTGTTTCAACAATCTGAATATTGCTTCTTCCAAAATGTGTTTTTGACTTTCACACTCTAGTGCTCTTGCTCTGCATCAGAGGAGGACATTCATTGGTGATTCAACACAGAAACGACCCTGATATGTAATAGCACTCAAAATTAATGAGTCTTAAAATGCATTCTGATTCTAGCTTCATTCATTTCTATTACAATCCTGCTGTATAGGAAGAGTCCTCATTCTGCTCAAAAACAACTGGCTTGTGCACATATCTGCACAGCCCCACAAATGGCCGACATTCACAGGAGTATCTGAAATCTGGAGGGGAAAATGAAAACTCACTACAGTGCACATCCTTCTAGCTAATCATTATTGCCAGTCTTATATTTCTGTATTTCTGTATTTATTTATTTATTTGATTTGGTTTTAGGACAATTAAGTATATCTGAAATTTAAAAAAAAGTTGGTGCTAGTTCATTAATGCATAATGGAATCTGCTGCAAATGTAGCTATGAAATGTTGGCATGTACACAGAATTGCTGTAAGAAGAGGAACATAGAGTGTATTGTTTTTATGGACAGTGTATGGCAGCATTGAGATAAATAACCCACCTAAACTGCAGTCACTGCTGTCACAAGAGGCTCTATCCAGCAAGCCAGATGTTCTTTTGGCTTGATCTTCATTCTTTGTGCTCTCGTCATTTGTGGCCAGCGATGAAGCATCTTTCTTTCTCAAATCCTACTCGAATAAGCATTGGGAATAAGTGCTGCCAGCCCATTTCTGATCATCATCCTCACTACCACAGCTTAGGCTTCTCCCTTCTCATCTGGAAAAACTACAAACTAATTGTGTACTGGATGGTTGCTGATGCTCTGCCAACATGTACCATAGTGCCTCTGGAACTTACCTAGCTCCTGGGTTGCATCCACCATCTGCTGAAGGGTGGAAGTCCATTGCTCAAAATGTTTTGGACAAAAAGGCCCTTGGAAATGCAGAAGACTTTTGTTTCTTAATGGTGGATCTGTCTGTGCTGTCTGATATCTTACATCTAATTTAATTTGCCATCACAGTGGTAGGGCATGTCATGTTCATGTCTTGGTTCCATGAATTACTAAGCAATTACCAATACTAGTTGTCATCAGGGGGTTTCTGTTTCCCAGCTGAGCCCCCTAAATCTCAGTATTTGTGCTTCAGACTACACACTGGGTTTGCCCCACTCCAGGAATGAAGACTTGATACAGAGATATGGTGAAAGGTTATATGTATTAAAATATAACAAGGAAGATTTGTGCCAAACCAAATGAAAGTGCTGGCAAGTATGACTTATGTAGAAGATGAGAAGTCGCCTGTCCTCTGAAAATGACCAGTGGGCCTTTCTTCTTTGGGCTGGAGCAAAACCACCCCAAACTGAAGGTAGGGAGCAAGTTCATTCTGGCTCAGATTCTATGATCTGGCTCAGTGGTGCTGTCAGGAAAGGGCAGCCACAGACTAATCAGTGGAGAAGGGGAAGACTGATTTTTCTGTCATCATCAAAAGGACTGAAGTGAAAGAACTGAAGTGTTTGTTAAAATATAAAGGTCATTACTTGGAAGTGGCAAGGATCAGGGAGATTAAGGCCAGTGCTTTTCTTCTAGAAAAAAGGTGACAGTTCTGCAAACCTTGAGTATCCCCAGAAAAAAAAGCACTGGTTAAGACTGTATTCAGATGGCAATAGATCCCACATTTGAATGTGCCCTAAATGTGTGCATAAGATTGTATATAGGTCAATTCACTCTCTCTCTCTCTCTCACACACACACACACAAACACACACACACACACACACACACACACACACAAAAAGGTTACTACAATGTTCATCATCTCCAGCCAGCATGGTCAATAGTGGAAGGCTTATGTAGAGGCATGGTTTGTGAGAATCAGCACTGCCAAATAGGGGAGGTTATTCATTCCCAAAATGAGATTCCTGTCACTACCACATGAGCCATGAATAGCCCTCATGTGGAGTTGCTGCATGAGGTGTTGAGCTGTGATCTCAGTGACTGCCCCCATGTGGTCCCAAGATGCCTCAGTGGGAGCTTGGCATCTGTCTGAACCAGAAACATATTGGATAATGAATAGAATTAGGGTGACCATGCTTCTATTAGCTGCAAAGAATGACCATGCCGCTATTAGCTGCTCTTCTCCATTACTTTTGCTAAAAATACCCATCGCAGCATCTAGCTTTCGGATTTCTCACTTAATTTTTTTTCTTCTTGCTAATTTTCTAATTTTTGACATTAGACTCATTTATTCAATGTAATTTATTTTTTTGTACTACAGCTTAAATTCTTGGCTTAATGAAAGAAAATTAATAAGATCAGAAACAGCTATATTATTCAATTTTTATTAAGACAGAACTTCTTGCATTAATTTATAGATGAGCTTTCATTATTACTTATGGGAAACATCAAACAGTAGATAGTCTACATTGGAGAGCTGAAATGAAAGTGCTAATAAAAGTGTGATTCAGTCATTCTGGCAACAGAAGGCAAGGTATGCTAGGTGCTTGTGTTGGGCTCCTACAGCCTTAGCAAAAGAGGTGTCATCACCCACAATCCTGACAAATGCAGTGCCAGAAAGCAGCCTTATGTTATCTGTATTTCTCAGTGATATGTTATCAGTGCCTGAGAACATATATTGTCCCATTTAGACATGTGTATCAGTGTATGGTATGTATTCCCCTGGAAGCTAAACTGCACAAGAATCTTCCTTTTAAAGTCCAATATACCTGAAGGAATGTGCCTGGTTTAATTGTCATATTTATTATAGTTAAGTCATTGTTCCCTGCCCTCACTGAACAATATATTCATTCCTGCTCATATGTTGTTTAGGTAAACGATACAAAGAGTGAACATTATGTAGTGATTTTAAACAGTGCAGACAGGCCCAGGAACATGCCTTCTGTTTGATCCTGATGGACTGGATTGTTGTGTACCGTAGAGATTTATTTTTTGCCTAGCAGTAACTGATCATAACTTTCTAATATCCCAAGTTTCCTAGTTTGACAGGGGATCTCCCGCTCTCTCATAGATTTGTACACTTTTCTACCCATGTGGTAATTTGAAATTAATACTTAATGAATGCCCCTTCGGCAGATAATTTTAAAATCCAAGGATGAAATGCACAAAAATATAATCTCCCCCTTAATAAGAAGCTAACTGTTATGAGATTTTTTTTATGTATACAATGACGGCAATATTGTGCACAGTGGGGAGGGATGGGAGTTGGTGGAAGTGTAGATGAAAAGATGAGGCAATAGTTGAAAAGAGGTGATAGGCAGAGATGGGAAAACTTTTTCAGTTTAATGCTTCTGAACACCCTACCAGGCAGCAGCGGTCATTGGGGCAATGCAGGCAGGCCAACACGATTCACTTGGGTTTCCAGGGGCTTAGCACCACTGCTAGTTACCAAGAAGGGAGGTTTGGGAAGTTCAGCATGGTGCTGGCATCCCATTATGTCCTTCATCCAGGCAAACAAGAAGCATTATCAGAGTTCAAGAACACATTCCAGCAAGGCAAAAACACTCAATGAGGATGTAAGTCAGGGACAGTGAGGGGTGTGGCTGGGGAGAATTTCAGGGGTCAGATAGATAGGCCACATATGGTCCCCAAGCTTGAGATGCAACTGAAGGCTATTGAAGAAACTAGACAGACCTACTATGTAGTGTGGGCTGTGTCATATGAGTCTGCAGTGGAAAGTGGGGATCCTCATTTCCAAATGAGGAGGAGGAATCTTGCACCAACAGAGTGCAGGTTTTCTCCACCAAATTTTGGGTGATTCCTCTCTGTCTCACAGCAGGCCCATATGACATATCTAATATATAGACTTGTATTCCATTCACACTATTGGACACAATCTTCAGAACAGGCAAAAAGGTTTCCCTCATTTTATCCATCCTTAAAACAGTAATATCAATGCCCTGTCAACTAAAGCTTTCTGTTTTTAAGCATTGTGGCATTTTGATTTCTAGATTCAGTATATATTCTTACTTCAGAATTTCATAGAACAGGGCTTATATTTTATACTTACCCAGTTTAACATCTCATATAAACACATCATACATTCAATGAATCCAATCTATCTGCATCTGATCATTTTAATGTACGGCTCAGAGAACATTTTGTTGAGTTTGTTAGATGCTGAAGCTTTTTCTCAAGCTTAAAAATATTATCAAGAAGCCATGTTACAAAATGTTTTGAGCATAATGAGAAATGCAAGAGATTTCCATATAAATTTCAGTTACAAGATGGGTTTGGTGCATTACAGAAAGCAATAAAGGAATGATTTTTGTCTCACAGTTTGAAAAGTACTAATAGAGTTTAGAATTCATTCAGTCAAAACCAAAAAAACCCCCACCAGAAACACCGGAGAGTTGAAAATTGCATCTAAACATATCCATCTGATTAGATAAACAGATGAAATAATACTTCAGAATCTTATTTGCATGATAAGTGCTCAAGAATGAGAAAAAAGAGGTCAAAAAGGGGTAACTAATAATCATACTGTTTCCCATTTCCTTATTCAAACCAGTGAAGAAGAACAAGATTAAGTCATAAACAGGACAAGTTGCATTCCTCCCATTGAAATGCTATAATTCTAACATATTTATTTAAACCTTTCTCTTGAATGTGTTTCATTTTTATTTGCTACATCAGATGAACAGTTATGATGATTATACCACTCCAACACAAATGCTATCTATCCATCTTTCTGATAAAATATATTGAATGGAAGAACTGTTAGCAGGTATCCCTTTAAGTACAGTATTAGTAGTTTGGGGTCCTACTGAGCTTAAACTTGACCATCCACACAAAACCTATATGGAAGATAGCTTGATACCAGTACATAAACAAACCATGGACAAATGATATTTGTTCTGTGCGAAGCTGATCTGAGTTCTCACCATTCCTCATCTGCTCATGTCTAGTCTTTGGCAAGACTTTAAAGAGTGACTATAGGTAAAGGTAAAGGTACCCCTGCCCGTACAGGCCAGTCTTGACAGACTCTGGGGTTGTGCGCCCATCTCACTTAAGAGGCCAGGGGCCAGCGCTGTCCGGAGACACTTCCGGGTCACGTGGCCAGCGTGACAAGCTGCATCTGGCGAGCCAGAGCCGCACACGGAAACGCCGTTTACCTTCCCGCTGGTAAGCGGTCCCTATTTATCTACTTGCACCTGGGGGTGCTTTCGAACTGCTAGGTTGGCAGGCGCTGGGACCGAACGACGGGAGCGCACCCCGCCACAGGGATTCGAACCGCCGACCTTTCGATCGGCAAGCCCTAGGCGCTGAGGCTTTAACCCACAGCGCCACCTGCGTCTAAAGAGTGACTATGGGCTCACCCAAATTATGCTGCTGCAGGTGCAAACTGTTATGTATCTCTCTTTCTTTTCAAAAGGGGTTTCTCATGGAGCATTAGGGTAAATTATGTGGAACTTAAGGAAAACAAACCCCCTTGGGTGTTCAACACCTGTTTCCCCTTTCTTTGTTCATGGACATACCTTGAGTCTTGTAAAAGACAGACATAGGAGGTAAGAGATTTCAAGGGAGGCCTAACCAACACAGGCTATTCTATTTTGTATGAGCTGTGTCCGACTTTGGGCTCTCAGATTTCACCAGCTCCCTGTGCACTCCCTGCATCTCACATGCCATTCCACAATATTGTTGTGGTGCTCCCTGCAGTGGCAGCTGAACTGGTTGTACCACCCCAAATCCACATCTGGTATGAGTGAAACTTTCAATTTTGGTTTCTCTCAGTTCCGCATGTGAGGACCTAGTGTGAGCCAGTGTGGTGTAGTGCTTAGAATATGAGCCAAGAACCTGGGAGACCAGAGCCAAATCCCCACTTGGCTATAAAGCTCACTGGGTGACCTTGGGTCAGTTACTGCCTCTCAGCCTAACCTACCTCACAGGGTGGTTGTGGGGGTGAAATGAGGAAGGGGAGAATCATGCAAATCACCTTGAAACCATTGGAGAAATCAATCAATCAATCAATCAATCAATATATTTCCAATCTGAACTTCAGTTCTCCACATTTCCACAACAATTTGCATGTTTGTTTGTTTTTAGTTAGAGAAAAGGTTCCTCATGAAAATTTATCTGCAAATTCATCCCAATAAACATTTTTGAATGCAATTTTGCCTCATATACACATTTTTGCAAAGCAACATCCCCTAATATAGTGCATTTTAAAATACTATTTTCACAAATGTATGCTTTTTTATGCACACTTTACCCTAGTATGTGCGTTTTTGTATTCATTACTTTGCTGGAAAACCGCATTGCGAAATTCAGACAAGTGTGACTTTTGAGGGATTGCTGTATTCTGGTTTTCATATTTTTTTTTCAGAAAGTGGGAATTAGGTAGGTTTGAATTTAAATGTGAATTGAATTGAATTCCCCCACTCACCCTGTTTCTGCAGTTTGAACTTTGTTGTGAACATATAGATTAATTTGGGAGAGATGGGTAATTCACAAGTCTTGGTGGAGCGATTAGTTGAGACTCCCCTTTTTTAAAAAACAAGACTTTTGAATGAGAACAGCACCTGGGCTTTTCTGGAAGATGGCATTTTCCTTTTAGAATGGCATCTTGTGGGAATCTTAGGCACCCCCCAAAAATATTTCTTGGTCGAGCCACAAGTCAGAGTGGATTCACTCTATCCAAACAGTGAAAACAATATAAAGGAACATCCAAGGCAGATGTACTATATCTATACCATTCTAGTCTCCCACTCTGGGTTTGAAAATGCACAGGGAACCCCCAGGAATGCAGACTCCTTGCTTCAGGCAGTTGCCTTCTGGCTCAGGTAGGGCAACTAGGACAGCAATTAGGGCTGGGAGAAACCAGGATATTCAAACCTGATGTCCTTCCTTCTCCTTTAAGTCATATATGGGCACCTGAATGGGATTTAGGGATTCTGGGCTTTGATAGAAGAAGTTTCTGACAGAGCTGCTCAGCAGTGGAATGGTCTCCCTCGGGAGGTGGTGGACTCTCCTTCCATGGAGGCTTTTAAGCAGAAGTTGGATGGCCACCAGTCATGGGGTTGGACTTGATGATGCTCGGGGTCCCTTCCAACTCTCCTAGTCTATGATTCAGTGATTCTATGATAACTACACAGATCTCAAGTTCAACCCAGGCTATGTCTATCCTAATACTGACATTGGGAGGGGGGAGTCTCCGTACGTAGCAAGCACTCTTAATAATAAACCAGCAAGGAACTGACAAGGCACACACACTACCTTCCTTGGCTGACGTTCTTGTTTCAGGTGCAATCTGTCAAAAGGGATGAAGAAAGGGAGGGGGAAATGGCACATCTGACTACTTCTTCATGACTAACAGGCAAAGGTTGACATGTTAGGTCACTGCCACAGCTTTATAGCCTCAATAGCTTAAAAACGTACTTCTTTCCCTTTCCTCCACTGCTCCAGATTCTTGTTTTGTTTTTCCCTGTGGCATACCAGCACTGCTTCACCCCTGGAGGAAATCACTCAGCTGCTATCTTGACAGTTCCCAAGGCGGGGGTGGGGGATACAATTTACAACTACTGGCAAAGTTTTTAAAAAAGAGATTTCTATTCTGCTTAGCTTAAAATAGACCTCAAACTTCCTCAAAGTTTAATCCCCCCACATAATCTGACCTCTTTAAATACAAGAGTGTTTACAACATTTGCTGTATGCCCGGTGCCCTCCAAGTGGTTTGGTCTGCAACTCCCATGAGCCACTGCCAGTTTTGCCTTGCTGGCTGCAAAGATGGGAGCTGTGGTCCAAAATATCTGGAAAATCATCAGATCGGCAAAGGCTGGAATGAAGCACTTAATGTCCCCACCTGTCTCTGAAATGCGATAAAATCCCCACTAAGGTAAACATAAGGCTATAAACAACAGAGTAATATCAAGAGAAAGGTGTTTTCAGTTACACCACCCGCTGCCTTTGGAAGAAGCTGCTGACCTGAATGGAGATGCACAAAGGGCAGAAATCTATTCAGGCAGCTCAGGCCGAAACATGTGATTGGATAGACTTGATTTTCAGATAATTTGTAAGTGGTAAATAGGTAAGGTAGAAAGGTAAATGACCCCTGGATAGTTAAGTCCAGTCTAAGTGGCTATGGGGTGCGGTGCTCACCTCGCTTTTCAGGCCAAGGGAGCCGACATTTGTCCACAGACAGCTTTCCGGGTCATGTGGCCAGCATGACTAAACCGCTTCTGGCGCAGGGAAATTCCATTTAGGTGGTAAGTAAGGGCACCTGTTCTCATATTTTCCATCTTTTCCTATTGTGTGGCAAAAGTTTCATAGTTGTCAGAAAAGAGTGGGATAAGTTGGTGGGCAGTTTGTGAAGTGCAAATGTACCGGTGGGTCAGCTAAACCCTGCCCCAGAGTGGCTGAGAAAACCCAGCCAGATGGGTGGGATATAAATAAAGTAGCAGCAGCAGCAACAACAACCTCATTGTTCTTGCTTCCCCCACCCTCTCCTTACCTATAAAAAGCAGTGATTCAGCTGTCAGGTGGTCAGGTGAGAGCCGCTAACCCAGCACACTTTCTGCTCCTGTTGAAAATTGCATAAGCCATACTATGTGTGTATGCATATAAAATATGTCAGAGACAATCTTCAGGCATTCTTCATGGTTGCTTCTTAGAACAGATGCACAATTTGCTGTCAATTTGCTCACCTGCCCCCTGTTTATATGGTTTTGTAAAGTCAGTGGGGAGGAATCAGAGCTGGACCAGTCATAAGACAGAGTGAGGCCGCTGCCTCAGGTGGCAGAAGACCCCCAGGCAGCACTCCTATGGGCACTCCATCTGCCACACTGCCCCTGCCATTGGCAGATAAGTGGCACCACTATCACTGCTGATTTTGGGTGAGATGTCACACAAAATGGGTGCAATTTACCTGAAATTTGCACCACCAGATAGGGTGTGCACAGATAGCATTGGCAGCAGCAAGTATGGTGATGGTGGGAGGGGATACATTGGCAGGTCAGGCTGGCTCTTTTTGTTTCACCTCAAGCAGCAATGTGGGGTGTGCCTGGGAGGAATCCCATATCAAAAGGACACAGCATCAGTTCCATGACACTGTTTACTTATTTGTTTCCCAGAACCATTAGTGTGGCTTCATTGGTACATTTTGTTAAGTACACTTTGCTACAGTTGGAAGGGTGCTTTTTTCCATTAGAAAAGCAAAGGTATAGGCATGATTCCTAATCTAGAAGGGATTGCTACCCTTCTCCTTCAGCTCATGAGAATTAACTTGACTAGTTCAGGATGATTATTAGATATATAGCAGGTGTTTGTTAAAATACTGACATTTAACTTCACTGGCTGCATTTACATGTAAATCTAAGATGTAAATTGTGCTTTGTTTGAATGTCTGAACTTGCCCTGGACAGCTAATCATGCTTTTGTAACTTTGTGAATCCGAGCTTGCATTGACTGGGAATTGTTGTATATGCTCAAGTCTAAGATCCTGGATAATCACTGTGTTGTTTTTCTTGCTCCCCACCTCTTGCAAAGTGACAGAGGTGCAAGGTAAAGGTGGGTAGGAAGTGGAAATGCTATCCCATTCTCACTGGCACTTCTCCCCATTTTGCATGGCAACAGGCTCCTTTCCCTTTCCAATCCTTCCTTTCAAGCCAACCCAACTAGCTTCAGTGCTGATTTGAAAAGAGGGAACATTTTAAAGGAAATCCTGTCTGATTGACTACCATCTCTCCTGGACTGTACATTGAAAGTACAACTTGACTCTTAGCAGGCCAGCATGGCCATTAAACCTACAGAGAGAAAAATAAAATAACTCTACAGAGGAAACAGAAGAGTATTGACTTTTCTGTCCCGTCCCCCCCCCCCCAAGCACTGTTATTGGGAAATTGTTGCTCATTTCTGCAAAGTACTTAGAACCTAATTGACCAAACAATGACCCCAGATATCTGTCTTCGTGGTGTTATGCAGTCCCAGCATCATTGGTCCAGACATCTCTGTGCATGTGTTGAATACAGACTATGGCTGAGGGTGCTAGGTAACAAAGCAGCAGTCACATCAATGTGTGTGAAATGTATGGCAAGCCATCTTTGCTTGCCAAGTAGTTTTTGGGGAAATGATTTGGGGAAACCTCCCCTACAGTGCTTTGCTAAGTCTTGAGGACACTGGTCACTATTGTGGGGGAAGGGGTGTTGGGTGACTATCCCTCAGGATCAGTGAGGGATATTTGTGTGTCGACTGGAAAAGTAGGCTTGTGACTTTTCCACTCTGCACATTCAGCATCTCCCTCGGCAAACAATGTTAAAAAATAATAAGGGGGGGGGGGAGTATCCTGTGGAGAAGAAAAATAGGTGTGCAGCTGAAGAAAACAATAGTTCTGAAGGGAGGGGTGGCCCTTCTCTTTGTTTTTAAGTGAGGCATTCAGATGTTGCCATCTTAACAGGGTCATTCCCTTTAGTCTACAAGAGGAAGAGTGTCCCTTCAAAGATTGCAACTGTGTCATCAGTTTTCTTTTTTCAAACAAATACATGTATTCTTGGGAAGGGGAGAATTCGGCTCCTGAATTGTCATAGGCACCTATGCAATCAGTCAAAATGTTTAAAATGTTTTAAATTGATTAGTTAATCAGCTAATAGTGTACATACACATCTATTGAGAACTAAGCCCCGTTGAATTCAAATGCACTTATTCCCAGGAAATGTGTATAGGATTACATCCTAATTGTTAACGGCAAGTGTCTGATAACATCCAATTTTTGTATCTAGCTGAACTTTACAAACTTCAAAGCAAATCTATAACAGAATTAGATGGCAGGAATGTTCTGTTTTATCTGCTTGTTGTTTTTAACTTGCATGTTTGGGATGGTGTTTTTTAATCTTTATTGTAAGCCAACCCTGTCAATCTATTCTGAACAGAAGAATAGGATACAACTATTCAAACAATTAGAAATGACACAAACCAGCAAGGGTTTCAGAAAGTGTGAATTTAAGAAACACATGGATTTGAGTAAAGCTTTAAAATGTCAATGTGACCATTTCTGTACTGTTTAATGTTCAATCACTTTTGCTAAACCATGTGCAGTAACGTAATGTAGCCAATTCACATCCCTAATATGGAACCTTTGGTGGAAATTGAATGAGGTATCATCTCTGTGGTGACCCTCTGCTGAGGCTTAATAGGGCAGTCTTTAGCTTTTGTGTGGCTGGGGGGAAATGTGCTTTTCAAGGGATTGAATGTGCCTGTGGAGATTGATGGACACGTACTCATAATGCAAGAAATGGCTCAGTGATCTGCCTTAGACCAAAGATTTACCCAGCCTAGGATGACATCAGCAGATAGAAACCAGATCTTTCACAAAAAAACCTTTTCTTTCCTATTGCTTTTCTGAAGCAACACAACTAATGCTTAAAATCAGAAAGTCTGTTGCAAAATTCTTTAGTAGATGTGGTTCAGGATATTTCAGATTTTTTGAGATTATGGTAATGCAGAGTTTAGATCAGGCTTCCTCAACCTCAGCCCTCCAGATGTTTTTGGCCTACAAATCCCATGATCCCTAGCTAGCAGGACCAGTGGTCAGGGATGCTGGGAATTGTAGTCTCAAAACTTCTGGAGGGCCGAGGTTGAGGAAGCCTGGTTTAGATCTATATATCTAAGCAAAGAAACGTGGATGGTTATTCTTCCCCGTTTCTACAGTTTTCTTTACATCTCTACGACTACTTTAACCTATCCAGGGCTTATTTAAGCCAGAGGTGTCCTGAAGTTGTCAGATCCCATCTCCCATCAGCCTCATCCAGCAGAGCCAATGGTTGGGGATAATGGAACTGGAAGTCCAACAACATCAGGCGTTTACGTGTGTTAAGCTCTTGAATTTGTTTCCAGTGTTGCAATGCAAGCCTGGAACATGTAATTACAATTACATATGGGAAAAAAGATTCAAAAGAGAAGGAAGGAGACCAGTCTTTCTATAGATATACAGCTTGCCATTCAAGAGTCTGAAATGGAAATGACATGCTTGGAAGGATTATTTCCTACTGAGATGGCTGGATGTAGTTTCCTCTGTCCAGAGCAGTAGGTCAACATGGAAGGAGGGGGAGGGACCTGAAAATTTTAAAACCATAATATCTTCCACTCCACAGTGGAGAGAAAGACACTGTTGAATATACCTTTTTCTGGCCATTCAGAAAAGAAGACAAGAAGCTAAGCCCTACAATGTTGGGTTCCACTAAATCAGATTTTGAGGGGCACTGGTTGTTGCTAGGGGTACAAGGGAATGGGCAAATATCTCTCCTTCCCCCACCATGAGTGAGCACCTCCTGTTGGAATTATGGTACTAGGAACACCAACTGGATGTTGTTCTCTCTGTTCGTCTATGACATCTCACTTACAAGTCGGTACCTGGTTCTGTCCTCAGCATATGTGAACCAGCCTGATATCTAGGAATCAGATATGTGCTTCATATGGCCTCCATACTGCCCATATCTGCAAATGGTATATGTTCCCATAAAGCAAGATAACAAAGAATTTTTCCCAGATCATGGAGTCATTTTTACATACATTGTTGTGGACTTGCATTTTAAATGTCCTTGAAAACTGAACTGTTTGTTCAGTTAGCGGCAACCTGACACTCATTGGGAATAGTCTGCAGCAGCAGCAGGCTTTAGAGGGCTATCTTAAATTACAGATTCATTTTAGACAGAAATTTTGATCATTGCACATTATATAAAGAATAGTTGGTTTACCATAATTTCAAAAAAAATATGAGGCTATAATTGTTCCAGCCGTTTTGAAACAATTCTGAAAATTGTAGCAATAGGTAGACGGTGCCACTTGAATGTCACAAGATTTAACTGGGTTTTCTTGTTGCCTGTACTTTTTATGATATTTAGGCCTCATCGCTTTTTTATCAGTACATCTAAGTGCATGCCAAAAAATATAAAGTGTGAATGTAACAAATAAGTGTTTGAAAATGTGTACCTTGCACTTACTCATCAGAGAGCTGGCACTGGATGCAGCTTGGTGTGTGTGTGTGTGTGTGTGTGTGTGAATGTTAGGATTCTTGATCCCTATAAGACCACTCAGGCAACCTCAAAACTGCAGAACAGCTCCTTACTCTAGGTTTCACTTGCAGTGTGTGTGTGTTTCTCTTCAAAGGATCTGTTTTGTTTTTACCATGTCAGCTTATATATCTCCATACACTTTTTATTACTCCATTTTTAATTATTCCTAGAATATATTATTTCCAAGAGGTAGCTATCATTCTGCAAGCAACATATTACCAATAATTTTATACAGCCTTTCTATATATATATATTTTTAAAGGCATTTTTGTGTGCAGGAGAAGTAAAACCTTCACATTTTGCAAGATCTCTCTGTGTATTTGTATAGACCTGTAGATATTTGAAGGGGGGGGGGATGGGGACTGAACTCTCTTTGGATCCCTTCCTGATAGTCTAGAATATTCCCTTTAAAATATCAAATGTGGGGTGCATTTTCACGCAGCCAGCACAGATGCTCATTTTGTAAGAGGCCCTTCTGGAGTGTCTTCTTTTTTACTTGCTCTGCCAAGTACTTACACAATTTGTTGGGATCTCTTTCACATTATGTACCACAATTGTAATAGGCTGCCATATAGACTGCAGCAGTGGAGTTCTGTATCTGGGCTCCAAAAATGATTGCAGTGGACTATTGGGGTCTGATTTGGGAGGCTTTCATGAGCTGAACAGTGACTGATCCAATGTGTGGTCAAAACAGCAGACCCTCTTGTGGCTGGAGATAAAAGTTGTATCAGGAAGAGGCAGCATGTATTATGTTAGAAAGCAGAATGGATAAGAAGAGTGCCAAAACCGACTGTTAACTCCTGGGAAGCAAGAAAAGGTTTAATAAATTTGTTTTCTTCTTCCCAATTCTATGAAGAGCAAAGAAAGAAAACTCTGGTGTTTTTTCCAGAAAACAAAAACATTTAAGGCCAAATTTCTGTTCACCGAGAAAACAATTTTTAAGCCACACATTTCTATTGTTGCATAAAGTTCTGTTTCTTTATCATAGTAATTGTAGGGAAGTGTGTGTGTGTGTGTGTGTGTGTGTAAAAATCAATGCTAAATATGCTTTTCCCAGAAATGGGGAAATGAATAGCATTTTTGAGTCAGCAATTATTTTTGAGTCTCTTTTAATCTGGCTTTCAAAGACAGCTTCCATTGTTCTGTTAAAAGCAAAGGAAGCTCTTAACAAGCTATGTAATGTCAACTTTACTCTCTCTCCCCCCCCCCCCATATAGTAATGAGCAAGGAACCAAAATGTCCCAATGTGAGGAATTTGCTTAAGACATAAAAGCAGGCAAAATTGCCCATCATGTGCCATAGGTGTATCTAGAGGATGGATTGAAAACTGCAAGCTCTCCTAAGAAGGGCAATATGCCCCTGTGCTCTTGCTGCAGAGAAATGGATAATCTGCTACACATGTGGACTCCTTGTCAGTGAGAGCCAGTCTGTAAATGCTCTTTGTAACACTACATCAAGTACACAGCTATGCTTTTTCACAGATGGTGAACATCACTGTTGCACTATGGGAAGCAGGTCTGCAATGGGGGCCAAACCTGCTGACCACGCCTGACACTGAGAGAAAACAGATGTATTTCTCATCATAGGACAATTGTTTCCACCTGCCTTGCCCCATCATCTAGCCTTGAGAGCCTTCAAAAGGCAGTTGCTTCCAGAAGAACTCTGATATCTGAGTCATAAAATACAGGCACCCACCCCTCACTTATGCACATTCTACTCATGTGTGACCGTGTTTATCCACGGTGCCAGCAAATAAATAGGATCATACCAGGCAGAGAGAAGTGGTGGGAGAGAGCTGGAAAGTCCTTGTGGCTTGTGAGGAGGCCTTCCCTGGAGTCCGAAGAAGATGTCAGTGAAGATGGAGGAAGCCCTGAAGACACTTGAGGCTCAGTGGAGTTTTGTTTAGGCTGCTCAGCCTTCCCTGCCTAACTGCTGATGTGTGGGGTGGACCCATTGCAGCAGCCATATTCCTGTGTGTCCTTCAGCCTCCAGCCTCCAGCCTCCAGATATTTTGGTCTGGACTGAAGAAAGAGGGAGAGCGGGCTTTTTGGAGGCTTTTTAGAGGGTGTTCCCCACCCAAGGTGATTTCACTTATGCGTGCAGGGACCTGAAATGTAATCCCCACCTAAGTGGGGGACACAGTATGGAACACATTGTACTCAGTACAAACGCTATCAATTTTGGGACTACTTTTGGATGTTGAAGTTATTACATATTTTTTTTACTTGACATATTGTTTCACTTTATGCTCACTTAAATTCCAATTTATGTTAAGTGTGTGTGTGTGTGTGTGTGTGTGTGTGTGTGTGGTATTATGCTGTAATGATACAATTATACTTTTTATTATGCATAGTTATTGTATCACTGTATTTAGACTGATAGATACCTTCCCAAATACTTATCAACTTGAGTCGATAATATAGTTAAGATTGTGGGTTGTATTCCACAAAGCCATCCTCTCAGTGAAAGACTTCCACCTGTACAACAATACTTCCTTTCCCTTCCCCTTTCCCACACCCAAACTACTCAGGACAGTTGAGAGAACCCAGAGAATAGATCTGGGAAGATGAAGTCCTCTTGTACAGACAGAAGTCCTTGAACCAACAGGACTATTTCGTTGCATACAATAAATCCATGAATGGATTTATTTCCTTTCCCCTGCAGTGAATTGTGGGGAGGGTGCTTAATAAATGAATGCTATTGAAAAAACTGGGATTCACTATGCCATAATCTCACCATTTCTGATGATCCCAACCACTCAGGTTACTTTTTCATAACTAGTAAATGCAAAGCCTTCCTTTTATTGGCTCGTCACTTCTGTGTGTCTCAATCCATCTCTTTTCGATTACTTTTTTATTACGCATTTTCTCCACCTGTATACAAGAAATCTTCCTCGGTATACACTCTGACTTTTATCACCTATATTGCTCCTTCTAATCTCTCATTTAGATTGTGTCCTAGGCTCTTGACAGATTTTGCAATCTGTATTCTTCAGCATACATTGGATGCCTGACCTTTTCCAAGGGTTTGTTTTGTTCTTCTTTTACTTCATGGCTACTTCCTCAAATATTTCATTTATTTGCCTCGGAAATCTCATAATGTGGAAAGCTTCTGTTAGGCATGATAGAATGTTGATTCTCAGAAGGTTCATTCCATTTCGAACCTTCAGTCATTGCATATTATTTGAGGTGTGCGTATCTCCCCCACCTAACAGTTGAAGTTTTCTTTAAATGTGTTATTTATTTATTTATTTATTTATTCTTTCTTTCTGCTATTTTATTCCAAGGATTTTAGTTGAAGGGGACTGGAAATCAAGCAACTGAAACAAAAACTCATGAAGGGCAAATGTTGAAATGTACAGTGTCAGTTTTATGAGAAGCCTACCTTACCTTCTTGATCTGTGCTCACACATACCTGGAAACTGACCAGCCTGTCATTTTGCAGCTTTGTATGGAAACCAATAATTTGCAAACACATTTGCACCAGTCCAGCAAGGAAGAGCCACATGTAGAAAGATGCTTTAATGATGATGTACCTGCATATTTCCTCTGGGAGTATGCCAACTTCATTGTTTTCAGTGCCTGTTAAAAGCTACTTTTTGTTTAGGCAAGCCTCCCCAGACATGCAATCTTACCAAATAATTTTATTAACTATATTTGTTTTTAAAACAGATTATTCCATTTTTATGTCAGCTTGTTTTTAAGGTTTGATTTTATGAGTATTTTTACTGTATATTTTAAATTGTTTTATGTAAAGGTTTAATGTAAATTGTTTCTGATGATGAAGCAGTATAAAAATCTTCCTTAATAAATAAATTTGCACTGAATTTCTGGATCCCACCTGAACATGTGTGTACATTCCAATTCTGCACCACAGTTATTGGATGCTACACATAGACCTGGGCTGGAGTCATTAATTAAGTAACCAAGTCTTTGCCTACATGAATAATATGGAAGTTACATAAAACCAGGATTTTGATTAAATTAGCAATTCCATTATCACAATTCTATATCCTGATTCACAGTCTGACAATCATATGTTAATGATTTGCCCCATAAAAATAGAAGTTATTGCATACAAACAGAATAGCACAAAAATTATAGAGGCAGAGGAGACGTCATTTCTGAGGACAGGAGAAGTTATTGTGATATTTCAATCTCATCTTCCCACAGGATTTCTTTAAAATGATGGTCGAAAAAGCTGATCCTAATTACAGATGCAAGGCACCATTAGTGTAAACAGTTACTGAAATTAGAACAGTAAACCTATCTAGACAGCTGCACTCTAAGGAGTATTCAGTCTGAGATTTTTTACAGGAAGCTCTCAGAGTTCACATCCTGTTTCACCTGGCTTAAAAGCTTCTGTATCCTGGTCATAGTCCTCTAGAGAACCACAGGGTCCAAAAATACCCTCTTACTGCATAAAAATATACAGGGCATGCTTTTAGAAAAGCTCAAGCTTGCAGCTAATGGTCCATGTTCCTATTGGCCAGAAGACTGGTGAACAGTTCAAGTAAAAATATCTTGAACCACTTGAGGGACATAGGTAAAAAGTTCATATTAGGTTGTTAATGTCAAAACGCATTGGCAGATATAAATGAAAAGCTGGGCAAGTGCAAGAAGCTGCAGACTTCAAAAATGTGTTATCAAATGCATTCCTGTTACTTGCGTCCTCCACCCTATCATAGTGCTGAAAGTCCATGTTTTCTTCCTAAAGCCATTTACAGAGATTATCTACCTTCAAGAGAAGGGCTATTTATCAGATAGTTCATTGAAATGAAATTTGGTTTCTATAAGCATCTACTACTGAACCCTGTTGCACAGGCAAACAGGGATAGGCTCTCCCAGCAAACCTACTTTGTTCACACTTTCCAAAACAATAGGTGAACTGAAGCACAAATCTCCTTTGAAATGTGGATTTCTCTGAATTTCGCAATGCAATTCTCCAGCAAAGTAATGTGTGCAAAAATGCCTAGACCTGTGTAAAATGTGCATTAAAATGCATTATCATTGTGTTAATAATATGCAAAAATGTGTTATGTTTGAGGAAATTGCTTTCCAAATTGTCTATATTAGGCAAAATTGCATACAGACATGTGTACCTTAGGAGAAATTTGCACTGATGAATTTTCATGAAATCTTTTCTTTAAACACACACACACACAGAGAGAGAGAGAGAGAGAGAGAGAGAGAGAGAGAGAGAGAGAGAGATACAAATGTGGAGACCTGGGGAACAGAGAAACAAAGAGAAACCACAATTGTAATATTCACCCATCTCTAATCATAGCTCAAAGTAGGGACTTCTGAACATTTCAGGCCAGTTTGGTGTGAAGACGAGATGGGGAAATAGAATCTCCTCCATCCCCTGCAGAAAATGGACCATCATAGGAAATCCAATGTAACATTTTCCTGCAGGGAGGAGGGGATCCTCTGAAGGGATTTACCAAACCTACTCTGATGGGTGGATCCGTCTACAGACCCTGTCCCTACTGAGGAACCACCTGCTGTAGTAATCACCTATTGAAAGAAGCTTTGGCAGATGCATAACCATTAATCTTGTGATGTCTCACAAAGGTAGTTGCAGAAGGCCAGGTGGCTACACTACAGACATGTTACAGAGTTGCTGTGGTGCTGAAGGCAGTCAGAGCAGAGGCATTTCTAGTGTAAGGTTACCAGATTTTTTTCAATGAATCCAGGGACGCTTTAAATAAATAAATAAATAGTACACGTTTGGGACGTTGATGCTGCAAAGATGGCGGTGGCAGAGGGGCGGCCCGCTGCCTTGACCTCAAACACCACATTTCTCCTTTCTCCAAGGCTTCTATCTCCTTTCTCCATGAGCCTGGGCAGCCCCTGAGTTGTTGGTTCTTCGGTGGTGGTTGTGGTGGGGAAGCGGTGTGCAGTGGGTCAGGCATGGAAGGCAGAGAAGGAGGGCCAAGAGTGGTGGTGACAAGGCTCGGGAAGCTGGGAAGCAAGGCTTCCCATTGCCTAACTGAGAGATCCCTGCCCCTTCCTGCTTGCACACAAGTAGGAGTTGGGATGGAGCTGCTCCGAAAGGCAGAGTGAAGCCTCCCTTCACAACTTAGTTGCTGGGGTCAGGGAAGGTGGAGGCAGCCTGGAAGCTGCATCTTAGAACCCCTGCACCACCATCATATGGGGACTTCCAAACAGCTCCTGAAGCCAGTCAGAGCCAACTGCTCTGGGCTGCTGAGACTGCCGCTGCTGCATTTCCCGGGGACATTAGATGAAATCTGGGGAAATTCCAGGGATGAAATTTGTTCGGGGACTTATTTGCAAATCTGGGGACTGTCCCCAGGAAACGGGGACGTCTGATAACCCAATTCTAGTGGAGTAAATAGTGACTCAAGCTGGCAAGACAGAACCAAAAACCTCAAAGCACTCACTGTCTTATTTCACTCTGATAAATGCAAAGACATCTTGAAAATAATGCCTTGATATTTCACTGTTACACTATGTTTTGAAATATGAAAAATAACTTCGCTTACAACTAACTTCTCAATTGAAAAATAAGCTTGTAACGACTGGTTATCCCACTCTCCAGTCTACATTTATTTGCTAATTGGCCAAAATGTGCAATTAGAACAATTACAGTTCATTTTAATCAACCCTTTGTTTTATTTCTAGGAAGCTTCATTTGTTATTTATGGGGTACAACAGATTTGCATGCTGTAATAACAATGGGTAATTAATAATACATTTTAACAATCTTTTCTCCAAAGGGTTTGATCTAAAATCTTAATTAAACAGAGCATAGCATTTGATTTTTGCTCACAAAAAGAAAAGAAAATATATGGAGAAACCTTTGGAGAAAGGGGAAGTCAAGGGCACAGTGATTTTTATGTTTTAATAACTTTGAGGTAAACAAAATAAAATGAAAATTGTTTCTCACTTATGCCCAGCCCCATCCCACCCCATCCAGTACAAATGAAGTTGTTTCTTTTAGCACTAATAATACTTTCATATTTTAGTTTGGGGCTTTTACAAGTTACAAAAGTATCACTCCCTTCTATGCAGACAGGCACCATCCGAATTTTGGCCATCCACATGCTTTTAGACTATAATTCCCATAATCCCTCACCACTGGCCACAATAGTTAAAACTGTTGGGAGTTGGAGTCAAAAAGCATATGGAAGACCACAGGATATCCACCTTTGTGTTAATCATGCACACAAGTTTGTCACTGGTTTTGTACTTGGTAGGGAAAAATTGGGAATCTTTAGCTAGTGGCTTTTTAGCAAAAGCTAAGGACTCAGCAGGAAACACTACTTTCACACAGCCCTTTCTATACGAGCTTTTCATACCAACCATTGTTTAATATATTACTTTTTTCTTCTTTGGTTTCTGTCCATAAAAATGAGAGAATAAACTGGTATCCCACTGCTTCACACTTTTTCTTTCTTTCTTAAAGAGCTGATTTTATAGTACCTGCTTATGACAATGGAGCTTACATATAATATCCCTCTCATCTCTCCTTTCTAGCACCAAGGATATTCTAAGTGAGATACCTAGCCAGAAGATCTCAATTGTTTCACTTGGTTCTGAGTTTAACACTGAACGCTGGGTGTGTATATTTTTTACACAATTTTTCAGTTCATTGAATTCATTTGTTTCTTCTCACATCATATATGTTGATAAAATGTGTCTACTGCTGGGTGCACCCTTGGTGCTGATTCAATGATATCCCACATCTTATTTCAGGAGCCCTGAACATAGCTACAGCAACTTATATGGGAGACCTTCAGTGGCCTTCAAAATCTCATTGATGCCATTTGACTCTGGAATTCCCCCCAAAGTTGTATGTTACTACACCCACTCCCCCAAGGAAATTAGCTGCCTATATGCTTTTATGTAATTTGAAATAGAGAGCTATGGGGTGCATATATTTAATTTAAAATAGCCATTCTCTCTGAGTCTTAAAGAGAGTTTTCCAAATCTGTCTTCCTCATCAAACACCAATGGTGTCCTTAGGGAAGCCACTGCGGCATATTTTTTTCCCAGGTAAGGTTTCTGCTACATCTAATTCTGATATAACACATATTGATATATAACTTAAAGCATGTAGTAAAGTGTCCCTAAAAGCATTTAGCTGTGCTCTTTAACAAATTACTTGTGACACAATTTTGATGTGACACATACAAAGTTAATCTATTCCTGCAGGTTAATTTTGGAAAAGGAAAAGAAGTGAAGAATCAAAAGAAGATGATGTCTCAGAAGGTTGCGGCTGACAAAGTCATACTCAGAGTACACCCATTGAAATCAACAGGCTTAAATAACTAATTAATTCTATTAAATTCAATAGGTCTACCATCACATCCAACCCACAGGATGGAATTGGATGAAGCAGGCATAGTGTTCTCCGTTGCTAATGGCTTTAGCACGTAAAATAAAGCAGTGACATTGACATTTTAATGTGTCACAATTGAATTTGCATTACTGGGAAATCTGGTAATCTCTAAAAATCAGAAGGATGGTTCATAAAAATATATATGCCCAAAATAGATTGCTTAGGGTCTATAATACATATCTGGAGAACATGGCAATATTTTCAGTTTATGGTTGTAATAACATTTAAACCCAGACATTTTCACAACAAATGAAATTGACTATTCACAGCTACAGCCACTGGCATATGTGAATAGTTATCCCCCCTCCAATGCCCCCCCCCCGAGGGGCATTCTGTTCCAGACTGATGAAATGATAGCAAGGAAGGGAGTGGGCAGAAAACATAAAGGGGGAAAAACCACTTGACCACGTACTTAAAGGCAAGAAGTTAAATATCTTAAAAATCTCCACACCCAAGACTCATCCCATCTTCAAAGAATGCTTTGTCCCATATCTGCCTAACACCCTCACAGTGGAGGAAAATGCTGGACTACAAATACTTTGAGCCCAAGAGCTTTTCATGGCAATGTGTCCAAAAACCAAAGTAAATAATTCAGTCAAAAGGCCTGAGGAAATGTTCTGGAGTCCACATGTAATGGATAAAACCAAGAAAATGTTCTTCATAAAACAAAAGAAAATACAGTATGAAACAAGGATAAGAGAAGGTCTGATGGCGGACAGTTGTAAAGGTGCTGGAAGCAGACCTGGGGTGAAACTGAAAACTTAGTAACCACAGAGTTCGAGTGTGCAGTAGGAATAACTTATAAACTCCAATCCTAAGCAATAATAGTAGACCAGAGCTAATGTAAAAGTTGGCCATTCAGAGGTGTTGTTGTTGTTGGCATCTGTCTATCTTGAGAGACAATGGAGTGCGCTTTTGGGGTTGAAGTCAATCTGCTACATTAGTAGCATCGAAGTAATCTTCTTGGGGTGTAAGCCTGGGCAGGGTGTATGGAGGTCCTGGGCTGCCCAGACAACAAGACCCCTCTCTCAGACTTGCTGCTGTGGTACAGAGGAAAGCAGAGCAATATGTTTGGCTGCAGGAGTTGCCAAATGTAACATTACAAGGCGCCATCCAACAGTTTTAGGGACTCCACTCCAGATTTGTGTGGCACTGTGGGTTAAACCACAGAGCCTAGGGCTTGCTGATCAGAAGGTTGGCGGTTCAAATCCCCGCAATGGGGTGAGCTCCCGTTCCTCGGTCCCTGCTCCTGCCAACCTAGCAGTTCGAAAGCACGTCAAAGTGCTTCCCCGACAGGAAGGTAAACAGCGTTTCCGTGTGCTGCTCTGGTTCACCAGAAGCGGCTTAGTCATGCTGGCCACATGACCCGGAAGCTGTACGCCGGCTTCCTCGGCCAATAAAGCGAGATGAGCACTGCAACTCCAGAGTCGGCCACGACTGGACCTAATGGTTAGGGGTCCTTATTGGTCTCACTTGCTCAATCCAGATACAGATAGGTAGCCGTGTTGGTCTGCCATAGTCAAAACAAAACAAAATTCCTTCCAGTAGCACCTTAAAGACCAACTAAGTTCTTGGTATGAGCTTTCGTGTATCTGAAGAAGTGTGCATGCACACGAAAGCTCATACCAAGAACTGACTTAGTTGGTCTTTAAGGTGCTACTGGAAGGAATTTTGTTTTGTTTTGCTCAATCCAGAGTTAGCAGAGTGGTAATTGATAGCTGATCGCGACATAGCATAATTCTCAAAAGTTTTATGCCCAGCAACATGCAAATGATATGCTTCTCTTCATAGAGAGGGACTGTAGCCCATTGCCATTTGTGGAATTCACAAGATTCAATTTCAGCCACCTCCAGTTTAGGAGAAGTTTAGGTAGCAAAACTAGGAAAGACCTCCGCCTCCGTCACCAGTCAGAGTAGCCAGTTACTGGGCTAGATAGACAAATTATCTGCTTCAGGATAAGTCAATTTCATATGTGTATCTAAGTGGACGGGAGCCCTTTGTCTAGGCAAGGTGTCAGGTCATAGCCTTTGGCAACATTTCACACATTTCTTAAGTCACTGTATTAGCACTTGTGATGCACTTGGTTTCAGTCTGGTGGGGGCAACCCCCAGACTACAAATGCCATCACCCCTAAGCAGTATGGCCAATGGCAAGGGATGATGGGAGCTGTAGTTCAGCACACTTAAGTCCTTGACCTCAACAGACCAAGCAAAAATTCAACTGCTTTTATTGTTTATTGTTTATTGTTTATTGTTTACAGCAGCATGTTTATTAGGTAATGAGCTAAATGCTTTATAAGTCCCTGCAACGTAAATATTTTTGTCATGTATTTTAATTGCTAATATTCATGCAACCATGAAATAAATTACAGGTTGGTCTTGTGCGATTTAAACGCAGTATGGGATCTGCCACAAACAAAAGAAATGTTTCGCTGTTGGGTTTCTTTCTGCATCATTTACTCCCTGCAGTTTAGTGCAGATTAATGTGCTTAGAGACTGATTGCCATAATTACTCTGCCCTGCTGCTCCACTATATTATGCAAACAAATGCTCAAGATGGGTCAAAAGAAAGCAGGGACCAGGTTGGGGTTGTTTAGGTAGTTCATATGAAGCCATATATTAGAATGAGAAATATTGGGCCCCCACCAGAAATGTTGCTGCATTTTAAACATTATATATGAATTGGCAGAGCTGGAGGGTGTGAAGAAAGTAGGGTTTAGCAGTCCGCAACCAAGGTACAGCTGTGGTGGTGGTTCCCGACAAACCATAGTTTGCAAAGGGAGAGATGGCTTAAGAATGAGTGCTCACTATCCCCCTTCCCCATTTCCCAACTGAATCCCTCTTCCATTGTAATTAGCTGTGTTTTTTCATTTATTCTTATCTTACAAATTTATAAACTGAAACCACATAACTTCTGTTTTATGGGAAATAGTGCCCAAATGTGTGTGCACAAACACAGTATACAGACTAAACTTTGAAGAAGAAAAAGGCTCAAACTAGTTGAGTTGTGTTGATATAAAAAGATATGAGTATGTATACAATTGAAGTGCTTCTTGAAAATGAAATATTTTGATGTTTCCACCCCTCAGTTGAGTATTGCCATCCCATCCCAGTAGTGCTGTCTGGCTTCTCTTGAAGAAATCAACCTTATATACATTTAATGTCTCTTCTAATCTGGATCGCTGTTTTCTATTCCCATTAGCTCCGGTTAAAATGATTCTAGTTAAGCTAATCTTGTTTTGCCTTCTGAGCCTCTTTTGGTGAAGCTGAGTGCTGAGGCGATCCACACTTTCATGTGCTGCTTTCAACTTTGCTTACAATCAACACTGTAAAAGAAATTAAAGGAAAATTCATATTTTATTGGGGTGTTGGTTTTTTTTAGTATTGTAATGTAAACAAAGTTAAGATAAAAGTTAAACATTTTGAGACTTTACTTTCCCCACTGACACGGAGATTAACCATCATGTCTAAACACACAGTTCTTTTGCAATATACCTTGCCGTGAACTGACTCCCTAACATCTACCTCCAATCATAGCTATCAACGTTTCCCTTTTTTAAAGGGAAATTCCCATATTCCGAATAGGATTCCTCACAAGAAAAGGGAAAAGTTGACAGCTACGACCTCCCATGTAAGGAAGGACTGCAGAGATACCACTTTGTGTAATTTACCCATTAGTAACATTGCCACCACCATGTTGTAATACCTGAGTGCCAGCTCACAAAAAATCAACCTTGGGGTATTGTAAAGGGGAAAGGTGCAAACTGAGTCAGGTCTTCTCCTACTGATTAAGTTCCAATAGGCAGAAGAGTCAGCATGGGTCAGATCTTCCATGTAAAGGTTTGTTACTCAGTTCCAGGCTTCAAATTTGAGATGTTTCATAATTGAGTTGAGAGGGAAACAAATGAGATAAATATTAGGTTGCAATGAAATGAAAGATAAGCAACATTTTTGAAGTGGCATACAACCATATTCATTGGATTGACTTCTGTCCCAGATATGAGATGAATAAGATAACATTAGCTTCTTTCCATGTCCCTCAGAATTCTCCAACTTCCCTGGTTGAGATGCTTTGTCACTCTGACTCAAGAACACCTGAGCTTCCCCTGAATCACCCTAAGTCACCTTGCAATTCAGTGCAGGTGTTAGCAGGGACATCTCCCATCAAGGCGTGTTCTGCACACCTCACACCTACTTCAGAACAAAGAATGGGTCATTTTCCAGGAGTAGTGTAAGTATGAGCTCATTGGGGGAGCTAGCAATGCATGCCAGTCTACCTGAGTGACTCAACATAATGGTTTAATCGGGTCTACCACACATGCTGTGGTATCTTCCATATTAAAACTGTGGCTTGTTCAATTCTAGCTATTGGTGGTTGGTGTTATTTTATTTCCTTCCCCTTGCAATATATTAGTTTCAAAGAGACTGCATGTTGGCTGTGCATTACAAAGGCTCCATGCCAGTTCATTATTCCTATCTTTCAATCATAAAAAGGGTGGCTACTATTAATATGCTCTTCACACATACTGAATGCCAAAAATAATCCTTGTGTTAAATCAATCTCCTGTTTTATTCATAGGCTCTGGTTTCATATTATTTCTATGGATCAAGAAGAAGGAGGGAGGAGGGAGGAGGGGAACACAAGCATCTCTGGTACTCAGGGAAATAATCCAGTATATAGTTTGTTGTTTGTTTTAAGACAGCTAGGATCACTCAAATTGTGTAATCCTATCCAATGAAATGGGGGAAATCTATATTCGCTAAAAATTAATAAGTTTTAAAATCAGAAAGCAACATCTTTAAATCCATATTAAGATGTTTGAACTGCACACTCTAAACCCTGTTTTGTACTGTGGTCAGGAATTGTAGTAAATGTGGGATGAAAGGCTGAAAATACATATATCCACAATAAGCTCTCTATGTCCATGAGGGCTATATGCAACTTTAAACTGTGACCCCTATCTGTGTGTACTGTGGGTTAGTGATGCCTTGGATCTACATAGACATGGAACTGGTTCTGTCAATCCAAAGAAGCATTAAGCCAAATCTTATGCACATTTGCTCAAAAATGAAGCTGTGTACATGTCATACCTTTAAAGCGCCCCCCCCCCCCACAAAAAAGTTTATTTGATAACAGCTTGTGCAGAGCAGCCTAAGATTGCATCTTACAGCATGGCAAACCTATGCTTTTTGACTCAGAAGCCAGTATCTCCAAGTTCAGCAGAACTTACTCCCAAGTCGGTGTGCACTGGACTGTAGCCTAAGAATTTTTTCTTGAACAGCAGCCCCTGTTTCTCATTCTGTATCCAAACGGCAAACATCTTTTGGAGCCAAAATGAGTTTGAGAAATAATTGTACAATAGCATGAAGGTCACCAATATCACTGAGCTTTTGAACTCTTTTGTGAGTCTAAGTAGCTCTTTTAGATTCTAGCTGACCCATGGCACGTGTGTGTGTGACATATCACGATCACACAGGTTTTTCTCATATTTGCATTTTCTATATTTTCTGCATTCACATACTAGCTTTTACATGTTTGTGAGAAACAGACAAGGTTTAAATTAAACCTGGAAAGTTTGTTTTCATTAGACAGAAAAAGTTAATAACAAGGAGCAGTGGTGCAGAAAAGTGGAGAGAGGGCTTTGCTGAAAATAACTTTGATGCATGGAGCAAGGTCTCTGTTTCAATCTTTTTTCTCCCTCCCACACAAACACACCATTTTCAAATCACTGAACGGAATGAGTTATTCATATTCCTATGAAAATGTCTTCTGACATACACACAATGGCGCATTTCCTAACCTTTAGCCAGCCTTTGATTGGGTGATCCCAGCCAATGCATCAAGGGAATGGCTCATCGGCAACAAAATTAAATTCTGTCATACTTGGTTGTTTGGTTCCACAATGTGATAAACTAATCAAAAACTTTATGCATTTTTATCAGAAATCAAGAAACAGTAAAATTCACAGAATCAAAGTAAATTTGAAATATGAAAAGAATAGTGAAGACTTGCCAGTAATTTTCCTCTGCATCTGTTGTGTTCCTCACATAGTAGTCATTTTCCTGATGGCATTCATTCCATTTTATTTTATTTTTTTTAAAAGGAGAAATTGCTGCAAGCTGACAGAAAACAGGAATGTTTATGGAATATCTGTAAAGTTGGAAATGGAGAAGAGGTTGGCAAGGGAAATGAAATAAAGTTGGGAAATGGGGGCATTCATCTTTTCATCTCAAGAATGCCCCTGGGAGCAGTGGTGTACTTATGGTTTCTGCCACCGCATGGCAAAATAGATTTGCTATGCTTGCTGCAGCGATATATTCTACATAAGATGCTTTGGTCTTCATGCTCCATTAAAAACAGGAGACTGGGCTAGAGGGGTGCTTTGTTTGCTTACCCAACAGGAGTTGCCATCAAAAAAGGCCCAGCTGGCATTTCCATTTTTTTTAAAAAATGCAGTATATAATAAAGGGACCCCTGATCATTAGGTCCAGTCATGGCCGACTCTGGGGTTGCGGCGCTCATCTCGCATTATTGGCCGAGGGAGCCAGAATACAGCCTCCAGGTCATGTGGCCAGCATGACTAAGCCGCTTCTGGTGAACCAGAGCAACACACGGAAACACCGTTTACTTTCCCGCCAGAGTGGTACCTATTTATCTACTTGCACTTTGACGTGCTTTTGAACTGCTAGGTTGGCAGGAGCTGGGACCGAGCAATGGGAGCACACCCCGTCACAGGGATTCGAACCGCTGACCTTCTGATCAGCAAGTCCTAGGCTCTGTGGTTTAACCCACAGCGTCACCCGCCTCCCTTAGTATATAATAAGATAGCTGTTAATTCTAGTGTCAAAGCAAGACACCAAATCTATATCTAGTGCACAGTAATGGCACCCTCATTTGGGGAGTGTAGTGATGGAATTTGAAGTGGGGGCAAATGCTGATACATCTCCACCCCCAGTGTCCCATTTTCAATATGGGAAATAACCCATACAGAGACATCACCTTGCCAACAAATGTCCGTATAGTCAAAGCTATGGTTTTCCCAGTAGTGATGTATGGAAGTGAGAGTTGGACCATAAAGAAGGCTGATTGTCAAAGAATTGATGCTTTTGAATTATGGTGCTGGAGGAGACTCTTGAGAGTCCCATGGACTGCAAGAATATCAAACCTATCCATTCTTAAGGAATCAGCCCTGAGTGCTCACCGGAAGGACAGATCCTGAAGCTGAGGCTCCAGTACTTTGGCCACCTCATGAGAAGAGAAGACTCCCTGTGAAAGACCCTGATGCTGGGAAAGATGGAGGGCACAAGGAGAAAGGGACAACAGAGGACAAGATGGTTGGACAGTGTTCTTGAAGCTACCAGCATGAGTTTGACCAAACTGCGGGAGGCAGTGGAAGACAGGAGTGTGCTCTGGTCCATGGGGTCACGAAGAGTCGGACACGACTAAACGACTAAACAATAACAACTGTGAGGCAGAGGGTTGGGCAAGCTGATTTTGTTTGAAACTGATCCAACCGTAAACATGGGTGGTCCAGAAAGGGAATGAAGGAGTCATAGGAGACTTCAGGCATGTATTGTGACTGCATTAAAAGCAGCATTCGGAGGAGCAGGCATGATCGTTGGGTTGGGAGTGAGGCAGGACTAAGAATCTAAGCAGGGCTTCCTCTTTTTTTAGCCAGAACTCACTGGAATCCTGTTCCAGCACCTCTCAGGTAGGCACCATTGCCATTATGAGAGAACAAGGGAGGTGTCTGTGGTGAGTTCCAGAAACTCTTTTTTAGAAAAATAGTTAGTTTTAGATTTAAGGATAGATAAAAGGAATGCAAGTACAATGGGAGGGAATCTGATTCAAGCTAAAGACTGGAGAGAACGGCCTAAGAAACAGAAGAGAGTTAAGGCACACAAAGGAAAGGAGGGCTAGACCCACAATTATTTGTGTATTTTGGAATTAACTTGTATGCTGTTTAAAGAGAACTTTGAGATAAGCAGAATCCTGACCAGGATCCAGCTGACACACTGAAAAAAGAGCACACTTTGAGGCTCTGATGTTTCTCATTTATAAAGAAAAACTTTACATTAACCCTATCAGTCATGATGACTGATGCAAAATAAATGTCAGCTCCAAACAATGCACTAAAACAGGCATAGGCAAACTCGGCCCTCCAGATGTTTTGAGACTACAATTCTCATCATCGCTGACCACTGCTCCCGTTAGCTAGGGATGGTGGGAGTTGTAGTCCTAAAACATCTGGAGGGCCGAGTTTGCCTATGCCTGCACTAAAAGGATCAAAGATATTAAAGCAGCACATTCAGACTGAGAAACCATTCTCAAATCCTCTAAAAAAGAAGAAGAAGGTCTCACAAGGAAAAATATATTGTGCCTCTTAAATAGGTGCAGCTGGCATGGTAAATATTCACCCATGGGACATATTGGGAAACGTCATGGCAATAGATCAGTAGCTACCTTTGACTCTTCAACGCAATTTGTGCGGCCTAAGAATTCTTTTGAAAATTGGGCAGTACAGAATGTATACTGATGAAATGAAGCCAACATCAGGTCACTACGCATGCTCTGTCTCTCTGTCTCTGTCTCTCTTTCTCTTTCTCTTTCTCTCTCTCCTTTCCACACTTCATAACAAATGGGCAAGATCTTTATGAAATACAGCAATCTAGCTTGCAAATATGAATGTAAATGCCTGTGTACCAGATGGGCATTTCTGCGCAGATTCATGTACCCACCGCTGATTCGAACAATAGAAGAAAACATATGTAAAAGGCATCAGTATTTCTTCAGAGTCATTATGAAAGATCTCAGCATAGATTGCAAGGCTGGAATTTAATTGGCCTCTCTGAACAACAGCAGTGCTCAGTATTCCAGAAGTCTGGCAGGCTTGGCCTGGCATCTTTTCCCTTACCATCTGCAGCATTCTCTGCCCTGCTGTAAGAAAAACACAATTCACCTACTGAGGACATTTCCCCCCCCCCCCTTTGGTTCCTTCTGCTTACTTATGGGGTGATATAATGTAGTGCCAGATCCTGGATTCCCAGCGGATGGGGGTTGCAATTTTTCAGTTTCCACTGGTACAGTGCCGAAACTTGTTTTCTGATTTCTTCAAAGACTTCTTCCCCTGCGAAAGAGATTTCATTTTTTTCCTGCCATGTAGAATTAAAACAAATCTTTAGAATCTTGGTGGGTGCTCAGATGAACTTCATATGAACAGAACTTACCATGTTTATTTGTTCAAGGCATTTATTAACCATGTCTGACTATGATCCCTGAGTACTAGCTTTCAAAATTGACATTTGTGCCAGGCAAGGCAGAAATGCTCCTGGTAAGGAGAAAATCTGGAATTGGCTAGTGAAGGAGGATAGATTTATCTACATCTAATTTCTCTGAAGAAATGTTTATTATAACATCTGACTGCAGATAGTCCTTTGGTGGCCACACAGATTATACCTAGTGAAACTTGCCTTACATCAAGACATATACATCAGGACTGGATTACAGTGGATGCTCGGGTTGCGAACGTAATCCGTGCGGGATGCACATTCACAACCCGCAGCGGCACGTCTGCGCAGGTTGCGATTTGGCGCTTCTGTGCATGCGCAAAGCACGATTTAGCCCGTTCCAGTACTTCCGGGTTTGGGCGGGTGCGTAACCCGAAGAAATGCAACCTGAAGCGGCTGTAACCCGAGGTATGACTGTATTGCAGTATGGTCTCCTTTGAGGAACCATTGGAAACCAGAGTGCAGCAGCAAGGTTTACAACTGCTCTTTAAGGGCTGCAATAGTTCCCAGGAAGCTCCCAGACACAATTCAAAGTGTTGGTGGTTGCCTTTAACCACCAGTATACCTTAGGGACCTACTCCATATGTACCAGGTAGATCTGGCTGATAACCCCTTCTCTGTGCCCTGAGTGTGGTGCAAACCTGGCTGTTGGCTAAGAGAAAGGAACTCACCTTAACTGTGGAAATTGTTGCCCCATAAGACTCCTTCACACTTCTGTCATGGATGCTTTAGTTGAGATTCCTGCATTGCAGGGGCTTGGACTAGATGACCCTCAGGGTCCTTTCCAACTCTGCAATTCTATGGTTCTAAATTCCTCCATTTTTCAGGTGTACAACACCTGTTCCTGTTTATTTCATATACCTAGCGTCTGGAAATGAAGGCTGGTTTCCCTAGAAGAAAGGAACCCCTCAACTTACCAAACATTCATGCACATTTTAGAAGTATGGATTGTTATTGTGAGCACCATGAAATCAAAGGTTTCAACAGTATGCACATTTTCTTAGGAGTAAGTCCCATTAAACACATTGGGAATTGCCATATTTTTCAGTGTATAAGACACCCCCTATTTTGGGGGACTCCAAATTAAGAAAACACCCCTCGGCACTACCCGTGTACAAGACGAGCCCCAATTTTAAACCTATATTTTTGGTTAAAAAAACACACACCCTAGTCTTATACACAGAAAAATATGGTATTTACAAATAAGCATGTAGAGGGTTGCTTTCTATTAAAATCAGTGGAAACTAGCCAGGAATAAAGTACTCTGGAACAGGTCTCTAATGTTAATTGTGAGTCTCTAAAGCATAGGTATTTATTGAAAGTGAACCTTTGGGTTAAATAAATTGGGCACTCTTTGTACAGTGGTATAAACCTCTCCCAGTTATGGTCAGAATACAAATGGTGCTGTAGAAAAAGCAAATCCAGAAGCTTTCTCAAAAGCAGGGGAAAGTTGTTCGTTTTTAGCCATGGATTCTTGGAAATGCAACTTCAAGCTTCTATCTATAAAAGACTGGGGGGCAAGGAGGGGAGATGAGTTTAATGTGTATCCAGCTGGCATGTGGGTTGATCCAAATCCGGTTGAAGATGGTGAAATCATTTCATTTCCCGACTCAAAACAAACTTATTTTCAGAGCTTTGAACTAATCTTTTAAAGAAAAGCTCCCAAACATGAAAAGGGTGAGTTGCAAAACATGCCTTTGGCTTATTACAAAGAGTTGCCAGATAAATCTTAAAGAGATTTCTCAAAAAGGGGTTTTGGACACATGCAATAAATATATGTTCAGGTGCCATGTGGAAATGTGTGCAAGATTTTCCATAGGCAAAAGAGAAGAGTATTATGCTTTGTGAAGTATAGCCATGAATCTAAAAACACAGTTGAGCCTAGCTTACATGCTTAGCTGGGGTGAAGATCCAAGAACGGGAGGTTCTGCAATTCATTCCTTTGGGAGATACATTTGGCTTATTATTATTATTATTATTATTATTATTATTATGGTCAGTAAATACTAATTTCCCAGAGTGCTTTTTATGACAACTGAGGCTGTTATTTTTGTCCCTTGGCATTATGGTATTAGCTGACAATTATACTGCTGAATTTTATTAATGTTTTATTGGTTTTAATTGTATTTGAATATGTTGTGCACTGCTTTGGGGGCCTGCAAGTCATAAAGAAAAATTTAATCATAATCATCTGTGGCTTTTGATACTATTAACCATTATATCTTCCTGGAACTGCTCCATGGAATGGAAATTGGGAGTACTGTGTTATGGTGGTTCTGGTCCTCCCTATGGAGTCCAGAGATAAGCATTGGGACAGTGCTCCTCAGGCCCCTGGTGGTTATGTTACAATGTTGTTGTTTAGTTGTTTAGTCGTGTCCGACTCTTCGTGACCCCATGGACCAGAGCACGGCAGGCACTCCAGTCTTCCACTGCCTCCCGCAGTTTGGTCAGACTCATGTTTGTAGCTTCGAGAACACTGTCCAACCATCTTGTCCCCTTCTTCTTGTGCCCTCAATCTTTCCCAGCATCAGGGTCTTTTCCAGGGAGTCTTCTCTTCTCATGAGGTGGCCAAAGTATTGGAGCCTCAGCTTCAGGATCTGTCCTTCCAGTGAGCACTCAGGGCTGATTTTCTTAAGAATGGATACATTTGATCTTCTTGCAGTCCATGGGACTCTCAAGAGTCTCCTCCAGCACCAGATATGTTACAGTAGCACTAGATATTATATCATCAGATCAGATCATCAGATCAGATCAAATCAAATGTATTTACTGCTTCATATATATTTTTTAAAAAAAGTATGACCTAGTTGAGATTCCTGCATTACAGCAGTTGGACTAAATGATCCTTGGGATCCATTAGAACTCTACAATTCTATGATTCTAGACTCAAAGTGGTCTGTACCCAATGCTATTTAATTAATACCTACATTAAAAAGACAATGGGAGCTCTGGGAGTAAGCTACCATCAGTATGCTGATGACCCTCAGCTCTATTTTTCCATAATATCTGAATTAGGAGAGGCTGTGCAGTCCCTGAAGCAGTGTCTGGATGCAGTGGTAAGATGGAAAAGGGAAAGTAAGCTGACCTTGAATCCTGGCAAGACAGAGGCACTGTGAGTGCGTGGTTCCTGTCCATGTGTTTTAATTTTTTAGCTACTTTCAATTTAAATATTTTTAAATATTTTAAACTTGTTTTATCTAGAAGTTTAATGTTTTATTATATATTCTTGTAAACAACATAGAGGTGTGCTCTTTTTACAATCAATTAATATATACATTTTGGTTATTATTATTATTATCCTCATAACATAACATGCAATGTGGACACTCCCCATGGAGGCCTTTATGGAGATATGTTTATCTTGCATCATTCATACATTTCAAAAAGGGGGTGCAGTGGGAAAGACCACAATTTGATCACATAGTTTGTTGACATACCATATTCAGCAAACAGTCAATCACCTTCTCCATGGTGGAATCTACACATATATAAAAACTGTTCTGAAAATGCTTTTTTCTAAGCGTTTTTAAAAAATACATTGAATTTTCCATAAGGCTCACCATCATCATCATCATCTAGTGTCACATTGTATATTGCACTTAAAACACTCATAAAACGTTTTATTTGTAGCTGTATAGCCGAGTCCCATCTCTCTGACGAAACCCGTCACAGCTATGTGTGTATTGTACAACTGGTAGCAAAAGTCCAAAAGTCTTTGCATTCTGCAAAATGATACAAATGTTCAAGTGATTTACATTATGCAACACTGTGGGTTATGTGCATTTAATTCTCCTCTATGCAGTTCACATTTGAGAGGAATGCAGCTGTCTTTTACTGTTCATTTTTTCAATAATCTTGTCAAGTGATAGATCTTTAATTTAAAAGACTATCCATGACAGCTGTTTGAGAATTACCTAGCTATGCTGAACTGGCAGTGAGAGGATTCACAGCAGGGGAAGAAAAATGAACACAGTCGTTGCAGTTTGAACCAGCTGTGTGGCTGAATCAACCTGGAAGAACTGACTTGTCTAAAGAATATTTGGGCACATTTCACACAAACTTTGGAAGGAGATGATTTCGCATTATCTACTTGATCCACCAGTCTCTCCTATTTAGCTTTTCTCTGATTTTTCTACAGCCAGCTAGACTTCCACAAATATGTATTTACTATTTTATTTATAAGGCATTCTATACTGCTTTTTGGCTCAAAAAAGAGACAACCAAAACAGCTTACACTCAAACCCCAGGGCACTCCAACCCCAGTAAAACAAATAATAACTGATAAAAATCAAAGCACATTAAATGCCTCTCACAACAAAAACATCTCAATTGTCCCCCTAAAGAATGACAGAGGAGACGCTGGTCTAACCTTTTTTGGGAGTTTCATCATCTGGGTGCTGCCTCTGAAGAGACTTTGGTCCTTCAGCACCAATTGCACCTTCCCTGATGGTATAACGCCAAGCAGCCTCCAAAGATGACCACAAATGATGGGCAGGTTGACATGGGAAGAAATGATCCTTCAAATATTCTGGTCTCACAGCAGTAAAGATTTTGAAACCAGCTCAGATTTGACCCCGACTATCTCTGCCTCCATGCAGCGTGCAAAGGAAAAGATTGCAACAAAAATATGTAACTGTACAGGCATTTTTAAAACACATCCCACAACTTACGCATAGGCTGAACTTGAAAATAAAGAGTGAGATTAGGACTGCAGCCTTAAACTATGGTTGTCATATGTCTAGATTTTCCAGTGACAGAATTAGTGTCCAGGGGAAAATGTCTGGATTTTTGAAATCTTCCCACTTTTTGGGTCCATATTTTTACTTCTTGAAATATGGCAACCCTACTTAAGCTTTCCAGAAATTTGTTTATGGCAAAGTTCATACCATTGTGTTAAATCCAAACTTCACAGGAGTGGAAAGAGGAAAGCAGACTTGCTGCTCCAAAGGGTTGGTACCATTCAGGAAAAGCACTGATTCCTCTAAGGATCAGGGTAGAGTTGGCAAAGAACAACAACTCTGTTTTCCCATCTCAAGCTAACCCCCCCCCCAAAAAAAACCCTACTTGGCAAAGAAACAATTGAATGCACTTGCTTCGTTATCTACTTGTCAGCAGGTGGGTAGGAGCTGGGGGAAAATGTCTCAAAGAGGGTAAATGAAGGGTAGGTGTGGTTTTTACAGTGTTACCTCAGGTTAAGTACTTAATTCGCTCTGGAGGTCTGTACTTAACCTGAAACTGTTCTTAACCTGAAGCACCACTTTAGCTAATGGGGCCTCCTTCTGCCACTGCACCGCCGGAGCACGGTTTCTGTTCTCAACCTGAAGCAAAGCTCTTAACCTGAGGTAATATTTCTGGGTTAGCAGAGTCTGTAACCTTAAGCATATGAAACCCGAGGTACCACTGTATATCTATTCTTGGCCCCGCTTCCCAGTGGCAACACACTTAAAGCCCCAACCAGGATGCAATGCCACCCCTCTCCTTCATGTCCTCTTCAGGGTGAGGGGAAATTGCATCTCTGCCTTTGTGTACAAGCAACAGAAGCATGAGATGTCACCTTTCAGCATGGAGGAAATATCTCTGAAAATCATGGCAAAGGTTTCCCCTCTCACACTACTCTAATATTATGTAATTAGCTACCTGCATCTCTTCGGGAAAATGGAAAGTTGAAGTATTGTACCACATCACTCCGCAAACAATGTCTGAGCTTGTGTGTATGCTTTTGAAAGGTCAAGCGGTGTTCCAGGTAGTAATCCGTTTCTTTTGTCAACTGCCCCTGTTTTCTGTTTTACAACACTGGCTCCTGACAGATAAAGATTATCCTTTGGAGTAAGCAATTTGAAAAAGTCTCTTCGCAAACAATATAATCGGAGTGCCAAGTCACTGCAGCCACAGTTTCTTCTAGTACTGATACATGCCTCACAGACAAGCTTTTGCTTTTATATTGCTATGCCACTTTCCCTTATTACTACTTTTTTATTCTTTGGGAAAAATAAGGAGTCCTCTAAAGCATCTTTAAAGTTACAACTCTGTCACAAGGCATAAAGTTTGGCAGGGAGATGTATGCAGGCTGACAACACAGCTGACTGTGAGAGGAGCATAAGCACGGGAGTTCAAAGCAAGGGTAGGAGACACACAGATTGAACTGACTGTATTGGACCCAACTTTGACTGGTAGTGAATCTGAATTCCAGGGCCAGCTGACAGTCCATAGAGCTGAGGCCTATCAAATAGTCAAGTGAGGGCCAGGGTGCGCATAGCAAGAGCAGCCATATTCTCCCTTCACTACATGTTCTCCCTGCACTGCAATATGACTCTGAAATACCAATTGTTGGGAATCATGAGTGGGGAGTTGTGCTCAGGTCCTGTTTGTGCTCTTTCCCTAAGCATTTGGCTGGCAACTATGAGCACAAGATGTGGAACTAAATGGACCTTTGGTCTGATCCATCAATGCTATTATTATGTTCTTAACCATGGGAAAATATCACACAGGACCCAAGACCAGTGGCAATGAAGTAGATGAGAGATGTATTCCATATTTGTGTTTGTGTCTGCAATTGTGTTATTTAGTTTGGAATATTTCCCTTACAGATTTTTCAGTATGTTAACAATATAATACTTTATTAAGTGTTCTGCTTGTGCTCAATAATATCAGCATGACATATGGTTGTGCGAAAAAGTCTGGGCACTGCTAATTTCTATATCTATTCCTAAAGCAGAAAGATGTACTAGTACTGTTATAAATCTCTGTATATTCACATATGGTGAACCAATGAGAGGGGAATTTTTGATCTCACAGGCACTGAGGCGTAAGTTCTGCCTTCAGGCAGGTTGCTATCACTGAAAAGTCAGGGGCCAAATTCTTGCATAATCTGCACAATGAGCCTTGCGTACATCTAATCTTGAAATTCTCACTGTATGATTCTATGGATGTTGATTATGACGGAACTCCCATTATGTTTACTCCCAGGTAAGCATGTATAGGATCTCATTATTACAGCATTGAACTAATACAGGGTATAGAAATGGAGGGCTGGATTTAATTAATAGGACCCATGAGCAGAAGCCTGTGCAAAGCAGGCTTTCCTCTCTGCATCCCCCACATTGGCTCAGGAGGCAGGTTGTAAGAACCCCAGGGACAGCATGGCAGGAGAAGGAGGGAGGATTGTTCTGTCTGGCAAGCAGAAACAATGATGAAATGGTTGCCTTAGCACTAAGTTGAATTCCTTCCTTAGGGAGCACTGAAGTGAATCAGGGTACAGGGCAGTATTGAGTACTAGTCTTATGGAGAGTAAATTCACTAAAGGTCATTCATTCATTTTACTAACTCAGGTTCATTAATTTCAATTGATTTACCGTACTTTTTGTAGCATTTAGTTGAATACTATATGTATAAACTTTCATATGCAATTTATATTAATTCAAACATATGGTATGATCTCATATCAATACATAGATTGCATCAGCCAATCAGATTTTTGTTTTATTATATTCCACTTGCCTGTTCTAAGAAAAAAAATAACGGTATGTAGGCCATCAGATTCCATCTGCCTCTTAGATAGCAGATAGTGGAGGCCAGTGATCAGCTCAAATTGAAATTCCTGTCTTCAAAGACTCAGAACTATTTCCTCCATCCATGCCACTTGCAATTTTATTGTTCTTCATGGTGCTTCCCCCTTTTTTGTCATGGATCTTAAGAAGGTGTACAGAACATAGGGATGTTGTTGTGCTTTCAGTAGAAGTTTGAACAGCAAGATCTTCACTACAGTCATGACACCCCAATTTAATGCAAAGCATGGTGGCTTCCAAAAAAGCAAAATGCAATTTCCACCAATGTATACAGAAAGTTATCAAAGTGCTTGATATTTATTCATAGTAATATGGTGTGTTGCCCTTGGCCCCAAAATATACAATCTGTTGTGAAAAATAAATATGCAATGGATGGGCAAATACTCCTGACTGTAAAAGACTCGGGTTTGGAATAAATGCATTGATATGGATTAAAATGCATTAGTTTTGACAATAAAGGTATTGGATTCCATAAAATATGTATTTGAAAGAAAACATTTTAATATAAAAATAGAAATGTATTGGTTGGAACTTGGAATAGATACGTCTATTGATTCCAGGTGAAAATGTAGATTCAGCAAAATGACACCAGTTTCGGTGAATTTATTTACAATGTATTTATTTCCCTGAAATCCCTTCCCTGAAAAACAAAATAGGGAAAAACCCAAAAACCTGAGTTAAGCATATGCAAATAAAGATTTTCATTAATTTGGAAGTTGATTGGTTAGTGAGTTAAAGTTTTCAAAGCCTGTTATAGCAATATAATAATTAGCCATTTATCCATTAAATCTCCAGTTTGGCTTTTAGGTTAGTTATTTATGCCACACCATCAGTGTGCATGGTTTTCCAACTGCCTTTGCACTTATAAAGGTTCTGCTATTGCCCAAGGTCTGTTGCCTGAGTTGTGGATCCTGGGCCCTCCAGATGCTGTTGGAATACAGCTCACATTGTCCATGACAATGGCCCATTCTGGCCGGGGCTGATAGGAGTTGAAGTCCAATTACAGTTGGAAGACAACAAATGGCTACTTCATTTTGGCTCCTGTACCAGCTAACTGCTCTTGAAAGGTCATCTGTGAGTCAAAACCACATACGTGAATGTTTTTGAAATCCAAAGCAGCCTTTTATACAAGGGATATGTGATATTCTTTACCCACTCATGTGGGAAATAAGTGTATTCCAAAACTCACCATCTTTTGTGGCCAGTTTGGGGTGGGAGATCACAGAGGGCAGAGGAGGTACTGACTATTTTTGACATTTTGAGCATCATGTGTAGTTTGAACCATGAGAGGTTTTATTAATGAAGCTTGCAGATGAAAGACGCAGATTCATTTAACTGGCAATGTTTCAGAAGAACTTTGTGGATTTGTTTGAGCCTTTGCTCTTTAAAAAGTTGATGAATACAGAAATGCTAATGCTTCCAGCTTAGATGCCAGACAGTAATGGCAAGATATCCAGCTTGGAAGAAATCTGTTGTGGCAGGCTATGTTTTCCGAATCTACTTTTGAAAGCAAAAAAGCAGAAAGAAGGGAAATCAAATATGTGCATGGGAAATGAATAAAAAGTCAGAGTTGGAGCACAGACAAATAATGTCTGGCTCTATCCAGAGGTCCATGTGTGCTCTGATTTTGTGTGTGTGTGTGTGTGTGTGTGTGTGTGAGAGAGAGAGAGAGAGAGAGAGAGAGAGAGAGAGAGGGGAAGCATTCAGGAGAACTGAATCTGGAACTTGATGCATACAAAACATGTGGCCTCCCACTGAGCCATGGCATGGAGCCTCCATTCAAGCCCAGAGACTGGCTCTCTCTCTCTCACTGAGTCCCCCCCCCCCATTTACATTTAAGAATGGGGCAGGGAGAGAAGCAAAGAGATGGAAGCCAAGACTTACAAAAGAAAAGGGATTTAGGCAGTATAAAGTAAATTCAGAGGGAAATAGAAGATTTCTAGCCACAATGCACATTCAGAAATACTACAATTCAGTCTCTGTCATCTTCCCACAAGACTGCAGATTCGTGCACCACAATATTCCTCCAGGGGTAGGTAATTTCATCTGTAACCGTTTACTCTCCACCATGAATGCCGCTTTCACAGATCTTGACTTCCATGTCCTTGTTCTTTCCAAATAAATGACATCATAAAGAAATCCAATCACGTTTCTCTATGGTTCAGATGAGGGCTACACCACAGTTCAGTGCCAGAATCTATGAGTTGCCAGTGGTGGTCAGTGGAGTAGGGTGGGGTGGCACTGTGCTGCTTACCTGGCTTCTGAATGATGGGCTTACTGAGAGAAGGAAGCATCAGGGCAGTACAAACACAAAGAAAGACAATTTGACACTCCCCCTGCTGCTCCTACACTACATCAGTACTGGGTGTTGCATGTACATATTGTCCCAGGTTCATCCTCCAGTTATTGAGATTTTATGGTACAGGGCAAGGAAAACCTCTCCGACCTTGGAGATCCATTGCCAGTCAGAATAGAGGTGTGGTGACACCCTTCTCACAACTTTCAGAAGTGAGTTCTCTGATCAAATTCCAACTCCCTCATCCTTTGTTTTTAAGCACTCCCATTCAATATAGAATAGATCGACCTAAGCCCTGAGTCAGTGCATGAAACATGCCCCACACCCATCCATAGTTATTATTTTTATTTTCTTATGTATCCCATCTTTCTTCCATCATGGAACTCAATACAACATACATGTGGTTCCCGGGAGGTCTATCCAGGCACTGATCTGACCCAAACCAACTTAGGTTCAGCAAACTGGTGGCCTCATGCACCTTCATCTCATCAATACTCATCCTTACCCAAAGTACAAGAGCAAGGGAAACCAAACATTGCTTTAAAACAAAGCATTTTGGGTTTTCCTTACTCTTAAATTGATGGATTTGTCTGAGGTTTTTGGGGGGTTTACTCACCCCTGGTTTGTGTTGCTTCTCTTGCATAAGCACTCTAGTCCTAGAAATACCACTGTAGCCCAATGTAGCTAGAATCAAGTTGTTTTGACTTGATTACACAGGTAGAATCCTCACAAGTCTTGTTGGAATGCCTTTAAATTTCATTAACTTTTCAACAGATTCCTTGAAATTCTTACCGTGATTTGACTTAATAATGACCCCCCAGTTCTGTTGCAAATTTCAGAATTTCAAATTTTCTCTCACAGTTCAGTGTCGAAAAGCTAATGGACTGGTGTTCTGATTCAGTTTAAGATGGCTCAGATTATTTCATATTGTTACTGCATGCATTGAATGAGAAGCTCAGCAACTGATGCCTCACCTTTCCAACAATTTAGGAAAGGTTATCTCTGGTTTATATATGAATGAGGCTAAATCTGAAATTCTTACGTAAGCTTGGACAATGAGAGATTTGTTATGCTACGCCATCTGTCTTCCAATCCAATCAACTACTTTTTCTGCCACATCACATTATCTTTCATGCAAAATACATTTCTACAATCATTGCTCCATTATTCATATTCCACTTTCTGACATTGGAAAAGATTATTCTAGTCAATAGCAAGTCATAAATTTGACTTTGGAGAAGGAATATGAAACAGTCAGACATACCATACTGCAACACATACCTGACCCTGTTCCATGTGTTGCCATTGCATCTGAGATTGTGTTCTTGCATTTTTAAGGACAAAATTAGACAAGGTTTGCAAATAATTACTTAAAGTAGGAGTGCATACCTTTGGATCTTTTACACATGATCAATGCCTCTGCAAAAAGAAGCACAACTGAAATCTGGTTTTGTTTTTGCATAACGTCAAAATCTTTAAAATCTAGTTAGGAATTGAACAAAAAGGTAGGACTGAGATGCTTCAATCTGCTTGTACTAACTTGTGGGTTCCACCTGTTCAGCTCAAAGGCATTATTCAGCCACAAGAAAGCTCAAAGCTGAATTTACACTTCAGTTCCTACTTCAGTTTCATTTATTTGCTTGAGTGAGCAGAGCTCTCAGAAGGCAGAGCATGTGGACGACAAAAAAATAATAATCAGACTGTAGTTAGCTGGAATTTGAAAGCTTGCTAGTCAGACAAATTTTCCATATTTTGATGACATACAAACTAATATTTTTAAGAATTAATAACTAATACTAATCTCAAGCAGAATCAAGCTAGCAGGTTTAAGTAAAGTAAATAAAATAGAACTAATTTCACAGCCAGAATGCCAGTATACAGTGTTACGTCGGGTTAAGAACTTAATTCGTCCTGGTGGTCTATTCTTAACTTGAAACTGTTCTTAACCCAAGGTACCACTTTAGCTAATGGGGCCTCCCACTGCCGCCGCCTTGCCGCTGCACGATTTCTGTTCTCATCCTGAAGCAAAGTTCTTAACCCAAGGTGCTATTTCTGGGTTAGTAGAGTCTGTAACCTGAAGCTTTTGCAGCCCGAGGTACCACTGGACTAGGAAGGTCAAATCCAGGAATCTATACTGGTGAAATTAAGCCATGGAATGATTGAATGAATAGGGATCATGTTTATTTTATCTGTTATGAGTTAGCCATATCCTGTCCTATGTCTGTTCCCATAGTTTTCTGCAGGCTGCAATAAAATAATTTATTGTTACTTTTCATTCAATGCTACAGTGTAAAGCATGGATCATGTGACCATCCAGAAGTTGGACTATTGTCAGTACATATAATCTGAGTTCCACTGTCTCCTCCTCTCTAAAAAAACTCAGATTATTTTCACATCTATTGACAGGGGTGGTGCTTCCATGTAAGAATGCCCAAATATTATTTTTCAGACAACATTGATTCTATGCCTCTTATATAGAAATTAACCTAAATAAAAAAGGAAAGCTCCTCGGTGTTAGAAATGCATCTTTCTCTGGCCTTCCGGAAATAGCTCTAAACACGCTCAGAACAATTGTATGATTCTCACATAGAGCTGTTTCTGCAATAGTCCTGATTCCTTCCTTATCTGCTATAGTGGCTGTGCTAGACAGGCAGCCTAATAGATGGAATAAGAGCTTTCCTAATAGGGCTGACTTTCCAGCAGTCAGATCAGTTACATGTTTTTTGTTTCTGCTTAGAAGCACGTCAGAGGGATCTCTTTTGTCATACAGCTATACTTTTCTGTTAGGGCTGGCTGAGTGGTACAGAGAGCTGATTGGCATGTGGGATGTATTAATATTAGTATTATCATCAGTGCTATTTTTCTAGCACTCACCATGAACACTTCCCTTATTCTCTTATAATGGCAATGGCTCCCACCTGAGAGGTGCCGGAACTGGGTTCCAGTGAGTTCTGGCTGGTAAAAAAGGCCTGAGAATAATGATGATTAACCAACTAGAAAACTAAGGGGAAACAGTATAAGCAATCCTATTTAGATGACACATAATACAGAAATGAAGGCTGTATTACCAGGAAGGAAGTTCCATTCAAATAATCAGAAATGAGTAGACACACATAGGGTTGAGCTGTAATTTTTTTTTTTAAATATATTTTATTAAGGGTTTTCTTGTTTTACAGTGTAAGTGTAATGCCTCGTGTATTTTTTTTTCCCGTGTAACATTTTTACAAATCCATTTCATTTGTTGAGGCATTAGGAGGAGAAGAAAAGAGAAAAAAGAAGAAGAAGAAAGGAGGGTGGAAGGAGGGGAGATGGATGGGGGTGGGGTGGGGTAGCGGTGTTTCTATTATGCTTAATGTATGTAGTTTGGTGTCAGCGTGCTTGTGTTGTTCACTTGTGTTCCTTTGGTGGTGAGAGAGGTTGGGGTTGGCCTAGGATGTGATTGTTTGTTTGTGATTGGCTGTGGTGATCTTTGTTTTCGTGTGTGAGTGAGGTGGGTGGGTGTTTTGGGTCAAGTTAGCCATATTGATTTGTATGCTGTTGGTGGATTATTGTCATTGTCCTGTTGGGCTGTGTATGTGATAAAGGGGAGCCATACCGGGGTGAAGGTGTCTTCTTCTGTTTGTCCCCGTGTCAGTTTCAGTTTGTTAGTTAATTTTTCTAGTAGGGCTGTTTCCCATACTATTTGGTACCATTGGTCCATGCTTACTCCTGACAGGTCTCTCCAGTGTCTGGTTATGGTGTTTCTGGCTGCTGAAAGTAGGTGGGTTATGAGTTCTTTGTGGAGTAAATGGGCATTGTTGTCTTGGAAGATGTTTAGTAGGGCCAATTCTGGGGTGAAGTCTAATACTTGCTTTGTTATTTTACATATTTCTTGTATGGCTGTTGTCCAGAATAGTTGGATTTTGGGACACTCCCACCACATGTGGAGGTATGTGCCTGTGGAGGTGCACCCTCTCCAGCATTTTGGTGAGGTTCCTGGGTGTATTAGCGCTAGTTTCCTTGGTGTTAGGTACCACCTGTAGGTGAGTTTCAGTGTGAGTTCTTTTCTTTTTGTTGATATGGATTTAAAGGGGGGTTTAGACCACATTCTGGTCCATTGAGTGGGGTTAATCTCATAGCCTATGTCATTCTCCCATTGTTTTTTGATTGCGTCTAGGGGATTTGCGGGATTTTGGAGTAGTATTTTGTATATTGCGGATACCGTCCCTTTACCATTTCCCTTTGTTGTTAGGAGGAGGTTTTCAAAGGTTGTCAGGGGCCTAGTTGCTGCTGATTTTACTGTTGGGTTGTTTAAGAGGGCATGTAGTTGGTGTTGTGTTAACCAGGGCATTTGGGTGTCTTCTAGTTTGTCTTGTATTTCTTGTGTTGACAAGGGTTTGTTATTTTTATAAAAGTCTATTAGGCGATATAAGCCTTTGGTTCGCCAGGCTTTTATCTGGAGGTTTTGTGCTGCATGGTGGAATAATGGGTGGTACGCCAGGGGGATTAGTGGGGATGGGGTTGGGGATAGTTTACCTATTTGTGTTTTCCATGCTTTGAGCATGGTCTGTGTGTACCTGTTAAGTGTTGTGGGAATTTTCTTTAGTTTGTTTGGGAGGAGTGGGTATGTTGTGGTGCAGGTGTTTTCAATTGTGTCCCTCTCTAGGTGTACCCATTGTTTTGTCTCATCTTCTAGTATATATGGGATTATATGGCGTATTTGGTTGGCATTGTAATATGCTTCTATGTTGGGGATTCCCCATCCTCCTTCTGAGGTGGGGAGGTGCAGGTATTTGGGGCTTATTCTTGGTTTTTTATGTGAGAAGATGAAAGAGTGTAGTTTTCTCTGCCAACTGCGGAGTTGGGTTGAGGGGATCCAGATTGGGAGGGTTTGGAATAGGTAGGTTAGTTTTGGGAGTGTGATCATTTTGATCATGGCTATTTTGTCTGAGAGAGTGAAATTCGTGTTATTCCATCTCTTTAGGTCTTTGTTAATTTGCCGCCACAGGGGCTTGTAGTTGTGGAGGTACAATTTGTTGAGGTTTCTGGTTATTTGTACCCCTAGGTATCTGAACTTGGTGTGGCAGAGTTTTATTTTGGTGACCTTCGTGAGCTCTTTTTGGGTGTGAGGAGGGGTGTTGAAGCACATAGCTTCTGACTTTGTAAAATTTACCTGTAGGCCCGACACCATTGCAAATTTGTTGAGTTCTCTGATTAGGGAGGTTGCTGTGCTTATGGGGTCTGGTGTTGTCACCATTAGGTCATCTGCAAAGAGCCCTAATTTATAGGTTCTGCCTTTTATTTCCACTCCCTTGATGTCTGTGGCTGCTCGGATGCGGATTGCTAAGGGTTCCAGAGCCAGGATAAATAAGAAGGGAGACAGTGGGCATCCTTGTTTCGTGCCTCTTTGGATAGCTATAGTATTAGAATCCATATTGTTAATTCTGCATTTTGCTGAGGCTTGGGAGTATATTTGTTTGAGGATTTGTAGGAAGTTGGGGCCAAATTTCATGTTAGTTAGTACTGCTAATATGTATTTCCACTCTAAGCAATCAAAGGCTTTGAGGATGTCTAGGGACATAATTGTCAATGGGAGTTTCGTTGCCTTGCTGTGTTCGATCAGGTTCAGTAGTTTCCTGATGGGGTCTGTTATATTGCGGCCAGGGACAAAGCCAGTCTGGTCTGGGGCTATTAACTTGTGTAGGAAGATTTTTAGGCGGTTGGCCAAGATTGATGTGAATATCTTGTAGTCTTGGTTTATTAATGAGATTGGGCGGTATGATTCTACTTTGAGGCTGTCTTTTAGTGGTTTTGGGATGGAGACTATTTTGGAGTGGGTCCAGGTTTTGGGGATGGGGCCCCCTTTTATGATGTCGTTGAATAGGCGGGTCATGTAGGGCATCAAGGGTTCCTTGAATTTCCTATAGAATTCTGCTGTGAAGCCGTCTGGGCCTGGCGCTTTGTGTGGTTTCAGGTTTTTGAGGACCACATCTATTTCCTCTGGGGTGATAGGGCTGTCCATGAATTCCTGTTCCTCATCAGTTAGGGTAGGCATGGTCAGTCCTGCTAGAAATGTTCTGATTTCCTTCTCTGGTGGGTTATGGGAGGTGTATAGGTTGGAGTAGAATTTTGCAAATTCTGAGGTTATTTCTTCAGGGGAGGATGTTATGCTGCCGTCTTTTTTGGTGATGCAGTGTATTCTTGTTTTGAGTGCTTTTTTCCTATATCTGTTTGCTAGTAATCTGGAGTTTTTCCCTCCATATTCATAGAAACGTTGTTTAGAATATAGAATGCTGATCATTGTTTTGTTAATTTCTAGGGAGTCTAGTTCTCTCCTTTTTTGTTCTATAAGTTTGAGGAGTTTTTTAGATCCTGTTTGTTTGTAGCGTGTTGAGAGGGCTGTGATGTCTTGTTCTATTTTGCTAATTTTTGAGGAGGTTTGTTTTTTAAGGAATGTTTTCTCTTTTATGCAAGCTCCTCTGGTGACCGCTTTCATTGTGTCCCATAGGAGGGGGGTTGTTATATTGTCTACATCGTTTTCCTTGAAGTAGTTTTGGAGGGTTTTTGTGAGACTCTCTCTAATTTGTTTGTTTGTAGTTAGGATGGGACTGAAGGACCATGATGGGGTGGTTTGTGTTCCTTCTCCTATTTTAACGATGACTTCTACTGGGGCGTGATCTGTGATTTTAATGTTACCGATGTTTGTTGATTCCACTGAGGGGATCAGACCCTGTGTGAGTAGAATGCTGTCCAGTCTGGACACTGTATCATGACGTCCCGATTGGAATGTATGGCTGATGTCTCCCGGGTTTTGCTCACTCCAAATGTCGTAGAGACCCCTGTTTTTTAGCATTTTTAGTAACTTGTAAGAGTTCCTGGGACGCAGGTGGCGCTGTGGGTTAAAGCCTCAGCGCCTAGGACTTGCCGATCGAAAGGTCGGCGGTTCGAATCCCTGCGGCGGGGTGCGCTCCCGCTGCTCGGTCCCAGCGCCTGCCAACCTAGCAGTTCGAAAGCACCTCCGGGTGCAAGTAGATAAATAGGGACCGCTTACCAGCGGGAAGGTAAACGGCGTTTCCGTGTGCGGCTCTGGCTCGCCAGAGCAGCGATGTCACGCTGGCCACGTGACCCGGAAGTGTCTCCGGACAGCGCTGGCCCCTGGCCTCTTGAGTGAGATGGGCGCACAACCCCAGAGTCTGTCAAGACTGGCCCGTACGGGCAGGGGTACCTTTACCTTTACCTTTAAGAGTTCCTAGTTGTTGGGGGTTTCCTTCGGAGGAAGGTTGCCCATGGGGTTGTAGGGTGGATGTCTTTCAGGGATATACCTTTCATATTTAGATTGAGGTCCCCTCCTAGGATTGCTTCCCCTTCAGAGAAGGAGAGGAATTTGTTTAGTGTCTTCTGGAAGAATTCTAGTTGTTTCGCGTTTGGGGCATATATGGAGCCAATTGTCAGTTTGATTTTACCATCTAGTGTCCCTTTAGCGAAAATGAATCTGCCTTTTTTGTCCCTGAGGACTGTTGTGGCAGTGAAGTTCAGGTCTCTACTGAGTATTATGGCTACACCGCGAGCTTTCCCTGAGCCTCGTGCGACCCACTGCTGACTGAAGCGGGGGTCGCTCAGGAGTTTGCTGCCTTTGGGTGGGTTGTGTATTTCTTGTAGGAAGGTGATGTGTGGTTTCATGGTGTTTATGTATGAGGTGATGCGTTTTCTTTTGATGGGGTTTCCCAGCCCCCTCACGTTTAATGTAATTGCTTTTAGGTTAGCCATCTTGCTTATCTATTATGTGGGGCGATTCCCTGCCAACCCGTTCGGGTTGTCTTGTGTCTCTCTCTTCGTGTTGTTTAAAGAACCAGTGGGGTTGCGCTGACCTAGGGTGTGGTGGGTGGGGGGCTAGTGGGAGTAGAGTGAGATTTGGGTTAAAGAGTAGGGGGTAAGTTGTAGAGAGTTTCCTATATGTAGTCATATAGGTGTTTGTTTGGGGTATTTTGGGCCATCTGGCATTTAGCTGGTTGGTCCTAGGTCTCAGCTGGTGTGGAAGGCCGTGTTCAAGGACAGGCCGTCCCCCCTGTTGTTTGCGAGAGGGGGAGATCAGTGAGACAGTGTGAAGTGACTTTGTAACGTCGCTGTCAAGTATAAGGTTCATGAGCAATGTTGCCAATGTTATGAGCAACATTGTTGGTGTGTTGGGGTGTGGGTGTGGGTGCTGGTACGCTCTGGTGCCACCATAGTGCTGGTTGGGTATCAGATTTTAGCCTGATTGTGGGTTGTGTTGTTGAGGTTGGAGGAGTTGTTTTTCCTTAGTATGGAGTATGGGAGTGTTGAAGGTGTGGGTGGTGGGGAATGTGGTTGAGGTCGTCTGGGCTGGTGTTGGGGTGGGGATTTCTGTGGGGGTGTGGGGCTGGGGGGATGTTGATGGTGTTAACTAAATCTATGTTTTTTTTGGGGGGGAGAGGGGGAACGGGGGGGGGAATCACCAGTCCTTCGGTTTGTGGCTTCGTTCAGCTGCGGTTGTTGTTGTAGGGTTGTCCATCTGCGATGAATTGGTTTGGTTAATCTTGGTCTGGTTTCTTGTGTCGTATGGCTGGCGTGGCGGTTCTGAGCATGATGCTTGTCTGTATTGGTTTGCGTTGTTGTGCCGCTTCTGTTGTTTCCTTTTCTTCTTCTCTACCGTCGTCCAGTTGTTTGCTGTTGTTTCCTCGTGGTTGGGGCTGTCACTTGGTGGGTTTGTCGGTTGCCATTCCGGTGGGAGGTCGAGTTCAAGGCTCTTTAGTAGTTGTAGGGCCTCAGATATGTTGGTGCCCGTGTGTTGTGTTGTATTAGTTGTTACAATTAGGCGGAAGGGGAAGCCCCATCGGTATTTGATCCCGGCTTGTTGGAGACGCTGGGTGAATGGGCGCAGGCTTTTCCTCCGGTTTAGGGTATCCTGGGATAGGTCCTGTAGGGCCAGAATGGGGGTTTCTCCATATCGAAGGTTGGTTGAGTTTCTGAGGTTGTTCCATACCTCTTCCTTCTTTTTGTAGCGCGTGAAGCATACAATGATGTCTCTTGGGGGGGCGCTGGGTTTTGGCATGGGTTTTAGGGCTCTGTGAGCCCTCTCCAAGTCATCTGCCTCAAGTTTCAGGCCTGGGATTGTGTTTTTCAGCCAGCGTATAATTAGGTCTGCTGGGCTTTTCTCCTCTATTTTTTCAGGAAAGTTGCGGAAGCGGATGTTACAGCGTCTATTGCGATCTTCAAGGTCGGCTTGCTTAATTTTCATCCCTCTGTGTTCTGCTTCCATTTGGTTTACCAGTTCGTCCAGTTTCTTGTTCACACGTGCGTTCTCCTCCCGGTATTGCTCTATTATTCTTTCTTGCATTTGGTTCTTGTTCTCTAGAGCTTCCACTTTGGAGGTTAGATTGTTGATTAGTGCCTGCATGGGAGCCATTGTGGCCTTCAGTGTTTCTTCTAATCGTGCTTCTAATCTTGCTTCCATTTCCCTCAGATCTCGTTTCGTTACTGCGTGGTCGTCATCTTGAAGGGGAGTTATGGTATTGGCATTGTTTGCCCTGGTTGGTGTCATCTCAGTCTCCCTAATGGTTTTGGTTTGAGGTTGGCTTGGCATCCTCTTGGAGTAGGGCGTGTGGTGGTTAGGAGTTGTGGCAGTGGTGATTCCTGGGTATTTTTGGGTTGCTGGGCTGATCAGGCGTTGCAGGTGGCTTTTACAGAGCGTTTGGATTAGGTGGTCATTTGTGTCACTTCTAGCCTGTGTTTTAAGAACTTGTCTAGAGTTTCTGTGGTTGCCTCAGCGTTGACGCCAAAGCGGGGGGGGGGGCAGGTAAGTAGAGATGGGTAGACTAACGGACAGACAGTTCATATAAGGGGGAGGGGTTAGCAGGTAGAGATGCAAGAGATTAGAGGGGTGGGGCCAGGGAAAATATGTGTTTAGGAGGGGGTTGTATATACCCAAAAAGGGTATTGGGGTCCGGTTAAGGTGGAGGTTGGGGTTGGGGGTGCGCTCAGAAACAGAGACAGACAAATAGGCTATATGTAAAGGGTGGAGGGAGAAAAAGGAAGAAAAAGAAAGAAAGAAGAAGGGGGGAGACGGGGGGGAGAGGGGAGATTGGAGTAAAAGAGAAGAGAGAGAGAGAAAAAGAGTTGAAAGAGGAGAGATAGTACAGTAATATCGGCGGTATTAGATTGCCGCAGTAGTTTTAGCTATAGTATGAGGGGGGCAAAGTAGGATATGGTGATATGAATGTGTGTATGTGTTTCCTTTAGGGGAAGGGGGGGGGATGGAGAGAGGGAGGAGGAAGAGAAAAGGAGAGGGGGAGGGGGAAGGGTGGGAAAAGGAGGGAGAAGAAAAGAGAGGGGGAGAGAAGGGAGGGGGAGGGAGGGGGAGCTGTGGCAATGGTATGGGGGGGAAAGTCTTATTTTAAAAGAGGGGGTGGGGGGAAAGGGCTCCCCCCTCAAAAACAAGCTGACGAACAGGCTAAAAAGGGGGAGTTGATTTTAAAAGATAAAGGGGATAGAGAACAAAATTGGGGATGGAGAAAGGTGGGATAAAAGGAAAAAATAAAATAAAGGGGGTGAAGGGAGAGAGAGGAGAGAAAAATAAACGGGGGGGGGAGTATCAATAGCAATAGCAGTGATATGGAGGAAATTTTTGTTTAAAAAGAGAGTGGTGGTCGTGGATGGGGGTGAAAGGTCCCCCCCTCAAGAACAAGCTAACAAATAGAATAGAAATAGAATAGAGAGGGGGGGATTGTGTTTTTTTTAAAAAAAATATATATATATATATAAAAGAAACCTATTTCCCCCTAATTATTATTATTTTCTGTTTGAAAAAAGTAAGGGTGGCTGCTGCAGCAGTGCCCCCTCTTTTAAAAAGAAAAATGATCAAAGTAGGTATATGGGGGGGGGGATAAAAAAAGGACTTTTAAAAAAAAAGGGAGAGGGGGAGGAAGGGGTTAAAAAAGGATTTTTTTTAAAAAAAAGGGGGGGAGGGTCGTTTCTTCCTTTCTGCGATCTCCTTTGTCATGCTATTTTCCTCTGTTTTCAGGAGGGGTAGGCTCCCGTCGGCTCAGCCACGTGTTTTTCCGGAGCCTGTTTTTTCGGAGCCGTGCTCACCTACCTCTCCTCTTCTTTCCCGTCGGCAGAGATGGGGGGCAGCAGCGGTAAAGTTGGGGCTCTTTTTTCTTTCTTTCCTTTTCTCCTTCTTTCCCCCTTTTCTCTTCTTTTTCTCCCTCTCTGCGTTGGCTGCACTGTCCTCCTGTTTTTGGAGCTCCTCTTAGCTGTTGGGGGGGTGGTCGGGTGCCTTTCCGGGTGCCTTTCCGGCTCAATCTCAGTCCTGGGGGGGTGTTTTGGCTCCTTTGATAGACCCCTGGGCACCCCCAATTCCTCTCTGCTGGCAGTGCTGGCGGCAGCAGTCCTGGGAGTCCGGGAGTCGGCCAGGCAGAGCCTTTTACTCTGGCTGGCTTCAGGAGCTCTTTTCTGCTGTTGCAGCCGCCATGCTGCCTCGCCGGAAGTCCCAGGGTTGAGCTGTAATGTGCTGCATTTGGGTTGGTTATTTTATTTCATTTTTTTGTAAAATAACTTTTCTGCATGCAAGTCTAATGGCAGTTACAAGGCCCAATCATTTCCCCCACTTACTTGTACATTGATACTCTATAGTTCAGAGATACAACTCTTCCTAAAGCAGCAATTTCAAAATGTGTCCTGTAACCAGTTTTTCATTCCCCTTACAATTGTACCTTTCAGGAATTGAAGCTATCATGGTGGATAGTCCAACAATAATTGGTTAAACGTCAGATACTGAAATCATGTTATTAAGCTGAACATCTATCTCTTTCTCGCCACAGTTGTTGTTCTTGGTTTTATTAGAATCCAACCCACACTTTGGAAATCATTTCAGTGCACTTGTCTCTTCTTCTTTTTCCATCCATCAGTGTTTGTGTCTAGGAAAGCTGCTGAGATTCAGAGCTATTCCTTTACTGCTGGAAGAAAAGATTATTTTGATTGCCATATATATATATATATATATATATATATATATATATATATATTTGCTTTCGTAGATTTTCACGGGTACAGGAATGCAGGTTTTGGTGTCCTCGGGTGCCCCCAACTTTTACACGGGAAGACACCCGAGGACACCAAAACCTGCATATATATATATATATATATATATATTCTTGATCTGATTATCAAGATGTAATTTATTGGAAAGTTACACGACAGCCAAGAGGTAAACTAGGGATCTCATAAGCAATGAACTCATTATCAGTTCTGGGAAACCTACCCAGAGTTTCAATTCCAATTAAAATTTATGACCATATATAGATTTAATTATTGATCTGGCATAGGCACTTTAGTGATACACACACACACACACACACACACACACACACATACACACACTGAAGTTTCCAATGGCTTGTAGACTATTTCAAGGAAGGATGATAGAACGAACATTTATTTTCTTATTTCATGGAATTTTATTTCTTTTTAATGCAGGAACCAGCAAAAACACACATAATGCAACATGCTCACACATAAAATAAACTTGTTGACTACAATTGCTTACGCTGCTGTCCTATGCTCATTTTCCTGCAAAAACTCAATGGGACTTGCCTCTGAATGAGATTGCCTTCTTAAGTATACCATGGATGTACTTGTAGACATCTAATTATACATACTAGGGGTGTGCATCAGATTTGGATGAATCCTCAAGGAGAAGCAAGGTGCTGTGGGGTGATTCTGGGCTTCCAGGAAGCAAAGCAGGGTATGTACGATCATTCACAAATCAAAACAGGGATCTCTAAAAAGCCTTGTGGCATCTCTGCAATCTGGGTGGAAGGGCAGATTTGCAATATTGAAACATATGTCTCTTCCTTTAAGGAAATCACTGACGTCAGGAATGGGGGGAAATCCTTCACAACTGACAAATCTAGCATGTAATCAGAAGGAACAATTTCACCAACACACTTCAATCTAAGTGCTTTCCAAGAGCAAATCCTATGCCCCCAGGCTTAAGGAAACTGACAGACTGGAGAGTGGAGGGGGAGCTCCAGCGTGAATGACAGGCCAACAGGTGTAAACAGAAGAAATGATTTTATCTGGAAAAATGACTCTGTTGGAATTCTTCCCATCCCAATATCAAATTTAAATGTATGCAGCACGAAAGTGGATGTAGATCTTCGAGTGCAGACAGGCTGTGATGGGTAAAGGCAACTGATGATGGGCAGTAGTAGCATCAGGCTCAGTGCTAGATGGGGAGAGAGAAGACATGGGGAAATGGTGAATGCTTTGGGACATGACCATAAGGAGAAGGGACACCAACACCAGAAAGCTCATTTGGCTCATCCAGATTTGCCCACTCAATGTCACAAAGCTCATGGGGTGGTAATGCGAATGGAAATTTCCCAATACATTAGAATCTTGGTAGAAAGGGCTTTATGTAGGGAGACAGCTACTCTGGGGTCCCAAACAAAGCGATCTTTCCCAAAAGGTCTAGAGATATGGGGTGGATCCCTCAGGAAGCCACTCTGGGACAGTGATTGGTTGATGTTTAATGAATTAGCTCCTTTGTAGATCGTTAAAATTAGCCCCAAAGTGTTGTAGTCTATTTTAACCCAGTGCATTCCTCATCCCCCCACCCTGCTATTTTGCTGCTAAAACTGGGTGGAAATAATTTGCAGTGGAATTTCATATGAGCAGAAAAATCAGTGGACACTTATTTCCCAGAACAAATTTAAACAATAGTTGTGTTAAACAGGGAGATTATCAGTTTAACTAAGATGTGTAATGACATCAGTGGCAGCAACCTGATTTCCCTGGAACTTTAAAACATCTTATTTATACCTTCCATGAGGATTGTGTCCTAATTCAATTCCTGGTCCTTTTCTTCCTTTATGTTTTCCACAGGTGATTCCCTCCCCCCCCCCCCCACACCACCAAGAACAGGAGCTCTCAGTTATATTTCAAGGGTTGTGAACTTCCTGGGTGCTCAACAGGAATTAAATTCTGAGAGAGCCATGTGTGTGTTCACGAGAGCTGCTTGTGTACTGGGGCATGTAGAATTTTCTGCCTCAGTCATCTGTATAAATTTATCTGAGCAAGGCAACTAAGTGAAACAGCTGAAGCTCTCGCTCCACTATGAATGAATGATGCTATACTTGGAGAGGCTGGCAGATTAGGAAGAAAAAAATGTTGGCAACTGTTCTAGGTTTGGAATCTTTCTTTCACAGATGGATTACACTTGAATTTGGAGGTTGAGTATTTCTATTCATGAAGGGTGAGATAAAACCTACACAGTGAAATGCATGGAAAGAAAGCTATGAAGGGCGGATAGGACTGAGGAGTGTAATATGTGTTTACGTAGGCTTATTTGAGAAAATGCACAGAACACAAGCCTACTTGATTTTTATCTTCAGCTTTGCTTCCAGCACCAACAGGGCATGCTATATATATATATATATATATATATGCAGGTTTTGGTGTCCTCGGGTGTCTTCCCGTGTAAAAGTTGGGGTGTCTAGGCGACGTTTCGACGAGGTCTCACTCGTCATCTTCAGGCTGGTGCTTTCGGCTTCTTGTTACTGGAACAGAGCGGGATCTCAATGTTTGAGTTCCTATAAATACTGTAGAGGGGGTGTGGTGTCTAGCCTCCAATGTTCTGGGTAGAGAGGAAGTTCCCAGGCTAGTGTGCCTTTTCTTCTTTTGTTCCTTAATTACTTGAGAGATACCTTGAGTGATTTCTTGAGTGATATCCTGAGTACCACTTAGGTGGGTCATTAGGTGTGGATTAGTTGCTAAAGTCTTTGTGTCTTGACCTCTTGAACTTTGTGAAGAGTTTTCCTGAGAAGATGGCTGTATTGCACTTAGTTGTGCTTTGGCTTGGCTTCGTGTATAGGGGCCACCACCACCCTGCACAAATAAACTCCGTAGCCAAGACTCTCATCTCCAGAACCAAACGCCTGGCTGACAAAGACCACTTGACAACTGAGTTACAGAATCTCTCAAATGTGTTAATTGCCAATGGATACCAGCAAAACAGGATTACGAAGCTAATCCAAAAGGAAACACCCCCCAAAAACCAAGACACAGAAGAAAACAATGGCATGGCCCTCCTTCCTTATATCAAGGGCACTACAGATAAAATTAGCAAAATCCTCCATAAACACAATATCAAAACAGCCTTTTGCACCAACCAAAAAATAGCCAATATCCTCAGAAACCCCAAGGATAAAATCCAGTTGGAAAACCAAGGGATCTATGAAATACCCTGCAAAGTCTGCCCAGCCACGTACATTGGACAAACAAACAGACGAATAAATGCACGTATCGCAGAACACAAGAATGCCGTCAAAAAAGAAGAAAAAACTTCCTCTCTTTTCCAACACATGAAAGAAACAGGACACGAAATTAATTTTGCAGATTCCAAATTGCTCTTTAACACGGAACATCACCACAAGAGAATAATCATGGAAGCCATCGAGATAGAGAAACACCCTCACAACATGAACAAGCGTGACGACACATCCCGCTTGCCAGACATCTGGAAATTAGCCCTCCCCACAAAAACTGACACCAGATCCAGAGGCACACAGAACGCCAACACCAATCAACCACACCAGACCCAAACCCAGACCCTCTCCACAGGTGAATTACTGACACCATCCAGTAGCCAATCCATGGTGGCACCTCCGGATGCTGCACCCCCCTGCAATCCCTACACAGATCTGGCTGACACAAGCCACAAAACCACAGCTCGCCCCTATACACGAAGCCAAGCCAAAGCACAACTAAGTGCAATACAGCCATCTTCTCAGGAAAACTCTTCACAAAGTTCAAGAGGTCAAGACACAAAGACTTTAGCAACTAATCCACACCTAATGACCCACCTAAGTGGTACTCAGGATATCACTCAAGAAATCACTCAAGGTATCTCTCAAGTAATTAAGGAACAAAAGAAGAAAAGGCACACTAGCCTGGGAACTTCCTCTCTGCCCAGAACATTGGAGGCTAGACACCACACCCCCTCTACAGTATTTATAGGAACTCAAACATTGAGATCCCGCTCTGTTCCAGTAACAAGAAGCCGAAAGCACCAGCCTGAAGATGACGAGTGAGACCTCGTCGAAACGTCGCCTAGACACCCCAACTTTTACACGGGAAGACACCCGAGGACACCAAAACCTGCATTCCTGTACCCGTGAAAATCTACGAAAGCAAATATATATATATATATATATATATATATATATAGGTCCCCCCTTCTGTGTATCCTCCCTTTTCTCCAATAAGCTCAAAGGGGTTTCACCCTCTCTGTATTATCCTCACAACAATCCTGTGAGGTCAGCTCAGCTGAGAGTTGGTGACTGGCCCAAGGTCACATGTAAGCATTGTGACTGAATGAGGATTTGAACAGTAGACTTCCAAGTCCTAGTCTGATACATTAACCACTATATCACAATGGCTCTGAACTACTCACAGATTCATTTCTATTTATTTAAACTGGGTCTCAATGAAGATACAACATTGTTGAGAGAAATACAAGTACATCCAGTTAAGAACATCTATAATTATATCAAGAGGAGTAACTGTGTTAGTCTCCTGCAGCAAAATATATGTACCAGAGATTTAAAGTGGGAAATTAAAGATTTTAAATAGTCTGATAACAGCGGTGGATAGGGATGGGGGGGGGGAATTGATTCAGTTTGCATTTAAAAGTGAGCCTACCTAATTCACGTTTTCTAAATCAATATGGGAACTGAAACACAACCATCCTTCAAAATTCGCACTTTTCTGAATTTTGTGATGCTGTTATACAACCAATGTCTACAAAAATGCAAAAATTGTGGAAAGGTGTGCACACAAACAAATATATCCGTGGGGGTCAAAATACAAACATACATTATATTAGGGGAAATTGCTTGCAAAAATATGTACATGCAAGTCCCACTTACCATCACAACACTTTCCCTGGAAATTGTTTGTTAGGCAAGGGTATGCATAATGAGTCTACAATTTCCATTGTTTCCTATGGAAAAAATTCCAATGTGTTTCCAACCATGGAATTTTAACCCCACAAAACAAACAAAACAAAGCCACAGGAAAACCCAGAGAAAAATCTATCTGATTTGTTTGATCGCTCCCCTTCCCTTCTTTCCTCTGTTCCTCAACAAACTAGCAAAAAGCAAACAAGGAAGTAAAAACTGCTGTCTATTTGTGTATCTGACTCTGCAATGTGTATGGCAAGGTTTGGGTACTAATTCCCCATGTTTGGATGAGTGAATTTCCACATAGTGAATGTTTGTAAAGTGGGACCAGAATGTACATTAGTCAAAAGTTCACAGCAAAATGCTTTTAGTAGGCGAAATTCATGCTAAAACGAACTTTTGTGAAGAATTGTGAAGTACTGAAATTAAGGGTGGGAAATGAGAAACTGAGAGAACCGAAATTGACAGAATCTTTCATACCTAGTTGAGGCGCATGTGATGGGGCTGAGCTGCAAAGCAACCCTAGCAACTTTGTGACTGATTACCTGGATTGAGATGGGGCAGAACACCAATAATGTTGGCGCCGCATTGTTGCATCAGCAGGAGTGGTACCACCAATTTGGCACTGACGTCAGCGCAACTGCATTGTCCAGACTCACCCCAAGCAGCAGCAACTCTGGTAGCAGGAGGGCATTGCTGCCACTGTCAGATAATTCACAAAGCTGGTGTAAACCCAACAGTGATATGATAATATCACTCCAAACCCAATTTTTAAAATAGTGAGTACCCTGTGTCAGGAGCTTGGCCTATACTCGAGTAGGACCCTGGCAGAGACACATGAACGACTGGCATGTTCTCTCCCTCCTGGTCTTTCATTCAGGAGCTTCAAAAGCTTTCTTCTGCCCAAACATCACAGCGACGGATGCCAACAGACACCGACACACGTAGGGATCCAGAGAGTCTTCGCAGCTTGCGTGACAGACCTCAGCAACTCAGCATTTTTGCTAATCTACTTTATTAACATATAAACAGACACGTAGCACTGCAACATGGCTCCCTCTCTCTCTAGCATCAGACAGCAGAGAGAAAAAGAACAAAGGACAATAGTCCCACTTCACAGAACACAATAACAGAAACTTCCTGTCTCCGTCACTTCCCACTCTGTGGAGTCAAAACATATACCGTCATGTGGTAGACAAAAATCCCATGACTGCAATCACGGAGCAGGAATTCTAACACCCTGATTTGCTTATGAGTAAATCACAAATTAACCACACTGGAAATCTCTTGGATTTCATAATATGAGGGAAAGAAGAGAGATAACACCCCATCCAAAAATATTAACTATATGTAAATATCAATTTATTTATTTTTAACCACTGTCCGAAGCAAGCTTGAGCATTAGACCTCAGATGCACCAAATCAGTCCTAAAAAAATAAAGCATGAGGTTTGAGGAGAGATGTCTTTGAGAAAATGCTTTCATCCCCCCTTTTCATTTAAACAATGCCCCGACTTGATGTATTAGAAGTGTTCTTATTCCAAGAACAGCCTTCTAAGGCCTTTCCCCACAAAGCAGGTGATTAATCTGAAGAGAGAATAACATATGGCTTTTGTGTTGTGGCTTTCATCCAGAAGTCACTCATCCCTTTCTTAGCTGATATCTATGGGAAGGATAAAGGATACCTTCCTAGCTGGCTATTTCTCGCCATACCCCAAAGGGAGAAATAGCAAGGCAAGGCAAGGCAAGGCAGGCAGTCAAAGATTGGTGTGTTCTCTGATCAGCCCCTCTCAATGTTTGATTGATGAAAGGGTATAATGACAGTGTTTAAAAATACTTTAAAATCATCAGGACGCTTTCTTGTGCGGTGTGTGTGTATTTTGAAAGAATTGATCCTTAGCTATGGCTCCCGACAGCAAGCCTTCTAAATGATATAAACATCCCTAATAACACAGTGGCTGCAAAATAGCCCTTGTTATTAGTCAAGAGCGTGATTGAAATGAACTATAAGATTTATAATGACAAATGAAATGTAAGATTTATAATGGCATTTTCTTTTGTTGGGACGTTTCTCATGCTGAGAAATGATACCCTACTTTTAAAATAGCGGCATGTTCTCAGCCCCTCCCCTCCTGTAATGGACTTACCCATCTGTGAATAATTGTTCAGGGGAGGGAGAGACTGTGTAATAAATCAGCTACCCTCATGAGCCAGTCTTAGCAGTTAGGAGTTTTAAGCCCTGTGTGACATAATGAGCACAATGGAGTGCAAAAGTAGAAGGGGGAAATGCAGCCAGCCACTAACAATTTTCTCAGCAGAGCCGGCAGAAACGCTGAAGAGGAAGAAGGCCCCCCTAATGGTAGAGTTTAATGTGTTATCAGACCTCCAATGCTTCATGCAATGTGCCGCTGAGCTACAGTTAGGGTTGCATCATCTGTCGCCAGCGATAACAAGGGGCCAGAGAGAGCGCACATTAATAAATATTGCCTAGGCTGGGCACATTTTGAAAATAGATTCATTGCAGGCTAATTGCTTGTAAGGTGTTTCAAATTACAATCTTTGAACAAAGAGGATCAATTTCAATTTAAAACAAAACATTAAGGAGATGAAGCCGCAGCCAAGGACTGACATTCGCATTGTGAATCAAACATTCAAACGCTGTGAATTTGTTTAACTCAGAATGACTGTTTAACTTTCAGCTTTCCGCTAATGCCTGCTTATTAACAGATGGGGCTGTGCTTGCAGTAAGGAAGGCATGGCAAATATGTGAGGAAAGGCTTTCGCAGGCTGTGTTTTAAGTGTGGCTGGCTATGTGCTTTTGTCTTTTCATCTCCAGTATATTGCTAAAGGACAGTCACCCACTTTTACTGGGATGTGGGTAAGGATGGGGAAAATATTTTTTCCCCCATTCACATTTCATGGTGAACCTACCAAATTTGTACTAGTGAAGCAATATGTGAACTGAAACACAGCTTTCTCTGCAAATTTGCACTTCTCCAAATTTTGCAGTGCAGTTCTATGGCAAAGTTAGATGTACACAAACATATATACTGGAGTTAAGTGTGCATACAAATGCATATATTAGTAATAATAACATGAAGAATGCATTGTACAAATATGTCAATTTCAGTTTCTCTCAGTTTCTCATTTTTTCCTGTCATAAGCCAAGTGCTCCATATTTCATCACCAATGTGTGCGTGCACATGTTTAAATCCTTGTGGAAATTCATCAGCATTTTAATGCAAAGTTCTCTTAAATATACATATTTAAAAGTGAATTTGCCTAATATGCACTTTTTTGAAAAGTACCTTTCCCTAATATGAAGAAAGGAGAGAATGAGATATGTGACGATGCTTTAGCCACTCAGACAAAACATTATGAATATTTCCTGGCCATTTCTGGCTTTCATCCATACTTCATTAATAACCCATCTTTTAGGTACATATCTCCAAGACTAATCTCATTTCTCGAAAGCTCACTAGAGACTCTGTTATTTTCCTGGCTGTGCTTTAAAATCACCTAGGTGTAATTTCTTTGTCCACATTCATAATTTAACATTTATTAAAGCAATGCAGAGTGAATTTGAAGGTGCTAATGATTAATGATATTAATATATGAAGTGCAAGGAGGGGGAAGCCCCTACCTACTTAAAGTAATTATGCTCAGAAAACTCAAAAGAGGGGAGGAAGATCAAAAGCTAAAACAGCCACAGGGATTTAGCCACTGCAACTCACATGAGAAATAAGGGGTCATCTTGAGAACAGTCGTGTGAGGAAGTGAGCAGGGTGTTTTGTGCTGGCCTCTGTGGCATCCTGCTTTCAGTCTGGGCAGATAGAAACAGGTCTGAGCCAAAAGTGGATCACCACAACTCTCACGCATCTCACAGCTCAAAAAATGGTGGCCATTGTGAGTAGGAAAGTGAGGCAGGAGAAGCACCACAGAATGGAGATTAGGCAAAAGTGAGAAAGGGTTTTTCAATATCTCGCAACTCACAGAAGAAAGGTGTGCGGTGGGGGTGATTTCTTAAAGGAAAAGCCTCAAGGGCAGGTTCAGAAGAAACTCAGGGACTGCAGATGCAGTGAGGAACCAGGGAAATAGAAAAGTATCAACAGGGGCTGCCTGTTGAAGGGAGACCCTGTGATGAGAAAGGTCCTTTGCTCAATGGGGAAGTAAGAATCCACCAGGCAGAACCTGAAGTAAGGAACCACGCCATAGAGACCAACTATGACAAGCTGCTTAATACATGATGACATTCCTCGATGGAGGCTGCTACTGTACATGAACTGCAGGTGTGCTTTTCATGTATAATGTTGATCCTACAGCTCTACTCAAACAAAGAACATGGCTTCAAAGTTCACTTATCCGGCAGTAAGCTCAGTGGGGCCTACTTCTGTGTAGAAACATATAGGATTGCACTATGAAGTACACTTATGACCATAGCTTCCAACATATTGGCACTTAACACTGTTAGAAAGTGGTTGCAATGTACAATGCATGCCCTAGGAAGCCACAATCAGTCACAAATTATGTGCATTGCCTATCATGAGCTATATGTCATGGAAATTCTGACATGAACTGTGAACTGATCTTAACGAAATATATGATTATAGATGTTGGGCTTTGGGATAAATTTTATTGACCTGCTGCATTATGAAATCCTTATTTTAGACCATTGCTGAGGGGCATTACATTCAAAAGGGAAAAAACAAACTTATCAAAAACTTGTTCTGTCAAACCATCAGCATTGATTGAAATGTTAGTTACACACAGAATAATTAATAGATGTATCTAACTTAGGTTTGTTAACTTTGATGAATGTTCTATGAGTAGAAGATAATTGGATGCAACCCTCAACATTTCAACCATCACAATATAATTTTCTGAAGCTGCATACAACCCCCTATTTCCTTCTTTCTTTCTCTCTCTCTCTCTCTCTCTCTCTCTCTCTCTAGGAAATCAAGCTATTGAAGGTCCCTATGCAATAGAAGAACATGACTATTCATTTCTTTGATGATCACCCCTGTCCCCCACATGCAAAAGATTGAAATGTGTCATTGTCTACCTTCTTCCCTTCCTGACCCCTCTTTTGGGGGGGGGCAAACTACAGATAAAATGAATGTGGTGTGTAAATCTAATCAGTGCAATGGATTCACATCTCTGTGTTACAGGCTGTCCCAACATTGCACTGATTCAATTTGAAAGATAATTGCACGTACTCTACTGGGCACTTAGAATTATCCTCTATATTACTTGGCATGGATGTGACTTTTTATCGTGGATTATGGTTGCTCCATAAATCTGGTGTAAAAAAAGGCCAAGAGACACATTTTGACATGTTATCTTCCTTAAATTATCCTTTCCTGCTGACTCAGGATGTGGAGATGTTCTTACTCCATCTATATGCTGATAATGAACCACACTTTAAAATGTTGGCCACATTCCCTATCTCTCCCCTTCCTCCCCACATTGATATTGTAATCAAGAATCCTAAAACGAATTTAATAGAAGAGCAAAACCCATGGTAGGATTAACGATAACAGTATTTCTTCAGCATGTCTTCAGCATGTAAGTCAAATTTAATTATCATTAAAAGATTCCCTCTAAACATATAGTAATGCACCAATATAAACTCCTGAGCCCCAGTAGGTTGAAGATAGATTTCATGGAACATGCTGAGTACACCATCCTGTCTCTGTGTAGGGTTCCACACAGCTCATCATATAAATCCATATACTTTAAATTAAGTTTTAGAAAACCACAGTGGAAAAAACATAAAAGATATTCAACTGTACCTAAATCTCTGAGTAAACAGCTTAAAAATCAGGCACTCTGTATGCTAAAATAAGTGATGTAGCAACTAAGAAGGAACTCAATACCTCTGGGCTAAAAGCCTAACCAGAATGCTAGACTGTATTTATCAGATCACAAATCATTTCAGCAGCAGACTGTATTATATCGATTAGCCTGGAATTGATTGCATGTTACTGCAGATTCTTAGAATGTTACTGACCAACATAAATTGACTGTGTGGACATTTAAAGAAAATAAATTTAGATGTTCTGTGCTGGTTTTTAAACGTATGTTTGCATTATATATTCTGTATAATATGTTGCATTGTATTGCTATCTGTCAAATAAATATCAAAGAGCGGAAGGCAGGCAGGCTGGCTGCCCGGCAGGTAGGTAGGCAGACTGATGTTAGCCATTGGGTGTGATACATAGTTCTCAGGGGTTCTTCGGGCACCAGTGAACTGGGGAAAATAAATTCCAGAGTGCATGATGGCAGGAGTATCCATTGTCATCCAGAAGAGGATTCATGCTGTATGTACAATATGAAGTGACAGCTCAAGTGTAGAGTGTTTCCTCTAGAATTATGGGGTCTGAAGGGACCTTAAAAGTCACCCAGTTCAACCCTATGCAAATGCAAGATATCCACTGCTGCAGCATCCCTGATAGGTGTCCATCCAGCCTCTGCTTAAAGATCTCCAACAAAGGAGAATCCACCACCTTCTGAGGCAGACTTCAAACAGAAAGTCCCTCCTAATATTTAACCGAAATTTTGGTTTCTTTGTATTTGTCATTTGAACCATGGGTGGGCAAACTAAGGCCTGGGGGCCAGATCTGGCCCAATCACCTTCTAAATCCAGCCCGCGGACGGTCCAGGAATCAGTGTGTTTTTACATGAGTAGAATGTGTGCTTTTTATTTAAAATGCATCTCTGGGTTATTTGTGGGGCATAGGAATTCGTTCATTCCCCCCATATAGTCTGGCCCCCCACAAGGTCTGAGGGATAGTTGATCGGCCCCCTGCTGAAAAAGTTTGCTGACCCCTGCTCTTGACTCATGTCTTATCCTTTAGAACACAGAGCAAATGTGTTCTATGAGAGCTCTCCAAATACTTGAAAATAGCTATCATATTGCCTCTTAATCATCTCTTCTCCAGGCTTTAAGAATGCAGGCCATTGGATAAGAATGCAGGCCATTGGATAATAGGGGCCTCAGATTTTTCTGAAACAGCTTACGTTTAGCAGGATTCTACCTTTCTGTGCCAGAAAGTGCTGCCTGCTAAATTTCTGCTTGTCGTGCAGCAATTAAAAGCACAGAAGGAATGCCAGAAGGAATATCAGCAATCCATTTCAGTCTCCCGTATTTTGTATAATCAGACTCTCACAAAGGTGTGTGCTGAGGACTGCATAAACCAAAAATCATAAAATTATTTCCAAGTAAGTCTATCTGGGCTGAGATGTTCTAATGTTCTATCAAAATAAAAGTAAAGTACTTTAGAAATTAGTATTATGCATTTGTTGTATCTACATATCAGTTGCCAACATTATTGTTCTGTTTGTGAACAAGCAGGTTAGATTGCATTATACAAGTTAACATTTTTTACTTTAATTATAAACAACATGAATTAATTTCTCACATTTCCTAATTACCATTTCTTACTTTAAAAATTCAGCACTTCAAAAGTATACATTGTATTCAATTTTACTGACAAAGGACAAAAAAAAATCTGGGGGAATGATAATTAGTGCTTATAATCATGACTAAACAACATACATAGTGAACAGGTCCTTGCTGGAAGAATATGTATTAGAAGTCATTAATAAAGGAGGTTTAATACATATTTTCATAATTGTGCTTGTCCTTAGAATTCTGCATCACTGGCAGGAGCAATGTTAGTAGGAATGATTTTTAAATTAGCATGGACATTTATTTCAAAGCATGTGGATGTGTAGTTGAATGGAATTAGGTCTGAACACCTGACTTTCAGGGCCATCTGAACACTGGAAACATATTGTTCCACACATCCCAATCTTTGAGCTGTGTGAGATTCTACTTACCTGGGGCTCATATTTCCTTTTGTGAATTAGGCACAATGGAGACTGCGGTGTCTTCGTGATATATGGCTTATTTATGCATATATACAACCTGAGCCTGCAATGGAAGGGTTCACAGCATCAACTCCCCAAAGAAGTCTTCTCCCATAGTCACAGCCTTGGAGTCAAACAGAAACCAAACTCTGACACTCTCTCCAGCTTGCTACTTTTATTCTAGTTCACAACACAGCCCCCAAAACTCTGCTCCAAACTGCCTTTGTCCTTCTGCAAGTCACCCATTTGCCATCTCACACAGAGCCTCCTTTCCTTTGTCCTCATAATGGCCCATCACCCAGGTGATTACCTCATAAGGAAGCAAACCTGGGTTATATTTTAACACTTGCTGGATCCAGGGGTTGAAGGGGTCTGGCACTCACAAACTCATAACAATATTAGAGGGGAAATACTGAAATTTGTGAAGGTGCTGGTCTGGGTTTGAGAGGATTTAAATAAGTAGACTGAAGGGTCCATCATCCAAATCCCTTCTGAATTGGGCCCTGAACAAATTAGAGCCTTCCTATCTCTCCACGTCACCATTCTTCTCTTTTCCAAACTCACCCTTTTGAGGAAGGAAAAGAGCAGGGGATATTTCTGTACAGTGGTACCTCGGGTTACAGACGCTTCAGGTTACAGACTCCACTAACCTGGAAATAGTACCTTGGGTTAAGAACTTTGCTTCAGGATGAGAACAGAAATTGTGCGCTGGCGGTGCGGTGGCAGCGGGAGGCCCCATTAGCTAAAGTGGTACCTCAGGTTAAGAACAGTTGCAGGTTAAGAACAGACCTCCAGAACGAATTAAGTTCTTAACCTGAGGTACCACTGTATTGTGAAGGTCTCAGACTGAAGGCCTTATCAGTCATTAGATGCTTGGGAAAATCTATTGCTACTAGGAACACTGGGATATGCATTGAACCAAGAAGCAATTGGAAACCACATTTGCTATGCTTCTAGGTCTCTCTCTGTGTGGAATGGATTCTGCTTGCACAACAGAAATTTGCCATTGTCTCCTCCCCCTGTAAACTGCACTACCCAATCAGGCCTGTGACACTGGATACAACTTGATATGATTTCTCCAGCAATCTTCCATAATTGTTTTACTAAATAATGATATTTTGTTTCAATATATTTTTCAACACCTGGCCCCCTTAACATAATTAAAATCAATTTTCTAAGAGATCTCCAAGACAGCAGCCTGGATGCAATACATCTAAGGCACTCTCTAGAACAGGAGTGGGGAATCAGCGAGAATGGGCCTTCCATATCTCATTGGACTCCAATTTCCATTAGCTCCAGCCAACATGATCAATGATAAGAGATGATGGGAGTTGTCATACAGTAACAACCAGAGGGCAACAGGCTCCTCATCCCTGCTCTAGAAAGATCAGGAAATGGAAGAATGATCTCAGGGTCATTTGATTTAAGGCTCACATTCATCCCCACCCCATAAAAGACATAATATTATCTATATCTATGCCTCCTTTATGGGTGGAAAATGAACGTGAGCCTTAAACTGAATGAACCTTACATCATCTTAAGCAGCTAAAACCTATTTTGAAAATATGGATCATTAATTTAAAAAAACCTCTTGAGCTGAAATCAATAATGCTATGCATTCCAGGGCCAAGTTAGGGGAGCTGAAGTCTATGCAATTAGCAGCTGTTTGAATGGCTTTTCAAAAGTAAATAGAAGATGTTGAGGATCCTGGCCGTTGAGACTTTAACACTTTTGCTTGCTGTTGTAATTCTGAGATGGATTAGGCCCTCCTTACCTGCTATTTTTGTTGGAAGAAAAGCTGCCATTTGCACCATATAGAAGTTTTCCTCTAATAACAGATAGACTCCTATTGGATTGAAGCAAGATGCAAAAGGTTAAAACTGATTGTGCCTGGGTCCCAGCTGCCATTGTGCAAAAGGTTTCTCATCTAGTTAAGCATTCAGTTCCTTCACTTTCCAGTTCTTCAATTGCTTTTCAAAACCTTTACTTGAAGAAAAAGTATCCACAAACTGCCTTCAGAGTGTATTCAAAACCCACTCCAAACTTCAAAAATTGCAAACATATGCAAAAAAAATCCAGAAATAAAGAGCTGTCTTGCATCTGGGTCAAGGACTAAGCAGAATTTGTGGCAGGATAAGATCGTGAGGTGTCTTGCTTCTGCTTCACTGAATGCCACATAGATGGATCCACTGAGTCATAATAAGCTGGATTGCATATACCTCAAATCTGTTGTTATTCTTCAGGACTGTTTCTTATGTTACTTGAGATCTAGGAGTAGCTCCCAAAGAAATGAACATTAAGGTAAAGGGGGTGGAGAGGGTTTTGGCAATGCAAGGGACAGAGATGGACAAATCTGCCAATTTCTATTTTCCCAATTTTAAATTCAGCTCACTGCAATCTCCCCAAAAAAGGTCCACTCAAAAATTCATATTTACTTTCATGCAGATTTCTTTCAATATGCAGATTGTGTGCACAATTTTCTCTGGTATAAGCATTTTTGCAAGCAATATTCTTTAACAGAATGTGTGTTTTGTACATTATTTCACTAATATTCCCATTTTTGTATGCATTCTTTAGTTGGAGAACTGCATCACAACATTCAGGAAAAATTTCACAGGGAAACTTTCAGTTCACATATTGGTTCAGGAAGTGGAAATCTGAGAAGTTTGCATTACAATTAAAATGCAAACTAAATGCATTTCTCCCTTGTCCCTAAGCAAGGGGTGGACTTTGTTTCCCTAAAGCCAAGCCAAAATTTCAGGTGCAACACTGCAGCTGGTGGATACAAATTGTCTTTAATGTAGCTCTCATCATTGTCTGTCTTTCATAGATGCTATGAAAAGAATCTGCATCTTCAATTGCCACTATTTGCCAAACACCACTGCAGAGTCTTCTGATTGTGGCTTTTCTTGGAGCAAGTTCAACAGTTGAACAGAATGAGTCATTTAGAGGGCACTGTTAATGAACTTCCCTTTGGATGGCTTACATTCTTCTAAGATAAACAAAGCATCCAATTCCAATTCTGAAACAATAGAGCTAGAAATGGCAAAGACCTAATAATGAAACCTGCCAGAAGTCTTGCCCTTTATCTACCAAATAACTTGCATTAAAAGAAGGGATTAGAATGTGGGGAAAGTGGCCAGAAGCCCTTTTTGTCTTGCCCTCTTCCCTTTGCTCTTACTTGGAAGCCAGCATTGAAGATGTATTCTCTACTATATAGGACATTAAAAAGAATCATACAATATGCTCACAGGGATTTTCAAAACATGAGAGGAAAACACTGCGAAGAGAATAATTATAGCATTTAACCTGGAGTCTGAGCTATTATAGTTGATCTCTCAATAATTTCATATCAAAGCTATTATTACGTTAAGCAGCAGGGATGCTTTGATAAACTCATGCAATCAACACACACCCTGTAAGGAAAGACAGGTCGTGAACATCAATTGAAATGAGGCACAAAATAGAAAAGAGATTTGGCCTTGGTAGCATGTTTTTAAACACACACACAAACATACCTCAGAATATAGGGAGAAACAAAAGCTAAAGGGCCATGAATTTAAAAAACCAGGCAGCATTTGGTGACACAAATTATTGTGCTATCATTAAATCAGCAAGCAGTGTTTCTTATGAGCTAAATATTTTAGCTCTTGGGTAAAAATAAGAGCCTAAACAAAAGCAATGCAAAGATTGCTTTACCGAGTATGGCCACATTCTAAATATTTATGACGCAGTAATTCGACACACAGGAAATAATAAAGAATATCAGCGGAGATTGTAAAACAAATCAACAAACGAGAAAACCTAGATTGCCAGGGAAGACAAAGTTCAATGTGAAAATAAATCTGAAAGGACCCTCCAAAACTGCCATGATCAAAACAACTACATAAAGTACAATGTGTTTTCTCTCTCTAGGAGATCAGCTGAAGAGGAATGACTGAAGAGGAATCACTGAAATGTTATCCTATTGTACATAAAAACTTTACTATATCTCATGCTGATGGAAGCTGAAATATTCTATGCATCTAAAGTTATCTCTGAGGATCACAAATCTAGGCGTGAGTGGATTTCCATCAGTCCATTCCTTTAATGTTTGTGCGCTTCATTCAACCCTGAGTTTCATTGCTTCTGAATTGTAAAAGCAATTCTCCAACTTCAGCCCGTGCATTCTGCCACAGCTTTTGGTTCATTTTCGCCTACAGTGCATTATGAAAGTGCACAAGCACACGGATAAAACACTGTAAAAGAGTGAGATTGTACATCTCACACTGACTTTGGTGCAGTGTTTCACAGGTGTGTGTGTGTGTGCTTAATTTCTAAAACACTGCCTAAATATTCATATACGGTATCACAATCGTTTATACAGTTGAATCAAGGTTTCCTTTTTGTCATGCTCTGTCAAAGGTTCAGAAAGCAGTTCCCAAATATGCTGAGTTTTCACTCAAACTGGTTCTCAACTCAATACATTTCTCTCTTTCTTGATTATCTTGGGGCTACGTATCAGGCATAGGGTTGATTTTTCCTATGCCAACAACTAGCATTATATCTCAGGCTATCTAAGCTTGGCACCAGGACTGTAACACTCACAGTCAGATTAGCACTGCCAGTGTGCTTGCACCATGCTACCATCCCTGCCTCCCTCTGCCCCATACCTTCCTGGTATGCAACAGCAACTCAGTTGTCTACATGTCAGATGTCATCACCTCAACACACTGTCCAATACTGGGCTATCAATTGAAACTAGTCATGGTGGCTGTGTACTTCCTCCAAGACCAGTACCTACACATCTTCAAGGCTCCTGTTTACCTCCCCTTTCAAGAGGTAGTACAACATGCATTTAAAGCACATAAGGTAAAGGTAAAGGGATCCCTGACCATTAGGTCCAGTCATGACCAGCTCTGGGGTTGCAGTGCTCATCTCACTTTATTGGTCAAGGGAGCTGGCGTTTGTCCACAGACAGCTTCCAGGTCATGTGGCCAGCATGATTAAGCCGCTTCCAGAGCAGCGCATGGAAACACCGTTTACCTTCCCGTCAGAGCGGTACCTATTTATCTACTTGCACTTCATGCTTTTGAACTGCTAGGTGGGCAGGAGCTGGGACCGAGCAACGGGAGCTCCCCCCGTCGTGGGGATTCAAACCGCTGATCTTCTGATTGGCAAGCCCTAGGCTCTGTGGATTAACCCACAGCACCACCTGCACCCCATTTAAAGCACATAAGGCCTCTCAAATTATCCTGGGAACTGTAATTTACTCTTACCAGAGCTACAATTTCTAGCACTCTTAATAAACTCCCAAGGTTCTTTGAGGAGCCTCGTGTACTTCAAATGTATCATGTATATGCAGCCCAACTTTTTTTGCAGGGGTGGCATGGCAAATAGGAAGAGAAAGGGGAAAGCACAGATTACTGTTAATTTTTTGAAACAGCACTCAACTTCAAACAAGAGAGGTTTAACTAGGAAAGCTTGAGAAAAGCAAACAAATCGAAAGCCAATTTGGCAGCAGTTTTCTAGTATATATATATGTCAGTATTTCTGATGATTTGTTGATTTCTCGACCAGGTGACTGGGTTAACTTGATTATTTTAGTCTATGGGTTAAATTTAATTTTTTTCTGTATAGACATTGCTGCAATGCAAAAGAAGGAAAAATCATTTACTTTAATGATCTTCCTATCTAAGTGCAATCTTTTTTGTGTGTATATGAAAATCCCTATGATTAAATGTGGTTGTTTTTAAAGAGCTAATCAATTTTCAAAATGTGACCCATCAGAAGGAAATTGCTTACAATATACATAATTTCATCTTGGAGTCCCACTGAGTTTAATAGCGCTTGCCTCCTCGTCAGTATGCTTAGGATTGCAGCTTTGTAAGTTTGCCTAATGCAGCTTATGCGTTTGCTTTAGTTTAGCACAGGATCTGAGTGCATGTGTTGAGATATTTTCAAGCATGCTCCCTTCCTTTTACAGTCATAGCGGAAAATTACAAGCCAGTCTTCCCCATTTAAAATGTTTCCAGGGAGCCTGCTGGAGAAAGCAACATCCTTCCTTCTTTGACTAGTCTTGCCAAAGACTATGAGAGCAGACCATGAAGGGAATGGACTATTTTCTGTATGTTTTATATTACCTGCAAGCTACATGTTTGCTGTTGAGATACATTCCACCTGAATTCACTTTATATACACATCTAATGTGAAGTATTAACCAAAATATTATGATTTTTTTCTCTTTGAATGTTGACTTTGAAGTCACTCCCAGAGCGTTCAATGGGGCTTTCACCCTTTGAAGTGTGCTTAGGACTGTGGTCTATTATTATTTTTATTTATGAATCATTTCCAGTGATATATCCTGAAATGATTGATAAGCTAAAGGTACCCCGACCATTAGGTCCAGTCGTGACCGACTCTGGGGTTGCGGTGCTCATCTCGCTTTATTGGCCGAGGGAGCCGGCGTACAGCTTCCAGGTCATGTGGCCAGCATGACTAAGCCGCTTCTGGCGAACCAGAGCAGCACACGGAAACGCCGTTTACCTTCCCGCTAAAGCGGTACCTATTTACCTACTTGCACTTTGATGTGCTTTCGAACTGCAACAGCTAGATTGGCAGGAGCAGGGACAGAGCAATGGGAGCTCACCCCGTCATGGGGATTCGAACCGCCAACCTTCCGATCGGCAAGTCCTAGGCTTTGTGGTTTAACCCACAGTGCCACCTGTGTGCCCGAAATGATTGATAGAAACATATATAAAATTAAAATAGCTATGTATATACACAGAGATACGGGGGTGGGGGGTGGATTAAAAGAATAACAGCACATGTGTAAAATAATTTCAGATCCAGTACAGATACCAGTTGAGATAAAGATTCCCCTTTATAAGACTCCCATGTATTTTGTCTGAGACATGGAAACTATGGAGCTGTGACTTGACATCGCCCTGTGGTGGGGTGGGGTAGGAAATGGAAGCAGGGGCTTCCTATCAGCAGTGGTGCTGCATTGAGCAGAATGGAGATGAGAATGGGGGTGGGAGAGGTTGTTGAAATTCTGGATTCAGGGTGGTTTCCAGCATGTGTGAAAGACATGCCACATGTATGAAACTGCCGGCTCTCTAACCAGGGATAATGCAGATAGATCATGCTTAGTAGCCACTGAAAACCTTGTTCCCCACCTTTCATATACTGAATTGTATTTGCTGCAAGGGCAGCGGGCTTTCTCAGTAGTGACGCCCTCCCTGTGGAACGCCCTTCCATCAGGTGTCAAGGAAATAAACAACTATCTGACTTTTAGAAGACATCTGAAGGCGGCCATGTTTAGGGGAGTTTTTAATGTCTGATGTTTTATTGTGCTTTTAATTCTGTTGGGAGCCGCCAAGAGTGACAAGGGAAACCCAGCCAGAGGGGCATGGTATAAATAAATTAGTAGTAGTAGTAGGTTACCAGATGTCCCCGTTTCCCGGGGACAGTCCCTAGATTTACAAATCAGTCCCCATACAAAATCCTATCATTCCTACTGAAGTTGAAAAGTCTCCCTGGATTCATTTAAAAAAATCTGGTAACCATATATTATAGGCCACTCTCGAAAGTAGGAATGGAATAATCTAGTTATAAATAGTTCCATTTTTTTCTGTGAGTCCAAACTAAACATATAAAGCAGATCTATCTATCATCTATCTATCTATATCTATCTATCATCTATCTATCTATCTATCTATCTATCTATCTATCTATCTATCTATCTATCTATCTATCTATCTATCTATCTATCATCTATCTATCATCTATCATCTATCTATCTATCATCTATCTATCTATCTATCTATCTATCTATCTATCTATCTATCTATCATCTATCTATCTATCTATCTATCTATCTATGAAAAAGAACCCTCCCTTCCTCAAACTAGATATCAGGCCTTTGTTGCCATTACTGAGAAGGCCCTAAACGACTTTTAAAAAATGGATTTTCTATTTTGTTGTCTGGCTTTGCTTTTAACCAATGGCATTGTTTACTGTTTCATTCTCATATTTTGCTACCTAATTTTTAGCATCTGGCTGAAACATGTCACAAGAGTGTCCAAAATAAATGAATACGTACAGGTAAATAATGTTTTGACCTCATAAATTAACCAAAAACAATTAAGAGTGCTGATTCCTAGGAGGTCAAGGCTACTGCTGCAATTGTCGTATTGAAGCACAATCAACCCCTTACTTGATATAACTCTTGATTGCCATCTTTATAATGGCAACTAGCTGAGTGCAGTTAAAAATACTGATAACTGTGTTAATTAAAATTTTAATTGTCTTTGTATAAATTGCCAAGGGCAGAAGTAAAAAAAATAAAAATAAATCATATATAGAACTCTTATAGGTATTTTCCCCTTGTTTCCTTTCACTTTTCTTTTTCTATTTCAAACTTGTTTGGCTAAAGTTAAAGAGTACAAGAGCATCCCCTGCAGGAACTTTCCCATCCATGATTCCTTTCGCTTTTTTTGGAGTGGTTATTTCTTCTGCTGATTTGTATTCACTCTGCATGATGCACAGTAATTGTGTCTAGAGAATTAGAAAGGGATGGCTATTGCGGTGGTAATAGAATTACTATCAGTGTTCTAAGCTGGTAAAAGCATTCTGGGTTTCAGTCAAAGGATTTAAAAATACATGCTGAAATGTATATCTGCTTCTATTTCTTCCCTTGCACTAGTTATAGGTGTGGAAGACTGGGATTTAACACCTGCATAGGTAAGGGCTTTGCCATCCCATTTGGGTGACTGATGCCCCCCTTCTCATTGCTAGGGCCAATGCTTTAGGGATGTATACATATAACATTGAAGAAGTGCACAATCTATGTACCTGTGTACATCAGTAGTTCAACTCTACACCTAAGCAGTGACTTGCATGTCATGTTTGAGAAGGGTGAAGTCTGTGCATGCAATAACTGAACTGCACATTCCTTCACACAAACACTTGCAGAGACAGCTTGTGCCTGTGTAATGTGTGAAAAGGCCCTTTTAATGGCCCCACTAAACTATCCAGGCACTGCCTCCTGAAGCACATCACTTCACCCTACTGCAATGCAGGGCTAGCCTTGCCAAACAGGACCTTCACGCAACCTGAACTGATGTATTGAGCGCAAGGATTGAGTGGCTCCCAATCACAGGTGATCAGATTTTTGTTCAGTAAGGCTGACTGAGGATGGCCAAACTAGCTCTCAAGTAATTTAAGCAAGATTTGTTGTTCTCTCATAGTTCCAGTTTGCTCCTAATGGACAATATTGCATCTAATATATAATTTGGAAAATTGTTTGTTCACTATGCAGTTGGGCACCTCCTAATGTATTGTAACCATATCTTGCATGATGGTTTCTGGGATCAAACACAAGGTTTTTAATCTATGTTTGGACAGAACCGGGCACCAGTTTGAACCAAGATGGTAGACTGAACATTTCATTTTAGCCACTAATTTAAAAACTGCACTGATTTCATTTTATTTTTAGAATTCCCAAGCAACACCAAGTATAAGGCTGCTAGTTAGAGATAGTAAGAGGAATGTGTTTTAATAAAACACAAAGTGAGGCACTGTATTAAATACTGTGTTTTGAAATTTTGCATATTACAGCTTTTATTCCTTGAGGACACTGTTAAGCAATTCTATGGGTTAGCTCTTCAGCTCCAAAAGGCTAGGACACCGGTTCACGTTTAGTAATGAGGCATCTACAGCAGGTCTCTTCAGTTTATCCTATTAACTCAATAGCATTTCTTAAAATGCATGCAGCTCTTTGATTTTGTTTGTTTGCTTGCTAAACCTGTGACTAGTTTCATGTCCCTTTAATCATGGCAAAAGACAGCTATCTGGGCAAACTGCAATAAGACTGAATCTGCAAGTATTGGCAGGGTGAAGTCCCAGTGGAACAGGGACTGTTCTCAACAAGATAAGTGGATGATTCTGTCCAGCTGGAAGCAGTGGTGAACCAGCTCAGAGAGCACTTGAGAAGCCTGTGCCAGCTGCCTGGTGAGAAGATAATGAAGGAGCTGTGGGGAGGTTGTTGAGCTGATCAGCCAGCTTCTGTGCTGCACAATTTAAATTTTTTTAAAAACCCCACAGTGAGTGATATCTACTTGTAAGGAATAGAGATGTGGAGTCCACTGGAAGCTCTGTATTAATGTTATTGGAAAAACAAACAGATGTTCATGCCATGGTTCACCTGTAGGAAACCAGAGATCTGTTTTTATTCTACTTTCTGGATGCAATAATAGATGTGTGAGAATTATATAGCATTTTCCTTCTATAACAAATTTCCAAAGTGCTAAACATATTCACAAAGAGTATCTCAATAAGGCTGGCCACATTCTTGTAAATCAAGACAGTGTAATCCAAGATTGATGGGAGTGGTGTACTCTGAAGCTTATAGCCGTTTTCCTAAGGCCTCCTAAAGGGCCTTTGCAGAGTGAGATCTAAACTAGGCATTTCCTGGCTCACAGCTCATTGTCCAAACCATGCACTCGGGGGGGGGGGTTAGTTGTTTTTTTTTTTTTAAGCTATTGAACTAAACTTGTAGAGCGGCCTTAATGATAGCTTTAAAAAATAGCCAAGTGCATTCTGATTCTACTATCATATGAGCTGCTAGGAACCAGAGGCAGGCAGAGTGCTGTTGCTCACATGTCCAGCTTGCAGGTTTCCCCAAAGCATCTGGTCAGCCTCTGAGAACAAGAGATGGAGCACTGGCCTGATCCAGCAGGCTTGTCTTATATTCTTTGGCAAAGAGCCTTTTCTGTTCAGCAAGCTAGTCCCTGCCCAGTTCTAACTCAGCTACACACACACACAATGGGTTACTGTCATGTTCGGTTTCTGAACCTTCTGAAGACACCTGTATGGTGGAATTTAGTTTATAAGATGTTGAACTAGATGATTCAGTGGCCTTGACCTCAGAAATGCTTCTTTTCTTACCCTCAAACCACAGCTGTTGGAAAGATACGCAAGTGAAGAGTAATTTGATTGTTTTTACAATTAAGTTTAACCTGCCTTTGCTTCATGGGCACTCTCTTGGATATCTACATTAAGCAGCTGGGAAACTGCAGGCAAAAGTGAAATTACCAAGCATTCACCAGCATCAACAGCTGAAGGCTATAAGTGAAAAAAAGGAAAGCAAAATGCAAATAGTCTCTTGAGTTCTTTGCAGCCAGGCAAGTAAAAGAGATTAGTCTTTCCAAACAAGTCGAGTGGAATTGTAAAACAGACAAGCAAAAGAATGAGTCTCAAATACACAGTAAGTTCAAGATTTGTCAGGGTTTATCATGAACAACATGGATAGTCCTGAGAGAAATACACCTGAGTGGTCATGAAAAGCAGGTCACTCATACCAAATGCACACATCTATGCATATGTACACACAGACTCAGCCACAAGGGAGGAACTTGGTAATGCCCCATGTGACTATGGGGGATATGACCAGGTCAGTCTATCCCACCCAATCAGCAACCTGCCAGGGGATGATGGCAACTGCAGCTGGAAAACCCAGGCAATTGGCTCTGTTCTGGTGTTCACATATATCGTTGGGAAATCAGATGAAATTATAAAAAGTGGTTCTCAGGTGATTCAGTCTCTGCATGTGTGTGTGTGTGTTTCTCTTCCTCATGGTGTTCATGTCCCTTGGGTTGCAAGAGGTCAGGATCCAGCTCATAAGCCAGATCCATTTCTCTGCTCCTGCCTTGTAAATCAGCTTTATATTTATCTGTATTTTAATCATGTAATATTTCAAGTCAAGCTTAAGTCATATCATGTGATGGTGCCTTTTTCCAGGAAACTAAGCCATGAGTGAATGATAGGCATAATTTAATAGCAAGCCATTATTGCGTAAACTTGCCCTTAATAATGCTCATGATCATTGTTTTTATTTTATTTTATAGCACACACCAAGAGGCTACATGTTGCTGCACGGGCAGCTATAAATTTAGTGCTTTGTAACCCACACAAAAGTGTTTTAAAATACCAATGTATATAAGTTTAGTGCTTTATAATGTATTGGCTGAAATCCACAAAAAGTGAACTGTGTGGAATCCAAAACAGTGAAAGTAGGGTAAGAACCTCACAGGGCAGATTTGTTTGTTGTGTTTCTCTTTGGAGTGACACTTCTCTCCCATAAATGACAAGCCGATGATCCATTTCTTAAAGCAGACTTGACCCTTTAATAGTGGGAACTGCTGTGCTGAAAACAACCAAGCATTCTGCAGAGTGAGATATAAACAAGGCATTTTCTGGCTCATTGTCTTAACCACGTCATTGACTTAACCACTAGGTTTGGGGGCTTTGTTTTGTTGTAAGATGAAATGTGTGGATGAACCTTAAGACAACCTTTATAAATGGTCAAATGTAAGCTGACCCTGTTCAACAATCTGGTCCATGCCTAGTTCTAGCTCAGCCACACACATACACCTATTTACATAAATGGCTGTCATGCTCTCCTAAAAAAGAAAACAAAGAAATAAATAAAAAATCTTCCTTCACCATCAGTTTCTGTCTTATTGGAAAGAATTCTACTGTACTGGGAACATCCGGTGGAATAACCACAGCAATCATTGCAGACTACAGTGGTACCTTGGGATAAGTACTTGATTCGTTCTGGAGGTCTGTTTTTAACCTGAAACTGTTCTTAACCTGAAGCACCACTTTAGCTAATGGGGCCTCCTGCTGCTGCTGCGCCGCCGAAGCACGATTTCTGTTCTCATCCTGAAGCAAAGTTCTTAACCTGAAGCACTATTTCTGGGTTAGCAAAGTCTATAACCTGAAGCGTATGTAACCTGAAGTGTATGTAACCTGCGGTACCACTGTACAGAGAATACATTGTGGTTTTTTTGTTTTTTCAAACTGATATCATGCTCAGTTTGGCTGCAGAAAGAAAGATGTGGTAGAAAAACAGTTACCCACCTACACAGACGATGAGTCTTAGAGAATACAGTATTATGATCTGCTAGGTGTATGGGCATGTCCTTCCAGATGCTTTAGATCTGTCCGCACAGAACTACTGATTTGTTATTGTAGAGTGTTGAATATCCACCCTTGTATTCCATTTCATGTTAACCAGTTTTATGGGTTTCATGGATACTTATTAACTTTTAAAATTACACAAGAATAAAGAGGTGGGGTCATAATTATAATTGGGAAAGAATTAAATGGAAAATATCTGTATATTAAGTTGGACTTTGGGGAGCAATACCAAGGCTTTCAGAAGTTCATGAGATACATCACCACTGGGAGATGAGTCTTTTCAAGTCTATTTTTAAATAATGAGGCAAGTACAGTGAGAGCAATTTCTTACACATCTATCAGATGTTAATGTTTTCGGCTGAAAGTTGAAAGCTCGTGACTCATCAGTTAAAATGCTGACACCTGTAAATTGCTCGATGAGGGCTGCATTAGCGAAGATGGCTGTAGCAGTTTTCTTTTCAGAAACCGGGAAGTTTTAAGGGCAAGTTTCCCATGATATAATAGCAGATTGAACTAACTTTGAATTTAATTGCAAGACAGTATACATGATCTATTTCTGCCATTTTAGCAAGAAGAGATCCAGCATATTTTATTAGAAATGGTCGCAATTGTCAGTGTGAACTGGGCTATGCTCTGAAATATTAACTTATTATATTTTAGCAGAAATTATTTTTCAGTACCCATATTTCCAATACCAGGCCAATAAGAGAGCAGATGTTTAGATATGAGTACCAAATGCTAATAGGAATAAATGCCGCAGTCCATTTTTTCAGCTGCCTTCCTTCCACAAATTGATGTCAGTGTTTGTGGATGAGCTGTGCCAGATTTATCCCCTTCACAAGGTCTCATCCTTGAAGCTATTCCACATAGAGAAAACTCAAATATCCTAAACTGGCCTAACATCTCAGCAGAACAGCTTCTATTATTTAGGTTATAGATCAGGGCAGCTAACCCATGAATTTCCAAATATCATTGGACTGCAACTTCCATCATCCCTGGTCATTGGCCATCCTGGTTGAGGTTGATGGGAGTTATACTCCAACAACATCTGGAGTGATGCTGGTCACCCCCCAATTTATATTATATTTAATATTTGGCAATGAGAGGCCTAAGCAGCTTGTTGCTCACAGTTTGAGTTCTCTACCAAGCAAACACATGAATGTACTCAATTCACTTGACCTGATGATGACATTTTACTTTAAAATGCTAAAAACCTTTTTTTAAGTAGGAAAAAAATAGTTGTTGCTTTTTTTTATTTGTCCTAGGTATTTCTCTGTTGTTCTGGATGGCAGAAATTCCCAGACTGTCCTGGTTAGTAACTCTATCCTCCCTAGAAAGCATAAGCTTTGTTACTTCTCAGATGTGTGCAGCTCTGATACACGTTGTAGTTTCTTTTTTATTTATGCTTTTCAGGTTTATACGTCTCACTAATTTTACAATCATTTTAACATTGTGAAACTTGGTTTCCTTCCCCCTATTTCTGCAGTTCCTTAAATTTATTTTTAATATCTTCTGCATATCCAAATTAACTTAATTTGCTGATTTATTCATCTACTTTAAATATACAGTGGTACCTTGGGTTAAGTACTTAATTCGTTCTGGATGTCCATTCTTAACTTGAAACTGTTCTTAACCTGAAGCACCACTTTAGCTAATCGTGCCTCCTGCTGCTGCCGCGATGCCAGAGCACGATTTCTGTTCTCATCCTGAAACAAAGTTCTTGACCTGAAGCACTATTTCTGGGTTAGCGGAGTCTGTAACCTGAAGCGTATGTAACCTGAAGCGTATGTAACCCGAGGTACCACTGTATATTCTTATAAAACAGCAGGTTATTACAATAATCCTGCCAATGTTCTTATCTGTTTACAATTTATCTATAAATATTCAATAAACCATTTCCATTCTTTTATAAAAAGTTTGTTATCTTCATTTCTTATTCTTCAGTAAGTTCTACCATTTCTGCATATTCCACAACATGTTGTTGTTTCTGATTTGCCTAGACCTAATTGGCTGAAGGACATGGACAGGAAACAATGAAGCCAGCACCATTTTGAACTCTTTGAAACAATGGGCTTTCAAAATGTGTGGCGCCCTGTGTGATGCCAAAATTTGGTGCCCCCTGCCTCTCACACTCCATTCCATATAATAGCTGAACCCTACAGCGCTGCTGAGGCTCCATGCCCACTATGACTGAACCAGTCGTGCTCCCCTAAATTCACCTCTGATGTGATTTTGGGGGTGTTTGCTTGGTGAGCCTATTTTTACTAAGCAGCCAGAAAGCATCAACATAGGTTATCCTGAATGTTGCACTTTTTTACACTATTACCCACTTTCTCTTTTTAATCAGAAGCCTGTCAAAGGGTTTTCCTTTCACCATTATTCATGTGCCTCATCTATTGGAAAATGCCCTGGGAGTGCCTGCAAGCCCCCAGAACTCTGAGGGTCCTCCGGTACACGCAGCTCTGGAAAAGACATCTCCCTTCTCTTCCAGTGTGCACAGCGACATATACCAGATGGTATATGCACACTACACTTCTGGCATAACACAGCAAGAAGTGTGAGACATTGTAAAGCTAATCTACTATTTATTTTGAGATTATCCCGTGCACCCTGATTTCCTAGCTATGGCAGTTTCCAGACTCTATATACACTTGGACTGGGTGTTTTATTCCAATGCAAATTGGAACCTAGGATTTAAAGACGGTAAGAGGGGATTAGGAAGCCTTTTACAAAAGCAGACTCCAATAAACAGGCCACTCTAAGCTATATATAAAAAATCCCTTCTCTCTCAGCTAAAAGGACCTGATAAAGAATATTAGTAAGCACTCAGATATAAGCATGGGCTGCAGTACAACCATTCTAATAATAAATATTGTTTAATAAAAATGCACACACACATATTACCAGTCACAAAAAATACTTAATTAAAAATACTCCATGGGGAAAAACTAATTTTTTAACAAACAGATGACACAAAGAATTGCCATGTCATAAGATTTAAAATAGTCAGCTAGCTATTGCAACTTATATAAAGAGAGATATCAGAAAGTTTTTGATGTGTGCATATTTTTGTAGTCAAATAAGTTCAATTGATTCCAATTGATTTTAATCTTACGGTCCAGATTCAACTAAATAGTTGTGCTAGCGGGAGCCAGAATAAGAAATCCTTTTAGTGCAATGGGACTTTCCCACCTCCCTCCAAATACCCCTAAATCAGATCGGAGGGTGGGGGGTCAGCAGATCAAAAGCAGAGCACACTGGATTTGTATGGAGTAGGGAGATTGTTTGATTAGACCATTGCTTTGAATTCTGCCTATATTTTCAAATTATGGTGAACCTCATGATGAAGACTGAGTAACAAATATAATGAATACTCCTCCCCCTTCTCCTCCTCCTCCTCCTACTAACAAGATCAACAACAACAACGTTTCCTTGGAGGTAACTCTCGCTGTTTCAGTGAGGCTTACCCCTTTGGTAAATGTGGTTTGTATTGTAGCCTTTCTTCTTTGTTTCTGATAGCATATATGTTTTCTCTGTGGAATTGCAACCATAAGCCTTATGATGAATTAAAATGTTTAAATGTTTTTGAAGCAAATATTTTAAAAAAGAATAAATCTAAAGAAAATTGCTTCCTACAGACTGAAATGTTGTTATAAAATAAACATACTGGTGTAGTGAGGAAATAGCACAACATTGCCACCATCCTTGCATTTTGAAATATAGGTCTGAAAGGGGATGTTTTAAACTTAAGGAGGGTTACCAGGGAGGATTCTTAGACTATTTAGCTGAGCAGACACAAACAACATCATTTAAGTTTCCTTCATGAAAACCCCTGGATAGATCTTCATGCAGCCTAGCAGGCTTTTTTGCTTGGGGAGGGGGGGCTCCCTTGCCTGCAAATTTCATCCATTTCTGTGGGGGGGTGGCAAGTTTTAGATTTCTCAATATAGCTAATGGAGTCAGTGGGGAAGAGACCTTCAGGTTTAACAGATTTGAATCAGACCGCGAATCAGAAATAATTTGAGTGTATACAAACATTGCTTCCCAATGCCATGGATACATATATGAGGCCTTTCTTGAACAGTTTCTTTACAACAATATTGTAAGGTGGGGTTATACTATTATAGTGGAATTCCACGCAACCTTGTGCATGGTCTCACAAGGACTTGCAAGCCTATGAAGCAATGGCTCTGTACATCTATCATGCATCCCAGAGCAGTGAGCGAGCTATGAAAACATCTTCTCATTCTACAGTCCAACATTCCAATGCAGATTTTTCAGCAGATAGTGGTGAGGTACTTAAAAAAGCTGCTTGAAACGACATGACCTTGTAATCCATTTGTTGAAGCATTTAGTGTTTCCTCTTCCAAGCAGGTAGAGCAAAACTAAATGTTGTGCAAACAAAGTTAATCTGTATGCAGAGGATTATATTGAATGATAAAGAAGGGAATAAAAGAGCAACTCTACTGCCGGCTTGTTTGCTCAGGCATGCTGTTTTCAGCATTTGATGTTGTACAACGTATGAAAAGGTGAGATTAAATAAAAACAGAGGATGCGCTATTAAAATAGAAGTATGAACAAGAAAAGGTAATGCATTAATTGCTGCACTGAAAAGAATGGAGAGTTGGAGGTGATACAACACTGGAGGAGAAGGAGGCCAGGGAAGAAGGGGAGCAGGGCCCACTCCACCAGATTGGCACCAAATCCAGCTTCATTCGGCTCCTCCCTTCCTGCAGATTTCGTATATTCACAATCATTCTACATATCTGCTGAGTGGAGAGTGGAGGGAAGTGGAGGGCAGTGGCGTAGCGTGGGGGTGCAGGGGGGCTGGCCGCACTGGGTGCAACATCTGGGGGTTAGGGTTAGGGGGCGCAAATCCACGGGTTAGGGGGCACAAATTACTTGCCTTGCCCCGGGTGCTGTCAACCCACGCTACGCCACTGGTGTAGGGTCCTCTCTGACATCACAGCCGAGAGCCAAGCTCAATTCAGCTCCTTCTCTCCTTGAAGCCATAGCAACTGGCCAGGAGGGGCAAAGTCAAGCACCAGGTGTTCTGACAGTGGATTGGCTCTGTTGGTGCATCCACACAATATTATTATTCCCATTGCCTTGGCCCCAGCTCCTCTCCCGTAAGAGGTAGTGAATCCACTGTCAGGAGGGCAGGTGCAGGGAATTGCCCCTCCTCACTGGCTGCCCTGAACTTTTCCCATTCAAGCCAGTCATTCAAGGAGTATTGAGGCAAAAACGTGTGAGCAATCTTTTCATTGCATAAATGGGGACATTGCTAGACCACTATGCTTTTTATAGTATACTGTTTACACAATTTGTTTATTCGTGATAATTGATAAGGAAATCATCGCCAATATATAAAGACTGCCTTCAACAAAGCAGACTTGAAAGTTTTAGTGATCATGTATCAGAGGAAACCTATAAAATTATCAAAGACAAATCCAACATTTTAATAACATCGGGGGTTGACTTTGATATTTGAGTGATCTAAAATGGTCTTGTCCGCTTATAAATCATCTGCACATTTCTATAAGGAAAGACATAATTCATCTGATTGATGCCAATACTATATTACCTTGATTTGTAATACTGCCAAACCTAATATGGAGATAACTTGGAAAGAACTCTACATTTTATTATATACAACTGAATAGATATATGATAACTCTAGACACAGTACCATTGATGTAGATAGTTTTTTGTTTTTGTTTGGCTGAGATCATACTGCCAAGACATAAACAGGTTTAGGAAATTATGAATATGATTGGATGAGTTGCCAACCATACAGTATTTCAGTTTCATTTTTGAACCTTCTCCATTTAAATGGATATGACCATTCATAATTTACTTTAGATCCAGAGCTTATTTTCTGCTAACTTTACATTCTTACATTGTGTTACAGAGGGAGACAATGTGGTGCCTGCCAGATGTTGTTGGACTGCAACTTCCATCATCCCTTGGTCATGCTGGCTGGGATTCATGGGAGTTGGATCCACCATAATCTGCGGAGAACAATGTTGGCAAAACCTGAGTTACAGAATAGCAGCCTGTTCCCATATTTTAACAAATACATAAACCTACTTTGTGGTTTAGCTATAAGTCAACCCTATCCCTCCTGTTCCATTTTATGCATCATCCCTTCCTGCAGATTGCTCTTAAGAGGAACTGGAATGAGATTTGCCTCTTTCGATATCATGACTATTGGCATTTTATTCACAGCCAGATTGATGCTATACTACAATCTTTGGAATGGATGTGAAAGATTTAAAATGCATGCTGGCCCTGATCCATCCATGGTCAATCAATGTGTGGAAGCAGGCTTGCATGCAGGGAACACCTTCATATTACGAACAAGAGACTGCTGTGAAATGGGGTTGGGGAACTAGCCAGCATTCTCCAGAACAGCTTCTATGGGCAGATGGCACCCTGATCCAGGATCTGTGAGTACAGCAGCTGACTGCTTCAATCCCTGCATACTCATGAAACCTTTCTGCTTTCTACTTATGTAGGTAGATGTGACTTTTCTTTTAAAAAAATAACCCTTCCCTCCTGCATTGATCATCTGCTTACTCAAGGGAAGAGGAGAAATCCTCACACGCTGTTGTACTCACAAGCATACAGATTTGAGGACTTTGTGTCAATGCCCGTGATTGTTTATATTAAGCATATTTACCTCTTGTTGCATCCCACTGAAATTATGACCCTCACAGTCCATTCCATCTTTACACTTCTACGATTCTAAATGTGGCTCCTGAAGACTTGCAATGCTGTTGCTGACGTGTGCATAGCACATTACTGGGAAGGTTCTAGAAGTCCAGGAATCTTCTTGTGAGATTTAGCCAAGGTGTAAAATTTACTGCCTTGACTTCCCTTCAATTTTCCATATAGCATGTCCTAATTCTCCAGCTATATCTTGATAGCATCACATCAAAATTCAAATAGTTTTATCTTCACAGCTGTTAAGTAGTTTCATAGACTCTTTGTTATTAATCATAAAGATGTTTACTATGTACTTAGGCTACACATAAATTGTTTTAAACAATCTATAGTATACTAATGTTTCATGATAAAGATTTCTTTCTGTTTCACTTTGCTTGCCAAAGGATGACACATTGGATTTGTCACCCAACAGCACCATGAGCTTCTTTATGAATCACTTTACTGCCTAGAAACCTACCAATGGTACTTGACCTCCAAAAATTTGAATTTGTTTAAAGACAATTATGAGAAATGTTGGTCAGAAATCAAAAGAGACTTGGAAATATGGTCAAGATTGAAACTTTCCTTGTTAGGCCGAATAGCTGCTGTAAAGATGAATGTATTGCCGAAAATGTTATTTTTGTTTCAGGCCCTACAGATCGTGGACAAGGTGGAATGTTTTGGAAAGTGGCAGAAGGATATTTCTAAGTTTGTTTGGCAGGGCAAAAAGCCCCGAATAAAGTTTAAAATATTAACTGATGTGAAAGAAAGAGGGGGATTTGCCCTGCCGGACTTGAGGTTATATTATGAATCTGCAGCCTTCTGCTGGTTGAAAGATTGGATTTTATTGGAGAACACTGACGTCCTGGATCTGGAAGGGTTTGACAATGCGTTTGGTTGGCATGCATATTTGTGGTATGACAAGGTTAAAGTGCACAAATTGTTTAAAAACCATATTGTCAGAAGAGCAATTTGGAGGGTCTGGATAAAATACAAAGACTTATTAGAGAGTAAAACTCCGAGGTGGCTCTCACCGGTGGAGGCCAAGGCACGTAAGAGACCCAACATGGAGGCCCATTGGCCTAAATATTGGGAAATAATTGAAAAAATTGGAGACAATTGGAGGCTGCTAAGTTTGGAGAAATTGAAAACTAAGGTACGAGATTGGCTGCACTATGCGCAAATTCAAGAGGTATTCAAAATAGATAAAAAAGTTGGATTCCAGGTGGAAAAATCGAAACTAGAGACTGAATTGTTAGAGCCAAAAAGTAAACTACTTTCGAGAATGTATAACTTGCTGCTTAAGTGGAATACACAGGATGAGACAGTCAAATCCGCTATGATAAAATGGGCTCAGGATGTGGGGCATAACATTATGTTTGCAGACTGGGAAAGGTTATGGAACACCGGTTTGAAATTCACGGCTTGCACTGCCTTGAAGGAAAATATTATGAAAATGGTATACCGGTGGTACATGACCCCAGTCAAGTTAGCTAAGATATATCATCTGTCTGACAACAAATGTTGGAAATGTGGAGAGGCGGAAGGGACATTCTTTCATCTCTGGTGGACCTGCCCGAAAGTGAAGGCCTTCTGGGAAATGATCCATAATGAACTAAAAAAGATACTGAGATTTACCTTACCTAAAAAACCAGAGGCCTTCCTTCTGGGCATGGTGGACCAGAGAGTGTTTAAGAAGGACAGAATCTTTTTTATGTATGCTACCACAGCAGCAAGGATCCTGATTGCAAAATATTGGAAGACACAAGATTTACCCACGCTGGAGGAATGGCAATCGCAGTTGATGGACTATATGGAACTGGCTGAAATGACTGGCAGAATCCGAGACGCGGGAGAAGAAACAACTGAGGAGGACTGGGAAAAGTTTAAGGACTATTTGAAAAAACATTATAAGCTGTATGAATGTTAAAAAATGCACCTTTCAGGAAATTCTAGCTTCAGCAAATGTAAGTTAATGATATGAAAATTAAGACACAAGAATTCAGAGGTAAAATAATGAAACAACTTTATTGTGTTTAATACAAAATATATAAGAATTGAGCTACAGTAAAATTGAAAATAGGGAACATGATAAAATGGAAGTTACAATAAGTTTTGAAATAAGTTAACAAATTGCTGATGCTTTATAAGACAGAGAACGCAGGGTTCGGAGGATGTGGGGAAGTCCTATAGAATAGATGGAAAAAGAATATGGAAACTTGTTATTTATACCCTATCTTCTCATAACCACTCTTTATTCTTTTTTCTGTATTTTTAAAAAAAAGCAATAAAAAATGTTTATAAAAAAAAAAAAAGAAACCTACCAATGGATTGCTTAACCCTCTTCGCTTGTGATGTAGAACTGCAGCCTTAAAATCATATATCATTCTTCCACAACCAAGCACCCTTCAGACACATTTGGACTACAACTCCCATCAGCCCTTGCCAGCATGACCAATGGCCAGTGATCATGGGACAACAACTGGAGGGTGACAAGTTCCCCGTCCTTCACATACAACATTAGAAAAGAGATGTTATATTAAAGGTTTATTAAGATATGAAAACCTTTGTTCATCTCCTTACAAGTGAAAGCATTGGTGAAACATGGATTGTGTCTTAGACTCAACTACCTCAATGAGTAAGCATTGGTTCAGAGCAAACATTTTGGTCTTCCCTGACTTATGATACTCCTTGTTTCCTCTGGCACATGGCAAGGTACAAAAAAAATCACAAATCATTTTGAATGTGATGGAATCACACTTGCCCCAGTGCCACAATGTTGGTGTGGCATGTGTTTAATTGTCCGACAAAATGAGGGCCACATTACTTCAGAAGTAGGCTTACCGGCAGGAAGTATTTAATCAGAAGTTACTTTGGAAGCAGCTTCTGAATTACATGGGACTCTGATCATAATCATTTGTTCAGAAGACACATTGAGGCAATCAGTTCCCTTGAAGAAATGTAAGACTTAAAAAAGTCATTTGGTTTGAGGTGAAGGAAGCAGATTATGGCAGCAGTGGTGTGTGTGTGTGTGTGTGTGTGTGTGTGTGTGTGTGTGTGTAATGTAACTTTTCTGCTTTAGTAAAATGGGATGCTATTACCATCGGCTATTGCTTTTTCATTTTTATCCTGTGGTTTCTTCATTGAAATTTCCCCAACAAGAGGACAAGGCAAGTAGATATCTCTGTTATCCATGAACTAACAATAATGTTCATATTATCAAAAGGGTAATGCATGAGCAAAAAATGGGGTTATTTTCCTATCTCAGACCATTATCTTGAGTGAGCATGAGTCACCCCAGTTAAATGTTCAGAAGTAGTGCATTTTCATCTTTGGCTTTCTCTTTTCGAACCAGCATTCAAACTCTTTATGCAGATGCTGTTCCCTTGTATTTATGCTTAAGCTTTGAAAATAACAGGCACGATCCAATAACAAAGGAACATTTAACCTCATACTGGTTTCTATGGGAGTGTTGAACAAATGCTCAGTTATCTCTTGTTAATATCAGTCAGGCTTGGAAGTGCTTAACCTTGGAGAGATTCTGTCTGCTTTTGCTATGGCAAAAACTGCCCAAAGGTGGGGTTTCTTCCCTTGCTGCTCTCACGGACAGTTCCTTGTAGGAGACAATATGGAAGCATCCCTCCCATGTCATACAGCTTTGGGGAGGAGGAGGATTTGTTGGAATAACAGGAAGAAAGGGGTAAGCATATGTCATGACCATTATCCCTTACAGTGCCCACTGAAGCCAGCAAACTGGCTAATTTGTGGGCCGTCTGCAATCTGACTTCCCTGCCTAGTGTGCAGGCCCATCTAGGGATCTCACCAACCAGGAAAGCCCTGAGAAAATTGCCGCCTCATCGGATCCAGCCAAGGCAGGAGGCGCAATTCCACAATGCCGCCTGACCCCGGAGCAGGTAGGTGGACCTACAAGAGTGACAGAGGGGAGGGGAGCATACAACAGTATTCCGCTATGTTAGGTAAAGTCTGCTTTACATGAGGTAAGATTTCTTTTTCATGGCTATGAAAAAATGTACACTATGGATGGTGGGGATATTGCCAGAAGAAATATCAACAACCTCAGATATGCAGATGACACAACTCTGATGGCAGAAAGTGAGGAGGAGTTAAAGAACCTTTTAATGAGGGTGAAAGAGGAGAGCGCAAAATATGGTCTGAAGCTCAACATCAAAAAAAGTAAGATCATGGCCACTGGTCCCATCACCTCCTGGCAAATAGAAGGGGAAGAAATGGAGGCAGTGAGAGATTTTACTTTCTTGGGCTCAATGACCACTGCAAATGGTGACAGCAGTCACAAAATTAAAAGATGCCTGCTTCTTGGGAGAAAAGGAATGACAAACCTAGACAGCATCTTAAAAAGCAGAGACATCACCTTGCCAACAAAGGTCCGTATAGTTAAAGCTATGGTTTAGTATACATATACTATACTATACGTATACTATAGAATACATAGAACAATTTATGTGTAAGTACATAGTAAAATGACTAATAAGACAGAATTGATGAGTCTATTCAACACCTGTGAAGAAGATAACATTATTTGAATTTTGATATGATACACAGGAACCCCACACTTTGGGGGTTCTAGATAGCAGAAGATTGCTGGGTTCAAACTATAATTGTATTTCTTTAGAGTTCTTGCAGACCAAAGTTTCTTTTTCTAATCATAGTGGATAACAGTTTGCGTTTACCAGTCACCACAGCCCAATGTCTCTCTCTGTATGTGTGCATATAGTTGAGGGGGAAGTCATGAATATGCAGAATCAATTCTGTGAAACTGCTTTATACCCACATTCTAAATACATATAAATAGAAGTCTCATCCTTCTTTCGTACAGCAGAATTTGGGTTACCTTGGTAACATTTTGGCTTTTTTTCTGAGCGTACATATCCCAAATAATTCCTCCAAAGTGCACATAAATCTTTGTGTTACACACACAGCACACACACTACATGTGCCTTATGTAATGGATGAACTACAGATGGACTGTCTCAACTAGAAAAGCATTAATTGATATTTTAATTATTCTGACATTTACAATACAAATAATTGGTTTGCAACTACCCAGTTTGGTTATCCACCATCCGTTGTCTTCTCTGTTTGTCACATGCTTAAATAAACACAGCCCTGAATTTTTACTTGAATAATCATTTAAAACAATGCTTTGAGTTAATAGATGTCGTTTTCACCTTGCCCTTCTGCTTGAGAGTGTGCAGTCCCACATGTGTCTATTCAGATGTCAGTCCCATTGAGTTCAGTGGAACTTGCTCCAGGGTAAATGTGTATAGGATTGCAGCCTTTGTGTCTATTTAGCTCCCTTTACTTTTTTTTCTTTCATCTCCAGAGATTTTTTTTTTACCATAGAATATGAGTTAAGTATCATTTTCTCTGAGTTATGTTGCCAGCATGCAAATTGCATTTTAACAATAGAGCAAGAAAATAGGAAAGTCTTGCCAGGATTCACATCCCCTCTGCAGCATCGTGATAAATTCCTTCAGCTATCTTTTGACCTTGATAATAGCATCCCACATGCAATGTAGGATGCCCTGTAGTATTAAAAGGCTGCAGGGAGGAAAGATTGGAATAAGAAAAGAAGACGCTTCAGAAATGGGAGAGAGAATATTTCTATTGTCTGCGATGTATTACTGTCTGTTTCTTGCACACAAAGAAACCGGAATGTTAATTTGCTATAATTAAGCACACAATGGGGTTAGAAGGGAGTATAAAGAACAGAATGGTATATTTCTTGATAAAATAGAATTTCAGCTTTCAAGGTGAAAGCTTAATGGAATCTTAAACATGGAGTTCTTTGTTTTCACCAGGCCTTGTGTTTTGAGAAGTCTTAGAGGGCCCTGAGGGTCACCCGCTTCACTCTGAACCATACATGATATTTATACTTTGAAATTAATTCCCTTTTTATGTATGCGCCTGTCTACAGTACCTTAGGTTAGCAAGTTTCTCAAATGTTGCTTATAAAAGGAGAAAGAGAACTCTGGCTGCACAGCCCTATATATTTCTAGTCAAAGGGAAGTCCTCCTGAGGCCTGTGGGGGTTAGTCCCAGGTAAGTGATGGCACGTCTGCAAATTTTATCCACTTCTGCTTAAAGGGATGAGGAAGCTATAGCCATTATTTTGAGGCCAGGGGGACAAAGCAAACTCAGATGGACTTCTGGTTGGTGAACACCTCAAAATTTTAGTACAAAGCTGAACCAGGATTTTTATTGACAAGTTCAACAAGCACTTTATTAGACCATGTTAGCTTGATCACACTCCTAGCCCTGTAACACAAATACACTAGTCATTATCCATTGTGTATGGCATTTGTCTTTTATACAATGCATTTTGGCATAGCCTGCAGCTTTGCAGAATGTTATCAAATAACAGCAGTATGTTGAAAAAGACTACTTGAAAATCCTAACCTAAAACTTTAAATTACTAGATTTGGACTAGATGACCCTCAGGGTCCCTTCCAGCGCTACAGTTCTATGATTCTATACTTGGGGTTCAGCTCCACTGAATTTCGTAGGATCCGCAGATGAGATTGTGCTCATAAAATATTTACCATGCAATCCTATGTATGTTCACTCAGAAATGTGTTCAGTGCATAGGATCACAGCTCAAATGCTAGAGCTGCAGACAGATCCTACAATAATATTATTCAGGCTCAGACAGGACACTTCTGCATAACAAAAATCTAATTTTGGCTTCACATTTACATTTGCATGGATTCATCTGATACATTTAAAGTCAATTTATCAGGATTGATGCCAGAGTAGACAACTATAAAAAAGAAAATGGAGTCTGAAACACTTTCAATCTCAGAATATGTTATATGTAATCTTTCCAGGCTATCTGCCTATCACTCTTTGAATTTATAAAGCTCCAGGTACTTTTTATATGTTCCCTGCAAAGTATTAGAACTAAAATATCTAAGAATCCTGCAAAATGAAAACCTGAAAAATGAAACAATCATTCTGAATACATAATATTAGAGTTTTGAAACTTGGGGACTACTTTTAAGTTGAATTTCATTGTGTTGTCTGCTTTCTATAAGCAAACAGGCAATAGCATTTGTATAACCTGAATATTCTTCTAGAATCTGAACTGCGTAAACATGCTTCTCATTAGGCTTTAGAAGTAGGTTATATAAATACATATAAAAGTCTCTCAAATAATTACAGTGAACATATCCACTCCATGCAAATATTATCATAAAGTATGTAGTCAACTAAACAAACATAAAAAAATGACAGAAGCAAATTGTGCAAATTGTGGGGTACAATATTGTTAGAAGCAAATCTGTTTTTGCACCAGATCTTTATATAACAGATCTTTTCTTACAGGTTGTTGTTGTTATTTTATTAGTGATGGGAAGCATCAGTTTTATTGTTAAGACTCCAAAGGATGGAAGGTTTGCATTATCTTACCTGAAAGAGAAAACAGACATTGCAGGTTCACCCCTTCCTGAGGGTGAATGAGGGCATAAACCTGTAAGAAAGTAAAATGACAAGCTTGTCATTGTCCTAAAGTACCACAAGAGGTGCTTACAGGTTTGTTTAAGCAGGATGCCCCATCACTCCTGAGGGCAGCAGGGTAGCATAGAATCAGCCTCATGGCACAAGCAACACTGTCGTCCACCATCTCACTCCTGTTCCAGACTCCCCAACATCCACCAATTGACTAATCTGCCTCACCATGCCTAATGATAGAACTGGCCCTGCTTTTTCAAGTGTCCACATTCACTGAAGGTCTTGTAGACAACTACTGTCCGAGTCCATAGACTTACCTGAGAGCATCATGGTCTTAGGTTGGAACCTAGTTTGCTGATCTACTTGAGATAGTGTGTGGTCAAGACCCAGAGCTTCTTCTGGTGAAAAGGGGAATAGGGTGAGCAATGCTGGCCATTGTGATTGAAAAAACTGGGTCAGCTAGACCAGAGCTTGACCTTCTGCCATTACTTTGTCAACAGAAAGTTACATCTTGGAATGCAGTAGTTACAGCTCCCTTTTCTTCTCTACAGCCTCCAGCCCTAAATTTATATACACCAACACAAAACCCAGCCTGAGTCTGACAACAGCTGTCTGTATCTCCCTATCTCCTTGGAAGTATCTATTTTGTCGTTAACATTATTTTCCAGATGATGTGAGCATTATACTCAGATTGAACTGCTTTATCTCTGTGAACAACACAATAATACGTGAAGGATACAGAATGGTTCACCAGTGTCAATATTACATGGGGCATTAGCAGCCATTTCATTGTCTTTTATCTTGTTTTCTACAGTTTATATAAAATCCAATTTGGATGATCCACTGTTTCAAGGAAATCATGTCTAGGCCTAATCCCCTGTATTTGGTATTGGCATTACAAATAAAGAATTGATTGTGTGACACATTAAGTCTTTTTAATGTGCATCAACATAGAAGACAGGATTCACTGTAACCTCTGGAGGATAATGTGTCTAAGCCTGTCTAAACATAAAACAAATTTATATAAATGTTTCAGAGATAAGACGTTTCATAATAGATTTAATTAAAATATCCCACTCTCTATTTTATTTTCTGCTGACAATTAGATCCATTCCCCCAAACGATGTTAATGGCTACCTGTTGTCTTTATACGTTTAGTGACAAGGCAATCAAATTGCATCCAATGAGACTCTATGCATCAGTTGAGACTGAAAAACAGGGTGCAAGAATTTCAGTGGCAGTGCAACAGATAATGCTTCCCAATTATCATTTATTTTATAGAAGTATTTATACAGCAATCAATCTCAAGGGGGTAAACAAATTAAAATGATGAAACAGCAAAATCACAATAATATAACATAAAATGTAACTAATAACCCAAGGACGTCATTTGTGAGTATGTGACATTTAACCACAATAAACCACAATAAAAGGCTTGAGTGCACAGGTACGTTTTTGACAAAAATCCCATTGTTATGGCATTGTGTTTTGAGCCAGCCCACGATAATGTGGAGGCATAGCAACATGTATCAGTGGGCCAGGAACTGTTAACTGTTACCTTGTGGTAAGCCACATAACCACAGTCTTTTAGGAAATAACCTACCTAGCCTGGCTACAGTCACCTAAGATGCCCATTGGCTTCTCCTGGACAAGATGGAATACAAGAGTACTTCCTGTCCCAGTGTGTTTTCTTTGAGCAATAAACACTAGTATGTCTTGTGCTTCTGGGCTTGCTAAATGGTGGTGCTATCTGACATGTCCTAAGATTCTTTCTCAGTCCTGACTCTTATAGCTTGTTCTCCATTTCTGCCTTCTGGTTTGACCTCTGATCCTGGTTGCTTTTTGCTCCTGAATTCCATTTCCCAGATCCTGATTTGCTTACAGTAACATTGGAGCTGCTTTATATTGAGTCAGAATGTTGGCCCATCTAACTCAACATTGTCTATACTGATTGGCAGTGGCTCTGCAGGATTTCAGACAGGAATTTTCCCCATACCTACTTGGAAATGCTTGAGATTGAACCTAGGATGCTCCAACAATGAGATTATGGGACAGCCTTGACAGTATGTCACCAAAGTGACTGGAGCAGGACTGCAGAACAACTCAATCACATCCTTTCAGCCCCTACATAGTACCTCTGATATGTAACTCTACTCACCTGTCCATGAAGTAGTAAAGCGTTATAAATTGCACTGACGCTAACAGAGCAACAAGACAAGCTTCAGGATTTTTTACACTGTCACAGGTTGACCTGCGAGAACAGTTTATTATTCTCTTGTTTATTTATTGTTTATTGTTTATTTATTGCTTTATTAACATTGTTTGTACACCACGTAATTTTAAATAAAAACCTCTAAGCAGTTTACAAAAAATATAAGATACACACTGAAATTGTCAATAAAAGTCAAAATTAAAAACCAGTTTATAAACAGGTTATTTCAGTGTTTTGGGGTGGGTCAGGTGGGGGGAAGCAGGTGTGTCTGCTGCTTTTGCACCCAGAAGTAAACTGGTACAAACTGCATGTTCTATGTAAAGTTGCATTCTGAATTATCTTTGTGCCTTTGGATTTGGCAAGCGTGTCCAGTCCAATTGGCCTCTGCCCATGGGGTGATTCTAGCATTGCTCTGCCACTCCAAAGATCCCTGTTTCACCCCACAAACATGTAGGGGCAGGGGATCCCCATCATCAGTAAACTGCAGAGCACCCCAAAACATGGTGTTCCAGGGGCTGGGGATGGAAAGGGGCTGATTGCTGCATCAACTACAGGCTGGCATAGTACTTTGCCTGTCCCCACTACTACCTTCTGCACCCAAGTCAGCAAGGACAATGGAGCTGTGGATACCACAGTGGCTCTGCTGATCCATCACAGCCTGCTGCTACCTGGCCAGGGCTTGGGTTGTCCTGCCAGTCTTCCAATGACCTTATCTACAGGAACCACTTTTGGTCTTAAGCCTTTGTGTGAATGTGACTGGGATGCAGATCAGAAGCTCTGTTTACCTGGCATGTGGCTACACTACCACAGTGTAGCTCTGGGTAAGCATGGAATATTGAAGTGTTGTTGTTGCTGTGCATACCTCTAAAGCTGGCAGTGGGAAGATGTGACAGTTCTGTTTCATAACCTCAAATTGTGTTAAGTTTTGCTAGATGAATGCATTTCCACAGCTAAGCAAACAAGGCATTTCTCTTTTTTTAAAAAAGGAAACAGGATGCCCAGTTTGCTGAGACAATGCTATATCTTTAGCAGCAGCTCCTTCGTCGAAGCCAAAGCAAGCCAAACACATTATGTTACACACTAAGGAGATGGAGGTTTAGAAATCAATCTGCATTTTACAGTCAGGGTTCTGAAGCTGAAAATGACAGCTATTATGCAGATTTACATTTTATCCCAACCAGAATAAAGCCAATAGATCACTGAGTTTTTGACTGCTTGGATAATTGCAGTGTGAATGGCTGGCACAAGTTGTATTTGGGGTGGGGAGGGGTGGAGAAGCATTGCATTTGCACTTGGTAAAAAAGATGACATTGAGAAATGGGTTGGATTTCCATGTTAAGGTGTGCACTTATAACATGCAAATCACTGCATGCTGGAAACAAATGTTGAGATGAATGTAGTGAATGCTAGACATAATAACTCTCTGTGCCTCTAGGGACTCTATACCTAAAGTGAACATCCTAATGTGTTTTAGTAATTGAAATTTTAATGTTTTTATAAACAGAGGTTCACCATATTGGTCAAACAATGAATCTAATATATAGTGCAATAAAAGCAAACACAGTATTTCCACATTTGAAAGATCTTAAGGATGGGCATAAATAGATATTATGAAATCTCCCCACCTATCAGCTCCTATTCTTTCTTTTCTTAATAAAATTGCCATGGTCCCCAACCAGGGATCTGCAGATGGGGAGTCTTTCTGCAACAGAAGAAGAGATGGAGCCTCTTCACAGTCCTTTCCAAATGGATCTGCTGACATCGGCACCTGCATCTGGTCCCCAGAACCCCAAGAAGACACTCTGCCACCAGATTCCAAGTGACTGGACCACAGACCCTGCAGAGGACTAAGGTAACACCTGAAGAACCCCACTCAAATAAGTCCCTGTAGCTGGAAGCCCCACTGCCTAGATAAAGTGGCCACAGAAAAAAGCACTGACCACTTGAAGCATTGTGGGTGGGGGGTCATCTTAGAAACCTCTGCTAGTTGTTCCACGATGCTGCTGAGACTTGCTTTTCTCTGCCTGAGTTTTAAGACTGCTAACCATTGTCCTGAACTATCAACGTAGCCCTTTGCCAAAGATCCGCCTGACGCAACAAGCCTTCCCTACTATTCTGATGCACGCACTCCAATACATACATTGTATAGCATGGAAATTGGTTTAACTTCCACACAGGGAATGTTTCCCTATACCTTAGCACATCTACACACATTGTATGGATAACTGATTTACCGTGCCTAGAAATCCAATATACTATATCACCTTTGCTATAAGTGAATCCTCCTTTAGCACCTTTGCAATCTTATTGTGATCAGTAAAACAATCTATAATTACAGAGAAAACCTTTCAATGCATCATTAGAGCAATGCCTTTTTAATAAAGAGAATCACGATGTACTGGTATAAATGCTATGATTGAATACCTTTAATCTCTCAGCTTCATTAGGCAGTGACAGGTTGTCACTGCTTTTTCTTATTCTGCTTGAGTTGCCAACCATTTCCTGTGGCTATTAATGATGACACATCATTTATTACTTCATGAGAATACAAATACTTTTCCATTTCTATCTAATACATTTCCCCCCCCCCCAAGCCCATAGGATGTAAATTTAGAAAGCTGTTTGCTCTCCAGGAAACAGATCCTTATTTAGGCTACTTTGCTTTTAGCGGAAATATGTTATTCAGCTATAGAATTAATTATGGATTACTTTAGCATTGCCTTCTGTCATTCTTCTGACAACAGGAAATATCATCTTCATCCAAGTCCTTAATTATTATTATATTTTATGACTTGGGTTGCATTTCAGATAAGGATGAACTAAAGTTGCATCCTTTTGTTCAGCACCAAGTGAGCTACATTTGACTTTCTAAGTCAAGTCAAAATATGAAGGTCAGAATAAATAAGGTTGCTTGGAGGCAGATTAGTGAAGGGAGAAAGATCTGTAGTGACTCATTTCTATTCAAAGCAAGGCAACCCTTCCCACTATGACCACAATGCTATTCATTAATCACTATGGAGACTGTGTTTGTGATCAGCGTAAGATCTGACATGCAAAGAAGGCCATTTCAATTTGCTGATATTATGTATTTTTTCTATCAGGGAAGATAATGCTAGGTTTGGGGGTATGAGAAATACAAACCATCTCCTTCATTTCGTATCATGGAAATTGCTAGCCCACAAAAACAAATTGTGGGTGATAAGAGCGGAAGGTAATGCTGATTGACTGGGAATGGGTTTTAACCAGTCACTTTGTAACTTAGATGCCTTTCACTTCTGCCTTGAATTGCTGGATTGTAAAATGAGAAGGGAATGGAATGTCATCTGAGACAACCCTCTTAACTGAAACAGAAACCTCCCACTATTTCTAATGGATTAGACAATACAATAACAACCTTTGGCTTTCTAGATTATGCAGTGACGAGTCTGAAGGCAGGAGGCAGCAAGGTGTGTCCCATAACACTAGTGTCTGGGCAAGGAATAGATCCAATAAAACAGGCATAGGCAAACTCAACCCTCCAGATGTTTTTGGCCTACAACTACCATGATCTCTAGCTAACAGGACCAGTGGTCAGGGATGATGGGAACTGTAGTCCCAAAACTTCTGGAAGGCTGAGTTTGCCTATGCCTGCAATAAAACATAGATGCACATGATATATATTTCCCCTCTCACAATGGATTTAGGAGATTGAATAATAGAAACATAGAATCATAGAATTGTAGAGTTGGGCCCCCAGGATCATTTAATCCAACTTCCTGCAATGCAGGAAATTTAATTATATCATACATGACAGATGCCCATCCAAACTCAGCTTTAAAATCTCCAATGAATATGTTCCACAGTCATATCTTACTATCGAAAAGTTCTTCCTGATGCTTAGTCAGAATCTCCTTTCGTGTAACTTGAATCCATTGACTTGGGTCCCAGCCTTCAGAGCAGGAGAAAACAAGCTTGCTCCATCCTCCATGTAACAGTCCTTTAGATATTTGAAGATGGTTATCGTATCTCTTCTTAGACTCCTTTTGATCAGGCTTTGACAATTCCCTCCTCATATGGCTTGGTTTCAAGTCCCTTTATCTTCTTGGTTGTCTACCTCTGAACATGATCTACCTTGTCAATATACTCCTTAAATAGTGCTGCCCAGAACAGGACACAGTACTCCAGTTGTGGTCCGACCAAAGCAGAATAGAGTGGTACTATTACGTCCCTTGATCAGGATGCTATACTTCTCTTGAGGCAGGCTAGAATAGCATTAGCTTTTTTTTTTGCCCCTGCATCACACTGTTGATTTGTGGTCTACCAAGACTGCTAGATCCTGTGCCACCCATCTTATATTTGTGAAGCTGATTCTACCTGCCCAATAGTCCTACATACTTGGAGAATGTCCTAGATGCAAACTATATACATATTTGTAAATTAAGGGAGGGGGAGTTTTTTGTTTGTTTTTTTACAAAAAGAATCTGTGCCAATGTGGTACAGTGATTAGAGTGTTGGACTGGAACCTTGGAAGCTCGGGTTCAAATTCCCACTTAGCCATGAAGCTCACTGGGTGACCTTGGGCCAGTCACAGTCACATCAACTGATCTGCCAAAAATTTCCTCTGATCCCACCCACCAGCAGCATATGGCCCTCAGAATGCAGCCCTCAGTCTGAAATATTTTTTCCCCTCCTGCACTCATTGGAGGCCACAACACTATGGCAACAGATGAGCTCTGCCTTTCTTGTTTCTTTTGGAGAAGTAAGTGCCATGGGACTTCTTCCAGTGATAAAACATTGGCAGTTATGCGCTGGAAGCATTAAACAGAACGCTGCCACTGTTACCATCCTTTGAGACGAAGGTCTTGCGCATACATTTAGGTCTCGTTAAAACATTTAACACGGCTCTCCCCACGCTGTGGAATACGTTCGCCTTCTTTTGCATATAAATTTCACCAGGTATTCTTAGACAAATCCTGCAACGACCTTAACAGGAATGTCACGGCGTCCTGAGTATCAGATCCAGGAGGTTTTTAACGACACTTAGAACCAGGAATGTATTTCACTATATTAATTAATGAACCTCAGAAACACAGTCTCTGTGTCATCCTCATTGAGCTAATTATGTGCTCTTACTGTCAGCACCTGATGTAATCATTGCTCCCTGGGTTGCTGAAAATAGCAGCCCCATCTTGCCATGCAGCGGCAGAGAGTCAGTTATGCTAACCGACTCCTTAATTGTCATGTAAGACAGGAAGTTATTGCTACACAGGTAAAGGGGAATTAATTAGAATTTGATTAGCAGGATTACAAATCAGCGAGATCCTTAGAATTTTTTACATTAGAGGGGCTGGGATGAGCTCTCATTCATTTTCAATGAGACTGGTGCAAGTGTAGACCTTGCCATTAAAGTTTTATTTTATAATCTGTTCACAAAATACTTGTATACCACAATTTCATAAATATGGAATTGTGAAATATGAAAACAGTTTACCACAAATCTCTCTTCCCCCTCTCCCTCTCCCTCTCTCTCTCTCTCTCTCTCTCTCTCTCTCTCTCTCTCTCCAGTAAGGACCACATACAAATTTAAAATCACATATCATCACCTATTGCAGAAGATGTTTTTTCCATTATCTACATAAGCCCAAAAGTATAGAAAAGCTTTCAGCAAATGTATTATTATTGTTAAAATCTTTGTTGTAGACTCAGTGGCGGAGCAACATGCTGCAGCCTCTGGAGTGGAGAACAGGTGTGGCGGGGCTGGCGTGCATGCCGGGGGCGTGGCGTGTCACCCGTGGGGGTGTGGTGCATGTCCCAGGGTGTAGCGTGTCGCCTGCGGGGAGCATGGTGAGTGGTGCAGGGGCTTGATGTGTGTCTGGGTTTGCACAGCATGTGGCACGCATCCCAGGGGATGTGTGGCCGCGATGGCACCCTTTCCCCAAATGGTGCCCGGAGTGGTGTGCCCCTCCCTTCGTACGCCAGTATGTAGACTTCTATCACCTTCTAATTCACCATCTTGAGGCAATTTACATGTAAGATAATTTTTTTAAGGTTTAAAATACAAAAACAACAAATGCATTTAAAGCAAGACTAAAACCCAAACAAGTGGACACTCATGATAAAGACCCATTTATTCAGTTGCTTCCAGAGCATACTGCATTCCTGAGTTGCCTTCAAGCCAACTTCATGACCAAGCCAAAATAGGCAGGAATTATCGTGGCTTGGAGCCCACAGCACAGCAGGATTGACAAATGGCAAGCAGTCGTGATCTTCCATCAGCCCACAATGGGTATTTTGGACAGAGTGGTGCCAATGTGAGGAACTCTACCACCCATCATTAATTCAAAAAATCACCTCCTAGGGAGCAAATCCGATTGAGCCATTGATGTGTTTAAGATTAGACTGTATAGTGTGAATTCTCCGCCCCCTCCCCTTTTAGCAACCTGATGTATCCAGCAGCTGTACTTGGGGATACAGTATATCCTGACCACACACACAATGAAATATAGATTTTACAGATTTGATCTCTTTATATATGAGTTACATTACCCTGATACTTTAATTAAGTTGCATTCCCATGCACCACAAATGGAAGGAAGCTTATAGAAGCTTTTTGGTCCTCTTACCCATTACAGCTCCCCGAGGCACTTCCCCTTCCATACAGGGATGCCAACTTGAGTAAAATATTTGGGGGGCAGGAAAGCCCCACCCCACATAATTTAGCACAAGATTTGACACACACATACCATTTGAATGGCAATGCTTATCAACTTTTTGGGGTGGTGCTCCCCTCAAATATTTCATTGGGGGTGGTGAAGGGACCTCAGCTTCTAGGAGTTGGCTCCTATGCTCCCCAAACTACTCCTGAAATACAATAAGGAGCTGAGAGAGAGGGAAGGATCAGGTATAAATTCATACAACTTGCACGCATAGGGCAATCCTACCCATTTTGTGTTACTTTTTAGCATCAGCACCTTTTCTTGACTATCACAAATCTGCAGACTACCATTTGTCACTTGGATGCATATGCAAAACAGCTTGTTTGGTTTAAAATAAGTTTCACTAATATAAGAGTTGCTCTTACCTTTATTAGCATCCATTTAACTAAAAAAGAATTGAGACATGTGAAAGTCTGAATATTCCATTCAGATCACCTACTTTCTTTGCCTGAGCAACTATTAGGGTTGGGCAGTGGAGATCAGGCTTAGGTCAACCTGGAACTGTGAGGCAGCATTGCTCTATTTATACTGTACCAAACCATTTACCCACCCCATGGCTCTGATCAGGATGATGCACCTTGGGATCATCCTTGTGGATCACCTAACCCTGGATCTATTCCTGAATAGGTTCGGGAGTGCAGCTAATGTTTCCTAAGGACTTTAAAGCCTAATTAAACATATAGCTAAGAGAAGAACAATCCTACACACTATAACATCACTCTCTGCTCAGCCATTGAGCAAAAGGGGAACTCCGGTGGGTGGGTGGGTGATCCTCCACAAGTGGTTTTCCTAAAGAAAAGACACTTAGGATGAATCACCCACACCCTGTAGGGTTATCTAATCCCATGCTATCCTGGGGTGAAGACATCATACAGAAAGGAATATTTTCTTGCCCTTCCTACCTCTGCTTCCTGACAGATGTCCTGCCCACTGACAGACATGGATCACTCTGGTTTCATCCAACCAAACCCATAGCAGTCCATGGCTGTCTGAACCCCATTTGTTTGACACCCGAGTCTCTCCAAAAAGAACTGATTTGGCTCAGGACTTGGCTGAATCTGATGCACAGATTATAAACAACGACATTTGGACACAGTGGTCCAATATCTGTTAAAATAAGGCACACAAAGCATCTCCATAATCACACAATCATGCAGTGGATAAACAAATGGATGAATCACTAATAAGTATTTTGTTGTAAGAAAGTAGTATGTATTATTTTCCCTAACTGTAGAAGAATGTAAAAGAAATGTCCAAATTCAATATCTTTCCCTTTAAAATAAATCTTTAGAGTCTCTCCCCCCCCCCATACACTGCTAAATATATTTTATAATGGGGAGAAGAGAAAACATTCAAAATATGGGTTGACTTCATTTGGATATCCTTACTTAGTATATAGAAATGACGTCAAACACAACATTCCTAATTAGTTTCATTAATTATAGTAGTGCCAAACAGCAATGAGGACTTTAAAGTCTTGAGACTTCTAATTCCAGTGACATTTTACTCACCAAAGCACAAATCCTGCTGTAGGAGATAGATAATATTCTTTGGAGAAAGCACTTGGCCTTCACTTAATTGAAATTGTCTTCCAAATGAGAGAGAGAGCCTACATTATACAGCACAATAGCTCATCTGACTTTCTGGAAGAGTGCTGTATTACCTGAATATTATACTAATGTAGCCCTATAGAGCTAATACTTATTGATCCACAGGACCTCTGTAGCTAGGAAAAAGAACTATCAGTCAGTGAGTGATGGGAGTTTGTGAAGGCATATCGTCTCATTTATTCCCTGGCTTTGATCAATTTGGAGACAATTTAAAACTTTAGCGCTATTCTGTTATATTACTTACTAAGGCTACATCTACACCAGGCATTTAAAGCACTATTAGACCACTTTCAAACCCATGGCTTCCCCCAAAGATCCTGTAGTTTGTTAAGAGTGCCGAGAGTTGTTAGGGGATGCATTTTTTATACAGTCATGTGACTTGGATGTGTTTCATTAAAACAGCAGCAGCAGCACAAACCCACCCATGTTATACACTCATGGGGTCTGAAAACCAAGATCTCATTCCTGATCAGTCACCTCCAGTTCAGACCCTGTAGGTGTATATTCCAAGTTCCTATATTTTGCCCCAGTTTACATCACTTTGCACTTGCTTACACATCTGCCATTCGCCCAGTTTGGGCAGATCCTTTTGGAGCCCTGTGTTTTTGTCGCCCAGGACAGTTTGGTGTCATCAGCAAACTTGGCCAGCTCATTGTGCATCCCTGTCTTGAGATCATTCATGAACAAGTTTAAAAGCATAGGTCCCAGTATGGATCCCGGTGGGACTCCACTCCTTTACATCCTTCCACTGTGAGAAGTACCCTTTAATCCTATTCTCTGATTCCTGTTCTTTAACCAGTTATGTACACTTGCCTGGTGGGTACTCTTCACTGAACACAGTGGAACATACTTTTGGGCATGCATAGGTTTGTTGTCTCTGCAGGTATATAGTAAGATTCAAAGGCGTGAGCAAAGCAATCCCAACCTTGAAAGGTTCCTGGATGGAAGACCTAGCAAATAAACCTTGGTGAGCCACTAAGTTGTTGTTGGCATCTGTCTGTATTGGAAGGCAATGGAGGAATGTGCCTTTGGGGGTGCAGTCAAACTGCTGAAATGCCACAGTACCTACTGTGACTGTAGAGATTGATACAGGAAAGATATGTCTTGTTGTAGCTGGGCAGATGAAAATGTCTGGTTGTGCTGCTGCACATGCTTTATGGTGTTTCTGTTATTCTAAAGCAGCAATGCTGCAGCAAGCAAAGGCTCTAGCAGCTCAGTCTGCTGCTTGTGGCTGGAAAGCCAAACAGGAAGTATGTGACTGTTGCCATGAAAACGAAGGGGCAGTCCATTCTCCTTATTGAGCACAGGATGTGAGCTCAGGATGTGTCATATGACCTGTACAGGATGTACATGGGTGGAGTTTGGAGTTTCACTCTGTTTGTTGAAGAGAGCAGACATCTTTTACTGTATGGCTGCTGAAGACAGGAATAAAAGCATGTAGTTACATTTCTGTCTGTGTCTGATTCCCCTCCCTGGGGATATGCAGGGAGCAGGGAGGAGGAGAAGCAGTTGGTGTGTTTTTCTCACAGCCTGAGGAAAATCGCCGGAACAGACCTCGTATGTTTTTCCTGCCGGGAGTCGCCGGAGGGAGGTCTAAGGAATTCAGCCGGTGCCTGAATAGATAGGCACATACCTCTGACCGGGCTAGAATTCCAACAGTGGTAGCAGAGCTGATGGTTTCTACGATCCATGGAAGTCTGCAGAAAGAGTGGCAGAGCTGCTGTATTCATTGCTCCATGGAGGCCTGAGGTGAGAAAGCTGATTCTCTGCAGCCAGAAGCTGACCAGAAGAAGCTGAAAGCCAAGCAACGGAGCCCAGGTATGAGATTTTCGGGCTTGGAAGTGTGAATGCAGATTGATTCATTCTCTGCTTCAAGGGAGCAAGGTTTGGGAAAAACAGCTCCGAGAGAGAAGAGCTCTGCATTCCAAACATTCCTGTGGTTAATCCTGTCCAAGGAAAGGAATGCTGTTGCTTAGCAACGAAGGCCAGTTTCACGAGAGGGCTGGAAGTCAGGCTTTGCCTCAGAGAGGCAAAACAGCCTATGTTTTGACTTAGGCCCAAAGGAACTGTTGGAAAGGGACTTTCCAAAGCGGCCAGTGTTATAGCTGCCAGGTGCACAGAGTGTAAACAAGCCAGCTATTGGATTTTAGAGGCTTGTGTTTGAGAGTCAATGCAAGGACTCAAAATGGATGCCAAGAAGGGGGGAGGCCTGCCTTCTCCAGACCTCCTGACCAGTGACAATTATGCATCTTGGTCTATTAAGATGAAGGCCTTGCTGCAGAATCAGAGACTGTTTGGGGTGATTGAGAACCCCATCCCTGCAGCACCAACGCGTTCTTCGGAGTCACAGGATGTGAAGGCCAGAACTGCTATAATTCTGTGCGTGTCAGACTCTCAGCTTGTCCATATACAAGATTTACAGCACGCGAAAGATGTTTGGGACACGCTGAGAAGGACACATCAGAGAGATGAGGTTCTTCAGCGTTGCTGTATTTTGAGAAGCTGACCAACCTGAGGCTTGCGCCTGATGGAGATGTTCAAGCGCACCTGACGGAAATGAAATTTCTGCGTCAACAGATGGTGGAACGCAATTTCCGTCTGCAGGAGGAAGTGTTTTGCTTCATGGTGATCAACAGCCTGAATCGGACTTACAAAACGGTTGCCAGTCAGCTGGGGTCTCTCCCAGCAGCTGATCTAACGTCGGACAGGGTCTTTGCCGTCGTTCTGAATGAACATGACAGACTTGCCGCCCTGGAAGTCAAGGACAGGGGGAGACAAGAACGGAGTTCTGACACCCCCACTGCTGTTGCTACTGGAGAAAACGCTGTAGCTTTGAACGTTGTCTGATGCTACAATTGTGACCAAACTGGGCATCTTCAGCGGTACTGCAAGAAGCCACGTCAGAACAAAGGAGCCAAGGGAAGCTCCACAAAGTCTGAGGCGTCAGACAAAGGTCACACCAAGCCAAAGACAAAGACTGCAAAGGCTTTGATGTCCCTAAAAGCCACACCAGAAGTGGGGAATTCTTTCGTTTTGGACACGGGAGCGACAGTTCACATGACAGGACACAGAGGACTATTTTTTACGTTTAAGAAGCAAAGCTTCGCGGTACAACAGGCCAACGGTCAAGAGCTGGAAGCCACCGGAATTGGGACTGTGTATCTTGAAAGTCTGAACTTGACTATAAACAATGTATATTTGGTTCCAGAGTTGAAGTACAATCTGCTCAGCATTTCGCAGATTGCCAAGAAGGGACTAAAACTGTCCTATGATGATCAACACTGCGAGATCTACAAAGATGGAGAGTTGTATCTTTCTGCCAAAGAGAAAGATGGACTGTATTTGTTGACTTTTGATCAAAGTGATTACATGGAATGTAATTCTTGTGATTCTAACATGATTTCTTTTGCAGGTGTAGCCAAGGAGAACACCAAGAAGGTCACCTCGAGGGTCAACAGGGCATTTCAGCGGGTGTATGCTGATGTGATTGGTCCTTTAGCACCATCTAGAGGCAATGCAAAGTATTACCTAATATGTGTTGATTCTTTTACAGGTTTTGTCTGGATTTATCTTTTGGAGAGACCGCAAGAAGCCTTAGAAAGGTTTAAAGAGTTTTGTGACAAGGTTAAAAATATGCATGATGCTGACATAAATTGTCTTTGGACAGATGAGAAGCCAATTTTTCTTTCACAGGATTTCCAGAGGTTCCTGAAGAAGAAAGGGATAAGACACAAAATTGCTAGTTCCGAAGAAGCTTGGAACAGATGTGTCTGTGTTAGGGTGAACAAAGAGTTGCAAAAGGGAATGCATGCGCAATTGCTTAGTTCACATCTGCCACATGAGTACTGGGCTGAATCACTAATGTCATATTGTTACACGTGGTTGAGAAAGTTTTCAAAAGAGTTGGGAAGTTCTCCTTTTGAGAAACTGTTCCACAGAAAACCTTCTGTTGCCCATTTCAAGGTTTTTGGGTCTCATGTGAGAACAGAAACTCCGGGTGGAGTAAAGAATGCCAGAGGCATTTTTGTGGGTTATGAAAAGGGTCTCTACAGAGTAATTTTGTCTGAATCTGGTAAGGTGATTCTCACAAAGTTTCTAGAGAGTGCTCCTGAACAGGAGAGAGTGATTGTTCACACATTTCCCACAGGAAGTGATGATGATTCTGATTATGATGATGATGTTGATTTTATTGAGTTCAGTAGTACTGATGATGACAGCGATAGCTCAGACAGCTCAGTTGTCACAGTCATTGAGAGGAAATCTCACGTAATGACTAGACCCTCAGAAGAGGAGGATGAACCACTGTTTACAATTGGTACTGGTTCTCCAAAGAGTCCAAAGGTTGAACCAGAAAGCAAAGAAGAGCAGCACCTCTTACGTAGGTCTGAGAGAGCAACGAAGGGTGTACCACCCAAGAGGTATTCACAAGAGTTTGCTAACTTAGCTGTTGCTGTTGTAAACGACCAAGGGCAGATTGAAGCTGTGTCTGAGTCAGAGACAAAGGCACAACGGAGAGTTGTTAACCAAGGTAATGCAGAAGCACTCATTCCTTGGAAGTCACACAACCAGAGAGGTACATTGGTGAAACCAATGGCGGGTAGTTCCAAGGGTGGAACTGAAACAACAGGGGAATGTTATAAGTATAACAACTGTTTGTTTTCTTCTCTGGATGACGCTTTGCTCGCAGCACGCATTGATACTTTAGGGGGAGTATGTTATTCTAAAGCAGCAATGCTGCAGCAAGCAAAGGCTCTAGCAGCTCAGTCTGCTGCTTGTGGCTGGAAAGCCAAACAGGAAGTATGTGACTGTTGCCATGAAAACGAAGGGGCAGTCCATTCTCCTTATTGAGCACAGGATGTGAGCTCAGGATGTGTCATATGACCTGTACAGGATGTACATGGGTGGAGTTTGGAGTTTCACTCTGTTTGTTGAAGAGAGCAGACATCTTTTACTGTATGGCTGCTGAAGACAGGAATAAAAGCATGTAGTTACATTTCTGTCTGTGTCTGATTCCCCTCCCTGGGGATATGCAGGGAGCAGGGAGGAGGAGAAGCAGTTGGTGTGTTTTTCTCACAGCCTGAGGAAAATCGCCGGAACAGACCTCGTATGTTTTTCCTGCCGGGAGTCGCCGGAGGGAGGTCTAAGGAATTCAGCCGGTGCCTGAATAGATAGGCACATACCTCTGACCGGGCTAGAATTCCAACAGTTTCTTCTCTCTGTGCTCCTCCCTGCAGTCATTCCTCCTTTGGTCACTGCTGTGGACACATGACCTGACTGTCTGTCTCCAGGTACTGCTGTCATCTGCAAGGGATTCCCACATGGCGGTGTTGATTTTGCCAGCTTTCATGCTGCATTTGTGGATTTGTTTGTTTGTTTGTTTGTTTGTTGGGGCAGGAAGTTGTTACTGTTGTTGCTGTTGCTTTTTTGCATCTTTATTTTAGATCTTGTTGTGATTTATGTGATAATTGTTTAGTTTGATTGTATATTTTTTCCATGCTTTATTTATTGTTTATGACTGCTTTTGTCATGTTGTAAGCCAACTTGAGCATGGCTTCAACTGTGGAAAGATGACATACAACTAAAATTATGCATGCATGTATGTATGATCTGTGTGTAAATGAAAACTGATGTGGAAAAGCTTAACATTGGAAAAATGAGAAACCAAAACAGACAATCACAAGCATTTCAACTTGGAGGTTATCGCTTCAGGGACTGGTTTGAGGGGTTTGATCTTTTGTTTATTTGTAACAAGCAAGCCTTCATTTCTTTCCACCTTGCATCTGCTGCATTTTGTGCCCGGCAAGGGCTCCACTTGACTTACTTGGAAGTTATAAAGATGCTGTCCAGCTGAGAACACACACTGGGTAGTTTAATGAGGATGGAACTCAGCAAGGGCACTTGAAAATCCCAGAAATGTTCTGTGGCAACAATATTTTACACGAGGCAGTCACTTTCCAAGTGCATAATGAACTTTGGAGGCATTAGAATGCCAGTGTCCTATAACTTGCTAATGGAAAGAAGGGTTTGATGTTTCAGATTTAAAAATAGCACCACAAACAGGGCCCGTGTTGCAAAGAAATTTGCAGAGGAATGAGACTTTGAACTCGTCCAATTCCTCCCTCTGTGTTTTCCTCCCTTAGGCTGCCACTCTTAACCTTAACCTTGTTTTACACTTCACATGGAAGAAACTGACAAGAGCTGAGAAGAGCTTTATTTAAATTCTCTTAGAAAGGCTCTTCTCCATCCCTCTCCTCTCCTCTCCTCCTCCCTTAGATATTAGTAGTTGATTTCTGAACATGTGAGTTTTCTCCAACATGGACTTGCTCCATGAGCAAAAAATACTTCACTCTCAGATTGAGTTGCTTAGTCATGCACCGTCAGAAATTAGAGTTGTTCAAGTTTCTAAATTCAAATACAATTCTTAACCCAGTGGATTGACTCCACAGCAGTACTACCTCTAAATACAGCCCAACTGTGTTATATCTAATATAGTCTACAAGATATGTTTGTGATGTGTGATGTTCTGCTTTACCCAAAGCTCTTCTTTATCCATTAGGATCAACAACAAAAAGTAACCATTACAAACTAATATACTACATAATTTTGGCATATAAAAACAATCTGACGGAATTAAAAGCAAACCGTATATCTCTACTTATTTCCAAAACAAAACTATCCAAACACAAACAGCGTATACTGACAAAATATGAACAATATGAACAGATTATAAATCACAAAGTATCATAGGACCCCAATGTGTTTCAACCTTGGGCTTCCTCAGCGGTCTCTGTACTATGTAGATAAAAACTGTTAGGCATAAAAGCAAGTGTGACTTTACAAACAATAAGCCAGCTTTTATATATACAAATCAAAAGTAATCACCAATTTGGATTGCTAGAAAGAATACTTATCCAGCCTTTGTATGCCACATACAAATATGTGCATGTATTGCACAGTCAAGTGGGATCTTTAAAATTGAGAGATGTCTTTCTGAATGGAGCAAGTATCTTAAGTTAGTTTGCCCGGAGAGCCATCAAACATCATTGTACGTCCCTGGACTCTGATCTGGTTCCTAATTCATTAGGAGGAGGGTAGGTCAGCATTCCTGCCTCCCTGTTGTATATTTTACTGTTTGCTTCCTGGCTCAGTGGCCTACAAGATAACACCAAGGTACAAGGAGCAGCATAGGTTCTGAAGTGCCTACAAGAAAGGTTATTTTCTATCAAAGATTGGAAACCTATGTCACTCCAGACACTGTCAGACTACAAGTTCCATCACCTCCAGCCAGCATGGCCAATGATCAGGGATGATAGGTGTTGTAAGGGTCACAGATTGCCAACTCCTTCTTACATACTTTGGCCTTGATTTGTGGCATCCACACACACAAAAAACATTGGCATACATGGGTCTCCTTAGGCATTGTTCAATTTTGGCCAGATGCTAAGAAAGCAGTCGTGGGAGGTTCAGCATTCTCCACCCCGAAACAATAATTTGAATCAATAATTGTGGTGGAGAGGTCACCAGTCATTATTGCATACTTCCAATAACAATTATGAATAGTTGACAGCAACTGAAAATAGAGGCATCTAAAAAAGCAAATTATGATGCACAGGCTCTCCGTTTATCTTTGCTGGAGTGAACCTGATTCAAATTCAACATTCTCCATAATTCAGTATACTTTTTTATTTTTAAAGAAATGTAACTCATTTGACAGTAGCTGTCAAGGGCCAAAGGAGTTGCTTCTTGAACTTTATTAACTTTAACAGCTTCATCAGGTGGCATGCTACAAAGATGGCAACAGAGGAGGTGATAAGAGAATATTCATTTGGGGAAAGAAGAGCAGGGATGTATATATTACTTGACTTCAAAGCTTCCATCAAGAAGGAAAAACATGGCTTTAATTCAAAGTTTTCTGAGTAAGAAAGAAAAGTGTGGGAAGAAGGTAGTCTTGGGCCTTGACAAGATGCATCAGATTATGTCACTGAAGCTAAAAGCAAACAGTGTTAAAGAAGCAAATCATTTCATGCAAAATTGCTTCCAAATTGCCCTAACAATTTTGAGGCTACAATCCTATGCTCCTTGACCTCTAAATATTGTCCATGGAACAAAACTGGACTTAATTCTGATGGAATTAAAAGCAGACCATATATATCTACTTATTTCCAAAGTAAAAGAAACCAAACACAAACAACATATACTGACAAAATATTAAGAATATTAACAGATTATAAATCACAAAGTATCATAGGACCCAAATGTGTTTCAATCTTGGTCTTCCTCAGTGGTCTCTGTATTCTGTTCTCTGTAAATAAAAACTGTTAGGCATAAAATCAAGCTAGCTTATATGTATACATAGGGTGATGCTGGAAAGCACTTTTGTAACTTTACTGTTCGGGTTCTGTTGCATAATAATTATCACTTGAAGTCCACAGAAAAGAGTTGACTAAATTTTAAAGTATGTATAATTCAGCCCTCTCTTTTCTGCTTTCGGGGTGGAGATCCTTATTGCCCATTCAGGTTGTGAAATCACAATACTGCAGTGACAGTAAAAGCCACACACCAGGAAGTATTCTTTGACAGACCTTAGAGAACACTGACCACATTGTATCCACTTAGATGGAAGCAAGCAGAAGTCTTCTTCTTTGGCGATCACTCGTAGCTGAGTATGATTGTCTTCCATGAACACGGTCTTAATAGAGAGTCTGTAAGTGACTGTGGAGGCCAATTCTGGATCCACACGTCCTTCCACAGTAGGGACATAGGTTTCCTGATCAAAATGAGAGTTTGCCAAATGTGCCTTCCTCTTAGCACATTTGTCCCTTTTGTCCTGAGTTCAAGCACCTTTGGTAAAGGCTGTTCACCAGTTGGATCACTCGCACTGTCTTCCCAAGTGATCTGTAAAACATTTTGGAGACACCACTGATGGAATTTTTCGAGGAGATGGAGATGGTGTTTATAAGTCGTCCATGTTTCACAAGCGTACAGTAAGGTTGGTAGTACAATAGCTTTGTAAACAAGCATTTTGGTTTCCCTGCAAATGTCCTGGTCCTCAAACACTCTGCACTTCATTCAGGAGAAAGCTGCACTCACAGAGCTCAGGCGATGCTGGATTTTGGCATCAGTGTTGGCCCTTGTGAACAGATAACTGCCCAGGTAGGAGAAGTGATTGACATTTTCCAATGTTACACCATTAAGATGGACTTGAGGCATTGCAGATGGGTTGTTTTGTGCTTGTTGGTGCAGCACTTTGGTTTTTTGGATTTGAACAATAGGCCAAGCTTTTCGTAAGCTTCTGTAAAGCAATTTAGATGGTTTGGAGGTCATCCTCTGAGTGTGCACACACTATGGTGTCATCAGAATATTGAAGCTCAATGACAGAAGTTTTGGTAACCTTGCTCTTTGCTTTCAGCCTACTCAAGTTAAAGAGCTTTCCATCTGTTCAATATATGATTTCTACCCTGGTGGGGAGTTTCCCTTTGACAATGTGTAGGATCATGGCCATGAAAATAATAGAGTTGGGCTGAAAACACATCCCTGTTTAACAGCTGGTCTCACTGTGAATGGTTCACTTTGAGAGTCATTGCTATCTTTGATTGTTGCTGTTATATTATCATGGAGGAGCCAAAGGATGTTCACAAATTTATCTGGGCAGCCGACTTTCAGGACGACAGTCCACAGGACATTACAATTTACAGTGTCGAGGCAAACAGAAGTACAACCATAGTGGCCCAAGAAGGGCTAAATAATGTTTTGTCTTTTATTTGGAAGCTCCAGCAAATAATTAGGCTCCTCTGTGCTGCGGCCTCAAGGAGTGAGTGTTCCACAATTATAAGGAAAAGAAGCCAAGGGAAGAAAGGGAAGCCCCTGTAACAGAGAGGCTTTTGTTTTGAGCTAAATCTCCGTGCCCTGTCTATCTGCTGCTTGCTGTGGAAATGAATTAATGAACTATTGATGTCTATTCCTTCCTGATTTTGACCTTTTCATCTAAGCTGTTTTATTATTTGTGTGTGTGTGTGTAAGCTAAGACAAGGAGAATGGCCCCTGTCCTTAAATGTGCTGATAATGCTTTTTATCTGTAAGGTCTGCCCATCAGGGAAGATGGTGTAGGAATTTGGAATCTGCCAATATGGCTAGCTTCTCACCTTCTAGTAGGGTTGCCTAAGATACAGGACAAAGTACCACCTTTCAGAAATTCCCACCGAACGTATGGTAGCCCTACTTCTAGGCAGTAGTGGATTGTGAGGGGGGCAGTTGTGCTTACCTGACCTCCCAGCTGCTGGGTTTCTGCTGCTTTCTGGGAATGGGGGGGGGCAAGGTGGCAGGGAGGCTGGTGCTGTGATCTGGGTCTTCAATCCCTTGACTGCCTTTGCAAATCCTTCTTTACCCTCGTGTTAATACCAGCTCTTCTGCTCTCCCCAAGCAAATGTACCAAGAAAGCTGAAGCTGGGGGCGGTGGTGGAGATCTCTTTCCAGGTGACAGTTGAGCAAAATGGCTGCACATAACACAAATAAATCAGCAAATGATGTTGCACTGGGCAGCCAAGCCAGATCACCTAGTGGTAGGCCTAGCAGCATCAAGGACTCTCTTGTTCTAGCCTCTTTATGGCAGAAAGGAAAGGAGGAGAAGGGAGTTAGAGATATGAATGAATGTGAGCAAATGCATGAATAGCTAGGAGAAGGATAGCTAGTGGCCTAGTCCAGGGGTGAGCAGCACCTAGATCGGTAAAGGTAAAGGGACCCCTGACCATTAGGTCCAGTCACGGACGACTCTGGGGTTGTGGCGCTCATCTTGCTTTATTGGCCGAGGGAGCTGGCGTACAGCTTCCAGGTCATGTGGCCAGCATGACTAAGCCGCTTCTGGCGAACCAGAGCAGCGCACGGAAACGCCGTTTACCTTCCTGCCGGAGCGGTACCTATTTATCTACTTGCACTTTGATGTGCTTTCGAACTGCTAGGTGGGCAGGAGCAGGGACCGAGCAACGGGAGCTCCCCTCATCGCAGGGATTTGAACCAACCTTCTGATCGACAAGCCCTAGGCTCTGTGGTTTAACCCACAGCGCCACCCTCATCTCTACCTAGATCGGTATCTCTGTGCAAAGGTTTCAGGCTTGCAATTGTTTAACAATAGCAAAAAGGAAATGCCTTTTCCCACCCATATTAGGTAAAGGTAAAGGTACCCCTGCCCGTACGGGCCAGTCTTGACAGACTCTGGGGTTGTGCAGCACCCATCTCACTTAAGAGGCCAGGGGCCAGCGCTGTCCGAAGACACTTCCGGGTCACGTGGCCAGCGTGACATCGCTGCTCTGGCGAGCCAGAGCTGCACACGAAAACGCCGTTTACCTTCCCGCTGGTAAGCGGTCCCTATTTATCTACTTGCACCTGGAGGTGCTTTCGAACTGCTAGGTTGGCAGGCGCTGGGACCGAGCAGTGGGAGCGCACCCCGCCGCAGGGATTCGAACCGCCGACCTTTCGATCGGCAAGTCCTAGGCGCTGAGGCTTTAACCCACAGCGCCCATATTAATGAAAGCTAAATAGGGGTTGAATTCAAAGTCATGCTAAGAAGATTGCTCTGTCAGCACAAGCACTGCATTAATGCTTGCCTGGTAGAACTATCTCCCTTCTTCTGTGGGATCTTCAGACCTCTTGGAGCTGGTTTAGAAGGCAGGCACCAGGGGGCAGGAATTAAGGGAATCCCCAATACACTAAGGGAGCTCTGTGCACTGGCTCCCACTAGCTATTTAGTTGAATCTGGCCCTAGGACTGGACTTTGGTATGAAATGACCTTGTTCTCATTTCTGGTATTGAAAACAATTTCTTGGGCTCAGAATGTGCTCATGTGTCCATGGCCACTAGCAATATGTCTTTTGCATCTGGCTCTCATTGGTAGCTCCTGGGGTCCTGATGAAATAAATAAACAAACTAGTTCTGAGAAGCCTGAAGTCCACCCCTGGACTAGTTATTTTTTCCACCATTTCCCCAGACGCCTACAGTGAAATTCTTTATTCTAAAGTTTATGAAACATGTAGATTGCAATTTTTGTACTCAATTAACTAACAGCATACAGGGTTTTTACCCCTCCAAGACTGAAATAAATGCAATAGAAAAAAGTTTGTTTTTTTTTCCAAAAATAACTTAGTAGGTGTTTTCAGAGAGAAAAGGTGCTATAAAAATAACTTTGATTATTTTGGTTGCTTTGCTCTTGTTTGAAGGTATTATTAATGTTCTTGATATTTATGTGTTGACATCTGCACATATGGCAGGTGTTTGAAGTTTATTAAGACAGCTGCACAACACACTTTTTTTTTACTACCTCCATCTAGAGGCCTAAAGATCACAAATCATTTATTTTTAATATCATTTTAATTTATTACCAAGATGTCACCTGGATCTTTGAAACTGGAGGAAGGGGCCCCATCATTCATTCTCTCTCTCTCTCTCTCTCTCTCTCTCTCTGAAATGGCAAAGTTCTCATACCTTCAGGGTTGTGGCATCTTGTAAAATATTCAAAGTCCCAAGTTCCTTCTCTGTCATCTTGTTTTCCAGATGTTACAGATGTGTCCTGAAACTAATAGTAAAATGGGAGTGCAACGGCAAAACTAACTTGATGGCCATCTGCTATTTGCCAATGCAGCAATACAAATGAGGTTTCTGAAGACTCAACAGAGAAAAGGAAATGTAGGCAAAGGTTTAAAAGCCCCAGGACAATGGAAAAATATGAAGTTAATTTGTCTGAGAATACCCAAAGTAAGTTATCTCCACAAATTGCCTACTCTTATTGAGGTAATCTAGGTGTCAGGATCTGAGTAAAATAATTTAATTTAATTTCCAATAATTAAAAAATGCAAAGAAAAACATGTTTTGTTTTATTTTACATTTTGGACACTTCCCCACCCCCAAACATGTTATGGACATTTCAACAGATTATGTTATTAATGCTACTGAAAAGTGATACTGGAGAACGCTTTTTTTAGTTTGTAAAATCTAATTTCTGATTGAAAATCTAATTTCTAACATTCAATCAATGTGGCTGTTTCACAGGGTAAATGGAATTTCAAGAACTCTTTTGTGTTTCTCTTGTGAAAATGCGGTCGGCTATACTCTGGAATATTTTTTTGTGTAAAATCATTAGCACACCCAGATGACACATATATTTGCCTTTAAAGAACAGGCCAGTCCCATACATACTTTCTCAGAATTAAGTCCCTCTTAATTTAGTAGAGCTTATTTGAAGGTATGTATGTGCAGAATTGCAGCCTAGAAATCAGTTTACACTTACCAAATGAACTGCTAATTTGTGTGCCATTATTTCCACAGACAGAGGCCCTGCTCCCATAAGTGAGAACTAGGCATGGGACCTGACTGTGCACTTTTTTGTAGGATCAAGTTCATCAAGTGCCACAGGTAATATACCAAGTGTCTGTCACTAGGTTTGCAGAAAGTGCAGAGCCTCAGCAATATTGGCCTTGGAGCCGGCTCTATTATTTGGCAGAGTAAAAAACAATTACAACGGGTTGGAAGACAGAGCTATGTGTCATGCCCTATCCGAATGCACCCAACATCATTCTTCTCTTTGGTATAGTGGAAGGTGTTGTTCTAACTTCAGAGTTGAAGTAATATTCAGTTACCAGCCCAGTTGGCTTCTGCATGTGGAGGAATGGAAACTATCAACTTGTCCTCAAAGAGCAGCCAGGGGAGAAGGAAGGCTAACCGGTACCCAGTGTGGGGTGTCGGGGGGCCTTGTGCATGAAGGCAGTTACTTGTTACTGAGCTAGGGCTCTATTCTTTTTTAAGAGAGTCTGTGTACTGGTCCAGTAAATGCTTCCGCTGCGCAACCAGCAACAGTTCTCTTTGCAGAGCATTAATTAAATCCAGTGCAGAGATTCTTGTTGCAGTACAAGCTTCAGAGTCTCAGCAGCAAAGAAATAACGACACAGGGAAGCCTGTCTTTCCAAAGACAGGTTTATTGCAGACAGATAACAGAAACACCTCCGGAGCTTTCAGACATTTTTGCTTCACGCCCCGCAGGCAGAGAAAACAAACACTCTTTATATACTGAGCAACTTAACAACTTAACGAGCTTGACTACTTAAAGTCACATGACATCGCTAACTTGCCAGCGTCTTAGGTTTCACACCCTAACACCCCCTCTCGCTGGCAATACAAAAACAAAATTACTTCAGACCCATTTCTTCACAAAAGTTTTCATGCCGCTGAAACCCAAGCGGTTTTGTAAAACCATCAGCTTGATTTTCATGACTGGGACAGTAATTTAATTTAACAATTCCTGCTTTTACCGTTTGACAAACATTTTGAAAGCGGATATCCAAATGTTTTGTACGACCTTTAAACTGCCCATTTTGTGCTAACTTAAGACACGGTTGATTATCACCCCATACAGTGATTGGAGTGATGGTATTTTCATACATCTCTTGTGCCAAGCATTTGTAAAATTCTAGATCTCTACATAACTCAGATAAGGCACAGAACTCAGCTTCTGTTGACGACAAAGCAATCAGGTTCTGTTTCTTGGATCTCCACCCAATCAGAGAGTTACCAAATTTTATTACACAGCCAGACACTGATTTTCTATCCTTTAAATTTGCCCAATCACTATCTGCCGAACAAGTAATCTGTGCTTGTCCTTCAGAAGATAATTCAAGGCAAAAATCTTTGGTGTATTGTAAATATCTTAACACTCTTTGAATTCCTTTCCATGCATTTACACTAGGTTTTGAAGCTTCTCTGCTGAGTAAGTTAACAGCGTAAGCAATATCTGGTCTACTCCATTGCGAAAGATGAAGTAAGCTTCCCAGAGCTGACTGAAAGATTTCAGCACTCTTGAATTCAGCACTATCCTTGAACTCATTGTCTTTTACAAAACCCATTTCCATTGGTGTTCTAACACCTGCACATTCTGTCATGCCAAACTTTTTCAACATTTGCAATATCTTGCCTTTTTGATTCAGTAGAAAACTGCCATTTTTGGTCCTATCTATCTGAACACCAAGATAGACCTTTACATCACCAAGATTCTTAACTTTGAAGTGTTTATTTAACTCTTTGGCTAGTTTTTTTTACTTGTTCTTGTGTCTTTGAAGTATAAATCAGGTCATCTACATAAACAAGCAAAGATTCTTGAGCATCTCCTGAACCTCTGAAATATAAGCAATTGTCAGCCTTGCTCCTGCTAAAACCAATGCCTACCAAAACGTCATTCAAACACTCATTCCAATTATGAGCAGATTGCTTGAGTCCATAAATAGATTTATGTAGTTTCCATACCTGATTTGATTTACCAACTTTCAACCCTGGCGGTAGCTCCATATAGAGCTCTTCAGCCAAGTCTGAATGAAGATAAGCTGTAGAGACATCAAATTGATTCACTTTGAACCCTTTCTGAGCAGCAACTGCTAATAGTGCCCGTAGGGTTTCACTCCTTGAAGTGGGTGCATAGACTTCGGAATAATGTAACCCCTTTCTTTGCGTAAAACCTCGAGCTACAAGCCTTGCTTTGTACTCCGGTTTCCCCATCGCTGTTGTCTTTATCCTGTACACCCACCTACAACTTACTGCCTTGGTACCTTCTGGCAGTTTGGTGATGGAAAACACACCCAGTTCTTTCATAGAATTCAACTCTTTTTGCATGGCCTCACGCCACCTACTGGCCTCCTCCTGGGGTAATTGCTCAACCTCCTCAAAACTTTCAGGTTCGCAATTTGCCAAACCAGCCCAAACACTAATAGCTTGGTACCTTTCAGGAGGTATACCTTTGTTGGCACGCTTGGAACGCCTTAGCAGTTCCTGTGATGTTCCTTCAGTTTCCCCCTCTGACCCAGAATCACTAGTCGTCACCTGTTTGTCCCTAGTAGTTGAAGAACTTTCTGATTCTGACTTTACACTCTCTTGCTGTACAGGTGAACTTTTAGAGCTAGAAGATTCTGACTTTACACGTCTCTCTTGCTGTACAGGTGAACTAGAAGAGCTAGAAGATTCTGACTTTACAGACTTGGGTGAACTAAATGATTTCTCACCCTTGTCCTCAGACTCAAATTCCTCAGCCTGTTCTGGAACTAATACCTGCCCTGGGGCCTGAGTTTCATTGTCACTGTTCACCACATCAAATAGTATGTCAGGATTTCCATGAATTTTATTCCAACCATCCTGTTCACAAAATTCCACACTTCTGCTGATTGTGATTTTCGTTTGATTGCCTTCTACATTCACAAATCTCCAACCTTTTGTGTTTGCTTGATAACCACAGAAAAGCATTTCTTTAGATCTAGGATCGCCTTTCCTACGTTGTGCCCTAGGCACCAGCACATAAGCACGACATCCAAAAACTCTTAGATGATCAATTTTTGGTTTTTTCCCAAATAGTATAAAGTAAGGAGTGTTGTCTACTGTGCTATTGTACACTCTGTTAAAAGTATAATTCGCATACAGTGCAGCCTCAGCCCAAAACCGCTGTGGAAGTCCAGAATCAAACAGCAAAGCAGCAATGGCTTCCTGTAATGTTCGAAATTTTCTTTCAGCAACTGCATTCTCCTGTGGTGAATAGGGATTGGTAAGTCTATGAACTATACCTTTCCTTTTTAACCACGTCTCCAGCGTGTGGTTCACATATTCCCCACCACGATCTGATTGTATTTTACGCACCCTGGTGTCAAATTTACATTCGACTTCTTCAATCCAATCCATCAGGATGGAAGCTGCTTGTGATTTTTCTTTCAGAAAGAAAACCCAACTAGCCCTTGAAAAATCATCCACCAAAATTTGCATAAATCTCGCACCTCCAAGCGATTTGACTGGCATAGGGCCACACACGTCTGTGTGCACAAGTTCAAAGGGTTTCTTGCTTACTCTGTCAGATCTAGGATAGTTACATGTCTTAACCTTAGCATGTTTACAAGCACAACAATCCAGAAAATTTGGACAGGGTTTAATGTTACACTCCTCAGCTAAATCTGGTATCTTGCTTACATACTTAAAGCATATATGAGCTAACCTTCTGTGTAGTAGATGTGCACAACCTGTATGAGGAGCCTTATTTACACACTTAGCTTGCGCTTCACCTGTTGAACATCTACCTGCTGCTAACTGCTCTTCATCCAAAACAAAAAGCCCATCTTCACAGGGAATTTTAACTAGCTCCTTCCCCTGTTTCGAAATGGTGCACACATCATTTTCAAACTCAACCTTAAAACCACTTTTTACCAGGCATGACACACTCAAAAGTCCATTCTTCATTCCTGGAAGAACAAAAACAGGAAGGTTAGCTTGCAAACAATTAACATAAATTGTGCCTTTAAGGCTCATTTCTCGTTTACTATTGTCTGCTATAGTCACAGTTTTTGCAACTGGCAATGTCTTGCAGTTCTTCAAGCTGCCACTAGATGTCGCTGGAACTAAACTGTGACTGGCTCCACTGTCAATTATCCACTTCAAGGTTTGTTGGCTCCTTTTAGGACTCTGTTGTGCTGCCATTGCAGATAGTCCCTTATCAGCACCTGCTCCCCCTCTGGATCGTTGATTCTTGTAGCTCTCACTTCGTCTTCCCCTGTAGCTCCGGAAACTGACCTTGGACTGTTGAAATTCCTGTTGCTTTTCTGGACACTTTGCTATCAGATGAAACCTGCTGCCACATCAAAAACATGACTTGCTGGCCATAGCAGACACTTGTGAGGCTTCCTTACAGCTCTGCCTGCTAGTTCCCCCACGCTCTATGGTGGCTCTATGGTGAATTCGCCTAAGAGCTTCCCAAATTTCAAATGCAGACCTTAAATTTTCCACATGAGGTAATTGGGAATCGTCTATCAATACCATCAACATGCATCTAGCTTTAGTGTCCATTTTATCATGTTCCCTGTTCTGAGCATGTGCAGCAGCCTCTTGCTCTGCTGTGGCATCTGCTGCAACAGCCACAAACGGCTTTCGCCTCTGGACATAGTCAGCCCACACTTCTTTGGCTTCCAACCAGACTTGAGCCCTCTTAGACCACTGCACGTAATTAGCAGAGTTCAACTTTGTAAAGGGAACCTGGAAATTTTCCACTGCCATTCTTGGGGTCTGCTGCTACTCCCTCTGTGTGCCCTTGCTTCTCTTTCCCCTTGGGATTTGTTTTACTCACTTTTCAAACGCCTCCAGCCTCCTCTGAAGCCTTTTAAACTTTTTTCCCTCCGTCTCTTCACTAGCAACCACCACCGTCCTCTGTTTTTATTAACAAAACAAAAACAGAACAGGAGGTCAAGCTAGCCTTTTGCAGCTAATGAAGCTGTAAATCTTCACTTATGCAGCTCTCTCAACTTTCTGCAGCCTCTCAGTTCCTTTAAGAGCTGGATTTACGACCAAGCCGGTCTTCTCTCATCCGAAAGCTGCTTTCACTTTCTCTGCACACAATACAGCTGTAGAAACGTAGAAAGAGCCATAACCTAAGAGAGTCTGTGTACAGGTCCAGTAAATGCTTCCGCTGCGCAACCAGCAACAGTTCTCTTTGCAGAGCATTAATTAAATCCAGTGCAGAGATTCTTGTTGCAGTACAAGCTTCAGAGTCTCAGCAGCAAAGAAATAACGACACAGGGAAGCCTGTCTTTCCAAAGACAGGTTTATTGCAGACAGATAACAGAAACACCTCCGGAGCTTTCAGACATTTTTGCTTCACGCCCCGCAGGCAGAGAAAACAAACACTCTTTATATACTGAGCAACTTAACAACTTAACGAGCTTGACTACTTAAAGTCACATGACATCGCTAACTTGCCAGCGTCTTAGGTTTCACACCCTAACATTTTTTACTTTCAAGTACAGTGGTACCTTGGTTCTCAAACGCCTTGGGATTCAAATGCCTTGGTTCTCAAACACTCCAAACCCAGATGTAAGTGTTTCAGTTTTTGGACGTTTTTCGGAAGCCAAACATCCGATGCAGCTGTCAGCTATTGTTTCCGGGGAGCCTGCACCAATCAGAAGCTGTGCCTTGGTTTTCGAACATTTCAGAAGTCAAATGGACTTCCGGAATGGATTAAGTTTGGTGCTTTTGTTGTTGCTATTTTTTTTGTTTTTGAGGCTTTTTTGGTTAATTGGTTTTTGTGACTGTGTAGAACCCAGTTCAGCTACTGATTGATTGATTGTGTGACTGCCGAAATGGATAAAAGCCCCCCATCCAAACAATGACTATCATCAGTGCAGATAATAATAATAATAATAATAATAATAATAATAATAATAATAATTTTTATCATCTACAATACTGTTTTATTCATTTTATAGTACAGTACATTGATTATTGCTTTCATTTTATGGATCAATGGTCTCGTTAGATATTAAAATTCATGTTAAATTGCAGTTTTAGGGGTTGTTTTTAAAAGTCTGGGACAGATCAATCTATTTTGCATTACTTTCTATGGGAAAGCGCTCTTTGGTTTTAGAATGCTTTGGTTTTGGAACAGACGTCCAGAACAGATTAAGTTGGAGAACCAAGGTACCACTGTAACTGAGGAGAAAGGTAGTGAACTGATGTATACTGGAAACAATGAAGCTGTGCCAGGTTGTTCTAGTTCTGATATGATAATTGTGGACTCATTACTGGAGCAGTAGTCAGAAGAAAAGCATGTAAATTGTTTGGGGCTAATAAGAGCTGCTGCATGTTTGGTTAAATGGCAAATTCTGTTAATTATGTGGAACAGAACAATGTATCTATGAACATGCATATGAACAGGCACACTGAAGAATTTATTTCTGCTTATTTCTTTTTTAACACTAACAGCACATACTGTTCTACAAGCAAAGCACTCTCATGCTTATTAATTTGAGGAGAACAGAGGACTTGAAAGGAATATTTTTAAGTCGCTGCTTTCCCGTTTTTAAAGGTCTACAAAAACAGCAGAAACCTCGTCTCTAATAACCATTGTCAGCACTACTGTGATAGTTGCTTGAAAACCAAAGGCCTAAAAATCACAGAAGTATTTTATAATTATTACTGCAACTTAGTTTTCACATAGTATCTTCTGAGTATTCAGAGAACTTCATATGCTATTTCTGTAAGCTTTACAAAAGCTTGATGTAAGGCACACCAGAAATTTTACCCCCTGTATAATTTAATCCATTTCATTTATGAAGCGCTTCATTGGAAACATCCCAAAGTTATAAAGAATACAAATTTCAATGGAAAATTCACACACACACACACACACACACACACACACACACACACACACTTCCTGCTGCCCCTAGCAGCCATTTTGTGCTGGTAGCCATAGCACTTTAATCAATATTTGAATGCCGGTGGACTTCCTAGGAGGAATCATGGTGGCCTAGAGGTCTCCTGTCAACAGCTCATTGACAGAGATAATTATGTGGTGATTAATGATAACCAAGCCGTATATCTTGGTTATTGCATTATCTCCAGTGGAAAGGAGATAATGGGGATTAACTTCTGATGCTCTGAAAGGCTGCTTTTCCACCCTAGGGACTAAGAAACCTTCGGGGGACCCAAATGGAGGGGTTGAGTGACTGAGAGCAGAAGAAACACAACCTTGTCCAAACACTACTCGCTCATAGCCTATTGTCTTAGCCCCCACACTATATTCACTGTTCCTGCACAAGGCCCACTGGAATTAATGGGTGCTGGGTGAGAACACAGTGTCCATAATAGGGGCAGGAGATCCTTCCAAAGGATTATACCCCAAGTAGTATCTGCATGAAGATGTTATTTTTTCTTATTTGACAACATTGTATGTGGTCACATGCAGACCCCAAGTCAATTTAGAAAAGCTTGGAAAAGTTAGGGGTTTCTATTAAAAAAAATCTTTAAAAACAGTTTTCAAGTATAAATGTGGCACCTTCCACACTGCCAGAAAGTCTCATTTTGGCACATGTTATCTCTAATACTTGCTGACACCTGCACCATACACTGCAGCAGTCCTGATGAATCTGTTTACAGAGCTCAGCAGCACTCCTTTAATAACCAATTCAAGGGAGCTGGCTTTTGGAGGCTAGAAATATACTGAGTGTTTTTGCAAAAAAGAAAAAACCTTACTCCCTATTGGAGATGAAAAGCAACTGCCTTAATACCCCCCCCCCTTAAAGCTTGGAACAACCTGTTTTCAGGGCATGCAAATGACTCACTGTATAGCAATGTTCTCATTTCTGAAAATCTACAGCAATCAGCGTGTACCTTCTGTGCTGTCTTTCTATCTGATTCCTTTGTTAGAACAGGGATGTCTTTAGCTAGGGAAGTGGATACAGAGTCCCCGTGCCCTGCACTTAAATTGTTAGGCAAAGATGAAACAAGTGAAGTATCACACAGGAACCCCAAATCCTCTCAGAATGAAACCATTCCACTCAGAGCCTTTCTCTATAATATGAGAGGTAAGAAGTCATTCCACAAAAGAGGCTTTTTTCCATTTAGGAAGAGTGGTTATTACTAAAGTCTCAATTTGCTGAATTTCAACAAGAGCCCCCCCCCCCTTTTATAGAAATAATATTCACTTTGCTTTCAGTACTATGATGAGGTTTCTTCAATTTCACAGAAGGTTAAACAAAAACATTGACAGAAATGCCAGAAGGAAGTCTAAGATGGCAGCAAAGCCGAGAGAGCTTAGGCTACTTTCTACAGAGGAATCTACATCCATGTTAAATTCCATGTTGGCACTTCAGTTCAGATGCTGTTCACATGCCTTCTGATGCTTACAAACATTTCCATCATTTCTCTGTAAATACTGCATAGCAGAGAGTACAGATTGGCAAATCTGTCAATTTCGATTATGCATTTTTCCAGCCTGAAGTTTAGTTCTCCACATTTGGCCCTCCAGCTGTTTTGGGACTACAATTCCCATCATCCCTGACCACTGGTCCTGATGGGAGGGCCAAGTTTGGCCATAACAGCTCTAGGATATGCATTTTTGCACAAATGACTTGACTGGAGAAATGCTTTGCAAAATTCAGAAAAGTGCAAATTTTGCAGGGTGGCTGTGTTTCAAATCATGCATTGTTCTGAAAAGTGCAAGTTGCATAGGTTGCTCTTTAAATGCAATTTGAATCAATTCCCATCCCCAGTGAGAGAGATCCAACTTTCAAGAGACCATCTCTTCTTATATCAGCTCTCATGAATCACGAAGCAACAAATATAACAAAAACCCTTCTAGCAGAGAGAAATTTTTGGCCAACAATCATAACCTTGGTTTGAAATAAATACTAATTCTTGGTGGTACTCCAACAATAATGCTCTAATTGTAGCCTTTAAAGGCAAATTTGGTCACTCAGTCCTCCAAATCCCATTTAATTAGTACTTTAGGACTGAGTCCAAAAGGATAACTGAATGAATCAGAGTGATTGAATCACTGCATGTTCTATAGACTTTCATCAAAGCATGGGTATTCTAAATGCAAAGGTCTCTAAAATTTCCAGGGACAGTTCCCATACTTTGATTATGCATAACTGTAGCTAAGGTGTGGGCAGTTGTATGCATTTGTTAAGCATAATTTGAATTATTTATTTATTTATTTATTTATTTATTATTATTATTATTATTATTATTATTATTATTATTACTATTATTACTATTACTATTATTATTTATTAAATTTCCATACTGCCCTTCATCTGAAGACCACAGGGCAATTTACAACATAAAAACATAAAAATACATGCCATAATAACAAAAATACACACACACACACATATACCAGTTTAAAAGACCACAAATTGTTTAATTAGTCAAAGTCCTTGGAGAAGAGGAGAATTATGCATATCAAATGATATAATTTGATGCATGCATATCTACAGATTAGTTATTTCCCTGGACAATTTGTTGGTGTATATGCTTAGTTCCTGGAAACAGTTAAAATCCTGCTGTCAAAAACTGCACTTATATTCATGTCTGTGCATTTTTTTCAGATATGATTGACAAGGACTTTTAAGAAAATTGTACTTGCAAATCATATTAACTACATTACAACTGGGGCAGACTAAGTCTGCAGGGGTAAAAATTGCAGACACATCTCTTTCACTTTTCTGCCAGGAAAAAAAGAATACACACACTATTCTATTATTTGTAAAAGTCATTCATTTTTAATGCAAGATGACAAACTGCATATTTATGGCATCAATGCTGATATATTAGATTAGAAAAAAGCAGGCACCAGGGTTTTTCTGAGTGCTCAATATTGTGTTTTTTTCCCTGGGATTGTGATGATTGGTATGAAACTTTATAGGGGAGAAAGTAGTGCAATGAATCAAGTAGCTACTAAAAGGAAATGGCTAACCATATGCCCACGGGAAGCATGAGAGCATGGGTCCAACAGCATTCTCCCTGTCTTTGATTCCTAGCATCTGGTACTCACAGGCATACTGCCTCCAACAAGGGATGTGGTATACTGACATTACCCAGAGTCATATAATAGTTAAGTTCTCAACATAGAAATTAGTGAAAGGCCACCATATTTTCAAGGCAAATAGTGGTGAAACTGCATGCTCCAGCACCGGCACCGGGGGCGGGGTGCAGTGGGGGTGTGGCTGGCATGCATCCTGGGGGCGTGGCATGTGTCCTGGGGGTGTGGCATGCTGCCCACAGAGCATGGCGTGCATCCTGGGGGGCGTGGAGTGCATTCTGGGGGCATGGCGCCTGGTGCAGGGGGGAAGCACATGCCGGGGAGGACAGCCGCGATGGTACCCCCTCCCGATGGTGATGGCGGCAATGCACTCCCCCTGCCCCCATTCCTCTGCCAGTGAGGGCAAGTGTTGCCAGTGAGATGCTCTCAAGTCCAATGGCTCCCTTGACCACTTTTCCTAGTGTGCATAAAACCTCTGAACCACCATATTGGAAGGATTTGGTGCTGATTTGGTCAGAAAGAATCACGCAATCATGCCCCACCAAACTGGTTGCACTTTTTGTTAATATACTGCAGTCATATGGTACAGCACAATGGAGAAGTGTCTTGTATGTAACTGACATGTATGGAGTGGACCTGAATATTCTGGAGGAAGAAGAAGAAGAGGAGGAGGAGGAGAAGTGGCATAGCTTTGAAAAGAGTTGGTCAGATTTGGGAAATGAGGCTTTCAGTGGCTATGAGTTTTAGCTTCCATGCTTCAAAGAATGTTTGCCCCTGAGTTCCAGAACATCTGAAAAATACACCTTTTCCCAATCAGTAGAAAGCCATGGCAGAAAAATCAGCTTTATTTCTTACTGCAGTAAGAACAAAGGTGTCCCAATGGATAATTCCAAAAGCTGGGCAGAAATACAAGAATTCAAGGCATATCTATCTATCATCTATCTATCATCTATCTATCTATCATCTATCTATCTATCTATCATCTATCTATCTATCTATCTATCTATCATCTATCTATCTATCTATCTATCTATCTATCTATCTATCTATCATCTATCTATCTATCTATCTATCTATCTACCTATCTATCTATCTATATCTATCATCTATCTATCTATATCTATCTACCTATCTATCTATCTATATCTATCATCTATCTATCTATATCTATCTATCTATCATCTATCTATCTATCTATCTATCTATCTATCTATCTATCATCTATCTATCTATCTATCATATCTATCATCTATCTATCTATCTATCTATCTATCATCTATCTATCTATCTATCTATCTATCATCTATCTATCATCTATCTATCATCTATATCTGAATACATGTTGCCCTCGTGCCCATATCATTTCTGCAATATTATTGGTTACAGCAACACATGAATAGCCCATAGCCCTTTACCTGGCCTTTCAATTGGACACCTCATAGTTGGAGCCTTTTTCTACCTAAAACTCCTTATACCTTATCAGGGTTTCTTCTTCATTCATCTTTCCAGCTGGCTCTGTTCATCTAATTGACTCTGTCCTAGCCTCTCCTTGACACTGGTATGCATGCCTAAACTCTGTTACTGGGGACCTATGAGTGCTATGTGCTCTATTTACTTACGCTGCTTTGGTTAACTGAAAAGCAATAGAATCAGAGGAACAGAAGTACAGAGAAAAACATACAATACAGAAAGGCACATTCTAAATTGGGCATAGGGGTTACCTGTTTGGCTACATGGCTACATATCCACAGAATGTCTATCTTTATGACCCTCTGCTTGCGAACTTTCTAGAAGCCACTGCTAGAGAGAGTCTTGATCTTGATGGACCTGCGTCCATAGACCTGTTTCCTGTTGTAGTCCAGATTTTGTATACAATATCACCCTCCTCAGATGTTATTAGTGCATGCTAAGAAAACACATGGGGTGGGGAGCACACTTGCATTCAGGATTCTACATTGCATAGGCAGCTTTCATAATACAAGAGGCTCTCTCCATGAATTGAACAAGGAAGAAGAAGAGTTTGGATTTGATATCCCGCTTTATCACTACCCGAAGGAGTCTCAAAGTGGCTAACATTCTCCTTTCCCTTCCTTCCCCACAACAAACACTCTGTGAGGTGAGTTGGGCTGAGAGACTTCAAAGAAGTGTGACTAGCCCAAGGTCACCCAGCAGCTGCATGTGGAGGAGCGGAGACACGAACCCGGTTCACCAGATTACAAGTCTACCGCTCCTAACCACTACACCACATTGGCTCTCACTGGAGATGAATGATGACAAGGGGCAAAGCTAACACCTTATCTATGCTCTGCCCACATGTGTTACCTTGATGATAAAACCTGAAGAGGGCTTTGGTATGCTTAAAAATGTCATTGCCTGTAACGGACATGGGCTTCATAGCCAGAAGGATGGCAAAATAATGCTATTTTAAAAAATCAGTATGACATATGAACCAATGCATTCCTTTCTTTTCTTTTTCAGCATTAAGAAAAGATGAGCTGAACACGTTGCCACTTTGACTTTATAGCCAAGGGAAAGATTTCTTCAACTTCAAACTGCCATAAAAGAAAAAGCAATTTCAGCAAAACAATGAGCTTTAAATTCTCATAACAATTTAATACAGTCTCTCTTGCTTCCTCATTTTTCAACAAATTATATATATATATATATAGTGTGTGTGTGTGTGTGTGTGTAAGAGGCAGACTAATTCTCCCTGAAGCAGTATGCAGTCCTACATAGTTCTCACCAGATCAAAATATAGAAATATAGGCTTACAAATATCAACTACACTGCAGAATTTTAACATGCGAAACTCTGAATGCAAGTCTCCATGTTAAATGCCATACAAGTTATTTTTTAAAAAATGCTTCCTCTTTGCAGCATTCCTCCAAAAGTCAGAGGGAAAATACTGGTTTTCTTTCTGGAAATCTGACAACTCAGGACAGAGAACGTACAGAGAGCTTAATGCCTGATTCAGATATTATTCCCGTCATTTGGAAGATAGTAATACTCTTGTATGGTGGAATATCCATGCAGGCTCATAAGGATTGAGACCTACTCACTGTAGATCACTGGCTCAGTACAAGTGGTCAAAAATATGTACCACTGATGCGAAGACTCTCCTTAAAATTTGAATCACATAGGGCAGTATGCAGCTGAATAGTTGTGCTAGCACAACAGTTATCACTAGTGCAATATAAGTTTCCCTCTCTTCCTCCCTTTCTATCCTCAAATCTGTTCTGAAGGTTTGTGGGCAAGCCCAGGACAGATTTAGGGGACAAATGGTGATGACAGGGATGGAGGAGAATATTTGCCTTAGGGCTATATTGCATACAACCCATAGTGGCTATTGAAAGGCCGTGGGGATTAGGCATTCCCACTGAGTTTAAAAAATAAATTGAACAGCAGACATTTGTTAATGTCACATTCTTAATTCCTGTGCACTGCAGTCTTAAAATGTGATTTTTCAGGATCATATGAAAATCATTAAGAAAAGGGGATGGTAATAAAACTGACTATTCAGCTATCTTTTCTTTTGGGAAAAAGAGAGAGATGATGAAAGGTAGTGGACTGGGAAATAAATTGTTGTGTCTTTCTGTTCTGCCTTCCAATCTTCCTTTGCAGAGGAAGTCCTGTGAAGAGCATTGTGTACAATGTTATCAATTTCCCATCATGTCATATCACTAATGTTTTGCATTAGTATTCCTAATAGTCATAGAACAGACAAGTCTTATCCTATTAGTGACCTTCAAATCACATTAGGAAACACCAGCTAGCCCAACATGCTGCAAGACTAATAGAACATGAAAGGAGGTTGCTCCTACAGGAAGACTTTCGAATTCCATTAGTCCAAGGATGGCACAGTTAGAAGTTCTCTTTATGCTCAGTACTGCTACAGGGTTCGAAACACTAGTGTACACTTCAGTTATAGGAAAGGGGAAATATGGAAACAATTACCATTTGTGTTAGGTTCTCTGAATCTGTTACCCCAGTTGTGCTATGTCTTATTAAGTTTCCTGCTATTTTGGTTATAGAAAATGTAGTAGAAACTGTCTCATCTCCAGCTAAGCAACTTTGACAAGAATTGCTATTGGAATTTCATTCTCCACACAAACATATTATTATTATTTTACATTCTCACTGATTTCTTAATGGATCCAATGAAGGTATCTTTTGAACAGCAAATAGGGATTGGTGAATCCATTTCTTTTGGTTTCTCTTAGTTGCTTATTTTCAGTGGAGGGAGAACATTTCTGGAGCAGTAAGCTACATATCCAAGTCTTTGGGCCTGTCAACCACTCTTCTGTGCCTCCAGTATCCAGACCTGTGGTGAGTTATTAGAGCCCAAAAGGCAGTTTTCAATTGCTGTATCTCATTGCTGTATTTTAAAACAGGGTTTATATGATTTCAAAAGGAATCCCCAGCTAGTAATCTACATGCTGCATTTTGGACTGGTTGAAGTTTCCGTTGCCTTCAAGGGCAGCCCCTTGTATATCTTGTACCTTTCTATCATCCAATTGTAAATTAAAAATAACAGTAGAAAAAGAGTTTGTTCAAATGCAGTTGGACAAGGAAATACTGTACTCTGGGTACTCAGAAAAATAGTCCTGCAGAACTATAGAGATTTCTTATGAGGTAAATATTATCTCAGGAAAATGGCCCTAGCTTCTGCAACTCCACTAAACTTAAGGCCCATAAAAAAAAGCAGTCCTCCAAATTCACCCCCCCCACACACACACAATATCATATGGATAATGGATTGTGATGTGAAATGGAGGAGGAGATCTTTGCGAAAGCAATATCAAACAACCTAATTTGTCCATTATTTATTTCAATGGGATGTACTTGACAGCAGGGCTGGGGTGGTGTCCGTTTAATACAGGGAGCAGGTATTCTTACAGGCCGATGAGTTATTTTTCATCACACATTTTATCGGGATTCACATCAGAGCTATCACAATGGTAATCCATAACACACAATGTACAGCCAGGGCTACCAATACCACCGAAGCTGCATCAATAGCTTGTTACATTCGCCTTCAATGCTCACTCAGTCGGCGAGTGTGGAAATGAGAACCGCAGGGTGAATACTAATAGCTTCTGTCAGGCCTTTCAGGACAAGTGTTTGTCCAACTGTATTGGCTCCTCATTTATTCTTGCTATCACTGCCTATTCATCTCATTCTTAGCTCTGAAGGTGAAAGCCTTGATTCCCCTTCATCAGAACTGACAGCATCACCAAAGCGTCCTCCTCATCAGGCAGGACAAAAAAAAAGCCCTCCTTTCTTGGAGAGTTCCAATGTTGCCTCTTCAGAAAACAAAAGAGAAACAGGCCCCACTTCACAGGCCTGACTCTTTGTCTAATGATTTTCATTAGCTAATAGGCAGTTCTTTTCCAGGCTGAATGTCTCCCTACCTCTCCCGCTCCATTGTCCCTTCTGTGAATTAGCCATGTTGTGATTGTCAGATAAATAAGTGCTTATAATGGTGTTATTTCCTCTAGAAAATTTGCGAGTACTGACACAGATGATGATACATTCCAAAGTGACACCATCTAATCTGCTTGAGTCTCTTTCAATAAACAGTTAATTAACATTTGACCTATCAAGCCTTAAATACATACAGCAGCCCACTTAGCAAATCATTTACTGTAGGGTGGTTAAGGAGTAAGGGCCATGTCATATGAGGCACTTTGTACTTGAAAGCTACTCATAAGAAGCTTTATTTGTACTTAATCTTCCCTTGATTGATTTTTTTGTGTGGTTTTGTTTGAAAGCTAAAGTGCTGAGCTGGTGAGTGGGTTAACCCTGCGTGAACTGGAGTTTGTTTATGCCAGTAAGCATATTAACCCAGTTTTATTCTAAAAGAATAAGGGGAAAGAATAGTGAATTCTGAATAGGAATCACTGACTGTTGTGCTTATTTTCAGTGGAGGGATAACATCTCTGAAGCAGTAAGCTACATATCCGATATGTTTGCAATGCACCTACCTATTCATTGTGCAGCCCAGTCCCATACATGTTTACTCAGAAAACCCTCTCATTTCAGTAGAATTAACTCCATTCAGAGGAGAGAAAAGATGAATGGTGTAAGGAATGACAGGAGAAGAGGTGGAAAGTAACTTATGAAATGACAGGAGGAATAGGTATGGATAGATCAGTCTTTTTCTGGTCCATGTTAGTTTTGCATGCAATCATTCACTCATAAGTTTGTTTAACCCCTGTTCCATAGTAATCTACCACATGGGGAAAAAAAGTATTTTAAAACATATTTTTTATCCCACATTTAGGCATGTTTTTTGAGCCAATGACTGTATCGCAGAATTTGGAGAGGTGTAAATTCTTAAGGATAATTACAACTTGATCCATATCTAAGGACTTGATCCATATCATCGAGACTCCTGCTTGTCCCACTGTTTTCCTCCAGGGAAACCTGATTGTTATCACTGGATTGGAGCAAACATCAGTTGTGTTTTGCACAGATTGAAACTTCCTCCAATTCAATGCTAAAGAGTGTTTTTTTTTTCCCGGGAAAGGGGTGGGGCAAATAGAAAACTGCTCAGACCCATGTTTCTAGACACAGAACAAGCAAAAGTGTGGATGAGTTTAGGATGTGCAGATCAAGTCGGTTTGCATCAAAATTCACAAAAGAATAAGTCCCACAAGCATCCCTAAAGACTCCTAGTCTACAGCGAATCTGTTTTTGTTGTGACACTCCATTGTTAGCCCTGGGCTTCTTACACCTACACAAGGCTGTCACAGACTTATAAAATCACAGACAAAAACAAACATGCATTAAAAGTTTAACTGGCTCTTTAGAATGCATAGCAATTGTTTTAATTGCATGGATTTGCATTTCTTGCACACATTTTTGACAGATGCTTGAGGCTGACAATATGATTGTTGATTGTTGCTTAAGATTATTTGCTGAAAGAATTTGCCATGATAGTCATTGTTCCATTGTTGTCATCCCATCTACATGCTGTGTTTGAATGGTCTGAGCAGTAAATATTAGAGGTTTGCAGTGGTTCTGTGTTGGGCCTGAATAGGAAGGCAAATCAGGGTGATCTGGGGAGATTTCACCCCTCTTTAAGTCAAACTGTGATGTCAACAAAAAGTCCTGAGTTGTAGATGGGAAAGATATCTTCAGTGGCCAATGGGAGATGGGCAGCTGTGTCCCATAAAAAGAGATTCTAGCTTCTTCCTGTGGCAGCGTAGGATTAGCCAGATGCCACCCGAGATTGACTAACCATTTGGGGGACATCCATGATTGGTCTTTGTGTATTATTACTTTTATCATTATTTTGCCTACAGTGTACAGTTCTGATCTGGGATGTGTAAATTGGATGCCTACCTGTTGCAACTTTGAATTTCGGTCTTGTCAGCAGCCAGAGGTATGCCAAAGTCAGCTGCAAGGCACATGTATGTAGCTAGGGATAGGGCAAAGTTGGGGGAGTCTGGGGCCCAATGATAAGAAAGTCATCTAAGTAATGGGTCACAAAAGGGGAACCAGATGTGGTTTTGAAGGCCCATTCAATGAATGTACTGAAGGTTTCAAAGGTTGCGCAGGCCACAGAGCAGCCCATGGGCATAGCCTTGTCAAAGTACCAGCTATCCCTGAATTTGAATCCAAGCAGCCAAAAATCTTCAGGATGAACTGGGAGCAGCTGAAAGGCTGATTCGATGTCACATTTTGCCAATAAGGCCCCAGTGCCCAATTCCCTAATCATTTTAATGGCCACATCCAAGGATGCATATTTAACTGAACAAAGCTCCCGTGGTATGGCGTCGTTTACAGACCCACCCCTAGCATAAGAAAGGTTGTGTATCATGCGGAACTCACCAGGAAGTTTTTTGGGCACTATGCCAAGAGGGGAAACTATAAACTTTTTGAAAGGGGGAGCCGGGAAAGGGCCGGCCATCCTGCCTAAACGCCGCTCTTTTTCAATTTTGTTAAAAGCAACAAGGGGCATTTCCATTACCGACTTTTGATTAGGAGAGGTTCTAGATACTGGTGTATTGGAAACAGGGATGCGGAAGCCAAAACGAAACTCTGCTTCCAAGTAGTTGGCTGCAGTCCTGTTGGGATAAGCCTGTAACAAAGGTAACGTCACGAAAAAAAACAGAAAAAAACACAAAGGTAACATCACGGAGAGGCAGACAGGGGTTGGGGCTAGGGTGGAAAAAACCTCATTTCCGGGAGGCAGCCTTGGCTTGCTGGGCTCCAGAGGTAGAGGCTCCTGAGTCTCCCTTGGCTCCACTCCCTGATCCTGTTTTTCGAAAACTGCGAAAAGGGGGCTTAGCCCGAAAACACTTAGTCCGTGAGTGAGGGCCACCACAACGCTCACAAGCATGGTCAAAGCAGCATCGGTCCCTGCTGCACAACCCATTATTAAACTCCCAACATGTTGATATAGCCACCCTTTGCACTTTGGAGGGGGGTTTACCTGACTTCTCCCCAAAAGCCCTTTTTTGGAAGTTTGGGGCCACTACTTCGAACCAAAGATCATTATCCTTGATGTCCCAACGGGCCGTGGGTTCTTCAGCAGCCCTCTCACGGAACAGCTCATTGTAAGCCAAAGCCGCTAAGTCCCCTGCCATTTTTTTGGCTTTTAAGATAATGCCCAGATAGTTAGCCAAGTGCCAAGCCCTATCTGGGTAAGCAGCAGCCACCAAACCCATGTAAGAGGCAAAGGCAGCTAGCCAATTGTCAAAAGTTCTATCAATATCCACTGCCTTCTCCTTCTTGCGACGCGATTCAGGCTTAAACTTGGAACTACAAGAATAGCTGGGGAGAGCAGGGCAAACAAGTCCACAAATTCCCCATTTAGAATGCGGTTGCGTATATTCTTTTTAAGCCGGATGCCAGGAGGCTGATCTGTGGTCTTGAAGTTAGATGCCCGCACCTTCCCTTTCGCATCAAGCCCATCCTCCCCACATGGTTCCTTGGCCCAAAGGCACGGTGATGGCGCCGGGTGCGACGTTCCCTAATCCAACTAGGCAGGCCAGGGGCCTTGTGGGTTGTAACCCATTACCCTTTGCACCTTTCTTCCGACTCGCCACAGGAGGAATCACACGTACCTGAAAGATCTGAAGAATCTGAAGAGTCCCTCCTGCACTTACGCCCATGCTTCCTCGATCTGCAAGACCTCTTCTTCCTGTGACGTGTTCTGCGCGAATCAGGGCTGGAGGAGCTGTCTGATGAACTCGAAACCAGTGACCTATGCCTATGCCTACCCTCTCGGGAGCGTCGACAAGGGGACTTAGACTTATCTAAGCGCTCCTTAGCCCTAGCCAGGCGATGCTGCAGGATGCGGTTCTGACACAGCAATTCCTGCACATCGTTGTCACTGGACTGGGAAGAATCGCTCTCAGCAGTGAGCTCCTCTGTGTATGCCTGCTTTTTCTTCTTAGGAAGGGCCCTGTAGGGCCTGGCATCAGAGGTGGAGGGGCCATCATCCCTCACTTTTTTTTCTTAGAGATAATTAACTTCATAGGTGGGACCACCCACCTTGCATTGCCACCCAATTCTTGTGGTTTGTTTGGTCCGATAGTGTTGGGACCTGAGGGCTCACCCTGATGAATGCTGGGCAGCAGGTGCAGGGTGAGCAAACAAAGCTCTCCTTTGTGGAGGGTTGCAATGAAAGCCTTTCCTTAAATATGGTGTCTGGGTTAGAGCTAGGGTGCTGTTGCCAAAATATGGAGAGCAAAGATTTTGGCATTCTCCTGTTCTCTGCCAAAATCCAACCTATGGGTATTCCATTCTCTTTTGTAGATCATTTTGCTTTGTTAATAAAGGTTTTGGCCATTTACTCCAACTTTCTTGTTTGTGAGTCCTCTAATATCCACTCTGATAGGATTATGACAATTTATTACTTAGATTCCAAAGCATTAACCTCTCTGCAGTAGAAACATAAAACCCCCCAGCAAATATAAACATTTACACAAAAATAATTCTAATGAAATGTAGAGAAACAGACAGTTTAACAACTCATACTTGTTTAATATTAGATTAATTGGATTAAGAAGTGAATTTGAAAATTAATGGTCTAATTCCATCTTTCATATAAAGGAGAGGGGGAAGCAGTGGTGTGACCCCCAATCATTATTCAGAAAGTGTGTCTAAACTGATATACCAATGAAAGTAAATTAAACTATGATTCTATTGGAAAATAAATATAGCAAAGATTAAAAACAAATTTGAGATTAATAACTTTACTCTCTTCTCTTTGCTAAACTGAATATATTTAATTTTGATTAATATCAGTGTTGGGATTTTATTTTATTATTTTACTTAATCACTTTTGCTTACAAAGCTGATTGCTAATCTCAACTACTTCCCACATTTTTAAAAGACATTTCATTTTACTTGGGTAATCTACAACTTTTCTTACAGCACAATGACATTTCACCATGTTCCATATTTCATTTTTTGTTGACCTTAAATCATTTTGCAAGGTTTACGCTGAGAGAGCTATCTGATTTTTCCAGGCTGGTTTATTAAAAATGATGAAGGGGACTAAAATAATGCTTATTTACATAGTCTACACATTGCCAACAGTTTCTTAGATATATGGGCTAAGTTCAAACTATTTCCACATGCCCAAGGTCCTTTAGGAGCTAGCATACCTCAAATAGTACCCCTGTACACGCTCCACACAGCATTGCAAACCCCTTCTAAAATTGGGGCGAGATTCAAAAGAAGATTACACATGGAAGTATGATGCTATCTAATGCAAGATTGTTTCAGCTGAGATTTTTAAAGCTAAATCTTTTAAAGCTAAATCTAAAGTTGCCTGATTTACTCAGGGGTTGCTATCTAGCCTTTTATATATTGTATGTGTTCAGATTATTAATGTATTTGGATGACTTTGTATGATGCTATGATTTTGTTGTTTAAACATATGCGAATAAAGGCCAATAACAATAATATAATGCAAGGCAGCTCACGAACTTTGGTTAGCAGGTAGGGTGTAAATACTCCTAAATAAAATAAAGACAAATAAAAATAAAATGTTCAGAGAAACCAATTTTCAATGTCATAGGTATGGTACTCCAAAGCCTTGTCCATACCTAAAGTAGCCCTTTGGATTCTTAAGGTAACTTATACATGAAAACAGAATAACTATTTTTTCCTAAAGGAAATAAATGACTAGCTTGTTCAGTACTAGATAGCTCAGTTGTTTGGACATGGCACTGATAATGCCATGGTTGCTGGTTCAATCCCTCTAAGGGGCAGCTGTCAGCATCGCCCTTGAGCCAGTACCACCAACTGGACTCATGCACTTCAGCCCCGACTGGGCTAGGCGAGCTGGGTAGCACTTCCAGAGACCACCTTCTGCACAGGAACAGGTCAAAGTGCTGTGGACTCACAGCTCAGAGTTGTGAGCACCAGATTCACTCCAACAAGAAGACAGTCGTTGCACAGCAGAGTACAGCAGAGTCTAGCAGAGTATATAAACGACTCGGAGAGCAGCTCTGTAGAATATCTTCTTTATTCTATTTACAACTATTATACAACTATATACAGAGCTTAACGAGGTCTAAGCATAAATGAATGCTAAACTGCACTGAGTGTCTGCAGCTGCTCTTAGCAGCAATCTTATCTATACACACGATCTCTAACACTCAGTCTCTCTCTGTCCGACACACTGACTGACTGACTAGAATAAGTAGAGAGCAGAACACGCCTCCTTCTCTCTGGAGAATCACCAGACTCATCAGGAGATTCTTGGATATGGGAGGGGTGCAGAGAGTTGAACTAGATGATCCTCAGGGTCCGTTCCAAGTCTGTGATTCTATATATCTTGTGAATCAGTACATTGATGACATGAAGCTCCATTTCTCCATAACATCTCAACCAGGAGAGGCTGTAAAAGCTCTGCAATGGTGTCTGAATGCAGAGGTGGACTGTTTGAGGGCCAATAAACAATGCTTGCATCCTGGGGAAATGGAGGCTCTTTGGACGGATGGTTCTTTTCTTCATGAAATAGCCAAGCTACCCATTCTGGATGGGGCTGCACTCCTTCTAAAGGAGCAGGTGGGAGTCTTGGAGGTACTCCTGGCAACATGTCTGTCACTAGAGGCCCAAGTGTCTTCTATGGCTAGGAGTGTTTTTTACCAGCTCTGTCTTGTTAACTAGTTACAGTAACTTGGGAGTTTTGATGAAATGCTTCAGTGGTGGTTCACTGAGGTAAGTCCAACTAAGCTTAATCAGACTTACTCCTGTATATAGCGAACAGACTAAGAACCAGAAGTTTCAAGGTGTTTTTTCCTTGTCATTTTTTTCTCTTCCTTTTTTGGTTTGTGTTTTTATACAGATTTGTTTAGTTAGTTTTATTAGTTTATTAGGACGCGGGTGGCGCTGTAGTCTAAACCTCTGAGCCTCTTGGGCTTGCTGATCGGAAGGTCAGTGGTTCGAATCCCCATGACGGGGTGAGCTCCCGTTGCTCTGTCCCAACTCCTGCCAACCCAGCAGTTCAAAAGCATGCCAGTGCAAGTAGATAAATAGGTACCACTGTGGCAGGAAGGTAAATGGTGTTTCAGTGCACTCTGGCACTCGTCACAGTCCTCCGTGCACCAGTAGTGGTTTAGTCATGCTGGCCACATGACCCAGAAAACTGTCTGTGAACAAACGCCGGCTCCCTTGGCCTGAAAGTGAGATGAGTGCTGTAACCCCAGTCGCCTTTGACTGGACTTACCCGTTCAGGGGTCCTTTACCTTTTACCTTATTTTTTATTTTCTGAAAAGATATTGGATATTTGAAATATTTCAAACTTTAATAAAATCAATGGAGGAAAGACAAGACAATTAGACCTACTCCTAAATAAGGGTGCATCGGATTCTGAAGCTGCCTTTTAATAAGTCAAGTGCATCTCACTCTGTACTGTCAACAGTAACTGGCAGTAGCGCTCCTCTTTTGCGTCTCTTCCTAGAAATGCAAAGATTGTATGTACGAGAGTTCTGTTCTGAAGTTAGGATGCATAGATGGATTTATCCTCTCCTCCTAAACATGCTAGGGCAAACTCATTCCCTCCCCTCCCCTTCCCCAGAAAAAGGAATGGCAGCTGTAAACAAAGAACAGTCTCATTCCTTAGCTGCTGGTGTGTTCAATTTAAACAACTGTATGTAATTTAGGGCAGAGTCAGACAGCTGTTCATATGGTTAAGTGAAGTGTACTGTAGCTCCAATATATTTTATTGCTTGGAGTGATACTGAATGGCACTATGTCCTGTCTTGGTTCACCAGCATGAAATCTTTAATGAAATGTTGTCCCCTTCTGTCTTATCGTGTTGTGCAAGGCATCTGATGGCTTACCCAGCTCTGGATCTCAAATGCCAAAGGATGTATTCTAAGGCTCTGTATGTTTTAGGGATGGGTGGTTCTTACAATGCTGGATTATGAGATATGAATACACAAGAAGGCACTGTGTGGGAAAAGCCCTGGATCTGGAGCAAATGTTCTGTGAGTCATTTTAGGGCCTCCGTTCAGTTTGAAGTTTCACATAGTAGAGGCTTCGTGCAGCTAAGTCTGATCGTATTAAATTGCTTCTATGGTGCCAGTCTTTCTGTGGAAGGTAGCTATTTGTATCTTTGCTCCCTGTGAATATTAAAGGCCTTTATGTTATTTTGCAATTAATATAAAATTCAATAACTTGGCATTTTAATGGCCAAAATCTTGCTGACAATAATTAGTTGAGTCAAGCTATATTTTGACATCAAACCAAAAATTTGACAGACTAATATGTCCAATGGGCTTTTTATCACACAGTCCCAAGTTTTGATAAGGTCTAGAGCTCTGCCATTCAGATGTTATCCATTAGGATAGGTTTATACATCTCAAAGTATACGCTACTTCAGTTTCTTTATTGAAAGTAAGTGGAAGTCAGATAAAAGGCATTATAGCTATTAAATCTCAGGGTTTTGGCAGAAATGAAGCAGCATCATGTGAATACTAAAAGCTCTGAACAAATAACACTTCAAGGTAATTCTAGACAGAGGCCTGGGGTTGTCAGGGACTGAAATTATAATTAGTCCAGCTAATGTGAATGATTAAATCAAAGTATCTCTGTAGTAGAATCCAGGGGAAAAAGGTTGGGATACTCAGAAATGGCATAAAGAAGAAATGGGAGGATTTCCACATGCTTTTAGTCCACCCTGCTAATCTTAATATTTCCTCACAACATTAATATTTGTTTTCTGTTTCTTTGGAATCAGAAAATCTTTAGCAAGTTATGCATAAAGGTCCAGTGAGACTGGTCAGCAAATGTCAAGGAACTGATCCCTGTTTTACCCAAGTTCTAGATGCTGGTTGATTGCTATTTGACTTAAGGACCCACATTTCTTAAGATAGGTGAAGGGTTAGTTAGAACACAAAGGTAAGAAGACTTAAAAAAAATGACAGGTGTACAGTTGTAGGGGAAAGTGTTCCAAGTTTCATCACTATCATGAAGGCAGCAGGCCAAGTAGCAAGATTTCCATCCTTTCCTACAAGGTTATATATGTGTGGTCTGCTATGGTTTGTGGATTATCCTAAACCCTGCTGTTGGTGGACATGGAGTGGTCAGATGCAGAAGAGGACAGGGCTCCTGCATCTTTAACAGTTGTGTAGAAGGTATAGGTTGCCACAGGAACAGCCATGCCATGAGGCAAAGTGAGGCAGCTGTCTCAAGCAGCAAATTCTGAGGGGCTAGAAAGGTGTGCCATGTGGTCTGCCCTGGAGCCCTGCAGCTAACTTGCTGCCCTCTCAGGTGGCATCTGAAGGGGTGGGAGATCCCAATCCAGCCTTCAGAAAGCTTCTACCTCATCTTCAGGTAGGCAGAAGATGCAGCTGAAAGCACTTCTTCTTCTTTAGCTCTCTGGGATAACTATGCAGATTTATAAACGTTGAAGACTAAAGTTCAATTGACACAGTTCACAGGACACTATACAATCAGCATGTTAAACATAGTACTGTTATAGGATCTCCTTGAAAGAGATCAGTTTACACTGCTCTAGTCTTGGCAAGTATATTCATGTTTTATGATGTGGGTAGGATAAGAGTGAGGGAGAGGGCTGTGTTTCAGCTCAAGTGAAGATGAATGAAAAACTTAAAACAAAAACATCACTTAGTTTTAGGTATGGGCAAATCTACCAATTTTGGTTTCTCGTAGGTTCTCATTTTCCCAATCTTAAATTTTGTTCTTTACATTTCCACATCAGTTTGTGATATAAAAAGTTCTCATGAAAAAATTTCAGCATTTTAGTGCAAATGTGTGTTTGTTTGTATGCAAGTTTGTTTAATGTACCCATTTGTGCAAAGCAGTTTCCCCTCACTTAACACATTATGTATGTTACTATTGCAAATAGATGCATTTTTATGCATTCATGTGTTAAGCCAATTACTTAGTGTGTAACTCTTGTGAGCAACTGTAGTATAGTTTGTATAACTATAATCCTAACTAAAGCAAATGTCTTCACTTTTACTAGTGGCAAGTTTTTATTTCATCTAAACTTCAATGGATGCACCAGCCACCGATCTCCTATCAAGGCATTAAAAATGCCAGCCAAGTTGAGAAGACAGCATTATTCACCTGATCTTTCTCCTTTTGCCAAAGGAACCAGACTTGCAAACATTTTATGAGAGGCAAAACAGAAATTGGTCATAGTAAGTGGAAAGTTTTGCTGCAGATGAAGACACTTCATGTTAATCATGCTAGTAAGTTAAAGGTGGCAAAATAGCTTGTTTTCCCTCCTTGCCATCACTTTGCACAGTAAATGCATAATAATCCAAATACTTCTGTCACAAGTGGTCATATTTGGAGTCAGGCTTTTCTGCCATCAGCATGCCAGCTGCCATCACTTTTGCTTCATCTGATGGCCATCTGTACATCACCACAGTGACAAAAGTTAAAGACACGCTAAGAGGAAGCAACATTTCATAACTGCTGTGCAAGACACAGCAAGATGCAGACCCTTCAAAAAGGAGCCTTCCATGGTACAATGGTATCCTTCAGAAGTGAGTCTCCAATGATAATGGTGTTAGCCACTTCCAGATGCATATCAAAGCAGAAAGAGGAGAGACATCCCAAAGATAACCTGTCCATGACAGAAAACATCTATAATTAAGTTTGACCTTTTGTTAACTCCCAATACCCCATTATGCCTCCATGTTTTTCTTCTGTCCTAGTAAAGGTTGACTTTTCCTCCCACCACTGCTGAAATCCTGAAGCTGGTCAGGTCACTGCATTCCCTTCACAGGTAATGGCAGTCCTTTTTTTCTAAAATAAAAATAAAAATGTTTAGGGGTACTCTCCTTTTGACTCAAGGAAATTACCATTTTTTAGTTCCAATTGGGGAAAATAAATACAGTAAAGAGACAAAGATTCACAAAATGTTTAGGAGTATGCATACCCCTGTGTTTCCCCCTGGGAAAAAAAGCACTGGGTAATGGCCAATTAATGCTTAACCAATACCTGTGTTGGGGTTAGCCAGTAAGTCTCCATGACAAAATCTATGCTACTTGTTTGCCAGGAGGGTAAAAACATTAAGCTGCTGGTGTCCAACTCAACTACTGATGCCAAATAGAGATCCTCAGCTACCCATAAGAAAAGCTGCTTGGTTTTATTAGAGCAAATCAGCACTTAGAACAAACTTTTCTTGTATATTTCAAGCGACTGCAATACTGTTTTGCGGAATACATTTTTTGTTGCTAAATCCAACTGCGTGTATTGTACAGTTAGTGTGGTTTAATCCATAGGGATTCTGAATACCCTACTTTATTTCCTCCCTGCTTTGGGCCTTTTAGTAAAGCTTTTGTAGAGTTCTGCTGCATTCTGTAGAGGATGGCAGCTAGAAACCGACTGAATTGTTCTATTGTGGGTTTAATTCTAATGGCAAAGATGGCCCTTTAAGTTTCCTTCCCCTCTGACTCCCAAGGGGGTCATGGGGGCAGCAGGTGCCAGGATGCACAGAGAGCTAACAAACTCAAGGTAGACTGCATAGCCAGAAAGAGGTTGTGGCAAGTGTGCAATCTGTTTTGGCACAGTTCAGATGCTAGCCGCACCATGCATCCTGCTATGTCACTTGAGCCAAAAAGCATCTGGTTGGCACATTGGCCACGAAACCGGGACGTAGTCCAGTAGGGTTGTCACTTCCATTAATGTTTATGTCAGCAGGAACAATCACACATGCACCCTGGGAAATTTGTTCCCCATTAAATTTTCTTAATTATTGTGGTAGGAAATGCTCGGGTAGTCTGGTAATTAGCAAGTTTAATTTTGGATGCAAGCTTCATACATTTCTTCATTTTATTAACCTCAACCCTGACCTCCTTTCTTGATGTGACTGGATAATTTACACTCACCCACTTGTTTAATTTCTGCCACTTACACAACAGCTGCTAACTATGATAGCGTGCATCGCACACCAAATTGGCTGGTCATGTTGTTAAACAATGCCAGTGTTCAAAATCTTAAATACCACCTACTCCCTCCTTCAATATTTTTTTTTTTCAAAAAAGTGTTTAAGATGCAGAAACTAATCTGGTGGAGGAGTTTCTGAATAGGGAATTAGGGAACATCTTTGTCAGATTTTCCTGTTCTCCCAGGTCATTCTCAACTTCCCATCAAGTATTTTTTTTCAATTTTGTTTTGTTACATAAGTAGAGAAAGCAGTTGAAAATCTCAAAAAGGACAAGCAGAACAAGAAAAGGGGATAAAAGAATACAATGAAAAAGAGAAGTGAACATTACAGTGATGCTACAAATACTTAACACTGCATACCTTTGGGGAGAAAGTACCTCAAAGCTAAAATTGTAAAATGTCATACAAATGTTATATGAGGATCATTTATGATTGCAGTCCTGAAGTAAGTCTCTCCAGAAACTGAGCTGTGAGAGTGGAGGTTGAATGTGTCCTTCTGATCAACTAACGGTATTTTATTTATTGATTTGCCAAATAAAATGCAATACTTGAAACCAAACTGGGAGATGATATACAATGAATTAAAGAAAATGCTGAAATATAGCTTTGTTAACAAACCAGAAACCTTTTTGCTGGGAATTACAAGAATGGATATAAATAAGAGGGACTGTAAACTTTTTCAGTACGAAATAACAGCAGCGAGAACATTGATGGCTCAAAAATGGAAACAAGAAGAAGTACCGACTTTGGAAGAATGGAGAACAAAATTAACAGACTATGCAGAACTGGACAAATTAACTGGAAAAATCAGATTCCAAAGGGACTACAAGTTTTTTGAGGACTGGGGAAAATTTAAAGAATATTTGAAAACTGTATGTGAGGAATACACAACGCTAGCGTGTTTTAAAGAAGCTTTGTGAAAATACAAGGAATATTGCAAGAATGTAAATGAGGACAGAAATATTGTATTTAAAGGCAATACTAAAATTTAAGGAATATGAAGATAGAAATTGAACTACGAATGATTGTCAGAGAAGTTGAGGGAGGTCCAAAAAGTTAAAATATGTGAGGTGGAAATTTGTATGACTGGAGTTTTTATGGAAAAATTTAATAAAACATTTATATTAAAAAAAGAAGAAGCCAATAATTAATTTTTAAAAATTACAGAGGGGGGAAAGATCTATCAATTTGTTTCAGTTCCAGAAAGAAAAAAAAATGTTTTTAACTCGATGATGGAAGCCCAGCAAAATTGTCATCACCTGCATTTCCAGGTGGAAAGAATTTCAGTGGGATGAAAAGCCTCCTCTCACGCTGTCAGGGGTTCAGAAGGAGAGACACAGGAGGGGGAGCAAATGGAGAGTGAGGAGGAGGAGTACGAGGGGGGCGCAGGCAGTGACAGTAGCCAGAGTTATTCCACAAGCCTCTCTAGCGAATCGGAGGACTCACAGAAGGGAGCGCCGGTGGCCAGAGCGAAGGGGGTCCAGGGGGGAAGCCCCAGGAGGAAGGGGCCAGCGGGGAGTCCCTGAGCAGCAGCTGGAGATCAGGACCAGCGTCTCCACCAGAGCGCAGTGGGGAGGGGGAGTCCCAGGAGTCGGGACCAGTGTCCTCACCACCAGAGGGAGGAGAGGAGTCAGGTTTGGCAACACCCACATCAGGAAGCGGGGAAACGGTCAGAAGGAAAGTCACCGGCTGGGCGCGCGCGCCAAGTTCAAATGTACAGGAGCGCGGCATAGCGGGGAGCCCGGGAAGGGAGCCAGGTCCTAAAGCCCGCCGGAGGGAGGGGCAAGACTCAGGAGGTTCAGCGTCAGAGGAGTCCAGGAAGGAGGGAACCCCAGAGGGCAGAAGGACCCAGCGCAGGAAAGAGCAGCGCAAGAGGTGGAGCCGGGCTAGAATCTTAAACTGGTGTGGGTGGAGCAGTGAGTCAGAGGGGCCTTAGCCGGTCTAGCGTCAGACGTGGGTCTGCGCGCCCAGAGCTTGGAAATGGAAACTAAACTTTAATAAAGACTTTTGTATATAACATCCACTGGGCGTTGGTCCTCTGTGAGCTGGGACCTAGCGGCAGTCCTGACAGTAAGTCCCCTCTCAACTTGTCCACCAATTCTACAACCTCGTGGAGTGTGGGAAAGCAGCGAGGGGTGAAGATTGGTGCTTCGCGAGCTCACGAAAACCAGGGAAATGACTACCGAAGAGAAGATAGCGAGTCTGCAAAACGCAGTGACGCAGCTGACTGCAGAAATTGCGGCGTCCAGAAAAAAGGAGCAGGAAGCAGCTGTTACCTGCCAGGATCTGCGAACCAGGTTAGAAGTGCTAACTACACAGAGGCTACCGGCCGCCAGACCAGAAGGGATTGGGCTGGGGAACAGAGGAGGGAGCCTTGTGTCTCACTTCAATGGGGACCTGCAGGAGTATCCTAACTTCAGAGCAGATGTACTATATGCACTGCAGCTACTTGACAAGGACTTTAAAAATGAGGAAGAAAGAGTGGGATTTATTGTTTCGCATTTACGGGGAGAGGCGAAAACGTGGCTGCGCAATCTCTGGAGAGATAAGGATCCAGCCCTACAAGATGCGGGTGCCTTCCTTAAAGTGATGGATGCGTGTTTTTTGTCTGAGATTGATGTGGATATCGCTAGGAAACAGATTCACGGACTAAGACAAGGTAGAGCCACTGTAAGGCAATATCACTCCCGTTTTTTTGCATTGGTGAACGCACTGGGGTGGGAGAGAGATTCGCCTGCCGTCAGAGATCTGTTCTGGGAGGGGCTAAACGGAGCTGTGAAAGACGAAATTGCAAGGGGGGGAGAGACCCCAAACCACCAAGGACATTGTGGAGAGGGCACTCACCATTGGGGTTAGGCTGGAAGGACGCTCTTGGGACAAAGAGGAGGGGCATTGGGGCCGCACGCCAACGAAAGCACCACCCCCCTTTCCCAAGGAAGCGGCGCGCGCTCGATCCATGCCTCCGCTGGGAGGAGGAGAGGAGCCGATGGAGATAGGTGGTGCTAAGGCTCAGTCCACAGCCGGAGCCCTAACGCCGGGAGCAGTCAAAATGAAGCCTCCTAGAGGGACCAGGAAGTGCTACATCTGTTTTTTGTTTTTTTTTATAATATTTTTTTATTGAGTTTATGAAATACAGAAAAAAAGAATAAAGGATAGATATAAGAAAATAGAATAGAAGAATAACAAATTTCCATGTTCTTTTTTCCATCAAATCTAAAGGACTTCCCCGCATCCTCCAAACCCTGCATTCTCTGTAATATAAAGCATCAGCAATTTGTTAACTTATTTCGAAGCTTATTGTATCTTCCATTTTATCATGTTACCTAATTTCAAATATACTGTAACTCAATTCTTGTACGTTTTATATTAAACACAATAAAGTTGTTTCATTATTTTACCTCTAAATTCTTGTGTCTTAATTTCCATTTCATTAACTTACATTTCCTGAAGCTAGAGTTTCCTAAAAGGTGCATTTTTTTTAACATTCATACAGCTTATAGTGTTTTTTCAAATAGTCCTTAAACTTTTTCCAGTCCTCCTCGATTGTTTCTTCTCCCAAGTCTCGGATTCTGCCAGTCATTTCGGCCAGTTCCATGTAGTCCATCAACTGCGATTGCCATTCCTCCAGCGTGGGTAGATCTTGTGTCTTCCAATGCCTTGCAATCAGGATCCTAGCTGCTGTGGTAGCATACATAAAAAAAATTCTATCTTTCTTAAGTACTCTCTGGTCCACGATGCCCAAAAGAAAGGCCTCCGGTTTCTTAGGTAAGGTAAATCTAAGTACCTTTTTTAGTTCATTATGAATCATCTCCCAAAAGGCCTTAACTTTCGGGCAAGTCCACCAGAGATGAAAGAATGTCCCTTCCGCCTCTCTGCATTTCCAACATTTATTGTCAGACAGGTGGTATATCTTAGCTAGCTTGACTGGGGTCATGTACCACCGGTATACCATTTTCATAATATTTTCCTTCAAGGCAGTACATGCCGTGAATTTCAAACCGGTGTTCCATAACCTTTCCCAGTCTACAAATATGATGTTGTGCCCCACATCCTGCGCCCATTTTATCATGGCGGATTTGACTGTCTCATCCTGTGTGTTCCACTTAAGCAGCAAGTTATACATTCTCGAAAGTAGTTTATTTTTTGGCTCTAACAGTTCTGTCTCTAGTTTCGATTTTTCCACCTGGAATCCAACCTTTTTATCTATTTTAAAGACCTCCTGAATTTGAGCATAGTGCAACCAATCTCGCACCTTGTTTTTCAGTTTTTCCAAGCTCAGCAACCTCCAATTGTCTCCAATTTTTTCGATTATTTCCCAATATTTAGGCCAATGGGCCTCCATGTTAAGTCTCTTACGTGCCTTGGCCTCCACCGGTGAGAGCCACCTCGGAGTCTTACTCTCCAATAAGTCTTTATATTTTGTCCAGACCATCAAAATTGCTCTTCTGACAATATGGTTTTTAAACAATTTGTGCACTTTAACCTTGTCATACCACAAATATGCATGCCACCCAAACGCATTATCAAACCCTTCCAGATCTAGGACATCAGTGTTCTCCAATAAAATCCAATCTTTCAACCAGCAGAAGGCTGCAGATTCATAATATAACCTCAAGTCTGGCAGGGCAAATCCCCCTCTTTCTTTCACATCAGTTAATATTTTAAACTTTATTCGGGGCTTTTTGCCCTGCCAAACAAACTTAGATATATCCTTCTGCCACTTTCCAAAACATTCCACCTTGTCCACGATCTGTAGGGCCTGAAACAAGAATAACATTTTCGGCAATACATTCATCTTTACGGCAGCTATTCGGCCTAACAAGGAAAGTTTCAATCTTGACCATGTTTCCAAATCTCTTTTGATTTCTGACCAACATTTCTCGTAGTTATCTTTAAACAAATTCAAATTTTTGGAGGTCAGATGCACCCCTAGGTATTTTACTTTTTTAACCACATTTAGTTCTGTTTCTTTAAAGAACTCATCTGTTTCTGTAACTGTCAAATTTTTTGCTAAAACTTTGGTTTTTTGCTTATTTAACTTAAACCCCGCCACCCGACCAAAGTCAGAAATTAATTCTAACACTCTTTTAGTGCTAAAGACTGGTTCCTGTAATGTTAATACCAGGTCATCTGCAAATGCTTTCAATTTATATTGTTTCACTCCGACCTCAATTCCTTGGACCAACCGGTCCTTTCTAATCATGTTTAGCAACACCTCCAGAACTGAGATGAACAATAGGGGGGATAGGGGGCACCCCTGACGTGTCCCTTTTTCAATTTTAAACTCCTCTGTCACCACATTGTTTACTATCAATTTAGCTTTTTGTTCTGAATAGATTGCTTCTATACCATTTTCAAACCCCCGCCCCACTCCCATCCCTTCCAAATTTTTCTTCATAAACATCCAAGAAATATTAGCAAAGGCCTTCTCTGCATCAATAAAGATTAAGACCGCTCTAGTGTTAAGATTTGTTTGTAGAAGTTCCAAAATATCAATAATGTTTCTTGTATTGTCAAACAAATGCCTACCAGGGAGAAAGCCAGCCTGGTCCTTATGGATCACTTCATTTAATACTTTTTTAAATCTACTTGCCAGGATATCCGCAAAAATTTTGTAATCCACATTTAGGAGTGAGATGGGGCGGTAGTTCTTAAGCTGAGTCTTTTCAGTTTCTAGTTTAGGTATCAATGTGATGAAAGCTTCTTTCCACGTTTCCGGTGCCTTCCTCCCCTCCATGATCTGGTTACAAACCTCCATCAAGGGTTGTATCAAATAATCCTTTAAAACCTTGTAGTATTTGGAGGTTAGTCCATCAGGGCCTGGAGACTTGCCCAATTGGAGATTCTGAATGGCACTTTCAATTTCTTGCTGTGTGATGTTACAATTCAGGGTTGTTCTCATTTCCTGGGGTATTTTTTGTAATCCATTAGTTTTAAGAAATTGATCCACCTCGGAAGCTTTTTGCGGCCCTTGTGAGTAGAGTTCTTTGAAATATCTCTGGAAACACTTTCTAATTTCCTCAGGTTTCTGAACCATTCTCCCTTCAATCTCTAGATTTGTAACTGTATTAAGTTTTTGTCTCTTTTTCAACTGCCATGCTAGCAGTTTCCCACACTTATTCGCTGATTCAAAGGATCTTTGTTTCATTTGTTTAATTTTCCATTCCACCTCTTGATTTATCAATTTCGAATATTGCGCCTGGAAAAATTTCACTTCTCTTAGCACATCCTTCGACTTAGGCCTAGATCTTAATTTTTTCTCTCCTTCTCTTATTTTCTCCAATATCTTCTCCTTCTTTTCATTCCAGAGCCTTTTCTTAATCGTGTTTTGTTGTATTAGAAACCCTCTCATGACTGCTTTACTTGCGTCCCAGATTATTCTTTTTTCCACGGTGGTATTCAAGTTTATCTCAAAATAGTCCTTTAAGGTTTTTTGGGCCTTCTTAACAATCTCCTGATCTCTTAATATGGTGTCATTCATTTTCCATCTAAAGGATCCGGTTGTATTTAGTCTCAGTTCCACTTTCAAAGCATTATGGTCGGAGCAAGTTTTTGGGCAGATTTCCACTTTTCTAGTCTTAGGTACCAGTCCTCTAGTTGTCCATATTTGGTCGATTCGTGTCCATGTCAGATGAGCTTCAGAAAAGAAAGTTCCTTCTTTCCCTAGAGGGTTCTTAACCCTCCATATGTCAATTAAGTCCATATTGTCAGTCATTTCAAAAAAAGTTTTAGGTAGTCTGCCATCTTTCGATATGTTGACACTTTGTGACTTATCCATGTTTACAGACACAACCCCATTCATATCACCCAACATAATGATGTTATTGTAGTCCAAGTAATTCAGCATAGTCTCATGCAGCTTCCTGAAAAATTCCGATTTTCCCTCATTTGGAGCATATATTCCTAATATCAAAAAATTTTCTCCTTGTGTCTGTATTTCAATCGCCAAAATTCGGCCATGTTCATCTTTGAATAAAAATTTCGGTGACAGGCTCTCCTTTGCATATATCACCACTCCTCTTTTCTTAACTTTATCCGAAGAAATAAATTCTTGGCCTAGTCTTTTATTAATTAGCACTTTTCTGTGGAGCCTTGTCACATGTGTTTCTTGTAGGCAAATAACGTCCAATTGTTCTTTTTTCAAAATGTGGAAAACTTTTCTTCTTTTTTCCGGGGAATTTCCGCCATTTATGTTCCAGCTAAGAAGCTGCAGAGACATCCTGGTTCAATTAGCGGGTCCTACAATGGGGTATCTAGGTTTCCCTCCGATCCCGGAGGTGGTAGTGCTGGTCCAGATCCAGACGGTGTAGCTTTTGAAGGTGGTCCCGGTGGTGGTGGTGGCCAAGAAGCTGCGGCTCCTTTTTGCAGGTCCTCCTCGTGGTCGTATAGGAACTTCTGCTGGTCTTCAGGTGATTTAATTTTTATTTTCCTTCCTTTGTAAGTAAATGATAGTCCTTGTGGAAACTCCCACCTATAAGGAATTCCGTTGTGTCTCAACAATTTGGTCAAGTCTATATAGGTAGTCCTGAGATCCAAGAGATATTTGGGTATATCTCTGTAAATTTCAGCCTTTTTACCTTCTATCTCCAAAGATTTCTTGAAATGTAGGCCTAATATCTTATCCCTCTCTTCTCTTGATCTCAGAATAACTAAACAGTCTCTGGACTTGTCTTTCTTTACAGATCTTCCCAGTCTAAAGGCTGTCACAATTTTAAAGTCCTTATCTTCCTCAATTCCCCAGAATTTGGAGAACAAATGTGTCAGAAATCCCTCTAGGTTGTCTTTCTCCAGTTCCGGGATGGCCCTTATCCTGAGATTATTTTCTTTACTTTTCAATTCAACCAATGACAGGTAGGCTTGTTGTTCCCCTACCTGTCTTTTCAGAGGCCTTACTTCCCCTTTAATCTCATCAACCTTTATGTTCGCCTGTTCTGCTTTTTGATTGGCTTCCACAGCTAATTTGTAATTTTCAGCCGTAGCTCCTTGCAGTTTCTCGATTGCCTGGGTGTGCTGCGAAACCTGTTCAGTTAATTTGCCAATAGAGGATGTAGCTTGGTCGATTTTTGATGTTTGATTATCCACTTTTTGATTTAAAACTGCCAGTTGTTCCAAAATTTGTTTCAAGACTGTTTCAGATCCTCCAGTTGCCATATCTTCTGCAGCAGGCTGTACAATTTCCACCTCCTGTGCTGTCAGCACAGTTGGGACAGATGATCTGCGTTGATGAGTTAAAGTTGTTTGCAAAAGTTGCCCAGATTTTTTCTCTTTTTCTTTATCTTTGGCTTTAGCTGCTCTTGTTCTCCCTGAGCCGCTCATTCCACACCTGCCTCTATTCAAGGTCAAATGATCTTTTGTCCCATGAGAAAGACAAGTCCAGAGTATAAACAATTAAACCACAAAGAGTTTCAATAAAGTTCAATTCCCAGGCCACTATATTTCCACAATCCTCTAGGGGGGGTATTTCAAAGTTTCAAAGAAGGAAAGAACTATTTTCCGCCATTGAAGTTCCTATATTCCCCATGTTTAGATTTTTGTAGTTCCAGAACACAAAAGGAAGGTTTCCAAAGCTTCCAGTTTCTTATAATCAAGCCACAAGGTGTCAAGAGAGGTCCCAGCAACAATGTTAAACGTTAGTATCTCAGTCTGTGCAACAGTTTAAGTCTCTGCTACAATGTCGTCAATTTGACAGCAGTTTGACAGTTCTCTTTTATACGCTGGCAGCCCGACGACGGGGTTACCCCTTCTAACTCCGTTTAGCTCAAAAATAGGGGGAAAGTTCCAGAGGGCAAATGTCCATAAATTTCACAATTCTTTCCCTTTTTATCCTCAAAATGCAAAGTCTATCAATGCACTCTTTCTTCCACTTTTACAATCCCTTTTAAGCACTTCAGCTCACTTCAGAGCCCTTGCTTTGATCTGATTAGCAGGGTCGGGAGGCGGACTTCCTGTTACTCGCCTCCCGTTTTCAGCCGAATTTCTCCAATTTAGTTAAAAATTTAAGCCCCTTACTCACGGGTATGTTGCTCCAATTCCGATATTTTCAAGAAGAAAGGTCAGCGCTCATCAGCAGCAGCAGCGCGGCTTTGCTTCCACGAAAAGAGCGATGAACTCACAGCGCCGCTCCCCCTTTCACGTTCCAGAGCCTCTTACGAGGTTCCTTCTCCGTTTCTGGGGGGGCTCAAGGCGCCCGCCGAGTCCCACGGCCACAGGCTCGCTCTTCCTGCAGTTTTTCTTAATGGGTCTCCGCTTTGCCGCAGCGGACAATCCTTTTTCGCGGAGCCCCTCTTCACAAAGTAAAGAGGACCGCCATTGCTGTTTTGCGCCGCCTCCGGAAGTCGGAAGTGCTACATCTGCGACAGTGCTCAGCACATGGCGAAAGAGTGTCCCCAGCGGTTTCACAAGCACACTGCAGCCGCAGCGACAGTAACAGAAGCAGTTCAGCAGAGTGAATCACAGCAGGAAAACTCCACTGTCTGGCTGGAAATGGAGTCACTGGGGGCCAGCCAGACAAGTCAGTGAAGCAATCCCCAGTAAGGTTACAGCCCACAGACCCCCTCCCACCCAAACCAGTAGTGCAGCTCACCGCATCCCTTCAACTTCCCAATGGGCTCACTGTAGAGATCCCCATTACGATTGACTCTGGGAGCAATGCAGATTTTATAGGCATGGACTTCATCCAGCAACATGACATAGCCCTTCTGCCAGCGACGGTACCTCTGAACGTCATCACGGTGGACGGCAGGGAGCTACTGGGAGGGCAAGTGCTGCAGCAGACGCCGCCAATGGTGATGCGCATTGGTAATCACCGCGAAGTCATCAGCTTCAACGTCACCCGCCTGTCAGACACGCCCATTGTGTTGGGCATGAGTTGGCTGGACAGGCACAGCCCGGCATTGGCATGGTACCAGCGTCAACTGACCTTCTGCTCCTCCTACTGCGCAGAACACTGCATCCTTGTTAACCAAGAAGATGAGGGGCACGAAGACGGACCACAGATGCACTTAGGCATGTTGCAAGCGGTACCCAACAAGTACAAAGAGTTTTAGGAGGTCTTCTGCGAGAAGGAAGCGGACAAGCTGCCTCCCCACAGACCCTACGACTGCAAGATTGACCTCCTGCCGGGGGCGACGCTCCCGACGGGGAAGCTGTATTCCATGTCTGAGGATGAATTGCAGGAGCTCAGGGAGTTCATAGATCACAACTTGAAGCGGGGATTCATCCGAGAGTCCAAGGCGGTGGGGGGCAGCCCTGTATTCTTTGTAAAGAAGCGGGACACGCCCCAAAAGAGGCTTGTAGTTGATTACCGCGTCTTAAATGCGAAAACTAAGCCCTCAGCCTTCCCTATGCCCAAGATCGATGACCTGCTGGCGACGGTGAGGAAGGGTCGCATCTTTACCAAGTTGGATCTGCGCGGAGCGTACAATCTCATTCGCGTGAGGGAAGGTGACGAGTGGAAAACGGCCATGTTTACGCCGTTGGGCACCTATGAATATAGAGTTATGCCTTTTGGATTACAAAATGGCTCCCACTGTTTTCAAGCATTCATGCATCATGTCTTGGCGGGTCTTCTCTACAAGAAGTGCGTCTGCTTCCTGGACGACATCCTCATCTTCTCGGAGTCGCCGGAGGCTCACGAGAGAGATGTCAGGGAAGTCCTGCAGCGGCTGCGGGAGCACCGGCTTTACGCCAAGCTGGAGAAGTGCCAGTTCGACAAGACGGAGGTGGACTTCCTGGGCTACAAACTGTCCGACAAGGGACTCGCCATGGACAGTACCAAGGTACGGGTAGTGCTGGACTGGAAGAGCCCACGCAATCGAAAGGAAGTCCAGAGGTTTGTCGGCTTTGCCAACTTTTATCGCAAGTTCATCAAGGGTTTCGCCATGCAGACAGCGGCCATCACTGACACCCTCAGTTCCAAGAAGAAGAAGTTCATCTGGACGGAGCAGGAAGAGCAGTCCTTTCAGAAGCTCAAGCACCTCTTCGCGTCCGAGGAACACCTGCTACACGTGAACCCCAGCAGGCCCATGAGAGTGGAGACGGACGCGTCAGACAGGGCCGTGGGGGCCGTCCTGTTGCAGCAAACCCACCAGGGGGACTGGAGGCCGTGCGCTTTCTACTCCAGGAAACTCAGCAAGTCAGAGCAGAACTACACCATCTGGGACAGGGAGTTACTGGCCATACATGCAGCCTTCAAGGCGTGGCAGCATTTCCTCGTCGGGGCCAAACACACGGTACAGGTCCGTACAGACCATAAGAACTTGGAGTACTGGCGCACGGCAAGGTTCCTGAACCAGAGACACATCCGCTGGGCGGAGTTCTTTGCAGATTTCGACTTCAGAATAGAATACATCCCTGGAAACAACAACATCATGGCGGACGCGCTGTCCAGGAAACCGCAGTATCTCGAAGAAGAGGCGCCGCCGGCAGCCAAGCATATTTTCACACCCAAGGCGTGGGCATGCACGTCAGCCACGGTGGACCGGACGCGGTGCGTCGCGCGCTGCAGACGGACTCCTTCGCGCGAGCCAAGATGGAGGAGGTGCGTAGCGGAACGGCGAGGGACGACGACTTCCAAATACGCGACGGCCTGCTCATCCGCAAAGGAGCCCTCTACGTGCCGGGAGACAACCTCCGCATGAGGGTCCTGCAACAGCTGCATGACGCGCCCAGCGCGGGACACTTCGGCAAGGAGAAGACGGTGGACCTAGTAGCCAGAGACTTTTGGTGGCCCAAGATGAGGGGGGATGTCGCGGAATACGTCAAGAGGTGCGACACCTGCCAAAGGGCCAAACCAGTACACCAGCCGCCGGCGGGCCTGTTGGAACCGCTACAGACACCGTTCGAACCGTGGGAGAGGGTGGCCCTGGACTTTGTCACGGATCTGCCCAGCTCGAGAGGCAAGACGGCAGTACTCGTGGTAGTAGACTTGTTCACCAAGATGGCCCACTTCATTCCTTGCGCGAAGGTGGCCACAGCCGAGCAGACCGCCAAGCTGTTTATAGACCACGTGTTCAAGGTGCACGGCCTACCACGGTCCATCCTGTCCGACAGGGGGCGCCAGTTCATATCCAACTTCTGGAAAAGCTGATGGGTTTCCTGAACGTCAAGGTCAGCCTGGCGTCGGCGCGACACCCGCAGACTAACGGACAGGCGGAGAGAGTCAACGCCATCATGCAGCAGTACCTGAGATGCTACGCGAACCAGCAGCCCTCGACCTGGGTGGACTACCTACCGCTAGCCGAGTTTGCCTACAACAACACGAAACACGTGTCCACGGGGGTGACACTGTTTTTCGCCAACAATGTGCGGCATCCCAGAACCTTCCCGGGTTTAGAGAAAGTGAGGGAGGGGGAGCCGCAGGGAGCAGAGGCCGTGGCAGCGGAGTTGCAGGAGATCCACGAGCAGCTCAGGAGGCAGTTAGAGATGGCGAAACAGGCTTACAAAGTGCAGGCAGACCGACACAGGAGGGTTGGGGAAGACATCCGGGTAGGAGACTGGGTCTGGTTAGCAGCCCAGGCAGTTCCGGCCAGATCGTTGGCCAAGAAGAAGCTCGGGCACAAGCAGCTAGGGCCTTACCAAGTAGAGGCGCAGATCAACCCAGTGGCCTTCCGGTTAACACTCCCGGAGGGGTCCAGAATGCACCCGGTCTTTCATAGATCAGTGCTCACACCCTACAAAGAGCCCCACAGGTTTCAGGCACCAGGGACAGCGGCAGACCCGCTCAGGGAAGCGCCCAAAAAGGGGGGGTCGCTGAGAAGGGGGCCACTCAACGAAGCCACAGAGATTTTAGACTCAAGGTGGGGGGAGGACGGGATTGAATATCTTCTCGCCACAGAGGACACCCCGGCCAGCGCCAACAGGTGGGTGCCGGATTACGCATTGGAGGAGCAGTTGCTCAAGGAAGAATTCCATACACTTTTCCCGCACAAGCCTATGCCGGCGGGCTTTTTCGATGATTGTCTGTTCACACCCACACTCTCGGCCAGCACTTTCCGGGGTTTCTCGTCAGCGGAGGACTCGGCTCCGGGAGGCAGCTCCCCAGAGGGATCGCTCTCAGGTTTTGGCACGGGGGGATCTTATTGGTGGGAGGACCAACCCGAAGTGGGATGGCGCAGAGATGTGCCGGAGGGACCCTGCGAAGTGGTGGCACCTCAGACGACAGGGGGAGAAGGGGTTGTGAGTGATTTGGGGGCGGCCTCAGATTTCGAACACACCGCCCAGGAGATGGAAGTGGAGGGAATCGCAGTCGATGAGCCCATGGAGGACTTTCCGGACTTCTCACGATGGCTGCACGCCTCGGGGGACGAACTGTATCCTGAACTCACCCCGACAACTCTAGAGCACCCGGAACCCGCACCTGAAGAGGGGGAGGGGGGAAGGGGGGGCTTCGAGGGGGGATGGATGTCAGGGGTTCAGAAGGAGAGACACAGGAGGGGGAGCAAATGGAGAGTGAGGAGGAGGAGTACGAGGGGGGCGCAGGCAGTGACAGTGGCCAGAGTTATTCCACAAGCCTCTCTAGCAAATCGGAGGACTCACAGAAGGGAGCGCCGGTGGCCAGAGCGAAGGGGGGTCCAGGGGGGAAGCCCCAGGAGGAAGGGGCCAGCGGGGAGTCCCTGAGCAGCAGCTGGAGATCAGGACCAGCGTCTCCACCAGAGCGCAGTGGGGAGGGGGAGTCCCAGGAGTCGGGACCAGTGTCCTCACCACCAGAGGGAGGAGAGGAGTCAGGTTTGGCAACACCCACATCAGGAAGCGGGGAAACGGTCAGAAGGAAAGTCACCGGCTGGGCGCGCGCGCCAAGTTCAAATGTACAGGAGCGCGGCACAGCGGGGAGCCCGGGAAGGGAGCCAGGTCCTAAAGCCCGCCGGAGGGAGGGGCAAGACTCAGGAGGTTCAGTGTCAGAGGAGTCCAGGAAGGAGGGAACCCCAGAGGGCAGAAGGACCCAGCGCAGGAAAGAGCAGCGCAAGAGGTGGAGCCGGGCTAGAATCTTAAACTGGTGTGGGTGGAGCAGTGAGTCAGAGGGGACTTAGCCGGTCTAGCGTCAGACGTGGGTCTGCGCGCCCAGAGCTTGGAAATGGAAACTAAACTTTAATAAAGACTTTTGTATATAACATCCACTGGGCGTTGGTCCTCTGTGAGCTGGGACCTAGCGGCAGTCCTGACACACGCACACACAGTAATTCCAGGATCCAGATCAGTTGATATGAAAGGAGGTGCTTCAACAAATAACTGAATTTAAGGTCACGAAGGGCTCTAAAAGTCAGTAGTAACACTTTCAATTGGATCCAGTAGGCTATATTAGTTACTTATTTAGATTCACCATACGATCACAAGGCAATGCACAACCTGTTAAAACAGAGCAATACATATGTATAAAACCAACTAAAACATCAGTACAAGCTACATACAAAATAAACCTAAATGAAATATAGTGCTGAGGCAAGATGCACCTCAGTGGAGAAATGGTTCCAGTTTTGGAACTGCCATGGGAGGGGCAACTATTATAGGCACCCATGCTCATTTCTTGCGGTCTCATTGCCTCTACTTAAAGACTGGATAGATGGGTTTGGTGGAAGATATTCTGTCTGATTTGGGCAGCCATTACTACAGATTCTGCAGAATAAGTATATTGTGACTATGTGCACAGGTCAAAAATCTGGTGATAGTCTTCTGCACTAGCAACAATCTCTGGCCCATCCTCAAGGGAAGTCCAATGCAAAGCACATTACAATAGCCTAAATGTGAAGTTTCAGATACCAACATTTGTCTACTAAGAGCACACCTGTCAATTTCTTAGCTCTCATTCCTGCTATTACTGCTTCCAGGTACAGGTACTGATTTAGATAATCCGTGGTTTTATTGCTAAATTATGAAAAGGAGAAATTCAGCTGTGTTGTCTCACAAACAAGAGGCCAAGAGTGGACCTCACCAAATCCAAGTGCAGCCCAGATTCGATAATTTCCCCAGGATTCCATATATTTTCAAGAACACTTCATTATATTTGAATGTTTTGACGTATATTTGACTTACCACCTTGCCTCAAAGTGATTCCATTATGAATTCACCACATATTTAATGAGGTCATAGAAAGACTACTTTTTCTCCAAAGTCACACCTCGTAAGGGATGAACATCCACACAGGGCCCATGAGCTGATTAGCTAGACTATTTCTTTAACTGTGGTGGAAATGAACTCTACAATTACTTTCAGTATAAGAGATTGGTATTGTATTTTGTTCCCTCTTTGTTTCATTATCTTTTTTATATGAGTGAGTGAAGGTGTTTTATGTTGTATTGAGCATGTCAGCAACTCCACATTGAATTTTACAACAGTAGATTGGATTCTGTCTTTCCTCATAAACGCGTGTACTCACCTCTGAATCACTTGATGCCTCAGTAGATGATCATTGGAAAATGGTGAATGTTTCATCATTATGCATTGATTTGTTGAAATCAATGTATCTTACATCAGTGAATCTTAACTTTGTGAGTCCCAACCTTATCTTCTCACCTTTGTTTCGAATGTGTGATAGAAAGCAGAAAGCAGATAAGGTAAAAGCAGTAGGCACAGGGGCAGATGCAGGAGAATCTGGTAAATATAGTGAAGTGTCAGATTCAGAAAATCCTTAGAAACTATATCAACAGCACAAACTCTGATAATCCAGGTAGACATGTCACTGTTTTGACACTTGTCTTTTTCTTACTTCACATTAGAAACATAAAAGCCAATGAGGATATTGTCTACTCATGTAGTGGCCAAGGTCATGTATGTAGAACCTTTCCTCCTCTGCAAAGAATCACTGAGTTTTTGTGTGGCACAACTCCTACTATGAAACAGGGGCAAAACATCAGTCTTAGAGTAGTCCAAGATGCAGTGTTCTCCAATGGAAATGCAAAACTAGCAACTGATTTTGTATGATTACAAACAAAAAGTTGAAGCAAATTCCATATATCTATACATTGGTTAAGGGGCAATGAAAAACAGCAGCAAGGAAAGGCTGTTATTGTGTATGACAGTAGTTGGTGCTGACCTTTAAAGCCCTAAACGGCCTCGGCCCACTATACCTGAAGGCGTGTCTCCACCCCCATCGTTCATCCTGGACATTGAGGTCCAGCGCCGAGGGCCTTCTGGCAGTTCCCTCACTGTGAAAAGTGAGGTTACAGGGTTATGGTACATTTTTCAAACAAGAAGAAGTTCAGTATGGAGAGAAGTTGCTTAATGCTATACCAGATATTTCAGTTTTGAAGAACATAGTACAGCACAAATTCTTTCAATGTACAGTTCAAGCCATTGTCACCCATGCATTGGATGTCCAACAGGTAATCTGTGGAACAAATCAAGTTATCTTGTATAATCAAGTTACACTGGTATGGTTAATGTAGCTGCTATATTTATTTACATCAAGTTTCCAAAGATTAGATCAAGTGCAGTGAGATATGTTATTTCCTCTTCTGCATTGCTTTGTCCAGCTTTACAACATCAGCATAAGACTATCTACAGTTTCAATTATTATTGCCTATAAAACTGCCAGTAGGACCGTAAGAATTACAAATGACATCCCATCCTTCACCTAGTAAATCAAATCCTTTTCCACAAGATTTCATTTGGAAAGGAAATGTAATCTGTAGGACAATGAAAGCCATTTTTCTAAATTCAGTTTGGATAGGAAGAGCAGGAAACTCCCAATACCCACTGAGAGGAAGCTTTTTAGAAATCAGATTAGCCCCTGTTATTTTCGCAAACCTTTTAGCTGTCTACTGAGGCAAAGTTACTAATGCATATGTTTCACTTTGATGCTATTCAGATGTTGCCCACACACCTCAAAGGAAAACTCACGAGACAGAACTGTCTCACATCCTTTCTCTCTCACACACATCATTCTTGGACTCTCTAGGACACCAAACTTGGATAATGGCAAATTATATGTCCCGCATGATGGCTGCTACTGATTGGGGCTGGTAGGGTGCAAAGCAGGAGGACCAACAGTAAGTGGAGCCAGAGCCAATGACATGCAGAGCAATCCCCTCACTGGTTTGAAGAAGGAGAAAAGCTGGGGGCTGGATGAGGGCAGACCAAGGTTGGTGGGACAGTGCTCCATTTGCCATAGTAGTAGTAGCAGCAGTAGCAGTAGTAATTTATTATTTATACCCCACCCATCTGCCAGGGTTTCCCCAGCCACTCTGGGCGGCTCCCAACAGAATATGAAAAATAGAATCAAACATTAAAAACTTCTCTAAACAGGGCTGCCTTCAGATGTCTTCTAAATGTCAGATAGTTGTTTATTTCCTTGACAACTGATGGGAAGATGTTCCACAGGCTGGGCGCCACTACTGAGAAGGCCCTCTGCCTGGTTCCCTGTAACCTCACTTCCCGTAGAGAGGGAACTGCCAGAAGGACTGTGGAGCTGGACCTGAGTGTCCGGGATAAACAATGGGGGTAGAGACGCTCCTTCAGGTATACTGGGCCAAGGCAGTTTAGGGCTTTAAAGGTCAGCAAAGGTCACTTTGAATTGTGCTCGGAAACATACCGGGAGCTAATGTAGGTCTTTCAGGACTGGTATCACATGGTCTCGGCAGCCACTCCCAGTCACCAGTCTCACTGGATTCTGGATTATTTTCAAAGTTAGCTGCACATAGAGTGCATTGCAGTAATCCAAGCAGGAGATAACCAGAGCATGTACCACTCTGGCAAGACAGTCTGTGGGCAGGTAGGGTCTCAGCTGGCATGCCAGATGGCACTGGTAGACAGCTGCCCTAGATACAGAATTGATCTGCGCCTCCATGGACAGCTGTGAGTCCAAAATGACTCCCAGGCTGTACACCTTGTCCTTCAAGGGCACAGTTACCCCACTCAGGACCAGGGAGTCCTCCACACCAGCCTGCCCCCCCCCCCCGTTTCCCCAAAACAGTACTTCTGTCTTGTCAGTATTCAACCTCAATCTGTAGGTCACCCTCAATTGTAAATGTCCCTTGACCATAGCTAATCACTACCCAAAGCCTGTTTAAGGAAGGATTGAGGAAGTGGCGCCCTGTGTGACACCAAAATCCAGCACGCACACACACATCTCGCCTTCTATTCTGCATCATAGTTGTGATGCCCCCTGCAGTGCCCCTAAGGAAAGCAAGAGATAAGGGCAGAGTTCAAAGACACATTGCAGCCATGAACAAGGGGGTTCAAAGAAGTTTTGCTGAGGGATGTGGCCTGGAAAGAGTCCAGAGGGCCAGACAGAAAGGTCACGAGGCCATATTCAGCCACTAGGCCTGAGGCTCCTACTCCTGATGGGAAATACTACATTGATATTTTCTGTGGTTTTTAAGAATTCTAAGGTGGCTCTTGTCAAAACTTGTTGTTGCTTTGTTAATAGATGTGTACAAAGTTCACAGATACATTTTTACAGGGTTGTACAGCATCTGATGATCCTGTAATTGGCTTAGAAGCTGTTCAGGGCAGATTAGCATCCAGGAATTTGACGTTAAATATTTTATTTTGATTGTGTCAAGAGTTTAGCCATCAATTAGAAAAGAAGCCCCAAGAGTGTGATATGTCTTCACACACACACACACACACACACACACACACAAAACCAAACAAAAACAAACACACACACAGAGAGAGAGAGAGAGAGAGAGAGAGAGAGAGAGATCAATAACACTACTGCTTTCTGTCTTAATAGGTAAGATGAAGACTTGGAAATGTCAACACGCATTACCTTTACTACTATTTGCTAATGGGGAGGGAGGGATATAAAATGGTTTTTAAGATGGGATGAAAGGGGTCACTAAAACACCAGTCCCTGCAGCCGCATAACACCATTTCACAATAAAAGGATCACTGCTGATAAAAGACTTTGCTTGTGTGTTTGTCAATAGATATATTCCTAAGTAAACTGGACCCTACAGCAATTTTCTACTTATACAAGCTAAAACGGCTAATACTGAAAGGAGAGAACTGGGCTGCTGTGAAGGTCAGAACTGATGAGAAATTTTGCCAAGCTGCAAGGCAACATTTTGCTGCAATAAGAAAGCAATTAAGGCTAGGGAGCATCAAGATAAACAGAGTACAAGGAAGCCTATGTCATATGCATAATAGCCTATGGTGCTTTGCTCATGCTCAGCAGGACCAAGATGGTGTTATGCAAATAGGGGAGGGGAGGGACAGGGTGAATCTTAGCAGGCAAATCAGATGATCCCATTCTAGGAGCCCACCTGTTACTGCCCAGACTTGCTCCAGAAATGGTACAGACTGAAAATATGCAGATATAGAGTAACAGAAAATGAGAATTCCCAGACAACATTTTGAAGGGAGGGGAAACATGCATGCATATGAACTCACATATATCCATCCTGCTGCTCAACAGTCTTCCTGCCTGAACATGTGGAAGTGGATATGTTGAAGACCCTCATTTTGCTAGGTGTTTGTGTGTGTGTGTGTGTGTGTGTGTGTTTTGGGTGGGGGGACTGTTAACATATATGCTGAGGTCCCCTTATCTGGACTGGCTTGGGACTTTGGGGCTGCCATGATTCCCATGGAGTTATTACTTGTGGTTGGCATCCATCGGTCTCAGAAGACAATGAAATAGTGATATTTCAGTCAAATAAAATCATGGGCAGGATTCGAGATAAAAAGCAGTGGAAGAAAAATGACAAAGTAATTGTAAGAGAGAAACTTTTTTGTAATAAATAAAAATACCTAAAGTAGAAAAAGTTTGAGTAAAAACACTGGGGAGGCGAGGGTGGCAAGTTAGCTCATGAAATAATTTCATTATTTGATTTGTAAAAAAAATCTGAAAAAATTAAAATTCTATATGAAAAGAAGACAATGAAAGAGGGCACCTTCAGGGTAAAGTCAAATTGTTGGAAAGTTATGGTACCTGCTTCTCTCTCTCTCTCTCTCATTCTTTCTTTCTTTCTTTCTTTCTTTCAATAAATTAGAAATATAGGTATATTGAAGGGAGTGGCCATCCGTCATGGATGCTTTAGCTGAGATTCCTGCATTCCTTGGGGTCCCTTTCAACGGGACCACTAGTCCAGAAGCAAAGAAAATGACTTGTTTGAACTTCAGTACAAGGATAGCAATGGAGACAATATGGAATTTCAAGCACCTTCTTTTTATTATTAAATAAAAAATAGCAAAATGTTATGTAACAACACTGCATCTTGTAGACTTGCAAACCAACAACAAAACCCAACAACAACAACAGCCTGCATCTTGTAGCATAAGAGGGATACAATAGCTACAATATGAATTTGTTTTCTTTTAACCTTAATTGTCCTTGAGATACTTTCCTTTTCCAAATGTGTGTTATTGTTTTATCTGATCCCAGGGCAACATTCTCTTCATGGCATTATTGAAATGCTGCTGTGACCTTCACAGGCAATTATATTGCATTGTATATTTTACAATGATATGGAATGCTGACATTAAAAAATAAATAAAGGTATGAAATCCTAGCAGTGGTGGAAAAGCCGTAATAACCTATAAGCCAAAAATATTGTGAATGTATAAATTATGTAAACTTTTGCTTTACTTGGAGAAGAATTTAGCTGTTGATTCTGCTCTTATCTTGGCAGTATCTCAATCCTTGCATTTCAGGATCCTCTGATGACAAGTGTAATGGAAATCTCTTTAGAGGTAATAGCCTAATTTTCAATAAGAGTAAAGTACATTGGAATTACAGAGAAAGATACAGAAAGTAACCTAGTAATGTAATAATAATAAAAAACCCAGAGTAGAGACTATTTGAAATTGATATTTTATTTAAATATATCCCTTGACACAAAGAAAGAAAGAAAGAAAGAAAGAAAGAAAGAAAGAAAGAAAGAAAGAGAAAACTGATCTCTACTGCTACTATTTATTTTATTAGGTCTCCAGAATAGAAACAGTGTGACAATAAACTGTTCACAATCAATTTAACCTTAGTCATAATTAACAACACAATCCTATGTTAGAAGTGTTGGGATGGAGCTAAGCTTGCAGTGTATGCTGACTGATATACAGTTGAACCTTGGAAGTCGAACGGAATCCGTTCCAGAAGTCCGTTCGACTTCCAAAACAGTCGGAAACCAAAGCGCAGCTTCTGATTGGCTGCAGGAAACTCCTGCAGCCGATCGGAAGCCACAGAAGCCCTATCAGATGTTTGGCTTTCAAAAGAACATTCAGAAACCAGAACATTCACTTCCGGGTTTCAATAGTTCGGGAGCCGATTTGTTCGGGAGCCAAGGCATTCGAGATCCAAGGTACGACTGTACCTACATGGGAAGGGTGGATAGAGAAGAACCACAGTCTTCCTAGACTGTCCTTCTTATGCTGAACTGTTGATCTGAGCACTGGTCGGTTGGAGAACTACATCGCAAATTTTGGATGAGTGTGAATGTAAAGGAATGCCTGTGTTTCAGTTCTCATGTTGTTTCAGAAAGTGCAAATTTGATAGATTTCCCTTTAAAGATGAACTGAATCAAACCTCCCTCATCCTTTGTTACAGTTCATTCGTGGGTTTTTTTTCTTTTTCTCTGTGGTCTGAGCTCTCAGGACTGCACTTCAAGTTAAGGACGAAAAACCAGGGGAAAGATAATGGAAGAAGTCTGGGTCTTGGAGGAAAGGGAAATGTTATTTTTTAAGGGTTTGTGGTTTTTGATCTTGTCTAACGAGTGCTCCTTACCAGACACCAAGATCATAGTAGCTTTTCTATCCCTTTCATTGTTGCTAAGCTGCTATAACACTAGTGTTAAATAGTTTAACCACAGTTTAGTGAAAATGGGCATTAAAAAAAGTAAAATAAAATGATTTTGGGAGAAACCTAGTTCTTGCTGTTCCACATTTTCGATGGGAATAAAATTTGTATGAGTTAATCCCCTTTTCTATAAGGTTGTTTGTCACCCTTTCAAACTACGCCAACTTTTTTTCCAAGCCTGGCTTTATAAAATGTAACTCCATAAACAAATAAAACATTACACAAGACCCTATAATGAAAAACAATTAAGGTTTGTCTCTTCAGTAACCAATTTCCTCCAACTTTAATTTATTCCTGGATGAGTCAGCAGCTAAACAGTCAACTCTGGCCATTTCTTTATACTTAACTATAAAATATTTGTTCTGATTCATTCTGTTCATTCAAGCAGCACAGTTTCTACAGTGCCTAAGAAATGTATTTTGTTTAACCCTTTCATCTCAAGGAGAGGGATATTTTAACTCTATTGAAGCAATCTGTGGTTTATCTGCGGCTTTCATAATGTTATTACTTATCATTGTTTTTAATTTTTGTTGATTTTATATGCATTTTTAAATAAACATTTTACACTTTTTATAAATTGCTTCAAGATTAATATTTTAAGTTTAACATTTTATAAAGAAGCAATTAAAGATTCCAGGACAGGATATAAACTATATTATACACACTTATAAGGCCAAAATATTGTTTGAATAGATATTGGGAAAAGTTTTAATAGTTAAGAAATGGATGGATAATTTGTCCTTCCAATCATCCACTCATTCTTCGTGTGTGTGTGTGTGTAACATCAACATTTATTTACATCTTTGTAATACCAGCTTAGGAAATTAATTATATATTTAATCTTATATGGTATTTTGCATGCTGTTGTATATTAATACATATACTGCCATTTATTTTTATTACATATTATACAGAACATAGAGATTAATAGCCTGCAAGAGAGATTTGCAATAAAAAATAAAAAAATTACTATTCACTTTCGAGAAAAGCTAAGCAGCTTTCATCATACCTCCTGCAAGTCCAAAAAAGAGAGCATTTACTGAGTTCGGCTGGACATACTCTCAGGAAAGGAAGAATAGGGTTGAAGCCTGAAGGGACTGAAAGGAACTGAAAGAGAATCAGTTGTGAGTGAGGCATCAACAATTGACTTAAAACCAAAAAGCTAACACAACAGAGATTTTCTCTACTCCCTTCCCACTGTCCTCAAACCTTGTTTTAAACTGCCTGATCACTCTACCCAAATCTCCGCCATTGTTTAAAACCACTGCTTTCCCCCTCTCTTTTCCCCATCCCTGCTTTACTGAAATGTCTGCTGTCGTTCAAAACCATCATTTTCTCTGTGTATCCCAATCCACGTTTTGCTCAAATCACAGCTGTTGCTGAATACTATCATTTTCTTCTGCATCTCCCCACCCCTGCTTTACTCAAACTTGGGTATCGAGGTCCCATGACCACCCTTGTTCCCTAGGTGCAAACAACTAGACAACACACGGCGTATTGGTTTGGGATCAAATAAGGTCGCAACTTTATTGGTTACAGATGTGAAGGTTTGGCCATTGGCACTGTGGTAAGAAACTGCACATGTCACTCCCGCCCTTCCGCTGGGAGTGTTTCTAAGGGTGAAGCCAGAAGGGGGGGGAGGGACACACACAGCCTATGACCTACATTAAATCGGGGCATTCCCCAAGTGGTCCCTATGGGAGGAGTGGTATGGCCCTAGCCCCCGTCTGGTCATCGGACAGGAGTCACGCCTCCCAGATCCTTTTAACAGGATATCCTTACTGTCACGGTCCGGGTTATAGGCAGTTGGAGTCCCGGCTTGGTACATTGGGACTGGGGTAGAGGTCGGGAAGCAGGAATCAGCAGTCCAGGGTCAGCAATCCAGGAGTCAAGAAGCCAAGAGTCCGAGGGTCAGGAAACCAGGAGTCAGGAAGCCAAGAGTCCGAGGGTCAGGAAACCAGGAGTCAGGATACCAGAAGTCAGGAAGCTGAAACACAGCTAGGAGCCAGAGGGAAATGCTGGTCTTATATACCCCTCCTGGTGTTTGCCACCAGGTGCTACAAGTCTTCTGTCAAGCCTCACCTGTGTGGCTGCACCTTGCCTTTCCAGGCCAAACTTAGGAAGGCCCCAGTCCTGCGAGGCTCTACCAGTCACAGGGTCTGGCTCCTGCACACACTCCTGACACTTACCTTTCTTCATCTGCCCCTTCCACAAGAGGTCCAGAGGGTGGCAACAAGAGGACAGGTCTTCTCTGCAGTGGCTCCCCATTTGTGCAATAGTCTCCTTGGAGAGGCTCGCCTGGCACCATCATTATATATCTTTAGGTGCCTGGCAAAAACTTTCCTCTCTAATCAGGTCTTTGGCCTCTAACTATTTGTAGCATTTTAGAAATGGATGGTATGTTTTTAGTGTATTTCTCTTTCCTCTAGGTTTTGCTGTACGTATCTGAGGTTTATTGTCCATCTGTTTGGTTCTAAGTCACATTGGGGTGTCCTGGGCAAGATGAAGCAACTGATAAATTTAATACAAAATTCTATGATTGGCATGCAGGAGATTCTGTTCTGGGAGAGAGAGATACTGGATGATCATGTATGAGGTCCTAAACTGTCCTAAAAATTTCCAAATCCAAAGAATAAGTAACATGTGCCTGGAGAGGAAAGGAAACCGTTTAATACAAAAAGTACTAGAAAAGATAAACACTACTATTGCTATATTTTTTATTTTTTGCAATACATTTGCTGCCAGATAAAACTATAAGCTGGTGGTTTTAATTAAGATCTCCCAGCTGATGTTTAAGAGTTTGACTCCATTATGGATTAACATGAGAAATGCTGAGAATAAGGAAGTCTCTAGTGGATTACTTACGACTTTGAAGGTATGCAAACAAAAATGCTAATTTCTTTTTGCTTTCCTTGCCAGCAGGGTTTTGAAAAGTACCTTTTGCCTGCTTGATATGCAAGCTGTTTATGCACCACTGCCGGTTTCAAACACATGCCCAACATGGGGAAAGGGACATTCATTTGTGAATAGGGTTTTCCCTTCACTCTTTCATTTTTTTCTATGCACTGTTATTTGATTTCATGTACAGCAGCACCACTCACTGTCCAAAGCATCAAATCGTTTCCAAAAATGAGAGTAGCTAGTCTTTGGCCTTTTACAGCATCACATTCAACCAGGATATTGCATATGGGCGATGAATGATCCAGAGGGCATAATGCTTTCCCTTCATATTTAATTGTAATTAACTATAACCATAGTTGGCAATTCCCCACAAATACATGGTTTTAGAAAGGGTGCCAATAGCTTCTATTTAACAAAATGTTTTTATTTGTGGTATTCCTGGGGAAGGGCCAAAGTATTGGTCTAGCTTGCAGAAAACCCCAGGTTAAGTCCCTGGAATCTCCAGATAGGGCTGGAAATGTCATTTGTCTGAAATACTAGAGAGCTGCTGACAATCAGTTAAATGATGATGATGATGATGTTATGTATACCCCACCCACCTGGCTAGGTTGTGCCCAGCCATTCTTGGCCACTTCCAAGACATAAAACATTTTAAAAATGTCAAACATTCAAAACTTCCTGATACAGGGCTGCTTTCAGATGTCTTCTGAAAGTCAGAAAGTTCTTTATTTCATTGACTTCTGATGGGAGGGCGTTCCACTGGGCAGGCGCTGGTGCTGAGAAGACCATCTGCCTGGTTCCCTGTAACTTCACTTCTCGCAGTGAGGGAACCACCAGAAGGCCTTTAGAGCTAGACCTCAGTGTCCAGTTGAAAAATGGGATTGTGTAGACAATACAGAGCTAGATGGACCAATGGCCACGGCATGTAACGCAACTTCCTACATTCCTGCTTACTGGGAACAGGAGGAGAATGATCCATGCATGCAGCCAACCAAGCTGCATCGGGAGGAATCAGGCAGTGTTCTCATAAGACTCAGTGGAACTGTTCTCCAGGCTGTGAACTGCTGCAGTCCTGGGACACTGCAATGTGCCTGGCGATTAGAATCAGTGGCAGCCTTGTGTCCAGTTCCTATACAGAGATCTGATGGCTCTCCTCTTCCTTCTCCTCCTCCTCTGGGCCACACTTGCAGGCTACACATGCTCTGATCATGAGTAGTCTGTACATGCTGTACTGGATATCAATGAAGCCATTGGATCCATGTGGAGGATGGTTTCCATTGACTAATTGTGATTAAATTATCAATATACTAATGAGATGTGATCTGCAGGTTGGCAACCTTGCACAGATATGGTCCACATAATAAAATCTGAGGAAAGGCATTGATCATTGATCTGGAGCCTGGAACCAGGATGGTGTCACCCAGTGTTGAGCGAGTGGTTATTTCCTTGCACCTCCTTAACTGATTCCTTGTATCTGACAGTACAAATGGGACACGGGTGGCGCTGTGGTCTAAACCACTGAGCCTCTTGGGCTTACTAATCAGATTGGTGGTTCGAATCCCCATGATGGCATGAGCTCCTGTTGCTCTGTCCCAGCTCCTGCCAGCCTAGCAGTTTGAAAGCATGCCAGTGCAAGTAGATAAATAGGTACTGCTGCGGCAGGAAGGTAACCAGCATTTCCGTGTGCTCTGGTTTCCGTTACGGTGTTCTGTTGCACCAAAAGCAGTTTAGTCATGCTGGCCACATGACCCGGAAAGCTGTCTGTGGACAAACGCCTGCTCCCTCGGCCTAAAAGCGAGATGAGCACCATAACCCCATAGTTGCCTTTGGACTTAACCATCCAGGGGTCCTTTACCTTTACCTTTTAGTCTGGCAGTATGCATGGCCACTACTTTGGCCTTGGAGCTAAACAGGTCTGGGTCTGCTTAGTCGGCAGACTGCCTGTGAACCCCATGTCAGATGCCTTGGGTTCTATCATAAAAGAAATTGGAATATAACTATGAAAATAAATAGCCATGAAGACTGATAGTCATTGATGGATTTGTCCACACAGACCCTTTAAAGCCATCCAAGTTGCTGGCTTTCACTACATGCAGCACTTGCAAATTCCCATAGTCTAACTATCTGCTGCATGGAGAAGTTCTTCTGCAAAGATAAGAACTCCAGAACTTCTTCAAGGTATCTGATTATCTGATTCTTGAAACACTGATTAAAACTGATCAGACATCACCTCTTCTAAACTTCATTGATGAATCATTTCAGACAGCCTCAGTATCAATAAAGAAAGAATTGAAACATGGAAATCTGCAGATACAGGAATCGTTAATGGAAGAAATGGGGATGCAGCACCGCCTGTGAATTGTTCCAAAGCATGTTGGCTTAAAGCCGGAACTGAAGGTTTTATTTGTGATTGTATAACAAAGACCACAGACACTTGTAGAAATGCCAAGAGGAATCAGGAACAACCTAGCATGTAGCAGTTGGCTGTTTTATCTCATCTAGTACAGAATATCTTGCCAGACACGACTGGGTTACAAAAAAGCACATTCATTGCCAAATGGATTTGCATGACCAACTAATTAGTTCAGAATAGCCCTCTTATTGCAACTGTAGTCCCAGTGCCTGAGAATAATGATTACACTTTGTATTAGGATAAAACTTTTGTAATAGATATGTATAGATTACAATAAATCAAATTTGGAACGGCAATCCTATACAAATTGCACTGAACTTTCTGGGACTTACTTTTGAAAGGACATGCATTAGATTTCATTGCAATTCTATATGACAAGAAATCCAAAAGAAGAGAGAATACATGTGGTATTGTCATTTTGATTATTTAGTGTTATTGTTTTAGTTTTGTAATCTGTCCTAGCATCAAATTTTGTGCATTGCAACATTAATACATATCAGCCTGGATGTCATCTATATGTCTATTTCCAAATGCAAGAAACTTCAAATGGTATATAAGTCACATTATTTTCCTCCAGTTTGTGAAAGTGTCCACAAACAGATTCAATCAGCTAATGGTATCTGTATGGCAAAATCTTAAAGAATCTTTATGAGCAGAAAAGTCTTCTCCAACCTATAGCCCTTCAAATGCATTGGCCTAAAACTCTCATAGTTTCCAAGCACAAATCAAAGTGTTGGTGCTGACCTTTAAAGCCCTAAACGGCCTCGGTCCAGTATATCTGAAGGAGCGTCTCCACCCCCATCATTCAGCCCAGACACTGAGATCCAGCACCGAGGGCCTTCTGGCGGTTCCCTCATTGTGAGAACCAGACAGGGAACCAGACAAAGGGCCTTCTCGGTAGTGGTGCCCCGCCCTGTGGAACACCCTCCCACCAGTTGTCAAGGAAATAAGCAGCTATCCTATTTTTAAAAGACATCTGAAGGCAGCCCTGTTTAGGGAAGTTTTTAATATTTAATGCTGTATTGTTTTAAACACTCGACTGGGAGCCGCCCAGAGTGGCTGGGGAAACCCAGGCAGATGAGCAGGGTATAAATAATAAATTATTATCATTATTGTTTTCATCCCTCACCATTGGCTATGCTGGCTGGAGCTGGTGGAAGCTGTAATCCAAAACTACTGGAGAGGACCATCTTGCGGGAGGCTGGATTAAGATTTATATTGAGCTGTACATCTAGATGGAATACTACTTGCACACACACACACACACACACACACACACACGAGTCTGCTCTGATTATTTCAAACTGTTTCTGCACATCATTTTTGGAGGCTAAATTGTGATATGACTTCAGAAAGATCAAGGGACCAAGAAAATTCAATATGGTGTGCATATAAATGAAGGATTTCATTCCTCTTTTACTTAGGGCTTGTTGACTTTACTTCACTTACATTAGACATCATAAGACCTAAGGAAGGGAAATAAGCCACTGGTTTTGTGCTGCTGCTTGGCATCAAGATTAAATAATGTTTGCTTTGAGGAAGCTGAATTGCAAAGCAAGTGCACCAGGCCAAATTTCCTATCAGTGAAGGACATGTGCATTAAGATACGTTAGTGGGTGTATGTTGGCAGTGCTTGACAAAACAAATTTACATCCTTGTTCATGCCAGTAAAACAACAACAACAGCCCACTGCCTGTTTACTACCTTGTAACCCCATCACTGTGTTTTTGATGTTCTTTTCAATAGACAATAAAAATAACAGTGTATATTGTGTACTTAAGCTCACTGCAAAGGCTGATGATTGAGTCACATTACTACCAACTGAAGAGCAATTTCATATGGGCAGCTATGCTACGTGTATTGCTTGAGGCAATGGAGCCCTACATTTTATCTTACGGTACCCAGTAGATGCCTTGTTTCAGCTTCTTATTATTTGCTGCTTTAGCCAGTTTACCTGACGGTATGAGCATCAGTCAAGGTGTCATACAATATTGACTGTCACTTCTCATCCTCAGAATACCCTATTAGACAGCACTGTTCCAATCATATTTGTAGCTAGGAAAGAAGAACGGCAAAAACAAACACGCTCGGAAGCTAGGCGTGTAGGGATAGCGAATTGGAATGTCATGCGTGTAGTGGCTTTTAGGTGGAGGCAAAAACCAGCTCAGGATGCAAGGTCAGTGAAGAGACAGAAATGGAAGCCACACAAGAGGAAAAGATTGTCACCTTCTTTGTTTTAACAGGCCGAAAATGCCCACTTACAAGTCTCTGTAGGGTGAGAGAAGTACTCATTTGGTACAGTGGCCTATTTTAAGGTTTTGGTCCAAATATCAGCTCCTTTCTTAGGAAGAAAATAAATTGGAGATTCTTTAATGGATCCTATGAGATATACATTTCGATTGCAAAAAGACCAGGGGTTGTCTCCAAAACTGTGGAAGTGGGGTTCCACTAGCAGAATGGAACTTCCACTGCATCTCCTCCCCCTGTATTCCCCACAAATCCCCCAACCTTCTGAAGCTGATTTTAAGGGTGTCTAGGAAGGAGTGAGTGTTGGAAGACATATGTGTGAAAGAAGTTCTGCTGCACGCAGACAAGACCCCTGGACCAGCACAGCTGCAGTGTTGGATATAGCCCCAGGTAGCAACAATCCTGAACAGAGAGAGAAAATATGATATATATTTATGGTTTATGATATACAGTGGTACCTAGGGTTAAATACTTAATTCGTTCTGGAGGTCCGTTCTTAACCTGAAACTGTTCTTAACCTGAAGCACCACTTTAGCTAATGGGGCCTCCTGCTGCCGCTGCGCTGCCGGAGCACGATTTCTGTTCTTATCCTGAAGCAAAGTTCTTAACCTGAAGCACTATTTCTGGGTTAGCGGAGTCTGTAACCTGAAGCATATGTAACCTGAAGCGTATGTAACCCGAGGTACCACTGTATCACTAAATAATTGTTTAAGCTAACTTTGACTTCCTTAAAGTAATCAACTACACTCTGAAAGTCAGGCAATGGGAGGTAATCTGTAACTGAGAACAATGATTTTCTAAGCACAACATATATTAACTTCACCCAACTGCATGATTAAAAATGATGGCTAATTAAAGGGCCAGCATGGTTTGTGGAACGAAACATGACTCCCTTACATTAAACATGAGTGCACTGGGCTATTACATCATACAGTTGTAATTTTAAAACTGTAAACCAGACATCCCTAGCCTGATGTTTTGGACTACAACTAACATTGCTCCAGTCACCATGACTAAATTTTACTCAGATTAGACCCACTGAATTAATGAACATGACTAGGTTTGGACTATTAATTTCAATGGGACTGCTTTGAGTATAATTTGAGTATCACCCCCTATCACAGTTGAAGTACACTTTCCTGCCAAGAGAAAGCAAAGCTGGGGCTGTGAAAAATGTGAACAAGAACGGGCAGGATCCTGTGGGCCAGATAGAAGTGCTTAGGGGGTCACATTCTGCTCCTAGGCTTGAAGTTCCCCACCTCTGCTTGGACAAAACTCTTATTAAATCAATGTTCTGTATTATAGAGAAGACATACATAGCAATACGTAGTCTGCAATCCTCACCCTAGCCATCAGCACTGAATAGAGCAAGGCAATTGTTGCCATATCCACAGACCTACCACCTGAACTGGCCAGATCAGAAGATGGGGGTAGTAGGGAAAAATCCCCTTAGCTGTGCCAGCTTCCCAGGCTGTTCCATCTAAGAGGCCTGGATTGAGCCCATTGCCACTATGTGATGTCAGCAGGACCAATTCAGGATCCAATGGCTTCTGTTCCAGCCAAGCCCAACTGTGCCTCATTCCTAAAATGCCCCATTCCAAGAATTTCTGGGGATGCTGCCAGCAGTAACTTTCACTATTACCTCCAGTAGTAGCTTCTGCCCACCATTGGGGCAGGTGCATTAAGTTTTGCTTGCCATGAAGACCCCCAGGTGATGGGGGCAAAGGGACACTTCCACTCTATCCACCTTCAGCACAGTGGATCAGGTGTTTGATTCATTCTGTCTATTGATGCCTTCCTGCATTAGTTGGCAAGCAATGAACTACTAAACATGACTCAATACTTCTGCGTTCCCAATATCATTTTGGGGGGCTATTTCAAAGACTCCAGTGTGGCACCTTTTGGTTCCATGGCATCCTATGGCAGCCAACCATTGCTTTCAATTTTTGGGAACATGATGAAGGCAGCAGGTCAGTGCAACCAGAAAGCTAAGCAGCAGCTGTTTCCTAAATGAGTACTTTTGTTTTTAGTCCTGTTTTTATTGAATGAAGTTACAGTATGAGAATAAAACACCATACAGAATGCTCATCATTGATTTATGCAGTCAAAGGCTTATGTGGGAAGCTAGGCTACAGGTGTCTGGTAATGAGTTTTTTTGCCCTTGTCAGACATGTCATAGTGTGGCCAAAACTGAAAGCAAAAGCCAGCCCACATGTCTTCATCAAGAAGGGATGCATTTTTCATTTAAACATTTTTGCTTTCAAATTTAGTTATCAGTATACCAAAATATGGGACGCGAGTGGCGCTGTGGGTAAAACCTCAGTGCCTAGGACTTGCTGATCATAAGGTCGGCGGTTCATATCCCCGCAGAAGGGTGAGCTCCCGTCGTTCGGTCCCAGCTCCTGCCCACCTAGCAGTTCAAAAGCACCCCTAAGTGCAAGTAGATAAATAGGTACCGCTTTATAGCGGGAAGGTAAACGGTGTTTCCGTGTGCAGCGCTGGTGCTGGCTCGCCAGTTGCAGCTTCGTCACACTGGCCACGTGACCCGGAAGTATCTTCGGACGGCGCCGGCTCCCGGCCTCTTGAGCAAGATGAGCGCACAACCCTAGAGTCGGTCACGACTGGCCCGTACGGGCAGGGGTACCTTTACATGCCAAAATATATTGTGTAAATTCATCCTTAGTTACCTAATTTCTTATTTATGATTGCAATCTTCTGAAGAGCAAAAAAGAGGACAAATATGCCGATTTCTACTTCCATGAAAAAGAGAATGTGTCCTGGAAAAAGAGGACATATGGCAACCCTTATGCACATAGTAATACTATGTAATACTATGTGCATAATGTTGCATTCAAGGATCCATTGTATATAGCATTAAACCCCCTAAAATTAATGGGTGGCATCCAACATTAGCGACTTAAGTTCATTTATTTCTGTGGGTCCGCTCTGAGTATGTAGAAATATTAATGGGCAAAATGAAAAGTTATCAGAGGTGAACAGAAGAAGCTGCATTATAGTGGGAAGTAGAATTATACTGGCCTCCTTGGTTTGCGTAACCCAGTACTTTGTTTGGAAGAAGCTTCCTTGACTCTCAGGAAATGCAAAGGACTGAGCCCGAAGGCTGCATGCATAATATATGTTCTACCATTGAGCTGGGGAGATGGCTCTTTATGCACATCTTTTACATTAGAAAGGCAGCATTACTGTCACAAAACTATGACATGTATCTGCATTGACCTGGAAACAACAACAACAACAAAGAGATCACTGATTGGTCTGCTGAGGTCTTCAAAATTTTCAAATTATCTGTAAGGACAAAAAGTTTGAGAACCACTGGTCTAGAGAATGCTATTTTCTCAAGTGCCACGATTCTGAACATAAACAGCGCTTGCCAGTGTATAATAGACTCTGTGGGCCTTTATCTAGGTAGTTTCCTTTATAGATCATATTCCAGGATCCAGCTGGAATAGATATGCATCTTCATTTATTATGATTTTCCAAATGTTGTACATCATCGATAGAATTCACATTACAACTCCCTTAGCCTCTCTTTCTAACTTAAGCCCATTGGAGCCAATAATGTGTGTGGTTCAATATTCACCTGAATTATTTTTTCTCCTGAGCAATCTTCAGGTAACTGGATACAATTTTTAATGTTTAGTTTTAAATCAGCAAATGTAATTAAATCTATCCATGTGATTACACAATTATACTGTATAGAGCGACAATAAAATACGTGTGGGCAGCGAGCCCAAAATACAGCTAGTTGCAGTTCATTTCAAGCTTCATGGACAAAGGGAGAACAGCAAAACACGGGTTTATTTTTAAACTAATGAAGTGCCCATTGGTATGTTTTCTTCTCCCAGATCATTAATTGAGTGAGAGGAAGTGAAGGGTCAAAAATTGGTATAGCCTCATTCTCCATAACACCAGATACTATGCTTTTGAATACCAGTTCCTGGAAACTGCAGGAGGCAAAAGTGTTAATGAGCCTGAGCTTACCAGGCTTCTCACAGGCATCTGATTGGCCACCATGAGAACTAGATGGGCCATTAGTCTGATCCAGAAGGGCTCTTCTCATGTTTTTATTAAATGCATCCCTGTACAAAGACTGAAAGTAGGGCCACAACTTCAGGTGTGAGCTTCCTCCCAAGGCCACCTCACTGGTGACTGCTGACTGGTGCCGAGGAAGAAGGTGGTGGTTTTGTCCCCTTCAGACCAGTCTTCCCAGTTCCATTTGCTTTGTCCTACATTCATTATTTTCAAACTGTGTAAATTCCCTACTCACTGGTTCTATTAGTTTTTCTACTTTCTCCTGTCTAAGCCATTAGAACTCATTCATCTATGATACTATCATTCTACATCCACAGGGGAAAGCAAAAAAAAAAAGGCTGGGAATTGGGAATACCATAAAAATGGGTGCGAGATCAGTTCCTCACTAAGGACACCAATGACCCAAACCTTTACTCCACCTCAACTGCATCACCAAATTTCTCCCACAGAAATGGCCTTGTTTTTATGGGAGATCAGTGACAATGTGTCCTGAAGATAACAGAAGAGACAGGAAAATGCACCTGAGTTGGTGAAACTAGGGAACATTATGGGAAAGGAACCATTTTAGGATTAGCTCATGTATAAAATTTACCAATGATGAATATCAGCCTGTTAGCCAACCTGTGGACTTTTTTCTTTTATTAACATAACCCCCAGCAGAAAAATTGGATTTCCGGTATGGCTCTCTCCCTTAAAACAATTCAGATTTATTCCTAGAGCCAAACCCTGCCCCTCCACATATGTTTCTATGCACTGAAAGACTGAAGTTGCTATTAGGATTGTTCTACTCTTATGTAGGACCCTGGTAGAGACACATGCCCAACTGGCATGTTCTCTCCCTTCTGGTTGATCATTCGGCAGCTTCAAACGCTTTCTTCTGCCCAAAGATCACAGTGACTGATACCAAGAGGCATCAGCACACTTAGGGATCTGCAGAGTATTGGCAGTTTGCATAACAAAACTCAGTAGCACAGCATTTTGGCTAATCTACATTTATTTACATATAATACACTTGGAGCATTCTGACTTAGCTCCTTCCTCTTTCTCATTAGACAGAAAGAACAAAGGACAAATAGCCCCACTTCATGGAACACAGTAGTAAAAACATCCTGTCTCCATAACTTCCCACACTGTGGAATGAAAACATACACCATCCTGTGATAGACAACAATCTCATGACTGCAAACACAATGCAGGAATCCTAATAGTTGCATCCCCCATGAACTCAAAATCCTTCTTATAGTCACAAATCATGGCCATATATTCAGCCCCTACTCACATGAACCCTGCCTGTCCCCCAATCTTTAAGCACCTTTCCGCAAACTGGCATCATTCTGATGTTTTGTACTACAACTCCCATCAGCTACAGCCAGCATTGCAAATCATCAGAGATTATGGGAGTTGTAGTTTAAAACATCTAGAAGGCATCAGATTGTGGAAGTGTGCTATGCAGAACTCCATACCCTTCATTCACCTTACTTGCACCCCACGTATTATCAAACACCCTTATAATCGAATACATCACAAAATGTGTTTGAAATACAGCAAGGGCTTGCCATTGTGTCTTAAAGAGAACAATTAAATGACATTTGCTTAAGCTTCAAGGTTTGTTTTGGGGTCCCCACCACAATTCACTTTTGATCCATGTCATCAGGCAAGTGAGGAGAAAGGGCAGATTTGGAATTTTATTCTGTTTGCTAAGTGTCATTTTAGCCACCTGCCTCCCCCAAAGTGCTGCAGAGTGGGATGGTTTTATGATTTGCTCTAGATAAATTATTCAATATCAAATATACATAGACGATGCCTGGGTCTGAAAGTTACCCCTTGGCAAACAGAATACGCAGAGCAGATATTGCTTCAGATCAGAGGAAACATTTCCATCACAAATATAATGCTCTTATTACACATGCAGAAGATCTGCCTTGGTTCATCATTCAGCCTTTTCCCTTCTTCTTCTAAGCACCAGGCCCCAAAAGCTCTATTTTTAGAGCAAAATCTTTGAAAGGACCAAATGGGAGGTAATCCTTTCCCCCTTTGTTATACTTTCTACAATGATATGCCAGGGCAGCAGACTATAGTTGAGACCACTTTCCCAAGCAAAGCAAATCTATAGCACTCTACCAGCTCTTATCCTCACTGTCTGTATCTGCTTTCTCTCACATTTATAGCAAGAGAGAAATTAGGTGGTGTCAAAAGTTCAACCTTGAGGAACTTGGATGCATTCATGTTTTCCTGCACCCCTGTGAAGAGCAAACTCGCTTTCCATGACAGGAGCTCAGGAGTGCCTGGTAAAGTGACAATTTGCTTGATACATTAGCAAAGACAGGGTGCATGGTTTTTCTTCATCTTCTCCAAATCTCAGCAATTGCGCTGTTGCTGAGCCTGTCCAAAAAAAGAGCACAGCTTCAAGAGGTTTCATGTGGGGATGTGTGCCCCCCCCCAAAAGAGAGGTATGGCTAAAATATAATTTATGTGAAGGCGAGTAAAAGAGTTGAAGATTGCATCAAAAAGGAAGTGCATCTCCTAATAAAGCCCGTGAAGCATTTAACAACTATCTCTGCCAAGTGATATTTCTTAGCACAGCAGTTCCAAGTTAGAGAGGATGAGCGTTTCCCAGACAACTACATGTCAAAGACAAAGAAGGAGTTGGTACCTGGAGGCGGGGGTGCGGGTGGTGGGTACGATCAGGGAGTTTCAGAGCAGCAGAACAGTTTGATGGGAGGGACTGAACTGGAGTGACCTAAATCCTCCAGAGGTGCCTTTCGATCCAAGTGTTTTACTGGCAACTGATTGCAGCATCTGTGCCAACCTGACAACAGCATCCGACATGTGAGAGAAATCTGTTATCTGCGTGCTGCTGAATAACAGACCCTCCAATGTCCCTATTTTCCAGGGACAGTCCTGGATTTACAATAGCCATCCTGGTTTCTGATTAGCTCCCATAAAGTTAGACATCCTTAGGATGTCCCCATTTTCATCAGAGAAATGTTGGAGGGTATGGAGCTATGTGACTCCTGAGCCAAGGAGATAAGTAACTATACAACCTTTAGAAGACATCTGAAGGCAACGCTGTATAAGGAAGTTTTTTAATGTTTAGTTCTGTCTTTATATATGTTGGAAGCTGCTCAGTCAGATGGACGGGGTATAAATAATAAATTATTAGTGTTGTTATTATTATTATGGACTAGGACATTCCTATTTTCACCAGAGAAATGTTGGAGGGTATGGAATAACCATGTATTAGAAATTTTGCACATTATGAAATTTTAAAGCAAAGCCGGCTCTGCCATTAGATAGGTGGTGGAAGCCTGAAAGATGGCAGCCCTGCATCAAGCCGGCCTGCCCTGCTGCCTCCACCTCTGATGCAGAAGCAGTTCTGGTATCAGTGCCAATAACAGCCAAAATTGCAAACAAAATTACATGAGATCCACTCTTTATTCAAATGAATGGTTAGCTCACCACTTATTTAATTACTTCAGGCTCAGCTTTGGAGCTCAGATACACATCTCAGAACTCAGAAACTTCATAAAGTATCCACAGCCCATATTTATTTTTCCACAAGAACCCAACCCAGTCTATGTGCCACTATTCTATAATGTGCCATGACAATGAAAGCAATATGTTAAATTAAAGGGGAGGTGAAGGTCTGCTTCTGAACCACAGAATTGTTCTTTGCATGCAGCAAAATAAGCCACTGCAACCTAGAAGACCATGAATCTATATCAAGAACTCAGATGCAATTCCAAAGGGGAATACCTAGATGACTGCCCAGGGGAGAGGTCACCAGAAGGAAACTCTGACTAATTGTCCTATGGATAAGTAATAGATGGACTTACGAGGCAATCCTATGTATGCTTATCTGTAAGCAGCATTGAATATTGTAGAGCTTATTTCTAAATAAACATGCACAGGGTGGCAGTTCCTATGCACACTTACTCAGGGTTAAACCCCAGGTGAACTTAGTGGGACTTACTTCAGAATAAACATGCATCTAATAAGGCTGTAAGTGTAAAATGTGATATATATTTATTTTGGTGCTAGGAATCTCACAAAACCGGTATATCCTGGAAAGGCCCTCAGAATCTTTTTTTGGATTTTTCTTTCATGCAAAATATTAATAGAATTTGGCATATACATACAATGAATTGCATTGTTCTGATAATGTATAGATAAGTGTTCCAATGAAGAAAGTATTCGCAATTTAGCAGTGCTGCATAACTGCTAATTTAGTCATATATAGTCAATGGGTTTGAGCTGCACTCCTCTTTCGAAAATAATGCTTACCATAAATAACAACAATTATTATTTATAAAGCACATAATGCTACTGTGTATATTATTGTTATTTGTTATTATGCTCTCTGTATCAATATATATATCCATGTGCCGATCAATTCATACATGCATGCACATGCACACATGTTCTGCCATTTAATAGTCTTGCAATACTGTACTGATTAAGCACATGAGTTTTTCTGTTTTATTCTCAAAGCGAACCAAGGGCTTTGGAATGAAATGGCAGCAAAAGGAAGAATACTCATTCCGCATGATTACATGATAAAATCTGGCTCCTTTGTGCAATATCATCAGACCGTTTTAGCTTCTAACAGAAATGTCCCTGTTGCTCTTGGAAATACTGATTTCTCTGTTTCCATCTGTAGATAAGGAGAATGGAAGTGAAAGCTGCCTGATAGGCAAGTGACAACTGACTTATTTTCTTGAGTTCTAAATAAAAGCCTTGATCATCTCCATGCTGAAGTCTTTGCATTTCCCAACACAGCATCTTTCTTCAGCACTGATTAAACTGTGATTGTACCTGTGCATGATAAAAACTCAGGCTAATGCCACAGTCTCTTACGTTGCCTTTTATCAATGGAGACTCAGCACAGATATCACAATCTTAAGACCTAAGATGAAAGCGATTCCTTTCTCGTTCTCACCACACAGTGAAAGCGATTCTGTCTTCAGTTTTCCATTCACAGTGATTGGATGAGAATTTTCAGTGGGGTCAGTTGCCTGCTTCAAACTTTTAAAACTCTACTTTAGTCCCATTTTCCATTTGTAGCTTTTTGCCCTCCAGTACCCTAGGAGAGGGGGGAAAGAGAAAATTAATTAAGTTGGAGAGATCCAGAAAAATGTGGTGCTACTTCCACATATGCATGGGAACCTCTATGCTCTCCCATTTGATGGAAGTTCCTGTGTCTCTCAAGAAGTCCTTTCCCCAGGGTTGGAGGTCCTCTGGAATTCCACCCAATGAAAGGCTAAAACCAGCCCAATCAGCCTAATGAAAGTATACCAAAGTGATGTACTACCCTTGCTTAAAAGACAGCCAAGTGTCCTTTGCACTTAACATTTAGGCTGAAGCCCCATGTACACTTTGACATAATAAGCAGTAGATAAATACTTTACATAAAACAAACGAATAAATAAATATGACATTGCACCCTAGAAATCCATGCCATAGTTTTTGGCAACACTGCCTACCTGCCTGAAACTTCCTCTTCACAGTAGTATTAAGAAATGTTTGTCCTTCATTTCAAGATAATTAAATGTCTAGTTCAAAATGAGCATTGTAAATTATAGAGCTGCACATTTTAATTGATTAATTAGTGTGATTAATCAATTAAAGCTTTCATAGTCATTACAAATAACCTCCCATTATCTGATTAATGGGTGCTAGGCGCTCTTACATATTTTTGTGTGATTTGCTGAGCTATGGGCCATTTAATGGTCTCTGGGGTTGCCATGTGTCCTCTTTTTCCAGGACATGTCCTCTTATTTATTACGAGAGTTGTCACAGAGATCCATAGAAGTAGAAGTTGGCAAATGTGTCCTCTTTTTTGCTCTTCAAAATATGGCAATCTGCTTTAGTTTTTGTTTTAGTTTTTGCCCAATCCTCTTTAGATAGGTGGACGCGGATGGTGCTGTGGGTTAAACCACAGAGTCTAGGGTTTACCGATCAGAAGGTTGGCGGTTCAAATCCCCATGATGGGGTGAGCTCCCGTTGCTCAGTCCCTGCTCCTGCCAACCTAGCAGTTTGAAAGCACCCCAAAAAGTGCAAGTAGATTAATAGGTACCGCTCCGGCAGGCATGACCCGGAAGCTGTACGCCAGCTCCCTTGGCCAATAAAGCGAGATGAGCGCCGCAACCCCACAGTCGGCCACAACTGGACCTAAGGATCAGGGGTCCCTTTACCTTTACCTTTAGATAGGTGCTTCCACACTTCTTCCATACTGCCCCAAATATTTCCCTGAAGAAACTCTTTCTTAATGTACTTATAGGCATGCACCCTAGGTTATAGTCTCTGTTCCCTCTTTTCTATGAGATCTTCTAAAGACCTTTTATCTGCTGTGTGTATGTCTCTGTGTTTTCAGATTGATGGTTTTACTTCTCAGTCCTGTTGGTTTGTACGGTGTTCATTCAATTATCAACTTTTATTATTCTAAGCTCCCTTGAGGCCATTTTACAGTTAAGTGGCATGGCATACATTTTTATAAACAAATGGTACACTTCTTATTTCTACAGAAGTCATTTTCTTTTTTTAAACAAGGTACAAGCACTCCCTTTCTCTCTCCACCCCGATTTCAAGTATTTAGAAATTTTATATCTTTACCATGACAATCATATGCATGCCTGTTCTTAAGTAAGAGCCACTGAGTTCAACAGGCCTTGATCTTAGGTAGGTGTGCTGAGGTCAAAGGCTGCAATCCTTTATTCACTAACATGAGCGCAGTGAACCCCGCTGAGCTTACTGTTGAATAGACATTAATTGGATTGCACTGTTAGCTGCAAGAGGGTATTAATCTATGCACTTTCTCTTATCTGTCTCGTCTCTAGGTGTAGGTTGTTGTCCAAGGTCAAAAAGACAGTGAGATCCACATCTAAGCCAAGGAAAGTTGAGTCATTTATGCAATAATTAATTCACATTTGCTAAATATACATAGCCTACATATCAGTCGGCTGAAATTGCCCTATGATTGTCCCATGTTGGGCAGTATGAGACTTATTTCAGCTTTGTAAAAGCGCAGAAAGCTGCTTTCTAATTGGTGTAATAGAAGGGAGGTGTTCACAAATTCCCTCTGCTGTTGTAAAATAATTGCCACAGAACTACTTGTGCCATCTTTAAAAAATGCCTGTAATTACCTTCTTTCCTCTGCAGGGGAGAAAGAGCAGGCACAAAAGAATATAATTAAGAAATTGCTTGTTTTACAGTTCAAGGGAAATCAGAATGATTGAGCTCCCTTATGAAGCGTTAAAGGGGGGGGAGCAAAGATGAAAATATTGTGGGGGGTGGGGGGGTGAATGTTTGTTTTGTCCACACATGCCGGCACTGAAACAAGAGAAAGCCTTCTTCAAAGTGTAGCAAATGTTTGCTTACCTACTATATACATATGTTCTCATTTGATAAATGCTGCTTAGACTAAGAAAAATGGCAGTCGGCAGCAAATACCTCTCTGTGTGGCGCAGAAGAGAGAGAGATTGCAAAGGCAGTTTTCAAGTCCTTATCTGTAAAGGAAAAGAGATGATTGCCTTAACCTTTGTTATCAGTATGAGGCTTGCTTTAATGCTCATAAAAGCTCAAAAGGACTTAAGAAGGCAGGGCTACAGGAGCTGGATTTTTCTGGCAAGTGACTTGCTCTTGAACAGAGAAACCTCTACGAAAACATAGAGAGCACACACTTTAAATACAGTGAAACAGTGCCTCTCAGAGGTTACCTCTCACAGTATGTTGCTATCACACAGAGCATAAATTTCAGGAACTTTATGTCTGCGACAAAAGGGATGGCGTCACACAACCAGGCCAGAAGAGTGCATTGGAGGGTTTTTTGCTGATTCAGATCTGACCTAGAAACAACAGTAATTAGGCCTTAATCATAGAGTTGGCAGTTTGATGCTGGAAACCTCATAGCTCAGTAAAATTTCTTCATGCTTTGGGGGATAAATTGCAGCCTCATATAGCTAGCATGTGTAGCTCTAGTTAATGCATTAAGGGGTTAAGACCACAAAGTAAGCTGTTGTTGTTAAACTTGTCTAGGTCAAGAACCCTCTGGTGAAGAAGGAAGAGGAGTATCTTTGTTCACTCAGTCTACCATTACAACTCTGTGTGTAATTGAATTCTAGACCAGGAGCTCCAGGCACAAACTGTGTGTTTAGAAACTTTATCTACCATATTTTGTATCCCAAGATTTCTACCTGTGTTTTCCTTTCTGCTGTATGGAAAGATGCAGGAAAGTTTGTAAGTAAAAAGCATTTAAACTTATCACACTGTGTGGTCTGTTCACTGTAAAAGGGGGCAGAAAGGAGAAGTGCTGTAAGAGCCAGAATAAGATATTTAAAAGGTCTAACAGCCTATATTCCCTATATTTTTTAAAAGAAAAATAAAACCTACTGTTGGCGCTGTCCCTGACTGGAGAGTGTGTTTAGTCCCACATTTTATATCTAAGGCTCCAGAGAATTCTTTGTAACCAAACAAATTTATTTATAGCACATAATAACCAACACAATTCACTTTTCAGCATTAGATCTCTCATTTTCCTCTTCTTATGCTTTAATAATAATAATAATAATAATAATAATAATAATAATAATTTGAACTCTGTCTCCTATCCTTGTAAAAAAATTAATGCATTGTAGCCATGTGATGGGGCTTGTGGTCACATTTTTATTTTAGTCATAGTAATTTCACAGTACCTTCCTGTCTTTTTTACCTTTGGAACAGGCATGCAAACTGAGCTGGAATAAACAGATTAAAAATACATCCCAGCCAGTCTTTCTATATAGCAATTTTTGTCATGCATTTAGCTGAATTTGACTGTGTCAAGTAGTTTAACCATACTTTTCTCACCGGCATCCCTTGTTGTGTCGGGTTTGGGGAGCTGGGAGCTATATGGGAGCTTAGCTACACTAACAGGCCTGGTGATGGTTTTATCTTCAAGCACAATCTCTCTTCCTTCCTTCTAGCAGCTCTCAAATTGTAACACCTTAAAAGGCTTTCAGCAAGGTGACCTCAGACTTCTTCCATGTCAGGATCACTTGGCATGAACATGTCATGTTATGTGAAGTTGCAGGATAGGTACTGACTGGAAGCAGCATGGCCACCCTAGAACTTTTGCAGGTGCGGACAATATTGAAAGTAGGGTTGCATACGACTGTCCCAATAGTATTGAAAGAACGTGATTGTACAGGTAAATGATTACCTTTACTCTCTCCAAAATGCAACTTTTGCAATCAGCAAAACGGTGCCTAAAGAATTCTCTCACATTTGGGGGCATTCTGCATCAGTTAATGAGACAAGAAAGTGCATTCAAAAATTATCAAAGGGGAGATGATGAGGCATCTGATCAAGGCCTGTATTTTAAAAATGAGCTTAAAGATGTTTTAATGCCAGGCAGAAGACCAGCTGTCTAAAAGACTTTTGGCAGATGTTTATCCTCCTGGACAAGGGCCCCCTGATTTATAGCAGGAGCCAAAATTCTCAAAGTTGTAAAAAGGGAATTACAGGCTGAGAGCAAAGGTTACTAGGTTACTGACCCTACAGAATACAATCAAGCTGCAAAAGCACTAATTAAGAGTTGGTAAATAGTAGGATTCATTGTTTAACAAAATATAATACCATCTGTCTCCCATTAGAGACTTTAGCCACATTTTCATAAGGTTAAATGGCAAGAGCTAATGGGAAAAGCAGCTGGCCAGGAAAGGGGGGTTGCTTTTGGAAAGTGTTTTTTACTAAGTTCCTTTATTACTTTGAAAAGGCCTTTGCTTCTAAAAATCTATATATGTTATGTATGAAATATATTGGCTTAAATGTAATTATGCAAAGGATTTAGAAAGTAAGAAATGTTAGATTCTTATGTTAGATTCTTATTTCATAGAATCATAGAATCATAGAGTTGGAAGAGACCACAAGGGTCATTGAGTCCAACCCCCTGCCAAGCAGGAAAGACCATCAGAGCACTCCTGACATATGGTTGTCAAGCCTCTGCTTAAAGACCTCCAAAGAAGGAGATCTTTCATTGATGGTGTGTGAGAATGTGAACCCAAGATCTCTGACCTCTGTTTAAGATAAAAATTTAAAACCATTAGCCATCTGTTTTGGAGGGCAATAGGGCAAGGAGGGCAAGAGGTGATCTGGTAATTAAGGTGTCTTGTTGAGGCAAATGTAAGATATATGGCTACTTGTTTGCCATTTATAGATAGAAGGAAATATAGCTCTTTGTCTCCCATAAAAGGTAATAGGAAATGGGTGTATCTTTTATTATTGGTTCTAGCAAACAGCCAATAGGAATTTCAACCAGGCTGATTGGACAGAGGCGGCCAAAGGAGGAGCAAGGGGGCTGGGCTGAGGAAATATAAGTGCTGGCCATCAGGGCTGGAGTGGGCAGAGCTTTGGTAACCATATACCACTGTGTCTCTCATTTATTTGTCTGACAAATAAATTATTATTTTAATTTCTCTATTGCTGTGTTGAATATTTCATTCCAGCTAAGCGTTAACCACAAGCAGGGTGCTACAATGATATTTTAGGCAAATTCTCAAGGGAGTAGTGCAGAGTTTTCTAGTGCCTACCTTACCCAGTGGGTATCTGTCAATGTCCTTCCTTTTACTTCACAGATCAATCTAGAAATTTGCAGTCTGCAGCCTTACTGTGTGCTCATTTTCCTGAAAAGTTTATTACATCCTTAGCTAGGCTTCATTTAAGTACAGGAAGGCAGGGCTGCTGCTCACTGTGTGGTAGCTGTTTGTTGTTGTTTAAAAAGATGAAATTTTTGTTTTAACCAAATCAGTGTGGAAATAATTTTTTTAAGGTAAAAAGGAAGAACTTCTCTTAAAAACAAAATCATCTCACGCATTTGGTAACCAAGTTGAAACTCAGGGGAAGACATTGTGACCTAGCTCCTCACATGAGGTTTTCTCAGATGAGGAGATGGTGCAGCCAAAGCAGCTATAGAGTGCTAGAGAAATATTTAGTGGAAAGAAATACAGCCCACAGACAGCCGCCACCCATGGCCCCATTACAGCAACAAAGCAAAATCAACCCCAACTCCATCAACATTCTGAAGAAATTCTAAAGCAATCTGAGAATGAGACGAAAATAGAAGCCTTGTTTGCAAGACAATATCTCTTTAGAGAAGCTCAAGGACTGATTTCAGCACTAGGGTGAATGTTTAGCAAAGCCTTAATCCACTGCTTGTAACAAAGAGCTTCATCAGAAGAGACCTCAAGAAAAAAATATGAAAATCCATCAGAGCACTTCACTGATAGTTTCAATTTAAAAGGCCACCACTTGAAACTGCATTGTCAAAGGTGAATAGACAACATGGCAAACCACTTGCAGGTAGTAATTTCTCACTGAGTTGGCTGCTACCATGTGGCTTCTCATGCCACAAACTAGAATACTTCATGGAAACATTTAAACAACCAAATACCACTAAACTGATTCAACACATGGAGCAGCCATGAATGAAATAACACTTTTTGAGGTGGCCATTTTCTGTGAAGCACACGTGCTTTTGGACAGCTTCACTGATGAATTATTCTCCAGAAAGATGTCATTTATGTGCAGAAAAACAACCTGTCTCTGATGACACAGTCCCCATTGCTCTTGCCCACTCAATATTCAGCATGGGCATATGCAAATGGGTGATCATAGCAGAGCTGGTTTTGAAAGACAAAGCAAAGTCTGATGGGCAAAAAGAGAGAGTCTCTTCCTTTCCCCTCTCCTAAATTTTACTCATTCATCTCTGCTTTCCAAGAAGAAACGACAAAGAGAAATATTTATGTGTATTTTAATTGAATTCATATTAGAGAAACTTATTAGGATGACAGATCCTTCTCAAGAAATAATTGTCAAGGGCTCTGCAATGTCACCTAGGTTGACAGTGTCCCATAATACGGCAGGTATTTGTGAGTCATCCCTGCCAGCAACCATCTGGTTAAAAAACAACAACAAGCTGTCCTTGAATGTATGCACTCCCCTCTTCCTCTCCTATTAATAATGAGTGGCCAGTGACTCCTCTAAGAGGAATGAAACACAGGCTGTTTTGTGTTTGTGAGGAAGGCAGAGAGGGTGTTCCCTTTTGCTAGGTTGGAGTGCATATATACCACATATTTAATGTGCATTTAAAGCATATTTCATCCTAAAGAATCTTGAACAGCAGAAGCTTTTTTAAGGTGATGGGAATTGTAGCTCTGTGGGGGTAAACTACAGTTCCCATGATTCTTTCGGGGGTATGTGCATTAAATGTATGCTGTGTACACAGTCCAGGTTAATTAAGTGTAAGATCATTTGATATCCCGATCAGATCTCATCCAAATGCCACTTTATGGCTGCTGTGTGTGTTTCCAAGAGAAGGTTGGATTTACTGCAGCAGCAACTGCTGGGTGGCATGTTGGGGAAACAGCATCTGCCTTGAGAGAAAAAGTAATGATATGTTCAGAACATTGTTTTTACTGATATCATATTCATATGAAATCTGGCAGAATTTGAGTTTCTGGCTGAAACAAACCGACAGCCTTAAAGGGCCTTTCAACATGAGATGTATACAGGGGGAAAGAAATGTGACAACTTGCCTTCCATTGTTATTCAGAAATGTCTTTATGGGTGATCATCCGGATACAATCAAAAAGGTGAATTACTAGCCCAGATGGTCCTCCCTGCATCTACATTCACAATGTTCACTCTACCTCCTTGACTGTACGACTGGAGAACTAGGTGCCCTCGTGGTGCCATCAGCTCCTTTATGAATGTCACAGAGGCTTTCCCATAAATTTTCTGTACATTTAAAACTCTGGTACTCTAAGCAGTTGCTCCAGCAGATGTTCTGATGATTTTCCTGAAGCCTTTGCTGTGCATTGTGCTCTGAGCAGTGGGACGCCTGGCATAAAAAGAGCTTTGCTCAATGTCACAACTTTTTGGCACCCTCACCTGAAATGTTGCTTGCAGTTAGCACCGGGCGTGGGTGAGTGGGTGGCATTTTATTTCTAAATTTCCCTTTTGCTGCATCTTCACTCAGCCTTGATAGTGTTTTGACACAGGGGTGCCAACTTGAATCAAATATTGAAGGGGGGCAGGTAAGCCCCGCCCCACATAATCGATCACATGACACAGTGCATGCACATGATTTGAAAGGAAATGTCCGTCAACATGAGGGAGGGGACCCTCAAATATTTTAGGGGGGGCAAAGACCCCTTGGCCCCTAGAAATTGGCTCTTATGTTTGAATATGTGGGGTTTACAATGTGAAGTCATGCCATCAAACACATGCCAGGCAAGATGAGTGGGTGGGGGCAGAGGTTTGGATGGATTATATAAGCCCGGTGATTCCTTCCATACCATCCAGTTCACAATCATCTCATTGCAGTGCAGAGGGTGGCCAATACAGAGGATGTGCAGTTGGGCAGTAGCCTTTTAAAGCTGGTGGTACTGGAGTTGTGGAAGAGCTATTGGTGACTTGGTGGTGATGCAAGCAGGATACCAGACCCACAAGAGAATACCGGGGCGGAGGGCAGCTGTGCAGCTGTGAGGTGCCACATGCTTGTCTATGCACCAGCAGGGTACCACATTTTGAAAATAATAAGAAGTACACTATATTAGTACTGAATGGGGTCAGAGAAAAAAGAGGGTGGTATAATGGATGTGACACTTCCTTTTCTACACAAAGACATACCAAAGTCAGAAGGTTCTTTGCATGCATGCCTCTTTCCATCCAGGCAAGAAAGAAGGCACATTTCAGCTAGGGAAAAGCACTTGAGAAGGGTGTAGAGCAGGATCCATGAGGGATGTGGCCTGAGGAGACGTGGACAGTCCTGAGGGCCAGATAAAGTATTATAAAGGACCACTTTCAGTCCCTGCACCAACCATGACTAGTTTTCTGATAAAGGAGCACCCATTAGTGAGCAGGACTTGTGTTTTCCTCTTGAAAGTTTAATTCCACGGATATGACACTATTGTGTCTTTTGTTAGATCACTCTAGACTGGTTGTTGATAAGAAACCGTAGCTTCTGAGAGCCGGGAAAGTAATTACTGATTATTTGTTCTTCCCAAGTCATGTTTCACAGAGCTTCCTGACTTAAAACTACCTTTATAATGGTTACTGTACTTGAACAGAGCAAAATAAATTAAACCACTGTTGGCTGTGAACTGTAATGAACTCACAACATAATCAGAATGCAGCCCAGTGTGTTTGTTTGTTCTTTGTACAAAGAGGAGAAAGTAGTTTCAATCTGATGAAACCACAACCCAAGAAAGGAGGGTGTGAAAGCATACAGCATCCAGAATCCATAAGGACATAAGAAAAGCCTTTGAGGAAGACAGAAGTCTATTAAGGAAAATAAGGAATTAAGAATATGGTTTTGTTTATGTTTATGTTGTTGTTGTTTTAGTATTTTAGTTAATACTGTGTGTGTGTGTGTGTGTGTGTGTGTGTGTGTGTTTGTGTGTGTGTGTGTGTTAAGTTTGAAAACTAATAAAAAGCATTAAAAAAAAGAAAAACCTTGTTGGTTCAGGCCAAAAGCCCATCTAATAATAATAAAAAAATTATTTATACCCCACCCTCCCCAGCCAAGGCTGAGCTCAGGGCGGCTAACAAGCAATAATAAAAACAAGTTGAATGAATACAACTTAAAAACAAAATTAAAATACAACATTAAAATATTGAAACATTTAAATATTAAAATATTAAAATGTAGCCTCATCACAGGAGGAGAAAGGAAAAGGAAAAAAGAAAGAAAGAGGGGGAGGGAATCAAACTGGCTCCAAGCCAAAGGCCAGGCGGAACAACTCTGTCTAACAAGCCCTGTGGAAAGAAATCAGATCCTGCAGGGCTCTGGTCTCATGAGGCAGAGCGTTCCACCAAGCCAGAGCTGAAAAGGCCCTGGCTCTGGTTGAAGTTAATCTAACTTCCTTAGGGCCCGGGACCACTAGGGTGTTGCTATTTATGGACCTTGAGGCTCTCCATGGGGCATACCGGGAGAGCCGGTCCCGTAGGTACGCAACATCCTGTTCTAACAGTGACTAAACAAATGCCTATGAGAAACCCACAGGCAGTTCCAGAGAGCAACAGCACTCACTCCACTTACGAAGACCAGAAACTGCTATGCAGATGCATACTGCCTCCAGCAGTTGGGGTAAAACATAGCCATGTTGGCTAGGAGCTTATGCACTTCTGCTTAGGCCAGGTGCTCCCCAGTTACTGACAGTTCCCCTGGTGCTTGGGATACAGCATGAATGTCAAAAGTTAACAAATTATATGAGGGTTGCAGAAGGAAAACAGCAAGTAGAAATCTATCCAGCCCAAGTGGTTTATTTTATTTGCTTATGGGTTAAAGAAGCGGAATAGGTTTAAATTAGAATGGTTTTGAGAAAGCTGGCCTACTTTTCACTTTAAGGGTAATATAAATGAGTGATAATGCAGTATATTTTAAGCTAATGAAGCACTTGTCTTGGAAGAAAAACTAGAGCTTTTTGAACTTATGCATTATTCCTTATGAAAACAGTAAATTTCCTACTATTTTTATTACTGAACCAATCCAAACTGCCCTTCCTTCAAGCTGCTCTTACCCACGGAGGGGGAAACAATAAAGACAAAATAAGAGTGCTGTCATGGGCTTTCCCCCACCTTGCTGTTAATAGCATGGCCATGTGAATTATTTGAACCAGCAGATAGATGTATGGATAGACAGATCAGGCTACTGCAGTGGTACCAAAAATGCTAATAATACAAATAAATTAACCTGGAATCATGTATGATGAAGACGAAAAAATGTAAAGAAGAAGAAGGAGGAGGAGGACAAGGAGGAGGAGGAGGAGGACAAGGAGGAGGAGGAGGGGGAGGAGGAGGAGGAGGAGAAGGAGAAGGAAAAGAAGAAGAAGAAGAAGAAGAAGAAGAAGAAGAAGAAGAAGAAGAAGAAGAAGAAGAAGAAGAAGAAGAAAAGGTATACAATTTAATTAGTATCTGTGTGGGGTTTTTTCACTTTTTAAGTCTGGTTTAATTTTGAATGTGAAGGATACAGCATTTTGTTCAGGCTCAGTTTTTCCCTTTTGTCCAAAACGTGCATATCTGAATCCTTGAAGAATGACTTCCTCAACCATCCCAAGGTATATGATGCATCTCTCTTCCCCCATAGCAGGAATGGGAAATCTTTGGCCCTCCAGATGTTCCTGAACTACAACTCACACCAGCCCTAGCAAGCATGGTCAATGACCATGAGTGATGGGAGCTGCAGTTCAGGAACATCTGGAGAGCCTAAGGTGCTCCATACAGTGGCCACACAGAATCTAATATTAGGTCAAGGCGTGTGGTTTGTTCTACCGGATGGCCTGGGGAAGCTTGCAAAACATGAATGACCCTATGAATAGTTTTCCATCATCTGTATTTACATAGCCCAACCCAGATCAGTGCATCTGAAGGGCTGGCATGTAGAAAACAGAACAAACTTGTTATCTGTTGGTCCATAGAGCAGGACAGGAACCATGTACAGAAATAGCAGGCAGATTTTGGAGAAGCATTAGGAGAAACCACTAACATCATGAACTGCTTAACAGTGAAACAAATTGCCTTGAGAGGTAGTGGGCTGCCATTCATGGGGGGTATGATTTAAGCAGAGACTGGGCATCTACATGTGAGGGATGCTGCGCTTGCAGTCTGCAATTCAGGTCCTTCACTGAGCAAGGAGGCTGGACTTGATGACTTTCAAGACCCTTCCAACGCTCTGAGTTCTGCTCTACTTTCAGGCAATTGTTGATTTCACATGGATTCCCACAAAGCCCATCTTGGCAACCTACATAATCAGTAGTGGAAATGTTTTTGTATCCTTGATTTGTATCTACTTGAGTTGAAACAGTGCATTAAATCTGGAGACAAAACACTATACAAGTTCATCCTAACCTTGATCCTCATTAAGTGCTCTTATATACTTCCCAGTCATTATCTCATTTGCATCTCAAAGGTTCCACACCTTCAGTAAATGAACTGCTGCCTAGTTGTCTTTTCACATTATGCTACAACACTACATACATATTGTGGGAGCTGAGGATCACCTTAGCCTTCATCAGGACTCAACAGGTGTTTGCATCATTGGTGTTCCAGCAGATGAATCTGTCAGAAAATCTGTTAATGTAGGGTTAAAATTGTGTCATAAATCTATCCATTTTATGTTTCCTCCAGACTCTATTGTCAAAGCAGTTTAACTTGCTGTACAAATGTCATTTGTACCACAGGGAGCTTTAGACCTTTGAATGCCAAAGAACACTCCATTATTTAGTACTGGCAGTAAAATAATCTTTTCAATTGCTGTTTTCTAGGGAGAAGCATCAAAGCAGAACCTTGAAAGAGAAGATGCCATCTTTTTTTTGTCACTCAGGAAAATTGTGAGGTAAGTGACTTTTCCCTTCATCCAATGGGACTTTGATTTTTGACCATGGATATCAAGCTGACATATGCCATCAATGACAGGTTTCAAAAGGTTTGCTTTTTCCTTTCCATAAACCACATTTTCTAAAAAAGAGGGCAGCCTTATCTAAGCAGGTTTTCAAAGCAATGTACATTGTAGCTTCTAAGAACTGCTCAAAGAGGATGCTTTAAAGTTCTCTAATAAGTGGAAGGCCAGAATCTTTTATTCATAACTGAATTAGTGCTTTGAGGTATAAGATAAAGTTTCCAACCAAATGGACCATCCAGTTAACACTGGGGGGCTGTATCTCTTTTGTTTACAATACTTTAAGAGATCCCCCCCTCTCTGTATATGAAACCAGCTTCTGGCAACCTAGAAGTTTGAAAGCATACCAGTGCAAGTAGATAAATAGGTACTGCTGCAGTAGGAAGGTAAACAGCGTTTCCATGATCTCTGGCACTCATCCCATTGTGCCAGAAGCAGTTTAGTCATGCTGGCCACATGACACGGAAAGCTGTCTGTGGACAAACACTGGTTCCCTTGGCCTAAAAGCGAGATGAGCGCTGCACCCCATAGTCGCCTTTGACTGGACTTAACATGTTCTTCTAACCAGGGTCATGTGAAGGGTAATGGGAGAGGGGGGAAAGAATCAAGGGCAGCCCCCTTTAGGGAGAAAGTGGGGACGGCGTGTCTCTTTATCCATCCCATTGCATGAACTCTCTTTGGGTTGTATGAATGCGTGAGGTGGGGAACAAGTACCCCTTTCAAACCCTTTTAGGGAGGGTCTCGTCCCTGCTTCAACAGCCTCCTCCCACCCCACCAGTTCACAGGCAGGGCTTCTTTCTCAAGCCATGTGAATTGTGGGGGCTGGGAAGCATAGTAGGCAGCGGATCAAGGCTCCAACCCTTGGTGAGAGGTCTGGGAAAATTAGGAGGGACTGCCTCTCACCCCCACTCACACTTTAGGGAGAAAGGACCCTTATCCTTCCATAGAAGGAGAACATGTGTGTTGCAATCTAGGTTGTGTGGATTGGGGGACTGGAGAGGCAACCTCACGATCTGGCCAGGCCTATCTGCCTCTGCCTCTTTCTTCCTTCAATGTTTTCCCCTCTTACTGTCAAGCTACTCCTCCAGCTCTGTATCCTAAGGTTGCTGTTGGGGTGTGTGTGTGTGTGTGTGTGTGTGTGTAAAATGCCATTTCCATGAGGGAGGTTTTTTTTTAAAAAAAAAAAACATAGTTTCTGAGCTGCCTTTTTTTGTTCCCAAATGGCCATTTAAAAAAGTAAAGCATTGCCATTTAAAAAAGTAAAGTTTAAAGCAGATATGGGGGGCTACATCTATGTGCATTCCGCAAACCAGATGTTTGCTAGATTGGAACAATTCCCCCCATCTCCTCCTCCTCTTCCCTGAGACCATTTTGGGCCAGCAGGTGGCTGACGGGAGCCCAAAGCAACTTCTGGAGGCAACACCTGGGGGTTTGAAACAGGGATGAGTGACATTTGTGGCCTTTCAGATGTTGCCAGACTACAACCTCCATCATCCCTGTCTATTGGGCATCTGATGAGATGATGGGAGGCCAACTTCAACAACATCTGGAGGACACCCTCCTTAGCTTATAGCAGCATCCTTGCAAGGATTTGAAAATGAGAAAGAACTGTCCATATATCATAACAACCTCTCAGTGATATGTGCAGTCTTAATATTTAGCACTCTCAGCCTAACCTACCACACAGGGTTGTTGAGAAATTTAATATATAATAAATACTGTGGGGGAGGTATTCATGTATTCATACAACCCAAATAGAGTTCCTGCAATGGGACAGATAAAGAGATAGGTTCTCCTCTACTTTCTCTCTGAAAAGGGCAGCCCACATTTCTTTTTCTTTCTCTCTATCACCCTTCGCATAACCCTGGTTAGAAGTATGTGTATCTTAAAGTATTGTATACAGAAGAGATATAGCCCCCCAGTGTTAACTGGATGATTCATTTGGTTGGAAACTTTATCTTACACCCCCAAGCACTAATTCAGTTATGAATAAAGGATTCCTGCCTTCCACTTATTGGAGAACTTTAAAGCCTCCGCTTTGAGCAGTTATTTGATTCAACAATGTACATTGCTTTGAAAACCGGGTTAGATAAAGTTCTCTTTCTTAGAAAATTCAGGTTACTGCCTCTTCAGCCTTTAGTGCATTTTTATTGGATGTTATTAAAAGTTCCTGATTCCCAAAGGAAAACAAAGACTCCCCACCTGCAAACATGCATCAAGAGAACTCCTGGGGCAGGGATTAGTGCATAATAAGATAAAGCTTACATGTAGGGTACTCACCTTCGCAAGCTGGAGTTCCACCCCTGCTACACTGCGTTAGCTCTGCCTGTTGCCGACCTCACGCAGAGCAGTGTCTGCAGAAACCTCCACTTGTGAGCAGCTCTCAGACAAGCAGAACATTGCTTTTCAAACGCTGCTCCCAGAAATCCTTTTCAATTTGAAGTCGTGATGGGGCAGACGTCTCCACCCACCTTTGCATAATTGGGTTTGGAGAAACCAATTTATCTCCCAAGCTCAGTTAGTCTCCTCTCTGTAATTGACTTCCTTTGGAAAGTCATGACTGACAGCAGTTTCCACTTGGTTGACATGGGAGACGACATTTGGAATGGGAAAAGGGGGTAGACATCCAGGTTGCCATAAGTCTGCAGAAACCACTTTCCAAAATGCCCCCCCCCCCCCGGCCAGCCTCCAGTGTGAACTGTGGCGTCTTCATCCATGACAGTTATGTTAAACTGTATGTTTTGGGGTTTTTCAATAAAGGATGATATCATAATCACTGAATAAATAATGGATGGACTACCAAAAATTATTTTATCTCCATCTCCATGAGATTGCTCTCTATAAGATGGCATTTTACTGAATCTAGCCCAATGTGAGACCTAGGCACAGCACACTGTCAAGCATGCCATTCTCAGACCAACAATAGTCAAAATATGTAAAATTATTATTATTATTATTATTGTTGTTGTTGTTGTTGTATACCCCGCCCATCCGGCTGGGCTTCCCCAGCCACTCTGGGCAGCTTCCAACAAAATATTAAAATACAGTAATGCATCAAACACTAAAAGCTTCCCTAAACAAGGCTGCCTTCAGATGTCTTCTAAAAGTCTGGTAGTTGTTCTCTTTGACATCTGGTGGGAGGGCGTTCCACAGGGAGGGCGCCACTATGGAGAAGGCCCTCTTCCTGGTTCCCTGTAACTTGGCTTCTCACAGTGAGGGAACCGCCAGAAGGCCCTCGGCGCTGGACCTCAGTGTCTGGGTTGAACAATGGGGGTGGAGATGCTCCTTCAGATATACTGATATAGTAAGGATGACATTGAATTGTGCCTTGCCCAGGGCTTTCTTGGGCCCTGTGCTGTTGGCAGATGTGGGAGCAAGTAATAGAGAAGGAGAAGCTGACTACAAAGCTCATTGGACTGTATCACTCAGCCTATCAATGTGTACTAAGTAGATCAGGTGTATTGAAAAGGCACATCCAATCCCTGACATAAGATAATCAGCCCCAAAGATGTGACTAATTGTCCTCTAACAATAGAGATTTGTTGTGTAGAAACCTGCTATGGAAGGGGCAGATAATTTAGTTTGCACTGAATTTACTACCTGCCAAAGACATGAAATACATTTATGGTGATGTCAGAAGAGGAGAGATGCTTATTTCTGCACTGATTCATTGTGACAAATTTATGCAATGCAGGTGCTATACTTTATTCACACTGGAGTTAAAAATAGATTTGTAGCAATTTATAAATACATGTTGAATCAGGAGGACACGGGCAACTCTGTGCAAATAAAACGGGAGGAAATAATTCCTCTGGAATGGACTGAAAAGTCATGTAACAGATCTGAGCTCCCCATCTAATGGCTTCATGAGAAGAGTTATGTGCTTCAGTGACGGATTCTTAGAGCAGGTGGATGCTTAAAACCTCAGCACTTTTCATTTTAAATTGTTCCTCTTATTGAGACAGATACAGAAATGTTTTGTAATGACATAGGAATACTCGGCACCTTCCAAATTATGTTCGCTATAAACATTGCTCAAAATATCTGCTCGCCAAAACTACATGGAATATTGTATTTTCACAGGCCTCCGAGCTAATGGGTCAACTGCAACAGTGAAGGCGGTAACCGATATGGATATGTGAATGTCGCAGGCATCTGTTTTATTTATTTGCTTATTTACTTCCATTTGTGAGTCGCTTCTCATAAACTATCTTGAAGTGATTTCACAATAAAAACATCAGCGGCAAAAACAATTGTACCATTTCATTAAATAATAAAAAAACACCCTGTAAAAAAACACTTTCCTATGTAAAAACAATTTAAAACGATTCCAGATGAAAAAGCAACTTCAGATTCAGTGCAGGCACAGACCGGAATAAAGATCTCCACTTAAAAGGCTGGTTGAAAAAGGGAGGATCTCAATAGGTGCCCAAAGGAAAATAGAAACAGCCCCTGTGTGATAGGTACCTGGAGAGAGTTCCAAATGCTGGGTGACACAACTTATACCATAAACATGCCTCTGGATGAGAGAGTGCCTGTCGGAGGCCCTCTACTGCAATTGGGTATATAAGAGGAGAAACAATCTTTTAGGCATTCGGGTCCCAGGCTGTTCTATCCATGAAAAGAAGGTCTCAGTCTTCAGTAAGGCCTTGGATGCTGCTGCATTGTGTCCCAGGCATCCAGGACTTGTGAAATTTGCAATCTCCACATGATCTCTTTCACCCCGCACACTCCTTTTCCTCGCCATGCAAATGAACTTCTCGTCCTCCTTTAGCTTACATCTCACATCCCCTTTCTCTAATGCTGATGATGCATTCTGTAGTTACCACCTGGGTCAAATAAATAAATATTGACATTTCAGTCTTTCGTTCTTTACCACTCCAAATTCCTTTTGACAGTAATTGGAATCTCCGATGTTAAGCGCATTCTTGATCAGAACTTATGTGGCATTATCCAGTAGATAATATCCAGGCTCTTTTGACTTGGAAATGGATGGATGGATACACACACACACACACACACACACACACACACACACACACCGTATAAATAGTCAGGTATCCAGTGGCGGAGGAACCCTCTCCAGCACCCAGGGCAGGGCAGCCTGTACGGAGCATGCATGTGCAGCATCCATGTGCGTGCACTCCATATGGAATGCTGCACATGCGCACTCCATATGGGCTGCCGCTCGTGTGCAGTGGCTGTACAGGGTGCCGCTTGCACAGCATCCATATGGACTTCCGCTTGCATGGAGACCGTACGGGCTGTAATGCGAGCAGCATCCCATACGGAGTGTGCATATACGGCAACCCATATGGACGCCATGCAAGTGGCATCCGTATGGACTGTGCATGTGCGACATCCTGTATGGAATTGCACTAGCGGCAGTCCGTACGGTCTCTGTGCAGGAGGCAGCCCATACGGACACCCATATGGATGGCACATGAGAGCAGCAGCCCGTCCAGACTGCTGGACGCTCTACAACTGAGGGGAGGCAGGGGCCATCTTCTCACCCACCCAGAGTGGCACCCCCTCCACACACCCCACTTTGTACGCCCCTGCAGGTATCTTGAGCACACTCGGGAGATAACTGACAGGCAACCTGCATTGCTTACAGGTCCAAAGTCTTCGACTAAAGATAGTCCAAAGCATTCTGCTACTTGAGACAGAAAATTCCAAATGCACCCTTTCATCACAACAATAACAAGTGAAGTACTCAATCTGCCACCTGAGATTGCTCCCTTACCCTACATAATGGTGGGTTTGGAGCCACTCGTATGTGGGTTGTGGTCGTCCTTTCAGTACTCCTTAAAAGGAAGGAGAGAGAGTTATGCCAGCCTAGGCAGGATACCCCAACACTGAAAGGAGAAAGACATGGAGTGACCAATTGTGTAGCACTCACCATCTTCTACCCTTCAAAAACCTCTAGCCATCAACATACTATTGTTTTATTGTGTGGCATGAACCAGAGGCCTGGCAGCTGACGCAGCCAGCCGGATCATTGCTTCTCTTTTCAGCAGCACACCTAAAAAACAATTTAAAACTTATCTTAAAATGAAAAATCCTGGTGGGCTTCCAAGGCCTACAGGGCCTGGCCTTTGTGGTGTTCACGCTGACTTGGATGGTTTCATAGGACTCTTGCTTCACTGGCACTTGGTGTCAGTGTTAGCAGGAACTACTAGCAAAAGGTTGTGGCTCCAGCATCTCTGCAAGGCTGATGATTAACTCCTTGCACCGATGCTGGGGCCACAAAGTTCCATTTCATGTAGTGTGTTTGTTTCCATGCCACAGCTTGCCTGGTCAGCCTGCTATATAAAGGACTGTAATCTATTCACCTGTTTGTGTGCCATGAAGATGAAAACCAGGGGCAAGGAATCTTTTTTCAGGGTCAGCCTTTGGGGGGGGGGTGGAGCATACCAGTGTTGGACAGAGCCACAGGTAAAAGTTGGTAGGACCAGAGATAATGGCAAGTGGAGCAATGAGTGTGAATTGTACTTTTCCAGCAATGCAAAAGGCAGACGTCTCTATATCTATGCAAACATTACAGCTAGTCAAAAGGAGGAAGGATGGAACAGGGTCAGTGAAGGATGTCCCCTAGAGAGATGGGTGTGGCTAGAGAAGGGGACCTAGGGAGAATCACAAAGGCCGAACAATTGGAGGACATTTGGCCTGAGGTTCTGCACCCCAGTGTATTACATTACTACAAATAGACGCTCACAAATTATTACAATCCTGGATTATTCACAGCCTTTTAAAAATGTACCATCAGCATGGAACTCACATTGGACCTCTGCTATTTGTTTCCACTGCTCATAAAAACCCACCTTGTCACCAGACAGATAAAAACATTTTGTGCCTAAAACTACATTACCCTTCTCAGATTTCTCAGTGCGCTCCAACTAGACGTAATTGTGGCCTTCACTTCATCATATATGTAGTTCTCAAGTCTGGCGGGAATACAAATTCAGAAAAGACAAGATATTATTTTCTAGGCAAATGCAGCCTAAGGACTCATCAAGAATTCACTTTTGACTTATAGTTTAACATGTAAGAAAAACGATGCCCCAAATGGGAGTTCTGGGGCACTGAAATTAACCATTCTGGGGCTATCACGTTGCGTGCTGAGGTCCCCAAGACACCCCAAACCCAATAACTCAAACTTCACACATTATTTTTGTTTAAGGTTTTTGGCATAATTTTGGCCACAACTTTATTATCAATACAAATTGTGAGTGGTTGCTTAGGCATTGGTTAGACTATCTGTCCTCCCCGCCTTGGGGACAGCCCTGACTCCGTAGTCAGTGCGGAAGAGCAAGATCAGGGTCAACTGGAGCTGCGAAACAGACCCTCAGCTAATCCCCGCATGCTCCTTGGAACTTACACGGCCCGCACCCTGCACCAAGGGTTTGGACGAAGGGGATGGTAAGTTCCAGAATTCCTTTAACGGAATACCCGTGCAGCATTGGAGGGGCAGGCCCAGCCTATCCATACCCCTCCACCAACCAATTTTAACCAATGCCTAACCGCCAACCTTACAAGTTGTGACGATTTGCTACGCAGTAGGCAAAACCCAATTGGCACACACTAATCAGCCAAGAGGTAAATTCCTACTGGGCCCCCGCACCAAGGTGAACGACCCCATGACAGGCATAGCAAGGTCAAGCGAAGCCCAACAAGGGAGGGCGGGCGGGAGATCCGATGTCCACAGCAAAAGAGAAAGAGAAAGCTGTGGACCTTGCTTAAATAGCCACTGACCCCACCCCTAAGTTTGCAACATCAACTTTCCCCAGATAACCAGATCCTCCCATCTAAACAAGCCCTGGCTTTAACTTGCCTAGCAATCATGGGGTGCCTTGTATAGCCCCATCCGCAACCCGTGCTCTCCTTTTAGTGAGAACACGCTTTGCGTGCTGAGGTCCCCAAGACACCCCAAACCCAATAACTCAAACTTCACACATTATTTTTGTTTAAGGTTTTTGGCATAATTTTGGCCACAACTTTATTATCAATACAAATTGTGAGTGGTTGCTTAGGCATTGGTTAGACTATCTGTCCTCCCCGCCTTGGGGACAGCCCTGACTCCGTAGTCAGTGCGGAAGAGCAAGATCAGGGTCAACTGGAGCTGCGAAACAGACCCTCAGCTAATCCCCGCATGCTCCTTGGAACTTACACGGCCCGCACCCTGCACCAAGGGTTTGGACGAAGGGGATGGTAAGTTCCAGAATTCCTTTAACGGAATACCCGTGCAGCATTGGAGGGGCAGGCCCAGCCTATCCATACCCCTCCACCAACCAATTTTAACCAATGCCTAACCGCCACCCGAGCCCTTTACGCTCGCCGCCAACCACTCACAGACTAAACCACACCCTCAACTTGGACACCACTGCATCCAACCAGACATCATTCCCCAACGGGGAAAGATGCACCCCATCATCCCTGAATAATTCAGAGGCCTTGAACGAAATCAGAGGGTGAGGAATCACAAATCCGCCCAAACCAACCACCAATTTGCTTGCCGCGGAATTAATCCGCTTCCTAACTCTTTCGGTGGCCGCCGGGCAAGGGCTACCCCTCCAAATGCGGCGTTTCAGCAGCTGCGACCAAATTAGTGTGGTTGAAGGCACCAAGGCCGCCAAATCCCTCAAGTCCAGTAATATGGCAGCACGCAGCCCAAAGCAGGAAGAGGAAACCATATCATTCTCCCCCAGCTGCACCACTATCGCTGTAGGGGGGCCAGCGTGGAGGACCCGTCTGTGCATGAGAGGCAATAATTCTCTCCACTGCATCCCTCGTCTGGAAATCCAGGACACCTGCACGTGCTGCGGAAGGCCCAAGCCAGCTCCCAGACCAGATTGACGAGCTCTGACAGCGGCCCAGTGCACAATGCTGTGTCCCACTATCCAAATACGGATAGCGGCCAGACCTAGGGTTAAAACACAAAAATGTCAGTACACACACCACCATTATTTCCTCACATATACTTTGAATGCATCCGATCTCCAACGACCCAGGTCCTTTATCCTCCTTGCAGACAAACCCCAATGGGCAGCTGTCGTTGCGGCACCAATACGGAAGGAGTGAGGAGCAAATTCCGATGCTTTGCGGCCGCAGGCCACTACCACCTTGCGCATCACCTTAGTGAACTGATGCCGGACTAAAGGGTGCCCATTTTCATGAATAAACAAAGGCCCCTCGCCTGCCGGCCGCAAGGACAAGTATCTCTTAAGATCCTTTACGGGGCAAGGACCCTTCTCTCCCGTTGCCGAGAGCCGAATGACGGCTCCCCTACCCACCTGGTCGGTCTTCGAATTCCTGATATGCACCCTCAGGTCCGACTGTGACATGCTCACGTCCTGCAACAGCAAACCCCTGGAACCTCCATCCCGTTTTTGCTCCAGGACCACCTCGCCTACCCTCAGTGCCCCAAAGAATGCCAAGGAAAAGGCTGCTGAAAATAGACGGGCCTCAAACTTGGACCAACAGATGCTCCGCAGTTTACTGCGCATCTGTATCAGCAACTCAAAAGTGATGGGACTTCTGGGAACAGTCCTCGATGGGGTGAGCCGTCCCCATCCCTCCAATGCCCGGCGCACCACAAACTTCCTACATGGGTCCTTGTCAAAAGTGGCCCTGCTAAAGAAAGAAATTGCTGCCGAGTGAAGTCGCAGGGTCCTAGCCGCCCGGCGCATCTGGAACAAATGTGCCAGATACTTAAGCACCTGGGCAGTAGAATGAGGGGTGATGACCGCCCCCGCCGATTGGCCATTAAAGGACAGAAAATCAGCCCAGGCCTTCTTATAGGACCTTAGCGTGGAAGGGGCGACTGATGCTGCTACTCCCTGTGAAACTAAGTGTTGCCAAGGTTCCAGAGATGATCCGGGAAAATCTCCGGACGGTCTCGAGCCTCTGGCGCCAATGACCTGAATCGTTCCATCTGAAAACGGGACAGAGCATCAGCAATCTCGTTAGAAATACCCGGAACGAAGCGAGCAGAAAATACAATATTAAAACGCAGACAGTGCAAAACAAACACCCGAAGCAAGGCCGAAACCCTAGACGACCGGGATGACTGCTTAGCTAAAACAGTCACTACTGCCTGGTTATCGGACCAAAAACAAACCCGATGGTCCTTAAAATGCTCGACCCACAAGTGTACCGCAACAACTATGGGGAAAAACTCAAGAAATGTCAGGTCTCGAGTTATCGCTTCCCCACACCAAGCCTGGGGCCAAGGTTCAGCACACCACCTGCCGTCCCAAAACAAACCAAACCCCAGTGACCCTGCCGCGTCCGAATGCACTTGAAAATCATTGTGGAGGTTCAAAGTGTCCTGCCACAGTGATACGCCATTAAATTCTTCCAGGAATTCCAGCCACACACGGAGGTCGGCTTGCACTTGGGCGGACAAACGAACCCTATGATGCGGTGCCTGCAGCCCCGAGGTAAGTTTGGCCAGGCGAGAGCAGAACGGGCGCCCCGGCGCCACCACCCTGCAAGCAAAGTTTAAATGACCTAGCAACGACTGAAGCTGTCGCAAGGTAACCTTCCTCAATGGGAGCAGTTCTTCAATGACCTTCCTTAAAGCAACTAACTTATCTGGCGGCAAACTAGAGGTTTGGGCCACGGTATCCAACAAGATACCCAAATAGGTAAGTTGCGTAGTGGGACCCTCAGTTTTCTCTGCCGCTAATGGAACCCCCAGGTCTTCAGCCAGGGACGCAAAGGCACGCAGCAGAACCACGCAATTCCCCGTGTCCCTCGCGGAGGCCAGTAAAAAGTCATCCAAATAATGCGTAACCCCGCCCAAACCGGTTCTGTCGCGCAAGGCCCATTCCAGGAATGAGCTGAAACACTCAAAAGCCGCACAAGCTACCGAGCAGCCCATGGGCATAGCCTTATCAAAATAGAATCCCCCGTCAAACTGAAAACCCAGCAGCCAGAAATCCTCAGGATGAATTGGCAACAAACGAAAAGCCGACTCAATGTCGCACTTGGCCAATAGGGCACCAGGCCCAAACTTCCTTATCATCTTGATCGCATGATCAAGAGAGGCATACTTCACCGAACAGAGCTCCGGGGGAATTACGTCGTTAACCGACGTACCATTAGGATGAGAGAGGTTATGAATTAGGCGAAACTCCCCCGGGGCCTTCTTGGGAACTATTCCCAAGGGTGAAATGTGCAAATTAGGAAAGGGGGGGGTGGCGAAAGGACCAGCCATACGACGTAAAGCCAGCTCCTTTTCAATTTTCTTACGCGCCACACCAGGCATGTCCTTAACGGATTTCTGGTTCCTAGGATTCTGGGCTACAGGGGCCACGACCACTGGGATCCTAAATCCCAGCGAAAAACCATTACTCAAATACGACGCTGACTCTCTGTCTGGGTAAGATTCCAGTAACGCCAGTAACGGCTGTAGCCGAACCGGAGTATAGGCCAAAGAAAAGATATCACTTTCCTGCTCCGGGAACAGGAGGCTGGGCAGGGACCTTGGGGGGCTGCTGGGAGCCCCCTCCCCTGCGAAAGGGCCGCCTGGCCGCGGAGCAAGCAGAAGCCGAGTGGCTCCCAGAGCATTTGTCACAAAGGTGTGCGAATTTACAGGCTTGACGTTGGCAAATGCCCTTATTAAAGTCCCAGCAGAACCACTTGCGCCCAACTTTTTGGGTGGCAGGCTTGAATTTTTGCAACTCAGAAGCCTTCTTCTCAATACGTGGTGCCAGATAAGTGGTCCACACATCCAAGTCCTTCCTGTCCCAGCGGGCCGTCGGTATCTTGGCCGCCCTACGCCTAAAGTTCTGGTCATATGATAATGCAGCAGTCTCGCCAGCCATCGTTGATGGAGGAAGTACCTGAAGTGGAGGACGATGTGTCCCTCCGTCTCTTCTTAGAGTGCCTCCTGGAGCCCCTTTTTCGGCGACGATGCCCACCGGAAGAGGACCTTGGAGGAAGAGGAAGACTGTCTTCAATCGAAGAATCTGACGCTTCACCCTGTTGCACTGCACCTGGGGCTGACTGAACAGAGACAACTTGTGAATGAACTGGATTAGAATGCCCCAGCGCTGGGGGCCGTACAGGTGAGCCCCGTACAGCACGGCCCCGGGTCGATGCGCTTCTTCTGGCGCCGACCCTGGCACGACCACGGCCCCTAGGCACTGCATCCTGCGATACAGGCAGCACCGAAGGTTGGACCTGCGGAGCATCAGGTAAGCCAACTCCGGCTAACAGTGGCTCCCCTTCTTCACTAGATGATGATGCAGGAGAGGAAACATCCACCGGGGGAGGCGGGAATGCTGATGACGTTGACGGGGTCGAGCAACGGTGTAGCAGGCCATCCATCTCCGCCTCTACCCTTGCCAGTGTCACCGGGTCGCCAGACAAACTTGAAACCATAGCCTGGATGCGTTTCAAGGACTGACCAGGCTGCGGAGATCGCAAGGCCTGGGATGGGCCTTTTATAGGCCGCTTCGAGGAGCGGGCTGGAACAGGCCTTCCTGCTGCCTTCTTAGGAGCCATTCCTACTACTGGTGAGAAAAGAAAAGAAAATAAAATTAAGTAGAGGAGGAAAAAAAAAAAAAAAAAAACTAAGTTCTTTAAGACGCTAGAATCTGCAAGAAAATGAAGCAGAATGAATTAAATAGTTAATTAAAACTAAGAGCTAGACTATAAAATGATGCACCAGTAGACAGGAGGCAACCACTTGCTTACAGATTATGCAACAGATCGGTAACCCAGGAGCAGCTGGGAAGAGCACCAGCCACCAAATCAGAAGCTGTCCAATACGGAAACAAACCACAACCTTGTGCTCTTTACCAGCACACACACCTACACTAGCCGTCCATGCTGCGTGCAATTGAAGAAATTAATTGCCTGCAAACATATCAACTGCCACAAGAGGTCGCAGTAGTACCAATTATACTCAGCCTAGGATAAAGCAACCACCAGGCCCTGCAATTACTAGGCCTGAACGCTAGAGGCCGCCACGTGGCCGAGAGGAATCAAAATGGCGCTCCCGCCTAATGAGGCTGCAAAATGGAGGCCTCACAGCTCTCCGCTCAAATCAATGCACCTCTGGGGACAACCAGCGGCACCCAGCCCCCCAGCAACACCAGGCCGGCCTCCCAGGGCCTGCTACAGGGCAAGGTAAGCCACCCCTAGCCAGGCAGCCAGCCGCAGGGAAGCTACCAACAGAAGCCTGTGGGGAAGGGAGAAGCAAGGACAAACTGAGAAGAAATGTTCCCTTGACTGGGGATCGACCCTGCAAGAGGGCAGGGGAATTGAGGGAAGCCCTCCCCACACGGCCCCTGGGCCCAGGCCGAGCACCCCCCCCCCCGACTAAATTAAAGGGAATCAAAACAAACAGGAAAATTAAATAAAGTGGGGAAGGATCTTTCAGCAACAAATTAAAGAAAGAGGAGAAAATGGAGGAAGAAAAACAAAGGGAAAGGGTATACGACCCAAACTTCTGCTGTAGTCACCCAGAGATCCGATGAGATCCGATGTCCACAAGATCCGATGTCCACAGCAAAAGAGAAAGAGAAAGCTGTGGACCTTGCTTAAATAGCCACTGACCCCACCCCTAAGTTTGCAACATCAACTTTCCCCAGATAACCAGATCCTCCCATCTAAACAAGCCCTGGCTTTAACTTGCCTAGCAATCATGGGGTGCCTTGTATAGCCCCATCCGCAACCCGTGCTCTCCTTTTAGTGAGAACACGCTTTTCCGGCCTCTTTATTCCATTTACATGTCGAATAACCGTATCTATCTGCCGCAGAAACTCTGTTAGAATTATGTTTGCTCTCCCTGATTGGATTTGAAATGAAAAGTTGTCTCTCTCCATGGACTGATTCCTTTCACTGTCTAATCAACAGCATGGCCAGAATCCCAATTATAGGTTAGGGACTTGATGAATCTCCTTCAAGAATATTAATTTAATGGCTGAAATGCCAGCCAATAGAGTGAATGTATTATATTGGTCTTTGCTTCGGGGAACTGCATGCTGGTCTCTTTCTTTTAGAGTAAATCAGCCTTGAAAACAAAACTACAATGAATAAAACTATATACTCCATTCATGCTATAAAAAGGTAAATAATCAAGATGGAGAGAACGAGATCTGGGTTGTTGTTTTAAACAAAACTCAATCACATGATGATATTAAAAGCAATGGTGTGTTCTGTTTTAAATGACTCTTGAGTCTTAGGACATGCCCACATATGAAAGTGTGTTATCATCTTCTCTAGATTAAAGTTCTGCTCTCATTCATCTCGGAGTGTTTTTAAAAAATGTTAGGGCCTGATTCATATATCATTACCAGGGATTGTTATTATGAGAATGAGCAAATGGGAACCTTGGGCTCTCATGGGGTGCAATTCCCATCAGTATTGTGGCTGGGGAGGGAAGGGTTAAACTGTCTCTCCCTGTGCATTGCATTCCTGATGCAGATCCCCTCCAACTTATTATTAAGAAAAAAAGAGAAATATTACACACTAAACATTTAAAATGCAGACAGCAAGGATTTTTGTATGGTTAGCCCTCCTGACCCATCCCTTCCCCCTAGAATTTCAGAAATTGTCTGCCCTTCCTCCTGCAAATGCCCCAAAATAGCATCTGAAAATATCTCCTCACCTCTAATCTCAGAGCATGCATTGCTTGCAGCCTCGGAAGACCCAATGTTATAATGAATCTCCCTCCATGCATACGTTGCCCATCATTATAAGGGATCATTTTCTATTGTCAAAAATGAGTAAATAATACTTGTAGGCAAAGTCATTCGTGTACTGCTCCAGTAATTATTATTTTTCTAAATTTTTTAGGCACATCTGCACAAAACCACTGAGTCAGGACTAAGCCTTTTCAGAATCCAAATCCTCTTGGACAAATGTCAGTGTGTATTGCAGTTGATTTCAGCAAATGTTTCTGCTTCTGTAAATCACTGCTCTAAAGTCAAAGAGCCAACCAGGAGACTCAACACTGTAAGGAGTTGATAAGTAGTTAACAGAGCAATCCAAAGCCTGGGGAAAGAAGAACCATAAGCAGATGAGTCAAACTAGGCCATCTCCTGCTCAGTGCAGAAAAATTGGCAACAGAGTACCTCCAATGGATATTCTTGTAGGCCTCCAACCAGCAGCAGTTGGCATGGTGGGCTGTTGATGCTCACCTGACCTCCTGACAGCTGAGTCTCTGCTGCTTACCAGGGCAGGGAGTGGTAAGGGTGAGGCAGTGGGGAGATTGTGAAATGCTCTCCCCAAGGGGGCTCGCCTGGCGTTACATATATTTAGGTGCCAGGGAAAAACTTTTCTCTGCAACCAGGTCTTGGGCTGATTTAACATTCCATGGCCTTGCAAATGTGTTTATGGGAGGGGGGGGGGGTTATTGGTTTGTTTTTGTTTTATTATGTATTTTGTGTTCTCGCTTTGTATTTTTTATGCTATGAACCACCCTGTAAATAATAATAATATAGGCAATCCTGCTCCCTGCAAGCTGGCTATTTAACTGAATGCTAAAATAACTACTTGGCGATGGTCGTAAACATGTGGCTGATTCAGCTCACCTTACAGTAACACATGTGTTGATTTGATTGTCTGGCAGTGTCAAACTGAAATGCTTGCGGTGATTATTTTCTGAGAAAGCACTGAAATGTGTGGACTGTAATTTGCCCCTTTCTCAAGCAATGGATGATAGATGAGTAATGTTGCATCAGGGTGAGGCACTCAACACATCACTAATGCTTTCAGAGAAAGTAACTCCACAGGCTTCCTGAGAAATCAAGAAAAACCAGCGTGGCCTGGAGAAAAGTGAAACAGTGATTAGGTGAAACTCTCAGTGCAATAATTTCTGAGAAGAGATATCAAGTCACCCTGTGCATCATCTTTGGCTGCTTCTTCCCACCCTTATTATCGCTCTTTTATTTGCATGAAACAAAACATGGCGCTTCCTTCAGGGTGCTTTGATTACAAGACAAATCGAGCATGGAGAAAGATGGTTTCAGCCTGATAAAATTCTCACAAAGCTGAGGGCTCTTTATATCATAACCCATTATCACACCACACTTGAACTTTCTCATCCTGCGGCCACTCCTGTTTGAGTACTTATCCATTAAGGACATCGTGGCTCCCAATAAAAATCATTGCTTCTAGCCCAAGACTTTGGCATAGTGGCTTGTTAGCAAGGGACAAGAAGCTAAATGGAACGTTCTGCTCACTGACAAGTAATAAATGTGAGTGCATGGATGTAACCTTCTGTCCACTGTCATAGATTAGCTATAGGCATAGGGCTATAATCAATTAAATCTTTGCTCTAGCAGAAGGCAGTGCAATTACAGTGGTACCTCGGGTTACAGACACTTCAGGTTACAGACTCCACCAGAAATCGTACCTCGGATTAAGAACTTTGCTCAGCGGCAGCGGGAGGCCCCATTAGCTAAATTGGTGCTTCAGGTTAAGAACAGTTTGAGGTTGAGAACAGACCTCCAGGACAAATTAAGTTCTTAATACAGGTACCACTGTATTTTTGTTGGCAAGCAACAAAAATACAGTGGTACCTGTATTAAGAACTTAATTGCCAACAAAGGTCCATATAGTTAAAGCTATGGTTTTCCCAGTAGTGATGTATGGAAGTGAAAGCTGGACCATAAAGAAGGCCGATTGCCGAAGAATTGATGCTTTTGAATTATGGTGCTGGAGGAGACTCTTGAGAGTCCCAGGGACTGCAAGAAGATCAAACCTATCCATTCTTAAAGAAATCAGCCCTGAGTGCTCACTGGAAGGACAGATCCTGAAGCTGAGGCTCCAATACTTTGGCCACCTCATGAGAAGAGAAGACTCTCTGGAAAAGATCCTGATGTTGGGAAAGATTGAGGGCACCAGGAGAAGGGGACGACAGAGGACGAGATGGTTGGACAGTGTTCTCGAAGCTACCAGCATGAGTTTGACTAAACTGCGGGAGGCAGTGGAAGATAGGAGTGCCTGGCGTGCTCTGGTCCATGGGGTCACGAAGAGTCGGACACGACTAAACGACTAAACAACACAGTATTTTTGCTACTGCAACAGGACTCCCCACGCCCCTTCATCCACCCTCCCCAAATCTGCTCCAGAGGGTCAGGAGACCCCCCCCCCAGAACAGCAGGTGAGGGGACGAAGTGGGAAAGTGCTATTAGGAATCATTGCTCTGCCTCCCTAATCAGGGAGCCCTCCACATAGCAACAATTGCTGCAGGTCCCATTTGTCCATGAACTGTATTCAACATTGCACTAAGGAGATTGTTCCATCAGCACAGGTTGTTGCCTTGTGAAGGGCTCCCTGATTAGGATTCCAGTCACTACACTCCATTCCAGTGCTCTTCACCCTCTCTTCTATTCCCCCTCTCCAAAAACCAGGGACCACTCCAAAAACCAGTGCTCAGGGGCCACTGAGCATGCATGGTCTCACTGATTTCCCCCCCAAAGAACTTTTTTTAAAGTTCTTTATGTCAGAAAGAGAGGAAATTATATAGCAAAGGCCTTTTTTTTCCTGCTATGCAAACTATGGGGGGGAAAATCTGCTATTCAATGGGGATTAAGTTTCACTGGTGAGAATCCTATTATTTTCAACCTCTTGGAAGACATAATTTTAAAAGCACTCCCTTTTAGATGGGAACCGAGAAAAAAACATTGTGGCTGAATAGTGGAGAAGCACTTTGAATCTTTAGAATTTGAGGTGAGGAAATAGTTGAATATAAGATTCGTCATGACCAAAGGTACTATGGAAGTAACAAGATCTGTATGCTTGCTGTTCATCTGATCAGCTTGTACATTTGTTCATGGTGTTTAAGAAAATTTCAAAGGTTCAGAACACTATGTTAAATGGGGAACTCATCCTGTAAACTTGTGCTGTTGAAGAATGGGAGAAAACAGCACAATTTGAGTGTGTGTGCATTAGCACCCAAAGTCTGCAAGTGTAAAGAACTGTCAGGAAAGGAAGGGAGATACTGACATCAAGCGAAAGGCATTAAAAACCTACCAAACCCTCTGAAAAAGGATTGCAACCTTTGGTCTGGAAGAAAAAATGTGATGATCATTTTCCACTTAATTTGGAAAACTGCAGGCTAATACCAAAAGAAACTGGAGCTCCACAAACTCCTCTTTCTGCATCAAGGAGGATTACATGGAAGCAGCAGGGTAGGAATAACTGTGGATTAACTGCCCATTCATATAAGCAATGTACGGTATGTGGAATTAAATAAAAGGGTTAGCACAGCAGACCGGGAGATAAATTTTGTGACATGGAGGGAAGCCACAGATTAGGGAAACAGCTACTGGGAAGTGACTCAGCACAAACTGTATGGAGATAGGAAAGGGGGGACAGAGAGTTAAGAGTCGAAAGCAAGCCTGTTTAAATAAAGTTATTCATTACTTCCTTACTAATCATAATTTCTGAATTGGTATATGGGTCAAACACCTGCAAGGAACAGTGTTTGTGCACACACATGACAGTTACCCACATTCCTAACTGCGTATGTTAACAAATCCTCTATTTTACTTTTTATAATAATAATTTTTATTATTTTTTTATTAATAACAATCCAATATAGACAACATTAATACAATACCAAATCATAATTTAATTAAATAAGCCAGTTGTCAGATTCCAAATTAAACATTTTGGTTGACTTCCCATGTTCTGATTTTAGGAGATTTTTAGGAGATATTGATTCCTTGTTCCTGCTCCAATCTTCTTATTTAATCCAAATAATACAGTTCCAATGTTGATCCTTTATTTTAACAGCCACTTTCGTTCGTATTTAACTGTTCCATATCCTTCAATTTGCAAGAGGAGTTTATATCTGGTAACTTTCTGTGTGGAATGTTTTTTTAAACAACAACAACAACAACGTTTCTTTTTGCAATCAATCATTTTTGGCATTTCCCCTCCACTCCAAGGACTCAGTTTTACTGTGCGGTGACCTTTCGCCATCTTGCTTTTCTTAAAACCGAAAGTGGTCTGATGTCTTGTGCACGGCCATTACTCCGGGCAGACTTCCAGCGTTCCCAACTACTTTCCCATCCGATAACAAGCCTCTATCTACCGTATTTTTTGCTCTATAAGACTAACCTTTTCCCTCCTAAAAAGTAAGGGGAAATGTGTGTGCGTCTTATGGAGCGAATGCAGGCTGCGCAGCTATCCCAGAAGCCAGAACAGCAAGAGGGATCGCTGCTTTCACTGCGCAGCGATCCCTCTTGCTGTTCTGGCTTCTAAGATTCATAATATTTTTTTTCTTGTTTTCCTCCTCCAAAAACTAGGTGCGTCTTGTGGTGTCTTATAGAGCGAAAAATACGGTATTTCACACTGATGCCTTGCCTTGCCTTGCCTTGCCTTGCCTTGCCTGAATTTCTTCTTCTCATATTCCAAGGCAGACATTCAGGGCTACTTTAGCTATGAGCCAGAGCTTCTTGGCCAAACATTTTCTTCCATTGTGTACCATGGCTCTTTAAGGCGATCACCTTCACCGTGGACTCAGATTCATCCCAGAGATTGAGCTCAGCAACAGAAGGATGATGGGAGCTGAAGCCCAGCATGATCCAAAAGACACCACATTGGCTAATCCCGCTCTAATGGTTTGCTGCAGTGATGAGGAACAGTGCCTTTACCAAAAAAAAAAGTGCATATGGATGAACCATCATTTTCAAGGAAGGCATTACCTTAATCTAATTAGCAAGAACAATAATGTTAGGAGTTGACCCAAGTGGAAACTGCTTCATTAACAACCATTATGCTTCTGGACAAGTACCTTATACAAAACAACACTCATCGTACAAAGGCAAGATTCGAGCTCCAAATACTGCTATAAATCAGTGGTATCCCACGAGTTTCTAGATGGTTAATGGGGAAAGTGGCGTGAATTACTGTTTAACAGGGACATTGAATCTTCAAATGAACTGCATGCCCACATTTCTAATAGCTGAAAGCTGTAGCCAGGCGTAATAAAAATAATTGAAATGAGCTCTTGAACCTATTCGTCTAGATGTGAAGTAGCTAAAAGAGCAAGAGAAGCATCTTCTTTAAAAATTGTCCAAGTATATATGTCGTCTACATGTAGGCAATATTTGCTCCAAATGGCCTTCATTACCACTAATCATACAGGATAAAGAGCAAAGAGTTAAACATAAAACTTGAAATAATTTTTATTACTTGGAAAGACATGCATGCACTGGAATGCTTTGACATTCCACATTATCATTGCTCAATCTGCCGTTCCTTATGGGAAAACAGAATGCAATAGTGTATACTAATTAAAAAGTATCCAACTACTGAATGTGGAGAACTTGAATCTGAATTTGTTTCATTCTGGTAAAATTTCAGTTTGAATACCCTCATATATGATGAGGCAAAGAAATAGCACTTACAGTCGTACCTTGGATCCTGAACGCCTTGGTACTTGGACATTTTGGCTCCCGAACGCCACAAACCCGGAAGTGAGTGTTCCAGTTTGCAAACGTTCTTTGGAACCCAAATGTCCGACAGGGCTTCTGCGGCTTCTGATTGGCTGCAGGAAGCCACGCTTTAGTTTCCAAACATTTTGGAAGTTGAATGGACTTCCGGAACAAATGCCTTTCAACTTCCAAGGTGCGACTCTATTTTAAAAGAAGGAACCCCATTGTACAACCTAAGTCCACTCTGATGGCTAAATGTTAGATGTTATTTCAGCAGTAGCGGACATTGGTGGGGTATGTTAACCTGAACTCCAGGGAGGAGTTATGCTTACTGACCTTCCATCACTGGCATAACTGTGGCTTACCTAAAGGGGGAAATAGAGACATGTGCAGCATGCTGCAATTCACTGGTGGGAATGCCAGATTGTCTCTGCCAGTATGTTTGCAACTCATCAACCACACCATTGCCTTCCCCCCTTCAGGTAACCCTCCAATATGTCAGTGATGGGAGGTTAGGTGAGTGTACCCCTCTATCCACTACTGACAGGAATCCTGCCCCCCTAAATAGGCCTGATTCCAAATATGGCTTTGATTCTACATAAGACTGAAACCTCAACTTCCCATTTTAAATGCAGAGAACAGAGAATGGGAAACAGCTGGACACAATCACTCTCAAAAGTAGTTATTTGCCATATTTATTCAGCAGTGCACTTCTACTACAGTCACATAATCAGAAGTGCTTATATGGTATACATAGAGTAAGTAAACATCTTGAACATTTTCTCCCTGAAATTGCACCAGGAAGGAGAGAGGAAATGAAACCAAAGCAAGAACAAATTTATACAATAATCCATGTTGGCTTTGTTTATTTGCAGTAAGGAAACTTTCCAGGGGAGCCACAATAGCTGGTGGCTAGAGCATGCTGCTGTTGGAATGTCAATATGCTTATTTTTAGCTATATCATGAACCTTAAATAGCTATCATGGCCTTAAAATACCCCCCCCCCCCCCGCCTTATGCAGCATAAGATCAAAAGTTATTTGTTTCATGCTCAAATGGGGCTGGGAAACCCTGATAACTTGCAAAGGGCAAATTCACATAGTGTCACCATGAGAGTTTCTCAATGAAATGCATAAATTGTTTTGACTAAAAGAACAAGGTTTTTTATTATGGTGAGGGTAGAAGGAAATCTAAAAGTAGCTATCAAATAGGAGGGGAAATGTCGTTTTTCTTTCTAAAGTAGCAATGTCCTTTTCCAGGAAAAATAAGCAATAGTTCACTTGATCTCCTGAGCATTCGTTCCTACATTCACTAGAAGACGCCCAGCTCTGAACATGAATGTAGACAATTTCCTATGTGAGACAGCACCTCCATTCAAATGTCAGATCACATAGGAACTCAAGCCTCATTTTGGCACGCAACTCACGTATTGAAAAGACACATGAAACAGGGTGGAAGGAGATCTGCATGTTAAGCTCTGCCCCTCCCTCCCCTTGCTATGCCTGTCCTTCGCCAGAAGTTATGGGACAAAGTCTGAAGCAGAGAGCCTCCTTTCCTCACAGATCACACGGGGAGGTCCACAAGTAGAGAAGGCTCCCCTCTTCGGACTTTGTCCTCCAGCCTGTGGAGAGGGGTGTGCATCATCACATGTGGGGCTGGAGTGTAGAGAGCTTGTCTTCACTTGCTTTGCTTGTAGGTAGCCTTTCCAGGGGAACAGCATGCCCAGATACGGCTTCAGTTTCCCTAATTTAACCGTCTCAGAAAGGGGAGGAGAATTGTACAGAGAATCCACATGATCAATGACCCCCGTTCGGCCCACTCAGGTGTTCAGAAAGCACATGGTAGCGGGGAACAGTAGATATGAGTGCACTAGTGCCAACCTCTCAGCAACCTTGTGCTCACGTAGTCTTGTCACATATTTTAGAGCCTTGGAATATCAGAGCTCTAAAATGTGTAGGGCATCTCCATTGTTATAGGAGTTCTAAGGTCTCATATATAAAAATCATGTGTATGTATTTGCCTTGTAGATTTATGAACATAAGTACGGTATATAAACCACATGTCTGAAATAGTACAAGAGAGGAATCCTGAAGCCATTTTGACTCTTCCAGCCACCTCAAAAATTCTCCCTATTGTCTCATTGCTCACAAATCCTGTTTTAAGGGCGTATTGTGTATGAATAGGGTGAGCCTGTGACCTAGATTCAGGAATTAAGTATTTAGCATCTCAAAAGGAATGGCCAGACTGCCCAGGTGGAGCAATCAATTGACCATTATCAGTATGCTGCCAGACAGGATTTGTGTTGTAGACAGTCCCTTGTGATGTACCGTATTTCTGTTGTAGCCTTCTGTGATGCATGTATGTGTGTGTTTTTTTGGGGGGGTGGTCTCTGGCTACAGGGTGGGCAACTTCAAAAGTCTATGTAAGGGCTTGTGCACCATTGTTCTGGGTCCCTTCTGCCTTCTGTGTGTGGTTGTGAGCACCCTGTTGCAACAGTTAATAAAGATCTGGCTTACTAGCTGCCTTGCTTCTCAATATTCTCTGGTTGGCCTCTGTTATTTTCTCATACCAATAGAGAACCTACTTAAGGACTCTATGCAGGCTCTTGGATACCCCTTAAGTGAAAAGGAGCAGTATTTTCTTATAACACCATGAGTATGGAAGCCTTTCCGCTTCATTTAGTTGCCCTATAGTTGAAGGAATGACAACAAATTTAATTGACCTGCATGGATAAGGTCCAACACACGTGGCTAGTTACACGAGGTTATCTCCGTCCTCAGAGCAAAGAAAGGGAAAGGTATCCCACAATATTTAAGCATCCTTCAAAATTACTGCTGAGAAAATCGAAGCAAAATTATATACAGATTGATTGCACTGAGCACATTCCTCCACGTCTTCCATGTCCTTTACTCTAATTCTACCTCTAAATAAAATAAAAAGAAAATAAAAAATAATAATCAGCATCACTGAAGATGACAACAACATATATTGATGTCCTATTGCATTCATTCACATCTGCTGTCATCTTCATACTTATATTTCCAGGCTGATGCTTATAGAATTGTGAGGGTTTATTAATATTATTATATTCTGTTCTGCACTACCACTCAGATGTGTGTGACTTTGAAATTTATTTCTTTAAGTGCAATGCCAAAAAGCTTATTTCAAAAGCAGACATGTCAGAGCATATGTGCAGGGCAGCTGAGAATAGTGATGTTTTGACACTGTCTCACCTCCAGACAAAATTTTGTATTATCATCTGTTAAAATCACTCTGGGAAGTCAGTAATGGCCATTATCTATTATTAAAATAGCATTCACTAAGCCAGACCAGAGACATAATCCACATTATGGTATTATTTTTTTCCAAGGGACAAGTTGAAAATACATTTCCAATTCATGACAGACGTCCTGGCAGCAATTTCATCTCATGGTTATTTCAGTACAATATCCCAGGATGATAGAGAGTTTTATAATTAATGGCAGTTATGCTGGACATGCTCTGATAAGAAATGATGGGCTTGCCATTTACAAACATCAAATTTTACGAGCTGGAAATGAAATGCAGTCATAACAGGCCAACGGACCAAGGAGCGATATGAGCTGTAATTTCATGATAGCATATCTGGTGCTGGCAAAGCAAAAGTAATTCCCACTGGAGACTGATTTGCTGTGGGATTGGCTTAGCAGGTGAGAGGTGGGAGGAAAACGTTCAGAAACTGCTCTGTTGATTTAGAGCTTGAAAACATTGCTCATTTAAAACAAATGGACCCTTCCACAAATCCCCACCCCCAGATTTCAGCTTTTGCAATTTGGACATTTAAGGGTGCTTTCCCCCAAGTAGGAAAATAGGAAGCTGCCTTGTACTGAATCATACCTTAGGTCTATCTACCTCAGTATCGTTCATATCAACTGGTAGTGACTATCCGGGGTTTCTGAGGGGAAACATTTCCAGCTCTAACTGGAGATGCCAGGAATGCTGCAGATATTAAATACTGTACAATTTGAAGCGACTGGAAGCATAAGAACTGATGCCTTTGGAAATGAACCATTGTCCAGGCCCACGGAAATATTATTCAAACATTTACTGGCAGAACTTCCTTTAAAACAGAATTTAAACACCAAAAATATTCATACAGGCCAGTCGTGACCGACTCTGGGGTTGCGCGCCCATCTTGCTTAAGAAGCCAGGGGCCAGCGCTGTCCAAGGACACTTCCGGGTCACGTGGCCAGCGTGACGAAGCTGCTCTGGCGAGCCTGCACCAGCGCAGCACACGGAAACGCCATTTACCTTCCCGCTATAAAGTGGTACCTATTTATCTACTTGCACTTAAGGGTGCTTTCGAACTGCTAGGTGGGCAGGAGCTGGGACCGAACAACGGGAGCTCACCCCGCCGCGGGGATTCGAACCGCCGACCATACGATCAGCAAGTCCTAGGCACTGAGGTTTTACCCACAGCGCCACCATTAGTTAGTTAATCATTAACTCAGCAAGAGCTCAGAGTTCTTTAGAAAACCTCTTGTGGAAATGACTCTAGTGTTAGCAATACACATTTAGCCACTTTCCATCTTAAACCTTCATTCATATATATACATTTTTTCATTTCTCTGTGAACTAAACATTATACTTAACAAGGAATTGTACCCAGGACCTTTTGCATACAAAGCAGACACTTTCATGCTGAGCCTTTCCTCCATTTTATTTGTATTTGCCTTCGTAAATTTTATAAAATGAAACAATGACAACTTTGAGCACAAAGAAAGTAATTCAGAAAACAACATGCATGATAAAGATCCCCTGGAGAGAATCTGCTCTCCGGTCTTCAAACAGAAATTCAATGGGACAAAATCTGTGATAGGAAATGCATTGCACATAGCTCTTTCTGGACAAAGTAGGCCGGGGGAGGGGGTCCACCTTATCAGATTGAGGGATAGGGTGGGGGGAAGGAGCAGCAATTTCTTTATCATCATCTCTGTCCTTGTACGTGTATGTTGATAACCTTACAAGAACAAAATGCATCTCTGCCAAGGAAGAAAAAGATGTCGAGCTGCGATGCTCCTAAATCCTCAGTGGAAGATGTGATATAACATAAAACACGAAAAGGAATATAAAATGACAGCACCCATTAAGTCAAGGAACTAGGTGGATGGTGAGAGAGGTGGATAAAGTTAAGATATTATCCTCAAAACGCTTACCAAGAGCAGGCAGATTGAGGTCAATGAAACACTGGCAATTTTCGGAGCATGTGAGTGCTTCCTTCGGAAAAACACCTCCCTATCACAGAGAAATTGAGGGAAAGAATCACCTTATGGTAAGTCCTCCATCTCAAAATTGGGTGTCTGAATTGGCCTTTATTTTAAGTGGTTGGAAGACAGCAGCCATTAACATCTGGGTTCCTCATGTGACAAAATTGCCAGGTATCCTCAGGAGGAATTGTGTAAATGAAGCTATCACAGGGTAAGTGTTTCATCAGGCATTGATGGAGAGGCACAGTGAAATGTAGGATGTACATGTGCTTGAATATGACTCTTGTACTAAAGGCAATGGAATTATAAGGACTCAGGTTACTAAGGGATGATGATAACATTTGTCAGTCAGTCCACATGGAGATGTCTCCAGGAGGAGGAGTAGCTGTGGTGCAAAATGCAGTGAGAAGCACCCCTGACTGTATCCAGGCATTATGTTCTTCATGCCCCTGTGTCCCTGGGCAACTTTGAGGGCTTTGCAAACATTTGAACTGGCCCTCAGATATATGTTTTGCCAGCATGTTTATTCTGGCCAAGAATAAATACATGGACTCTCGTGGAGCTTTTACAGTTTTGGATTATTAGACTAAGATGTAATTGCCATGAAGGAATCGATTTTTTTCCAAAGTAATGTGACAAGTGAGCCTCACCGGCATTCATTTCATCATTTTGATTATTGTTTCATTGACAACATTTACTTTAGGACAGAGGTGGAGAACCTTTTACAGCCTCGGGGCTGCATTCCATATGGGGCAATCTTCTTGGAGCCACACATTGGTGGCGGGTGAGACCAGTCACAAAAGTAGGTTGCAGCTTTTTACAACTCGAGCCATGCAAAAGCCAAAGGTTTCTGTAGACACATCTGTGCATCCAGACAAGCAAGAGGCATTGTGAAAGTTCAAGAGCACATTCCAGTCAGGCAAAATACTTAAGGAGGCTATAGAGGAATGCAAGGAATGGAAGGAAGAAAAGAAAGCCATACTTCCAACCTACTGGGGTGAGATATGGTACAGTGGTACCTCAGGTTACAGACGCTTCAGGTTACAGGCTCCGCTAACCCAGAAATAGTAACTTGGGTTAAGAATTTTGCTTCAGGATGAGAACAGAAATCGTGCTCCGGTGGCGCGGTGGCAGCAGGAGGCCCCATTAGCTAAAGTGGTACCTCAGGTTAAGAATAGTTTCAGGTTAAGAACGGACCCCCGGAATGAATTAAGTTCTTAACCCGAGGTACCACTGTACATGGTGAATAGAACAAACAGCCCACAGAAAAGAAGAGGCCTCAGAGAAAAATTGTACCTCTTTAACCTGTGGAGTGGCCTTTCTCTTTCCATAACTGTCTCACAGCCCCTCTACTCTGTTCCTTCCCTCAGCATTTCCTAGCCTAATCTGGTGCTTCCAGATTCTGGTGCTACCTTTTCCAGATGAATCCATCTGGCATTCTGATGGTCACAAGGCCCTTTGGCTCCTCCTGACCCTTAGTCAGAGTGAAGCAGCAGGTGCTGAGGAGTGAGAAGTAGACTGAGGTGTATGTGGCGTGTCCTGTGCCTCCTTATCTAGCCTGCTACCCTCAGGTGCTGTGGAAGACATTATCCCATTTGCAGTGTTGACTTTTAAGCTTCACCTACCAGACCAGTCAGACTCTGTACAGGGAAGAGATGGTGGCAGCCATTTTGTCATTTGCTTCAGGTAGCAGAAGGCTGTGGTCCAACCCCCTACATTCACTTTTTAGCCCCCAACCACCACTACTTCCTCGGTGCAGTGAAAGCTCTGCATAAAAAGCTATGTTGTTGGTGGTGGTTGTGGTGATGGTGGTGTTGTTGTTGCTGCTGTTGTAAAATATATTCCTCCTCCTTTATGGCAGGCAGATGCTTCATTAGAATCAATTCCACTCTCCTGGAGAGGATTACCTGCACAGGAAAGAAAAACCCATCTAAAAAATGGAGGAGCAATTGAGATAAAATTATGCCTGGCAGGTGCCCCTGTTTTGCTTTTGAACCTGAGCCTGGCCACTGAGAGCTCTCAAAGACGCAGCTCTTTCTTCCTCTCTTCCCAGCATGGAAGTACCCTGAAAGCTTTATTCTCAGAATTAATGAAAGGACCTGAAGGATATCCTGCTGAATCATGCACAATTAATTAGGTCAATGATATGGGTGGCTTCCCGCAAGGAACCTACTGCAGTGACATTTTTAGATAGGGCATTGCCTATCTCTTAGTCTCATTCCCAAACATTGTAAGACATGTCAAGTCATTGAATGTAATGGTATTCCCCCACCACCACCACCACCCATAACAGCCATGGTGTTATTTTATTTTGCTTCTTTCCGTTTGCATATATTTAAGCAAACAGATCAGTAATTATTCCCTAGAAGGTGGAGGGGGCAATCTCATCGAACATGCTTTTCTTTTCTTTTTCTTCATTGGACAACAGCTCCCTCTATTGCTCTACCTTTTTCTTATTTTCCCTCTTTCCTTTTCCCAGTTAGAGTCAGGATGTCAACGCAGGTTACAGCTTGTGATTTTATTTGATATGTCAAAGCATTCATCTGTGAATGAAATGCAAAAATATTTCTGCTCAACACACCTTGGATCATTCTTGGGTTTTTATATGCCTATGATGGATTGATCTTATCAGCAGTCATGAACAATTGTCACTTGTGGAAAGGAGGCCATAAATATTCTTGAAACCAGCAGCCTCCGATTTGATCTCTCCTGGGTCCATTGGCCATTTCACAGGTTTATGTAGGATTGGAAAGCAGAGAGAGGAAACCATTTTCAAGCAATTGGGCTATCGCTCCCCCTCCTCTCCTATGCCAAGTTATTTATTAACTTTAGCACAGCAGGAGCCAGCTCAGCATTGCTGTTATCTCTCAAAATATAAATATCTAAACAGCCTATGGATCTCTAGAGCAAGAAGATGCATTTGTAAGCTATGCTAGTCTGTCTTTGATGGCCCTCTCTGTGGGAAAATATTCATAGAATCATAGAAATGGTAGAGGCAGATGAGACCTGAGAAATCATTCACTCTATGGAGATAGGAAAGCATATATACCCTCGAATCAATCTAGCAAAAATGATAGTAGTCATCTAAAATATGAGAAATAATATATCAACCACAATCCTAACAGCACAATCCTATGTGTGGGGATACAGTCCCAGTATCCTGGGGTTGGCACCCTTGCTCTGAATGGTCTGGAAGTTTTTCACCTGGTCAGCCACTGTGCATAAAATGAAAATAATATGAATGTGACATGATTGGTGTAGAGGTGAATATGATAATTTGTATACTGTGAAATATCTGAAGAAGTGTGCATGCACACGAAAGCTCATACCAAGAACTAACTTAGTTGGTCTTTAAGGTGCTACTGGAAGGAATTTTTTTATTTTGTTTTGACTATGGCAGACCAACACGGCTACCTATCTGTAATTGATGATGGAGACATTATGGCCAGGCCTTACACATCTTTGTCATCTGTATATTTAATAAATTTATATATCCCATATTTCCTCCACAACACTCAAAGCAGTATACATAGGGTCTGTAGACAGTTTCTCATGTAGGCCTGACCTGGTTAGCTTCAGAAAGGCTTCTGCATTGTGTCCTGGGGGCTGGGAGATTAGTGAGCAAGTAATTTTAATCCAGTTGATGAAAAGCTTTGCATCTGATGTGCTAAAAGGTGCTGGGAAATACCACTCAACTATCTTGATTTAAGCAAGACATCCCAGAATAACAGAAACCATTCCTGGCTTCTGATTGGATCCCTGAGTGTCTCATTTTTCAGTCTAGCACTCTTGCACGAGTCAGCTGGCTCACACCACAACACCAGACCAAAAGACTTCATTTTTTGGCCTGCCACTCTTGCGCAAATCAGCTGCCTTGCACCAGACCATAATACATTTGCCTTTCAGATTTGCACTCTGGCATGAGCCAGCTGGCCCCTGCGAGTGCTCAGGACCAAAAAGAAAGCATCCCAGTTTGGATCACCCAGATGCTGGAGGGTATGCTAAGAAAGTTCTGTTTCTGGCACTATTTATCTGGTGTTCCATTCACATGTGGAAATCATAGCTGGATATGGCAACAATTTTGCATGCATTTGTGAAGCAACCCAGAGGGCAGGGGTGGAAACTGAGTGGCCTTCAAGATGCTGTTGTTCTACACTTCTCATCCTTCCTGACCATTGGCATTGTTGGCTGGAGCTGATGGAAGTGGAATCCAACATCTAGAAAGCCCCAGGTTGCCATGCAGTTTGTTTTTCGATAGGGTTAGATTCAGACTGAGTCATGCTTAGAATAGACCCATTAAACTTAAGTAAGTTAATAAGTAAGCTTGTACATTTATGTATGGGGGTACAGGAGACCTAATACAATAAGACTAAAAATTTGTTTGAAAATATGAAAACAGAATTCAACATTAAAGCCTGCTGGAATAAAACAATCTCCAGTAAGCATCAGAAGTTCAGCAGAAAGGGAGTCAATCTGACATAATTGGGCCTATAATACTGAGTCCAAGGTTCTTGGTTCAAGCCATGGGAATCTGGCTTGAATCTGAGCCATGGGAGACTACTAACAGTGACTTCTCTGAGGACCTCACTGATTAAAGAGGGATATAAGGGATCAGGCAATCTGAACCTGGCCTAGCCAGTGCAAGCTTCTGAGCAATGGGTGCCCCCATCCACAGTCTAGCTGCAACATATTGCACAAGCCAAAACCTATGGACCAGCTTCAAGGGTAGCCCCACATAGAGTGGACTGCAATAACTGAGTCTTGACATTACGGATGCGTAAATGACTATGGCCAAACTACCCCTGTCTGAGAATGGCCATAGACTACATAACAACCATAACTAGCAAAAGGTTCTCCTAGCCACATCCATGATCACTTTCACACTCCCCAAACTGTTCTTGCAGAGGGAGGACAGTCCCATCTAAGGTAAAGGGACCCCTGACCATTAGGTCCAGTCGTGGCCGACTCTGGGGTTGTGGTGCTCATCTCGTTTATTGGCCGAGGGAGCCGGCGTACAGCTTCCGGGTCATGTGGCCAGCATGACTAAGCCGCTTCTGGCAAACCAGAGCAGCGCACGGAAACGCCATTTACCTTCCCGCCATTTATCTACTTGCACTTTGACATGCTTTCAAACTGCTAGGTGGGCAGGAGCTGGGACCGAGCAATGGGAGCTCACCCCATCGCAGGGATTCGAACCACCGACCTTCTGATCAGCAAGCCCTAAGCTCTGTGGTTTAACCCACAGCACCACCCGCGCCCCGAGTCCCATCTAGAACAGGCATTTTACTGATCCCCTGAACATGGCAACCACCAACCCACAGTGCCATGTTCAAGCTTAGCTTATTGGGCCTCATCCGCTCCACCAATATGCCCAGACAAGTTACTCTAAGGATGACTCAGTCTGGATCCAAGCCATAGCATAAAACTTTATTTTACAGCCACTTCTTCCATCTCCCCAATTACAGTATTGGAGAATATCATCCCATCTTCTCCAAGGTGATGGGGCCAGGGAGAAAAGGGAAGACATCTAATCAGTGTGGTGCATTCTATTAAATATTCAGCATTATGCTAAACATGACTCTGTAGCTCCCTTACATAATGAAGGAGGCTATTCATGCCTAAGCAGAGAAGGTATGATATAGAGGGATTTCAAATTGCTGGGCTGTGGAACCAAGAGATTTGATCTACTGAAGACCAGCCTCAGGTAATTTATTCACTTTTTATTAGCCACAGCACCAGCAGACTGTGTGTGTGGAATACATATCAGCATCTCAGAAACTCTATTCACCAAACATAATATGTAAAGGTCGTTATGAACCTGGAAAAGAGGCAGTTTAGTGCTGTATAAAAAAATATAAAAAAACTCTTTTATATCTATCCTATTCATCCACTTGGGCACTCACACAGGTAATATTACTGGAGCTGGAGCTGAAGAAAGAAAGAAAGAAAGAAAGAAAGAAAGAAAGAAAGAAAGAAAGAAAGAAAGAAAGAAAGAAAGAAAGAAATGCACTTAGATGTGATGACATTTCTTAAAACAAGTATATGTACCCAAACCCATATTGACAGAATTTGCGTGTTTTTATCCAAGAGCTTTTTGATTAAGTTCACTTAGGATGAAAACAGGCCAATGACATAAAACACAAGTCTGGGAGCATAGATCACTGATTCTGCACTGTGCAATAACAATGGGAGGCACATAGTTTTCAGAGAAGCAGCAGGCAGAAGTCCTCTGTCCACCGCTTTCCCTCCTGCAAACCCTCTGCTCTTTGCCCTTGCTTACAGTACGTGTCAAATATGCTGTTAGGAATATGGAAAGTGCTTTATACTGAGTCAGATCATTGTTCATCTAGCTCAGTAACGCAGACACTGACTGGCAAGGGGATTTCAGGGTTTCAGACAGGGGACATTCCCAGTCCCTGAACCTGGGACCTTCTACATGCAAAGCAGTTGCTGTTCCACTTTGCCTTCCCCAAAGATGTGGGAGAAAAGCAACTTCAGGGGGAAAGTGGCAGGTAGGGCATGGGTTAGGCACCTTCAGCTGCCACTTCTTCCCTAAAAAAAAGTATCTTCCTCAAAAAAAAAAAATAGGTTTCATGTGCTGTTTTGCAGCCTTTGCAAAAACAGACAACAAACCATCCTGGAAACTTTCTAACACATCAAATCAGCATTCATTTTAAATACTAACATTTCTGTCAATCGTCAACTATAAAATAATGTATAAAACAAATACTACAGATTATGGGTGATGACCAACTAACAGTATGATCCTAATCTATTCAGAAGGAAAGCCATGTTGAATTCAATGGGGCTTACTTCTAGGGTTAGGAGGGGTTAGGGTTGAGGCCTAATGCATCAAGTTAGAAGGTGACAAGACTTTTGCTCTGGCAAAGGAGAATTCTACCCTGGCTAATTCTTCCCTTCCATATATCTGGCATTCCTGATTACTCTCAGGTACATGGGGTTAGAATTGCAGCCTGCATCATAATACAAGCAGAACAAATAGACAGACTTAAGTTACTCAACTGCATCAATTTCAGTGGGGCTACTCTGAGTACAACTAACATTGGATAGAACCCTATTTCATTTACACTTCATAAAATTTATATACCACTTGATTGTAAGCTATCAAATACCAACGACTTAAAGGCTGGCTTCCAGTACTCTTTTAAATCAAGTATGCAGCAGATATTTAACCTCAAAATCCATAGAAGAAAGCTTCTCTACTGTTTGTATCCTCTATACAAACTTTAACTCCCAAGAATCCCTGAAATGGAGAGGCCGTGTGATAAACTGTGGCTGTGCAAGTAATTTGAAGTATTCCCTGATACAATTTGTGCCCAAACTGGCTGTTTTCCACATGCCATTATAGCAACTATTACCGAATGGGCTTCAGATATAATCCATAAGGCACAGCATGGTTCTGATACCTCTCTCTCTAGTGTATCATTTCTGGCATCATTTGGTAAACATGTGAATCTGTGCAGGAACGTATAGGAGGCACCGTCTTTCATACGCTGAAATTACAGTTGCTGCCCTGATCTATACAGCTATAGATATGTGGGTTAGCTAACAGCTGGAATCTCTCTGGTTTTTTATAGGAACACACTCAATTGTGGCTTGTTTAAGTCCAGTACTGATGAAAGTCCCTGTAAACTAAATATTTTCCACCTGCAAAGACAAGACTCCTATCTAAATTCCACTTCGTGCACTATCCAATTCAAGCTGAGCAGTGAAAGCCTTTAAAGTGCTGGGCTATGCTGTCACTAACCACAGTGCCGACATTTAAAAGGTATTATCATTTGCTTTGGACTTTGTACCACCCTGGTGCCTGGATTCCCCCCTAGCTTGACTGTCTGATCAGTGTGTGTTTTCCTTTAGGTTAAGAATCTCAAAAGCTTCCTGTGATCTGATTAACAAATACAAGAGGATTTCAACTAGCAGAGCACACATGTTATCTGGGTCTGACTTGGAAAGCGATATGCAACAGGATGTGGACAGACTTTAAAAAGATGCATTAATGATGTACATAAGAAGGCGATATTTTACTGGCTGGCGAATTCTGCACCAGCTGAACTTTCCAAACCATCTTCAGAGGCAGCCCTAGGTATAATGTCTTGCAGTAATCCAGCCTAGAGGTTACCAGAGCATAGATGACAAGAGTTAGGCTATCTTTGCCCAGACACGGGTGCAGCTGGGCCACTAGCTGAAGCTGATGAAAGGCACTCCACATCACCGAGATCACCTGAGCCTCAAGTGATAGCAAAGGATGCAGAAGTACCCCCCAGCTGCATACTCACTCCTTCGGTGAAGAAGAATTTCTTCACCGCCTCTATTGCATCTGCAGAAAACAGCAGCAGGAGACTTTTTCAGGTGGTTCACAATTTAGCGGAATCACCTGTTACATTGGGGCCCAGTACGGGCCACATATTCTCCTGCAATGATTTTGCAAAGTTTTTTGCAGATAAAATCGCTCAGATTCGGGAAGAAGTAGACTCCACCGTGGGAGCAGGGCCAGGGCAGGAGAGTGCTAGAGTTCTGTCTAGTCAAGTTGAGTGGGATCAATTCCAATCTGTTACCTCCGAGGATGTGGACAGGCTGCTTGGACGAGTGAAGCCAACCACCTGTCTCCTGGATCCTTGCCCATCCTGGCTTATAAAAGCTAGCTGGGAAGGACTGGGCGATGGGCTTCGTGGGGTGGTGAATGCTTCCCTCCGTGAGGGAGCCTTCCCAGACCCGCTGAAAGAGGCGGTTATTAAACCGCTTCTTAAAAAACCATCTTTAGATGCGGCCACAATGGCCAACTATCGTCCAGTCTCAAATCTTCCATTCTTGGGCAAGGTGATAGAGCGAGCGGTTGCCGAACAACTCCAGGCACGCCTGGAAGAAGCGGACCATTTGGATCCCTTCCAGTCGGGATTCAGGCCTCATCATGGGACTGAAACTGCCTTGGTCGCACTGGTTGACGATCTCCGGCGGGCTAGGGACAAAGGTGAGAGCTATTTCCTAGTTCTGCTGGATCTCTCAGCAGCGTTTGATACCATCGACCATAACATCCTTCTGGACCGTCTTGAGGGGCTGGGAGCTGGGGGCACTGTCCTACAGTGGTTCCGCTCCTTCCTCCTGGGCCGTGTTCAGAAAGTGGTGGTGGGGGATGAGTGTTCAGATGCCTGGACTCTCACTTGTGGGGTGCCTCAGGGTTTGTCCTCTCCCCCATGCTTTTCAACATTTACATGCAGCCGCTGGGAGAGATCATCAGGAGGTTTGGGCTGGGTGTTCATCAGTATGCAGATGATACCCAGCTCTATCTCTCTTTTAAATCAGAACCAGTGAGGGCAGTGAAGGTCCTGTGTGAGTGTCTGGAGGCGGTTGGAGGATGGATGGCGGCTAACAGATTGAGGTTGAATCCTGACAAGACAGAAGTACTGTTTTTGGGGGACAGGAGGCGGGCAGGTGTGGAGGATTCCCTGGTCCTGAATGGGGTAACTGTGCCCCTGAAGGACCAGGTGCGCAGCCTGGGAGTCATTTTGGACTCACAGCTGTCCATGGAGGCACAGGTCAAATCTGTGTCCAGGGCAGCTGTTTACCAGCTCCATCTGGTATGTAGGCTGAGACCCTATCTGCCTGCGGACTGTCTCGCCAGAGTGGTGCATGCTCTGGTTATCTCCCGCTTGGACTACTGCAATGCACTCTACGTGGGGCTACCTTTGAAGGTGACTCGGAAACTACAACTAATCCAGAATGCGGCAGCTAGACTGGTGACTGGGAGCAGCCGCCGAGACCATATAACACCGGTCCTGAAAGACCTACATTGGCTCCCAGTATGTTTCTGAGCACAATTCAAAGTGTTGGTGCTGACCTTTAAAGCCCTAAACGGCCTCGGTCCAGTATACCTGAAGGAGCGTCTCCACCCCCATCATTCTGCCCGGACGCTGAGGTCCAGCGCCGAGGGCCTTCTGGCGGTTCCCTCATTGCGAGAAGCAAAGCTACAGGGAACCAGGCAGAGGGCCTTCTCGGTAGTGGCGCCCACCCTGTGGAACGCCCTTCCAGCAGATGTCAAAGCGATAAACAACTACCTGACATTCAGAAGACATCTTAAGGCAGCCCTGTTCAGGGAAGTTTTTAACATGTGATATTTTACTGTATTTTTTGTTTTTATGGAAGCTGCCCAGAGTGGCTGGGGAGGCCCAGCCAGATGGGCGGGGTATAAATAATAAATTATTATTATTATTATTATTATTATTATTATTATTATTATTCAGAGGGAGCATAACTGCATGAAGAGAAGCCAACTTCCCATCCACCTGGTCTCAGGAACCACCAAGTAACAATGCGCCAGTCTAATCTGGATTGGAATTCAGTTTATTGGCTCTCATCCAGTTTGTTATCAAGGCAAGACAGCGGTCCAGCACATGCACTGCCCCTACAGATGTAAAGGAGGAATAGAGCTGTGTGTCATCAGCATATTGCTGACAACATACTCCAAAAGTCCAGATGACCCCACTCAGCATTTTCATGTAGATGATAAACAGCATGGGGAATAAATTCCAACACCAAGGAACCCCACATTGAAGGCTCCACAGGCCCAAACATCACCCTCTGGAAGACACCATCCAAGTAGCACTGGAACCACCCCTGCTGTAGAATCTCAAGAATCAGGAGCATAAGCAGTATTTGGCATAGGCCAAGTTTTCAAGGCACAGTTGAAGCCCATGCATTGTTACAGGGACTGGCATGACCGTGGGGCCACCATTCAAAAGGTCATGTCTCTCATGCTAACCAGACTTTATGGTGCTGCAGGAAAACAAATGGGGCATGTGTATGCAGGGGAGACAAGTTACTAGCCTTTTACCAACATCCAGGATCTCTTCCAGAATATGCAAACAGTAGGGTGATGGTGATGGTGCAGAAGACTCTGCTCCTGTCTAGAGCCAGCTCCAGGCTTGGGTGACCCATAAGAATCACGCCATTCCTAGTTCCTTCATACCTGGGCACGATGGTGGTTGAGGCTGCCAACAGGGCCATAGACAGTAGTTGGGCGTCCTACAGATGTCTCCACTACTGTGGTCTCTCGCACTTCCCTGTGCATGCTGTGTGGTGGTACAAGACCCAACATGTGCGTATTTGTTGGCATGTCTCAACATATCTACTACACCTGTACATGCATAGGTTGACTATGTTGAGAGGCATTTGTGTGTATACACTTGCACGTGTATAGCCACATTGTGGATGTGCCAATGAATATGAGAACCATGTGGCATGAAAGCCTGCCTACACAACAACAACACACACACACACACACACAGAGAGAGAGAGAGAAAGAGAGAGAGAGAGAGTGCATTCATGCACCACATAGTGGAGAGTTTGAACATCTGTAAAGAGCTATATTATCTCTGATTCCTGGTACAAGAGTTCTGAGAGAGGAAAACAAGAATCCTAAGGATCCCCAATTTAAAATCTGGTGACAATGCCAGAAGCTGAGAATTGCAGAACAAGCCTACCCATTTAATCTAGTATGAAAGAGGTTTTTAATAGCAAATAGAGTAGAATTGGGCAACTCTGTCTCACTCATCATGTAAAGGAGAGTCATCAAAAGCACACTAATGGGATTGGGCTGTGGCTTAAGCCATTCCTCTAAATTTTGTCATTTATTATTGGCAATTTATAATAAAAGGGAGTGCTCTTTAAAAGTGGTTAGTGGCCATTGTGAGGTTTTGTTTTTTGCAGTGTCTGGTGCCCTCTGGTGGTTTCAGTTTGATACATTTAAAGTTGCATTCAGCTCTCTTTCTAGCCAACTGAAAGCTATAGGAGAGTACAGTAGTGGAGATAATCTCCTTAACTGCAAAATGAATGAGGATTATTGACAAATTCAGGAGGAGGGGATCTAAACTATGGACTAGTTCGCAAATGCTTATGCCATGGAAACAATTTAATGCCCTTCATTTGGCATGGAATTTGTATCACAGGTTTGCATTGGATTCAGACAAATCATGAATCCAAAATCAAAACAGGGTGATTCAGGAGTCATCAGAAGTGAGTCAAGGGTTCTCTGAATCAATCCAAACCAAGTCTGGTTCCCACAATGCTCCATTAATGATTCAGAGGTTAACAAGGGCATAGACAGTGTGTCCATAAAAATGGCAACAGTTACATGTACACTACTTCTGAGCAGTGGCAGATCCCACTGCACACCTCAGGTGCCTTTGTGATATGTGGTGTTGCTTTCACATATGCACAGGCTAAGCATGAAATGGAAATGTGGTGCCTCCCCACTTGTGGCATGCTCCCCGTGAAAGAGTTTGAATTTTAGGCCTAATTTCTCTATAAACATTATCCTAATTTCATTATATCATTTCAGTGCAGATAGTTCTTCAGCTACCACATAGTTTAGGTTCGTTGGAGTGTGCTGGCTATTCAGACAAGACCAGAAGACACCAGGCATGGATTATATACAAAGCTTGTTGTGATAAAGATACAGAAATGTGTTGCTTCAAAGTTATCGCCAATAGGACAAAGCTGATACTTGCAGCTGATGAAGTAGTAAACAGGAAGACAGGAAGACACCTTTGGGTATGTGGGAATCCAATTTTGGAACAGGCGGCTCTGAAACTGATGATACAGTCTGGGTCCTACCTCTTTGGATCTCTAAACTGTGACACTACCCTCTGGTATCTGATTGGCTAAGTACCGAAATAGCCCAACCCATCCCCTGGGGGGTGTCATACCTAGTTTTGATTTTCACAGATGCTCTTGAAACTGACAGTTCATCATTCTTGACATCTGTGGCGATCACACAGGGTCCCCAGACTTTTAACAATCTATTGATCCCTGTGCCACCATTGTGCTCGCTTCCCCGCTGCCACCAACCAGTTACTCTCTGGTAAAACACTGAGTCCAGTCAGTAGTTGAAAGTGAACAAAACAAAAAAACCAAGTTTATTTTACAAACATTAACAAATTTATTTTCCCCCCAGATAATATTCCTGTCAGTATCTTAACTTTAGTTTCTTTGCCGGCCTATACCTTCCTATTACCTTCTGACTGATTATCTCAACTGTTTGACTGACTCCTCTTAACAAATTCTCTCACTTTCTCACACCAGACTAGCCCAACCCACAGACTTATCTTCCCTGTCTCTTCTAACTCCAGACTGTCTTCTCAACCACCCTAACTGGCCGAGGGAGCCTGCGTACAGCTTCCGGGTCACGTGGCCAGCATGACTATGCCACTTCTGGCGAACGAGAGCAGCTCACGGAATCGGCATTTACCTTCCCGCCAGAGCAGTACCTATTTATCTACTTGCACTTTGACATGCTTTCAGACTGCTATATATCTGACCACAATTTTTTACTCATACCCCTGTACAGTGGTACCTCGGGTTAAGTACTTAATTCGTTCCGGAGGTCCGTTCTTAACCTGAAGCGTATGTAACCTGAAGCACCACTTTAGCTAATGGGGTCTCCTGCGCCGCCGGAGCATGATTTCTGTTCTCATCCTGAAGCAAAGTTCTTAACCTGAAGCACTATTTCTGGGTTAGTGGAGTCTGTAACCTGAAGCGTATGTAACCTGAAGCATATGTAACCCAAGGTACCACTGTATTCTAACTTTTCTCCTTGCCTCCAATTTCACTTCCCCATTCTTGCTGGGCATCTGTGGTCTTATCCTGACATGTGCACTTGAATGTACTTGCAATGCCAACTATCAGTGCTCCTATATTAGCTTTTGGAATCTTTCCATCAGTCATGCCCTTTCACTCAGATCTCTGTGTCCATCGTTTCACTTCTTCTTTTCAAATTCCATACTTCAGCCAACACAACAGTTTGTACCCATAAGCATCTGGTTTGTGACTTCCACAGAAAGGACTTGTAATATCAGAATATAAGAGCATCCATATATACCATAAATAGTAGGGGTCTAAGGTCCTGTACTCGCACACCCCAAGCCATAGCACTGGATTCAGAGCACAGAGAGCAAAATCATGGCTCTTTGTGGGTTCCCAGCTTCAACTGCAAGGACTGGCTGTCCCCCCCCCCCCCTTATATTCAGTAACGATATTACCTCCAGACATCTAGCCATTAAACTATTTACATGAAACCACAGAAAGAGGTTGTCCGGGGGTTTGGGGTTGGGTATCACCAGTATTCTGATAATATCCAGCTTTGTTTCTCCTTTCCACCTAAATCCAAGGAAGATGTCTCGATTCTAAATTTAAAGGTGACTTGCACAAAAATACCTGCACCCATCTGTCTGATCTTTTACAGTGTTCATCTGAACAGAAGGTGCGAGCACACCTGCAAATTTCATCTGATTATGCTAAACGATAAAGTTTTAGACAACAAAAAGAAAAAGAAAGAAACACCCAGAACCTATTTATTTGATGATTGGTAGGCTTTATCTAACCAGGAGGGGCTAGTATGTCTGCAAATTCCATTAACTTGTAACAAAAAGCATTCCAAAGTGGAAGCTGGGCTCTGAATGTGCCATCTCATCTCTTGATTACCTGTGCAGGCATGAAAGAGAATCTCTTATAACATGCTTGCTGTTAAACATTTCAAATACTAAATACCATATACCATTACCTCCCAGCTGTCAAAGACATGCCAATCATCAAATATTGTCATATATGAAATACCATTGCATGTCAGCCATCAAGTCCCATTACATGCCAACTATTGTTAAGCATCAAAAGCTGAAAGCAAAATGCTCTCGGGTGTTAAATATAGATGTCAAATAGATTGCTTTCTGTACTTCTGCAAACTTTGGCATTTTCCTGAGCCTGCTGATAGCCTTCCAGGTACGTAGTTGAGGCTCATTTCGGCTACATACCCAATGGGACTCAAAGTCTGAGCATCAGAAACAGAAGGATTGATTAAAAGGTTTCAGCGTAGTATTTAGTGAGCAAATTTGTTCTAGCTTTCAGTCAAACATTGCACAGATACTTTTGACGACTGAAGCAGTATTTTTTCAAAAAATGAAATGGATGCTGTGATACCATGAGCCACAGAGCTGCTGCTGGTACTACCATTAAGAAAATGTTGAGTGGCAGAAGGAAGCTAAAGTCCCTGCAGCAGATGCCATCTGTCCTATAAATACTCAGACAGATGCTACTGCTGTGCCAATTGCTCATGTCTTTCCTGGTGTGTTCAAGGTTCTCCTAACTTTCCTTTGACAAATGTGAAGCTTTTGCCAAGAACCTACCCTGCCAAATGACCATCTTTTATAACACGGAATCATTCCCCAGCTGCCAATTACGCTCAAAGTCATGACGCTGGCACAGTTTACCAACATATGCATTCCGGAGGATAACTTTAACAACCAGAGTGCAACTGTGCTGTTATCACAGTTGTACACATAACCCTTTATGTGTTCCTGTTAATGTGAACTATGCAGCTCAGCTAAGATGCAGCTGCCAAGGCAACAAATATTTTCTCACATGCTGGGCACAATAACCATTTGGATCACATTTTAAAAGATAAATGTTTTCCTTAGTCCAAGCTAACAGGTGTGAAAATGTCTTGGCTGGGCAGGAAAGAAGCAGTTCATAAAAACAGCCACTAGAGGCACCATGCAAATATAACAAACAAATATTTAAAATTAATAAATAAATGTGTAAAGTAATACATTCAGAAATTACGGCACGATCAAGTGCTTAGCACAAAAAAAGCTTAATCATAACAAGAGTATAGTAGCACTCTAAAGAAAAGCATGCTTGGAAACTAATCCAGAGCAAATGTATGCTTAGCACTGAGGAGATAGAAAGCAATGGGCATGATCCAGCTAAATGCAAGCATTTTTGCTCAAATGGTTTTACAGGAAAGTAAAATATATACTACTTAAACCTCCCACTTGGGTAGGGGATGAGAACTTAGTGTCTGAATCATGTTCAAGCCTTATATGGTTTATGCCCATGCTATCTGAAGGACCATATTCCCTACTACAAACCTGCCCAGGGCCCAAATCTTCAGTGGAGGCTCTTCTCTCAGTCTCTCAGTGGAACCAGCAGGGGAATCTGCAAAGGAACTGCCAGGGGAAGATGGATCAGTGCCAGGTGGTGGGACAACGCTGAATGGTCAGAGGGAGAAGAAGGGACAGAGTGGGAGGAGGATGATTCAGAAGCTGAAGAGGCAAGAGGGTTTAGTGAGCAGGGAGAGACTGTGGCAGATAGTAGCCCAGAATGAGACGCAGAAGCTGAGGTTGGAGAGGAACGGGGCCAAGAGGCAGAGATGAGGCAGGCTGTTGAACAATTCCAGGGATTTCCCCCCTCCTGCTGCAACCAGCTCCCCTCCCCTCTGTTCTCCCAGAACACATAGAGGAATGAAGAGGGCAGAGCAAAGAGAGACAATGAAGGAGTCTTAGATTGCTTGGGAAGGGCCAGGGGGAGGGGGAGTCTTAGGGAGCCGTGGGAAGGCAGGGATCTTCAGTCCTCGCAACTGCCTCATTAGGGCAAGATCTACTGGGAAGAGTTGCTGTGATCACTAGGCCTGAGCTTTTTTTAAAAAATAAAAAATAAAGAGTTAACTTCCCTGACACCGCATGTTTTATTGCTATCCTACACCTTACTCCAGCTCCTGACATCCTAGTGAGGCTAGACTGGCTCTCTATTTGTCCTTCCCTCAGAAGGTGAAGGCAGTTTTATTCTGGCAGACTTTGGGGAACAGACTCATTCAAGGAAAGTGCGTTTAATGGTGCTGTGCTGTTTTTACTGGATAGGTTTACTAGATTTGTTTTACATTTTTAAAATTGTATTATAGTGCAATTATTTTTGAACTATTATCTGTTATATACTTTTAACTTTCTAAGTGAGTGCTGTATAATTGTAAATCAGAGGTGGGGAAACTGGGCTTCTCCAGCTATCACTGGAACGCAACTCCCATCATCCCCGTTGGAAACTGGAGTTCAGCAAATTTTGAGGGCCTGCCCCTGATGTATGCGATTTCATTTGCTAACAGATCTATATTTAACTCTCTCTTTTTTAGAAATAAAAAAAAGCAGCATGGTGCAATTCTCTCATTTGACAGATAGCTAAGGTTTGGGGTTAGGTGTACAGAAAGATGCTCACCTCATCCTGAACCTGCAGTGTCATTCTCTTAATCACTGTATTTTTAATCGCTTCATCCAGCCCATTAATTGACTAAAGGTTTCTATAAAATACTTTCAGCTAATCAGTTAAGGAATCATTACTGTTTTACATTTGGTACCTGTCAAGAAGGAGAACAATGTAAATTATAGCTTAGTGAAACTTCTCCGCTTTGGGAACTTAGGAAACTTTGGGAACTTAGGAAACTGCCATATACTGAGCTTGCATTCACATGGCAGTTTATGCCATTTTCACGACCTTTTCCTAACTGTAAATTTCCACATTTTATATGAACTTTCACATGATGTAAAAGCCACTTCTACATGCATTTCCTTATTATTTGCAAATGGGTCTTTTCTGGAAGCAAATGACACAGAAACAAGCATTAAACCTAATTCCAGAAGTAGCTTACATCATGAGCTCAAATATAACACAGAATTCAACAGTTAGGGGAAAGTCGTGAACATGGAATAAACTATCATGTGAAGGCATCCCAAGTCAGTGCTATTTTTCTAGAAAAAGAGGTTTCAGAACTCACCATGAGCGCCTCACTTGTTTGCTTATAATGTCAATGGCACCCACCTGATAGGTGTCAGAACTGAGTTTCGGATGAAAAAAAGCCCTGCCTTTAGCCCCTCAAGCCCAATATTGCAAACACTTAGTGACAATAACCCTCCAGAGTTTCAGCCATGAATCTCTCCCCACCCACTCCCCCCTACATCAAATAAAGGTTATTAGTGAAGCTAAAGTTTATTTCCTATTGCTATAGGGTGTGGAATACCAGCTTGCAAGTGAGTACAGTGGTACCTCGGGTTACATACGCTTCAGGTTACATACGCTTCAGGTTACAGACTCCGCTAACGCAGAAATATTACCTCAAGTTAAGCCCTTTGCTTCAGGATGAGAACAGAAATCGTGCTCCGGTGGCACAGCAGCAGCAGGAGGCCCCATTAGCTAAAGTGGTGCTTCAGGTTAAGAACAGTTTCAGGTTAAGAACGGACCTCCGGAATGAATTAAGTACTTAACTCGAGGTACCACTGTATTTAGAAGTTTGAAGTGACTTTTTCCCCTTCTCTTTTGACAGGGAGACAGTTGTCTAATTCTTCCAGAAGAGGGTGCTGTTCTCTTTCAGGAGGTAAGGCGTCTCCATGCCTAAAGATTCTGGAAATGCAATACAGATTATGAGCACTTCTCATGGGCACTTTATCTTTAGCCATGGGATGGAAATACTGGGAAGTAAAATTACTGGGAAGGAAATTAAGCTTTTTAACCCCTTAAGCTATGTGCTTGTGTTGTGGGGAATATCTGAAACAAATCCAAAGTTCCATGTATTCTGCTCTTAAAGGTGTAGGAGCTTTTTCCTCATTTCAGCTGGCCATCCTAATAGAATTATGCTGGAATTCACTTGGATTTATGTGGGGGATACTGCATTAGTTTTCCTGCTTACAATGCTGGTGCATCTTCTTTCTAGCATTCATTTCAAACTGCAGTACCTGTTGTATTATGAAACTGTGGCTTTAGCATACCGGCATGTCATGCGAAATTTCATTCACCCCAGTGAGGATGGTGTGACACTATAACAATTGTCATTGGACAATGTTGCTACTCACCTATCCTTTCCACACAAGTGTGTACTTCAGTTTCCCAATGAAAGTAGCAGGAAAAAAACTATATGTCAGTATTTCATCCACACATTTTGTCACTTCTGCAATTTTGGGGGTTGATGGGGTTACTAATTGATTTTTTCTGGAAGTGATTAACACAAAAATGAGAGTTAAACTGCCACTATATTCCATGTTGTTCGGATGTCTGATTATCTCCTTCCAAAGCAACTACTCTATTCCAAACTTAAAAATGAAAAGCGTAATGCTGGTGGTCAACAAAAGAAGTTTAAAGACTCTCTTGAGGCAAATCTTTAAAAATGTAGTTTAAACACCTACAACTGGGGAACACTGGCCTGCGAGCACTCCAGTTGGAGAACAGCCTTTACCAAAGGTGTCATGGGCTTTGAAGACACTCAAACTCAGGATGAAAGGGAGAAACATGCTAAGAGGAAGGCACATTTGGCAAACTCTCAACTTGATCAACTCTCACCCAGAAACCCATGTCCCCACTGTGGGAGGATGTGTGGATCCAGAATTAGGGACTCACTGCTAAAGCTGTGTTCATGGAAGACAATCTTAGTCGGCTATGAGTGGACGCTGAAAAAGAAGAAGAAATTCCACTAAATTTGCAGGAGTTGCTTTTGTATTGTGTGAAAGCTCAAATATATTGCAAAAGCTAACAGTTAACTCAGTCTTTGTGATTTATTTATTTTTACGTGTCTGTGATTGGCATTGACATGTGCCTTGTTTAAAAAATGGGTTCATAAATTAACATCAGCTGGTATTTTTCGGCTGGTCCTGTGTGACAGCAGAGCATTGAAGGCTAATATACTGTGGGTAAGGCTGATAATTAACTCCCCTGAGAAAAGCATTTTCATCAAGGGATAGTGGCACTTAATTTCTAAATGAAAGAAAAATATATAATTTTCCTTCAAGAATTCCCATGTGATAAAGGCACATTCTGCTCTTGGTTCAGGAGTTAAATCAACATGAGTTCAAAAGACAAGTGAGGGGGGAAAGACCCGCTTTGTGTTTTTATTTCCTGTACCTATTTTTGGAAACATAACCCTCGTGACTTGATGTAACAGGATTTGATAGAGGATTCAGCATGACAATGTTGCAGTTGTTCTGTGTGCAGGAAAGCAAAGGGATTATTCTGAAAGCTGTACTTAAAATGAAGCCCTTATTTGGAATGCAGACACCATGTGAAATTCACACTTGGCTTTAAGCTTCCCTGAAAATAACACCTCTTTTTATAGGGAGGGACTGCAACTTAGTAGGCAGGCAGGCAGGCAGGCAGGCAGGCAGGCAGGCAGGCAGGCAAAGGAAAGCTTTCAGTTTCCAAAAAAGATTGCTAATTGACTGGGAAGAGGTACCCAGACTAGTTTTGCCTCTAACACAGTGGTGGTAAACTTTGGCCCTCCAAGTATTGCTGGATTTCAGCTTCCATCCTATCTGATCACTGATCATGCGGACTGAGCCTGGTGGGATTCCAACAATACCTGTGGGCTAGAGTTCACAGGGTCCCCCATCCTTTTTTTAACAGATATGTAGGAACCAACACGTAGATTATGAGCAAATCAAAAATCTATTAAAGACGGATGCCCAATTTGTTTTATTTGCCTATCATGGAAATTTGGCACTGAATGCCAGCGTTTTCATAGCACACATTGTATCTGTTTGATAGAGGAAAGGTGATTGCATGCTGAAGGAACAGAGTCACAGACTAGGCATTAGTTTGAGTTCAAAAGAGCAAGGTGGGCAGAAGTCATTCAACCACTGCTTCCAAAAATCTATCAGCTATGGGGAGATAAAGCAGCTGCCAGACACCTGCCTTAGCATTTAACTCGGCAGGTGTGCTCTCAGATGGTGAAGAGTCAGCAGCTTGGGAATTACTGTTGCACCTGCAGACATCTGAGCACCAATTACATCAAACAAATTCCATGCCGTGTATGAACTGACCAACAAAAAGGGGAACCCAAAAGAGCAGCTGGAAGCAAACAGCAGAAAACACTGGGTTCAAATTTTTGTTTTTGTTACCAGGTATGAATTGTATAGAACTTTCATTACTTGTTTAAACTATTGAGCAGGAGAACAATTCTTTTTCTAAATGCCACTTACACGCATTCTAAAGGAAATAAAACAATGGAAGACACACGCACACACTTCACATGGCCAAATTACAAAATTGGCCAAATCACAAAAGGCTTAAAACATTTTTTCATTGGTGATTGACATGACGGGTAGAGAGCTGCATGTTTGACTGTTTCATAGAAGAAATGCAATGCTTCCCTAAAAAATTATATACTGCTGTTTTTATTCGTATTATTATTATCGTCCCACTTATATGCCAAAATGGCCTCTAAGCAGTTCACAGCTATAAAATGAATGTTATCTTAAATTGCAGAGAACATTAAAGTATTCAATTAAACAAACCAGGTTAAAACAGTTAAAAACATTTAAAACAATAAGATTGAAAATTTAGAACATCATTTGTGCCCCTTCAAGGAGCTCTGAGCAGAATACACAGAGTGATCTCCTTTTATCTACATAGCCATCCAGTGACTTGCAGATTTCCTTCCGATGAGGAACACGGCCTGCTCTTGCTTTGAGGGACCATCAGCAAAATGCCCTCTTGTGGAACCACTCCTCCATTAGTTGTCCCCTGGTGCCAGCCACAGACAGTCATGTGATCAGCACTGGGCACTGCAGCATCAATCTGGGGCACTGTGTGAAGTGAACATGGTATTTGGTTGGCAAACATAGTAGGTCCAGCTGTGGCTCCAGAAGATGCCCAGTTGTGCCAGGTGCTGACACCAAACCTTCCAAAGAGACATGGCTGAAGTGGTACTACTCTGGCATGGATAACCACAATGTTGCACCACAATGTCATGTTTCTCACAGCATCAGCAGCAAAACCACTGCTGTTGCCTTGAAATGCAGGGCGATCTTTCATGCCAACTTGGCCTGCTACTTTACCCTAGATTGGAAGATTTGTCATCTAGTGAATTTAGACACTGCGATATTGCTCATCTGTTTAATATACAGCTTTACTCTCCAACTTCTGAAGCAAAGTTTATTTTAGTTCCAAGCCACTGCAATCTCCAAGCAGTCGTTTTAACCTTTCTTATCGCCCTTTCCAAACAATTTTTGTATCGGAGGCCTTTGAATCATGTCACCGTATCCCCTGACTGGAGAGTGCATTGGAAAATAAATCCATATAGCTATGGCAACAAGAGAAGTATCAGATTCCACACCCTGCTCCCGCTACATGCTTCTGGTGTCAGAAAATGGAAATGCCTATGAATTGTTGCTTAAGACAGTGCTGCGCATTTGATATACCCAAGCAAGCTAACAAGGGAGAGTGTCTCTTAGCTAAAAGGGATACAGTTTTGAAAAGCAATTTTGGTGCGTGCACACACACACGGGTATATTGCAGACAGAGAATTACTGAGGGGGAAATAAAAGTGACATTTAAATGTTTAGAGAAAATACCACCCCCTCATAAAAGAGGTTCTTTACTGCTGGGGTAGGGGGGGGGATACACAATATTCTTCTAAACCTGTTTATATCAAAAGGAGACCTTTTCATAACAGAGGCAAGTCCTCGTTCTCCCCCATAATGTATTTACACAGTTTCAGCCCTTGCTCTCTCATGCTGACTGATTCAAAGGCTGCACCTGCACTATGCATTTGAAGCCTCATCATCCCACTTTAAAAGGTCATTGCATCCCTCAAGGAATCCTGGGAACTGTAGTTTGTGAAGGGTGCAGAGAGCTTTTAGGAGACCCCTAGTCCCTCACAGGTTGGATAGCTCTGCCAGACAGAAGCAACTACAGTGGTACCTCGGGTTAAGTACTTAATTCGTTCTGGAGGTCCATTCTTAACCTGAAACTGTTCTTAACCTGAAGCACCACTTTAGCTAATGGGGCCTCCTGCTGCCACCAGAGCACAATTTCTGTTCTCATTCTGAAGCAAAGTTCTTAACCTGAAGCACTATTTCTGGATTAGCGGAGTCTGTAACCTGAAGTGTATGTAACCTGATGCATATGTAACCCGAGGTACCACTGTAGACTCATTGTTGGGAAGGGATATCCCCATTTTACCCCTTCACAGGTTCAGGGCTGCCTTCCTCACGTGTCTGCCCTACCCCCCTCAAGAGGCACCCGACTCTCTGAGACTTCTGAGCTTTCAGAAGGAGTCTGGAAGCTTGCAGCATGCCCTCAGCCCCACCCTTTCCCAGCTGCCATCCAATTAAGCTGATTGCTGGTGATGATAGACATGAGTAAGCAGCTGGTCAGGCAGCTTCTTTTTCCCTTCCCTCACAAAGATCATGGATGAGCAACAACCCTCCTCAGACTCCCTCCCCATCTCAGAGTTGGCATCCAGAGTCATACTCTGCCTCTAAACATGGAGGTCCCATTTAGCCTTCATGGGGAATAGCTTCTGGTAGGCCTGTCTTTAATTCTTCTAACAAACCATCTTGTGGTAGCAAATTCGGTGTGTTGATTATGCAGCGTGAAGAAATACACTTCTGAATCCATTGACGGGGCATGGCCAACCACTGACCAATATGGCGGCATAGACCGTCTTGCCCCAGTCCTTAAATAAGCAAATGCAACTGAATTAAAAATTTCTATTTTTCTTAAACCAGGAGCCCCTGATGGGACACACTTTCTAGAAGAAAGAAAAACAAAGCAGACCCGCTTAACCTGTGGATCTCTCCTTCAGTAGCCGTAGAACATTCATCAGGCGTCTCAACCTCACAGAAAACCAATATGGTGCCCAAGTGAGAAAGAAGCAGGAGCAGCAGACCTGGAAAGGTAAACAAAAATTATGAACTAACTTCAACACAAAGTTTAGGTCCCTTAATCAGAAATTGATTAAGCTAAGACTGGTCACAAGGTCTTAAGCCCCTGAGGGAAGAGAAAGCGAACTTTCATGAAACTATAACAGAAGTAAAAAGAACTGCTAATGAAGCATTTGATCTGAATGTTAAAAACAGGATCTCGGTCCACTCTCTTAAGTGCTCTCAGACAAACTTCCAATTACAACTGAATGCATTGCCAATCTAGCCATGTGGTATGTCCCAAATGGCTGCTGTGCTCCCAAGGGAGAAAATGGGATGTCCCAGTTTTTCCAGGGCAGTTGACAGGTTTGTATTTGTACGTGGCGAGTCTGTAGCCTATGGGCATAGTTGGAGGCTGGCTTGCCAGGCCATTTTGGGCAAACCGCACCTACTTTATCCAACATCACAATGTCAAGCAGATGAAATTGTATATCACAGCTGCAAACAAAAAAACATCAGGTGCACACTCTAAGTGCACTCCTTGTTCTTCCTTTGAATTTGGCATCTTTTTCTTTTTTGCCAACCTTAGTTTTCACAGCCTGAGTTAACTATGCCCACAAAGGAACATTTTCCCCTTTGCTACATCTTGAACTCAAACTGGGCTGCAACAGAAAAAAGTCCCTTTGCAGGTATGACTTAAATTAGCCATGTTTGCAAGGGAACATTTTTCCTTTGCAGCTTGGAATGTGTTCAAGCCATGGCTGCAAAAAGAAGAAAACACTTAAGCGCATTTTCTATTCTTTCCTTTAAAGTTGTGTCACTTGTTATTGTGATGTTAGCTGATTGCTGACTCACAGATGGACAGCTATTCCCACCTTTTGAAGCGGCTCATCTGGAGCTCAGAATCCAGCTCATTGGCAAGATCCTGTATCCCATCCCTGACTTAAATAAACATGCAAGGAGGGGGAAAGGAAGGATCCATGTTACCCTACATGTATTCAAAGCACTGTCTGTAGCAGGGGAAGCCTCCTGTACTCATGCAGTGAACCCTGTTTTGTACACAGTCACTCCTGAACACATGAAAAGTGGTGGCAGACAGACATGTATGTCCATGCATGCTGTCCCCTCTTTGCTTACTTATTTAAGCCTTATTTTGAACACATGACTAGGGATCATAAGACACCTCCATTTGGGATTAGGGAGTATGAAATCTCTCCTGTGAGTTCCAATGCTTCATTGGACCTCTGCATGCATAAGAACATGCTCACTTGCAAAGAACCTGATCAAATTATTTTGAATTACTTCTGATCAATCAATTTATCTTCATTGGGTTCTCAGCACTGATTAGAACTAGTTTCAATATACTATATACTATTTACAATATACTGTTTACAAGTGGTGAAAGTTGCTGCTAACACAAAAAATTATTACGGAAAAATGAATGCATTGCATCTCTCTTTGTGTGTAATGCTGGAGAGTAGGCACAACCCAAACTTACCGTAATTTGAAACTGGATCAACTCCTTGCTTTGTCTCAGGGTGGATTCTCCACCTAGTCAATTAATTTGCAAGTTGAAGGCGTTCAACTTCTGAGCCCTTGGGGATGCCAAGTGCTCTAACACTACAGTGAAGAGGGAGGATAGTTTTCCAAAATAAGCACACTGACGTCAGAAGCTTTTGTGTTGCTAAGAGAAAGAATGAGCATGGCTTGGGAAAAGTACGCTGTTTCAACAAATCCAGTCGAGTTGGCAGCCAAACCTGGCGAAAGATAATGGAAGCAGTTTGCCGCAATACATACCAGATTGTTACATCAGCCTAGGTCACATGAGCTAGCCACATATGTGAGGTTATTGAGCAGCATGCCAGAGAAGATGATCGTCTTCTCGTTCATGCTTGCTGCAGAGACTGCAGATTTATTTATTTATTTATTTTTAAAAAAACTATCAGTTGTTCAAGCGGTAAAGGAAGGGATGGCTTACCAAAGGGTAATTATATACAGAGCACAGTGGTCATTTAACAAAAGGGAGGGAATTTCTTGATCAATTTCCTTTAATCAGCAAGTGTTCCAAGCTTTCATGGTCCATTAATTTTTAAGAACTGATCAGGAGATAGATGGCTTGGTTTCTGTAATTCTGCCTAGTGATTGTGGACTCTGTATTACCATTTAAATAGCATCATGGTCCATGGAGCAATATGCGTATCACTTTCACTATGGTCCCTAACTCCTCAACAGATGTTCCATTATGATTACACCTCTTTCCCTCCAACAAACAAACTAACAAGGCAACTAACAAACTTGTAGAGTAACCTTTCTACCGAATAACATTAACACAGCACATAAACTGAACTTTCAATGACTGAATGGAAAGCACAACTCAGCCCTGCTCTCAGGGGCAATGCCAGTGGTCAAGACACTGAAGACTTCCCCCTTCAGAAATGTTGCTCGCATGTTGCATCAATACCAGTGTGCCTCAGCAAGGATCTGCACCCCCAGTAATCCACATTCCATCTTACCATGCCCTCTGGCGGCCACTTGCACAATGCAAACATCCCTATCAGGGTCAGGAAGGCCTTCCCGCATAGGATTCCGCACAGTTTGGAAAAACAGTTACGCAGCACTCCAGAACATGTGGGGACCTTCACAAACACTGCTGTATACACAAAAGCTTCTTTGCTGAAGATGTCTATGTTGCATGTGCAGATGCTTAGAGGTGAGACAAGCCGGTGTGCGCAGTATCAGGGGCGGGGCTAATCAGTGTGAAACAATGAATAATACTGATGTGGTAGTAAGTCCCATGCTTCCATGGCACAAAGTCCAATTCTACTCATGATGATAGGATGATAGGATTTCATTGTAAAAACTAGCACTTTTTTTAATATTGCAAGAGTTTTGTGTTAAATGACAAGGCACCCCCTTATATAACAAATGACAACAGAATACTTAATTCCCAAGATCCCCTATGCCACAAGGCAAGAGCATGAGCACAGGATGACACAGTTAGAAGCGTCATAAGTTAGACCATGGGCAGAATCGAACTAAACAGTTCCACCACTGCAAGGACTTTCAGCTGTGCAGAGGAACTTCCATGCCCTCTCCTGTCCATGTGTCCCCATATGACCCATAAATCTGTTTTAGAGTTTTCCCAAATCCTCCTAAGTAGATGCACAAAGCATGTGGGAGAGGAAAGGGGCAAGAAAGTTCCATCGGGAAGCTAAAAGTCCTTGCACTAGCAGAACTGTTTACTTCAATACTGCCCTATGTACCTACCTAGTGAATCAGGAGGAGAGACATACAGATGTTATTAATACAGTGCATATTAAATAGTTTACTGAAAAGCAGGGTTGCCCATTTGCAACAGGAGAAAATGTTTTTTTTAAAAAAAGAAACAAACAAACAAACCCATGAAAGGACTTTAAACATATTTGATAGGTGACATTTCCATGTTTATTTATTTTATTAAAATTTGCAAATCATGAGAAAGTGTAATAATATTTCTACAACTTTGCATTTAGGTGTGCATGTGGCTTTTTGTTTTGTGTTGTTGTTTTTTAAAAACACAGCTTTGCTTTGCTCTAAGAGTGCCAAATTGTGTGATACAGAATATAAATTTGAATTCTTCAATATAACTGAAGGCGGGAACTTCTGCCTTCCAACTTGAATGAATTTGAATGCAAAATAAAAAAATAAAATTGGGCTGTCTCTTGATTTCTTATTATGATTACCCAGAGCATCTGTGCAGTTTTTGTTAACTGTCCTGCAGTCTAATTAACGCCTCGTAAACTGCTGTTACATGGCAGGAAACTCAGGTTTATTATGGAGCACAGATTTGACAGTGAATCACAGCAAGCTCTTTACTTGCATAATTCACAATTACAAGCACTTGTTTGGCATGTGCACACTTTGATATTTTTGCATGTATGTTTCAAGTAGTATAGGAATATACCTAAAAGGCGTAAGGGGCAAAGAAGCCCTTATTCTGCTTTTAACCTAAAGAATGAATCTAGTCATTAACAGTGCAATCATAGGCATGTCTACTCAGAAGTAAGTCCTGCTGAGACTTACTTCCAGGTAAACATGTCTAATGGGCAGTTTCAGTGCAATCCTAAGCATGTCCATTAGGGGTATTTCCTATTGAATTCCAGGTGAGTGGGGAGAGTATTGCAGCCTTATGTTCCCATCAGTAGAGACTAGTCATGATCATGAATGTTATCTCCAGACGTGGGAGTTGCTCTGGTCTAAATCACTGAGCCTCTTGGGCTTGCCAATTGAAAGGTTGGCGGTTCAAATCCCTGTGATGGGGTGAGCTACCATTACTCTGTCCCAGCTCCTGCCAACCTAGCAGTTCCAAAGCACACAAATGCAAGTAGATAAATAGGTACCACTGCAGCAGGAAGGTAAACAGCATTTCCATGCGCTCTGACTTCCATTGCGGTGTTCTGTTGTGCCAGAAGCGGTTCAGTCATGCTGGCCACACAACCCAGAAAGCTGTCTGTGGACAAATGCTGGCTCCCTCGGCCTGAAAGTGAGACGAGTGCTGCAACCCCATAGTCGCCTTTGTCTGGACGTAACCCTCCAGGGGTTCTTGACCTTTGACCTTTACTAGTCATGATCATTGGATATTATCTCCAGGATCAGAGGCAACATACCTCTGAATATCAGCTTCTGGAGAGCAGCAGAGGCAGAGAGATATTGTTTTCCTGTCTGGCTTGTGTGCTTGCCGGTGGTTGTTCTGGAAAACACAATGTATTAGATACTTTTAAAAAAATTATGTACACACTTGTATCTCACTTTAGAAGGGGTGTCTTTTTAAACCAATGAACTATGTCAGGGGTGGCCAACTCCCAAGAGACTGCGATCTACTCACAGAGTTAAAAACTGGCAATAATTTATCTATCATCTATTATTATTATTATTATTATTATTATTATTATTATTATTATTATTCCCCCTTTTGGGGGGTTCAGGTCAAAGTTGTGGAGCTTTTTTTAGGAAGGAAAACCCTGTTTGTTTGTTTTTAGGGAGGAGGGAAGCCCCATTTTGGGGGGTGCAGGGCAAAGTAGTTGAGCTACTTTGGGGGGAGCCAGTGATCTACCAGTGATCTACCACAGACGTTCAGTGATCTACCAGTAGATCACGATCTACCTGTTGGACGTGCCTGAACTATGTGAGCCCCAATATTTCAGATGATAATAATAACCATTCAACAACAGTGTCATAAAATCAAGTCACCTGTAACTGCAAAAAAGCAAGCAGTGGAAAATACTACTAGTAAAGTAAAACCAGCAGTCTTGTGAAACCCAGCAACTGATGATGCAAACTAGGATGGAGAGGCAGTGGTGAGATCAGTGCAGTACAAAAAGGTTTGCCCTACACTTGCTGCTGCTCACTCTTCCCATTTTCATTCCCATTCCCAGCCAGAGGGAAGTCAGGGAACTGTGCAGCGCCATCATACCACCTGCTAATGCCTAGCACAACTCTTTAATTAAAAGTAGATTAAAATGCAGGGATTTTCAAAGCCTTTTTGCAACAGATAAGAACCTGCGCCAGGCCAATGGCACATCCAGTGGCCACCTGGATGCCTATGCGAAACTGAGCAGGACCTGAGCACAAGAGCCCTCTCCCGTCTTGCATTTTCCAGCAAATGGTATTCTGCAGCATTATTCCCTCCAACCATGCCCGCAGAGGATAGACTTCATGTCTAGTAGCCATTGATGACCTTATCCTCCATTAAATTCCTCATTCTTCTTTTAAAGATGGCCAAGTTTGGAGCCATCACTGCCCCCTGTGGGAACAAGTTTCATAGTTTATGTGCTGCATGCATTATAATATTCTCAATAATAATAAAGAAGGGGCTCTTGGGATGGAGAGGCAAAGAGATGGGGCCACCACTGAAGATGTCTCTTTGGCTCACCGATCCATTAGATCTTGATGGAAAACCAATGGTCTGATCAACAGGATTCTTCTTATGTTATATTCTTCTGAACCTTAGGTGCTTACCTGCAGTGACCATGGGACCCTAATTTGCATTGCGGGGGGTGGGGGCAGGCGTGGTACCATAACCAGTGAGGCAGCAGCTATAAAAATGTGTTATATGCAGTTTGATGTATGGCTTAAATAAGGAATATGTAAATCCTAGCTAAATTAAATGCCGTACATCAACACATAGGCTGCTGTGCCAAATTAGAACAGCTCATTTTTCCTCCCCTCTGAGACAGCTTGTGGCTGTAATTCAGACAGATGTATGAACACAATGCATGCAAGCAAAAGTGTATGAGATGATGTACAGATGTCGTTGCAAATTGGTCTAATCCTGTGTTTCCCATCCCCATTAAAAATTATCAGTTATATCAGTGATAAATTGCTTGCACATTCCTATTGGTTGTGACAACACAGTTTCGATTTTGCCTTTATCTTCCGTATATGTTGTAGATATACATTTAAAAACAGCTGCCTGACCTCTTATGCCCCGCACTTAAATTTGCTGATATTAACTTGGAGTTGAGTGCAGTTTCTGTAGTGGGAGGATTGCCAACTGAACATATTTTCTTTTAGGGGCAGGGGGAGATTTGAGTTCAGGCTGGAAATACCCAGGTGGCTGTGCTTTTTTGGATGGAAAGGTGTTTCTCAGTTAAAAGAAACCTACATAAGGGAAAACACCTGACCTATATATCCTGTGCTCCATTCTCTTCCAACTTGCATAGCATACTTATTTCCAGTGAGAGAGCCATGTGGCAGACACATTCCTGCTCAGTAAAACTAGGCAGCTTGTAAGATTTATTTTTGATTATTATTATTATTTTAAAAAAATGATAAAGACCATTTTACTCTGCATAGGCATATATTTATTCACAATTTTCATTATTATTATTAGTAGTATTTTGTAGGCAAGCTTTGGCACTATACTTGCAAGACTTCAGAACTCATGCAGACAGAGGCTACATACACACCTAACAGTTAAAGCACATTGAAAGCACATAATTCCCACCCCCTCCAAGAATCCTGGGAACTGCAAGTTTGCCCCTCACAGAGCTATAATCCCCAGCACCCTTAACAAACTACAGTTCCCAGGATCCTTTGCAGGGGAAGTCATGCGCTTTAAATGTGGTTTAAAGATGCCGTGTGCGTGCAGGCTTAGATTCTGAACCTGCGTAGAAGATCACACACTACTGTGGGATACACTGGGACCATTGAGTAAGGATTATTTATGTCCCTATCAATTTAGGCTAGCCCTAGGCTGGGTAGTGACCCTGTGGCCCTTCATGTATCAGGGACTGGCAGGTTAGTGTGCATCAGGGGCAGGGGGCTGGAGTCTTGGGACTTGGGAGAGGGGGAGCAGTGGTTTGTGGGGGGCTGTACCAGGCAGGAGGCAAGAATCAGAGGCAGGGAAAGTTTCAGAGCTGGAAGGTAGAGCAGAGCATGGGTCAGAAGAGGAGGAGGAGGAAGAAGCAGGTCAGGGAACTGAAGGGACAGGTGCTTGCCCACCCTCTCCTGCAACACTGTCTTTCAGAACCCGGGGGGGGGGGGACGGGTTGAAACAGGATGCACAGAGGATGTTTCCACACAGGCTACATGCGTACAGCAGCCTGTCGGGGGAAGGTACATAAACGGGTGGAGGTCCTTTTAAACATTTTTTTCAATTCATTATATATCATTTCCCCTTCTTTTATCTTCTCTACATTCCCACCACATATGATAAAAAGTACCTTATTTTTCTTTACATTTCCTATACTTGACCCAATTTTATACATTTTTGCTATTTGTACTGGTGTGATATACCATCTGTACACCATTTTCATATAATTGTCTTTTAAAAGAGAACAATCTGTAAATTTCAAATCTACTTTCCACATTTTTCCCCAGTCCTCAAATTGTATATTATGTCCTATATCTTGTGCCCATTTGATCATGACTGATTTGACCTCCTCATCTTTTGTTTCCCATTCTAGCAGAACACTATATGCTTTCTTCAGCAGCTTCACTGGGAATAGCTGCCTAGCCATTAGATTGGGGTGCGTAGATATCCAGAGCTGTAGAAGCGACTGCAAGTGTTATCTTTGACAATAAATACTTAACTCTCTGCCATGTGCGTTTCTCGGCTGGGAAGCCCCCTTGACACCAAGTGTTGTTGGAATCCCTACTCTCATCATCCCCATGGCGAATGGTCTAAAAAGGTGAGAGCTGTGGTCCAGCTCAGCAGGTGTTAGCTCTATGGTTGAAGGTGGCATGATAGTGCAGTGGTACCTTGGGTTAAATACTTAATTCGTTCCGGAGGTCCGTACTTAACCTGAAACTGTACTTAACCTGAAGCACCACTTTAGTCTGTAATCTGAAGTGTATATAACCTGAAGCGTATGTAACCCGAGGTACCACTGTACAAACTAATATATGGTCACAGATAACTGGTGAAAGGAGTGACACCATGTGCGTCCCCCTTCCCACCCCGAACTGTAATACTGTATATAATAGGGCAAAGTATGTAATGATGTCACTGCAGTGTACTTTACCTCGTCCCTGCTCTTCTTCGTTGGTTGTTGCTTTCTGGAGCAAAGAAGGAAACTCCCTGTGTGAGTATGACATATCTTGTCCCCTGCCTTACTGAATGTTATATGTGAGGGTAAGAGGAGGAGGAGGAGGGGGAGAGTTTGTATTTGCTTTGGTTTATTTAACAGAATTTATATTCTAGTAAAGGGACCCCTGACCATTAGGTCCAGTCGTGGCTGACTGGGGTTGCGGCACTCATCTTGCTTTACTGGCCGAGGGAGCCGGTGGACAGTTTCCAGGTCATGTGGCCAGCATGACTAAGCCGCTTCTGGTGAACCAGAGCAGCTCACGGAAATGCTGTTTCCCACTGGAGCGGTACCTGTTTATCTACTTGCACTTCATGCTTTCGAACTGCTAGGTTTGCAGGAGCAGGGACTGAGCAATGGGAGCTCACCCTATCATGGGGATTCAAACCACTGACCTTCTGATCGGCAAGCCCTAGGCTCTGTGGTTTAACCCACAGCGCCACCCGCGTCCCAATTTATATTCTACTTGATTGTAATAAAACCTCAAAGTGGCTTACAAAAAGCAAAACATTAAAATTAGTATTAAAAGACAGCTAATCTTGAAGGTTTGCAGAGGGCTGGAAGGGACAAGAGATGGAGAGGGAGCTTTCCTGCATACATGAAAGTCTGTTGCTCTAGCAGAGCTGCAGCCCATAGAACTTGAGAACCAGCCTAATTATATTATTCTGTCATGTTCTGTTGGCATCTCTCTCTCTCTGTCTCTTTCACTCTCTCTCTCTCTCTCTCTCTCTCTGTGTGTGTGTGTGTGTGTGGAGAGAGAGAGAGAGAGAGAGAGCACCTGTATGTATTTAGTAAGCAATGTGAGATGCAAATCTGAATCCCAATAGAGTTCAGGCAGTACTCAAGTGCTCTTCTGGTAAAAGTCCAGCTAAAATAAAAGGCATGTCGGAGGAAGGGAAGGAAGGAGAGGGAAAGGGAGAGGGAGAGGGAGAAGGAGAGAAAAACTCTTTTCAAGGTCAAGCTGATTATCGAACAGAGAAAGACAAATCCTATACAATTTACTCTTTTATTTCCCTCATATTTTCTTCCTGCTTATAGGAGGTTAATGTTATACACCCCAAGCGTCCAAGCAGGGAGAGGTTTGACAGGTTCCGGCATTTAACCTGGCTTTAGTTCCTTTCAGAATGAAGATGCCAGAGGTTTATTGATGTTTTGTAATACAGAGGTACCTCTGGTTACGTACTTAATTCATTCTGGAGGTCCGTTCTTAACCTGAAACTGTTCTTAACCTGAAGCACCACTTTAGCTAATGGGGCCTCCTGCTGCTGCTGTGCCCTCGGAGCACGATTTCTGTTCTCATCCTGAAGCAAAGCTCTTAACCTGAGGAATATTTCTGGGTTAGGGGTGTCTGTAACCTGAAGCGTATGTAACCCAAGGTACCACTGTATTTGTATTTACAAATAGGCAAGTGGTGATACAGCACTGAACGCCTCAACTGATCCCCCGAAGTCAGCTGTTTCCTTATCAGACCTTCAGAGGGAAGGGATAATCAGCAACTACAGATTCTTTCAGAGAGCACCTTTATGTGTATTTTCAATAGGTCCATTGACACTTCTGTTTGTCCTGTGAGTTCAAGTCATGGGGCTGAGAAGCCCTTTTTTTTGTCCTGCCACTTTCCCCAGGAAAACCTGCTGTTTACTGTTTCTGAATCAGAGCAAATGTGAATCGGGCTTTCTGTGGGTTGACATTTGTGCTGATTCAGCAGTAAACAGCAAGTTTTCCTCTTAGATGTCACAAACAGAAGTTTGGGTGGTGTCTCTCTACCAGTTTGCCCCTGGCTTGCCTCATCCTTCTGGCAACTGTCATCTTGGCCTTCAGCCATTTTAGCTCTTGTTCAGACGCATCACCTTAACGTCATGGGTTAACAGTGTCTCCTCAAGTCTTTAAGAGATATTGCCTTGAGGCTACACACACGGATAACTCTACTCACAGAACCCTGATAGGAAACCCATAAGAATGTGTGCTGTGAGCATACGCCACTTAAGTCATGCTTTGTAATAGTGGAAATTGCAGACTAAGTCTGAACCTGGAACAAAGCGGAAGGAATGCAACGTAATTCGGGCAATCCTTCTGGGCTCAAACATGCAGCACATCCCACAGCGTCTTCATCCCAAACCCACAAGTCCTTTCCCCATCACTTTGTTCAAGAATGCATTTGGCGTTATGGTGCTGCCAATGTAAAATTCTTTATCTTTGATCTCAATGGAAAATAAATCAGCCATGTGGAAAACATACCATCCACCTGCTGCAAGCTTGCTGATCATAAGTACTATGAAACGTGGTCCCTGGGAGATTCAGTTTGGATCTGTCTAGCATAATGGAAAGGATGAATCTCTTAGGACTGCATTTTTCCATGTTCTCTGCTTTTTTTATTTTACTCTGAGTTGGAAAAACTGGTTTCTCTTCCTTGAGAAAGGGTGGGGCTAGAGGGAAAACACAGGGAAAGACTGAAAAAAGGTCCTAAGATTCAACTTGTATCTGTGTTTTGTTTTTGTTTTTTAAAAAACTGGTCTCTTTCTTGGTCTTTCTGTGCTCTCTCTGCTTCATTCTGTAATTTGGATTCTAAGCCACTCTATGTAAAGAAAGCTCTGTGTTCTCTATTCACTATAACGAGAAATAAATAGAGAAATAAAACTGTAACTTTCCCCCCTGGTCAAAGTGCATGAAATTTGCAGGCATAGGAGCCCAATTACAGGCAGGCAGACACATCTGGGAGTTGTTGTGCCAGGCTTCTCTAATGTTTGATTTTTCAAAAATAAAAAGTCTATAGCTTTTTCATCATCTTCCCAAATTGGATGCAGTTTGCAGCCACAGGTAGCTTTTATGGGAGCATGAAGCCTGCCAGATTTCAGAAGGATAGCTACGGGGTGTCTAAAATACTAGGAATTACTGAACCTACCCTAGTGTTTTGTGAGTAATCAGTCTGAAAACTGTTGGCATGAGAGAGGTGTCCCTGGTATAAAAACTCTGCAGACAGGTGCATCCAAGGGCTTTGGTGAGGAAAGTAAAAATGATTCACTTTCCTCCATACCCCATATTAGAGCCATACTTTTATTTTGTTCAGTAAAACTCCCAAATCCATTATTAGTTTTGCATTATTTGTTTATTCGTTTTTTAAAAACAATTAGAATTTAAAAAGAGAGATGCAAAGAATATTATTTAGAAGTGTGGAGGAGATTTGTCTCTTGCTGTTTGATAGGTTAAAGGTTGTACTTTAAAAAAAAAACAAAAAGAACTTTACAGCTTCACACTAGCCTTTCTGGTGCCTTTTGTGTGCTTTGATAGGCCCCACTACATGAGGCTGTCAAAGATTTTGCGTGCAAAGTTGTAAATTGCTTTGGTGTGTCTTTCTTTTCTTTTTTTCCTAGAGTGGTATATGACAAAGTAACCTTCAATGAAGCTTTTAAATCTTTTTTAAATCTTTTGCTGTGCTCAAACAACAACCAAAATCTGGCACTTTTCAGTTTTCTCTTTTTTTTTTAATAAAATTTTTATTAGGGGTTTTTACAGAATAAAGTACAAAGACAATAAACAACCTTACTTTTATCTCAACAGAGTTTCATAACTTCTTTGGACTTCCTCACATCTCCCGCTGCCATTTTCATCATCATAGATTTTTTCCATGCAATTTATCATCTAATTTGCAAATTTTATAACCACTTATTTAAATATAGTCCTCTGCAAATTAATTTCTCTTAATCTCACTTTACATCCCATTCCGATCCGATTTTGTGGTGGCCAATTATTTATGATCAAACATCCTACTTAACTTTCCACCAAATCACAGTATTTTTGTAAATAAGTCTTAAATTTCCTCCAATCTTCTTCAACCCTCTCTTCTCCCAGGTCTCGAATTCTGCCAGTCATCTCAGCCAGTTGCATATAGTCCATCAGCTGCATCTGCCATTCTTCCAGAGTGGGTAGATCTTGAGTTTTCCACTTCTTGGCGATAAGTATCCTTGCTGCTGCTGTTGCGTACAAAAAGAATGTTCGATCCTTCTTTGGCACCATCTGGCCGACAATGCCCAGGAGGAAGGCCTCTGGTTTCTTAAGGAAGGTATACTTAAATACCTTTTTCAGCTCATTATATATCATTTCCCAGAAGACCTTCACCCTGGGACAAGTCCACCAGAGGTGAAAGAATGTTCCTTCATTTTCCTTACATTTCCAACATTTATTGTCTGGCACATGGCATATTTTGGCAAGTTTAACTGGGGTCATGTACCACCTATATATCATTTTCATTACATTTTCCTTCAGAGCATTACATGCCGTGAAGTTCATCCCCGTGGTCCACAACCTTTCCCAATCCTCAAACATAATATTATGCCCAATATCCTGTGCCCACTTTATCATGGCCGACTTAACCATTTCATCTTGTGTATTCCATTTCAACAGCAAGTTATACATTCTTGAGAGTACTTTAGTCTTAGGTTCTAACAATTCTGTTTCCAACTTCGATTTCTCCACCTGGAATCCTAACTTTTTATCCTTTTTAAAAATTTCTTGAATCTGAGCGTAATGTAACCAGTCTCACACTTTGTCTTTCATTTTTTCCAAACTCTGCAATTTCCAATTATTGCCCTCTTTCTCTATTATTTCCCAATATTTCGGCCATTTGGCCTCCATATTGGGTCTTTTTCGGGCCTTAGCCTCCAGAGGTGATAGCCATCTTGGAGTTTTATTTTCCAATAGGTCTTTGTATTTTGTCCAGACATTAAACACTGCTTTCCTGACAATATGGTTCTTAAAGGCCTTATTGATCTTAACTTTGTCATACCATAAGTATGCATGCCAACCAAATGCATTGTTAAAACCTTCTAAATCTAACACATCAGTGTCCTCTAGAAGTAGCCAGTCTTTTAGCCAGCAGAAAGCTGCGGCTTCATAGTACAACCTTAAGTCTGGCAGGGCAAAGCCCCCTCTTTCTTTCGCATCAGTTAATATCTTAAACTTAATTCTGGGCTTTTTGCCCTGCCAGACAAATTTAGAAATATCTCTCTGCCACTTCCTGAAACACTCCGTCTTGTCCACAATTTGCAATGTTTGAAACAAAAACAGCATCTTAGGCAATACATTCATCTTAATAGCAGCAATTCGGCCTAGCAAAGAAAGCTTCAATTTTGACCAACTGTCCAAGTCTCTCTTAATTTCAGACCAACATTTTTCATAATTGTCCTTAAATAGACTCAGATTTTTTGCTGTTATGTTTACCCCTAGGTACTTTACTTTTTTAACCACAGTTAGTTCTGTTTCTCTCTGAAACCGTTCTGACTCTGCATCTGTCAAGTTTTTTCCCAACACCTTAGTTTTCTGTTTATTTAGTTTGAAGCCCGCTACCCGACCAAAGTCCTGAATCAATTGTAACACTCTTTTTGTGCTAGATTCTGGCTCTTGCAATGTCAAAACAAGGTCATCTGCAAAAGCTTTAAGTTTATATTGTTTCGCTCCGATCTCTTTTCAGTTTTCTCCAGGCAATATTTTGCACAGACTCCCTTCTTGAAAAGCCCATGGGCAGGGTGGAGACAGGGACTCAAGGATAAGAGCTGCAGAGTGCCTGCTTGTTGTGAATGGCTAGATGACACCTGAACAAAAGCCTTCCTTTTTGGAGGGAGAAAACATTGCAGCATTTTGTTGCAGATGCCACTTGTATGATTTGACTTCTGAGCTGGCAGACAGAAGCCTTAAACGTCTGTGATTTGAACCAGTGGCGTAGTGTGGGGGTGCAGGGGGGGCCGGCCGCACCGGGCGCAACATCTGGGGGTTAGGGTTAGGGTGCGCAAATCCACAGGTTAGGGGGCACAAATTACTTGCCTTGCCCCGGGTGCTGACAACCCATGCTACGCCACTAATTTGAACTCAGCATAATGAGCTGTGCTCTAAAAGAGTCTAGAGCAGGGTTTCCCAAACTTGGGTCTCCAGTTGTTTTTGAAGTACAGTTCCCATCATCCCTGTCCACTGGTCCTGCTATCTAGGGATGATGAGAGTTGCAGTCCAAAAACAGCTGGAGACCCATGTTTGGGAAACCCTGGTCTACAAACTTTCCTGGTTACTATATTTGATCACACGTTTATTTCTTGGCCAGGTGTGACTGTGACTGCTGGAACCCACCTGTCTAGGCACCATTAAAGGTAAAGGTAAAGGTACCCCTGCCCGTACGGGCCAGTCTTGACAGACTCTGGGGTTGTGCGCCCATCTCACTCAAGAGGCCAGGGGCCAGCACTGTCCGGAGACACTTCCGGGTCACGTGGCCAGTGTGACATCGCTGCTCTGGCGAGCCAGAGCCGCACACGGAAACGCCGTTTACCTTCCCGCTGGTAAGCGGTCCCTATTTATCTACTTGCACCCGGAGGTGCTTTCGAACTGCTAGGTTGGCAGGCGCTGGGACCGAGCAGCGGGAGCGCACCCCGTCGCAGGGATTCGAACCACCGACCTTCCGATCGGCAAGTCCTAGGCACCATTATTTATTTTTTTATTTATTCAATGTGCATACTGCCCTTCATCCGAAGATCCCAGGATGGTTCACAACAGACTATGAGAACATCCAGTGCTTTTACTTAACAATGTTGTTTGCTAAAATAGCAGCTGGAACATGTTGCAGAATTGCATGGAATCTGTGAATTAAAATTACATTAGTGTAATTTTACTATTGAAGTTCCTTCAGTATAGCTCACATCACAGCTACTCCAGAGATGCTACTGATCTACATTCTTGCTACACTGGAAAAAATTGTGTAATAACTGAAACTATCAAGCTTTTAAAAAGAAAAGGGGGGGGGGACCAATCCAAGTCCACAACAGAGATTGCTATTTGTGGCAATTATTTTGTCCCTCTACTAAGAAAAAAATATCTACACCAAATGTTCACTTCTAATATTCTTGGCTTCTCTAAACTAAGGTTCAAATGAGCTCAGATGAATATCTTAAAGTGCATGCATGCCTTTAGGCATTTGATGAAGTAATCCATGTGGATTGCCAAATTGTCATATATGGAACTAATCAGACAGGTTGTTGCCAGTTTGAAATGCTGAATTCGTTTGACTTTGTCTTCACAAGCAGGAGGTGATTACTTTTCAGTTGCCTGATCTCAAATATGCATCTATATCCCCATTCTTCTGAAAATGTACGGTAACAAGATGTTATGATTTCAGGCCAACACATTTAAAGAAAGCAAACATTTATTTATTTTTTAGTTACAAATGTTATTGTTTTTCATATTCATAAAAACAGTTAATTTTCCCCCAAATATACATACAATATAAACAACAACATAACAACCTTGTTTCACACTCCCTAGCTTTCCCCAAGAGCTAGTGAGACAGGAAGGATGGGGGGGGGGGGAAGAAGGAAGGAAGCAAAATATAAAGCTGCTTCAGGCATAATGTTAATTCATGGCTTAGTTTTGCATTCAGAAGTAGTCAGGCCAGGGGCCTCTAGTTTGCCTATTATTCCATACTTCCTATTGTTAATTATTGTTGTGGTTGTTATTTATTAAATTTGCATACTGCCCTTCATCCATAGATCTCAGGGCGGTCCACAACATAAAAATACAATATATTCATGCAGTAGAATTGGAGGCATTTTTTGTGTGATTCCCCCTCTTGTTATTTATTTCTTTAAAATATTTATCCTTCCACCATTTTTGCTCACATAGCTGTAGGTAGCATTTTTACACACACTTTTCCTTAGTATGTGGATTTTTGAGGACCAACACACACACACACACACACACACACACACACACACTGGTTCTCAAACTTAATCCGTTCCGGAAGTCTGTTCCAAAACCAACGCGTTCCAAAACCAAGACTCCCATAGGAAGTAATGCAAAATGGATTAATCCATTACAGACTTTTAACAACAACCCCTAAAACAGCAATTTAACATGAATTTTACTATCTAACGAGACCACTGATCCATAAAATGAAAGCAATAAACAATGTACAGCAGTCACACAATCAGTAGAACAGGGTTCCACACAGTCACAAAAACAAAACAAAAAGAGCTGCAAAAACAGAAACACAAAATAAATTGCAGAAACAGACAGACCTCAGCATACCACTCAAAACACAAGTACTCCAAATGGAAGCGTAACACTCAAAACGGAGCATGTTTGGCTTCCAAAAAAAGTTCGCAAACCAGAACACTTACTTCTGGGTTTGCAGTGTTTGGGTTCCAAGTTGTTTGAGTACCAAGGCGTTTGAGAACCAAGGTACCACTATACACACAAGTTTTTACTGGATTGGAGTACACCATTGCAAAATTAAGATGAGTGTAGATTTTGAAAGAAGGCTGTGCTTTGGTTCTCATATTGTTTTGGAAACTGTGGGAATACAATCTGAAGTGAGTTTTCACCACATCCCTACTTGTAAGTAAGTGGTATACGACTGCAGCCTGAGAGTGCATTCTTATGCATGTTTACCAGATAAATCTGATGGCTTTCAAGGAGTTTTAGTCACAAGTGTGTGTGGGATTGAAGCCTCCCTCCCTCTTTCTCTTTATAGATGTGAAAAGAAAAATCTAAATGTTTTCAGATGTTGACATTGTATGACTTAAAGGAGATAAAAATATTCAGTAGGAAACACACTTTGTGAATAATAAACAAAATACTAAACAGATCTCCCCTCCCCCAAAATTGCCTACAACAGAGTGTGTGAGCAATAACTGTTTTAGCATTAGGGTTTTCCATTATTGTACTTACAGCATGTGGATTATAGTTCTTTCTAGAGACCCTTAAAATCCTATTGAGATGAGGATATCTTTAATCATGTAAGTAATCCACAGCTTAGAGCCTCTGTTGATGTGCGTTGCTATGAAAGACAACAACGGTAGTGAAACAGCTCCTGTGGTCTCTGGTGTCATCAGTGACTTTAGAGGCAAAATCCATTTGGAACCATTAAAGATTAATTTTCAAAATTGGAAATGCACCCTGGCAGGCATGTGCAGAGGCATTTTCCTTGCACTGGGCTGTTATATTACACTATTGCTATTGTCTTAAACCGCTGCTTCAGTATATTAAATTTAACACCACACTCCCTCTCAGCTCTTGACGCCCCGTTTAGTTTGCCAGCTCTGCAAAATTCTATGGTGGTGGGAGGGGGTAAAAGTACTAGAATTTTGATTTGGAGGCAACTCTAAAAAGGCACACGAATGGTCACTAAAATTGTGGATACAGCAATAGCATTCCCTTGTTGGCCTTTCATCCAGAAGCCCCATCGTTCCTTGTCTCTTCTCTCCCTTCTGCTGAGAACTCTGTCCCTAGACCCTGTGTTGTTATGTACTGAAGTTCTCACCCTGGGCCAGCAGGGGGATACTGTACATTTTCACTCAGGTCCACATATGCAAATAAGGGATTGAAAGTGACGTTCAGTGATTGGATAGTTACAGAAAGATTGTTACTGTTGTCTTGTAGTTGAGCTCTATATAAGCAGGTTGGCTGAACCCTTCAGTTCAATTCTGTTCTGGCCTGTGAATATTGTTTAGCTGTTTATTGTTGAGCTGTTTGAAGAATCGCTGTGTCGTCTGATATGTTCACCCACAACTTAACATGTGTGAAGGTTCCTGCCCCCATCTTATTCTTATTCTCCTTCCTTCCTTCCTTCCTTCCTTCCTTCCTTCCTTCCTTCCTTCCTTTCCACTACCCATAATTTCATTAGGCCCCTAGTTTTCTGGCAACTATCTACTCTGTTTCATTTTGTTTAAACCCTCCCAGCTAACCTTCCTGCCTGCTCACCTTGCCTGTTTCTTCTCCTCTTATCTCACTGGCTTTCAGCAATACACTACTTCTGCCCTAAAATCACATGAGCTGTTTTTTGCAGTTACTGACCTTTCGCTTCTTCAACTCCTCCTTATCTGTCCATCTGCTCCCCAGGGCCCTTTTTTGTATCTCATGCACCTAATCTCCCTTTATCTTACTCCATGGTCTGTGTTCCTCCCCCCCCCCCCTTCCTTTCTTTCCTGCCTCTGCAGCTCAGCACTATGCTTCTTAGCTTTTTTTTTTACCTGTTCAAATCTTTTTACCTTCAGCTTTCCAACCTCCAGGCTGTCCACATACCACCCAGCTGCTCCTTTCCCAGGCGCACATATGAAATTTTAATCCCAGACAAACTGATGATTTCCTTTAGTGAAGCCCGAGTGCAGAGATCCTGTCAGCCGTGTCCCAGCATCTGAGCTAGAATGTTCATAAGCATTCTCTGATATCACAGTAGTTTAGCCAATGGAGGCTTTTTTAAATCAATCAACCAACCAATCTCCATGTACAACACAGCATAATTAATTCAGTTTGCAACTTCTTTTGTAGATTGGATCAGATACAACAAGAACAACAACAACAAAATTTATACACCGCCCATCTGGCTGGGCTTCCCCAGCCACTCTGGGCGGCTTCCAACAAAATATTAAAATACAGTAATGCATCAAACATTAAAAGCTTCCCTAAACAACATTCCACATCATCTCATACCAGCCTTATGTACTATATTCAAATTTCATATACATATTGGAATGTCATTTATGTCAAGATGAACCTAGTAGTCTCATTCATTTCCGTGCAACACACTTAAGTGGCAAGTCATTCTGAATTCTGGTTTATATCATTAGTTGCCTCAATTAATTTATTGGTGGGGGAATAGTGTACTTATAGTGACTTTTCTATTACACATACAACTCTTTAAAGCTCTTTTTAAAAAGTGTTTCTTCCCTTTCGGCTCTCTATCTTATTCACTAAAGGAGTATTGGTATGGGATGATAAAGAGGGATTTACTATTTGAAACAGCTCTTTTTTCCCCTCCTCAAAAAAGGCCATCTGGTATCTTATCACTGTAATGCATGCACATACGCGGCAAAGTATCTATTATAACGATAAACTGCTAGGGAGGTTTTCCATCCTCTTAATCCAGATGGTTTGTAATAACTTAGATCCACAACATTTTATACGGCCCTTTAGCTGTAAGGCTGAATTCATTACAATTATATCACACACACACACACACACACACTGCTTTCCTTGTAACAAAATATTTTCACTTCAGTCTTATTTTTCTGATACTCTAAATCAGCCTTCACCAACCTGATGTCCTCAAGCTGTTTTAGACAACAACTCCCATCTTCCCAAGCCAGCACAGACATAAATATAGAGCTGAGCTGGAACTTTATTGAAGAATTTCCCACTTGAAACATGGAGGTTCAGGATGAAAGGTTTTGCAGAACTGTATCCCCTCTCAGGTTTTGCATGCCTACCTGTTTTCATGAGCCTCACAGCAGAGGTGATGGGGCTCATCACGGCCTTGTTAACTTTTTCTCTTGAAGGCTTCATGTACAGGAGTGAGAGCAAGAACCATTGCTGCCCTCACTCTGACTTGGCTTCTTAATTCTGCCCCTATTCCCCTCCCCACTACCTAAATCACCAAATATCTCCACACCCACCCACCCCTCAGCTTCAATGTCTGCGAAGAAGAAGAAGAAGAAGAAGAAGAAGAAGAAGAAGAAGAAGAAGAAGAAGAAGAGTAGTTTGGATTTGATATCCCGCCTTTCACTCCCTTTAAGGAGTCTCAAAGCGGCTAACATTCTCCTTTCCCTTCCTCCCCCACAACAAACACTCTGTGAGGTGAGTGGGGCTGAGAGACTTCAAAGAAGTGTGACTGGCCCAAGGTCACCCAGCAGCTGCATGTGGAGGAGTGGAGACGTGAACCCGGTTCCCCAGATTACGAGACTACCGCTCTTAACCACTGCACCACACTGGCTCTCACTACACCACACTGGCACTGAGCAGAGCAGTGAAACTGCAGAGGCAGACAGGGATTACACTCTGCAGTTTCACTCTGCAGTAGATTCTGAAAACCTCTAAATAATAATGTCCTGTCTGAGCTGACAGAGCTGGTCTCAGAGGCAGTGTTGAGGACTCCTGGACTGTTGGTTTTAGGGGACATCAACATCCATGACTAGGCAACTGACTTGGGTGGCTCAGGACTTAATGGCTGTTCCAACATGTAATTGGCTCAATGCATGTGACAAGTCCCACTCTGGACCTTGTTTTCTCAACAGGGCAGGAAGAAGGTGATCTGAAATTGGGGGATATTGACATCAGTCCGTTCCAGGAGCTTGTGCTAAGTCATAGCTTGACTTAGTGTTACAAGTTAGCCAGGAAGCCAAGTATGCAAGAGTAGTTACATGGGTCTGTATACCATGCATGCATGCCAGAGGCACAAATAAATCTTGTTTCATTTAACAAAGTCAGGACCAGGACAATTATCTTTACAGAAATGTTTGACACCTCTGCTGATGCATTGTACCTGTTAATAGGACCTGTCATGTTGTAAATTTTACACAGCTTTGCACTCCCTGTTAGTGTTTAAGCAAATAGATGACTGGCTGACTTTCCTATTTAAAGATCCCAAACTGAATAGCCACAAAAAGGTATTAGGCCTAGAGATGGGCAAGCACAGCTGTAGATCCCTTTTGTGATCCCATAGCCAGGATTGTTCTACGGATAATCACCCCCCCCCCTTTTTTTAAAAAGCATTCTGACCTGGCTTTGCCAAGTGCCACAATACAGCACCATCACTCCTGACATTCTGGCTTCCCTGAATGGAGGCCAGTCAGGGACTAATGCGATTACATGTCCAGGATCCTTTTAAGAGGAAAATGGTTTAGAAACCTGCAATTGGATTGAACCCATAATCCCTTGAAAGCAAGGTGGCTTTTCAAATCCCAATGCTGAACTAATGTGTCTAGGAGCCTTTTATAGGAAAGGCCGCAGAGGCCACAAAACCTGGTAAGGAGCTCTTTCTTTATTTTGCTTACAAGGCTGTAATATATTTTAGTGCTTATCTGTTGGGCATAAACTATGCTGGTATTCACCTCAGGCAATTTGGGGGGGGGGGGTTGAAGGAAAGGAACCATGCTGGTGCAGTCTGTGTGCTATCTGTGGAGAACCTAAATGGTTTGTGTTCCTTAAAATCCATCTTCCTCCTCTGCATTTCAGCAGTATTAGAAAGCAGCCACAGGCAAAGGTCTTGATAGGCAGAACCCCCTTCCATCCCGCTGTGTGTTTGCAATGCAGCCTGGCCTCAATTACATGCATTGGAAAACTGTTTTATTTTCTCTGCATGAAGACACAAAATATTGAGACCTCTTTACTGAAGCCTGCTCAGCTTAACCAAGCCACTTTCACATGAAGGAGTAGCTTACTTGAACTGGATTTTGCCTCTTCTCTTACTGGGCTCGCTCCTGTGCTTTAACAATAGTCTTTTTCTTTTTCTTTAAAGAAGTTTTTCCTGGCAAGGAGACAACTGGGAGCGAAAAGTTCACTTGCAAATAAAAATAAACAAACACGGAGCCAATATATTACATATGTTTGCTGGCTGCTCCTTCAAATTAGACATTTTTGTCTGGTGGCTCACCAAATAATCATTCCAGGTGGCTTTTCTGGATCTGGGATGAGGAACCTTCAACCTGGGGCACAAATGTGACTCTTAGGGTTAGAGATATCTGGCACTGATTTACACCGTCCTCCAGTTCTTTTGCGAGGATGGATGGAATATGGCCTTGAACTGTAACATTGCCCTCTTGACTACCTGGATGGTGAGATATACATATAGAAAGCTCTGGCTTTTTCATGGTTGGACTATAACCTGCTAAACAAATACAAGAGTCATATCAATTGCCCAACCCACCACTGGCATTATTTATTGCATAAAATTTATATACCGCTTGATTGCATGTGGCCAGCAGAGGGTTGCCCATGAGGAAATGCACCCTGTGGAATGAAAAGTGTTCCACACCCCTAAGTCTCAAAGATGTCACCACCAAATATTCCTCCTAACCATGTGAGATGCACTGATGGAATGAGGGCGGGGGAAGCTGCCATTCCATGTGATACCAGTGACAAGCCACACAGAGCAGCCACCATGTGGGCGCAATTTATTTTTATTCATTAAGTGTCATGTGACATCCAACTAGTGACCATGCTGGGTGAACGGAGCCTTCAAATACCACAGGATAAATTATACAGAAGTATGTGGCCAAATCCAGGACTCATAAGGGTTTTCAAGTTCGTAAAGTTGGTATGTTTACAATCATACGAAGGTTGTTGTTTTTTCCAACTCAAAGGATTAGATCTTATTTCAGCTTGAGACTAGAGTCAGCCAGTAGCCTTCAGGAATGTAGTCAAATACCTCAGAAGCCTGGTCATGTTCGCTTGCTAGGCCCCTTCACAAAAGCTATCTCAATCTTATTCTGTGTGATGTAATCAATATGGTGTTTCCCTATAGTCTGTGGTCATGCTGAGTATCATGGCATTTAAAAAAAGCATTCCATAGTACTTGACTCAATAATATAGTTGCTAGCCCAACTGGCATGTGACCAAAACACTGGAGCTATTTTTACCCACTGCCCACACACATTCCGCTTACAGTGTCAGTCAGGTTTAGGGAACTTGTCGCTTCTTGTTTTGGATATCTCGTAGGGTGCAATTCTTTGTTGTATGAGAAAACACCCACATGATTCCTACTGCAGTAATGGCTGGCTTTCAGCTGTGGTGGGTGGGAGTGGAGTGATCTGTATAATTTGATCCAAAAAAACTGCTTTGCCTTGAAACCTCCTGCAAACCAGGTTCGCTGCTGCCACAATCGCTGAGCATCAGCCAGGGGGATAGCCAGAGGCCTGCTGTGTAGCAGCCAAGACAGGGGTGCTATTCTGTCAGCACTGTTTAGGGCAGGCATAGGCAAACTCGGCCCTCCAGAGGTTTTGACCACCATCCCTGACCACTAGTCCTGTTAGCTAGGGATGGTGGGAGCTGTAGTCCCAAAACATCTGGAGGGCCGAGTTTGCCTATGCCTGGTTTAGGGTATGACTACAAATGATCACAAGCCCCTCACATTGATGTGTGTTCTTATGTGTCAGCAGCAACAACACAAGGTGCTGTTGGCCCTTCAGAAGTCATGGACTTGTATGCTGTCACCACAGCTGGGCCTTGCCATGGAGCTCTTTTCTTCTGAGTAAGGGCATCCTCATTCCTTTGTTTTTCATTATCACTGGCAGTGTAAAGTACTGCCTTCAGTGTAAAGTACTGACATCAGATTTAAAGGCATAATATTTTTTCTGGACCACCAATTTGGCAACCATATTTATGGACAATTTAACATGTCTCAAATAAAATTTACATATGGACGGGCTACAGTGAGGAATGGCCTATACACTCTTTAGTGGCTGTCTTTTAAAATAGTATAGTATAAGGCTGTAAATACCTTGTTGGCTTGCACGTGTCCACTAGGTATTCAATCAGTGATAATAATGGCAAAGATCCCTAACCTATCATCTCTTATTGATCACCAGTTTCCATAGCACTCTATTTGCTTCTCATTGGTCGCATCCAAATACTTCCCAACAACCTTCACAAACTACAGTTCCGAGGTTTTTTGGGGGAAAGCTGTGACTCTTAAATTTCCACAAGAAGGCTTCCTCAACCTCAGCCCTCCATATGTTTTTGGCCTACAACTCCCATGATCCCTAGCTAGCAGGACCAGTGGTCAGGGATGCTAGGAATTTTAGTCTCAAAACATCTGGAGGGCCATGGTTAAGGAAGCCTGATTTAAATGTATGTGATGGATGTGCCCTTCATTGATGGCCTGCAATCCTTCATGTGAAAATCATACAATGATTTCAGTTTTTTCTACAAGTATTACTGTAGTACACTAAGGCTGCAACCCTGTATATGTTTTCCTGAAAGTAAGGCTAATTGAACACAATGGGGTTTAATTCTGAGTAGACATGCCCATCATAGTAACTAAGTAGGTGTGGTTGGGAAATCAATGAAGGGCAGGGATAAATTTGGTCTTCTGCAAAAGGAAGGCATATCATGAAGCAAATGATCAATAGCTTGAAAAAAATGTAACCAGGAGAAATGGCAAGGCCCACTTTCCCCAAATCATCTCTTTTAAATTTAATACCTTGAGAGTCTGCTCTAAAGGTACTCTGCTCTTGGCCACCTGAGCTATCACAATCTTCAGGAAAATAATGTATGGTAATTGATGGCAAGAGTAGCCAAGTTTACTTGCAGAGTTTTTCACATGTCAACCCAAGTGTAGTTGATAATAGGACAGAAGAATGCTTGAGGGACAGCAGTGTTTTGGAAAGCCAACAATTATCCAATGGCAGCTTAAAGTTATTGTGATCTCACAGACACTTGCCAAGGGCAGTGCATGCTAAAAATATACCCTGCACACATTCCTGGGTTTTACTACCAGGACGTTATGATGAACATAGACTGCAGCCCAACTTCAGAGTATCTTAAAATTATTACTTCTAATCACATACGCACACTTAAGCTGTGCAGTAGTTCCTGCCACCTTCATTTCCTCCCTTTGCATTCAAGGATAGCTTTAGTCTGATTGTGTTGATTGGAGCCTATTGATTCACAGAGTCTTGGGTGTTGCTGATGTTTTAAAGGAAATCCCTTGGTTCCAGCATGCAAATGGATCTCCCTGCTACCCCACATACATTACATTAAGTACATACAGTATTGTCAGAGCATTCCATGGTAGATCTTCTGCATATCCTTTCAAGGAATCTCATCTCCTGGAATTAGTCTAGCAGTCACATGCTCAGATGGCTCAGATCTTCCACACGATGTATGTGTGTGAAAAGACACACTACAGGTATACTGGATAGAGTACCCACAGCTAGGGGGATCAATCTGAATTAGTTTGCACTTGAAGGTGAAGCTAACAAATGAGCACTTTTTGAAACAATGAACAAACACAGCCCTACTTTGAGATTTGCACGTCTCTGAATTTTGCAGTGCGAGTTCTGCCAAGTAACATATACAAAAATGCAAATACCAGCCTAAGTGTGCATAAAATACATATCTTTATAAATATAAGCTACAAAAATGCATTATATTAGGCAAAATTGCATTGCAAAATATGTATATTAGGAGAAATTCACACTAAAATACCGGTGGATTTTCATGTGAACTTTTAAAAACAATATTCACCAACCAATATGGAAAAATGGAAAAAATTAACTTAAGACTAGAAAACTGAGAAAATGAGAGACACCAAAATAGATTGATTTGCCCATCCCTATCCACAGCACACGTTGAAGTATATACAAACCTTGTGGACATTAGCCCAGGCATTGACAATATGTGACAGGACGCTCCTGAAGAGCTGATTCTCCTGGCTCCTATCCCTTCATTTCCAGCTTTAGGATACTGCTTGTGATGGGCTATGGGTACCTCTCCCCTGGGATGCACAAGACATACAGTTTGGGATGCACAGCTAAGGGACTGTTCTGTGAATCAGGAAAGACTTCATTCAAATTTGTCGTTGACCATAAGCTACTGCTTACCTTGCAAGTTTGGCATATGGATTGTTGAGACATTGGCCAAAAATGTTCATTTACCCACCACTTTATGAACCCCTCCTTTCTTTCTGCCACACACCAGTTTTGGCACAGAGACTCTGACTCGCATAAAGCTTGGGTACCTTGCAATTTGCTGCAACATCTGAACCAGGGAACTCTGGTCTAGTGTCAGGAATAAACCAGATAGTAAATCAGATTGTGGTTTATGAAGCTATGGACGAATGCCCAAATTCAGTCAACGCATAAGAAGAGGGTGGTAATCTAAAGTGTTATTTAAATGTGAAATATTAGATATATATTTTTAGAATGAATACTGCACCACATTGTGTTTATTGTGAAGCCAAAATTATTACAAGGTTTTGCTTTCATTGTCAACATCCATATCTTCCTCTTTAACAAATGCATTTGCTGAGCACAACTGAATCAGAAAGCCATTTCTAATAAATATTCATGATAGCCTCTCACTACCACAAGTACCTGTGTAGCAACAGCCAAGAGGGTGAAGAATGAGATGCTGAAAAGTGATCAACAAATGCGCTCTCAGTAGCAAAGGAAGAAGGCTGCAAAATCAATTCAGCTGTAGAGCCAAGATGAGATGGCTTAGCAAAAGCAAAGTGCTCAGGATTGTTTTGGGAAATCATTACTGCAGCTTGTTTTGGAATCTAAAATACACAAGCTTAAAATGCCATAATAGAAATAATATTCTCTTTCAGCAGTTCCAGAAGAAAACAGTGTCCTCACTGTGAGATACTCAAGAGGCATAATGAACAATTTAAGACAGAAACACTCACCGGGGGTGGGGGTGGGTGATAACAAAATTCAAAGATAAATACAAAGAATCTAACACTTGTCATGAAGCAAGTGATATATGGGAGAACAATCATATACCAATGAACTCTGAAGTTCATTGGCATTTACTCTTGAGTAAGGGGGAGCGCCCGTTGCTCAGTCCCTGCTCCTGCCAACCTAGCAGTTCAAAAGCATGTCAAAGTGCAAGTAGATAAATAGGTACCACTCCAGCAGGAAGGTAAATAGCATTTCCGTGCACTGCTCTGGTTCGCCAGAAGTGGCTTAGTCATGCTGGTCACATGACCCGGAAGCTGTACGCGGCTCCCTCAGCCAGTAAAGCGAGATGAGCGCCGCAACCCCAGAGTCGGCCATGACTGGACCTAATGGTCAGGAGTCCCTTTACCTTTACCTTTATGAGCTGAATAGGGAAACAGGAAAAACACTGGCAACAAGCAGATTCCAGCCATTAAGAATCAAGTATGCTTTTCTCTGTTTGGTCTTATTCTGATTCACTTTAGAGCCATGAGAAAAAACAAGAAATGTGAATTTTACCTTTTTAGTGGCACCTAGTTTTTGCACACACCCCTCTCTATCCTCCATCTGGTCAAGCAATAAGAAGTAAGGAAACATTCTAGCCAAGGAAAAATATCCCAGAAGGGTGCAAAGTAGGACTGGTGAGGAGTATGGCCTAAGAAGAGTCCTGAGGGCCAGAAAGAGAGGCTGTGGACAGGCACATTTGGTTCCCAGGCCTGAGGATCCCCATCGCCACGCAAAGTGTGATAGAACAGAGGTAGCTTTTAGATGGATTTGTGTCTATCTGATAAGTTACTTTGGGGTGTGGGAGCAATGATCTGGCAAGCCAAGGATGTCCCAGCTTCTCAGCTGGGCAGTGCAAGCCTTTGATCTTAGGTGACAGCAGGTGGCACTGCCCATCACTATGCCTTCTTCCAAGACCCAGCAATTCCCAAAGAGAATCTATTTAACGATGCAACTGCAATGAGCTGCTTTAGAACATACTTGTACTGTGTCGGAATGAGGACAGTAATTACCTTCAGCTATCTAAGGAGGGTGACACTGACAGAAAACAAAAGTAAATATTTAATACTGAAAGGAGTGCATAAATGTTAAGGACTAAGTACATTTCTAGATCTGCAAGGGCAATTAACTTTTGGCCTGTTTAGATGTTGCTGGAACTGTCTACATTAATAGCCTGATTTATAGAGGAAGCCTTGTAAGCTTTTGCGCTAATGCCTCTTTGATTGTACAATTGTTGAAACTATGTACGCTTGCCAGAACAATAACATTTGAAGGGCTGGGTTTTAAAGTTCACAAAAATGCAAGTGCAGAATTCGTCTCTTGTGCAACTCAGAAAGGATTCTTCATATTCTGCATGACTGACCCAGAAATGCTTTTCTTTTGCTGGGGAAGGATGTTTCTGTTCTAAGTGATTGTCCTGGAGTCAAACCTTGATTCTAAACTACAACTTAATTAACCACAATCTTAAAAAGAACCTGTTTTGCCAGCGCTTTAAGCATGATTCAGTGTCATTGTGAGCAAAGGATGCTTTGTTCAATGTAGAAACATGAAAGGGACTGACTATATCATTAGAATACGCCATATTATGTAGATTTACTTATACGTCCACCAAATGGTGGAAATGTGAGCATAATCTTACCATAGGAAGGATATCGCTGGGAAGGCAAGTTGCAGTCAACATTCCTCTTTGTAACCAGTACTGACCCATCATCCTTCCTCTTAATGCTTTATATGCCAATCCTTTGAGATCCCATACTCCTTCCATTTCTCCTTTGCTACTTCCCTCTCTTTCCAGATTTATCTTCTCTGTTCCTTTAGACCAGGGGCAGGCAGGAAACTTTGTTCAGCCCAGTAGCCACAGTCCATCTTGCACAACCATCTAAGGACAGCATGCCGGTAGTGGGGAAAGCTTGCAACAAAAGTGAGTGCATTGAGTGCAACTCTTATCTTTGCACAGTCAGCTATATTCTGGATGTGCAAAAGTCAAAGATTTCTATACACACCTCTCTCCATCCAGACAAGCAAAAAGCACTGTCAGAGTCCAAGGACACATTCCAGTCAGGCCAAAATGCTTAAGGAGAGTGTGGAACAGGACTTGTGATGGGTTAGGTAGAGTCTCAAGGGTCAGATAGAAAGGGCTGAAGGGGCACAATCTGCCCACAGGCTAGAAGTTCTTCATACCTGTCTTATACCTCTGTCAACTCCTCTCTTTCATCAGCCTCCAGTTATTTATATCCCACCTTTCTGTCTCTTACCCTTCTGATTCCTCTGCACTGCCTTTCCTCCCTGCTTTCTCTTACCACCTTAGTTTGGCATCTTTACTTCTGTGCCAATTTGTCCAGTCTAAATTCATCCCTCTGCCTCTCGGCATCCCTTTCTTCAATCCTGCTCAGCTGTTGCCACAGAGTTTAAAGATTTGTAATCATGCAAATGGGACTGTATAAGAAGGTTGTTGTTGGCATCTGCCTGTTTCAGGAGGAGTGCACCTTTAAGGGGTGAAGTCAAACTGTCAGAAGATTGAAGCACCAGCTATGGCTGTAGAGAAAGCTATGGGAGAGAGATGTTTTGTTGCAGCTGGGGCAGATGGAGGCAGCTAGTTGTGTTCATGCAGATGCACCATGGTGTTTCTTCTCTCTGTGCCCCTCACAGTGGTCATTCCTCTTCTGGTCACTGTTATGGATACACGACCTGACTGCCGTTGGTACAAATACTTGCAGGCCTGCTTATTCTGTCAGCTATACTATTTTTTAACCACTGCAATTCTTAATAGGGTAAGCTGAGGACATTATTCTTGGATGTTAAATGTTCCCTCCGGACTATTAAGTCTCCCTTCCTTTCAGATTTTTTATATTATAGATTTTTTCTTGTTGGGCTGTGAGACACCACATGCAGAACTCCATCTGTGGGGTTCACCTAGTGCTTACCTAGGGCCTTAAAGTTTTTTTAAGTACTTTTGAGTAATCACCTTCTGCTGTTGTTTTATGCTGTTTGTTTTTGCTGATGGCTGCACATTGTTTTAATACATTGCACACTGCCTTGCAATAGACAATAAAGGACAGTATAGGAGGTTGTTTTTTTCCCCGAATAAAGATTGCTCCAGCATGTGCTTGCAAAGTAGTTCAGTAGAAGAGGGCATGCAGTAATACAGGGATACAGAACATTATATAGATATGTGTTCTCAACTCAATCTACAAACCCATCAAAAAACAATTCTTACTATAGACTAGCTAATTCTTTTTTAAAAAGTCAATGCATACTGAGTTGATAAGTAATTGAAGAAGTTGCCTGAGCCCGCATATCTCATGAATATTATATCATTCAAAGTATTAGTCCTTTCACCCTAATTCACACACTAACAAAATTTATACAATAAATACTAAAATGAGGAAATAGTCACAAGAAATGTTATAAAATTTATCTTCATTTTTGTCAACGTTAAGACGGTTTTAAAGCAAAATGAACACTAAATTAGAAAATAAAACATGATTAATTGAAATCATATGTAAACTCTGGACTAGCACAATTGCCATCTGCAGAAGAAACTCTGACTCATTAATCTCGTGCGTATGTTTGAACAAGGTCCAGAGTCTAGTGGTTGTGTTTATATGATAAATTGGATGGTAAACTTGACATAACTCATGAATCACAGAAGTCAAACAATGCAGAGTCACAAATAGAAACACCATACAGTCCGCTCCCCATCCTTCTTCCTTATGTATATGAAAAGAAACTTCACCATGGTCCCCACGTTGTACAATCATGTGAACCTCATTGATTTCCAAACAAATAACAGCCTGTTTGATAATGAGTTCAAATGTCAAGACAGGTCCATTGGCCTTGATGCTTCACTGTTCAACTAGGCACACAGTCAGAAAAGGATAATTCAGTGGTTCCCTCATATACATATTTATTAAGAAACTGAGATGACATTTCTCTCTCATTTTCAGTAAGAAAGCAAATGTAACTTTTACTAACTCTGGAGAGTAGTAATATGGTTGGTGTAGGTCAATAAGCAGATACGTTTTGAATAATGTACCCCTGTTCTTAAGATATTTGAATTGGATGCAATCAGAAAATGTATGATTTTGAAAACTAATGTAATGCCTTTGAAAATGACAGGCAGGAATCCAGGAGCTAGGGAGGCTCACAACTAGGAGTGGAAGGATCTGCCAATTTCCATTCTCCAGTTTCTAATTTTTCCCAATCTTAAATTTAGTTCTTCACATTTCTACAGCAACTTGCCATTTTAAAAAAGTAATGAACATTCACCAGCACTTTAGTTTGTTCTCCTAATAAACCTAGTTTTTTATGCAGTTTTGACCAATATGCATATTTTTGCTAGCAATTTTCCTGAGACTACAAGCATTTTTGTATGCTCTCGAGTGATATGTTTATGCATGCTTTCTGCTAATACATGCATTTTGTAAATACTGGTTTGAAAACTGCATTGCAAAATTCAGATTAAGTCAAGTTTTAGAGGATGACTGCTTTGATTTTCAGTGTTTTGGAAAGTGTGAATTTGACAGCGTTACCTATAAATGTGAACTGCATTGAATTTCTCCCCTTCTTCACATAACACAGTATCTAAGCTTGTGATAGACATCAGCCACAGTCAGTGGCACAATTCTCAGCATTGACAGGTATGCCCACCCTCACTAGGCAAATCTAGTGGAGACAGAACTGTCCCACCCTCCACAGACCACTTTGGACAGATGGATGGCTCTTATGGTATCAATGATTCCATTCAAAGGAAGAATTGGGAGCACACTCTAAGAGCATTCTCCCAATTGTTCCTTTCTTCCTTTGCAGTCATGGCTTGAATTCAAGTTTCCACTCGACAAATTCCTGCCAAAAGCAAAATGTAACTCTTGCTTTCAGCAGGCTCCACCCAGGAGCTGCTAAGTGGAGTCGATCTCGATGGGACTTGCAGCTGGCACAGAAATAAAAAAGATGCAGAACCTCCTGCATAGAACCAATCACGGCAGTGCTTGCATTTGGCACCAAATTCAAAAGGTGCTGAATGCAAACCCTATGCTCCAAATGTTGTCATATAATGCCAGCTGTGGGGCAGATGGATGTGGAAATTGTCTCATGGGCCAAACTAGGACCACTGGAAGGCTTTATTCAACCCATGGTCTGGAGGTTTCCACTTCCTAGTTTATGGCAGCCATTTGCATGTTTAAATGCAAGGCTGAGTTATATATTTTATAAAAATGCAGCCCAAAGTTCATGTTTTACCTGGAAGTATGACTGACCCACTGAACTCAGAGGAAAATACTCTTAAGCAAACATGCTTAGAACTGCAGCTGTGCAGCCCAGTTCTGTGTTTGTTTATATAGAAGTAAGCTCCACTTTGTTCAGGAAAGCTTACTCTCAAGTATATACTTAACAGAATTGCAGTGCTAGCCTTGCAGTTAATTATTTACTTGGGACAACTAGCAATTCCTTCTGGGCAACTAGCCTGCTATGCTTGCTGCACAAGGTTCTGTAAGCTGTGACACATGTGCAGATGATCTGGTCTATGGGAACCAGCATATTATCATTCTTATTTGTCTGATGAAAAAAGATATTGTAACAGGATGCTGTTAGGACACCACATGGAGACTGAAGGCTCTTCTATTGATTCATTGCAAGTATTTGGGCTTCTGCCTCCAGTTCAGCGGAATGCAAACGTCTGTGTCATAGAAGGAGGCTTGTTAAAACATGAGTCATATTGGAAAACCATTACGTATGAAAAAGAAAAATTTTTTTTTTGAAAATTTCCAGCCAGAAAAGTCAGACTGATAAAAACAAATAATATTTTATTGCCTTTATATAAATGACGGCAATGAAATACACAGAGCACAATCTAACCAAAATAAAGCAATTTTAAAATTATTACAATAGGAAATATTTAAGCAGGTGGTTAACTCTGCAAGTTTAATTCAGTGGCAGTTAATAGTACTACACTTTGGCCTGGCTTGCCCGTAGCAATTGACATTCTTAAGCAGTGCTCTTCCTGTTGACTTCAGCTAAGTGTGATTTCACACACGCAGAAAAGCTTTTGCATACTGAATGTTTACAATAGGGCTAGTTGCAGTTTTTTATGAGATCACGGCATCTCAGGCAGTAGGTCTCCTTAGTGGTCTTGGGAGCAATTGTACAGTTGTTCACACAAATGCCCCAGATATCCAATGGTATAGTTGTAGTGGGTATAAGCAGACCCAGCCAAATCAGTAGTTGTGAACAAATAACTGAAATAATTCCTCTAAGATCTTATATGGCAAGAAAGGAGTCTGTGATACAGAAATGGTGTCGGTCAACACTGACTCCAATCAAACTGGCTGGATGATTACATGAACTGTTAATGTGTCTTAGAGCCCCCCCCCCCCCGCAAAGTGCCATTTTAAATTTCACTTGTTATGGCATCAAGAAAAGTCAGAAGAACACATTTTGTTTCTTAACTGGCTGAGCCCCACCTAAAATGGGAGCAGACCATAACAACCTCTTAGCCATTTTCCAACTCAAACTAAAGTTTTCAATCCAACACATCAGAAACCAGCAAAGAAACCCACTTTATTTTGTCTTGTCTGGTATTTTACATACTGAGATTACAGGGTGAAACACAGAATGTATATATGGATGACTAAAGGGAAACTAGGAGTTACCTAAGTAAACAGAAGTTATGTTACCAGAATAAAACCTTGCTGAAGAATGAAACATTGCACATCTTATTCTTTTGTTTATGCTTGGATTTAAAATGGTTATGTTATTTGCCTATTTAACTGTGATGCAATTCAGGCACCACTTCCTGAAAACTTGTTTGCTGCAATCCTGGCTTCATCCTACTAGTTTCACTGTATGTAGAATGACCTTTGCTCATTAGGTACATCAATCAATTACTAGGGTGAGAGGCATCTTCAAATATTTATGAACATTTGCATTATCAAGATTACTGCTCCTCATGAAAACTGCATTAGCACACAACAACAATGCATAAGATTGAAAATATATATATATATATATATATATATATATATATATATATATATATATTTGCTTTCGTAGATTTTCACGGGTACAGGAATGCAGGTTTTGGTGTCCTCGGGTGTCTTCCCGTGTAAAAGTTGGGGTGTCTAGGCGACGTTTCGACGAGGTCTCACTCGTCATCTTCAGGCTGGTGCTTTCGGCTTCTTGTTACTGGAACAAGAAGCCGAAAGCACCAGCCTGAAGATGACGAGTGAGACCTCGTCGAAACGTCGCCTAGACACCCCAACTTTTACACGGGAAGACACCCGAGGACACCAAAACCTGCATATATATATATATATATATATATGACTGTATAATACCCAACAAATCAAGATTCCCCCACCATACTTTTGCAATATGGAAATTTGGATGGAGCTTAGGGCTTATCTTTTGTTCTAGGTTTCAAATCTACATTAGGGGCATGCATAGGTTGAGCAAATAGGACTGAGCAAACCTGTGTGCAGGTTTTCAGACCTAACCTTCAACCCCTTACTTCAAGCTTTGGAAAACGTGGTGCTGTGTTTTTAAATTTCATTTTAAATAGCTTCATTTCCTCCCATTGCACTGTTTTTGTTGCTCCCTGCGCATTTGAACATTCTATCACTATCCCTCCCCAAAAGCACAAATTGACAAATCTGTGGCTGTTACGTCAAGAAAAATCAGCCTTAGTTAGCCAGTGGCCTTGATTCAAACATTTACTGCTAATAGCCCCATTTAACAATAATTCACTGCATGGCAGCTGTAATTCCGACCTAATCCTCATGACCATTTTCTTACAAGGTGAGCAAATTGCCTGGTGAAATTGCCCCTATTAAGCAGCAGGCAAATTTATATATAATCTATTTATAACCCCCTTTTTATTATGCCAGGCTTCCAGTATTGAAGCTGGCTTGAGCAGTGGAAACACCCAATAGACATCCAGAAAAAAGGGTTTGAGGGTCAAGATGCAGAGCTAAAATAATTGTGCTTTAACACCTTCCATGGGTGTAGTCAGATTTTATGTTGGGGGAAGCAGAAGCTCATTTAAATACTTTTATTGATTTACTTGATAGTGGGGGCAGCTGCCCCGCCTGCCTCCCTTGGCTCCGCCCACGCACACCTCTTTGTCCAATAACCACTGAGGTAATGAGGTCTCCCACCCTCAGACGGGGGCGGGAGGATTGCCTCGAAGACCAATCCAAGAAAATGCAACTGGCGGCGTCTAAACCTAAGGGGAAGAGAAGCGCGCGCTTCTCAGGAACTCCCACAGCTTCTCCTAAGCACCGAGAAAGGTGCACGACAAGGGCCGGGCGCCCCTCGCCCTTCAGCTTCTGACAGGATTATTTTAAAAAGAAGGGCAGGGGGAGACCGCGTCAGCAGCTGCAAGAGCCATGTGCAAAAGGCAGGCAGCAGCGTTGCGGCGTGTTTTCGTTGTAAATTTCAAGCAGCAGCTCCCTCCAGCCGGTCGTTTGTTGCTCCTCCCCTCCTCCTCCCGCTTTTCTCTCTCGCCTCGCCCGCGCGCCCCGCCCTCTCCCGGCTCTTGCCGCAGCTGCAGGAAGCCAAGCCCCGCCCTCTCATCCCCGCGTGCGACCGACCGACCGGCTGGCTGGCTGGCGAGTGAGGCAGAGAGAGAGCGAGACTCGGGCAAGCCCCATTGTCTGGGCTGAGGCGGCGGCGGGAAGCGCGCGAGGAGCGAAGGCGCACGACCGGTCTCCAGAGAGCGAGGCGAGCGCGCGCGCACACCACACACGCACACGCAACCAGGCAAGCCAAGAAGCTGCGCCCGGGCGCGATGCGGGGCGCCAGCCGCCGCTTTGCAGCTGCCGAGAGGCTCCTCCGACACCCGGGCCAGGCTCGGGGCAGCGGCAGCTGCTGAAGAGGGAAGGAGGCCGGGCCGGCGCCGGCGCCCCAAACTTCGCCCTTTTGCCTTGACAGGGCGCGCCTTTTCTTCCTCCCTCCCCTCGCCGCCCCATGGAGACGCTGAGCGCCGTGCGGGCGAAAGTAGGGGCCAGGAGCCCCGGCGGCTGCGAGGCGGGCGGCACCGGCGAGCCCCAGCCCGCGCCGTCTTCCAGTCCTGCCGGCCGAGGCTCTCCGGCGCACCCGGCGCCGGACTCGCCCGCTTATCGACTGGAGGATCTGGAGACCTTAGCCACTGTTGGTGAGTGAGGCTGGGCGCCAGCCAGTGAAAAACAAAGGAAGGGGGGATAGAACGTGCTCGTCTGCAGCCGCAGCTGCCCCCATGACCACCCACCAGGTTTAAGAGGCGTCTCTGACTGGCAAGGGACACCCCCCTTTTTTAGCGCCCTCGCGATACGTAATTCTGGTCACCTCTGGGCTCACAATGCCATACCTCTGGGGCGCTCCCTAGACCAGGTAGTGAAATACAACCTTGCGGTGTCGCTCCTTTTGGAGATCATTCTCTCTGAGAGCCAAGGCAACCGGAAAGCTGTTGCTACTGCTTTCCTTCCCCAGGGCAGAGCCCCAGAGGATGCTGCCAGCTGCTAACACTGTGCCATCTCCACAAGCATGGATGGGCGCACCTCATGCCCAGGAAACAGTTTGTTTCTTTGGCGTCCAGGCTCACTTCTTAACACGATCTGGGCTTGGTGTCTTCCTTCCTGTTTTCGTATCCGGAAAGCTTCCCCAGTACTTTTTATCAGAGAGAAACAGAACAAGCTTTTTGCAGATGGCAGTTGAGAAGCAGGCAGGTGCCCAGCGGTGCTTGAGAACTGTCAAACCCAATGTGGAGAAGTCTGCTGTTTGGTCCCTGTTTATCTGCCAGTAGTCTGGATTTTGCCCAAATCTGTCTGGTGGCAAAAAGCTGAACTGGTTTTGTAAACAGTGTGTGGTCCTGTTTATCCCAGAAACTACTCTTTGAGTTTGCAACCCACAAACCCTTTGAACAAAAATATTTGCATGTAAATTGCTCTGAGTCCTGGCGACATCATTGAGCGTTCAGCCTGTTTAACTGAATAATATGCTGTTTAAGCAGTGCATCAGTCATAACCTTATGTTGCAAGTAACTTTGATGCTTGCTTTCACAAGTGTTGTGTGTGAAGTAATTATGTAAGTTGATGTATGTTTATAGCTCTTTATGCTTATACTGAGTGTGTGCGCTCTTCCTACAGTTCGCTTGCAAATTCCATCCAAGCTCCTGTTAATATTAAACATGGCTTGCAACTGTGGGCTTGTTCTTCTGTTCAGCGGCTCGGGTTTCATGATATCTAAAGCATTTTAGTATTGCTCACGTGATGAGCTGGAATGTGTATTGCTTTTTAAAGGCAGATAATCTGTAGAATCTTAAACAGGACCAGGACCAAGGGAGTCCTTCACTTGGACATGACTTTCTTCCCCAAATTTCCCCTCTTGAGGGATGTTTGCATCTGATCTGCGTAGATGGTTTTGTTAGCAGGCATTGGCTGCAGTGGGAGAGGAAGGAGAAGGGACACAGGGGAGGAGAGGATATGATTACAGTGCCATATGACACATGGGGAAATCTGATGTGAAATACTCTGTAAGAGAGGGCACCTGACACAAACAACCGCTGCCATTTGTTTCGACTTAAAAGGCCCTTTCATACATTACTCTGTGTATTTTGTACAGTAGATCCCAACCTCTTGGTGCCTAGCACTGCTTAGGGTGGTGAACACCAAATAAAACCTGCCATCAGATGAGTTCATATTTATAAAAGTACATAGGAGGGGGAGGGGCAGAGTTCCTCGTAACATGGGTTATATTCAGTATGGCTCTAAGGTGATTTCTTCTTGCACAACAGAATGTTCTGCTTGTCTCCTCCCCCTGGCTTTGGAGCCCACCCCCCCAACTGCTCAGGATTTCCCCCCAATCCTCTGGAGCGGATTTGAGGATGGCTCAGGGTCCATGAAGGAGGAGAGGGGATCTCGTTGCATTGGCACTAATACAGTGGTACCTCAGGTTAAGTTCCGGAGGTCCGTACTTAACCTGAAACTGTTCTTAACCTGAAGCACCACTTTAGCTAATGGGGCCTCCTGCTGCCGCCGCACTGCCGGAGCCCGATTTCTGTTCTCATCCTGAAGCAAAGTTCTTAACCTGAAGCACTATTTCTGGGTTAGCGGAATCTGTAACCTGAAGCGTATGTAACCTGAAGCGTATGTAACCTGAGGTACCACTGTACTTACACTAATGCACAAATGCTGCCCTTGGAGAAAAGTGTATGTCCATAAGTGTCATTTGATATAGTAAAATGAATTGGTGTAGGTTTAGGGGCACAGCCAGCCATATTGAAGATACCCCATCCCACATATGTGCATTTGTTTAGTGACAGAGTAACATCTGGTAGCAAGGAATTCATACAGGTGAAAGATCAGGCTGGCAGTGAAGGGGTGTATCTCTCTGCCCCTCTGCAAGACTGTGGGCAGGAATATAGCTTGCTATGAAGCTAGTATCCTTTCTGTCTGCAGAGAAGGGTAAGACAGTAGTACTTCACAGCCACAATGAAAACACAGGGTACTAGGGTCTTACCTGGCTGGTAACTTCGGGGTTTATCTGCAAGATTGGCCTGTAATCTTCCTGCTACAGCTCTTGGGAAGCTATATTAATTTTGTGTTATTCTGATCAATTTGGGTCTCAGCTGGTGGATAAACAAACTGTCTTGTCTTCAAATTAAGGAATTTATAGCATGGCTTGATTTGCCTGCTAGGCACATGGTTTTCATGTAAGGTGAACCTCCTAAAAAAGTTCTGGCAACTAGGAGGGAGCTGTAAACTATATATGTGTTGAATGGGTCAAGAGGCATGATCATTATTGGATACCCTGGGTCAACTAAGAGCGTCTGCAGTAAGGGCACCCCTGGGGGCCATGTGATAGGTTGCATCTTTACCTCTGGCATTGGAGAGGGAGTTGTGATATCAAAGCCTCCTTCCCCAACTGTCCCAGCTCCTTGTCCAACTGGCATTGATTGCAGTAGAGCCAAAAGGGGTGTGTGCTAGGAAGTGGCTTGGATCTGAATGATAGAATGCCCAACATACCAACATACATACCAACAACACACCACAAACGGGTGGAAGATTTAAACACACTTCTGAACAGGCGCTAAATCTCTCCATGGGAAACAATGGGAGAGAAAATGAATACTATTCACATGATATGTGAATGGATATAGGAACGTCCCTCCATCCTTGCTTCTGCCCTGTGGGTAGAACCAGACAGAGCTTTGGATGGGCTGTTAAGCCATCTTTGTATTTCCTGCCACCAGTTGTTCATGTATTGTGTGTATACCTCCTGCAGACGGTGCTAAAATACATAATGACAGTAACTCACTTCAGACATACTATCAAAGTGTTGTGACTTCCATGACTCTATTTTTATCTGTAAGCTAAGCTACCTTGAGTTCTGTCATGGACAAAGGTGGGGTAGCAGTGCTAGAAACTCAGATATATAAGCTAGGTGATAAATGGCTCCTTAAACTAAGTTGACAGTCACCAAAACGAAATGCCCCTTTTTCATTTTGGGGCCAGACGGTTCGAAAGTCATTTTCAATACGACCTTTAGGTTCATTCTGATTGGGGAGATAAAATATAATGGATAGGATTCTACAGAATGTGTTGCTACTGTATGAAAACAGTCAGGATCCAAGGAATCCCCAGCATGCACCTCCAGATGGTGGAGACGTCAGGTACCATTCTGGTGCCTGGGCATCTTTACTTGGTCACAAGTGGCTAATAGCCAGGTCTAAAATGTGCCTGGTGAATTTCAAATGCTGTGGGGTTGGAATAAAGAAATAAAGGCTCTGCTACATGACATTCACACATTTGAATGGGTATCTAAGCAATGGAACCCTTTGCATGCAGAGATATACACCCGTTGGTCAACTTGTTTAGATGCCCATGAGTAAACATAAAGAGTGAGAACTAGGAAGCTTTATGACATTCAAGGTGGGACCAGCAGGATGACATTCAGTGTGTGGACCCATTTCATATGTGTAATGTGCTTATTGGCTCATGAGTTAGTGCGTGCCTTGTTTAGAATCCTAGGATTTTGTTTTTGCATCCAAATATTTTTTCAAGATACGGAGGACTACTTGACACTTTTAAAGATGCAGTTAAACATACTCAGGGTAGACACTGCACTTAACAAATGGAAACATGACAAAGGCAGAATAACACATATTTTGATGGGGCAAAATGAGCGTTTTCCAAACAAGCTTTTGAAATGTATTTTATTTTTATTTTTTGCTGGAAGAAAAAGATGAAATTACTTATTTTATTTGCTTCTTTGTGTATTTAAAGAAAACCATGTTCACGCCTATGTCTTACATTTTCATTTATATTTCACCAAAGTTTTCCCTTAAAACATCAGTTTTATTATCCTGCAGAGTGTTATCTCAAATGAGTGGGATGGATATGCTGAGAAAATGTGTTGTGCTCTATCCATTTACTGAACATTTCAACTAGGAAACTGTCATCTTAAAGCGTAGATTTGATCTTTAATTCTCTGAGCACTTGGGTGTCCTCCCATTGATACCAAAGGGAATTTATATAAAGTATAGCTTTGTGCACAGCAGAGGTAACATCACTCCTACATACCTAGTCAGAAATTTGAATTCTGACATGTGCTACACCAAATGCAAGCAGAACTACATATCTGCATTCATTTTGATGCTTGGAGCAAGTTCTCGCATTCATTTGATAAAACAGTATTTGTGACTGCACAAGAGAATTGAGGGTGGAGGAGGCATACTCTTCAATTAATTGAGCAAATATATATATATAATCTTAAGTAGCAGTGTTTCTCTGAAGTTTGGGATTTATCTCTTCAAATATTGTCATTATTTATGGTTCTTTTTAGTGGGTGTAACATCTGGACTGGATACAAATTTTGCTAGCTATGCCTCAAACACATGGCTTTTATTGGCAGTCAGAACTTGCAGAATAAGTAAGATCACTTGCTAGGGTTATTTGCATGATTCCCCTATGAAAAACATGGCACACTTATCTGGCAATAAACTCTCTTGAACAAAGTGGATCTTAACTATGAACAAACATACCCTGGATTGCACTGTAAATTTGTGACATAACCAAAAGGTGTTATGGTGTTGACTTACATTATAGGTTCAGCCAATAGAAAGAAACAATGGCTACAATTCTGTTGACAAGTTGTTTAAGTCCCATGGATTTAAGTGGGATTGAAACAGCCCAATTATGTATGCTTTAATCTTCAAAAATAAAGATCCTATTGTCATTCAGGAATCCCTGTGAATAGTTAGGAAATAGAAAATTGGCTGATACAATCCTTAAACAAGGAATTATAAAAATAGTGAATTGGGTGATTGTTTCAGCTATAGAATAAAGACATAGACTTTTCATTTCCACAACATAGCATACTGCAAAAAGGTTCAGGCAAAGGCAATTAATCCCTATGTCTTGTTTTACCCATATATTTCCAACTCAATTGCTTTCAAGTTGTACTGAGTTACACTAGAAACAGTCATACCTTGGTTCTTGAACAAAATCTATTCCGGAAGTCCATTTGATTTCCAAAACATTTGAAAACCAAGGCACGCCTTCTGATTGGCTGCAGGAGCTTCCTGCACTCAAATGGAAGCTGCGTCAGACATTCAGCTTCCGAAAAACGTTCAAAAACTGGAACACTTCCAGGTTTTTGGCATTCAGGAGCCAAAACTTATGAGTACCAAGGCATTTGAAAACCAAGGTACAAATGTATTATTACCGTATTTTTCGCCCTATAGGACGCACTTTTTCCCCTCCAAAAATGAAGGGGACATCCCGCTGTCTCCCGACCTGGTTTGGAGGCTGTCAGAGGGCTTCCCCCTCCCCCAGCCCTGCAAGTTCCCAGAGCGATGCCAAAGCTGCACGCAGTTTCGGCATGGCTCTGGGTCCCGTTCTGGGGGCTGGGGTTTGGGGAAGCTTGGGCTTGCGGAGAGCTTCCTGTTCTGGGAGCTGGGGGAGGGGGAAGCTCAGGCTTCCCCCACCCCAGCCCCACGCCTGGGGGAGGGAAATAATTTTTTTTATTCCCCCCCCCCAAATCTAGGTGCGTCCTATAGGGCGAAAAATAGGGTAATTACATTTCTATCCCACCCTTCCCCCATAGAGTTCATGGCAGCATACATGGTGGTTCTTTTATCATTCTTTGTATTCACAGACCTGTGTAGTAGGTAAGGTTGAGAGACAATTACTGGTCCAATTTCACTCAGTACATGATATATCTGAATGGGGAGTTGAACCTGGGTCTGCCTGATCCTAGTCCAAGGTTCTAAGAACTACTATATGTTGAAGTTTAAACATGCTCTGATAGGTGGTACGACCTTGAGCAGGCTTTCTCAACTGTGGGTCCACATATGTTGGACTACAACTCCCATCATCCCTAGCTTGCAGGATCAGTTGTCAGGATGTGGGTTGTAGTCCAACAACATATGGGGACCCAAGTTTGAGTCAATATTGTGGACTACAACTCTAATGCCTAACCACTTGCTATGCTGGCTGGATCGGATGGGAGTTACAATCCAAAACACATGGAGTCCACCGTGTTGGCTACCCTGATCTTGAAAGTGCAAATTTATCTATAGATTGGTCCACAGATTTTGGCTACGCTTATGTATTTAGTTGTTTCTGACTTCTGCAAAGTCCCTCTTCTCAGGGGAAGAGTTCTTTTATGTCTTGCTTTGCAACAGGCATTGAAGGAGAGCAAAAACAGCAAGAGGCTCACTGCTGCTTACCTTTTCCTATGCCAGGCATGTGAAGTGGAAGAAAAGTTCCACATCTCCACTGATAATCCTGAACCATCTGGCAGTGAGAACCATATAGCACTGAGCTTGCTGGCTCAGTCTCTCCTATCGCTTGTGCCTTTCTAAAGTATAGAGCAAAGTAAAGACTTGATGGAGAGAATCTTTGGAGTTGGGGAATGTTGGAAAGGAAGTCTCTCCCAGTGGCCATGTTTTGGCCCTGTATTGCTATTGTTTGTCACTATGGTATATATTTTTGAATTTCTATTTTGTAAACTGCCCTGTGATCCTTGGATGAAGGGCAGTATAGAAATTTAATAAATAATAATAGTAATAAATAATGTTACTGTCTACATGCATGTATTGTAATTGTAGACTTTAGCCGGCTAGTTTTTATGCCTATAAGATAAGAGGTCCATTGATTCAATGGGCCTTAAGTGTTGTTGAGTCCTCTTTTCCCTCAGTGGTCCTGCAGTATCTGGTCTGCAATGCACCTTTCTCTACATGCTTCAACTTTTTTGATGCCGTGAAGTACTGCTCTGGTTTTAGTGTCTGCTGCCTGACCCTATGTTTACAAGTCTCTTTGTGATATTATCCCCGAACTGTCATAGACTTCTCATCTGCTTTTTCTTGCTTTTCCCTTGTTAAAAAGGGCCTTGTATAGTTGCTCAGGGAGCAGATTGCTTAAGGGCATTGGCCAAACCTTTGATTTTCTGTTCAAAGATCCTTCATCTAAGTGAAATTGTGCTGGAGGATATTTACATTATGGACTCCTGAATGATACCTTATGGGTGCAGTGGTCACAGATCTGTAATGTTACGGCTTTTTCTTAGGGCTGAGAGAAAAGCATTCCAAATTATCCATGCTATTTGTGGGTGACAAAATTTAGAGGGGCCATTTTTGCTTAATATTCTCTGGGATGAGGAGGTTGAATTCTCCAACAGTTTGCATAGGGGGGGAAACCAAAAAGCACAGAAAAGTCATATTGTGGACCCCCCCAACTTAATGTTAAATGAAACACTGTTGTTTATATTGATAGATGAAGGACTCCATGTTGTAAGAGTAAGACATGAAGGAGTAGCATCAAACCATAAGTGCCAACTTCCTGGGTGCCCGAGCACCCACAAAATTCCCCATGAAGGGGCCGGGCACCCACAAATTTCAGTGCCAGGACCATGCACATTGCATGGCACCCATGGCCCTGGGCACCCATGGTCGCGGGGCCAAGCTGACACTCCTGCATTAAATCCATTTTTTCCCTTCAGCAAATATTAAACTATATTGGGCTGGATATACAGTTGTATTCAGAATTCCCCATTCTGCATACTGGGAAATTGTACCAGCTCTGTGCATGTCCTAAATATCAAGGCAAAATGCAATGATTTCGGGGCAAATGCACATATTCCCGAGTTGGATTGTTCTGTTAACATGGAATGTTGTGATGGACCCTGGAATCCCAAACCTTTTGAATAGTTTCCCCCCAAAGTTGCAACAACCCCACACATTTTCTGAGAAATGTAACCAAGCTGCCCAGAAAACTCCCAGAGCTTGAATGACAAGGGAGATTGCAGATACAAGGTGAATCTTGTAGTCACTGCACACATCTACCACATATTCATGGAGAAATCAGGAGAACTATTCTGCTGGGACATCCTTTAACATATTTGGGTTTCTTTTTTTGTGGGGTGTGTATGTGTTGTGTTCCAAAGAAATGTATATTACCAGATAGTTCTCAGAATGTTCCTTTTCTGATATATTTATCAGAGTTCAAGCCTGGTTTTCAACCTTTTAAAAAACTATTATATTGCCGCATCTTTATTTTCATAAGTGAAGTGTTATGCTATGTTGCAGGGCATGTTCTATTAAAAGAGAAGAGGTATTGGAAAGGACACTCGCGGCACAAACCTATACATCAGAGCTTTCCAAACTGTGTGTCGTGACACATTAGTGTGTCAGCTGCAGTGTGTACAGTAGTTGTGTCATGCAAACACTCCCCACGCTCATCTCGTGGCTCAAAAGGGGTTAGTTTAACCTCTGGTTTGCTAGTAAAACTGAATTACTATGTCACGAAATGATGCAAAACTGAATTACTGTGTTGCGAAATGATGCATGACCAAATATGAATAGTTTGGAAAGCTCTGCTATACATGTTTATTCAGAAGTTAGTCACATTGATTTCCATGAGGGTTACCCTCAGTTAAATGGATATAGGAATGCAGCCTCAGAGGGAGACTGGGCTTTTATCTGGGGGTTTTTTTTGGGGGGTATGGTTGTGTTGCAAGTTTAAAAGGCTCAAGCGCTATGGAAATGTAACTTTTCTTCAACAGGAAGCTAGCATATTTATAGCCTCATCCTCTTTTTTATGTTTGTGATACACAGTTGCATCGTTTCCTTACTCCCTTTATGTCCTGAGATCTACAGTGTAGCATTAAATCTTTTTATTATCTTTCTTTGTTGTCGCTTGGCACACATTCACTGATGCAAACTATTGTAGACTTGTGTGTTTAGTTTCAAGAAAACTCTTGTTTCCTTTTGTTGAATTGTTTTCTTTTCTTTTTTTGTCACAGTTACCTCCTAGCATTGCTTAGGTTGCCCTGTGCTTAGTTTTGAAAATGCCCTCTGGAATGGGAATTGTGAGAGCATGTGAGCTTGATCATTTTCAGAGAGGAAGAAGACTTTAAACAACACACAAACACACCATCCCGTTTTCAGTGGCTATAACTAATAAACGGGACAAATAACAGTGGAATAAATAATAGTTGAATTCAATGTATTTATATAATTTATTATTAACTAAGTATTTTAATATCTAACCTGATCCAAAGGATTGAGCAGAGATAGAAACATTAATAATAGGGAGTTGCTTTCTAGAACTATGAATAAACACAATACTATCTCTCTACTCCTCAACAGCTGTTGCAATGCTAAAGTCTTAAGACTTCTTTTTGTTCTTCTTTTGTATACCATAATTCGTCCCTCCACCACCACTCTCAGCTAAAGATCATCCTGTAAGCTGGTCTGCACATTAAAGCCAAACCATAGAACAAACCTTATGTTCTTCAGTTAATAATAGTTAAGATAAGAAAATTGAGATATGAAAATTCTGCTTTAAGGTTAAGAAACAAACTGAAGCAGGTGTTTCACCTTACAGTATTGAGTTGCTCCCTTTTTATTCCAAGTTTCACATTGGTTTCTTTATGGTAACTCAATGGTTCATGTTCCAAAGTTCTACTAATGCCCTAAATAAGAATAGTGTTAGTGGATATCTGACACAGAAAATAAAGCTGGATTGTTATGTACCATTGGTTTTCTTTGTGAGCATGGGTAATACTGGGTTCAGTTTCCCCAACCTAGAATGAAACACTCTTGCATGATATTTTTTAACCATCAAGGACCTTGTCTGTGGAGCATTCCTTGCATTTGAGGAGAGTTATTAGCTTATATGATTCTCATTAAACCTCGGGTCAACTGTAGATAAGTTGTGCGATTATCTTTTAACAGAATGGTGCTGAAATGGAACATGTTCACAATAGTTCCGTTAATTTATTTTTTTCTTGAGTCACTTTCAATGTAACTCAGTATCAAATATTAATGTATTCATTCTGACAAGCTATAAATAGCAGAAAGACGCAGCAAACACACAAGTGGGAAGAAGGCCTCTTCACACAGAAGTCTTTTTTTAGAAGCAAACAATTAAAATTGGGTATGTTTCTATAGATGGAAAAATACAGATGTTGTTTAAAAACACCTGTCTTTATGGACTGAACGTATGTGTAAGGTAAAGGAAAGAATGATCCATCTCTAAAGGCTGCGGTCTTCCAGCTCCCATTATCCCAGCCTGCCCTTGCAGGATGGGGCTGATGAACTACAGCTTCTCCACCCCTGGAATGAGGTTGAGCAATGTGTTTCTAGTAGCCAGCCAGGCACCTTTAAGAAGGTTACCAGCAGGGCAGTGGAGGTGATTGTTTCCTTCCATCCCTATGATCTGACATTCTGAGAGAAATAGCTTTTCAACATTTGTGCTGTTGCTTAATGACTGTGGCTGATTTATGTCTCGATAGACCTGCTCCACACAAATCTGCCACATTATTTTCAAAAGGCTTCTAGGGTAGCAGCTATTGCCATATTTTGGACTAATGACTTCTCCAAGTTGGGTCTACTTGTCCCTCAAAGTCATCCCAGAGTAGATCCTAAAATCAAAAGAATTCTATAGATGTGTGAGGATTGTTTAAATGTTTAAAACTAATGCCTGAGGAAGGGGTTGTGTTGACCATCCTTCCCCCTGTCCTGTCAGTTAAGATTTGGTAGGCAAAAGGTCACAAAGTCTGCTTGCATTTAGAAAGGAATGAATGGGTGAATGTTTTGCCTCTTGGCTAAAGGCAAGAGAGAGAAAACAGTTTTGAAAGGAAACATGGAACTAGTTATATGTTCCTTGGTACACCAACCTTATGCTAGGAGAAATGTGGCTCTAGAGTGGACATGGGGAACCTTTAGTTCTCCAGATGTTGCTGAACTACAGTTTCCATAATCCCTGGCTAGTGGCCATGCTTGCTAGGGCTGATGTGAATTGTAGTTCAGCAACATCTGGAGAACCAAAGTTCCCCCACTCCTGCTCTAGAGGAACGGTGACATCTTCTGTATTTTTCTTTATTCTTGCCTTTTGCAGGGCAGGAGATAAATTCAGTACATAAATAAATAAAATTAAATGAGTTAGATTGTGTTGTATACTGGTAAACCATAATGCTAAACTGCTGAACGTCAAATGATCTTTCTTAACCACATTAATTTTTAGTATTTCTCTTTCTGTGTGACTTGTCAGTCTTAAGTGCCTGAATTAAATTGGAGTTTTGAGCTCTGTTGCCTACTACTCAGGTCAGGTTGCTCCAAGTGAAATAGCATGTTTAATATGAGTTTGAAGTGGTATTCATTCAAATCTTCCACAGATGAAATGTTCTGTATGATATTCATTTAAACGTTGCTTTGAATTAAGCTGCAGCCCAGCCCATAATTAGGTGCAGCAACTTCATTAAAGGCAGTGGGACTTTCATTTGCTTACTTCGCGCATGGGATTGTAGCTTTGAACTCTGCTTAGTTTTGCAACATATTTATAATTTTAATAACCGGTGGACTTTGGATCATTTGCCATGGAATTGCATATTGCTTGTTGGCGTAAGAGAGCTTGCATAGCTCTGACCTGTATGATCCCTGCTCTTCTCTTGCAATGTTTCATACTGATGGACAACTTGTGCTCAGAAGGCCAGTACATATCAGATTTTTGTCTGCAAAACTACATTTTAAAAAGTAAGTAGCTTGGCAACTTAATATCTGCATATGTGTGGTCCAATCCACTACCAAACCAGTTCAGCAGCATTTTCTCTGAGTTCATGTTCTGCAAGGGACAAAGCGTGGCCAGTGTTGCATTGTGGTAATATCAATGACACAAATGCAAAGTTTATTCAAGGTTTACTGCTTAACTTCCTCCAGAGTTCTCGTGCAATTTTGGGAAATACAGCCAGATGTCTCTCTGTGTTTTCAGTTATTAGTGTGGAACTTGACACTGCAAAGCATGTGCTTTCGTAGAGGAGACAATACGTATTGCCCAGCCTTGCCAGTCAATCCACAAACATTACTAGCCCCAAATGTTTTTACTTTCTCATTTGATCACATATAACAAATGAACTCATATGTCTTTTTAGCACAGTTCTTGTTGTTATCTGTGAGTTGCCTTGAGTCATGTGAGGGGAAAAGGTGGTAAATTGCTACTACTGATACTATTATTTATTATTATTATTTGTTATTATTATTTGTTGTTGTTGCTATTACCACCAGTTGTCTAAAAGGTGAAACATATGGCCCACTTTGTCTGGAGGCAGTTCTTACACATGAGTAGAAGCCTGCTGTATGTCGAGACTTGCGCTAGAGCCCACACATATTTTCCTTTGAGATTGATGTGCACAGTTAAAGCTCCAGCATTCTGCTTTCAGGCACCTTTGGCTGAGGTGTGTCTCCAGAGAACACACGTGTAAACTGGCATTGCCACTGTTATGAAGGCTTCCATACTGGATGCTGATGATATTAGGTACTGCTGTCTCTTCATGAGATCCTGGTTGCATTCCCCATCCCCACCCCAGTTTGGCTATGAAGAACATTTTGTACCTTTCTTCTCCCATTAAAAAAGCAATATAAATTAGATGACACGGCTTTCAGGTATTGCTTGCTGATAAATAATAAGGCGACCAATAGCTACTAATCATTTGGTTGTGTGATACTTTCGGTGTCTGAGGCAATATGCCTCTTAATAGCTCTTGCACTCATGTCCTATTTGTGTGCTTCTCGTGGGCACCTGGTTGGCCACTGTAAGCACAAGATGCTGAACTAGATGACCTTTGATCTGACCCAGTAGGCTTTCTCTTACGATCATGCAAAAGCACAAGAAGTTTGAAATTACAGAGATTTTTAAGCATGATATTTCTTGTCCTTATGAATTTGAATATAATGCTTGTGGTGCCCGGGAACTGTGGTTTCCTCTCCCTTTCCCAAATCTTCCAAAGCACTTCCCAATTCGCATTTGCAGGTGTAACTTTTTATCGGTTTAGCAACAATAAAATATTATGTTTTAATTGGTCTGGTACTAAATGTATTAGGTCACAAAGGGTGTCTGTCTGGAGTATTTTGTATCCTGATAGGTTTCAAGTTCCCGGTGCCCAAACAGCCACGAGTAAATTCTAAATCTCCTTCCTGTTTAGCTGAATGAGTTCTTATAGGCTTACAAAATTCGGCAAAGTTGAACTTGTTTGGAATGACAAACATGCTTTACTTTTGGAAGATCATAGCTTTGTTCCATATAAGAAACAGAATATCGTTGATGGAATCATGGTTCGTGGTGAGTGAATTTAAAGGAGCAGCTTTGAGTTGTTTAAGTACCTGTCACCATGTTTTTGCCTTGGCTCATAGAAGAATTGTGTTCTGTCCCATGAGAGTAATTCACTAATTATGTCTTACTGAATTCTGTACTGCTCTCCCTAATGTGAGCCAGGAGTAGCAATTTGACAATGCATTTGAAGGGGTGTCTGTGTTTGTGTGTGTGTGTGTGTGTGTGTGTGTGTGTGTGAGAGAGAGAGAGAGAGAGAGAGAGAGAGAGAGAGAGATACATACCATCCTTTTTTAATTCCACATATTTTTTTATTTTTATGCTACAGATGTGTGACCAAGATTACAAACAGCAAAGTAATACTCTTAATAAAGGTTTAAAGTTCTCCAGTAATGCTTCAGGGAATATGTTCAAGAGACTCTTGACTGTACTGAAGAGAACAGGATCATACGCTTTTTCCCTTGTGAATGCCTAACCAGTTACAGTGGTACCTCGGGTTAAGAACTTAATTCATTCTGGAGGTCCATTATTAACCTGAAACTGTTGTTAACCTGAAGTACCACTTCAGCTAATGGGGCCTCCTGCTGCCGCTGAGCCGCTGCCACGCAATTTCTGTTCTCATCCCGAAGCAAAGTTCTTAACCTGAGGTGCTATTTCTGGGTTAGCAGAGTCTGTAACCTGAAGCGTCTGTAACCTGAGGTACCACTGTATTACAGTATAGTGCAAGGTATTTTAGCTTGCCTGTATACAATAGGACCACTCGTAATTTGGGATACTCTTTTAAAATGTGTGGGACTCCTCTGCTTTGGAATGGGCAGAACTTGTTTTGCGACATTCAAATTAGGAAAGAAGGGTGGAGAGCAAGGCATAACTTGGAGACACTTAGCTGCATCCTCCTCCAAAGGGTGCATCAGCCTCCTTTCTTGCTGTGCACTTTAATTACTATAGCATGCACTCATTAGTAGATGGACAAGGTGTGGAATGTCTTGCTTCACATGAGACAGGCTTGAGTAGGAGGTGGGGGAGATTTGCCTTAGATGATGAAGGAGAAGGGAGGAAGATCCCCTTCTGATTCCTGCCTTAAAACTGTGCGAGTGAGGTCCGTCAGTTTCACTTCTGCTGTCAAAACTGGGAAGTGAGACTGACAGGGTTTGACTTCCTTCATAGTGTGAAGTGGAACTTGGAAATCTCAGTCAGTGCTGTGAGCCAGTTCCCTTCCTAAATTAAGTTATGTATCCAAGCCATAATGAAACTAAAGGTTTCCTATGTATTTGCTTTGGAGTTTTAAGTAACAAATCATTAGAAAAACAAAATGGGAAGCACAGATAATACAACCAAACATCAACCAAATGTTCACATAATGATATAAAAATGAATGGGAATATCTTTGCTCATCCCAAGTGACAGAGGCCAGTCACATTTATACAAACATGTCTTCCATAGCACTCATAACTGTAGTGGACAAAAAAGAGGAGAAGAATTACATCTTCCCCGGAAAAATATCTTCTATTATTATTATTATTATTATTATTATTATTATTATTATATCCCATTTTGCCTGCAAGGAGCTCAAGGTGGTATACATAGTTCTCACCCACTCCATTTTATCATCACAAAAACCCAATGGGGTAGGTTAGGTTGAGAGACTGTGACTGGCCCAAGGTCACCCAGTGAGCTTTGTGGTTGAGTAGGGAGTAGAACCCAGGTCTCCCAGGTCTTAGTCTAGCAATCTAACCACTACACCACACTGTAGCATGAGTACTTGGGGACTGCTGCAGGTGGAGCACTGTTATGAGTTTAAGCCTCCTTGCAACTAATCTGTATATTTTTATGCTGGAAAAAGAATTGTTTGAAAAGTCCTAAAGAGCCACCTTACACTAGTTCATGGTGTTTAATGAAATGGAATGGAATGAAATGTTTGGTGTAGTTAATCATGTACAGGCATTAAAATGCACTCACAGAATGACACTTTTTAAGTGTGAAAGTGAAAGAAAGAGAGAGGACAATCGTAGCATAAAATGTGGCCTACGTGAATGTGCACACAGTGGAATGTTGTATGTACTTGCGGGTTTCTGGCAAGATAACACCTGCAGCACTTCACTGAGATGGAATTTGTCCTAAGGTGCTTGCCAGAGTTGAACAGGTACATACACTCTTTCTAGATATGTCTACCAGATAAGAGGCATTTTAGACTACTTATTTGCTGATGGAGCAGAACAGTAACATGGAGTCCATTATCTTGTGTTGTGGCCATTGATAATATGCCTTGTCTTCAGCTGTTCTGTGCGTAAGTCTGGAAGTACATTTCAGATTCTCTTAACGATTTGAACTCCTGAGCAGGAAGTGAAGGCAGAAAGTGATGGCTATACTGGTCTTGTAAGATCAGTGTGTTTGACATAGTGCCTACAATAATTCATGCACTTTAATGTTCCCCTCTCTACCTTTTATATCCTGCATAATGCACCAAATAGGATGAAGACAAACACAACAGACAGACAAGAGAAGTGTCACTATTAGCATATGGCTGCACTTAATTCTAGAATTAGTTACTGTGTTCTTCTTTGAATTTTGAACTTTACAAACCCTGTGCTGGTAATCACTGTGCAGATAGTATCTGAAAGAACACACAAAAAATGTTGTGCTTGTCATAATCCAATGTCATAATGAAATCCCTTGTCAAACACTAGCCAAAGCTGGGAATTGATAAAAACTGATCTCCCAGCCCGCATATGTAGTAATATTGCTAAGGAATGAACATTTAAAAGAGAAAATTATTCTAAATTCTGAAGCATCCTAGAGGTATTTTGAGTCATCAGGATGTCAAGCTTTTAGGAAACTGGAGATTGCCAATTCACTCACAATATGGCAAATTTAGAACTTTCCAGGTTAGAAGTCTTGAGATACGGAGACAGGAAGGTACATCAAAGATCAAAATGTGTGTGTGTGCATGATGCAAGTTGGCTTAGGTTCTAATTTGAGTTTTCCTGGTAATTCAAGTTACTTCTGCGGTGTACAGGTTCTGTCTGTTTTGCAAACACCTATTGGATAGTGCCTTTGGCAATCAGTCATAAGAATAGGGATCCACCCAAGTGTTTACTTCTGGTGAACACCTGCCTATTCTGAAAAAGATGAGGAGAATCTCCAATAACTCATGTTAATACCCCTCCAAGCCTTAGTGTGACAAAGAGAAACCATTTCCACAGCTTAAAGCTGGGGAGGAGGCAAGAGTTTGACCTATTATGGGGTGTAATAGGTGTTTTGAGTGTCTTTCAAAAGTGCAGAGTGATGTCACAATCAAGCGTCTACCTTTTCCTTCTTGAAGGAGAAACATGATTTGTGGTAGCACAAATTATGGCTTGGTACCAGGCTTATCCACAATTTTTTGGACTCCTGGGGAACAGTTACTATCTTTCCTCCTAATGCCTCTGCTTTGTTTTATTTAAACCAACACCCTAGCAGTGAACTCTTCTCTATTACAGCATATAAGCATTTACGTAAAGAGAATGAAAAGCTGCCCATGAGCATGACTGCTTTGTTCTCCCTTCCCAAGTGAATGTTTAACCTCTCTGATATTCACATCCTATTGGTTAAAAGGGGAGTGGGTGAACATCCTTATCTCCGCAGTATGACTGTAGCTCACTTCTGTGTTACTGTGTGACTCTTCAGCTACTAGAACATAATCAAGGTTGCAACATAACCTTCAAAGTCCCTGACAGGAGTTGTAGCATTCGATCAATCTGTTCAGTTTCATGATCTCATCAGTCAGAATGTGTGTGAAACTGTTATGGCATCATGTCAATTTGACCAATAACTGAAGAGCTTTCACTGCCACTACGTGGGACTTTGCAGTATAGTTTGAGATGCTTGAGGAGAAAAGAAATAGTACTTTTATATTACTATGGGGTTTTTGTGGTTGTTGTTTTTGGTGTGTTTATATATTACTATCCAAGCAGATTGCTAAGAGTTTGATTAGCTTGCTTCTTTTCAAAAAAATATTTGCAAATTATTTTGTAACCTTTTCTAATGTAAAGAAAAGGAAGATGATTCATTGAGACTGGAGGAATTCATTTGCTATAGTGACAAAAGGGCACACAATTAACACTTCTTATTTTTTACGGCAATACATGCTTTGCAAATAATTACTTCTCGAATACAGCAAATTTGGCTAAATTTATGTGGCTAAATATGTCACCTTCAAAAGAGTGTGAAAATGCCTTCATCTTGATATCTAAGCTTTTACAGCTTTAAGACAAAAGCTTAAGAAGTAAAGGTCTTTTATCAGTTGAACGCTTGCTTCAGGGAAGTGGTTTCTTAATATTTATATTTTATTAAGGTGATTTCAGTTAAAAGAAATAAAGTGATGCAGAAAAAGAAGGGAAAGTGAGCTGGAGAAAAACAACAACAAAGATACATATAAAAGAGAAAATATGCAAAAAAGAGAGCAATATACGATATTCCTGTACATTCTTGTATAAATTGGGATACTGTTATTGTCCTAGTACTTATGAAAATGTTAATAGCCTACTACATTTTGTATAAATTCATTCCAAATGCTATATTTATCCATACAGGCCGCACCTATAAGCAGTCCATTCATAAACTGCGAGTGATCTCATATTGTCAGTTCATTTATTGGAGGGTACCATATCTTTATTTTTCCAATTCCTCAGTATCAGTCTATTGCCACCATTAGGGCATGGAAAATCCATTTCCATTGTCGCATTGATAATTTTCATACTGCAGGTATATAGTTCAATAAAATATTATCTGCTGAAAGATTTAACTTTTTCTACACAGTTATAGTTACACGGTTCATCACTTTCTCCTAAAGCTTGTTATGTAAAGAAAACTGTCTAAACATGTTTCAGAGAGGCATTGTCCTTGCCACATCTCCAACACGCAGCTGTCTTAGCTAACCCTTTTTTATACAACCGTAAAGGAGTCCAATAAACTCTAAATATTATTTTCTGTTGTATTAGTCTTAATTTTAAATCTAATGACACCTTAGGTATTGAAGTTAATACATGTCTGGGAAGTTGATAGTCCCAATTCTTTATTCCAATTATCTCTTACAGTCTGCATAATGAATTTGTATATCGTTAATACATATCTATAAAAAGTAATTGTTGGCTTTTTATTTTTGAATGAGTGGTCCACTTGCTCCAATATCTCTGGTATCTTGGAAGCTGAAAGACCCAAACACACTTGTTATGAGATGTTGTAATTGAAGATATTGCCATTGGGCTGCATCTGATGATATTTTTGTCTTTAAACAGCAAAAGAATAAAATTCATCTTCCCCATCTATCAGTTGGTCCAATGTCAATACACCTGCTTCCATCCAGTTTTTCCATATCAGCATCTTCCCTGTGTTGGATAGCACTTAATTTGCCCCTTTTTTGGGGATTCAGGGTGTATATTTGTCATCTATTCCTATTTAGCAAATTAGCCCTTTTGTATCCGTGGATTCAAAATTATGTCATTAAAATACTTAGTGCACACTTAGACGGCACTTTGATCCAGTCCCAGTGAATTGGGGCATAAGTTGATATGCTTATAGAGGTATATGTGTTTCTATAAATGCACATTTGGTAACATTAGAACCTGTCTGGCTGACGCTAGTATTAGTAAGCAAGAGGTAACATGATCATATATTGCTTCTGTGCATATTTTCTTTCTGTAAATACATGTCTTTAAGTGAAAAATTGACATAAGCATTCATTCACCTTTTCCCACCTCAGCCCCTCTCCAGGCTGATGTGTTGACTTCCTCTTACTATGTAAAATGTATTATTTTTCTCTATTTATTCACTCATTGGGTACAGTATGGTCTATTTGCAAGAGCAAATAAGCAGGAGATTGATTGTCTACTGCAGTGTTTCCCAACCTTGTGCCTCCAGATGTTTTTGGCCTACAACTCCCATCATCCCTGACCACTGGTCTTGCTAGCTAGGGATGATGGGAGTTGTAGGCCAAAAACATCTGGAGGCACAAGGTTGGGAAACACTGGTCTACTGTGCTATGCTATAAGTTGAAACAGGCCCAGGTACATCTAGCTTCTGAGTGGTTTCAGAGTTAGGTAAAAAAGGTAAATGACCCCTGGATGGTTACATCCAGTCAAAGGTGACTATGGGGTTGTGGTGCTCATCTCGCTTTCAGGCCAAGGGAGCTGGTGTCCATAGACAGGTTTCCGGGTCATGAGGCCAGCATGGCTAAACCGCTTCTGGCATGACGGAAACCAGAGCGCACAGAAATGGTGTTCACCTTCCTGCCGCAGCGGTAACTACTTATCTACTTGCACTTTGACATGCTTTCGAACTGCTAGTTTGACAGGAGCAGGGACAGAGCAATGGGAGCTGACCCCATCGCAGGGATTCGAACCTTCTGATCATCAAGCCCAAGAGGCTCAGTGGTTTAGACCACAGTGCCACTCGCGTTGGTTTCAGAGTATAAGCCAGTTTGGTTGCACAATATTGGTGGATGATTTTGACCTTGGGGGAGTGTATAAAATAGTGCAGTCAATAGAGAATGAGACTCTTAGTCTCAGGGTTGTGGGCTTGAGTCCCACAGTGGGCAAAAAGATACCTGCATTGGAAGGAGTTAGACTAGATGACCCTTGTGGTCCCTTCCAATGTTACAATTCCATGATTCTATGGCCTTTTGAATTCCTCTACAAATAAGTGTTCAGGGGAGTTTACAGGGGGTGAGCAGTGTGAGGGATGTGTGCCTTCGTAGCAACCCACCCTTCTAATATGTGATATGGATGCTGTGTACTAGCACAAGATACTAGCACATACCTATTTGAAAGAGGCACTGATGATCTAGCAACTCCTCTTTCGTAACTATATAAAAGTTGCAAGTTATTAAACAGCCACAGATGGTCAGGGTGAAGGTTTTTTTCGGAAAAAACACACACATACCAAATCTGAGTAGAGAATTTAAAAGTGCAAAGTATGAAACAGTTGGTGAGGAAGTGACACCCACAAAACGGAGATATCACTTTCATCCACACATCTGTCTCTTGTTACAAACCTGTTGTAGCACACGTGCACACCAGTTTGGGGGCAGGTTGTATGTATATTGCCCAAAATTGAGCAGCATTTGAAGTGAAGAAGAGGTGGTGAGAAACCAAGTGTGGAACAAGTCATTCAGAGTTATACCCAGTGCTAATTCATACTAAGAGTAGATCTGTTAAAATAACTTGTCTTAAGTTAGTGACGTTGATTTATTTTCACTGGGTTTACCTGGAGTATTCTTCATTGGGCACCCCTCTTTATTCCTGGTATTGGTGGGGAGATTTTGAAAATGAAATCAATAGCAATTGGGTGGGGGTATCTGTACTATAGTTGTGGACCCTGGAAAGTGCCTAGTTTTCAGTAACATTCTGAGTTTCCAATCAAAGTCTAGCTGTATCTTTTTTGTTAAATGTTGCACTGATACTATTTAAGAGTCTGAAAGCACTATTGTATGACTTTGCAGATGACACTAGGTTGAGGTTTTTAAATGGCCATTTTCCCTCCTTTGTTGCTATGATCAAAGGGTAAAACAAATATTTTATTTTAGGAACGTGTGAATAGCAATGCCATTCAGATAGGACTCTTATGGAATGAATGGGTGTGTAACATGGTGAGTGAAATTTAGGGATTAAAGAATTGTTCGTGCATTAGTGTCTTGGCATCTAATAATGGTTTGTGTTGACATCAGTCTTCCAGGAATTATAATTGGAATGAAACTCAGCATCACACATGTTTGTCATATTGCTGGTCACACTTTGCTTATGTATGATATCCTGTTTTCATATCTACTTGTCACTTGTCACAGGGAAGAATCAGAGTTCATTTGTCTAGAGAGCCATTTCCCACATCTCAGCTGTTGTGAAATGAGACACTAAAGAACAATGAGATGGGAATAAACAGGTCACTATTTTGCTGGGTTTGAACTTGTGACTTGTAGGGATGGAAATGTATACTCTGGAGCATTGTATACTCAAATTGTGGTTGAGGATGTTAACACTGAGAAAGGTGCTGACAGATCTGGTCAACAAAATGAAGCATGGCCATGAAAGCAGGATGTCAAACTTAAGAAAAATGTGCCGATCCATATGACAGCCATGCATGATGTCTGTGAGTTCATTGTAGTTGCAGTTCCAAAAATATCAAAGTGAGGTAAATGGTTAGTGAAGGTAAGAGTAGGATTGAAGCATGGAGAGGAAGGGATGGTGTTTAGGAGAAGATACATGTCCGGTGTTGAGCACTGTAGGTTATGCTGGAGTTACTCAGAATGCAGAGCTGACAATATCCAGAAGATTTACATGAAATAAAAGAGTGTGTTTCTGTAACCTATTAGCCACATGACTTGCAGATTCACCATACTTGCCACCAAGTTCCCAGAGGAAGTCTGGTTTTCTTGATTCTAGGCTTCAACTAAAGACTTGCTGGTAAAGAGACTAGCCTGCTCCCTATGGATTAGGATTAGCAAACTCTGTAGCACCTCTGATGGCTGTCCTAAATATAAAATGTAAGGGGACCCCCGACCATTAGGTCCAGTCATTTTAAAACAAACTCCAGGCTGTGAAAATTGTCCTCAACAGTTATATTGCATGGCCTGAACAAGATGAAGATTATAGAAAGACTCTTCTGTAGAGTAAAATGTCTAGAATGCACCATAGAATTGGTTGTATCTCATGGAAGCATTGGGCTTCGGCTAGTGTAAGGTGGGGCATCTCTTTTTCACTAATTCCACACACAATTTGCAGCCCTCTGCCACACCCCAAACTGTTCCAGAGGGCCCTCCCCCACCCTTAGGAAAAGTGTATAATGGGAAGGGAGGTTGGTCTGTATTGGATGGAAGGGATCATGGAAAATAAGGTGCCATGCCTTTCACAAGTTGGAACCACTTCGCCATAGCAGAACACCACTGTTGGATACAACCCCCAAAATTTAAATGCTGCTGTATTTTTAGCCTTTCTGAATTGTTGTTTGTCAACATCACATCATCCCTAATACAGTGGTGCCTCGGGTTACAGACACTTCAGGTTACAGACTCCGCTAACCCAGAAATAGTACCTCGGGTTAAGAACTTTGCTTCAGGATGAGAACAGAAATTGCTTGGCGGAACTGTAGCAACAATGGGAGGCCCCATTAGCTAAAGTGGTACCTCAGCTTAAGAACAGTTTCAGGTTAAGAACGGACCTCCAGAACGAATTAAGTTCTTAACCCGAGGTACCACTGTAACAGCAAAACCTGTTTAAGGCTAAGAGTTGTAAGCGATCATTTGGGACATTGGATCAACTACAAAATCTCTCTGATGCTTTTGAGGAAAGAGGGCCCATTCCTCTATTAGGAGAGCCTGCATGGAGGGAAAGATGGGGCCTAGGGAAATAATGGCTTTGCTTTGGCCTCATATAGCCAGAGGCAGAGCAAGGAGGATGCAGTGGGAGCGGTCCACCCCGGTTGTCATCCCTGAGGAGGGGTGACATCACTGTGGGTGGTGCTCCCCCTGGGAGGCTAGCTGCCACTGGTGCACCCCCATGGGCAGCTAGCCCCACCCAGCATGTGCACCACTCCGGGTGCCGGAGCAGCTAGCTCCGCCACTGCATATAGCAAAGCTCTAGGGTGCAATTAGCCAAGGTCTTGCAAGCCTCGGATGTCAGTTGATATAACTGACCCCATATAGCCACTTAGGCAACAAAGACTGTGACCAATCACTCTGCATAAAAGTTGGGAAGTGTTTAAAAAAATTCTTTTTGGCTATTAGGCTGGTATTGTTTCTTCCAGGTGGTGTTTGTGGTCTGGCTTCTATCAGCTTCAGCTGAAGGGCCAGTCTGGATGGGAAAACTGCCCCCACGTTAGCATGAATAGGAAGGTCCGCTTTGGTTGAGACTGGAGGTGGTTTCCAGGGTTATGAAGGGATCATACGACCATAAAGTTTTAGGTGATTCATTTGGGGAGACTACTTCACACCTGCCTCCCCTTGCAATGGAAATAGCTTACAGTCCTTCAGGCATAGTTTAGGTTTGAGTTTTGAAGCAGTAGTGGGAAATTGCAACTGACTATCCATGCCACTCTTCCTGGCCTACTGTTTGTGATTAGGTTAGAGCTACACCCTCCACATTTAGTTGAGAATGATGTATGGAATATTATTTCAGTGGTGTGTTCATTTCAGCTATTCGTGCATAGTACATACTTCTTCCTTTTTTTACATTCTCACTGTCTTGTTTGCACAGCACTTTGCCTGATATATCAAAGGGGACTGTGTGATGGCCACTCGCTCCCCCTGCTCTGGCAGTCGCTTCTTCATGCACTCACATATATGAAAGCCGAGTGGTTGAAATAGTCCTGAATGGCTTCATAGTGTTTGCAGTACATTATTTTTCTTAGTCTCTCCACTGTTTCCTTTGGCTCTTCATAGTACCATAGCACTGTTAGTCTGTTCCCACCTTTAGAACTATGTGATCACATATGGCCATGTGACTGCATCTGGCATTCCAATGAAGAAGCACTCAGTGAAGTTGATGTTCAAATTTGTGTACTAGTCTCTTCTGTCGGGATGATTTCCTTGCCGTTTAATGTAGAGCTACTCCCTTCTTCCTCCTCCTTATTTGGGTGACTATTTTTTTCATTATTGAAGGGGTATGCAAAATTTGCTCCAAGTTTTGGACTGTTTACCATTTTGGGGCAGCAGTTTTGTTTTGTTTCCATTAGTGTGCAGTGCTGCTAAAAACTTCCATAACCACCCAACTCTACTAGTACACCTTTGAAACATTCAGTCCCCTGTAGTGTAATAGTTTGGCCCTCAAAGACAGCTCAGTTAGCTCAAGACTGTGCCTGGAAAACAACACCACTTGGTATTTTTCACTGAAAAAAATTGCAGCACTCTTTAAAATTAATAAGGCCCTTCCTCCTCATCTTTAATGTAGGTTCCTAAAGCTAGTAGTAGCTTTTTTTTAAGGTCCTCCCCTCCGTAGTACAACCACAAGAAGATTTTACTCATTAAACACATTTGAACTGAAGTAGACAAACTTGACTACTGAACTAATGTAAATCTGGATGACAAAGTGACAATTTTGTTGAGCAAAGCATTTTGAGTTCCACTTGTTCAACTCAAGGTGTATCTCTCAGAAGTGCTTCATGTCTGTTCCACTTCATTGCAGTATAAATTTGTCCATGTTCTTCAAATGTATTTTGGAATCTTAACCCTGAACCATGTGGATTTTAAAACAGGTGGCAATTACTGTATATTATGGTTGCATATCCCTGGTTTGTTTGTTTTTGTAACTTAATGGTTTTACTTAAAATTTATTTCATTCCTGACAAATTAAGCTGGCTGAAAGATCACTGCTGCTTACTATGTTCTGGCTTGAGTGCATATTTATTGCTGAATTGTGGATCTGGTCAATTTTTCTTGCAGATGTTTTGTTTATATCCAGAGCTTGTTGTTATATGAACGAAGGCTAGACACATTGCAATGAGCCAATTCTGAACACTATTATGTAAACAGTACTGGCTATCCACGCATCTGAAGTGTTTGAGCAATGAAGGAATTACGTTCCGAGTACATAATTAAATGACGTTGTTAGATATCACTGGAATAGTTGAGAGCTGTCAACATTCAGCAGTTTACAAAGCAAACTGAAAATACCAGTAGTTCCTCATTAAGTTAAATTAAAATACTTGTGATAGAACTTGTTCCCCATGCTTGTGCTTGATTAAAATGAAGATAAACTTTTATAATATTTTAAGCTTCTTCTTTTTTTTAAAAAAAGATTAGCTTCCTTATAACACTGACAAAGCAGAACATTGTTCCCGTATAATACAAAGTGGTTTTTTATTGCTCTTCAACAGTAATAAAAAGCCTTTGTACATTCCAAGACTTGTGTTTGCTTTCTCAAGGACCCAGTTAAGATTATTAGGTCAGATATTCTGGGGTAAAAATAACTATTCTAAGAAAGGATTCTTCTAATTCAGATGAGTTCATTGATTTCAGATTTCTAATTCAGTTTTCAGTTCATTGAGCAATTTTTCCAATCTTATATGTGCTGTAGACAATTTGCATAGTGGGGGATCTTACCAATTTATCAAGCTTAGGAGCATATTTCTCTTTAAGGTTCCTGAATGCAGCAACCATATCAATCACATATTTGCAGGCTTACAAGCCCCGATTTAGCTGACCCGACATTATGTCCCCTTCTAGCAACAAGACACACACACACTGGTCATTGAAATTTCAATGTAGTAAGTGAAATGTTGACACTGACTCTAAGCAGGTTGCTGGATAGGAGGTTGGAATGCTTCATCTTAGAGAACAAACTTTGGAAAAAGAAATGCAAGGAGATGCCAAATAGAATAAGAGAAGCATGAAGACCGCCAACAAAACACTATTTATTTACTCTATGTTAGCATGAGAAGAGCTAGGGAGACAGTTGTACCTTTGAACAATGAGGAAGTCTAAGGTGTGCTAAAGGGGATTGCAGAGAAGCTGGATGAATTATTAGCGACTTTCTTCACAGTGGATGATGTAGAGCAGATGTGTGCCTGAACTAACATTCTAGGTCTGATCAATTAAAGCAAACCATGGTGAAGTTCTAGAATTGGCAGTCAGTCCAACACTCTTTGCTGAGGGGTTATATGGTATTGAGAGGGTATCCCAAGGGAAGCACCATACAGAGCAAATTAGAGTAACCGAGTCTTAAATTTACTAGTGCCAGGACCACGGTGGTTAAGCTGTCTCAGACCAGGAATGGCTGTAGCTGTCTTATCAACCAAAGCTAGCCAAAGGCACTCCTAACCACTAAGGCCACATGTGCTTCAAGTAATAATAACGTTGGGTTCAGGATCACCCCAGACTGTGTACCTGTTCCTTAGTACTAGTAATGTATGAAAACTTCATTTGGCTTAGTTTATAATGGCAAGTAAGAAACTGCATTCTGACATCCCACAGCACTGTGAACCTAATCAGAGTCTGGCTTCGTAACCATATGACTATGTTATGCAAGACAGTCCCAAAGAGATTAGAAATTTGAGTGCTGGGTGGAGGGGGAAGGCAAGGTGAGTAAAAGAAGGCATGCTAAATGCTTTCAGCATCAATGTCTTGCACATTCCTGTGAGCATCAATGCTCTCCACTTAGCTAAAATGGTTACAGTATGTTTAAAGCGTGTTTATTGCAGCACCCTCTGTAAAAGTAAAAAAATTAAAATGACACTAATGCTTGAGGCTTTCAACAAGCATACAATTAAAATCACAAGTTTTGAAAGGTGTGTGAGGGACCAATGTTGTCTCCTACTTTGTCATTAAAGTAGCCACTTTGCTGTAGGCAAATTTAATAACTTATTGGATGCATTTTCCTCAGAGGAAAATAGGATTGAGTGTAATTGGCTGAAGTCTTCAAGATAAAACTGAATTCTGTACAAAAGAGTTTGCTTGTTATATGTTTTTTCTGTGTTAATATTGGCTCAGACGCAGACATTTTTTCAGTAGTCAGTATAGCAGTAATAGGTTTGTTTTCAAGACCATGACCTTGTTTGGTCTCTCTCGTCAGGCAGAAGGCTGCTTGGGATAGTTGTGCATTCTTGCATGGCTATTGGCTTCTCTTCCACCCCTAGAGGATAGAAAGCAAGGTGGTGTGCCACGTGTCTGAAATAACCTGTCAAATTGTTTCTGTAGATTTATAAATAGCAAAGCTATTTTTATTTAATAGAAGGGTATTAGAACCTTGCTTGGAGCAAGTATTTCAGTATCCATCATTTAGGAATGCTCTGCTGGAAGGATGGTAATACAGTGGTACCTCAGGTTAAGTACTTAATTCATTCCGGAGGTCCGTTCTTAACCTGAAACTGTTCTTAACCTGAAGCACCACTTTAGCTAATGTGGCATCCTGCTGCCGCCGCGCCACCGGAGCCCGATTTCTGTTCTCATTCTGAAGCAAAGTTCTTAACCTGATATACTATTTCCGGGTTAGCGGAGTCTGTAACCTGAAGCCGTATGTAACCTGAAGCGTATGTAACCCAAGGTACCACTGTATAACTAGTTGCAAAAGCAAAACTTCATGCCATGGGACTTGTCACAAACATATTCCTATTATGACCATCCCAGAGGGAAGCAAAGGCTGACATTTCTGGCATCTACCAGTTGATAGAGCATGAGATTCCTAATCTCAGGGTCATGGATTCAAGGCAATGTTAGGCAAAAGATTCCTGCATTGCAGGGTTTGGACTAGATAACCTGTGAGAATCAACCTGTGAGAATTATTGGTTTGCACATTCAGACTCTTGCAAATTAAGAGGCTCACATAAAGTGTCTTGTTTTAGTGTTTCCCAGATCACAGAATCCTATAAACATAGGACTGCTGGCATCATTTGACTTGCACATATATTTCTGCAAATGCTTCTGTAACAAACCTGTGCACTTCCATGCATTTCTCTTAACAACTTCTTCACACTGCTTTGCTACAATGTAATTATTTTTTAAAAAGTTTCTACTTAACAATTGGCAGCAGAACTACTATGTTTAAAAAGTTGAACACTTAACTCTTCCACTATTTAAATCTGTAAGGGACTCACAATGGCACAGATCATTGTTTCAGTTGTGTTACTCAGGTACAGTGTTGACCAAATTATTATTTTGTTGCAAGCCCACCGTGGAAACAAGGTTGTTTACTGGTATCTGCATGCAACGTGACAACAGTATTAAGGGATTTAATCACATGTTCAATTTCCCAGGGTAGTTAGATGACATAGTTGAATATGTTAAGAAGCCTTTTCTGAACGCTGTTTATAGTTCTATGTTTAAATCAAAGCACTGTAGCTCAAGCAGGATGTGATAAGCTACTGCTGTCAAATCAGTTTGCATTTAGCAGGCTTTTTCAGTATTCCATGACTTTGCATGGCTATAGTTTACCCGTTTATTTCTTGACAAGTGTGTTAAATAGCAGTTCTGCATAGAGGGAGATACATTTGTGTGGTCCTGATTTTTAGGTAGGTGTGAGGAAGGCCACACATCTCTTCATGATGATCTGTCAAGGGTGCAGATTTCATGCCCACGATGGAATGGGCTGAAACCAATGATGGAGGCAAAAGTATGAAGTGCCCCTGTCTTCTCTCTGCTACCCCACTTTCTCTGTGACACCCCCTTTTCCTAGCTACTATCATGAAGCTAGACCAAGGGCAACATTTTCTCCCTGGGACCTTAGATTGTACACCTCTGTTTTAAAGCATAATAACTTATTTCTCGGGAGTAGTTGGTATATAGACAACTGTTTTATCATGCATGCATTGTACTTCATTGAAAACCATTTTAAAAGTATAGAATTGAGAGAAGCGAGCTAAAAAATTTAAGCATGTAGATTCATATAGCAAATCTATCTAAGTTGCATAGCAGGAAATCCTCACCTCAGGATTAGTCTGTGGTGAGATTCTGTTTAATCTTTTAAGTTGAAGAGTCTTAATCAGAGTTATGATTTGACTTCATAGGGTGGAGCTTTCCACTTGGGGCTGAAAATGCCACAAGAGTTAAGCTCTTATCCATCTGTCTGTGCAGCTTCACATAGATGTTCCCCCTCTATGTACTTCCATTATAGCTATGGTTAACTGATGATGCTGTATTTTTAAGAATTAATATGTGGGTGGGGTGGAAGATGAATGTGCCCTTTTTAACCTTGATGTTTGCCTCAGGGAAGCTTCTGCTTTCAGCTTCTGTCCTCATTAATTTGAATCACCTTATTTTAGAGAACAGGATTTTGATGTGCTTCAGAAGATTATAATCACTAGCTTAAATCTTGCATTCAGCATTAATACCTTTTTAAAAAAGTATTAAAGATCTCACTCTGTGTATGCATAAAAATACAGTATGGCAAGTGTAAAACAAAGAAACTTCCTAATGAAGTAAACAATGGTGTAATAATTTGCTGCTGTATTCTCCGCTATCAATATGAAGATGGCAAGACAGGAAGTATATTATATGGTATTCCCCGGCCTTTTGTGTTATAGTGGGTGCTATAAGTACAGAATACATCCATAATTTCCTATGAATTTATTTTCAAACCAAGACTTTTGCCCTCTGTCTATTCCATCTATTTTAGGGTTTCCAAAAGTGGTTGATATTGACTCCCTGGGGACAGTGGGACTGGGCAGGGGATGAAATGGGGGTGGAGTGTTAAAAAGGGCATGGGGTAGAAAAGAAGTATACTGTGAAAAAATTAATTAGGAACTATGAGCCTTGGAAATAGAGGGCAAGGGCATGTACAAAAGGAACCTCTATATTCTATCTCATTAGGGAAGATGAAAAATACGGTATCATTATTTTCACTTGTTTTACTTCCATATATATATGCATGTGTATGTAAAACACACACATTTTTATTGGTGATTGGTGATTAATAAACGTTGATTATAGATAGATGGATAGATATTTCTTGACTATTTCATGTACATTCCTAAGAATTTGGATTGAGGTTGATGACAACTTTACAAGCTCATCAATGGGTCATTGAGTCTAAGAAGTTTGGGAAGCCAGAATTAAGCTTTATTTCCGACACATTGCTACAATCCAAGAAAAGAGATGGCAGTATTTATTTATTTTATTAATTTTTTATACCACCCTTCATCCAAAAATCACAGGGCAGTTTACAGCATAAAAGTAAAAAATGTAAATACAAAAGAGGTTAACATAATAAAAACAAGCAAACAGAAAAACCAAAAGAACAATTCCACAAACACATTTAAGAGTCCATAGATTGTTTAATCAGTCAAAGGCCTGATTATGGAGGAATGTTTTCTGCCTGATGCCAGAACCGGGTGCTGAATCATTTAATGTGATCAGGTTTTTGCACAGAGCAGCTTGTCTGTGGTTCCACTTAAAACCGCCACTACATTGCTATTTGCATGAATCAGGGTTTACTCTACTCATAACTAGGAAACATACCTCATTGTGATATGGACTCTCAAGTGCTTTTAAATTAGAATGCTTAGATCTTGCCTGCTTTGCTCCTAGTTTGGTTTTGTACTTCTTCAACTGATAACCTTATCCTTGGTATTAAGTGCTCTGTAGACAGCTAGCTGTTTTCAAATGGAATGCATCTCACTTCAGAAGCATGCCTCTTGAGTTTCTTAGCTAGCGAAAGATAGTCATAGGCTGCTCTGTGTTTATAACAGTGTCTGCTCATCTACTCGAATGCTTGCTAACTAAATCCAACTGCAGCTTTTCTTTGTCTCTCTGTGTGTCTTTTTAATGCTGGTGTACAGAAGCTGTTCCATCTGCTCCTCCTTAAATTAATTGGATTTGTTGAGAGAATTGTGAAGAAAGTGAAAAATAACCAAGGGATATTGCTCTTCAAGCGATACTGAGGGTGGATATCCAATCTATGGGCAATATATGTTTGACACGGAAAATAATAGTCTGAGGACTGTGAAGCTTGACTATGGCAGCTTGGCTCCCCAAATGCATTGTTCAGCTGCCACTAGGGCCAGACCATAGCACCTCAGTGAGAAATTAACATCTGGCTGTTGGCCCATCTTGCAGCAATAAGAGCATAGGAAAAGCCTGCTGGATTAGCCAGTGGTCCATCTAGTCCAGCATGCTTTCCTCGCAACAGCCATCCAGATTCCTGTGTGAAGCTCACAAGCAGCACCTGAGCTCAGCAGCATACTTTCCACTGGTGGTTCCCAGCAGCTCATATTCAGAGACATGCTGCCTCCAACAGTGGAGGTATTTCCAGGCTGCTGAGTGGCAGTTGGACTGGGAGGAAAGCTTTTACATGCATTTGCCTGGCATTACTAACAGTTGTGCAACTAGCTGTTTCATTGTGTTTTAGATATTTTGTAAGCTGCTGCAAGGACCTCAGTTAACAAGCAGGGTATAAATATTTAAATGCACAATGTCTTGCAATGCTTTTTTTTCATTTTCATCAGACTCCACAAAATGCTTAATTCCAGATAGATAATACAAAATATATGCAATGTGCAACTTTACTCTGAGCAGCAATTTCTAGAGTGAGGGAGAAAACATAAATGGTTGCATTTAGCTCCTCTCATTTCCGATCCCTCCCTGCTGGTACAACACTCCTTCCCGTACAGAAAGAGGAACACAGATTTTTGTGCAGACAAAGCCACCCTGTGTGCTTGTCAGCATGCTGATAACTAGCCTGACCGGAGAGAAAGTTAAAATGCACTTCAGGTACCTCTTCTTAGTATGAACAGCAAGCAAGAGAAATATGGTTTGATACATTCTAGCTATTATAGAGGTCTATTGCTCACAAACCCAGCATTTAAAATGCCCCAACATCTCCAAGGAGGACTAGGAATGAGTCCTGTCAAAAACCATGGAGAACTGCTACCAATAAGTGTAAATTGGGGGTATAGCCAACTTAATCCCTTCCAGATGTTTTGGAGTATATCTGCCCCAGTCAATACAGCCAATAACATGGGTGATGGGAGTTATAGTCCACAACAGCTGATGGTCTATTTGTCTACTCCTGATGGGGATGCACCAGTGGTCCAACTTGGTATACGGTAGCTTCTTAGGTATCTGATATGCTCACATCCATTCACAAACCCAAAGCCTAGGGAACGGCAGTGGGCAGTAGAGGTATCTGAAGGAAGGGCTGTAGCCACTGTTGATGGAGGAGGGGGGGGTGTTAAAGAGTTCTTTGCCTTGGTTTCTGTAGATGTGAGGGAGTAGGTGGAGCTGACTGTTTAGCCTGTTCCCTGTTAAAATTGTCATGAAGTATTTAGGATTAGAAGGGCCAAAGCTATGAAGGAATATATAATGCCTACCACTTGCTTTTATATTGATTTCTTGCATTTGTACATTCCTTATACATCTTAACTGCAAGATAATGTTCTTTGCAACTGACACATTTTGCTCTTTAATTTTCAGGGACAGGTACTTTTGGGCGGGTTCATCTGGTGAAAGAGAAATCGGCCAAATGCTACTTTGCATTGAAAGTAATGAGCATTCCAGATGTCATTCGACTAAAACAAGAACAGCATGTGCACAATGAAAAAGCGGTCTTGAAAGAAGTGAATCATCCATTTCTGATCAGATTGTAAGCTCTCTTCTCTCCCACTCCCCCCCCCCCTTTTATAGCTTTTGTGGCATAATGTTCAATTCTAGCATTCGATCTCTCGTCAGTTTGGATTAATTCAAAGTCTTTTGGGTGGCAAATGCTACACTTGTTTTATCATTCTTTTGAAGAAATACTTTAAACAATATTGTGTTCATATTTTTTAAAGGGGGGAAATAATCTAGAAAAGCTAGGAAACAAATGTATTTGATGGAGAACTGCTCCTTGGAACATACACAACATGATGTAGTAGTTGTGCCTGCCTGTTGTGTGCTTGATTCCACTTCAGAATGTTCCATTATCTTTTTACTAAGGCGCAAGTGTTCACAAACTGCACTAACAGCTGTCGTGGTTAAGCAAGCAAGCAAACAAAAACTATAGTAAGGGGAAAATATGCCATAGGTGGTGACATATTAATGGAAGCTGCCACCCCTCAAATTAGGGTGATTCCTATAGCTATTAATGATGTGGTCTTGTATGCTAATTATTCAAATACGTCTACTACTACAGTGTTCCAGAGATCCCTCAACCTTCTAGAACATATTTTGGGGTGTGGTGGGGGGGTGAACAGAGTGCTGCAGAAAGAAGGGGGAATCAGTGCATTCAAGGCAGAATTTTATTCATCTCTCACAGTCTGTGATGCATCTCTGACAAATCATAAGCTCATTTTTGGTCATGCATCCCTATGTTCTTTCATGTGTTTAATAGAGCAACCTAAGAGTTGTTGATAGCCTTCATTGGCAAAGAAAGGACTTTGGTTCTACCCTGACCCCAGAGGAAATGTGGCAGCAGTCCATGGAGGACTTTAATATTGACCATTGCACTTGCTGGTGGTACAGTGGATTTAACATGCCACTCTGTTTCCCTGCGTTTGAAAACTGTATGAAACCTGATCCCTGTGCATATGCTTCATTGCTTGTTTTGAATATCTTGTGGTAAAGGGTGGAGTAATGCACGCCACCGGAAATGTCAGCATTTCACTGAAAACTGATAGGAACAGAAGGGGTGTGGGTACGTATTGCAAAAGTAATTTCGACATAGCAAGATTGCTTCCTGATAAGGCAAAGGGGAGGAAGAGAATGCAAAGCAAACCCAGTTAAAATGAAAAGTCCTGTCCAGTGTTCAAGTAAAGACTCCCAAGTTAATTAAACCAGGGGGAAATGAATGCATTAATTCTGAGCTCACCACAACTAGTTTTTCATGACAACCTGTTAAGCAATTATGGGTGAAAGAGTTTTGAAAGAGGTAGAGTGGCAAGAGAAAACATAAAGCAGAGAAGCACCTGATGACTAAAGAGTTATAGGATTGTTTCTAGTGGACAGCTTTGTGCCAGCAGAAAGCACATCCACTAGGAACCTCAAGCAAACAGAACTCATACCAGATGGTGCATCCTGTTTTTACTCATTCCCTTTACCCATTATAGCTGCTGCACCCCTGAAAAACTGTTCCTGAAGATTGGGAGACCCTCAAACAACAGACTAGGGTAGAGCACAAAGCGCTACCATAGGTAGGTAGGACCAGCAAAAAAAGGTGTGTCCTACCTTGCGCTTTATGCTAGCCAAAAGCAGATATAACCTGTATCGGGTGCACTGAACCTGTATCTGCTTGCTTTCTCTCCCTCCTAGTATATAGCTTTTTATTTACATGTCAATAAGTTTCCCAGGTTAAACAGCAGCAAGGATGAAAATTACTCCTTAATTAACAAAGTATAGAAATTCCTCAGGCCAGAAAAATAAAAATAAATGATCTTTTCTCAGTGCAATCTACTACTAATAATAATCCATTTCCAAGTGTTTGCATAAAGCCTTACAAAACAAATATCAGGATGGCTCACACAAGAAGAATAAAAGCAAACCTAAAAACAGATACAGTAAAACAGATTGATAGACTAATGTATATAAGCAACATAAGAACAAGTCACACAAAAAAAATACAATTTAGATCTAGAGCAGATTATAATGAAATGTTAGAGGAAAGAAATGTGCATTGTCTGGGTGTTTTGACTGAAATGCCCCTTCTGCTGTAGCTGCTGCTTTTGCTGCTGATACTGTTTTTACTTTTACTTTTACTTTACTTTTATATGCCATTTATTTGCCAAAATGGCTTAAAAGCAGTATACAACTACATGATCAATTCCTTGGCAATGACACCTGAAGAATGGCCTCAAAATTCCTTAGCAGTCTGTTACTTTTATGTCTTTCCCCTGTTTATACTGGTGGTGGCACTTCATTTGTGATGCCAAAATGCACAGGTGATTAACCCATAGCTGTAATTCAATCCTGTCTAAACCAACTGAGAATATTCACAGAGCTGCCATGTGTCACGTTTCCCCCCAAATCCCCCAGCTGCTTTTTGCTGTGGCGCTGTGGAGCTTCTCTTCCATTTTGAGCTATGATGCATCTATCAACTCACAGGAGCTCCATGAGTCAATTGAGGTCTAGTGTCGGGACCTCCACAAATGCCGAAAATATCTTGAGGGGTTTCAGGCCTTGGGTGGCAGAATAGTTTCTCATGACCACACTGCTGAGCTTGTGCTTCACTACATCTTCTGTTTTGAATATTGGAAATTCTTCATTCATATTTCAAACCCTTAAAAAACAAATAAATCATTTTATGCTTTTCTGACAAGTTCTCTTAGTATTTTTTAAAACACGTATCTCTTTCATTGCAGATTTTGGACTTACCACGATGAACGCTTTCTATATATGCTGATGGAATATGTACCTGGGGGTGAACTTTTTAGTTATCTGCGCAACATGGGACGCTTTAATAACAGCACTGGACTGTTTTACTCTGCAGAGATTATTTGTGCAATAGAATATCTTCACTCAAAAGAAATTGTTTACAGAGACTTAAAGCCTGAAAATATTTTATTAGACAAAGAGGGGCATATAAAACTCACCGATTTTGGATTTGCTAAAAAGCTGGTTGATAGGTAAGCTCTTTTTTTTAACTGAAATTTTATTTTACTTTATTATTTTTGGGGGGTATGCAAGTATGGTGGGAAGAGGACAGAGAATGAAATTTTGAACATGACTAGTGGTACCAACCATGATTAACATTTTCAGTTTTTAGTCTGTTTGGTTAACTGCTATACATACATGCAACATGCATTAAAACATATGTATTTATATTTATTAAGAAGGTTTCACATAGCCTGCGAAAGATGACAAAGTAGGCTCCAACAGACCTTCTGCGGCAGAGCATTCAATAATCAGGGTACCACTAGATTAACATGTCTTGCAAATCCTCAGATATTTTCTTAACTTTATATTTTTAAAAATAAATAAATTATATACTACACTTTCTGCTAAAGGAGCCGAGGTTAGTAAGCACATCTGTGATACAACAATTAAAATTAAAATGTATTTAAAAATATAAACATCTAAAAGCAATAAGCACAGTAAATCATTAGATGGATGAGGTATTATTATTATTATTAATCACATTTAAAGTTTTCTAGGCTTCCGTTCAAGTTCACATATCTTACCTGGCAATAGGATCTTTCCCTACAATGTTAAAGAACTGTTGGCTCTCAGGGTACATATTACTGTATTAAATATACTTCTATCCCCATCTAAAAACTTCTAATGCACAAGCCAAATATATTTGTATGTATATGAAAACAGCAATTATTGTAATTTTGGGGTGAATAAGTAGTAGTTTTGAACAAATGTTGAGGGAATATGAAAGGGAGACAAAAGAGACTGCAGTTCAAAAACAGTGTAAGTATACACAAGATAGGTAGCTGTTTCATTTTGTGCTTACAGCTCACCCCCACCACTGTTTTATGTAACAGGGAAACATCTGAATATCTGTACTGCCTTCTGTAAATATCCACACAGTATAAATACCCCTCTTGTGAAGGTTATCCTGAGACCCATGTGTGCGTGTAATCGCCACACTGTCCAGCTCACCTCTTGTGAGCACATGTGCTTTAATGTATACTTTCCCTTCACCCTAAAAATCTGTAGAAGAGCAGAAGCTCTCCCTGATCTCCAAAATTAGTATGAGAGACTTGGGAAAACAGCAAAATGAATTGCTGACTCCCAAACCCCTCTAAGCCTTCCTCTCCAGGTCAAGGTTGGGGGAAGGGGTGATGAGCTTCCCCTCACAATCATGTTGGGTCACAAATGTCTCAGATGCTTAGAGAAACATTGCAGAAGACCAGCACCTGTCTACCCTTCCTTGGTGAGAAAAATACAACTTTGCTCTCCAGGCCCATCCATTAACTTCTATGGATGCAGGTTAAAAATATTAATTGACCAACAATTATTGCTAAAGCTTAGTGAAATTGGCTCACTTAATTTAATACCTTAAATATGCAGTCCTACCAAAGCTACGCATTTTTCAGCCTTGCTTCTTTCCCTGCTACTGAAATCAGTCAGTGTAAAGTGCTTTTTCTTATTCGTATTCTGGATAAGGCAGGGTGCATATGATTCCAGGTTATCTCCTATGCAGACAGTATGGTGCATATATTTGGCAGTAGCTTGTCCTAAAAACATGACATGAAATCTAGATGTTTGAAATCTAGATGTTTTTCAGTCTGATTTGTTAGGCAAAAAAATGATATCTAGCTCTTTAAATTTTTAACTAGCATTCTTTTTTATGGAGGAATGATTGGTATTGCAATGCTAAGCTAGATGGAATGAGAAAGAAAAAGGTTTACATACTGCAAATTACTGACAATCTTTTGGAGTTATTTGGGAAATATATGTTGCAACAGAGTGGTTTGATCTGTGTTCTCTTGTTTGTTTGCATCTCTGAAGTTGGCCTTGCAACTGCAGAGAGTTTTAATGTTTGTTTTTAACTGTTGTGCAGAAGTCACAACTTGTCGTCAGCTTCCTGGAATGTTTGCATTCGGATTTTCAAAGTATTTTGTATAAGCATGGAAAAAAATTGCTCTGTCTTCCATAGAAAGTTGTGTTGGTGCTGGTTACAATATTACTTTTAGTAGTGATGAGCAGATTATGCCTTCATTAGGAAGTCAGTTTTACTGTTGAATCCAATGCATATCGAACAAGGCTTGTAAAATATCATCAGGTTGCAGGTAGCCAGATTGTGAGTCAACTTGTACTCCAGAAATAAATGAAGATTGCGTCTGTATCCTAATGAGGAGGCAGCAAGCCTTCGTTAGATAGATATTTTTTAAAGTACTGTAAAATACTATACAGGTATTAATCTATACCCAGTTACATTTGAGGACAAGCATTGCTTTCAAAAGGTCTGGTTAGAGATAGAGGATATGAAGCTGTTGGCTGTGATCCACCCAGAGTCGAGCATTTATACCCCCCCCCCCCCGGTAAGAGTTAAGTGCATTCTTTAATCAATGGGATTTACAAGGGCTTAATGTTTGGCTGGATCACAGCATTTGTGGGATGTTGACAATGCATGTATGCTCCTCAGTATTAACCACATTCAAAATGTAAATACAGCAGTACCTCGGTTTACAAACTTAATCCATTCTAGGAGTCCGTTCCTAAACCGAAACAGTTCTTAAACCAAGGTGTGCTTTCCCATATGAGGCCTCCTGCCCCCGGTGGCCTTCCACCATTTGGATTCCGCTCTTAGACTGAGGAAAAGTTCTCAAACTGGGACACTATTTCCGAGTTTGTAAACCAATTCATTCTTAAACTGGGCTCTTCTTAAACCGAGGTACCACTGTAGTCCATAACTCCCCATCCCATACTCTATAAGGTGTTTTGTCTCCCATGTATCATCAGTGAGCTTAGAAGTATACCATCTGACAACGAAGATCTAAAGTAAGATACTGGGTGTTTAAGTTTACTTGCAAGTTTACCTTCAGTTCTTCCAGGAGAAGGTGAGCATTACAGGCATACTTACCTAAAAGGCAGACTGCCCACCATTACTGGTCCTCTTCAGCTTCATGAGGCTGCTGGAGAGAACTCTTATAAGACTACCCTGTCCTCACAGTGGCCAGCCACATGCTTATGGAAAGCACAATAGGAGAACCAGAGTTCAGTAGTACTTGTGATTCCCAGAAACTGGTATTCAAAGGCATCCTTCATCCAACAGTGGAGGTGGAACATAGCCGCCATGGCTAGTAGCTTTTGAAAACTTTGTTTATATATTTAAAAATACTTGCATGCTAAAATTTCATTTTTTGAAAAAATCAAAACAGTTTACAACAACGGTTATGCAATTAAAAAACACACACAAAAAAGATCATCAGCTTACTATTATGGGAAACGTTTATCTCAATTTTCTGCAGCCTGGCAGTAGAGGAAAGTTTTCAGCAGAAGTCTGAAGGTTAATATGGAAAGTTGCTGCTGAATCTGTATTGGAAGAGCATTCCATGAAAGTGGACCACTAGCATTGAAAGCTGGATTTTGCGTTGAGGTCAAATGAGCCTCACCAATTCAAGTAAAGCTCCTACAAATGATCTCATTGATTCAGCTGGGATATAGTGCCTATGCTCTATGTGCAAGGATTCTTCAGAAGCCCAAAATGTTATGGAAACTGCTACTTGAAAGCAGAAAGTTTGAAAATGACTTCTGTAGCTTTTAGTTTGAATGTTAATACAGTCTTGATTGGAGACTATATTAAACTGAAGGTACAATGTGAAAGTTCTACACCTGTGGTCCACATTCTTGCCCACCCCCTCACCAGAGCTGAGTGTTTTCGTAGCCCTCTGGTGAGAGCAAGGAGAGGACCCCTAGCTTTCTTCTGTAGCTTGGTGCTGGGAAAGGGAATCTCCTGTGGAAGCACAAAGTCAGGCAGTGGAGCTAAATGGAAGACTTGCTGTAATACAATTGAAAATAGAAATAAATCTATTTTAGTCCTATGTGAGAAAGAGCCACCAACTATTAGGCTGTGTGTGTGTTAAGTAAAACCATTGCTCATTATTACAAGGTCAAGCTCCTGGATAATCTGCCTTGTTGTGTTATCCTTTGTGCAACAGTCATGACTCAGTGTCTCTTGGCCATCTTTCGTCTTTATGCTTAGTGTGATTTACTGGGGAACTGAGGGGGATTAAGTAGGAGGGCAGATGACTACAGAGCAGTTGGTGCTTGATTCATGCTGATAACAGATTGCGGGGTGTGTGTGTGTTTTTAAGGTTAGGAGTGCCACAGTGTTTACAGAAGCAAAGGCGACTTTACTCTCTGGGTGAAATGCCATCCAGCAGATAGGCCCTAGGTTATGAATGGCCTGTCTAAAGCTAAGCTGTCTCTCTACCTGGAGGCTGAAAGCATCCCCTTCTCACTGTGATACTTGCCTGTTGCTGTGCAGAACACAGCTGCAGTCTTCCATATATTTTCATGAAAGTAAACCCACTAAACACAGAGAGACAGGGTTATTAGGTGAACAAGCCAATGATTGCTCTATTAATTATTGATGGTTGCTGGTTGAGCAGCAGACTGGTTGCTGGTTGAGCAGCAGACTGGCTGAAGATTGATAGAACACAGAAAGGGCCTGTGACACATTCACAACACTGTAAGCCCACCTTGGCAACAGATGCGACCAAGTCTTGCTCACCGCTGCCACTTCCACACATGGGGAAAGTTCACAAGGTATTATTTCCCTATGATCCAAGTCTTGCAGTGCTGACTACCCAGCATCTGGCCATGAGAATGGACTGGATATGGGACAGTTCATTTAATCCATATAAGGCTCAGATAAGGCTAGCTAGCAGGTTTTGTGACTTGCAGTAGTGGCTTCAGCTGATGCAGAGCATAGTATCCTCATGGGGTTGGATTGCAGAGAGCACATTGCACCTGTTAATTGGCTCCCTGTGCATGCACACACATGCCTGCCTATGAACTGCTTGTGTACTAAATGCTGCAGATATTATCACCTCTCTGATTTTACATTGCAGGATTTAAAAGCTAGCTGATCCTTGACTGTAGATGAAGATATGTGGGGGTTCACATTTCCGTTTCCCCTCCTTGACATGGCAAGTGTTTTAGCATCCTTGGGCAAAAAGGATGAGAGGGAGCTTCAGCTCATCCTCTGCAGAGGAAGATAGTGGGTTGGGGATTGTGTCTATAGTTGCATGGGGCTTCAGAGGGCTCAGTGCAAATATGAAAAGGACTCCTCTCGCCTTTCCAGCTGCAAGCTACAGAGGAAGGATGCAGCTGGAAGTTTTAGTAACAGAGGGTGCAGAACATCTTAATGGGACAGCACAGAAACAACTCTGTTCCCCTCCTGCAGCTCCAAAAGATTGGGCTGAAGAGGAGAGCAAGGCATAGCCCCTTCTTCCAGTGGAGGTCCAGCCCAAGGCTACAGACTAAGGAAGCAATGCTCTGTACATTAACTTGGGAGAACGCCTCACTGGACACCATGGGAGTAATGTTTGAATAGACTTGTAGTCAAAACCTGTGGACCCTAGAAGATGGATGTGCTTAATGACTGCCTTGGATTAAAAAAATATATATCCTAGAGACTTGCTAAGTTCAGGCTTTGAAGCTATATTTAAGTGCTGCCAGACTGCTTTGTTTTATTTGGCATGCTTTTTTGGGGAGGGGGGTGTTAAGCAGCGATAGGGCGATTTTAATCCTGATAATCTATTCTGATGTTTAATATTTTATTGATCTATTGAGTTTTGAATTTAGTGTTGCTATTTAGCTGAAGTTCTTAGGAAGGAGGTAAAAAAAAATCCAATAAGAGGGATTTTTCGTTTTTTCAAAGGTAATAACATGAGGAAACAATGTATCATAAATTCAGAACACTTCATTCCTTCTAATTTGAATATACAGTTTTCCAGGATGGATGGATTTTAAGTGAAGCATGTTTTATATCCAGATTTAAATTGCCAAGCAAAAATGCTCATCTAAATACTGTACTTGATTTAAATCATTTTTTGTTTTTGTTTTTGCAATATCCTTATTTTATTGGAAGCATGTTACTAGCCAGTTGCTGGAATAATTAAAACATGATTGTTTGTAAATAAATATAGCCTAAGTATAGACATTTTTTTAAAAAAAATCAGGAAGCATTTTAAGTAAACTTTCCTGGATTATGGTTAATTTTAACTCATTTTTAATCTTTTGCATCTCTTTTATAACTTCTTGGTACACAGCTTAGAAACTACAGTAGTAAGCAATATATAAATTGTTGAAGTAAGTAAATGCAATCTTAGAAGTAGGCTTGAAAACCTTTGGTAAAGCATCCTGCATGAATTGCAGAATTATTGCCTCAAAAAAAGAGATTGGGTATATTTGGTCTTTGGTTTGGTACACTCAGAAATATTAAGTGTGATTGCTCATTGGGACAGCTTATAACTCTTATATTAAACTGGGATAAGTTCCTATAGAAAACTTGGAATGGTAGAGTGCATTATCCTCTGGGACCTCTAACCTAGCTGCTATGTAGCATATAAATCCAGGGTTGTTTCTAGCTTCAAATAAGTATTTTAGTGATTGGCCCTTGGCTACTTTTTGCAATGGATAATGTTTTTTATGCAGCATGTGTTTAATCTCTAAAACTTTTAAAAAGGAGCTTGCCTTGTATAAATTTGCACGGTCCACTTACATTGTGACAAAAGTCTTCATATGCATAGTGTATTTATTGGCAGCTGTGATCGGTTGAGTAGATCTTGTAGATGACAGATTACTATAACAGTGTCAGTAAGAATAGGTAGCCAATGTAAATACCCTCCAGATGCTGTTGGACTACAACTCCCATCAACCCTGACCAGTGTCCATGCTGACTATATATTTTCTTCTTGTGCTAAGTCGAGGTCTTCTCTCTTTTTTGTAAATTTTGTTCAAAATACCTAGCTTAACCTATTCAATACTTACTAGTACAGCAACAGGTTAGGAATCTGATTGGACAGAATGGTCTGGTGGCCAAAATCCCTGGCATAAAATACATTTGGTTCTGGGTACACTGTTATCCCTGAGCTGTGAACAAGCATTTGTGGCCATTTTGCTTAAGCCTCCTGCTTCAGGTGATAAATTGGAGTTCTGCTCCACTTAGTCTGTGAGAGTTACTGCTCACTTGCTTTCAGTGTGGAGTATAAACATTTAGGAGGAAATTCTAATTGTATTCACTAAATATTAACTTCATTTATCTATCTTTTTGTAATCTTTTATATATTCTCATCCATAACAATACCAAGGTGGTTTACAACCTTTAAAAAAACCAAATAAACAAAAATGTTAAACTAATATAAGCAGCATTACAATAAATACAAATAACCATAAATTCAGTAACCAGAACAGTTCTCAGAGCCTCATCAATTTTATAAGAGGTTATACCATTTATATGGTATTGTAATGTGGCTGTGATTCTCCTAAAACTTTAAACATGCTGAACTGTTTCTGATTACAAGCCTTTAGGTCTTGGGTAGCCCAGTTTCAATGAAAGCTTAATCCATCACAAATACGAAATGTAATTTTAGCTTCCTGTTCCTTGTTATTTTTTTCTTAGGACATGGACGCTCTGTGGGACCCCAGAATATCTTGCCCCAGAAGTCATCCAGAGTAAAGGTCACGGAAGAGCAGTAGATTGGTGGGCCCTCGGCATTCTGATATTTGAGATGCTGTCTGGGTAAGTTGAATGGGGAATATAGAATTAAGTGAAGTACAGATATTTTTCATTTTCTCACAGTGAACTAATATGGAAAATCTGGTTCTTTTACATGTCCCAGCTTTGCTTTCGTGTTGTGTGGAAAAGCAATTTTGGAGACAGAAAATGAGACTGTTCTGCACAACATCAGCATACTTAACTGCACAGAATTCCCGTCTTCTAAAATTGAGATGATAAATATTTGTTTCCTTGTGAGAAAACAGTGCCTTTTAACATTCAGTCTCATGGTATTACGTATCCATGGGAGACTCCCACACAACTGGAACGACATCTAAGTGACCTAGGCATATGCTTGGGACTAATTGTGCTTGCCGTTCCCATGCAATAGGTAGTGGCCCCTTCCTGGCAAGGTGCCAGTTTCATAGAATAGAACCAGGTAATTGGTGCCCTCATATGGCTGAATTGTTTGTGGCAGGAGTAGGGGACCTGTGGCTTTGCAGATGTTGTTGCATTGCAGTTCCATCATCCCTGATCATCAGCCATCCTGGTTGGGGTTGATAGGAGCTGGAGTCAAATAACATCTAGAGCTTTCCAGAGCTTTCCAAACTTTTCATGTTGATGACACAGTTTTTGGACATGCATCATTTCGTGACACAGTAATTCAGTTTTACTAGCAAACCAGAGGTTAAACTAACCCCTTTCCAGCCAGGGAAGTGCATTCACATGACACATCTACACACTGCAACTGACACACTAACATGTTGTGACACACAGTTTGGAAAGCTTTGATCTAGACAGTCACAGGTTCCCCATCCCTGTTTTAGATACATCCTGTAGCCATGTCATAGCCACCCATAGACAAATGCAAGAATATTTCAGTTGGATGATGATTCAGGGGCACATATATTACCAGTAACTTGGAATTCAAAAAGAATCCCATGTTCAACACTTAGATCCACTTGTGCCATTGGGTGGTAGGTTTCATGCCTCGCTAACAAGTTTTAATTGAAATAGATCACACTTTTAATTTTAGAAAATCAATACATCTTTTAAAGATATTCTCACATTTATTTTAAGAAGCTTTACCTCATCAGGCATGCTATTTTCAAAGAGAATCTGTTTTGGGAAAAGAGAACAAATCCCATATATGCATTCAGTATTTCAGTATGAGAAGATACATCTGATAATCTTATGTTTCTATGCTAGATTGGGGCTCATGCTGTTTGAGTACGTTGGGCTTCTTGCTGGTACCTGTTTAATCAACATTTTTTGCTGCATGTACACCTCTGTGTGTGTGTTACAGCGAGAATATCATAATTCAATATCGCATAAATCCATGAATATTTGAATCCACTAGATGGCAGCATTTTCAGAATAATGTGTAGATGATTTAACTAGCTTTGTTGCAGAAAGGCTTTCTTAGAAATTTCCTGCACTAGTAAAAGATAAATTTGTTAAGCTGGCATTTGGATTAGATTTATCTCAGCAAAGTCAATAGGGTTGGATCCAAGTTAGCTGAACTATATTCTCATTGAGAAATCATGATTTCAGTTCAGCTAACTTAATCTAGATCTAATCCTTTGCATTTGAAAAAAGATGGAGGTGCAGTTATAAAAGAATTGTGGAAAGTATCATTGCTTAATGTTGCATTAGTATAAGTCTGCAGAAATGGTATGCGTACCAGATAATTTATCCATACATTTTCCCTTCAACTCTTATTATCTCTTGGAGGTAACTAGTAAGGCACTTCAAACATAGATCTGTGTCTTGAATGTGCACACCAATTTTCATTCCTACAGTCAAAGCGATATTAGCTTCTTTTTTTTTTACAAGCAAACCAGCTAAAAAGATGGTCAAACTTAAGGCAGTAATCTACTCAATCAGCTACAAACAATTCTCAGGAATCAGTGCAAAAATCTGGTTTTAAATATTAAGAATAGTTCCCCTGAATAATATGGATTCGTTAGGTTTCTGATATAATTGTATGCTTTTCATAAACAGTCTAAAATAGAGAGCCTATGCACATAAGACTTAAATGAGGCCTGCAGTCTTTTTCTTTCTTTTTTTCTTTTTTTACTGGCTTTTTCTTATAGAAGAACATTCTATAAAAAGATAAAAACAAGTCAAACCAACATGTGGTCTGCTAGTATCAAAGTACTTCCTGCAGAAACATTACTGTGAATCTGTTATACAAATCAGCTAAAGAGGCACAGACATGTTTTTTAAAAATAGAAGCAATTTCCTAAGTAGTATTTTTAACACACCCACACGGTGTTGCCTGATTAAATGCACATCAAAAGAATATTATACCATAGGCTTTTAAAGCTGATCTGAGCTGTATCTTACTCTGAATTATGTTTAAAGAATCTGAAAAGCTTGCTTGATGGAATCTTCCATTAATAAAGAAAATTCCACTTCTGCTTTGGCTCACAGGTCCCAATACTGCAGTCAGCAGACGGCACACTAAAAAAACCAATTCCTAAACGCCAGCTGTGCTTGCTTGATACCAAACTTATGTGACATAGGAAAACATCACTTAAAGGGGAGGGCAGGCTAGAGGGGCTTATTAAAATCTGGAGAAGTTTAATTTTTTATTTAATTTGTTAGCTCTCTCAGTTGGATCAGAATGTTGCAATACATGCCAGCAACCTTTGGCATGCCTTATCCCTGAACTGGAAGATACACTAATGATATTTCGACCTGTAGGCAAATACTAGAGCAGAGTTGGGAGCCTTTTTTTGGGCCAGAGGCCATATTTCCTTCTGGACAGCCTTTTGAGGACCACATTCCAGTGATGAGTGTGGCCAGAGGCAATAGTGGATGGAGGAGCGACTGATATACATTTCCCCCTTTGTACAGTACCCTGGTTTCTACAGACACCAACACCCTCCTCCACTCGCACAAGCAAAAGGCATTAAGAGTTCAAGGATACATTTCAGCCAGGCAAAAACTCACCCACTTAGAGTACAAAGATGAGCCATTGAGGTGTTTGGCTTGGGCATTTTTGAAGGGCAGACAAGAGAGACCTGTTGTCAGGGCCGTCTTAAACATATGTGGTGTTGGGTTGCAAAGATCCACCCGCCTTCCTCCTGGAGCCAATCGGAAGCCGCGGAAGCCGTGTTGGAAATTCAGGTTCCAAAAAACGTTTTAAAACCGGAACACTCACTTTTGAGTTGCGGCATTTGGAAGCCAAAACGTTCTAGTAGCAAAGCATTTGACTTCCGGGATTTGTTGTTGTTTAGTCGTTTAGTCGTGTCCGACTCTTCGTGACCCCATGGACCAGAGAACGCCAGGCACCTCTGTCCTCCACTGCCTCCCGCAGTTTGTTCAAACTCATGTTGGTAACCTCGAAAACACTATCCAACCATCTCGACTTCCGGGATACGACTGTATAAAATAATTCCTTACAAATGCGCTCCTATAAATTATGCTTTTTGCTGGCTACTTGATTCTTGCCTGCTTGCCAAACCAGCTCCTCTTCTTCACCTTACTTCAACAGTGTTCCTTCAGAGAAAAGCTTTGTAAAAGAATATATGCAACAACAATCCTTGTGGCTCCAGAAATAAGGATTAGGACACTTCGGTTCCAAGTCACCAGCTAGGCTTGATTTGGCTTCATTTATACCCTGAGTTCTTTTGACCATGAGGAATTAGTTGAAAGATACTTTCCAATCCCACCTAACTGATTTGGAAAGAAAAGGTTTTTCCTGCCCCTCAATAGCTGGTCTTATAATAGTGTTAGCCATTAAACTGGAGTCAACTTCTCCAACAATAAAACAAACACTTCCATTTTTAACTGATCTATTACTACCTAACATCAACCATTCCAAAATACCCATGAAGCTGATTTCTTAAATTGGAACAGCAGGAGGAATTATTCCCAAGATGGACAAAATTTACAAGACACATGAGGATCTAAGGCTTAAAAACATGTTTCTGAAGAGGTCTTGGGTGTTTTGTTAGAGCTCCTTTATACTTAAGTGCTAAATATTTGTACTAAGTTTATTAACTAAAGTAATATCCTCATGGCACAGATATGCTGCTTCGCCAGTATTTAAAACATGCCACCCCAGGTCTTGCTAGCATAGCAAGCTTTATGATCAGACCCCTATTCATCACAAGCTAGCACTTAATAAATCAGACCTATTTCTTTAACAGATGCCCTGTACCTCAATTGTGAGGAATGCATACACCAAGGCATAAAAACTCCAGCTTGTTAACAAGAGGATTGACTTCACTATGATGCAGGGTGCTTCAGAGGGCAAAAGTGAAGGCTGCAAGGCAACCCAAAGTGTTTTTTAAAAAACCATTCATAATTTTGTCACTCATTGCATGGTATAAGCATACTGTCATTCTCTATGCTTTATATATGTCTCTAGAAAGTGTATTCTTTGGTTTACACCAGGCGAAGGGGCAGCAGAAGTAATCAATATGTGTATGTGTTTAAGTCACTTTTCTGGACTTCAGTAAGTACAGTACAGCTGTATGCATAAATAATTGCAGGTCTAATATTGGGAAGCAGATGGCATTTCAAGTAGGCTATGGCTTTTGCAATATACTTTCAAAGATTTTTAAACTTATAGCTGTGTGGTTTCGTGTGTCTTCCTCCTCTTGATTAGGTTTCCTCCATTCTTTGATGACAACCCTTTTGGAATATATCAGAAGATTCTTGCTGGTAAAATAGATTTCCCCAGGCATCTGGATTTATATGTAAAGTAAGTACATTCACCTTAATCGCTGGTTTATTCTATTTTGGTTCTACCTTAGCATTACTTTAAAGTGTCATTCAAAGTACAGTGTGTGAAGCCGCTTGTCACATGCAGCCACTATTTGTACAGTGCGCACTGTCTATGGATTCTGGGGAGAGAACGCTCTAATTTGTATACTTGACATTAATTAAATTCCAGGGGGCTCTAATGTGAATTCAGAAAGCTTGCTCAGTTTTAAATATTTAACTTTAATTAGAGCTGAGCCTAATTAGTAGCATTAGTTCTGGTTTTCATATAGCAATTTGCATGTTTGATGAAGATTTCCACCCAACAGCTTAGCAAATCTCATAAAATCAGACACTACTTTGCCTTCTATAGCTCAGACAGAGCCTATTTTTAAGACTCCGGGGAGCTCTGTCGTCCAGGGAGCTGGCATATAGGGCACAGCTCAGGGAAACTGACAACCCTTGAGAACAAGGGAGGCGTAGAACCCCTGAGCTTTTTGACAAAGCTTTGGGAAGCTTTCCAGTGTGAACTGAAACCTGAGCAGGATCTTTTTGTCTATACTTTATGTAAGCAGTCGGGTCATAGCCCTGACTCAGCCAAGTGGGCTTGAGAGTAGGGCTTTACAGAGAATATCTTAAAGGTGTCTGCCTGACCTTCACCAACTGCACAGTTCCTTTGCTCCTAAACCACTAGAGCAAGTATGGGGACCTCTCTGCAGGAAATGCCTCTCCCAGACCATGCCCCTCCCCAGTCTGCAGCAAGGATTAATAGAGTAGAAACTATATATCACATGGCTGAAAAATGATACAACTATACTAGTTCAGCCAGTGGCAGCTGTGTGCTTAATATGTATTTATAAGGGGTCACTTAATCAAACTGGAATGCTGACTAAATGGTTTGAGTAGATCAGCGAAGAATTTAATAATTGTAAAATATGTACCTGCCCTTCCCATATGTTTTCTTGGCAACTCAGCTTTCAGTTACTCTGTCTGCATCCCTGTCAAAGGTGTGTTGAAAGGTGGATTTATTGCTCACCTTCCCCAGCTGCACCCCAGTTATCTCAACTGGAGTATTAAGCATTGGAGGTTTGTTGCTCAAGCTACAATCTCTCTCCATTTGAAAGCTGATAACTGCAGGGAAAATGTTAGCCTTATTACATTATTACTACTACTACTACTACTACTACTACTACTACTTTCACTATTATTAGATGCCTTTATATATTTTCTGTCATCTTGAACTCAAATACAACTTCAAAAATTAATTTTTACCACCCCTTGTCCAGGGACCTTATTAAAAAACTTCTTGTGGTTGACCGAACAAGACGGCTAGGAAACATGAAGGTAAGCCTTAAATGCTACTTTTAAATCTCAGCACATCCTAACCATTGGCATAAAACGTTTTCCTTATCTTCGGTTTCCAGAAATGCTCTTTTTGCTTAAAACCAAATTCTAATACATTTGATTGATTTTGTGGAGGGGGGGATCTTATTAATGTATTCTTAAGTGTGGGAAAGTTGTTTCATTCTAGAGTTAGGGGTGAGCAGTGGGGCTCAAGGCAATGCTATTTTTCTAGAAAAAGAGGTGCCGGAACTCACCATGACTGCCTCCTTTGTTGTCTTATAATGGTAATGGTGCCCACCTGAGAGGTGCCAGAACTGAGTTCCAGCAAGTTCTGGATGGAAAGAAAGCCCTGGTCCAAGATCCCTAAAAGAAAAAAGGATTGCAAAAAGTTCCAAACAGGCATCTCCAAATTTGAGTGAATAGGTAGCAAATGCCATTCGGTGTAAACAAGCATAAAGTTACGCATGTTAGTGCAAGACACCTTAGTTTCACATATATGCTGATGGGACCTAAACTGGCAGTGACTTGGCCAGGAATGAAACCTTGGGGTCATAGTGGATAGTTTGATGGAGATGTTGATTCTATGTAGAAAGCAGCTACGAGAAAGGCAAATTTCATCCTGGAGATCATTAGGAGACAATTTTAAAATAAAACTGCTGCTATTCCAGTCTGTGATCTAACTGCATTTGGAATACTGTGTGCAGTTCTGTTCATTCAGTAGGACTCCAGTCATGTGTTCCTCAAAAAGGAACAACCCATAGTATACCAATTTCAAATTTGAGATCAGTTTCAAAAACTTGTACTATTGCATGTGGGTCTGCTACTTAAAGGTAAAAGAATCAAAACCTTACTCAGTATATGCTTTGTAGAAATCAGTCCCAATCTCACAATATTACTTGCATTCGGTATGTAAAAGGATGATTTCTGACCAGCAGAATCCAAATTTGGTTCAGGAAAAACTGCTGGGGAATCCAGTATTTAAGAGAGAACCAGAAAAATTGTATTCACTACAGTGTGCCTTCAAAATGCAGATGGCAGAAATATATATGGGTCTGCATAAAGTGTTGCTAGAATATATTTTGGCATTTCCTGTCAGTGAATAAACATCTAATTTTATTTTTCTTCAAAAGAATGGAGCTGATGATGTGAAGAGGCACAGATGGTTCAGGTCTGTAGACTGGGATGCTGTACCACAGAGAAAATTAAAGGTGAATTGTGCAAAAACAAATGCAGCTTTGAGATAATTCATTATACTTCTGCTTCATTTGATTCTTTTTCAGCTAAAAAAAATCTGTTTGGAAGGTTGTCCTAGAATTATAGTGAAGGTCATATGCCTGAGTTCTTTATGTTGAAATCCCAGAGCCATCACACCAAACATTTCCCAAACTTACTATAAGTTAGGATTCCAATGGACAAAAAGAAGTTAGTGATAGGACTCTCAGGAGGCAGGTAAGATATCCACCCAGCTGGAGCAAAGCAGATTTGGGTTCAGATCAGAGCCTAGATAGGAACTTAAGTTCCATAATGAAAGAAAGGTGGGATATAAATGTACTGTAATATAGATAAATAACTGATCAGACCAAGCAATTGTGCTAAAACTAATCTGTGATAATGAGCTAACATTATGCCAAGCAAAAAAAATTGGGGAGGGGGTGAAAAATTCAAGACTATACTTCATTTGACATGGGATTTAAATTGATTATTATTTTCCTTTTTTAATTCAGCCTCCTATAGTCCCGAAGGTATCAAATGATGGTGATACATCCAACTTTGAAGCTTATCCTGAAGATGACTGGAACAAAATGCCTCCTGTACCTCCTAAAGATTTAGAAATATTCAAGAACTTCTAATTGTGGGACACAAAATGTCATTAAGGTATTGGATACTCATCTTCCCTAAGTTCTACTTCCTTTTTATTCCATTATAACATCTATAGGAAAGCTCTGGCACATGACCTAATTAGACCCACCTTTCCAAGCCACACCTATCATATATTGTATCAGCTGTGAGGCAGGTAAAGATGCAGCTGGGCCAAAAGGGGGCTTTGCAGGCACACAAAGTCCCAATGATCAGCTGATTGTCAGGGCTTGCAAAGCACTGAACATTTGCCTTCATGGAGTGATTCCAAGACACACTGGTGAAAACAGGTCACCTGACATTGTGATGTCACACGATTGGCAGGTTGGTAGGCCCACTCACTTGTCAAACTTATCTGTTGGGGGTATCGAGATGAAAAGGATCAGATACGCTTCCTCTGCATTGTAAAAACATCCATGATGATCTTGATGTTTTTATTCATTCCTGTTGCACTTACACATTTTTCAGCAGATAACGTTTATGAATGTCCACTCTCCTACTTTATAGAATCACCCTTTCCTTGCAGAGATTTTCTTGTGGCTATGTCTCCTACAGTGCATAAAGTCCAAAACTTTGAATAAGGAGATTCAAGTATCCACTACTCTGAAATATCAATTAATCGAACACTTGTTTTTATTTATTTTGTAGAAACTGGAAGATTATTAATGTGCTAGTTGGGAACCGGCAAAGAAGAACTTGAAAAAAGTTATGAAGAATTTCTTTGAAATGAGTGAAAGAATGTTACTTCATTATTCATAAAGAAATAATGTTAAAAGTTGGGAAAGGGTTGATAAGTTTAGTTGTATGGATTTGGCATTAGTTCAGTAAACTAAAATACTGAAGCACCTACCCTGAGGTATAGACTTTGAAACTGTTATAGTTTTTTGGGGTTTTTTTTTTTAAAAAAGAAACAGTTATTTTTAGTTTTGTTTCTTGCTATGCCCAAATATTTTTGCATAGTTATCTCATTGACTAACTTTATAAGTTTATACTAAGATTGTCATTTAAAGCACAGATTAGAATATGTGTATATAAAGAAATCAATACAGAAAAAGGCACAGAAACTGTGCTGAAATGTAAATTTTTGTACTTTACAGAGTCTATGGTTTTTATTCTTAAATGTTTTTTCAAGATGCCCCCTAGAAGAAGAAAATCTTAAAATGATCAATAGGTTTTTCAGCATCTTCTATACGTTTTATAATTCTTTGTAAAAAGAAATATACAAGTAAATTTTGAGAAAATTGTATCATTTCCAGTGCTCCACACCTGCAGCCCTACTATTTGAAAGCTGAAAGATAAAGGGCCTTTATGTTTTGTTTAGATTACACAATGTTTTCTTTATGAAGCTGAGTTGAAATTTTGTCGATGCAAATCATGATTCTTGATTACTGCAGACTATGTAAAGCGTTTTTCATTAACTATATGAAATCATGGCAAAATCGTACCTCTTGGTAAGGTGTGTTCTCTGAGTTTAGGTTTAGAATCGTTGCACTTACAGGGACCTGAAGATCATCTAATAAATCTTCCACCATATGCACTGTTTCATACATGAATTACCATCACTGAACAACTGCAACCTAAGGTGATGGCTTGGTGCGTGAAACATTCACCACAGATCAACTGCTACAATCAGATTTCCACATTACATAAGTATCACTTCAGGAAACAAGGCTATTCACATGGTCTTCTGAGTCATCTTCATGAAAATTAATGAACTTCCTGGTGTGTAAATTAAAATTCTACAGATTCTGAAGTAGAATCTTCCACATGTCAATTAATGTCATTTATACTGCTGAAATAAACCAGAATATGTAGAATTGGGACTATATACTTACATGATCCCAAGGTTGAGCTCAACAGGCAAGGAGAACCTGTGGCCTTCTAGATATGGCTGAGCTACAAAGTACCATCCCTTTGATCATTGGCCATATCAGCTGGGACTGACTAGAGTTGGAAATCCAACATATGAAGGGTTATGATGTGTTCTTTGAGCTGTTCACACCTAGTACCACTACTAGGATTTAAGCTTACTTATTTCTGGCAAGCTTAACTTTGAAGTGGCATGTATGTTTAAAAATAAAATTTCAGCAGTTGTGCATTCAGAGAAAGATTTGTTGTATGTGAAATTCTCTCCAATGATGGCTTTAGACACCTACCATGATTATAGATGTTTGGTCTGTACATTTGAAGAAGTTGTTTAAAAAAAATCAATGACTGATTCTTCTCCCCATAGTCTGCAAATCGTCACTGTTAGGTGGCTCATGCATATGCAATTTATAAATGTAAAGACTTGTCCATCTTTCTGCTCTCTTCTGGTCAGTTTTCCCCACAGACCTTTACTGTGACTATTTGAACCTGAGATGCTACAAAACCCCCATATTTCTCTTATTGTACATAAGATCACATTTTTTTAGACCACATTGTGAGGAAAACTGACTCCAAAAAGAGGAGATAGTGTGTCTTGCAAGTGGCAGGGGATTGAAACTTTTCACAGTTTCCTGTCACCTACTCATTATAAAATGAGCTCTAGTGCTTTTCCTTCTGTACTTTTTGCAGTTAGTACAATCTATCTGCCAGAGAATAAGTGACTGTTTTGCTGTTACTGCATCTACTGATTCTGAACACACAACGTTTGTGTGTCTTGCATAATTCTTCCGAGATGAACCTTCCAAATCTTGACTTCCTGTGTTGCAGAATCTTGGCATTTGATGTGCAGTAAATTAAGGTGCTTGCAAACAGAGTACTTCTGTTTGTTTCTAGCTTGCAGCAGTTTTAACAGTTGGAACCACGCTAAGCAAGAAAAACAGTGGATACAGGAAGACATACTGCTTAATTTGCACATAACACTCAGCCAAACCACAACTTGGCATGAATGCACATGTTCCCGGACAGGAGGTTGTGAGAACAAACCCTGGTGCAGCTCATAATTTGTCTAAAGCAAAAGAAACAATCAGCCCAGGTTTGCATGACACACTAAGCCAAACCATGGGTAGCTCAAAACAGGAAGAATGGAACAGCCTCTTCTGTCGGAGTAGCATGTTAATGCCAAGCCATGATTTGCCTTATTGTTATATGTAAATTGATCCAATGTATTCTATGAGTTGGTCTGCTATTCCATAAATTTATATCCTCTGAATTCAGTTATGCTATTACAACTTCTTTCTCAAGGGGAAAAAAATACTGAAATAGTGCTTCCAATAAGTAAGTAGGACAGTAACATTTCCTTAGCTGTAAAAGTTATACCAGAGAATTGTGGCTTTCATTTGGCAAGTAATCATCCATAAAATAAATCAATTATGTATTGTAAATTAAATCTGCACAGGAAGAAACTGAATCTTCATTTGTATGAACGACAGGTGCATTTTAGAATATAGCTTCCCTTAGCATAAACAACAATATAAAGGAGCTGTTCTGGTGCATCTGTTCACAAGGCACTGGTGATGCTTAGCAAATATTGTGCACTGAAGTCTGAAGCCTGCCTTATGGTTAATTTAGCAGGATACCACCAAACTGGAAACAGCAAAAGGCTGCCTCGAAAAGTGATAATGCAATATGGGTGTTGTGCTTTTATCTTCCAATTTTCTGCTGTAAGCTTCCCTGGGGAAATAGTTATTGACAGTTTATATAAATAAAATGAGTAAATAAAAAAAATCAACTGGAGCTGCACACATTGGGCTGGATCCAGACTGAGTTAGTTGAACATGGTCCAGTTGAAGTAAATTGAACAATTTAGCTTTGACTTGGTTATCATTGAAATCAGTGGGTGTCAAGTTCATCTAAACCTCTATTTGGGCATTATAGCCCCTATGAAGGAGCAATGCAGGATCAGTGAGTATCTATGCCTCTCGTGTCTGCACATACAGCATGGCATCTACTGGGAAGTGTATCTTTTCAAATGCAGAGGTGCACACAAAAGCTTCCATGTGATCTGGAACCACAGCCCAGTTTTGCTGCTCCCGTGTTGCTTTATATGGGAACTATAATGCCCGAAGATGGCTTAGGCTGCAGTCCTATATGCCAGGAAGAGGAAACATGTTTCTCTCCAGATGTTGGATTCCAAATTTCATAGCTTCAACCCTCATGTCCAGTGATCAGGAATGAGAGGGTTTGTAGTCAAACAACATGTGGCAGGCCACAGATTCATTTCACAGCCCTAGCTTCTCCTAAATTCCACTTAAAATTTTTCATACACCTATTGATTTATTTTTATTAGAATTCTTATTCTTCATGCCTTATTTTTATAATGGTTAGATCTTTTTTAAGGGACTCGAAACAAAAATTCCCCTTTTCACATCAACACACAGCTTTCGTGATATGGATGAAACCAAAACAAATCGCCCCTACAGCCTTCTCTGTATTCAATTATAAGGTGGATAATGGGCATAATTTTGTAACCAAACATGATGCAGTATAATTGAAATGGGGGTCATGCCTTAAATTGCCTAGATGTACTTGCTTGCTCAAACGTTTGTGCTGTTGTTGAATTTAACAAAGGTGATCTGCTGTAGAAGAGCAAATTTAATTTATTGAAATGTAGGTACTAAACTGTTTAACTGGATGGCCAAATCTTGGAAAGTGGAAGATAGCAAGCCAGTCATCTTGCCATCCTGGAAAACTAAGATTCAGTGATTCCTATACTACAGAATTTTTCAGCTTTCAAGAACTGTAGCATAATTCCTTTGTACTGTACTGTGTACAGATTTCCTATGTTTTGCACTTTTCTATGGCAAACATGACAGCTTTATAAATACTCTGTTGTACAGTAAGTAAGGGATAGTTACATTTGTGTAAAAAACCAAATTGAACAGATTTGACTTCCAACGCTGACTTGGACTGATGTCGGAGAAGTTGCTTGCTTGTTTGAACTCATGTGTATAAGTACTGTACAAATATATAAGTCAGTCCTCATTGCACAATGAAAATCACTGTGATCTGTAAATAAAACTTAGTCCAAAAATTATTCAGCTCTTTAATTGTATATCAGTTCTGAAATTAATTACATTTGACCTTTGTAACTTCCAATAGGGTAAAAATGTCTCAAAGTGTTTTGAATCTCTTATAACAGGGGTGGCCAATTCCCAATAGACTGCGATCTACTCACAGAATTAAAAATTAGCAGCACACAGTAGAAGGCAGCAACAGGTTGTGCTGTCATTTATTGGATAATGAATCCTTCTCAAAGTATTAGTAACTTCATAGACCAAATCTATTCATTCATTGTGGGCCTGAATCTTTTAGACAAAATCAAGTGGATAAAATATGATAGAGTTCAGCTTGTGGGAGCTGCTCTGTTATCTACGACCTTGGAATAAAACAGACCCTGTAGGCAGATTCGCCTTCGCCATACATCCTCTTAACCTCAAAGAAGAAACAAGATGACAGGCACAGAGAAATTTGCTCACTGTTACTGGGAGATCTACAACTGTAGCAACAACCTGCTCATGCAACATTTCCCTAGCGGGAATTGGTTGCTTGTAATTACCGTATTTTTTGCTCTATAAGACTCACTTTTTCCCTCCTAAAAGACGAAATGTATGCGCGTCTTATGGAGCGAATGCAGGCTGCGCAGCTATCCCAGAAGCCAGAACAGCAAGAGGGATTGCTGGTTTCACTGCGCAGCGATCCCTCTTGCTGTTCTGGCTTCTGAGATTCAGAATATTTTTTTTCTTGTTTTCCTCCTCCAAAAACTAGGTGCGTCTTGTGGTCTGGTGCGTCTTATAGAGCGAAAAATACGGTAGTTGATTGCTTGCAATTGGTTTCTTGCACTTGTGAAAATTCTTGTGCAACCCGTGGCTTACTTGTGCCGTCATTTCCACAACAATGATAATTCTCCAACCTCTTGCACTAGCCTGACATTGGACCTCACCCATTTAATTTGCTGAATTAAATAAAAATAAATAGGCATATATACATCTGTAGTATGTTGAGCCAAGAAGAGGAAGGTAAAGAAAGAAACATTGTCTAATAATAAAAAGAAAAAATGAAGGCATGGCTTTAGATCTGCAATCAGACCATGTTTCCCAGAAGGAATATAGGTCGTAATTTCTTAAATGTTTGACTGCGTCTGTATGCTTTTTCATTTTTCATACCCACTTTAAATTAGAGTAGACTCATTGAAAGTAATGAACCCAAGTTTGTCATGTCCATTTGTTTTCTGAATAGAACTTACACTGGAAACGACCCATTTGTTTTGAAATGGATATTGAAGGTAAATTCCATATACTAGAATGTTTCATAGACAATGAAAATGGATTCTTATAATGGCTATTCCTGGTGGTCTCATTTTAACCACCCCACATAAAAAGCAAAAGCCACATCCTTTTCTTATTCCCTCTTTAAAAACAAAAAGTAGTTCATCACAATATTCTTAAGACAAAAATCTGCAACAATAGGGAGGGGGGCGGAGATTGTTGGCATGATATGGCATATTCTTGTCACATCGCTCCATTTAGCCATTATTTTCAAGTTATGTGGAACAGAATGGGGAGCCCATTCTTGGCAGCTTTCCTCCTGGGTGTTTTTGGGAAAGCTACATTTTGATGTGAACCTCATCAAATGCATTACTGCAACCCGTTTGGCTGGGAGCTTTGGGGGCCATGTCTGCTCTTGGCAACAGTCCTACTCGTAATACGCATGGCCCACAGATTAAAATAAATCAAAAGTGATGTTTTAAATAACTTCCAGAGCTTCCATGTCAGAGCTAGATGCACTTATCTGGCATTTCTCAGCCATGTCTCCTTCCATGGCAAAGCCTTCTGATGTCATTCTACAGCTGGGGTGGCATGTCCATTATCTCTTCCTCCACCCTGTGCTACTTACTGCAGCCCTGGTTATGATTAGAAACCTTATTCTATTCATAAATGCAACATTTCTATCAGAACTATGTTTCGTGGAAGCCAAGTTTCTTTGGAAAGGGGCAATTGGCCCTGTGGAATTTGATTGCAATTTTATGTACACAATGGTGTGCTCTGTTACTAGGCTATGAGAAACACAGTGGCATGGGTGTTGGAAATGGTATAAAGGTTAAAAGCACACCAAGGCACTGGGACAGCATGCAAGTTTATCAAACTTGGGGAACCTGTGGCCCTCCAAATGATGTCAGACACCAACACCCATCATCCTCAACCAGCACAGTCAATAGCCAAGGATCCTGGGAGTTGTACAGTGGTACCTTGGTTTAAGAACAGCTTAGTTTATGAACAACTTGGATTAAGAATGCTGCAAACCTGGAAGTAAGTGTTTTGGTTTGCAAACTTTGCCTTGGAAGCAGAACATGTTCCGCTTCCTGTTGAGTGTGTTCCATTTGTACATTGAGTCCCCCACTGCTATGGAAAAGCATGCTTTGGTTTAAGAAGGCCTTGGTTTAAGAATGGACTTCCAGAACGGATTAAGTTAATAAACCATGGTATCACTGTACAGTGGTACCTCAGGTTACATACGCTTCAGGTTACATACGCTTCAGGTTACAGACTCCGCTAACCCAGAAATTGTGCTTCAGGTTAAGAACTTTGCTTCAGGATGAGAACAAAAATTGTGCTTCGGTGGCACAGCAGCAGCAGGAGGCCCCATTAGCTAAAGTGGTCTTCAGGTTAAGAACAGTTTCAGATTAAGTACGGACCTCCGGAATGAATTAAGTACTTAACCCGAGGTACCACTGTACTCCCATCACATATGGCACTTTTTTATGAAACACTTCAGAAGTGCCCCCTTCTACTGTGCTAGGGTGAAGGGCTTGTTGATGTGTGAGGAAAGGTAACAATATAGAAACACACTGCATGTTTCAGCCATATAGTGCAGAAGTACTTCTATACAAGTATGCAGAACATGCTCCTTACAACTGTTCGAGTTAGAATATTCAGACTGAGAGATCTGTGGCTACTGGAGTGGATTGATGACACTGTATGAATGTTCCCTGTGGGCATTCACTTTTGCTTATTTTTACACTGGTCAGAAGAGGAAAATTTGGAGCTCAGAACATTGGGACACAACTGGTGTGCAACCACCGGATGTTTTTGATCTGCTTGGAACATAGGAAGCGTCTATCTACCTGACTAGATGATTTCTCTAGGTAGGTCAGAATGAGCTATGCTAACTTGCAATGGTTCTACACTCCTGGGTCTTTCATATCATCTCTTTCTCTATCCACCATCATCCTCATCTATAAACATCCTTCCAATATCACAATATTCACTCTTTGTCTTCTGACATAAATAGGATTTCATATATTCTATATTCTTACACTTTCATTTAATACAACCTTTTCTTATAGACTATATACTGAGGCCGAACATGAGTGCCATGCTTGTGCTGTTTGAGGAAAGTGATAGTATACATGTTTTAGGGTATATTGTGATAATAAAAAAAAAAATTCCAGCAGCACCTTAAAGACCAACTAAGTTAGTTCTTGGTATGAGCTCTTGTGTGCATGCACACTTCTTCAGATACACTGAAACAGAAGTTACCAGACCCTTCTATATAGTGAGAAGGTGGGGAGGGGTATTACTCTGAAGGGTGGTGGGAATGGGTGATTGGCAGATAGCTGTGATGAGCCTGTTGACGACTCTTAACGACTGGGGGGGGGGGGGTAAAACATTTCCTGAATTTAAATCTCATGACTGCCTATTGCTATTTATTCCTCATATTTTTAAAAATATAAATGCTTACAAATATCTCTTCGATTTTAACACAGTTCTCTAATGCCTTTTATTCACCAAAATATGAACAGCAAACAGCAGTTACCTATGAAACTTAAAGCTGCTTCTCCCCCCTTTTTTGTTTCTATTAAAAATTGCAGGAAAATATAGTCCATTAATAACATCTTTAAAACGTCTTGGCACACTTTGAAACAACTGAAAAGACAAAAGCTTCAAAAAGTGAGTGGAAACAATAAGTGATTCTCAAAACATGTGTTGCCTAAAGTTTTTCCCCTCTTGTGAATTTTGTTTTACTAACTATAACCTCATCGTAACATCCTGTACCTTGAAAAAAGCCATGTGGTACGTATGTCTTGACAATCGGATTGCCCGGTTTTGCACCTAAAATATATGTGTGACCACAGTTATTATTTCCCCTTTATGTGGCTTCCTTTACAAAAATCAATACTATATTGTTCTTCTTTCGTTTGGGAAACGCCTGCTTCATTTTCATGACTGTCCCCCAGGCTACACTCAGTGACGTTAAGTTATGCTTGTTTGATCAATAAGTCCTTCATCTGTGCCTCCTCACAAAACTAGTCTGACAAGTTAGGGGCAAGAAACTTCAGAGTGAAATCCTACTTTGATATCCTTGTGCATCCCATTGAAGTGTTTCAAAAAGGAAATGGACTGCAGCGTACCAAAATTGAATAACTTGTGCCAGCGATGTTCTTCTAATGATAGATTTCCAGTCGTCACTTAAGGCTAAGATCTCTAAGAATTGGGAATTTCAGTCATTGCACTTGAATCACATCCTTATCTGAGGCCAGGGTCCCAGTGGTTATGCTGCATTATCTTCCTAACAGCTCAATGCAGTAAATAATGACTTTTCCAAGGCTACACATTGAGTTCCATGAGCAATCCTGGGGCCCCATTTTATGGTGCTATATAATTGTTAATAATCATCATCATCTAGGTGCTGGGTTAAATATAAGATAGAGTTAAATAAAAGATAAGTAACATAAGCGATATTGGGTTAAATATAAGCTAGGTGCTCGGGTGGGAAAAGCTAAAATTAGAATTTAGGGAGGATGAAAGGGAACACATATTTCTGTGTTCCCTTTTATCCTTGTTTGGTCAGCCAAGTAGTTTAAGAGTGCACTCCCGTATCAAAAAATATTATCTTTCTGCTGTAAAAGATTCCTAGATGAATGGGGGAAAGCATTTTATGGGGTAGACATGAATTAATATTTGATTATTTAAACTCTGGGCAATGCAATCCAGAGCCTAAGTTCTTTCAGCTTAAATATGATGGTGATGTATCTCAGCTTGAGGCTACTTAAAGCTAGAGGAGAGAGTGGGGACATAAGGCCTGCTTATAGCAGCACAGATGATACCATTGATTCTCTCCTGTGCTATTAGCATGGCATCAAAAGCAATCAAGTGTATCCCAGGTATAGAGCAGACGTTGTTGTTGTTGTTTAGTTGTTTAGTCGTGTCCGACTCTTCGTGACTCCATGGACCAGGCACTTCTGTCTTCCACCGCCTCCCGCAGTTTGGTCAAACTCATGCTGGTAGCTTCGAGAACACTATCCAACCACCTCGTCCTCTGTCGTCCCCTTCTTTTTGTGCCCTCCATCTTTCCCAACATCAGGGTCTTTTCCAGGGAGTTTTCTCTTCTCATGAGGTGGCCAAAGTATTGGAGCCTCAGCTTCACGATCTGTCCATCCAGTGAGTACTCAGGGTTGATCTCCTTAAGAATGGATACGTTTGATCTTCTTGCAGTCCATGGGACTCTCAAGAGTCTCCTCCAGCACCATAATTCAAAAGCATCAATTCTTCGGCGATCAGCCTTCTTTACGGTCCAGCTTTCACTTCCATAGATCACTACCGGGAAAACCATAGCTTTTACTATACGGACCTTTGTTGGCAAGGTGACGTCTCTGCTTTTTATGATAGAACTATGCTTTAAACCCACATGCCACCTTTATCCAGTGAACACTGCAATACAGAGCATTATACTGAGTCAGAAGATGGGTCCACCTAGCTCAGCATTGTCTGGGTTGAGTGGCAAAGGCTCTCCAGGGTTTCAGGTAAGGAGTCGATCTCAGCCCCTACTTGGAGAGGCTGGAGATTGAATCTGGGACTTTCTGTGTGCTAAGCAGATCCTTTGCCACCGACCTATGTCTTTCTCCAAGAAAACATCATGGGCTTCTGTTACAGATTAAAGGACTATAGCTCAGCGACAGAGCATCTAGCTTTGCATACCTAGCTCCTAGATTCAATGCCTAGTACCAGCATGGGGAAGTTCCCCATCTGGAAATCCAGAAAGCTGCTGCCATTCAGTGTCAACCATTCTGAACTAGATGCACCAATGGTCTTGCTTGGTATGAAAACAGCTTCCTATTTCGCAGTGTTAGCTAGCAAAACAAGGTGTGTGAGTTTAAAGCACAGTTCTGAAACAGTGGGTCTCCTATTTTGTTCACCCTACTGTGTTTCCCTTGTATAATGTGGATTATAATTTGTGGGGGGGCCTTGCATAAAGTGGACAAGACAAAATATACGGTTTTTCTGCATTATTAATGGCATCTTTTGACGAAACTGGAAGCTTTTAGATTTAATAGCAGGTCAGGTAAAGCCTTTTGTTGTGTGTTGTAAAGATCTCATGTGCTGTTGCTTGGCAGATATCATCTCTAGACACCTACTACACCTTATTTGTACCCATGATCTATGTGTAATAAGGTAAAGGCTTCTGGCAAACCAGAGCAATGCACGGAGATGCTCTTTACCTTCCCGCTGGTGCGGTACCTATTTATCTACTTGCACTTTGACGTGCTTTCGAACTGCTAGGTTGGCAGGAGCAGGGACCGAGCAACGGGAGCTCACCCCGTCGCGGGGATTCAAACCGCCGACCTTCTGATCAGCAAGTCCTAGGCTCTGTGGTTTAACCCACAGCACCACCCGCGTCCCTTAATGTGTAATAGTAAACCTTTAAGTTTATTGACTTTTGTACTTGCACAGCTGTGACTCATCTCTCTCCTTACTTTGAAAAAGGAACTAAAATGCTTCCTAAGGGCTCTAAATCCCTAGGTTCTGATGCCTTTTACTCTAAATCTTAAATGTTTTCTTTTCCAAAGGGAGTATGAATACCTTTTCGTATTCAATTTTGCATACCTCAAAGAAGTGTCTATGGATACACAACATGATTTTGTGTCCGTAAAAACAGCTCCTTTTCCACAGGAGGAGATGATGGCATTCAAACATGCATTGTTAATTTTCTGTTCTGTTCGTGTAACTCCAGGCAGTGACTTTGATCTTTTCCCCTCCACCTCTAACGTTAAATCCATTTATAGCTCAGCTAAACTAGGATGCATTTTAATTTAGGCTATATTGAATGATTGCCTGCAAACAATTTGGGGCTGAATATGGCTTTTTCAAGGCTATTTTGCCCTTCAAAAGCCTTGGCTCCCTGTCTTTGGAGGTGGCATCATTTGCAACCTGGGCTGGATCTAGATATAACAAAGAAGCGTTTCAGTTAAACGTGTTGTAATCTTTGTATGAGAAATCAGGTTAGCAAAAATGGAACTCCACAGCGCCATCTGGTGTCACGGTGTTGTTGTTGTTGTTGTTGTTTAGTCGTTTAGTCGTGTCCGACTCTTCGTGACCCCATGGACCAGAGCACGCCAGGCACTTCTGTCTTCCACTGCCTCCCGCAGTTTGGTCAGACTCACGTTTGTAGCTTCGAGAACACTGTCCAACCATCTCGTCCTCTGCCGTCCCCTTCTCCTTGTACCCTCTATCTTTCCCAACATAAGGGTCTTTTCCAGGGAGTCTTCTCTTCTCATGAGGTGGCCAAAGTACTGGAGCCTCAGCTTCACGATCTGTCCTTCGAGTGAGCACTCAGGGCTGATTTCCTTAAGAATGGAGAGGTTTGATCTTCTTGCAGTCCATGGGACTCTCAAGAGTCTCCTCCAGCACCATAATACAAAAGCATCAATTCTTCGGTGATCAGCCTTCTTTATGGTCCAGCTCTCACTTCCATACATCACTACTGGGAAAACCATGGCTTTAACTATACGGACCTTTGTTGGCAAGGTGATGTCTCTGCTTTTTAAGATACTGTCTAGGTTTGCCATCGCCTTTCTCCCAAGGAGCAGGCATCTTTTAATTTCATGACTGCTGTCACCATCTGCAGTGATCACGGAGCCCAGAAAAGTAAAATCTCTCACTGCCTCCATTTCTTCCCCTTCTGTTTGCCAGGAGGTGATGGGACCAGTGGCCACGATATTCGTTTTTTTTGATGTTGAGACCATATTTTGCGCTCTCCTCTTTCACCCTTATTAAAAGGTTCTTTAATTCCTCCTCACTTTCTGCCATCAAGGTTGTGTCATCTGCATATCTGAGGTTGTTGATATTTCTTCTGGCGATCTTAATTCCAGCTTGGGATTCATCCAGCCCAGCCTTTCGCATGATGAATTCTGCATATAAGTTAAATAAGCAGGGAGACAATATACAGCCTTGCTGTACTCCTTCCCCAATTTTGAACCAATCAGTTGTTCCATATCCAATTCTAACTGTAGCTTCTTGTCCCACATAGAGATTTCTCAGGAGACAGATGAGGTGATCAGGCACTCCCATTTCTTTAAGAACTTTCCATAGTTTGCTGTGGTCGACACAGTCAAAGGCTTTTGCATAGTCAATGAAGCAGAGGTAGATGTCTTTCTGGAACTCTCTAGCTTTCTCCATAATCCAGCGCATGTTTGCAATTTGGTCTCTGGTTCCTCGGCCCCTTCGAAATCCAGCTTGCACTTCTGGGAGTTCTTGGTCCACATACTGCTTGAGCCTTCCTTGCAGAATTTTAAGCATAACCCTGCTAGCGTGTGAAATGAGTGCAATTGTGCGGTAGTTGGAGCATTCTTTGGCATTGCCCTTCTTTGGGATTGAGATGTAGACTGATCTTCTCCAATCCTCTGGCCACTGCTGATTTTCCAAACTTGCTGGCATATTGAGTGTAGCACCTTAACAGCATCATCGTTTAAAATTTTAAATAGTTCAGCTGGAATACCATCACTTCTACTGGCCTTGTTATTAGCAGTGCTTTCTAAGACCCATTTGACTTCACTCTCCAGGATGTCTGGCTCAAGGTCAGCAACCACACTACCTGGGGTGTACGAGACATCCATTTCTTTCTGGTATAGTTCCTCTGTGTATTCTTGCCACCTCTTCTTGATGTCTTCTGCTTCTGTTACGTCCTTTCCACTTTTGTCTTTTATTATGGTAATCTTTGTACGAAATGTTCCTTTCATATCTCCAATTTTCTTGAACAGATCTCTGGTTTTTCCCATTCTATTGTTTTCCTCTATTTCTTTGCATTGCTCGTTTAAGAAGGCCTTCTTGTCTCTCCTTACTATTCTTTGGAAATCTGCATTCAATTTCCTGTATCTTTCACTATCTCCCTCGCATTTTGCTTGCCTTCTCTCCCCCGCTATTTATAAGGCCTCGTTGGACAGCCACTTTGCTTTCTTGCATTTCCTTTTCGTTGGGATGGTTTTAGTTGCTGCCTCCTGTATAATGTTACGAGCCTCCATCCATAGTTCTTCAGGCACTCTGTCCACCAAATCTAAATCCTTAAACCTGTTCCTCACTTCTACTGTGTATTCATAAGGGATTTGACTTAGACTGTATCTTACAGGCCCAGTGGTTTTTCCTACTTTATTCAGTTTAAGCTTGAATTTTGCTATAAGAAGCTGATGATCGGAGCCACAGTCAGCTCCAGGTCTTGTTTTTGCTGACTGTATAGAGCTTCTCCATCTTTGGCTGCAGAGAATATAATCAATCTGATTTCAATGCTGCCCATCTGGTGATGTCCATGTGTAGAGTCATCTCTTGTGTTGTTGGAAAAGAGTGTTTGTGATGACCAGCTTGTTCTCTTGGCAGAACTCTATTAGCCTATGCCCTGCTTCGTTTTGAACTCCAAGGCCAAACTTGCCAGTTGTTCCTTTTATCTCTTGACTCCCTACTTTAGCATTCCAATCCCCTATAATGAGAAGAACATCCTTCTTTGGTGTCATTTCTATTTGTCAGTCTTCATAGAACTGGTCAATTTCAGTTTCTTCAGCACCAGTGGTTGGTGCATAAACTTGGATTACTGTGATGTTAAAAGGTCTGCCTTGGATTCGTATCGAGATCATTCTATCATTTTTGAGATTGCATCCCAGTACAGCTTTCGCTCCTCTTTTGTTGACTATGAGGGCCACTCCATTTCTTTTACGGGATTCTTGCCCACAGTAATAGATATGATGGTCATCCGAACTGAATTCGCCCATTCCCATCCATTTTAGTTCACTGATGCCCAGGATGTCAATATTTATTCTTGCCATCTCATTTTTGACCACATCCAACTTACCCAGGTTCATGGTTCTTACATTCCAGGTTCCTATGCAATATTTTTCTTTACAGCATTGGACTTTCCTTTCGCTTCCAGGCATATCCGCAACTGAGCGTCCTTTCGGCTTTGGCCCAGCTGCTTCATCAGCTCTGAATCTACTTATACTTGTCCTCTGCTCTTCCTCAGTAGCATGTTGGACGCCTTCCGACCCGAGGGGCTCATCTTCCAGCGTCATGATTTTTATATGCCTGTTGCCTTTGTCCATGGAGTTTTCTTGGCAGGGATACTGAGTGGCTTGCCGGTTCCTCCTCCAGGTGGATCACGTTTGGTCAAAACTCTTCACTATGACCTGTCCATCTTGGGTGGCCCTGCACGGCATAGCTCACAGCTTCTCTGAGTTATTCAAGCCCCTTCGCCATGGCAAGGCAGTGATCCATGAAGGGGATCACAGTGTTACATAATGTATAATACATGTATAATACATATAAAGCACATATAAAGTGCTTTTTCTTTGCCAGTGTAGCTGAGTCCCTGGACTACAGTGGTCAAGTATGAAATGTCAACAGATTCTCCCACCCCTTATTTGCAAAATGTCCAAGAGAGAGGGGAAGCTATTGCAAACATTTTTATCCCTGCTGTGTGTTCCTTAAAGACTACTGAAACAGAATACCCATTTTGCAGTGGATGTTCCCCAAAGCTCTCCCCCAGTCTTACTCCTTCATAATTTTAATGTTTTAGCTTCTAGGATTTCTTTTTTGTTTCTATTTTAATTTTCCCTCAGGCTAACAACTTGGACAGAGTCATTCAAAGCTCCTGGCCTATCTCATAAGCCTAAACTCACGTGATACACTGTCACTTAAATAATATTTGATAGGAGAATGAATTACAGGATGCATGGTGTTCGTAAAGCGAACAAAATGATTCCCATGAACCTTCTTTTTACTGCTCTTTTACTGCCCATTGTAAATAATGGGGGATTTTGAATGTGTACTGGTGATCCCGAACAGTTGACACAACAGGGCCTCACAATTTCCATTTTTCCTCCTGTCTATATTTTCCAAAGGGAGCACCAGGAAGTGAAGGATTTGTTATGATTCATAATATGGCTGCTTCTTGACATGACCTCATAGAACAGAAAAGCTTTCCTAATACACTACGTATTTTTTCATATCCAGCTTCTGTATATTAATACTAAGGAAAACATTTTTGGACTTAGCAGACTAAAAAAATGCATCCGCCTCAAGGATGCTTTTATTTTATATGTCTAAAACCTCATCTTCTGATTTCAACTTTCCCCACCGTCATGTCCTAGAAGATGTAGATTCTAAAATGAACTGTTCAGCTTCCAGTAACCAATCAGAACACTTATTTCCAAGAGACTTGAGAGCTGAAAGCTAGATCAGAACATTTTAGAATGTCGTTTTGCATGCATCTCAGTTATTCCCACTGGATGCAGTTCTGTGATAAAACTTTTACTTGGAAACTTTTTAATGTTCTGTTTTGGCTAAGCAAAAACACAAGCGTAACTGAAGTGGTACAGCTATGTGCCAGAAGAATGTACACAACTTAATCCAATTCTTCTGAAGCTTCTCCCGCTGACTTAGAGGGCTTCCAGTGAAGCCTTTAATATGCAATTGTCATGCCTCTCTCCTTCAGATATTTTTTTGCAAGGGGGGAGGTCCAAATTATGCTGTAAACCAATTGTAACCCTACTGTGTTTTCCCACTGCTTCTTTGGCCTTTCTGCTAGGGCCTTTCCTGATTTTCACTATTTTCAGGTGGGATTCAATCACATATTGGACAATTTGGCTTGTGCAATTATAGTTGATCTGGAAGCCTTGTGCAATAAAGCCACTTCCCCAAAAGGATGGACTTTTTGAGATAAGGAAAGTGCACTGGAAAATGAACTAGAAAATTGATCAGAATGAATACGCATTGAATGATTAATGTTGCTGTGTTTGGCTGCAAACAAATTAGGAAGCATGCTCAATAAACAGGTTGTCTGAAAACACCCTTACTGTAGAAACCACAGTCTAGTTAAAAAGAAGGAATCACTGCAAAATTTCTCAAATCCCAAGCAAGGCAGTGTGGTGCAGCAAAATTGGTGCAACCTATGTACCTAACGGGAGACAGTTTTGAAAATGAATTTATGAAACCTTGCTCTCAACAGAAGAAACAGAAGAGAAGATTATTGGTTTGTATTTGTTTTTATTATGTATTTTCTTTTTTATATCTATTGTGATTTTATGTTGCGAACTGCCCTGAGATCTACGGGTATATGGCAGTATACAATATAATAATAATAATAATAATAATAATAATAATAATAATAATAATACTGTCAATACCCAAATTAGAAGGTGGTAAAAGAGGGCACAGTCCCCTTACATTTTTTGGTGGATATTTATCTTTGCGGGGGGTGGAGCCAAGCGGCTGGGGGGCAGAGCAAGATGTAACTTAAATTGGGGAAATTAGGGCTGAGGTCTATGGATTTCATTCCACTTGCAGGACTCATTAGTTGAATTGGGTGCAGTGATACTTTCTATCACTAGATATCCAAGGAGTTCAAGGTGGTATACATGTCCACCCTCCCCCTACATCATAACAACCCTGTGGTTTTGCAGAGAGAGAGAACTGGAAAATGGCCACCACTTGCTGAAGTAGCAGCAGCCTGTATAAACCCTGGTGTTCCACACAAAGGGCGTTATTTAACTTCTCTCTTGCCTTCAGCTCTCCACTGTATATAATTTCTTTTCCAGCTAAAGCAGTTCTAGATCATCAATTTCTGGTGTTCTGTAAAACCAAGCTGAAATCTTTCAGAAGGATATATCTGAAGAATATCATGGAAAGATAGCGGTCTCTGGCATTTCACACAAGTCGCCAGTGGTGGACACATGCGTCTCCTCTTCAGATTCATTGGGGTTTCTTGCTTGAGTAAGCAGCAGTAAATTTGGTCCAGAGGCTGAAGGAAGTGTATTATAGTGAAATTTGAAGATATAGGGAAAGAGTGCCAATAAGACCCAAATGCTTCAGGATTCTTTTAAGGTGAAATGCAGATGCAGACAATGGCTCAGGGAGTGTTGTTGAACTTTCAAAATAGACAGGAAATGGAGGAGGGCTGAGCAAAACACTAAAACAGCTGGAGAGGAGTGGAGGTTTGATAGAGGAGCAGTGAAAATAATTAATCTTTAAAAGATATTTGCAGCGCCCAGGGCTCAGTTTGCTCAACATCAAGGTAAAGCAAGTTCTGTGCCAAGAACAGCTGAACTCTGCAGCCTATTTAAAGCACGTGCATTCAGCATATTTGCATAGTTTTGCTTTTGTTAGCTGTAATGAAGGGTTTGAACCATGCAGGTCATGGGACGCCTGCCTGCTAGCCATGGGAAGTATTGCTCAGTCCTTTCTCTAGCTTGACATTTCATCTAGGCATTGGTTACACATAGAATCATAGAATTGTAGAGTTGGAAGGGACCCTAAGGGTCATCTAGCCCAACCCCCAGCAATTCAGGAATCTCGACCAAAGTATCCAAGAGAGATGGCCATCCAAGCTCTGCTTAAAACCTCCAATGTAAGGAGAGTCCGCCACCTTCTGAGAAAGTCTGTGTAACCATTTTAATTTTGTAAGCCATCCAGATAACTTTACAACTGGGCCCCAATACATATGCATTTAATCATAACCATTCACACACACCTCCTACATATTTAGTAACATCTTTGATCGCAACAGTGAAAATGTTGTGATCACACTAGAAGCAGGAAACCATCAAGCATAAACTTCTTCATGAAAATTAATCAACATTATAGTGCGGATTTCTCCTAATATACACATTTTTGTATGCAGCTTTGCCCAATAAGCATTTTTGCAGAGAAATTCCCCTAATCTAATGCCTTTCATATGCTATTTTCACTAACATGTGCATTCTCATGCACACTGTACCATAGAATATGCAAATGGCTGCACATCGCTTGGCTGGAGAACTGCATTGCAAAATTCAGGGGAAGTGTGAATTTCAGAGATTGGTTGTATTTTGGTTCGCATATTGCTTTGGAAAGTGTGAATTAGCCGGGTTCATATTTAGAAGTGAGCTGAATCAAATTTCTCCCCAATCCCCTAGGTAAATTTATTTTTATATTCATGGAATGAGAACTTGTGCCTGCCTCATCATTGAACAGAACGTGGAACAGAACATTTTCTTTTTCTTTCTCTGGTACGTTGCATCACTGATCTCATTCCTCCTGTAGGAAACAAAGGGATTTAGAGAAATGGAAGCAATACATCAAGATGAGATCACTTTTTTGAAAAAGCAAGAACATCTGTTAATTCCAAGTAGTGCAATGCTTGGATACATCAGCCAAGAAGTCATAGTCTCTGCTAAGCATTACTAGAAGGTGATACTTTGATCAACAGGAAAGTTGAAGGAAATAAGATGTATGGATAACAGAAACTTTCTGGTGTGAACTGAAATAGCAACTGCTTTTGCTCAGCAGCAAAGAAATCACTTTGCGGCTGTTGAACCTCTGTTTGACTACACTGGTGGGTTAGCTTTTTATGTACAGTTCTGGGTTTCATTCATGGATGGGATGTAACCTGGTCAAAGCCTTCACCTGCCAAGATGTTTGACAGAAACTTTGTGTTGATGGTTGCAAGCCAATGCAAATGACTAATGGTTTTAATTTTGCCCTTAACCTGGTTCATATTTTTTGTTGTGCCTCCACCTTCCGAAGTAGGGATAAGCTGCTTGTATTCATGAAATACCGTATTTTTCCATGTATAAGACTATGGATTTTTTTACCCAAAAAACAGGTTTAAAATCTTATACACAGGTAGTGCTGAGGGGTGTTTTCTTAATTTGGAGTCCCACAAACTAGGGAGCATCTCATACATGGGGGCATCTTATAGACGGAAAAATATAGTACTCTCCCTATTAGACATGAGTGGTGGAGAGAGATATTTTTGCACTTTGACATTTTTGTCCTCAAAGTAATTCCCAGTCTTCATATAAATGTTCTCAAGAGTGTGGGGTTTAATTTGTATGACTATCTCTTCAAGGACTTGGAAATATCAAAGTTTTGTTTGCATCTACTAAATGCTTTCCCATATATGTTATGGGGCTGCATCTTCCTTAGCATTTGTAGCAGGAGAAGCCAAGATAATCCAAAAGGCTCCTATGATATTTGATAGAAATTGTTGACCCCACAGTGAATCATTATGGATTCTGCAGAGATGGGCACCTGTATGCATTCCCCTATGGGGACGTGGGTGACTCTGTGGGTTAAACCACAGAGCCTAGGACTTGCTGATCAGAAGGTCAGCGGTTCAAATCCCTGCGACGGGGTGAGCTCCCGTTGCTCAGTCCCAGCTCCTGCCAACCTAGCAGTTCGAAAGCATGCAGTGTAAGTAGATAAATAGGTACCGCTCCAGCGGGAAGGTAAACGGCATTTCTGTGTCCTGCTCTGGTTCGCCAGAAGCGGCTTAGTCATGCTGGCCACATGACTTGGAAGCTGTACACCGGCTCCCTCGGGCAATAAAGTGAGATGAGCGCCACAACCCCAGAGTCGTCCATGACTGGACCTAATGGTCAGGGGTCCCTTTACCCTTTACCTTTATGCATTCCCCTATTGCAGGCATGGAGAATTTCTGACGAGAGGACTAAATATGACCCTGCTCAGGACTGTCTTTCCAGTCCTCAGGACCAGGGCAACCCCATCTCCTCAGACCTCCACCACCCCTGTCTCCTCTACATTCTCCTTGAATGTTTTTGGCTGGCTCAAATGTGCCCTTGAACTATGAACACATCTCTGCTTGCCTGGAAGAAGGTGTGTGTGGCTTTTGCGTGGGTGCAATGTATCTTGTTGTACAAAGGTTAAGACTCGTATCTGTTTGTCTAGCCACTTTTACCTCTGACCCCACTCACCAGTGACATATGGCCCCTGTAAGGTTGCCCATGGTGAAAAGTGCTGTTGGGGGGTGGGGAATGTTTTCCCACTCTTGTCTTACAGGGGAAATAGCAGCTCCCAGCAGATGACATTTAGACTCGGAAAACAGCATGGGGATTAACCCCCGTGCCTTGACTGCAATCACATCCCTTTTTCCAGCATGACAGTTTAACTTTCTAAAAAGCTGCAGACTGCTTCAGAAGTCAGGGAACTCTCCATCGATGGAAGTTTTAAAGCCGGGGTTGGATGGCCACCTATCAAGAATACTACAGTGGTACCTTGAGTTACAGGCGCTTCAGGTTACATACGCTTCAGGTTACAGACTCCGCTAACCCAGAAATATTACCTCAGGTTAAGAACTTTGCTTCAGGATGAGAACAGAAATCACATGGTGGTGGCACAGCGGCAGCAGGAGGCCCCATTAGCTAATGTGGTGCTTCAGGTTAAGAAGAGATCTCCAGAATGAATTAAGTTCTTAACCTGAGGTACCACTGTATAGATTTCCTGTTTGGACTACAGCTTCCATCAGCCCTAGCTAATTGGGGTTGATGGGAGATGTAGTCCAAAATACCTGTAGGGCACCAGCATGAGGGGTGTGTGTAGACTAGCTGATGTACTTCCAACTCACTCATTCAAAGTACACAGCTTCCCCCAAAGAATCCTGGGAACTGTAGTTTTATTAACTGTTCTTGCAGTTTTATCCCTGTGAGGGAGTAAACTGCAATCCCCAAAATTCTTGGGGGACGCCATGTGATTTAAATGTATAAGAGCATAAGAAGGACACAAGAAGAGCCACTGGTTTAGCCATTGGTCCATTGAGTCCAGCATCTTGTTAGCGACCAACCAGATGCCAGAGGAAAGCCTGAAGGCAGCAGATAAGCTCAAGAGCACTCTCTTCTGCTATAGTTTCTAGGAACTGGTATTCAGAAGCATTACTGCCTCTGACTGTGGAGGCAGAGCATAGCCATCCTGGCTAGCAGTCTTCTCCATGAATTTGTCTAATCCTCTTTTAAAGCCATCCAAGTTCTCCATCACTGCCTCTTGTGGGAACGGAGCCCATGAAGAAAGAATTTGTTTTGCCTGCCCTGAATCTCCCAACCTTAAGTATCAGTGGATGCCAAAAGTTCTAGCATTATGAGAGAAAGTTAAATACTTTTCTTAATAATAATAATAATAACAAGAATAATAAATTATATATATCCTACCCTTCCCAGCTGAGAGAGGCCCTTCCCAGGCTCAGAGCAGCTAACAACAGTAAAAATAGCACAGTTTACTTAAAATCACAATCAATTAATTGAAATACATTATAAAATCAATTCATTCTAAAATCAATTCAGTGTCAAATTAATGGCAACCATTGGGCTAGAGTTCTATGAGGATTACCGAAGTAGAGGGTGAGGCTGTGCCCTGGCCAAAGGCCTGGTGGAACAGCTCTGACTTGCAGGCCCTGCAGAAAGATGTCAAGTTCTGCAGGGCCCTAGTCTCTTGTGACAGAGCGTTCCACCAGATCGGGGCCACAGCCGAAAAAGCCCTGGCTCTGGTTGAGGCCAGCATAGCCTCCCTGTGGCCTGGGATCTCCAAGATGTTTTCATTTGAAGACCGTAGGGTCCTCCGTGGGACATACCAGGAGACATGGTCTCGTGTTTACAAGGGCCCTAGGCCATATAGGGCTTTAAAGGTTAAAACCATTATCCACTTTCTCCATGCACAACACAATTTTATAAACTTCTATCATGCCCCCTCTTATTTGCCTTTTCCCCTAAATTAAAAAGGCCCAACTGCTGCAACCCTTCCTCCTAGTGTCACTGCCACATTCCCAGTGTGGATGCGATGAAGGTGGCAAGATGAAAAAACATAAAGGTTTTCTGCACCTTCAGTGGTGACTAGAAAAGGTAATTTTGGCAGGTATAGGCTGTCATGCAAGCTGCACCTGTTGAATTTCTTTCTGGAACCTCTGAGAATCAGTAAACTGGTTCAAGAGACAGGGCTGGACACAGAGGACTCAGCTACATTAGTAAAGATGCAGCAATTTGAATGTGCTATAAACATGCAACACCAGATGGCGCCAGAGAGCAGGAAAATATAAAACGTGGTTTTTCCATAGAAATTTCTTTCTTTTGTTATAATGATCTAATTTCTGACTTATATATAGCATTTCCCCCCATGTCTAGATGCTCTCAGGTGAAAATATAGATGTGGGAAATCTTTACTATTCTAGACTTTAAAAAAGGCTTGATATTTGATGTTTATTTCTGTTTACTGTTTTTTTCTTTGTACTTTCAAGTCTTAATAACAATAAAGGATATAGTCTAAAAGTTTGGCAAAGGAGAAGGAATAGGTAGGGAGACGGAAGGGAAACTGCAAGAGAAAAGTACTGTATCATGAAGTGGAAGTCAAGGAAATGTTAGAGGCAGCAAAAAACCCTTTTGAGAATAGGCAGGAAAAGGTCAAAATAAACATGTTTTAAATAACAAATGCAAAAGCAGTGGGGAAGTGTAAAAATATCAGTAGCATATAACTCAAAACTAAATTAAAAGGCCTAAGCAAAAGAAAAGTGAGCCTCTTTGGGGAGAGTTCTACAAGTGCCTTGAACTTTTCCCTGGTTACATCCAAATATAACTACACAGAGAAAATTCCCTAAGACTGATCTCAGCACTGGAGCAAAATTGGTGGGGGAGAAGGAACTTCCCTTGATGTCAAGGTCCAGGGCCACATAGTCTTCAAAAGTTAAAACCAGCACATTGAATGCTGCTCTGAAATGAACCAGCAGCCAGTCAACAATCTAGCAGCTGTTTTGGGGATACTAAAGTATCCAGTTTGTGCTGATACGGCTGCCAAGCTCTTATCTAGGATATAAAATTACCTGTGAGCGAGATTTCTTTCTAATTCTCCACTGCAACTGTATAATAATAATAATAATAATAATAATAATAATAATAATAATATGTGCAGTCATTTTTATTGTGCAACCACTATGGTACCATGGAAGGAAATGTGCGAAAAGGTTAGTATAGGTCTCTTTGGCTTGTTCTAATTTGCAGTGCTTTGGCTCAGAAAGAAGAGAAACACTTCTTTCATCATGCTGACAATTTCCGTGCTCTCTCTGGATGCTGCTGCATGTGTAAAAGATGAAGCATTAAATTCCTTCAGCCTCTTTATAGAGAACAGCAATTAATTGCTTAGGACACTCCAAGAAACAGGAAATGTAAGTGATGTTGGCAAAAGTCAGCAGCAGTAATCCCAAACATCTGAAGTTCTTTTGTGGGAAGGCTCAGGAATCCTCCAGGGGACATCCGAATTAGTAAACACAGCTCAGCTCAACTCAGATGTTCGATATTTTAATGGTTACATCATTTAAACGATAAATTGCCTTTATCTCCTAAATTTATACGGTGCTCACCAACAGATAGTGATTTATGTGACACCCTTCTGCTCCGTGGATCAGTTCCCATAATAGCAGCCAGAGTTTTGCAGTGCTAAATGTGTGTGTTTTTTTAAAAAAAAAGGCTTGTGCTTAGTTCTTAGCTCCCAAATGACAAATGTAGGTCAAGCATCTTAAAAATATAGCATGCATTCCACCCCCACCCCCCTATTCATAGGGTGCCTATAGATGTATTTCTTTAGCAGTAGAGAGAAAAATGTCTGCTGGAAGTTTAGGGATGGATGAGTTGTTGTATAGCTGGACAAGCTGCTCCATAACTCCATAAATCTGGAATACAAAACCACTGGAGGCTTCCTATGGCAGTCTGTGAAGTTAGGGGGTGTCTTGTCCATCTCTAAACTACCAGCAGGCAACCGTATCTCGAATGCCGCCAAAGTTGTAAATAACCCTCCTGCCAGTTTTTCATATGTTGAACGAAATGTTGGGAGGGGTGGGGAAGGAAAGTTTGAAGAACCCATTTGTCAAATAGGTCGGATTCAGCTGCACAGCAGATAGAACAGCAGAAGGTTCCAATCCACCACTGGGCTAAGACAGGGGTAGGGAATCTTTTTTTAAACCACATGCCAGCAGTGGGCAGGGTCATTGGCAAAAGTGGTGGGTGGAACCAGAGTTGTGACAAGTTACAAGAAAGGAGATTCCGATTAAACACCAGGAAAATCTTTCTCATAGTAAGAGCTGTTTGACAGTGGAACAATCTCCCTTGGGGAGATGGTGGACTCTCCATCCTTGAAGGTGTTCAAGCAGTGTTTGGATGGCCATCTATCTTGGATGCTTTAGGTGAGACTTCCACATTGCAGGGGTTGAACCAGATGACCCTCAAGTCCCTTTCAACTGTGATTCTATGATTCTATGACTCTTACATTTGCCTGGTGTTGTGTAGCATCTGTAAGCAAGACATCAACCTTGGAAACTGCCCACCCATCAGAAATGATCGTGCCAAGTCATTCATCATCAAGCCACTGTGGCTTTTGTTAGGGGGAAATCACAACAGTGAACATGCAATTTCAGTTGACTTTGGGGGAGCCACTGGAAGCATCCATTGGGTTGAGCTATTTCAATTGCTTTTGTTTGATTTGCTCATAGCAAACAGCTGGAAGTCTGTAAATTTTGATAATAAACCTGATTTGCAATGGGAGCTGAATAATTTTGATTGCAACGGTGGGGGGGGGGGAGAGAGAGAGACTCCTCTCTTGTCCAGTATGTCAACGTATTTCGTAAGATAGCACCCCATCTTTGATTCAGTTGGTAGTTTCCATTTGATAAGATGCTCCTTTCAACCCAACTCAGAATTGCACATATATACATTTGCTGCATTACAACTCTTTGATTCATTCAGATGATCCATATTAACCATAGGTTACTAGGCCAATATGTTGCTCTCTAGATGTTGTGAACTACAACCCACATCAACATCCCTGACCATCGGCCATGTGGACCGAGCCTGATGCAAGTTGTAATCCAAAACATCTGCAGGGCACCATGTTGGCTGCCCTGGCCATAAGCAATGCTGACAGCTTCCACACATCATATCTGAACTCATTTAAATTCTTTTTTGGGAGGAGGTTTAGCCACCCCTCTCACATGTATGTAGGTCTCAGAATTTTCAGTTAAGAAACTTATGATGGAAATCAGCAGATCTCACATTCTTATCACTGAGAAAGATTGTTCAGAGCTGGAAGAGTAAGAATGTTAAAAATTCAGAATTTCTAAAAGTCCTTAGTCAAGCTCTTATAATGAAATGGTACCTCATTCCTTGGTGATTATATTCAGATGTATGATTTTTCTAGGAAGACAGTGAGGTAAACCAGGTGGAGGTTGTTAAAACAAAAACCTTTAGAGTGGATATGTGTCTATAGAGGGAAAGATGCTCTTAGCTATATAAAAGCTATAGAAGAGGTCAAAATGTCATCCAAGGTTTATTTATGTGGAATATAAAACAGTACTGTACCATAAACCAGAACAATACAGGAGATGCTAATTCAAATTCTGGATTTGATATTTGCAGCAAGCCACAGACTATTTTATCTTTACCACTTGAAAAGTTCTATATGGTCATTAAAGTAGATAGTCTCGTTTTGAAATAATGAGTCATGTATATTTCTCCTTGTGACTCCCTCCTTAGCCACTGCATTTGATATTGTATGTATGTGTAGCTGGAGGTGGGAGAGAGAGATTCAGATGCATAAACTACATGAAAGAGCTCCCCAGTGACCGATCACATTTCACTGGGAACTGCTGTGTGGGATTAGGAGGCGTACTGCAGAAACCCAGAAGGGCAGAAAAACAAACAAACTGTGCATCCTTGTGTCCTGAGGCAATGTCTGACAGTCCATTCTAGACTTCTCCGATCCCAGAGGCACAACCTAGCAGCATTTGAGACTCAATTTATTAATGAGCCCTTCCGAAATGTGAGAGACTTGAATATTTGCAGCTAGGTTTGATAGCTGCAGCCCTTGGGGGTGGGCTGGGGGTCTCTGGTGCTGTTGCTATACCTCCATAGAAGAAAAAGCAAATGCTGAGGAAACAGCCCTTTTATGCAATGTTTGTACAATGGCGTCAGGTAAACCATGGCTATTATTATTATTATTATTATTATTATTATTATTATTATCCCCTCCTATGCAATTGTCTCAAGGTGATGTACAATAAAAACAGCAAAAACAATTAAACACACGCAAATAGCACATACATTTAAAACAAAACTAAAACCACACAAAATATACACTCCTGGCAAAGACACAATTATCCAGCTGGGAAAATCTGTTGGAACAATAAATATGTTCAGATGTTTCCAGAAAATACAGTTAGGGCACCTGTTGTATCTTGAAAGGAATTCTATTCCACAGGATAGGGGCAGCTACACTAGAAGCCCTACTTTGAGTTAATGCTGAGTAACCATCTCTCACTTTTAAAACATTTTTTTGCAAAATTGGATGAAGTTTGCAGGTATTCTGAGGGGGGAGAGGAGTTGAGCTCGTCTAGGAACCATTAGATCAGGTGACAGCATCATCTCTGCGGCAGCTCCAGGCTGACACAAGGATCTGCATCTATTCTACCTTCTGGCCCTCCCAGGCTATAGCCCATTAAGATTTCCCCCTTAATCCTTCTATTTTACTGGATAGAAATGGAAAACAGTGCTTTCTGAAAATATATTGAATGTGTAAATGATCAGTATGAAGAATCCTTTCTTTAAATCAGAGACAAGGAACCTGCATCCTTCGAAATGTTGATGGACTCCAACTCACATCTGCCACAGCCAGCACTGTCAATGGTCAGGACCTTAGTCCTACAACAACTGGAGAGCTGCAAGTTAGCCTGCCCCATACATGCCAACTCCTAGGGACCAAGGCAGTTTTTTTAAAAAAGGGGGCCAGGCCTCCTCAGTGTTCGGAGGGTGTTCATCTCCACCCCCTGGCTCCTCATAATATCACTACATAGGGTTGTACTCCCTCAATCAACTTGTGAACCTGGCTCCTGCTCTGCCCTGCCTGAAATATCATTATAGTTACAGTGTTCTGTTGTTTGATCCAAAGAGATGGTCACATGTGAGGTTTTATCTATGTGTCAGCTAATGGTAAACCATAGATAACTTAATTGTGTCCTTTTTTCCACAGCCAACTTTGGTTTTTCCACAAACCAACTATGCAATATTGAATCTTCTCCACCCACCAATGAAACTAAACATTTTTTTCCATCTCTGGCAGAGCTTCTGGGACTGTCTGGGAGATCTTCTAGGACAGTAGAGCACAAAAGCAGCAGGGTTTGTCATGAGTGGAGAAACTCAAGCAAAAGTCTTCTAAATCCTGTATTTCCTGTGTGCTTGCCTCTGCACCCCATAATTCCTATTCCAACTGTACATATGCATTTATAAATGAGCTTCTTATAAATATTCTATAAGAAATTTCAGGGAGAATGACCTTCTACTTTTGGAGAAGGTATGGCAGGAACCATAATATGCATATGTGATACTGGAATGCTTCAGGCTAATTTTTTTTTTGAAACAATGGAAGACAGGGAGAGAGAGAAATAGACCAGTAGCATCACCATTCTCTTCAGATGCTTCTTATACCCTTTATTAGAAATGATTCCAGATGCAATTATCCCAAGTAAACTGAGATAATTGCAACAGGAATGACACAGTTGCTATATTTAATGCTAACCCAGAGCCTTGAAATTGTTAAAGGTTTCAACTGACAACGTCTTGTTTCTTAAAATATATGAAAAATGAACCTTGGCTTCACATAATAATAACCAAACCCATGACAAAAGCACAGTGAAAGAAAACGTTATTCTGTGTGTGCAATCGGAGAAGATCTGGAATTTGTAAGCAGTAGCTTGGTTGAGTTCCCGCCTTTAAAGCAAAGGCTGAATTGCTCAGTTATGGATGAGAACAATGGTGGCTTTTAAAAGAACGATGTGTGGAACATTGGCTTTTATGTAGCGCAAGATGCAAGTCTAAAGTGGCTGAGGAGCTGGGCCAGTTCTCTGCATTGTGTAAATTTCAGCTTCAAGCTTGCAGAAAGCAGACCACTGTAATGGCTCCAGTCCCATGCTAATCTAAGACAGGCGAGAGACAAGAGTTCCCCTTCACACACATGGCGCTGTGTTTAAAAAGGGTGCCTGGGTTATAAAGCACATTGAATAGATTCCATTTGGCTCGGTGGAAAAGCCTACTCTTTTGTTTTCCCTTTTGTTTGTCACATGAAGGTTTTAATTAAAGGCAATCTATGGATCCAAGTCCTACCGCTGGTGATGTCTGTCCAGCTTCCTTATGCTAAAAGATGCATGATGCGAAGTTTCGATGGAGTGGGGAGTCACTTGGAATGCTGAAAATATAAAATACAGAAGAGCAACAGAAGTACATTGTTGAGTTAACTGACCAAAATAACATTGCATCTGCTGAACCGTTTAATGTGTGCCTTAGTGGAAAATCTCAAATGTGTAGGTGGGTATACAGCACAAAGGATATAGAGGCAACAGTCAAAGAGTGCTCAGAACATTCAGTCATTCCAGCAAATGTTGAATGGGGATCAAAGTTGTATGAGGACACCATTAATGGCAAAACCTCCTCATTATATAAGATAAAGAAGGTCAACCAAAGAATATTAAATATGTACAGCACTGGGAAACCTTTATTACTATATGCAATACTAGAGCACATTCCTCAAAAGATGGGAGAAATTTATGTTGTAAACTGCATACTTACTAAATAATATGTAACTGTATAGATTGTTGTAAATATATGGAACAAAAATGATTCGTTAACAAAAGAGATGTGAAATGGTTTATTATTTGCAGTCGTATCTTAAGGGGAATTTTTAAAAAAGTTTATATTTTTTGTACTTTTTTTGTTGAAACAGTAATGTAATGGGTGTAATTTTTTACACAACAGCAAAAAGGCTTCCCCCACTTGAATATTGCAGCTGACTCTAAATTTGTAATCTATCTCTCTCTCTCTCTCTCTCTCTCTCTCTCTCTCTCTCTCTCTCTCATGTATGTGTGTGTGGAACATTTACATCTGCCTCAGCATGCAAAGAATACTCACGGTCACATAGGACCAAAAAGCACATTATCTGGGGAAAATGTGCCTGGATCTCCCCAAGTTTTTATTGTTTGCCTCATCGGGGAAGGCATATATAATGGTGCAAACAACAATCTGGGAACGGGCAATTTAAAACGGAAACACCAGGAAATCATTAATTTCCTGCCTAATGCGCTGTTTAGTCTTGAGTGTGGATTAGTTGCCCTTTTTACGCCCTTTAACTTGTCTGCTTTTTTCACAGTAAGTGGTGATTCTAACTGATGAAGCTAGCATTCCAATTTGCATTTAGTGATCAGAGCAGCACTTAGTTCCAGAAGCTTAAGGACTTACGGTAATGTAGTAGTTTGCATGGTAATTTTGGGGGTGCTGGAGTATTTGAAAATGTTCTTCCACAATCCAAAAACAGACCCATTTTAGATCTGGCTCCAGAGTTGTCTGGGTCTGATTCAAAGGGCAGGGAAAGAAATCAAGATCTATGTCCTAGTTTTGGATCCCACACTGTATTTGCTGCAAAACTGATTAACTGAAAGTTAATGTTTCTGTGCTGTGGAGTTATGAAAAATGCAGCAGGAATCAATGTTGCAATTCTCTTGCATACACTTTTGGGATATCTTTGGGGTTTGACATACAGTTTATGACAAAATCCACTTATATATTTAAGATGGTAGACACGAACACATCCCAGCATTGCCAAGAATGAAGACCATAGTTGTGTTTGAAATATCTGTTAACTCCAAGGTTGCATTTCTGTTCTTTGTTAGTCCTGTGATGTCTGCAGAAGCCATTTGGGTCAGACTCCTGGCAAGAAATATCCAGACCTTCATAGTATACATTGCTCCATTGCTTTCACTGGACACTTACCAGGCCCAAACAGAGGCATTCAGGGAAAACTATCCTTCACCTACCGCCTGGTGAGAGCAGAAGTTTTGTCTGGCAGCATAGCTGGGTTTGAAAACAGGGAGGTCAACTTGGTGATTCATTGTAGGAAGCTAAACTGCTGTTGAACCTGGAACAGGGGAATCAATGTGTGTTTGTAAAAAATGTAAAAGGGCACTCTACTCATCCATACCACTCATCCATTGTTACAGCCAACATATGGGTGTGTTGTGAGCTAAAACCTTTTGAAACAGTTTAACAGTCATGTGTTTCCCCCAGGAATTCTGGGAACTCTTGTTTTCTTAGGCCCTCACAATGAACTACAATTCTCAGGATTTTATTTTTTTAGTGTAAACATGCTCTCAGATTCCTAGATGACAAGTGCCACTTTTATAGATTTGCATGGGTTGTAATCCAGCACATAGTTAAAGTCATAACTGACTGAGAGTCACTGGAAACTTTCTGCAGTCATGTGTTATATAGGGAGGTCTTTGACTGAGATTCTATTTTGTATTTGTGTAATGTAGCTCTTATTTGGATACCACCCCTTTCTTTGTCTCCATTCATTGCATTTGGTCAAGAATTGATGCTTTGGACATTGAATCAAAACTTGTAGGCATATCCCACAAAGCTAACATGTCATTCAGATGTCCATTTTTCTTGCATGGTGATAACCAGTTCATAAGACTGAGCTTATGGCGTCATCTCTGGAACAGCTAGCAAACAGCATACTCCTACATCCAAAGACTTGCTGGAGTTTCTTGAACTCCTTTATGCTCCTTTCCTCTGTTTTTGGCTTTAAAATTTTCTTCCGAATGATATTTCAAGCAAACTGTTGGAAAGACATTCCATGAAAATTATGTAAAGGTCAGTTCTGCTCTCTCAGATCCTTGCTCTTGAGTCTTGCCTTCACATGATGAAGTGATGTCCCACATTACCTCATCTTTTAACCTACTTTTACATAAAATTGGAAACCTGTTCCTGGAAAGTACACATGCAGCTATATGGAGCATGAGAACATAAGAAAAGCCCTGCTGGATCAGGTCAAAGGCATATTTAATCTAGCATGCTTTTCTCACAGCCTTTGGGAAGTTCACAAACATGGCCTGAGCTCATCCACACTCCTCATTTGTGGTTCAGAGTTACTTGTTTCAGAGACAAAAAGCCAAGATATCAACACCTCTCTGATCACGTTCTTCTCTGCTACATCCATTTATTATCAGTGCTGGAAAGGACAGCTATCCATTTTTGGCCAAATCTTCACCACCCGGCAATCATTTTTTACAAGGACTTTGAAGAAGGCTTTATTCTGCTACAACTGGGATGAGGAACCTTTGGCCCTCCACATGCTGTTTGGCAAATTTCCCATTATCCCTGGCTATTGACTACGCTGACTGAGACTGATAGGAGTTGAATTCCAATAACATATGGACGACCAAAGATTTCCCATCCCTTTCCTAGAGCTTTTCATTTTCTTTCAGAGTACAGAAGGCTAAAGCAAAAATTCAGAGCATGATGCTAGTACTGCTAGGTAACCTGAATAATATTTGGCCCCAATTATCCTGCGTGAAGCCTGAAAAATGACTTTGTCAACTTGCAAAAGCCTCTCTGTGGTGAACTGCCTGATCTTGAGCTATTGCTTGTCCATGCTAATATGAGAAAACAACATTATGATGTTTGGAATGATTGTTATATAGTGTGTTCTGCAAAAGAGCACATATACAGTGGTACCTCGGGTTACATACACTTCAGATTACATATGCTTCAGGTTACAGACTCCGCTAACCCAGAAATATTACCTCAGGTTAAGAACTTTGCTTCAGGATGAGAACAGAAATCGTGCTCCGGCGGTGTGGCGGCAGTGGGAGGCCCCATTAGCTAATGTGGTGCTTCAGGTTAAGAACAGTTTCAGGTTAAGAACGGACCTCTGGAACAAATTGAGTACTTAACCCAAGGTACCACTGTATTGGACATTTCTTCCCATATTCCATTGTGAATGGAAATTTTGAACGCAGGCCCCAAGGTTACTGTTTCAAATCCCCAGGCAGCCACAAACTGTGCGTTATGATCTTGAGCCTGGAAGTAAGCCCATTTAAATTCAATAGGACTTAATTCATAATAGGATTGCACTGTGCAGATATTTTAACATTTTAACAAAAAAACAGTGTGTTGATTATTTAAGCATTTTATACTTATCTGTGTGAAAATGAGGCAGACTACTACGCACTCTATAATATAAAGAAAACCACATCATCTATGTTCCTCCTTGGTTTCAACAGCAAATATTAAGTGTCTTGGTAAGTCCGCACAGAGAGATGTAACCATTTGTTATTTTTTATTATTAGATGGGTGGCAAACCAGAAACAAAGCAATGTCACATCGATATTTCTATTTCCAAGCATTTTTGTGTGAGAGAATATTCCCACCAACATCAAATGCTGGGTACTTTCTGATGATATTTGTGGTTTGATTTTAATATAAGATGCTAGATCTGATTTATTTCCTTTCTGAACATTGGAATGCACCCACAGAGTGGAGCAGGGAACATGAATCTGATTAAAATATGACCTCAGAAAGGATTTCTGCTGTAAGGAATGTTCTCCTTATGCTTTGGGTGTTGTGGTTAGTGATGAGCTTTGGCACTGAATCAGGAGGGGGAAATGGGTTCAAGTGAGATGATGCTGATTTATCAATATGCATATTCAATATGAAAACAAAGTGCCAATCAGATAACATTCCCCTGGATCTAACAGAGCAATTCACCCAGGATTAAGGTTCAGAACCTATGACCCTCCAGACTGACTCCATTTCTGATCATTGCCCATGTTGGCTGGGGTTAATGGGAGCTGGATTCCAAAGATATCTGGAAGAATACATGTCCTTGATCCCTGAGCCAGAAAGCACTTATTCCTCCTATTAGAGTAATAACAAAATACTTCTTGCTATGCTGAAGACCTGTCAATCAAGAAGTGTTCTTAAGCACTTTAATGATGATTTATCAAGCCATGCGTTTCCCTCAACATCCGGAGGATTTCAGTATGACATGTAGCACAAATATGTATTACGACTGAGTCAAAAGGTGGGGTTCTTATTAGCGAAACTGTTGTCTTGAAATTGGTGGGTTTCAGTAGGCAAAGGGTTACACAAAACTGTCTCACCTTTTTCAGTTGCTGTTGCCTCTGCCTGTGTCATTGGTCCAGAGAGTCTAAAATTACCTAAGTGTGCTAGTGATTTCTCAAGCCTTTATCTGAATGAAGCTTGTATGGGAAAGGGTTAGTGTGAACTGGCATGTCCACAGCTATAGCTACAACCATTCTGGCAGGATGCACCATCTAGAGCATTGGGTGTTATTTTCTTTTGGCCCAGAGGGGATCCTGAGTTATGGAACCAACGCCTAACACAATATGTGAACTCTATTAAGCATATATGCATGTGTCCTGCTTTTAAATTATACTGTTGGTTAGGGAGGGGGCGCCTGACTCTCAGGCCAGTAGACTGGTGGATTAAACTAAATCCAGCCAGGAGAATTAAAAAAAAGCATTTGGAACTTCAAAAGGCATATCTGAAGCCAGGCTATAAGCCTTTATAAATGAATGGTATGTATCCTCTCCATCCCTGTTCTTGGAACTGGAACTAAGATTCTTGGTTTGTGTAGTAAATACACGCGATGGGTTATCTATTGAAAGGGTGTTGAAAAGCAAGTGGAGCATCTACAGCTGCTGGTGGAAAAAAAGATGAAACAAGCCAGTTTGATCTTAAATCCGAGCAGCATAAACTTCCTGGACTGCAATTAAATGGTAGATGAAATTTATTAGTATCTGGAAAAGACACTGCTGCAGGTCTTTAGTTTATCAGTGACCCTCTCTGGAATAAGGAAGAAATATACAAGGAAAGACCATATCCATTAGTTGGGGGTCATAATGAAAACTTGACATTATGTATAATGAGTTAAGGTTAAAAGAACTACAATCCTGGGATGGATGGGGTATTGCTTTTGTTGCAAGTGTATCACCATTATGAATGCACTTTCCTGAATATCAAATTTTATCTGGTCCTCTGCCTGAGCAATATTAATCAGAATTATCTGAGTGGGGCCCCCCCTAGATCAAGTCATTTTGGGCATGGTTGGTGGGAGATTGGCTTACCAGTTAATGGGATGGGGGCGTGTTTCAGATATCTGTCTCCCTTAATGGCCCATCCCCCAGCTAAGGTGACATGGAGCTACTCTGTCAACTTGATCTGCAGCAGTGCAGTGCTGCTGTTCAGTGCCGGTCCTTATCAAAGAGGCTAGGAGTCTATCTTTGCATATATGAGTCAACCTGGCTTGTCTCACTGTGAGCTGAGTATGTGAGCTGGGTGGACTTAATGCTCATCTACTGAATTCCACATCATTTCTCGGTGCAGTACCAACTAGTGGTGCCTGGTGCTGGAATATTATCTCCCTAGCCAGGATCTCTCTCTAGGTGTGTTTGCATCTAATATTAGGCAATCATATCAGCAGGGATTTCACTGGTGTATCAACCATCCCATAAACCAAGAGTTTACCTCCCTGAGCTAATAAAAGTGGTCTCAGATTTGGCCCTCCTTTTAAAATTTTGTTTTGTGCTTATACACATTTTGATGTGGAGGGATTATCATTAGTTCTAAAAGATAGGAAAAGCAACAAACTTAAATTCCAAATATAAATGTGCTGGCTGACAAATTGCCTTGTTTTCTCCCTTCGTCCTCACAACTGCATTGGTCCTCCCCAGTGGGGAAAAAAAGAGTTATCCTTGGAAAATTGAAAATGTAGGTAACAGAAATGTTGAATCAGATTCTAGGTCATACTAGAATTCCCTAAGCAACTCATTGAACAACATGGTTTTGTCCAGCTAGAATGAGTCATAGGAAAGAAACATTGTATGTCACTTTGGTGTGGCACCACCAATGGCATGTCCTTTCAAGACTGCTGGCATAGGATGGGCTGGAAGAATTTGAAATGCAGGAGTTGTGCAGAGGGGATGATGTAAGCATTTGTCTGGCTCAGATCTAAACACAGAGAGGTTAGAAGACAGAACTCCAAACCAGATGTGCTTTTTCCAACCCCTGAATGTCCCCCAAGAACTGGAAATCTGAGTAGGAGAGAAATTTCTCTGTTGCCAACCCACCTTTACTGCCCACCTACTACCCACAAGGCCTTCTTGACCACCTCTCAGCAGTCAAATATACCTCTCTTATCATCCTATACTTTCTTAGTAGAGGAGGACCAGTGGCAGTAGCTTAGACAACATGGGAGAGACAAAAGGAACCCCCCTCCCTCTTTCTCCTTCCCATCATTGCCAAGATGGGTTGCCTAGGGGCAGTAGACTCTGGGTAGCTCATTCAAGAATTCCTGCAACTTCAAAAGATGAGTTTGGGATACCTAAGCAAGGGATACTGGTGATACACATAACTTTGAAGTTTGGGGTATTGTAGTGCTCATTACAATGAGTAGGTGAGCATCAGGGCCATGATTTCTTCTCCGGCTCAGGTTAAAATCTGTGTTGGAGAAGAATTCTAAATTGGCCCTTCCCAATCCAATCCCCCTCATTCCCCATCCTTCTTCTCTTTAAACCCGACTTGCTAACTATGCCATGCGTAGCTGAAAAAGCAGCGCTGCTCAAGCTGCAGGGAAAAGAAAGGCAGTATGTCTCCCTCCTTACCCTTCTATTCTGTTTGCTACATGGCAGTGTGCCAGCATAAAGAGTTCCAGTGGCCCCTTAGAAATGTAGTTTTCCTAAAGGCTGATGGAATGTGTACATTTTCAAAGGACAACTGTGTCCTAATGTCCTGGTGCTAGGGAGGGAAGAAGAGACATCTTTTTTCCCCCTTCAGGTGAAATACCACCCTTGTCATTATTCCTGCCAGCTCAGTCATTAAGTAGAGTTTAAAAGCAAGGGGGGCGGGTTTGGGGGGACCTGGTGGCTAGACTATTGGTGAGGGGACAGGAATTTCGGGTTTCCTAGGTATATGATTTGGATTTGAAATAAGCTAAAACAACCACTTTGCCCAGGTTTCTCACCCATTACTAGTCTAGTCTACCATGAGATCCATCTTTTCTTCACCAAGTGCCAAGCTACAGCTTTTTCTAGCTTTAGCGTATATACAGATTTACAGTGACTCCTACGCTCAAGAAGAAAATGGGTTTTCACATGAAGCTAAAATAGTGCCTTCCAGCCAGCCTTGCCTAGTTCAGCCTTGCCCAGTCCTTGACAAATCACACCCTACAAGTTTTAAAGGGGTTTCACCAGTAATGACTACAGCCTATTTCCCATAAATATGAGCAATGATTTGGCTGAATTGTGAGCTGTTCCCCTTCCAAGCATCATTCCTGACTCATTGGAATAGGCAGAAATGTAGAAACAGCAAGGCACACATGCAAAGGCATAATTTAATTAGTTTGACAATGTGGCAGGGAGGTTATTAGGTAGCATTTGAAAAAGAGATTTGCTCTTCCAGCAAGCCTCCTTGTAAAGCAAGGCCTCCAGCATCTGTTGGACTCTAAAACCCATCAGCCTCAGCCAACATGGTCAGTGGTCAGGGATGATGGAAACTTTGGCCTGGCGATGGATGGATCTGTCAGTTCCACTTCTCTCAGTTTGACTCCTTTTCTGTCCTAAATTCAGTTCTCTATACTTCTGCAGCTATTTGTAAATGATTACAGTCTGTGTATATATATTTTTAAAGCCTCATGGAAGGTGCCCTTTCTCCTAATAAACACATTTTTGTATGCAATTTTGCACATCCCTTCTAATGGATTTTATGGAACTTTTAGTGATATATGCATTCTTATGCGCCCTTTGCCCTAGTCATACATTTTTGCATTGCAAAATTTGGAGAAGTGCAAATTTCAAAGGACAGCTGTGTTTTGGTTCGCACCTTGCTTTGGAAAGTGCAATTTTTGCAAGTTCACCTTTAAATGCAATCTGAATCCAATTTCTCCCCATCACTGTTTTAACCCAGCTCCATCTGGAGGGTCACCAGAAACCCACCCTGTTGCAGAGGTTTGCCTGTTATCTCATCTGAGTTCAAACTTGTTCAAGTAACTTTCCCACAAAGCATCTTGAAATTAATTCACAGTTTCCCTTGCTTTAAGTGATTTACCAGTTTCCTGGTATATTTTCCATACTGGCAGATTTGGATGTGAACATAGTATCGTATTGAAGTTATATATGCGTGCATGGCCCTCTGCTTTGCTCGTTCCTTTCTTTGAAATAGAATTCCCTTGGCTTCACTTTGAAAATAAGTTCTTCCTTTGAGTAGTTATTTGGTTCAAAGGAAGGATAAAGCAGTTCCAATATGCAGCCTAAGAATCACATTGACTTAATCCTCTGCGGAAAACCTCCATTGAACCAAACTTATTTGTGGTTTATGATGCATCTAATGTTAATTCCAATCTGGTTGCATTTTCGCCTAAAATACCTTTGGTTCTGTTGTTGAAGAGTGCTGATATTTCGCTAGTTATAATGGAAACACTTTTTCATAGTTACGTGCAGTGTGCACCACAATTGGCTAATTAAGGGTCCATGAAATTACACTTGCAAGATGAGGGCTCTTTTGTGAGAGGAGATTATATATGTTCCAGCTTCCTATTCATGATATTTCCATCATGGTGCCCATGGCTGCAATGGGATGCCCTCTGACACCCATACAGCCAGCTAGCAGCTCCCTCCACTACTGATCCTTTCATCATGAGGAGGTAAGGGGGATTACCCTTCCCTGCTCTTGGAAAGTGCATAGAGCTGAAGGAGGAATTTGGAAGAGTGACACTCTTTCCCACTTCCTGTTCAGCTCTATGGGCTTTTGCAAGTCTCAGCCATCGCAGCA